>NC_134517.1:20466865-23104365 GCF_027942865.1 Odontesthes bonariensis | reverse complement strand
ATTCTTTACAACTCTTCTGTTCTGTCAACCTGTCCAGGCTGACTTTTGCAAAACCCTGCTCCTCCCCATCTCCAACCCTTCCTGATTCCAGAGGAGCCTCATCTGGAGTATCTCCCACCTTCTATATCTGCTCATCCAACACCAGCACCTAGACACTAGGGGGTCTCTATCCTATCTTCTTTCTTCATCCATCTTTCTCCACCAAGATTATGTATCACAGTCTGATTGCCAAAGAAATGGTTTCAAATTCAACTATTGCACATCATGATCTATTTTTTGCATAAAGTAATTAAAGGAGTTTCAGAGAAAGCAATGCTGTTGGCAGTATAACATTTTCTTGGTGAAATATAAAAGGTTTTCCCTGAAAAAGATGTTGTCCAGATGGGAACACATGTTGCTCTAAAAACAGAGTATACCTAACAGCATTGACGGTGCCCTTCCAGATGTGCAAGTTGTTACCTAAAACTAATGTCACATCATCAGAGATGCAGGCATTTGAAAATAGCGCTGAATGCAAGCCAGATAGTCCCTCATCTCTTTTGTCCATGGGATGCAGTGTCCATGACTTCCAAAAAAATGTTTCAAATTTTGCTTTGTCTGACCACAGAACAGTTTTCCACTTTGCCTCAGTTGATTTAAAATGAGCTGGTTTACGTTCTTATATGGGTTCTTCTTTGTTTGATTGAGTTTTAACATTTTTACAACTGATAGAATGATGGCCAACATTGCAAAATAGTCACATGCACAAAATGATGAACTCAAGGTTGTTGTTTTTTTTCTGTCTCACCTCGCAGCTCTGCCACTGATTGGGAATGTTTGGTCTGAGTTTCTGATCACACACCACCTTCCTCGTGTCCTCAATAGACGGATCTGAAGGCACCATGTCATAATAAGGCAGCTGAAAATCTTCATGAAGTCCTGGGAGGATGACAGAAATGGAGAATGCGTTTGTTCCCATGCTTTGTGACCCACAGGACTGACAATGAACAACAAACTGAGAAATATGAGCACTTAAACAGGCATAAATAAACAAATGCAAGGGACAAATATATGTGCTGCAGCACCAATTGCAGTTTCACCATCTGTGTCACGTATGTGCTGCTAGGACCAGAGTGCAGTTTGTTGCTCACGATTTAAAAATCTTAAAATTCCGCTGATAGTGATAAACAAGTTTATATGTCCGTGTGTTAAAGATACCTCTCACAGAGCATCTTCTGGCCAGTTCCCAGAACACCAGGCCCAGGGAATAGATATCCGCCCGCTTGAATGACTCAAAGTGGTTTATATTGATTGTCTCATCCAGGATCTCTGGAGCCATGTACCTGCAGAGGACAAAATGATTACAGCCTTAATGAAATGAAAAGCCCTGTACCGCACGGGATATTTGGTTGATTAGTTTGTGCTGTGTGGGCTTCTTCAAATCAGTCTTACTTCTTGGGAAATCGTATTTGTTAAGAGAAGATATATAATCTTTAAAACTGTAGTCATCATAATTTACTGAGTGGTTTTTTTAACAAAAATATCTTGTTTAATGGTAAGTTCTTGATAGCACCTCAAGGTGTCGCCAAAGTCCAACATTTTAAATCAAGAAATGACTGTTTTGCTGCATTCATATTTAATAATGTGCTCTTTAATGTGACTTTTATTCAGCAATCTTCTAAAAACTCAAAACATTTTTTGCTTTGTTTTGGGTTTTTTGCACTTTGTACACATCCAGCTGATGCCACAAACAATTTGGGTTCATTTCCGTTTAATGTATGGGTGAACTGAGTGCTCTTACCTCTTGGTTCCCACTCTGTGGTTAGACGGTATGTCTATGGTATTTGTGTTGGAATCGTGTTTCACAGCCAAACCCAAATCTGCAATGACCGCTGTCCCATTCTTCTTTACCAAGACATTTTTAGACTTTAGGTCTCTGTGAGCGATTGCAGGCTTCCCTAGAGGCGAGACAGTAACAAACAGGTCATGAACCCTAAAAATGTTCCTTTTATTGCAACAAGCATTTTTTAGAAATGGAGGAAAAACAAGAAAGATTTCCAAGCTGAATGTCTTAAATGATCGCGGCGTGTTTTATTGTATAGTATACTATTGCTGAGTTGATAAATCAACTTGACACAATGTTCAAGACCAATTTGTAAAATAAATGCTTTCTGTTTTTTTCTTTTTAAAAGAGAGGACGCTGTAGCTTTACTTTGCACACAATTGTTATCACTCCCTTAAATTCACTCATAAGACGTCATTCGCATAGAGTTTACAGTAATGGACAGCTTACCCTGTGTGCCAATGATTTCCATGTGCAGATGTGCCAATCCACTGGCTATCGACAAAGCCAAAACAACCATGCCTTCTACTGAGACTGTGTATCTGTTCAGGTAATCATACAGGGAGCCATGCTCATGGTACTCTGACACCAACCAGAGCTGAGTCCAGGAGCCATTATCTGCAGAATACAAGAAATTGCAAAGTTGTATATTGGCAAATCTATTGCGTATATGTCATTTTTACCTGACTGAACTAGGTTTGTGTATTTGGTTCTGATACCTTTGTTATCTGCAGCAATGAAGCCCAAGATGTTCTCATGCCTGAGCATAATTGTTTGATAAATCTCTGCTTCACGGAACCAGGACCTCTCATCCCTGGAGGAGAAGATCTTCACCGCCACATCCTCACCCCGCCACTTGCCACGCCACACCTCACCAAAGCGACCTTTTCCAATGGTCTCCTGTAGGACAATGGTCCGAGCTATGGTCCTCTGGACCAACAGTGGTAGCCCTGTAAGGTAAGAGTATATGATTCAAACAGCAGCACGATGAGTAATGGAGTGTTTATGCATCAGTGGATCAAAGTGAGAAAACTATTAAACTGTCCAAAAGGAAAATGATCAAAAGCTGGTGACATCTGCCGGCATTTCTCTCACCTGATCCAGAGCCCGAGGTGCTCATGTCATAGATCAGTTCCTTGAGACATTTGTCAGGAGACATCAGCATCTGGTCATCCAGAGGCTCCTCTGGATCCTGCTTGTGGGCTCGGCTGTAGGCACAACGGTGGCCCTGCACACACACGCCAAACAGGATCCCTACACACAGCAGACAGGAGGGCACCAGGAACAGCACAGCAAGTTGCAGCCTGCTCCAGACCGGCTCTTCCAAAGGCTTCTCTGTTAAAAACAAATGCACATATAACAACACAGTCAGAATTTTTAGCATACTTTTATTTCCTTATACGCTCATTCAGCTCTTGGGACAAAGAATAATGTAGAATGGGATTTGCAATTAGGTCAGTTGTCTTTAGCGTCCCCATAACTGCTGCTCCCCCTGGTGGCTATTGCTGAACATGGCATCAATATGAAGACGATC
Source organism: Odontesthes bonariensis (assembly GCF_027942865.1). NCBI lineage: Eukaryota > Metazoa > Chordata > Actinopteri > Atheriniformes > Atherinopsidae > Odontesthes > Odontesthes bonariensis. The sequence continues at coordinate 23,101,009 of NC_134517.1, read as the reverse complement.
AATTGGACAACACATTATATTATCAGAAGATTGCAGCTGTTGCTAAATCTGCACACAGCTTTTTGTGAAGAACTAAACTGCCAAAGAGCGCACTAACACATTAGTGCAGTAGAGTAAAGACACCGCTGAGTGCAGACTCAGTGGTGTCTTAAATACATTTTGGGAATTCATTTGGCAAATGCAAAGTTCTGTCTGCCAAAAAAACTGCTTTTCCTAAGTGCCAGAAAGTGTAATCCCTGCCTATAAATGTCATTAATCAAAAGTAATAAAAAGGCTTTTAGTGCATATTAAGCGCTGCGCTGAAAAGTGAAGACCTTTTTTTGTTCCTCTAATCAAAATGCTCTTTCATTTAAAACAGGTGACATCCAGTGATCAAAAGCAGGTGCACTGTGAGACCTTGCAGTGAAATTGTGGGTCTGACAAAACAATGTAACTTGACACCCCTATCTCTGACCTTCACTCCGTCTGTGGGCGGACAGAGGAAACCTGGACACAAACAAAAATAGCAGAGTGGGTGGGTGCTGTGATAATATGAGATATGGTAATCACATAAGGTGAGGTGAACATCGTAATAGCAGTGCAACATAGTGCTGCAATGAATTAATTAGTACGAGGAAATAACTTTACTCACATTTTTCATCTGAAGGTTTTCCAAAACCCTTCAAATATGCACATGTGAGTATCAAAATGACTTAAACTTACTTCCATGTACATTGTTTCATTTGACGTCCCAATTCAACAATCCTCAGCGGGAAATCCTCGAAAAATGCAACATCTGCAGATGGCCTAATGTGCAAATCAACACACTGTGAACTCAACCACAGTTTCCTAAGATATCTTTAGCCCTTTACCTAAATACATACTCTGCCAACTGGAGTGTGGTTAAGAAAAAATGGTGCAAAACAAGATTTTTACTCTCCTCTGGCCCAGTTGCTTAAGACCTTCTACAAACTGCAGATGTTCATTGACTCTTCACTGACTCTCTTCGTGGGTTCAGGGAGGTGATCTTGACAGCCACCTCTGCTTTTAAACGTTGTTCGATACTACATCTGAATGCATGTTTGGAAATTAGGTGTAGGAGAACACGGAAGACGTCCCTGTCAACACGTTAGCACAAACCTTAACTAAAACATCATAGATGCAAAGAAGTCATACCAAGTGTTTGAAGGAATAGAGTCTCTTTGTATAGAAAATAAACAACACACAGGATGTGCTCACATGTTGGTAATTGCAGGGCAATGGAACAGATTGATCGCGTTGTCCTCATTCACTATCAACACCCCTACAGCCTCAGGGTCCTAAATCCACCCACTCATCGACGGTCTGCAGCACCTTGCTTCAAAGGGTTCCTGTATTTCAATCTATCTTGCAAAAAACTGACGGACCTCTACAAAACTTAGTTTTCTTTCTTTGTCTGTTTTTTTGTGCCCTTTGAAGTAAAAAAAAGTGCGAATTCATTTCCATACTGACATTTTAAAACGTAAGTGTCTAAACCTAGAAAAGCTGGTCTTGGAAAAGAAAGCCGCTGATTTATTTTTTGCTGACTATTACTTTTGAAAATAAATCAACGGTTCTGGTCTGAAGAACACATCTGGTGCCTCTCTGCTTTGTATTCAGTTTTTTTTTTTTTTGTTTGTTTTTTGTTTTTTTAAATTAAAGCGTTGAGAAAATCAGAGTTGAGAAAAACCAAGAGAAGAAGAGGAACTGAGGCCCGGAATTCTGAGTCAGTCACCTTACAAAGTCATAGTTAGTCATAGTCACAAAGAGCCATTAGCTGAAAACAGCATGGTGTGCAGTGTGTCCTGAGAAAAAATATCAAGGAAACTGGACAAGTGGAGGACAAAGGAAGTGAAAGGCCTACAAAACAACTACATCATCTAAAAGTGATGTCTTCCAGCAAAGACCTGACACAGGGCCTAAGAGTTAGTGAACACACAATCTGGACCTTCAGTTGATCCATCCACTGTTGGCTGAAGCCTCATTAGAAATATTCTCCATGGAAGGATTGCTGTCAAGAAGCTACTCTTAAGGAAGGGAAACAGGGAGAAGAGCCTAAGGTATGCCAAATTACACAAACCCACAACATCATTGCAGCAGTGTGGGATCATCTTGACATAAAGGCAGCCAACAGCCAAAGAAGTGCTTCGAAATGTCCTTCAAGAAGCCTGGAGAACTATTTCTGAAGACTACTTAAAGAAATAACGAGAAAGTTTGTCTAAGAGGGTTAAATATATAAAGAAATGAAGGGTGGCTCAAGACTTTTGCATAAAGCTGAATACACCAATCTCTATCTAATTGTAATCATATCAACTTACAAGGCCGTAGTATATCAAACGTGTGTTGCCAGATTGTCATTAGTTCATGCAGTTTTACAAATCTCTTTCAAATTCTTTATGACTGATCTAATTAGCACAAGGCTGTGATGTAGCTGAATTGCCATGATATCAAAGTGAGTATATTTCAGGCATACAGCAAAAACACATCCCACTGCATGAACCAGCACACTGTGCGTGACCCTGCCACCCAGTGTTCTCCACTAGGTTGTATATCCAGAGGTGCAAGAAACTCCTCCTTTTCTTTAAGGCCAACTTCCACCTAGCAGGCCCGTGGGAGTTTTTCAGGACGACATATTTGACAAAGTGTTTATTTATAAACCAGGGGAGGGCCGTCCCATAACCTCTGCCAGATCTGTTATGTCACAGGATCTGGGCGGATCAGCCTCCACCTCGTCTAGCCGGGACCAGAATGAGTGGGAAATCCCTCCCAGATTGGATTGGTGTTTCTGTTTACTGAATAACACTGCAGAGCAGTGTGACATTAGCAGACTGTCAGAGGGGGAGAAGCCAGTATTCTAAGATTTCATGCTGTTTTTATGTTGTTCTCTTCTGTTCCAACTTCAAAACATGAATCTTTGTTGGTGTAAATTGGCATGATGTAATCCAAATGGGGGAAAAGTACCTGGGTGAAGATGCAGCGTCTCATTGTTGCAGAAGTCCGTGAAGCAACAGTTCCTCTTAGACACATTTCTGGAGCTGTAGCAGAAAACCTGGCCCTTCATCTCCGAGGGCGATAGGCAGGATTTGACTGTCTCCTCTTTTCCGTCTATCAACATCACAGAGTTCCAGCAGGCGCCCTCTGCTGTCGTCTCACATGTGTGGTTGGTGCACAACGGGCACACACACTTCAGACCTGAAAGGCATAACTCAGGAGAGTTAGGTAACTCTTTCTTTCTGTACTTTCCAACAGACACCACTTAATTCACTGAAGTGTACAGAAAAGGACCTTGGACAATCACTTTTCATTCTCCGACGAGCATGGCCAGAGGTCTTTAACTCTTTAGGTGCAGCATGCTCAAGTTACATAAGGAGGTCCATGCTCTTAAATGGCTGGAGGCGGAGGAACCAGAGTAATACCTCTTAGTTTAACACCCACATAATCTTGTGTTCTACTTGGCGCTGCCATGTTTTATTTGATAAGCTTCTGAGTGATTGATAAGCAAGGCTGCGATGCCCGCTCAGAAGAAAAACCTGAAAATAATTGAGGAAATAGTCTTGTTATTGCTGGATCAAGCTGCTTTTGATGTAGCTTCAGTTGTAATTGAGAGGACCTAAAATTTTTCCCCAGTATGTACAAATGAATCCTATCATATGGTATGTAAATGATCGGGGTATAAACCTTTTCATGAATACTTTAATGAACACCTTGCAAAGGTTTGTGTGCCCCCAGAGAGCTGGGCACGTCACAGGTTTTACTAAAATCTCAGTCCATGATAAGCTTTTTCGGACCATTGCTTGTTCTGGGTCATCATGAAGGGTTTTTAGGTAGCTGACAGAAAACGTTGACTGCAGGTAGAGGTCTGGAGGAGCAACAACAATTTCTGGTGGAAACAAGCCCTGTGGTCTGATAACAGTAAAAAACTGTCCACAATGAGTAATAACATCTAAGATATACGCCGTCTTGTGAAGAACATTTCTCGTACTGTTGATGAAAGGGCCTAATCAAGAATGCTTCGGGCTTGTGTATCAGCCAGGGACAAGAATACTTTACCGGAGTGGTAAGGACAGATTTAATTAAATACCAGCAAATTCTGGAAGCAAGCATCTAACTGAAAAAATGAGGTGAAAATGAAGAGAGGAGAGCTTTACAACAGCACAATGATTCCAATCACGACTCAAAATTCACGGTGGCTTTAGGATGGCACGACAATAACACAGAACCCAATTTGCAAGAAGAATGAGGGAAAATCCTCCAAACAAGAAGTGAAAGACTCTAGCTGGATATAAAAAATAAAAATAAAAAAAAGCATTTTTACAAGCAGCGATACTTTCCACGTGGTTGTTGTTCAGTGCCATAAAAATGTTGCTTTAAGCCCCTGTCCCGTCATGGTATTCTGAAATTTGGAAACAAATAGTGCTTTTTTTCTTTTTTTCTTTTTTTCATGTCAAGTATCATTTCAAATGTCATGCCTTTTTGGAAATTGCCTTTTACTTGCTTAACTATTCACACTGACTTTTCCATGGCAAAGGGGCATCAGCAGCAGGTGGAACAGAGCTTTAGGCAGTCTCAAATTTCAGACGGTGCTGATATCATAAATCTGAACCTGGTTTAAATATCATTCATTTATAACAGCGGGGCTCTTGTTGTCCTGTACATCAGAAACCTTCAGAAGAGTCATTTCATTATTTGGGTTGTTTACCAATGAGTGGTAAATTGTGCATCGAATCGGGACAATTTGTTTTCCTAGTAAATCACTTATCCTCAATAACCCATTTCATTCTGTTGAGCAGTTGAAAGGCGATGGAGCTTATCCTGGGAATTGCTAGGTGAGCCACCCACCCAGTCCCACAATCAGAAATGAATGCAAAACATGTATAAATGACTCAATAAATGAATTTATCTAACTAAGATCAAATAAAAATACATTTCTGCGAACATTAACATATAGAATAGGAAATAAATGTATAGTTCTTCTTTAATTTGACTGATATTCATTCAACTTTGCCTCTTAAATTTCAATTTTTGTTTATTCTATCAGTTGTTTTTCTGAATAAATGTCTGCATATTTTCTGCCATTTATATTCACTCTCTCCTTTTGTTATCCCCAAATAACTTATTTTTGCATTAATTTCCATTTTACAATTAATTTAGCATTTTAATGATTTTTTTAGATTTCCAGTAGAATTTATTTCTTTATTATTGCCCATTTGTATTTTCTCCCTTTTTTTAACTTACCGAGCACATTTATTATACTGTTTTATTATAAATTTGGTTTTCTTTCTGTATGAATTTCTGCTTTATTGTGCTAGTGACAGGGGTTAGAAAGAAATCAATTATTTAAAAAAAGAGTTTGAGGTCAAAATATTGGGGTGTAACAGAAAGTTACATTAATCCAGTTGAAAATGTAAGCAGAAACATAACTTAGTGTCATATTCTAAATATTTATCATTGTATGCACCTTTTTTTTTTTTTACTTTGGCACATGAATTTATCTACGGTGCTTTTTATATCATTTTGTATTTATATTTGATTCTGACAGCTGCATTCTTAAAGTGTTGCAAAGACACACAAGCATGCGCTCTCGCAGCAATACCTATGGCCAATTTCAGGTCACCAGTGACCCTAACATGCATGTCTTTGGACTGTGGGAGGAAACCGGAGCGCCTGAGGAAAACTCCCATAGGCACAGGAATTACATGCAAATACCGGACAGGACAGGAGGACTTAAAACCATGAGCATTGTTGCTGTGAGGCAGCAGATAACTTTTTAATCTGTGTTACTCATTGGTGGCGTTTTCTGAGCTATTTTCAGTCACGGAGGTGGTTTGGTGCAGAATGATGGCGAGAGGCTGACTGTTTGCGTTATAATGAAGGACAAGGCACAGCATATAGGGGTGTGCCTTCACGTGTCCTTCATGGGACTGGCTTTCAGTAAGAAACCCCAGTATCAATTTAGAGACAAAAATCTGAAGTGAGGGCTGACTGGAACGTGACAGATGCTTTGCTTTACCGGCATATCTGGGAGTTGCTTAGTAACAACCTTTTCAAGGACAAAGAAAATTTGAACTTTTCTGTTGCTCTGAGAAATAGCAAGATTTTCATTTCTTAAATCACAGAGCATTGGCATGCGTGTTTAAACGTTTATTTTGTGTGGAGGCAAAGAGGCAGCATACAGTCAACTTAGTCAAATAACTGCTCCACTTTCCTCTACTCATAAATCTTTGTGTGACAAACCCAGCATCTCAGGCATCTGACCAATGTGGGTGTGGCAGCAAATTTTATAGTCTTTTTTAGAAAGAAGAAGCCTATGATATTTCTTTGCGGGACTAACGCCTTACCTGAGGAGTGCACCACAACTTCACTGAACACGGTCTACTTTAACAGTAACAAAGTTGTAAAACTGTATCAAATCCCCCACTTCTTTTTCAGACATCACCTCTTAATTGGGAAAAAAAGTGACTCGTTGCTGCATTTTTTTTTTTTTGCCTCAGCCAGGACAGTCTTGCATAAGAATTTCTCAATCTCAGTGGTCTAATTTCAGCTAAATACAGGTTACAAAGTGAAAGAGCAACAAACAATATAAACCTGTAAAGAGATGAGTTTAAGCTAAACAACAAATGCACCGAAGTGAACAACAACGTTCAACAAAGGAGAGAAACCGGAGCTTTCCTTTCATTTGCAATAAATGCATTTGGTTCTAACATTTGGCCGGCATTTTTTTTCTTTAAGGTGTAAAAGAACATGTTTTCTGCATCGTCGACAAAGAAAATCAAGACCAAAACATAAAAAAATCAACACAAGGAGTTGAGTCTAATCGGTGATTCAGATGATGCCTTCTGTTACTTTAAACCAGGCATGTAGGGGATGCTGCAAGAATATGTGCGCAGTTTTCATTTTCCACAACAGGTCCAAGCATTAAAAAAAAAACTGCGTTGCTTACTGCTGAGTCTTTATTTACGTTTCCGACTGTCAGACCTTCATCACATGGCAATAGGTTCAGAAAAATGTGTCATTTCCATAGACTTCCCTAAGAGTTAGTTTGAACTGAAATTCCTTCACTCAGAGGCTGAGTAAACATAAAGATGAAGATATGACGCTGCCAAAAGTCGACAGTGTTTACAACATCTTGGATTGAAACTGGACCAAACTGACACCAAAACATGGACAACAGTCAACCCCCCGATGCACGCAGATCCTTAAAACTAATATCTTCAGTAGAGATGCGAGCTAAACTACTGCACAAGCACTGCAATGTAGAAAGAGCAACATATTTTTTCTAAAAGTGTAGTTTCCGTAAACTGCTTACATCTGCCTCTCACAGTAACTGGCTTACACAATTCTTAAAATTCAGTAAAGCAGTAATTTACTCAAAGGCGGTTCCAGCATAGAACAGCACTAAGCAATTAGCAATAACTAAATAGTATGAAAATGATTGTGTTTCATGTGGTATATGGGGACAGACTAAGCCGGCTAGACTTTTTTTTATCATCTTCATTTAACCCACCTCACTGGTAGTCCACCTAAAAATGAATTCAATCAGAAGTGGCATTCATTGGTGTCAAACCTGTGCTGCTCATTCTATTCAAGTTAATGTTAATGTTTTATTCTACTCTTGTACCAATCAGCTGCCAAAGAAACCCACACCTCGTAATAACTTGGGCTTTGATGGCTTGTTATCTAAATGTAAAGGGGACATCTCTGCAGCTCTCCTGGAAGTTCATTCACAAATGAACTTCAGTAAATCAGTTGCACAGCCTCGGTGGTGTTAACTCTCATGTTTACTGAAACCTCTCCAAATAACCCAAAGAAATCAGCAATCCTAACCCAAAGATACTCTGTTTGGTGTCATGCACGGCCACTAAAAGGTGCAAACACCCACATAAGAGTAGGCAGGAGTTGCAATATAGAACGGTCAGTGTATTTCCATGAATAATGAATGAAAGTGAAGATGAATTATGGTGAAAATTCCATATCAACTTTGGGTGGTTGATGAAATGTTTCAGGTCTAGTCTGAACTCTTTAAAAAAACATATACCAATAAATGAAAACAGAAAAACAGAAATGAATGACAACAATGTGATCGATGACTTCCATCTCAGATTACAAAAACGGAGAATGCAAGCAAAAAGTTAGCAGAAGAAGACCTCGACAAGATTTTTCAATCCTAAACAGGCTATCCTGTTGCATAAACACCATCAACTATCCACTCCATCACATCATGCGTGCTGACCCGGATATGCAACTGAAGAATAATCTATAATCTCACAAGATCAAAATATATTTTTGAAAACACAGGCTCGCTCATAATTTTGCTCATAAATATTAATCTTATTTTATTAATCAGCAAGCTGTTTTGGACAAACTGTTAGCACCTACTTCCAGGTACTTTTTTTTTTTTTTTTGTTATTCAGATCAGCAGCAAGGGTGGTGGGGAAGGAATAAATAAACAGAGAAAGAAACGTGCCTTTTCGAATCAGTTTTGTGTTCTCTGATGCATAAAGAAATAGTCCTTCATAGATCAATAAACTTAATTCAGGGTGCGCGGTGACATAACTCACACTGTCCGTTTAGTTCGTGGCTGTGGGAGAATCACACGTGATTTAAAGTCGATAGTTAACCAACAGCGCGCTGAGGCAACCTGGATGGCAGATAAAAACCTGAAAACAACGCAATTTCTATTTGATCGGAGTGATGAACAACAGCAAAGCGTACCTGCGGTCAGCTGCGCGACAGACAGGAAGATCAACGCCACTTGAAAGCTCTGCTTCCTCGGACCAGTCATGGCATGAGCCGCATCTGCTCCCTCCCTGAGCGCTCCGTTTACGCAGGCAGCTGCTCTCCGGAAAACACTAAAATATACATTGCGGTAAAAGTCCATGCACACCACGGAACCCGTCTCACACGGTAGGTGATCGGGGAGGAAACTGTAAAACGCAGTTTGCTCCGCCTCTGCCGACTGGGACTTAAGAGGATTAGAGCTGCAGACCTCTGATAGAGACATGTGAATGGGAGCCAGGGTGAAAGTGTGTTGCACATCCATTTAACTGCAGCAGGTCCAGGGAAACGCCACCTCCTGTGACTGCCTGCTGAATATGGAAATTACCTTAGTGCACTGAGGTGTTACAGTAACCACTAAGTGTGGCATAAAGTCAAAATGCTCCATTTACCTATTACATAATAGGTGAATATTATCCAAAGGTTATTATATGAATACACGGTAACAGTTAGATGCATTGCTCTTGATTTATGTATACAATGAGCCACTAAATGTATTATTGAACTCCACAGACACAGACTTTACAGTATATTACATTGAACAGTAGGAATTTGAGCAGACCACACTTGACGTTTATACTTACAGCAACATACTATGGTAGCCAAGGGACAGTTATGATGAATGACTAATAGTATGGGGCACAAAAATGTGCTACTGTGGTTCTGTTGTGTATTTATTTTACGGCCTCAACCTCCCACTGAGTGCAATTAGTGTCAATTAGGACGACAATGTGACTAAATTGAATTTCATTAATGAATATGCACCACGTGAAGGCAATCTAAAATAACATGACGGAGGTTTCAAACCAAGGTTTTGGCACAGACTCGACCACAATACTCACAGAGGTGACAGTGCAGGTCCCACATTGATGGAATTTGTTTGGTGGCCCCGGACACAACGTTTTTAGACAATATAATACGTTACAGAAGTAAAACAGATGAATACAATGTCTTACAAAACATCACGGCAAAGCTGACAATACAGCATGTCGTACAACACAATACACATTGGTGTGCTCTGTTCTCTAAGATGTGTTTGCGTTTTAAGTTTTGTCTGAAATTATGTCGTGTTTTGAACCTCAGGGCCACGATATCGTGTCCCAGCCAGCAGCCCATCTTTCGTCACAGGGGCTGTTACAAATCTTCTCCGAGGATATGAGCAGTACTGGTGGCAGCAGAATTGAAGAGAAAACCCTGAATTATAATTTTTTATATATATATATATATATATACACCGACTCGTGGGCAAAGCTCTTTTCACCTGCATACAAGTTATTTACAGCAGGCCACATGTGACCATGTCATATTTCTGTTGCTCGAGCTCCATAGCAACTGCAGGGGCCCAAGTCATCAGGCCAAATGGGGGGAGGTGAACCAAGCTTCATCAGACCGACCAACACCAGCATAACGCAAGCAGAGAATGTACAGTCAGCAACATGGAGTTCAGAAGCAATACCTCTGCTCTTACTGCCCTGCTTGGAGGGTTCAGAAGAGTTGGCCATTTTGGCAAAAACAAGAAATGTTATTGGCAAATGTGTACTTGATCAGTTAGAATAATTAATTATGGCAAATATTTTACATTTCCTTGGGATTCTGCAGTTTAGCCTTTCATTTTTAAGGTTTCATGTATTTGGTCTTTAACAGCTCTCAAAATGAAGGAAATACACTGTCGGATGAAAAGCAGCATATGACCTGTTAAACTGTGTCATTGTTTATTTAATGAGAAATAACCCAAACTGCCGAAGTGGTGTGTGTGTGTGAAAAACTAATTACACTTGGATCAACAATTGTTCCTACCCATCGATTTGGGTGTGCTTCCAAACACTTTGGAGTCAGTCATTCTACAAGGTCAGATTGTAGAAAAGAAAAGCTTAGAAAAAAAAAAATGAAAAAATATACAACAAAAGAAGAAGAATCTCAGACTCTACTAGCTTCAATCGGCATGTTGAATGTTAAAGCTCATGACGGTACAATTAGAAGACTGAACAAGAATGGCTTGTTTTGAAAGGTGAAAGCAGGAGAAAGCCTCCTCTTTCTAAAAAGGGCTTAGCTGCACAGTTTGGGTTTGCAAAGCTTTAGTTGCCCTCAAGTTTGACTCTTACTTTTCCATACAGAGGAGGATCATGGTCAACTCAGTGACTGCAAAGTGCCCAGGGCCTGTGGCTGCAAAAACAAGCCCAAATCATCACTCCACCACCCCCGTGCATGACAGCTTAGGCTCTGATGTAATTGCAACAGGAAAATGAAAGCACAGCAGCAAATCTACAACAGAATGACTGAAAAAGAAAAGAATCAAAGTGTTACAATGGCCCAGTCAAAGTCCAGACCTCAACCCGATGAAATGTTGCTTAAGAGAGCTGTGCATAAACTATTATCTGCAAGCCTTAATGAACTGAAGCAACGTTGTGATGAGGAGTGGACCATAATTGTCCCGCAACAGTGTGAGAGACTGATCACGTCATACAGCACAGTGCACAAAAAAATATACTTCTGGATCTCAAAGAAACAAAATGGAACCTCTGTGCCCTGCAGGTGCAGCATGGATCAAATTACTATGAATATGAAGATAGTCCATGTAGATAAAGCCTGAAAGCTGTCGATAAATACAAGCAGGGTGTCTAAGCACTGTTGTTTTTCCGTCATCTGGCCTGTAACTCTTCTGGCATATTACTTAGTCAGTGGAACCATCAGGAGCCAATTTTTTGTTTGACATCTGCTGAGATTTGTGCTTGTTTGTTAGTTTGCCAGGAAAAGCCTGAATTTTTGACCTTTTACAGATCAATATGAACCCGTTTGTTGCAACGTTAATGCAGACGTCAGGCTTTTCACAGCACAGACTTTATCATATAGAAATCATTATATGCAAGAGGCGGTTACTGAAATTTAGTGGCAGCTGCAAGGCTTAGAGGACTGTAACAGTCAAGCTATGAAGGAATGCAGCTTTGTCCACTCAGTGTGGGCTGAGTCTGCGTTTTAGAAGATGGGAAGTTGGAATGGATTTAATTCGACTCTACTGATATTAAAACTACAAGAAAAAAAAAAAAAACAATTGGACTTCAAAAGCTGCAGCTGAATGTCAGCTCTGCACACATCGTGGGGAAATATAAATAATGCCATAAACAAGAGAAAATAATCTGGGGCGCTCTACATTTGTCTTAAAGGCCATTTTGGAGCTGATGATGATGCTGCTGCTGGAACAATGACCACAGTTAGTGGAATTCCTCATCCGAATATTAAAAAATATCTAACACGGATTTCTTTGCAACCCATTTCAGCCCGGAGTGACGAAACCCAGCGTGTTATCCCGTGGAGACGCATCACATGACACAGCATCAAGACAAATGAGACTGATACAATCTTTTTTTCTTTTCTATTTAATCAATAGAAATCACTAATTGATATAAAATGTTAAAAGAAATGATAATAAAAAAAAAAAGAAGGCTGAAGTTTGACTTCATTTACTTGACAATGCACGCATTAAGACAACAATGCACGCCGTTAAGACAGTACACAGGCTTTACAGGCTTACTTACAGGCCTCTGGAGAAGAGTTCAGCATAACCTAGCAGATAATTTTATTTGATCTTTAAGCAATTGTCTCAGTAAAGCTGACAAAAAACGAAACAGAACGACTGTAAAATTCAAGGTGGTACGTAAAAAGGTTTGTAACACGGTACCTTTAGTTGGACAACATATCAGAAAAAAAGACGGTGCCATTGCTGTAGCTGTGCCACTTAATGTTACAGAGCAGAGGAGATCCCACGAGACTTGTTCTGACAGCACTGTAAACTGAGGAGATCAATGCTGAAGAAGGTGTGTAAAATAAGTTGGCAATTGACAAGTCCACCTGTTTCCAGAGTGAATCCATCATAATGCAAATGAATGCAGTTACAGATAAAGAGTGACACTGCTATGTTCAGACATCTTGTAAACTAAAAAAAGAAAAAGGATCAAACAAAGTCTATACTTAACAAAAATCAACCTCACTGAAATGCCCGGGTAACAATTTCGTCCTTGAAGAACATTTCTAACAGCCAAGCTCCTATGTCAAGTCGAATAGATATTTTCCTTTTTCCTTGTCTCAGAAATGCCCGATAAGCCATCTTTGGATGCCAAAATGTGTCCCACCAAGTGTTTTAAAATAAATATAGATCTGTGCCGCTATAAGGGCACTAAACCCATCAAGTCTTTTGTGTTCTGAGATTTTCTCTAAGATAGTCCATCCTCTGGATGTTCTCAAAGGCCTCTTTTTCTCGAGAAAGGCTCAGACGTCCAATTTTATTTTATCCAGACAGTTGTCGATCTTCGTGAGAGTCTTTTTGATGCGCAGCGCTGTTAGTCGGGCCGACGGATTCTGGTACCAGCACTCCTTCATTAGCTTAGCCATGGAGGTTAAAGTCTAGAAATTAGAAAAGAAAACGGAAATCCATCAGAGTATTCCGTCTCAATATCCAAAGATGTGAAAGTGAACTGCCATTCGACAGTGACTTACAGTGTCTGAAAACCATCTGTTCGGGATGTTGGGCCTCTGCTGATCCACACACACAACCTTCTTCATATCCTCAAAGCTGGGATCACTTGGGACCACATCGTGAAAAGGGGGCTTGTAGTCTTCAACAATGCCTAAGAAAGCAGGAGAGAATTCAACAATTCACTGCAAAGTGCAAACTGAACTGAACTGCTGGTTGACGTCTGCTGGTCACGTATACAACAATCATGTAGGGGGCGTGGCTTTTTTTTCCCTTGCTGAAGGGAGGTCACTGTGTCGTGAGTAAATTGGTATCTGCTGCTTCTTATTATAAATGGTTAAAGCATTTTACAGTGAACGGGGGAAGACGGTTTGATTTCACGTAAGTGCAGATGCTTCTGCAGACAGCTAGGGAGCCACCACCACAGATACCCATCATTACATCAATCTAAACGTTTCTTATGACATAGGTTTGAACAAATGTGTTCCGAGGTCCTGGAGAGCGGCTCCATGCAAAGAGACACAGAGCAATACACTTTACAGCTCAAGTTCTGGATTTAAAAAAAAAAAAAAAAAAAATTTAATTTTGAAAAAAAAATAATAATAATAATAGGGAAGCGCAATATTTAGTTGGTTTGGCTGGTTTTCATAATCTCCACGAGCCACTGACATTAGCAGTTCTTTGCTCTGGACCAGCAAATAGTTGCTCGAAGAAACTGGCTCTGAAACAGCTTCGGTGGAGACAAAACCTCCCTGAAACCAAACACACTGCAATGAGAATATATATCAATTTGATATATTATGTATTATACATAAAACAAATACTTCCATCAGTAGTAGAAAAGGCTGTTACTCTATTCAACTTTGTATCAATTTTGAAAGAAATAATAAAAATATGTGTTAATGTGCTGAAATCTCCATCTTTCTGTATGCCAGTCTGCTTTCTTGAGCTCTGACATGAATATTCAGGCGTATTCTTCTTCCTTTAGGTATTGCTGCAGCACCGAGCCAAGCAGATGGCCTGAGAAATGTAAGTGATTCAGGACTGTACTGCATCCAGCAGAACCGTGCACTGACCATTGCTGACTGTCCTCCTGGCGATTTCCCACAGGACGAGGCCCAGGGCCCAGATGTCCACTCTCTTGTAGGACTCAAAGCAGTCCATTTGGATGGAGTCATCAAGCACCTCAGGGGCCATGTAGCGCTTTGTGCCAACTTTAGGGTTGTTGCCCACGTCCAACTCATTGGTGTCTTGAAAATGCATGACTGCCAGACCTAGAATGAAAAACAAAGAACACCGCGAGGATTCCCCATCACTTAAGTTTTCAGATAAACGCATTTCTATCTGCTTAAAATAAACTGCTGCTGACATGAGCTCTTCCAAAATATTTTCAATCGCTTTTGAGGTGAGGCAAGAGAGACTGTCAAAACAGCCTTCTGTTGTCAGACACTGCAGATATATCCACACTGTGAACATCAAACACATCTCTAAAGGTAACGATATGCCAGACATATTTTCCAGTGGATGGAGACTTCATGTCCCAAATAGCTATATCAAGAACGACACGCTGGACTCCATCAACTGATTGAAATGATGAAACACCACAGGCTCGGAGCAAACCGCTCTGTTCCAGCAGACAGGATGTACTCCGATGTAACAACAACACGCTGAGCAGACAAACAGCTACTGCTACCATGTTTGTCAGCACTGCAAAATGCGTCAGCCGGGACAGAATTTATCACCAAGCTTGAAAACAGGTAAAGCCTTTCGCCAGGGTATAGTCTCGTAAATGAATGACATGTTATTCAAGCATCTGCAAATAGAACATTGATGCATTAGATAAAGTGGTCCAAGGTCTTCAAAATGGGATTTGGTTAAGGGCTGGGTGGCACATGTCGTATGGGTTGTTTTTCCCAATTTAACAGCAAATATGGCTGAGCAGATGGATGCAAGAGTGATATTACCGCACACACGCACTTTATGCACGGTAATAAGCCATGGAATTACAATAACCCCTTAATTGGCCTTAACGTCTGAAATGCTACGACGTACCAGCTTGTAAGTGCTTTTACTGAAGCAATGCTTTGTTTACACTCCGCATCAAACCCTTGATGCATAACCTTTCAACCAAAAGTGAAGAATATGGCCATCTTGCTCTGCGTTTCATACATTTATTCCAAATTCAGCCTGACATGTTATGCATCATGGGACGTCTTGGACCCATTTTAAACTTTAAAATATGGTTTTGCACACGCACACAAACGCACACTCCGTATTCTTACCAAGGTCAGCAATGCAGCACTGCCCGTTCTTTTTCACCAGTATGTTTTTGCTCTTGAGGTCTCGGTGGGCAATGGCTGGCTTGCCCTGAGTGCCAAAGATCTCAACGTGTAAATGAGCGAGGCCGCTTGCTATGGAGAGCGCCATGCGGAGGCAGCTGGATGCATCGAGGGTGCTGAGCTGCAGATAATCGTACAAGGACCCCATTTCGTGGAAGTGAGTGATGAGCCACAGCTGCGTACTGGAGTTCCTGGAAGTCATGTCTGAGGCGATGAAGCCTGAGAGCAGAAACATTTCATTTACTGTTTCTGATTAACTCAATTGAATCCAACAATTTAATAATGCATTACAAAGTGGGACACGACAGCGCAGTAAATACTAACAGCAGCAACACAATGCCTGTATGGCTGAATTAATTGACCCTTTAGGGATAAAATATACGGTTGACATGAAAGCTTTATCGTGTCCTCTGAGCTGTTGTAGTTAATCATGTGTGTTGGGTCCCGCAGCGCACAGTCTCGATGAAACACTACATACCCAAGATGTTTTCATGTCTCAGCAGCACGGTGTTGTAGATTTCCGTCTCTCTGAACCAAGACTTCTCATCTCTGGAGGAGAAGATCTTAACAGCGACATTCTCCCCCTGCCACTGACCCCTCCACACTTCACCGTAGCGGCCCTTACCTGACGGGTAAAAGGTGAAGAGAGATTACACAAATGCCTTTTGATATCATGTGTCTGACACTGCAACGAGGAGGTGAGTAAGCAAACCGACAGAAGTCTCAAAAACTTGCCCTAAAGGAGAACTCCTTTTGTGTCAGCAGCTGCATCACAAAAACACTGCCCACCAAAAGAAGGCTCCAGTTTAAATAGAGGTGAATTATGAATTATACTGAGCAAAAAGCCTTTGCTTTAATACACAACAGCTGCAGTCAAAAACTCTGATTTCATAGAACACTTATGACTGATTTTTGTGTTGCAGCACACACGTATCACTCAAGATGAAAAGTCCAAACTCTATCTCCATTACATTAAAAAACAACACGGGCTGTTCCAGGGTTTTGTCGAGTTGCTGCCTGTCTGGCTAAGAAGACTGAACGTTTAGCTGCTACAGAGTCTTGTGTAGAAGTTAGGGGAAGGAAGACAAAGAGAAAGGCACTTAGATGCTGGTTTTAAATGAATCAGAAGGGAAGAGGGACGATAACGTCAATGTAAATGTAGCTAATAGTATTTACTGGTTGTGAAAATAGGCAACATTTTGCCAATACCATAACAACATGTTGACAAATTTGTAACACTTGTGATATGGCGGCGTCTGTAAATGACAGTGTCTCTTACTGCCACCCAGTGGTAAAAAGAAAATCAATTCAACTGGAACAGACGTGAAGAGTGATTAAGAGTGATGTCTGAATTTATTTCACCAAAGTGACTCTGTCCTCCACGCTGATTACTATGGCTGTTTGTGTATAGGAACGTATTTTTGCTGCTGGTACCATTTCCACTGACACTTGACACAAGCAATCTCTAAGCCAAATTGCAATCTTGGCTCTGGGGACTTCACTGCAAGACTGTTGCACATTCACTCTGGCCCAGTTTCAGAATATCCCCACAACGGTCTCCTCTTTTGCAATTCTCAAACCGATTTCTTTCTTTCGCCCTTTGATTTATGAGCTCTTGAACTGCACATATCAAATGCTCTTACTGGACTCACCGGCCCCCACAAATGAGGTCAAAGCAAAGTGGTGGAATGAAAAACAAACCAGGAGGTGCAGTTCTGAGGCTTCGCCGATAGCGAGATGCTACTGTTTTGGTATTAGTTATTGTGGCACCAAAAATTTGCTCCTATATCAACATGTGAAGTGAGAGGGGCGTGACAGTATATGCATATTCACATTGTTTGATTGTGATTAAGAAAACAGCTTTTAATAGGAGACTCACCCACACACTCATTGAGTGTGATTTGTCGAGCAACGGTTCTCTGAACAAGGAAAGGGAGCCCCGAGCCACTTCCTGAAGTGCAGGAATGATCCAGCAGATCCTGGGAGGGCAACAGAAACAAAGGGTAAAGGATATCTACGTGTGTCTTCATATCTGTTTGCAAGAAAGCTCTCTGAACAAAAACAAAAACACCCAAAAAGGATCCTGTGGCTCAAGCCTAAAAATAATGAAAAAAACAGAGCATCTGGGACTCAGACGGAGATTAATACAAGCAAGCAGTCTTTGATGTGGCACCCACATGGGATGAGGGGGGGGCAAGAAATGTGTGCAGCAGAATAATGCGTTTGTGTGTGTGTGGTTGTGCATCCTTTATGGAGGTGCAGAGTGCCCCCTGCTGAGTACACAACAGAGAAGCCACCCCCTCCCTGGTG
The DNA here is from genome assembly GCF_027942865.1 of Odontesthes bonariensis. Taxonomy (NCBI): domain Eukaryota; kingdom Metazoa; phylum Chordata; class Actinopteri; order Atheriniformes; family Atherinopsidae; genus Odontesthes; species Odontesthes bonariensis. Next base: position 23,083,120 of record NC_134517.1, on the reverse strand, counting down.
ACTCGTGTGGGTACTGGAGATTTGATCTAATCCAAGGGCCAGACTCCAAAACAGGCGCAATGCTGCTAAGCCTTTTATTTTTATCTCAGCGACAAGACATGCAGCGCCCCAATGTCGACACAGGGGGGCAGTGCACAGCAACTGAGTCAGCAGCTGCTGAGCAAAAACAAATGACTGAACTGGGAGGGGAGAAAGAGGATTGAAAACAGAGACTAGTGATGCCTCAGATAAACAGATGCATAATGCAAGAGATGCTTGCGAGACAATTTTCTATAAAAACACAGGAATGCAAGCGGAGGCCATAAACTGGATGACGAGTTGCTCTGCAGAGAATTTATATCCCTCTGTTTAGACAAAAAAGGAAGATGTTTTAGGACAGTATATTTGGGCCAAACCTTTAAGCGGCAGAATGCAATCAGAACGCTTAAACATCATTATAATCAGAGGGGATGTTTGGGCAGCAGCCTCCAGAGGGACAAGCACATGTTTTTGAGTCAGACCTGCCTTCCACTGTTTTTAATAACATTTCTCATGGGGCTGCCAAGCACTTATTTATTTTAATTTTTTTTTAATTATGCTGAGGCACACAAACCGTGGCTCCATATTAGGGCCCTTCACTGCCAAGTGTGCCAATGGACTGACTGAACTGAACTGAGAGCAGTTTCCGTGGTTCTTGATTACAGAGGGCGTGATCCAGTGAATGTGCCGGTTTGCCTTTCAGACTGAATGCTAACCACAGGACTCCACCTAAACTCTGGATCGGTTTAGCTGGCTTCAAAACCTAAAAACCACTCTGTAAAAAACTTACAATCCACAATCCGTGGTAGAGCAGGGAAAAAAATAAATAGCAAAGACATTCCTCTAAGCCACTGATAGGGGGAAATGACTGAGAAGAAGCCAAACGAATTCCGTCCCTCCACCACCACCCACACGTTACACAGACTTCATGCATATGAATCCACTATGCACTGCTTTAAAAAAAATTTTTCCTTTCACATAACAAGTACCAAAACATTCTTGAGATTATGATCTGGAAAGTACACAATGTTCAGCAATGATGGTCTGCTTTGTTGAATCATGTTTGGAGACAGATCTTGCCCATGTTGATCTGAAACCTCACTACCTGTAACACATAATGCTTAAGATTTGCCCGTATGTTTATACAGCGCAACCATCCATAAACTAGTTACAGTCGCTAAATCACATACAATGACATGAGGATCTCTTAATAAAGAGACATAAACACGGTGGGAAGATTTATACTGCGAGTGGCTTTACAATGAAAGATTTATGACAAAATCTTTTATCACAGTGACACCGAAAAAACACCTGGATCAGTCTAAATACAATTTATCATGCCATCATGCTTCCATTAACTATTATCCTTTAAATAGTGGATGTTTGTGTAAACAGCGTAAAGTCCACACTATTCCAACTATGACCTAACCCCTCAGATGTACCTCTCAGGAGATTCACATCTGCTAACAGTCTGCTAACAGTGCACACATTTTAACTTTCTGTAATGGGTCACTCTGTATAAAACATTAGTTAGACAGGGCTGGACTTTCACTTGGAGTGTAACAAGACAAAATCAAACGAAAATCTATATCAAAATAGATTTTGTTATTGCTCCACATCCAAGTTCAATATAGCCTGTTTCAGCCACACAGCTCACACTTGGGATGTATTAAGATGGGAAATTCTTTCAACCTTTCGCCTTCAACCTATTGCTTTTTTAAGAGCCTATTCAGGCTGGTTTTGATGAACTAAGGGACACTCACATAAAGGTTGAAGGTGTACTTTTATTTACAGATTAAAACGTTGAGTTAATTTCCTGCAAGAACCCATGATTACTGCTCACACCATCCCTGCAGTGTCTGTCAGAGACAAAGTAATGAGTTAAAAGACCTGGATTTAACTGGGTACTGTTCCATTATGGCAGCTGGACACTGGACTTTCTAATGATTTCTAATGGTTTATTCACTTTTCTAACACATTAGTGGAGGTAGCTTCCCTTGTGCTGCGTGACATGCACGACTACTACTCACCGCCAGAGTGCTTTCCCCCACATTCGATGCTATAAGTCCATCGATAATTCCATATTCAGCATCTCTTGATGGTAGTCTCTCCATTTGGTTGAGGTGAATGCGTCTGAACACGAGGATGGCCACAGCAGAGAGGACGATAAGTACAATGATGGGCGCCACGATGGCAACAGTCAGTGTGGTCACACTGTAGCTGGAGAGCTGTTCAGCTGGAAGGGGAGAGAAATATGAACTTTGCTTTAGGCAATCAGGGCATCACTTTTAGAAGGGAAATATGATGTAATCTGTAAAGCTTAAATCAGACTATTGTCTGTCTGGAGAGTGAGATTAGTGCGCTTGCAGTAAACAACGGATGAGAGTTCATAAGGACTGAGCTTTAGAACAAAAAGACATAGAGGGAAAAATCTTCTGTGCTGCTGCTTTTTTCCTCCCTTTAACTAGACCACACATGTTGAGGTTTGGCTGCATGCAAATCACAGGTTGCAGCACTCTGCAGACCTTCAAAAGACACACATGTGGGTGGATGTAAAGGGGACACACATACACATGAGCATTCACTCATATCTACATTTCGCACAGAGTGGATCTCATCAAGTCTGCAGAGGTCTGCGTGAGGAACTGACCACCATTCACAGTTTCCAAACATTCCAAGGCAAAGACTGCTGAGCTCTGCCTGCAGCACAGACAATGATCCCCCTTTTCTCAACTCACATAATGAACTCCTTCTTCCTCAAATATATAACTAGCAACACTTTCTCTGCACATGTAAGAGTTGAGGGAAAAAAGCACATAGAAGGAAATGCATTTAGCTGTAAAACTTCCAGAAAATCAATATGATTATTCAGATTCATAAGAATCTGACAGGAGGGTTGCAACATATGGTTATACAGAGAGCACGCCAAGGAAGAAAAAAAAAAAAAACACTGTGACAACGTGACATCACGTGCATAGGTAATGGAACGCTAAATGGCAGAAAGAGGCAGTTCAGATCTTATTTCATCAGGTTATTATTAAAAGTAGACAGCTCTAAGTATTGGTGTGTACACCTAGCATTCCAATAGTCCCCATTTGTGTCTTGAGTGAGCACTTGTGATCGGCCCTGCTTTATGCAAATGAACACGTGACAACAGTCAGGAAATCAGCAGGCGATGTTTCTGTCAAATCATAAAAACATTCAATGACATGATCGGATGTTTATAGACATTACTGTTATTCAGATTCACTCAACTCATATTTAGTGCACCATCATTTCCAAACAATTCATCAAGTTTAGTTTTGTTATATGAGAAAAGTAAAAGAAGCATAAACTAATTCATTTTTGATGTTGAAGAGCTCAGCGTCAGCAAACCTCGGCTTGCTGAGGAAGCAAACTGAAGAGCAGTTTTACACTTACACAGAGCAGTGCCCTCAGACTCAAAAGACAGACATTTTTTGTCAGCACAGACAAGCGTCTGGGCAGTCCTCCAAAAAGCTATCAACGTATAGCCTACGGAGGTAACGTTAGTCAGCCGGGAGTGGCCGACAACAACCGATTTCACAACAAAGAGGACAATGCTCCAAAAACAGACAACAGCTGCACTGGATAATCATTATCTCAACACTTAGTTTCCCCTTTATCGCAAAGCAGATCTATGGTCACTTTGACTTCTGTCCTTTGTCTTTAGCAAAGCTAAAGGACCAACAAAAGCACTAACACAACTAAGAGCTGCCCACCACTCAAATTGTTCTATGACTTTATGAGACAGTCTCAAAGTCCCAGCAAAAAGCTTTAACATGCAGATGAGCACTTGTGAGGTACCGACAGAGAGTGTATGTGGGGAAATGTTCAGCCCTTAGTGCGCAACACATTCCCCCTATTGCTTTAATGATCCATGCTTTGTCCAGGCTTTCTTTGTGTCAACTGCTAAACAAAAACACAAAGACAGTGGCTATGATCTTTCTTTGGTAATCAGGATTTCCTTGTCAGGCTCTTTGCACACATAAAGGAAGCATTTTAAGCATTATTTGATGCTTTCTGCACAAATAAAACTTCATACATAAGATGAGCAGGTTGTCTGAATGGAGAAAAAAGAAAAGAATCCTAATTAAAAGTGCAATGACTGTACTAATTAATAAAAATAACTGCCTAATGGTTATGTTGTCAAAGTTGCAAATAATTTTGATTTGAAGTCGATTCAAATTGAGTTATTTGATTAAGTGATTTTTAAGAAAACAGTAAAACTATTCATTTTCTGTCACTTATTTGACAACATTTATACTACATCAATTAATCGCTTTCAATTGGGTTATAATGTCAGACATCAGTCTTCATTCAAAACTATTGCCCGACAAGATTTGAATGCGTCGACGTGATTTTGCTGTCTGGGATGATCAGGAGAAACAATAAGAGAAGAGATGGCCCCATTTGGTTTTGAGGGGCAGCTTGGCTCCAAACATTCCATCAAAGCCTGTCATAAGACTCTCAGGGCCAACAATACAGACCCGGAGCTATGGAACCGCAGATACAGCTGCTCTGTTTACCGTTGCTGCAGAAATGAACATCAAAGAGAGCAGGAGGTTTTCTGCAACTGATACCTCCTGTAACTTTGGATACTGCTTTGTACAAAATGTATTCGTACCGTAAGCCAGAAGAGCAAGAAAACATCCTGTTGGAAACTCTGTTGCTGAGGTGGAGACATTTAAAACTTTTAGGAAGTGTGAGAGAGTGGCCATGGATACATCTGCATTCACCCTGTTACAAGAATGTGGCCACAAGTGTCCGAGCCAACCACTAAATGAGGCCTTAAAAGCTGGATCTTAATGCATTCCCACCTGTAATCAGATGTGTACTGAGCTTGATCCCAGTTCCTCCTCTCAGCCCTAACATTCTGTTTTTCAGAAGTAAAAGTACCCCATTTCTTTTGGGAATCAAGAAGTAGTGGTTATATAGTCATCTAAATGACCCCCTAACACCATGATTGAAGGGATAGATGACCACTAATCCTCGATCGCCAGAAGAGAAATGGGCAATGTACTTTTGCAGAATGAAGGAGTAGAGCCAAGTGATAGGGCCAAGGGGAGAAATTGGGAATTGGCCTTTGTACCAGCTCTGATCAGCCTCATGAATATTCCCACTCCACCCATTTTCTATACCCGCTTAATCCTACTCAGGGTCGCAAGGGGGCTGGAGCCTATCCCAGCTGTCATTGGGCGAGAGGCAGAGTGCAACCAGGACAGGTTAATATTTTTCCACTCTCCTTACTAAATTTTGTTTTGATTCAATCCTCAAAAGTAATATGAGTTATGAATATTTATTCATGAATAATGAATAAAACCCCTGCTGTAGAAGAAACATTACAAATGAAAGAAACGGCAAGGGACAACAGCTTCATTTATAGCTGCCTGTCTCTCCTACAATCCCTCTGAGGCCTCACCCTCTGGGCTCTTGTCAGCTGGCTCTGATTGCCACAAAGAAGACAGCGGAAGAAGCAGACCATGACTAAGTAATATTCAAAATCTCTAGTTTCCCACCGTCTCCCTCTTCTGAGTCATGACGAGCCAGGAGTGTTAGTGCACAGAGGTGTAACTGAGGCCAATAGAAACCAGCCAGAAAAGCCATAAGTCCACGACCCCCGACAGAACATTAAATCACATCAGATGTTTAACTCCTTCATTGTTCAACTACAATCTAAACAATTTCATAGGGTGAAAACAAACATTCAGGGGGGAAAACTTCAAATTAAATTAAATCTGCTTAAAAAAAGAATGAGCACGTATTTGTAGCTGAGGATGTTATAGTGTACAGGATCAACCAATCCTGTGAGGGCCATTAAACAGCAGTTAGTATGCACCTGCTATCACTTGGAAAGCAGAATAGGAACGCATTTAAAGGCTTCAATCGTGGGAGAGGTGCCAAAGAAAATCTGTAGAGTTACATAGTTAGACCAAATACCAGCTAGTGAAGAAAATGTATTAATGATCTTTGTATCACAACACAAAAATATATGAGACAATAAGAACTAAATGAAGAACAGGCAGGACATCCCTCCAGAATTAATGGGAGGACAGAGAAAACTGGTCAAGCTCAACACTTTCTGGCAAGCATGGGTAGCAACCCTGCCTTACGTGTAAAAACAATATCTAAGCTTAACATATACAAGATTAGAGCCAAGGGGGATAACTGAGCTTGGGCTGTAGTCTCTCAAAACTATGTTTAAAAAAAAAAAAAAATACTGTATGGTTTGATGAGACTTCTGTTGAACATTTTTGGCTTAAATTTAGAGGAGGAAAAAAGGAAACACCATATCCATTGTGGCTTACAGTCACTTTTCTTGCCACAATGTGGGTTTGCTTAAGTTGAAGAGAAGAATGAGGTCCAAATACTTATCAGTTTTGGGGCAAACACCATTAGATATCTGTTAAGAACTCGAGAATGAGGATTAATTTCAACAGTTTGGATTACTACCACCCAAGGTACACATCTTCAATAAAAAAAGGAAAAGGCTTCATCAAAAGAAACCGGAGCCAAGAGCTGCTTTCAGTTTAAAATCTGTGGGGTAATCTGACGAAGGCTGTGGAACCTACAACAATGTTGCAACAAAGAGTGTGAAAAAACTGATGAGGCAAATAGATTTGAGTCCAAAAAGACAAGAAAATTGCACAGTGTTTGCAGATTAAGGGTGGGCAAACCAAATTCTTTTTGTTTTTTTCCCCATGAACAGTTTCTGATGTTTTGACCTTCTTTGTGCAGGTTGCAATCTCCCTCATCACAAAAAGCTGCCATTTAAACACGGGTGTGACTGTTCATGCCAACTATACGTATGCATTACGAAAACCAAAGCCCTGTTGTTCTTCTTATTCTAAATATATAAAATGTAGCTAGAATTTCGAATGGAGTAGAATAAGAGATTAACATAGCATTCAGAGTCCATTGCCAAAGAGCCAACACATGGGACATTTTGAGAGCTTTGGCCCGTTTCTGCACTTGTGACGCACTGTAGATTGCATTGTGTTGTACCTTTGACAGGCAGCTCCACAGTGCTGTTTATGTTGCACAGGTGCCCATGGCAACACTCAACAATCTGGTCTCTGGAAGGTGGGGTCTTGCAGGTCAATGTGCTCTGTTCATAGACCTTGAAGCAGCCTTTCTGGTACACCAGGGAGCCAGCATTGACTGTCAGAGAAGAGAAACACTGGTGGCCCAAGCAGTGATTCCCTGTTACACATGAGCTGCCTTCGCACACACAAACGTGCTCCTCTTTGATCAAGGGCTTCACTTCCTCTGCTGTAAAAGATTCAGGAAGAAAACATGGCTTGTGAAAAAGTACATTTCAGAATGTTTTTTTTTTTGTTGTTTTTTTTTTAAAGACTTAACAAGATATCTAAAGATAAAACTCAAACATTGATCTTCTGGTAACTAATCTGTACTTATATAGTGCTTTTCTAGTCTAGTTGACAAATGATGAATGGTCGCCAGCTCCTATATCGACAGTCACCTTTCCCTGAAGCTTGCACAGTGACGTTCATGTTACAGAGATGGCCCTGGCAGCACTTTACAACATGGGCCGATGAAGGCGGCATGGCACAGGTAGCTCTGCCCTCCTCGTCGTCCCTCAGGCACCCCTTCTGTTGGACGGCTGCCCCATCAATCATCTTCAGAGAAGAGAAACACTGCTGGCCGGTGCAGCGTTGGTCATGCTCACACAAGCCGCCCTCACACACGCACTCCTGGTCTCTGAGGACTGGTCTGCCGGCAGACGGTTCAACATCTGATAAGAGGAGGCAGAGATACGAGGAAATCCATTAGAGCAATACCATTACTAACCCATTAAATTAAATGGCATTCACTCACATCAGAAAACACGCAGGTTAAAAACACTCTGCAGGCCACTCACTAAAGAGGCCACTGAAGTAAGTTTAAATGCATTTTCCTCTTTGAAATCCAACACCGGCTACTCTGAAACTAATTTCCTTCCAACACAAATGTCATTCTTTCAAAAAATGAATTGAGGCGGAAATGGGACCACGTTACTGCTTTCCTCGGTCCAGTTCTTTAAACGAACGACTCCAAGCTCACAAATATGCACACAGCCTCTAACATACACATTGTGTTATTGATTTTAAACAAATCACCCTGTCGCAGCTGCTACTGTTGACTGATGAACAAGTCAACAGGAAGCACTCGGGCACTTGTACAGATTTATCAAATCATTTTCCATATTGGTAGCAGGCTCATTAATGATGCATTTTTGCGGCCAACTCAGAAACACAAGATACAGTCCAGGCTCTTATTATTTAGATAATGATACATTTTTAATTCTGTTAGATCGATGCTTAAGTACATTTCATTAGAAATTAATCACTGAGCATGGCATTCTATTTGTGCTTTTATTTCGCATATGATTAGATAATTATTGAAAGAACTGTTTGCAAGATACAATCCAATCAACATATAATGGCCAAAGATTGATCATATATTATTAAATCTATCATCATATTACAGATGCAAACAATTGTTCACAAAAGGTTTTTTTTTTTCCCATAGGTGGGCTGATCTTAGCTTCTTAACAAGCTTAATGTAAAATTTCTATTTTCTTTGTGAAATCAATAAAGCACCGCCTGAACACCCACCACCCAGACTCTCTGTATCCTCCCTGAAGCCTTAAGATAAAAAAAAAGATATATCTTTTAAAAAAATCTATCACTGCCCAAACAGCTATGATTTGGCCTATATCTCTCTGGATTCCACCAACACCGCTTCATGTAAGGTGTCAACTAAGACAGATTCACAACATGTGACAAACACTGAACAAAGCGATGGATAGGAGGATAATGAAAGGACACTTTCTCACTCTTTAATCTAAAAAGAGTTAATTGTAAGAGGTAAGACATTTTTTTAAGACAATTCTTTGCAGACACCTCACCTTTCGCAGGAGACTGCAAGGAGATGTTCATGTTACACAGATGTCCATAGCAGCACTCCAGCACCAGCTCAGGAGTTGGGGAGTTTCTGCAACGCAAGGACGCATCTTCATCACCCACAATGCATCCCCTCTGAAAGACCGACGTCCCGTTCAAAACTGAGAGAGAGGCGAAGCACTGCTGCCCGAAACACCGCTCCCCGCTGCTGCAGGACGGTGCGTCACACAAACACTCATTTTTCGTGCCACCCTCACCTGGAAAGAAAAACAATCATGCATCACATCAGAATCCCCCTTGAACAGACAGAAGTCCTGCAGGGAAAGATTATTAATAAAAAGGAAGCCACGTCGCCTCATGTATTTTTGTGAAAATTAACGACCAGGGCTTATCCCTTTTCCAAGTATGCATGTATCTTGTAAAGAAGGGGAAAGGTGTTTGCGTGCCACTATAAAAAAGACTTTCCATCGCAATCCAATGCAGCTGTTTAAATAACACTGCCAGACAGTAGATAAGCGGGAGACAGACTTAGGAGGGGGTGGTGGAAGGGGGAAAAAAAAAAAAATTGTGTGATTTTTAGTCGATGCCTGCAAGACACAAGAGGGGGGCACAAAGGCTGAGACACTGAGCATGTCGACTAGATTAAAGAAGAGGAGACTGCAGATGTTTCAGCAATGGTACACACCTTTACAGATACTCTACGTACTTGGGGCCTTCGGCGACAATGTGTGGCCTGTAATCTTAACAGTGATCAGCTGATGGCTGTGCAGCATCAATGCATGCTCAAAAGTAACAGGAGAAATAAGTTCAACTGGATCCTGTCCCTTTGTGCTTGCAGAAACCTTCCTCCCTTTAGCTACTGTTCTCTTTAAGGACTGGTGTGAAAAGCTGTGCTTTGTGACAAGGCGCTTACCCTCCAAGCTGAAACACGGAAGGACACGGGCGAGCACAACCAAGAGAAAGATCCCATGCGTCATTGTGGATCTGAAGGGGGAGGAAAAAATGAAATAAATCAGCACAACAAATTAATGCTGGATTCTGCAACAAATAAAGGAGGAATTTGTGTACAGAACAACAGTTTATGATTTGCATTCAAACAACTTTGGTATTGTTGTAAATGATTTAAAGGATTCCTTTCTGTGACATAAAAAAAAAAAGAGGCACTAAAAGAGATCGACAATGACAATTTGCTGTCCACCTCAGAGTATTAGGGGGTGCAACTTTACAGAGGGAGTCCTTTTTTGTTTTCAGAAAAAACAAAAAGTCAACACCAAGTTAAAAATGCTCAAATAAAGTGGGTCTCATGCCTTCCTGTTGTCCTGGCAACAAGGCATTGAGTGGCAAGCAATGGGGAGACTGGTGCTCTTCTATTGGCTGTCTCAGCGCGTGAGTGTGTGAGTTTGTGTTCGTATCTGTGTGTGTTGGAGGGACAGGCTGCTTGGCAGTGAAGGAAGAGGAGGGAGAGGAGCAGACAGACATGAGGAGGAGGAGGAAGAGGAGGAAAAAGAGCAGAGGAGGACGGCATGGTTTCCCATATACTAACATTTAGAGACCTGAAGAAAATCTAATCCCTCAATATTTAATGCATCTGTAGGAACGTACGCTGTGCAGTTGTGTTTGTTTGCTTCATCAGTTTTTCTCTCAATGCAAACACTACGAGAAAAAAATCCCCTCCTTACTACCCATTTCTTGTAGAGCTAATATTTAAGTTTTGTGGGGGCATAGCCTTGAGCGTACCCTGTTCATGCTAAACTGAGCACAGGGAACGTTATCTTGGCAGCATCTGCGTGTGCGCCTGAGTGCATCTGAGCTACTGATAAATACCCCAACACCACCTACCCCTACCCCAACCCTCAACCCCCCCCCCCCCCCTCCCCCCCCTCCACAAGCTTTTGTGCCCATCTCCCAGACATAAATGATTAGGCACGTAATGTTAGCATTAGCCCAACGGCGGCGTCTGCACAGGCCGCTCACACACGGACCACATGCTGCTCCTTTAATCAGAGCACAAAACAAAGGCTGCCACACAGAGATAATCAGGAGCTCTGTCTGCTCCCCTTGGACCAGAGGAGAGGAGAAACGGCAGTGGGGGCAGACGTCGGGCAGGAGGGCATGGAGAGGCATGGGAGGTTAGGCCTGAGGGTAACTGGGGGACAGTAGGTTCAAGTGCGAGAGACGTGTGGGCAGAGGCGGACCGCAAGAGTAAGGTGAATGAAAAGGAGGAGGGATTAGGTGTCCGGCGTCAGCGCTCAGGGGGACACTGGGAAGAAGGGCACCATACTGTGGGGTGGGGGATGGGGGGTGGGGGGGTGGGGGTGTTGGTTGTCTAAGGAGGCCGGAAGAAACAGGACAAAGAGATAAGAAGAGGTGTAAAGGACTCTCGAGCCCACCAAAAGGTTACGTGAAGCAGGCGAGTCATACATATCATGTAAGAGGACATGCAGGCTCACAGAACAATAACGCACTTGAGTGGGCAGAGTAGCACATGCCACGGGGCTCCACTTAATCAGTGAAGGTAAATGATTTGTTATATTACAGTTTATATCGCAGCTAAAAGACTCTCAAGGGGGCAATGAAAAGAATCTCTCAGTCTCAGACACTTTTGACTTAAACAGCCTTCGGGGAGTTAGCCAGCAAGCCTCCTGTACTGTGTAGGTGTTTGCATGCACTTTGGTGTTAGGAAAACAGCAAACGATTCATTCTGTCCACAGCAAACCAAGCTGTCTTTATTTGTCACCTGGTTCTCACCGTGTGTTCATCCAGCTCTCTGAAGGTGCGGCGTGACGGATAAAAATCTCCACAGAGAAAAGCGTCTTTAAGTTTGAAACTTTTAGATGCATTTGTATGCAGGCAAAATTGGAGTAAACAGCTGTTCCACGCTGATGCATGAGAAATGAAGCTGGCTCACAGCTATGCTTGACAAACAAGCAGCCAGGACAAGTCTTGATACTGGAAACCACTGAAGGGATTCTTGGGAAGGAGGGAGGCAGGGCTCGCATCTGCAGAACCAATTGCTATCCGTGGGGCGCTCTGTGTATGTGTGCGCTGCAGCCGTCTTCTCCTGCGTATTGAGCTCTTTGGTAGCGTTGTGTATCGAGTGCTCACAGAATTGACACCTTGCCAAGGGTGCGCTCTCAACACCACCCCGCCCCGGTCCAATGATGTGGCGTTGTATTGGAAAACTAGTTTGAATTCCAAATGGTAATTATAGCTCAAGATATATATATATTATTCATGGCATCTGAATTTAATGAGCCTTACTAAATGCCAAAGAAGAAGAACTCGTATACAAGCTTTAAAGGTGGCCTAAAACCTCTCCTCTTTAACTACCTTCTTTATGGTGTGATATGTCAGTTTATACTGGCTGCTATTAATACTATTGATTGTGTTCTGAGTATTAACTGGGATAGAGTCAAAGTTAGTAGTCACACAGTACGTTTTTACTTCACTCATACAGTTGTGTTCATTTTCTCCTGATTTGTCGGAAGAATACCAAGTAAGCGTCAGGATGTCTGTAAGATGTATGCCTTGTCAAAAATGTGCTGATGACTCCCCTCACAGACTGTGGGTTGAGAGAATCTGTCAGAATCTGTCGTCACGTCTCCCACTGTGAATTAACAGACCTAAGATTTGTTGCAGATATCCTAAAGAAGCATGTCACTCAGGAAAAAATGCAGGACAAATATACAGGAGACAACTCTTCTGCGTGGCATCTCGTTCTGAACGGTTTCTGGCAGAATGTAACCCAGAGCACTAAGTACAAAGTTGAGTTACTTTGCTAACTCTAGTACTTCCTAGCTTTGAGTGACAGATGTACTAAGACCATGATGCTTTGGTTCTTTAGCTGGAAGAATATTCTGAGTACAGGACTAACCCTGTAAATGGACTATTCATCTTTTACTTAAGTAAGGAATCCAAATACTTTCTACACTGCATGTATTTTTTTGGATACTTTCAAAACCTCAGACGCCCACGCTGAGCTCAACACAAATTGCCCAAAGTGTGAACGACCCTTGAGAAACAGCTGAAATAGACATGGCCCAGTGAAAAGTATGTTAGGCTAGACTCCTGCTGAGTGCTGCTCGAGAGACTCGAAAGTAGACCTATGGATCACGGCACGTCTCCTTCCTTGGCTGTTTCCAGTGTTTCCACTGTAGAGCTTTTTCATAAGCACCAATCTAAGAGGTTGGCCAGAGGTTAAAGTGATTGTGTAGAGGTGATTACACATACCTCTCATGTGCTGTTGTTAGTGCGACTGAACCCAAAAACGCATATAGGCAATCGTAGTTATCTCTGTGACATTGTGGTACTCATTGCCACTAAAAAGAATATGTCTTCAAATATTAAGCCAAAAATTGTATTGCTATGTATAATCTCTAACAGATTGTTGCTACATCTTTCTACAGAAATCAAAACACATCAGTCTGTTTGGACGCTTTATTATTTTTGGTCTATTTTGTATTCAGGTCAGCTAAAGGAGAGAATGACAAAACACTACTTTGTCTGATGAGAGTGGTGTATCACCGAGGTTGAGGAGGGAGGAGGCTGAAGCCCTGCAGGAGCTGCTGAGTCATCACGCTGGCAAAGAGGGAGACGAGAGGTGGAATCTGTGTCTGAGCTGGCAGGCTGGCACAGTTACCATGGCACAAATAGCCTGGATACCGAGGAAACTGCAGCAAACTGCAGGGCAGCGAGTGGAAGAAACAGGCCGGGTGTAGGGCAATGCGGAACCTGCTGTTCGTGTCCCTGCCATTCTCCCCCGACCCACACCCAGCCAGCCAAAGAACCAGCATGCCATCAGGGACACGCAGATGGTTCGCTCCTAGGTAGATGTGGGTGTAATGCAGACCTGAGGGCGAAATCTGTCCTCTTTGCAGCAGCCTACGTTCACAGCCACACCATCCCAAGTGGCGTATTTGCCTTGTCAAATACGCCACTTGGGATGATTAAACCAAAGAACAGAGAACGCACACATTTAGCCTGAATTCCAAAAAGATAAGGAGGTACAATGACAGATGGAAACTGAGCAGAGGGCAAGATTAAAATGCATTTTCACTAAAGGAGAAAGCCCGTCGATGAGTCAAATGTCAGAGCGGAATTGACTCAATCTCTCAGAAATTGGAAAGAAAACATAAATACAATGAGAAACTTGGATTTCCAAAATGAATGTCTGTCTTAAGATGAGCCAACACTTTCCTCAAAGCCCACTGAAACTGAAACCTCACGTTGGTCTCAAAATGTGGGCAACTCGAAGCTACACCGAACTCACTATTTGTCACCAACACATGACGCCACAAGAAGCAAACCACTTTAGGACAGGGTTGGTGATGGGCCCTGTCATCTTGAATGTCTGTCATTTAGTGCGAGGCTTGTTCTGAGGTTGGAATTGGTTTAAGGCTCCTACACAGGGAGATAACAGGATTCTCGCAGGTTTCATTGCACATGAGAGTGTGCAAAAATGGGTCTGACAAAAGCGTGGTGGAAAAAAAAAAAAAATCTGCGTTGAGCTGCAAAATATCCATTTCAGGTAAATGAGAGCGCGTGATGACTGTCTGGTGAAGTGCAGGTGTATGATGTAAAAAGAAAAAAGCAGTGAGGCACAAAGAGGCTGCAACAGTCCCACACAGACAGACAAAGTGAAAATGGCTCCAGTCATCTCATCAGTCTCCATTTCCCAGGCCTCTTGTCCTCCCAACCCCAAACAAAATACACCAATGACCACAAGACATAAAAACTAAGGATTGTGTGTATGACGCCTCTGGTAAGCATTTAGTAAGCTAGCTAACTGGGATAAACCTGGTAACATAATGCTCATTTTTAGTGGCTTCTCTCACTTCCTCTTCTTTCAAATTACAGTTTTCAAAATCTTCTTTGTTCTAGGGAAACGGCAACAATCTCCAAGCTAAACCCCACATGCTGAAAATAGCATGTTTTGACAAAGATTTGGTTCAAGTTATAAGTAAAGCCTGCCGGGCTCTTTCAGTGAATAGCTGTAAAGATCTATAGAGAACACAAGCATCACACCTGCATCCTGTACTTAGCGCCCTCTGAGATAATTGTGATTAGTTTAAAGAAATAGACTCAGCTCTTAGTCCCCCCTGGTTCCACGATGATTAGGCCATGCAGACAGACCAAATACCAAGTCTGCAGCACAGTGCTGTGGAGTGGGTCTGGCTATTTGTGCTATATTTGGGCAAATTGAAAAAGTGGGTCCATGTATTTTACACAGACACAGACTCCTCCAATCTCCTGTCATACACTGCTACTTGTATGACAAATGTACAACTCTGCTAACTGGGAAGTGAAGCTCCTTAACCTGTGGAAACACATCGCCCCGGCCAAGGGCCTCATTAAGCAGATGAAATGAGGACTTTTGTGCTTTTGGGATCTGCAATGGCTCCATCTCAGCCAGGCTCCTTCTTTCAGAGCCCTTCAGTATCTCAGCAGCAGCCCCCTTTTCACAATGAGAAGAATGTGATCAAATGCAAATGGCCCCCTACTTATGTCCAATTGTCACTTCAACATTAATTGTAGTGGGCAGCGGCATAGCAGGTTTTTGTTCCTTGGATACACTGCTACGCAAAGTCTATAACCACACACACACACACACACACACACTACTTGTCCTAGATCAAATGTAATCAGAGACAATAGTTGGCTTCTTCTCCCTGACCGTGCCCCACCATACCCTCCACCTCTGCACACACTTACTGCAGCCCCATCACAAAGCAGACCACATTTTTTTGTCTTAAGTTCAACTGTCAAAATCTTATTTGTTTGCAGATGAAATACCACCTAGAAGTAGGCAATCGTAAGACTTGGGGAGCCTAGCAGGCAGACTGTACGAACAGCAGCTCTGTATTTTTCCTACGCCGTCAAAAGTAACAACCTGCAAAACAAAGCGAAACCTGGTTCCCGTAAGTTGCAACCACGGCCTCGTTCTGTGTGAAGTCCCGTGAGACCCAACTGAAGGTTTTACAGCATTGTCAGTAGACTTAACAAGTCTTCTAAGCAATGGTCGCCATAGCAATTAGACATTCGTTTTCACACAGCCTCCAAAACATCTGAAACACCCAATTCAAACACGGTCTTTACGGCCCTCAGCCATGTTTGCCAACAGAGGTATGCACAAACATTCTAACTCCAAACGACCATCTCACAAAGTTCACTGGCCTGGGGGGCAATTTTTTTCCTAAAAGAACACCTTGATTTGCATCAAGGTCAACACTTTGAACACAGTTTCCTCTTTGTGAAACCAGTAAAGTCAGACAAACAAACCCAAAAAAATTGCGTGTGCAGCTACAGGGAATATGATGCTGTATCCTGCCTGGCGTAGACTGAGTGACGTTTTTCAGGGAGCGAACCTGATGACCTGCACCGTGATGATAATCGCAAAGTAAACGGCTTGCAGCAATACCATGGATGCATATGCTCTGCAGTGCAACTGACTCTGTCCATGACATCCTGCTGCCAATCCAGCCTTTACGGCCCTGAGTTTCCTGGCTTTCAAACGGTAAAGACTTCTAAGGCATGAGAGTAGCAGTAAATGTTTCCTGAAGCCATTTTCGCATGTACGCTTGAGTTCGGAAATTTCTATTAGGCATTGTCCAGAGGAGGCGTGTGTGGGAACGCAAATGTCGACCACAGTCTGAAAAGACTGCAACGTTCACCCAGCTAGCCTTTCAGTATAACGTCCAGACAACATCCAAATGAGCCCATTTGTGAACACAGCGAGTTAATTACAGTTTCACTTGCCCGGCGAGTGTGTGCTAAGGACATTTGCCGCTCTGTATTTTTCTGCACCAGCATATCACTGTCTAATCCTTTTGCCCACGTCATGCATACGTCCAAATAAATGTAGCATAACTTTTAACGTTAAAAACAGTCAGTGTGGTCCACCACACTCACCAAACATGTATTTGAAACATATCTCATATAATTAAAAAACTGATATTGAAAGTAATCACCAGAAGCAGCCCTAATGTTATATGTGTGTGTGTGTGTGTGGGGGGGGGGGGGTCGTTTCACATTTTGCTATCATACAGATTTCTACCATAATTACAAGCTAAACTCAGATGTCGGAAATCAATGAATGAATGTAACGTTCTAAATGCCCCATGTCGCTCGAGCATGGGGGAACGGGCTCGGTTTATTTGATCCTGCTCCAGGAGCAGTGACACCTTCATAGCAGAAATGTGTCATGACATACAAGATGAAGGATTATCTTCAAAGTGCAGACAAGATGCCCACACCAAACAAGTGCCCCTGTCCGTGCTCGGGAATGAGATCAGAGAGCTGCAGCAACTGAAACAAACCCATAACTTTCCCCCCAAACAGCTGAGCGATAAGACAAGAGCACTGAAGCGGGTGAAGTGCTCATCAGACGTGTACTGCAGACTGTCTCCAGTGTGACTGGGGTTAGTGTAGAGAGGAGAGCCAAGAGCACTGCAGATCTATGCACGCGTGCATCTGTGCAGACAGAAGTGTCTCATCTTCCTTCTCTTTGTCTCCACTGGTCTTCGTCCACATTTGAACACACGATAGGAGGAATCAATAAGTCTATGTAGAGCCACCAGATGAAGAAGAGGGCGAGCTCCCAAGCAGCAAGCGGTGGAACATGACTAAAATCTGGCAGATACACAGGCAGCCTTTTATCCCATTCTCTTTTCCCCCCTCTAGTTTCCTGTGTCCCGCTGAGTCTGCAGAGCTCATGAGTCCCAGGTAGCTCCTCTCATCGTGATATGTTTGGGCCACATGAGGCCGACGATTATTAAAAGGCTCAAGGGTTTTTTCTTTTTTGACTAAAAATAACACTGCAGACAGAAGACCCATTTCTAAAAAGCTGGTCACGAGAGGCAAATTCAACCCACATGCCGTGTTCCTCTGCAGTCTGCTGCCTCATATGATGCCAGGTCTGTTGCTAGTCAAACTTTCTAGTAAGTCAGCACATGCACGCACACAAACAGGACAAAAATTAAGCAAGGTTGCTATTCTGATGCTAGACTTCAAGCCAAACCCTGCCCCCTTTTTTTTACGCTTCAGTGTCCACCTCCCACCTGCTTAAACCTACATTCATATACCATCACACAGACAAATACAGCCACTGATCCCCTCCCTTCCTCTCTCCATTTTTCCCCTCCCAGCGTGTGAGCCACCTACATGGAGGAGAGATGAGCCTCAGACTCTTGCTCAGACTTGAAGCAGTCTATCTTGGTCTCATAACTGCAGTTCCCTTGTTAATGACAAGGGAACTGCCCCCCCCCCCCAAACCATCTCACAGAGGTTTCTGGAGCCAGTACTTCTCTCCCGATTCCAGACAAATTTTAAGGCAGAGAAATTAACCCCAAACTCTCCCCTCACCCCAATCATCTCTGAAATACTCAGACCTCTCTGGGAAATGATACACTTTGTGGATATCAAAAAAGAAGATCTACAACAAAGGAATACAGGAGAAGCTGCGATTTCTCCGGTCCTATGATTGGAGAGCCATAATGTGGACATGAAAACTTGAATACCTTACAGTTCCCAGAGTCTAAGTTGAGTCCTTTTCACACAATATCAATGGCTTCATCAGTCCATCAGAGTCGTGGCATTCAGTCAATTACTCTCAGGTTACTTTCCAGTAAATGTTCAGCACACACCCCCCCATGCCCTTGAAAATTAAAGAGAAAGCCACTGTGCATGTACAATATTTGCAAATAGCACAAAATCGGACAGCAAATCAAGTGAGGCACAATAAAGTGTTCATAGAGTCCACGTTTTCTCACAAAATCACATCTCATCTCCCAAAAAAATGTCTTTGTAGCATGCGGTGGGTGTGTAAAACATAGAGGCGGAGGATGGAGGCATTGGAAAATATGCCTTTTCTGCATGTTTAAGCTTGCTGAACAGTAGGCGTTATTGAAAGGAAAAAGAAAGTCAAAAAGCTTACTGACGTCTTTATTCATAGAGCTTTAAGCTTTTTGCCGTACAGTAACAGCAGTTTTGCAGAAATGTAACAAGACCTCCGGCCGAGGACACGTTCTCAGCAGAGTCACTGCTGCGTGCCAGGTGAGCAGCCGCTCCGCACCCCCATAAAGCCCTTCATACCCTACGTAGTTTGTGTCGTTTTAGCCAATCACATCCATATCAAGCTTACAAACATGCAGCATTGTGTTAAGATAAAATGACAAAAAATATGAGCTGTGGAAAAATGTCAATAATTCCCCAGCCATAGAGCAGCATCTTCAGGTCCAGCTCGGAAAAAAAAAAAGAAAAGAAAAACGGTTCGGAGCTGGAGCTGGATATCACAGACAAAACCACAGAGGAGGGAAGCTTAAACAGAGCTGTTATTTATTTACTTAATAACAGGGTCTGTGGGATTCCTCTGAGCGACTGATCATCAGCCAAATCAATTCAATACTGCAACAAAGCAATGCTGTGGGTGTCGGTCCATTAACGTGACTGCTGCCGCAAGACCACCG
This sequence comes from Odontesthes bonariensis, assembly GCF_027942865.1. Classification (NCBI taxonomy): domain Eukaryota; kingdom Metazoa; phylum Chordata; class Actinopteri; order Atheriniformes; family Atherinopsidae; genus Odontesthes; species Odontesthes bonariensis. Next base: position 23,063,715 of record NC_134517.1, on the reverse strand, counting down.
ACGCCAAACGTTACAGAAAAGCACCAGGATGCTCATTCAGACACCAATGGCTCAGTGGCCACTAGATTACAGAAAGCACTTTGTCTTTGGATTTAAATACTAAAATAAAATACAGAGTATGGAAAACTGAAATATAGTAGGGAATCCCCAACAATGTGGAGGCTTCAATGTTTGTTGCTTAAAAAGAGAAAAACTTATTCGTCACCTAATAAACCAACAGAAATTTCAGCTGCTTTTATTTTTTGTATTTTGGCAAAGTGTAAAGTGCAGTTAGAGGATAGTTTTAGACCAAACAGCGGACACGTTACTTCATAATCTAACAAAAAAACAACTTGGTGCAGTTGTAAGTCACTGGATTCCTCTGTTGGCCAATCAATTAGCTAACTCATTATTTCAAAGCAACATGTTGACAATAAGAAAACATTCCCACTGCGGACTCTTCGATCGATTCCAATCTTCCAACAAAATGTGGGATTTTGGCTGATGGTTTACTTTCCTTTCATAAATTAGAAGAATTTGGTATTCACATTTTTCCCTAAAAATCAACCAAATGTCCAAAAGAAGAGCAAAAAAATACTTAGTCTCCCTTAAACTCGTCTAAGAGTGAAGTGCTCAAGGTTTTTGGACAGAGCTTTATAAAAATAGAACATCCCACTTTATCTGACATTAATAATAGCAGAGGCTGTTTCCCATCTCGGGGTTCCACTTTGTAGACGGTTCCCTATGCACTTGTCTTACAGCCGGCTGCACAAAGTTATTTTCCAGCTCGACGGACAGCTTGTTTGGATGAAAATTAGATTGTAGCTCAATGTCTGCCGTACTTCAGCTGGAGAAAGGCATTGTTTTGAGTGTTAACAATGCTTCATTTATGAGTTATTGATCTGAGAAGTTTGAATCCTTGAATACTGTTGATCGTGAGCACTGAAGGGGAAAAAGACTTTGTGTCACTGTGATGTTAAGATCAGACCCCTATGCAGATCCATGCCGTGCACTCTTTCAGAAAACGCTAATTTTGTGCACATTAATGAAGTAAAACCACAAGCTTTGTGACCAACAGTGAAGAACCTTAACCAACTTGTGCTTCTCAAATACATTAATAGCCCGACACTACCTTTGGTTTGTTGAACGTGCTAAACAACAAACCTGGTCGTAGTGTCATGAATCTTACAACAATAATGCTACCTCAGCAGATATGCAACCATGTAAATTAGTCAGCAAACTTAAAAGAGACACATTGTAAGACAGCCTGGATATCATTACACGATCAGGCTTTACGAGCCCTGACCAAAGAGATCTTGCTAAGTGGTACTACGACACTGTGGTAGACTTGCAATATGTTTGCGCTCTTGCAAAAAGGGTGGAGTTGCCATCAGGTGACTAATCACCATCTCCAATTCCAAACAAATGTATCGCATGCGTATTCTTAAAGTACGTGATAAGGTCTCGGTCTTATTTGGTCGGATTTATCAGCGGCTGATCTGAATGCTCTTTGCAATAATCGGGCCAAAAATCAAACGACACAAAAACAGTCAGTAGGCTGATTGTAAGTGTCAAACTTAATTTCCTGCCATCCAGGCTCTAAAATGCTTAACACCAAAGGCCTTTAGTGGTCGAGTGATTTTGATTACTTTTCAAAACCCTTTGTAAGACGTTTGTGGATCTGAGTATGAATATGCAGACGCCGTTTAATGCAATTGAATACAATAACTTTAATCAATAAAAGCGATTCCTGTTAGCGCCAAATCTTTAAAAGTCAGGGAGCATGCTTTTGCATAATCAGTCTGGTTATGCATACATAAGTATTCCCTTTGGCAGACACATCTCCTATAAAGATAAATAGTATTCGAGTGTATTCGGTCTTAGTTCGGAGAGAGATTCCTTTGCTGCCAAAGCACCGAAATCCACTTTATTTTTCTATTTTCTAATACAAGTAATTGGCTGGGAGGCACTGCTTTTACACGTGTCAATCTCTTATCTCATTTCCAGCGTAAGTTGCCATGGTGATACAACCCTACCGTTAAGAAATGAACCAGCGTCATGATGTTGAAAATCCAAAGCTGAACTTGAAGTTACCTTGCTAAGCCTGTAATCCTGCTTCGCAGTGCAGGCCCCGGTTCTATTGTTGTGAATGCATTGTTAGTTTAAGAGAAGCACAACTTCCAACTGGCTGAAGTTACTGCAGGCAAGCTGTCTGAGACATTACCCTGAGGCAAAACAAAAGCACAACACGGTGGGGAACAAGAGGGGGAGAGAGCCCGGTCACGGCCGCAGCAACCTCAATCAGGCCGGTGCCCGTTTCCCCAGCACAACAGGAAAAAACCAGCGTCCCTGAAGAGCTCCTGGGGGTGAACCACATACCAGCCCAGACTGTCTGACGTCTCTTTATCTGACCACTATCTGCCAGACTCCTCAATGCAAGTCCCTGAGAATGGCAGGCACTCACAGAAAGGCCAGAGCTCAGCCAGCAGTCAGCAATGGGGGTTGCATTCTCCAGATTACACAAACACACAGCCACCAAGTGCCACTTACCTGAGCAGCGATCCCTCCACCTCTGCCACGGCCTTTTCTTTTCCTTTTTCACCTCACGGAGCAGTGCATCTCTGACACCTCCTTTTCTAATATTAAAGTTGAAAAATCTGACAGCTCTCTTTAAACCAAAGGGCAAGAATTTCTTGATGGTGTTCATTAGTGCTCTGGTAGATTATGAGCGGCACTAATCCATGCTTATAAAATACTCTCCCCCATCAGACACTATAACAGCATAGGTTTCAGTGTCAAGAAAGTTACATACACGCATTTGAATGCGGGCCACCACACTGCATCACCAAATTAATAAGGCGTTACTTTCAACCACACAGCAAAAAACTGACAGACGTGTGAGCCATTAGCGGCGAACAAAGTGATTAGTTAGCTGAGATGTAATTTTGAGGTTGTGGGGGGGGGGGAAGTTGATTCTGAGGGAGAACACTTAGGCGTGAGACATTCCCCTTCACACGTGTGCAATGCAATCAGCACAATTATCTCTGGATGCTTTCAACTAGCTTCAACACCTCCGTAATGAAGTTTTACACCATCTCATCAGCTAGTCTACAGGCTCTGCATGTGATTGCTCCTCTAACCTGATCAAAAAACACTTCCTGTTTGATCTGATTATTCCACAGCTGGGAAAGGCATGTCAACAATTACTCTGTCCTTTGATTCAACGACTGCATTTGTGATGTTATAGTAGCTCCTCCACCCCTAACCGGTTCAAAATTAAACCACAGTTGGCTGTACCTGTATTAGAACCCCCTCCTCCTCCTCCCTCATGCAGGACTGAATTGTTATGTTAATGCTGCTGCTCAGCGTGCAATGATGAGACACACGATCAAACCTGAACGACCCTCCCAGAGACAGTTTACATGACAAAAACTCCCAACAAAGTCACAGCCAGTTGCAATGTTGTGAGCCTGATTGCATTTGCCAAAGAGAGGACGGCGACCCTGATCAGCCGCAGTTGCAACCAGGCACGAAGTCTTATTCTTTTTGGCCTGCTGTTCATCATTACTTATCAGCGCATAACATCTGCCTGTGACGGTCACTTTAAATAAAGGGCTGGAGTACGAGTAAACGAAACGCAGCTATGCGTTCACACCGATTCAAGACGAAAACGAAGGCTAAAGCGAGCGTGTTTAGCTGGGAAAAAAAAAAAAAACACAAAGCTGACCGAGATTTTTTTACGAAGCTAAACTCAGAGGAAGCCAGCGTTGGTGGAAGGGGGCTCATCACGCAGCCTGGAGCAGCAGACAAGCAAACTTTTCCACGTCGCAGTCCACAATACAGAACTAGTACAGTACAAACTGCGTTAAAGTGCGTTAAGGTTCAACTTACCTCGCAGGTTATTTTGTCAAAGTGTCTAATGTGAGGGGCTCGGAAACAGGCGCAGGTCGGACTATTCAGCCATCTCCCGAGAATTCACCGACTGTGCCCGATATGTTTTCCAAAGTCTGAGAATCAGAGCCTTCATGACGCCAACATGATCATCCGTCGGTCGCTTGGGGTTGGGAGGGAAAAAAAAAAACAAAAAAAAAAAAGTGACGAACTCACTCGATGCTCACACTGAGGAGAGATGCAATAGGAAGAGGCATTCTGTAACCTTTTCCTCCTTCACATGTTAGCGACGTCTGGGCTTCACAACTGGGAGTCCGGCGGCGGCGTTTGGGAGGTAAAAAAGAAAAGCCAGGATTGGTGGAGGAAGTTACCTTGCAGCGACTTACTACTGTACTCAGGCGGCGTCAAGTGACGTCAAACACAGACAAGCTTCCGGTGATACTTTTCAAAACAAAACGACATTTCCCCTTCCTGGTTTATAAGGCGTTCAGGCGAAGTGCTTTGTATTAATAAGGAAACCTTAAGGTCAAAATGTAGACTTTTGAGTTTACAAGCCATGGCTGTAAAAGTAAAGGAAGTGAATGGTTCCAAATACACTTTACACAAACGCTCTTTTTTTTTTTAATTATTAGAAATGGTGTGCACTTGCCTGCCAATGCTGTTGTGTTGCATTATTTGTTATACACAATTCCTTCCACTAAAGAAACACATTTGATTTGTATTTGATTCAAAAATATGCATTTGTATCGTCATATTCACGATTGCACCACTAATACTCTTCCCACGCAAGCAAAATTTGGAATTGCTTTTGCGTCTGCTTTTAGATTAGATTAGATTCTGCTTTGTTGTTATCGCACAACAAGTATACACACAACAAAGTCCAAAAGTTATGGGAAAAGATGTAAACCGGTCATTTGCGTATAAGGCGCTTCAGAAATTATTAAGTATGGTGTGAAAGGATGATGAAAACGATGCTTTCATGAAAACATATGTTTTCATGAAATTTAACTATCAGAAGTCAGAAAATCTTTCTTTTCATACACATACACATATGAGCAGTCCTGCATTGTGTGTTAAAGTGTATAAGTACAATACACGATGTTTACATACTATGGTCTGAATAAAGCTGATGGATATACATTCCTGTCACCCTGGTGTGAGGCAAAGTGATTGGAAATTTAATTCAACCTACATTAACTAAGATATATGCAAATATAGATGCTTTCTACTTTTTAATGAAAGCTGAAATCCATGGCGTCATTGTACACTTTACTAGAAGTTGTAATTCGGTTTCCAAATATGATGAAAAAACTCTAAAAACATAACATTTGTGTCTGATCGAGCACTCGGTGCTCGACTGTTTGTGACTGTGAGACTCCAGGTGTTCGGGGATTGATTACTCCTGTATGCAGTTATGAAGTTGAGCAGCGACTAAAAGAGCACAAGTTACAGCCTCGCCTCCGTGTATGTTATTCACAATTCACACGTTAATAGTCACGCAACAGCATACAACTACAACAACATTCCTTTGAAAAACTCATCTCGGATTCCTCATCTCGCCCCAAATACTTACGATGCTTTGCATTTTACGCTGAAACTGAAGCGAGTATTTCCTGTCCTTGACGCAGTGTCGCTGGCCAACTTCACACGCATGTTTTTTTTTTAAAGACCTTAGCTATTTCTCTGGCTCTGCGCATGTTCTCGGCTTTCAGTGGGAGCGAGTTCCTTGCAATTTGTAAATACCTGAGGCCACAGAAACGACAGTCGTGTGTCGAAACGGCGAGCTTGAAAATGTTGTCTCCCCGTGAACGTAAATACACAGATGTGTTCCTGACGAATACTTAAAGAGACTTTAATAAAAGCTTGATCAGCTCTCATTGTGCAGAGAAAAAATAAAGAAACCCTGTTTGAAAAAAAATATGAGCCATTTTTGGACTGTGCCTCAGTAAATGTAGGCTTTTAAAATACCTAAACATTATATGTGTCACGTCAAAAAGTCGTGCAGTTGTATAAAGATTACACCCACATTTTTGTAAACAGAAATGTAATCTATCGTGACTACATATAATCCCTTCATAAAGCTTATCCTGGAAAAAAATAAAGCAACAGAAAGTTTTTGATTTTCCACAAACTATCATTTGTATCAAATCAAATCAAGATCAAATCAACACAAACAAGCACATTGAGGGTGTAGTCTACTCTTTGTCTGTTATGAGTGCTACTCTGGAACATTTATCATTATGAGTATGGCCAAATCATACTCATAACCATCTACAGGTGGGGTCAATTGATTATTTTGACTTTGTCGCACTAACATGTTAGGTAACAAATGGTCTCTCACATACGCACGCGACAGGACTACACTACAACAAGCAACTATGTACAAGTTTGAAAGAAGCAAACGCACAAATGACCAATCACAAATGGAAAGCCACCTCATCTTCATATAGGAATGAATCAGTTCTGGTGTACATGCACACAATGAGCATGTCCACACGCTTGTGGCACCTGAAGTACATAACCTACATGCATTGCACACAAGACCATCGGTAACAAACAGCCTCTAACTTCTAGCTTATATCATCCAATAAAGACTCATACATTCAAAAGAGCATGTCAAAAAACACTCAACATACATTTAAATAAAAAAAAAAGCCAAAGGGTATAGTTTACTGACAGCAACCCTATATAGATATATTCAAGGTTAGTCCCCACCACAAGCTAAAAGGATCCCTTGCAGGCACCTAATTTATGTTATGAACCGGCTCATTGGGCAGCAACATAAAATAGAGACCAAACTCATTTGCTTATGGAGGTAAGGGTTTTTAAAAGAAAATTAACTTATTGGTTATTGTACCAAAAAAAAAAAAAAAACAAGCAGTAGAAATAATAAGAGTGACGATCTCTTGGTTGTGTGATTATTTATTTTTTTTTATGCTGCACACCAGACATGCCTTATGTCCACACCTTCACAGGTGCAGCCAATGAAACCAATTAGGTACCCTGCAAATACTCTTCAACCGCCTCTACAAACATAGTGAGGATGCAGAGGGAGGTAACAAATACATTAACAAAGTATTCTAAACAACATTATGGGTTCATTCTAGTTAACTATAGCGTGTAATCTGTTTACATTATCCCATATACAAATTGAGGTCCAACTTTTCCGACTCACACTTGCATTTCTTTGATATTGGCAAGACAAACGTGCGTCTGCCTGTCATAAACGTGACCTGCTATCAAAAGTTCGGCTTTATTCTCAACTTTAACTAACCAGCTGAATACTGGCGTGGACTCGAGACGAAAGACCCCGCAGCGTACTTGACGCCGACATCGGAAGCTCGCGCCTCCGAACAGCAGCTCTACTCCAGAGAACTCCGTTTCCATGGAGACAAGGTCACAACTCCCAAACAGAGCCACCGCAGCAGTTTGTTCTCCGCTTTCAAGATGAATTCAGAGTAAGTAATTAAGTTAACTTTTTTTTTTTTTAATCTTCTCTGTTGGTTGTGACGCGTGTTTAACTATAAGCTAAGACACATTAGGAGTCAGTTATCGTTATTCAGCATACGCCTTGTTGCTTTAACCTCAATGTCACCTTGTTGATGCTGTCTCGACAACGCTAAACGTCGACGGTTTGTTTCCGTTTCCTCTAGAAATTCCTTAGTTCTCATCAGTGACGACCTTCTCCAGTCAACAAAATCTGGCAAGCACACCTATTTGTATTACTTGGGCAGTGTATCTCACAGTCAACAGGTAGATTGACTCGAATAAATGACTGTACGTTTTCTTTCGTGACCCACCAGGTGTCAAAACAGGGTACCTTGCACTAGATGGCCATATCTCGCAGATCCCTGGGCTGTCCCCAACCATCGGCAAACCTCCACAGGAGAGGACCCGAGGACGAAGGGCTGCAGTCCTGGACAGTGATTCTGACTATGTTAAACTTGCAAAACAAGGAGGACATAAGGGTAGAGCCATGCTGTTGCCACATACCCACAAATGTTCCTTTGGCTGGATGTAGATCTGCTGCCAACAGTCTATTTCTGTTTGTTTTTGTCATCAACGACAGGACTATTGTGGTACGAGGAGACATTTACTTCTACACCGACTCCATACAAACCTCCAAACTGGTTCGGTACGGAATCAGGAGACGCCAGAAAATCAAGGTGCTTGAAACATCTGTTTTCAGATTATCATGTACTGAGAAGCACTCACGTTTTGTTTGTTTTTGATGCTTACAATGCTTCCACATCCGTTAGGCCTTTCTCTTTCCATCATTTATTCAAGCCGCCGTTAAGTGTTGGATATATTTGTATCCAGAAACTGTTCTTCTTTCAGTCTAATTAACAGCGAGGAGAAGAAAAACCCTGGAGCTTTTCAACCACGAGAGCCTCCCTTTGGGACTGACAGTATGTCTGCCTGGGAGAGGGATGATGACAACTGCGATGAAAAAGAGAAGGTAAACAGAGAAATGCACAAGTTGTTGAGAAAGTAAGTTGGCCACTTGAAAGTAGCTCCACTCGATTTGTTTGTTCTGTCAAGATTCTGTGTTTTAAGTCTAAATTGAAGGGTTGTTAAAGGCACTACCCCCACACACCCACCTTTTGGCTCAGTTAGTTGTTTTTCAGTGAATTACTCAAAATGAGTGTACACTGCTGAGTTGCAAGGAGAAAAAATAAGCACAAAAAAAACTCATAATATACCGTGACTTTGTTTTGTTTTCAGAGCATTGATGACCATAACAGCCAGATGGTGGACTTTCAGACGTCCAGTAAACATTATACCACCAGTAAATTCAAGAGGACGTAAGTGCTTTTGGTCACAAGATGGTGCTGTTGCTCTGTAACATGTTTACTGTGAGCAGCGTCTCACACCTCCTAGAAACAGACCAGTATGAACAGAAAAGGCATATTTATTGGAGTCCTAAATGAAAACCTCTGGTCTAAAAGATAAAAGTACACTCTTGGAATCACCAGAAGTAACCTCAGCAGTTCCCTTTGTAAAATTAACTGTTAACCAACAATAAAAGGCATGGACAGTTGATTAAGTTTGCCTTAAAACAATAGTTGGATGCCATCGTGTCCATTCTGAAAGTGTTTGCCTGCTATTATAGTTTCACACACTGGCGTTAATATCGTGTTACAACAATAGCTTATGAGCAAGTTGAGGAGCTATAAGTAAAGCTCCTGATGGCTGTACTTTAAATATCCTGATACACTTTCCATTTCTAATTATTGTGACATGTAATAAACATTATTTGAAGTCACCATGTGGCTCCAAAAGATTCGGCTCAGATAACTCAAGCAGATTATAAAGTTAGTCTTATATTTATGAAAGTTTCCTCCTCTTGTCACTTCTGTTTTACCGCAGTTCAGCAGGGATGCACATAGAGGGAGATTGTCAGAATCTGAGGTTTTAAAAAGATTGAAAATATCCTCCCGCTGATTGCAATCCACATATTTTCCAGTTTTCTAATTGTAGGACACAATAAATCTCACCCCCATCATTGTGGTGGAAAATATGATTTTCAAATTCTTTTTAATTTTGTTTCACAGATTTAGACACCAAGTTAAAATCTTTAAAAAAAAAAAAAAAAAATGCTGAGAGAATTTTGAGATTCTCACACTGGTGTAAATGGGCCTCCATATTCATGTGGTAGAATAAACACATATACTCTTATCAGGATGGTCAGCTGATAGATCCATGGATATAATGCATCTTTAAACACTTTACCTCAGCTTTATTGTTGGACAAAGGGTTTTATTTAGTTTACTTATATTAAATATGTAGCTGGAAATTAAGAATTTGGAGTGACTATAATGAAAAACTAGTGAGCAAAACCTGTTTCAATGGACATATGCCCATCTGATATTTTAAGAGTTGTTTGTGTGGTAAGTAGCATTACAAGCCACGGGCTAGACAGCTGATACAAATGTGTACTGTGTGTATGTTATGCATACATTCTAGTCCATATGTCCCACACACTGTTGTGATGACAAAGCAGAAAAGCTCATGAGCGGGCTGCACAGACGGGTCAGATAAAACATCCTAAAGTGCAGTGGCAGTTCTGAATGTTCACCTGTTTGTTTTGGCTCACAGCTGGTCTGTACTGTGTGCTCACTGTTCTTTTAGGGAAATGTCAATGACTTGTCAAAAACCTTAAAAGAACCTGTCGGTTTCACTGCAACAGAAACTGAACGAAAAGGCCACAAAGGACCTACTAAAGAAGAATGATAAACACTTTAATGTCAATACAAGCAAACCTGCTAAAGCAGTGAGATTGTTTTACTATACTATATGCTTATGCTTATGCGTTACGTTCTTGTAAGAAAATTATTTAAAAGAAAAGAGATTCTGGATATTTTCTGGAACATCAGTGACTGAGTGTTGGTCCTTACTTTTCATTTTGTTTTCCTATCATAATAAGGAGTTAGGATTCCTTAACTTGTTTTAAATGGATCATTTTTACAGAATTGGCATTTGGTTAAAATGTGAAAAGAAAACGACCAGCTGTCCATGCCTGTGGCTTATTGTGTGTACTTTGTTAAAATAATACTTCTGTAATCAGTAGCCAGAGTTTATCTCAGGAGTCGGTGTTGTATTAGTGAAGTTTAGGGTCCATGTTTGATGTTTACTCCACTGCAATCTCTATGGCCGATCTCGCAGCCTCTTTGTGGCAATGTCAAAATGTGACATTTCTTTAGAGAAACTTATCACCTGATTTCATTGCAAGGATAAAAAAATTATGTTTCCAATACATTTGAACTCATCTTGGTGCTTCTGCAGAACATTTGACAAGAAACCAGCACCTGTTGACATGTCTAAGCTGTTGAGGGGTGGGTATGCAGAAGACGGCAAGCCAGTACAGTGATACGTCAAGTAAGTCCCGCAGCATTTCATCAACAGTCTCTGTGTCAATGTAAAGCATCTAAATCTCTTTTATCATGCTTTAGGAATGCATTTCAAGTGCAATAAAAGAAAAAGAAGGCAAGCTGTTAAGCAATGTATTGATTTTTATGAGACTTCTATATGATAGCCGCCATGAAATGATAGTGACAAAATGTGTGGCGTAAAACTTTTAAGGTTTCAGCCATCGAGAATTTACGATGCCTCTTGACATTATAATGTAGAGCCATTAGGAGATTATGTGGTGATGATTGGTTATATAACTCTTGCTCTTTTCCATTTTCATGTCAACAGACTGGAACACTGCCAGGTACGCACAAGAAGAATGTACAAGCTCAAAGAGGAACAGTTGCCATGTTTTCCTCAGACATTAACTTCTATACTTTTTCATACAGAGCTACACCACAACATTTTAGTTTCAACTGGTTTATTAAGCGTATAAGTGCTTCACTCAACTGAAATATGGCCTTTTGTGTATTGTGACTGTTGGTGGCAATTCATTAACTGCATCTGTAAGTAAAGACGACACAGTTCCTGCTGTTTCTCTCAATTTTTATTTTTTTTCAAAATGGCTGATTCCAATAAAATCTAAATGATTCAAAACATTGCTTTTTTTTCTTTTTTCTTTTTACCAGTACTGTACTTTTAAACCACCAAATGGTACCTGCTCTTTCAGATTGATATTTGTCCTCTAAATGAACACCACAAGGGTTGTTTGTGCATCAGTTTTACTCTGTATGTCACTGTTTTGATATGTCAACGCAATGCATGCATGCCAGGGTCAGAGGTTATCTCCATGTTCTCTGGGTGAGTTATGTCACAACACGTCAAGTATTAGCTGGAGTTTAGACATTTTGCACTCCTGCTCGTTGTTATGTAAGATTTAAACATAACAGTGTTTGTCACATATTGTTTTCTCACTGTTGCTAGTATGAATTCCTTATTTTACCGGTTAAGTTTTTTTTTTTTTTTTTTTTTTAAATGAGTGACTGATCTCGCTCTGTTTGGGACTGGTAGATGTATTTGTGAGGGCGAGGACTGCTGTTACACCTCTTTCCAGAACCAATCAGTGCCAAGGTCAGGGGTCACCACTATATCAGCTCTGCAGATGGAACTGACTTTCAATTGAAAAGCAGCTGAAGCAAGTGCCTGGAGGTTTTACAGCAACATTTGAGGACATTCTTAACTTTATTTCAAAGCATCTGCAGCCATGGCACCAATTCTTCTGAACTGTATGGGAAATGAGCACAATGACTACATCAAGTAAGTATTTGGTAACTTCAAATAAGTTTTGAATTGAAACTTTTTTTCTTGTTGCTCCTCTGTAAAGGCCTTTGTCTCCTCATCATCTGCCATATTCAATTATTATAAGTCCACTTAGTTCTAGTCCATACTCTGGCTTCACTTATGCTATTCTAATGTGAAAATTAAATGCGCTTAGGCAACTGGTCCAAGTGAAAAATCCCAATTTGGACACCATGGAGGAGGACATTCTCTACCACTTCAGCTTGGGCACCAAGACGCACAACCTGCCCGAAATGTTTGGAGATATTAAGGTTTGTGTTACTAATTCAGACTAAAGATATTATTCTTAGAGGTGAAAAAAGAAGTTGACTGCTAACTCTGTCTTCATTCGTTTTTCCTTAGTTTGTGTGTGTTGGTGGAAGTGCAAATCGTATGAAGGCTTTTGCCCAGTTCATCCAGCAGGAGCTTAAAGTTCCAGGAAACCCAGAAGAAATCAGAGATATCTGTGAGGGAACTGATCGTTACTGCATGTACAAAGTGGGACCGGTGCTCTCTATAAGTGTGAGTATTGCATAACTTACAGATTGACATAAACTGTCCTTGCAGACCCCTTTAAGACTGGCTTAATTAAAAAGCATTTTACAGATTTCTAACAATTTCCATACGTGTGTATATATTGCAGCATGGCATGGGAGTCCCCTCCATTTCCATTATGCTGCATGAGCTCATTAAACTGCTGCATCATGCCCAGTGCCGCGATGTAATCTTGTTTCGCCTGGGAACATCTGGTGGAGTCGGTAAGAATTGTTTTTTTTGTTTTAAAGGTGATAAAAAGCTTTGCACTGATTGAAAATAAATACAAAACTTGTGCTTGGTGTCATCTCCAGGTTTGGCACCAGGAACGGTAGTGATCTCTGATAAAGCAGTGGACTACTCTTTCCGCCCACAATTTGAACAAGTGGTTCTGGGTAAAGTTATAACCAGAGGCACTGAGTTAGATGAAGGAGTGGCCAATGAGCTTCTACAGTGTTCCTCTGAGCTTGAAAACCTCCCAACTGTTATTGGAAACACCATGTGCACCCATGACTTCTACGAAGGTACACTCCACTGAATTGCGCGCAGGGATCTTAAAAAAAAAAAAAAAAAAAAAAATGGATATGATCCCATTATTTTATTCACTTGTAAGATCTCTTGTATTCATCATGTACTGAGAGCGACTGCGTTTTGTCTCTGTAGGTCAGGGCCGACTTGATGGAGCTCTCTGTTCCTTCTCACATGAGGAAAAACTGGAGTATCTGAGGAAAGCTTACGAGGCTGGAGTGAGAAACATTGAAATGGAGTCCACTGTCTTTGCTGCCATGTGTCGTGTCTGTGACCTCAAGGGTAAAATGAAAAAAATAAATAATAAAATACACTGAAAAAAAAAAAAAAAACAGCTTACAGGTCGCTGTAAATTATAATCTGTCAATTAGCCTACTTTTATTATGCAAAAAGAAAGATAAAAAGTAGAAAATGTTTGTGGTGACGTATGATTTGACCAATTATCTCCAATATGACAACCAAAAAAAGGAACTTGTCCTATATTTTCACTGATATCTCCCTTTTCTCCTCAGCGGCTGTAGTCTGCGTCACTTTGTTGAACCGCTTTGATGGAGATCAGATCACCTCCTCTCATGATGTTCTGGTGGAGTACCAGCAGAGACCTCAGATGCTGGTGTCTCACTTTATCAAGAAACGTTTGGGACTTCTTGTCTGAAACCACTGCACCTTTAAGACTGTATATAGCTCTGAATAATATGTGGATATGTATATACATATAATGTGGTTAAACGTGTTGGTTTTTGAATTAGACACTTATTTAAGAGTCAAGATTTAAGACTGATTTCAGTGATGAAGCTAAAATATGAGCCTGTTGCTTATATATATATGTAAGTATGTATTATATCTTTTAATATTAAAGCTTCTGTATTTATGTTGTGTAATAAAAATCTTCAATATAATGTGTTCTGTAAACGGATTTCCATGTCAATGCCAACACTGCCTTTTACAGGCAGTAGCTATAACTACAAATGAAAGCTATACAGTGAACTATTCATAATCCTGAGGGGATGTTTATAGGCTCAACAAATCCACTTAATATTTGAATGACTGGAAAAAAAAAATGCAACTGGAAATTGTTTGCTTGTAGTGAAGATCCACAATAAGTGACTTAGTTGAAAAGACTTGTCTAATTATTATCTTTTGCAAGTTATCTCATGATCAAAGTCTGAAAATGTCAGTTCAAACCTCCAAATGTAAGCAGTCAATAAAAAGTTATTGAAGGATAACTGTTCAAAGATTTGTTTTTGTTGTTGTTGGATGTACACATATATCGTCCCTTTATGATTCAACACATAGAACAACAACAGAGCAAGGGTTGCTTTGACTCCACAAAATGACTCCAAAAAACCCGAGGTCAAAATTTAAGTATGGATTTTGTGTCTCGTCGAGGTGGTTTGGGTGGCTTGATAACAGACATAAGCTCCTTGGCATACTGGCTTTGGTGTAGGCCAGCCTCCCGCAGCCTTTGCTCAACCCGCACTCTTGGATCGGACACAATCTGGAAAAACAGACATTCAAAATCCCACGGTAAATAAATGACACATTTCCAGCTGTTTCACACCGGATTCCACACACCTCGTTAACATTGTTTAACACGAAATGAGGTTAATGACTTATTCTTCATGCTTTGGTACTGGAGGAGAAGATCCAAGTTAGTTACCTCCTGTGTTATATAATAATCTGACCTGTTCTGAACATTGACAACAAACTCAGACTACAGTTCATTGACTGACGTGCTGACATTGAAATCTTAGCTGAGTGCTGAAATTAGGACAAATGTTTGTCTGGCAAGTCACCTACCTTGCCCATTTTCACCCACTGCAAGGGTCACTCACACCAAAAATGAAACAAAACTTAAACAGTCAAAGAATCAGGGAAAGGGATGTTGAAAGCTCCACGTATACCGATAAGGAGATCGGGGCAAATGATCAGCGTAGCACTTTGTAACCTTGCAAACATGAGGTGAAGGTTAGACGAGGGTAGATTATATAATGCCTCACCTGGGTGTCTGTGTACGTATTGATACTATAGAGAGGCTTCTGGAGCTCAAAATCATTCTCATTCACGTGTCGGCTCCTCCAAGCCTCAGTATCTGCCATCATCCTCTCCGGGTCTGCCTCTGCCACCACCTCAACCTAAGATGGTTTAAAAACATTAATTTTGGTAACACACTACTGTCTTTTTACACTCTGCCATAAGGTGGCACTGACACCTCTTCTCAGGCAAGAATAAGTCTATTTCATCCTTTGGGAGTTTTTTCAACAAACAGAACAAAGCAAAGTGACTCAAAGTGTCAAGACCAGCTAATGATTCACCTGCTTTCTGAGAGCTTCCAGACGATTCTGTCTCTCTTGTTCTCCTCTCTGCCGCTCCAGCTCTCGTGCCTCTCTCTCTTCCCTTCGCTGCAGCAACATCTCTGCCCGAAACTGCACCCTAGAGCAGAGACAGCTTGTGAAGATCAAAACCCACGAGGTGCTTCTCTTCCTTTGCCACGGCCACAGGCAACATCACCTATCACTCCTCACACAGTAAGCCTTCGAGCTGACACGGGGTTTATTGGAGCTGCCAGAGTGCCTCTCCTATCATCTGGTTTTATCTCTTTATCTCTATTAATGCTAGTCTATGAGTAAGTCTGCAGAGAAGAAGAACAGAATTAACTCCAAGCGTGGTTCTTTATTTGTAAAGTCACTAAAACACATTGAGCCAAACAGCATCTGACCTATTATCTGAAGGAATGGAGTTCATTTTATAAGGTCATTTATTCATTCATTCATTCTTGAAAAATAACTGAAGAAAACCAATAACACATGGATACACAAAAGATGGACCCAATTGCAACCTAAAAGTCATAAAGACTGGAAGAGATGTGATACCAAACAACCATCACAGATGGTTGCTATAGTGTTTAAGGTCCAAAAAAGAGTTGACATCTAAGACCATAAAAGTCAGAAAAGT
Organism: Odontesthes bonariensis; assembly: GCF_027942865.1. Classification (NCBI taxonomy): domain Eukaryota; kingdom Metazoa; phylum Chordata; class Actinopteri; order Atheriniformes; family Atherinopsidae; genus Odontesthes; species Odontesthes bonariensis. Next base: position 23,047,638 of record NC_134517.1, on the reverse strand, counting down.
GACATAATCAGTAGGTCTATGGAGACGAGAAGATGTATTTCCAGGTCAGCAATCACAGTGACACAGATTTAGACTTAAAACATTTCATATTTCCTTGAGTCGTGTCCACTTCATTGAAGCATGCACACAGATGATGCACCAGTGCGTCAGAGGCTTGTTCAGGTCATTTAAATTAAATTCATCCATCCATCCATTTTCTATGTCCCCGCTTAATACAATTTAGGGTCGCGGGGGGGCTGGAGCCTATCCCAAGTGTCATTGGGCGAGAGGCGTGGTACACCCTGGACAGGTCGCCAGCCCATCACAGGACCACACAGAGACAAATGAGCACACACACATACTCACACTCACTCCTAAGACAATTTAGAGACACCAATTAACCTAACATGCATGTTTTTGGATGGTGGGAGGAAGCCAGAGTACCTGGAGAGAACCCACATATACACAGGGACAACATGCATTCAATGAAAATCGAAATGAAAATCAAAATTGAAAAAATCTACTATTTATCTCAAATGGGAAAATATCTAGTTTGCAGTAATGTTTTTTTCTTTTCTTTGAACAGTCACAAGCTCTCATTATGCAGGTTTATTGCTGCTGGCAGGAATGACCTCCTGTATGTCTCTGTGTTACAGCACAGCTGATAGCTTCATACTGATCACACTCCATTGTTTCAACACTGTGTTATGCAGAGGGTGTTCAGTGTGAATTTCTATGTTCACTAAACATCTTCTCTTTTTTTTTTTTTTTTTTTAACTGGCTTGCTGTCATTGTCCCTTTTTTGTGAAAATTGACATTCCAGCTGAGTGTTGCTTACTTGGTTTGAATAGAATAGAAATAGAATAGAAAAATACTTTATTCATCCCCCAATGGGGGAAATTCACATGACATTAGGAGTGTTATTCTTATAAAAGCAGGTCTCAAATCATAATTAATGGTTCACTAAGAGGCAACGCATTGCACTCCAAAAACAACTTTGAGGAAACTGGATCAGTTGCATCCAAAGCTAAATCAGGCAGATCTCACAGATACAGAATTAGCTAAATAAAGCGCAAGATTTCTGTTAAAAACTCTCAGAGGACAAGTGGGTATCTGTACACCACTTCCCAGGAGGGCGAAAGGGAAAAGGCCAAGACACACACACAAGCATTTTACAATATATGACCAGAAAGGAGAAAGCAGAGGGCTGTGTATACGTAGATGAACAGGAGCGAATGTTACTGCAGTGATTTACACATGCATAAAATACACAGTGAAACACAACAGTGGGCACATTCAGTTATGAAAGTATTTTGCCCACTATGGAATTGGAAAAATGCACCAAACTGACCCCACCTTGAATAGGTAGAGACACCACTGCAGTTGGATGGCATAGATGTGGAGGAATACTCACACTGCAGCAGAATAAAGGCTCTAAACACACCTCAAAGTTTTGTAAGAACTACTTGAAGATTAGAGAAGACAAAAGAGTGGGGGCACTTAAAGGGTGAGGAAGCAAAGGATTCTTGTTATCACAAGTAGCACTCTGACAAACATTGTCAGGTCATGGGGGGACGGCACGGGTTATTTGGTTCTGCAGTTCCACGCGGCTCCAGTGCTTTTTCATTGAAGCACAAGGTGGTGGTGGAGGGATCCTGAGATATTCGGAAATTTCACGTACGCCATAAACCTATGTTATAATTTGCAGGGACTTATCTTCACCAGTGATGTCAGACACTTGACCCCTCTGTGGCTGTAAGTGATTGCCAGCCCAAAAGCAAAAAATGGTATTGCAGTCATGTGAAAAAGAAAGTACACCCTCTTTTAATTCTGAGATTTTACATATTGGGATATATTCAAAATGAATCTGATCCTTGCCATATTTTAAGGTTAGTTAAATTCAGCATTTGTGGACAAATGCTCCCTTATCCAGTTACATGACCCAATAAGCTGTCAGACAGATAATTCCATATTTGACTGCTGAATACGTTGGTCGCAGGGGGTCCTGTAGCTGTAAAACAAGAAACAAGCCGAAAATCATCAGGGCCTCCACATCCATGCTAACTGAGGCATGCGGAGTCTGAGATGTAGCTCTTGGGTTTCTTTGCGGTTTCTCTGAGGATTGTGCAGACTAAACTAGGGGTGAACTTGCTTGGAGGTCCACTGCTGAAAAGATTCTCAGCTGTCTTAAATGTTTGTGTGTTTGAGTGTGAACGATCTTTCACACTGTACAATGGTGAACAAATGATTTAGAAATGACCTTATAACCCTTAACCCCTGTCAACAATAACCTCTAACTTACCTAATTTAAGAACAAATTATTTTTCTTGTTATGTCCTCATACACAAAACCTTAAAATATAAAGAGGGTGCTCTGTTTGGTTTTTAATTCTACATGACGGAACAGACAATAACAGCTGTGTAGGGTTTTCGATTGTCTTCAACCACACTGATGCACATGGCTGCTGCAACAAATACTCACTGTCCCACGGTCCAACACTAACCTCTGCCTATCTCGCCTCGCCTGTTCTTCCATGACACGCCTCAGATTAGCAAGCCTCTCTTGATCCCTCTGCTCCAGCACCTCCCTCCTCCTCTGCTGCTTTGAGTAAAACCGTCTCACCTGGGGAAAAACACAGCAAAGAATGACAAGAAAAAGTTAACAAGAAGAGCAGCCACACATCCACTTAGTTGACTCACAAAACTCTTAGGATCATCATGTCCTATTGACTGAGACAGAGCTGGAATCAGATAAGTGTAAATAGAGAGAATGAGATGATATTTCAATGTCTCCCAGACGATTGTTCTGAATTATATGGAACTCAATGAGGCTTAAATGTTCTCATTAATCAGAGGGTTGTCTCAGGTTGCCCGTACACTCTTAGCAGACCCCTCAGGATTCAGTTAATTAAACAGTCAGAAACACACACATTTTCTGCCATTATCGCACCTGAGTGTTCAATAAAATGAATAATCTAAATCCCCAAGTAACTGTAACAGCGTGTGCTTTTCAATTCGATAACACCCAGTGCTTTCTTCTTGGTGTAAATCTTTGCTGTTTGTGAGCTGACAGCTATTCATTTTGGTGTTTATTCGGAGTGTTTTTCATCTTGAGAATTCAAAACTTACATTTGCAGTTATTTAAAAAACCTAAATATCATGTTGGGTGAACATTTGTTGCAATATTCCATCTATGGAGATTTCTTACACCATAATGCATGAACTCATCTTGTTTTGATCACACAGTTTTATAAAAGGTGTGTGTAACTACTTCCTCCCACATTGCAGAAACGCACAAACGTCTTTTCGTCATACCTTTCATGTCTCGTGTGTCCTACACAGCTTTATTGCACCGCAGTGCTGCAGCAGGTAACCCACACATTGACTGGATGGATGCGCAGACGCAGCACCTACTTTCTCTTTCTGCTGCGACCTGATGGCGGCCTCCTTCTCCTGCTCCCTCTTCACCCTCGCCTCTCCTTCCTCCTGTTGTCTCGCTGCTATGGCTGCCTCCAGCCGCGCCACCTCCTCCTGCTGGGCCCGCCACTGCTGCAGCTACAAACGCACATGCAAAGGCGCACCGGGGGATAAACAGAAAGCAGAATATTGTCAATCAGCAGCTGCTTTGAAAAACAATTACAGCTGTCAAAGAGGCGGCATGAATTCCGGGGGAGGTGGTAGAACAGCTTTTCTCCTGTATGTTATATCACCGCAGGATCTGTCGAGGCACTGAATCACACAGAGAAACACTGTGTTCGACCCTTATAATGAGCGATGCCTTCATTCACCAGTTCTGTTCTAAAACTATAAATAGATCATTTAGAAAAATTCATTCAACACTTTCAGTTAAAGCAAAAATCGATCACCTAAATATAATATCTCGAGAGTCCAACTTGATGATTAAGACTCATGACCTTCATCACAAAGGTATCTAAACCTTTCCCACACACGCGGTCTTACATTTGCTAAGGAGTGAGTGACAGGTCGGTTATCCGGCAGCCTCTCTGTGGCGTGCCCGGCATTGAAGTGTTGCATTCCGAACGGGCAAACAGATTCACAGATCTATCAGAGGAGAGCTTAGAAAATCCCCAAGGGAACCAACTGCAAATTAACATGGTCACACACACATTAGCACCAGCGGTTATCATCAAGTCAATCGTACTTGCCCGAGAAGAAGCAGCAGCTGTGTGTTTGAGAGGGGACTTCAAACAATCCAGCCTCTAATCCACTTTTATTTAGCCCCGCTCAAGCTGGAGCTGTATCATAATTCCTTTTTAGAAATCTTTTGCTTACACTTAGCGCCGAGTAGTGAAGAGTGAGTGAATAATAAGTGATGGCGACAGCATTTAGTCATTCATTAATGCTGCTATGCACTTGTTTTTCAATTTCTCCTCGAAAGAGCAAAGCACTTGTCACGCTTTTTGTCTCCAGCTGTTTTTTTTCAACAGTTTTTTTTATTATGTGCGTCTGCCTTTAATGAATACATTTAATCCTACTTTGTGTAGTATAATCTGGTGACTGTGAAAGGGCACCGTATTGATGTCAGTAACTACTTCAGCTCACTCCAAAAACAACAAAAAACCCGACCCTACGAAACCAATAAAACACTTAGGTTTTAGTATCATTAAATACTTATTTGGCATTTTTTTCCCGTTATTCCCTTTGGAAAAAATAAAAATAAATGTGTAGAAAACATTTTTGGGACGTGAACAATGTTAATGGCAAGCTTCTATAAATCAAAATGAAAAAATAGGTGAATGAGAGGGTTACTTCTATCCACTTCAACAGGTCAGTAACATGACTGGAGATGAAAAGAGCATCCCCGAGTTTTCCAGACACACACTATGTGAAGGACTGTGAGGGTAAATGTTCATCGTTTCAAGAACGTTTCAGAACTCCCTGAAGGTTTGGGGGTTTTAAAATCTGTGAAACATGAAACAGTTAACAGATTGCTCCCTTGACATGTCTTTACACAAGGCCAAAGGCAGATATTAGATGGATATGAGCTCGGACTCTTTGTGTCTCAAAGCTTTTAAAACAGGCACAATTCTGTAGAGGAAGTCACTGACTCTGAAATAAACCCCTTCCCAACTTAATTGGAGATAAGATTCCACATGAACTTGTACATTGAAGAACAACAACATTTGTCGGTTTTGAATTTGAACGTTGACTTTGAGCTCTTTTTTTAAAATCATACAGTTTTTATGACTTTAACATCATTCTGCATTCTGTATTCATTTGCATTTTTTCTTTTAGAAAAGCAGAGCTTTATGCATCCAGAAGAGGCCGTAAAAATCAAACCGGGAATGCTCCGTTTCTCCTTTAATCACAGGAAAAACAAGCACTTGTCATAAAAAGCATTCATTTGGCTTTGGTCTGCCTCACATGAGATATCTGCATGCTTAATGCCACGAACCACAAGAGTGTAAATAACCTGATTAAGGTGTCTGTAGAGATTATTTCAAAAACATTTAAATGTGTGCGTTAAACTCCCTCGTGTTTGCTTGTTTTTTGCACTCCTTCTATGAAGTTAATTTGTGGTATGAGGTCGCATGTGTTCATTAGAATTTTAAAGATGCCCAATGTCTGAATGCTTCTGCATAACTTATGGTTTAGGCTGAGACAAAGAGGGATTTTAGGGAACACAAAGAGAATAAAATGGTCATTAAGTATGGTCTATTGTAATTTGTCACTGGAATCTCATTTTCTGTGAATATACATGGAAATGGGACTCTACCCTTTTTCATGGCAGCACAAAAAAAGACTGGAGGGATGTCAGAATAACAAAAGCTTTAAAGCATTTTTATCTGAGCACTGCAGCCTGCTGAAAGCTTTTGTTAGCATAACTGTACAGTTAAATGTTTTCTATCAGGCGGGCGTGGCAGCATCTGCCATTATTTCCTCTGCAGGTCATTTATGATTAGCCTTCGATACATTAAAGAAGACTGAGGCCGATTACGTACGAACCGATGCAGAACTACAAATCACCGCTGCTGTGAGTCACAGCAGCAAATGAGGGACAGCCCAGCACCGCTCCTCCACATGTTGAAACCACTCTGCTGAGCAGCATTAATAATGCATGAGATTACAAAATCTTAAAAGGGACTTGAACCAATGCCCATTATGAGAGGAGAAACATGAAACCGTGTAATTATTGTGGCAATTCAGTGGCTGGCAGGGTTAGAAATTTCTTGAGGTCCATAACAGGTACATCACTTTGCAAAGAAAAACCTACAAATATGAGCAATTAACTCCTCAGAGAGCTGTCAGCGGAAACACTGTGTTGCCCACACGCTGTCTGAACTACTGAGACCCTCCCACCGGAGGGACTTAATAGTCAGTGACAGGGGATCTGCTTACATATTGCCTGGAGAATATCCTGGTTACTGTGGGAAAGGCACACAGAAAATCTGCCATTAATTTACTCTATAATAAGGTCGTTGTTGTTTTTTTTTTTGCCTGAACCCATGAACTGCCATAAAACCTGCGTCTCGTGAAAACCTTTCCTCTCTCTACTGTTAGGTTGCTCGTCCTGCTGGCCCCTTCATCCCTGCCCCACCTGAACATGTTGCAACAATCTGTCATCCCTCCAGGCTTGATTTACCCATGCGGAACACACAGTCCCTCATCAGCGAGGCCTGGGGGCGAGATATAAAATGAAAGCAAGGACAGAATAAAAGACTCAAATGAACAGTAACACCAAGAACAATACCAGCTAATTACAGCAGCCTGAAAAAAACGCAGAAAAAAAACCAGTTGATGAGTTTTCAAAGAGGAGTCTGTCTTTCAGTGATAAAATGGAATGAAATGAAAACGCCTCGTGCTTCAAATTCCAACATATCTTAATCATCCATTTCATTCTACCTTTGCCAATGCATGCCAACAGTTTCTGTTTTTTACTGTATGTCAGAGCTGCTGTGTAAGCAGTTATGTCACCTGTGTGCCCATCAGGAATCCATCAGATCATTTTTAGTTCCCAAGAGGAGGCCTGTGTGATAAAGCACTCTGAAATCAATTTTCTTAGATTTTCTCTCACAATCCCTTTGCCCTGAAGTGTGTCTGGGTGGGAAGGCAGCACACAGCTTTGCTCCCTAAAATGAGGCCACAACCAGAGCAACACTGACCAAAACTCATCCTCCAAACGCTCTCACCTCATCCGGTAAAGAAGATGAGATGTAGGAGATGATTTGAGCAATCCCAGCCAGAGAATGTAACAGGTGACACTCAAAGGAGGTCATTATTTTTCTACATATTTCAACACAGTAAGCTGCTGTTACTTCAGCTGAGTACATTGAGAGTACAAGTACAATAGCTGCCAGCAACTGTAATACACACTTTGTTCTACAATAGCATTGATTCAGAGCAGAGTCAGGAGTATTTCTAGGAAGAGCCGGAGCAGCTGCAGAGACAAACGTGTTAAGGAAGCAGATGAAGCGGATGGGGAATCAATTTTGTCTTGCCGCCGCGTCGCTGTGCTGAAATGATAACGGCGGAGGGAAGAATGAGTGGATGTGAACGGGCATTCATCTGAGCCTTCACATAAGCTCAAATCTGTGCAAATGCACCGGATGAACAAAGGCACGAATGAGGAAAAATCATGCGCAGAAAAATACTTTTTGATTTGATTTCTTATTGCCTAAGAGAGCACTGAAACAAAACGAATAAACATGTTTATAAATGTCACATGTAATTGATACATGAACACTGTGGGAGACACAGGGAAGATATATGGACACGGGAAGCCAGAAGCTCTTGTTGTCGCCAGGAAGATATTAAATGGGTGCCAGCAGACACACATGGCTGTTTTAAATCACATATTAAATCCTTTTAAAAACTGAGAACTGTTTAGAACTGTTGATTGCATTGTGCTACAGTCATCGCAGCTTTTTCAGAGTCACTTCCATTGATTCAGAACTGAATGTAGAGATCATTGCCCTCGGCATGAACTCAATTCAAATGATGTGCGCAGTAAAGCACAAAGGGAAACTTTCCACTTAAACATAAGAATCAGCTGCACAACAAAGTCTACAGGCCCTTATGCTACCGTATTATATTAGAATACAATAACGTAACACTAGTCGGATGAATAATTTTAAGCTGTTGAAAGTTTGCTAGAACCTCTGGAAGCATCAGACTTTCAGGTGGTGAAGATTAGACTTTGGCATTAGACCACCAGAGTTGATTTTTTTTCATGGTTCACTGAGGCAACAGATTTATTTTATCTTCAAAACAGATTGGCACAGAACCAGTTTGTGGCTATCAAGAAGCCGCCTGCGTTTTGACAAGTGTGAGAAATAAATGTGGCATCATACTATGTTGCTTCATGTTATTAAAGTTTGTTGCATTTTGGCACGTCCTTTTTTTTCCTGTTTTTATTGTAGAGATGCTCTGAAATGCCTCTAGATCGAGAAGTTTTCTTACATTACGAAAATTTACCTATGTACACGCTGGAATGATTGAGACCTTACTTCTTAAGTAATGAGGATCAGGGGGGAAAAAGTCCTTTGAAATCTCAGCAATTATCTACCTTTGAATTTTATTTGGCCCTTGCTCCTTGCTCGAGCACTTTGTGTCTTTAAAAAACAGATTTCTTTTAACGGAGAACTCAGAAATTCTGAATAAATGGTGCCATTCAGAGTTACTGGATTGTCAAAAGTACCAGATTCTGAAGTTTTATTGACATGCTTAACAAGTGGTTTGTACTTTTTCCCTTTTGTTATCTCATTTCCCACAAGATAGGAACACGACTTCACTGTACTTTGCAGAATGTAACTTTCTCATTTGTCAAAAATTAACAGTCCACCAGACATATGACAAGGGGACAAGTAAAAGAAAATATAAGAAAAGACTATGTCTGAAGTGGAGCAAGCTCTAAAATCCTTTTCAAAAACATTTTCAACTTCTAATTATGACACAGGTGTGCAAAATCTTCCTTTGTGCAATATGAGGAGGAGCTGGAGAGCTGAAACACCAGCTACAGCCACGCTAATTCAAGATTTCACTTCACAAAAATGGGTTTTTACATGGGTTTTTAAAAAAGATTTATAGATTTTCACGTTCAAGTTTGTAAAATCTGTTTTGCATTTGCGAGGTAATTGGAGAGGCTTTAGGACCAAACAGGAAGTTTTATCCCAGTGGTATTAATGTAGAAGACCAAAAATTGCTGTTTCAGGACAGATTTGAATTAATCTTGGTAAATACAGGGTTAAAAACACAGAGAATAGAGAGATGACTAATCAATCATAAGAATCAGATCAAACTGTCTCACTGAAACAAACCTAACTTTTTATACCTGCAAACCAGCAATACAAAAATAATCCCCGTGATGCTCACATCAGTCACGTCAGCCCCCCTAGGAGACAGCTCAATCGTGTTCGCAAGACCATCCTTATTAGCTTGTTTGCATTCACAGCTCATCCCAAGAGGCAGCTAAAGCAGGAGATGCTGTCACGGAGCTTGTCGTAATATACAGCCTCATCAGCAGATATAGTGTACACAAACAGGCAGTTAGACAGTGCTACCTGTCACATCTACACTTGAACGAACATTATGACAACGGAAACCAGCTAAATTCTGTCTGCTCTAATAGATGTTAAGGTGTCTTAAAATCAAAAACAATGCATCACAGGGAATTTCTCAAGAGGCACTAACTTTCTCTCTGAGATTCAAGCAGATGTCCTGCTGGTGCTGGCGGTCTCTATGGAGCTTCAGCTCCTCCTGGTGGGCATGTTTGACCTCCTGCAGGGTGACCAGGGCTCTGTCCAGCAGCTCGTCCAGGTCTCGCTGCCACTGCTGAGTCACTACTCTCAGCTGTGTCTGGGTGAAGCGCTGCAAATCCCACAAGCGCTCGTGCTCCATCTAGAAGAATGACAACGGACACAACATTGCTCCCATGAATGGATCCACAAAGACCGTGCTGAGTGCGTTGACTCAGTGAGTTTATCAGTTATGAGCCCTGAATAAAACCCTCATCGAAAGCAAAAACTGGAAGATGAACAAGAAGAACACAGTGTGAAAAAAAACTTAAATATGGCAGCTCCAATGGCAACTCTGCTGTATTATGCAGAAATTTATGATGTGCTTCAAGTTATTCACAAACACCTGCACGATACAATGTCTATATTCATGGCAACAAAACCATGGAGACACCTCTGCGCCAGATCCAACTCTGCTGATGTATAAAATGGTGCTTCTCTCCTGGCTGTGAAAAATCCTGAAGGAAAGCAGTTCCTTCCTGTGTGAAGGCTGCCCATAGCTATTCATCATTGTGTCAGCGCTCTCAGAGGCTGCACCACTTGGCTGCCTCATTGGAACAGAGGGAATGATATTCATCTATGGGCTAATAGCGGCTAACTGACAGAGTGAAGGCATTAGACGGCTGACTGGTTTTATTGAAAATGAGTAAGCTGACAGACCTGCCAACGGAACAGCAATGCGGGGATCAGCCAAGCAAATCCTGTTTATTAATGCACAACTTTGGAACTTGAGGAAGATCCACCCTTTATTCTTCACTTTGTCTTGCCCTCTCCTTCACCAGCCTCGCCTTTCTTGTGTGTCTTGGAAGCAAGCAAGCATGAACACAGTAGGCGTGTGCAGAAAGTGCACGCAGAAAGTGTGTGGACATCAACACTGTGTCTGCGATACACGCCTAAAGTGCGACAACACTTAGCTGCTCCACATTCCCCTAGCAGAGTGCTGCCTCTATGAAGATTCAGTAGTACAAAGAGCAGACAATTAAAATGGAAGGACAGAGTCGAAAATAGTAAGAGGCATGAATTATTCCTCCCATGGCCATGGAACTTTATGAGGGTATTACTTTGAAATCCTGCTGGTACTCTGGCGCCCAGCTTGTTATGAGATCATAGACAATAAAGTACCCCATCCAGTAGAGGGTGTTCTCCACTCAAAGTGAACTTAGATGCCAATCGCTGCACAGAAAAACGGAAAATAAAATACAAATTTGCAAAAATGGCACTTTGCTGGAACATCGATGTGCACTTGGATTGGGATTGCAGGCTGTGGTCGGACAAACCGCCACAAGACATGATTTGTTTCAAATGTCTTTGGGACAAGAGATCCAACAAAGTCATAATCATTGCAAACTGCCTGCCTCTGCCTCACGTTCCATTGGATATCTATCTGCAAAAGCAGAGAATGAGTAGGAAAAACTGCAACAAAATGAACTGCACGTTGTCGCTGATTAATCAAGGCTCTTGTTTTTTTACACCTGTTACGCAGCACAAACTTAAGCTGGGATTTCAGCGATCAGTGTAATATCTGCAGAACTGCCTTTCATATTGAATTTATTTCTGATGGAAACAGAAATTCACAGGCACCAAGCTCAGTTCAACTTTAGGACCACCCTTTGAGCTTTCTGGATACTAATCATGCCATACTTGTTCAGCTGATTTAGATTTAAACATCAGATAAAAGAATTCCTAAATAAGCCTGCATTAATCAAGCCCCCCCCACTAGTATCAGCATTTATGCACTTAATCAGAGGGGTTTCAACAAACCATTTTATAGCTCAAACTGATTAGCAAACCAATTAAATTCTGACTAATGGCTGTGCTGGGTGGAAACAGGACTGCAGCGGCTCGGATTCTGCTTCTGAGAAGGCGAGAAGTGTGGAGAAAGACATCTCTCCTCCTCGCAACGCCCCTGAGGCTGAACGATCACGGCTCTAAATGCAGCACCCAGCTGGAACTGATATGACGACAGGTCTCTGGGTGCGGGCGAGTGAGGAGAGAGGGCCTCGCGGTTGTCATGGCAATGCTAGGCGGTGGCGAGAATTGTCCACAGCGGGTGACATGGCACATCCTGCAGCGTGCTGAACAGATCATTGTCCAGGCTTATCTGTCTCCTCGGCTCAGGGTGCTGAGCTTCATTGATCAGGAGGCTGGATACTCACAACGCATTTGACAGAGGGGGGGCGTTCTAATATGGATGTATGTGTATGTGTGTGTGTGGAGGGTTCAGAAAGTGTGCGTGAAAGAGTTTGTGCATGTGTGTGCTTTTATGTACAGAACAGCCATGGAAAGCCCAGAATGGTAGCAGTGGTCAGGATTGACAAGTGGATAAATTTACCCCGGGATGAATGTAAGCCATAGAGTGCATCGCTGCCATTTGAAAAAAATAAAAAAATAAATACACGACCCCATTCTTTTGCCAAAGCACCTACCAGCTCCAGTCTCGTCCTCTCAGGGAACTGTCTCGACAGCATGTCCATGCAGAGTGCCCTGTGGTTGGGTATATCCTGAGTATACAAAGACAAAGTGAACTGGAAGAGTCGATGGTCATCTTGACACCAGCCACAGAACCTGAAACCAAATCAACACAAACACATGTGAGCAGAGCGAGAGGCGCAACAACAGAAAGGCAAGAATTTGACATTAGGTTTTGCTCCCTAGATTTCCCTGCATTGCCTTTTCATATCTATGTGGAATAAAAATCAAGTTATGAAGTAGCTTTATGTAATCACCCTCATAGTGAGAAAGACCTGTTTAAGTCAACAGCTGGCTTGAGAGCGAGGCTGCTGCGCCTATATAGACATTTTTTATGTCGTTCTACCACGTTAAACAAGAGTTCTGCTTTTACATGTGCTCATAAAATGGACGACTAAAAGACATAACAAGAATGTTTTATTCACTTATTTCATATTGATTGGAGACATAAATTAAATCTTTAATCTGCTCAATCCCCAGGCACTTGGATTTGTTAAAAAAGGCAAAGATTAACTTCAGCAGGGTTCAGGTTATACCTGTCGGTTTTTTGCTGTTGCTCCTGCAGACTCTGCAGTCTGCTCTGATACGTCTCTGACAGGGACTGGAAGGCCTGAATCAGGTAGTCCTTCAGGTCTGGGTCAGGGCAATCCGCATCCAAAACCTCCCTTGGAGTGTTTTCTGTGTTTGCCAAACTCTCACAAGTACTGGTAAGATATTTCTGCCAAGAAAAATGGAACCGCTTTTGAAGTAGTTTGGTTTACTGTTAGGCCTTTAAGATCTTCGGCCGAATGTGAAAGTTTTGGCATCACAGCAAATGACATTTGATTGATTTCTGAAGTGAAAAGAAGTCAAATGAAACCCTGCGGCAAATAGATATTAGAAAAATGAGCCGTTAAAATTAAAGATGCGCTGTGATCGATTAAGTTAAAGTTGTGCCATTTGGGCTTAATGACTGTTTTGAAAAAAAAAAAAACTTTTTTTTTTTAAGGTTAAGGAAAAATGGTGCAGCGGTGGTAAAAAAAAATACTCGAGTAGAGTGACACAGGGAGGAAAAGATTCCACTAAGCAGCCGAAGCACTTTGGATGCAAATTTCCCGCAGTAAGTCATGAAAGGGAAACTGAAAAGAGTCCCCCACAACAGAATGCAAATTGTACGTCAAGTTTTTTTGATTGAATAAAAAGCGGAATGGAGAATTGATGATCAGAGAGCATCAACGGCTGAATTATCAATTCTTCACTTTAAAAATCGACAAAATACGTCATTATTGTAACCAGTGGGTGCTAAAACCCTTGCATTTACCTGTATATCACATAATGAACCATATATTTTCTCTCATGACTCACTGCAGCAATCACTTCTCAAGACGCAGAGAGCTGCTCTACAGAATGGAAAGTGATGACCTATTAAAGAAGAACAGAAACTACGATATCTGGAAACGGCACTGATTAAACGCACCTCCAAGCCAAGGCCCATCATCTGCTCCTCCACGTCCAGGTACTCTGCATGGAGTTGTGCAGTTATGTCATGTTGCTGTTCTTTCACGAAGTTTATCTGGTGGTAAAACCAGGAAAAAGTCTTAAATACAGTCGCGTTTCTCATACAGTCAATGGAAACCTGGACTGCCATTTAGACTCCATCTGTCGAGTCATTTTATCGATAGGAAAATGCTTTGAAGAAGACTCTTTGATTTGAACAGTTACTGCTTAAACAAATTGGCACCCACGCTCTTTCAGAAATTTAGATTCGGTAATCTAGATGCTGACAGTGATTCAGTGATGGGCAAGTAATCAGTAACTGCTCGTTTTCCAAGATGGACTTAAACATGGCATGGAGTTAAACAGCTTTACTAGCTGAATAGAATAAAATGTAACTAAAAAATAAGGTACGTTTCTCAAAGTTGTTTGGGTTGTGTGAGACTGAAAAAATACCTTGTTACCCCACATTTCATTGAATGTTAGTTATTTCAAGTCTTAAGTGACATGCACCAACTCTGGGACTGTTTTGTCCCAGCACTGTCACTCTAGACATCTCTCTCAGTTGTCCCTTTGTCTCCTGCCTTTGCATTGTGGTCACACTATAGGACACTTTGGATAACAGCTCCCCAACTCCAACCAAAAGCAATGACCACGGCGCACTCCCCTTCCCCTCCAGCATGATTCTGATGGCAGGACAGGGAAGCAGACGGCTCGAGAGACATCACTCAGGGATGGCTGCGGGCCCTGATAGCATCACATTTTTGTTGTGCCTTTAATGCTATTGAACCTCTTCTGCTGAGTGCAGAGTTGCTCGGGATTAACGTCGACACGCTTATTGTCAGACAGGCCTCAGCATGCGTGGCTGTGGAGCCACGTGGCTTTGTCTGGTGTGGTGGTCAGTCACACAGAAGCACCACAACTGTAGTCCAGGAAGCAGGTGGACACCTTTGTATGGTGTGGTGTGGTCTCGCAGGACACAGACTGGAGTTTTAGAAAACTACATGTACATCTGAACAAAACACCAGACTATCTATCTATCTATCTATCTATCTATCTATCTATCTATCTATCACCATGGACTCCATGCTTTTTAACAGGAGGTATTATTTAACTTGTTGAACTCATATGCACCTGTTACACCCATAGGCAACAATGGATAAGTGGCCACTTAAAGGGTCTATTATATCAGAAAGAGAGCTTGACTATAATAACTAATTGAACGGTATATGTCTCACAGTTTCCACTTCAAAGTAATTATTCATACCACATATAAGAGCCAGGAACACTTAGCAAGTTTCACTTAATGCACTTATTGATTCCCTGCACTCAATTTTGTGTCTATTTTAGCGTTTTTAGACTTATTAGTTTTCATTTGAAGCCCTCAGATGTGGAAGCATAATTACATAGCAACCTCCTCTTTGAGGAAAAGCAGCGAAATAAGAAATAAGAAAAGGGAGAAAAGATGTGAGAGAGACTAATAAGTCATAGCGGCTGTGTTCATGTGTGGGCAATCAGGTTGGACTATGGGCCAGCAAGAGTGGAGGGGGTCAAAGGAAAGAAACAAGCATGAGTGAGCTACACAAAGTGTCTGGCAGAGGGTTCAATCCAAGTTTGGTCTGTCTTTAAAGACTCAGGCTAACTCCCTAATTTCACCATTCATCTGTAGAGCCTGCAAAAAGCTTCTGAGAGTCAAAGGCAGAGCTGATGACTCAGGAGCTTTGTAGCTGACAAACAAGAGTTTGATGAATAATCATCAATGTTGCGTGAAAGCTGAATTCGCTGAGTGATAACGGAAAGCTTAAACTTCCATTAGATGCACAGGGCTAAATATGTTGTACCTGCAGAGAGCACACAAACTATAAAGAAGATTCCGAAGGCTTTCAGCGATTAACTGGAAAAAATACTGCCAAATGCTCGGCTAACAACCAAGAAGTTTTTAAAATGCAATTTTGAATCTTCAAAAGTGTTTTGTTTTTCTTACGGGTGCTATTAAAAGTGTGCACGAAAATGTCTTTAATATGTTTATCGTAAAGATTTGGCCAGTAACTGTGGTAGTAACTTCTGGCAAATAAAGCTATGTTAAGGCTGATCTTTATCAAATTTCCCGTGGCTACAACTGTGGACATTCAGCCACGCTTTTCATTTGATTTCACATCACACAGATACCTGTTGTGTAATTTGTTTCCAGCGTGATGGATTCTCATTGAGCTGTTGATGTTGCACTTTGCCCAGTCTGAAGCACAGGTCGTCCCTTAGCTGATGAACGGGCTTCACGGTGGCAATCCTGAACGTTTCCCGCTCCCTCTCAAGAGTCAATTCTAAACCCCCACAACACATTAATACACCACTTATAAACAGCTGAGGCCAAGGGTGACTCAGCGTTACAGCACTGGAACACTTGTGGCGCAGTTTACCATACTCTTGAAGTGAGAAGATGGAGGTATCTGTTAGACCATTCGGCTTGATCTGCTGCAAAAAATGATGGATGTCATCCTCAGCCTGCACCCTGTTTCAGGAGACCAAAAAAAAAGCAGCTTATAGAAACAGGAAGTTAATAACATATGCTTGTTTTAAGTATTTATTACAACAAAAATGCACTTCTGACATATATACTGTAGACATTACCAAAGTGTATTGCCAAAACTGGCTGTGAGTAATAAAGCAGCCATGAGGCGCCCTAACATCATCCTTTTTGAATAACTTAAGGCGAGACACGGCAAGGAAAAACAGGGATTTTTCATGCAGTGGTCAATTTTGAGATTTTGGGCCAGTTTACTCCTTCAACATGTGTTCTTTCAACCTGCTATAAAGAAAACGTTGAAAACATAAATTAAAATGTTTATTTTATTACATTTTGTTTATGGGTATTGAATTCCCCTATTTAAATCTTTAAATGCTGTTTTCTCAAAATCAGTTTTTTGTATTTTTCCAGTATCAATATCTCAGACTATGGAGCACCTACTAACACCAAACTTTCCAGTTATACACGTAGCAATATTCTGAAGATATTTACAGAAGGATTTGTTGATAAATCATTCCTGGCCTGATTTATGTGACATTATAATAAAAAAAAATGGCGAAAATAGATGTTTTTTAGGCTATGGACAGTATATTTTGATTTCCTAGGAAATGAAAGCAGATATCCTGAAATCCCTCAGTAATTTTCTTTTCATTTTGTGCGTTAACAAAATGAAAAAAGAATTTTGCACCTGGCTTTATCATATGTTCAGATCTATCTTCTGGAAATGTATACAAATTTGCGCATATTTAATGAGATAATGCCTAATTTGCATAATTAAACATACAAATTTCTAAAATCTGTAATACATTTTTTTTTCATACTTGTATAAGTAATCAACTGAGGAAGTTTCATGGTGATACCTATTATTTTAAAATATCACCCTATTCACCTGTAGTGTCTCGCCTTAATTTCTATTTAAGCATTTAAGTAGACATGACCAAAATGAGGATTTTGACCAACAAATTATAGGTTTTTAATTGTTAATAATGAAGCAGGCCCCATGTTAACACTGCACCTGGTAAAGTGGGAATAATTTCAATTTTCTAATTTGACAGACAACCGTAAAGCTGAATTTATTATATTATTACGCGACAATTCACTGATAACATTTTGTTTTCAACAATCTGGATCTGAATTATAACTTGTAACAAAAGCTAACAGTCAATTTCATACAATAGCATAAAAAGTTGAAAATTTGCCATCAAAGTGTAGAAGCATGTACTATCATTAGACTAAATTACTCGAAGTGCTTAAATAAACATCCTCTGTTGCTTTTTAACACCACATACACCTACTGCTTTGAAAGGTTTAGGGGTTGGGTAAAGAGATGGGGATTTCCCACCGTCTGTCATACACACCATTACATTTTCCACCAGTGGGACTTATCCTAAAATGTTGACACAAGCTGCAGTGAAGCTGTGGGCAGCATCTTAATAAAAGGGTCTGTGGAGGAACCGACCAGTAATTGTTTGCTTTTTATTGACCGGCCCAGTGGATGTCATGATTGTGAAAAATGGACCGTAACCTTAGAGATATACTGGTCTGTTTCCCATGTGACAATATGTTGTTTTTCTTTAATCCCCAGGCAATTAAACTAGATATATGTGTGGAGAGTTGCAAGCATGGGCACAAATTTACAACCAGACTCATTACTGAAGCTTACGCTTGTGTACATCATTAACCTTGTGTGGCTCAGACAGTCATTCTACAGCCAAACAAGCTGCACCCCAGAGCTAGTGCCGCCCTTCTCACTTCACAAGGCATGACACTGCTGAGCTCCAGTCCCACAGTTCTACCTCACCACGCACAGGAACACACTTTTACACACTTTTACACACTTCTCTCTGCGTTAGCTATCCCACAACAGTGTCATGGCCATCTGAAAGTCAGCTTAAATCTCTCTTCTTCCTTTTCTCCCCCCAGCGAATTTTCTCCCTTGGGCCCCAATTTTGTCCACCCTTTTTACACCCTAATTTTCCACGCAGGGTTCCCATCTGGGTACAATAGGGGCTTAAGTGGAACAATTGCACTGTGCAGGAGCCGATTCAGTAAACTGCAGCAGATAATGAAAGGCAGAAAAAGCGGGCTCTTACTCAGCCTTTTGCAGCCTGGGGCACTCTCTGCTCCACACCTGTCTGTGCTGCCGTAATAAGGAGCTCTCCTTGGTTGCCTTGGCTGCACAGCGAGTCTTCTGAACCTATAACACAGGGTTTAGAGCACAGCAGGAGCAAACAGTTTTCTTTCTGGAGGTGCAGTATGCACCAAAAAAAAAAAAAAGACACAGACCTTTATCATTATTGCTTTAATGTATCAATTATAATCTGCAAAAAAAAACAAAAAAAAACAACAACAACAACTTTAAACTGTATTCTTTTAGATTCAGATTCTGAAACAGATCTTCTTAATTAATCCCTGAGGGGATTTTGTTCAATGATAATGTTGCATGAGACACAAAAGAGTAGGTTTTTTCTTTTAGGTAAGTTTTTTTTCAGTTATTTTCATATTAGCAGTGTGTTTTCTTTTGTCCTCGTCTTGATTAGCATAACTCTGTGTGTGTGTGTGTGAGTCTCATATACCAAGGTAATTCAACCGAAGAAGCCAAATAAGCAGCGGGAAATTAAAATAATCTAGAGCACACATGCATGACATGAGACCTGTAATTAGGAAATGAAGTGAGGAGGTAACAGTCTTAATCTACTGTCATTTGTTTTATTTTTCATCGCGGCCCTCCTTCAGAGTGCTCCAAGTGTAGAGTTTCATTGTTTTATATCTGTGTTTTTGTCCACAGGCCAGTGACTCGGATAACTGCATGAAAGAAAACCTCACATCTGGAAACTGATACATGGGTACAATCTATGTAAGATGAGCAGCAAATCTTAGGGTGTTGTTATCATTTTATGTTTCGACTGTATCTGTGTCAGGAGGTGGCTCTTGTTTTTTGCTAAACAAGTTTGAATACATTGGGTTAGACCTTTAACTCTCACAGAAACTTGAATCTAGAGTCCTCAATATGATTCTATACTAGAGAGAAAAAGGTTATGGAGTATCTTATTCTGTGCATCTTCCAGGCAGTGTATTACTGATTCTACAGTGATAAGTGAATTGAGCTGAACTTTATTTAGCACCATCACTCATATAGTCCACCATCTCAAGGATGAAGAAGCTAAATCTCCTTTACTTACTGGTTATTTCGCTATGTGGAACTGTGCTTTTACCATTTCGTACGGATACACAGAGTTCATTGTCCCAGAATGCATGCACAGGCGTGGAATAAAGTCATTAATCAAAAAGTCTGATGCTGCAACACTGCAGAGGTAGCATTAGGGACATTTTGCCACTTTCTCTTTGGGAGAAGATCAAACTTGTAAATATAGATGAATTCACAGCACCAGATATTATCTTTACGTGACGTTACTTTTGTCTGATGACACTGCAGTTGTAAAATCGGGACTTTTTTCAGAGAGGGTTGCTAGCTAAACTTCAGAGGACGCTTGTTGCGAGTATACATGCACAGAGTATTTGATGGGGAACTGCACTATTTGGGCATATAAGTCCATTTTTCAGTGCTTTCAGTTTTTAATGATTTTGGTCAGACTAACATGTTAATTTCTCTGCTACACATACTGACTGTCCGAGAATATTCCCTGAAAAACAGAACTGCTGCCTCTCTGTGATAAGGTGGTATGTTCCTCTTTGAAGAGGTCGTATGATGTTGTTAGAAGGCTTAATTTACCTTTCGGTGTGTTGTAATGCTTTTTCTGTATGTAAATGGAATGCCAAGTTACAAAGTCAATTATCCACTGGGGAAATTGCTCTCCATCACATAGGACGCTGCCCCTGAACTGGCCAAAACAAATTGCTTGTTGTCAAGGTGTTATTTCTTTCGCCTGATGATATTATGAAACACATTTGTACCCCCCCAAAGGCATATCTGGCATAATTTAAACAAAAAAACGAGCTGCTGTCTTGCACTTTCCTATTATGAATCAATAAGCTGACCAATCAGAGGGTCTCTCAGAAGCAGGGCCTTTAAAAGACAGTGGCAGTGTGAATTCAAGACCCTCGGAGTTCAAGCGGCGGTGGGTTTTGCAGCGATATATACAGTGCCAGAAAAACAATATATTTTATTCTTGAAGACTTCCTAAATCAAATAAATGAGAAGAATGTGAATAATGTTAAATGAGAACTATGTGAAAAAAGAAGAGCGAAAGGATATTGGGTTGTAGGATATTTGTGGGGCTCTTTGATATCGTTGGTGTTTCATGTTATTCTGGCTGATCAGACCTCTGCGCAGGTTGAAGACAGGTGAGGCTTTCTGTACACTGTTATCTTATTTTCTTAACTAGTAAGACTGATAAAGATGTTACTCCCTTTTCCCACAGGTGCATCCACTGACGTTTGTACACTCCCACACAGTTGTTCAGAAGTCTAATTAGGCAAAAGTGAAAACACCCGTGCAGACAAAGCGTTTGTGTATAGGTTGGCGGAATCTTAAGGCTTCGTTAACACTTACTGACAGAAAAAAACTGCATTAAGATTACTTCTTACTTTTTTAAACCGTAAATGTTTGCTTCAAAATTCTTAAAACTGGTATCCATCTTGTTTGCTGTCAGTCCCATTTTATTCAAAGCAGTTTATAAATTATACGGCGCATCATACAACATTCAAAATCAATGGATTTTGGACTACAACACCAGCATGTAAAAGTGACACAAAGCCGACCAAAACTTAACCCAATTTAAGAGCATTTTGGCAGCTTGTGGGACTCTCCGTTTCTGGCCAGATTTGTGTTGACTCTGGTCTGCCAACTCACACTTATGCCGGTTCTGGCATTAACAAACACGGGTAGCGTCAATAGTTTCAAGAGTAACTCAAGTGCACTTATGCGCGTGTAGGGCTGGACAGGCTATCAACACATAGAGCAGAGAAGTGGCCATTACTCCACTAAATATCTACACAGTAAACCACATAGAACAGTGATATCACTTCCGTATGCTGCTAGACTCAAGTTAAAAAAAAAACTGTACAAACACCTCACATCTGATGTCTGCATAGACATACCAAATCAAAAAGCACATATAGGGTAATATACTATACGTTACCAAAACTTTGACAGTAGTGTAAAAAAGTGCTGCCAATAGTTTACCAATTTAAATGATGCCCGTCTCTTACTATATAACAAAGATTATCCCATGCTTAAGGCTATGCATGGTAATTTATTTACTCTCTTTCACATCACCAAAGAGATTAAAAAAAAGCTGGTCTTTCAGCAGGTCGACTGAATGTGAACATATAGCTTCTTATCTGGGTTATACAGAAAATGAGGTTGCAGGGAGCCATGGGCAACTGCAGTGATGTTAGAAGGCTTCTTTTACAGTTCACCAATTAAAACAACACCGGTCTAACAGCTTAATCACCATTGTCCTTTGAAAAAGCTGTTTGCTCCAGTCAGAGTCAAAAGACTAAGAGCCTCAAACAGTTTTTTTAAACCACAGGCAGCTAAATTAATATGCACAGAAGTGCTTTTCTGTATGGTAATGATATTGCTGCTCTGTTTCATGTTGTTGGACAAGCTATGAATGTTATGCAATCCCCCTTTTCAAGTGAAATGAAATCCCTTTACAGTGTGTTGGGCGCATTAAAAGAGGATAATAGGGAGCGCAAATTGCACTATTTTCCTATTAATGGAGACATGCTGTTTTATTAGCTCATATCAAACTTTCATCAGATCAGATTCTTCCTGTCGACGATAATGAGTAGCGTGGCTGCACATTCCTATTTATTTGCAGCCGAATCACTGTGTTACTAAATGCAACAGAAACTGAGTTTACACTAACATTGCTGTTTCCAAAGCATATATGATCCCAAAAACCAACATTTACCTGTTGTCCAATTAGATCAGACTGCAGGCGTTTGGCATCAATAATGGCTTGTAGTCTTTTATATTCAGCCGGTTTGCACCTTGAGCTGCCAAGGCCATTCATCATTTGCGGTGTCAGTTTTTCTGCATGGATGAGAGCAAATGATACGGCTGAATTAAAATCACTGGAATTCTTGACAATTTCATCACTTTCAATGTCTGAAGTAAAATCTTTATCCTGACTTCAGCAAAGAGAATAAAAGTGGTGAGAACGGCATCAGTTTAGCACTAATGGACTGTATGTTTAATTAAAAAATTCCATCAAAGGAAGAGTGGTGTAGTAAAAGGCAAACTAATGATGTCAGACATCTTTCTTTTCTATGTTCTTCAGCTGTGACTCAAAGGCAGGTGAATAAACACAATGTGTCTGCTGACAAAGACATCAAAGACATGACAGCACTAGGGGAATTTAACATGAGGTCTTTAGGTCAAATCTGTTCAACAGTTCAGTGGGTCATTATGTCACAAGTCAACGAAATCTCAGACCCTATTTTCAATAGCTTACCTTTTATCTACTGCTCTGTAGTTTGTGATAAACATCTGTGGATCCCTTCCACTCATCAATGTAGAGAATTGTTTTCATGCACTGTTGCCTTGTACCTTGAAAATAAGGGAATGAAATTGCAGTTAAAAGTTTCAAAAATACATTTTACCTGCATGTGTGCATGGCACTAGAGGAGCACAAGCCAGAAAACTATTAAACACATCATGCACACTGAATTTTGACAAGGTCTACATGACATTGCTTAGAAAGATTGGTTCATAACTTTTTGTGTTTGGGATGGAACACTTGTATGAGATATGCTGCTGGAATATCTCCTTTGTCTGACACCTCAGGATTTGTATCACTTGAATTAATACAGCCTTGTGTGTGAAGGGCTGGTGTGAACTATCTGGGATTTAGGATTTTATAATAGGAATAAAAAGAATCTGGCTGGATCCATTATTATTCAGTGAATAGGCTACTAATTATGGCTTATGTCTCCAGCACACATAAATACTTCGTGTATTGAAGAGAAAGATTATCAGTTTTCACAAATGAACACAAAATGAAAGGTAACAGGGAGGATTGTATTCGGGACATTAAAGCAGGCGAACAATTGCCACCATTTTTGACACGGTGGTGCCATTAAACCCTTGGAGTTCAATTCTGATCAAACAGTAAATCAAGATTTGTATTTTTATTTTTTCAGTTTTACTGATATAAACGAGAAAATAGCTGATGCCACAGTGCAAATTATCGATAATAGTGGGTCAGAATTGATCCAAAAACGTAAATAATCAGGAAAGATATAAAAGAAGAGCACCTTTTTCGTCAGTTAACTTCTAAAGTCAGACAAAGGGATTCTTGCTACGCGCTGGTTAACTTTACAGAGCTTCATAATAAACTAAACAAATCAGATTCAACCACTATTGCTTATTTTATGCAAGTTAATGAACATTTACCGAATAGAGCCTCCTAGCTTACCGTGTGTTATCATCTATGCACATTGTATAGTTTGACAAAACTGGTAGCCACGGTAACTATCATCTCTTCTGTCATTGGTTAATTCAACCACACGTACCTCCTCTGGAACGCCCCATGCAGAGCTATAGAATAATACAGAGTTGCGACACGCTTTGAAGTCGCCGCTAGCGCTGTCACGTGGTTCATGTAAGCCTCCGGAGTTCCAAACAAACCGCAAGCTGTCATTGTCTCGTATGGTACAGCGTGTGCTATTGCATGGTAAATATCAAAGTCAAAGTAAATGTATGTTGTATGATAGTGTCATTATGCTTTTGAACTGTGGGGTTGACAATTGAAAGTGAATTAATGATATTTTAATAATGATAAAAATTAATAAACTTTTGGAGGGAAAAGTTCATGTTAGCTTAGCTAGTTTAGCTTCACTTACGTGAGTGATGCTAACTTCATAACGGTTCGTTGTTTCTGCATTTGTAAATAGAAAAACAAGTTACCATTTATTTTTTACTATTATTGGACTGAGCACTCTCAGCACTTTCCTGTTTTGTGAAATAAATGCTTTTCCAAAGTACTTTTTATCTTTATTACCAACTTTAGTTTTTTGAAAGAACACGTAGGAGACTAAAAGACATTTAGTTATATTTGTAGGACAGGCATCAGAACGGTTAAGATTTTAAGATGGAGCCATGTACCAGATCAAACTAATATGCTTGAATATGATCAGTCAATAGTAATAAATCTAACTCTACAAGCTACTCTACAAACTATTCACACTTACAATTTATGTTAGAGCTGATGGACTGGAATAGGTATGACTTGTACAAAAGTTGTTCAATAAACAAGATTTTTATTGAAAAATTATTGAAACAAGAACAAATGTGTGTGTGTGCAAGAAAAAAATAAGAATAATAAAACTGTATTATTGTTATTACTATAAATAATATATTATTTATCAATAAGAACAAACTAGAACAATAACAGCAGTGTGTGTTAAACATAAACCATTAACAAAGTGGGGCAATGAAACCATAAACACACACACACACACACACACGAGGGCTCTGGAAAAAAGGGAAAGAATGTCCTCACTGCCACCTCACTCAAGACTGCCTGGAAAAGGGCTCCTGCATGTGTCACAGGTGATCTTTGATTATTTCCAAGTTCAAGACAGCTATGGTTACATCATTTTTAGATCAGTGGATTTACCATGGTTGGTTGTGCAGCCTTTGGATGCAGCAATCGCTCCGAAAAAGGAATCCGGATGTATGGCTTCCCCAAGGATATTGATCGCCGGAAAAGATGGTTGGCAATGGTCAGCAGGCAAAACTTTCAGGTTAAAAGTGACCACAACAACAGAAAACTTTGTGAAGTAAGTTATGGCCACAGAGGTTTTATGATAAATTTCAAAGGGCATTGTACACCTGAATGTAAAGAATAACAGTTCAACAGAAATGTAAAGTATGCAAGGGAAACTGAATTTAGCCTACGACTTATGACATCATTACCTCCCGGCAGTTACACTTTGAGGACAACCAGTTTATGGTCACAAAAAGAGGCACACAGAAGTTGAAACCAGATGCTGTCCCAACCATCTTCATCCATCGCCCCAAGCCCAAGAGGAGGAAAACACCTTTGAGGATGATGGCTTCTGCAGAATTTACAACACCTGATGACCACACTTACTGCATAAAATCAAACCTTGGTATGATACTAGTGAACACAGTCTTTCCACAGTTTTTCCCATTTCATGTATTTTTTTTAATAAAGCTATCGTCAAAAGACATGTCAATTTCACTTCTAGAGATGTAGTGTAGGTGGAATATAACACCAACAATATGTTGTTATTACAGATATTGAGGGAGAAATTGAAGTGCAGTTAGAGGCAAGTGAGAGGGATACATCAGGTGACAATGAAGTCAATAGACTACCAGGGGCCAGTCAGCCAGGGGCCAGTCAGCCAGGGGCCAGTCAGCCAGGGACCACTCAGCCAGGGACCACTCAGCCAGGGACCACTCAGCCAGGGACCACTCAGCCAGGGACCACTCAGCCAGGGACCACTCAGCCAGGGACCACTCAGCCAGGGACCACTCAGCCAGGGACCACTCATGACAGGGCCAGTGTGGAGGACCTGCTGAGGGAATTAAGAAAGGAAAGATTTATGAGGATAAAAGCAGAGAGGGCTCTAACACAACAAAAAAAAAAAAATTTGGCACTTAGGAGGAGAAACAACAACCTTCAACAAAAGTTTACCTCAATTTTCAATCAGGACCAAATTAATGCACTCGGCCAAAAGAATAAAGGGGCAATTCGGTGGGGAAATAAGACCATCAAAAAGGCAATTCAAATTCGATTCACAGCAGGCACAACAGGATACAAAACCCTGCAAAACATGAAGATCCCTCTGCCAGACATCCGCACTGTCCAAAGACGAATGCAGCATGTAAAACTCAAGCCAGGAGTGTTGGAGGAGGTTTTTGACATGCTGAAGCTAAAGGTTAGTAGCATGAATCAAATGGAGAGGGATTGTGTGCTAACCTTGGATGAGATGGCCATCACCCCAAGCGTAGAGCTGCATCTGGGGACAGGAAAGCTATTTGGCAATGTTACACTGCCTGGCCACAATGGCAGAGCAACTCACGCTTGTGTCTTCATGCTGGCTGGAGTAACAACAAGGTGGAAGCAAGTTGTGGCATACCACTACAGCAGTAATTCCACCAATGGTGCCGTCTACCAGCCTATCATCATTGCTATAGTGGAGGCAGCAGCATCTGTAGGGCTTCATGTCATTAATGTCACAAGTGACATGGGGAGCCCCAATAGAGCAATGTGGCGAGCTTTTGGAGTGACGTGTGATAAGCCCTGGATTCCACATCCCATAGAGTCACACCGACGGCTCTATTTCATGGCAGATGTTCCACATCTGGTCAAGAACTTGAAGAGTGCCCTTGTCCGTGGTCAGACCATCACCATTCCACAAGATGTTGTGACCAAAGAGCACCTACCGTCCAGTGTGGTGTCTGTTGGTCCCTTAAAGGATCTAGTGTCCTACCAAGAGGGCATGGCCCTAAAGCTGGCTCCCAACCTCTCCAGGGGCATTTTGGAACCTAACCACTTTGACAAAATGAAAGTTAGCTCAGCCATGCACGTATTCAGTAAGTCGACAAGTGCTGCCTTAAAGTACCTGGTACAGGAGGAGCAGCGTCCTGAATCAAACCTCACCACATCATGGTTCCTTGAGAAGATGGACCACTGGTTTGACCTTATGTCGTCCCGCCATGTTGTGACTGCCATCTCTCGTTTAAAAATGGGTGAGTACGAAAAGGCCATCAGCTTTCTCCAAGAAAGCATCCATCTTTTTCGTGGCCTAAAGATAGGGGAAAAGAGCAGCTGGAAGCCGGTACAGACAGGATTGGTTATGGCCACAACAACTATACTGCAGGTCCAGGAAGATCAGTTAAGTCAGGGTCACAAATTTGTCCTCACAAGCCGGTTCACGCAGGACTGCCTGGAAAACACGTTTGGATGCATACGTCAGAGGAACCCCGTGCCAACACCTGTGGAGTTCCACTATGCCCTGCGTGCTGTCACTGTTGGACAGTTCCTGTCCACAGTGCATACAGGCAGTTACCTGGATGACAGCTGTGACCACCTAGCAGACTTCCTGGAGACCAAAACCAATACCAGTAGTCCTGAAGGTCTGAGAGTGGAGCAGCTGGTCGACCTGACATCACCACCCACCTTCTCAAAAACAGATTCCTGTGTTCTGTACCATCTGGCCGGATATATCGTGAAGTGCGTCTTCAGCTGCTCACTCTGTCAGACGTGCAAGGATGCACTTGTGCAAAATGCAGATGATGCACATGAAAATTCTGTTCTGCTGCAGTTGAAGGAATTCAAACAGGGTGCACTTTATCGGCCATCTGATGAGGTCTTCACTGTCATCCAGCATGTGGAGCAGCTGTTTCGTTCGAGGACAGATGATTCTCTCATGGAGTGCTCCAATGCAGTGGAACAGCTGAAAGAGGAGGCCATTCTTCTGGATAGCAGCCTTCCATCATGCCATGATGTGAAGAGAAAAATCATCTGCAAATATGTCAGGCTGAGGTTAAGGATTGCAGCAAAGTGCATCAGGGCTAAAAGGAGAGAAGACAAGAGTAAAGGTTACCTTGGCAGCAAGAGTCAGAACAAGAAGGCCAAGAAGGCTCAACCTCCTGCACCACAAACCATAACATCGATGCCACTACCAAATACTTTGCTTATTGCCATGGATGTACTTGGCCTCTCCATTCCTTCTCAACCTCCAGCAACCAGCAGCATCTTCTTGCAGCCATCAGTGAGGCGAGCAATCACCACTAGCAGCTTCCAATTGCAGCAGCCACCACCAGCAGCAGCAGCCTCTGCCAGCACCAGCCACTTCCAGCAGCAGACACCAACAGCCTCCGCGAACAGCAGCAGCCACCGCCAGCAGGAACAGCCACCACCAGCAGGAGCTTGCAGCTAAATCTGGAAAATTATATGCATTATAAGCTTTGTTCCTGTTAAACAAATAAATAAAATGTATTCATATTTTTATTGTTAATGTTCTATTGTTTTTTATGTGCTTTGGAAGATGACATTGAGTGCTTTGAAAGGCACCTCTAAATAAAATACATTATCATTATTTTTGTAGTAGTAGCTATAGTATAGGGATGTCCAAAGTCGGTCCTCGAGGGCCGACGTCCTGCAGGTTTTAGAGGTTCAAGACATCATTAACATGCTTGTGTAGAACTTAACAATCTGTTGAAGAGATCCATTTAATCTGAATCAGGTGTGTTGAAGCAGGGCAACATCTAAAACCTGCAGGATAGCGGCCCTCGAGGACTGACTTTGGACATCCCTGCTATAGTAGCATCAGAAGTAAAACAGCTAGCATTTAAGTAATGGTAGCAGTATCATTTTTTGTATTAGCAGTATTGGTAGCATTTTGGTAATGTTTTAAAACCTAACAATCAAAACAACTTTACATAATGTCACCTGACAACAAAAAGTTAACGGACTTTGGTGAAATGATCCCGTTAATTACCTCGTGTTAGCCCCCGTTACCAAGATTTAAGCTAGGTCCCTAAATTCATTACATTTTTAACATCAACACCGATATTTCATGCTAACCAAATGTAAAAATAACGATGTCTAAGAGTATACTTCTGATAGCTAATGCTTAAAAATGTAAAAAAAACGTTTGAAATGCTGTTATTTTATTAACTTACCAGTGATTGTTCTTGACGAGCAATTCAGGTTAACGGAGCAGCGTCTCTAGTTTGGAACTGTGGGCGTCTCCGTGACCCACGTGACTTCCGCATTCCTTTCTTTCTATGGGAGTCTATGGGAGTGTCGTCACTCTCTTTTTACACCACTCTGGCCCCATGCCTCCATCGCAACCAATCAGGAGTGCACATCGGTTTCCCACATTCCCACTGACGTCATGCACGCTCGCTTTGCCTGGGACTGCTGCTGGAATCAGCTAAGGGGTCGTCTTCTTTCCTCGACTATGGACACGAGTTTCGTTCCTCCACATGTATGGGAATAAGCGACTGGACTTTACAGATGAAGTTACGCGTTCCCATGTAGATCCGAGCCGCAGCTCAACCAGCGGAACCACAGTCCTCCAAAGGTATGTGAAGGTGTTTTGTTTCGCTTTTTCTAACTGCAGAATAATTCGGGGAAAATCTGGGAAAAGGGAGTGCATCTGTGCGCAAGGAAGGGGGGTATGGGCTGCTGCTTGAACTCAGAAAAGTCTTGAATTCGCACAGAAAAGAAAGTGTTCGCTTTTCCGTGCGTGTGTGACAACAAGACAAGATCCTTTAGGCTGCTTCACAGCAGGAAAGAGTCTAATTCTACGCTAATCTTCTTCTTGTGACCGATTCACCGCGGACAACGCACACCTTTGAGGGACACTCACGCGCTGTTTTTGATGTCGTGCCTTACCGTTGCTTTGCACAAACTTAAAGGGAGCCACGGGAACTGTTTCGGCGTTAGTTTTCTTGGAAAGGAGAGAAAAAAAACCTCACGTTACTGTGACAATGCCCTTGAAAACGTGCAGCTACGAGGTGAAGGAAAAGGCAGGTGAGCTTAGGTTGTGGGAATCTCTGGAATGCGAGGTCGCCGAGGGGCGGGGATCCCGACTCTTCCCCCACGAGATTGGCTTACCTTTTACTCCCACGTTCACTCGCTACATTCAAACCACGCCATTTTTAATTAGCCTAATCTGCATTTTAACCAGGAGCGTTTCTTTTGATGGGAACCGTGCTTCCACGCTTCCATTGCTTTGCACAAAGCAGAAAGAGGGAGAGAGAGAGAGAGAGAAAAACAACAACTTTTAGGTCAAGATGGACCCATATTTATAGGCACGTTGACTCACAAGACAAGTATCATTTCTCACCTATTTGTATGAAGCAAAGATTTTTGTTGTTGATGTACTGTCATGACCTGCAATGTAGGATTTAATGAGCTATTTCTGTTCATTTTCTGTCACTTTTAAAGTAAGCTATGAACTGTTTGCAATGCAGGTACCCCTAATGAGGAACAATGCATGAGCCAAAGTGACTACATTCCCTTTAGCCTCATGGATTTTATGGGGAGGGTGGGGCACACAAGGCAGGTAAGAGACAGTTAGAGGTACCAGAAAATCTAAATAAACAATGTTTTATGGCCAAAACAAGGCCTTATCCTTGTTATCTGCAGCTGCAGCCAGGCGTGTAAACAGACACTTACCTGAATCTCAGCTCATTCACCATTAGACAATGGCTGAAGGAGGCAAAACGAGAAGGCATCATTAAAAGTGTGCTGGTCCCACTTGAAAATGATGCACTTTTGTGTTGTCACTGTACAGGACCAGGAGCGTACATGTCCATAATGCAGTAAACACTTTGATTTAACACGTGCCGTAGTGAATATTTGTTTGTCGGAGTCCATCATCAGTGGTTTGATTTTAAATCAGTGCAATAAGGGTGCCTTGCACTTCATCTGCTAACTTGTAAATAACGTGCCTGAGTGCCACTTTAGGGAGTGCCGTTCCAGATGCCTCATTCCTCAAGGGAATGGGGTATTTAGTACTTAAATCCCCCGTGTCATGTCTAAGTCTTGCTAATACCAACGTTGCCAAAACCAAAAGGCTGATGAGAAAAATTGAATAATTTATCGTGACGTGACATTCAATTCAGGTTAAGTATTGTGACAGTTTACAAATAATCTCTAATTGCAGTTGTTCAAGCTTGCTGGAATGACTCTGCATAATTGTTATTGGTTTCTTTTGCATAAAACCGTTGGAAACTGGCTGAAATGTTGTGCCACATTTCCATTGCTATTCCCATCTAGTTTTCCATATTTTAAGGTTCTTCTGGTGCTCTTTCGCTCACACAATCGGCATCGACTTCTTTCACTGCGATTTAATGGCAGCAACCACTTATTTCTGGGCACCCTCGCTTCTTATTTTTCACCAGCTGAATGTTAATTAGCGCTTTTTGTCATTATTATCATGAACTTAGCTGAAAAACTCAGGTACCGCACCACGGCTGTGGGCGCAGTTTGTTTTTAAGGCAAATAGAAGGGGAGAACTTGGAGGGGGTTTCTTTGATTTTTAGCAAAAAGGTAGCAGTCAAAATGCCCTAATAGCATTAGGCAACTAATTTAAAAACAGTCCCCATCCTCACGTAAATAGTTGAGCTTGGTAAGGAAGCACCGGAGTCATTTGGGCCCTGACCAAATTAAGTTTGCAAAGATTTAAAAGCAAAGAAAAATATGGCTTTCATTACTTTCCAATGATCGGTGCCAGTAAAGGACCCTCTTTGTCATGAGGCGTGTGCGTTTAATCGGATTTTACGTATAACATGGCATAACATGAAGAGAAGAGACAAAAACAAACAAGGACCGTTAATTTCACTCTTTTCGTGCCACAAAATGAAGCGGTGCTTCAGGTTTCTGCTGTTGCCTCTCAGGAGTGGCCCGGGTGTCTGCATGCATCACTGATGTTACTACATTGGAAGTTAGTGTTGTTTTAGCCAGTTAAAAATGGGTGATCATATGGCATGCTAACTCTTATGTTCACTCCTTCTCACACACACACACACACACACACACACACACACACACACACACACACACACAAGCCAGTTTCTCCCCTCGTGATACACATTACTGCACTACGCTCACACAGCCACACAGCTGACAGCCATTGAGGCTGGTTTTCTGTGGAAATTAAACAACAGCAGGGTTTTGGTTAGCAGAATCAATCTCTTCTTCTTTTTTTTTTGTTGTTTTTGTGAGGAGTTTTTAGCTTGTACTCCTAAGTGGCGAGATTGTGTTTTGCACAAGAGGGGGAGAGAATTTTTAGCAGGTCAGAGATGCCACCAGCTTGATGTTGTTTATTTTGTCATGCTCCCTGTGGTTTATCTCTTTCAGATATGTGTTAACAGAACTACTACGTGGGTGAATATATATGTTTAAAAATAACTATTTGTATAAAGAATAACCTTGTGTTGCAGTAGACAAAAAACCAAGCCATACCAGAGGTCGCTTGTGTGATTGTTTGACCCAGACTTCATGGTGAGTTCTTTTTAATAGATACTGACAACAGCTGAATAGTTTTGTGCTCTTTGGCGGGCCTCTACTCCTTGTGCTTTTTCACCCCCTAATTCTGGCCCGACATCAAGGCGTAATCCCTTACCCCCACGTTGCGTGTCAGATTTGCTTCTTTTCTCCTATGATAAAAAAAGTGAGCCCCCTTCCAATTCCCATTCCAGTTTTACAAAGAAGGAAAGTATATTCTCAGTCTCTGCCTCGACGCCTGTGTGCCTGGAAACAAAATGGTTATTTTGCCTTTGTGTCTGCATGTATTGAAATAAAGTGCTGAAGTATCAGCCTCTCTCCCCGGCCAGTAAAAAGAGGGTTCAGTACCCGTTGTGTACAACCCGGTCATGTGCTCAGCGCAGTCGAGTTTTTACTGAATTTCAGTCAGCACTTTTGTGTCTTGTTTACAACTGTATCAGCCCTTGGATGTATCTTTTATGTTATCAATGTGTTCATGACACACTGATAATCTGCAGAAGCACTTTTCACGCTGACAGACAGTATTTATGATGGCATGTTTTTATTACAGGGTAGTTTGCATAATGATGATTTGTTTAAAAGTGTGAGCGATGTTCAGAAACTGTGCATTTATCTTCTTTCTTTTTTGTTGCCTTTGAAGTTATCGGCTTCTCCGTTGTGGAGCGCTTGTTGGATGATAATGACGGGAGCAGTAATATGTGCATAATACAGGCGCGGTATCAGTCAGCCAAATGAACGCTGGCATATACATTACTTTGCCATCAAATCCACCCAACATCATTTCTTTCCATTCCACTTTATGGTTTGTTCTGAAGGAAAGTGGATCTTTCCCTTCTCTCCTGTCTCCAGATGTAGTAAAAAAAAAAAAAAATGGGGGGATTTTCCAGAGTGTAGTTGTTATATCCATCTAATGTCATCTAAAAATATCAATTCTTAAAGGGTGCAAAAGTATTTCAAGCTGTTAACTCCAGTGCTAGTAATGCCTTCCAATCATATGTGAGAAAGGGGAAAATCAGACAAATGAAAGACAGCCGTAATTCATGCATGTGGGGCATCCAGCCTTACTTTGGCATGTGTGGATAAGCCTTAACATGCGCAGCTACTGGCTGATTGCTAATCTAACTGGATATGTTGATAGAGAGAGTCCCAGATTTCATGCTTTGGTTGGACAGCTAACGATAATGCAGGACACAAAGCATGTCAGCGCTTTTAGAGATTAGGAGCACAATGGAATTTTGTTCAGGAAAATCACTCTCCATTGGCCTGACATGCTGAGTCTGAAAGACGGCCCTTCCTCCGTGTCGATGTGGACCGCGGTGGCGGACAGACAGAACTTCCCCACTGTCGCTCTCTCTACATGCAGCTATGCTGCTGGACTCCTCCTGGAAGCTCAATCCTAAAAAAAACAATCAGATCCATTCTAAACCTTTCTGGCTGCAGAATTACCTCACCGGGGCACGTAATACCTTGTTGAATATTTCAACGTACTGCTCACATTATCACCCCAGGCAAAAGCTATCTATTTACTGGTGGTAAAACGAGGAGTGGTGTAAGAGTCCACCCCAATGAGCTGTGTGACATAACAAATAAGCCCCCTTGAGAAACCCCGCTGTTAGCTCTGTAGTCATAAAAACATGTCATGACCCAGAGTAGTAGTTAGCGCAGAAGAGTACATTTCTCAGCCAAATGTCATACTGCTGTAAATAATTCAATAAGCTCTGGTTAAATACATGCACTATTAGATGTTTCAGCAGCAGCAGAGGCTTGGCAATTTCAGTGTTCGCAATTACTCAAACAATTAGTTTTGCTCCGACCTTAATTGTTTCTCTGTTGGCTTAGTTTACTTGTCGTTTCCATTCTGCATTTAAGCTACAAACACAAGCCGTGTGCTTCTTGGTTTAGTCCTTTTGTGGGATCAAGGGTCACCCCAAAGTGCCGCGTTACTGCGCTGCTGTATTTAGTCAGGTGGTGAAGACATCTTCCCAATGTCCTCCCGTTGACCACGAGGCTTTGCAGCTGGAAACTGAAACAATCCGCAGGATTTGACTGCCTCACCAGTTTGCATAAAAGACTCACTGCTTAAATGTCAAGGCATTTAGAAGACTGCGACAAAGTCAAATTACCTCTGAAAAGTGGAGCTGTTGACACTGGAAATGAACAAATGAATACAGTTCAAGCACATGGCATTTAAAATGACATTTTATAGATTGCTAAGCTTAGCATCTGGCGTTGAAGTTGAGAGGCAGATGCGGGTTGTATTATATATAAGATTCTTTATCTTTTCTTTCTCGGTCTGAGTCACCTGATACAGTGATAACATCGAGGTGGGAAAAGCTGTTGCCGTGAGGAAGCGGTTATTTGTGTGGGACACGGTTAATGGAATATACGAGACCAACTTGCTTGTACCTGTTTACCTTTCTATTTTTACATTTTGCCTTTGTTTGACTTGTTGCCGTCGAGTTTGACATGAAATTTGGGCGAAAGAGAACAGGGAAGTGAGGTCGAGTTGGCCAAAAGTCGAGTGGCGACTCGGCCGATGAGGACTTTCCCCCCCCCATTGTACGTGCCATTGGATTGCACGCAGAAGTGTTTGTTTTTAGTAGAGAAACTATGAGCACTATGCTGCCAGCTTCCAAAGCCATCCAACCTGTTAGTGCTCATTTTCATCCCAACAAGAACCTTTTTTTTTTTCATCCTGGCACCCAAAAGAGCACTCTCCTCTGCATGCACCACTAATCCTGAACAATGCCAAACCCTTTTTTTTTTTTTTTTTTTACATTTTTGGATGGACATTCATTCCCAGGTGCTCATACTTTATGTCAGAAATTGAGGTTGTCGACGCCTAAATGAACCCAGAAATGTTAGGAAAACTTTGCTCGCACAGTGTGAAACCTTTGTTGTGGCCAAGATAAGAAATACACACTTGATAGGCTACAATTCCTGGTGTTGTAGGGGCTCCCAGAAAGTGGGTTCCCGGTTCTGTTGGGGTACTCGGGCTGCCTCCCACAGTCCAAAAACATGCATTTTGATGATACTAAACTGGAGTAAATTGACACTGAAGTGTCCATGGTTGGTTGTCTCTGCGTTGGCCCTGTGATGGACTGGCAGCCTCTCCATTGTGTACCCTGCCTCTCACACATGTAGAATACAGACTATAAAGATTTGAATTTCAGGCACTGCCCTAAATAAACTCCTCCCCTATGCTGCTGTTATCAAGAGTCATACACATCCTCCATATTTCTGCTCATAAATTCTTATTTGTATTCTTGGTGTCTGGGTGCAATTCTTCTTTTTTAATTCAACTCCCTTTGATAGGTTGATTTACTATGCGTTGACATTGCAGCCGGTGTACAAACCCTTTTTTTTTTTTGTCCAGCTCTCTAAGCCTGAAAGAGTTCTGTTAAACCGATACTTGTGAAAAATGCTTGATATCCAGTAAAATAAACATTCACAGTCGTCGTGTTAAAATGCAACCTGATGTTGGTTGACTGAACTGACATTTACTCATTGTCGCTCTCTGAGTCATGCGTTTATACACGTCCCCTTGATGTTCTGACTGGTTGGTTGTGATACCGACTTTTACACATTCGACTTATTTCGGTGATTCAGTGTGTCGTTGTGTCATTCAAGTGTGAGTGTTATTTTCTATGTAAATTCGAATGGAAGCTGTCATTCATTTTCCTTTCCATTAGATTTTTGTCCGGGTGATTTCTTTCTCACTTTTCTTTTTCCACTTCACAACAAAGAAAAACCAAACGTCCTTGGCATCGTTTTTCTCAAGCAGCGTGTTTAAAAGCAGTTAGCAATGAATCAGCTTCTCAAGAGATCACATTCCAGCCTACAGTACAGAGCTAGTGGTAAATATTTAATTCCTTGAAAGGAATGGAGTCTATTAGGATATATCTAACTTTTGCTGTAAAATGAACTAATTTGTCCCTCGCTTCAAATAATGTGCTTCAAGAAATGTCACATTCTCAGATGCAGTGATTTGAGTTAAGGCTTCCTTCTTTTTTCCTTGGGGGAGTTTTTCAAGGGTCCATCTGTTTGGTTAAATTGGAAGAGAAACGGTAAGAGTATCTGCTGATGAATTTGTAATCAGATTTGACCTATCTCTGCCTTTTCGGTTAAATTACCTTAAAAGTTTCAGATTATCAGGGAAGTCATGGCTAAGACTTGTTGTTGTTAATGGGCTCCAGTCTTTTTCAGAGTGGAACACACCATTTTTGCCACCCTCTGGCTTGGTTCAGGAGGTTTTTTTTTTAGTTTTTATAGTGGTTTGTGTGTATCAGCAGCCGCAGTCTTATTTCATTTAAATGGACAAAAGCGTGTTCTTTCCACAGCCCTTGCTTGTCCATGCTTGTGCACTCTGAAGCACAGGAACTAGGTGCATTGCATATCAGCCGCCGTCTGCTGTTTGGTCAGTGTTCACCAGAGGTTTGATTTTCGACTGGCCAGATGTCGAACATTTAAATGGAGCACAGGGTAATATCTGCATAGCTATCTCTTCAAGCTAGTTTGGTAACACTTCACTGGAACAAGAATTTCTGTTTCTGTTTGTTTTTGTTTTTTTCTTTTTCTAAGTTCTCCAGAGTTCAGGCGAACGTGTCACTGCACAGAGGAATTCAGTCCTACAGTCTGATTAATTTGTTATTGTCTTGAATTCCTTGCTCAATAACCCTTAGTCTTTAGTCTTTATCAAGACTTAGCAAGCCAGAGGACCAGAAGATATTCGTACAAATGTAGAGTCTGGAGATTGTCAATCAGGAAAAAACCGAGTTGATTTTAGATGTGTTATTTTTCTAACTAGCCCAAAGCAGAGAAAAAAGAAAAAGAAAAAACATCTTTGAGCTTTGTCAGAACTGCCTTCCCTAGCTCGTTAAGGTCATTTTGAACTGAGCTTAACATCATTCTAAGTGTTTCATGTTTTAGGTTTCATACAGATTCTTTTCAAGCCATTTTTCAGCAACTATTAAAAACTGCTATTTAAAAGAAACGTGGAAAAAAATCCAGTGACTGTGGAAGTCAGTCTTTCACACGGATCGAGGACGTAAAAGAGCATCAGAGCACTTCATGTTTACGAGCTAAGTTGGCCAGATAAACGTGGTTGCTGACTCCACTCTAGTCTTTCAGGGGAGAGACAGCAAGGATGACAGGGCTAAAAATTAAAGGAACAGTGCGTAACGATTACTGACATCTAGTGGTGAAGTTTCAGGCAGCCATCATCTCAGATCCATTCACTATCTAGCAACATATTGCATTTATGTTGGCTAAATGAATTAGAAACTTGATTGTGTTTTAAAAGACTTTTTTAAAGTGATTTCCATCTTGCAAAATGTTTACTGTTCTTGTACAGAACAGATATAAATGCTTAATTTTGAGTTGATACAAACATATCGGTTCATCTAAAAAAAAAAAAAAAAAGCCATTAGATACATATGGAAAGAAAAAAGGTTTTAATTATTTCTCTAATAGATCTGTATTTGTTATGCACTGTAACTTTAATGAGAGAGCACGGTTAGCCCGCCTCTCATGACTACCACAAGGGGGGGGGGGTAATATCTAGAAATTGTCCATCTAATTTTCTTCTCCATAATTTATTCAGTGCACCATAAATCATAAATTACAATGGTCTTTTTTTGGGTTTCTCTACTCATGCAAGAAGAACAGCTCCATTGATTGCTGCCTGTGTGTTTTAGTCACACCACAGGTGTTTCGTGTTGTTTCACGTGGGATATTGGCCGAGCGCTGGGCTGGAAGGAAGTCAGACGGACAGCAAAGGTGATGTTCTCATAACAGCAACGGCGTGCTGTTTCTTGTTTTTAGATCGATTTT
The DNA here is from genome assembly GCF_027942865.1 of Odontesthes bonariensis. Classification (NCBI taxonomy): domain Eukaryota; kingdom Metazoa; phylum Chordata; class Actinopteri; order Atheriniformes; family Atherinopsidae; genus Odontesthes; species Odontesthes bonariensis. Next base: position 23,009,639 of record NC_134517.1, on the reverse strand, counting down.
AATAGTTGCCAATAAAATAAAAGGAAACGGCGGAATTAAACTATGTCCCTGAGAACATATGAGCACAAGTTGATGTGAATACAGCTGAAATTAAGTGGTGAAGAGGGTATGTGGATGAACAGAGACGCCGCCCATCCTTTTTCTACCAACTAATTACAGCAAGCCCATAGAATTCTTGGTTTCTAGCTTTTTGTTGCATATGATCTTTCTATTTCAGAGAGTGGTGCATCTCTTGCTGCAGTCAGCATTCATATAAAGTGCTGAGTTATCGCCTCAGAGGTGCCTTACATTGTGGACCCTGCCAATGGCAAAGCATTTGTTAATGCTCATTTTCCTTCTCAACGCACACTCTGTCATATGGTGTTGGTATTTCTATCCAGCATGACATAAAATGCAAGTGTGATCATTAAATTTAACAACCATCTGGTGTCAGATGGCCATCAAATGAATCTCTCTCTCAACAGAAAATGTTTGACACAGCAAATGGAGTACTGGCTCGATAAAACATGCAACACTGATTAAACACATTTTTACTGATGTGTTAAATGAGGTTAAATAATGAACATCCTAACCCATGACCAAATCTTACGTAACATTGGTCTTCTGGCAAATCGGTTGCAGAGGGAGTGTATTTCTTTCACTGATTACTCTAGAAATGTGCACAACATGTTGCTATAATTCCTCCTTGTGCTGTATTGTTGCTGTACATGTCGTGCTTGCATTGTAACTGAGTGCAGAGAGGCATTAGGGTGTTAAATGTGTTTGTCTAACAATGTGTGACAAGACGAAGCATGTCTGTCTAGCACAAGCTCTGGTTCTATTTCAGGGATTTGCATGCAATCAGAATAATTTATGTCCCATTCTGTCACAACATATTACTGCTGGTGACACGTTGGAAACAGTTGACGGGACTCCGGTCGAGCCTCCCGGCTTCCAGTTAGTTGGGTAATTGCGGTGAGGAAATGATTTTGAAGGTGAATGATCTCCGTTTGAATTTGTCGGCGGAAATGTAGAGTTGTGCTTTTACTGCCGGGCAATGCGGGCGTGGATTGTTTGATCGCGCGGTCATCTTTCCGGTGGCATCATTGACTAAACAAATCTTGGGTGATTAAGGGCCGCACTGGACACATTAAAAGGTGCACACACCTTGATGCGGTGACTGTGTTTCCGGCGTTTGATCAGGGGCATGCCTTGCCCTGTGGACACATGTTCACATAGACCTCTGGTTATTGCAACATTTGTGGGGGTGAGGTTCAACGTGTGAAGCAGGCATTGCCTCTGAATGATTTCCTGCCCTCTTTGTTGAAAAGGCAGTGGAGATGCTGTCGGGCCGTTGTCTCCACGCCACTCGGCCCCATACATACCTCTCACCTTCTTTAATCCTAAATCAACAGAATGACAGGTAAGTGTCTATTTTAAGCAGGCTAAATCATTCTCTTTGGCTCACTCAAGGTAATCATTGATGGAGCGATTGTGTGTACAAGTATAGCTGGTTCTGCACTGGAAAGGAGACATTCCTTTGCCGTTGGGTGTGTCAGCATGAGCAACACATATTTAGCTGTTGAAATCAGTAGAAAGTGAAACATTTGAGTTTTTAATACTACTGGCAAGCCAATGTGATAGTCCAGTCCCATTGTGGAGCACACTTATCTTAAAGGAATTTTGTGTGCGTATCTTGCTAAAGAGAAGGAAAAAAAACAAAAGCCATAGTGTTTTACAGTGTTTTACCCAAATTCTTACATCAGCTAGGAGCAATTACTTTGTCGGGGCATCAGTCAGCACTTCCTAACTATGTGCTAAGAAGTGTGCAGTAGAGGATTTCAGAAGTTTGTTCCAGATTTCACTGACTTTACTGAGTCACACAGCGCTGCTGTTGGGAGAGTTCTTCTTTAGCTAAGGCGAAAAATAGCTGTTTGTACCCTTTACTCCAGATACAGTACGTGTAATCGTCCATCCTGGGGAATTCTGATTCTGATAAGTTCTGTGAGACCAAAATTGTGAGTTTTATCGGGGAAGTCAATCTACCGTTTTGAAAGGAGCAGTTAATTATTGTGGGTCTTTTGGGGAAGTTGTTGTAGCTGCTGCTAGATTAGTAACGGGAGCCTTTTTTCTCCCAACAAAGCTTTTCCCATGCCTCTTAATGCTGGTCATAGTAGATAAGTTAGAGGATGTCATGTGTCACAAGGTCCTGAGAGTAAGTGGGTCTCTCTTAAAAATATATGAGATGAGTTTTGAGTCAGTCCAACATAGTTATGTTCAAAATATACTCTACAGTGACAGTTTTGGTTTAGACACAATTACAGAGGAGATATTGAGGTTTAAGAGGATATTGTACAAGAGGTTTCTACAAAGGAACATCATGTTGGCAGCCTATGATCTTGGTTTAGACATCCCATCTTCATCCTGAACTTAAACATGCGGTTGATGTACACGATTCTTTGCTTCCATTACAGATGTGACAGAGATGTCCCATCTCTTCAGGGGCCCTAAAGGCATCCTGGTACGAAAGCTAGCTCAGTGTCTGTTTGTATCAGGTCAAATGTGTTTTTTTTTTCATCTGAGAGCATATGTGTGTGCATATTCATTTCCAGCAATCTTTTCCAGGGAATATTAAGTATAGATTTTGTGAATAATTCAGCCCTCCAGCTGCCACTCAGCTCATTTGTTCTAGATTTCTCCGCCATTTGTTGCTCGGCGAGATGGAGCATTCACATCCTTTTCTCTGCATTTGAAATCTAGGCTAATGTGTGACAATTTCTCAGCACATCTCTGCTTCTGTACTAAATGTTGGTGATGTTGTATCACTCGGCCTCCTGAAGACAAATCTTCCTCATCAGCAGATAACGAGCCTAATGGGTTTGACTTACAGGGCCACTGCATGTGTTCAGCAGGTGGTAATTTATCTTCTCTAAGGGGAAAAGTAAGAAACACAAGAAGTGAGAAATCGATGAAGACGTTTATTTAAGTCAGCCCTTCTCTTGGCCTTCTAAAATAATTGTTTCCCATTAAGTGTATAAAAGGAAACTGTCAAACAAAGTTATATTTCTGCTAGAAAAACGTCTAAGTCTATATACTGTATTTGAATAACCAGGTTTCCACTGTAATTAAGTTTTAAATAGCCATAACTACAATTTCTACCAAGCAGTCTACATTATGTTAATTAAACTTATCAAGTGTAATTGAAATCTTTCAGTGACAAAAAATATTCAGAACCTTAATTCAGTGCTTTGTAGAAATTGGAGCCCCAAGGGCAACAATTACAACTTCCTGCCATCTTTGGTTTAGTCTCAAAAGGCCCAATTATATATTGTTATTTGCACAGTTGAGTCAAGCTTCGATTACAGCTCAACTTGGTTATGTAGGTGGATCATCATCTTTGCACCAGCGTGCATTCACGGGAGCGGCATCCTGTTAGGAACCAAAGCATGTTGCCACAACGCTTGTTCAAAGGATTCTGCTGCTTAAGGCTTTCGCTGTGGGACATCGTCGCCAAAGAATGGCCGAATTCCCTGCACAGACGTCTTTACTTGAATGGGAATTTTGTCGGATGATAACTTTTTTTATGGTATCCGAGGTCCTTTAAATGCTGTTTGCTCTTTCTGGTTTGTTTTAAGTTGCAGGTATTGATCATAACACAAGCAAATTATCCATTTTTTTTTTACCTCTGGATATTTAGCAGATGTGTTGATTCAGACAAGCGTGTTTCAGCCCGAACTCCAGGAGTTCACCTGCATTCTGCAAAAGCATTCTTGGTCAGCTTGCCAAGGATGTTCGCAATTGGGTCATAGATCCATTTTTGGCAATTCTAGGGTTGTCTGCAGCAGGGAAGTATTGCTCAAATTGTGCGGACAGCGCAGCTAAGTCCCTTTGCACTAACCCAGGTAAAAACTGTGTCCTTTTATCACCTCCTTGTCTTCGGAGGAAACTCTCAAGCGATATTAGCTTTTGAGTTGTTTTCCGAACCAGCTGGAACATGCACATAAGTCAGCGGGTGTTGACTTGTGTGTGGATGTGTCTGATGAGTGTGACGGAGGAGTAAAGGTTCTCCTATGCAAACAGATTGATGCCTTCAGCTGGTGTAGGTTTTTTTATGCTTATTATTGTTGTTTTCTTTTTATTGACTACAGATTTTGAGCAGTATATGGGAGTGTATATTGAAAATATGCCCTATGAGAAACGTGCATGCTGGCCAGCTGCATGTAACAGTGATTATGTTTTAGTCTTGCATGCCAACACGGCCTCCAGTTTCCTCCTTTTAAGCTGATTCCTCCCACTGAGCTGTTTTCTTTTGTGTGTATGTAAATACTCCTGGTGGCAGATATTGAATTCATTACTGCAGAGCTCCGAGGGGAAAGGTGGCACAAAGCACGGGTGGCTTTTAGGGGATATTAGGGCAGCCGTTAATTTATGTCTTTTGATGAAATTGACGCAGTACGGCAGAATTTGAAGCTGCTTTATTTCTCTGGTACGCTTCTTTAAAAAAATCCCCAACATTTCAGCAAGATTTCACACACACAACAGAAACGTTTTTTAAACTCTGCTGCACAGCCACTTCTTTTTCTCCTCTCTTGCAGCACACGCTGCGTCTAGTTGGGGAGACAGTTCTACACAAAAAGTGGTTGTATAAGAATCTCAGAGGAGTGCCAAGTCTGAGGTCAGCAGATCAGATCATGTGACCCAGTAAGTTAGGGTGGGGTCAGACTAAGACTTTTCTTGGCAAACGTGGCCCTCTGAGGATTATATTACTATAAAAGGGAGATTTAGCTTTGACTACATAGAATGTCTGGCAAAAGAGTTGCTTCTTATAACATGCTGACGAGTTGGGCGATTATGAATAAAATCCAGTTTGTTTGTCATTAGCAGATGTATTTCTGTCGTACTGTCTGTTTGTTTTTCTTCACTTGGTCCAGGAAACAGCCATAATGGTAATAATCAGTTACTGGATTCCCCCCTTTTTTTTGGGTGACCAGAATGAAGTCATATTTACTCTGTGGGAACTACGCAATGTAATCATTAGACATTAACCTAATGACAGCCTTGAAATGTGCGCAGACTGGGCTGGCTTGCTTAGCTTCTTCCCTTCTTCTTAGCCTTGCGCTTGCTGTCTGAACCGTTGGTCTGTCGTACTGAGGCTTGAACCGCCGAGTTTCTCAGCAAGGCTTTGTCCACTTGGTTCTAGGCGCTTAAAGGCAAAGATAAATGTTGAGAAACAAGTCAGCCTTGATTCTATTGGACTGTGGTAGATTTTGCAGCCGCGTTGTTGTCTTGACTCCCATCTCAAAGTTCCCGAGACGTCAAAGCCAAGCAGGGTGAAATTATTCCGGACCAGATTTAATGGGGAATTTCAGAGGTAGGCTCAGACTTACGTTAGTTTTTTTATTTATTTTTTCTATGCTTAATGGTGCCTTCAGTATGAATTGCTTTCTTTTCTTTTGTTGTGTCTTTTTTTTTTTTTTTTTTCTTTCCAGGGGCTCCATTTCCTCTGCTCTGCTTAGTGTGCACTTTTTTTCTCCTTTTTTTTTTCCTTTTACAAGATCAGACTGCAGAGAACTTTTCAGATCGTACACACTGATTTTGTGTCGCAGCTTGAGGGATTTTCTCTTTTAGGTGTTGTTATAGTTACCCGAGAAAGTCATGTTTGGATGGGAGGCAGGTTACAGAAAGGACAGATGTGGTAAGGCCCGTTTTCTGAGGCGATGGAAATGATAATAGCCAAGGCAGCGTATATATCCCCTCGCTCACCTTTTTCTTGTAAAAAAAAAAATAAATAAAATAGATTCAGTCCAGCCTGACCAAGTTGGCAATCTCTGTCAGTTTATTGCATTCAGTCAATAACATCTGTATTGCTCTCTGTCTTTGTAGAGAAGTCAGGGGAAGGAGGGGCAATGTCAAATTCAAACGGCCCGTCCCGTTTTCCCTTAGCAGAGTTTTCTGGGAATCAAGTGCAATGTCCTTGACTCAATGGCTGCAGTGGAGGTGGGAGGGAAGTAGGCCGGTATGTTGCAGAACTATGAATGAACAAGAAAGGAATCTGGGAGACTGGCAGGGGGATTCCTGGAATATCCTGTGTGGACTTACACACACTGTGGTAGCCGAACATTATCTGTTATTCTCTACCAGGGCTGGCACCTGACGCTGTGCAGCTCGCCCACCTAGAAGCGCTCGCACTGTTTTGGTGACGTGCGCCCAGAATACCTCAGGGTCGCATTTCTTCCGAGTGTTTGGGGACCTCTAACATGCTACATGTACATACAAAGCTTGTATGTAACAGAAGCAGCTCATGTCTAAGCCGTGTAGCTTCTTTGTTTTTTAGACCCTGTTGTCTGCTTCGAAAAGTCTGAGCCTGGATTCAGCCAATGCAAGCTTTTGCTGTCCTATCTGCCCGAGCAGGCTTTTTCTAGTAAATCTAGGTCCACCTTGAGCAGAGTTCCCTTGACACTCATTCTGTCGACAGATATAATGAGACCGTAACTATTCATTCTACTTTCTCATTTCAGTCCTGGACAGGAGGCTAGAGAGTCAAGACAAGAACACCTTATTGCCTCTGCCTGGCTGCTTTTTGTTGTTTTTGTTTCTTTAAAGACGTGCTCTTCCTCATTTCCTTTTCATTTCCTTTCTTACTTCCCCACTGAATCAAATGCACAGACACGTATAGCTTAGCCTGGCACGTATATTTTACAGCTTGTGTATAATTTCCGTTCCATTTCTGGCTTCAGCCCAAACCCTGGCTGTCATTTTGTTTGTGTTTTTATTTTTTTATGTGACTGTATTTCACACACAAATCATACTTAAGTTGTGTTCTGTCTCAAGGCCATATGGCATTAATTTTCACTGTCACAGACGTAAAACATTGACAGTCCTTCTCTCTTTGGGCCATATGGCATGCGTGGGTGCATGTTTGTGTGTCGCTGGTATGGTGTGTGACCACTGATAGTCACTTCTCAGCATCACTTCATAGTGTGCACCGGGGAGGGGATGAATCAAGTGCGTATGTATGAGGGAAGTCTGTTTGCACAGCCATGCACACATTCTGGTATGTGTACAGGATATTTTAGCTGGGCAACTGTGGTGACCAGATCATTGTGTGTTTGTGTGTGTCCACACAGGAGGAATGCCAGCTCCTGAGCAGAGCCCAGCGACGGAGGAGGGGCTTCTGCTGACCATCCGCAACAGCTCAACCAGTCGCAAAATGGAGGCTGACAACACCGCCAACAACATCCTGGCCTCCGTCAAAGAACAGGTAATGTGTCTTCCACTGAAACTGTGCAAGCAGACCCTTTGACTCGTGTTATATCTCGGACAATTTGGCTCTGACGAAGGTTTGCGTGCGGCATTTAAAGGATGCCAAGTCTTCTCGTGACACACAGACACTGTATGTTATACTGTGCTGTTGTGTGATATTATTCTCCTGCAAATGTATGCACCCTGTTTATGCTCTAACCATTTCACAGCTGTGGCACGGAACCCAAAGTTACCAGTTGGGATTTCTCTGCGCAGCAGATGATGTGCTAATGTTGGTTTGATAACTTATCAAAGAAGTTTGTGGAAGATTTGAGTTTGATTTGGAGATATTGGTTGTTTATTGTTTATAGTCATGGCCTGAGTTGCATCAGTGACAAACCACCAAGATCAGCTCTCGCTGAGTTTCAGAGCTTGAGGAGGGACATGCCCTCTGACTCACTTCATCTCTGCCCGTCTCTTTGTGATTCATCCACACCCCCTTTGGTCACACACACACACACACACACACACACACACACACACACACACACACACACACACACACACACACACACACACTCCTTTCCTCTCTGGCTTCCCTCCAGTCCTCAATATTCCTGGAAGTCCAGCACAAGGCAAACAGAACAAACGAGATTTAACTCATCACTTGTGATTATAAATCCCCTGTGTGTCATTTTGGATCCATTTCGTTTTCAAGAAAGTCACCTGAGTTTAAAGTTCTTATTTCAAACAAGTTCTCTGTTATTGTTCAACAATCGGCAGACACATGTCCCATGAAATTTACTGCTGGAAAGTGGGTATTGTTTACAAGAGGAAGGAAGGAGCACCTGTCGATGTCACTTCCTTCCCTAGAGTATCCCTGTGTGGCTCATCCGGTTGGAGCACATATCCATGCAGGCGAGGAGGAAGAGCGAGTCGCATGCTTGAGCTGTTGCTTTTAGAATGACTGGGACATGCCTCAAAGGGGATTCTGCTGAAGAGTTGAGACTGTAAAATGATCGTTCTCCTGTACAGTACAGAGTTGGAACGGCCCACAAAAGGGTGAGTAAGAGTGAAAACTTGTGGGAGGTCAGACTCTAGGAAAGGGTTTCTTTTTTTTTTACCCCCCCCTCCCTCGGGTGCACGTAAGGTTTTCCTGCGATTGTTGAGAGGCAGACCTTCCAGGGATCGTGTTGCCGATGTAAACACGCGAGTCTGCAGTGGTGTGGCCATGCTCATGGCTAGGGCTGGGGCTTAGGATGACTGAGAGTTTGGTGAGTGTTTATTCTGCGGCTGTATTACTGTTTGTTTTCTCTTTCTTTTACTGCCTGTTCGTTGGCAAAACTCCCTCGCCTCATTGTTCTTTTCCACTCCTTGACTGTCGTTATTTCTCTTTCCCTTTCTCTCCAAACTTCTTGTTCCCGTCACTGCTGCAGTTACGGCTGCACAGAGTTTGCCCAGATGCCCAAAGAAGGACAGATTCACCACCGTATTATGGTTTCTTCCTCCCAGTGTGCTCCTTTGCTGGGACACGTCTCCTGTCTGTCTTCTAGCATGTGGACATAGCAAATGTGAGCCCCTCTTTCGGCAGGAATTTGACAAAATGCTTAGGTTTTTGCTGCACTTCTTGCGTATTGCGGCTCAGTTTTTGTCCTGGACTTGTTTATCAGCGTTTACCATCCGGATGACACAGCCACTATGCTCTCTTGCAGGGTTAGTTTAAATGTATTAATGCCATTTCTTGTTGCACATTCAGTTTTGCCTCTTAAGAACCACACATGCTGCTCTTTTTTTTTTTTTTTTTAAAGCCTGGCTCGAGTGCCTTGACTGCGCTGTGTTGTAATTCAGAATTAACTTAGCAGAGTCTCCTCCCTCAGCACTTAGTGTCTTATCAAAATTTAATTCAGCCAAAGAGAGCGTTTTGCAGATAATCAAAAGACCAAGTTGCTTCTATGTGTCTTATCTTTAGTGGAATTAAAGCAGTGGGAGTCTTTGGCAATCATTTTGATCATCTGCGCTTGATGTGGAATTTAACATCTATACATTTGACTTTATTTCAGATATTTCCAGTGTTGGTCTGTTTTTAGTATTTTTGATGCATGGGAATATGATGTCTAATGCAGAACATATTTGAAAAAAATATATATATATAATATATATATATATAAATGTATATATTCTCTTTTCTTTGACTATTTAAAGCAAAAACATAGGTCGACTGCTTTTTTTTTGGTGTGGTTCTTTTTAAGTGTATGTGATTTTAATGTAACCTGACATGGTTGTCAGATTCCATTTTAATATCATAGCACGAATGTCACAACCCTTTTCATCTGTGTGTCTTTCTCTTCATTTACCTCACCATTAACAGAAAACGGAGCTGCAAATCCTGGTCGCTTTCGGCTTTTTAACTCAAAAAAGCCAGATCACAATCACAGCAATGTATTATTAAAATGCAATGAATCGTTACCATTTAACTTCAACTTTAACTCAGAAAAAGAGGGCTACGTTTCAGAGTAAAGGCAACAGGTGTTAGTGTGTCAACACTAATGAGAGAATGCATATCAATACAATGGCACAGAATAGAGGGGCATTAGGTTGATTATGTGTGTGGAAATGATGCATGTGCATATCGTATGGCCTTTACAGTCTCAGATTCAGCTGCAGTGTGCGACAGCACTACAAAACAACAAATCTTCATTGGAGGAATAGTGCTTTCCCCTTCCCAGTAAAGTTCCAAATACTTAACTGGTGTACACAGTGGTATACTGGTGCACACTGTCAATAAAAAGCAGAGAAGCGCAGTATTGTCACAAAACTCTATTAAGACAATGTGGTTTTGTCATCGTTTTGTTTTCTAATTGTGAAAAGAACATAATGAGTCATTTCATAATGCACGATTAGGCAAAAACCGTCGGCCGATCAAAGTGACATTGTGTTATGTCTACCAAAAAATATCCAATTTACCCGTTTAGATCAGTTTTACACAATGCCATGAAATACAGTATGAATATTCACCGTCAAAACGTGATTTGAGAGTGCATAAATCTGTCCGCTAATGGGGCCAATGGAGGTAATGATCTTTAATTAGAATATAGTGCCTCGTGTCGAATTGCTGTCGCACCATTATGTGCAGCCAGTGACTGTATGAAATGGGAGGTGATTATTTAACTTCAAAGATTTATTTCAGTCAACGCTTTTGTTTGGTTTATCCTTCGCTAATTGCAAAGACTTTTGGGGGAAAATGTCATATTTCTTTTTTAATTTTTCTTTCTTAACATCTGTCTCAAGTAAAGCGTCACGAGTAGCGTGGACTCGCATGTATGTGTCAGCACACATAAATACGGTGCTGTTAGTTTCAACGTGCCAAACACCGGAGAAGGAGCCCCCCCTCCGTGTTCCTCTGCCTGGTGGGCTCTTCATTATTGCTCCCTTAAACAGGAGTGAGTCTATTTCCTCTTCCAGTGTTGCGGTGCTGCTCTTTCTGCCGGCCTTGGAGGGGCATTACACAGAGTGCTTTTGAAAGGTGGAGACTGCAGCCCTTCCTTTGCGTCCTGTTTACAGGGAAGAAAGGCCACAGAGGTGTTGCCCGTTTGTTTGAGGGGCAATCAGTTTGAGGGACTGAGAAGATGCTTATGGAGAGAGGAACAAATGGGCCACGAGGAGAGAAGCAGGTGCTTCACTGGTGCATTTAAGCAAGAGGCTTTGATGTAGTCTGTATCAGGTTAATATTGTGAGTCACCATTTTAGTTCTTTGCCTTTTTCTCTTGTAACCAAACATTCCGTCATTTCCTTCTGTGCACGTAATGGCTGTAAGTCTCTCAAGCAGCAGCAAACTCTTGCTGAGGTGAGGGCACAAAGCACAGCAAACACTTTAGAGGACAGCTGGATAAGAAGCAAAGGGTGAATTAGATCAAATTAATCAAGGTGCAGAACAAAATGCGCTGCAGGGTGGGAGCTGCTTAGGAGCCTTCCTAAATGAGTGAAATTACCCAGCAGTATCTAGGCAGCAGCCACGATAAAAAGCTGTTCAGATTCTTCAGGAAGAAGCCCCAGCGCCTCCGTTATTACCCCCTTTAGCATAGGATACATCAGACGACCTTTTGTGAAAGAAACGAGATGATACAGTGTCACAGTTCCTTGCGACCGCAATTTTCATAGTGATGTTGGATGGTTTTCATCCAGTTGAGCAGTGATTCAGGTGGATATATATGTAGCCCAGAGGATGAGTGTGAGCAGCTTGTGATGACACCATGTTTAGTTGTTCTTTCCCTTTTTTTCTAGCAAACCATGATAATGAAGTAACATCATATATCATCTCTAATAGATGAGATAACCTTCGAAAAACAATGTGTTGAGATTATAATAGACAAATGATCTAAAGCACTCGTTGTAGAATATTTATCAAACATCTTTCGCAGGCACCAATAAGTATGAGTTCGGGTCATTAAAGAGCATCACTCGGATGACTCTGACCTAATCTCTGCTTTCAAATGCTTCCCCCCGGAGAGAAAGGGCTGCAGGAGTGGAGGGCCCTTTAGTTGTGTCAGCTTTGATATCGTCCACAGAAAAGCACATCTTAACGTACACACAGGTCCCCAGTTGCCTCTCACTGTTCCTATTTTTAGTTATGTTAGTGTTAAAGCATCAGAAGGCTTGAGAAATGGAAAAAGAGGGCTTTTGCCTTCCTGAAAACTCGCGTAGTAACGGACAGTTGGCTGTCTATGTATCATAAGTGAATGTAGACAGCAGTTTTATCAAAAGGAGATTTGCCACAACCTTTATTGAGCACACAGCGCTGAGGTTTATTTAATCATTTATCTATTCTGTGCCATGCAGGGGTTTCCCAGCAAACATAAACACAAAAAGCTCTTGCAAATGTCATTGAATGATTATTTCTAGGATTGAAATGCAATGTTTTTATGCCTCCTATTCCCTCACCATTTGCCCTTATAGTGATGCTGTTGTCAGCTGTGTCTGAACATGCCTATATGCACCACACAGCTGGCAAAAAAGGGCCTCTTTGGCACGGCGCACTGTGGTGTCTCAACTGACAAAAAAAGACACCGCAGTGGAATTTTCCCACTTTGTTGGAGTCGAGTTGATTGCACATGAAAAATCTGTCCGCCTCCTGCCTCTCCCTGGCAAACTGGACCTGGACTCTGTGACCCTGTTGTCATTTGAATCGGGCATAGTCACCCACACAATCACACGCAATGACTCCGGCCTTCTTTGCAAAGCTCAAAAACCGACGTTGCTTTAAGTGTTACACCTCCAGAACTCTGTTAAAGGCTTTGTGAGCCGGCTGAAATTACCCACTTGAGATACCCATGCAGGCCTTTATCTCGTTTTATTGAAGCCAAAGTCAACATAGTCTGAGTGGGCCAGGGGAAGGAGTTAATAGTTTGAGTCAAGATAAAGCTTTAAGGCAGTGTTGTTGCCGCTTTGCATTTCCATGCCATATGCTGTGCGGGAAGGTGGAGTTCTCTTTGTAGGCGATCGTCTCTGTTCCACTTCTATAGGCGAAATAAGAACTCTAATTACAATCGACGAGTGATTTTTCTCCACTCCTGGGGTTCTTATCTGCCTTCCTCTGCCCACTACTGCTGCTGTGACACAGGCAAGGAGAAATCTAAAGGCATAAGCATTCTGGCCTCGATTATGGTCATAAAAATGGAAGCCTGGCTCCGAGCAATTACCCCATGGGGGAGCAGAACAGTGTGTGAGAGGGAGGGAGGGAGGGAGGGAGAGAGATTCAGAGGTGAGGGATGCAGGTGAAGGAGAGTGCTCAGAGACAAAACACTCAGATATACGGGTTGGTTAGTAAGAGGGAAGAGGACAAAAATGAAACTGTGACCGTGGTGGAGTCAGAGCGCCTTCACCTGTGAACGGTTCCATAAAGCGCTGTGACAGAAAGCTGCAGATGACGTGGAAAAGGGCAGAAAAGAGGAAGAGAAGATGATCTGCTCTCATGTGACATGGCGTCAGAGGAGTGGCGTGTCTAGCTTGGCACACAATACTGTCATTTCGAACCCAGCCATGGGAGATCTCCCCATAACTAGCCTGCTAATTCTCATCATCGTCACTGTCGTCGTCATGGGCACTATAATCATTGCCGCTGTCAACAGCACGCTCAGTGGGTGCGGTCATTGGAGAGCATGAGTCGTGCTCCCCGCGCAGCATGGTTGGAGTATAGTTAAGACTGATGCGTCCAGGGGGCGGTTTAGGAAACCTACCGGGCGATTCGACAACCAAGTCTGTGTGTCATCTTTTGCCATGCCTCTCATGTGACTTTTATCTCAGTGATTGAACCTGAGGCAATCACACAAGTCACTGCAGTCTTTGTTCACTACTTCAGCCTCTGGATTGACGCTCCCCATATTGCTCACTGTCATTACGGCCCGGAGCAGTGTTCTTTTTGTCTGACACAACAGTATTGATCTCACTGTGGAATTGTATGTTCACCGGTCTACATGAGTTGCTCTGGCTTTGTGATTGCACTGCTGAAGCATTTAGGCTTTTTTTTTCCGCTCCAGTCGAGGAGATACAGATTGCCTTTGTGAGTTCCTCCGATTTACCGGCGCATGAGCAGGTCCAGTTGAAAAAGTTAGATCTTAAAGAAATATTGGATTTTAAAACGTAGTGTATTACTTTTGGAGCATACAGCTGTACATTCTGTTTCTGGATCCAGGCTTTTATACTAAAAGCACCAGTGATGGACTGTGCTGTTAGACTAGCAGCACAGCCTTGCAGGATCTGCTTTTATAACTGCAAACAAATTGCAACAAAAGCCACGAGGAGAAGATGTTTGCTTTCTGCTTCACGAAACATATGCATCACATCAACATCATTAATTTAGAGACGCATTCTTTTTTTTCACAAGTTGTTGATTAGTTGCTTATTTTGAAGGTTATTTGTTATTGAGCACATGCAGATGTGTAAGCCTCCTGTACAGATAGATGTGTAAAAAACATTCTGTTGCTCATTATTATGATGAAGGAGTCCCTGGATTTTTACATACTGTATTTAATTTATCACATTGTGAGACGCTTTGTTTTATTTGCTTGTGTTTTTCTGGTCATTGGCTGGCTTTAATTAGTGCTGCCGTGTGTTATCATGCAAATTGTTGCGGTGCATATTTCCGGATCCCAGGAGGAAGAGCTTCTCTCGATGCTGTAGCTGTAGGAAGTCTTAATGAACTAAACTGAACCTGCACACAGTGATCATGCCTCACATGCTTTTGAAGCCAGGTTTGATGCACTCAAACTTGATATCATTGCAAATGAGGCCGCGTCTTATTGCTGGTTCCACTTGAACTTGTAGCTGTGCTGAAAATTTTGCCTTCAAAGGGTTGGTTTCCTGTCAAAATGTAAATGGTAATGAGGCTGTAATGCGAAAGATTTTATTTCCAAATTGGGAAGAAGGGCAAAAATATGCCCATCAGCGTCTGATGGTGTGTTCCCTCCTTTGAAAATGAGCCAAGGCTGTCAAATCGGATGAGGGAATGGGCGGGGGTTTCTACACAATAAAATATTTTGTGAAAAACCAATCTTGAAGTTATTATTGATACGTTCACAATTTTTATTTTTTTCTCTCTTTCTTCCAGCCTCCCCCTCATGGAGTCTTTGTTATTGACAGTCTTTCTTCTGTTGCCATTGTCTTGTGTGGTACTGGGCACAGCACTTCCCAATGCAACTGACAGCTCTTTTAATAGCATTCGCCAGATATGACAGATTTAAATGACATTTTAATTAGGAAGCCGGATTGAAGATTCCTTTAAATGGTCGTGTTTTCTGTCCTTGTGGGGACTTTTTAAGTTAATCTTTTAATAAGTAACTAACGTATAGACAGAAATCGCTCCATTGATGGTTGGTGTCACAAAATGCAGTTTTGCATCAGCATCTTTTACAATGAGGCATTACCAAACTAATTATGTACAATGCCCTTGATGCCCTTCTTTATGGTAAATGTAAATGTAAAGCAGAGGTGATTCAGACCTTACATAAGCAAAAAAAAATGTTCATGGAGCCCATCATCTACAACACGATTATCCTTCTTTGAGTCCATATCTGTGTATCCAACTGTACTTTGTTGAGTTTTCTCTCAGTAGACACATTTTGAATAACGGCTTTGCAGTTTCCTATCAGAGATGCTTGTAAAGTTGCTTTGGAAACCTGGACGGGCATCACACACTCGCCCGTCCATTATTAGCAAGTGAATGATATTCCACAGTGATATTTGTGGACTCTTGTGACATTATCTGCTCATACAGTGTAAAAGCCCTGGTTTAGCTGAAGGTGCGGAGGCAATTTTCACTCTCAGAGTTACCTATAGCTTTGCCTGCGAGGCACTTTACTGCATTTTTAAATGACTGTCTCTGTGCAATATGGTTATTATAATTCTGCTATGGTGGCATGCCATTTTTGCCAGTTTTCTTCGTATTTTTTAACAAGGTGACTTTGCAGCAGTTTTTTTGTTCCTAATTGCACTGCACGGTTCCTCCAGGTCTGCTCTCGCAGCCCGCTCTGAGGCTTGTTCTCCTCGCTCACGCCTCAGGCCTGCTTTGCTGTCCCTGCTGCTGCAGAAATCCTTTAACCTCTGCTGTCATTCTCCTACTGTGCAGCAGTGTTGGCCTCTTGTTGGCATGTATTTGCATCACTGCAGTGAGGATGCAGAACTGTCAGGCCTCATTGCTACTTAATGAACAAACAAATGTCTGCTGCACCAGTTAAGCTAAATAGATGTAACGTCACAAATAAGTTCGCATCCTACGTTTGCGCCACTTGGCGACCAGATCAGCTATTGAGTACTATCTGTATGCGCCTGTTTTCACATCGAGCAGCATTTGATCGTGGCTCTCGTCTTCTTTCTTCTCCCGCTATGTGCCAGGTCTCTTTCAGCCTTACTTGTTTCTATGTCGTTCAGATTGACAATGGATACACCAAAAATATTCGTCTCAGTTTTTAATCACTATTTTTCATATCCATCTCCTCTTATTGAGGGTTCTTGGGTGGGGACGAGCTGATCACACGAGAGGCAGGGTACACCCTGGACAGTCCCCAGTCAATGGAGAGCAGGGTCAGTGTAGAGCCATATGAGGCTAATTGTGACTGGATAGTGTAGTGGATAGTGCCTTTCAGCCTTTTAAGGTACTACCTCCAGTCGTGGTCCTTAGGCCCCTTACGCCACCTCCCTACCTGGGATATGAGTGTAGGTGTATAAGTGTTGATAAAAGCGTCTGCCAAATGCATAACACAACAAACGAACATGCGTGATCCAATAATGCACTAAGTAAGGGAGGTCACTGATTTGAAAATAAGGGCTGGGAGCAAACACTGTAGGAATTATTAATTCTTCATTCGATATATCCATTTCCAGGGATCTCATTCACAAAAGAACCAAGTGTTGTAGGCTTACAGCTCCATGTTCTGGTAATGTTGCTGTTTTCTTACAAAAGCTTTAGGATGGTTGGTTAGATGATTCCAGAACGTTGCCCATGTGCTGTGTTTTAAGTGTACCACTGTGTGTCAGGAACTAAGTCTGTCCTGAGGCACGTGTAAGTCAAAGTATGTTAATGTAGCTGTATGACATTTGAGGTTTGTGTGTGCGTAAGCCTCTCTTTTGTATGTCGAACCACAGCCCATGTGCTGAACCAGCAGTGGGCTGAAGCCACTTCAGGCACTGCAGATGGGTCTTGTAATGTCAGCAGCGCTCATAGAGATGACATGGTAGTATATGCGTTTGTAGCTTGATCTGCAGCCATGTGTCATCTGTTTCTTTAGGGCCTGTCAAAGGACACAAGGGGGGGAGGATCTGATTCAGCTCTGGAACTGCTGGCATATCAGGCCTAGCAGGCTCATTGTAATGGCAAATAAAGGCATTTGGGGCCTTGTTGGTACGGGAAAGCCAGTAACCTATTGTCCCTCTCCCTGTACACGATGCCTGATACCGAACCAAGGCTGCACCCTGTTGTATAAGCATTTTAATGATCACTGCTGCTGCGCTTGGCCTGGTTCGGTAGATGGTTATGCTGAATGGATTTATGCCATTACAATTCGGGCAAATCTCAGAAAATACCTGAACAGCAGGCAACAGTAAGTACTCTCTCCCCATAACTAATGAGAGCCCTACTTATGACTGTGATTCTCATCCAATTTCGTCAGATCAGGACCCCATTTTCACACATAGCTCGCCGTTATTCCAAGTTAATTACGAATGTATTGTATCCGTACTCTTAATAGGTTCAATGAGTCATGCAGAGTCAGTAAAGTCTATTGAAATGCGTGTGAGAGAGAAAAAGCTTTGAGACATTTTCGTGCCAAAGTGGGCCTGAGGATGTGATTGTAAGGAAGCATAGATGTAATCCTTGAGCCTGAGGATGAGATTGTAAAGAAGTATGTGTGTAATCCTTGGTGCCACCTGAGAGGCCATTAAACCCAGCATGACAGAAAAGAAAGACTGCATTGTTGTTTAAAGCCTGCCTGGCTATAGGCTTGGAGATAGAAAGCCAAGTCTCAGCAATCCTCCCATGTGCTCTATACTGTACCATTATACTTTGAATAGCTATACAAAATTGACAGTTACAGTCACCACTGAGATGAGGACAGTAGGATGCTTAGGACCATTCCCAGTGTGTCCCTTCAGTAAGAAAGTGCAAGTGTTGGGGCAGACGTGCAGGTAAGACATCCGTCTGCTATAACCAGGAGGAAGCTCTGAATATCAGAAGTGACAGCCTTATGGCCGCGGCAGATGTCTCTTCTCTCTGGTGTGCTTAATCAAGATCATAGACCATTTCATCAGTGAGACTGAAGGCCGGCCATTTTGTGTAAAGCATTATAAAGTTGTAGTGGTTTGTTTCTCTTTTACTTACAAGTGTATCAAAGGAACTGTGCAGCCCGCGATGCAGTCGCTGGACTCGAGAGGGTGACACTTTGCCAAACAAAGCAATTGGATTATGAGCTTAGAAGAAATAAGACATAGAGGTGGCGGGCCGAGAATAGTGGCATTTTCAGGAACAGGCAATCTCTGAAATCTGTGTTCACTCGGGCAGTAAAGAAAACAATGCGGAGTGCCTCCCGCCATATGGTTAATAAGCATCTGGTCCACCTGAATGCAGAAGAGACACACGTGCAAGAGGATTCTTGTTGTTTGGTTATGTGCATGGATGTCTGTGTTGGATTGAGTAAGATTTTATATATCTTTTGTCTTTACAGTATTAGTCTGTTTTGAATCAGGACATGACCTCCTGCTCTCACACCACCATTCCTCCTGAGGATGAAATGTTCACATGTTCACACCATTCCTCTCCTTGCACTTTTATTTGTCCATGTCTGCACGGATCAGTCCCTCTTCTGTCGCCGTCACCTTATGCTCTTGCTCATGTGCACTGGTGGCAGTCACACTAGAGTAATTACAGGGTTTCATTAGGAAGCAGCGTGACTCTGTTTGAACCATCTCACCCATCTTTCTCTACATCCATGTGTGGTGCACCAGTTTGTCCCAGTCATTTATTAACTCGCACCACCGTCCG
Organism: Odontesthes bonariensis; assembly: GCF_027942865.1. Lineage (NCBI taxonomy): Eukaryota > Metazoa > Chordata > Actinopteri > Atheriniformes > Atherinopsidae > Odontesthes > Odontesthes bonariensis. The sequence goes on along the minus strand of NC_134517.1, from coordinate 22,990,891 downwards.
ACGGTATTTTAGGTGTATATTTAGCACGCACTCAGCTCATGTTGGACAGTAATCACAGTACTTCTCGCCATTAACAGAGTCTTCAGTTTGCTGCACAGATCCTCTTGACATTTAAATGTCACTATGCTTTATTTACAATTTTGATTGCTGCACAAGTTCACCAAAGCAGAGTCGTGTGACCCACATTCTGCCCAGGTGGAGAGAAAAATGATGGAGGGAAAGGTTGACAAGGACTGAGAGTCTAATTTCGTATTTTGACCACTTATACTGAGTTCCATCTGTATCAAGAAAAGTAAAAATGGAAACAGGATTGATGGGTGATGGATCGGAATGAAGGCTTGAAATTGGCCATTTCCATGTGACTGAATCTCTCAGTAGGGTTTATATGTCACACAAAGGATTGATTGCTCATCTCTCCCCCCAAATAGAAAAAAAAGATCAGCGCCGTAGACACTATCTCTGAATCTGGAAGCTCATGAGCAAGCTTGTATAGTGCTGCCCTGCTCCATATAGACTGCCCTGTGCCCTGCTCCTTGAACGCCTTCCAGCTCTGTAAAATGATTATTACACTGTTCTGATTGAATCCCTTTTGGTTTTCAGATTAAATATGCTGCTTTCTTGTATATTTATGGCACTCCAAAAAGGGAATTATGTTGGATGGATGATGTCATGCAGATGCCAAATAAGTGGAATTCAAATAAAGATAATGATTTTGGGATGATTGTTGTAAGCACTATACATATCATTAATATAATTCTACTTCATAAATCAGTTTTATACAGCCAGTATCTCTGTATGTTTGCAAATTGTATTTCTCATCTTTACTCAGTTCCGCTTGCTGTTTTATTCTCCTGTTTTTCACCTTTTTTTTTCACCCTCCTGTGAGGCGCTTAAGATGTGTGCGTTACTGACATTTGCTGTGGCTACCGCACAGGTTTTCCAGCCAAATTAAGAATGCCGTTACTTTAAGGAAACAGAGCGTTGCAGATCCCTTGCAAGCTCGCTCTCACTGCAGTCAAGCATTCACATTTTCTCTGCTGAAGTAGAGGAGAGGTGAGCAGTGGAGGGTGTAAAGTAGTAGTCTGGAGGAGGGGAGGGCCGAGCATGTCTACAAAGTGGAGGGAAATTTCAGTGCAGCCCAAGGGAACACAGGAGAGGTGTGAAAAGTAGGCTGGACTTGGTGATGTACAGTGACTAAATTTCCTGAGACAGGTCACACAAAAGATGTTGAGAGCCAGTTGGTGTGTGCTCGTGGCTCTGTGTGTGTTTGCTGCTGGCTTTGAATGTAATTGACCGTGGTAATGGTCATTACATGGAACAGCTATGGATAGCAAGAGGAGGAATCTTCCTACTGTGCAGTGAGTTATGGTGAGTGGGTTCTTTTTTGCAAGGAGAAATAAATCCGATACTGCTAGGTTAGTACTGTTGTCGAGTCAAAAGGTATTTCTACAGTATGCAAATGAGAGAGAGAGAGTACGCATGTGCTGTATTTTTTTTCTGTGTGTGGAGACCTTGTGTGTGTTTTGAGTGTCATGATGCAGCGCTTGGGGCTAGAGAGCTATGCAAGTAATGGCCTTGTTCAGGCTAGATAATTAGTCAAATGCTGATTTCACTCCCAACTCCCATAGGAGCAGTGCCACGAAGGCTAAATATCACCCACTGAAGTGGTGCTTATTACTCTGTGTGGGCTGGAAAAATGGTAGTATCATTTAGGCCACTTGTATGTGTAAGTTTCTAAAACTTGGTTCTGCGGTCTCTACTTTTTAAGCTGCTTGTGAAGAGACACTTTTGTTCAGCACTGGCTTGCTTGTCGCGCCCTTAGCTTCTACATTGTGCCATCTTTGACCTAAAGACCACAATGAAGCGCGGTGCTGTTGGAGCAAGCAGTCAGCTGCCAGCCTGCCCCCGTCATATCGACTTCACATTTGTCATATCTGTCAACGTCACCACATAAAGCTGAGAAATATGCATTAAGTCTCATGTCTCGTTTTGTTGTGCTCACGTGCAGGAGCTTCAGTTTGAGCGGCTAACCAGGGAGCTGGAGGTGGAGAGGCAGATTGTGGCCAATCAGCTGGAAAGATGCAGACTCGGGGCTGAGTCGCCAGGCGCTGGTAGCAGCAGGTAATGAGAAGATATACACACACACACACACACTCACACACGAAAAGCTACAATCCAACACATGGCTTTCTCCTCCCTCACAGCAGTGTCCATATTTCCTACAGTATGGGACCGTATGGTATTATTATTGCATCACGATGAGCAGCTGAGAGTGCTTGGATACGATTGGACAGTTTGTCTGAACTTTATCTTCTTTCCTTTCTGAAACGAGCAGAAATCCTCTGGTGCAGTTTGCAATTTAGATGTGTCCTGGTGAATTCACTCAAGTTGCTTTTAAGTTGAGCTCGATGTGGACATTTGGCTCAGATATACTGCAACACAGACATTTATCAGTGACGACCTGCCTTTGTGTTGGAGGACGTGCATGACATCGAGGTGTTGTTCAGTAAAGCACAGTAAATCCAGGCAATTTTCTCCCGGGACTCATTCGCACTTAATTAGATAAGACAGTGTGCTACCTGCTCGTCACACTCAGTGGTCGTACACTCTGTCCTGCATACTGAGGCGCAAACATGCCAGGTTTGTTTGTAAAGCTCAGCGTCACCTGCAGTGTTCCAATGGGCTTCACAGGCCAAATAGGAGTCTTATGGTCTTTTGTAATAAAATAGTTTTGTGGGTTGCCTCTGACATACGGAGAAAATGTTTATTTGCGCTGCTGCCTGTAGACAGCCGGCATGAGAAGGTTTTAAAGATTATTTTTAACTGTAATTCGTGCATCTCAAGCGCGCAGCCTGTTGTTGCTCTTAGCAAGCAAGCAGTATCTTGTATATTGACATTTGTTTACAGACATGACATAGACCATTTGCTTTGCCAGCACAAGGAGTTTGAGCAACATTTGGTCATTGATGTCACATTCCTGGAACAGATAAGCTCCAATTTCAATCAATCCACCTGTCAAGTGGTCACACAACGGCTCAGATTTTGGAATCTGATTGTATATTGGGCTTAGAGCACTTCAGAAACACTTGAGACCTACATCTCAATGCGTTTGGTAGTGGATCTGAACATGTTCTGTGCAGACATGGTGTAACGCTAACAGAAGTTGTAGCTAGGCCTCATGGTTCTCCCCAAATCCCCAATCTCTAATACCCAAAATGTCCTACATGTACCTGGGTAAAATGTTTTTGGTTTTTTTCACATATCACTCGTATTTAAGGAAAACAAAGTACTATTTGCATATTACTTACAAAGGGTCAATTGATAAGCGTTCTGATTGGAGTTTGAGTTGAGTTTCATTCTCCTGAAGTTGATCTGTAATACAACTGAGATATATCTGGATACAGAACACTTGATTATGGTTGGGGTTGTAATGGCTCTTTGTGGTATTATCTGTCTTTATGATAATACCCTTCTGCCCTCAGACTCTTCTTGCACTCCAGCCCATATACCTGTAAAAAGCACCCACCTATTACCACGTCAAACCACTCGGGGGTAGAAGCTCATTTTCCCTTTCTCCTTTTTTGAAATAGAGCACGTGGACAGTGGTGCTGTCGAAAAGGTGTGGACAATAACTCGGGCACATGCTTGGCTATATGTTTTTGTGTCTCAGCAAAGAGGGACTGTTTTACGCCTCAGTTTTAGTGTATCGGTTCACATTTGAGGACTGTTTTTTTGTGGTGCCACATTAAAATGACTTCAAATTGAGAGTGGAGGAGACTGCAGTCTCTCTTTACTCAGTGGGATCATTACCTGTAATGTGAAAAGCCTTTTTTATAAATCCTTCACAATACAAATCAGCACACAGATCCTTTTGCAGCTTTCAAACGGCTGACAGGGTGGACTTTATCGGGTCTGTGTGACCATTTAGGAGAATACTTTTATAATTTTTGCATTTCGATGCGAGTGGAAGCATTTATAAAAAACCTGTGTTTTTCCGTGTCTAGGTTTGACAAGTCTATGCGCATGTTGTTTTAAATAAAGTCACTGCATCAGATAATCACATTTGTCAGGAGCATGTAAATGCTGGCACTTTACCCTGCAGGGTGGCGCGACCACCTCCAAGCATCCTACAAAAAGAAAACATAGAACACCATTTGCATGCCTTTTTTAAAGCCAGAGAGGAACAAATGAAATGGTTGTCAAGGGACATTTGCGTTTGAATGGAGATCGGCTTTTGACACAGAAGTCACACTGACTGGCACAACAGCACTGCAGGACAACAGCAGAGGTGACGACGCTCTTAAAGGGTTCTGATGAGAGTCATTACATTCCCTGACACCTCTAGTGCTGGCCACTCCCTTCGTTTCTACAAGGATAAAGGGGGTGCTCATCATACGTGACCACTGGCAAAGCTCGTAAAAGCTTCGACCTCCCACCCGGCCACTGGTTCACTAGCCCAAGTGGTTTATGGGATATAAAGTGTGCTGACATGGTTAGGCCTGTTGTGTATCAGCAGTGACGGTTTTACTGTCACTAACGGTGCCTTCGTCCAGCCTGCTGGTCAATATGCAGCCCGCAGGCTCCTCATCATCATCCTCATCATCATCATCATCGTGATAGCCATTCTTTGACTCCATCTGACATGGTTCAGTGGAGCACAACTTTCCCAACTTCCCCTTCTTAATTGCCTGTGTGCTCATTGAAATTCTGAGAGGTGAGCGTCTCAAAGCTCATCTCGTGTCACCTTAGATGAAGAAAAAAAGGTGAACGCTTCACACAAATGAACAGCAAAGAAAAGATATCCAAAAACAAAAAGGGGAATTAGGCCGCTCTGAGGTCCCCTGCTTGGACTCGGTCTGTATGTTATAGCCAGCATGAAAAAATGTCTCAGAGAAGGCAAAAAGCTTCAGAAAGCATTTTGATAGGTTCGAAATGATTAGGTGGCTGTTGAGATGTCTATAGTTATTATATTGTCCTTGTGTGCTGTTAACCTTCCTTTCTACTGAGCCCCGAACTGTAATCATTTCAGTCCAATTCATTTTTACTTTGAGAGATAAAATAAGTGCTTTTTCAGTTGCACTTCAGTTTTTGAAGCTTTTTTTTTTTTTTTTTTTTTTTTTTTTTTTCATTTTGCCTTCAGATGTAGTTATAGTTTTATAATTATTAGAGGGGAAGATTAACATTTATGAACTGCTGGTGAGACCTTGTTCAAGCAGAGGCTAACAAGATGTTTTGCATTAACTGAATACATCAGTGCTCTATTCATAGTAATGCTATGACAAAAGGCTCTCATTCAACAGGGGAAGTCATTTCCTCCCTGCTTCCACCTTGTCTCCTGAACACAACAGCGCCGTCTTACCAGGGTCTGCAAAAGATTCGTTGGTTAAAAAAAAAAGGAAGGAAAACATAAACTTGCAAGGTTGGACTTATTTTCATGTGAGAACAGTACCACAAGCATTGGACACATTTATTTTGTCCACAAGGCGGTGTTTAGTGTCAAGATGCACAAATTCAAATTTAGTGGTAACACACGGATGCTGAAAGTTGTTATAGGGACTTTGGAGGGTTTGTGTCTTTTTGTACCGGTTGTTTGGGCTCCTGTTGCGCTGCTCGAAGCTCATTTTGAAGCATGATCCGGGTCCGGGATCGTTCATCATCAGTCAATTCACAGAGTCACTAGATTCTTGCTGTTTTTGCTGCTCAGTATTATGTATGTTACCTCTGAATAATAAACTAAAACGGTAAGGTTTCTCTGACTGGACCATTATTCTTCTGCCTTTTTCTCTTGGGACTGGCTAACTCTGAGATGCTCTCTGCTCTGGAATAAATACTGGCACCCATGTCAGGATGTTAGCAAACTGAGCCTCGAGACATAGAGACATAGATGGATAGATAGATAGATGGATAGATAGATAGATGGATAGATAGATAGATGGATAGATAGATAGATAGATAGATAGATAGATAGATAGATAGATAGATAGATAGATAGATAGATAGATAGATGGATAGATAGATGCACCTTTACAGATCACAGATGATGTGAGCAAATGTGAGCCTTTTTTTTCTCAAAGACAGTAACCACCATCTCTGATACTGTTGTGTACAGCCTAATAAAAAATAAAAAAAAAATAGATGAGGCACTATGATTTCTCTGAAACTGACTCCAACTGTAATTTTACTGATTTATTCAACCTTTTTTTTTTTTCCCCCATTGTTTTCCCCACACAGCTCATCAGAGAAGTCCCTACCATGGAGAACCGCAGGTATGTCAGCTCAGATTGCAAAATGACTCAACAGCTATTTCTTCCCATCAAACCGTCTTGTTTTTCCTTTCCATCCGTATCTGGTCTATCCTTCAATTGCTTTCTGAATACACACGCTGCGGTATCTAAACACGGCTTTAACCCCGTTGTAGCGGTTGGAGTACGCTCACAAAGTTTTCTTTAACATCTGATCCTGTTGGAAACTGATCACTTCTGCAAGGCCCTCCGGTCAGAGGTCAGTAACCTCTGTGAGAGACTGATACACATCTGCTTGTAGTGCCTCTCTCCCACGAGGTCCACTATCAATGATGATAAAGTAGACAGCCGACGGTGTGTTAAGTATCGCTCTGGAGGAAAACTTAAACAGCTAATTAGAACTGCTCAGCTCAGCGCTTCAGTTCACACTTGTTTGTGTTCGTGCGTGTGTGCTCCTGTGTGTATTCTTCACATTTTCTGTGTAATCTTCACTAATGCTAGCCGTTTCGACCGAGGAATTGAAAGCCCCAGGATTGTTCTTGTTTTAATAGTTATTTAAGTTCTTTCAAATGGCATCGGTGACACGTAGCGGAAGGATTTTTCTCCGACCCCCTCAGTGTCTGTGTGTTTTGCCCCCATCCTTATCAGATATTTAGGAGAAAAACAGATAATGAATTACATTTATGAATGTCTTTCATGGCTTATTAATTGCATAGTAGGAAAGTGTAATTTTTTGCAATAGTCATTCATCTTTTATTGTCGATTCTGTCAGAAGAGCCCGTGGGGGGAGTTATAGTTGTGCATATGCTGAGAGAATATTAATATTACTGGCTTTTCTCATTTGCTCCCCGCTCCCCATATCCTTCCTGAATGCATTTCATTAGTCTAAGAACAGAGTTGGGGGCTAAATCAAAATCATAGTTTTGCTTTGTATTGATTTCTCAACCCACTGAATTAATTTACTGTGAATTGACAAGAAAATGTATTGGGGAGGCACGAGTTGCTCAGGCCACTATCAGTGGGGTTAACGGAGCAAGGCCAAGCAGTAGAAAGAAATGTTCATCTCTAATAGAAATGAAAATACATTTGAAAAGTGAATGTTTTCTTTTGCATATTTAGCATGTTAGGTGTGAAAACTCTCACTGTGAAGTTGTACCAATTGGAATATGATAGCCAAAACCCCCAGTCATTCATACGTGCTTGTGTCTCTCCTCTCCTTTGACCGTCTGGCCTTCTCATTGGCTATAAGAAGAAACCTGAATTTGGCTTAAAGCGAGGCGGGCAAACGGGTGAGGGAGGAAGCAAAACTATAAAGAGACTTAAACCTTATATGCTTGTTCTACTAAGGACCGTGTTTTCAATTAACAGCGCCGTCAAAAGTGACGCTGCTGGTGAAAAGAAAGAAAGCTTGGTACTGGCTGAACCTACGGAAGCCGCTATATCCAGGTCACGTAGGGGTCGGCTTCCTGCCAGCAGGTGATGCCAAATGTGTATCCCAACGGTGTGACTCAAGATCCTCTTTGATAAGGTTCGAGTCAATCCCATCTGTAAATAGGCAAGCGCCCTTCGATGTCCGGAGGTGGAAGTCCCGAGATGTCAAGTTGTCAAACACGCCATGCCTGTGTGTCAACAGCTTCATTCACAGATACAGCTTTGGCAACAATGTCAGCTTCTTGGTGCCATTCAGCTCTCATTCGCTCCCAGCTTAACGGGCAGGATTTTACAGAAGCAGGCTGCCAATGTTTGCCTCCTCTGCCTTTTGTTCTCGCGGTTGCAGAGGAACCCATTGACTGTGGTCACGCTTAACTAGATTGTGACTATGGTGGAAACATTGTGCACAGGGACATTAGACGGCTAATTCCAGTTTCTGCTTGCCACACCAGTTGCTTTCATGCATAAAAATAAATAAATAGGGAGGGTGGATGCAGGGGAATATTAGAGCAGTGTGACTATTTGTGGCATCGCTGCACGCACGTTTGAAGAGAGATTCCCCAAATGAGTAAGGCTGTAGAATTTAATGACTAACTGTACATAATAGCGAAATGAATGTTGCAGAAATTACTGTTTACATTGTTTCATCTTATTTGCAAAACATGTTTTTCAAGCCTAAAGGGATTGTTTCTGCCTGAAAGCTCTTTGTCTCTCTTTGAGTCTCCGGTCTTCTCTGTCCTCTCCAGATGCCTCCGCCTCAGGGGACATCAAGTCTCGGGTGACTGACAGCTCCCAGTCGCCCAGCTACCGAATCAGGACCGAGTCAGAGCAGGTGTCTCTGTACTCCCCGGAGCAGTCCTCCCTTCATGAAAGTGAGGGTCTTACATTGACTTCTGTCCATCTTCTGCAGTCCTCTTCTGTCTCAGCTCACACATTTGTGCTGACCTGTGTTCTGCTTTCTCCTTGCTCAACGATGCCGCCAATGATGTAGTTGCAAAAAAGATAATGAAGAAGCTTCCCCTGAAGTCTCTGACATGTAGTAAACAAAACACAAGCCATTTTCACACTTTTTTTGTTGCAGTTATCGTGCACGCTTTGCATCGTCTCCTCTGCGTTCCAATCGCATGCTCCTTCTTTGTATCGCCAGCACAGAATCTTTTGCTGGAAGAAAATCTCCGCAGAGAGAGTCTGGAGCAAATTGCCTGCACATTGTTCAGAAAAGATCTGGTGTTCATGTGTGAAAATGCCTCATGACTCTGTTAAAGGGGCGAGGGTAACAGCTGATCCCTCATTGAAGGTTATGGAAGCTGGATGATTGTACACTGAATCCCAGGGTGGTGGAACTGTTATCCCCCTGTTGTGTCGTTTGTCATTAGAACGGCTCTCTAGGTAAAGGTCACGGCTGTTATGAAGCCTCTAATGTTATGTCTGTCTCCTGTGCCTCTAACCCTTCCTTTTCCTCCTTCTCAACGTTTCACTCTCGTCTCTCTGTTGCTGTCGCTCTCTCTCAGGGTCTGGAGGGAATTCGTGCGGCTCGGCTCAAATGAACTCTTACGCTGACAGTGGCTATCAGGATGCCAGCAGTGGCTACCTCAGCAACCAGAACCAGAGCAAGGCTGAGCTGAGGATGCAGCACTCCTTCCCTGGTGCTGGCACCAGCACCTTGCTGAGGAATGCCAGGGCTGAGGGCCAGGCATCAGCCCAGGTACTGACAGCGAGCGCATTTCTAATCCGCCACTGTTTTTTATTACGTTATCGCTCATCCTGTCGTTGTTAAACGTTCACAGGTTTTATTTAAATGTAATTGCTTCAGATTTGCTTTCAAGTGGGGGTTCTGTGACTGTAGCCGCGTAAAGGCTTAAAATCACAGAAGTCCCATAGGAAACAGCAGCGCAACATAATCATGCTTCAAACAGCTTTGTACACAGATACTGCTGAGAAACCAAACAGTACAGTCACACGACAGAGAGGGGGGGGGGGGGGGAGAAGAGCCTGTGGTGAATGGGTTATGTAAAGATGTGTAATTTAGTGTCATTGTTATTGAAAATGTCAGAGTTCACTGCATGTTAATATTTGTGTTGCTCCTGTAAACAGAAACACATGCAAAGACTAAAGAAATAAATGCGCTGTGCCTTTTTTTTTTTTTTCTCTTTCTCTCCTGACGTGCAGGTTCAAGCAGTCACAGCAGCAGTGCCTGGACGTGCTATGCGAAGGGTTAGCTCAGTGCCTTCTCGCTCTCACTCGCCAGCCTACGCCAGCAGTCTGTCCCCATCCCGCGGCTCCTTTCGTACCTCAGTTGGCAGTGCCTATGGCTCCCCCATCGTTACCGAACCCAAACCTCTCTCCAGCATCTACTCGACAACCTTGCCCTCTGCCCAGCGCACCAGTAGCACCGGTGGCGGTGGCTCGCCCTACTCCACCCAGAAAAACTCCCCAGCTGGACTGCGACGCATGGGCTCCGCAAACTCCCGATCTGGCAGCGCAAGCCGCACCACATCGCCCTATCAGACCTCTGCAGCGTCGCCGTCGGGCCGCATGGGCTCGCCTCTGACGATGGTGGACAACGCCAACCCTCCTCTGACTAAGCAGCCTACTCACTCATCGTCTCCCATTAGGGCTAGTATGAAGGCGGTGCCGCAGCACTACAGCTCCACTCTGCCTCGCTCAGTGCTCCACAACACCGACCCCTATGGACCTCAGAGTTACGACATTTACGAGAGGATGACCCGACCTGACAGCCTCACAGGTGCTCCACTGAATACACACATGTCTGTTTAGAGTGCACCGGCGATTCTCTGCCAAATCAGTGAGGATCGCAGGGTTATAAATATAGCTTTTGTTCCACAGTGCACAGAATCCTTGACGGATGACTTGCAGAATTCTTACTTGCCATTCAACGCATCACACACACAACGACCCAGACAGCCACACAGTTTATAGAATTGCATATAGCTCGCTTTTGCTTTTGAAAGACTTTCTCTTACACACCGTAACGTCTCACATGAAGGTTCTGAAACTAACAGAAACAACTCGCAGACGAAAAGAAAAAGAAATGCGATTGATCGGTTTCGCTTGCGTGCAAAAGAAGCTCCCCGTGTCCACAGCCCGGTCACAAATAATCAACCAGCCTTATTTTTTTTCCAGCCTAGGTTTGAAGTCACGGTCTAACACAGCCTGCACGATGCGGTGCGATGCCATCTTTTTATGTTGTGGTAGATTACAGACTGGTGAGGTAGTTGTAGTTGATTTACTGACAAGTTGTTTACATGTCAGATAGCTGACACATTTGGAGGTGTCCCTTGGTAGGGATGTTATAAAGAAACTTTGAAGTTACATAGTCTCGTTTCATTATATTTGCTATGTGCATTTTTGTACGTGTGTGTAATTTATTCCAAAGAACACGAGATCAGCAAGATATCGGCCAAGAACCTACTTGCCTACTCTTGTTTGTACGTGTCATTCTTGTTAAACATCGAAAGAAAAATGAACTTAGGTGGGTCAAACCAAATTCATATCTTGTCCCAATCTGGAGCAAAACCCACAGCAATAGGAAGAGGCCTGCCTGTGCTCATTCATTCTCTACTCGCACCTTTTAAGGTATTTCCTGTACAGCTATACATTTAGCCACATTTTAATGCTTTCGTTACGCACCTGCAACCTGTGCAGTGCCTCTTTGGGGAAGGAGTTACCGAGGTTTATTTCTGTACCAACAATCCAATGATGGCCCCTGATGCGTGCCTCGTGCCTCATACTGTTTGCAGACATTACAACTTACTGATGTTTTCTAAACATCTTTGCTTATGTTTCCTAAAGGCCTTAGACGCCACAACTTACCAGTGTTCCCTGAATGCCTCGCATGCAGGCAACTGGTTGCTGTTAAAGCCAAACAGACCAATTTTATTTAGCCAAAATATGAGAACTGCTCATCCAAACAACTTCAAACTCAGCATTTGTAGACTGAAGTTCCGCAGTTATACATGTTCCAAATTTGAAGTAGGTTAGACAAATAGCTGTCGAGTAAAGCAAAAAACCTTCATACATAGACATATAAAGGTTCCAGCAGTGGTGAGAGGGTGACCCCAGCTTAGGGTTACATGCTTTGAGTACAGAATACAGGCAGACACCAAAATTGACCAAAGTCACCTGAACAAATAGAACACTGTACTTTGGCTGCTACAAAAACCAAACAGACAAACTCACACTGTTTTGAAAAGATGACAGCTACACGGGACACATCAAGTCAGCCAGAGGAGCAGAACTAATGCAAGCCAAGACCTTCTCTCAATGAATGCTTTGTATTGCTTTATATTGAGTGTTCATGGTGATAGCTATCCTTTTTAGATCTTGTTTTTGCCATACGTGCGTTTCACTGCAGTAGCTTCTGCGCAGGTTGAGAATGCACTCTGGTTGGGAGATGCATTTCACCAATTTCCCCCGAAGGCTTCATATTTAGGCAGACTGTTTGATGAGGGCTCTCATACACCGAACCTGCTGTGTCTCCTCACGTTGGCACCAACAGAGAAAAAAAATATCGCTCTTATGTCCTCTCGGTGGATTCGTCTTTTCACTGTTTTATTCACAACTTTGTTGTATAGATAAGCCAGGAGTCTATGAATGATTCACTAAGGTAAAAACGTAAACAAAGCTATGTTTGTTTAAAGTCAGGTGATCATTGGCCCAGTTTTTATGATCCACCGTGGTTCCAGGTCAGTTGTAGGCAGGTTTCTATGTGTTCAGATGCAAAAACCCGTGTTTTAAATTGAAAATAAAACACGGTATGCCGACTGTTTTATTTAAGCTTAATAAAATGAGTGTTAAAATCACTGAGCAGATATTTCTGTATTTATTAGTGGCTTTTATCACTAAAAGTGTTTCAGGTGGAGAAAGAAATGAAAGTTTTGTTTAAAACGGATGAAAGCAGGGTTTCACTATAAAAATCCCTTTTTTTTTTTAAATTTTGTTTTCCTTCAAAGGGTAAATGGAGCTCTTACTCATCAGGTCTCTGTACTAACATAACAAGGTTAATTGGCTTTTTTCTTGTCGACTTTTCGCTGCCTGGGATTTCCTCAGATGCCCTCATTGATGCTGACATTCAAGGTGAATTTTTTTTTATTTGATTGTTACGTAGCATCCCTCCCTCCCTCCATTGTCCGTTGTCTTTTGTGTTCATATGTCGGTGCTGCATGCATGGGTGTCTTTTGTTTGTTATCAGTCTACGAATCATCCAGAACGGCCACCATTTTTTTTTTTTCCCCCCGTTGTATTTAGATGATTGTGATGTTGGGCTTTAGGATGACGTGCTGCACCTTGGTTTTATTGTTAATCATGCACAACTTGGCGGGGTGGAATGAGCACCGAGTATCAACAGGTGAATTCAGATTAATCATATGTAACCTTTATGGTTTGATTGCCTTCAAAACAACAATTTAATTCAGAAGGAAACTGGTTTAGTTTGGTTGACAGGGCGTCAAGTTTAGAAACATGTGCCGTATCTGTAAATACCTCACCTCGATATATCGGCCAAATAGTTAGTTTCTGAAGCATAAAGGTCGATTTCAGACATTTATAAAAAAAAATTAAAAAAACATTGTGCAGTTATTGCTGTGGCCAATCATAGCTGTTGCATCACAGCTGAGCAACAAAACCCAAACTGGATAGTTCTGTCATGTAGAGGGCGTGCAAAGTTGCCTTTTATGGTGAGAAGCTTGTGTTGCATTCTTCTTTGCATGATCACACTTACCGAAAAGGCACTGAGTTTTATATATTGAAGACAGTTGAAGAGTATTTTTGCACGGTGGTGTGGTGGTTAGCAGCGTCGCCTCACAGCAAGAATGTTCGTGGTTCGAAACCCGGCTTGTGTGGTGTCTGCATGTTCTCCCCGTGTGTGCGTGGGTTCTCTCTGGGCATTTTGCCTCCCTCTCGCCGTGCAAAACCATGCATGTTAGGTTAAATGGTGATTCTAAATTGACCTGAGTGAGTGTGCCAAAGGCCTTTTCAGCCTTTGCCTCTGGCCAGAATGAGACACCAGCCTAGTTCTGTTTTTTTTTCCCCTCCTCCTCTGCCTCATGTTGTTCTCTCCTTCATCTTCAGCTTGTCTCACTCCAGCCCCCTTCCCCCCTGCTCATGATCTCCCTTTTTCTTACGAACACACCGTCTGCATTTTGCCATTATCACAGTAATTTGTCAGCAGTGTCTGATGAGCCATATTAGCGGGTAGTGGAATGATCACATGATAATGCTCAATTGCAGGCATTTTCGAAAGCACCACCATGCAGCCTTAACTAATGTGTCCACAGGAAGTGTTTTTTTCTTGCCTCATCACACATTTTGTGATTCCCTCAGTTTAGTTTTTTTTCCTACAGACTTCTGTCCTTGGTCTTGTGTTTTGTTTCCACCCTTCAGCGCCGTTTCTCCTCCCCCAATCCGTCTTCCCGCTCACCTGCTTTCTGAACATGTGCTGTCACTGGCAGGATGTCGTAGCTTCCCCTCGCTGCTAAAAAATGGAAAAATGAAGACAAATTGTCTTGTCCACTTCAGAGCAGAGCAGGACAAAGAGAAAGGGGAAATGGCATGTCTGCCTGTGTGGTTTCTCGTTCCATTAGCCAAGCTACCATGGGAGTTTTGACTATGCTTCAATCTATTTTCCCAGCTAATATTCCCATTTTTATGTACAGTGACTTTCTGGTAATCCTCTCACTTTTGTGTTGAGTGTATTTCGCTCTGAGAGGTTTTATTCGTTTTATTTTTTTTTTCAATATTGCTTTTGTTGAGGAATGCATCCAGCTGCATCTGTTTCTCCAGAGCAAGCACGCGCCAAGCCACCGCCGCCCTTCATCCAGCCTCTGCCAAGTGTAATCTGTTGAAGCCACGGTGAGAGGACTGAGGGGGAGAATTAAATGACTATAACACAGAAGGAATGTGGGCCATTCATCCTCAACAGACAGCAGTATGTTATTTCTCCCTGACAATTTGCAGATGCTTTAAGAAGGGACTGCAGGCATTATATCAGGAGAACAGAGCGAAGACGGCCGACAGATTAGTCTCCTCATAGGCTGGTAGAACTGAACTAGTTTCAGGAATGGGGTTGCTGGGAGGAATAGATGGACACGAAGGCTCGCCTACTCTCTCTGTCGTTCACATGTGTGTCAAAAAGCCCAGTTACTGTATGTGGCCAGGATTTACGCAGGAAAAGAAGTCTCTGGTGGTCCTAGACAGCCTCATTAACCCCCTTTTCATTTCCATCTTCCACACCGCTCCACCCCCGCCCCTTTTCTACATTCTCTACTGACTTCTTCACTGACGCTCCTGCCTTTCCTCATGCCTCTCGACTATCTCTTCTCTCTCCGTATCATCTCGTATGTTGGTGTAGATTCTCGGTCCAAATCATCACCCATTTCAACCATTAGAACAAGAGAGACTGAACTGATTTCATGCCAAGTTGCAGCTGTTTGCTTTAGTGTGCAGTACCGCATAATGGAAGGCTTCCTCGGTTATTGAGTGTGCCGCTGCGGCCGACAGCAAAAAAGGATTCCATCCATCCATCCATCCATTATCTTCCGCTGGTCCGGGGATCGGGTCGCGGGGGCAGCAGCTTGAGCAAAGAGACCCAGACGTCCCTGTCCCCGGCCACTTCCTCCAGCTCTTCTGGGGGGACCCCGAGGCGTTCCCAGGCCAGCCGAGAGACATAGTCTCTCCAACGTGTCCTGGGTCTTCCCCGGGGCCTCCTCCCAGTGGGACGGGCCCGGAACACCTCACCAGGGAGGCGTCCAGGAGGCATTCTCACCAGATGCCCGAGCCACCTCATCTGACTCCTCTCGAAAAAAGGATTCTGTCTCTTAACATTTTTACTTACTTTTACTGACTTCTGTCCATAACAATGTTCAATGTTGTCTTTGTAAGTTTATTAGGCATGAAATAGAACCCACTTCCATGTCTTGATATTGTGAATCTGCAGCTTGCACAAAGGTTCGTTTAGTTATTATGACACACTGTTTCATGAATGACTAACGCAAAAAGGAAAAGACTAAGAAGAACAAACATTATGTGATTTATCCAACAAATAAATCCTAAACTGATGAGAATGTCTGCAGGAACGGGATGGGACTGATATCCAGTGCTTCTATGAAACAAATCTGAGAGGCCCATCATTATGAGATCACGCACAGACTGTATATAAAAGATGGACATACCAACCATGTCGTGGTGAGACGTGAAGCCAACAAAGAAGTGCTTTAGAGCGCAATTTCATTACCCTTCACAATAAAATATGTGGCGCCCGTAGATTCTGATTCACGCAATGTCTTGCTTATTAGGTCGTAAATTTTGGTGTCATTTTCTTTCAATTCCCTCTACCTCTGAAGTAAACCTAATTAAACAGTAAACTTCAAAGGTGCATATTTTTGTCCAATCAGGCTTCAGGTTTATAACTTCCAGCTCGACTTCCTTATCCAAATACGGCCACTTCAGGTCTCCAACTGAACAAGATGGAGACAGCCAAAGTAAAAAGTGGAAGTTTCAAAGCATTAGCAGACAATGAGTGACATCCTCGTGGTTATTTCCAGTTCTTAGATGCAGTTTATTGCGGTTTTGGAGGTTGCCCGATATTGCCGGAGAGCAAACCGAACTAGGTGAGCCTCAGTCTGCATCACACTGACGTACGGCTTCTTCTGTGCGTGGCACAGGTGCGCTGTGTTCCTGAGCCCATTTAGTTATTTCCATGACAGAATTGTGCCTGTTTTTAATGCGGGGCCCCCTGAGGGCCCGGTGTTTCTTTTACCTTTTGTTCAAACAGACATTAGCAGGGTTGGGGCTCTTTATTTTGCAATTAACTTTCATAAATATGTATAATAAGAACAACTGTATATATGTTTCTAAAGGCGCCTCCAGGGTCAGCCTCAGTCTGCTCCGCTCTCTTCATCTAAAATTCTGAACTACCTTTGGCCCCAGAGTTTCTTTAGCCACAGACGAGGCAAATGTGCTTCTTTATTCATTTCCTCAGTTTTAAGCTGTGACAGGACTCCCTCATTTAGCTGGTTCTGCATGGCAGAGTCGGTGTTAAGCAGCAGTCTGCGCCCGAGCTCATACAGTTGGAGAGGACCCAAGTGACGTCCGCGGGCTCTCAGAATGTGCAATGAGCAGTAAGTTGCCAACTGCGCGGCGTTCCTTCGGGGTTCACAGTTTCATGAGCTTCACTGATGTGAGGTTTAACGCAAACAAACACAGGCTCACTTAAAATGTATGAGTTTATTTGGGCAAGAATGAAGAGTAAAGGGGGGAGAGAAAGACAAACTTTCTGAAGCCGCCTTCTCTTCTACGTTTCATTTACACCCACGTGCTTTTAATCGTTCTGCCGCTCGGAGCGAGAGTCTCAAACCTTAAAACATTCATGCCACCTTAATAATTTAACAGCAAAAACATGACGGTTATTGTGCCTCTTCAAAGAAAAGATTTGTTTTGTCACCACAGCGTATTCAGCTTTAAGCTTGACTTAATCAGCCGGGCTCGGTGATTCATTATTTGGGCAGAAACTTAAGCCCATTACCATCTCCCGTCTGCTTTAATGTGGCCACTTTTTTTTAATCAGCTTTTTCATGAGGTCTTTTTTTTTTTTTTTTTTTGCCTTGGCACTATTCTTGACTTATTACAGACATTTATCACGTTCCTCTTATCTGAAACCCCTTACGCATTGCATTCCTTGTCTCTACTAGCTTAGATTAATCCCAATTCCCCCTTTTTTTTCTTTTTCTTTACAGAGTTGGAACAGGAGAATGGCATACTTTGTTCTGTAGATGGAATTTAAATTTTAAATCTTTGATTTGACAGTTAAATCCTATAACATTATCGTCACAAGCATAATTTCTTTTGTGGACACTAGTTACCTTTTTAGGAATATTCACTGAGAAAATACTTCCCTCAACAAACAGTCATGTTTACCCTTTATAGATTTATATCTAGATATATATAACAACCATCTCACATAGACTCAAATAAATCTTCAAGGTGCTTCAGTTTCCTAGCAATAGTTTGCTCTTATTGTTGTTTTATGGCAAACATCTGAATTCAGGTTTCTTTCTTTCTTTCTTTTTGCTACTTGACTGTTGCGTCTATTCTTACACTAAGATGAAAATGGATTTCAGTCCTTTGTGTGTGACACAGCAGCAATTACCAAATCTATACATCTTCTCTTTAAGAAATAGTCCAGATGTATTGCATTGAGATTTTGAGGCTTTCGGATTTTGTTGGCTTGAAACAATAATGCTCCAATGCGAGAGGACTCAGAGCAGCAGACGAAGTTGCTGCCTCATTATATGGTTGTTGTTTTACATCTGGACCCGAAGCTGAGGGAGACAGGACTTGTTGCTTCATGACGCCCCCGCGCCCTGTCAAAGTGACCTGTCTGGGAAAGTTTCTTAATTGGTAAACTTGCATTTTCTCGCCCTCGTCGGTTTAGCCGGTTGCTTATTACCAAAGCCGATTGTTGTACCCAACTTCCGCCGAGGTCAATGCTCTCATTTGCTTACATTCTTCTTTGTCCAGCGCTTTTGCTGCTTCTCATCAGTTGCCTCGTTTCTGCCTTTCAGAGCGGCATTTAAGCATTTAGATTTGGAGCACTTACGATGGAGGCACACGAGAGAAAGGCACCAAGAGAAAGCGAAGAAAACCTTTGCAGTTCTCTATCATGTCCTGAATTTGCATAACAAGTAAATAAAAAGATTATAGATATCAGAAAGCTTTAAGCTAACTTTTTCCGTACAATAGCAGACTCAGTTAACGGCATTGCCAGTCACTGGGATTAAAGATTTCACAAGTCTTAATATAACTTATTAATAATAGCCGAGGTAATAAGCTCAGTAACACTGTGGAGGGCACTCGATTCTGTTTTTGTTGTCACTAGAACATCTGATGCAGCCTGTTTACATCAAACCCTGAACCGCGTATCATTCTTCTACGTCTACAGGAATACGGAGTTCGTATGCCAGTCAGCACAGCCAGCTCGGTCAGGACGTGAGGTCTGCCATGTCCCCAGACCGCCACATCGCACCAATCTATGAGGATCGAACGTTCCAGGGTCCGTTGTACCGCAGCCCCAGCCACACCCAGCAGGGCACCCTCTACAGGAGCAGCTCAGGTTGGTCCCACGTTATATTTTGTTTTGGTCCAAGACCCCTGGAAAGGGCAGCGATGAGTAACATTTAAAGCACATTTAGTATCAGTCTGCAAACTGCTGAACAGGAAGGACGGCAAGCCTACAAACACTTGATTTAAGTGGTCCCAGTAAGTGATTAGCATATCAGGGCATTTCTGATATACTGTACAATATAAAGATTTAACCCAAAATGCACAATGCTGTCAAAACTGTATGTTTTTAGAGATTCACGCCATTTTTGCTGCTGGATCATTGGCCAAACCAGTGTTTAATCCCGGCAAACTTGCAATTGGTCTCCATACATATGATGGATGTGGTATCAGGTGGCGCAGTCTTTGCTCCTGACTCATGAGGAAACAATATGATCCGACAGAGAACTAATGATCTATAAACAATATAGGAATATCAAAAATGGATGCAATACTAATGTAATATTATTACCCATTGATATGGGATTTAAACTGTAAATAAATGAAGTTTCTACTCTTGAGTATCTCCTGTATCTAGTTGTGTTTGTAACTATGTGGCTAAAGCGACTGAAGTTGAACACTAGAGAGGGGTTTGAGAGATTCCCCAGAGGAGATATCATATCGGTCATTTTGAAGCATTTTGAGTGTGTTATATTTGAAAATAATTTCTTTCTGCTCTGTCACACACAAGCAAACAGTCACTCGTTCTCCTCTGTTTATTCATTTTCTCTCTCTTTGTTGTGTTTTTTTTCTAACCTTTTTCGTTGTTGGCTTTGCAGTCCCCACACAAGCGCAGACTTTTCACACATCGTTCTGTTCAAACACAGCTTTTGCACAAAGTGTAGTTTCATCTTGCGGCTGCAGATGCCCTTTATGACTTGGTATATCTCAAAGTATTTGCCTTTTAATAGTCCTGTCCTTGACTCTGAAGTATTGTCTTCTTGGGGGAACACCATCTCTCTGCCCTTTAGCTCAGTATATGTTATGTCTTCCTTTTTCTGCTTTCCAATGTAGATTTTTTTTTTCTTTTCTTTTTTCTCTCTCTGCCACTCTCTGTTCCTCCGCCTCACGTTGCCTTCCTCCCTCCGCTGTCAGGCAGAAAAGGATGAGACATGAGTTAATGGAAAGGTTCTGATATGTAACTCTACCACAAAGGAGTCCATTACCCATGTGTCACAGTGAGCTCTGGAAAAAGGACAAAGAACCAGGGGACAGCTTGGTTGCCCACATCCCCAGCCAACTCTCTCCTTATGTTGGCTTTCTCAGCATTTCTCTGCCTAAAATACCGTTTCCACTGTCACAGACGCACTCCATTTGGGCTTCTCCCTGGCACCCTGCTAATAAGTTCAAAAAGTTCACAAATAAATGCTATTGATGATGCGTAGAACACCCCCCCCCCAAAAAAAAAAAATCACTATAATGTGTTTCTGCCAGGGATATTGAGAAAGGGCGAGTTAGGTGGAGTTGGAGGGGCGTTCAATATGGATATTCTTTGCAGGAGCTACCTCTTTAGAAGAATCTAATTTGATTCCAGTTTTTCTTTGTCGTGTTATGAAATTATATTTCAACGGGCCATTTTCACCCCATCGGCTTCCCATGCATCCTCGGCTGTTTCTTAAAGCATGCCCTGCACTCCTTTGTGCACGCGGGGGTAAGATTTCGTTAAATGAAAAATATCGATCCTTCGCCGAAGCGGTGGCGAATGGAATCCAAACAGTTCCGCTAAAATTGCAAAGCTGCGCTGTGTTGTTTATAATTTGTCTCCCTGTGTCTCTGTAAGGTTATGTTTTGAAAGATAGCCACACTGCAGGCTTGGAGTGCCGTCCAACACAGAAGTGCACTGATGCGAGAAATTGTGTTTTTGGAGGCAACGCCACGAGTAGACGTTTCTGGGTTCCTGGTAGGAGGGAGCTTTTGAGCACGCTCGTGCCCAGTTCTGTTGGATGGCTGACACAGAGCTGACCAGCGCAGCAGTAACGCGGGCAGAAATCACGTGGCCTCTGCGAGAAGGAGGGCTAAATCTTAGCAGCTTGTTTATGCGGTTCTGTGTTTGTGACCCATTGTGCTTGAATAAAAATAGGTCATAGCGTCACACGGAGGAAATGAAAAGAAGAAAGATGACTGAAGCAATGTGCTCCCAGGCTTACTGCCCTTCTCTTCATGGTTTTGATGCCTCGACTTTGATTTTCTCTCTCCTGAACGTTTTTTGGAGCCGCTCGCGGTTTACTAATTCTATATTTGCTTTGTTTGGCAAAGTTAGCATGAGGATGCAGGATTGCAAAGGATCAAGAAGGCATTGAAGGGAGGAATTTGCGGACCATCAAACAGGTTGAGCCGTCTTGTCGTCTCTGAACACCAGCAGGACCCCTCTGGCTGAACACAATCTTGTAAAAGCAAAACAACGAGCAAAGAAGTCTTTGAAGGAGAAGGGCTCTGCCTTTTGCAGCCATGGGAGCTGTGTTTTAACTTCATCATTAATTGGTTCCAGATTTGAGGATTTGCCGACTCTGTCCAAACAGCAGCATGTTTGTATTTCCAGCTTTATGTAAACTTGTACAGTAAGGGTGTGTAAAGCGTTCATCTGGAAAAAGCTCTGAAAACTGCTAATCTTTCGCTTAACGTTGTGTGGCCATCCTGCGTGAGGCTTTTGCATGTTTGACCTCTCCACGTTTTTTTTGGGTCTCAGGTGTGGGAAGTCTGCAGAGGTCGTCCAGCCAGCGCAGTGCCATGACTTACCAAAGAAACAACTATGCTCTCAACACAGCAGCCACCTATGCTGATCCGTATCGCTCGGCGCAGTACCGGCCCTCCGACCCGACCTACGCCCGCCAGGCTCTTGTTATGGATGACGGTGCCGCCCGCTCCCCTTCCATAGACAGCATCCAGAAGGACCCCAGGTAAGCGCGCTTCACATTTCAGTGTTAAACTGTGTTTGTGCGCCACTAAATTTACCCTGTGGTTTGTAACCAGCGTGGTCCAGCTCAACCCAGTCACCCAGAGGGATGACTTGTGCTTACAAGGCATCCCTGTTCTGCTCGTTCAATGCCGGTGTCCTCTTACTATTCAAACAGGAACCCCCCCCCCCCCTCTCTCTCTCTCTCTCTCTCTCTCTCTCTCTTGGGTAGCCACACACAGCTTCAGCCATTTAAGCAAGCTCAACTGTGCCTGGCCACTTAACAATAGATTCTCACATGCACCAAAGTGCTGCGTCTGCTCTTGTCGTACAGACGTGCGGACGTGTAGAGGGTGGATTGACACTTGCAGTAAACCCCTGAGGCTGCACATTCGGAGCTTTGTTTACACATGTGCAGGCCACCGTCGTGTAACTACCTAAAGGGAGGGCACCACAGGGGATTGCTGAGAGTCAAATCTATCAAATGAAGTGCACCAGAGTAGGATTTTCAAAGGAGTAATGTCTAACAGAAGTTGTGTTCTTGAGCATACTTTCAGCTCAGACTCAGAAAAGTACAAATTTAGGTGGCGCATCCTGGGACTTACTACATATAAATCACTCCGAGCGAGGCAAAAGGCTTGATGGATGTTTAAAGTTGGACACCAGTAATCTCACCGGATTTGTGTGTGAATGCTACTTAGTCTCAATTTATATGAGTGACTTGGTAGGAGATATACAACAGAGTACAAGTAAAAGGAAAACCGCCTCAGTAGTATGTTTATTCTCCTCTCCCCTCTTTGCGCACTGCATACCTAAAAGAAATAATACGAGTGTGACCAAAGTAAACTGTTCTGTGCAGTCGAACCGGATGTGAGCGTAATTTCCTGGGTTTTAAGTTTCCCCTCAGATGCTGCTCCCTTTCTGTGTCTGTTGTCATGCTGATACCTTTTCACCCCGCCTGTACTTCCAGAGAATTTGCGTGGCGTGACCCAGAGCTGACAGAGGTAATCCACATGCTGCAGCACCACTTCCCCTCTGTGCAGGCCAACGCAGCTGCCTACCTCCAGCACCTGTGCTTTGGTGATAATCGAGTCAAGAGTGAGGTGGGTGCCATACCGCTGATCCCATTTAGTGTCTTTTTGAACTTTGACGTCCGACAGTCATAACACGCTGTCTATGGTTTCTGTGCACTCATCAGGGCTAGTTTTTTATGTTTTGAATGGATTTCTCCGCCGTTTTGTTTTATTTCGCACATGCATCTCTGAAACATCTGCCCAACAAATTTACGATTATTATAGAATAAGCTGTTGATATTTATTGTAGATAGTTTTGGTTCAGCTTTGACTTGCCCTTTTAGCTGTAATTGTGCACGCTCACAGTTTTCTCTGTGCGGGTAATAAATCTTAGCAACAAAGTGGCGGGCAATCATCTAACTAATCCCACTATCACTTCTCCAGCTACTTTTCTGGGCAGGTTTATTTAGACCCATTGAACCGGTGACCATCACTAAAAAAATAAAACTGGAGTCATGTCAGGAAACGTCTGTCAGTAGTTGACTTTGTCTCAGACTGGGGTGTGTCAACTATTTCTTGCCGTCACATGTCATTTTGATGCATCGCCTTAACAATTTAAACATTTGCGCACATGAAATCTGCAGCTGCTTTGTAAGAACATGCAAAAAGTCGCATTCTCACTACCTGTGCGTCTCAAAAACCGATGAAAAACACACACCCACAAAAACTGAATCATCTCACAGGCATCTCTAGTTTTGGACATTTCTTCCCGTAGACATAAAGGTCAGCCTAATCCTTTTTGACATTATGCATTTTGATAGAAAAGCATAGGGAGAATTAATAAGATGTCCAATATAAAGTTCTCTGAGGTGCCAAATGTCAGTAGATCATGCTGAATGATTCATATTTTGCAATGAAAAATGTGAGGCTTGTTTTGATGGAGGAATTTTTTTGTTTTTCTTCCGAATACTCACTCTGTGCTCAGAAGAAATCGTATATTAATTTTTCTTTTCACCTGCCACCTCCTGTGGTTAAGGATATATTAGCATTACTTTTCCAGATCATTTGTGTTTGGTATGAATAGATTTCTTGTGCGTACATTTTCTTTTCACATGAATAAATGCACGACTTTGCTCTCCAAAACATATGAGTGGGGAAAAAAAAAAGCTGTTTTGTCTTCAGAATCATTTTCAAGTTGATGTCCGCGTGTTGATCTCATTCGCCCCTTTTACAGGTGTGTCGACTGGGAGGGATTAAACACCTGGTGGACCTGCTAGATCACAAAGTCATTGAGGTCCAGAAGAACTCTTGTGGAGCTCTGAGGAACCTCGTTTATGGCAAAGTGATGGATGACAACAAGATTGCTGTTAGGAATGCTGGAGGTATCCCGGCCCTGCTCCGCCTGCTGAGGAAGACTGTAGATGCAGAAGTGCGGGAGCTTGTGACAGGTTTGGAGAATACGTTTGCACTTCCAGTCTTTTAACTCTGCCATTACATTCCTCCATTTTAGTGTTTTTAACATAGATGGGTAGACGTGCAGTCCTCCGAAACACTTACAGCACGTAGCCTTTTGAGATGACGCCATGCGTTGATCAAATGCAGATTGGCTGAAAGTTAGCTACACAGCCACAGCCACAGAGCAGATTTTTGTCTACTTTTACTTCTATGTTTCAGAAGCAGGGTAAAGCTAAAGGACCAACAACAGCACCGACACAACCAAAAGCAGCCCACAGCCCAGATTGTCCACATATTTCTGAAACTGCGCCCAAATGGCTGTAAAAGGCTATAACATGTAGGCATGCATTTACAAAGCCCAAATGGAAAGAGACCACAAAAGTGTGCCCAAAGCATTAAAGCGACCGACACTTACCACATTTTCTTACCCCACACCATCATTTTCTGAAGCGTGTCAAGCAAGTTACTCTGCTCTTCTAACCAAACTCTTTGAATTCATCAAGCTGTAAGTAGGCAGACCATTGGACATGGACTCTGATAGCTATCACATTTGTTTATTTAGACATCCAGTATATCCAGTTCCTCACATTGAAGATGTTGAAACTTGACTCTTTTTTTTTTTTTTTTTTTTTTTTTTTTTTTGATTGCGTTGAGTAGTGAAGAGTTTTGACTGCTCGGTTTTACTCAGTTGTCAGTATTTTCTAATTGTGCTTTAATATTATAATCGATTTATAGGCTCATCATTTAGCACTTCTGACATCCTGCACAGCTACGTCATATCCGTAGGATATCCACTGTGGAGAAACGGCAGGACCTTATGGAAACAGTAATGTCCTTTATGCCCTGGATGTTGACACGGACTCTGATTGTATTGCACTGGTTGCATTGTTTGGTGTTGCATGACAAGGTTAACCATAAAATATTGTAGTTAGACATGAGGTGTGAATTGAGGCACTTTGCAGAAACAGCTATACGCGCTCCTCTTCGTCCTAAGACAGTGATTGTAGTTGTTACCGAGTCTTAAAGGCTTTTCCTCAAGTTGCTGTTGCTATTTCAAATGACATGCAGCTAAATTTACACAGGGTTCATATCCATTTCCTGTCTGCTAACAATTATCCGCATGTCTCCACCTTTCTGCACGGGGCTGTGTGTAACTCGGTTGTATTAGCGTGTTGTTGAAGGCCTGGAAATGGGACATAAATCCATGTTGTTTTGGATCAGGGTGGAGCGCTACTGATTTAAGCAAGCCAAGAGGTTTGGCTCCCAGGTGGCTGAGTCAGCTGTTTGTGTTGGATTCCAGCCTCCTCTCAAACATGGTCTCAGTTTACAGTCATGTAGTTGCCTAAGGGAGAACAATATAAAACCAGAATATAAGCATAGTAATTTTGTATTGTCTGGTGAGAGACTGTTTTCATCTGCCTCTGTTAGTCAACTTCATATTTGCTTTGCTCAAGCCGTACCAAAGGAGAAAAGAATCATTATCTTTAAAAGGGCACGAGAGCATCATTTGCCTCCGCTCACGCTTGAGTTTATATTTGCGCACGGAGTAGTCTGAAAGACCTCTGAAATCTTTTTTTTATTTTTTTTTATTTTTTTTTTATTTTCATGCCATATCGCGAACTTTGTTTGAGTTTTCCTCTTTCATCCGCTCATCAGAGAGTCTGCTGTGGCTAATTGGTCGAGCAGAACCCAGATCATGGAGCAGTTTGAAAAGGTCAGCAGTGCTGAATCACCTTTGGTTAATTACGGCTCATGAGAACAATCCACATAAAGAGCTTTCAGGTGGATGACAAGGGCAGCCCACACCACAGCTCAAAGTGAAGCAGGCAGAAATCAGTCACTCAGCCACAGCTCCTTTCTCCTAACTTTTGTGCAGCGTTTAAAATTTGAATTATAGGTCCCCTAAAGCGGTGTGCTCAAACATACTCAAGAAGCTGAACAGTTGTCAGAACTAATGGCTGTATACTGATTCTCTGGCATCTTCTGGACTCCCCTGGGAGGTCCAGGTGTCAATTTTAGGACTAGTTGCAAGAACAGGCCACCCTTGCATCATGTCAGGGGTCATGTTGGTAGTCACAATGCAGTGCTCATGTCCTCGCCATCTTTGTCTTCCAGCAGCTGCAGTGATTATTGCTCTGGCCTCAAACAAGCCCTCAGATCAAAGGGCTAAGCTCACTGCTCTGTCTTTAGCTGACACACTCGTGCTTCAAAGGTAAAGTGGTTTTTTTTCACCCTGTGGTAGATGTTTCATAGCTTCTCTTGTCTTGATTTATTTGGCAAATTCACGGTTTGATCCAATCCGCCTATCAGAAATTTACACAGAGATGAACAGAACGGCGTCCACACTCTAGTCGGTTTCCAAACAATGAAATGCTCGGTTTGAGGTTTGAGCCAAAGAAGAAATTTGAAATGCATTGGATCCACTATAGTTCCAGCTATAGCTATGAGCTCTAATGCTTTGACTTCAGCTCTATGTGGGAAAATGAGAAACGCCCACTAACCTCAAAAATACACACCAAGCTGACTCTGAGGTTTATTCAGTGCAGCATTGACAGTTTTCTAGCTCAACTCCCTGAGACTGAAAGGTTAATAAAAATGGGCCCTTTTGAGATTATCAGCATTTTTTCAGACCTAAAGGGTTACTCTTCTTGCCTCATCTGGCAAAGTTGATGACATACTGATGTAGTTTGCTGAGACAAAGACTGACTCAAGGGAGCACGCATTTTTCCAATCAGTCAAAAGCCACTTTCATACTGAGTCTAGAAGAAACTGTATCCAATACGTGTTTAGCCAAACTAAGCGCAAAGTCTGGAGGTTAAGCTGTTGCATAGCCTCTTAAAAAAGTGAAAAAAAAAATCACCAAGTCATGGTCACACTGCAAGATTTTCAGTGTAGCTGGATTGTTGTTTTGTTTGTAGACGGCCAAGATGTTTTTTAAACGGAGTTAACCCCCGACTCGTCTGATTGATTTTAACCAAGCAGCTCCAGCTCTCCAGGCACACAAATCTCTCTCATCATTAACATTACGCATAAGTGTCTCCTTGGGATTCAATCTGTTGTGCTCATCTGGCTGTTGAAGAGAACCGACAGTTTCTCTCCTTATCTCCCTTGAGTCTGTTATGACATTGCACGCTGAAGATAGTTTCCTGAGTCCAAGTAGACCATACTTTCCTCACCATGTTCTGCTTCATGTTTGCTGTATCTTTATTAGCATTTTTTTTTCTCATGTCCTCTCAACCTGTGTCCAGTGCTCTCATTGGCTGTTGCTCCTTGCTGACAACTCACTCACAACTCCTCGCCCACTGACTTTCAAAGTATCTAGAAAGCTGATTAAACCACCTTTTTGCCTCGGAACAGAGCCAATTATCTATGGCTTCCAATATTGTTTTGTGGTGTGAAAATAGGACTTAAAGCCTTGGAACTGTGAACTGACATGAGGCTGATTACACTTTGGTTCCCCGCTGAAACGTACAGATTGCTATTGTAGTTTCGGCACACCAGTTTCCAGCAGACAGGCAAGTACAGCAGGAGGTATGTTGCCCATAAGTACAGTTATTTAGCCAGCAGAATGATGACAAAGTGTTTGATACACGATCATCCACGGAGGGCCAAACACACCCCCACTTATGATGGCTTTTAGCTCACTTTCAACTCGTTGAAGTGTCGCACACACACAAGAATAACATCTCTGTCAGCCTACTCTGAAAAAGAAACACACTGTTTTGCTTGTCAGTAAAATACGCAGGAAATTTTGAGGAAACCCGCCATCACTTCTGTGATCTGCTAATTTATAGGAAGAAATACCTCAAGGTTGTTTTCCGGTCTGCGTGATCTTATATGTGTTTTGTTTTTTTATCCCAACGTGTTTTTTGATAGAATAAAGTCAAAACTGAGGCTGAGAAGGAAGAGAAAATGTTACAAATTGATAAAATAGATTTGCCACATGCAAAATCTGCTGTTGATGAGGAAATGCAAGAGCAAACACTTTGCTAGATCAATCGAAGCGGTCAGTTATCGACACCTTTTGACATCCACGGTGCTGCTGAGTCGATGTTCAGAGACTCTTAGATAACTGTCGTACAAATACTATCCCTTCTGGCCAGTTTGTTCCTTATCAGTGATCTTCTGACCTGCACCCTCTGTGTATTACACCAACCTGTCACCAGTGACCTACCCCATGTCACAAAGAAGCACCGGGTCAGTTATCAGTTTAGATTTCTGCCCTGTTCATTCTTCTGCAGTGGTTGGGGACGTCCAGCTACAGTAGTTGCCGGCCTTGCTGTCATAACAGTGTTATTTGAGTCAAAGTTTGTTTTAAAGAAACGGGATTAAGTGACAGAGCAGAGAAATTTGGGATGATATTTATTCACACAGACAAACACACACACACACACACACACAGGTCTGGTCCACCTGACAGTCAGATATGACTTATGAGGATTGCTCCCGGTGTTGCACCGCTGACAGGGGTTGTCAGTCGCACCTCAGTAATTCCTGCAGTTGATTCCTCCAGCATGCTGCCTCCGCAGGCCCAATCTGATATCCTGCAGAGAACATTCATTTCTACAAATTGCTGTTAGAGTGGGTGTGGAGGAACATGCCGGAGGGGGTTGTTGATCGAGTGAATTGTGAAGTTGAAAGGAGGAGGGAAGGTGGTCAGCAGGCATGAGCTTTTTATCTGTGCGTTAGCAGTCCAGTTTCAAGATGCTCCTCAAGGGATGCACACCCTGCATGTTGAAGTGTAAAAGTCAGGTATACATGCTTTGCAGCTTTGTCTTGATGTATTGTCAGTATACTGATGTGAAAAAAAATACAAATTCGCGTCAGGATTTAAGTTGGTTTGACAGCACTTGAGGTTAATGGTGATGGAAGTAGCTGATTAAATGACTGTCAGCGGCAGAGATGCTGTTGTGTGGCATATCTCTCTTTATAGCGTTTTGCCAACAGTGTCTGAATTGGGCTCCTGGGCCCTATTATTGACTTCATCATTTCCATTGCTTCAATTAGAGCAGGGGGAGCAGCGGGCTGAGAGAATATAAACAGAGAGGGTGAGAAAGAAGAAGACAGGAAAGTCCTTATTTTGATCTTCCCATACGGTGTAAAATACCTGTGTGAGCCGATGTGCTGTGTTCTGCCTATGCAGACCAAGGTGAGAAAATTATGGAGCAAAACAGACCGCAGATCAGACTTGGAGTCGTAGCACACTTGCATACTGTATATGTACCTTGTAGTTTTGTCTTGGCGGCCTTTTTTTATTTATTTTTTGCAGTATGAGCTCTTTATTTCCGCCGTCATATTTACAGTGCATCTCAGCTTGTGCAGCATTTGTCTCCTACAAGGTTACTGATACCCTGCAGAAGTTGGT
Organism: Odontesthes bonariensis; assembly: GCF_027942865.1. NCBI lineage: Eukaryota > Metazoa > Chordata > Actinopteri > Atheriniformes > Atherinopsidae > Odontesthes > Odontesthes bonariensis. Next base: position 22,961,377 of record NC_134517.1, on the reverse strand, counting down.
CTCTGCCCGTATAAGCCTTGCAGCGAGAGCCGTCTAATTAAAAGAGCATGTTACACGCTGTCTAATCCTGAACAGATGCAGCATCAAAGGCTGCCAGGACTGCGCGTGATTATCGGCGGTTACCATAAGTTTATTTGAACACAGGGAAATGATGGCATCATTTCTGAAGACTTTACATTATTTATGTTTAATTTGGAATGGTTGAGCCATATGGATCTCTGCTCATCCTTTTTCTTTTCTCAAGTAATAATCTGTGCCTTGAGGATATCAACCCCAGATGAAATTTGATGCAAATTGATGCCTTGATGCCGGAGCTGTGGAGGAGTATTTTCTCTCAGGCGCTTTGTGTGCATGTCATTGTCTGCTTGATTGTATTCATTTGTTCACGGTCACATCCGCACATACTGAACCTTTTGTAAGTCGTCCCCCCCCCCCTCCTTTTGGATTGCCGTGACTTAATATGACGGCTGACCTGTTCCTCAGTGCGCGTGAATTTGTGTGGCTTCCTCCTCAGGGGTGCTGTGGAACCTTTCGTCTTGTGACGCCGTCAAGATGACAATCATCCGGGATGCCTTATCGACACTGACCAACACTGTGATCATCCCTCACTCTGGATGGAGCAGCTCCACCTTCGACGACGACCACAAGCTGAAGTTTCACTCCTCCCTCGTGTTGAGAAACACCACTGGCTGTCTGAGGTAAACCACCTGATGATCACACTGGGCACTAGCACCACACTGTGGAGGTTTACTGCTATGACATCTGGCAGAGGATGAGCTCATGCTGTGGCTCCTTTGGAAATAGCCATGTTGACTTCGAAAAAGTGACTCATCGCAGACGTGCACAGAGAAAAAAAAACTTCAGTCGTTTGGAAGGACAATAAAGAGACGCATTTACATGTTTTGACAGAATCAGGATGATGTCTGCCGCTGCATGACCGCTGGGAGTTGACTCGGAATAATTTAGTTATGTGGCTAAAATTTCCATCTGTCTTGTCTCTTTTTTTTTTTTAAAGCCATCCCTGTTTCAAAGTCAAAAATCAGTCAAAGATCGTGTAATAATTCTAGCTTCTCTCCTTGGACTTCTTGCTCAGAAGACCTCGGAGCTCACGCTTTGACTGGTGGCAGCTAGTTGAACTGAGTATCTGTGCAGCTCTTTGCCTGTGAACATGCATAGGTGTGGTTGATGGCTCCTTATTTACCCACCAAAGTACTGTTATTGCCTCAGTCAGACCACACACATGTTCACCTCATGCATTATAGATGGTGTGTGGGAATGGCAACAACCCACATTACACTTTCAAGTTAGACACAGACACAGCTGTCATTTGGCTAACGTGCGCGTGTGTGCTTGTGTTTTTGTGTGCGCGCGGGTTTTAAAAGGAACCTGAGTTCAGCCGGCGAGGAGGCCAGAAAACAGATGCGCATTTGTGAAGGTCTGGTTGACTCACTGCTCTACGTCATCAAAGCCTGTGTAAACACCTCTGACTTCGACAGCAAGGTACGCCACACACACACTCCCACCCACCAATGCACGCACACACAAGCACACACTCTGAGCCGAGAGGAGAATATGTAGCCAGACAATAAGAGTCACTTTAGAGAAATCCTACATACCCTGTTTGAATCATTTTGTTCCCTGTGTCTGAATTACTCTCGCAGCAGTAAGCAGCAACTGTTTCTCGCACTTTGTAACCCAAGGCACCATCACGTGCACAACAGTGGACGCTCTGTTTGGGCGTTGATCATCAACATGCTGTTTGGGATATGAATATATTTTGAATGCTTGCAGTAGAAAATAATTCACCTCTTCCAAACATGAATCTCTGCTCTGTCACAGACTTGAAAAGTCAAATGGATCATCTGTAATGTGGAGATGGTTTCCAATCTCTCACACACACACACACACACACACACACACACACACACACACACACATGCTCATTGACATTCTATGAGGCAAACCCATACAAAACTCATACAGCGTATGATAAAATCCATTTGTTCTGGACCAGATATTTTCTAACCATATCCTTAACCAATTCCTATCATTGTAAGAAGGAGCGTTAAAGGTCTGTGTCCTCCATATTAACTGTAGATGGAATGCTTCACACAGCTGGTTGTCGTGCTGCTTTTTGTCATGATTTTGAAAGCCATCGTTATTACGAACCACCCGAAAAAACCCTTTTCCTCTTGCGCCTGCCAGATTGTGGAGAATTGTATTTGCACTCTGAGGAACCTGTCGTATCGTCTGGAGCTGGAGATGATGCCGTCTCGACTGATTGGTGGGCAGGAGCTGGACGGCTTATTGGGCAGAGAGTCGCCCAGTAAAGAAGTGGATTCCAGCTGCTGGGGCCGAAAGAAGAAGAAGAAGAAAAACAGCTTGCAGGAAGACTCGGTGAGTGTGGTCTGTTAACCGAAATATTGCACAATTCAAATTGGAAAAATGTTTGTGTGGTACTGTAAAACAAAGAGGCCAACTCAGTTTATTCTAAAGAAGAAAAAGTGGTACAGACCTCACAAAGAACACCACACAGTCTGTTTGTGCCACACGATTTCCATAAAATCGTTTTTATGAGAGCGCGCCGAAGGTCCAGCCTTTTATAGAGTCTGACTTAATACTGTGTTTGTTCAGTGGGACGGCGTCGGGCCTATCCCTGGCTTTTCCAAGTCTCCAAAGGGGGCAGAGATGCTATGGCACCCCGCGGTGGTTAAACCGTACTTAACACTGCTGGCTGAGAGCTCCAATCCTGCCACTCTGGAGGGTTCAGCAGGGTCCCTTCAGAATCTGTCAGCTGGAAACTGGAAGGTACAGTACAAATATTTATATATCCGTGCACGCTTATAAACAAACATTCTGTTTGGGTTTTTTCTTCTGTAGACTGTTAAATGTGATACTTTGGAGACAAAGCATCAGTTCGACTGGTTTAAAAGGATTTAACAGCTCACCTCATCCGTATCAGTACAGGCTAATGTCAGTTTTACGCCTGAAATCGCACAAGCTAATATATGCATCTCTAGACCATCCATTTTCCTGTGAGGCACAGAGACTCCTCATAAAGTTTTAATGTTTTTCTATGTGTATAGTTTGCAGCATACATTCGTGCAGCAGTGCGTAAAGAAAAAGGACTACCCATCCTGGTGGAGCTGCTGCGGATGGACAACGACAGGGTGGTGTGTTCGGTTGCCACTGCTCTGAGAAACATGGCACTGGACGTCAGGAACAAAGAGCTTATAGGTCAGGAGAAACACTGTTTCTTTTTTTTTTTTTAAACAGGCCTGAATACACAGTCTAAAGTATACAGATGCTCATTATGGACAATATCCAGACGGTAACTACTAAATTCCAAAAGCTCGGTGTAGATCTGAAATTTTTTTCTGGAATACATTTTGAAGCCACCCCTGAGCAACTACAGATTCCAATATCATTGTGCATTTGTGTATAAAGTTATTAGGAGTTGCAGCTACTTTGTCAGGCTCTTGATAAAGGCTCGTACTGAAAGCCTGAGGTGAGAGGAAATCGGTTTGGATAGTGGTGAGCAATAAAAAAACAAAAACACAGCTCTGCCATGAGCTGAAAGTCCAACATGACAGCGATTCCAAATCAGTGGAGAAAGCAGACTAATGAGAAGGCTTCACTTCAAGCAATGTTCTATGGGACATTCAAACAAATAATAGGGTGACTGAGTTTGTATGTTTGACCTTGTAGGCATACTCTTGGAACTCTTTTGATTTTAGAAAACCCACAAAGACTTGAAATGTGTGCAATAGATGGCCAAAAAGCCAAATATGGTGATGGCATTCATGTCCATGATGAGCATATATAAACTTCCAACACTTATCTGTTCAATAATCTCACTGTAGTCTGCTGTGTTTCATGAAACAGTCCAATTTCCTGAGAATTAATGAGCTGTTTGGTATGCCTGATGCCTGCAAGCAGAGGTGTAAAAAAAAAAAAAAGGTTTTAGTGGTGGTTTAAGCGGCTCTTAGGGTGTGTGTGTGTGTGTTTCACTTAGTACTGCAGCCTCAGCTGAGCTGAGGCACAATGTCATTTAGGAAAACTGCCTCGCACACTGCAGGTTCAAGCAGGATGAATGTATCGTTCCTAATATAGAAGCCAAATCAGGCTGTCGAGGTCAGCAGGGGAATACATTTACTTAAACATTATGTAACATGTAAAAAAATGCACCAAATTCCTTTATGTGTGGCCACTTCCACCACTTATCTCAGTGCCTGGAGTCCTGCCCACAAACATGTAGTGCAGGGTGTCATTATGCATTAGCTGCACGTCTCACTTCCCTTCTCTCCTCCCACTCAGGGAAGTACGCGATGAGGGACCTGGTAAACCGCCTCCCCGGGGGAAACACCACCCTGCTGTCAGATGAGACCGTGGCAGCCATCTGTTGCACCCTGCACGAGGTCACCAGCAAAAACATGGAGAATGCAAAGGCCTTGGCCGACACGGGCGGCATCGAGAAGCTGGTCAACATCACCAAGGGCAGAGGAGACAGGTGTGCTACAGGAGCATGTATTTGTTTGAATCCCTTTTTTTCTTTGCACATGCTCAGTTGGACTCCTATAAAACACACACACACACACACAGAGTCCTCAGCCTTATAAGTGGCTGGTGGCTCGGCTTATAGACTGTCGTAGACAGTGGACAGTAGTTTTTATCAAACACAGTCACATTTTAAATGCTTGGAGTTGAGGTCACAGCCGCAGGCAAGGTGGTAGTGTGCACCGAGGTTTTCTATCTCTGTGGAATAATGGCACAGCGGCTATTTCTAGCCTGCTATATATTCGGTAATGTTCCAGGATAAAATACACGGAGGACACACTTCATAAATCACGCTGTCCTGTAGTATTCACCGTGTGACTTAAAATCAGGTTAAAGGAAAGTAGGAATACTCGGAAATACATATCAATGGTTTTGACTGTTTTCCAGATACTCTATGAAGGTGGTGAAAGCTGCAGCTCAGGTGCTGAACACACTGTGGCAGTACAGGGACCTTCGTACTATCTATAAAAAGGTAAGAACATTGGGATTGATTATATTGGCCAGTTATAGTCATTAAAGGAGAAATGCCATGCCCTTTTTCACGCTGATACAATTCCCTGCAGCCTTAATGAAAGGCCTGTGGCGTGAGACACACTACTAAAACTTCACTTTCAATCATGAATTTACAGCTCTTTTCATAGTAGCCAGTTTCAAGGAGCAGGGTTTACCACTGGACTCCTCTAACCCCCCCTTTCCACAGAGTGTGTCTTATATGAGATCTGTCCCACAGCTCAGAGCTCCCATTCAGACATAAATTTAAACATAAGTTACAACATGAATTCGTACATAAGTTACTCCCAATAACCGATGAAGGACAATTTCACAGTATGTGAGCGCATACAGCATCTTGCCTGGCTTCATCCACAGACAGTTGGTTCTGATCCATCTTTTAGGTGTGGTCTCATTGCGAGTTATGCATTGAAATTGCCCAATTTGGGCACCAAACTGCGCCACAAATAGGAACAGTGAAGTATGAACCGGTTATAAACCAGTCAAAAGTCTCGTCATTTTTGCATGTAGGTTACACAAACTTGGTGCTTTGCATTTTGTTTAAGTTTTTAGAGGCTAACATTAAAAACTGTTACATATATAAGTCCCAAATTAGAATTTAGATTTCCTAGTCAGCATTTTGAAAATACAGTGCACAGTGAAAATGAGTACACCCCTGTTGAAAAGTAACATTTTGAACAATATTTTAATACACACACAAGTTATTCCCAAAACGTGCATAGAGTAAGTTTAATACAACATCTGTTGAGCTTACAACAGAAAAGAAAGGTCAATAATATAACTTAAATGACATATTTGTCCATTTTTGTGAAATTATGCTGGTGCAAAAGTGAGTACACCCCTATGTTAAACTCCCTGAGAAATGTCATGAAATGAAAGGCATTAAAAGGGAGGTCATCGTTGTGCGTTTCATCCTTGCCTTACATTGAAATTTTACATTTTGAGTCTGCACCAGGCTAAAAGAGACGTGTGTGAGATTTGACTGAAATCCTATGGAGAGTATCATGATCTGCTTCAGTAGTCACAGTACATGTTGACAAGCATGTTTCTTTTGGTGAAATTCAGCTTCCTACTGTTGATGGCATCCATACAGCCCCAAACCATGTCACTCCCACTACTATGCTTGACTTTAAGCATGGGGCACTTTTCTTTGTACAAATCACTTTTTACCACCACACATGCTTGACACCATCGAAAGCAAATTTGTTTATCATTGTCTCATCAGAGACAAACAAACTAAGGATATGGATTGCTGGAACCATGTCCTGTGATCTGATGACACCAAGATGAACAAATTTGCTTTAGCATAATTTCACAAAAATGGACAAATATGTCATTTAAGTTATATTATTGACCTTTCTTTTCTGTTGTAAGCTGAACAGATGTTGTATTAAACTTACTCTATGCACGTTTTGGGAATAACTTGTGTGTGTATTAAAATATTGTTCAAAATGTTACTTTTCAACAGGGGTGTACTCATTTTCACTGTGCACTGTACAGAGGTAAAAAGTCCCAACCCTTTTCTTCACTTTCCCCCCGAAGGCACGCCTCTAGAGTACATGAATGAGCACGAGCACGAAGGTGCACGAGCGCTGTTCTGACAGCAAACATCAATTGCTGCAGTATTTAGTATTTAGTATATGCTAACTATACGTTTAATAATGCTAGGTGCTAGCCAAGCTGGCTCTAGTTTAGCTTCCTGCCAAGCTCCTGGGCACGCGTAATTCGTTCACGGAGCAGGGTACGCGCACAGGGGGAAGGAGGGGGGGGGGGGGAGCAGATTGCAGTTTGATAGACGGCATCAGTATCCAATCATTGTGAACGGTCCGTTCACAATGATTGGATACTGTTTTTCCTAGATTGTACGTTCTAGAGGCCACTAAAACTTTTCATATTAATGTCAAAACTTTTAATTAATTGGTTGCAATGGGGGTGTGAAGAGTATTTCAAGCAATATGTAAAAAAATGTTCCAGAAAAAGATCCCCTACCCAACCTTTAAACTGTATGACTGCTGATTAGAATTTGCAGTTAAAGCAACACAAGAGAAGTGTTTAAAGCATGCAGTTATGGGCTTCTGACTTCTTCCTAAGCGCACTGATATTTGCACATTTACTTTGCTTGACTCTGTTGGTGAAGTTGCGGGTTTATGATCATGAAAAAGTCCCGATCATCTCCATCTACTGGGCGTAGGGTGTGAAACAAGGAGAGACTGAAGCAACGCACTCCAGAAGATTACTTTAGTGCTTCATATCACAGCTAATGGGAAATACACTACAGACAACATTACAACATTAAGATTTACTGTAAAATAAACTGTATAACGTGTATTTTTTTATTGATATTATTGCATATGACTTGTCAATACAAATCGTGAAGAAAGTTTAAATATTGAGAACTGTACCTCTTAACCGTTTTGGACTTACTGTAGACCCACACAAACACCACAGATGTATTTTTAACATTCAGCACTGTTGGCATAATCTAAACCACCACCCTCCTCCCTCTGTGTTGGCCCAATAGGATGGATGGAACCAAAACCATTTCATCACCCCAGTATCAACGCTCGAACGGGACAGATTCAAGTCCCAGCCCACTCTCCCCACCAATAACATTCAGATGTCTCCAGTCAGCCACCCTGGTAAGCTCAGTTAGCAGCAAACAGACGGCATCAGTCAAACAGGAAAACCTCTGGAATTTAAGTCTGATTTGTGTTTCTCTCTCTGCAGCTGCCAGTGCCACGTCGTCTCCTGCAGTGCTGGGCACCAAAGAGCGTAGAGACTCCATCAGAGGTTATCAGAGAGCTCCATCAACTATGCAATTTTATAATTACCAAGGAGACAGCAGTATTCATAGAAAACAGTATACAGGTACTCATCTGAAAGCTGATGAACATACCCACTATCTGCACCAGACTACTCTCTGGTCATTTCTAGGAAGGGCATTATCTTCTTCATCCCCTGGCCAGTTTCCTCTCCCTGCCAAGACAATTCTTTTATCGCTTCCACCAAAGCCTGCCAGACCTGAGACAGATAGTCAGCTTAACTTCAGAGCACTTCAGAGCTGTTTTTCTGCTGTAGTGGTAAAGTGGACCAACCAGCCACGAACTGACACTTGACAATGGCGCCCTTGTTATCAGGTCCAAGTCATAGCTTGCAGAAAGAGGCAGTGAGTGGGCACCCAGACATACTACAGCCAGACGGGAGCTCTCGCCAGCCTACACTGGTTGGCTGGAGCAGGGGGAGGACAGAGCAGACAAAATGAGCCGCGGCCTCAACAATGCATGTGTTACGTGGGGAGGTGGAAATTGAGCCTCTGGATTCCACCGGTTTGATATAGTGCCAATGAAAATACCCACCCCATGGGTTATGTAAACAACAGAGCAGCATCGGCCAAGTCTATTATTTGGTGTTATTTCTCTTCGGCATGGCGCAGCACTTTTTGATCCTTCTCTGTATAAATACAGACGTTTGCCTTTTGGGAATGTGCAGACGTTTTCCACTGATATGAAATGAGGCGCGTAAAATCCCACCATTTCATTCACCGCATCACTCGCTTTATTGTCATTTTGTTTCCAGGGTCTGGAAAACCGTCTCCATATTACTACTCATCGCCCACAAGGGAGGAGCCCAGAAGAACACAGGTGAATATAATAACACTCGTGTCAAATTCTGGTTGGGTCTCACACCTTCTGTGTTCTCACCTCAATGATTCAACCCTGCAAAGGTAGCAAGTGAGATTGTACTATTTTTAGTGTGTGCTGGTTAGATTATTTAATTCTCCAGTTTCTTTTTTAGCTTTTTGATACCCTTTTGTCTTAGATCCTTGTTTGAGATCCCTTCCCACAGTACGAAACTGGCAAGAAAGACCAGCTCGTCTACCTCGCTTGTCTAATACAAAGAGTCTGACGCATATTCCACTCACGATGCTGCAAAAAAACCGAGCACATCAGCTATTGTTTGAGCCAGAGTGAATGTGACTGCTGGGATTGGGAAGGCCCGGGTGCGTCTCAGGAACCTGTCACTGTTAGACACATCCATGTGTGCCTATTCAGATAACTGGCACCGAGAGGAGAAGGCAGGAGAGAGGAGAGTTTTCTTTTGTCCTTCATATCATCACATTTAGACCAGTTAAGTCATTACGCTATTTATTTCAGAGCAACATCCATCCATCCATCTTGTAGATTTAAACTGTTTACCGTTAAGCTGCTCTCTGCGTGGGCCGAAAGATGATTGATTAACTTACTGATAGAACATCCAGATAGACAAAAACGCATTCTGCTGAAGTTGCAGGGACGTAGGTATGTGCGGTTGTGTTTTATTACCATTCAATAGAAAGTTTTCTTTAAGGTGTACAACTTTTGTGCTTTGCTAGTGGTGGCAGAAGCACTCAAGTAACACTAATTGAAAATATTTCATAACATTTTTCTTATTTGATTTGTTTTGCCAAGGTAGTTTGTAATATTGATGATGTCATTGTGAGATTACTGGGCACACAGCAGACCTGTGCCACAAATGAAAAAGAAACACAGATGACTGATTTTCCCATTTACTTTTGTGAAGGTTAAACCTGAGCTAAAAGCTCACAGTTTGGGCTTCAGAGGTGCTTGTACTGTAGGCACAGAGGTTCACAGAGGTAGCTTTGCCGTGTTCTGTCGCTACTACATACAAATTGATTGATCGATTTCCCAAAATGTTCTTCTGTGTTTTGATGTGGTGCATTGATGTGCCCTGTAGATTGTAAATTAGCTGCACAGCAGTTTAAAATATCTTAAATTATTGTTCTTACAACCATGTGAAAAAGAAAGCGCACCCTCTTTTAATTGCATCAGGACATACTAAGAATCATCTGGTACTTTCAAGGTCTTAAAATGAAGGAAATACAACCTCATATGAACAACAACACATGACTATTAAACTGCGTCCTTCTTTACTGATCAAGAACTAAGACAAAATGCAGAAACAGTGTGTGTAAATGTGAGTACATCCGTATTGCTTCCATAGGAATTATGAAGATAAGTAGCACCCAGGTGCTGCTAATCAAATCCAGTTGGTTATTTATCATCAGCGAGTGTGAGCAGCTCTGTTTAAAAAAAAAAAATAATTAAGAAAGTTTGGTCAGTTTGTTGGTTTGGAGCATTCAGGTGTGTGTTGTAATCCCAACGAGGAAAGACATCAGTCCATTATTCAACAGTAAGAGACATTATTCACAAACTGAAATCATTCAAGGCAGTTTTCAATCTCCCCCGGAGTGAACGTCCCAGCACGTTCCCCTTGGAGGTGAACTCACCTCGTAGTCGTAGTGTTGACCGTGAACTCCTCTGTATACCAAAAGGATATTGAGTCAAATGCGAAGTCACCAAGGTGTTGCAGTGGCTCCGTGAACGTCTAGTCGCGATATAGATGGAAAATCCACAAATCCCCACAAGTCTCTTGAACCAGTGCAAGTTACTTCTGCTAAAGTTGGTTTGACAAGCTATTAAATAGATAACAGATAACTTTTTATTATATCCAGATATGTATAAGCTTGGAATTAAAAGAGGGTGTACTGTGGATTTCATAAAAATCTTTCAGATCACTTAATCACAGCCACCCCTCTCTTATTTTTGCAGCCTGTGTATTACACAGACGATCCGGGCAGGAGGAACTACGATACGTACAGAATGTACCTGCAGCACCCTCACGGCTATGACGACAGCTACTTAGAGGAGGTCATCACTTACCCTCCAACAGTGGACTACAGCTCCCAGCCTCTCGGACTGAAATCCACCACCAACTATGTGGACTATTACGCCAGCACACAGAGGCCTTCTTACAGGGCAGAGCAGTACCCGGGCTCTCCTGACTCCTGGGTATAGGCCGGAGATGCCTCTTCCTTCCTCCCCGATTCTCATTTCAAGGCACTAGGAGGAGCGTGTTCACCCTGCGGCAAAGGAAGAAGAGCGCACAGGAGGCAACAACATTTTTCATGAACTTGGCTTTATAAGTGTGTTTGTTCTAAAGGGGGTGTGCGTGTATGAAGAGGGGCTCGGCTGAATGGTAGCAGATGGAAAGACGGGATGTGTGCCAAAGAGGGAAATCACGGAATGTTTTTTTAAGATGACTATTTTTCATTTAGAAAGGTGGAATAGCGCCGGGGTGACGATGTTGGGACGCTACAGCGAGAGGACGCGCGTCCTGTTGTGTGTAGACGGCGGTTTTCTTTTCTTTTAAGGAACTCTTAGCTGTGATAGCGTGGTGTGAGTCATGTGAATGAAGGTCTGCGGTAAGAGTTGAGATGTGTGTGGGGGGGGGTATGTATGTGCGGAAGCCAAAATGGATCATGAACTCATCTGTAAAAAAAAAAAAAAAAAAAAAAATGAGAAAGAATAGTTAACTAATGATGTTAGATTGTACAGAGGGATCAAATTGTATCTGTACGTAATGTTGAAACTGTGTAATGCCATGGAGTCTTGTACATTTCTTTCATTTTATTGTAAATACAGAAAAAAAACAAAAAACATGTTACCTGGTTACCACGTCAGCACTGGTTTAAAAAAAGAGAACTTGTGCCATGTTAGAGCTCTAAAGATATATGAATATACAACTATGTGGGCAGAGACGGCATCGTAACAACCATGTTAACATAATAAAAGGTCAGTTTTGTTTTTTAAACCGGCTGTGTTGTTGTCACATCCTTTTCACAAGATTCCTGTTCACTGACATGTTTTAGGCACACCAGCTTTAACAAGAGAAGAGAGGGGCTTGTGTGGCGTTGTCCTTCGGTTTGGGCAAAAATTTTTTCATTTGGTCGTATTTGCACAGCCACGAGTGGAGGGAGGTGAGCTTTGATCCATGGGTTTAACGTGAATGTGCGTTATAAAACCGCACTGCTGCTCCCCGGAGCAGAACACCGAGTCCTTACCTAAATGATCCTTAAAGGACTCTGATCTTACACCTGACCCGAACAGAGGTGGGGAAAGAGGAATCTTGTTTAAAGAAAAAAACACTTGAGTTCTAAATCTTGAGGCTGAACTATAGCAGTGCACAGGCAGGAGCTATTAAAGATAACCTTCTGCCTAATAGGTCTAACGGTCCAGACTTTTAACTGGGTTAAAAAGATCTACATAAGATCACATTGAACCAGTTACTCGGCCAAAGTTAAATCATTTTGAAGTGGAAAATAGTGGGAGTGATACATAAATCAACATTAATCAAAAGTCTGGACTAAAGAAGTACACCCAAAATGCAAAATGAACCTGAAACAGAATTTCTGGTTCCAATTCTAGATGTAATATCACAACTATTTAAATTGTATAAGAATGGGGTGGTCGGTGGTGTAGTGGGTTGTGCAGACGCCCCATTTTATAGAGGCAACAGTCCTTGCTGCAGTCGGCCCCGGTTCGAGTCTTGTGTTGGACGGCCCTTTACTGCATAAAAAAAGCCCCCCCCCAAAAAAAATGTATAAGAATGAACTAAAAATGTATACAGTTTTTCTCTTAAAGTCACGTGAAACCCTTTGATTTACAAACCTTAAGTGATAAAGGCCTTGAAAGAAGATTTTTACCCTATGGGGTTTGTTTTTCTCAACAAACCGGACGGCCTTTATCACACCAGGGGCTATTTTATGGTATATTATCACCCAAACTTTACTTTCAATTGGCATGGACTTATATATTTTGGTCTGCAGAGTGACAAAGCCCTCACAAAAAGGTAGTCAACACAAGATAAACTGCCCCTGAACTGCCTGAAAATCCAGCTTCAGGACTGGAGGCATCAAATGTTTGCCCCAGCTGATACAAAAATGTACATACTCCCTCTACTTGGCCTCCCAGTGGCGTGCACAGAACTGAGGAGGAGTCTCCGCGCCATGGAATGGGCCGCTTTAATAAAAAGTTAAGATCAACAGACAGAAAAGGGGATTCCGCTGTACCGTCTCTGTGTTATTTTGACCAAAGCATGTCACTGACATCTCACTAAGATCGAAAAATGTTGACAGCTTGTGAAATAATTCCACATCTCCTTTGAAACTTGTAAATCTCCCTTTGTGTAACAAAAAATGACTGGGACTCGATGTAAAATGGGCTTTAAAAATGATTTTTTCTTTTAAAGAATCTGCTCCCAAGTGCAGTGAATCATCCAGACTGGCACCTCAACAGGTGTTTTCATTTGTCTTTGATTAGCAGCCTTGATTTTTTTGCACCTGTTGGGCTCATTGGGTCGACAAGCCTCGCGAGATGAGGAACTTTAATGTTTGTGTGCCGCAGACAGTTGTGGTGGAGCGGAAACAAAATTTCTTACACGAGTGACTAACGGGATAAAAATGCTGACTCGATGACATTTAAGCCCAAAAGTTTACAAAGTTTCAAACCAGACCCTCAAATAAAACTGAGTCATTGTTAGTTTCATCATTATTAGAAATAATAACATGCCTTATCTGGCAGGACAGAATGTCTGAATGTCTAAAACAATTTGTTTTCTTTTCAAAAAAGAAATATGATAGATTTTTGCAGGGGGTTTTTTTGTTTGGTTTTTTGCTACTTTAGAACCACAATGGCGCACAGGATAACAGTTCTAAGACACCAACACAAACTCTGCTGGGTTGCATGAGACTTTCCGCAGCTGTTTCCAGTTTGCTGCTCTCCTCTTCCGGGTTTTCAGCGTCGGTGAAGAGATTGCGGGCGTGTCCGTGGGCGCGGACTTCCTGCACCCCTCGCTGAGACGTCATCTGTGCTCGAGCATAAAAAACAACGGAGTGGGCGTTCGTCGACGTGTTTTTGTTTTTTCGTGCTGCCGAATCTCTCTGCTGCGGAAAAGTCTGCGAAAAATGGTGCAACAGCTCTCAAAATGCGGAGGGAAGGAGAGTCCTTTGCTGAAAGGCGGTCACCCTCCAGCAGGTAAACTGCTTTTCACCCTTATCTCGACTTTTTTTTTTCTACTAATTATTGTTTACTATTTTATCCGTTTTCGCCGAAGCGTTGTTGTTTTTCCACTTCTTCACACACACGCACGGTCGAGCCTCTGAACCGTTGCAGGTTTCCACCAAGAACTTTAAAGATTTTTAGCGAAGCGCGTTGCAGTTGTGTAACTTCTTGCAAGTGTTTTTGTGTTTTTTCTGGTTACTGTGAGCAAACCTAAAGGAGCCAGTCGGGATTTAATCATGCCTTTGTTCAAAATCAGGTCTGTTCTTGCTTTTGTGGGCGTGCACGTACGTGGGGGTGGTGGGGGGCTGTTTACCAAGACTGCTGTCAATTTTGGTGTGTGTTGTTGTTGTTGTTGCTGAAAATTACAGGAGTTTGCTCCCATCTTGTAAAAATCCAGAGCTAATTTGTGTGTTTTCTTCCTGTGAGCAGTGAAGGCAGGAGGTAAGCGGGTGGCCAAGAAAAGCTTGGAGGAGGGTGTCACCCATGGGACTCAGGAGAAGGAGACCAAGAGGTCTGAGAAACTGAGGTATGCCTGCGTCTACAACAAAACTAAAGAGTTTGTGTGTGTTTTATTTTTTTTGCTTGTTTTCTATTTGACTTGTGAAACCCTTATTATTATTTATTTTTCTTTTTCAAACCTGTGCAGCAGGTCACTCTCCACCCCCAACAGGATGCAACAAGTTGGCCTCCTCCTGGCAGGAACTCTCGACAAGGTAAACATAGGTTCCCTCGACCACGCAGAGTTCCTTCCAGGGCCTCCGAAGTTTTGTGGATGATAAATCTCTCTCTCGCTCTCTCCACATTTTTGCAGCTGAGCCACGACTTTCCAGAGACGCCAGTGAGCGTGCGGCACAGCAGGATACGCCCCGCGGTGGAGAAACCTCACTGCTCACGGACCTTCCTCATCCAGCAGCCCAGGAAGTGGTGAACCTGTCTGAGAGCACCCCGGAGGCAGCTGTGTTCAGTCGGCTGTGAAACGCGAAGTGTTGCATCCACGAGGGAACTGACATTTTGTTTGCAAGGTGTTGATGGTGGTTGGAGGTTTTGATCAAGCTCTGTTTACTTCGGAAAAAAAAAAAGTAGCATCTTTGGAGCTCCGCTTGCTTTTGTTGAGAATGCTATAAAATGGCATTCGATGCATCTTTGCTATTATCAGAAATGTTGTAGTTGTATTTACCAGCTGATTGGGGGTGGGACAGATGGCACTTGGGTTAAAGTAAGTTTCAAGTGATGGGTTGAGGGGATGTAGGTGAGGCTTAAAACTGTCTTTTTGTTTTTGTTAAGGAAAATGTTCTCTGTATTGCTTGGCAGTTGCGTAAGATTTATAAAAAAAAAAAAGAATTGCATGGCATCAATGTCTCTGATTCCGATTATTTCTTTTTGCATATAACAAATGGCCACTAGATGGCAGCAAATCACCGTTTCTAAACATGGGATTCAGATTTTAAAAAGCCAAAGGATCTTAAATGTCTCAACACAAAGCTGCCTGGACCCCAATGAGTGTTACAATGCACATGCACAACCTTATTTTATTTTTTACTGCATGTATTTATTGCATCATGATCTGTTGAGACTGCAACAAAAGTGGCATAGTTGCTAAATATCGCACACCTGTGCAAGTGTGTCCCAAAGCATACTGACGTAAAGGGGGGGAGGGGGAAAAAACTGCACGTTCGCTTATTATTTTTTATTTTTTTTGGGGGGGGGGGGTGAATTATATATTGTAACATGTAAAAGTTTAAGCCACCCCTCATGTTTCAAGGAAAACTGAAAATGGCTCCAAAGTTTTATTGAAATTTCTCTAAAACGTAAATGGAAATGCAGAAGCAGTTTGTACAATTCTAACAAGCTTTGGGGACGACACTTGAACACATTTCATTCTTCAGCACAGCAGGAATTTTTCTTTCTAAGAACACAACTTTCAGATCCTGTTCATCTGCTGTAGATGGGGTTCTTTTTCTTTGTTTCTGGTACTTTTGTCGTCCAACTGCCCAGGACAAACACACTCCGGAGAACTAAGTTTTTCAGCAAGTAGCTCTTTGGAAAGTGCCTTATTGGTGCAAAAAATTACTGTTTGATTCCAGTTGAACCATTTTTCCTTTTTGATATTCTTGGTAAATGCAATTAAAGAAGTGGGAACAAGTTCTGTGTCTTTGCAGCAGGTTGCTTGTAACGTGGAAATGACAGGAGTGCCATAAAGATGTCAAAGTGTAAGAAACCTTCAAAATAAAAGTGAAAATATAAAGATAAATGACAAAACATAACAACAATGACCTTTTCAGATTTCTTTCGCACATTTTTTCATTTCTTTACACATATTGTCATGTATTCTTAATAGTATTTCTTGTATGCAAGTCATTCTATTTTGCCTTTTCTACAAGGCAGTTTGATGTTCATCCTTTTCTTTTTCCTCATTTTGACCCCTGCAGATTCAATATGAACGAATATTTGGCAAGAGGAAGAACACGGCTCGGAGCACTAGGGGGCAGAGTCTGACTGTGGCTCGAATCCGAGGAAAGCTGACGGTAAAGGCAAAGACAAAGAAAAAACAAAATAATATTTAGGAAATGACACAGAAAATCGAGACAAATGAGTAATGTACGGAGAAAAAATATAGTTTTATGTTTGTGATCCATCTATACTTCTTCACTGATCTGTTCTCACGTGTCTTTACTTTCCCACATTCCTCTTTTCATTTCTGTGTAAACTTCATCTATTTTCTCCTTTGAACAGTTTTCTCCTTTTTTCTTCCTGTATTCCATCTCGAGTTTATCCCTTTTTTTCTTTCATGTTTGAATGATTGATGGGTCAGTGTTCAGTGCCTCAACAATGAAAAAAAAAATACCCATAGAGCTCCGGAAATGAGAAGGTACAAGAACTGAACTGAAAATGAGAGAAAAGGAAGCCAATGTCCAAAGGAAAACTATGAAGAACCTTTAGAAAGCTTTGAGAACTACTGTGCAGGACCACTATGAAATATTACAAGAAAGTCTGGCTTCTGGGAAGCAAAATATGAAGGAATGAGGTCTGTCTGAAGACCTTTGGACAGTACTGTATATATACAGGCTGTCCGTAAAGTCTCTTTACAATTTAAAACATATATCACAAAGGCAATTGATGAGATATAATTAGATTTGTTCTATGTACTCAGTAGTTATCAAAGTTTTTAATCACATTGCATTTGTGTATTTCAGGTATCCTGTTGATGAAAGAGGAACTGTTAAATGAACCGTTTAAAACATGGCTACTCCCCAAGAAAAGGCACAATGTGTGTCATGGTTTATTGAAACAAATCGGATACGCGGACTCAAGAGAAACTACAGAACTAAGTATGGAAGAGTTCCACCGGTCACGTCCCGTCAATTCGTGCATGGCACAAGAAATGTATGGAGACAGGGGCAGTGTTGGATAAAGGCAGGAGTGGACGACCACGAATCACCTCGTTCACCAGATATCACTCCCCTGGACTTCATTCTACGGGTTATGTTAAAGATATCGTGTATCGAACAAAGATGCGGGACATCACTGACCTAAAGCCAAAGATCACTGGTTCCATTGCCACCATTGATGAGTCTGTGCTACAGTGAACATCAAGAACATCTTGATGTGCTTCGTGCAACTTATGGTGCCCACATAGAGGTGCATTAAATTAGTTTAAAAAAAAAAAACTTCAATGTCTACTCCTCATTTTGTAACAATTTCCACATATTTGTCTGTTCATTTGCTTTTGTAATACATTTTTTAAATTGTAAAGAGACATTATGGACAACCTGTGTATATAATAATATCAGATATTCAAAATCTAATCTGGCCCTTTTTCTTCAAACGAGCGTTCTGTATCGACTTCTAACTAATAATGGAGCCCGAACACCGTCGGGTTGAGTTTACTTATACACACACCTTTACACTGTGGAGTGTGTGATCGTTGAAGACCTCACAGGTGTGAAACATGCTCCAGACGTGTGTTTGTCATGTCTGTGTCCTCCACCGCAAAACAATATCTGCCCATTTGTTTGCCAGGGTAGAGTACAACGGTGGCCTTGTAAGCACGGTAGGCTGACCTCGGATCCTGGCGCCCTGATGCTGTCCTTTTATTTCCTAACTGTAGGACACAGAAAACAGGAGCCGCTACCAGATCCTGTTCAGCATCATTTGCTCCTCATGTGACTCCCGTGGATGTTCCTGTAAAAACCCAGTTTAGCCAATCAAAGACAACAACTGGGCCTCTTCAATCTAATAATCAGAGGACTGATTCCAATATCTGTAGTCTAAATGAATCCACGGCTCAATTTTGAGCCAACTAAATCAACTAATTAACGACTGATTTGGTCATTTTCCTCTATAAGTGACTCAAACGGTCCTTAGACTTATTTTGGGGGAAACAAAGAGGCAGTGCTTTCTGTATGACAAAAAATAATCTCAGGTCAGAGTCCAACAACTAGCTTTTTCTAAGCCTCTAAGTGCATCACAAGGTTCATTTTCACTTTTACAAGCATCTCACGCTTGAGTTTCACAGGTCTACAATTTCCAAGTACAGTCAAATCATCATGTAAAGGTCAGTTCGTGTGGTTTGTGCAATGGGTTGTTGTTGATTACCTGTAGGGGACTGCGAATGTGAATAAACTTGGAGGAGAAAAAGGGCAAAAGTTCGATGGCTAATTGAATAAAACAGGGAGGGAGTTATCTGCAGCTTGCATCTCCTGCATCCTGTCATGTCCATGAGGCATGCTCAGAGAAGCGGAGGAAAGAGGGAAGAGGGAGGACGGGTCGTTTGTTCTGTGAGCTCTGAGGTTCCTCCCTGCAGATGACCTCATGTGGGGAGAAGAAGAAGAAGAAGAAGGAGGAGGAGGAGGAGTCCACCGTTCCGTAGCCTACCTTGGTGAATTAAGCTGGGACTGAGTTTGTGTGGAGATACGCTCAGAGGACCGGGAGAACTTTTTTGCAGTCGGCTACTCCTAACATCCATGACATTTCTAAGGTAAGACTTCTAAAGCACGAGGAAGTTAAACACACGGGCGCAGTTAGAGCGGAGAGAGGGCGGTTTGCGCGTGGAGGAAAAGTAGGGATGAGAAATGTTACACTTGTTCATTGGAGTTTGTAGAGGGGAATGTCGGGGCATGCCCACGGAGCGGCTTACGGAAGCAACGGGGTTGACAGCTAAGCGAACCGTGTGTTTTTGTTTTCAAGTTTATCCGAGTCGTTCACCCTCTTGTTTCCAAGCGGTTCCCCGGCTGGCTTGGAAACTCACCGCTACCAAAGCTCGGTGAACTTTAAGCTAAGCAGCGAAGTCGAAGCGGGCTGTGCGTCAGGTAACGTTTCCGCTCCTTTTTGCTTTGGACATTAGCTAGTTCACACAGACTTACGCTGAACTCAAGCTATCAAACTCATTGACAGAAAGTTTCCTTTTTAATTAGTCCTCACACTATAAGGCACGCCATTTTTTTCTCTCTCACAACGGTCAACCTAATTGAAGAAGAAGCGGTCTATTCGATTAATCGATTTTAAAGAAAAACTTTTTAAAATAAAGTAGATACAGACGGTAAATGTATTATAGTTTCTCTGTAAAGTGCTCTAATGAATCCCTTTGGTATAGCTGTCATCAGACAGTGTTTTATCCTGCATTATCACTGAAAAACAAATAATCATTTCCAAAACTGCAGGTTTCATTCAATGAAGTGTTAAAACCCAAAGATAAAAGCTAGAAAGGTTTCAGGCTCTCAAATGTTATGGGTTTTTGCCGAAGTACATTGATGTTGTGTATGTTTTGCATGGAGACTATTGGTCAGTCTTTACAGAGTAGTCGGGGGTAAAAACAACAACATTTGGGCTACATATTGGCTCAAAACCTTGCTGCCCAAATGAAATCTCTTTGCCAAAGCATGGTACAAAAGACTCCTCAGATTTAGCCCCAAGTAAACTTCACACGGTCCGTAGTCGGTCTTAATGTGGCTTTGCCAAATCCTAATCCGAACTGGCTGAAACCCAGGCACCCAAAACCAATCTAAATCTGGAAACCACTGGGCTAGATTCACCAGAGGTGAACCATGGCCAGCCAACACCGTGTGATGACACTGGACCTCATTTGGCTTGACTCCTGATACCCATCTTGGCTAGATCTGGGAAGTTGAACCATCTCTCACTAAGTAGAGGATTGATTGATTGAGTCAGTCAAGTTGATAGTCATCAGCGGTGGGGTACAGGGGTTTCTGTGCTCCTTAACCCCTCTAAAGACTTTCCTCTACCAGATAATAATTGTTGTAATGTAATGTCCGGCTCATTACTCTGCAGATGTTTTACACGGCAATAATTGCCTCTCTTTTAACTGTGTGGTCTCGTTTGATGCTAATGTTAGTCTGTATATTCTGATTGGATGCGGTGGTTTTGAAAGCGGAACCCAACCCAGATACCAGCAGCACAGCAGGCTTTAGGGCTAAAGGACTGTAATCTTGTCCACCCACATAAATTGAGTCATTGAAGTTTGACCACTGGCTGTATATGGCTCGAGCTGGTTTTCAGCGGGTCCCCGGAGAGGAGCACAGCCAGGTGCTTTGAAAACCCACAGCTCTGTTTTCACCTTTAGAAAAATCAATTGAAAATGTCAGAAGCTTTCATCAATTTAGCCACACAAAGTTGTCGATTCTACATCCTCTCTGATTTGGTTTTATGAAATCTTCATAACACCACAGCCTCCTCTTCTCTGCCTTGAAAGGACCGTTACTCGTTTCAGTGTAGTATGAAGGGCAGTAGAGAGTTGGTTTTTCATCACAAGCTCAACAGGTGGAGCAGGCTTTGCCACTGACGGTCATGTCGGTTAAAGGATAAGACCGTTTTTTTGACATTGGGCCCTTGATTTCACATTATAACATGATGTTCTACTCACCCCTGCTTGTTGTTGGTCATTTGGAGCTGTTCCGAAGATATTCGCGAGGCGTCTGGCTGCTCTCTTGAGATATTCGGCCATGAAACAGTTTCCTATGGGCAAGTTTATACAGGTACAAACTATGCTGTTTATAATTTATTAATTACTGTACACTAGCACTGATAACGTGGAGGTGCGTCGCTTACTTAAAAAAATCCGGGTTACTAATTTTGAATTTTAGCTGAATGAATAAATAGGCAGCAGGTCTGTGGGCTGTCTGTGGCAGTAGCACGACGATGACGTCAGTAACACCGACTTTACGACAAAAATTCAAAATTACAGTAACCCGGATTTTTTTAAGTAAGCGACGCACCTCCACGTTATCAGTGCTAGTGTAGAGTAATTAATAAATTATAAACAGCATAGTTTGTGCCTGTATAAACTTGCCCATAGGAAACCGTTTCATGGCCGAATATCTCAAGAGAGCAGCCAGACGCCTCGCGAATATCTTCGGAACAGCTCCAAATGACCAACAACAAGCAGGGGTGAGTAGAACATCATGTTATAATGTGAAATCAAGGGCCCAATGTCAAAAAACCGGTCTTATCCTTTAATGTGAATATTCTCCGTATCCTCTTTCCAGTGTAATTTCATGCAATTTTTACGCTGATCGTGAGAACATTTGAATAGATTTGCATTCCTTTGTGCCAAAGCTACAGCTATCCCAGTTGTCCGTTTATAAGATGTTTGCATTACAGAGCGGTCGTCTTATTGAAAAAGCCACAAGAGTCTGCCTCCTGCTCTCTGCAGAGCCTGGTTCCCATGGTCCACAGCCAGTTGGCCAATAAAAGACGCTGGCATCGGGGTTGCATTGTTATGGCTGAGGAGGGGAAGGCTAGTGGAGCCAGTGACCTGACAGAGAGTCCATACTGAGTTGTTGCTTGAACAAAAAAAAAAAAAAGGATAATGATTTTGTCTTATGAAAGCATTTTTGGTCCCAACAGGAAATCCAGATTACCAGGATTGTTTGAACCCCGTTGTGAGGGAACGGGAACCAGATCTTACTGTACATTTTCCCCGTGCCTGGCCGTGTGGCAATGTGGTGTTTTTGTTATTGCATCAGTGCAAATTGAGTGAAAAGTGTTACTGTTTGGAACATTGTGTTGCGTCACGTATAATCTGCCTGCTTACGCTTCAAAGGAATGCATTTTTCTGCATGGTTTGGCCAGCGGAGGTGTGTGAAAACTGTGACTGAAATTCTTGGACTGCGTCCAGTTGGTTAGATTGCAGTTATGTAAGTCGGTTGCTAAAAACTATGCATAAAGACCCATTTGTGATTATGTGGCTTTGAAGCTGGAAGACACTGGCAAGGCAAAGGGCCCGAATGAAGCAGTTTGCTGTCTTTGCAAATGTCCAGTGGTGCCAGATGTTGGCCGCATCTGCTGCATCATTCAGTGAGCTTGAGATGTTTCTTCCTTGCGTCCTTGCACCACGTGTCCATTTTTCTCTGTTTACAAAATAATTAGCTTTTTGGGAGATTTATAGTACAGTCGGCTCGTGCCGCTTTAACCCAGTGTTTCCACATTTCATGTCTATATGATTCCTCAAGGAAATGTGCCGACTCAGGATCATCCATGTTCGAAAATGGACCAGTTGCCCAGCCCTGTTGCCCAAGTTATGTATTCGCAAGGTAGTGGCCATAAGGCAGCGGAATATTATTGCATTCACAGCATTGTAAATATGGATGGCACACGAGCCCTTTAGCAAAGTGGAATAATGCATTTGCATTAAAGCGTAACGGCTTATGCATAAAAATAGCTGCGCAATTAAATTGCACTGCTTGCCCTTAGGTCATGTATTTAAACATGACAGAGTACCAGCTATGCATTTCAATGTGCCTTGATATTTTATTGATGGCGTTGGGTTGTTTAACATCACATACACACAGCAAATTTCTCCTATCAGAACATCTTCTGTAGTATGGATCGAAAGCCCTGGTGAGCAAGCACGTATGTTTCTGAACACTGTGTGCTTGTGTGCACTTCGGCTTTCAGGCGTGTATCTGAGTAGTGTCTGTTTAGAAGGTCATCTCCGTAACGGCTGTTACTGATTTACATTTTTTCCCAGTCTTTTTTAAATCCCCAGCGATGGACGGGAGGGGCGAGAGAAGCAGCGTAAAAGAGTTGCCGAGTTGCTGTGAACGTAACAAATATTGAAACGTTGTCGGTGCGGAAAGTTGTCAGAGAAGAGTGGAGTGCAGCAGAGTATTTACAACTTGAAATGAAATATTGAGTGACGTTCAGTGTGATTGATTTAGTTGATATTTGTTTAATGATCATATTCGGTACGTCCTTGTGTAAATCCCCGTTAGGGTTTGGTTTGAGGAGGGTGTCTGGAGAATGTGCTGGAACCTGTGTGTGAAGTCTACCTTGCGGCCAGGTGTGCAGCGTGCGCTCTCTTTTGTGTGTGCGTGTGTGGATGCTTGTGCAAGCTTTGCGTTCAAGCACGCAGGAAGGCTATTGTAGTAGTAATGCACACCAAACTGAACTTGACACTTCTCTGTTAACCATTTTACAATAGCCACATGCCACTGTTTAGCAAAATATGCTGCTTTGCACTTTATTTTTACGTTCTTCTAGTCTTAACATTGATATATTAGACACAGGCGAAAAGGGAAGTGCTCCCACCAATGAATGAGCAAAGAGTTGCTGTGTGCAAGATGATGGTGTCCAGCTGGATGTTTTCTTGACATAATAAAGAATTGGGTTAAACAAAACCTTTTAGTTTTTCCATACACATTGATTCGTCCACTTTCCTTTCTTAAATGTTTGCGCTCTTTTATGGTGAACTGAATATTGTGCTCGGTTCACTGAATTTATCTGAAGTGATGGGCTAAGAATAAACCCACACCGCATAGGTGATGACCGCTTATCTGCAGAGAGCTTTCCAGACTGAGGCCCTGGCTGAAATCCTGACTTTATTTGGCTCTCATTGACAATATTAATGCGTTCATGTTGTTTTTAAGGTCTTTTTAACTCGACAGGATGCTGACTTGGTCCTTTGACCCTCTGACTAATAACCCTTAATATGCGGAGAATCTCTGTGTCCGTGTGTGGCAGCAACTTCCTGTAGACTTTAAACACTTCTTGTTAATGTTTTACCCTTAATCAAATACACACTCTACCTTAGCGGCAAATGTCAAACTTAGTGCAGGTAACGGTGATGGTGCGTAATTTGTTTCCACTCCAGATGTTCACGGCCACTTTATTCTACAGCAAATTGGTTCTAGTGATCAAGTTTAATCAACAGGATGAAATAAGAGCAACTCTGATGAGATGATAGTGGTTGAGTTCAAGAGCAGGGTAGCAAACGTCGCATCCGACTTAATTCATGAATTCATGCCACCCAGGGGTGTGTTTTTTCTGAATTAATGTTAGTCACATGTGAGTCTGCATTTCAGGTTTTTATTTTATTTTGCAGCCCCTGGGGTGTAACTAAATTCGGAGCAATGATTGCTGCGTTTAACTTGCCTCAACACCTCTAGAGCAACACTGAGACAAAAAGGTTTAGTCACTGCAGTTGCTGAGACAGCCTTTACTGTTGTGTTCAGGGGTGAAACGCAGCACAAATGTGCACAGTTCTCACTGCAGCTCACAGGATTACTACTGTAACAGTCAGGCCTTTTTAGATAGTGGCACGGTGTCTGAGAAAGTAGACAACAAGCGGCCACCTGATTTGATGAAACATTATCAGAAACGTCATTCGCAAAAGCCAACCAAACTCGAGGGAAAATGTTTAAGATGTGTAATGTAAGTAAAGTCTTCTCTCCCAGAAGCGTGTGTTTTGTGCCAGTAACTGTTTAGATCAATTGGGCGTGCTGACCAGAACAGTCATACTGAATATCAGTGTCATATTCTGAGTGGTTTAAGTAGTAGGATAAGTCTTCTCAGAGGGCAAATGCATTGTTTTAAAATGACTTACCTTTGTTTTTTTTCCCCCCTAATCTTCTACTGAAACATGGATGACTCAGTAACTTTAAAAAGCTGAAAAACTCAACATACTGACTGATGGCCCCTGTCCTCATCTTCTTGTATAATTTCCTTTCTTATGAGTCTTACCCTTATCCTTTTTAATTTTACACTGAGCCATGTGGCTAGTCCTCCTCAATTAGAGACTAGCGTGCTTTGCTCTAAGCTAAAGCTTTTACTCCTTTGATGAAGCACAATGATTTCCCGCAGGAGTAAATAAACAAGAGGTAAAGCGTAAGTTAATGGCAGCATTTTTATTTATTTAAGGTTTCTCTCCTGAACTGCCTTTAGATTTTATTTTATTTTTTTCAGCTCAGATGAGATGGTTTCAAGTCAAAGTTTACGTCTGTCAAAACATTTCGTGGCCACGGCGACTCTCAGCACCACTTTGTGCAGTACATCATTGCTGAACTGCAAATGAACTGCTTTACATGGCGGTTTTCTAGTTTTGTTGGCTGCTCGGCAGTGGCGTGCACAGACATTTTGTGGGGCAAGTGCTCAGGGGGGGAAAAGGGCACTTTTTAGCGCACATGGAACACTATATTATAAAAAAAAATTACACGCACATGTTGAATGAAATTAAAGTGTACTGCTCTAAAGCAGCATCCTCCTTGGTGCCATGTCTTTAAAGATGTTGATGACCTCGTTGTGATTTATCGCAATGTCTTTTTCAATAATATATAAGGCGCTAAACAGTTAACGTGATTCTGACCATGACTCTGATCTTTCATCATTTGGCTTTGCTTTCATCCAGGAAAGCAGAGAGCTGCTTCCCTGGGCTGCCTGCTGTAGCTCCTTTACCTTTTCTCTCTTCAGCCTCTGCTTTCTTGGCATTGTGCTGCAATTAGTAAATCAATATACAGACAGAGACAAAGACAATAAAGAGACCAAAAAGTACGAGAAGGATTTATAGGCTGACTGTTGTCATTACATGAAGGCAGATAAGCATTTTTTTTTATTTGGGCTAGAGCGTTAAACTAGTTTATCAGGTGACCAGTCGGCTAAAAATGCTTAGTTGTTTGGTGCTGTATGAGACATTTTACTGCACAACAAAGTGATTACACGTTGGGCTTAGAGGGCAAACGGTACGATTTTACTTGATCTGTATGTTACCTGGCTGGTGGGGCACGGGAGAAGAAGCCTGCCTGCGACCTGCCTGCTAAGCTGCTATGCTGCTGCAGCACATCTGGTGTGCCCTGCGCGCGACAAAGGAAGAGAGATAGAGGTCGGGCGTGCGTGAGGAGGTGGCTCATTTCGGGGCATTTGTTTTCAGTCGTTTTTAATCGCTCAGGGTTTCAAAAGATCATTTCAAAACCGGCCTCAGTAAAATGTTAATAATAATTTTAAAAAAACAACAAAGTTTCAAAAGGGCACTTTCGTTGATAAAGGGCAGAGGTAGTGGTGCTTCAGCACCACCTGATGTCTATGTATGCACGCCGCTGCTGCTCGGTGTACTTTCCAGTATAAGCCAGTTTGTTCAATATCTTTACACTTTTGTATGTGGACCGAACCTCAAACTGCTGGACGACCGCTTTATCTCCTATATCCGTAAAGGATTGTGGTTGACATCCAATGGTCAACCACAATCCTTTAAGCTGCCACAACATGTGTGTAGCATCAGATCAAGCTGTTTAGACTTTACATTCATATGGTGATCAGTGAGAAAGTTATTACCTGCCAATGAGAGCACTCATTGAGAGTTTACACAGACTTATGGTGCACGTGGTGGCATTTTCGCAAGCTGGTAAGGAGTCTTTTGAATGAAGCCATGCGATGAAACGCTCCCAAAGATGGCTGGACATTTTTTTTTTTTTTTATTATATTTATATATTTTTTTAATGTTGATCGCTGTGAGAAGCGTTGTGCATTTTCAGTGGATCCATTGATTAAGCAAAAAGAATATCACTCAGCACAAATGCGAAAGTCACCTGCTGTTGTGTCAACAGTTACATAATAGTACGCGCCCATTAATTGCCACAAACCATGTTTTGTGGTGATGACATTGATATGAACAGAGACGAGGCTTGTTGGGTCACGCTGCTGCCTTTTCAACCCCTTTTCAAGCATTTTTTTTCCAAGAAAACACCTTGCTAAAAGTATGGCATCTTCTGGTAGGCAGAGAGATGGAAGAGCTTGTTCTTGGTGGGAGTGCTCCAAATGTAGGGGCAGCCAATTTTACCAAGTAGAAGTCGTAAGTGGCTCATCGGCAGCCTTTTTTAGTGTGTGCTGCAGCCAGACGGATGACAGAAGACATGAATGTGAGAGAGAAAGGACATATGAAGGCATTCTTTTGGTCTATGCTATTTTTGGCCATATCGTCCAGCCCAAGTTGGAATATTTCCCGTGTTTAAATTTCAAATAAAGATTAAAAAAAATACTGGTGTGCACCAGTTGTTTGCCATATCTGCTTGGCAGGTGCGGCTCCTCTTTGTTGGGTTGCTTGAGAGCTCTTGACAGATTATTTGTTCTTTTTGGAAGTTTAACATATTGTTTGAAGCCAATTATTTGTTCTCCAAAATCACTTATTTCCTCTCTTGGCTGGATCACGAGAGTTGAATAGATGCAGGAAACACTCGGGTCTAAACAGCAGACTTGTTATGTTTAAAAAAAAGAAAGAAAAAAAAGCCTTTTTTTTTTCTGGAGGGGGGATTTCCTTTTATTAGTGTGAATAACAAGCTGGTGTTTACAGTGGCTGACACTGGGACTGTGCTATCCTCCATACCTACTCCCCATACTTCCTCTTTCAAATGTTTGTCAGCTAACTCTTCCATTGTTTTTGAACCACTTGAACTCGCAGACCAGGCTGGGCCTGTTTCCTGCACTCAGTGAATGGACCATGAAAGAATAGATAATTATGGTGTTCACATGAGAATCTGAAAGACTCCACTTCTAGACGGCGTTTGATGAACCAGTTTTGAAGGTCAGCTCAATGTGAGAATGTCCATGTTGCTATGCCAACAGCGCTGAAATCTGAGCGGGATCTTTCATGTAGAATCGGTTGATGAAGACAGCTGACATAACATTTCGGCAGGAAAGAGATGAGTGCATGGGGTGGAAAATAGCCTTTTGCTTCAGTGCTCGTAAAGTGGTGAAGTTGATCTGAGCCAAAAGGGGCTCTCGCTATTGTCCGCCACCTGATGGAGAACAAAGCAGAGACTAACTCACCAATATCCGATATATGTGAAATGCTTCCCGACCAGAGGCAAACAATCCTTTTTTTTTTTTTTTTTTTCATTCTATATATAGTGGTCTTCTCAGATAACTACAGTGTAGCCTCATGGTCCCATTAACCCCGTGTCATGTCAGCACTGTGCAGGCGAGGATCTTTTTATTCTTCACAGCCCATACAGATTTGAACTATATCACATGAGGAGTGACCTGGAAAACAAACATGTTGATAACCCGAGGCACCCTGGACTCCAATTTCTCCATCCTGAAAGGAACCTGTCTTGACATTGTACTGCATATTAGTCTTTTTATTTTATTTTTTATTGTTGCCTTGAGATTTTCCAAAGTCAAGTCTCAGAAGGCCTTAGTGATGATATGTGTCTGCTATAAAGTGTCAGCGGTGTACTGATGAGGTTTTTGATAAGTATTTGTTCAGTTAACTGGATATTTTTGAAAAGTGTTAAAGACTTTTGACCTCTGGGGTGTTGCTCTTTTGAAATAAAAAGAGACAAAATTTAGAGTGTGTTTTGTCTCCTCAGCCAGTCGGTCTGCAAAAACCTGTGAACCCGTGTGGGGTTTTCACTGCTCTCCGGTAATATTAAGAGGCCCCTTCTAAGGGGCCACGCTAATATACAGACCCAGCTTAAACGCACTGGGATGGACCTGACCTTGAGGGCTTAAGAGATCCTGATCCCCATCACTCTGCATACCATGCAGTCCATGGCTCTTTTCTAAGGAGACGTTTTTCTTCTTTTCTTTTTGAAACAAAGATCACAGTTGAGCGTTTAATATACGTTCCGATTCGTTTATCGTTGTTGGATCAGTCTCGACCCAGTGACAGGAGAGACTTTACTTTTTCCTTACTTGATACAGATGCAGCAGTTGTGTCTCAGTCTCACCCTGGGCACCGACTTGTGTGTGTGTGTGTGTGTGTGTGTGTGCGTGTGTGTGTGTGTGTGTGTGTGTGTGTGTGTGTGTGCGTGTGTGTGTGTGTGTGTGTGTGTGGTGGCTTTGACGGGGGAGAGGGGATGGAAGGAATTTGTCATGTTGGCTTTTGGAATATCAAGAGGGCGTTTCTCATTTCCTTTGGCTGAACCTGGGTGATGTTTATTGTGACTGTATTCTAGAGATGAGCAGCGATCTCCCACACACCAGCCAACTGTTCCA
This sequence comes from Odontesthes bonariensis, assembly GCF_027942865.1. Lineage (NCBI taxonomy): Eukaryota > Metazoa > Chordata > Actinopteri > Atheriniformes > Atherinopsidae > Odontesthes > Odontesthes bonariensis. Next base: position 22,932,188 of record NC_134517.1, on the reverse strand, counting down.
CTAAGTAGGCCAGTGTACTATACTGCACTGCCATCATTAACTGCACTATGTGGTGGAGACTTAAACTGATTTCGTGCTTTGTTACACCATATGCGAAATCCAGTGCTTTGTCATGGATATGCAAACAGAAATTTTCCATTGAGAGCGCACAACCAAATGGATCATGTATACACATTTTACCTGGATAATCCTCAGCCACTACATTCATAATCTTGATTTAGAGTTTGGCTCGGAGGAGTAAAACCCCTCGGAATGTTAATTTTTCTTTTTTTTTTTTTACCGGTCAGTGCTGCGTTGAGATGATTTAGAGGCTTCTCTGAGATTTACCTAATACACTTTCACCCCCATAACCAGTTGGGTGGAGGCTGTGCTGGACAGTGTTTCATCTGACACTATCAAGGATGGAAAAGGGCAAATCAATAGCCTCTCTCAGAGGAGCAGTAAGACCTGGATTTTTAGAGCCTGCCTTCTGGGGTCGAGAACTCTGTTTTGTTTTCAGATGGCAAATCCTTATTTGGTTGAAACCGTCGTTTTCTTTTCATTGGAAAGATTGCTCTGCTGCTATTAATATAGCAGAGTATACCGTAGCAGCCCATAATGTGTTTTAGAGGGTTAGAAACCAAGTATCCCCCACAATTAGCCGCTTTAGCTGCTGTTGCTGTGTTTTTACTATTGTCCAGCAACGTAAGACTAAGAATAATTCCAAAGTAAACAAGCACAACCGGGGTAAACCTCGAGTTTATGTTATACAGTTTAACTCTAAGGGCTCAAAATGCACACCAGCTTGTGAACAACCGTATATCAATTGAAGGCACCAAAGCTCAGCCACATAACATCAATTACATGTGGAATTCAGGGCATTCAGCTGAGTGTTTTCCTGCATAACAAGATAGCAGAACTTGTCCTTTTCTGTTTAAATATTAGAGCATTCTTTCCATGCTTCCCTCCACTGATGACCTGCAGGATTGGGAGTGCTGTGGGAAAACTCCCAGGCGGGTGCCAGCTAAACAGTATGAAATGCGGATATTCAATGTTTGTCTGCAACCAAGTCCGGTTTTTTGGGAACATATTTTATCTTGTATAGTTAGATTTGGGTACATCCTGCATTCAAATCCTGCATAAATCACTCTTATATTTACAGGTAATGAAACAGACTTCAAAGATGGAATGCAGGACAGTCTCCATAGTTTGTTCTTGAGTGACGGTGGATTCATTTCAGAAGTCTTTTTGGCTGACCATTTTTTTTTATTTCCCTTTTCCCCCAGGGGCCCTAAAGAGAGGATTCCACGGATCTTGCCATGTTTAAGGCAGTGCTGAAGAAGAATAGAGATGGAGGCAAAGGGAGCAAAAAAGATTCAGGTTTGTGCAACAGGAAGAAAAAGCAGATAGGTTTCCAGGAAATGGATACTCCAAACCCTCAGGCTTAGAGACTGATCCCACCTTCTGTGTTTAAAAGTTCGTTCTTGACTAAGCCCGATAAAGTGTCTTTCATGGGCACCATGCATGCTAAGGATCTAATTTTATGCGTTCAAATTCAGAACGCATAAAATTAGACAATTTGAGTAAGAGAAAAGGAAATGGATTCGGGAAATAATTTGTTTTATTTACATCTTTGATTCATCCTATCCTGCAAAGGTCCATTTGAAGCATGTCACGCAGTACATACAGTTTAGTTCAGAAATATATGGACACAGGGCTGCGCAATATATCAAAAGTATTTCCTTATCGCAATGTCCACATGCACAATATCAGTATTCCAAGACGGTATCAATTTTGCCAAATTTGACAAGCAAATGTGCATTAACACTTGCACTCTATGCAGAGGGAGATCTGTTTTTGTGCATGTTCTGCAGCTAATCGGCATGTACAATGCTGAAGTGGAATGCAGCCCTTATGATGCACCTGAGATTAGCACCATAGATTGAAGTAGCTGTGCATATATCACAATCTTGCAGCCCTAATGAATGCAATTAATGTGGGCTTAATGTGCAGATTCTCACCTTTTAATTTGAGGATATTCCCACCTAAGGATCTTTATCATGTAGAAGCATCTTACTCATCAGCTCAAATGTGATTAGACAAATGAACATAACTGTCGGTTTAATGCTTTGGAAGGCCTTTACTGCAGTTCTGTTGTTTCTTGTTGGTTTTCCTGCCACAGCAAGTGAAATGCATATAGACTAGTTTGAGATCACATCAAAAGTAAACACCGGTTTCCCAGTGAAACTGGAAGCCACACATACCCAAGCCAGATAATGTTGTTTGGTTTAGATCATGAGCCCTTCTCGACCTCCTCCACTTAGTCCCACGTTTTGACCACCTTTTAGTTTCTTACGTCATCGTGTAAAACCAGGAGAGGATGACAACGGGTTTACGTGGGTGTGTGTGCCAGCGTGTGTTAGTGAGAGCTAATGTATGGCTCTTGTCGTCATAATAAATTGGGCAGAAAACAATATGAGGGCTGTTGCCTGTGTTTGTCCACTTAGTCAGTGGCTTACATTCTCTCTCTCTAGGCCCATTTGAATTATCAGTTAGTTTCTCAAAAGATCATCTCGTGACTCGTGTTCCACCACAGTCCCAAATTTGTTATGAGGACGAGCCACAGAGAAGCACAGCAAAAGGCCCAAATCCAACATGAAGTCGAAGGCTTTTTGCTGCATCAGCAGGGGTAGTGTAGCAAATATTAACCCACTGCAGCCTTTGTTATGTCTCAACCACTGTGATGAGAATGGTCCATCCTTCCATCTTTTATCTATAATTATATCTGGAGGTAAAGTATGATTATTATGTCATGACAGATGTTTTCCTTTGAGTTTTCCAACATGACTAATCATGAGTCACCCTCAACACCACATTGTAGACAAGTCCCTTATTCATGTAACGGCTCCTCCAGTGATCACTTCTGCTTATGCTGCATCTACCAGCCTTGACTTGCTTCACCACATCAGTGGTTGTTTGAGCAGTCTGATTCAGCGGCCGGTGTATACACTGCGTACATGTCTCATAGCACTGCCGTCTCTAACTTTTTGTCTTAATGTTTTTGTTTGACTCGACAGTCGATGTTGAAATTAGAAGGGGAAGCGGTCTGCCCTGTTTTACACGCTGCACTACATCACCTCCATTGCTCTCTGGTACAGACCCAGAGTAAGAAATGACTATTAAAGGCTTTGTATATATAGCTTTTTATGAAGCTGTTGCAACCTGTCTCGCATGAATCACTTGATAACACAGCTTCCAAGTTACCTCGAGAGACACACACACACACACACACACACACACACACAAAAACATCTATCCTTAAACGCAAGAGGATCTGTAGACGTGAAGGCTGGGGGAGTCCCGAGTTTTATGGTGGGATACATCTCCTTTACCCCAACCTCACTTTTCCCAGTTGGACCCCATTCATCAAGTCAAAGCAGCTCCCCGTCCTTTTCTCCTGGTGAGACAATAAAACCTGGACCCTCCTCTCTGTTGTTTAGGGTGCTTAAGACCGATGAGAGGTCACAGAGATTGAGCAGTGCTCGCTTTAACACAGTTTTCATTGCGTGGGGTGTTTTATCTTGGACGCATCTCTCTCTCTGTTCCGGCTCGAGCAGTTCACTTAGTCAGACTCATATAAGTTGATAAGTTTTATATTAAGCAGTTCCCCACCCTATATTTAATTGTCTGCCATAACCGAGGAATTTCAGGTCCTTCCTGTCACAAATGAAGATAGTAGCACAGAACGCCTGATAAGGAAGGCTGTGCTAACCACACTGGGCACAATGAATGATCTCTGAATGATCTGAGACAAGATGGGAGCATATTGCACATAAAATATTAACCTCTGCGATGCAGGATTGAAGATTTAATTTTGATTCAAAAGGTTTTACTAAAGAGATTTCCGTTGAAATTAGATGTTCGACACCATTTAGTTTCCCACCTCATTATATGCCTTTTCAGTCTCTTGGCTCACTCCAATACTATTTTACTTTTATTACATCGTCAGTGAGATTCTTTTAGGCAGTGCATACAAGCTCGTTGGCAAAGATTAGCTTTTTCTTTCCCCCACATCAATAAGAATAGTGTTTGTTTGTCGAGCTGAGCTGAGCTGTTTCCTTAAGAATTCTTAGATACCGGACCACACAGTCTCTCTCTTTGCTTCAGAAGGATGCAAACTTCATGAAAATCTGCTCAGCAACATGTAGTGGAAAGAAGTGGGAGGAAAAACCTTGATAATGCTATAATTGTAAGATAGCTCAGCAGATGTTGCCCATGACTTGGTGGCTGTGGACTGGAGGCAACTTAAAAATGGTCAAGGAAACTTTGCCCCTTTGCCAGATACCACTACAGGCATTAGCTCTCCTTTGGGATCTCCCCATTGCCAAGACCACAAAAACGCACAGTTTGCTAATTTAGTCTCTCCATCTTGTGCTCCTCCTAGAGCTTTCCTCCCCTCTTGCCTCTCTTAAAGTCGTTTTTTGCAAAGAATCTGTTAGGAATTGACTGTTTTGAACCTTTTTTAACTATCTTTTTAAAATCCTATCCTCTGTTATTCTGTTTGAAGCAACAGTACAATAAAAGCTTGAACCGAATGGATGTTGAGGAATTCACATGCATAAAGGCAGTTAACGAAGTCAGATGTAATCAGCTTGTCAACATTGACATTCTAGAACACAAAGTGTCTTAAAATGGAATGAATTTGATCACGGGCCAATAGATTTTAAAGTATGCCTAATGCCTTTGATGGTTGTATGATTCTGCATTTTCCCACCGAGATTTAGTCATCCTTCTAGCAAAGTAGCCCTGAGCGCGCGCCCCCCCCCCCCCCCCTCGCAGAAGTCCCACGCACACCCTTTGAAGCCCGGCAGTCTTGAGTGAAGTGCCCGGACATGAAGTGTTGCTGTTTCCCTGGGAGTGCTTTCAATCAGTTCATCATGTGACCAAGAGAAATCACCTTTTTTGATTCGGCTTTGATTTATTTTTCCTTCTTCCTCCTTTGTTTCTTTTTCCTTCTAGTGTTACTACGTGTGACTTTGTGGGTTCTAGCTAATGCCTCTGAAGGCTTTCCAACATTAGGCTTCCCGCTAAATGAGTGCGGCTGCTTGTAGCAGCTGCCAGACATTTGTCTGTCTGTTGTGGGTGATGCACTGTTAATCACACTAGCATGCGTTGTCGCGTTCGCTTTAAGGCCGATAACAGTTTCAGCTGTTAAGTCCTCCAACTCTCCAACACACACACACACACACACACACACACACACACACACACAACCCTTGTACACACAAACACAACCAGTTGGCAGGGTTCCTCTCAGGTTGGCTGTACGGAGCCAGTAGCCACACACACACACACACACACACACACACACACACACACACCTGTCTTTACAGGGTACGCGACTCCTTTTGTTGACCTGAAAGCTTTGTTTGGACAGATTACTGTTAGTTGTGAATAATGAGGAAGGAATCTTAGGCTGATGGTTTTCATTTCATCGGTTGCATTGATTTTTGCTAAACACTGACAGGTTCACACATGGGTTTTGAAACAACTGATGATAAGCAGACTTGCACAAGAACGTAAAGAATCGCTTCGATTTACTGGCAGAATTTGTAAGTCTCTGCTGTTATGTCGGTTCCAAATTAAGTGCAGCCTAATTTCATCTGAAAAATGAAGAAGGTGCTCAGCGACGTAGAGGATCTGTGCACAAAGTGATGGGAACAGCGAGAGCCTCCTTTAGCGCTCTGTTGCCTCAGCTGTGGTCGGGAATGGTGCACGCCGTCTCTGCAGTTTTCCGTGAGCTTCTCGGATGTTTTGACACAAAACAGTGGTATGTTGCTGCGGGTCGGACGCCAACAAATTGGTTTCAAAATCAGATTTTTTTTATTTTTTTGTATGGCTCTTTTAAATTTTAGATGCCCTTTAAAAGACAATATAGGGTCAAACTGTAAGAGAGCTGATGGTAAAGTTGATAATAAATTTGAGGCCGCGGCTCGTGGTTTGTTCAATCTTTAATATTGAAGCGCAGTATAGTGTAGTCTTACGGTAATCTCTGTTTGACATATTTCCTCTCTGTGGTGGAGAGGAGAACAGCTGACACTGCAGAGATTGCTTTGCCGTCTGTAGTCTTTCTCCTTCAGCTGCCTCAACAGCATTTCTCACTGTTATGGGAGGACTTTCCTCTATAAACAAGATCCACAGGTGGCAAAGCAGTTATTTGTCCAAACAAAAAAGATGCTCCAGATGAACCGGTGTAGAAAAATACACTCTATAGGCTTAATCTTGCTATTTGATTGAAATAATTAGTTTGTGTGTTATGGATATGGACATTAACAAAGATTTCTCACACTGCCACAGGCCTAACTGCTTATAAGTCGAGCTCTTCTCTGTGAACTGTTGGCTCGCAGCCTCTTTTCTATCCATATCTACTGTCTAATAGCTACTGTAGCCATTTTGAGGCATGCTACCTCTTGTTCTGTGCCTTCCAGGCAAATTTCACTTTTTAGAGTAACAACAACAGACAAAGCGCTCAGCCGACGAGGCGCAGTCTTTACGTGCATTGATTAACTTTTAAAACATCTTTATCAAGATGTTACATATATGCGCGCATACACGGCAACAGAAACGGAGGGAAGATGTGTCAGATTGGGATATCTTATGCTCAGACTAAAACCACGTCTCCTGTATCATCAGCTTCCGATTTTCCTTCTGGAAAGCACCTCGGAGTGAAGAATAACTCCTGCAGCTATGAGGCTCTGGTCTACCTTTTGTGTCACAGTTGAGACTTTAAAATGGTAAATACTCTGTGACATAAAAGTTCTTCAATCACCTCTGCGAACACCTTAGGGTTAAAATTAAATTGGCATCCATCCATCGGCCTTTTTTCTTTCTTTCTCAATTAGAATAAGACTATTGACAATTGCTCAGTGGATTGCTGGCTCACATTTGCTCTTTTTTGCTCGCAGTCATGTTTATATAGATTTTCATGTCCAGACAGTTATGGTAGGACTTATAAAGGTGGAGAAAGAATGCACCTGATTTACAAAGGAGACCATTGAGTGCACAGACCTACATGGCTATCAAAGCACTGTGCAGCCAGCAGGCAACGATTAGCAGGGCGTAGCTCAAACCACATCTTTCACTTGCACACATTCATGCAAACACATGCGCACACAGAGACACACACACACACACACACCCCCACAAACCTCAGGTGTATCCACATTAAACACGCCCTTTCTTTCCTACTGAGAAGCAAAAAATAAATAAAAAAGCAGTGAACCTGGCTGGCCTGTCTCACCGTTTCTTTTTTTGTTGGGACTTTAACAACAAATACTTGGCCCTGGCCATTTTCTCTAAATGATTTAAGGATTCTAAGAACGAAGGTAGTGGGACTAATCATTTTCATTATATTCCAAGCGTTTTAATTGGCTTGGGAATGTTGCGTTTCATGCTCTCACATGGAGCTTCACTGGAACACGCGTCACATGTGCGCAAAAGATTCTTGCCTGTGAAGCTAAATGTCTTCGCTAAGGGCTGCTGGGTTGTTATGTCTGTTTTTCAAATCAAACTGTTTGAATTCAAGAGATTATTCTGAAAATAATGCTCTAGATAATTCAGTAACGGATCGACACCAACACTCCTATCCGACATCAGAAAGGTATTTGGGGAGCGAGGTACCAACGCTAGCTATCAGTCCAACTTGCAGTGAATTGTGTTTAATGGGTAAACTTGACACTGCTGATGTTACCCCGACAGGAATTTGGAAGAATGCTATCATGGATCCCAGTTGCCCGCGTTCTGCTGTAGCTGTCGCTACCCTTCATTACCCTGATTTGCCTCCCATAAACTTGGCATCAATGGCGCCTGTGACCTTGGAGGTGTACGGACTACCATTAACTAGAAATTAAACAAGGCCTTGATGGAAGCAGGGTGTGATGGAAGCTACAGCGTTGCAAAGATGCATGCTTTCCCACCACGTTCCCCTCCGTTTCCCCTTTACACCTCACCGTATTGTTGCATTTGCCACATCAAAGAAGAGGAAAAAAAACATTTTATCAGTTAACATGGGTGTTTTAGATGGTCTTTGAAGGGGTGATGGTGGCTGTCATGGCAGTTCATTGGCTGGAGAGGTCAGCAGGCCAAAGGTTTTTCTAATTACAAAACGACCTTCAAGGGCAGACGCATTCCTTCCGTCTGATTTCTCCTCTCTCCCCCCCTCCCTTCTCCATTATGCTTTTATACCTTTAACAAACTTCGTCTATGATTTAAATGAGCACTTTAAGTGTCCCTCTTTATTTAGAAGAGACTACGCCGTGTCATACATTGAGTTGTTGCTTTTCATTACCTAACCTTACTGAGGTTCACATTGGTATTTTCTTTTTGTTTTTCCCCATCTTCTACCATCACTATGGAGACACTGTTCACTTCTATCACACTGTCTGACTCTTAGTCTGGAGCTTGGAGCCCCTCTCTCTCTCTCTCTCTCTCTCTCTCTCTCTCTCTCATATCTCTGTCCTGCTTTCCTCTCTTTTGCTTTTCTTCTTTTTTTTTTTTTGTTTTGCCTGCAGAATCTCTTGCCATCCTTAGCTCAGGCAGGTTTGAGAAGGCCTGAACTAATGACCCCAGCTCCTTTGTGCCCAGCCTGAAAAGAACAGGGCATAGTGCTGATTGCAGAGAGGAGTGTCTCGCTAAGTTTCGGTGAGCTATTTTGAGAACAGCTTTTAGGTAAAGAAAGTTTGCTAACTCTTAAACATATGTGGGTTTGAGCATAGGAATCATGTTTTAAGACACAGAAAAGTAGCCTTTTTGGTTTGAGATGAGGGTCGTATACCTTCTTAGGTTTTTCTTTTTTCTTGAAAATATATCTGAAAAGAAGTTCCTGCCCTCCCACAGCTGATTGATTCTAAGTTCACACGAATGAACCGTCAACCTAGATTTTCAGCATTGGTGCAAAGCTGTGAGATTTTCCCTGATTCATGTTTACTTTTGGGATTAGCTTCTTTTGAGGAATGGGGCCGTCGGCCTTTGTACTACATCCTTGTCCATTTAACTTTACTGAACAGGCTGTTGTCCAGAGGTTAGTGATGTTCTCATGACCTCACCTGGCCCCAGAGGGGGCTCTGCCTAATGGTCTGTGCTAATGGCAATCCAAATCTGTCATTAAATGACATCTCCATGGCAACATAGGACCACAGACATTGTGCTGGGAATCTGGGAATAGAGCTTACTTTTTTTTTTTTTTTTACCTCAAAGCTGCTTTATTCATAACTAACAGATAAAAGTCAGAAATTGTATAAATTTTGAGGAATAGCTGGGGAAAAAAAAGAACAAATGAGCCTCCGTATTGTGGCACAGTGGCCCCAGAACTGTGATCACTGCATTAAAATGATTGATCACAACACGGGCATGTGTCCTTGGTAGTCCGTCTGTCCTCTGTCTTTAACAGCTGTGCTCATGACTTGTAGAGGACAGTGTTGTTATTAACCCTGTTTAAAACCCCATGTGAGCATTTTTATGGTTTTACTGTAGCGGCATTAATGCATCCATGGCCCCTTTACGGTCCAGATCAAGCCTTTTATAATTGAATCAATCAAGCGTCCATATTCCTTTACTTTTGAACAGAGACACTACGAGTGAATCACGTGAAAACAAATACCAAAAAACAATGGACTGTGATGCTGTGTGCCATTACGTTAGGCCTTCTTTATGATAAGTCTTACATGTAGAATATAAATTCTTTATCCAGGCTACTAAGAACTTTCAGCATCTCACTACCTTTGTTCACCAAAAGGCTCAGTTTGTATGTGTTCACAATTCTATTTCACCTGGTTATCACTTCACATCAGCTATTCTTATGTAGGCCAAACGGGTTCCACGCATTTTTTAGGTATAATTCTCATAGTTAGAAGGGTGTGATTACAATCTGCCTCACTTGATATCATGAAGCATACAGTATTTCTCATCTGTCTGTCCCTTTTATTGGCCTTCCTATGGCTCCCTTGTCACAGATCTTAAGATGAAGCATGGTTAAGTCTCAGGCTACGGCTACACGAAAACGAAACGAGGTTTTTTTTGAAAACGGGTTCGAAAATTCTTGCGACCACACGGAAACGCGCTGCTGTCCAGACGACAACGATGAAACGATACAATACACACGCCGCTGTGTCACGCCACGCTGTGAGACAATAGAGAAGTGTTAAAATTGGCTCCCAGCGTCAACGTGTGACTGACGCAAAAACGTTTTCGCTGTAACAATGGAAACGAAACGAGGCCGTTTTCAAACTTTCCCACTCTGGAACCCGTTTTCAAAAACTATCGTTTTGGGGTAGTGGGAACGCCGGCTCCGTGTGGCCGCGACAGCGAAACGATAAGAAAAAGTATCGTTTACAGTGAAAAACGTTTCCGTGTAGCCGCAGCCTCAGTCAGGCTCATAGTTGTTGTTTTTTTTTTTTTGTTGTTGTTTTTTTTTCCCCATATCCCCTTAAATTGCCAATTTATGAAGAGGAATGGGAAATGTCATGGTGCTTGACTAGTGCTACCCTTCACCTCCTCCTCCTCCTCCTACTCTTCTACTTCTTATTCCCAAGACACACACACACACACACACACACACACACACACACACACACACACACACACACACACACACACAGTCCTCTTTGCCAGTCAGTCTCTCCCTGGGGCCATTGGGGGAGGCATTCCAGAGCCCAGACCTCTGCAGAGTTGTGCATCAGAGGGAAAAAGAGATGGACACATCTTGGTGTTCCTAGATTCACTATGCAGTGCTGTCTTTTCAGGTTTTTTTTTATTTCTTTCTTTTATGCCAAAAAAAAAAAAAAAGAATCTGCTAATTTGTTTTCATTACCAAGCAAGTATGAATATGTGTTGTGAAGGTCTCAGGGCTACAGAAGGGCTCTTGTTTCTAACAAGTTGAAACTAACTATGCTGTCAGGGACACTGTCTGGAACGCCAGCACTGAGGGGGTGTTTTCAGATTCTTAACACACTTAAACACACACACATAAGGAAGAGCTATCATATCGGCTGCCCTTTGCTTCCCATGTGCTTGATTTTTGCCCCAGAAGTGCAGCACGGCGCACGTTGGAGAAATGTTAAATCAAATCAAATCAAATCAAATTTATTTATATAGCACATTTCATGTACAAACAGTTCAAAGTGCTTTACATAAAATAAAAGCATTGCAGCAGGGAGTGTAAGAAGCATTAAAAATACATAAAAGAATATAAAGAGAAACAAATAAAATAATTTAAATGAATTTAAAAACAAGCAACAGTCTAGATAAGTTAAAAGATATTTCATGCATAGACACATGAGAACAGAAATGTCTTTAACCTGGATTTAAAAATGTCTCCATTTGGTGAAAGTTTAATCTCCACTGGCAGTTTGTTCCACTTGTTTCCGGCATAACAGCTAAATGCTGCTTCTCCATGTTTAGTCTGGACTCTGGACTGGACCAGCTGACCTGAGTCCTTGGATCTAAGAGCTCTGCTGGGTTTATATTCTCTGAACATATCACAGATGTATTTTGGGCCTAAACCGTTCTGGGATTTGTAAACCATCAGCAGGCTTTTAAAATCTATTCTGTGACTTAACAAAATGCGAGACATCTAACACAGTTTGCTTTATTATTTATTACTTACATCAGTTTGAGTTATACAGCCTTGTGTCCGACTGCCAGGTACGGTATTTCGGCTGTTTTTATGGCTACCGCCGGCTGAATAAAGTGGTCTGAAATTTGAAAAAAGAACTGATTGTCTTTCGCGTGTCTATGGCATGGCCTTGCTTTTCCAAGTTACGTTTCAGCATATCTGGTGAATTTGAACTAGAAATATTTTCAGTGTATTAGAATTCAGTCCTTGATAATTATAGATAACTTACACCCTCCCCCCACCCTGTAATCTTTGTCCGCGTCTCTCTCCTCTCTGTGGGTTGTTGTGTGTTAACCATGACAGCTTTTGTCAGACTGTCCCTCTGCTCTTGGAAATACACAGGGAATCCTCATTGGCAATCAGTCTAGCGAAAGAATTCTCCCCTTTGGTGGTTTGTCCTATGGTCGTCGTGCTTTGTGTTATGATTGAAAGAATCTGCATTAATTAAAGTCTCTCTTTAGACCCAATGCTTAGTGGCAAGCTAATGTGCCGTAAATATGTATGGAAAGAGTTCAGAATGGGAACTAGATTCATATTGTTTGGATTTTATTTGCTTTAGCCATATATTTTGCACTATGAACAATATTCCCCCTAGCATGGCCTATTTTAGAGTCTTTATCATTAAGGAGGGGGGGTCATTGCATTCCTACAGAGGCAGTGACAGATCGCATTCCTCTCCACAGCTTTACTTGAGGGGAGAAAAACGGCGTCCAGATTTAGACCCGTGAAAGACCTTTCAAAGGATTCCGTGTACCTTGGATGCTGGCTGGATAAAAACTGGATACTTCCACCATGCATTAAGAGAAAACGGTTTTAATTGATTTAGTTTGTGTGTAATCATTTTTCCAGTTAACCTTAGTAAATTCTCTGCAGGAGTACAGCTCCCTCTGTTTCGAGGACAGATTGCAACAGAAACATTTGGTGGTTAAACTGATTGTTTATTTAAAGTATGATTTTAATTTTAATTTTTAATTTTTTGCACAGATGCTATCCTCACTAATCCTTCAGCTGAGGGTTGTTCATTTCCGTTTTTCTTTGAAGATTTGATGAAACATACAATTTTTCTTTCTCCTCTGGCATTGATGCAGACGCATGAGTGCAGTGGAACCATCGGTTTGAATGAACATTTAAGGATGACTCACATTGCCCCTCTCAAAAAATTGATTTGTACTTTAATAGATATTCTTCTAAATCGGTGCCTTGAAATAATATTGAGCTGTTTCATGGGTTGGGTGTCCTCTTGGGCTCTGGACCTTTTGCTTTGATGAGGAGGAAAGAGCATGCACGGGACTGTAATCATTTTTACATCATCCAGGGCCAGTGCTGTATAATTAGAAAGGGCTGCTTTCCTCGACCACAGCAGGGGCTGAAATTGCAGGCCTGCCCCAACCAGGGTTTTTGGAAAGTAACTGAAATAGAACTGGCAAGTTTCTGTCCTTGTGTCCGTTTATGTATTATAGTATCGGTCAGATGGCAGCGCAGTCACCATGACACACTGCTGCCTGTTCACCAGCACTTGGATGACAAGCTTTTATGTGGCGCCTCATGTTTTCAGAACCAGCTACCAAAATTACAACTTGATCTCTTTAACATGCAGTGTGGCTTAAACCTGCATCGGCCGCAACCCTCTGTGACAGCAGCAAGTTAACGGCCTGCTGGCAGCTGTTAACGTATAGCTGCGTAGTCTCGGTTCAAATGGACCTTCTCTGACACAGGAGTGCGCATTGTGCTGTAGCACCATCACCCAAATAATAATAATGCTACCTTTTTCATTATTTGTTACATTTTGTCTGATGAAAGCCAATTGTTAAAAGCTACGGATCAGAATTGGTATGAAAAGGTGGACCTACTGCATTTCAGGGTTATGTTTTCTCGATTGTGTTAATGTGTCATTATAAGGCATTCAAGAGGCATCTATGCTTTTTTTATTTATTCATGATATAAATTTGAGGGATTGAAGAAAATAAAAGATAACAAAAGGCTGTGCTGGGTTTATGGTCAGTGCAGTTCAAAGTCCTGTATGAAAACTGATAGATGGTTCGTGTTTTATGCTCACTTTTCAAAGAAATGTAATGACTTTCTTTGTATGACGTCTTTTCACATCTAAACCACAATCAAACACGCACAAACTCTACCTTTTTTAGTAGAGATGTCCCTCGGTGTACATGTCCCAGTCAGGTCAAGGTGACGGCAGGTCTTGCCCTTTGCTGGCTCTCTCACAGGTTTTTCCATGTCTGCAGAGGTGTCACTGGAACCTCTCTCCTTCCTGTTGCGGCATTCCTCTTTGTTTAGGAGTCGTTTAAACACAAGACAGCCTTGTGTCCACTTTGGTGCAGAAAATGGGTTTCTGCTTCTGATTAGCGAGAGCAGAGGGGTGCTAAAAGTAGCTTTAAAGCATTCAGGGGTTTCTCCAAACCTTTGAGCAGCAGGCAGGAGCCAAAACTAATTTGCTGAAGTCCTGAAAACGGGACCGAAGCTCATTCCCGTGGTCCACCACATCTACAGTTACGACTCGGCTTGGTCTGCTCTGTGTTACTTGTTAGGTAATGCACATGATCACGAGGCCAATAATTCATACATTTTAATTTGTGGCAGTGATGAGTGAGCAAGTATGATCCTGCAGAATAGATTACCACGCTGTGAGCCAGCATAACCGCCGCGCTGGTCTCTCCATCGAAGGTTACTTTTCAGTAAAGCAGGCTACCCCCCCCAATCTTGAGAGAAAACTAGTCAGCAGGTAAAGTAATTTGCAATTTCTTTTTGGCACACGTAGGGACTTTGGGGAAACATTTCTGCGAACGCAACAAAATACTGTATTTTGACAGGAGGGAGACAAAAAAGTGTGGGAAATCTCTCAACCAGTGTGCAATTTGGATGGCATCAGAAAAAACAGTGACGCCATAAATGGGCTCATGTTGTCAGCCAGCACTTTCTTCTTGGCAAACTTCTTTCTTTCTTTTTCTTGTCTCGAATGCTTTGAGATGATCTTTTTACGAAAAGATACAAAAAAATTTCCCTACTTGCATCAAGATTACAGATGGCATAAGATGTTGAATACAGTTGGTCTTGGGTCCATCAATCAGTTCTCATCACTAAGCACATTTACCCCGAATTATTGTGTTCTTCCAACCAAAACCAGACTTTTACAATATATGTTAAACCTCTTAGTCTGACTGAAATTGTATGAAACTGAGCTTCTTAAAACCAAGTTAATAAACACAGATAATGCGGTCAGAGTTCGAATTCCTCCTGCTTGTATACGCTCGACAATATTCGAAAGGGCCTATGCTTCAAAGCACCATAATTTTTTTTTCTTTCTTTATTGGAAGCAATTTCACAGGTAGCAACATAGAAGACTTCCATTCAATCATTTTTCCCCCCAGTTTTTTATCCCTCCCACAATCCCACCACACTCAACGGAGAACAGTTCTATGAATTCAATATCGACATAAACAGTACAGAATACATGCAACAAATACACGAATAAGGAAAATGAAAACGAGTAAATTTAAATAAAAATTTTACAAAACAACAAAGGAAAAAAAGAAAATAAATCCAATTTGAATAAATGAGGGGCTCAGTCATCGCAATTAGGCAGAGATGTCAAAGATTCAGTATAATTTAAGCGAGGTCTCTAAGTCTTTTCAAAAGGACCTAAGGAGCCATTGAGGGAAAATCTAAGCTTTTCAAGTTTAATGGACAGTAGCACCTCTTTCACCCACCCGCTGTGAGTGGGTGCAAGTTTTTCTGGATACAGACCAATGAAGCTGCGCTCATTCACATGTTTTTCTGTCTTTTGTCAGACATTTCTTTTTAGGACTGTGTGTCAACTCTCAGTAGCCTAAAACATTTCCAGACTGGCCGGCACTAATAAAGTCAAGATTTTGTAACTACAGCGTCATCTGACAAAGTCACCATTCAAGATGTTTTGTGCAATGTGATGTCACAGAATGACTCGCCTTGAACTCTTGAACCCTCGTGTGTGTGCAACGGGACCAAGTTGAGCCGTAACTGTAGCTCGACTCGACTGCATTTCATAGTGCTGACTTACTGGATGAGACCAAATGGTCAAGGAGACTTGACAAGTATCAGAATCCTTTTTTTTTTTTTTTTTTTTTTTTTGGTGTGTGTTTTACTGAAATACTGAAAATGGCACCAAAGAACAGCCAGGCAGTGTATTTAGTGCATTACAGAGTATCTCTGCTTAATGGCCAATGACGGTCTTATTTGCTCCACTAACTTGATGTCCTTCTCATGTGTCCTCGAGGCATGGGAAATGCTCACAGGTCCATGACCCCAGGTTTAAATACACATTAAACAGCCTTGTTTTTCCCAGACCCAGGTCTAGCAGTCATCCTTGTTTGTGTCCGCAGCAACCTATTAAAGGACTTGTCTGTCTCTTTCTGGCAGCTTGTTCATTTGAGGTCATGAATAGCATTAATTGTCTCTTCTCCTTGATGTCACTAAATGACTCTAGTTATTTATTTGCACGCAGCTTGAATGTCAGAACTACCAAAATGAGCTCTGACATGCACTTTTTTTTCGTCTTTTTCTTTTTAGTTTCCATATTAATTTGTTTTTATTTGACTTGCACTAACTAAAAAAATTGCCAAAAGCATCGGTCACCCTCAAAGCAGTTTCATAATGTTGACATTATAACTGGAAGGCATGGCATTCAATTATCGTAGAAGGCTGTGGGGAAAAATCTAAAATGAGCAGGACTCTCCGTTTAGTGGACAGTGGGAGTCATCCCTACACGGTGAATCCGGGAGATCGTGTCGCTTTAAAGCCACAGTTTAGTACCGGTTAGTTTCGGAGAGTACCGGCGCACGGTGTGTGTGTGTGTGTGTGTGTGTGTGTGTGTGTGTGTGCGCTTCCAGGGAAATTTAAGAGATTGATGTATAAGTTTAGTTGGGAACCTCAGAACTGATTCTCTGCTCTTTTTTTAGATGATTATAATCAGTGTAATTCATGAACTGTAATTAGCTTTTCAGCTTGATTCATCAGGTTCAGTTGCACCCTGTATGTTATGGGGAGGACTGTTATTATGTGAACTTTACCATTATACTTGCCTGCTGACAACATGAATGTAACTGCGTAGATATCTGCAAGAAATGATCTGTGACCCCAGATTTACAGAAATGCACCTTTAACTGATTTCTCTGCAGGTCTGTGCCACCTTGCTGTGAATCGAGGCCACATCGGTGTCAGAATTATATAGATGTAAAAGCTTTTATGTTGTTGTGTGACATTTGAAAGTTTAACACTTTCATCGGACAACTTTGACATGTCTTTTTTTTTTTTTTTTTTTTTTCTAAAGTTTTTTTTTTATATGCACTTAAAAATTCCATTCTGTCTGAACCAGACTGACCTCTGCAGCAAAGAAGATTGGCGAGGTTTCCACAGTGGTTTTCCATTATAAACATTCAGAGTCAGGACGGTCGTAAAGGAAATTATTCGGTACATTTATTCAGTTGCGTCGGCTTCCAAGTCATCCTCATTGACCTGAAGTTCAAAGAAAAGGGTTTTGCACTCTGGTAAAGATGGTTTTTCAAATGGGGAAACTATATCTAAATCGGATAATTTCTCACGTCTTCATTGCATAGAATGCCATCACTGTTGGTAGAATCGCTTCAATCATCATCACTGTGGTTAAAGAGTTTCAAAGTAATTAAAAAGAATTTTCCAGTTGAGGGGCTCAAAGGCTCGTGCCTACATTCTGATAGTTATGCTGTCCCAATAAAGCTAAATTTAAATGTCTCACCATTTGTCTCAAACGTCAACCTTTGTCTACTTTCTTCTTCTGTACAGTGTCTTACAATGAAGTCCCAAAGGAATGTGAGCAACAATAAAGGGACAAGTGAAGCAGTGACCGAGGTTAAATTAGAGTTTTTGGGAATTGAAGATGGGTTTTGAGTCATTGGCTAATTGGTTATGAAGTCTATGTTATGCTTAAGAAACGTATTGAATCCAGCTTTTAACCTATCACACCTGCAACTCCGGATCCTGAAAGCTCAGACATCGATTGCTACATGCCCAATGTGAAACTGCACCGAGATATGAAGCAGACCACTGACTGTTGATAATGCAGGAGTTCTTTTTTTTAACTGCATTAGTTATGTGTTCTTTAGTGTATCTAACTATCAGTAAAGAACTAAACAAGTATCAAAATGTATGCCTGCTGCCTGGATTTTGGCATTCTTTATTTGGTGTGAGGTAACTGTGACTCTCCTCAACAGGTGATGTTCACAGCCATTGTGCTCAAAGAAGATTCCCACCCGAGGGGAACCCCCAGTCCCAGGGTCCAGGCAGCGGTCACCCTAATGCACAAGATGATGTTTTCAAGCTGGGTTTTTCCAAGGGAGTGTCCATGTCTCTCCCTTCGTCGCCTCTTCTGCCGCGGCAGTCCTACATGATGCCCTTACGCTCCAACAAAAGATCACCAGGTACTTTTTTTTTCTTTTTCAAACCTCTCACTCCATTTAAAGCTAATCATTCATCACTTTCTTTCATCATAATCAACCGTTTTGATCGGTTAGATGTTGCCCGCATCGTTTTCAAATCATAAGAGATGATTTTATTTTAACGCTGCTGGATATTTTTCAACCGTTAACGGCTCAGAATACGTTGTCAGCCCGATTCTTTCATTGGAAGCCCAACAACAAGCCGGAGAAATCTAGAGTTCACAGACAAAGTATTTATTTTGGACACAGGGAAAGTATGGCAGCACTGGACTCGGAGTGACAGAGCTCTCGCAGGAAATCTCTCAGCTCGAGCCCCGATATCCGGAAATAGTTCATATTTATCATCTTCACATTTATGAGGTTGGACTTACACGCGACCGAGTATAATTAGCCAGTTATTAGTGACATGAACAGGCCAACCACCGTCCACGTCATGTTGTTGGGATGTGATAAACAACGTTTATAGTGTGTGAGTGTTGCTTTAGGCGTGTATCTAATGTAACAGACCGATCTGACAAGAAAAGCTTCATCTGTCCCAGTTATGTAGTCCAGTTATGCTATCTTAAAGTCTTGGACCATTCAAGTACATACATTGTGTAGTATGAGCAGAGTGGACAAGCACAAAATAGGAACATAGACACTATGTACTCATATTCTGTATTTCAATAAACAATCTAAGAACACAGCTAATTATTCTGCTTTTTGGGGCACACACTCAGTGGGGTCACATGGCACTGAAAGAATCGGATTAAGGGCTAAATTAAAATAAGACTGAGTTATTAAGTTCATGTATACACCTTAGTTTGACAAAGAATTGGACCGGATCGGGTTACTCGCAGTCGGATTAAAACCCCGAGATAACTCGGGTGAAAGTCACACTAAACGTGCTTGTAGACGGTGAAGCACGTGGTGAACTGGACTTTGCGTTCTGCGCATGCTCAAGATTTTTTTCCCGGGGTCGTGACCCGGAAGTCAAAGGAGACGATATTACTGTTTTTGTCGCCGGCGTCGGAAAGAAACAACGCAATGGAGAATGCTCCGTTATGCATCGCGTTTGTGCAACAAGCAGCTCATCACAAACGAAATGTAGAGGGACGTAGCTTCATCTTGCTCTTCGTTTGCCATTTTCTCGAATGCCTGAGTTTGTTGTTGTTGGTGGTGGTGGTGAGGAGGTCAACCGGAAGTGGCTCTATTAGCAATAGTTGAAACGGGTACAGAGCCACCTATCGTACCGGGGTATGACATGCTTTGTGCCAATGATTCCATTTACTCACCGCCATATATACTTGGATAATTGCCCTTGCTCAAATAAGGGGCATAATCCACCTCTAGCTATAATCAAATTAATCTGATCATGTAGACCCACTGACTGCAAAGCAATTGGGTTAATCCAGTCACATAATGACAGCTTTATTTGACTTAATGGGCCACTACAGAAGTGATCACTACCTTCAAGTATTTTTTTTAGAACTGCTTAACATTGGACAGCCCTCCAGATTATTGCTCTCAGTCCTAAAATACTGCTGGTGCAGCTTCTAACTCAGTCCTATCTGAAACGTGTCCAGCAGTTCTGAGTAATTGTCTGTTTTGGAAATGTAAAAGTACCACTGACTTGAGTTATATCGTCTTGACAGTTAGCACATTCTGGACCCCGCCGGAGCGTGGGCTCGGCCTGCTTACAGCAGCTTGTTTCTGTCACATCACCCTTGTATTTGATCTCCTTGTGTTGAAGAAGTGGTCTCTTCAACTGCACCATGTGTTTACATTTCGCTGGTTGGTAATGGGCGTGTGTTTACACTGGATCCGAGTCCTCCAGGGCTACTTCTATCCGACATGTTGAGAACATTGCCACCATCTGTGGACTGCTTCAAAGCAAAGAATACCTTTTTGTGGCTGAACTTGTTTCAACCTGAATCTTTGTACTCTGGGGACTTGGCACAGAGAAGAGAAATCCTTTAAGTGGTCAGTGTGCCTGCCCCCCCTCCCCACTCACATGTGGCACTCATCTGTGGGCTATTCGATGAGCATTGTTTAGAGTGGTTACAGCTTTGATCTGTTTAGTGTTAGGATGGCTTGATGTGAAGTTGATAGCGTGGTTTAATCCTCATACAAACCTGTGCCAATTTCTTTTACATATCCTTTGAACCCCTAATTTAAAATTTAGGGTAATCTTGTTTGATTTGATCATATTCTGCTGGATGGAAAGGTTATATATGCTGATTTATCACCTTCTCTAACCCCTTATGCATGTTTTATCACCAAATTACTCCCAAAGCTTTATTTGTTTGCCTGAAATTGTGATGCAGCCCTTGATGCAGATGTTCGTTGAAAAATGCATATAAAGAAAAATAAATAAGAAGACAAGTATAGTTTATATTTGCCAAAGGAAATTTGTTCAGTTCACTCAGAGTAGGCAATGACTAAACCGACTAAATAAAGTGCCGATGAAATGTTCATACAGACATGAAGGGAGAAGGGGAAAGATGAAGAGATGAGGCAAGGTTTGTGAAGGTGAAAAGGACCCTGGGGACAGAGGAAGGGGAGCACTCATTAAAGACACATTCCCTCTTGGAGTGCTCTGAGGCATGGAAAAAGGGACAAAATGGACTGGCAAGATAGTATGAAGGGCTGGGGGAGGGTCCGCAGGCTCTCCTTCACTGTCCTCACAGGTAACTGTGAAATCCCGCAGGGGGAGAGTTCACACCTCCAGTTAATAAACACATGCTGCAGGAAATGTCTCGGCTCTGTGACGAAAGCAACATGGCTTCTCGTGCTGTGTTTCTTGTTGAGCCAAATAGCTGTCACACAATACTTTAGTTAAAGAAGACAAACAATAAAAGAAATGTAGCATATCTTTGTTTAAAATTAGTTCTGCTGTTGTTTCATTTGAAACAAAATGGCCACTGACACAGGTTTGTTTGGTTTTGGTTTAGCAGGAGATGGAATTATTTCAACATAAACATGGGTGAAATATAAGGGTATAAGGGTACTGACCTTTGGCGACTGGTTCCATTAACCCTCTAAGACGCGAGGCATGTACACACTCATCTATTGCCTTGAGTCTTAGGCTCTGTTTACATTAATTCATTCCACCATTTCTGCGTGTCGGCGTCTTGCAAACTATTTACATTTACACTGAAACGGGGATCGGCTGATTCGCTAGTCACATGACTAATCAGCCATCACATCACATGATCGCCCTTGCATCTGGAGCATGAGCAACTGCTTTATATTAACAGATTTATCAGGGCTGCTCTGGACATTCAAAAGTTGTCGCGCCATTCTTCGGCGACAACAACTTGGTCCACGAAATTGTCCCACCATGCGCTGCTTCTTCCCGGTCTAACCCAAAAGCGGCGCTCCATGTACGGCTTGCGTTGCTGCTGTAGCTCAGCACTGCGGATCCCCGTTTCTCACCGTTTACAACTGCTAAAATCAGCATCGTATGCGAATGCTTACGTGGGCTCCGGCGTCTTTGAATCCTTCCACCTATGAAGTCGTATTCCAGTATTTTAATGTAAATGGACAGTGCATGCGCGATAGAAACGATATAGAAACAGATTAGTATAAATGGCACCTCAATGGGCTCAAGAAGAACCAGCGCATGGTTGCATCCTTCGCACAGATGGGGTTAACTTTCAGAGAAAGAAAGATGGTTTTGCAAATGTTTGACACATTGGTAATAAAAGACACAATACCTTTTGTTACAGAATGACTCAGATTTAGTTTGCAGGCTGCTTTTCGGTGAAACCAAAGTATCTTCAAATCTCTCTTCCTGCTGACAAAATAGTTGATTTGTTTCAAGATGATTTATTGATTTTTTTTTTTCTGACAATAAAAAGCGTTGAATGCCTTTAAAGGAATACCTATGAAGAATTGATGAATTCCTGTCAGTCCTGTTAGCTTTTCTTTAGTAAGGTCCTCAAGTCATACTACCCACATATGTGGTACCTTCAGTTTATCCCTTGGTGTATTACACCTCTTTGATCTCCTTCTCATCCAGCCACGATGTCTCGGAGGGGAAGTGGTTGTACCGAACGCAAAAGCATTTTGCGCCTGGCCTTCATTTCCTAACACATTAGATAATCTGTTGCAGTGTGGAAGGCTCCAACTTAGCGGTTGTTCTTTTCATGAAAACTTCACAGGGGACAACAGGAAAACATTGAGTTAATTAGGAGTGTGACGGATGCCTGAGCCGCAAAGTCTGGTGGCCGCTTTGATCAGCTAAGCCCAGAGCTCGACCATGAAACACAGCAGCCTGACATGTGTTGAACAGCACCTTCATATTACTGTCTGTTTACAGGCCCCCGAAAGGACCCCCCCCCCCGGGCTGATTGTACCCCTCTGAATGTACTTCCATTCTTGCTATTGGATGTCAAAGATTTATCTAAAGATAAACACCTCTTTTGTTAGTAGATGGAACATAGTTGATGAGTCGGTAAAAGAAGTTTTCATGTCCCTTTCAGCAGCAGTTAGAACTCCTAGTGTCCCACTTCTTGATGGTCTCCTGGGTATGTCCACAGTGACCTCCACTGGTTGTAATTGGTTATTGTGCATCTGGGATCTGGGATTGAAAGCATCTGCCCCACTGTGCTGCAGTGCTTGGCGAGCTGAAAGGAAGACTTGTTAAATAGGCTAAGGTTTGGCACAACTTTGTGGGAACAACACTTATAATATTTAGTTGATTAGATTGTGTTCATAGCAGTTTCACACTTGGTTTGAAGGACGTTAGATGCAAAGTTGTCCCTGATACTGCTGTTGTGGACATCTGATGTGTGTCCTTCCTGTCGTTGGCCTCATTTTCTGCTTCTATGCCAGCATGCGTGGGGTCATAAAATGGCAATTCATAATATTTTACTGCTGTCACAGGCAGTGCGTCATTTTAATAGCTTTTTGTTACGACAGAGCCAGACCAGTCTCTTAATGGCTGCCGTGTATATCAAAATAGGTTGATTGGTTTTTGCTTTGATGTGAGTGTTTTCTTTTGTGGGTTCAATGGACGATCCGTTTATTGATCAGCCCAGCAGGCCTGCACACCGCCAACAGGGAGCACGGTTCACTATGTTAACATGATTTCTCTATCTAGAAAGGCCTGGAGAATCTTCTTCTATTTCTTTTTATGTTAACTGGTCGGCTGGTCACCTTGCGGTGCTGTTTTCTGCTGGGTAAAATTTCTCTGATGTCTTTCAGTACCATAAATGGGATGTCATGGCCTCTTTTTGTTGCTTACTTCTATTTTATTGCTGTGTGTCTGTTTTGGTTTTGGTTGGTGTCCCATGATGGTGATTTTTAGGGCAAGCGCTTACCTTTAGCTTTCACTGTGAGCACTACAGACGGCAAAAAAGCATTCTGAAGCTACTGTTTAACATCTTCAGAAAAAGTCAAATACCACGGATATGAGGTAAGTCAGTTAGTTCAACCAGTCATGCAACAACCATCAACAACAGATGCAAGTATCCGGTGTTCGTATGGGATTAGTCCTTTTCGATTTAATCACAAGTGATACTGAAATGATAACCTAAACATGTAAATGGAGTGATGATCAATCATTTTTTTTTCTTCTATATGAGTACAGTTTGTGTTGCTGTGCAGTCAAGAGGATACAAACTCCCATCAAAGCCAGTTTTAGCCCCTTTGAGGTGAGCTCCCCTGAAATCCTCTTTGGGGCTTTTGACAGTAACCAGACAACCCTCGGGGAATATTGATGCCTTTCTAAGAGCTGTGCTGTAAAAGAACTTGTGAGGCTGCAGATACTCTTTGAAAGGTCCCTCCGATGAGCACCCTGTGAAAACTATCCAGTTCTCCACTTCACTGCACTCCTCTCCACTCCAACTTTGGTTTCTTATCACACAAAATCCTCCCGTAATGAAATCTCAAAGTCTTGTGTTGCCTCAGACACGAGCTCTGAGTAAACTGTCATTGCTTCCTCATCCGTCATCTGAGAGAGATCTGTGAGAGTCATTCCTACTAAGTATGTATCTACAGCTGGTGTTAATAACCCAGGCTGTGAATAGGAAATTAATTTGCATTTGTAATTTAGGTTAACAAAGCACCATGATGGTAATACTTTTTGTACATTGTGGTACGTCTATCGATGGGATCAGGTGGATTCAGTGAGAACTGCTTGCCATGGCTGTCACACAACACCAGAATACCAACGTCATCTAGTATTTTCTGCCTTATTATTTACATGTTCATTGTCGAGTTGAGCTCATTGCCACATTTTGGAGCAGAAAGACGACTTTTGTGAGACGGCCTTCATTCACCATGACTGCACAAAGAGTACACACTGTCTCATTGATAATTTGAAATGTGAAGAAGTCAGAGTCCATCTTGAAGAATGCTGGGAAAGCTCCTTGATCACTTCCTAACCATGAACAATCCTCCCTTTGACTGGTTTTGGCTGCACTTTGTAAGTTGTTGGTGATAGGTACTCAACTGCTTGGTATGTGTATGCATGTGTGCATGTGCCTGCTGACTGATAGCTTGCTGGTTATGGATGCCTAACTCTGACAGTGATTCCAGTGAGTCCTCTGCTGTCACAGTTCCCTGGCTGCTTTACCCCAGAGAGATTATTTCCCTCTGTTTTTCTTCCTTAATCTTTTTTTCCCCCCTGCAGGCCACTGTTTACTTGCTTTTTGTGCCATTTCTTTAACATACATTTCCATACATGCCTATATACAAACACTTATTTTCACTGAAGGTGAGCAGCAGAATTTTTATTGAGGTTTTTTTTGGTGTTGCTAACAATGCTACTTGCCATAATCCTGGTTTCTTTTTTTTTTTTTTTTGTCCCTTTGTCAAGTATGATATACTTTGAAGTGGTCTGCAAGCTTTTCCTTGATCTAGTTGGCGTTTCCTGCTTTTTGAAGGATGCCAAAATGAAGCCACTCTTCATTAAGTATGTTCATAATAAGTCGGGCTTTGGATGGAAAATTTCTTTATGGCTTTTGAATGCATTGTAGTTGTGGATATTTGAACAATTTGATGTTTTTTCCTTTGAAAAATCACATTATTTCCTCTGTCTTTTCACACTTTGGGAAATTAATATCTAAGATGAATATCCTGTGTGTGATACGTGCACTAATTAATGCATGTGATTGGATTTGCGTTCTGCATTGGCAGCAAAGGTGTGATGAATGTAAGAGAGCGTGTCTCTTTTCTGGCCGTCACTCATCGTCCTTCAAGGGTCTTATATCTGACGCTTCCATTTCTGTGACCTTTTCACGCCTGTTATTAACTGGAATTGCTTATTCGTCAGTGCCTCCATCTTGAAATGCAGAGCGGTAATGGCACCCTGTTAAATTTTAAAATGAGAAGAAATCCCTCAGAGCCTTGTCTGCCACTGGGACATCAAGAGTCCTACCAAAAGACCTTTTACCTTTTTTCCCCATGTCATTAACCCTAAGATTTGGCCCAAAATTACCCCGATAGTTGGCCAAATGTTCATAATTTAAAGTGTGGATCCTCTTTTTCTCTTTGCAGTTTGTGTAAACTCAATATGAACTGAAGCATATGGTTTACATTACTCAAATTATGCCCCCTGTTGTTTCTAGATGAAATGCAGGCAGTGGGAAATATTAAGCAGTTTGCTTTTTGTGCAAGATATTCACCTGAACTAAGTGTGTCTCACATACAGCCCTCTATGTCTCTTTTGTCCCACTTTAATTGGAGCCATGTGACTCCTGGTAATAGGTTGTGCCTGACCAACATCAGATAAATGCAGGTTTTCAGGACACTCTTTGACTTTGTCCACCAAATGACAGGCTAATGTGTATTTCATTTGCAGAAGCATCACTGGAGTTGCCCTCTTTATTCTTACACCCATCTACAGAAACCATACGTCCCTTATATCAGAAAGCCATTCACTACCCTGCTGTAACCTATAAAAGTTTCTTTGCTGCGTGCTGAAACCTCTGCTCCCGGCTTCTCTCGTAGAGATCGACGCTTAGCTTTTAGGTCCAGGTCTTCATCTGGTTGACAAGAGACCAACCAGATGGCAGAGACAGAAGATCTTCTCAGGAACCAGACCCAATATTCTCCTCTATGCATTTCAACGTGCATATCCATAGATGGCACTGTGCATCAAGCAGCACTGGTTAAAGATTACATTGTTTCATCTGATTCACAGGAATTATATGAGGTAGAAGTGACTGGTTATTGAATGTGGTAATGGAGAGCGGCTGTCTCTGCTCTCCCATCTCTGCTGTATCTTATGATTGGGGTTACACATACAGTCATCTGATAACAAAACTCTGGAGGAGGAGATTTGGATTGGGCTACAGTAGGTCAAGGCTGGAGTTGTATAAAATAACTGGTTTAAAGAGAGCCGGCTTTTTTGGTTTGTTTTTCTTTAGTGGACTTATGGATCGAAGTCTTACAGACACCCTTTGTGTCCAGGTTATTTTCTGCTGCTTCATGTTTCCTGTTCTGTTTGACTCTGACTCTAGAATTTACTCTTACACAGGAAAACGAGGGCTCTAGGTAGAAAAAAAAACACAGCTAGTTGCTAGGAAGATGTTTGGTATAGTGGTTCCATATTTAGACTGTCTTTCTTGGATCCTGCTGTATAAACAGTCCTACTCTCTTGTAGGAAAGACTAGTAGGCCTTTTCTAACACTCAGCAAAACATTCAGTCTCCATAGGGTTGATTCAAAGGCTGTTCTGTCACAGACAAACTTGGACTGATCTTTCTCACATTCAAATGTAGTTATGTTGCTAAATTAACCGCGTCTCTGTTGGAGTTAGGAAGCATTGTGTGAGTAGCTGTGGGATTTTCTAATCCTGGCACGTTGTAAGCCAAGGGAACAAAGCAGCTATCCAAAGTTGACTCTTCTCTGAACACAAGGGCGTTCCACAGAGGACGTTACCACCGTCCCAGATACATCAACTGACTCACACCAGCACACCTGGACCTTGATCTATCCTTCTGATGTAACTCTGAGGCAGAAATAGAAGGACATACTTTCAAGGGGAAGTACACATATTTAGATCAACATCATTTCTCTTGCTTCTCCAACACCGCATGTGTGTGTTTGAGCACTCACTTTTAGTCCGCTAAGAGGCTAATTGTTGTGGTTTCCTGCTGTAGTTTACATTCCCACAGCCAGCGAGCAGTGTTTTACTGGGAGCCTCCTGCCATGCAGACGGTATTCAGGTTTGTCAGGCAGAGCAGAGCTGCTATCAGTGCTGGGAGCTGTCCTCGGAGTGTGTGTGAGTGAGTTTTATGTGAGCTACGTATTGCAGCCAAGCCTGTCCAACTAAGACACCACTGCGTCTCATCCCCAGTCCCATCTGGAACATATTAATCCTGTGAGAACTCCTCTCCTTCTTCCTCATTCTCTCCTCTTTTGCCAGCCTTTCCGTCGGAAGCTCTCTGTCTCATTCTCCCCGTGTCTTCTGTTTGTGCCGGCAGGTCCGATAAGGAAGCCGAAATATGTCGAGAGTCCTCGCGTTCCTTCTGATGCCATCGTATCAGCACTGAAGAAGGTGGCTGATAACAAGGGGTCGTCCCACAATGGTGAGTTTTGCCTTTGGTTCTTTTCTCTTCTTTTTCTGCACGCTTGTGGAAATGAATGCGGACTTAAAAACTGCTTTACTATTGAATATTTTACATGTTTTCAGAGTCCAGTTGTTGCTCCCAGGTTTAGAAATGGGGCTTTAGCATGTAAGAGTAGCATCTGTTTGCGCATGACTTAAAGTAAGGACCAGATAATTTGAGCCCTTCTTGCAGCTCCTTATGCAAACACACGATAATACTGTGTTTATTCTGAACTGTGTTTAGATAATAAAGGGGTCAGTTTCCACTTTGTGTGGATGTACTGTTGGAGCGAATCGCTGACTTTCTGTCAGTAGAGTAAAATGAGGACAGGACCTTACCTTTCTCTGCAGTTCTACATTAGTATGTTCTTGTGTTTCCACATTTCGGTGAAGTGTGCCTTTAGCAGTGCTGCCTATTCTTTGTAGTGTTGGGCGTTGTGTTTGTGTGCATGTGTGCAGTGTTAATGCTCCACTAAGTTCTGTTTTGATTACCAGTAGAGCAGAGCAGGCTCAAATTCCTCCTTTAGGCTTTAGTGGAGATGTAGAACACGTTATCTTTAGCAAAAGGCATTACAGGAAGAGTGCCCTCTCACTGTACATGGCTCATATATGTGGACCACAGTAACCCACCAGTAACCCACCACAGCTGGTGGCATCATACCAAGGCATGAGGGTGTGTCTGACATTCAGCTGGAACACAGCTCAAAGAGGGCCACCAGCAGATTAATGTTGTCTCATGACAGCTGGTGTGCTGGCACCGCTAGTCGGCTAATTTTATGACATAAACAAACAAACCAAAAAAATCTTATTAGAGTCCTGGTTTGGATATTTGAACAGCACTTTGAAAATTAGGGGGGGGTATATGCAGTTGGAAGTCACAAGTTTAAATGAATCATTGTGAATGTTCACATGCCTTTTGCTGCCTTAGAATTAGACTGATCTAATCTTATCCTCCTTCCTGTTCATTGCTTTGTGAAACGGTGAAAAAAAAATTGTGCTCAAGGGAGCTAATGTTTAAAAAGCTCTTGTGTTTACAGAAGGGGCCTGTTTATTCAGCGTTGCTGTTTTAGGACAAACGTCTCAGAAGAAATTCAGACCCCTTCCATTTTTAAAACCCTTCATTTTCACATTGACATGCAGTAACCTGTTATGATAAAACGAAAGCAGGTTTTAGATTATAAATGCACACCCATACGTTATTCCTGACAATAGCCTCCGTCTATGATGGATGATTGACTTTTTCTTGCATTTTTTCCCCTTTTTCATATTGGGTAAAGGTGTGAACCTCCTTGCATATTTGAACCATTAAGAATCAAGCTTACAATGAAATATTAGCAAAAAGTGAAAATGGTTGAATAGTACTTTTCAGTCTCTTGGAGAGTTATGCTGCCTGATTCAGTGCGCTGTTTATGGCACATATCTGTTAAGAAGAAGGGTAAAAGTCTCTCCTTGTACAGCTCAAGGCTTTCAAGTCTATTCTTTGAGAGTGTACAAGTTTTCAGATATTGACTCAGCCTTCAAAGAACTGACGGAACAACAAATCTGTTTTTAAGGTCAGTCAGCTACTTACTCGTACCCTTTATTGCAGCTGTGCACAGTTTTCCCTATAAATTCAGCAGACGAGCCGAAGCGTCAGCCAGGAGAAACTTTCTTCTTCTTTCTTTCGCAGCCGTAGTTGGAAAGCAAGAGAAATTCACTGTTAAGAAATTGCAGGAATGGGACAGCTTATTCAACTAATTGTGTATAATTTGGAGCTTTATGTATGCTAGACTAATGGCTGCTAATTGTGATTACCCAGCTTAAGTGGAATGAGGCTCTTTGCATAGCTGACAGGCTTTTTAAATACACATGCCTTTTTCATGTGGACAAATTTGCCTACTCATGCGCAGGGTTTACTTTAAATTAACACACTTTTACTTTGTAAGACAATAATTAAGGCAAGCAAATGAAATGACGCACACAATCATGTTAAATATGTTAAAATATGTTTCACACTCTAGATTCTGTAAAGTTACCACCTTTTTTTTTTTTTTTTTTTTTTCTTTGCTCTCTGCATTTTCTTAACCATGAGATAATATCCTGGAACGGTTTGTTTTCGGGTAGTTTTGGAGTTCCCTGGAGTTGTACTTGTGACTCATTGCCTCGCTGGTAAACAAATAATGCTCCCACCAGGACGCGTTGGAAGTTTTTCTACTTTTCCAGATTGACTGAATATCATTTCTTATTGTTTTACAAAAGTTGAGCAGTTCCATACATGATATGGGTTACTATTGTTGCTGATGTTTTTAGATGCCAAGGCCACCTACCTCAGCACAACAGACCTGTTGAGCTCCAAGTGTAAGTGGCAGCCATGTTAAGAGTTGGTTGTATTCTCCAGATGCTAAGAAGCCTAAACGCTGACTTCATTGTTGGCTTTTTTTAATGAGAAAACACTTGACGATCCTTCATGGGAAAAAAAAAAAAAAGAAAAGCAGATAATTCTCTCCCATAATTTCTACATGCAGTGTGTAGAAGTATGCGTGAGTGGCTTGTGACAATATAGATTTCACAATTTAGCCCCTTTCTTTGGTTTTGGTAATGAAGTAATATCTTTACAATATATCTTATTGATATGACCTATAGGCTATAACAAAGCCTCCTTGAAAGGGTACAATATGAGTAATTTGGGCAAAGTATCTTGTGCACTCCATAGAATCCTTTTTCTTTTCCCATTTCTTTTTAACAGCTGTAATTTATTGTCTTATTGTGTTTGGACTGCCTTTGCAGCTCAACTGTCTTTTTACTTCTAACGAGTTCTCCCTGTTATCGGTCCTTGACCTCACAATGTTTTACATCGATGTCAAAGAAAAGTATTTTTGGAAAAGATTTGGCAAGTAATTACTTTTGAACTATTTGACAGCACCCATGTGGTCTTAGACGCGTTAAGAAGGCAAGAAGTCCAATAAGTTTGACTTCTGACAAGGCACACCTGTTAATTAAAAAGCACTTCAGGTGATTAACGCATGAAGATGGTTGAGAGAATGCCAAGAGTGTAAAAGGCTGTCGTGTTTTTTCGTTTGCCAAGATTCCGTATGTGTTGTTTCACAGTTTGGATGTCTTTTAATGTTGCTCTTCAGTGTAAGAAAATTTCCAAACTAAAGAAGAACCTTTGCATGAGGAGGTGTGACCATATATGATGAATTTCACAATACAGTGGATCTTTGTGGTTGAGTTTGGTGAAGGGCTATCCCAGAAACATCATTCACATGTGTAGAAGTTACTTGTGTTGTCTCTAAGTTCAGACTGAGTTTATGAAGAACAGTTGAGACGGGATGAGAATGTTAAAGTCTCGCAGCATAAGAGCTGTGTGACATTTCGTGCACAGATTTATCGAGGGTTTGCTTGTGGGGGTGCTGAAGGAAGCCTCTCTTGATTGTACAAAAACCATGTGCTGCTTCTGTCATCATAGACTAAAACTAGTGTGCTGTGGGTTTTTCCTCTTGTTTTTCAATTTGGCATTGGTATGATTAAAAGTTAGCATGTGGACTTAATTTCTTCTTCTTCTTTTGAATCGGACTTCTACCTTCATCATTCTTCTTGCTCTGAATTGTAGAGGAGAAAGGAGGCGTGCTTTTGACTAAGAGCGGAGTCTTCCCACATGGCACGGTCTTTGAGGAGGGATTGAGTTACATGTGCCTGTGTATGAATGCAGCATGTATTTTTATTTTTGCCTATGTGCCAGAAAAAACTTTAATTTGTTTTTATGTGTGTGTGTGTATGTGTGTGTGTGTGTGTGTGTGTGTGTGTGTTTACTTGGATGAGTGCGTTTTCAACAGGCGGCCAATAGTCGGGTGGACACAATTGTTTCAGCTGTGGTCTCGGAGCCCTGTCTCTGTCAATCATGACTGAACCATAGTTCCCATCCTCTCCTACGATCCTACGTCCTTCCCAGTTTAGTGTCTACAGTCAGTGCTGGGCCCAAACATTTAAAAGCTGACCCTCATGCGCTGATGATCCTGTCTGTGCTAAAACAACGCCGGATGTCAGACTTAAACTATCTCATTGTAAATATACAGTCATTTTCTCACAATTTAACTTCATCAGCAGTTTGTTACTTATTTGCAAATCCATACTGGAAGCCAAGATGATACCAATAACACATTATTCATGTAGTCTTATATAGTGTGACAGCAGGTGTGTTTCCTTTGTCTGTTTCGACAAAGACTTTATATGCATTTGTGGCATGGGAACAACTTTTTGAGTCGTCGTTCCTTTGGTCATTGCTTATTGTTATCAGTGTATAGAACTTGTGACGGTACACTTTGTTAGCCACCAACCATTTAGCAGAACATTAACTTTGGGGAAGTAGAGTTGAATGGGATGTGATATTTGTTTGGCTGTTGCTGCTTGACGGCCCTAATAATTTCTTGCAGTCAACGGCTAAATAGCAAAACTTTCTGTTACCGTTTTGAGTACTTAATCATAAAGTTTGATCAATCTGTGACGTCCACGTATAGATCCTGAAAGCTCAGCCGCTCTGGTAGACGGGGATGAATTTCTGCATGAGGAAGCTTCAGTTCTGTTACTCTAATAGCTAATAAAATGGCATCTGTGTCGGCTGTTGCAGCATTTTTAACAGCTAGTGTAAAGTGTCGCGCTGAGACGGAAAACAAATATGATTACCACCGCCATCCCATCTCGAGCCCCAAACCTCATTTTATTTGCACATACTGTCTCTTTGGTAACCTTAACTTAATTTGCTGGTGTCCAGTCGGACCCGCCATCTGTGCGTGCAGCAAAGGACATTTACGGTTTTTACATTGGAATGTGGCAATAAGATGGCTCGGGTTGCATCGGCGGGGGTGGGACACATCACCTTGTTTGTCTGAGCTCAAATGGAGAAGCAGGATGCATGTTCTCATTGAGGGTTCATTAAACAGGCTCCACTGTAGGGGTAATGAAACTCCAGCTGCTAATGAGCACCGGCTGGATTGGCAGGGAGAGAGCTAAGACAGCTCTGTGGAGCCAGCCTGTTCACGGTGTCTCCCCCTCCTCCTCCTTATTCACCTTTCTTCTGCTCCTTCTTCTTCCGTCTTCATTCTTTTATCACCGAACCACACAGCTGCTATTTCACACCTGCTCATAAACTTCCTCAGGCAGCAGATAACAATGTTGTTTTGTTTTTCCCTCCATTTGCAGTACTGTTACTGGAATAACAAAGTGGTTCCAGCTACATCCCTGCTTTTTCCATATCTCCGGGCCACTGCAAGATTGAGAGGACGAATCAGATACTTTATCTCGAACAGGGAGCTATTTCTCTTTGGCCTGCCATTTTTCTTAATAACTGCCATGTATTTAGATAAATGCAATCATTTTACATTGTGTGCACTGACAAAGTTGAGGTTGGCCTTGTGCCCTAGTTTTATTGTCTGCAGTGAAATCATTAATCATGTAATTTCCATTATGAAGTCCTAAGTGATTCATGAAGTGTCAAGTACCATATGTATGTTCCTCTGCTCTCACATATGAAGTTATTTTGTTTCGGTAACGTCAGGTCACTTAGTACCTATTAATAAAGTCGGTTAATCATGATGGGATGTGTTAATGAGCGCTTTGAGAGCTTTTCTTCTCGTCATTTTTTTATTCTGTCCAATCAGTTTCGGATGGTTTTATTTCCAGTGTAAAATTAAAGGAGCTTTGTCACCGTTGTCAAACCCAGTCTGTGCAGTCTGTTCTTATTAGAGTTGGGAAGAGTTGGCTTTTTCCAGGCTTTGCATTTGCTACTCTAAGCTTAAGCAGTCGGTCTCTGCTCATAGTTTCATTATGTTTGTGTACACATTGGCGTAAACAGCTCCCATCTGCAAGGTAGTTGGCCACAAACATTTCAATTCTAGATTTCCATCAAACAGAACTTAACCAGGGTTGACGAAATGATGATAATGAAAGTGTTGGCAGAAGCTGTCACAAATAACATTTCTGGTGTTATTGAATTTTGCTGATGATTTATTTGATTGTGAATGCCTGAATATTTGGTGTTATCTTCTGTGGGAGGATTCCATTAGTTTGAACCCTGGGTTCCCACATGACTCATTACCACCCACTGGACTTTTTGTTTGTTTCTTTTCTTCTGGTCACCATAGATTTGACAGTATCTTGGAAATATCAGATCACTGCAGAAATATGCACGAGTCCATTCATTATATTTGAGGATGCATTTCTCTCTTTTATCAAAGTCATGGTTTCTGCATTTGAAAACAGGATTCCTTCTTCTCCCCCCCTGTTGTCGAACTGCTTTCCCTCAAATATCCAACCTCACTCTCGAAACTCTTGTGTCTGCACTCAGATGCACTGTTTTGTGTACGAATGTCCTGTGCTCCAGTTTGAGTCGTCGTTCTTTTGACTTTTTCTGTGCGCTCATGGGAGCGGCATTTTAAAGGAAGGCAGGATAGTGCTTGAGAGGGGAAAATAGTAGTGCTGCTGTCAAGTGAAAAACCTCTTGTGCTTGATAAAACACAGTAATATATGAATGTAGAGTCCTGAGGATATAATTGTACATTGTTATCCAACCAGAGGGCTTACTGGCCTGTTTGATAAATGCTTTTTCTGTAATGTCCCCTCATCCCACCTCCAGCCTTTGAGGTGGTCGGTTTAGACCAGTAAAGAGTTCTGGTAGAGAGAGCGAGACGCAAATCACAACAACAACTGGTTTAAGATTCGACCCAAACGGCTGTGCTCAAATATGCTTAAATTGACATTAGCATGAAACAACAGCAGAGCTAATCTGTGAACACAGTAGAGTAGATAGACGGCAGCTCTGGCTTGTAGTCAGCCCACTGGCAGTTTATCTCCTGAGACGGGTGGAACACGTAGCTGCGGAAGCTCATCTGCACTGCCTACAGTGTTGCATTTTAAATATAAAACCGTAGCAGCTGCTTTTCACATTCTTCTTGTTTTCTACTGATGAACTCACACTGGCCTCCGTCCATGGAAAACATTGATAGTTTTTTTTCGTTTTGTTATTGTTGTTATTTGACATGGACTGAAGTTATTAGTCAATTGTGTAATTTAAAGTTAACCAACTCAGATCAACTTAAAGTGCCTCTCGTCTTGAAATTCTATTTTAAGGAGAGCACAACTCAGAAATGTAGACTATTCCTAAGAATTTACCCCCGCTGGAGCTCAGTTTCTTCAGGTGTGTCGTGTCACTTGTTTAAAAGCACAACCCATCCTATAACATTTCTCTAGCTGACATTTCTCTGCTCTATTTATTGGAAGATGTGTCCAGTACTGCAGCGCTTGAGCGGCCTTAAAGCCAGACTGCCCTTGAGCGCGACACACATTTCATAGCAACATGTAGTTCAGCTCGCACTGAACGCTTTGTACACCCATCGCAGCCATAATAAGCCCAAACACTGACGATGTTTAATTAGAAAATTCTTGTGGAAATAAAGTCAAGCTAATCTAACAGGTGAACAGGCTTATGCTATCCATCACTCACAGTATGTTATATTCGTAGCAGTGATTAAACTGATATGATCTATTTTATGCTGAAGGAAACTAATGTCCAATAAGGCTTTAGATTGTATCAACTTATGAGGCAATGAGCTTATGAATTTAAGATGGCTTATTTGATACATTTACACGTTTGTTAAATCTGGAGGGAAAGCAAAGCAGAAGACTGTCCCTGCTCTCAAGTACCATGGCTAAGATGCACTGGATCAACACACTTATAGCAGGACACGGATAAATAGGGCTGCCTGGCAGATGAATTGCTGAGGTGTTTCTTTTTTACAAAGCTTCATGGTGCGAAAGGACAGAATGATGTAAATAGATTCTGTTATTAGCCCATTAAAGTTTACCTTCATTTTTTATCATGTTTTAAATGCATTTGGCCATCATTTCTGTTTACAGTAAAATAGTAAGAAGTGATGATCGCCCAATATAAACCTTCATAAAACAAACCCAGGCTGATCCATTCAGCTGAAATACACCACCCGCCCCGTTGTTTCTTTTCTATTAACAGAATGAGCTGTGAATCACACAGAGGCTGCACATTCCACATCTATTCAGAAGTAGCCGACAAGCTGAAGTTGTATCATTAATACTTGCAGTCCAACGAGCTAAGCTTGTACACTCATCCCTCCATGCACTGGCTGTGAATGCAGGAACACAGGTGGTTATGTTTCCTTGAAAAGCGAAGCTATGGTGTCTAGCTGTGGCAGTGCATTGAATTTGTGTTCTTAGTACAGTGTATTGATCTTTTGTAGAGCCACCGCTGGCTGCAGATGTTATTGATGTGGCCCATGATCCCAAGGTATGTCTTGTAAGTACTATTTATGGTGTTCTGCCTGCCTTTCTGCCCGTTGTGGTGCATCCATGTCAGGCCTTTTGCACGTCTGTTCGACTACTAGTTGGACCTTAAAGACAGAAGGGTTTAAGTGCTTTAGAAGAACTTGAGATGAGGGACATTTTAACCTCGTGCTCCCCACTAAAAATCAACAACATTCAATACAACAAATTCATATTTTTTCCCCCATTTTAGCTATGCTGGTTATTGATGCTGCAGTAAAAAGGACACAGTTAATAGATCTACCTTTTGTGAGCACCCACTAGAATTTCATGGCAAAGGTAGAGCCACACTAAGAGTGTTGCATACAATAGATGGAGTTTATTTCTTTGCAGTATCTCAGCCTTTATGAGCCATTCCTGTCAGAGAGAGAAATAAGTGCCTGTAATGGCACAGGAGGGTCTGAAAGGTCTTTTTTTTGTTTTTTTTCTTTCACTTTGACAAATGAACCACAAATCAAAGAGCCAAGCAAGAGTAGTGGGAGGTGGACGATGACCTGTGCGAAACTATACCTCTCCTGCGTATTTATTACGAAGTGAGCCTCTTGTTAACTAGAACACACCAGTTCTTGCAGCCTCTTGGTGTTTATCATTATATATGATGGCAATTAACCATAAGTGATAATTGGTGGACTTGGTTCTGAAACGTAGTGGCACCATCTCCAAAAATGATGGCAAAATGCCCTGAAAACTTTGGCTGTCTGGTGGCTGAGGTCGGTCTCACAGGGAGAGAATACGTGCAGCAACAGGAACATACAGCTCTGAAGTACTTCTGTACCAACTCACTGGATTAGTTCCTACGCTGTATCACCAGAACACACACAAACGCTTTGAATGTCAAGCTATTCTCCTCTTGATCTCCACAAGGTAAACTTTTCAACTATGTGTTCATTTTCATTGAAGATGAAGTGGGTTTTCATGCCAAGGTTTGTAGAAATACTTTCAGAGTTAATACAAAGGCATGAAAATCAGAAGAGGAATTGTGGCATCAAAGTCTGCTTTTTTGAGAGGGTTCTAGTTGTTCAATTGTAACAATAAAAGCCAGCCTTATGGTACACTCATTGCAAAAGAAACTTCACTATCTGCTGATGTGGTAGTAATATGTATAATGTTTAAGACGTAGCTTTTAAAGCCCAATTTCCATTCTTTAAGTGTCTGCTAAAAGCTCATAAAACGTATATAATGTGCAGTTGTATACTTCATATTAATGGACCACCACCAGCTCTCAGCATTGATTACTCCTGAGAGGTGAATTACCAGCAGAAATTGTGCCAGTTGCACTTATTTGTGAATTATTTTCAAATGTTACTTTCCTTAAATTTGATCAAAATTGTTTGGTGAAGACTCATTATTAGCTTGATTATAAAATCCCCGTCGCCCACGTTCAGAACCGTCTTGATGGGCTCCTCTCGAGAGTTTAAACAAGCAGTGAGAGATTCTCTCTAAAGGATTGATTTTCAGTGCTCTCCATTGCAGTGTATTTGCAAAGGCGAAATGGTGACGCAAGTACTGCTGGTATTAATTGAACACGTCTGCCACTGAATGGAGAAAAGCTTCTGTTGGTTTATCATAAAGCCTCCAGACTTATAGAATTATTGCACTGTTGCCTCTCAGGCCCCTCCAGAATATTTCAGCTTCTCAAAATCAAAGGGGTAAGAGGTGTAGTGCAGCTTTCCTCGAGGTGATGCCAGTATGAAAAAAAGAAACATCAGAAACCATGCAATCCAGTAGGCATTTGTGTCGGAGAGTAATATGAATATTTTCTGCACAGCTTCAGGTTGCAGATATGTACTTGCCTGTGTCCTCGGTGGAAGATTGTAAGCTTAAGACTCATGTAGTAATAGCTAACTCAGTATTATACAAAAGCCTTTGATGCATTTCTTGCTTATTTCTTTTCTACCACAATAGTTATGAAGAAATATCAGTAATGGGATTTCAGCACCAGCTGCTTTCATTTTTATGATGGCCAAATTTTGAGGGAACTTCAGCAACCCCTAGTGTTTTTGAACTAATTGGGTATGCTTTGTATGTCTTGATAAAAGTTGAGTTACTTTCCAGTGGAAAAAAATAGTGCTGCAATTACTGATTCATCTGCTGTTTCTTTTTTTCTTCTTTTTTGCTTTCACTAACTCGGTAGATTGATTTAATGTCAAAACTGAATGCAAAGTGAATCCAGGATGACATTGAATGCCATTTTTTATTTTTTATTTTTTGGCTCACCCAAACACTCAAAACCAAATGTCGTATATGAAGCTCAAACTGAAATTTACGATGGTGTTGTTTGGTTTTCATTACTTTCAGATGAATCTTGAAAATAAGCTCCTATCATAGAGGATGATAACACAACTCTGAATTGTGGGTGTAAAGTGAGGTCACTGTACTGTAACGGCAGAGTCAAACGAATGGGGGAAAGGTAATTTTCTTTCCCCCCTTTTAGCTGTATTTCTTTGATATATCTCCTCGCTGCCTTCCTCGATACCCTGCATCACAAGATTGTGCAAAGCTCGGTCATCAAAGCGAAAGATGGCTACTTTGAAGAATTTAGGATGAAAAAAAAAATGTTTGCTGTTATCTTTTCTGTTCGTCACATGGCTCCACATGTGTATTTTCATAGGTTGCATTGTTTCACAAAGTAGAAAATGGTTAAAAATGATGGCTGGTACTGCATATATTTGTTAAATAAAGCTCAACAGTGTTTTAATTCTTATTTATTATGTTGGAAGTGTTCATAAGGAATCCTGTTGGCGCATCGTAGTTTTGTAAAGACATTTGTCATAGTGGCAGGCCATAAAACGTTGGATTGTAAGTGTCCCAAGTTGCTTGCATTTGAAGCCATTTGGACAAAGATGATTGTTTTTTATGATGTGTGTCCCCATCGGCCAAGTAAACTCAATGCCTTTCAAAATATGAACCTCCACAGCGAAAGAGCAGTACTTGCAAAGGTGTAAATATGCTTTCATTTTAGCGTGGAAAGTAACTGTGGAGAAAGTACCATAGGTTGATGGGGAATGTTCAAAGATCAACGAAACGTTGTTTGGGAACACAAAGCGTTCTTCAGCTGCTCTGTAATGTTCCCTCATGTTTTGTCAAATCAATGGGTCGATGTTCTTGTGACTGCTTGGTTCCAGTACCTCGAGGGCTGGCTTTTTCTTCAGGTGCTGTTAAAATCAGTTCGAACAGGTTTTATATTCAGTGTCAGACCTTGGAAAAAATAAATATATATATAAATAAATCCATCCTTTCAATCCTTCTCAGAGGCTGTGATTGCTGTTAGTTTGTTTTCCACCATTAAACTCGCATAAACTGGAAAAAACTCAGAGAAATGGGGGAATAAAAGAAGCAGCTTACATCACTGTTGTTACGACTAAGAGCTGCAGGTAACCGCAGAGAAACATTTTTGGATTTTGTAATTTAGGCATTTTTCTGTAAGAATAACAATTACTACAATAGATTTTCTTCCAAGGACAGCACATTGTTATTATGATTATTACATTGTTCAGTGCGAAAGACATATGTGTCTGGTAGCTTGATTTTTGATTCCTTTGGGGCTGGGAGGCACACTGCACCATTGAACTTGTTTGTATTTAATCAGATTTACTGTCAACATTATTAATAACTGTGGAAGACAGAGAGTAAAGGAGAAAATGAAAGAGAGGAGGAGAAGGTGCTGACAGAGAGCTGTATAATAAGCTTTTGTATCTTGCTCTCTCAGTGCCTCTTGCCCCATCATCAAACTGTCTGCCAGCTCTGAGATAATGCTTTGACTTCATTGAATTTCGACGTCCACATTTGCATACTACACATTTGGATCATGATAAGACACCTTTTTTTTTTTTTTTTAATGCATTTTATTGTTTTTTGGTTTGATATATAAAAGTGGGTGCGTAGAAACCAGAAAATAGATTGCAGGTTGTCTCTCAAAAGCAATGCTCGTGAAAGACTGTGTCCACTCGTTGATATTCAGAGGCTCTATGAATGAGAGCTGTAAACAACCAGAAAGCCCTGGAAATTGGCACTCAAGGCATGTTGCAAGCATTGACACTCGCACACACAAAGTCTCTGCTTTCTCAACAATGCCAGACATTCACATGAACTCGGACTCTTTCAGAAAACCATCATCCCCACACACACACACACACACACACACACACACACTCTCTCTCTCTCAAAAGCCACAGCCCCCTCCACACTCTCTCCCTCTCTCGTCTTCTCCTCGCCC
Source organism: Odontesthes bonariensis (assembly GCF_027942865.1). Taxonomy (NCBI): domain Eukaryota; kingdom Metazoa; phylum Chordata; class Actinopteri; order Atheriniformes; family Atherinopsidae; genus Odontesthes; species Odontesthes bonariensis. Next base: position 22,891,990 of record NC_134517.1, on the reverse strand, counting down.
TCTACGGGTCTGCAGCACATCAGCAGCTGCTGGAGAGTGCAGCACAGCATTTCAAAGGAGAGCTGAGGAGGACAGGGCAGGCAGCGTGGCCCTGTGTGGGCCATCCAGTGGAGAGAGGGAGTCTTCTCTGTCACGCTGAGCATATTTCTCCCTCTTCCCCCCTCCTCTTGTCTTCAGAGCTGCAAGCAGAGCAACAGCCAAGCTCCTCCTCCCCTGCCACTCAGGAACTGATGACAAGACTGGGCTTCTTACTGGGAGAAGGGATCCCGGGTACGGCACGCATACCTATGGACGACAAGAATGAAAAGAAGGTATTTAATTTTCTCCCTCCCCTCCAGCTCCCTCCCTAAGCCAGCACAAGCTGCTGCCACTGCTGCAGCACACAGATAGACAGATGAGAGCTAATGAGAGGAGAGGCTGGTTGTCACAGTGTAACAGTTGAATGGATCGTTTAGTTGCTGCTTGATTGAATTATTCTCTTTACATTATGAACAGCATTTCAAGATGTGCTTTTGGAACCTATTCATTTGGCTCAACAAGCAACGGTAACTGTCAGATTGTCTAGTTTGAACTGTTAAATATGTTCTGAGCAAAGTATCTGCATACTTGAAATTGGTTGCATATGCTTTTATTTCTGTGCTAGCTCCTCAGCGTTGTGTATTGGTCTCCCAGTAACTTGAGTGCCGTTTCAGGGGCTCTTGAGAATGTAACGGGAGCATCTGAGCCTGTGTCCAGAAATAGAGTTATGTTAGGTCTGAGCTTCAGTTTGTTTGGCTCTGCTAATTAAGCTGGGACTGTATGAAGAGCAGAGCCCGGCATGCTTCCCTCATTCATCTTGTGGCTTGGACACGTTCGACGCTGAACCGGCGATTTTTCAGAACGTGAGAGAGGCTTATAAAGTGTTTCATAAATCAGTCATTAGTGGAGATGTCAAAAGAGGTGACGGGCTGCGAGGGAGCCTAATGGTTTTGACTTTGTGTTTGTTTTTGTGTGTATGTAGGTTTGTGTTTGCACGGCATGTTATTGTCATCTGCCAGCAGTTCTGTTTTTCTTCATATTGCTGTTTTACAACATGGCTTTAACTCAGCATGCTTAGTATGCTGCTTTGGAGCTCATTCTTAGATGTCAGCAGGGTGTTTGACTTGTACCGTGTTGGCTAGCATACGAATGGGATGGACGTAGAAAGAGAGGATGCTATACAGTTACATTATGACTCCACAAGTTGTTCTTCGTGTTGACAGCCATTTAGCAAACATCCTCCTCGGCTGTATGTCGTCTGACAGCGGAAAGACCTTCAAACAGTAACGATCAGTATATGTCAAATTAGGAGTTTGCCTTTAAATTTGACTTTTATTGAAGCCACAAATAGAGAGATGTATATATTTTCAAAACATGGTACTCACATTTTAAGCAGCAGAATGATTTTACTTTCAAAGGGAGGGCTTATTAGTGCGGATTGGATTTCAGTGCTTAACAATTCCTTTTGTTTGTTTTAAGGGGATATGCAGCCTTGTTTTGGCCTTGTAATGAGTGGAGCAGGAGAAGCCATCTGTGGTTGAAAGTCCCTTATCTGAACTTATCTGATCTAAAAGTGGATGCATGTCAGTAAACTACATCTGATGTGACCAAGGACCATCATGGCGCTGTATGATGGACGCTCTTGTTTGGTGGAGATTCATCTGGAGAGTTTGTGTCGGGTCTGTAGGATGTGTTGAATTCACTGAACTTGATGTGGAAAAGACAGGATAAAGAAGTTGCTGAGTGATAATCAGGCACCGTTTCTGTAGTGTGAGGTGGTTCGGTTCTTCCCACAATCGGGCAATGATGACCTTGAGCTACAGCGTATTGTGCAGAAGGAAAATGACAAAACGGGACAAACAAGCTTTAATTTGGATTTAAACGGCTGTCAGTTTTCTCAAAACAAAAGCTTCAACTGTTGAACGGTTGTCAGACAGGCTTGGTGATATTAGAAAGGTATCTATTGTGTAACAGCAAAGTGGGGTCTTCTACCCTTGTGAAATTGGCTTCAGGCTTATTTTGGTTCCTCCAGGCATATGGGTATGAGTGTGTAATTTTTAAGCCTTGTGCCATTTACAGTGCTTCTTCCCTTCGGCTTGTGTGTCATGCTCGCATGTGAAACGCATGCTGATTTGTGAAGCAATTTTCCTGCATTGCTTTCACATGATTCAGGTCAAATGCAAAGGGAAATAAGATCGTATCTTTAGGTGTTTTTTTTTTTTTTTTTTTTTTTTTTTTTTGTCCTTTCACACCATTTCCTAAATTCTCCTTCCAAATAAGGTTATGAAATAGTTTTCTTGTTTTGTTTTATTTTTATTTTTTATAATTCCCCATTGTAGAAAGAAATGTGAACTCGTTGCCAGCTGATAGTTTGTGTGAGCTTCACATTTCCTTGTCAGCTTTGATTAGTAGAGCTGCAAACCTTTTCGGTGCACCTTAACCGTCTCCTCCTTCTCCGTTCTCCTCAGTGCTCTCTGACCAGCCAGGGTATCAGCCCCTGCTCGACACTAACGAGCAGCACGGCGTCTCCCAGTACTGACAGTCCATGCTCCACCCTGAACAGCACGACAAGCCGCCCCCCACTCAGCCGCTCCAGCCCCTGTGGAACCATCACCAGCCCCAGCTCCACACTTGAGAGCAAGGACAGCGGGATCATAGGTGAGAAGCGACTCCCTCGTCATCCCTTGGGGACATATTCTGAAATTTCAAGATAAACTTCAGAGAATGCTAGATCTTTGTAACCTTGCTTAAAGGAGCTTGGACTCAAATGGGAAAGTAATTGTTGAGGTGGAAATGGTGGCAGTACTGCATCTGTATTACATTATATCATCTTTAGCTGTACAAGACGATATTGAACGAACTCATTTTTTCCTTTGGGAAACCAGGCTGTGTTTGATAAGAACACCACTGAGTATTTCTTTTGCCAATTCTTTCCCTGCACAATGCAACCTTGATGACAGATTTCTCTGCACAAAATGAGTCCCCCCCCCCCCCCCCCCCACACTTTTTATTTATTTTATTTTTTTTTTCAATTTCACTCACAAGGTCCAGCTTTCCCACGAAGGTCTTCTATTCTTAAATTTACAATCTTGGAAGCGTCGGTTCACGTGAACCTATTGATTTCGAGCAAAGAAGCACACCTCTGCGGTGTCAGTCATTTACAGCTCTGTCAAATCTGTTGGGACTGAACAGGATTTGTGTCCCATGATATTCCTCCTGGATGTCAGTCAGTGGGTTTCTAAAGAGTTGTTCCGGTAAGGGAGAGAGTTGAACTGACAGCTTGACGTGGTGCTGTATCTCTCGTAATAAGCCTGTAAGACATCTTCGGATTTACACAAGCTGACAGGAAGATGGCATCGTCTATTGATGCATTAATTCATCTGCCGTTCCTACTCTCAAAGCCTCCAGTGGGTTTACAAATGTTCGGATTTCATTCTGAAAGTGGGGTTTGAATATTTGGAGTGAGGATTGAACAGCAAATTTTAACTGTGTGATCCTGCTGTTATCCACAGTTGAGCTTTCTTTTCTTTCTTTCTTTTCCTTTCTTTTTTTCTGATTATTTTGGGGGAAAGTCAGCAGGAGGGTGATGGTTTAATTCCCACCATTATCTTTGTGTAAACTAAGTAAGGGAATGTTAATTTATATTGCACATTTTATACACAAATGCAAGTCGGAGTGCCTCACGGAATGCATTTAGCTTACAAGGGTATCACATTTTATGCTTTTTTGGCAACTGGCTGACACGATATCTCTACAGTGAAAGTAATATGTGCCAAGGCCAGATGTAACACAACAATTTGGATTTCCATTACTCTAGAGTTGATAGAACCGATTACCATAAGTCAGTCTCTCTGTACCCCCCCCCCCCCCCCCCCAAAGCAATATCACGGCGAGCTTGTGCATAATTTATGGCAAATGTGATATTGTATCTTTCAGCTTTAGGCACTGATGATAATCAGAATTAATTGTGCGATGGGATGTTGGTCTCTGTGTGTGGTTCTCAACCTGTGGACCTCCAGGTCTCAGGAAATGTCCTGAAACAGGTTAACTGGAAATACAATTTTGGCATTTGAAACCCATTTCTGAGCAGTAATCCTCACCTCTGTCTCGCGGCTCTACTCTGGCCTTTTGTGTGGATCACAGGCAGAATGGGGGGGAGATGAGATGCTCACACACACTCACACAGTGAAATGAATAAAACAGAACTGAGGTTGTATTTTACTTCCACGTCCTCTGTAGTTAAGTTACTTTAGTAATAGAGTAGTGATGATGATTGAACGAGCAATTTGTTAAGCACCTATTAAACACGCAGAACAAAAAAACTTCATGAATCTGTCTTACTTTTTTTATGTAAACTGTACTAAGGTGTCACTGGAAAGTTTGTGAACACTTGAGAATTTTCTCTATTTCTGCACAAATATGATCGAACACATCATCAGATCTGATGTGATTCCTTATGCTGCACCAGCTGCAGATTACTCCCGCACACCAGCTTGGTTATATTTTAAGTCTATTCCAGCATACAGAGCAGCGTCATTTGTAAAAGTGAACTTAATCAGGTGGTTTTGATAACTTGCCAAGTATTAAATGTTCTTTTCATGATCCGTTTATATACTTACTGACCACCTCTTGCTCAGCAGTGGAGATGAGCAACTCCAGCAGTTTTTCAGTCCTGAAAACGTTCTACAGATGTAGAGATGCGGTGGCATGCGAGAGCGCAAATGTCCACAACATTCGCTCCAGACTTCTCGTGCAGTTTTTTTCCACCTACTCTCTAGTCTAGTAAAATCTCAGCAGCAGCAGCAAAATGTGCCAGAATATTTACTGTGTGAGCCTGTGTATGTAAGTCCTCCCTGCTGACCCGTTTTGCTGCTTTCCACTCACTCCCTGATTTTGTGGACATGTAGAAGGATCATGCTCGAGAAAATCTCCAATGTTCACGTGTGGAAACGTTTTTTTTGTATGGGCAGAAAAGGATGGAGGACAGAATCTTGGATGATGCCTTTGCATTTCCTATTAGAAAGTCTAATTAGAGAGGCATGCTGTTCTATTAAACCAAGCCTCCTGATTTAGGCATTATCCAAGACTTTGTGCTATTTTGTGGGTGGGTAGAGAGGGTTGAGAAAAATGAAGAGCCACCGGTCTACAACATTTCATCCTCCAGCGTTGTGAGAATGGTGCAGGCACAAAGCTGTTGTGCACAAGTCAGATTCCTGCCTGTGATTAATGTTTCTCACTCTTTGAAGTTTCACCCTGACTCTGGTATGAAAAGAACATTAATTTGACTTTGTACTGGATTAAACACTCTCTTCTCCTTCTTTTAAACATTTACACAGCAGCTGCATGAGGCACCTAAAGGAGAGGCTGTAACAAGCCTTAAATTATGACTCCTCACAGCCCTTCATGCGATTAAAAAGATGAGTGTCCCTAGGTCTAATAAAAGACGATGTATTATTTGTCAGGACCTACATTTAAACAAAATAAGCTCTCACTTTAACATCCTCTAGACTTTTATTTTTTTTTATGCATGCCCAGAGGAGGGTTAGAGATGACTGTTTGTATGAGTGACTAGTTTGCCAAGATAAACGGCAGAGGAGTAGAAAGCTTCAGGATCTGAGTTTATTAATGATGATGCAATTTGCTGCAGCATTATGAATACCAGATTAGCAGTGTGTGTGATGCAAACACTGCCAGCTGGCCAGTCAGTTTTAGTCTTTAGACTGTGCTGATGTTTCTGTATCCAGCTGCCTGTCATTGTGTTGCCTCAACCCACCGCTCAGCCTGTAGAATTGAATTAGATGGTTGTCGTGGCCCTGGGAAAGATTAAAGGATTTGCTCTCATATAAACAAAACACCTGCCTGAACTCGAAAAGGACTTTGATTCTCAGATACAGTTCTTCATTCTGTTGTCTTTTACGTGCTTTGGTTTAAATTGGGTCTCTTTATGCGTCGTTTAATTGTTGTTTACGCTGTATGAAGTATGATGCTGAATCATTCAAACGATAATCCCCGAATAGAAGAGAAGACATGAGAAGAATGTTGACTCATTCTGGAAACTAATTCTGCAAATCTATGCTATGATTGCCTCCCAGTTTTCATCAGTGCAAGCAGTCACTGTAAGTAAGAAGAAAAAAAGCTGTTTCCAAACAGTGTAGATAAGGGCTTTGAAGAAAAGCAGTGAGTTATTCAAGGTTCCATTAATGTTCAGTATCACACTAGAGATTAAGACAGATGAATGTTGACATCACACAAAGAATATATCTCTGATACATCTCGTATTACCCCTCCTCAATGCTCGAAGTCAGTTCTCTTTCTTTCCATCTCATTTTAGCCACCATCACTAGTTCCTCAGAGAATGATGACCGCAGTGGCTCCAGCCTTGAGTGGAGCAAAGATGGCAGCCTAAGAGGCAGCGGGCGCCATGGCCTGGCGCAGAGCGTGCGGGCTGAAGCATGCTCTCCTGTGGTGGAAGAGGACTCCAGCAGTGCCACAGCATCGCCAGCTGACACCCCATCCAGGACAGAGCAGCAGCAGCAGCAGCAGCAGCAGCAGCTGGCTAACACATCAGCGGGAGCACCACAGCCGCCAAGTCACTCACCCGAGGGACCCAGTCCATACCCACCACAGACATCCTCCTCCCTTATGATGCCGAGACCAAACTCTGTCGCCGGTAAGAGTCCTCTTAATAAGTATAGAAGAATAAAATCTTGTACACCTTTTGTCTGCAGCTGTAGCTGTCTCTGCATTGGGTTGCCAGTCAGCTCAGGATTTGTACTCCATTATAAAACGTGTGCTCGAGGGTGACCAGTGACATGTCACTTTAAACCAAGCAAGTGACACACAGACGCACTCGTAAAAGCACGAGTAGATACAGAAGAAATCAGTACAGGTTGTGCTTTTCACGGCGGGGTATCAAGGCAGAAGTCTGGGCTTAGGCAGCTGCTGTGTATTAGGCCTCCGCACTGCCTTCCATGTCGGACCCAAACACAAGCCACTGCCTGGCTGATCTGTTCTGCATTCTTGCCCTTGAACCTCCCTGTTGTGCTTCAGCTCAGCATATCCACACAGCTGTCACAGTTGTTAGTATTCCTCGCTGCCCCTCTTCTACTCTTATATCTCCCTGCCCCACACTTTTCCTGGGTCTCTCTCGCGCCGCTCTGCCCTGTTTTTGCTGTTGCTGCTTTTGACCTTGACCTCGGCCTTGTTGTTGAACTGGTATTTGTGAGCTATTACTTTCTGCTCCGTTGTGTGCCCCGGACTCACAGAGTCTGGCACAGTGTGTAATAGACCCAACAAATTACCATTTTTGTCGTGAATTGCTTTATATAGAAGCGCAGGCTGGTGATTTTACTGCATATTGAGGCTAACTGAACATGCTTAATGTTAGAATTGATAGACATTTAGGATGGCAATAGTATAAACTTCAAAGGAACGACTTAAGCGATAGACCGTACCCGGACAAGTTTGTAAAAGGTAACACGTTCTTTTTAAGGAGGACATGGATTGAATAGAATGTAAGTTACGCTCACAGGAACAAACAAACTAATAGATGAACCGTTAATTCTGTAGTGCAGAAAAACTACGGGTCACATAGCCTTGTATAAGCAGACAGTTCTGCTTATGAGGTGAAATTACAGCAGCAGGGGTAGACTGGGTAAAAATGCAGAACATAACAGGGTTAAGATCAGATACATTTTGACGCGCCTTGTCAACTGGTCTGTGTATGTATTTTTTTTCCTCTTTGATATTGCTGCATCCATCTTATTCACTCATGCTGAGCGTCATAAACCTTACCAGAACAGACACACGCGGGCTCATAAAGCTGGTAGACCAGAGAAATGTGTGGCTGTGTATGAGTGCTTGTTTTTCATGCGGGCCCTGGGTTTATGGGCTGATGTCATAGTTATGCAGCGTTGCCCTCGGGGAACTTTCACAATTCACACCGTAGATTTTACACTGTGTGACAAAACCCTGGGCGAGGACATCAAGGACATGGTGAGACAACTTCATTTATGGCCCAAACAAATCTGCGTAAGGTGTTATGGTGGGGCAGGGACAGTGCTTCTTCTTGGATAATGCTCAAGGAAATGATATTCAACAGAGGGATAATGATAAATGAAGCAGATATCAATATAAAGTCCAAAAAAGTGCTTTCATTTTTAGTGCATTCCCTCGCTGTGCCATAACCTCTGTGTCTTTCGTTCTTGGTATGTTTTTATTAGATTTTAATTACGGACCTGGAGCTCGAGCATGAAAATTTGAATTTAAGTTTGCATGGAAAACTTGAGTCAGAATTCTAGAAAAATCCCTCTCAGCTTTTGCAGTTCGTTAACCATAGCATGTGGCTGCTGCTTGAAAATGATTAAGGAATAAATGACTAAAAAAATGTCCTGCTATAAGGGGTATAATGGATGAGTCCATAGTATGTGCATCCTGTTTGGATTCAGTGTCACACCAAGCAGCCACCACTGTCGAATTCACATGGTGTCAAGTTATGTAACTCAGGTAAATCAAGCTTAAACCCTAAACGCAACACAGGAGCAGGATTATGTGATAGCCATGTTGGTGAAATGGAGAGGCTGCTACATTGTTGTAGCTATCTGCAACTCTGCTACAGGTGGGTAATCCAAGCTTAGTGGTGACACACACAGTTTAACTGAGTGTTGGTTGAGAGCTCATTTTCTGCAAGTTCAGGCAAGATATGTGCAAATATAGCTTGAGAAATGGCAGTTGACAGATGGCCTCTATTATGTGCAGATGGAATAATACGCCAAGTAGCCAGGTGCGAAGACCTGGTGACATTTTATTTGGGTACCTCCAACTGTTGGGGGCCGATTCAGTAGTTGGCACATTTGCTCTACACTAGGAGAAAGCAAAGAAAAGACCAAAACCAGACTTTTAAAGTGCACGTAACCATGAAATGCATATATACTGGGACATTCCTGTGTATTTGTACCAGGGCAAGGACGGCGGTCTGATTGAACCATGCTGAGTGATGCAAAGTTTATACTGGAGTTTTAAGTTCAACAGGAACAACATGTAAAGGTGGAACTCGCTATTTTCCAGTTTTATTTCTATCCCAACAAGTGAAACTCATTTTAGCTGAAAGGGAGCCAGGGCCTGGCCTGGAAATCTATTACGTTCCCACGACAACAGCGGCTCTTTTTTTTTTTTTAATTAGTCTCCTTTAATTGTATGAATGTATATGCTCAAATGTCAAATTGCAAGTTAAGCTGATGTAGTCCAAGCAATGCTCCCACAGGTCTGCCTGTCACCCAGGTAACACATTTGCACCAGGAATACACTTAACTAATCCCACTCTACTTTTGTAATGTGCTTATTGACTGAGCATTGGAATATCAAGGTAACTACAACAGACCTTTAAGGGAATTGTATGAAACTACAAATAGCTGCTGCACACTCTTTATATATAGTGTCTTATGAACACTTATAAAGTGTATTTAATCCAGCTGTCAAATGCCAATCATCGAGCGTGTTGCAGAGCCTCTAGAATGCTAGCTATGCCAGTCAAAGTGATGTCTAAATGTGACAGGGAAGCGTCATTTGCAACGTTTGAAAATGCAAAGATGAAGTACGCGGCTGGGATGTCCCTGGGCCTCTGTGGGAACAAAAGTTTATGGTGTCTACGCAGGCTGTGCTAAGTTGCACAAATGTCCGCACATACCACCTGTTAGAGAATACAGGGCTGAATGGAGATGCCCTTTAGGGAGCACTTTATGATTCTGTTATTATTTGTGATTCTAAAGAGCCCTCTTGTTTCGTACTCCCAATAGAAAATAATTCCCTTCAGGCCTTTGTAAGGCAGTATTAAAAAATGTGCCAAAGCAGCTCGCTTAGCGGGCACCAAATCACTGTTTATCCATTTAATATGAGAATAAATCGTTTAAAAGCTCAAAGCCTATACCATATGGAAAGGATCTAAGATGTGTAGAGAGCCTAAAAGATATGGAAATGGCTTTTTCTGTGCCTTTGCCACAGCCTCTATAGATACATTTAACCTAATTTGAAAGTGTAATTTTTGTCCTTTTAGTCCTTTTTTCACAGCCGGCTACTAAAATCCTGCTGAGACTGCTTTCAACTAGCAAACGGCGACTTCTGAAAGAGGGGAAATTGGTCCTTAACAATGATTTTAGTTTTTGCTCATTAGATCCGTCATTGATATCTCATTTGAAATGAAGTATTATTTCTGTTATGGTGCAGTGTTACATATCACATCTCGGTATCATTGACGGTGTAATTGGTGTCAAACAAATGGCCAATAATGGACGCCAGACTATGTTGACTACATCTTCCATTACGATACGCATTCAAACACTAAAAGACAGTATTTTGGTATTATTTAAAATGTGGGCTGTTGCACATGTCGTCCCAATTTGAGTTTTATATCGGATTAATTGGTGATTGGCTGGGTCTTACACTCTTGTCACCCTCCCTCTTCATTGATAAGAATTCTATTTTTGAGTCGTTCTTGTTAAGCCTTTTTTTAAATTTTTTATTTTTATATATAAAGGCTTGCAGAGTTGAAGGGCCATATTTAGTTTTGGCCACTGGAATTCCACAGTTTAGAAATCCTAGCCTGAGCTGCTTGTGGTCGGGCTGCTCAGACGAAGAGATTGAGTTGGGGTCACTGTGGCTGAGGAATGGTGCTACAGTGCGCCAGTGGCTTGTAGCTGTTAGCGGTTAGCTGCTCAGCTCTGCTTTGTATTCTGGGGCATAGTGAGGTACAGCACACACACTCAGCTCCTGCTCTGAGCTTGCTTCATGAAAAATAATGGCACGAAGATTATTCATTGGACCGTATCCTCCCCAAAGTCTGAGAAGTATTAACGGGCCATTTTTTCTTTTAGTTATTATCTATGAAAAACCTTGAACATTAGCAAGGGGTAACGTCAACATAAAGACAGATCTGTGGCGTTCATTGGCACAATCGGCCTCGTTTAAAGACATGATGTGAGTGTTTGTGACGTCTTCAGTGAGCCTCAGAATTCACATCCACCGTCGGCTTTATGTAGACGCCTATTGGTTTAGTTCAGAAACTGGAGGAAAACAAAAAGAAAACAGATAAGCCACTCATTTCCTCCGGCACTCTCAAAAGGTCAAGTCTTCTGAAATATCCTTTTTTTTTTTTCATAGAGTTTCACGCTCTTATGTCACAGCAGGAGGAAAAGGAAAAAGTGTTTCAGAGATCAATCTTTCTGAGTCTGCACCCCCTCTCACAGCGGCACCCCATTGACCAGTCAAGACGTGTTAAATGCCCAGTCTCAAAGAAAAAGTGCCACCACATGGCCATTTGGCTGAGTTGACTGACAGCGCCTAACTACTCTCGCTCTCTTTAAAAGCTGATAGGAAGCTGTTGTAACTATAGGAACGTGTTATCATTCCAGGTTCCTTTTCCTTCCATCAGAGTTTCTGCGGAGAACGATGACTTAGCTTTGATATCAAGTTAAATCTATTTTAAAGCTTCTATTTAGTAAACGTGCATATAACTGTGTACACTGAAATCGGGCATTATTTCAAATGAGTATTTGGCTCGCGGTCATGTTGATATGTCTTTAGGGATCACATTGTCGGTGTGTTTTGGTTTTTCCACCATTTTTGTTTTGACTAAAGTTACATCTATTGGTTGTGCTGTCATAGCTTGTACAGGCATTCGTATTTTATGTTGGAAAACCACATGCATGGTTTATAGACTGATCTGGACATGTCTGGTTTCCTGTTTGTTTAGAAGACAGCGAGCCTGCTGGTTTCCCTTTTACTGTGTTAAGTCTCTCAGGCAGCTTTTCTATATATACATTTATATAGATCTATATGTACACACACTAACAGAGAACATGCACAGGAGTAAACGCAGACTACGTGAAAAAAACCCAAATGAAACCATCCGACAAAGGAACAACTGAAAACCAGGAGTCTGTACACAACAGAGGGAACTAATTACAAAGTAAGCGACAGGTGAGGAAATCGGCAAAGGAAACCAGGTGTGACAGTGAAGGGAAGCAAAACTTAGCAGGTTAAACACTGGGGAAACTCTACGATATAAAACAGGAAGTAACTAGACGCGAGCGAACCAGAACACCAAACCCACGATCATGACAGAATTTAGAGGGAGGGAAAGAACACGAGGATTTGATTGCTCTATGAAGGAATCCTGTGGGAACTCTTGGCTTTAAAGGCATTGCTGACTATAAGCGATCTGACTTTATAAAAACGGTGCAGTAGTTAACACCCTAGATGCACTAAAAGAGTCTGAACTGGCATGTTTGTATAAACCAATTAAACCAAATGGAGAATTGCCCTCACGTGTTTTGAATGGAATCAAGGCTCGGTGTGACAGGTTTCATGTATGAAGAAATCTCAGGTGATCTAAAAAAGGGAAAAGGTGAATATCTTATTTGGCTCCAGTGGCAATTTGTTGCGTAGTGCATCTCTTCTTTCCTGTTTCTCTCTTTCCCACACCTAGCTGCTTACAGGGGTACAGCTTTTTCTCCAACTTCTTCTGCGGTGCTGCTGTGTCTGACTGAGCACTCAGTCAGACACACTCGGTCTGCACCCTGCATGCTTATTCTTATGCCTGTCCAGGTGTTTTCATGCTGGGAGAAGGTGAGGGTTTTTTTTTGCGAAGTTCCTCAGTCCTTCCTGGCTGTGCTGCTGGATGTAAGTCGTTGTAGCTTCAGGTTCAAAATTGTTTAGGTTTTATGGCTGCATTGCTTTTCATTGACGGACTAATTACGGTGTATCTGTTTGCTGCTGTTGCTGTTTCACTTAATTTGCTCAAAATTTGATTACGTCCAATTATAATTACACAGGAAAGCACAGTCTTTTGCAATAAATGCAACCCCGGGGCCTTCTTTTATGCCCTTCGTAGCTCCAGCAGACGAGTTTTAATTAGTGGGACATTCCAGAGACTAAGTTAGCGACCGAGTGAGGAAAAGTGGGACCAAAGAGAGCAGTTGAGTGTTTGTGACAGTCTCCCTCAGCTGAGGCCGATAAAGAAGAAAACAGAAACTTTGATTCTGCTCTTCAAGAAAGGCCAGGAGAGCGTGCACCACGATGATGTTGAAAGATTAGCTGCTATTTGAGGAGAGACCTGATTGCGAAAATGCACATCTTTAATATATCAGCAGACCGCGCCTCGTGCTTCAACCCACAAGCAGAATTGCAGCGTAATCACCGACTCATCACGTACCTCATGTTCAGAGTTTGGTTGATCTGAAGACGTCTCCTGCTGTGAGACTTCTGCTACAAAATGAGACTCAGTTCTGATTAAATCTGGATAGATGGATATTTAACATCCAACTTGTGAAGTGGATTTATTTTGTTTTTAAGATGGTGAAAAATAAACTGCATGATAAAAAAACGACGTACTAATGAAGTCTGTTCTGCATTACAGTGCCAGGATTAGTTCTCATCTCTTTTGCAAAATAATTTCCCTCTTTAGGAGTAATTAAGTTTAATTTGATTATTATTCAGTGAAATTCCGGAAGACCAGCAGATTGACATGGATGAGTCATGTCTAAACATTTTCTTATGTAAAAAGCCTCCTATGGCTAAAGATAAAGGTAATCTCCCCTCACTCTTCAGCCTCACAGGGGTGTTTGTGGGGACAGACCTCTTACTGTTATATTGTGTCTTGCTGTCAGATGAAATCAAAGAAAAACTGAGCACATCTGTCTTGATACTGCTATTCTTTCTGCCTCAGTCTACTGGTACTCGCACCGCCTCCAGCAAAATCCAAATGTCAGAGCGCACTGGCTTGCCATTCCTTCACTCATCTTCTCTCAGAGCTGGCACATGTGGCACAACATTTTAATCTGGTGTCTGTGTTTGTCTCACTTGTTACAGCTTTTATTGCAGATGCACTCAAGAGGCACCAGGCTGCCTGCTTCACTTCCTTTTTTGTGTGTGTGTCTTTGTCTACAGCAACCAGTTCCACAAAGCTGGAAGACCTGAGCTTTCTTGATGAACAACGCAACACCCCCCTGCGGACATCCATCCGCCTGCCGTGGCATAATACAGGAGGACGGCCACCTCAGGATTCTAAAGGTGACTGCTATGATTCACCGTGCTGTAAATAAACTGGAGGCAACCGGTTTACTGTGGGGAAAACGCACGTGCTGCCGGACTCACCAGCCAATTCGCTCTATTTGAGTGACAGTTGCAGTGATTTATCTGTTATGGTGTTGCAGTGTCTTTCATAAACTTGGAGTTACAGTCTTCAGATGGTTAAGTGAGGATCGTTGGTTTGGATCTGGTCAAGTACACCAGAAAGAAATACTCAAACTAATAGCTTAGCACGCTCAAATTAGAGACCAAAGTTGGTGCTTTTAAAGGTAAAGTGCTTGCTTTTTTTAAAAGTCTATAAAAGACCTAGGCTGTGTTCAAAACCGCATACTTCTCCTACTACTCCTACTACTCCTACTAACTTTTTGAGTTGGTATGCGAGTTTGAGTAGGCGAGAAGTTCCCGGATGAATACTAGATTCGCCGAAATGTTGGGTATGCATCATGAGGTTACTACTCATACTGAAACTACACAAGATGCAACGTAACATGATGTCGCCGATCGTCATTTCCTGTCAAAACGGCAGTTTCACGCTAGCTACAACGAGGGTAGGTCACTTCCTGTTTTCAAAACAAAAGCACCAATTGTATCGTAATGGCTTTCCCTATGATAAAAGGCAACGGGTATTTTATTTTGTGAAAATAACCGGAAGTGTGATTTATTTTTTTTATTTTTTTTTTTTCCGACATGTTTTTGAATTGAAAAACAGTTGCAGGCCAACAGTTTTTAATCCTTAAAAAATATGTATTGCACAAGCCGCAGCCACTGACCCGGCCTCTTTGAGTCACGTGTGCCCGCGAGGGAGAAGATGGAGTTCGTGAAGTATTTCGAAAAGGAAGGCGATAGGCCTAGGTCGTATAAATGCAAAATTCAAGTAAAAAAGGAAGATGTTGAGGAAGAGTGTGGCGACATAGTCGCTGTGAGTAAAGATTCGTACTTTAACCTGCGAAGGCATGTGATGAGAAAGCATGACGAGGTGGTCCGCAAACACCAGCAGGAGGATGCAACAAAACGTGAGCTTTAGCCAATTCTAGATTAAACATTTTGGGGACAGCATTTCTCCAAAGACCTTTTGTTTTGACTTCTCAATAACCCTACAATTTCCCTTAGACTATTTCTTTTGAGTTAGATTATTTCATTAAATAATTTTGATTAATTTAAATAGAACAAGTTGACAGTAGGCTGCCGTCGGATTTTCCAACAGCTATGTCACTTTGTCTTATTCAGTAGGCTAGCCGCCTTTAGCTAATGCACAGAAACATGATTGTTATCAATTATGAATGATTTACTAATATTCTCATTCAATCCGTTGTCTGTAGCTGGTTTGTGTTTAGGCTACATAGCCCACAACTTCATAGTTGTCAGGGTTCGCAGCAACTGAAGTAAAAGAGTGCGTAGCCATGGTTACTCACTCATACAGTTAAATAAGACAATACACCGGTCCCATCATTAAATCAAACGCCGTGTGTCCCAGGGCCCTGGCATAATTACACGAAGGAAAATGTCAGAAAATGCCTTCTCCTGAAAATTTGAGCGAGCGTGGAGCGATTTCGCTGGAGCAGCAGGAAAATTAAGGTGAGCGCGGAGCGAGTTTTGAGCGGAGCGTCCTGGCGCAACTTTGAGCGAATGAGCGAACATCCTCTTGAGCGGGGAGCGGGAATTGCTCGGCGCTCCGCTCCGTTCACATGCTCTGATCTAAACGACTACTTTCTCGCCTGAAAATGTTTCAAATGTTGCTAAAGTTTACAGAGTTTAGAGCTTAAGCGAAATCAGCTTCAGGCCGGCTGATTTCGGCTTGGGCAGGAGCGAGATGCATTGTGGGTAAACGCTCTGCATATTGTCTGATCGATCAGTATGCCGTATGCAGTTTGCAAGTATGTAGTATGTAATATGCGGTTTCGAACACAGACCTAAACTCATGTTCAGATCTTATGCTTTTCAGAACACGTATCGTTGAGCTACTGAAAGTTTCAGTTGCAATAGTTGTAAAAGAACTATCAGCGTTGGAGGCAGCATCGATATTAATGGCTGCAGTGATACTGGTGTGGGTGGAGGATGTAAGTTTCAGAGCTGTAAAAGAGCTTCTGATTGAGCAGTAGATCTAAATGCTAATGCTGAAGTGGACCAGATATAATGCTCATTTCACTTTTTTTAGATGCAAGTTAGATTCATTCCAAGAGCAAACTTTTAAACAAAGTTATCCTCTACGCTGCAGCTGAAATCATTTTGACCTGTTCGTATTGTTTGGCTTTTCTTCAGCACGCTTTGCTCCGTACAAACCCGTGGACATCATGCTCAAGCCGCTGTTGTTTGAGGTACCCAGCATCACCACGGACTCTGTGTTCGTTGGCCGAGATTGGCTTTTTCAGCAGTTGGAAGATCTTCTAAAGGCCAGCGAGTCCTCCAGGAACCACGGCGCCGTTGTGGTGGGCAGCGTGGGTTATGGGAAGACGGCCATTATCTCACGGCTCGTTGCTCTGAGCTGCCACGGAGGACGCATGCGCCAGATTGCCTCCAACAGCCCCAGTGCCTCCCCTAAAAGTAAGCAGTTTTCTATATTTTCCTCTGGGTGTGAGCTTGCAGAGCATGGAGGGAATGCTAATTGACAAAAAACCTATTATCATTATTATTATAGCAGCTTATTAAAATAAGCTGCTATAATAATATAACTATGTGTCTTTACAGCACATAACCAATTTTGCTTATGTATCAAAAAGCAAATATTAAGATTGGTTTTATGATATTCTGTTTTGTAAAGAAGTTTATTTCACACCCACACATATATGTGACATAAAAGAGTGAGTCTGTGTGTTCTAGGTGGTGCAGGACAAAGCTCAGAGCTTCCTCTCAGCCAGCCCCCGCAGCCCACTCCCCCATCCAGTGCCACCAACACACTGAGGACCAACAGTTGCCCAGGAACCCCTGAGATGCAGCGGCGTAGGGAGGAGGCCGTCAAACGTCTGGCTTCAAAGGTAGACTCCAGCCCAACTGTTCGGCTCAGTGTTCAAGAAAAATAACGCCGGGTCAGAGAAAAGGACTGTTGTCGGCCGTTATCTTTACAAAAGAAAATAAAAACTTGTGATGATGACGGTGCTGGCTCGCAGACATCGGATCAGACAGAGTCCAAGAAGCCACAGCAGCAATTTTTTATGCAGTCGTGAATGAATGGATGTCATCGTATAAAAGGAAATAATGCTACAAATCAGCATACAGCACTATAAAAAGAGCCAAGAGAAGATGTCATCATTCAACTTTTCAACTCAAATGTAGCCACGAAATGTATCCACGAGTGTTTCAGTCATCTTCAGGTGATTAAACAAAAACAGTTGAGGACAGTTCGGAAACCTCCATTTCCATGTAGGTTTACCTAAATCAAATGGCTCCAAATAACTTCCAATATTAAATAGAAACTATGTAGTTATCGAATAACAAGCCACAATGCCGGTGACCATTTCCGACCACACCCGCACACCTAAAACAGATATTTTATAAGTGAAGTTACAAACACTTTAACATGAAAAAAGCACTGGATTGTGAAGTTTTATGGGCTCTTTGGCTTAAATACTCAGCACAGACTTTTGTGGTGCTGCCTCCTGTAGCGGGTGGTGAGAGTAGCACATTGTGTCATGATGGAACACTCAGACTCTATCGTGGCTGGTTAAAAAGCCTTCCTTTTCCAAAGGGTGAAGGGGCTTTGCTGGTCTGTTAACTGATCAAACAAGTCAAAAGACCAGTTCTCACAGAACCAGATTAAAATGCACCTGGACTTAGTTGCTTTTAGCCATTTAAATTGATTTTTTTATTTATTTTTTTTTCTTTGGACCCCTGAGCACATCTGCTTTCATGTGTTTTTTTTTTTTTTTTTTTTTTTTATCAAACAGCACAAACTGATGACCGTTTTGGAAATGCTTACATGTGACTGAAGCTCAGAGGTATTTAATAACCTCACATCACAGAACTTCTTGTCTTTCATTGATCCCTATTTTTACGTAGGCTACTGTTACTTATTACAAGCTGGTGGTCTTGTGACAGGTTTGAGATTGAACCCACTTGGCCCGTCATGGATGACTCCGGGCACTGGCGCAGTACGGCACAGGCTCCTCTCACCATTGGGACAGTTTATGCAGCAGACAGATGCGCTGAGGTTCGACTAAATGTCTGTGAAACCCAAGCAATATCTCTTGAGCCAATTACTGTGTAAAGTGTTTCCAATAGGCGTTCTCTCAGGAGCTCTGTTCCTGTGATGTGTGAACGTTGATGCAACACCGAGCAGCTTCTGTCAAATTCTGCCAGTTCTTTTTAATCATTGATTTAAAAAATGGTCTGATAACAGGGTTCTTAGGGTAGTGCAGGGTTTCTGGTGTATTAAAAGCTTTGTGTCTTATTCCTATCACAGACTAAACTTGTAGACAAGGCTCCTCTATGTTAATTTTTATAGTTGTACCAATAGATTAACTCCTGCAGGTTGACTGCAGACTATCCTCATGTATTATTTGAATGAGGTGACTATCAAGTGTTCCTATCTTTATACAAAATGCAGATTACTTTACAGTATTCACTGGCTTTCATGACAGTCTGATGTAGCAGGTTGCTGAAAACACACTCCACCCCTTTCCAGAAAGAAAGAAAGAAAGAAAGAAAGAAAGGAAGTGGGACACATAAAATGACCCTAGAATGTTTTCCACCCTCTTGTGGGGCGAGCAACCACATCCCAGCTCTGTTCCTTGTGGATAACTCAATTATTGTATATTATGTGAGTCACTTGTTGCGTCACTCTCTTAGTTTGGAGCACCCAGAACTTAAATGGCTGGGGCGTGTTTTCCAGTAGAAAACTAAAAGGTTACTTAAAGGTTGTTTCATTCCCTGGTAATTTTGCATCTCCTCTAAGGTCGATGGTGCAGGGCAGATTGGGGCAAATTGAGCCTGCAAAGCTGTGTCACTCCTCCGTGACGGTCCTCGCTGGAGTGTCTGATCAGAGCTACCTACGCTGGCAGTTGAATCAGGAAGTCCTCTGCAGCTGTATTCACAGAGTCTGTTCATGTTGCACATTTTCATAGGGCTTGGGATGTGGACCAATGAGAGATTTATATTCTATCGCCCTCATTTTCAGCGTCTTCTTGCCACATTCGAAGCCACCTTCACGGGCTCGCTCGGCAAGCGCCTCGAAGCGTCACGGACGTCTTTTAGTGTTGCGTTTGCAGTGAAAAGTCAAAGATTTTACAAGCTGTTGTCGTTATTAAACTCGCGATGACTTGGACAAAAAATATTCGAATAAAATGCTGGGAATGCTCAACCAATCAGAAATGCTCACTGATGCAAACCCAAAAAGTTCCGGGTAATCTCAGAAGTTCTACCTTCCTTCCAGGAGTGTTTTCGGTTCTGCTCTGTTTAGCCTCCGGTTCCTGGAAAAGGTTCCTGCGACTGAAGCGCAGCTTATTACATAATGTCCCCACCTAACAGAGTTCCAGACCAAGGGTTTTGTTAACAGATTAACAGAAAATTGGTTTACGTCTGAGTGACGTTGTGTTTGTTTGTCTTTTTAAGTCTTTCTGTGGATTTTTTGCAAGCAGATTATTGGATTGTCAAGAGTAACCAAATGTAAATCCTCCTTTCTTGTGAGTGGCATCTGCAACTGGGTAAAAGTAATGTGCAAAACATTTGTTGCACACTTGAATGAGAATTAGAAACCGTCTAATACTTTCAGGGTTAAGTCGGTAACTTTTAATGAGGCTGGTTATCATTTCTGATGGAGCATGAAACAGCAGCAGAAGAGGTGGCAGAGGAACTGGTCACCTGCTCCTCCTGCTGCCGCTGGAAGTGTGTCAGCTCCATCAGGTTGGACTGTAATTGGTACAGAGTCGTGTATCCCGAGGGCATTTCTCCTTCCCTCTTCTATCCTCTGCACTTCCTATTAAATCCGAACTGCTCGGAACAATGCAGAAACCTTGCTCAGACACGGAACGTTCTTTTCTTAGGCGTCCACTCGGGATTCACTGGCTTATATCTGAGGTGGCCAACCATTGCCCATTATTCTTTTTATCCTGTCTGTGTGGAACAGTGTGGGTAAGATGTTGGTCTTGGCTCTTTTTAGATGATATGTGGCTTTAAGAATGGTATGAATACAAAAACGACTCGTCTTTCAATCCCAAAGCTTTGTTGGTTTTTTCCAAAGCTTTGAAGTCACTGAATGTCTCCACCTTTTGCATCTTTGTAATTAGCAAAACCCAATTCATTTAGCATTCATCTTCACATGTTTTTGGCCTTACCTACTTTCCCTGCTTATCCTGTGTGCTCCAGGTGGTTGCCTATCATTACTGCCAGGCCGACAACACGTACACCTGCTTGGTGCCAGAATTTGTGCACAGCATCGCGGCCCTGCTGTGCAGGTCGCATCAGCTCACCGCGTACCGAGAGCTGCTGCTGAAAGAACCCCACCTGCAGAGCATGCTCAGTCTGCGCTCCTGTGTCCAAGACCCCATGGCTGCTTTCCGGAGGGGGGTCCTGGAGCCACTGGCCAACCTGCGTAAAGGTAAAACACTGCAGTCTCACATTCCTCCTGTGGGTGTGTCCAACTTTACAAAGAAACGCAGAAAGCATAAATGGCGCTTCTGTAAAGTTCTACTTACTGTAGTTTAGTGGGCCTTCAGAAAACCCGCATTGGTGGGAAATCCCCTGTAAAATCTTCACAGGATAGGAAGGAGATGTCACTGTGAATCCTGCATGTACTGTACCTCTCTACACTCCCCTCTTTAAAAAAATAAATAAATAAATAAATAAATACCACTCAGCAGTCATGGAAGTTGATTTGTTTAAGTGTTGAAAGCTACTGAAGTGACGTGTAGCTCCAGGATATTTAAGGTGAGATGATGTTCCTCAATGTTGGTTTCTGTGATTTATTTTTACTTTTTTTTTTTTTTTTTTTTTTTTTTGCAGAGAGGAGGATTTCAGAAGAGGACCACATAATCTTGATAGACGGGCTAAACGAAGCCGAGTTCCACAAGCCTGATTACGGAGACACCATCGCTTCATTCATCACTAGGATCATTACCAAGTTCCCCCCCTGGCTTAAACTGGTGGTCACTGTCCGAGTCAACCTGTTGGTAAGGGAGAGAGGTTTCCACTCATCTTTTATCTCGCCAGAAAAGCATTTTCTCTAAAATCCCATTTACTTTCTTTTAAACGCATGAAACATTGGAATTTAAACAGTCGCAATAAGGGACAGACGGTCATAAGCTGTTGCAGTGTGTGGTCTTAATTCTCTCAGTGCAGTTGCAGAATGTGAAAAGTTTCTTGTTGGATCTGCTACCGTTTGAGGTTTTGCAGATTTTGGAAAGAATCGACAGACAGAAACTCGAGCCTCCAGACAGGAACGAGCAGCCGCTGACTCACTAGCTCATCAGCTCACTACCTGCACGGTCTTTGGCTGAGCAGTTTTGAAAAAAATAAAAAAAATAAAGACCTTCTGGGTCCGTGTTGAACTCACACTGGTGATGGGCTTTGGCGTGCCTGATGAGCCACGCAGGAGCTGATAAGTCTTGGATAATAACGTGGTGGCTGACTGACATCCAGAATCGAGGCTATTAATGCTCAGGCAGAAGCCAGGCGTCGGCTGCCCTGCATCAGTATGCGCCGAGAATTCAGCCCATCTATTTTTTATCCTCCGAGCTATTTAAAATTCTGTTAATGGCAGCAGATCAACCGCTGCGTTAAATCAAAATGATGTAACTTTTAGCTGTCGGGATCACAGCGACAGAAAGGGTTTTGTTTTCGTGTCTGTTGTCTCCATTCTATATAATTCATGAAAAACCTTGTTTGTAATTTAAGCACTCTGTGATGGACGCGGTTTAATTCTGCTTTAATTGGATGGAATTTGCGTTATAAACTGTTTTTTGGGTTTTTTTTAGGCGGGGGGGGGGGGGGGGGGGAGTAGATAATCCCCCCATGCTGTCTAAACTGGGATGTCAAACAATCTTCCTGTTGCTCCAAACTTCAACACTTCCCTTTGATTCAGTGTTCCAGACAGCAAAATATAATCATGCACAGTCGAAGTCGTCTCACAATCGCTGGTATTTGTGTCTGCCTAAGCTGTTTTGAGGAAATCGTTTCCATTGTTGTCGTCATGTCGTGTACATGTAATTTATTCCTCAGGTCTGTCTTGCTGAGGAGATCAAGACCTCGGTGAATAAAATCCAACCACCTGTCTCGCCACAGTAACTTGTATAAAAGGACTAATCACCCACATATTATTCATGAAGCCAGATGATATCCTTTCTGCAAATGATAACCTTAACAGTTGTTGTCGGTTGCAGCCACAGAACCATAATTACAGGTGACATAAAAGCATCACGGTGTTGCTATGTGGTCTTAACAGTAAGTAATAAACACTAATGTCTGGTATATCTGCCGAGCGCTGCTTATACTTCACCCATCTTGTGGATTGCGATCAACGCGTTTCATTGAGTCTGTGTTCACGGTGGCGTGCACGTGTCCGTGTGCTGTGCCGTGTCTCGATGAGGAGCAGAGGGTTATCTCGCAGAGGCAATATTTCTCCAGCCTTAGACAGGCAGAGGATTAAGGTGCATTCATTCCTCAAACCCACCAGGACATGGATTGAAATGTTAGCTCTGGCTAAGACCTCTGCCTGCCTGCTAGCCGCCATGCAATCCATCCCCTGCCTCGTAATGCTCACTTTCACAGTCTGCTCATCCTCATAGCCACGTTTTCCAGCGGTACCGAGTGTCTGATTTTTGTCTGATAGTGAGCTGGCTTCCAAGGTGTCATTTTATTTTTTTTTTTTTTATTATTTCTTTTCATTTTTTGAATGGCAGATCAGATTGTGAGGACAAGTTTTGGTCTCCTGAATAACCAGGAGTTGCAGTAGCTGCATACAAACTAACCTAAAGAGTTTATTGGCACATAAGCCACTTTCGGACAGAGCAGTTCTAAGAACGGTCCTCCTCGAATTTCATTTTGATAACTGCCCTTCCCCACCGGAACTGTTTCAGTGTGCATTCGCACATGAGTCGGGACTGATGCGACGCAACCGTCTGCGACAGTGATGTGTTACTTTAGCGCCACATTCAACAACAAAACAAAAAGTAAGGAGAGAAGAAAAAAACACCACAAAGAAGCTAACATGGAGAGCGGGGAGGCCACTGTGTTCATGGTCTGCATGATGGTGATATTAATCATGGACGATCACATCGGGCGTCTAACTTTGAGGCTGGAAGAGCTCACAGAGAGAGTCAGGATCGAGCGCAGGCGATACTTCTTCGTTTCATGAAGGAAGGAGAGCAGAGCGCTGCAGACAAAGGAGACAACGTGTAAGTTTAACTTATCAAACACGCGTCGGTTGTGTCTGTGTGGTATGATGAAACATTTCAGCCGTGACAACATGACAAGTGGCATAGCTACCGACCACCAAACACCTCCGTCAGATGTGTTCCTATAGAACCCAGAAAAGACCCGACCTCGGAGAAGGAGCTGAAAGGGTTATAGGAACTGAGGGAGATGGTCCCGAAAAAACGGCCCCGTGGATTAAAAGGTTATAAGAACTGCCAGAGGTTCCTACAGTGCGAATGCGGCTATTCTCACGTAAATTTTGGGCTTCTAAGAATGAAGTTGGGCAGCAGCATTGCAAAAAACCTTCTTCTGTCTCTGACCGTTTTATTTTGTCCTTTACAGGAGATCACCAACCTTCTTCCCTTCGCCAAGATCTCCCTGGATGACTTTTCCGACAACGGCGAGATAACCAACGACCTCAATGCATATATCCAGTACCGCGTGGGAGGCAGCAAGGACATTATGAACAACATTAGCCTGAACGGCAAGGCGGATCCTGTCACAGTGAGCAAGCTCAGCAGCCACCTGATCTCTCGCAGCCAGGGCTCCTACCTGTATCTCAAACTCACCCTGGATCTGTTTGAAAGAGGCCACCTCGTGATCAAAAGTGCCAGCTACAAAGTGGTGCCCGTTTCCCTGGCCGAACTGTACCAGTTACAGTGCAACATGAAATTTATGACCAATTCGGCCTTCGAGCGCTCTCTGCCCATCCTCAACGTGGCACTGGCCTCGCTGCACCCCATGACCGATGAGCAGCTGTTTCAGGCCATCAACGCCGGCTTCGTCCAAGGGGAGCTGCCGTGGGAGGACTTTCAGCAGCGCATGGAGCTGCTGTCGTGCTTCCTCATCAAACGGCGGGACAAGACGCGCATGTTTTGCCACCCCTCCTTCAGAGAGTGGCTGGTGTGGAGAGCAGACGGAGAGAGTACAGACTTCCTCTGTGACCCGAGGTTAGTATCATGTAAGACACTCCGCAGCTCTTTAGGAATGTCGGCTTCTTTCAAACGCGCGACGAGCTCGTAAAGCATTTCGACAGGCCGTCGCAAATGGACCTCAAAAAGACTCATATGAGCGTCATCTTTCTCAGTTGTTTAGATTTTTACATTTATTTAGAGCACGACATAAAACGAGAAGGTTGGGGATCAATCCAGCAGCCCTCCAGTTTAAAGGATCCCCGCCATGGCTCCAGATCAGCTGCGTCGGTGTTTTACGACTGACTAGAAGAAAAGATGGGTCATGTGACTCTGCTGAGACCCGGTTGCTTCTTTTTCCTCTTCCCCTTAGCAGGGTGTAGAAACCTGCTGTCGGCAGGACCGTAGAAATGGAGCAATGAGACGAATGTGGCACTCCGAGGGGCTACGTGAGGGGTTTCTGCCTTTTAACTGGTGCTTTAGGCCACAGTCCGTTGTCACTATCCGCGCAGCACCTGTCCCTCGCAGCTGCGACAGAAGGTTGAACGCAGCGTTTGCAAAGAGCAGGCGGAAATAAGTGCTTATTCTGCTACAACGTAAAAGTGATCCCTTTTAGGTTTTTACTTTGGTGTTCCTTAAATTGCCGCGTGTTGCCGAGTGGAAACTTTGAAAATATCGAGCATGCCAGGAAAAGATGACGCAATGTCCTTCACAAAGACGGCAGGCGAGCTGACAAAATGCAGATGAATCTTCTGGACGTCGCTGCGTGCTTCAGATACCGGCTTATGAAATCAGACATCAAGAGGCAGAGCGTAGAAATAACCGGAATACAGTGTACTGGTTATAACACTTCGCAGAGTACATGCTGTCATAGAAATGTTGGATAAATATTCCTGACGTCCGCGCGACCTGCCGCGCTCCTCTCGTCTGCTTCAGTAACTCGACCTAATTGGAATTCTGGATCTGCAGCACTCGTTCTCACTTAATAAGCAGAATGATGTCACTGTGACTGGCTTATTTCCCTCTCTCCTGCGCACCTCTGCTGGCGTAGTGTTGTGTCGGAATGGACGAGGGGGGCCGAGCTCCGTATCCCGGTCGTTCACAGCCTTCCAACGTCCCGTCATTAAAAAAAAACAACAACAACAAAAGGCTCGCAGTCGGGCACAAGCAGACAAAAAGCTTAGCGCTGTGCCTCTCGGCGCTCGGGCCTTAAACTGAGAGAATCGTAAAAAAAAAAAAAAAAATCAAAGTGGTCTGCAATCATGCATGTCCTTTTAATGAAGTTCTGCATTAATTGGTGCCACAGTGACTGAGCCAAGAACTCTTGTTTCTGTTTAAACTCTTTTCTGCAATATATTCTGTCTGCTCTTTTCTCACTCAGGACCGGCCACGCTTTCATGGCGTTCATGTTGTCCCGCCAAGAGGGGAAACTGAACCGTCAGCAGACAATGGAGCTGGGACACCACATTCTCAAGGCGCACATCTTTAAGGTACGCCTACGGGATTTAAAAACTCATCTGGTGTTTGCCACTCTTTATCTGTTCCTTGTGACGAATGTTCATCAGGGCACGAGCTTTGGGATTCTGAGACGATTCTGAGACAAGTTGTTTTGTTATTCACACCTCGGGTTAATTGATGTCACACACACATGCGTGTTGGTGTCTTTCCACATTTATATTGGTGTTGGTTTGCTTGCAGGGCCTGAGTAAGAAAACAGGTGTGTCATCCAGTGTGCTTCAGGCTCTGTGGATCAGCTGCGGTGCTGATGGCCTGTCTGCAGCTTTGGCTTCGCTGAGGAACCTCTACACACCTAATGTCAAGGTAACGCAGCCCGTAATAACGTCACACATTTACAGTTTCTATATTCTCGAATGCAAAGGCGGTCTTTGGGGGTTTGTGTCACCATAAGCAGAATTAAGCTGGATGGAGGAGAGTGTTTTTGTTTTGTTGTTGTTGTTGTGAAAATAAGCAATTTTCACTCACTGCTTTGATCGCTCAGTTTTTCTTGGAGCATTTCCACTTGACCCGTCATCACTCGATGTCATTTCCAGTCCTATTCTTAGGTTTTACATATACGGACATAATAAAAATGGATCATCTGGTCCTTAACGGGTCTCAAAATGAGGTAAATGAACAACAACAGAGGACATATGAACACAGGAAAGCAGTGTGTTTAAAACTTCAGGATTCTGCAGCTTGCAGAGCCTCCTTTTGGTCCAGTTAGTGATATTATGTCGAGCTTGTATTTACCAAATTTAAACCCTGTAAGGACCAAATGATTTTCTACAGTGTCCTGATACATTAAAACCTCAGAACTGGAAGGATTTGTACTTTTCTTTGCCAAACGATTGTACATCAAATCTACCCCGTCGGTAGGTTGGATACATACTGTGAAAAGCCAGCCGGGCACCGGATATTGCTCAGCTGTTGTCATTTTTATATAAACAACATGGTAAATTAAAAACATTGGGAGGAAATTAGAAAGTAGAACACCGATCGAAAAATGTGTTGCCCCTTCATATTTATCTATTCTCCTTATTCAGGCAAAACGGTCAAATCAAGCAGGAAGCCAAGGACAAAAAGTCAGAGAAATAAAACATTTTCTCTCTTCGTGTAAATTTAATTATCCGAATATCTGAATGAATAACGCACACGGTTAGAGACAAATTTTTATTCAGACTGGTAATTTGTTGTTTCTGGAGCGTAAATACCAATTGTCCTTTTCTATCACTACTTAAGCTGATGTTGGTAGTGGCTCTCATTAAACCACAAATATAGGACAACTGTGGGTTTGCTCGCAGTGTTTTCAGGGCCGATAATGACCAGCCTTTCCTGGAAAGACTGTTGTCTCTAAATGATGTATTCTGGCCCGCAACAAAATTGTTCTCAGTTTGTTATTTATTTTTTTTTCTCCCTCCCATTATCATTATTGTTTCAGCGAGGCGCCGGTGTCTGCTCGCGAGTTATTGGGTAAACTTGTAAAATCACTCGGTGACATTTGCAGAACGACCTTGTTCTGTCCAGCGGGACCAACAGAGAGCCACTGTTAATTGATTCTACCGAGGGTCCACACACACAATTCCATCTCCTGTCGCCGAATACTCATTTAGCTGACGGGGGGATTATTATGGATTTCCTCGTCGTTGGAGAAAATGGCAGACTTGATAATTGCATTCAGTGGAATGTGTCCAATTTATGTGGTGTCTGACCTTTTGCTTGGAGAGTTAGAATTGGTGAGTGCTGATAGGACAGTATCTGCAAAAACCTTGAGTCATTCATTGAGGGCGGGGTGATTCACGTGTTTAAGTGCAGCTACATTTTCTACTTGAAATTCAGATATGGAAATGCATTCAATTCAAGGAAGCATTGAAAATGCACGTTATTGTGCGACGTCTGACGGCAGCTTTGTGTGTGTGTGTGTGCGTTCCTGTGATCAGGTCAGCCGCCTGCTGATGTTGGGAGGGGCAAACGTGAATTACCGCACCGAAGTCCTGAACAACGCGCCGGTGCTTTGCGTCCAGTGCCACCTCGGTCACCAGGAAATAGCCTCGCTGCTGCTCGAGTTTGGCGCCAGCGTGGACGTGGTGTCCGAAAACGGCATGAGCCCCCTGTGCTTCTCAGCCGCCGCCGGACACTTGGAACTAGTCATGCTGCTCTGTAAGAAAGGGGCCAAGGTGAGGACCAAAAACGATCTGCTTTGTAATTAGAGACGTTGAACCATAGGCCGTGACTGACTACTTTGATGCGTATCTGTGTATTGCATGCAGCATATCTACCTCAGATGTTAAGTTTATTTTCTGTTTCTGCTAAGTTATTCCAAGAATCTTGTGTGTCTGCCAGGTGGATCATGTAGATAAGAGTGGCCAGTGTGCGCTGGTTCATGCCGCATTACGTGGACACACCGAGATAATCCAGTTCCTGCTGGAGCTGGAATGGAGTGCTGAGGGGCAGCAGCAGGACTGCTCTCTGAAGAACAAAGTTCTGCAGCAGGCTTTGATTGCAGCCTCGAGCATGGGACACACACAGGTCCGACTGACACACGTGCACTTAAACTTACTTCACACACAGATCCAAATCCATGCAGTAATGATTCTGAGCGTTTGTACGACCTTGCTTGACTGACGGCAGGCTTTGGGGACTAATAACAGCGCAGCGCTGACCAGGTGTGATGTCGACTCAGGATTTATTTTGGCTTCCTCATTAGCTGGAATGGGATCCCGAGGCTTGGCTTAGAATAACAGAACTGGGCCAATGTAAGCTGTTAACCTGCTTGTAGAAAGAGACCCTGCTCAGTTATTAATCAGACTGGACTTGACTCTCATCACCTCATGGAGTGGTTCCGGGACCAGAGATCCTCTGTTCTGCTGTGATTCACTAATGATCATTTGCTCGGGGGGGTTTTATGTTTTTAATCTGCTTCAAAATGAACATCTTGAGTGCTGCATCATCTCAAAGATTTATTTGATATCTTAATACTTAAATATTCTGCCATTAATATAAATTTCTCCTTTGGCAGGTTGTGAGGGGCTTGCTGGCGTTTACAAATGAGCACGCTGTGCAGATTGATAGTCATGACACTCTGTGGGGAGAGACAGGTATGTTGTCATCAATCTTTTTGCATTACATGAGTCTTGTGTTATCACCTGCTGGCTTTGCATTCTGGGGCTGGCTGCAGTAATTGAACGCTGCAGTGTTGGGCCTCGTCTCGTCTCCGTGCAGAAACGCTCTCTCTTTGATGCGGAGGTCGCATAACCCGAATAAGAACGCGTTCCTTTGTGCCTGTTCTACATTCTTTAGCTCTCTGGTAAACACATCACTTACTGTTGTCATGAGGATTTCCACTTAGAGCTGGGTCAGCCACAGTATTCCCTCTGTGCTTTAAGTTAAAAGATGCCAGGAGTTTGGACTTTACCATCTGTTTCACACACACTGCAGGTCACTTTAGGATTTACTTAACCGTAGGTTTTCACCACACTGTTGTTGTGTGTGTCGTGCACCTTGCTTTTATTTAAAAACTGATTGAAGAAATGGTGCAAAAAGCCACCCGGTGCCCGGTTTTTATTCCTGCATTTTGGAACACTAGATACAGATTTGTGTTTTGGTCCTAAAAATACTTCTGAGTCATTATGAGTCTGAGGCATATGCTGTGTCAGCACTTAAGGGATCCTCATAAGATCAATTTATTCATTCGTGTTCAGTGTGAATTTCCTCTCAGAGAGTTCATCTCTCAAGAGATGTTCAAATAACAAAAGTTCAGATAACAAACGGTCTCATCTGACATGTGTTGGATGGGTTTTGTGTGTGTTTGTGTGTGTGTGTGTGTGTGTGTGTGTGTGTGTGTAATCACACTAAAATAGATTTTAAAAAGGGGAGTTGTAACAATAGTCTCTTTATGTCTTTCTCAGTTCTCAGCCAGCAGGATTTTAGCAGTAACAGTTCGATGCTTCAGGAATGTAGGTCAGCCCATCAGTGAAGAGGCTGCCCACAGTGCTCAACTGTGCTTGTGTCCTGCTTAACATCAGAGCTCAGACAAAGAGTGCTCACTTTGAATTATTCTGACATAAAAGTTAGTAACTGCACTTTATTCTGGAGGGTGAGTTAAGTCGAGATATCTTGAGTTTGTTGAAGCAGAGATGAGGCAAACTCTTGCTTCCGACCGCTTTTCCTCAACAAGCACCCGTTTCCTCGTTGATACGGACGGTATCAAAAGATTTGGCAAAACTTGGTGTCTGCAGAAGTTCAGCTATTTGGATTTGAACAAGCACCCGTGCTGTTTTGTAATGATTTGCAGCAGAAAACTCACTTGGTCAGACCATGAAATATTTATTTACACAAGTCTGAGGTGCTGCAGTCACATTGACGGACTCGGGTGGGTCTTAATTTGGCATATTATCTGATTTGCTGAGGAATCCCACTGATCACATTGTAAGATAAGTAGGTAACAGCTCTGGCTGCACTTTTTTCCTTACCAGCCAAGTGACTGGAGAAAAAGACACATGTGCACCTTCTCATCTCACCCACACAGCGGACAAAGATGGTGGTGCAGACCGTATCTTCACTTTAAGTCAAATATCTAATGAAATCCAATCGGAGCCCTTTTTTTTACCATCAACTGCTCATTGAGCTGAAATGTGACCCCCGTCTAATTGGTTCATTACCGGACATAATAATGCATCAATCAATCTGTGCTAGAAGTTCTATCAGAGAAAGAACTGAAAAGAAGACTGACTGCAGCTGTGATGAAGAAGTCATTTGGCTCCGGCTTTTTCTTTAAGTTTGTACTCGAGAATATTTCAATGAAATGAACTGAAACAAGTTTATATGGAGGAAGAAAAAGGCAGTTTGTTATTTTGACCTTTTTTTATTATAATACAGCAAAAAGACCTCGGCTCATGCAGATTAAATACTAACACCAAAACTTCTTAGCTCTGAGGGATGTTTTAAATTTCATTTTCGGCTCAAATCCCCGTTCTGCTGTTCAGCCGCATGTTTAATGATCCAGTCTTTGTGCTTTGATGCTGAGACACTCGCCGCAGACCCGCCGTCTCAAATGTCCTCATCAAAACCGCTCATTCTTTTGTCCACGATGCAGTTGCCTGATCACAACCCCGTCAGACCTTCTTGCACATTCAAAACTCAGTGGTATAGCTCACATTCATGCAAATATACCAGCTGTGTTCTGTGTTTAAGTAGAGGGAGATTAGATTGTAAATCTGTGCAAGCTCCGTGTTTTAAAATCCCTTCTTAGAATGCAAAGCAGCTCCCGTTCATGCAAAGGAAGATCATTTATCTGCACAGGATGCTTCTGGTTGTCGCAGGACGGCCTCACGGCAAGGACCCGCAAATACAGGTGTGGCACAAGTAAATACGAAGATCTAAAGTTCAATTTTTACTGGCCATAATCCATTTTGTAATATATTTATGTTGAGTCAAGACACACAGTATTTTATATACATATATTTAGTTTACTAATCACTGTTCGATCCTGTCCCCAGAGGCCAAACTCAGTGTGTCAGTGGGCTCAACATAAAAACATCTGCAGTGTTCAGAGTTCAAACAGGTTACTGTTAATGACAATTATTCAGCTATACTAATTCTTATTCAATTTCTCAGCATCCTAAGCAATAGCTTCATCAACCATAATAAAGGAGGATAAAGTAAAGCGTTGGCCTACAGTTTGAGGTCATGACCTCTCTGTCACAGGAGTTCCTTCTCTGCAGAGCAGTAATGTCGAGACCGTTTTGCTGAGATTGCTCTGAGTATTTACATGGATATAAAAGATGTGGCCCACATTTTTGAGAAGTGAGCTGTGAACACGCAGCCATCTCAGTCTTATAGCTGTTCTGTTTTTATCTGCCTCGTAAACGAGCACCAGTGCTGCTCGTCCTTGGAGCAATTTCTAAGTTTAGCAGCCTGGAGTCATTGTTCCGCTGAGCGAGCTGTGTGAGGATATCCAGCTTTGGAGCAGATTGAGGGTGGGGTTGTTTTTTTGGCTCCGATGACTGTTCATCCAGATCGATGATGTCAGTTAGATGTGAAGGCTCAGCGGCACGTTAAGGCTCTGAGGATCTCTGTTGGGAGAACCGGCGCTCATTTAAGACCAGTCCTACAGCTGACTGACTGTAAGCATCCAACAGTTTTAACAGTCTACACGGTAATGCTGTTTTCTTCCCTTGATATTAATTGGACAGTTAATTCCAGTTAGTCTTGGTCTGAAAAAGATGCAAACAGGAACGTTTGTTTAACAGAGACGCGTGACTTTGTTGGCTTTGTTTGTCTGCTGATGCATGAAATGACTGAATACTCGTCTCTCTGCATAAAACCTGAAGAACTTGAAGCAGGAGTTTAATGAGTTTAATAAGCATAAACCTAATTATCTGGTTAGAAAGTCATTTGTAACAAACATTAGCTCGCATTTCTCTGCTCATCTTCAGTTTGCAAAGACTTGGAGACGCTTTTTATATCCAAACCTTCATTTTCCACTTGATTACTAAGACACAAGATCATTAGTCTGTCAACTGATATTAAAATCTCCCTCTGCTAAAGTCGAGTTTTTAACCTTGTTATCATCTGAGGTTTTTATGTTAAAAATAAGAATATCATGAGCTGAATCAGGCATGAATGCTATGACTGGGGATTTCCGCTTAAGAACTGTGAAGTCAGACAGAGCCTGTGTTCCACATCGGGGGAATCTGTCCTGACTACTTGCTGGGTGGTGCGTCCCACCCGAAGCTAATTCAAGCTACGAGGAGAAGCTAACTGTGGCTGAGCAAGCAGCATCTAACTGAACAAGGGAAACAACGCTCCCTCCAGACTCACCACTAGGACTAGAAGTCAGTAGCCCCAGGCTAACTTCTCTGTTATGCTCCCACTAGTCTCTCATTTCATGGTGAGCAGAGATGTGAGATCCCTATTAACTGAATGAGGAAAAAGGTTTCGAGTCATACCCCAAATCATTTAAAGGTCATAGAGTTTGTTTTTCTGAAAACTAAAACTTCAAACTACAACTTTGAGGAACACAGATGAATTTTAATGTTAATAACCTGCTGGAATGTGACTATAATCATACTTTGTCCTCTTAACCTTAATGTAGTTTACTTGCCGCTGTTCACTTATTTTAATAGAGGAGCTGGTTCTGATAAAAACATTGAAGGAGTCGAGCCTAAAAAAGTCCTCACATATTCAGATTTGTGTCCTCTCGCACCTCAGCGCTGACGGCTGCGGCTGGCCGAGGGAAGATGGAGGTTTGCAGCTACCTGTTGGAGCAGGACGCGGTGGTGCAGCAGGTCAACCGACGGGGTGTGTCTCCTCTGTTCTGTGCTGTCAGACAGGGACACTGGCAGGTGAGACTCCATGATCTCTCTTGTTTAGGAAAAGTGATCCATTTGGAACCAAACCAAAACTGCTACTCCCCGAGTCCCGGTCAGAGACTCTGGTATTTCATTGGACTGTGATAATAGCACCGCGGCCTTATTGTTCCTGGACAAAGAGTCATAGTTGCTGCTTGATAAGCTATTAAATATCCATTCTATCTTTTGTTTGACAGATCGCTGAGCTGCTGCTGCAACACGGTGCTGACATTAACATCAGTGACAAGCAGGGCAGAACCCTTCTCATGGTGGCCGCCTGTGAGGGTCACCTGAGTACTGTTGAGTTCCTGCTGTCTAAAGGTGGGCACCAGTCAGTGTCTTGCACCACCAACAGCGGATGCATTAAATGAACCACTTGCGTTAATATCGTGTTGCTTGCGTTTGTCTTAAGGTGCTTCTTTAACTTCGATGGACAAGGAGGGATTGATGCCTCTGAGCTGGGCATGTTTAAAAGGACATAAGAACGTGGTGCAGTTTTTGGTGGAGAAAGGTGCGGTCATCGACCACACCGACAAAAACGGACGAACTCCGCTGGACCTCGCTGCCTTCTACGGAGATGCAGAGATCGTAAGGGGAAATGTTATTTACCACACACTGAACAAACCACAACCTTCATTCAGTCTCGGTTAACAGCCTGCTGACTTGATTGAACACATGATGTCATGTGTTAACGCAGCTCTCGACTGTGGCCACATTGTTCGTGTGTGGTTAAATGCCCGTGGTCTTCTGTAGGTCCAGTATTTGGTGGAAAGGGGAGCAGTGATCGAGCATGTGGACCATAGTGGGATGAGGCCCCTGGACCGGGCCATAGGGTGCAGAAACACGTCGGTGGTGGTGACTTTGTTAAAGAAAGGAGCAAAGCTTGGTAAGAGCTCTTCGTCTTCAAAAATGCTCCTTATGTTTACGGTTTAGAATGGAATCAAACTGAAAGGATTTTGTGTGTATATATATATATACTGAATATGTAGTTTTCTGTGGCCTGCGGAGCCTTTTTGCATATTAATAAACATAAGAAGACTATTTTGTCAGTCGAGCTTGTTTGTATTGCTCAGTATCTTGTGGTTCCAAGAATAATCTCTGACAAATTTTGTGGAATGTTGTGGGAAAACTGTTTCCATCCCAGCTCCGCTCTCACTCTTTCTTCAGCGTGTGCGTGCGTGCGTGCGTGCGTGCGTGCGTGCGCACACGCTCACTTTTACTTGTATCTCGGGTCCATTTCTCCCTCATGTGCTGCTTGACTAATTTCAAGAATGTGACTTATCGCCCAAGTGACATTTGTAAAGCTATCAGGGTCTGCAGCTTATCTGCCGTGCCGTCTCTGCACGCATTCACCGCTGAACATACGAGAGCATTTCACGCTGAGTGACATGTCATTTCATATGGTCACACAGCAGCTGGTGACACAGTTTCCTTTCACTACAAATGACGACTCTCACTGTTGCATGACCTCTCTTCTCTTCACTTTCTCCCCCACTAACTCTTTCTGAACTGCCCTAAATAAACGAAGGCTACAGAACGTCTCCTTACGATCGATCAGGTACAATCTTTAGGTAACTTTACTTTGTACCAGTATCATGAGAGTACGGTGAGTGTCTGTTGGCACTGAAAGCAACAGAATAACATGTCTCTAATGTCTGTAGGGAACGCTGCCTGGGCCATGGCTACTTCCAAGCCTGATATCCTCATCATCCTTCTTCAGAAGCTGATGGAGGAGGGAAACTTACTTTATAAGGTAAATGGCTGCCTGTCAACTCCTGAAGTTCACTGTATTAATGAAATGTTCCACACTGCCAATTTCCTGCGAAAGTGACAGACAGGCTATGTAACATTAATGGAGCTACCGGGTTCTATCATGTTTTTTCTCTGAAAAGCAACAGAATATAATTTAGTTCAACACTAAATAGTAATGATCACCTTTTTCTAGCTTAGTTGAATATAGAATAAATGAATAGCAGCGCACGATCCACGTCACCTACCAGTGGTGATCAATGTGTGACATTTAACAGACTGAGTTTTGTAGCATAAAGGACAACCCTTTCAGATGTTACATGTTGGTGTGTGTATGTGTGAGAGTGCCGTCTTTGAGCTCGCCTTTGTGTTGCATGTGTGATTGATGAGAGGGAAGAACCTGGGCCAAAAAACAGATACTGTGGGAAGTATCAGTGGAGAAACCCCCTCCTCTCACTGACATTTTCCACTGTTCTTTCTGGTTCTGTCTTCCTCATTCACGTTTGCCCTCTGTGTGTCCTTCAGAAAGGGAAGATGAAGGAGGCAGCCCAGAGGTACCAGTACGCCCTGAGAAAGTTTCCCCGAGAAGGCTTTGGTGATGACCTGAAGGCATTCAAAGACCTGAGGGTCTCTCTGTACCTCAATCTCTCCCGCTGTCGCAGAAAAACCAATGTAAGTCTCTCAGGAGACCCCTCCACTCTTTCTGTGCTTTATTTTTAGCATTGGGACTTCAGAAGCTTTAAACAAGGGTCGTCTCTCACCAGATTTCTGCTGATGTAATGGGTTTAACAATTTTGTTACAGACTTTTCTCTTGAAAGTATCCCTAATTCTTCTTAAAAATTCAAACAAAGATGGGCTGTCGTCATGTGAAATGATTTGAGCATGAGGGGAAGCTTTTTTAGTCTTATGAAGGAGAGCTGTGGAGAACGCTTCGGCTGTGCTGGCCACTGGACTATAATCTTCTGTTCAAAAACCAAGAATGTGAAGATTATTTTAGCTAGATTGAGAATTTTAAAAATGACCTCAAAACAAACATCAGGAGAAGCGCCGTGGTCTTTGTATAGCTGCATTTCTCTGGGTAATTGTTTCTGCAGAGAGACTTTGTTTATGTAGGTCTTAGTCCAGCAGGAAGGCTTTTGTAGTGCAGCAGATGTTTATGAGATTTAATGTTGCAAGCAGCAGACGCTGGGAGCAGAACAGGCAGCACCAGGTTGTCTCCTGTCTTTCTACAGTACCTTCATTTGGGGCGCAAGTCGGGTATCTATTCCCTAAAAATGACAAGAATTAAGTTTTGAAGAGGCGTAACATGGGTCAAATCCAGCCATCACCTTGTGTTAGAAAATATTAGATCTGTGGTACAGAGCAGACAGTGTTCATTTGACTGTGACTAAAACTAAGCTGTGTCATCACCACAGCATGATGAGACATGATGACTGTTATTTACCCATTCTTCTTTTTCGTAGGATTTTGGGATGGCTGAAGAGTTTGCAACAAAAGCACTGGAGCTGAAACCCAAATCCTATGAGGCTTACTATGCCCGCGCTAGAGCTAAACGGAGCAGCAGGTAAACTATTCAGCAGTTCCACACCAGCATTAAATATCCGCTCCCGTGTTCTGCATCTGGTAACAATGCACGTCTCCATTCGCAGACAGTTTACAGCAGCCCTGGCTGACCTGCACGAAGCAGCCAAGCTGTGCCCCAACAACCGAGAGATCCGTCGTTTGCTAGCTCGAGTTGAGGAGGAGTGTAAACAGATGCAGAGACCTCAGACCAAAGGAAGCCTCGCTGGGGCTGCAGCTGCTTCCAGCCAGGCGTTAGGGGGCCACGAATCTGACCACGAGCGAGATGAAAGCCAAGAGGACCCCTCAGAGCACAGCCTGGCAAGGAGCGTGGAAGGCCAAAGAGACATTCTTGAGGAAGAAGAGGAGGAGGAAGAAGAAGAAGAGGATGAGGTGATGACCTTTAAGCATGACAGGACAGGGGAAGCTTGGTCCCAGAACAGTTACTCCTTCAACAGAGTCTCACCTGCTGACTCTGCACCTGTCAGCAACTGCTTGGGACATAAGAATCCAAGTCTGACCCCCAACTCGCCACCAGGCCCCAACAGGCTCCCTCCCCACAGGTACCCTCGAGAGCACCGGGAGGCGCTGGCCCAGCAGGCTCTGGTTCTGCAGCCCACTAAGCAGGCCCAGATAGTCAAGACCAATCAGCACATGAGTTCCATGCAAGCCGCGGGAGGTGCTGTCGGGGGCCGCTCTGCAGGGTCCAAGTCTCAGTACGCACCCTCGAGCCCTTTACCGAGTCGACACATGTCCAGCAAGCTGAAGCCAGGCCCGGGCATCGACATCAGCCCCCTGCCTCACCCAGCCGATGAGCCCGTGTATGGGAACCGCATGTTGCTGGCAGCTGCGGCCACATCCATGGGGCAGAGCTGTGAGGGCGAGAGCCTGCTTTTCTCTCAGGCCTCCAAAGGTCTGGGCCAGGACAGGCTGTCTGCCCACTCGGCTTCCTCTCTGGATGGATTGGCCTGCTCTGCTCCTGGACACCAGGGGAACCATGCTGACCCAGGAAAAGAGGGGATGTGTGGTGCAGCAGGATCTCAGGGAGGAGGCATCAGCAGCATGCGTGTGTCGAGTTCCACCAGCAGCCTGGCGTCGAGCAGCAGCCTTTCTGACAGCGGCAGGCTTGGACCCGATGTCCGCACCAAGATCTCTGACAAAACCAAGCACAGCCAGCAGCCCGGCCCTGCAGTGGAGTACAAACCCAGACCTTTCATGGGCATAATTGACAAAACGGCACGCTTTCAGCAGCAGCAACAACAGCAGCAGCACAGCTTGCAGAGTCATCCAAGCCTTCAGTCTGCCAGTCGCAGCTGGATGAGTCACTCCTCTGACGGCTTGGTGTGCCACATGTCATCGAAGGGCCTGCAGCCGGTCGACTGCGAGCCGCCCTACGGCAAAACAATGAGCGCATACCAGGAGCAGCACAAACCTCCTGCACCTCAAGGTGGTATGGCAATGAGTAGCTTACAAAATGGCATGCATGCCAAGGAGTTTGCTGAGAAGTTCTGCCAAGCGGCCAACTGTTACAAAGAGTCCAAGCCAGCACTGGTCCTGCCGCATCCTTTTGTGGACAGTAAGCCCAAGCAGCCTGGCCTCGTCCGAGATAATCCCGCCATTCACGTAGCTTCAATGAAACCAAAGCGATCATTTATAGAGTCGAATGTGTAAAGATGTTTGTTTTTATGTCTCTTGCAGTCCAA
Source organism: Odontesthes bonariensis (assembly GCF_027942865.1). Classification (NCBI taxonomy): domain Eukaryota; kingdom Metazoa; phylum Chordata; class Actinopteri; order Atheriniformes; family Atherinopsidae; genus Odontesthes; species Odontesthes bonariensis. The sequence goes on along the minus strand of NC_134517.1, from coordinate 22,853,775 downwards.
AACGCACAGACTGACGAGCAAAAATTCAACCTGAGAGGGACTTTTTTTTTTTTTTAAACCAGCTCCTGTAAGAAGTACAGTTTGCAAGATGTTTGGGATTACAGACACAAGGCAAGCGGCGTGCTGAAAGTCCTAAATTTTATTCCTCGCAATCTGCCGCTTCTGTTACATGACAACATGTCTGCCGTCATTCAGCCAAGCTGGAGACATTGCACTGAAGGAAGAATCTGGACATGTGCCGTACAATCCTGATCAACAAAACAGTGACAGTGAGCACTTTACACACAGTCAGCCCATGCAAGTGCTTAAACAACACATACAGTGACAGCATAATGTTATTAGAGAACGTTTCTGAATGGAGGTTTGAAATGTGTTCATCACATCTGTGGTGCTCAGAGTGGAGAAGTATAGTTGTTCCAGAAAGTACTTGGATCCCTTAACTACTCACAAAATGCGTGTTGTTTATTCAGTTTCAAATTTTTCGGTCTTCTCTACTTTTACTCTTGAGATTTAATGACCGACTCAAGGATAGACTCTCCCACTGCTTTCACGTTACGCTTTGTGTCATCGTGCATCTGTACTGTGAAGGGCTGTGAGACCCCAGAGTGGGCAGGTGAAGACCAGACTTAAACCCCCTCTGAGCATCTCTGGAGATGGATGAAGTGTGCAGATTTTTTTTTCCCATCCAACCTGATGAAGCCTGACGGGACCTGCCACGAAAAATGAGATGAACAAATCCAGGTGTGCAAACCCCTGTAGAGATGTTTTCAAGAAAGGGGAGACAGAAGTCTGTATATTTTCAGTTGAATATAGCCTAATTGCAAAAAAGCATCCGTTACCCATTTCAAATTGAACCGACAACACTACGATGTGCTAACAGTAAAGGGGTCTGAGTACGTTGTGGCGCAACCATAAGGAAGAGTCTAAGGGACGGGCATTCCTGTGTTTTACGAAGGATGTTATAGATCCTCATGTTGTGTATATTATATAATTGTATACTGTTCCTTCTTTTCATTGAAGGTCTGTGTTAAGTGTATTGACAGGTTCAGACTTGTGTATTTTCAGTTTTAGGCACAATGTTGTTGAAATGGTGTTAAACGTTTGTTAAATATATTTGTACATGATAAAAAAAAGAAAAAAAAAAAATCACCATTAACACTGAATTCCTTTGTGTATCTGCTTGTTGTTGCTGTCTAGTTTAATTTATTTACAGCGCCAATGGCTTGGTTAATTGTAAAAGCAATATATTTTATATAGTTATTTTTGCACAGCTAAGACATTTTATGATTCTCAACCATGTTGAGATTCCAGTGCATGCTACAATTGCAGTTTATATTACAGAGTAAAAAAATATCTATTAAAAACAAAAAGAAGAAATGGCTGGGGGGGGCACAATGCCATCAGCTCGATTTTATGATGTACGATAAATGCAATTGTTGCCATGTTTTCAGTATTGTGAGCTTTACTAGCTGTGATCACATACTGTAATAGAACATTTCTGCCATAGCCACCATGGGAGAGTGAAATAAAGACCCACTGAGGAAAAACTAACTTGTGTGTTGGCTTTTATCCTGGAGCCGCGTGGCTGAATTGAACTGTAAACACAACATTTAATCTCTACTGCAAGTAATTCAGCGGATCAATAAAACAGACCAAATTGAGCTGAACAGCGCCAACAGTGGTCACAGATGTTAACTGCAGGACGAGTGCTCACTGAATCCGTTACTTTTCCATTTCAGACAGAAGAATCACTGAATGAATCGCACAACAATATGGATCTAAAATTAATTCGGCACCATAAATGTGTCAGTAAACAAGTAGCACTTTATCTTTTCAGTGAGGTTACAGATTCAAATCAGCCACTACAAGAAGCTAGTTATACAAGACTGAATATAGATGCTGCAGCGGTGTTAAACTTCTCATGAATTTGTGAGAGAAAATGTGTTATTTACTGTTATATTAGGTGAGGTATTGAGTTAAGTCCACAGTGGGTTTCTACCTCATCTCCACGTTACTTTTTATAAATGAGGAAATAAACAAAAGTGTATTTAAGATTCGAGAATTCAACAAACCAACGATATCATCAAGGCATCAAACTGGTATTTACTTCATAAAGTCCTATTTGAATTGTACTCCAAATCTTTGTGTTTTTGCAACAGAAACATTTGCAGTATTGCATGGTTGGTATTCCTGTTCAGAAACACATTTGTAATACTGGGTGAAATGGTCCGTCTATCCTGAGAGTAATCTATACATGATGTATCTAGAAAAAGGGCCGAAAATAATCAGACCTGTGGCAGCTGCAGGATTGACAAAAAGCTGACCAATCCAAACTCCTCGGGCCGAGGACAAAAAAAAAAAAAAACAATCAGATGCCTTCATGTCTAGTTCTGCCCGTTCTGCCTACGGCTCCCTCCTCCACGCGATTTCACCAGTGCCGAAAATAACTTGACGTGAGTGCGATGTATTGTACTTTTTTTTAAAAATAATCATTACAATAATAATATAGTTTATTATAAGGGAGGGGGGTGGAGCTTAGCCTATTGGCTTGACTTCCATCGTGTTATTGCCATCTTGAGGGATCTGTTGGGGGTGAGGAGTGTTGTTTGGAGGGGCAGGTTCGTCATGGGGCTGGTTTTGTTCTTGCCTCTGATCCAGCTCTCTATGGCTTCTCGCTCATATGAATATCCATCTGTGGAGAAGACCCACACTGAGACAATTCAGGTAGAAACTATGGTGGTGAAGCTGTGATAGAGAATCAAATGACTGCCTTTGAGGTAAGCGCTCAGAGAAAGATATTTTAGATTAAAATCTATTAACTAACCTGCAGCAATGACCGGGTCCTTCATCAGCTCTCTGGTAACTGGACACAGAAACTCATCTGGGGCTTCGGAGCCGCTCTGTGCTGCCTTCAGGGACTCAATTTTCCTCAGAAGACGACCACGGAGGCCGACGGAATCTAAAACATCACAGCTCAGTTTTAGTCTCAATAATAATCATCATTTTTAAATCATTGAAGATGAGCTCACTGCTGACCTGTTTTTCTTATGGCACTCGAGTGTTTTCTGCTTAACTGACCCAGTGAGACAGGCGCTGTACGAACCTGTCCTCTGGTTTTCTCAGATAAAAGAAAAACTGGAATAACTCTCCATCAACCTGCTCTGAGTCAGAGAGCCGAAACACCTTTGCTGTGGGATGGCTTTACAGCTCTCGCAAGTTAAGGGTCTCCTTTTATTCTGGCTGAAAATAAAACTCCCAACAGGTCCAATGAAGGAAAATAACTCTGCACACAGCTGCACGTCTCTGCCTGCTGACAGCACCCTTTGAATTTGTCATCAGCTGCAAATTTCCCCACCAACGAAGAGGGAGGGGCGACCTTTATGGCTGAACGTGATTACTTACTCTGTGTAATGGCAGCACCACATTGGAACAGCTGCAGAGATATTTTCTTGCCTGCATTCTGAAGTCCAAATAATTTCTTTTTTAGAATACAGAAACTGAATGAGCAACATAACCCCCCCCACAACACTTTTTACATCTGCATTTCAAAGTGTAATGCTGAAAGATAGTTAGACACGTTCCTGGCTGCACATATTGGATGTTCACTGTTAATCTTTTGAAGTTCATTATCATCGTTATTGCTTTTGGATAATTTTTTTTTTTAGTTCCTGAAATTATCTCCGTATGTTTCAGTTTTCACAAAATGCATCGTTTATCTATCAAATGCAGGCTAATTAAGACTAGTTCATTTCTACGACCCAAAGCTAAAGAAATGCTTTTCCTGATAAATGATGCAATCAGTTCTGCACACGGACAAGTTGTACACCTGTGTGGAGAAATAATGTGGCTTCACTCATATCGTCTTGCTCTCTTCAGGTAGGCGCACAGATCAATGATGCTTAGGTGGGAGGAAAGAGAGAAACATGGTAAAAGCCCTTCAAGTTTTCATGCAGGGAGTTGATTTTGAGGTGTGCTAAGAATTATTATGCGTTTGCAGAAGTTCTCCTCATTTAGTCCTCAGCATTGTTTACAGATAGTGTTAGGTTTGCTTGTATTTAACTGAACCCTTCCCTCTTCCTGTGGACTTTTCCTTTTCCCACTGGCTGCAACACAACCCAAAGCCTTATTAATTCCATTGCCCAACTGTCATGTGTTCTTTTCATGATTTTCTGCCCATCCTCTTTTCTGCAACTATGCCTTTATTACCTAAACTGTTTCACTTAAACTCCATCAGTCTTGTCTCATTTCCAAAAGGCATTAGACTCGTTTAGATATTCATATACAGATATTTGAAGCTGAACTTTGGGGTTAGTATGCTGAAAAGGATTTTTTTCAGATCTCTCTTCCATACGGTTCATATTTGTGCAGATTTTGCTGCTCAGTGGAACCACCACTGCAGTGTCTAATCAATCTTCCAGAAGGTCCTCCAGTTAAACAGGTATTGACTTGCCTTTCTATCAGTCTTACAAGTGCTTCTTAGAAAGGTTTAATTAGTCTTGAAGACTTTATCTGACCACCACTATCTCCGTTAACTACACTTTTAATCAAATTCCAAACTGAGGAAACGTCTACCTGAAATGCTTTTCCTATTAGCCTTTTCCTGCTTTGTGGGCATCAATCATGTTCATTTTCAGAGTGATAGGCAGTTACTTTGAGGCGCTCATGGCTGCTGCTGTAATAATGTAATGGGTCCATGTTCTGAGAATATTTCACACATTTATAAGAGCAATCAGCCTCCAACAAACAAAGAGATCTTCACAATCAGCTTCTGTCAGCAGGGGACCGTTTACTTCAACAGACCGCATTGAATATTATGAATTTGTCTTCATTTGGCACTCATTCATAGAATAGGAATTAGAGAGAGTGCACATCAGAAAGACTGTGGCTACTTGTTACCATGAACCAGTTCTCCATCAACAGCTTATGCAACATAAGCATTCGGCTAAAGGGCGCCTAAGATAAAACAGACAACAAACAAGACCTACTGGAAAAATGACATACATTCAATCATGAGGTTTCTCTGTTGATGAAACTTATGGACACATACAATCCTCTGATTCAGCTAATAAACAGCTGTTGGACTGAGAATTTGAACTTAAACAGGGGTAGAGCCTTGTTTAAGATTTCCACACACTGCTCCATCTTTCATCAGATGCAAAATACTGTCCACTTTACATTTAGATTGATAATTTGAAGCAATGCTACGATAAAACTGCCAAATGAGGCTGTCTCCATGGAGATACGCTGAATGATATCAGAATTTTCTCTCTTTCTCCTTTACTCAAACATTTATGAATATTTCATCAATTGTGCTGAAATCGTATTTGCACTGGGTGTGTGTGTATGCCTATGCACATGTGCACACTTACACAAATTGCATGCATACCAAATTACAGTTGAAGGTTGTATGGCAGAAAAGTCCATTTCCTGTCCAGTCTGCGGCAATGATGAGAGCTGTTCTCCGTCTTAAACACTATGGAGAAGACAAAAGACTGGCTCTGCATTACTGAGCAGCATGTAGCGTTGGCTGTGCTGTCCGCTGCTGTCCAACTGAAGCAAACAACTGCAGCCAAAAGGGTGTTTTTGCTGTGATTATGGGTGGCTTAGTGAGTAGGCTACATGATTACAGCCAGTAATCATAATTAGGCTGGAGACAGCTGTTGTTGTGTCATCTTGAAACTATCCATCCATCCATTTTCTATACCCGCTGAATCCGTCGGTCGGGTCGCAGGGGGACTGGAGCCTATCTCGGCGGGCGAGAGGCAGGCCGTCACAGGGCCACACAGAGACAAACAACCACACATACGCTCACTCCTAAGGACAATTTTAGAGACACCAATTAACCTGACATGCATGTTCTTGGACAGTGGCAGGAAGCCGGAGTACCCGGAGAGAACCCACGCATACACGGGGAGAACATGCAAACTCCACACAGAAAGGCCCCAGCCGGGAGTTGAACCTGGAACCATCTTGCTGTGAGGCAACGGTGCTAACCACCACACCACCGTGCAGCCCCATCTTGAAACCCCAAAATATGGAAAAGATGGAAAAATTATGAAAAAAAAAAAAAAAAAACTTGGGATGGAAAATGCCAATTGAAAAAAATAGAAAAACAAATAACGCACTGATTGCTACATCCTTGAGTTTTGGTTCCAGCGAGCAACAAATACTGCATTTATTACAGCCGTGCATTACGTAACCTGCAATACCGCCTTCTGACATCACTACAGCTTAGTTTGTTCGTTAAACCCGATAATGGATACAAGCCTGATGCACATTTTCCATTGAGCAACATTTGAAAAATTTGCTTTAAATTCAAATGTAGATCATGAGACATTTTAGTTGTTTATTAAAGAAAACATTAGCTCATCTTGAATTTGATGGCAAGTTGGAACAGAACCATGTTTACCACTATGTAGCATCCCGTCTTCCTTAACAACAGCCTGAAAACATCTGGAACTGAGGAGGACCAGCTGCTGGACTTATAAATGAGGAAATACTTGTCCGATATAGGATGCTAGCGGCTCAACAGTCCTGTGTCTTCTTAGTCATATTTAGCAGTTCATGATCCCCCAAATGTTTTCAGATGGTAAAAGCTCAGAACTGCAGGTAGGCCAGTCCAGCACCTGCACTCTTCTGTTATGAAGCTTTGTTGTTGTAATAGCTGTAGTATGCAGTTTAGCGTGGTCTTGCTGAGGCCTTCCCTGAAAAACGTGATCTGGATGGAGGAACATGTTGCTCTAAAACCTGTGCATACCTTTCAGCTTTGATTGTGCCTATCTAGATGTACATGTTACCAGTTCCATAGGAGTAATATTCAAAGGCTTCTTGAGGAACATTATTCTGAAATTGCTCAAAAATTTGTGGAGCCATTCTTGCAGAATACTGGACCTGTGTTTATAATTCCTTCTAAGAGACTCTGCCTCTTTAAGGTGCTGTTTTTAAACCCAATCTTGCCATTTCTTTTTAGTTCCACTTAACACACATTTAGTTGCCCCTGTCCCAGCTTTTCTTTAGATGCGTTGCTGCCATCAAAATCAAGTTGAGTTAATATTCTTTATGAAATTGTAAAATGTCTGCCAAAACACACACCGATTAGAATGAATGGATCAACTCAGATATGTTGGAGCAGTGAAACATCTTAAACATGCATTTCAGATGTTTATCTCTGGACTAAATAAATGTGCACTAGGGAAAAAAAGGTGGAGGTTGTGCAGTGCTCTGAAGTGTCTGATTTTTCTGCCTCTGATGTAAATGTTACTTTGACACCCATCACCCACCTAAACATTCCTGCAGACCACGTACTCTCCTTTATTCACACTATTCCTTTAAAACATGATTGCTCTGGTGGAGACGGTAATAAATGCATGTTATTTGGTGTCTTTGACTCTCTGGCTTAAATTTGTTCAGAGACTGTCGACCCTTTGCCCTTGGACTGCGGAATGAACTAATCTTATTGTTAGAGGGATTATTAGTGTTTGTGGGGTAAAGGTCATTCTGCAGGGTGCTGTCCTCACTGTAGGATGTGCGATTGTAAAAAGAGAGACATGCTACAGCTTCTCATCCACAAATCAGATCACTATGAAAAGCAGCTTATATCATGGTTTCCAATTCACTTATGTTTTCGGATCACAGAGTAAATCCCCACAGAAACACTGAATGTCAAAGTGCCTGTGTGTGTGTGTGAGTGTGTGTGTGCATGTACACTAATATACTCTACTGAACGACATCGTTCCATATTCCATGCTCACCGATTCCCAACTCGACCACCGTTTCCTTGCTCAGCTGGTTCAGCTCTGGTCCGTCGATGTTATTGGCTTTAAAGGTAGTGACGAGCTCCTTCAGTCCCTCCTCGCACAGCCAAGCCTGCACATCCTGCTCTGTCCAATCAGCGAGCAGCAGGCTAGAGTGACCCGGCAGCTTCCTTCCTGCAAAAACACACAACAGGATGAGAGGAAGTGCTCGGCTATTACGCCCCAATCTCCTGCAAACAACCAGATTCTTCTAACGCTCCACAGAAAAGGACACATTCCCTCTGCGGTGATATGGGAGCGATTATCACTTTCATGTGCACCCACCCACAAACATACACACACAGCCACATATAAACACACAGCTGTATTTTCATCACTTCTAAGAACACAACATTAAACAAAGTCTTCATATTATAAATTATTCATTTACATCAATAGGCCTTGCTTTCCCCCCACAGTGAAGAGGCTGGATCTCTCAACAATAACACACACACACACACACAGCTGACCTCACGTGCGGGCATGTGATCCAAAGAAACGAAACCCCAGGGTTATGTTATTTCAGATTGTGCCAGAATGAAGCTAATCAACCTTCACGACACCATCTCAGCGAGCAGCAATCATTTTTCATACACGGCAGACACAAACTGGCCTGTTGTGCGTCGGCCTTGTTAATGATATCTCACAGCTGTCTTATAGTTCCCATCGCCAACTGTTGGCCTCGTGAAGAATAACGCTGCAGACAGAGAGGTGTTGGGTTTCCCTCGTTTTCTTTCTCAACTGAGCCCAAAAGAATTTGTTAAAATTTTCCACCACATAACATTTAATCCCCCTAAAACAGTTCTGTGGTTGAGCTGCATTTTGATCCTGCCGTTTATGGAAAAACTGACATCTCTGATTATGGTTTTATTTGTTTTGTGGAAAATAAGGACTCGCTGTTGGATACCAAACCTTCTGAAGACTGTACTCAAAGCAGCCATCTTGAATCGTCACTGCAGGGAAAGCTCAGGTCAATTAATTAATGATAAATCAGGTTGGTTACAGCAAGTTTCCCAAAAGAAATCCAGGACGGTACCACCAGCATGCACATAAATAAGTCCTCCCAGAACTGGAATGCAGCCTGTGCTTTTAATACCATGAAGAGTCAAAACGTAAATTTTTGAGGTTGTAGATTTAACACAATTTTCTTTTTTGGTGAGAGTAAAACTACAAAGTCAGAGGAAATGTCCACTTATTTAAGTCAGATAGGTTTAACAGAGTAACAGCACTTCCTCTCTGCAGCCCTGGCTGATATAGGAGAGCATCTGGAGTCTCAAAGTTTAGGAGACTGAGTCATGGAAACACTCAGTCAAAAGCATGAAAACTGCATTGCTTCACTGCAGTCTGGGACTGCTACAGTGTTCAATTAGGTGGACAAATGAGGCCTTTTTCATCATCATTTCTTTTCAGCTTAAAGGATGAGGGTGATGATACTCTATTTTCTTTTCTTTTTTTTTATGGTCATATAATTAAACGACAAAACCGACAATGAATTCAACTTGCTAATAAGTTTTGCCTGCAAAGCTTAATCCTGATGGCACATTTCACTCTGAGCCTCACTGATGCACAAAAACTGTAAATCCAGGTCATGTTTTGTACTCTGTATGCATGACTTAATTTCCAAAAACATTGGGGCTAGTTATTTTTCAGTCAGACCCACATACTCCATCATCCTGCTGCTGCAAATTCTCACTAGCATGCAAATACTTTTTCAGTCCACAGAAAATAGTCAAATACAGACAAACCCACTGATATGTCCTGCTTCCATAGAGTTAAAGACATTATCATGGATTTGTAAAGACCTGAATGTGTTGATACCAAAGTGCTTTTCTGATTCAAGTCTCCTGGATCAGGTTAGTTTACAGATATCACAATGGCCCACATGCAGATGCTTTTTAAATGTACACTCGGCTGAGATAAGAAAATTTCCGCAACTTAAAAGTAAAACCTGACAGATTTATGTTATTGATTTTTCATGCAACATTATGAATAAAAACTGTAAAGTGGAGAACCATAATAATTGATTTTTGGAGACATCTTACTTGGCAACCTTCTTCTGCCAATACCAATGATGTGCCAATATTGAGCATTCCTTGCAAAAAGTATATAGCATTTTTATTTATTCATTCATTTGGAGTAACTCTTCCCTCTCCATTGCTATTCTGTTACTTTTGCTGCACCTGTTAAGGCAGGACATCTATCAGTACACGGAGTCTGTTATTTCAAACGTTGCACCAGGCGGTCTCAACCTGACTCGAGTTCAGATTAACAGGACGGATTAATATCTTGTGTGTGGTGCATGAAAACTGAACACTACTTCACCATCTTTCAGTTTGACTGTAGGAACAATAAGCATAAGAAGATGTTAATGCCACTAAAAGATGACATGATTTTCTTTTAATATAGGTGGGAGGAATAATAGTACATTTACAATCAGACGAAAATGTTGAACGTGGACTAAAATAAAGTAATGTGCACTGACAGATTTGGGACAACACTTACATTGGGCCAAATAAATGGCAGATCATGTCTTGATCTAATTAAGTTTTTACAATGCTTCATTATTGTTTAATGGTTGTCTTACTGGCTTTTTATGTGTTTAAATGACCTTGTTGAGAGGTGCTACACACATTTTTACTGTACACAAGCAGCACTGATATGCCTAACTTTAACAGTGATAATATTAACAAAGCTTAGCGGCTACACTGTTTACCATGTTCGTCACCCTAGTTTTGAAAATTAGCATCTGTACATTTGCTTATGAAATAAACATCCAATTGGACTAACCCCTTAAAGGTGGGGTAGGGGATCTTTTCCTGGAACATTTTTTTACATATTGCTTGAAATACTCTTCACACCCCCATTGCAACCAATTAATTAAAAGTTTTGACACAAATATGAAAAGTTTTAGTGGCCTCTAGAACGTACAATCTAGGAAAAACAGTATCCAATCATTGTGAACGGACCGTTCACAATGATTGGATACTGATGCCGTCTATCAAACTGCAATCTGCTCCTCCCTCCCCCTCCTTCCCCCTGTGCGCGTACCCTGCTCCGTGAATGAATTACGCGTCCAGGAGCTTGGCAGGAAGCTAAACTAGAGCCAGCTTGGCTAGCACCTAGCATTATTAAACGTATAGTTAGCATATACTAAATACTAAATAACGATTGAAGCAACGATCGATGCTTGCTGTCAGAACAGCGCTCGTGCACCTTCGTGCTCATGCGCGTTCATGTACTCTAGAGGCGTGCCTTCGGGGGGAAAGTGAAGAAAAGGGTTGGGACTTTTTACCGGTGTATTTTCAAAATGCAGCTTCGCTGGACTCAAAATCCAGGATCTCCTACCCTACTTTTAATGCCTGAATTTATATAGCTGTATATAAAAAAAAATGTTTTGTGTGCATTTTAGCCTTTAAGTAAATAATGCTGAGATTATTAATTCCACTTTTGCACAAAAAATAAATAGAATTTTTGGTATGTTGCAAATTTGCGACAACAGGCATCCTGGTCAATTTGGAGTCAACGGTTACTCCGGCTACAGTTTGTAGCATATGTGCGACAATAGGCGTAAAGGGGTTAAATCAAGGTAAATTATGTTTGTGAATGCATTCAGAGTTAATAAAAGATACATCAAATCAATACAAAGTTTGATCACCAACCCTTTAACTTATGTACTTATATGAAAAACTTAATTTTTACTCTAAGTGTTTCAATAGGTATAGATGGGCTGTGTGAGGATTAGAGACATAATAACAGACCATCATGGTTTCATTTTATTCATAGTTTTTGGTTCCCATTTATATCAAAGGATAACCACAAAAAAAAGAAACTCCCATAAAGCCTCTCAGCACAAGCAAAAAGATAAATTACAAGTCAACAATAAGGCGTTTTTAATGGATCCAGACATGAAATCTTCTAAACATAAGGTATCAAAGTGTAACATCATTGGTTAAAACCCAGAGGCTAACTGAATAACTGGATATTTCTGAGGGAATAACAAAGCGATGTATTCATTTACCTTGACGCAACGTCTGCAGTGAATCAGTGGCTGCAGAAAAACATAAAAAGGAAATAAGTTTAAAGTGTGATAAGACTGAAAGAAAGAAGATTAAAGGGGCAACATGAAAAAAAACATAGGTACTGAGGTTAAAAAAGAAACAGATCTTAATGCAGAAGAAATGTCATCGTCACCATTAACCTGACTTATGGCAGCTGCACTGATTAAGCTTCAAGATGTTCATCGACTGCACCTTTCCATTTCAAAATGGTTTTTTTTATGTTTTTTTTTATGTAGGCTGAAACTTCTTTTTGTTTTAGGTAGCATTTACCTCCATAACAACAGCTCTCTGAAGCTCAGTGGTAGTTTGCTCAGCTGCATCAATAAACAATCATAATTCCTCCAGCAGACATTACAATCAGACAGCCATACGCGTGTAACAGGAGCTTCTCTGGCTGTATATCTCACAAAATGCTCTTTTGAAACAGCTTTGCAAACAGCTCCTGGGCTTTGCACCACTCACAGTGGTGGGATCGTACATTTTAAAAGGACCAACCCAAACAGTTCTCTGCTTATTATTTACCAGTTTGGCCATCCTCATCTCCTATTCTCCACAAATTGACTGATCTGTCCATGGAGCCGGTTGCAATCAGGCCAAAGGTGGGGGACAAAGCAACGGCAGTGACATATCTGCAGGAAGGAGGAACAGAAGCAGGAATGTGAAGGGTGTGCGTTACACACTGAAACTGGCACAGGAAGAGATCAGCCTTAAAAGTCAGGTTCCCTCAACCCCTTAAGAGAAAAAAAAAGTGTCTTAGATCATCTTAAATCCTTTCATGCACTTCAAAGCGCTCTGCTGGTTCTTACCTGTGATGCCACATCAATGACTGAGCAGAAAGCAGAATATATTGTTGCATCACTGCACCTCAGAGCTTCGGGGAAAAACTAATCAAGCAAAAATCACATGTTTTGATCTGAAACACTGAGGCTCCGATTTCACTGTTTGCCTGAGAGCTGCAGAGATTGTATCGCAGCGGGAGGTTAGGTAATTTACCTGTCATGTTGTTTCAAAGTGTGGAGCAGGGTACCCAGGTTCTGTAAACACAGTACAAACAAAACCGAATCAAAACAGAAATGTTTGGCATCTGTGTTTATGGAGAATAATTGTTGAGACATCTTCTTTGTCACAGTTTACTAAAGCAGAATGAGGAAAAATAAATACTTTCTTTTTAATGTTTGTGCTGTGCTTACCGCATCATATATTGCTACACTTTTATCCACAGAGCTGTTGAATAAAAAAAACATCAAATTCATTGGGAGAATCCACGTCCATGAATCTACATAACAGAATAATCAAGGAAGATGGCTTTTTGCCTAAATCAACACTAGAAACAAAAGAAGAGCACAGATTCATCTTCAGTATGTTTGAGTTTCAGCCAGGAGAAACAGAAGGACCCAACAGGAGCCCCATAATAACAAAGTGCACTCCTGTGGCCGAATGAGAGAACAGCAGGATCAGTACTCAGCAGTGGCATCTGCTGTTCACAGTTCAGAGAAGAAAAAAATAAATAAAAGAGCATTAAACACAGACTGCCTCAATCAAATTTCATTTACTTCAAATGGACAAATAATTTCACAGCAAATAAATAAAAAAAAATTTAAAAATGGAAGAACATGACCCGACAGGCAGGACGATCAATATTCAGTCACCAAAGCAGGAGGTATTTATTTGCGCTGCCTATTTGAAGTCTAGATGAAATGATTTTTATTGGTGTGATGAGCACCTTACCCAGAGACAACCAGCTCTCCATCAGAAGAGAAAGCACAAGACAGAACAGGAGCCGACTGGCTGGTGAGAGTGTGAAGCAGCTTCATGGTGCAGGCTGTGGACCAACACACACACACAAGATTAGAAAAAAAAGGTTAGGTCTGTATTGCATCTGCTGCTGACCCCTGCAACTGACCAAGAATACTAAAATTCAGCCTTCCTTTCAATTTTTCCAGTGACTTCTCCCTCCTGCTGCCAGCTGCCTACAGACAAAAGATGATTTTTTTTTTCTGCATAAAAACATGAGCTAAGCTTTCACAACTTTTAAGTATAAAGTACCATAAACAGGGAATTCTCACGTTAAGTTTAAGCACACTAAGTTTATACTCGTGTGAAGTATCTGTGGACGTTTAAGTTGTATTTCACCATTACAAGCAGCCTTTGTGAGTTTTTCTGTCTGCAAAGTAAAAGTAACTTATGGATAAAGCCATGATATAAATGCAGGCCATCGGGAAAAAAAAAAAATATATATATATATATATATATATATATATATTATCTAGCCTTGTCACAATTTCAGAATCAGAATAGAGTTTATTGTCAAGTAGGTTTGCACTTACAAGGAATTTGACTTGGTGTAGTTGGTGCAGACAATATAGATATATATTCACAACTGTGATTGCAAAACTACTGCATCATCACAGGAGGTCTGAACAGTCTGATGAATATAAGCTATGAGACATGGCAGCGACTCCTACATTTACTTTCTTTGCACACTTATGAACCCAAAATATTTCATATTTTGACTCATCAACTAAATGTCAATTGTTAATATCATTTGTTTATGTTTTAAATTAATTTCATTTTAGCTATAAGTAAAAACATGTGAAAGTGATCATGATTTGGTACAAAAGCAGCATCCATAAATGGCTGCGTCCCTCAGGAGCAAAGGTGGGGAGAAGATCTCCAGTTTGTTAACAAATTCATCAGAAAAATCAAAGTTTAAAAACAATGCTTCTGAAAGAATGATTAAAGAGAAGAGCATATTTCTTCTTCTAGCGCATAACTACAAATCTAAGCTGCACACCTCTGAACTTCAGTCCCTAAAACAGAACCTGTCATTCTTCAATAGCTCGTATAAGTACTTGGGCAAAGTATTACTGTGTGGAACTGTTGTCAAGCACTATACAGCGTTACATTCACAATCTTTACTGTGTAAAACTTAAGCCTTATGGCTAACTTTAAGCAGAGCTAACTTCTGTAGACTATAAGACATCTTTTCTGGAAGAAATGGTCACTTTGGGCCAGAGATTAAAAGGACCATCCAGAGTGTTATAAGCTACAAGTCCAAAAGCCAGGCTGATGTTTGAAGTTGTATCTGTGCGCTTGACAAAGCTCATTTACACTTCTGTGATGGCAGCATCAATGAAGAAAAGTACACTGAGATTTTAGAGCAAAATATGCTGCCTTCAAAACAACGTGTTTTCCAGGAATGGAGGTTATGGGTTCTGGACTGGTCTGCCTGCAGTTCTGACCTGTCCCCAAAAGAAAACGTGTTGAGGACTTTGATAAATAAGATGACAACAATGACCCTGGAATAAGAACATCATCTTTCGATGTCGCCCAAAATAAATATAAACCACAAAAAATATATAGTTAAAATATCATTAGCAATCCCCCTTTTAAAGTTGTTCACCAGAATCACCCACACTTGAGTCTCTTTTTCATAAAATATTGGCAGAGGGTTTCATGCATACGATCCCCTCGCCAAGACGAGACAAACCCACAGCGTACAAAGACCAGCTTGTTGCAGACTCCGTCTCATCTGAGCAGCTGCATTGTAAAGAAATAAAATGAGGACAAACATTGTTTGGTGTCCCTCTACAAGCTGCTCTGAAAAGAAAAAAAAAAAAAAAAAATATCACCATGGACTCAGGTCATGTGGGACATTTCAAATCTTCCCAAGAAGCTGTTACCACAGCAACACATCTCAAGAACTAACACCATGGCATGTCCACGCACATAATGTGAATGCAGTCCGTAACCTAGTTACACAACCTGTGAACATATAAGAAATATGCTGGCGAATGTACAAGATGTTAATGGGTCTGTATGCACCAGATGACCTTCAAAACTCATCTAAACACATGCACAGTCCCCTGCTGCTGCTTTATTTCAGCAATAAAGTCTTAAGGTGATACATTATTAATGAGTCAGCCTGCATTTGATTTAAAGCAAATAAAATTCTCCCCACACATCAGATAGATTTCAAGGTTTCACCAGCCAGCAGAGTCTCTCTTTCTCCAACACGAGAAATGGAATGAGGGAGCGTTTGGTTGAGGAAGCGGGCAGATCATTCGGGTCGACCTACCTGCTCCTTCGTGCTGGGAAACAATCCATATTTTCAGCTGGCTGTCCTGTCCGCAGGAGGCCAGTCGAAACTCCACGCAGCAGCTCTCTGCAGAACAAAAGAAGCCACATCCATCCCTCAGAGTTCATGTTTGATGAAGTCCAGAAAAGAAGATAAATACATTCTGATGTTTGCTATGTGTAACAAGCCTTAGCAAGCATAGACTTCATAATTTGAGTCTGTTTTCTGTAGAGATTGACTGAGAAATAAAAGATAAGTTGCCTCTGAAGTACAAAAGTGCAATTCAGCAACAGGCGAAATTTTGAACTCCATGTTAGTTTAATGAGTGGAACATGAAGTGATCTGTTCAAACCTCTCAAGTTAAAGATCAAACATTCTTTCTAATGTTTCAAGAAAGATTAGTTGGATATTTGGCTCAATTTTGCTGAGGGGAAAAAGAAGCAAAAGTTTGTGAACCCCCGGATTTTATTGCAAAGAAAATTCAGGTTATTCAAATTTCTAAGCTTTTTTAAATTCTGTACCTCTTCAAAATGTTTATCCAACATTCATTAGCAACAACTTGCTCGAAGCAGCTGCCTAGTTATGTGAAAATGTTAAATAATTGATGCTCATAAGGAAAAGATGACAACGAGTCTTCAGAAAGCTGTTTTTTTTCTTCTTCTTCTCTCTTTTAAATAAGAAATAGGAGATAGCAGAAAACAGTTTGACAACCTAAGGTCTGGAAGACTAGAGAAATTTCCATGACAACTGCTTGCAGGATTGCTAGAAAGTCTAATCAAAATCTCTGTTTGACGGCAGAAAACTTTCACAAGGATTTAGCAGGCAGTGGAGAGATGGTGGACCGTTTGACTGCACCACACCTGCAAAAATATCATGTCAATGGAAAACATTTCTTGCATCCCTACCACATCGGGGTCAGAAGATTGACAACTATTATCTAAACTTGCCTGTATTCTGGAGGTACACTCTGTGGAGTGATGAAGTTAAAATATTTTTGACAAAAGGTGTAGCTTTTATGAAAGACAACCTCTCTGTTAGGCACAAAGTCTTATTGATCATGCTTTGGGCTTGTGTAGTAGCCAGTGACACAGGAAGTGTTTCATTGATCGACGGAAGAATGGATTCTATTAATTCTGGAGATAAACATTTAGAGGCGCAGGTTGTTTTCATGGCCATTCCATCACTTGACCAAAACATCAAAAATCTGTGGACAGAAGTTAACAGGAAAAATAAGCTAATCTAACCCAAACGAGAACTGAAACTTTGAGCAAAACAGAACGACATTTTCTCTGCTAATCTATCAAGAAAAAACAACTTTGTTTTGTGTCACCGTAGATGTAGGTTTTAATTTTATCTTTGAAAAGGAGTTTTGGGAGGAAAAAGGGTAAAAGAATTCATTATAATCTGCTTTCTCTTTTACTTTACAAAGTAATAAAGAGCCATAAAACCAAGAACGTTTGCTGATACTCACACTCCATAGAGACGGCTCTTATTTATTTCACGCTTGAGTGTCAGTTGTAATTTTTCCAATGGGACCAGCGCCAAAAACAAATTTCCATTCACCGTCATAGTTTCTAAGTGGTGGTAGAAATCTAAGACAAGACCTAAGCTGAGAAGAAAAAAAATCTTCACGTCTACAAGTGAGTGAGATGAGCCCTTAAAAAAATGACGACAACTCACCAACATTAAACTGAGGCGCAAAGCTGCAACAGGTGACTCCCAGGTCGTGAGCGTCCTTTACCGCATACAGGAGGCTGATATCAACGTCCCAGAGTTTGAGGTCTCCGTGGGTGCAGCCGGTCACAAACATCTGGCCACAAGGAGAAAAGCAGCAAGCCACAACGCTGGCCTCGCTCACCGCATTACATCTGTGCAAAGATCAACAGGCAAATTACATCACAAAAGCCTTGTAAGATTTTATTCTCATCCTAGTTATTTATTGAGAGTTAATGGAATCGTTTGCACCTGTATGTGGTTGTCTCCATTGCAGTGGTCTCTACTGTAAGCAGTAACCTGATGTTAGAACTGCACTAAAGTTGTCCTTATTTTTTGAAGCCAATAAGCCTGTTCTTGTGGGTTTGAAGTGTGCCTCTGATGGAAATTTTTTTTTTTAATAAATCTAACTTGTTATACTGCATGCAGAGGAAATACCACTGACAGCTGTGCAATGACTCCATCTGCTGATGGAGGCTGTGAGATGTTGCTCAGTTTCCAGTCTCTAAAGTACCAATCTTTACTCTTAACAGTTTTCTTAAAATGCCCGTTTTTAAATCAAACAATACTTCACACTGATTTGGTCATTTCCTAAATGAGAAACTAGTGATATTGGTCTTGGTTTGTGACTTCATAGTGACTTCAAGTTAAGCGCATAATAATACTGGGATGTCATTGTGACAGCTTCCCACAGTAGTTGTGAGGATTTCCAGGCTACATTTAACTTTTGGTGAGAAACTAACCATATGAGTGGTAAACAGTGCTTGGTAGGTAGGTGGTACCTGCGGAGTGTTTTAGAGCGGAAGTTCCAGAGGGCCACGGTGCCGTCACAGGCCCCCGCCAGCAGGAGGGAGGAGTCCGGCGCCAGCGCGCAAACTCGGAGCGGACTGCGGCCCGGGTGCTCGAGCTTTGCAATTAGCTCACCTGTCTCCGAGCTCCACGCCCTGGTGGACCCGTCCGTGGAGCAGCTGAGCAGGTAGCTACCACAGAGGCTGAAACAGCAGCTGTGAACCCCGTAGCCATGACCCGTCAGAGGGGAGAAAGGAAGCTCCGAGAAGTCAGCCGTGTCATAAACACGTAGAGTTTTATCAACCGAGCCGCTAACCAGCAGAGCCGGAGAGAAGGCGCAGCAGCTGACCTCGTCTGTGTGATGTCGCAGGGTGCGAATTAGAGACACCATTTTGTGGAAGATGCGTTGGCTCGGCAGAAGGAGCAGGTCGCACACAAGGTGGCGCAAAATGCTTAAATGTTGAAAACAGGAAGTGGCTGACGGAACACCGAACGAGACTTTACCTGTTGTTTGCTGTCTAATGTGACGAAAAGAGACGCCAAGCTGTTAAAATGTTGCTCCTCGTTTGTAATGAAGGGTTTTCCCACTTCTTCTTCTTCTTCGAGCACGCCAATAAAATCAGTTAACCACGCGCAGCTGTTATCTGTCATGTGACCGGACTTATCGCTTTGTGTAATGTTGTCAAGTTATAACGTGGAGATAAAAAGTACACAAAGTTTTCCGTTTAGGCTGCTCAAGGTGTAGCTGTACTTTGAGTAATTTACTGCCACAATTGAGGTACAAATAACAACTCAAACGGTAACAGTAACAATAAAAGTAAAGGTCTAATTAAAAGAAGAAGAAAAAACTGGTTTATTGTTTTAATGCAGACACTCATAAAAATAATATTCCTACAATAGTCACTACTCATTTCACAATTTGTCTTATAAAGTACAGTTACACCAGGTTTTCTGACTGTTTTGAGGCTCCTCCTGTGGACCATATCTTACTCCCCGCGGGTTAAAGTCTCACCTCTGTCCGAATGACAGGGAAAACGCTTGGAGATTAAATCGCACGGTAATAAGCACCACACCGCTTCAGATGAAAGGCTTGTGTAAATGTTTCCCACCTGTATACTGTGCGGGACACATGCAGACACACAGCGCATATTGAAAGTCCATCCTCAGAAGTCAGAGGTCGAGCACTGCAATACCGAGGAGAGCTTTAAGTGGATATTCCGAGATATTTCGTGCTCCGAGTTCACACAATGCATGTAATAAATGGGACTCACCAGTGACATAAACACTCCGTGTTTCAGATCCCTCGTATTTTACACATGAACTCACTGCAGATGGACAGTGGTCCTGCTGGAGCCACAAAGCTGTAAATAATTCATCACTTCCTTGCTTAACGTTCATGACAAGATTCCGATTTTTTTTTTATTAAGCCTTGTGCCACTTTCCTGCTTTAATAAAAACAAAAAAAGCAAACATAAATATTTGAGAATATAAATACATACACAAAGTTATGTACCCACAGTGGAAATCAATGATTTACAAATACAACACTGACTTGAGTATGTGCATATTGGTGAGTATTTTAATAAACAAAAACACTATTGCACTTGAAGACATAAATCCTTGAGGTGTGTTTTCTCCACCACAGTTAGTCCCCGTCCTTTCACACTGCACATCTGTTGTTAAATAACTGTGCACTGATTTTGTGTCAGTACACAGTGAAGAGATGGCCTCCAACACAAAAGGAGGATTCTGATATGTTGATAATAGTGTCCACAATGGGATTTTCTCTTTTTTTTTTTTCCCCTCCCCTCTTCACTGCAGCAGTTCAGTCCATCGTTTGTCAAAGAATCTCCTCATATTGTGGCCGGCTCGTCCGATTTCAGAGTTGTCCTCGTTGAATCTTTCGCAGTTGTCGAAAACCAGGTTCACATCAATGATGAAAGTTTCCAGATTCAAGTACCTGTAACCATAAGAAATGATTTGGATTCAAACCGATTAGCAGCATTCAAAACAAAACTGGAAAGTTATGAATTATGTTTTGGAAAAATAAGCATGTGAAACACACATGCAACTGTGAAGCAACACATACAGGTTGTTGGCGAGCTTCTCCTTGATGGTGGAGAAGTCCATGGGTTTCTTGATGACTTTTCTGTAACCGGGGACGGCTTTGTGGTTCACCGGCGTCAGAAAGGGCCACGCATCCTGATGGGCCTCCAGCTCAGCCAGCAGCAATCTGGGGGAGCAAACGGCAACAAAAAAAAACAAACTTTTGGGTACAGCAAATGTAGTAGAATTTAGTTCAGGATATAGTTTCACAACAAGCAAAACATCAGTGTCTTGATTCAACAGAGCTGGACTAAAAATGCTTTTCAAACAAAAATGAATGTTGCTTTGTCTCTTCATTAAAAGAGCATCTGCTCGTACGTACTGGCACATTTCCAGCCCATTGTAATTGTCCTTCGATATTTTGGCTTTTTTTGCACAGGCGACAGGGCTGTCATTCTTTGCCTGGGAGCCATCATCTCCTTTCCTCTTTTTGAACTCCTTGGTTCCTCTCTTTGGCACGTTGTCTCTGCTGGCATCCTCCTCAATGAGGAGCTCTCCTGCTACAGATGGCGCACCATTTTGTTTGACCTCACCGCATTTCTTCCCTCCTCCAGCTGTTCGGCTCTGTTGCCTCCTACTGTGAGGAGTTTGACCACTTTCCTGAATGACAGAACACACACGAGACAACAAAGGGTCCTCAAATAATGTACCATCTATCTACCAATACAACCATGGTAAGAAAAATGTCCAGACTCTCAGATCTGTGGGAAACCACTGATGATGATGATGATGATGATGATGATGATGTACCTTTGCTAAACAGAAAGAACAAAACCAGTCTCCAGCAGGCACGGTGGTGATCTTGGGATTATGACAATAAGTGTGGCAGCCTTTGTCACAACCATCACAAAGTAAAAGCAGCTCCTCGTTATCTCCTTTTTGGCAAAGCTGGCAGTGCTGAAAACGCAAGAAAATGTAGAGGCCGATTAGCATTCTATGCTACATGTACGGTGGTAAATGATACTGCACATCACTACAAAAGGATGAATGATGTTCATTAATTAGTGTCATCATCCAAAGTGGCAGAGGTCCTGTGTTTATAGTTTGTAAATTGACACTTCGAAATAAATCTTCCCTTTATTTTCACCTTTTGATGAACAAAAATCTAGCTTTGTCAATGCCACATTTATTTTTTAAACTAAGAGACCATAAAAGACAATAAAAAACACATTTATGGAACCAAAGCTGTGTGGAGTTAATTTTTAAAGACCTTATAAACAACTAGTATATCAGTTTTCCTGAAATTTAATGAGAACCCAAATGCAGCCTGAAAGACGAGTTTTCATAAAGAAGAAGTGTTCTATATACGTACACTTGTGTTTAACAAATATATATATATATATATATATGAATATGTGAACAATACAAGATGAAAAAAAATGTCTGCATAAGAGAGACAGAAGTCGGGCTGCACTAACCACTTTCATGATGGCTCGTTCCCAGGCTATGGATTTCTGTAGCTGCTGAATGCAGAGCGACAGCTGAGCCGAGCTGCAGACTTGGCCGAGAGCTTTCCGCCACAGTCTCATTCCAGGAGCCACATCCTCGTCACTGCTGTAGAGGCACAGAAAGATAGCCTGTTTATAAATGAACTGTGGGACATGACCAGTAACTTACACTTAGAGGACGCTAATTCCTTTAACGGTGTTCTGCGCCATCCAATGTTAAACCGTATCTCTAATTCCAAACACGTGTACACTGACATTAAATGGTTTAAACTGAATGGTCGGACTTTAGGATCTCTGTAGGCACCTTCGCTCAATGTTCCTCTCCAGCTCTGCCAGCTTGATGACCGCTATATCAAGAGGATTGTTGGGCCGCTGCACCATGGAACCAAGAAGCTCTTCCTGGCGGTTTTCTTTCCGACTCGTGTTTTCCAAAGCTGAGGAAGAGGAGAGCTTGTGCTCATGATAGACAAGATCCTCACTGTCTGACTGGGGCTCATTGGGCATCCATCCCTGATGGAGACATCAATGAAATGTGGCCATGAAAACCCAACAATTAAAGACGAGGTTTATATTATACTTAAAGTTGGGGGGTTTCTTAAATGTATGAGCTGTAACCAGATGAAAGAGATATTTGCTTGTACCTTGACCTGGAGGCCGGCAGAGATGACTTTTTTCTCCAGATCTTCGACCTGCCGCAGCAGGCTGATGTCCACCTCCATGGCCCGCTGCTCAACACACCAGCTCTCCACGATCTCCCTGCTTACCTCCTGCTTATCCAGCTCTGTCACATCAAATTCTGCTACTAAAGATGCATTGAAATATTTCAGTTAATTGAGAGCAGTTCATTAATGCGTCACCACATAGTAAAATAACGCTCCTCTCTGTTCGTTTATCACACCGTCCTTACCGTTGGCACAGAGCTGCGTCACGTGCTCCAAGTGCTTCTGAAACTGTTTCTGCAAGGCCTTTTCTCTGATGCCCCGACCATGGAGGGTCTTCACCAGTGTGCGCAGGTTCTCAATGTCTGACACTCTCCACCAGCCGTGCAGCATCTCTGCCAACACACACATATACACAGATTGAACAGCGACGGTCATAGGATTTTTTTGTTGTTGTTGAAGATGAAGTTGTTTTACAGACCGTCATCACAGCATGCATTCTGACGCTCTCTAAAGCACTGAATAGCTTTAGTCCAGCACATTTGATGTACACTTAGTGGCAATATGCTATTCTTACCCTCAGGGATGGGCTGAGGACAGGGGTAATCCTGGGTCTTAGCTACCTCCGCAGTGGGGTATAAGGCACATGAGGGCTTGTTACTCTGAGGCTCTGGAGTCACACTCATGTTAACAGAGTTAGTATCTGCCACACAGAGGACCGTGTTCCCATTAGCTTCTGCATGCTGGGAGGGTAGAGAAGTGCCAGAGAGGGGCAGGCTGGGACTTGTTGCCGAGCTGAACACGTCAGGCGGTGTCAGTCTGCTCTGATGAATGCCAGACTTTATTTGCTGAGAAAGGAAAGAAAAAAAAAAACACACTTTGAATTAGGATCAGATGACAACTCTATCCTACTGTTGTGTGCATAATGTATAAAGCAATATCTAGGAAAGAGAGAGTTTTTTCATGCAATTCTAACAAAGGAAATATGGCCACATCGTATTGAATAATTCCTGATACATACGTCAGGCTTAAAAAAAAAAAAAAAAAATTAATCTTCACAACTGACAGAGATAAAAATTACAGCAATTCACCAACCTGAGAGATGGGCGATTGGATGTTATTGATCCTAGCTGTCATGTTGCAACTTGCTGTTGCTGGGGGACTAGGGAAGAGGAAGGAAGGTGGTTTGTAACTGATGGGTTGTGGAGAAGAGGAGGCAGCTGAAGGACTGGAGCCAGAGGTCAGGGAGGACCCGTCGCAAGGAGAGCGGGGCAGGAGGCTAAACCACTCGCTGCTTTTTTCAGTCAATATCTTGGACAGCTGGTCGTAATGAAGGATGGATTGAGGGCTGTGGGTCACCCAGTGACTGTGTTTGAGCTGGTTGGCACTGAGAAGAGATGATATTGAAGTATCTGTTTTATCCATCTGTGATATAAGATAAGAGGGATAAGATGCAGTGGTAGGAATTTCAGCAGAAGGAGTGTTCTGAGCATTGATGGCTGAATCTTGAGCCATTTTGGCTATTTCCAGCAGCTTGCTGAGTTTAGACAAGGAGCTGGGTTTTTGGAGGAAGAGGTTATCTTTTTCTTGCCGACACTCGGTTTTGGTTTTATCAGTGTCGGCGCTCTGTGCTGGGATGGAATCCACAGGCTTCCTTGTCTCCTCCAGCGGCTCCTCTTTTACTCTGATCGGGTGGGCGGCCCTCTGTCCTTCCCCCTCCTTCTGCACCTCCTCATAGCCTGAGAAACATGAAAGTAATGTCAGCTCTGGCATAGTGGATTAAAAAACAAACAAACAAAAAAAACATTAAGATTTCAATCCTGTGCATCAGTTATGGTTTGCACCTTCACCACTCTCCAAGCCTTCAACGAAGATGCCACCACACTGTGGAAGGACCCAGTAACGCCTCCTGTATCGGTCCTCACCGATCATCATCGAGCGCAGTGAGTGAGACGAGTCAAAGAGCTTCTGTCTAATTTGACTCTGTAGCTAAAGGCAGAGAAAGAATATGAAAATGAGCCATGAATCTATAATGTCTATTATGGAGACACGAAATATCACTTAAGAGTTTAATTCACCTTGTATGTCTTCTCAATCTGTTTCTCCAGTTCCTCGATGCTGGCTGAGTTTGCACCGTCATCCTGTAACAAAAGATCTCCTTACTGCGAGGCTAATGCATTACACTGACATCTGCCATAACAAACACACTGGCTCCAATTAAAGCACTGTGACGCTTCTGACCTCCTCTTCACACATCTCTGCTCTCTTCCCTTTCTTTCCCCCCGATTCTTCATCGTCCTCGTCATCGTCGTCTCCTTGATCCTCGCTGTCGTCGTCCTCCTCCTCTTCTTCCTCGCTGTCCCCTTCTTTCCTCTTGCATTTGTTTCTGACAGTCCGGGTGCCAAAAGTATGGCTGTCCTCTCCTCCTGCGCTGCTGTCTTTCTTTCCTGTGGTCTTGGCGTGGATATTCCTTAGTCTTAGACAACAAGAAAGGCCTGTTGTAAGGTTTTCATTTAAACATAAAATGTCCCAGCATACACACACGACTTTTTAACAACAGCTTAGATAGCTTGTGTACTCACTTGCGAAGCTTTCCCTCGAGAACCCACTTATCCTTCCTCAGGTTGGTCATGTAATCTATATTCTTGTCAATCTCACTGAAAAACACATAGCATTAATGAAACTGACATTTCCGTCACTGATTTTCCAAGCTAAAAAGAGGCTGATCCTGATCCAATACTTAAGTGTTAAGAGTGTTCTAGTAACCCAGTAGTTAGAGGGCGTGCTGTTTGAGCACAAAAGCCCTTGAGCAGTGAATCCCTGGTTCAATTCCTTTTCAATAGCATGTTATACATCTTCTCTTTCCCCACATTTCCAGTTTCTCTTCACTGAAACCATCATAAAGGATATAAATGTCAAAAGAATGTAGCAGCGTTTTACGTACTCTCAATAAATTATGCAGCAGATGCGTTTCAAAGAGTAATAGTAATAAAAAATGTAGGATACGAAGGTTGATGCAAACTTGTGAAACAGCCTGTCGGGCCATGGATTGTTAGATTCCTTTTCATACTTGTATTACTCCATTACAGCTTAAGTCATCATGAATGAAACGGACCAGAAAATTCCACTGTCATGCACGGGGATTTAAAGAGTCACTTTGGTTGGATTATTACCAAAGGAACAAACCTAATATTTTGTGGAAATTTGTGACTGAAAATTTACTGACCCACATACTGAGCCCCTTTAATGTATGTACTAGACAAAAATACAGAAATTCACAAGAAAACGAGGACACTCTGAGGAGTGCTCCACATTAACCGTCACATTATGTCACATGGGGGAATGTTTCTGCTTCAGAGCTCTGAACCGTTTAGGTGATATTTAGGTAATACTTCTGTTAGGATCAGCATTTCTTAAATTGAAATGAAGGTACACAAAACTGATAATAAAACTACTGTTGCAGTGGAAATGTAGATGTAATTTCCAGATACAACATTATCTGCAAATTGCACTATACACTCATCTACACCGTGCAATAAAAATGTTTTGAACAGCAAAATAGAAAAATATTACATACTTGGTTACAAATGTTAGTCCCTTAGTGGAAAACTATCAATAGTAAATTAAATAAGGACATTTTTGGTAGATGAGCAGCCTTTAAATGAAAAACAGGGAGGAAAAGAGACAACATGAATTTCAGGAGAAAGCAGGATCCTTACCTGATCACAGCCTTACTGCAGCAGAGCTCATTAACTAAGAATGCCAGCATAGAGGCCTTCTGTGAGGGACTATGTGCCTGAAAAGCCTTCGTCTTGAGGCTGAAGGCCAGGGCAGCCACCTCTGTCTGTTCAGAGTGCCCATCCATGTAGATCTGCAGGATCTCAGACGCGTTGTCTCGGTTGATTACCACATTCGTCAAGTGGTCCCCCAAGATAGTTTTGATCTTTAAACAAAAAACAAACAAAAAAAAAAACAATAAATGTAGCCACGGTATTCTACTAAGTGTAAACAAGAATTTCTGCTAATGTGCTGTAAGCTTTAAGTAAGCTTTCAAGCAATAATCTCTTCCTGATGCAAAGTGCTTAAGGGACCACCGGTTTAGCTGGGCCTTTTAACACCCTCTGTTTTGGATGTGCACTAAAGAGACAGAGAAAGCCTTCTCATACGATATCTTTTAAACGGCATGATTACAGTCCACAGTGCTATGATCAATAGCTGGGTTTCACTTGACGTCACTTCCGTATTTTCTAAGCGCGCAAACCTAAGTGGTGGGCAACTGGAGCTGGAGCCCATTGAAAACACTGTGTTTTGTCTGCCACTTTTTTGCCCAAAATGCCTTCGTTTTGTGCCGTTTTTGGATGTTGCAATCGGTCTAACCGAGAGAAGGGAAAGGGTTACTATCGAGTACCTCAGGTAATCGCCCATAGAGGTGAGAAATGGAAATAACTCACAGAACAACGCCGCAAAGAGTGGATAGCTAACCTACGTTTACAGACTGGAGGAGCTGAATCTGCAAATGCTCGTGTCTGCGGTGACCACTTCGTCAAAGGTATGTGCGAAATCTAACTGTTTTGTAGTAGTGCAGTAAAGTATTATGTTGTTAAATGCTAATCAACAGTAATGTAAAACGGGCTACGTTTGGGCTTTGTTTTGAAGGCTGCCCCAGCGCGTTGCTGGCTACTGAGTCAGTGGACTGGGCTCCGACGTCAGTATTTTGATATTTGGATCTCAGCATTTTATTAAAACATAAACATTTTTTATTGTTATTTGAGTGCCAACAATCACAGCTCGGCATTCAACATGTTAAGTTCTGCTTTACTGCCCAGCCCTGCACTACACACTGCATTTTCCATTGGGATAATGCACCATAAACAACACAGAAAACAAACTCACCCTGGCGAACACCAAAACACAATCATTCTGTAGACGTTTTACTCCGAGTTAGCTAATCCATCCGCTGTGGTAATAGTTGTGTGCCTCCAAACTTTTGTGGGCCTTCATCTGTTGCTTGGTGTAGTAAGACGTCTGGAGAACCAGGTAGTTCGTTATGTCCACAGCCTCTATATTCGGCAAATTGTTCCGGTCTTGCGAAAATTCAGACATTTTCATTAAGTATGGGTCACGCCCAATGTATTTCCCTACGAAGACCAAATACCTTTCCCTATATACCGGCTCCAAACCACTACAATATTCACTCATCTCCATATTCTCCATGTTGTTGCTATGCTGTAGTCAAGCGTCCAGCCCACCAATTTAAATTTGCTCGCTCCCGTGATGATGTAACTGAAACCCAACTATTGGTCTAATCCCCCAAGATTAACAAAAATCATAAACTTTATCTAAAAGGTGGATGTAGACACTGGGCTTGTGACGTCAAAGAAAACAACAAGTCATTATGATACCAATGGCTGAATCATCTCTTTCTGATCAGTATGTCGGAGGTCCTGTTGAAAATACTTCCGCAATCCATAAAATACGCATATTAAGTTTTCTATGACACGACAAGCACTCGCCTCAGCTCTAGCTTCTTGCCTGAATATGGTCACTTCTGGCTCCGAACATACCAAAAGAAAATGTCTAAATACTAAACTTAAGTTGTCAAGATGTCTAGCTGCAACTACAACATCTAAAGCAGTGAAAAGCAATATGTATTTCACATTTATGTCGGAAACATTGGACATTACCATGGCAGGTAGGGACGTACTGTATACGTGTGTAATTCACAGCAACAGCAAGCGTTTACAATTCAACAGGTGTGCAAACACCACAGATGCGGTGACGGACTCTCACCTTGTGCCCGGCGGGCATACCGGGGTCACAAACAGCTGCAGAGAGCAAGCTCACGAGCAGGTCCTGCACCCCGTGCACGCTGTCCCCGATGTTAAGCAAGCCCTCCTGAAGGTTTCTTAAGGTGAGCGTGTCGGAATTCAACTCTAGTTTCAGGACCTTTCCAAAGCTGCGCAGAAACTGCAACACCATCAGGCAGTCGGAGAAGGTGTTTCCTGGTAAGACCAGACCAGGGATACGAGACAACTCTGGAAGTGGCTTGATAGAGAATACATGAGAAAAAAACCATAAACAAATTAAAAACATTAAATGAAAAATGCTCCCTATAATCATTATTTGGATTTTTTCTTTTTTTTTTAATGACTAAGCCTTTAACTCTTTGGCTACACATGTCTGATCAGTCATAAGTGGTCAACATTGTGACAATAGCGGCCACTTGATGGCAGCATTGTGACCTAAATCTGTTTCCATTTTAATCAACCCCAAAAGTTAACAACAATCTTAAATTGCTCAGTGGAAGAACAAATGTTTCCACAAGTTTTCCACAGTTTGAGGATGATGACACTCATGAACTCATTTTTATATTCCAACAGCTCCACAATGTGTGAATACCTGATGATCTGCTAAACACATGTCTTCATTTGGCTTCTTCAGCTCTTTTGCTTTCTCCAGTTCAAGTCTTCTGAGCTCCAGTTTCCTCTCCTTGTTCAAACGTTTCTCATCCTTCTTTTCCTTTTTCAGACGCTCTTTCTCCTACAGCAAAGTCAAAGACTGGCCATCAGTAAGCACTACTAACAAGTGTGGCAGAGAATGATCGGAAATGATGTTTGAACATCGACAATGAGAAATAACATTACAAAGGTTGTTGCAGGACTTTTCCTGTGTTGCATTATACCACATAAATAGATTAATGAACAAATTAATGAATAAGTAACCTTGTTTAGTGTGGCTATTCAAATGGCCCATTTTTCATGACAGTATTTCGACACGTTATATATACCAATCTGCCCGTTTACAATGTTCCAGGAGATATTCAAGAATTTATACAGTCGCATTGTAGCACAAAAAAGGTCCTTAAAGAACATCCCAAAAGAAATCTCTATGTGTATCCCCCATAATATTAACTGTTAATAGACAAAAAGAGTTTGTTTAAAAGAGAGAAGATGTCATAATCGGCTATTTCACTCTTCCTACCCCAATATATCTCAGAAACCTCAAATCGTTAACAAAAAAGGCATTTGATTATGCTTCATTCTCCAGTTAGACAATAAACTCATATCATTCTCCACTATTTCAGCTCACAATGTCCACAAATTCTCTAATCAGCAGCTATACTTTGTATTTTTTCACATGGTGCTAATATACAATATCACATGCAAATTGAGCTTTCTTACTCAAATGATCCATATAATGTTTTACACGTTTGTAATCTTTCTCAAATAAAACTATTTCTTAATTAGTTTTATTCAGCTCATGAATGAACGTGTTGTCATTCTGACAGCATCACTGCAGAATTCTGCACATTTAGATGAAGTTGTTGCAGGGACGAACAGTAGTAGGAAGCCAGGGCAGGGTGAGCCGACATGCACTTAGCAGTTACTCACCTCCGCCTTCTTCCGGGCCTCCACAGCTTTCATAAGTACCATGTGCTGCCTGCGTCTCTCTCTCTCCTGCCAGGGCGCAAACATGTAGTTTCCATACCAATTTAAAACTGTCACTATCACTTGCATCACATAAAAACAGATCATGGACACAACAGGCAGCAAGACCCGCATGATAAGGACAGTAGAGGTGTAGCTCACCATCAATATGTTGCAAAGCATGCGGTTTCAATGTAAAGCTATGCAACGGTTAAAAATACAACACCAAACATGGTATCAAAAAGCAAATGAGGGTGTTGATGCATGCACACGACAACAAGCACGAAGTTAGAAGCAGTGATGACAAAACTAAAACTATAAGCAGCAGATCAAAGATGCAACAGCGAAATCTAAAATCCTGAATGGATATCCAATCAGCTGATGATCAATATCATACAGCAGTCCATGACGCTGTGATTCTTAAAATAAAATAAAGGACGCTGAACACACACCACAATCATTTCAAAGCAGAAACAATGATATAAATGCCCCTTCTTCAGATGTGAGAGTGCTGTGCAGCCTGGTATTGATCTCTAAGAAGTTGAGTTATTTTTTATCATATTTGGGTGAATAACGGATGCATTTCCACAGAGAGTCGTATCTGTATAACTGTATCTAGAAAAGCCATGCAAAGGGACGCGACACAATACGACCACAGCAAATGCTACATGTGTTCCACTGCAGCGAAGCCAACCATTTATCACAACGCATGCACAACAAGTTGTTAAATGTTCAGGAACAAACATACTCATACCATATCTAGTCTATGCCTCTCCAACTCCTGGTAGAAAGGGTTGTTTCAAGTTTAAAGAAGAAGAAAAAAGGCACATGAAACTTCCAGAGTGTAAAATGAAAGAAAATATTGTGCAGTTGGAACATTTTTTAAACAGTTGTATCAACACAGAGTAAAGAATTATTTCACTGGAATTTTGTAAAGGGTTAAACTACCTGATGCTTCAGAATGACAGCTTGAAGTCTACGCATCTCCTTATCCTTGACAAACACGAACAACTCAGTTAGAAACAAAAACCACACAAATCGACATAATTTTAAAAATTTTTTTTTAAAAAAACAAAACACAAAGGGACCATTTCTCTGCTTATTAAACAATGAAATTGCTAAAACTCCCTGTTCACTAAACAGCACTGGCTTTATATGGAGGTGCAAATGGAGTCATCTCCATTCATAAATACATGTAAAGTGGAAGGAAATGATCCAACTCTTAATAACTACAGCAATACAACGAGGTAATCGAAATCTCATTTTTACTGACAAGCATTACAATAAAACCATAATGTTGCACTTCTAGAGAATACATACAGAGAGCCGGAGGTATGTAGGTTCACTGAGTACACATGTCACCTTGTTTCGTTTCTCAGCTTCCAGTATTTTGGCATTGGCTGCTGCTTCTTTTTTCTTTCTTTTCACCTGCATGTCCAAAAAAGAAAATGAGACCATCATCATCTTTTTAATCGATAACACCTCTTTCTCTTAACACCACTAAGTGAAAATAATGCAGTGCACGAGGGCTAATGCTCAACGTGTAGAACACAGGGAGATTGCAACTTCAGTCTGCTTGACTGTGCAATGTTTCACAGATAATATCA
Organism: Odontesthes bonariensis; assembly: GCF_027942865.1. Classification (NCBI taxonomy): domain Eukaryota; kingdom Metazoa; phylum Chordata; class Actinopteri; order Atheriniformes; family Atherinopsidae; genus Odontesthes; species Odontesthes bonariensis. The sequence goes on along the minus strand of NC_134517.1, from coordinate 22,822,097 downwards.
CATCTTACAGACCTTAACACTCAAAGACAAAATGGCTGAGGTTATAATGAAACATCAGCAGCCGCTGAGAGTAAATTAAGCTAAATTTCTATAAGTAATTATAGCCCCAGTGAAATCCTGTTAAGAGCCACCTGCCAAGCGTGTCCACTGGAATTTGATTCATAAAGGCTGAAATACCCCCCAGTTTGATTTAGAGAGGGAATGCAAAATAGGTGTTTCACCTAGCCGTGGTAAACTGTGGGCCACCTCTCACTTAATGCAATACTGCGCTCTGCATTAAGCTTCAGCACGGCCCGAGGGGATTTTCATATTCAATGGCACTTTTGCAAGAAACCAATTAAGCATTAGTCACAAGTAGCGAGTAAAAGTGGGGATACGTAATTTAGGGAATAGCCCTTGGTTTTCCTATCAAATCCGTTCAACTGCAGAAGGGAAGTGTTCTACAATGTTTCTGCAATAACTTTCAGGACTAACCTCAAGAATTTGCTGTGCACGGAGTTCTTTCTCCAAACGAATTTGCTGAATGCGCTTGATCTTCTCCTGGTAAAAGGATGAGGGCGAGATCAAATGAATTAACTGTTAAGTCATGCGTGTTATAGGGTGGTGCAGGGAAGAAGAAGCACAGCGGGTCAATGCAGATGGGAGAGGTGTAGCACTTTGAAGAGCCGCAACTTTCTTGCAGTTTCAGAGTTCTTCATCTGCACTGAGAACCTTTTCACCTGAGTGAATGAACAGTGCAGCTGCATATAGTACCATGAATTAATAAAATACTTACTTGTTGTTTAAGGATCTTCATCTCTTCCCTCTTTTTCCGCCTCTCCTCTGCAGCTATCATTGCTTGTAAGCACAAACAGACAATGTTTGCACACAGCACCATCATCTAGTTTGGAGAAGTGTGTGATTAGACGGCAGCCGTTTATACCTTGTTGCTTCCTGGCCTCCTTGGCTGCTTGCGCCATGGCCTGTCTCTCTAGCTTTCTCACCATTTTTATCCGAGCTGCCTGTCGAGCTATTTCTGCAGCAGGAGGAAATATGAAATAAGTGAAGGATAAATTCAGAAGCTCCACCGAGTTACAACCCTCGATGGAAAAAAGCAAATATCCCCCCTGAAGTCCCTCAAAACGATCCAAGAGAGACCCAGGAGTTTTTCTTTTTTTTTTTTTTTTTTTTTTTTAAAGCTTTTATGTCGATGTGAAGTGTGAAAAAAAATAAATTTGACTGCAACAGTAAGAGCAAAAGAGAAAGTTGAGAAAAGCAGCTCTTTCATTATGACATGCCTAACAGATGCATTAAGCTATCATTATAGTGTGGTATCCAGGAAAGTCTTTGCATGTCGATTTTGAGGAGCTGACACTATCAAACTTATTGGTATCAACTTGGTTTGTATTGTTAAAGCTTCCAGACGTTCTTGGTGTAGCTAATGTGAAAATGAAAAAGGCCTCACTCTGTACAAACCCTGGCAAAAAAGATGGCAGCGCTACACTTTGAGGATGTTCATTCGGGACATTTATGTTTACTTGATGTAAAACACAGATGTGACCAAAGCTTGTGTAAACCAGAGGAAAGAATTATGGAATCATTCAGTCGTGAAACAATAAAAGCGGAGATAGAAATCAACTCGCCGTGGACGACTTTTCCACCACAGTGAGATCCAGACTATTAGCTGGCCGTGTCATTTAGATGATATATCAGTCCTGAAGAAAATGTCAAATGTTTTTTGCTCTGTGGCTGAAAAACTAATCGGTATCACCAAACCCAAAGAGTCATTTTACTTATCACCTAATATTACATTCATCCAATAATGCACATTCATAGCCCACTGTAACCTTGTTTTCTTCTGTTGACGTGTTAGTGATGTAAATCTCTCTTTTTCTTCAACAAGCTTCTTGCAGTTCAGTCAAACAGACTCTTGTTTCTACCCATTTGTACCTTTTAGGCGTATTTCTTTGAGTTTCCTGTCCTGATACTTTTTTTCCACACTGACCATTTTGTTTGCACTTGCTCCAAATTTTAGACACAGTTGATGGGGAGCAACCAACATCTTTTGCCACACATGGACTTAAAATACCTTGAGGGAATTTTATAATCCCTTCAACTGTTTCCACTGGCAGCACTCTTGTTGGGCCCCCGTTTCCTGCAGATCGGCCAGGTGCAACAGCTTATTAAGCTCGGCAAACACTCTTAACTGCCGGCTCATTTGCATATTTAGACTTGTATCCGTTTTAGAAATGGAAATTAAAAGTTGACATTCCATTTTTTCCTCAACGTCATCTTTTTTTTTTGGTATAATGTACAAAGCCAGAATGTCAAGCTTTGAGTAATATCTGTGATTTACTTTTCTTTTTTTTTTTTTTTTAGAAAGAATAAAAACCGATACAACATCCTTGAACTGTGATGGTTCGATCATTTTTGCCAGGGGTTGTATGTATATGCATGAGGAGAGCAAGGAGATGGTTTGACATTTCTGTAATCGATCCATAACAAAAGCAAGAAAATCTCATTTGCACCGACCAGAAAAGCAGAAGAGAAATACAAAGTTACACAGCAAGAAAGGAAAGGCTTATTGAGAATGATGGTCATGTGGGACATGTGTTGCAGTTTAATAAGACGTGTTTATTATCTATAATAACAGGATGAGGTTTAGGAGATATCTTGTGAGTGATGTCTTATTCTATAGGTGGCTAACGACTCTGAACTACTGCAAGAAAACCAAATGAGAGGTTAATTACAGAGCATATGGCTTCCTCTGTCTTATTTCAAACATTTCTATGACACACACTGACCTTGAGCCTCCAGCTTACGTAATAACTTGGCATCGCTGACATCTTGGAAGCTGTTGTCAACGCTCGCAGGATGAGGATGTCTGGCCCCGGAGCCATCACCCGTCAGCTGGTGCTCCGACTTTATGCGACGGCTGCGCCTCCCGTCCATCGCAATGATGCTGGGACAGATTTCATCCTCAGCCAGCAAGAACCACTGTAAACCCTGAGCAATGTTAAGTCAGTGATGGAGTGATTCGAACAGACAAAAGAATGAAACCGAGTGCTTAGCTTTTGTGTCAATGATAGTGTGAGTTTCATTTTTCTCAATTAACACGATTTAAAAAAGTTATATTTTGTACAAAAGCAAAAGAATTTAATGCATTACACCATTACTTTGTTTTACTTCTACCAGACAGGGTTTAAACTGAATTTTTTAAAGCATCAGTGTCAACATCCACAACTGAATCCTAGATAAAAAAAAAAAAATACCAGCTGTATTTTTTTAATAAGACAACGGTTTAGTTTTAGAGGTAATGCTTATTGGAGAGGAAACAAAAGCAGCAGCATTTACCTCTGGTCCTTCTCTGGCTTCATAGAAGTCACCAACTTTAATTTTTGTGCTAAAGCTGAAGTTGTCCCGTGAGATTTCAGATATTCCACTCCTGACCAAGTACTAAAGGAAAGAATAAAGCAGACTAATTAACCGACATTAAATTACCAAGCGCCAAACAGTTACATTAAACCTCAATAAAGCGATTACTAAGAGAAACCGTTTAAGGCTTTAAATTCAGCATTGTAGCAATATACTGTTGATGTACCTTCATTACATCAGGATACTGACGCAGCTTCTTCCCACATGGGGCAATGTAAGCCACCTCTCCTTGTAGACGCCCTGAAACAGTCCTGATTCGTGTCTCTCTCCGCCACCTGAACACAGTCCGACATGTTTTATACCAAACAGCTGTGTGGCTTTGGTGGCTGCTGTGATCACACTCCTAAACGGTCTTGGTCTGGAGGGGTAACCCGTCAGTTTCAATGACCAGTTCTGAAGAGCAGCTATAGCTTACGGACAAGTCATGCGTGCCTGCTATCCCACACGGAGCAGGGGCTGAAATATAGTCTTGTGGGCCTCTGCTTCCTGTGCAACTTTAGATGAAAAACATCCTTAAAAAGATAAAAGGCTGTAGAATTTGTGGGTTGTGGGCTGCTAATGTTGCATGTCTGTGCAGCGACTGGACACTTGTAACTGCTGGGCCTCATTTAATTTCCTGCCCACTACAGAATGACCCACAACTCAAGAAGGCTTTTAAAAAGAAGGCAAGGATCTTATTTGTGGACTACGTTTACACCACCGGTGATGAATAAATCAGCACTCTTAAGACTGATGTGTCAAATCAAATTTAGCAGTACTTTTTCTTTTTCAATATAAAGTTTTTACGCATGAGAAAACTGCCTCAGCAGTTACCAAAGCGTCGCAGAAAATTGGGTAGGACATTTTTTTAATATATGCAATTTACATTCCAACACTGCGGGGAGCTTGTTTAAAACTTAACTTTAAAAATCTATTGTCTGCTCTTTATGGTCAGATAATAATATATTTTATTTATAACGCACTTTACATCAATTCAATGACCTCAGAGTGCTAAAGATAAGATAGCAGATATGATCACATTTGCAAGACGTGAACAAACATCTGAGGCTGCTCCACAAATAGACTTTGTTAAATGTCAGCTCAGTGGTGGCTGAAAAGTGAGCTTTTTCCACAATTACTGCCTCAGCACCACTAAAGCGGTGCTGAGAACAAATGGGAAATATAAAAAAAATAAAGCGCAGGAGCATCATCTCACCCAAAATCAAGAGGCAATCGCAAAACTCTCTCATCTGTGACCCTCCTCCTCTTGCCTGACCCTAGAAAAAACACAAGACATAACTCAGACATTTTCTCATATCCACAGGGACCTGAGAAAATCCACAAACTGACATCTTTACAAGAGTATCCACTTGGAAGAAATAAGGGTGGTGCCCTGAAACCTTGTTTCCTGTTGTGGATCCCTGGTTTTACAATAAAAGTGCAAAACATACAGCAGGTTCAGGAGGTTTTCAGACCCTTTAAAAGTCCCCCAGATTGTTATGTTTTAGGCTCATGTTAAACATAATATATCACTTTTTCCCCCTCTCATCAGTTAATAACAGTTCCTCACAATGAGAAAGCAACAACTTTGTTTTCTTCACAGTTTTGTCAACATATTAAAAATAAAAGGCTGACATATCTTTTTATTTCAATTATTACAAATGAGTTCTACTGCTTCCTACATCTGTCTGTAGATGATGTTCGTAAAGTGAACTCAACTGGCACGACTACAAAGGAACAGAGCTGTCAATATAAGATCTACCGGCTCAGTCAAACTGAGTAATCGTGGGCGAATGAGCATGAACTCTCCAGACTTCCTTTGTGGAGATGAGAGAAACATATAGATGAAATACCATCAGTGCAACACTCCATCAATCAGACTTTTATGGCAGAGTTGTCAGAAAAACTAAATTCCTCATCATAAAGCAAATGACAGCCAGCTGCGAGTTTGTCAAAAGGCATCTGAACGACTCCGGACAACAGGAAGTCAAATATTCTAACCAGATGAGGTGACGATTAAACTACTTTGGCCACAACTTCTAAAGGTGTGCATGAATGAAAGCAGGCATTGGCTTTTTTAATGCCATCCCACAGCCATACATGGTGAGGGGTCCTGCCTCGATTTGTGGGGAGTCTCTTCTACATTAAGGACTGGTCAACGAGTTGAGAGGTCAACGAGAGGGGAAAAAAAAAAAAAAAAAAAAAAAAAAAAGATAAGAGGGCAGAGAAATGGAGAGAAAACTTTTTCCAGAATCTCAGAAGGTGGTGAAAGTTTACATTTCGGTAAGACAATGAAGGTCTGATACCTTTCCAAACGCACTTTATAAAGGCATCGATAATAATAATCAAAAAATAAAGACAACCAGGAATAATAAGACATAATAATAAGACATAAGGCAGGAAAAGAAGCACCTTGCTCACTCTGGTATCAGGAATAATACTTTCCTGAAACCAAAGGTCAAAGTATCATATTAAATTGATACTGCAGCTTGCTTAAGGAGTTGATATGTTACCTGGCATTGTTGCAAATCTGAAGGATCGGGACATGTTGCCATGGTTACTCAAGGCACCAGTGTTGATGGGGTGAAGTAAACCACTACTTGTCATACATAGGGGCTTGGTAATCTGCAGGTTAAGCAGCGAGCAGTCGGCTGATTGGTTCAGGAAGTGCTTGTGAGTTGACACCGAGGCTTCGGCTGGTTTCAGAGGACTCCTGTCGGCGTCACAATCTGCTTCTGTCTCAACGCACTCGGAGCCATTGGAGTCACTTTCAAGATTGCTCTCCGAGTCTGCAGGGGATCCAGAGAGCCACGGAGAGACACACAGAGCTCAGTTATGTCCCAATTAATATTCCACGCACAAGTAAACCGTACAGAGTGAGCACCACTCACTCCCAGAAGAGGACTCATCTCTTACAGCTTTTGTTATAAATAATGTTTTATCAATGGGCATCTTTATAACATTAAAGAAAGTGACAATGTTTATCTAACCTGAGAAGCTACTGCCAGCGTCTTCATCCTCAAAATCATCTTCATCGTCGTCATCGTCATAATTTTCTTCCAAAGAGTCGTCTGAATCTTTGCCGCTGTGGAAATCAGACTCACTGCGTTTGGTCAAGTCTGCAGCTGCGCAGGACGAGTTGGTTTTAGGAAGGCTCTTTCCTGCATTCACAGCCCTGGCAGCCTTCCTAGATTGGGAAACGACTCCTGATGGGGCAGAAAATTGAAGTGTGGAAGCAGAGCTACGGGACATCTCCTTGGTGCCAGTGCTCAAGTTGATGGGCATGGGGAACTGAGGGCTGGTAGCTGCCGAGTGTGGCTTGGTTTGGCAGATCTGGCTGCGGGGTTTAGTGATGAGAGCCAACGGGGCATCTTGAACCGCTGTGTCAGGATGGAGGTTCAGGAACAGGTTTGTGTCACTGTTGATTGGCAAAGACAACAGATGAATGATTAATGTATCTGACAAAATAATTAGATAGCATCTGCAGTGAAGAAAATCTGAATTGTGATTTTAATACCAGCTTTGGCTCTTAGGTCGCACAGAGGAAGCCTGCTTGACAGAATCCTTTGAATGGACGGGCTTTGTATATTGAGGAGAGAAAAAACAAAAAAGAGAGAAGAAGAAGAAGTTATTACACAAACTGTCACTCATATTACTGTGGGCTGTAAATAAAGGAATTTAAGGTGCAATACGAGACAGAGACAGTGAAGAGCCAACTCCTGCCTGTCAGCAACAACAAAGGAAAAGAAGCTGCTATGAAAAATATTTTCAAATTGTTTGGCTTTGTGCCACCGTGAGACGTTAGCTGTCATCTTGTATTTGCTGCAATTGTCAAACTCTGGCAATCAAAAGCCTGCATTTAATGTACCATAATACGAGTTAAAACCCTCTTGTTACAGATTGTTCCATTTTCCCTCCTTCTAAGAATGGTGACAATAACCGGCTCCTGTAAAAGAGGCCAATTTCTTTCTCTTGATAACAAACATCCCAAAGCACAACAGAGCTAATTGCTTGTCAGTTTTGTGAAGTATTCCCTGTAGAGCTCAACACACTGCCACTTCTCGTCATGTCGTGGTCAGACGCTTCGGAGAATAATAAAATCCCCAGTAATAGTTGAGAGCAATAATTTTTCTGTTGTGATGGAACTTCATTATCATTTATTCAACTCAAGACAGGGACAATGACGGAAAGGATGGAAAAGCAGAGCTACTCCCTATGCGAGACAATAAAAACACCTCTAAGGCTGGAATTTTGAAGAAGAATCCATGTAAATTATGAGCGCATAAACAATAACTCACCAGTTTCAGTTTAACAGTGTTCAGGTGGGATGAGCTTTCATCTGGGAGGTTTCCAGTGTTCTCCTTCATGCCATCAGTGGCCAGTGCGTGCTTCCCAGAGGGGACAATAAATCTGAGGTGGTGAGAGGACTCTTTTGAGGTTAACGGTGTTGCTTGTTTGGGTACAGAGGAGAAAGACGGGGGGCTGGGTGAACCAAGAGGTGGATGCTTAGGTGAGGAACATAAGGAAAGGGATTTCTTAGGGGAACAGAGAGCAAAAGGCCGAGGAGAGGAGCAGGCAGAGTTTTGCTTTGGTGTGGGTGAAGGAGTGAGGTGCTTTGGTGTGGTAAGGTTGAGCAATTGCTTTGATGAGTTAGGGAGGGAGATGAATTGAGGTGAAGACCTGAAGGGCAGAGGACAAGCCCCACTTTGGGACTGTACGAAGGAGCCATTGCTGACTGCTTGTCCCGTGGCCTGTATGACACTGATGTGCTTCTGGCCTTCCTCCTCTGTGGTCCTGGAGCTCTGTAGAAGCATTGTTGTGGATTTACGCAGGCCAGCAGGATGAGAAAAGGACTTATGGTGATAAGATGAAGTCACGGGAAAGCTGTGACAATGACTCTGTTGCGTAGCATCTCCATCAGCAGCACAAGTTCTCCTCTTTTTACTCTCGGAAGTGTTGTTTGCCAGCCGCTGAGTAGGAGGACAAGGAAGACAAGGAGAAGACAGAATGTCATGTCAGCTCCTGCTGTGAAAGTCTCACAGTGGCAGCTCTGTCAACCAACACATTGCCACCCACCAACTGAGGCTGCTTTTGACAAACCCAGAATGGTCATAAACATTTCACAAATTTGTAATCTTTACCCTTCTGGTGAACATTTGAAACCACACTCACTTTGACGTTCCTTTTAACTGGACTGTCTTCCTCAGAATCGGAGTCCTCGCTGTCACTGCTCTGATCACCCTTATCCTCCATGTCATCAGGATCGCTGCTGCTTTCTTCACCATCACTGGAGTCACTTTCCGACAAAGATCCCGACAGGCAGCCACTCATGCTGGATGTCTGTGGTGGGCTTTTCGTGGGCATCTTCATTTTAATGAAGGAAAAGAAAAAAAAAAGGGAGGGGGGGGGGAATAGTGGAATAAACTTTAAACAACAAAACAGAGGGGGAAAAAAACAGAACAAAGTGAGAATAACCAAATGCTAACCTTTTCCTTTGTTTTCTGAATGGTCTGCTTGAGTAGCTCCACCGGCTCACAGATGGCCTTTTGACTTTGACCTCTCTTGGCTTGCAATTTTGCCTTATTTTGTTTTGCCGGGAAGGAGTCGATGTTCACAGCAGACTTCACAGTTGGAGAGGAGGCACTCCTACCAGTCACTGTTCCATTAATGCCTGCAGAAACTGGCATTATAAGCATCTTTAGATTTTGGATAAGCAATAGGAGGTGTCAACAACATGGAGGTACCTGTCCTCCTACCTGAGGTCCGAGACTGTAAATGAACAGGATCAAGGCTCTTGAAGGTTGAAACAAATACAGGATGTAGACCCAGAAGAGGGGGAAAGAAGGTTGCTGCTCCTACAGCATGTGTCTCAGTAGGCCTCCACCAGTCTGAGCGGGAAACAAGATGCTGCACAGTTAGGCATATATAGCTAACAACAACCAGGAAGGGCAAGAAACTCAATAATAGCACTAATATTTCAGTTCAAAACACAGTTTCATATCAGAACTAAAGTCCTGTAGAGTTTTTGGAAATATCCACCAAAGGAGGTGCTGTAGTCTTCTGAAATACTAATGTACTTCCATATTGATCTTTTTAAGGTCAAAATACCAAGCTTCACATAACTTACCATAAATGTACAATATTGTATCAAAAGCATTTTTGAGGACCAAAGTCTTGGTTGCTTTTCCCATTCGGATGCAGCGACATTTCACATCTAATCCCCCAACAAGATAAATAATTCAACCTCATAACTAAAATAGTATCTGTACCTAAAGCTTTCTCACCTGGAATTCTGCCAAACTGTGAGTGAGCAGCCAAAGTGGACAAACCGAGACTTCCAAGGCCTCCGAACTCAGAGTGGCCTGAACGTGATGTATAAAGCCCAAAAGCAGGACTGAGGCACATATTTGATCGTTCATCCGCCATCATCCGCAGCGAACGACCTGGAAAGCAAACACGTCTGTTTTATAAATACTTGATTACAATAAATCCATTCAACACAACAACTTTTGCAATCTAAAAATTGGTTATTTGTAGAGTATTGCTTGACCTAAAAGTGGACTCTAAAAAAACGGGCTTTATAGGTAAAGCTTTATCTAAATTCTGAATGTCATAGGTGGCCGGTGTAAAAAGATTGCCTAAGAGGACCAAATAAAAAGAGGATCCTGAAGTGAACCTTGTGGGCAGAAGAGGAGACTTACTGAGAGAGTTACGAGAACAACAGCAGCAGGTCTTGACATAATCACCCACTGAGTCTGTTGATAAGGATTTAGTAGTCCTCAGCATCAAAGACTGCACTGATATCAAAAGATTAGACAACTAGGTTAAATCATTGCTGCATCACTGACAACTTTTACGGCCTGAAACTTTAAGTTGAGCGTAAGCTGCTGAAACCCAACTAAAACTTATCAAGTTAAGGTGCAAGCATTTAACAGGTGCTTTAAGCTGTTTTCCACTGTTTTTAGATATACAGAGATTATTTCTGGATACCTCGACAGTTTAACCCTTCTTTCAGTTTAACCCCCCCACCCCGAAAAAAAAAAAATGAAAGCCTGAGTAATAGATTCGGGGACTAATCAAAGAACAAAGTTATATTTTTTATATTAAGTTGTAAACATGTTTCTTTTAGATGTAGATTTGGGAATTTTAATAATGAAGGATAGACTCGCTTGTGGACTTTTAAGCAGCCGAGGTCCGTTTTACACAGCCCGCGAGGTTGCCGCTTAAATGGTGTCTTTCCCTCGCATCCAACAGTTGATAAGAAATCTCTGAAAGAGCTCAATTTACTTGATTATAATAACCACAGTGAGACTCCAGAGGTGCCATTTCGCCTTCAGCATTACGCGTTTGAGTCCAAAATAAATTATCAGGGACATTTCTGTGCACGTTTAGTCCGAGGATGTGAATATGAATAATTTATGAGCGTGTTCTTCATTGTGATAGCGTGACAAAAAAAAAAAAGGGAAAAAAAACAGCTCTTCTTGGTGCATCTTATAATAAAGGAGAAGAAAAATAATTACGAACCACGGTATGTAAATTTGAACATTATTTTGTGGTCGGGGGCAGACTGACAGCTTATGCATCACCACTGCTCGGTGCATAATGGTTTTGGCCACAATTAGTATTCAGAGAAAACAAGAGATGATGGTGGCTGCATGCACAGTGTGAGGCTGACAGGCATGTCAAATCACACAAGATAAACTGGAGCTCGAGGTTGTTAAAAGAAATCCACAAGGACATGCGCAGGTTTTTAATTTGTTGGCATTCATTAATTCCTTTTCATTCCTTTCAAAATTGCCCAACATGTTAAAAGTAGAGAAAGGTGTCCTAATCCTCTTATTGTAATGTCAAATTTTTATTTAGTGCCTCAACATAATTTAGTTAAGATGGCTCAAAGGTTTAAATCAAAGGGCAGTTATAAAGAGGAGGCTATTTGTAAAGTCAGTCCGAATAATGGAAACGGTCGCATTCATTAATGGCTCTTTTAGGGCCGACTCTCAGTCCATTTGGTTGCACAGGATGCTCGCAAACTCAACCTGTCTAAAATAGCGCTTCAACGTTGTGCAGTATGTAGGGAGAGCAATCAAACACACCGACTTTAAAATTAATAATTCATCTGAACCGTTCGCTTTGAGTCGCATTTGATCTTGTGTCTTGACTTTTTTGGGGGTTTTTTTCTTGTTATCATACCACAGGCGAGAGGGGAGCTGCCTTCAGGGCTGGGAGCTGGGCTGTACTGGGTGGACAGAGTCTGGGGTGGAGTAGGGGAGGAGCTGGTTGAAGATGAGGCCATGTGAAGGGAGGGTGGGGCAGGGGATGGTGACGCCAGCCGCTCTCCAGTTTCCATATCTGTCAAACACAATTCAGACAACGCTTAAAAAATGTAAGAGAAGGAAAAAAGGAGACAAAAATCACCCTCATTTCTAAGACTCCCCCCAACACAAATACATTGGATTTCCTGAGTCTCAGGGTTGCTCTCTATAAGGCAACTCTGTGTACATTATCAATATGATTACAGCTGGCTGATAATACATTCATGATATGGTCTAATGACTTTGACAGTTAATGTCATTGTATCTCCATTGCTGTCAGATTTTTGTTTTCCCCGTTGTAATTAATGAAAATGATAAAAGGAACAATTTCATGGCTTTAGCTCCTTAAGCTGAATTTGCAGTTACTGCACCCGTTCATGCGAGAGGCAGATATAAATTTCATCAACTACACCAGTCCGTGCTAGTTGACTGTTATCAACCACACACAGCCAAAACGCAAACGATGCTAGGTTGTCAACCTATGCTGACAAGTTTGGGTTTCATTTTGGTAAATAATAAAAAGGAAACCTTTTTTTTTTTTTTTCTTCTAGAACACCATAGGATTGTTTATTTCTGTTTGCCGCCACTTTGGCTTTTAAAAGAAGGGTAGGGCAGACAAAGCTCCTCTGCTTTTTTATAAGCTCTGCACACAAAAGCATGATGAGAGGCCTCAACAGCAAAAGCAATATTCAGCCTCCACACAATGTTAATAAATGTGTTCCCCCACCCAAAGTATATCAAGTGCTGTCCAAATATACCTGACAGCGTACTCACATAGTTTTTGCTTTTCATAACCCAAAGTGGTGAACTACTGATCAAGAACATTACTGTTGCAGTCAAGGTTTAGCAACCTCCTTTCAGAACCTTTCAGCATCTAACCCTAAAAACATACCAACATTTTTCAACAAACCTTAATTTCTTTCTGCACAAAACTATCTGTCCCACGTGCTTCAAGCACAGAATGGGAGAGCTCGTATCGCTGCATTGCCTATGAAAATGCAGACTGAAATGAGGCGGCATAATGAACCAGCGGCTGACAGGCCTTCTGTTGCAATGAATCAAAAATATCAGTGATCAAATTATAGGGAGCTCAGTTTTGCAACTGAACTCATCCTAAGGTGTGGCGCTATTCCAACCATTTATCTGAGAGACACTGCGAGTACAAGCAGGCATGTCTGACATGTCCATTTCTTTCCACGTATTTACCGAGCAAGCAGCATACTGGCTGCATTTCCAGGCTGTATCTGCCCTTCCGCCAGGAAAACGCACCGTTTATGGGGAAAGCAGGCATCAGGATTTTTGCCACTGAAGCACCAGACGACTTTGGAGAAGTTGGCAAAGACTTTGAGGAAGAGTTGAGAGCCGGAGATGTGGGAGGAGCTCCTCAGTATATCTATAGATCCTCGCTCACTGAATGAGGAATCCTTTAGGCCAGAACACATCTTTTCATTGTAAAAACTAGAAATAATATGTTATTCGGTAACTTTAAGATGAATGCTAAAAACCAACTGCTCGCTGCGTTTCTTTCTTTGTGTGCGTGTGAACATTAGAGCTGTGAATACTACACCATGTGTTGTTTGGTTTCAGGTGCATGCAAGCATTTTCATTCTTTAAAAAAAAAAAAAAAATTTTAATTAAAAAAAATAAATAAAAAAATAAAAATCAGTGCGCTTCTCTTGGCCTTGATGTTATCTCTTTGCATAATAACAAATGGCTGCTGTGAAAGATAATCCACTGACACAACCACCAGTATGGATCAGTAGTATTCCAACTTCGAATAAATCACCTAATGTGAGAAAGAAGCAATATTTCAAAGTGTTTTGAATCGCCCAAAAGGTTGTTCTTTACTAATCTGTAATGAAAAGTAACAAAAATAAAGAGTAAGTGACAAAAAAAGAAGCAAAAAGCAAAAAGATATGTGTCAAGCTTTGATTATAATTGCCATGCTCTGCCGTGGCCCTGTAATTACCATAATATGACAATGCTTACTCAACCTCCTCATACATAAACATCTCCCTGGTTGCTCAACTGTCTCGTAGCACTGACAGTCCACTGTATCCAACACCTCACAAAGCACTGTTGGTGTCCATCAACCCACCTAACACAATCACTTCCTTCTGTTAACATGAAAAAACACCAACATTGTCCATTTTACACCACGACCGTTGTACAAGCGTTTGACTGCAGTAAAGATCATTCAACAAAGACATTTAGTCTCCTATCCGTCACCCTTTTTGACATCGTTTGACCTAAATGGACTCAGTCATACGTGAAGCTTCTCCTTTGAAACCGTTTTTTTGTTAAAACAAACAAAATGTGCAGGATAGGTGCTCTATGCAAGGGAAGGCTGTTATCATCAAAAGATGACAGAAAATGAACCGTATGGGGTTGCAGATGGTTGGAAAAGAAACACAGGCAGTAAACCATCAGTTTCATTTTGCCCATATCATCAAGAGACAAGTTACTGTTGGCGGCCTTGACTCTTACTCCACCTGGAAACCTCTATCAGGCCTGCATCAGGGGTTAAAAAACAAAAAAACGAAAAAAAACTAACTACAGTGTCATTGTTACTCATAATAATGGAACACAGCCAGTTTGACTAATCAGCCAACTGAGGACATGCTGTCAACTTAGTCTTCCTACTATGAGAGATTGAAAAGAATCACCAAATCGAGCAGAACTTTCATAGCTATGGTCGTATGGCCTTTTTAAGCTGTAGAGTGCCCCATGTTTCACAGACTGTTGAAGATCTCGGAGCGGCATCGAACGCTTCAATCACAAGTTTACAGGCAGAAATGCACTGCACACCAAACCAAAGACCAGGGAAAGGACATGGTGAACAGAGCATGTCTAGTAGCCAGGAAATGTGATTTGTGGAGTTCTGTGGAGGCTGATTAATGTCTGTGGCTCACTCACAAACTGGTGCACCACTGCAGCTTTTTATATTAAAGAGATATACAGGTATAATATAGATAGTTCAAAAATAGACCACAATGAAATGTGAAAAAGAGAAAAAAAAGAAAAGATTTTATCTCTAGAAACATACGGTCTGACTTTAGGTTGAACTTGCTGGGTTGCCAACTCTTGTAAAGATTTGCAACTTCCATGAATGTTTTCCACTTGTGAATAATCTTTCTCACTGTAGAATGATGGCTTCGAAATCTTTGGAAATGGTCTTATAACACAGATTGATGGGCAACAATTGCTTCCATAAGATCATCGCTGATGTCTTTCCTCCTTGGCTTCTGCTTTTATGGGGGTGCTCACATATGCTGATGGCGAATTAATCATAAGCATTTCCTTACCAGCACCTGGCTGCTGCTTACCCTCCTGGACCAGATCATTTTTTATCATACCCTGACAGGTAAAACTGAAGTACATTAAGTATGCGGTCATGAGTGAGGAAGTGTGCAGAGTCATCAGGATGAAAAACATGGCTTTCTCACACAATCAATACTCTGCATTGAGAGCCGACTTATCATTCATCTCAGGTTTGCTCTTTTCAACAAGGAGCCCCCCCCCCCCCCTTCTATTTTTTTTCTTTACTTGTAGAAAACATGAACCACGTTTCCCGAGATATTATGTTCAAAAGGTACTGGACAAGAAGACTGGTTGCTACCAAGAATGAAAGGCTCACATGAAGCCTCTGGGTGCAGACAGTAAATATGGAGCCTGTGGAGCAGATGATCGACAACCCTGACAGGCGGGGTGGGACAGGAGATAACAGAACAGTGCTGCGTTATATTGGACAGACACTGCGACTCACTATGACATTACAGCACTTGTCCCTCTGTCACACCAAATGTGATCAAAAGCAGACAAAGTGTTAATAAACATCTTCAAGCGCCATCTAATTTCTGATTTTCCTGTCACAGTCATTGCCTTTCACACATCAGCGCAATCATGTTTTTGACCTTTGTTGCCAGAACATGTGTGCTACAACTACAGAAACATTCATTTTTAGATGTTACATATCTAAAAAAAAGTATCTCCTCACAAGAACCATTTCAGGTACAGAATACTAAGATGAGTAGTTTGGAAACATCTAAGGTGGCAAACTGATGCGAGGTCTGAGAGTGACATATTATTTACAACACACATTTGTCCTTCACAGCAGCCTTAGTGCAGTCTGCATGTGGATCACTTTCATGATCTGGGGGCGGGATGAAGGTCCCACATCTTCTACACAGTCCGACATCCATCATGTACACGATCCCCACACTGCCGCCCCATCAACATCAACCATCGGCAGTAAAATGTGTAGCTGTAGCTAAAAAGGCTGCTGCTAAAGAAAGAGAGCATGGGACCCGATTACCATTAGCGCAAAGTTTTTCATTTTCAAATAGTCAGCTACACTTGGTGTCAGCATATCTGTTTATGGCCCATTATGGAGGAGCAACGAAGGGAAGCCAACATATGTTACAGATAATCCAGGATAACACAAAACGTTCAAACTAAAATTCCTCACGACACCCTTGTTCACTTAATTTTTCTCCACAATGAACCGTTGGCATCGTTTTATTGAGAATTTGTTTCGTTCGTGTGCAGCGGTTTGCAGAATCGCATTAAAAGAGATCCTATCAGGCTTTCTGGGGATTTAACTAGTTCAAACATACAGGTTGCATGTCAAATGGACGGATATCGTTTCCCTAAAAACGCACCGCCTGAAACACCTTGTTCATTGTCCAAACATCTCAATCTCATACTTCGACAGAGTCGGCCCATCATCCTTGGGATCGTATTGTCTTTAGCATTTGCGTTTGATAAAAAAAAATAATAATTGAGAATTCAGCCTCTGAATACCTCGTTTTACTGTAACGGTCAGGGAAAGGTGTGCGTTTGCATGTAAACAGTAAAGGAATACACAGCCTGAATATACAGTGCATCTGGCACACTTATCTGTCAGGAACCCTATTCATAAATTAATCATTAGCACACAACGCTGGAGCAAAAGTCATCTATCAGTCTGCAATACTAAATATAACACATGGTGCAAAGTATGTCTATTATTTTCAGATTCTACTGTAACAGAACATATCCTGTGACATTCAGCTTATTTGCTTATTAGGAAAACAGCTAGCAGGAATACATCCCGTTAATTATATTCCATATCTACATGACAGTAAAAAATTGCTTGCGTTTTTTTTTTTTTTTTAAGATCACACCAAATCTATCAAGATGTTTTTAGTTCTCCAAGAGGGAGGTGGTATGATGTCTAATGATATGATTCTCGCTACTACGCTGAAGACAGTGAGGATCCAAAGTCCAAGGTTCTATCAGTCTTTAAGGCTCAACGCTGCAATGTCAATGACCTCAATCTTCAGATGATCAAGCAAACAGAATTTATGTTCTGTGCAGCAAAACGTGGGGCCTGACAAGAGGTTTTAACACACCGTCAACGTCCTATACAAAATAAAAGGCAGCCAGGATCAAGGTAAACATCGCTATCACAGCGTTTCCATTCCCAGCTCCTGCTTCTTTCACGCTCTCTGAAGAGCACCACATAAATCACATGGAAACCGTAATGGGAAATGGGACTGCAGTGTGCCAAATGAAGCAATAAAACAGATCCTGAGAGTCCCTTTCAAGGCATTAGAGACAGCGTCCATATGTCCACTGCTTTATTGATGCTGGTTACATTCAAACATCTGCCCCCTTGCACACACTGAATGTCCTAAATGAAGGTCACACATATAGAAAAAGTGCAATAATCAGGAACTTTTTCCTTACCGTCCTTACAACTAAACAATAACAGGCTGGTTAAAGGGAAGCCAAATTTCACAGTGGAGGAGATCTCTACGCAGGTCACTTTGATGTGGAAAAACACAGGATTATACCTTAATTTTAAGTTCTGAGAATGAGGAGAAATGACGAGGGTCCCAAGCACTGGCAGTTCAGAACTAGAGAAATAAAACACTATCACAGTACACAGGCAGGGGAGTAAGAACTCCCTGATTTTTACACATTCCTTGGACTCAGGACAAAACCCAACATGCAAGACAGAACCACAAGAGCATAAAACTATAAGACAGCTTGCAATGAGTGAATAGGCCGCTCCCCAATAGTGTCAAGAGTGGGTAATGATTTCTGCTCTCTGCAGAGATGAAGTAAGCTGAGAGGTCCCACAGCGGTAATATGGTAGAAAGAGGCCCTTCGTAGGGACATCACTTAAAATGATGAAATTCACTTTGATGTTGAAGAGAATGTTAGTCAAAAGGCTTTTAACATCAATGGCAGTAAATATGTCCGGCAGAAAGAAAAAAAAGGATTATGAACAGAACACATTTAAGTGCTCAGCTAATTTGTGAAAATTGTGGAAAACTGGCATGCTTGAGCTTTTCTTTTTACCATAGGACAAAACTGCAAAGTCCACCTGAAACAAGACCTGAAACCCACTAACATTATTAGATTATGTTTGGGAGTAGCTGCAACAGGCGTAAGAGATAAATAAAACATGTACTTTTTAATGTCTAATTATCAACAAGGGGGTTAATTGAATTGAATTTCAGATTGAGGTATACAATCACCGCCCACTTTATTAAGTACACCTTGCTAGTAAAAGGGTTGGAACCCCTTTTGCCTTCAGAACTGCCTTAATTATTCGTGGCATACTTTTAACAAGGTGTTGGAAACATTCTTCAGAGATTTTTGGTCCATCTTGACATGATAGCATCTATGCACATCTATGGTGCGAATCTCCTGTTCAACCACATCCCAAAGGAGCTCTGTTCGATTGAGATCTGGTGACTGTGGAGGCCATTGGAGTACAGTGACTCATTGTCATCTTCAAGAAAACAGTTTGAGATGATATGAGCTTTGTGACATGGTGCATTATCCTGCTGGAAGTAGCCATCAGAAGATGGGTACACTGTGGTCATAAAGGGATGGACATGGTCAAAATGGTTTAAAGTCACTTAAATCCCCTTTCTTCCCCATTCTGTTGCTCGGTTTGAACTTCAGCACGTTGTCTTGACCACCTCTAAATGCCTAACCCAATGTCTAAATGCATTGAGTTGCGGCCATGTGATTGCCTGATTAGCTATTTTAACAAGCAATTGAACAGGTGTACCTAATAAAGTGTCCGGTGACTGTATATATTTTAATCACAATGTCTGACAGTTATCTTTTAATTTAATTGTTTCCCTCTTTTGATAAAACCTGAACTACAGTGTTTTCAACCGGTCAGAATGAGGAAGAAATTATACAAGTTTAATTAAGTTTTCTATTTTTTATTACTCAGATCTACTGTGAAATTAAGCAAATGGAGATAAAGAGGTCAGGTAAACAACCAAACCTCGGAAAATTAGTTTGCACGAACAATGGCATTCGAGTTGAGCTACATCATTGACTAAATTAGACCTTTTTCATTGCGGTATATTATTATTTAATCCTAAAAGGGTTTGTGCTCTAAATTCAAAGATGCACAACTCAATACACGTTATTTTCATTCCAGTTTGGCATATTGTTGTCAAAATAAAACTTATCTGTGCAGAGGCTGCAGTCCCCGACGACATTCTTCTTCTCTTAGCCATTAAACGAAGGTCATCAGAGGTTGAAGTGTTGATTAAAAACATGCAGCTGTTTTACCACAGAGAGTTCTTTGTTACTGGCACCAGGATTTAAATCATTATAATTTTAGGAAAGCGGGAAAAGCCTGTAAATTAAATAGAACATTTCATCATTTTAAATATGCTAATTCTTGTGAGATGACAATGTGGGACAATGGCTCGGAGATGATGAAGAAGGAAAGAAAAAGCTTGTATTGTGCTCAAAAACACCTGAAATTCACTGGAGAGTTAATTCAGTGTACAAGCATCAGCCGCTTCAATAGATGCGGGAGAGTCACTTGGGATGCTCAAACTATTTTTATTTTGATGAACGGGCAGGGAAAAAAAAAAAGAAAAGAAAAAAAAGATCCAATTTCCTGTCTGACTTCGAGCTGTCTTCACAAAAAGAGGTTCTTCTTTGTCGCTAAATGAATACTTCCATCCCCTGCTTTCAGCACTTTTAGACCATGTCATATAACACTTAAAGTTACTATTGTGCTAAAGATTAGTGTCCACATACTATACGTGGACATTTAAATAGCTGTGAGATATGTGATAACTGGACCATACGAAAAGTCCTGGCCACACAGATGGGTTTGGTAAATGAAAACTCAGCTATAAACAGCACAGTTGGTACGTATACGTAGCATTGCCATTAGCAAAAGAAATGTGCCAATGATTTCAAAAGCAGGGGTGTACCATACCAGATCTTTTTAATAGCTGAGAATTTAGTGTTCTACACTTTGAGACAGAACCAAGACTTACACTGTACTTCACAGCCCTCATCCTATAAATAGTCCCCGGTCTGCAGGTGCTTATTCCTGTTGGACAGGATGTGAAATGATATGATTTATACAGCCACTGCAGTTGTCATTAGTATGGAAATTTCTGTGAATGCACCAAAGTCCATATTTTTCTATAAAAAAAAAAAAAAAAAAAAGACATGTAAGGAGTAGGTGTATTTTAATGCAAGTGAAAGTGAGAGTACATGACCTTCAGTTTCATTTCATGGCAAAAGTAAATGTTTGGGAACTATTCTACTCGTAGAAAACAACTTAATCAATCTGAATGGGCTCATGTAAGAGAGGTCAAAACCTGACTTTAGGACAAGATGATTGATTACAATTTCAGAGCAGACAACAGCCAAAAATGTCCTCTGAGCAACTGATTTCGGGGGGGTGGGTGATAGATTATTACACAGACAAAAACATACCAAATATCTGATGCGTTCAGTCATGAAAGTGAAACTCAAAAGCAGCCAGTTTCTTCATGAGGATGATGTCTAAAACCATACCTTGTTTCATGACACCCATGAAACACAAAGTAACGCAGTAAGTGGTTTTAACAGGGTTTCAACATGTCTTTAAATGTCTCTGTTACATTGCATTAGCCCAACAAAGGCGCTTTCACTTAAGTAGGTAAGCTCAATAAAAAGCTACATTTATCTTTACTGACACCGTCTCAACAGGGCAGCTGTAGGAGGACAGTCTGAAACAGACTACCATACACACTCCACACAGTCCTGCCAAATGGCATTAGTGCAAATACCACCCTGTGGACATTATAACAACCTTAAGTGCAAAGGACTCAAAGTAAGCATATGGCAACCCAAATGCAGGATCTGCTTTTATGCTATTATGCTTAAGCCTTGTTTTCTGCTCCCACAGATATTAGACAGACCAAACTCATTTGTAAGCCATCAAATATAATACTCAGTACAAATAACATTTTAAGTAGAAAACCAAACTTTTTTGACAAAAGAGCTGAACGGAGCAGAAAGAAACCTCTGCGTTTTGAATAAGTGAAAATAAATGTGATGTCTGTCATTTAAACAAACAATCTGTATCTACAGCGGAGAGACAATAACCCCCCCCCCCCCCGCACGCCATTCAAATCCAAATAATCCCTCTTGACTATTCAGTCTACATAAATTCAATATTCATTTTACGGCAGGCAAGACAGTCAATGCATAACAATGAGATCCGCTAATGAAATCAACCATCAAGCTGAAACGCATACATATTAAACTGGTGTCTCAATGTCATTTGCTTTTTGCATCGTTTGCTCATTTCCCCTCATTTTTCCTCAGGTTCATCCCATATTTTATTCCGATTTGTTTACAGTCAAGAACAATGAACATGTTGCGTGTTATCTGTGTAATGAGGGGAGCCATTACCAAATTAATATCTTCTGCATAAACATTACAATCATTGTGAACATTAACAAGGCTGTTAATGAAATCAATGCTGTGAAATACATCCATTCTCTTGAGGACTCTCTTCCAATAATTATATTTTTGTTTGTTAACTGAGGCCAGAAATCAGTGGCCATGACTTCTGGTCAAACAGTCGATGGGATTCAGTCAAGCTGGTCTAAATTGGTATTATACGGTACTGTACAAGGCAATCCTGTTGTGCATTTTTTGTCTGAGTGCTTTGAGGTTGCTTTATCAGTAGCTGTGTATATCATTTGCTTCCTCACAACGCACAAACAAGTTAGTTTCATGATCTGTTGAGGAATACACCTAATCTTTTTGTCGTTTTGACCATAACCCATATTTTCTGAGCTTAAACAAGTCTTTGTACTATTTTCTTTCTTTAATTCTATCCATCTATGCCAAGTAATTAATCAAAAGATGACAGTTTAGTCTAGTTTTATGTAAATCCATCTTATTTTATTTAAGCTCTTTTTACCTCTTCTGTTTTCACTATGTTTATATTGTGTGATATTCAATTGAAAAGCTAACAATCAATGCTACACCTTGAGGGCTTACTTATACCCCTTTTTGACTGAACCAGTTCTGGTGCTGGTTCAGGGCTGGTGCTTGAACCAGGTCTGCAGACTGATGTCTTAATATCACAAGTCTTGTTCATTAACAACATCCCCCCCCTCTACTTTGTAAATTGTGGAAGTGAGATATCTGATCATGTGCTGGGGATCGCTGTGAGCAGCAGAAAGTCACCGCTGCTAGCAGAGCTTATATGGAAAATGGCGCTGATGCTCCCCTGATGCCATTTTTCTTTCCTTACAAAGCCTCCATCTGCCACCGGGCCATTTGCAGCCTCTGAGTTAGAATATCAATGATTTCCTATTATTCTACAACTCAGCATTCACCTTGATGCCACCTCTAAACCCGTCAGAGTGCTGACACCACAGATCTTTTCTGAGGCCCTAGAGGGTGCCGGTAAAACCCTCATTCAGCTAAGTGGCATTTATTCTGCTCAACAACAATGAGCTTTTTATTGGGTTTATTAGTTTTTATTGAGTTTTGTTTTGATTTTGGATCCATGTATTCAGAGCATTAAAAAAAAAGATAAAAGAGCATACAGACCTTCACGTTTGTTATCTTTCCCCCCCAAACACTTAATTACTGAATTTGTGATGAAATCTTGCTTGGAAATCCCTGTAGTTCGAGGAATACCTCATGTCAACAATGAAGGAACAGCAGGCAACAAGCCGTGGTTGGCCAAAACAGTACATTTTTCTCCCAAGCCATCTGCATACCTCAGAGGTGCCCTCAGATAAACAAGCTCTTCAGTCATACAATCCCATCCCAGAACCCAGTGATGCCAAAAGTATTTAAGGTGTCAGTAAACTTTTATGAGAGTTGCATGGTTAGTTTGTAAAGTTTTGAATAAAGTGATTTTCCTCTCTATTAAATGTGATTATCATTAAAGTCTTTAAAAAAAAAATACAAAATCCATTTGAAACATGAAGTGTACAAACCAGAGCCTAACATGAACACTCCCGCTTTAAATGCATAACATACTGGATGGATATCATATGTGACTCCATATCAAGTGACACATCAATCAAACTGATCAGGGGGCCTCACATGAATGCAACCCCTCCCATCCGTAATCTGTGAATTTGCAGAGGAAAGTATTCGCAATGAATGTTTGGACTGGGATGACTACTGGCTGTCAGACAGGAGAAGAAACCCCATATTAGAACACTTTTGTGGAGGAAGAGCAGACAAATCTGCTGTGCACCAGTAATTCTACTCACTAAGGTTCACTCTCCTCTGGCCGTGGCTGTCCTATCTCTCCAATTCAATCATTTCCCCCCCAGCTCCTCTTTTGTATTCACTGGCTGAAATAAAGTGGGATGGCACTCAAATTCTAGTGCCCCCTCAAAATAGCTCAACATAAGCTAATCATTCAACTCAAGCTACTTCTAATACAAATGGTTGGGGGAGGGGGGTTGCATTCTCCTTTTGTAAATATCTCACAACATCCCCCCTTTCCATAATATCGTCAGACACCTATAATGACAGTCTGAGCTTCAAGCTCCTCTGAATTATCTTCCTTATGAAGGTGCATAATGTTATGAAGTACTGGAATATGAGCAGCCCAGCCATCTGTACGGATGCAGGCTTCATCCATTTTTCTATAACCATAAAAACAGAGAAACAAACATTCTTACCAGACATTCTGCTTCAGATTAATTGAATAAAACATTTATGGCTTTAATTGACCATAAACTACAGAGCTCAAATTTTGTTTACATTTGTCATGCATAAAATAAAATGATATCTTTCTAAAACTGTACTCCAACGCCCTTGGAGTACAAGACAGAACCGAGCTCCAACGCAAGACGGCCAAAGTGGGCGCTGCCCATTAATGCATGCAAATTTTAAGCTTATTATTCAGTTTGCAGGCTGCCTTCCTCTTGCCTCTTAACCCACCAGCTGCCAATCAACAATTCAGACAACAATTATTAAGCCCATGTACTCCAAAACAAAGCTTGGTTAATAATTGCAACCTATAGATGAGTTTATGATATGTTTGTATATGTTAAATACCACATTATCTGTTTAATAAATGACCCAATCACAGAAAGCTTGGTTTGGGGATTAGTTTAGATACTCCAGCATCTTTTCTGGTGGAAAGCCACACTGACATCTTTTGATGTCACAAGTGAGGGCAGCGCTCACTTAACGTTCGTCAGTTAAAAACAGCCTGGTTCGGTTAAAAAAATTCATGGGAAATATGTACGCCGTCCATGAATGTGCTGATTTGAACAAGTCCACGCTCAACACTGTCCGCATAGTTATTGATAAATGGGGCCATGATGATAATCATTATCTCAATGCCTCCACCTGGGATTTTCCAAGGTGCTTATTTGGGAATATTGCAGTTTGAATGTGTCGAAGACATGTGGAGCTTTCCGTCAGCTTTATCAACAGTTTCAGACTGTTTGAAATTTAGAAACCACAGCTGACAACATTACACTCAAGTTTCTTATAATGGCTTAAATCAAGGTTGTTCTTTATGGTCAGCATGTTTTAAGAGTCAACATAATTATTAGGGATGCGCATCTCTCCCTTATAAGATAATATGATACATATCAAGGTATAATTCAATACAGTAGTTATTCATTGGCTCCTGTCCTCGTATAGGTAAACAAAAGGTTAACTGCAGTAATGAATCTGGGCCTCTGCTACATGCAGATGAAAGGGAGAGTTCTCAGCTTTAGCTGAGGATGGGATTCCTGTGGATGGGGCTCATTTTAACTCTGCCTGTCTGCAGCGCTGCAAATGACCCGTGCCTTTGCAGGTCACTCACTTAAAGAATTGGGAGTTGTTTCCTCTGCATCAGAGCTGGCTGTGTGCAAGTCATGAATTTATCATTTCAGGCCTCTTTCTTAAAAAGGGAAAAAGAGCAGTTTGACTGATTTGTATAGAAAGTGTTGGGAAAAACAAATGAATAAATACGATATAAGAGTGTGGCCGACGCAGTAGGAGTCTACCGTGGGTAGAAGTGACTTAACCTACTTTGGCACTGATCACTTAACTATGACTAAAAAGACAACCATTCAGTGAACAACTGTTCATTTCTGTGGATACATTTCATGCAATATATACTCGAGTTTCTTTGAGTTTCCAAACCGTTAATTTAGTACGAGAACAGTTGTTACCTCATGTACTGAGATCACTCTACAGTGCACAACAGAACAGGTTGAGGTTCAATGACTAACTACACTATAAAGACAGAAACAACTATTAAAATCTGCCTCAAAAACACAAACACACACTTTCTGATGTAATAGCTACAACTCGTAAGACAGTAAATCTAGAATACCTGCCCCTCCTGTCTTTAGGCGACAATTAAATTCTTAATAGCCTCCAAGATACTTCAGCATAAAGCCACCGATAAAGTAGTCTAAATTAAATTTTTAAAACAAAGTCAAACAGAAGCTCCAAGCCCACAAATTACCCCTCCTTGGCTCACAGTATTTTATCTTAAAATACCCCAAAGTCATAAAAGTTTTCTTCCCTTCCCCAAGAGATTTAAATACGCTCTGAAGCCTGAACACTAATTCGAAGAAAGATATGAATTAATTAGATACACACAAAAATGAGAGCAAAGTGTAATGCAGCACGAACAAATTTCATAAAGAAGGACTTTGCTGAATCTCCAGCCTAATTGGAAAATTCAAATCCTACACCTAAATAATACTTTAAAATGAGGTGTTCAGCATAGTGGGTCATTACTATTCATCAGTTAGTTTTTCCAATTTACCAAAGTAGATTGATCCCCCCCCACACACACACACACAAAAAAAAAACGAGAAAAAGCACTTAAAATAGAATAAAGGCAGACATGGACAACAAGGCACTGATGCAACCAAACACTTACTGTATGAGGCTATCCTTCAGATCTCTGACATTTCTGCTCCTCACCTGAAACACAAAAACAACAGCCATTTATTCCTTGATTCGTACTGATTTACTAATTCAGCATCTGTCCTATCGCACAGCTTTGTGAAAATCGAGTGCAAATGGTTACACGGACTCCTAATGAGGATAAATCTTATCTTCCAGTATACAAATAAAAAAAATCTCTAAGACATGATTGAGCATAGACACACTGGCTTCTCTACTGTATGAATAAAAGTACTTTGGTCATATTGTCACAGTCCTATATCACGGATGCAACCTATTTCCTCCCCCATTCTCTATAGCTTCTGGAAATAAAAGGACATAGCTAAGCTCCCTCACATAAGACTCGCTTCCTGTCACTCTGACCAAGTTAGAAAAAAAAAAAGAAAAAGAAAAATCAATCATCTTGAACTGTCAAGGCAAAAAAGGGAAAATGGTCAAATGTAGGGAAAAAAATCAAATTAACAGATAATTATCTTTTTAAATATGATATGTGTCACTGTTTAGTGTGAATACCAGAATAACCTTCAAACTACTAGAAGGCTGAGCTTCCTCAATACTGAGGGATAAACTGTGTCTATTTAACATGGCTTCACGGCATCGTAAGAACAGATAATGGCACCAGCCTCCAAACAAAAGCTGCTAACCAAATCATAAGAGATAACCTTTGTGCCAATAAAAGAGTTCATCCTCCATTCTCAAAAGTCTCCTTGACAACTCACTCTTACTTCATTGGAGGGTCTTAGTTTGCTTGTGACATTTGTGATCGGTGTGCAATGACTTAATAACTTGGTAACGTCATACTGTGTGCTCGAACGAACCAACTTCTAATATTTTCAAGGCTCTTCCTTTATCTACAACTTCTTCACAGGCAACATTTAGTGAACGAAAGTGAACGAAACCCTTTAACCCTAAAATTACCTTTACAATAACGCTTCCCCTGAACATTAACCAGGTCCATTTTCATGCTTTTACAAACAGCTTACCCCGTTATGCTGACATATTGTGAACAACGTTAGCAATTAATGTTTTAAATATCTACAGCGTTTCAATTCGGATGAGAAAATTGTCTCCATCGTAGAATATTACTGTGGTGAGAGGCCAATAAATGAAAATGTCGGGAGCATAGTCCGTGGTAAAAGTGTAATTATTAAAGGGTGCATTCATTGGATGGTAATGAGCCATCCACCTGACCCTGATACATGTCTTTTAATTATCACTTCTTGGCAGCCAAAACAAAACCTACACTCATTACACATGTGGAATAAGCTGAGGGGATTCTTTTTTTTTTTATAAAAGTGAACTAAATCACCTTCCTAGAGGCCCATACTTGCAAATAAATCCTCCACACTGAAAACCAGTGATCTCAGAGTTGTATTGAAATTACTTCAAACTGGCCACACATGCAAATCAACAATAGGTAAAAATGCTGCAGCATGCCTTGCACAGCTAAAATGTGTTTGAAGCAGCAGTGAGCAGATTTCAAATGCATGAGGATCAATAAAAAAAAAAAAACAAAGAGGGCTGCAGAGGCACAGTCGTCGCATGAGATTGAAATTGTTTGCACCGGCCAACGTGCAAAAGGTCGGCAGGTATTAATCTGCATTAGTGCATAAATCTCTCTGACAATTATGAAAATGGAGTCAAAGAATTCATTCTCGGTTGGCCCTAAAATGTCAGACCCAACAGCCAAACAAAGCGAGCCACCAGCGTTTTAAACATCAGCCCCATTAAAACAGCAGGCGCAATTCAATCCTCAGAAGCATCAATGGTTTAAATAAAGCACTGCGACAAGCATCTCCGGGCGGAGAGAAAATAGACCGGGAAGATGAGTGAAAAAGAGTAATCTCCCTGACATATTCCTAATAATCCACCTCCCTTGTGCAGCTCCCCTCCAGCTCACCCAATCATAAAGTGTCAACACTGACCTACAAAAAGGGACTCCCGTCAAGCCTCACATGTTTAAAAACATCAATCACAGCAGACAAAGAGGGTACATCGAATTATACAGCATTAACCTTCAGGGCTTGCATATAAGGACCACAGATTTATTTATGCTTGTGTGTTAAGAGCCTTTGCACTGTTCCTTACAGAAAGCTGGCTGCCAAATTGATGAACCTGCAGCTCAGCCCTCAGCAGGAGACCAGCATCTTTGATTAATGAGTGCAAACTTGTGGAAAGGGTAAGAACAGGAGAGACAGGGCGAAAATGGGTGAAACGCAATTATTAGCTGACCTTTTTTTTTTTTTCCTCTGGCTTTTTCAAAAGGCCAAAGAAAGAGCCAAAAGAAACATAAAAAAAGGCGGTCATCGTACGGGAGACATATTGTGCCCTTTTTTTTTTTCCACAAGCTGACACAATTTCCTGAGGTCTTAATGGAATGTCTGTGACATACTTTGGTCAAAATAACACAGAGACAGTACAGCGAGTTTTCAAACCAATTCTTTTAGGGCGTGGAGTGACCCGAGAGCTCAGTCCACACGCCAAATAACAACCTGGCTTGCAAATTTCATTCTCAAATACCTACATTTCCCTAATCCACAGTTGGACCATAGACAGCTGGTTGGCTACACGTCACTATTTTAGGCCCATGTTACAAATGGGAAATCAGAATTTCTAACTTCTAAAAGGTAAAGAAATGAAAGAACGTCAGTTAGAAGTCAGATGTCTTTGTGGCGATAGGAAATATTAAATAAAGCACTGGAAGAACATGAGTAGGTCACTTATTTCCCAAGTTTAGTAAACTATTTCACTAATTACGGGATTTGGTGTTAATATCAAAGCCAAAAGCATGAGCAAAAGCGATTCAACTTTCCACTTCAGAGGTACAACGAATGTAGCCTCATCTGAAGTTGAAGCTGGTTGGAATTAACAGGAATATGGGGTGGAGAACCTTGTAAAGTGACTAAGTTTCACTTGTAAATCTGAACGGCTCACTGAAAGACACATCTTTAGATAAATGGGGCTCAAGACTGTTTTTAGGTTGGTAGTGACTTCAGACACCTAAGTGTACGCACATGTATCATAATATATGTGTAAATTATATTCTGTGAAAGCATATAGAGTGGGGCAACATAAAGGTTTAGCCTATGGGTTGTTTTTTTAAGCCCACTTGGAAATGGTGACCAATTCATAAAAAATTAAAGATGGATCTTAAAACACCTAACACAACTTAGAAGTCTGAATTGTACTGTATGCCTTGATCACATCCACATAAAGTAACTCTAACATGGCTTTTATATTGTAACGTGTATCTAATTTAATTTGTACAGAGCACGTCAACAAAGAAACAAGGCATTCAAAGAGTTGTTTTCACAAGTTGAGCAACCAGGAGCTACATTTGCCTTTGAAGTCCAGAAGTATAAAACCATGCAATATCGCTAACATCATAAACTGCCATGTTACTTTTGTTTTCTAAGTGTTAGAGGCCGGTATTCGGAGCTCACAACACTTCTGTGTCTGCAAAGCCCTTCAAGGACATGTGCACTGAATAAATATGAGGCAAATTTAGTGACCTTCTACCTGTGTTTTGATTCATTGGCAGTTACTGGATGCATGCATAACACATCAAGACTGTGATCTGATTTATCTCCCTGCCCTGGCCACTGAAGCCATTTAAATGATGAACTTTACCAGTGCTAATGTTGGCTGCCATTTCGCTGACACCGGTTGTGCTCAGGTCACATGTCGGTTCATTACCGCCAATTGTATCTGCAAGAACAAATGAGTTGTGGCAAAGTCTTAAAAGGTCTGAACACACATGAGATGCATTTAACCAAAACAATTCTTATATGTCACCGCATTTAAAGCGCAGAGTAAAGAAAAAAGGAAAAACCCTAATTTCCTGCAAAGAAACATAACCGATTTAATATGAGGGTATATGTGCACATGCTAATAAGCCATGCTGTTTTCACACATATGAATATGAGTCGGCCATTCTGTTTGAAGTGTAGTCAAACTGTCTTTTAGTAACAAGACTGGAAGAATATTTTCAAATCACTCTGAAATGCTGCTAGTTGTTGGAGCCATTGCAAAACTATGGCGGAGAGGTTTCATGTAGAAACCTGCAGGGGTCAATGCCTCACCATCATATCCGTTTGGTTTCTTTGGTGTGGAGCCGTGTTCGCGTCAATAGAAGGTTGTACCGTGGCATCTTCGACTGACACCCATAATTAAAGCATTTTATAACCAAAGACACTACAGGCTTAAAGGGATAATTATTTCCTCTATAATGTAATACCTATAAAGCATCACAGCCACCGTGTCCCAGTTCGGTGAACAGGAGGACCGACAAAGAGCCATAAAAATGTGATGTTGTGAACAGTGTCAGTACCACAACGTGTTTAGTAGAAGTGGTTATTGATGGGCTATTTTGTTTGTGTTTTTGTGTCACTTTGGAACAGAAGAACACCTATTATACTGTTGGTTTGGTTCCAACTCTTTCAAACTCCAAAGCTGAAGCAGGGTAGACAGCAACCTCCCTGTGTGGCGAGGAGGTAAAACAATCCTTATCCATATACTTATAGTTATATGATCATCAACATTCAAAAGGCAACTCTTATGGTCACTGTGCACCCCCAACTAGATGGCGGACAGATCATTGGCAGATCAATTCAAACATTCCCTTAATGTAAGAAATACCTTGCTTTTGCAAGACAGCTACAGGAAGTCACAGCAGACTGATGGAAGAAGTTGAAGGGGGAGGGGAGGGGGGAGCTGCTGCAAGACGTGGACATTAGGAGACCAAGCTTTTAATTGCAATATGGCTCAAAAACGTCACAAAAAAAAAAAAAAATCAACTGGGAAAATAAATAAATATCTTTAAAAAACACCCTCAAGGTTTTATTGAGGAGGAAGGTGAGACAGAGGAGCCATAAGTATAGAAGTCCATGCTGCTGGCGATAATGCCATGACATCATTATTAGAGTGACAACAAAATGAAGGTGTGTATTCAATGTCCTATTTTCATCCAAACAGTGACATGCAAACAGACAGCAACCCAGCTTTAGCCCCACCTAAAACAACAAACCAGGTGTTGATAACTGGATGTGGGCACATCGTGTAGAGTTCTCCGTTTAGTTCAGTTTTAAAACCTTAACAGTGACTTCAAACCCTGAACACTGTCAGCTTCAACGCAACAGAGATAAACGTTGCATTTGCCAGATCTCCTGTGCTCCAAAGCTCCATCACTGAATAACATAAATAGGCAGCAGCTGCAGCATTAGCTGTCCTTTTCTTTTAAGAGCAGGTGGAGAAACTATAAGATAGAAATGAGACAACAGCAGCTAAAAGCCCAGCTTTAAGACATATGACAAATTATTTATAGTTAGAGACAGAAAAAGCTGAAGCATTCAAATTCACAAGCCATATACAATTTCTTTAGGAGGGGGAGGGGGTTCTGGGAGCTAAAAATCTCATGGTCTGACAAACAAAATGATTGCTCTCCTACGAACCTGCTGGCAATGAAGATGAGAGCCACTCTAAAGATAATGACAGGACTAAACATCAAACCAAATTGTGTAAATCATCAGATTCGGTGACCTGATTAGTATTTTTAGCGACTGCAAATAACAGCCAATTCTTTTTTTATTCGTATTATTATTTTTACATTTACTTTGAAGGCCATTTCACTCTATGGTTGCATCGTTAGGAGGCTATATCGTAACAAAGAAAAGATAAAATGTTGACCACACGGTCTCAGTTTAGCTGTAATTGCCATCCAAACACACCTTTATGTTATTAAAGCAGTTATTTTCACCAGCTAGTTCTAACTATATCATTAGTCTGGCATTTTTGGCAACTCTGACAATATCACAATAAAGTACGAGCCAAAGTAGGCTATGATAAATAATTTCTGCGATGGAAATACAAATTAAATTCCTCTTTGAAAAACAACGCAGATTTTGTTGTTACATCGGTGTCATGTTAAATAACTGCCGAAGCCAGTAACACAGCACTCTTTTCGTATCCGAGTAACAAGTTAAGCATGACAAGAGTTGCATTCTGAACAAAAAGCAACACAAGTTTTTCTTTTTTTTTTCTGGTCGGACTTTTTAAAAACTTTTTTTTAAACGCCGTGTCGATCTCAGTGTGCGCTCAGTGAAGCAAGTGTAGCGCGTTTTAAAGGATGCTACAGGGGATGGTTAGCCAAAGAGCGTTAGCTTAGCAGTTAGTGCTCGCGACAAATCTTTGAACCAACATCTTACTGAGAGTACGTTAAAGAGCACCACGAGAGCTGAGGTTTAAAAAAAAACTCACCTTATCGCAGAGGAGCCTCGTATTCCTTTAAAAGAGGGAAAGGGACGAAGCGTTGACTTACTTCCCAGTTATGCGCGTGTTTCGGGTTTGTTTAAAGAAGAAATGAATGGTCAATAATTGAGTCCGAGTGGGAGTGTGACTGAGTGCGTCTCTGATCTCAGATTGAAGAGAGTCTCCTCCGTGTCACCCGAGCAACTCAAGTGAGATGACGTCACCTCAGGGCTTCTACGACGCAAACTTCTGTTCCCAGATCAGCAACCAAGTGCACAAAAAAAAACGCGTACACACACTCTGCCTATTGTATTCATATGTACGTTAATGCACACACTATAAGAGGCAGGTAGGCTATGTGGCACCAGTGTGTGCACACGCTTCATGTAAAAAAAAAAAAAAAGGCCAACTTGCAACATAACGTCTTATCCTGTGTTGAAGTTTTGATGGTGCAGAGACACCAGTTCGGGGGGGCTGCACATGAAAACACAACTCAGCAGCAACGACCACAGTAAAAGATGAGAAATCTGAAAAAGTAACATGTGACCTGAGGAGAACAGAAAAAGGACAGTAGTCACACATCAAATTAAAGAAATTATTAAAAACAAAGACATCATTGCAGAAATTAAGAATAGAGTTGCATTTTGCTGAAAAATGCTATATGTGTTGGCTATATCACCAGTCAACCACACACACAATAAGCCTCAGGCAACAAAAAAAGTGCTTCGTAACTGAGTGTCAACTGAAACTATGTAACAGAAAATTTGGATTTGTGGATTTGAACTGACACCGTTAAGATAGACACTGTAACTTTGCGAGTGAATGATCATCTTTTTCTCCAGTGTTGGCATCGCTGTTGTGAGATTTACATGTTGTATTGATTAAAACAGTGTCAGATTAATATTGACACTGATTGATGAAAGCACGCTGACGGATGACGCTGTATCCTCTTTCCAAAAGAAGACGATATGTTTCATTTCAAGACACCGAGCTTCATTGCCAAGTCATTTTTCCACGAAGATCCAGCTTAATGGATAGATTAGTTTGAATGAAAGTGTGTAGGATGAAGAAAAGAAATAAGATCGTCATTTGCACTTTAAAATGTATTTATTTTCTTGTTTGATGTCCCTCGTGCCCATTGATTTTTCTCCCTTTTAATTTTGTGGTTGCAGACGCTGCTCTCACAGGAACTCTCACGTAAAAGTGTACATGGCTTGCTGAACACACACGGTGAGAGGGGTGGGGGGGCACACAATGGATTGATGGATTTGTCCCTCAAGCCGCAAGATACCTGGGATTTTAATTGTAGAAAATGAACGGCGGAAGAGATCAGAGCTGTGTCACGTGAAATCAAAATGTCAGCCCCCCCCCCCCCGGTCATTTGTCTGTTGCCGCAATGCGAGAGGCATGCTGGGGGAAGGGCAAATGCTCTGTCCCTTTAGAGAGATTTTTTTTTAAGCGTCATGATTAGAAAGTATAATGAGATGCCAGGGACACAGCAAAGATCATCTCTATAGAGACTGATGGAAAACAAATTAAGATGTGTGTTTGCTTTATCAGTCCTCAGGCCGCCCAGGATTTCCCTTAAGGCTCAGCAGTGGGAGCCACTACCGTCTTTATTTATTTATCTTTCTTAATCTGACGTATTTAGATGCAGGTTTTAATCATATCAATGCATTCTGCTCTTATCCCCTTTTACACAAAAGCTCCCCCGCACCGGTAAAGCATTTGATTTAGAAAATGGCACAATTTCATCTGCTCGGCTTCCTGGTGTAGTTTGCTTGCGCGCACGCGTGGGACTGTGCGCGCGACGTTATAGATGAGCGTTGAGTCTGATTTACTGTTGGTGATAAAGCAGATCACCATGTTTGTTTTCAGGTGCGACGTTGCAATGTTTATGGTGCATCTTTAAAATGATAATGAGATTTCGGCTGTTAGTTCGCACCAAACACAAATGAATGAATAAAGATGACTACACTCTATGCTGTAATAGAGATAACATGTGAGAGCACACGTTTAGACATACAAAATATAACATAGTTTGGATTAGCCTTACATGATGTAAGAAAGGGAAATGTTGCAGCCTCGTCTTGACATAAAACAGAGCATACTATGTTTAGAATCCCTTGCCAGAGAGCAGTTATCCATGCAATATCCTTTGTTTTCCTCCTGTTAATTGGAGCATGTTCAGGGAGAGTGAATAGGGGAGAAACACAAGGTTTCCAGGACCTGCATATGGGAAACAGGTCTCACGGGAATCTTTGCCAGAAAAGACAGGAACACGAATAGAGGATGAGCTTTGACGTGAAAAACTAATCTCAAGCAGAATCCTGAGAAATCGAGACACGGAGCTTGAAGTATCAGCGTATTTATTGACATATAATTTGTATATTCACATCTCAACTCGTGAACAAGAGAGTGACACCCAGTTTCATTCCTTCTTCCACGCATTTATATCATAGCATGCATACCAATGTCCATTTTAATGAGTCGTTCTAGGTCAGCATGGACCTCTCTCCTCTCCAAGCAGTGGTGTGGGCAGATGTGTGAATGTGTTCATTTGCTGTTGTTGGACTGTAAGTAGGCCGTTACAGATTCTGTAATGAGACAACTGCCCCGCAGTGACAATAGAACACATATGTCCCACTTACACAGAAAGGAGGTTATAGGGAGTTCTATGTTGACAGGGTGAATGACAAAAGGTTTTTTTTTTTATAGACTCTTGTAGACTTTAGACTCAAACGTTTACATAAAAATGTAAGTTTTAACTGCATGAATGTACAGTTTTCTCTGCCGGGAACTTGTTACACTGCAGACCAAAACTCTTCTCAGCACCAATAACCAAGAGCACCAGTCTGTGTATGTTTACAGACATATCATCAAGCAGTTTGTTTTTTTTACTTAAATGATCTCATTAGAAAGTACTTTAGAAAGTCCAAGATGAGGAACATTTGCTGTTCCAGTCAAGGCTTTCTTGTATGCAGGAAATCATACCGCTACGCTTGTGAGGCTGAAAAAAAGGAAAAGAGAAAAGTTTCAGAACAAAGTTCTTCTGCAGTTTTAAAAGGTCCGATTGTTCCAAGTAGCAATCGTCTAATCTCTCTGTCTCAGGAAGGGTGGGAAGTGTAAGCTTAGACGCATTTTCTTTCACAAACAAATCAGGAAATTACCTCTCGATGTCTTTTCTGATGTAATTATTTTGTTCTTTCCCCAGTGCTTTGTAGTCTTGATCACTCTAAATCCTCCAACTGGTGAAAAGTTTAAGCATATAAGCATATCTTGTCCCAGAGCTATGTCCTCTTGTTGGTTAGGAAAGTCATGAGGTCATAAACACCAATAGATATCACATGGTGCAAGTTAAATGTAAATATATATATAAGAAATTACAAAAAAAGAAAGAAAAACAATTAAACGGACATGAATGAGGAGATCGTTGTACTGTGTGGAGTACTGGACTGGAGCCAGTTAGCTCATCTACTAAAGTATACTTTAAACAAAGATTGATGTGTTTTTCACTTGTAGACATTACTTTTTTCATGAGAATGTAAAATCACCTCCCAAAATCAGTCATCTTTTATAGTCCAACAATGAATAACGATTATCCTCATTGTTTTTGGATCACATTGCAAGGAAATAATTCCTTGTCTCGAGTGAAGGGGGGGATAAACGGACCGGTACGTTATCGTGTTTTAGTGTCCCATCTGGTGGCCGAACCTGGAAATTACCTTGAATGCTTAGCGGGAAAGAGGGTTATTGGTATGATCTACATTAATGTGTTACATTTGTAAATGTTGGTCCACATCTGCCTTTTGGGAACTCTTCACAAGATGTTGAAAACAATCAAAAGAACGTATGCTCAAAGAGACAACAGGCAGCTTAGACCTGGAGAGAATTTGTCAGATGACAGAGTTCTTGGAAGTCTAAAATTGGATCTGCTTGAAAGCGGAGACAAAAAGGATGAAAAAAGAAAAATCCCGCCGACTTCTGTTTCATCTCGGCTCACAGTGACATGTCAACAGAGCCACGGACTTCTAGAGGGAGTGACATTTTTCCTTTGACAGTGATGTAGATATCTTTTCAGATCCAATTAGGATCCACCCTGTTCCGTGTCCCGATTCATCTTTTTCGTCTTAATTATGCATCAACATATGTATATTTAGTAGGAACGTTCTATATGGAACTGAGCCATCAATCCTCCTTTTCCGACTCGACATCCTCAGGCTGTTCCGAGTGTATTTTTGGAAATAATGGAAGTTCTGTTTGGAGGGACTTTTAGACCTCACTTTTAAAAGATAAACAAAAAGGTTAGTGTCAAAAATATTTTATTATGCAAGCACACAAAGGCTCAGAAAAAGCCAAACAGTTTTACAAATTCGTTCACATACACCGGATCAAAGCTTAAAGATTTAACCTTAAAAAAGGTACAAAACGTCAGAGAATAATCACAAAAGCGTTTTTTTTTTTTTTTAATAACTGTGCAAATTCATTAAAAATACTAAAAAGGTGGTCTCCTAGAGATGTAGATCCTTTCGGTTATTTTCTAAACAAACCCATGACACGGTTGAGCCCCGATTACCTTCATTCCTTATTTACAACTTCTTATAGATGACAACATGATTGTATTTCACAAGGCAGCCAGGAGACATTTAACACTGAAACAAAATGTCTTTTAAAAGATCCTGAGATGCGAGAGGTTTACTGGTTATATCTGTCCCAGTAAAAAAAAAAAAAAAAAAAAAAAAAAAAGGAGTCTATACGCTCTGTGCCAACAAAAAGCATGGAAGAAAAAACTAATCATGAAAATAAAGCGTTCAGCCCAAACCGCTAAAAGTCCCCATGAAGCGGCTCCCGTGAGGCCATTACCTCTGCATATTCACAGATTTCCTTTAAAAGCATTCGTTAGTAAGGTTGTCCCACTCCCTGAAAAACTAATGATGACACACAGTCAGATCATAACAGCATTTGAGCGTCAAATTTAATTTCACGAGGACTTAACCCACAAGACGGGGAAACTGGTGGGGACACCTCTGATATTTTTCACCTCGGGAGTAAAAGAAATGAATAGAAAATAATAAAATGGACAATGCCACTTCTCGTCTTCTATGTGTGTGAAATAATTAGGCAATTGTCCGTACTGTAAAGGGCTTCTTTTTTTTGGGGGGGGGGGGGGGGGGGGGAATTAGGCCATTTACACATGCTACCGACAGCTTGTGAAAGGCTCTTGCATGTATTAATACTGGCCGAAGGGAGAATCCGCTCATTTCACACATTTTTACCGGCAAAGGATGTTAGGAAATAAGGGCACTCACCCAGCAGTGTGCTGGTTTTTAATATCAAGGTTTCTGTAAGTAAGATAAGAACAATGCAGGTGCCACAGAAGCGAGGCACGCAAAAAAAAAAAAGTCCAGTCATAACCAGGATGCCAATGTAACAGCAGCTTGTGGCTTCAAGGCCAATGTGCATGTTGTTTTGAACTTGATGAGCACCTGGGACTAAACATCGTGTATTCTTAATCTCTTCGGCATAAACTATTCTCGATTGTCTAGTCTCCCTCTTTCAGTCCCCCAAAGTTGCGGGAATGCAATACTAAAAATCGGTGGAAGAGCCCTGCAACGGACGATTTCCGCTTGTTCACAAAAACCTTGAAATCTTCGCTCACTAAGAAAAAACTAAAATGAGGCCAAGCTTGTTCAAATATGCTGAAGAGAAATGCCTCAAGTATCAGGCAGTGCCTCATACACAGCATAACCGGATGGCAAATCGAGCAATTTGACAAAGCACCAATCTGAGAAATTTACAAACAATTCCTTAGTGCAGATGATTACAAAAGAAGACGTGAGATTTTCATGTGCATTAGTGAAGGAGTTAATATCGGTAAGCTCGTGTCGGTTTTCTTCCCATCAAATTACGTTACTGAGTCACAGCCAATGAGATGCGTTACCCCAAAAGTGTTGGAGCAATCAATGAACGAGCGGACATGTCTTTGCACTAAACACCCACCGAGTGAGGAGGGTCTGGCGTTTTGCATTGTGGAAGCGTGAGAAAGTTCTATGGCATGTTGTCAGTCTCCTCAGCCTCCACCAGGCACGACTGGTCCGTGTCCAGGACTCGGAACGGAGGGTGGAACTCGAATGCTGTGAAGAAAGAGGAGCCAAGCCTGTTGTTCTGGTGCACAAACCAAATTACCGCAGAGACTCCCAGGACTGCCACCACGCTGAGAATGACCAGGGCGGAGAGCAGCGGGCTGGGTTCTGAGGAGGACAATGCAAGGAAGGTCCCGGCTATTTAGCACAAAGTCGCACGGGAATACAAAGAAACAACAACGAAAAGCTCAAGGGCTGACTTACTGCGTTTGGCTTGCTCGGCTTCTGAAAAAAAATAAAAATACGGAGAACCCATGAGGACACAACAACCCTAGACACATCTTCAAAGGTCGCTAAAATCATTGCGCAATTCAGCGTTTGACTGAATCTTTAACATGAATTCAGAGAAAAAAAAAAAGAACAACTCAATCTTACCCTGGGCCGCTTCACAGACCACCCCGTTCTCCACCTCATCTGTGCAGCTGACGTTCTCCCACGTTCCCGAGAGGCTGTGCAGAGCAGCACATGTATCCACAGGCAGCAGGTCTGACGGAGCAGGGCTGTTCTCCCAGTTTGTGTAACTCACAGGCTTCTCGTTGAACCACCTCATGGTGTCACCTCAAGAAACACAACAGTCAGTACTCGTGGCATGTTTTTTTTGCTTTTCCCAAGACCCTCTTCCAACATTCACAGAAACTATGCTGGAATAAGCTACAACACAATAGGTAATTGAAACAAATCAATGACGTCTATCTTTTTCCTTCTAATTATTAAAAAAACGTGTTTCATTATGCCTGGTAGTAAAACGTCTCCAGCTGTGTCCCCCCCAACAACTGCAGTAAAACAACAACAGGATTTCCTTGTATTCTTTAATACAAAACACAATCCTATCAGATTTAATGCGAGCGTTCCTCCTATTTGACTCTAATTACCTCTAACTAGTCTGTTTCTGATTGCCATGAAGAATAAGATCTTGTGTTATGAAAAGCAGCCCGCCTGTCTCCACAGTCCCCTGGTCACATGATACTTACTGTTTGTGTCATAATACATTCCAAGCCACACGTTGACATTTCCTTTCCACACCTTCGGGCTATAATTCAAGACAAATTCGTTCTCGTCGGCAGTCTGGATTGTCAAAAGCTCTACAAAAAAAACAAAGAAAAAGTGGAAACAATTATGACAACATGTTCACGTGAATGCTTAAGAATGCATCCATTAGTCAAAACATCTCATGTACCAAAGCCTTGGCAGAGTGTCTTTGCTCTCTCGAAAG
Organism: Odontesthes bonariensis; assembly: GCF_027942865.1. Classification (NCBI taxonomy): domain Eukaryota; kingdom Metazoa; phylum Chordata; class Actinopteri; order Atheriniformes; family Atherinopsidae; genus Odontesthes; species Odontesthes bonariensis. The sequence continues at coordinate 22,782,576 of NC_134517.1, read as the reverse complement.
TGTAGCTCTTGATGCTGTCTTCTTCTCCGTGGACAAAGTGGTAACACCTGTCTCCGGAGGGCACCCAGGTGCGCCCATCCGCAGGGCAATCTGAAAGAAAGAAATAAAGAAGTGCAGTCTTAACGAGTATTTTTTTTTAGTTATTCAGACCATGTGCAGATTAGACCTGAAAAGAAGTCTCTACTTGACCAAGTCTGAGCTTTAACCTGATAAGATTTACACCACCAATATTTAGTGAATGTAAATGTACTTTATTTATACAGCCCTTTACAGACAATCCTTACGGTGTACCAAAGTGCTTTACAGCAGGTAATAAATAAAGAGAAGAATAAGTAAAAACAAATAAAAACAATAAAAGAACAGTGAAAGCAATAAAATATAACAAAATCGATTAAGGTAAAATAAGATAAAAGTGCCATCATACTACTGGGTATTAAAAGCAATCCTAAATAAGTAGGTTTTTAGCCTAGATTTGAAGAGGCCCAGGTCAGAAAAAAGACGCAGCTCAATGGGGGGCTTATTCCAGAGCCTGGGTGCAGCGACAGGAAAGGCTCGTTCAGCCCAGTGTTTGTATTTTGACCTGGGCACTTCCAGCAAAAATTGATTTGTTGACCTCAGAGCTCTACCAGGATTTCGGACAGTTAAAAGCTCAGATAAATAGGATGGGGCGAGGCCGTTAAGAGCTTTAAAAACAAACATTAAAAGTTTAAAATCAATTCTATAAAGGATGAAGAACCATGTTGGGAGATATAGACCTCTTCACATACACCGCCTGTACTTTGTGACTACAAAAGTATCAGAGGCTCCAACTCGATCGCTCTCGGGCCTTTATTGGGGCCACCTTTGTCTCCTGCTGGTCATGGGGTCTATATGATTTTAATCTGGTCCTCAGCAAGGAGCTCAACAGGACTGCGATCAGGTGACTCGCATCAGGAAGCCCTCTCCTGATTCCATGTTGACACATGGAAAAACACCCACATCCCTGTGTGTAAATGATCTTTTTTCCCGGCTCATTCATGGCACCGATGCTCTCCGGTTGATCAGGTCATTTGCTATGTACTGCGCCGCTTTTCCTTTGCACATACCATGAGCGGCTGTTTTTTTGTCCAACATCTAACTGCGCTTCCTTGTCTATCATTTCACCTGTAAGGTCTCCTCTTTACCTTTCCCTTTAATAAAAAGATAAATGGCAACTCTGAGCCAAATCACGGGGGTCATGTCTAACATCAGACGGATAATTTACTTTGACGTTAAAGGAAAAACTTTTCTTTCCTTCTTTCTTTGAACAATATATACTGTACACTGCATCGATTGACACCTGTGTGAATGCCTTCATCTTAAAGCTCTCATCCCTAAAGACCAGTTCAATAACCTCCTAATGTGGATTTCATGTGGACTTTAAACTGATCGATTTGAAAGACTTTTTACATGCAAACAAAAAAAAAAAAAGAAAAGAAAAAGCACGATGTCAAGGGGCAAAAACAAAATAGCATATGACCTATTTAAAGCAAAACACAGCTGACAAATATTTAGAGGTCTTTTGGACCTTAGAAGTGCGGGCACTCCATATTAAAAAGGCCTGTGTGCCAAAATACTGTCCTTTAAACGCTTATATAACCTTCTAAATTTAAACCTGTCTCTTGTTGTATTACAGCTAGAATGCACTGAGGGAACATCATCCGAGAGAATAAATATGTAATTGTCCAAACATTAATGCAGTTGAACCCTTCTTTGTTCAAGTTTTCCAGCTGGGTGCATCTCTGATGGGTGGTAACAAAGGTTAATTTTGATATTCAACAGGGTCTGGAGGGGCTAACAACCCCTAAACACAGTTCTGAGCAGTTGCCACAACTTTGAGTCTTCCACTACCGTGTTGGTTAGTTTCACCTCGTGACTACAGTTCTCCTTTACCAATGTGCAGTTTATATGCGTCATAACTTCCCAGACTGTTCCCCTTGTAATGTTCAGGAGGCTGTTGCTATTTTAGCGTTTTAGCGTTGCCTGGCTGTCATAGAAAGATACACGAGCAATACACTTCCGCCATGTTTTTTTTTAGATGTATATTCTATTTAGTATTGATATTTACGCGACATTTCTCCACAGACCGCAGCAGACATTACTGGGTTTTTTATTAAACGTTTCGCATTAATGATTTGCTTTGGCCACAAAATGTTTCGCAACACAAGACTCTTCAGCCTGAATACTTGCACGCACAAGCTCGCACGTTCACAGTCTGCACGGCAACAGTGTCGACATTCGGGGAAGTTGGTGAGGTAACTTCACGCGCATTTCCATGTCAAGTGAGACATCCTCGGACACGTCCTATCGACTGAAACCTGCACTAAGCGAGCGTTCACAGCACAAACTCGAACACACCTAATAACAGGCCTAAATCGATGATAACTCCGAAAAAAACCCGCCGCGTTCGTTTGGCTTAAGGAAACGATTTAAAACTCTTACCTGCTGTACAACTCAACTGCAGGTGAACACACAAGAGGAAAATGCAGCTCATAAACGGCCGGGAAGGGTGACGTTTCCCTCGCGACTCCATGACAGCACAAGAAATCACCACACTACTTCACCGGTTGTAGCCCGACTCCAGTGTCACTAACAAAGTGAGCGGAATCCCACCCACCCACTGACGGCACAGCCAGGCAAGCCCACAAACAAGGCCTGAACAATGGGTAACACTGCGTAGTAATACAGCACGCATCCATCATTGTCTAGAATCCTTTGCAGCCTACTTTACCAAAAAAGAAAGAAAAAAAAAGGATAAATAAATACATTAAGACAAGGACAACTAAAACATTATTGTGAGGCATTCTCACTACTGTATTAAGTTCCTGTTTGTCTGTATTATTATTATTCCGCCAGTTTTCGGCGCTTAACTACTTCAGCATACTTTCAGCCATTTCAACAATTTTGGTATCAAAATGTTCAGCTCTTTCAGCACATTACTGCAATTATTTCTGGTGTTTCTAACTTTTAAACTTTTTAAGCTATTAAGCTTTTTGTGCAAGTTTTTCTCCCTTTAAAAGTAATGGTAAATCCTTTCAAATCCTTTCAAAAAGCTTCCTCCTCTTTAAAAACTTAACTACTTCAGCATATCATCATAATCATCAACTTTATTTCCAGACTCAGGGTCCATTTTCAAAAATCAAAACACAGTACATAGACAATACATAAAGACAAACAGAAACACACTTATAAAAGACACTTGTACCAGTGTTTCCACATGTATGACTGGTATCGCACCGCACTAAGCGCAGGATTTGACAGCAGCATAATAATTTGATTACATGAACCATCCAATCTGCAGATAAATTTATACATTAAATTCCTCAACAATGCATGGAATGTGTTGACTCCTAGACCACAAAACAGTTCACTTGCACTGCTCCACCTGGGCTTCTTAAGCAGAATGCGCAGCCCATCATTATATGCAACTTAAAGTTTCTGCAGGCTACCCTTTTTATACTTAGCCCACAGGGGGGCAGTATACAGAGGGGTGCAGTATGCCTTGAACAGGCTAATTTTAACACTATCAGTGCACCAGTGAAACTTCCTTACCAGCATGTTAGCGTGTGCATATAACATGCGGCGCTGCCTGTAGATGTCATCATCATCACACATTTGGTCAGTAATTATATGTCCCAAATACTTTGTTTTGTTATTTACAGGTAAAGCCTGCCCCGCCAAATAAAAAGAAGGAAAAGTGAGATCCTTGTCCCCCTTACTTTTACATATAAGCACAGCACTTTTCTTGCAGTTGTATTTAACATCAAAAGTCAATCCATAATTAGAACAAACATGTAGCATTTCTTGCAGCCCAGCACTGCTGGGGGAGAAGATGGCTAGATCATCGGCATACATGAGATGGTTTAGCAGTGCATTCCCAACCATGCATCCTGTCCTACAGGCCCTCAGTTGCTCAGACAGGTCATTCATATAAATATTAAAAAGAGCGGGAGGGAGTAATCCACCCTGTCGAACCCCATTTCCCACCCCAAATGGTGTAGAGAGCACCTCCCCCCATTTGACCTGCATGGTCTGGTTGGCATACCAGTATGACAGGATCCTAATTATACTGTTGGGGACACCCCTCTGTCTCAATTTAAAATGATTTATTCTGTCAAATGCCTTAGACGCATCAATAAAACAAATTAAAATGGAGGAATTCTGTATTCTGTACATCTCCACCATCTCCTTAAAAGCAAAAATACATTGATCAGTGCCATGCTTCGGCTTAAAGCCAAACTGATTATCTGTAGTGCCAATAGAGCTATCAAGTCTATCAAGCAAAATTCTTTCCAGGACCTTGGATAACACACTGGCTAGTGCAATAGGCCTATAGTTATCCAAGCTCCCCACCTTGCCCGCCTTGTCCTTAATAACAGGCACCAGTGTAACAGACAACATAGTATGAGGCAAAATGCCATGAATCATGAGCCCTGTGAAGCATATTGCTAGAAGAGTTGCAGCTCTTGGGCTAGCAAGCTTGAGGTGCTCAGCAGTGATCATATCCTGACCACTAGCTTTGTTATCAGCTAGCTGTGTGATAGCGTGCTGGACCTCCCTACGTGTAATTCCCACAGTGTCACTATTAGCAATATTGTCAACCATGTATACATCACTTTTAACACAGTTAAATAGTTCAGAGTAGTGTTGCTTCCACAACTCCGCTATATTGCTGGCCCCAGACACCCCTTCAATGGAACATGGCAGTGGTGTATTGACCCGGTTTATATTCTTCACCTCCTTCCAGAAACCGTTGACGTCTTTACCAAGAAGTTTCTCAGCCATACTTTCAGCCATTCAAATTTTAAAATGTTCACAAGACATTCAGCTATTACCAAATGTTTCAGCAGCCAATTTTGAAATATGCCCGTTTAAAAAATATGAACATTTTGCTCCTTCTGGGATTTTTATGAATGAGACATTCAGCAGTGCGTGCTGATAAGTTTAAACTTTTTCAGCTTTTCAAACAACTTACTATAACTTTCAAACAGTTTAACTGATAGAAACAAATTATACCTTAAAATGTAGGAAAAATGTCCTCTTTCAGCCAATGTAACTACTAAAGAGCTCACATTGACAGAATTTCAACTATGAGCCTTTAAGTGAGAACAATCTCTCAATTTCTGACGATATCTCCCATTCACTCCATTGTTAACTTTCGGAGCACTCAAAAATCAGCTTCAAGTGTGTTCAACCTGCTGCCATTTAAATATATTTCACTCCACTTATATAAAAACTACATTGCCGCGTTCCTCTAAAGCGAAATGCTCTTCAGCTGTCACTTCTGCACTTTTAAAATTCAATTTAAGCTTCCAATTAAGCTGCTATATCCATTCCATTTCACCCTTTTAGAATGATTTAGAAAAATATCAAGACTTTTCACTTAATTTCCATCTCCTTCTGTAGTTTTTAAGCCTTCACCTTCACCTGCTGAGACTTCTTTTTAATCAATTCCTAAGTTCTTCAAATAGCTTGAAATCATTCCACTCTTGCCTTTTAAATGTCATTTCAACTTCAAACTCCTTCAACCAAGACTTCAGCAACTCTTTGTTTAGCTAAATTTTCACTATTTTCAGCTTTTTTAGCATGGTCAGTTATCCCCATTCAGCTCTTTTTAATCAATTCCTAAGTTCTTTGAATAGCTTGAAATCATTCCACTCTTGTCTTTTAACCTTGTAGCACCCAAGTATATGAATAATCATTGAAAACAAATCATTTTGGCTCTTCTTGTATCTTTTTGGGTGGGAATAAACCAATATTTTTGGAATTTTTGGAATTGGGCTATTTTTGATCATTTTAGGCAATGTTGCATATTTGCAACTGTGGGCTTTCCTGATTAATTTTGTAATAAAACAATTTGGAGACCTGACCTCCCATTACCACTGTGAAAGGTGGACAAAGCAGACCACACCAAACGAGACCAGAACGAACTAGAACAGACCACCGCAAAGCAGAGTGTAATTCACTGACCCAAGAAAATGATTGCTGTGACTACTGTCGGCACATAAAATGTAATGTAAAAAAATATTACGCATGAATGTAAATAATGTATGTAAATTTAAAAAATCAAATAATTTAATGTAAATAAAAATATAAATAAAAATATAATGTAAATAAATAATGTAAATAAATAAAAAGCTTGTTGCTTATCTGCAACTGTGGGTGCTACAAGGTTAACATTCAAATTCCTTCAACCCTTCATAGATATATATAACGTGTACAAATATACATCTTATTTTTAACTCTTCAGCTTCTTCACCTAAGACTTCTGCAGTTTTTTCCAGTAGGTTCAAATCATTCCACGATTCCACAGCGCATATGCATTCTCACAGCTGTTTTGCAGGAACAGCAAATTTCTAGTTATCTTTATTGTTCAAATTGTGCACCCGGACATTTACGGTAAATATGTGCAACAGTGTGGACACGTTTCCTTGGTGATTTAGTCATTATATTGACACAAATCAACTGTTGTGCCATCACATTTTATTGCCTCAGACTCAGCCTGTGAGTTGCGGACAGAAACCGCTAGATGGCGCTGTGTGCACGATATTCTGTGAACTGTTCAGCAGCATAACAGGTAAAATAAAAATACTCTGATAGCCAAAATGCTTTGGATTATGTCGATATGGTTTCATTGGCTATTTAAAATTCCAGCCACTGTGAATTTGACTGTTTGTGTTTGTATAAATCAGAGTGGAATTCCTTGTTTTATCTCATTGTATTTCCCAAGAAAGGTTTTTTTTTTTTTTTGTAACTGTACATCTTTATTTACACATCACGTCTCATCAGCATTAGCTCTCTGTTCACTTGACTGGTAAACGAACATTTATTCAAGTCACTGTTTCTGACATAGTTTGGATTGCTGTGTATTGTTAATGTTATGACATCATATTAGATGTTGAAACTAAGAAATGTTCTTTGTTTTTGGAAAAATTAAACCAACTAGATGCTTTGAAAAAAAACAAAACAAACTTTGTGTCTGTTTTTTTTTCTTAAACAAACCTGTAGTGAATTTGAAATCTTTTGGGGCCTCCCTTCTCTTATTATTCTTCTTTTTCATAAAGTGTTTCTAGTGGGTGACAACTCTGAACTCCCGGCATGTGGATACAGCACCCAATTGTAAGATATGTAGAATATAGTTTGCTATTGTTTTTCCTGAAAGAAGTATGGCTTTCCCTGTAAACAATGCAGTTTGAGTGGCAGGACATGTTGGTCTAAGACCTCTACATATCATTCAGCAGAATTGATGTATCATAGATGTTCCCATCCAAAGTGAGCATTTTTATTGCAGAGATCAGTTTCCACATTGAATAAGTTGTCTTTGCACCTTTTTTTAAAACAAAAAAACTATATTTATTTGCAAACCATTGTATTCTGTTATTATTTGTGAAGTTTGATGCCCTGCTGCTCTCTTCTCGGACTCAGGGAAATAAAGCACTTTTATTCCTCTGTTTTAATTGATTTTTTTTAAAGAAATTCAGTTAGTTTGAAAAAAAAAAAAGGATAATACATTATCCCAACAATGCTTTACATGGTCAGATGTTCAAACGTTCCAGATGTTGTGGTTTTGATGCTGTTCTTTTATATTGCACTGTTGTGTGCTCTGTCTGTGTGTAGTCGGTCACTGACATTTCTATTCAGATAAATGTCCGGTTTGATAAATGGTGGCTGTTACCATGCTTCCTGAACAGAGGACATCAGTGAGAAGGAAAAAGCTGTTTCCTCCACACAGGCATCAGACGGGGTTTAAATGTTGGGGAGTAGACGGGGGAGGGGAGAATTCTTAATAAGAGGGAAAGTGGAAAGGGGGGGTTCAACTCAACTGCTTGTAGGCGCATGTGGCACAAAAACAGACAGCTGGAGCGTGAGTTTTGCTCCTCGTCTGGAGATGGTGGCTTCCCGTAGGGTGGCACAACACTCCGCAGGATACTGCGGGGGACCCATCTGCCATGGAGAGGCCTGCTCGCAGACGGCTACATCCAAGTTATTAGTGTGCCCCCATGCACCAGCCCTATGCCGTACCCTCTGATACCCAAGCCCACCCTGTCTAGGTCATGCATGTTGTCATCAGTGCCATGCGACAGTGTTGACATAGTACTCACCGGGTCCTCACCTTCTGGGTTGAAAGCAAAGCAGGCCATAAATATTGCTGGTCAATCTCAACAGTACTAGCCGCTTAACATCCTGCTCAAAGGAACACGCTTGCAGAGTCTCCTTCACCACAACCCAGACGACGGCTGAGCTTAAGTTCAGCTTTTAGACATTAACGTTTAAAGAAGTGGAACCGTGACAGCTATTTGATGGGATTCAGATTTAATGTTGCGGATGAAGAATAGTACGTCATTTATTTGATATCTGAAGAGCCTCACCTTTGATTCGTCTTGCCAGCTGCAAGAGATAATAACGTCTCATTAATTCACCGAGTGAATATCTGAAAGACTGATTAATGCGCAAGGTCAGAGAATGCCATGGTTACGATGGTAAAGTCTGCTCACTGGTTTAAAAAAAAAAAAGAAAGAAACTGACAGCAAAGTGACCTTTGACAGCTGCTGTGTTAATGGGGAATCAAACAATGTTTAATTACTTCTGTCTGTATGTTCATCAGTGTACATATTTTTATCTTTACTCAATCACATGTATATATATAAAGTATATGTATAGAAAACATATAAGATGTTAAAAGCTGAGCTTGAAACGACTGTACTAGATTTTTCCTTTTGTTTATCGAGAAATGTGGCTGATCTACATGTTTTACAACAGATGATCTGAGGAGGATAGTTTAAAGGCTGTCCCAAGAACCATCACCGGTAAACACATTCGTATTTCACATATTCTAATGGCTTATTTATCACAACTATCATCCCAAAGTGAGAGACAAAGTGAGAGACGGCTTTGGATTTCAGCCCTCCGAATCTGCAGCCAACCCCCAGCAGCATCCGGCGTGTGAAAAATGAATTGAAAAAAAGAATCATATAATCCTAGAATGACTCAGTGTGAGGTCGGCAGTTAGTTTAAACAGGTGCACTCGCGGTTAACTGTAAAAAAAAATAATAACGACCAAATGGACAAAATCAAAAGCACATTGTTTTGTCTTTATTCAAAAAAAAAAAAAAGTCAAAAAATGAACAGGATGAACCTTGGGAAACATGCTGCTAAAGAAAAAAAGGGGGGGGGGGGGGGGGGTCTTAACAAACACTGTAAAACAAAAATACAGGAAGAGAGATTCTGTACATAGAAGTTGCCTTTGGTAATTGTGGCACGAATTAAAAAAAAAACTCTAACAACTCTTATTTCTTCAAGCTGTCTGTACAAAAGTCTTCATAAGTTAGAACTTTATAACTTAATGACTGTTCAACATGGTTGTTGCTTGAGCAGTTTTTTTTTTTTTTATTCAATTCATGCACCTCTTCAACTCTTGAGCATGGCACTTGGTTCAGACACCTCTAGCAGCATAAACCTCACAATGACAGTATTACTCGTCAGTCTCGGGCATTACACAGAATTCTCAAGTATAATCACGGTGGCCCTTTGCGTCTCCCGCACATCTCAGCCAACTACGGAGGAAAATGCTGCCTTTTCATGACCCAAGACGAAAGCAATAAACGTGCCGTCGCACCGCAAATGAAATCGACTGCCATAAGGGAGGGAGGCTCCAAAGAACTTCCCCTTATGTTGACAACTACATATCATACAAAAATAGGTTTGCGGAAAAGTAAACAGTATTCAAAACAACCTGAAAGGAAACAGCTGTATATGGCCAGCTCCTGAGTGTGGCATTTTGGTCCGGAAGGGCGGGCTGGACCTGCTAACCCAACCGAAAACAGAGGAGAAAGAAAACTCTTGAGGTAGATAACTGGTCTGACTGACGACCAGGTCGAATCACAGACGTACAAGAGGACACCTCAATCAAAAACATTTGCTTGAATCTAAATCTACCCACTTATTTCCTAAGCTCTAAATCATAATAGAATGCGCTTGTCTTTTGACGGTTCGACCATATTTGTTGCTATTTCCTTTTCTTTTTTCTGCGGTGAAAAGTCATGTGGAGGAGCACTGGTTGGAGACTTCCTTCATGCCTGTGTGTGTCCATACTGCACTAATATCCAATAAAGCTGTAAATGTACTAAAAAAAAAAAAAGGCACACTGTCAAAACTGTAATCTGGTTTTCTGGGTCAAATGATGTCGTGTCTTCGGTGTAATAGCTCCCTTTGGAGAAGAAAACCACCACTGAAAGTGCCAAGTTGGTTCGCTTCCTATCAGATCCACGCGTTCATTCAATCCTACCCCCAACTCACCGATGTCTCGCCTTCGTTCTAGTACGAGGCTTCCCTACAATTCCACAACGTTTTTTCCTGTTAGCTTTTTTTCAGGTGAATACGCATCCCATCAAATAGAACATCACCCAAAAAAAGCGAAAGCAAAAGCAACAAACACAACACATGTGCCCTGTCTCATTCCCCCGTTTCCCACCAAGTTTAATTTAAGCAATTCTACAAGACTAAGTTTAAAAAAAAAAAAAAAAAAGGCAAGATAAAGAATGTGATCTTTCAGAACAACTTCAACATCCAGAAAAAAAACAACTAAATAAATATACAAGTCAATAAAATAACAGATGTTGAAAGGTGTGCTCTAAAAAAACGTTTTCCTCGCTTTTATCTGATTTTTCAGAGGTCCTGGTGTCATTTTCAGCTCATCGCCTCTCTCCGGCGGTCTGCACAGGTACTGTATCAAAACTAATAAGGCAAGCTTGACTAGGACAATAAGTTCCCTCTGAGGCTCTAAGAGAAATCACTTTACAGGAGAAAAAAAAAGAAAAAAACAACAACACGGAACACTTCACCATAGCAACACTCACACAGCAAGCACAAAACATTTTCAAAATGTCTGGCTAAGGGAAAATAAAATAAAACAAAACAAACAGAAAAAAAACTTCAGAGAAAAAAAAGTTCATAGAAGACATATTTACTACCATGCACTTTGCACAACTAGTCACATGATTCTTACTTGTATCCTGTGGCAAAACCCTAGTAAAAAATAAACATTTTCTTGTATGAAAATAAAACTTTTTTCTTTTTTTTTTTTTAAATAGAATATGAATCATTTGATGAACTCAGATAAAACTCTCTGTAAATGATACCAAAAAATAGTCACTTAAGATTTGCAAAAACCTGCAGAAAAAAGTGAAAGTTCCTTATCGTCCACTGGATGGGAGGACACGATTGTTTGTTTGTCTTTTCAGGCTATTGTCAAAATTGTAACCTCAGCACTACTTAGTTTGTTGATAGGAATAGGGGGAATGGTTGCCGGAAGAGTCCAGTTGGGATTGTGCACCGTTTTCCTGAAAGAGAAAGTGAGATATTACCTAAATTCTACAAGTTCTGTTTGAAAGGAGATACGGTTTAACACGCAGGAGGCAACAATGTTGTGGCCGCACGTACCTCCACGGGAAGAGCTGCTGTTTGCATGTGTGCATACTGTGGGATGTATGCTCCCTGCATAGCTGTGTTGGCGGCCATGAACTGCAAGAGAACAGAAACGGAGGCGCATGTTTTAGATCTAATGGACACTTTTTGTGCCATGATCGTCACGTGTGGGCTAATTTCCGATGTGGCATTTTCTCACCGTTCCTGCGCCACCCAGGGACAGGTGGCCCATCTGCTGAGTGAGAGGGGCCATTATGGAAGTAGGCTGCAGTGACACAGATGGGTCCATGGAGGGCGATATGACTGCACCCTAAATGAACACAGGGAGCAGGTAAGAGGGATGTTTGCAGCTGATGCATACACGAAAACGTTTTTCTCTTAATGGCTAAAATACTGAAAAACACAAGATAGAAAAAGAACACAACAAGACTTTATCAATAAGCATTTTATCTGAGATTTAAATCCACATCGAGTTTTATGGGGCTGGATCTGTGGCAAAGGAGAATCTAAATAACATCGTGTTGACTAAGTTGTCTGCAAGTATCTTGGCTGGTTTGTGCTGGCTTGTTTCCTCATCTTAATTTAGAGCCATCTGTTAACAAATATTTAGCATCCATCATTAAAGGCGCTGCTTTATAAAGGTTCTCCAAAGAAGCTGTTTTCACAGTCCTACACAGATGCTTTACTAATTTCACATCACCTTACACGTGCTCTCCCCTACTGTGTCAGCTTGTTTACGGTACAATGTTTTGACTCTGCTGCAGCTACGGAGGGAAGTGTTTTATTAGGGTGAAACAGAGACGGAAAAAAAATGTGATGAAGACAGCGGTGATGAGTACATGCACAGATGTTGCTCTTACTGGATGTTGCATGATGTAGGGTTGATGAGGCACCCATGATGGGTTCTGCACCTGGGCCATCAACAAACACACAATGTAAACACACTGGCACTGGGCAGATGCTATTTCCAGTGATCACATGATCACACGCTTTGACTCACACCTCTTAAACTCCCGAACCCCAAGCAAGCGGGCTATCGGTAAAAAGTAATGCTTTTTACATGTTCAAAACCACATGTTCTTCATCAAAGAGAAAGTCTTTAAACCTGATATGTAGAAAGTGGAGACATGTAAGGAGACATGGACGCTTGAGCAATCATCCTGCTTGAAATACTGTATGGTGGTGGAAAGAATCTGCGGACACAGAATAAGGTGTGTGTTCATACAATGACAAGTGTGATGTACATGAGCAACAAGGACCACAACGGTGCAACTGTATGTGCAGATCAAGTTTACCCATTTTGCATAGCGGCTGTGGTGGGGTCATACGTGAGTGTCATTCCAGCCTGCAGGGGAAAAAAAAAGAAAGAAGAAGTTTAGCTTCGCAGCTGAAGCAAACAACACAATTTCATCATCTACACCAGAGATACTCATTGCGCGGCTCGCGAGCCACACGCGGCTCCTCAAGCTTTAATTGGTGGCTCGCACTCGCATAGTAGCTTATAACAATATGGTAACAATAACAATAATTTTTTTCAAATAACACATAGCGAATAGTGCACAGTATTAAGTATTTTTATCAAGTTTGCGTTTTTGTAGTATTAAGTGTTTTTATTAAGTATTAATTAAGGCTTAATGGTGTTTCCTAAAGGGGGCTCTGTTAGACCTGGCAACGCAGCCCGCTTAAACCACCGTCACACTTGACCGCAGTGCATGCTAGCTCCTTTAGCCAGCGCGAGATGCAGGCACAATGAATAGTTTTTTAATTAAAAAAGGGCAAAAACCAGCACAAAAACCAAACGAAAATCAGCATGAAGACGCCAGAGAGGGGACGAGCAGGCAAACGTCGGGTGCTAGGTGGTAGGATGCAGGCACAATAGATTGGTTTTTAATTAAAAAAGGGCAAAAACCAGCACAAAAACCATGCTCATCTTGAATGTCTCACTATGATTACAACAACAAACTATAAATACAACATGAAGAAAGTCAAGGACATAAAAAAAAAAAAAAATAGTAAAAAAAAAAATAAAATAGTGAGCATCACTGATCTATACTGTATAGGTACGACTCTCAAACTTGGGAACTGTTGATGTTGACAACAGATAGCCGTGGGGGCGGGAGCTTTAAGGTTAAGGCAGGCGGCCTTGACACACTGAGCGTTCCCACCAGAGGCTAAATCGTCGTATGAAAGCCGAGTGCCGAGAGTGGCGGAAGTTCTTCTGAACACTAAATCAGTGTGTTTCACATGTATAACACGTGCTTGTTGTGCTTATTTATCAGAAAACCACTGTGAACCAATGGAACATAAACACATGTACAAACTGATTATTAAATGCATCTCTTTGAGCCATGTGTCTAACAGAGGACGTTTGTTTGTTCAGTTAGTTCAGAGGAAGGACTGAAGAGCTGATGATATTGCAGAGAGTGTAGATAGAGGAATCACGTATAAATAAGTTCTCTAGAAAGGGTTACACACTCCTAAATTTGGTCCTTCTCAAGAGAGTTGAAAAAAGAACTATGTTCATCCTCAGGGGGATCCTTAAAGAAACGGTAAACAAGAAAAGGCACAAAACTAGAACACAGAGTTTGTCTTTTATAATGCCCGTGACCTACTGAAGAGCTCCGACTCTTACACTCCATCCTGAGCAAAACTCACCAGTCTGGAGTCACCGTCCCTTGCCCAGGCGCGACCATTCTGGCTGAATTTATTCAGACTTAGTCTCTTTTTCTGTCCGCCATCAGCAAACTTGCACAACAGCGGCTCAGACGGTGCTAAAGGGAGGAAAAGTGGGACGAGCATGAAATTGAGGATTTGTCTTTAAGATACAGTATGCTTCTTTGCACGCACGTTGTTGTCTTGTCATTTGCTTTCTATGCAGTTATTCAACTCATGAAGGCGGAGACGACACATTTATTAACCTCCCTGCGAACTGAGGCCTATAACTTGGCAGCTGTGGAGCTGCAGTCCACTCCCCTTCCTAAAGGAGGCAAGGCCAGCAGAGACTATTTCAGTCTAATAATCCAATTAAAAAGCTTAGAAAGGGAGTGGAGGCCACACAGAGCTGCCTTTCTCTTTGTTTGCTTTGTCTGCGCACAGCCACTTCAGGGGTTTGAGCTCTTTACCAGCAGACTCACCGACTCCAGTTGGATGAATTAATCATCTGGCCAACCGCTTCATCTCCCTGATAAAACTCCACCCATTAATAGAGCACAGTCGACGAGAACCTGTTTTTCTCCCCGTCCACATACGTTTTTTAATTACTCCGCTGTTAAACTAAAACACTTTACGGAGCATTTCTGCAGTGTTATTACATGCTTACCTGGAACACCTGCAGGCGTTTTAATGAACTTTCCATTAAAGTGAGAAATGACGGCGTCACATTTTTCAGTTGACTCCATCCTGCAGTCACAGAAGGCAAACAGAGCACATCAGTCTACATCAGTCTACATCGGTGAGGAGTGCAGCAACAGGGGCAAATAGGTGCTTTCCTAAAACTGCTTCCTTTGCAGCTTGGTGGAGCTGGTGGTGTATTAGAAGAGATCTTTATCTGCAAGTCCATAGTGTTTGCATATGTAGCAGAGCTCCACTTGCACAGCCTTTGCCAGTTTAGGCCACATACACACACCTATTGCGGCACACCCACACAGAAACATTCCTAAGACGAACAATTTTTTTGTTTTGTTTTGTCTGTCACGATCAACGCTTTGCCTGTCAAGTATTTCTGTCAAATGTCAGGTTATACAGGTACGACTGGCGGAAACCAGCGTCACCATCCTAATTAAACCACCAAGTCATTCTGAAACTTTTTTTTAAAAATGAGTTTCCATCTGTCCATACGTGTGAGGCTCCTCCCGTCTTCTTATCTACAACAAACCTGTGTTAATTTTAGAAATGGAACAAACTGCACAGAGATTTTTATGATTAGATGACATCTACAACAGATCTTCTCTTACTAATCTTCATGTTAAATGGGGTTGTATGAACATTTAAAAAAAATGCCCGTTGATGATTGTTAAATGACTTAAGAGTAGCGGCTTCGAGCCCACTCCTGTATTTAAATCAATGGCACATTTTGTGGCTCTGGCATCACGTCTGGTACACTGCTGTTACTCTTCCCGTTTACTGTGGTGAAATACCACGTTAAGCATGGAGAACTTCACAAACGATATGAAATACTTGTAATAGGAGAGAGGAAGGATACCACCTACTGAGTTTACTCATACCTATTTGTCATATTTGACGTATTCTTTTAGCCTCTTTTTGTTTTTTTTAACGTTTAAA
Source organism: Odontesthes bonariensis (assembly GCF_027942865.1). Taxonomy (NCBI): domain Eukaryota; kingdom Metazoa; phylum Chordata; class Actinopteri; order Atheriniformes; family Atherinopsidae; genus Odontesthes; species Odontesthes bonariensis. The sequence goes on along the minus strand of NC_134517.1, from coordinate 22,766,853 downwards.
ATGTAAAAAAAACGAATAAGGAGCCAACCTTGCAAAGCCCACTCCTCTGCTGACTCCACTAGAGTCCCGAAGGATGCGTGTGGATATGACTTGGCCAAAATGCTTCAACATGTTCTCCAGTTCCTGCTCATCCATAGACAAAGGCAAGTTGGAGATGTATAGGTTTGTTGGGTCTTGTTCTTGTTGCTGTATGATGGCAAACAGAGAAAGAAGCAGAGGCAATGTTAATTAGGGTAAAGGAAAGGCTGGAAGCATATCTGTAGTATCACATTCACCGCATTATAAATGTGGAAAACAGATGCAGGGATAGAAAAGGGAAAATGAACCTAATTCATCCCTGGAAAATGACTAGACAGTTAATACACTTCTTATATGGGGCCCCGAGTACGGGGCTTATCGTGTCCCGCTTCTCTTAACGTGTCGTCACTGTCGGGGGTTTATAGTTTATTAAGAGCCACTATGGTAAAAAAAAAAGAAAAAAAAAAAAAGAAAAGACATCTACATGCGAGCCAGCGTCTTACCTAAAAAAAGTTCCATCAGAGTAAATTTCAGGAATATTTTTTACACGTTTGGTGTCTAACCCAAGTATCTATCCAGCTAATTGTAAACTGATAATAACAACAGATAAAAGAAAAAATTTTTCTTGTCCTTTACTCGATCAAAACTATGTCCGAGCGAGTATTTAAAGTCACATCTTTCAATGAAGTGACTCATTCCTTGAGGGTTTTAGGGTGAGGCGATTGACCACGTGTTTTATTGTTGCGGCTAGTGTTACCTTAATAGCTCATCTTAGTCAATGCTGACTCAAATGTATCGTACGTATTTCCCTGTGGTAACACAAGGGATAAAGAAGGGAAACTCTTATGTGGTCATTTCCCAGCACCTGCCCCTGAAATAATAAAGGGAGAAAGACCACTGAAGGGTGCCAAGGCCGATTAAAAACAGGAAAAGGGACCTTTTTCACGCAAGGCCAAGCAAGATTCAGTAGCAGTAATAATGAAGCAAGCGGGGCTCACACTTCATAATATCATTTAGTTTTCACAATGCAAAAATTAAGCTTGAGCTTGCCCCTCTGCTCCACAGAGATTCTGTGTTTGGATTAAAAACATGAAATATCTGCAGGAGGGCGTCTCATGAAGCCCCACAGAACCCCAGACAGGGCTATGAGGTAAGGGGTTGTTGCCCCCTGCTAAGTGCCATGTGTGGGCTAATTTTCACTGATTGGTTCCTGTTACCATAACGACACGCAATTTACTCTCTTTGCTGCTTTCAGGAACAAGTGTAATGCCAAAAGGTTTTCATATATCTTTCCTTTTAGGCTCCTTAATCTGACACTTTGCTTTATTCCCAACATCAATTTGACCATAGTCACTGGGTTCACTGACAGTTTTATAGAAAATAATGTGACTGGGTTACATTAAGCCCTTAAGGTCTAAGCTGTTGACAACTTTGAACTCTATGACATTACACACTTACATCTACTGAAATACTTCCAATTAAAGAGTTCACCGGGAGAGAACAAAGGTCTCATACTATAAAGACTCTCACCTGTAGCTCTATCACATTTGTTGCAACAGAAATTCCATGCAACAACTGCTGCATCCATTTTAGCTCTTGTGGTACAAGAGAGCCTCTTTAGCTGAAACAATATGCATGGAAACTCTCAAAAAGTGGCATTTAATCACATTTTCCTAATAAATGAGGCCCCGACCCCAGGCCTGCTCGTTCTACAGTGGGAGGGCTTAAAGATTATTTTAAAGGGGACAGAAAGAAGCTTCTCGGTTTTACCAGGCATGCTACAGAGCCATGTTCACATGATGGATCATTTTGGTGAGCCATCTTGCTGTCAGCACCACCAGCTTCTCCACCCTATAGTTGACTAAAGATGCCATTCATGTCTGAAACCCAACTAAGGGGGGCTGCGGGGGCTGCTACGATATGTTCGCACAACACTAGCAGAGAAGCACACGCATACCTAGGAATAAAAGCTAGTTAAATAATTATTTTAGAATCCATCCATTTTCTTTACCCGCTTAATCTAATTCAGGGTCACAGATGTGCACACTCACGTTCACTTCCAGGGCCAATTTAGAGTAATCAATCAACCTAACATACACATTTTTGGACTGTGGGAGGCAGCTGGAGTACCTGGAGAGAACCCAGGCATGCATGCAGAAAGTCTCCAGCCAGGATTCGAACCCTTTCGTTGTGAGGTGACACTGCTAACCCCCACACTGACGCGCAGCCATCGTTTCAAGTGATTTTGTGACTGACAATATCCGCTTAACAATTTATGGGAGCAACTAGGTCTAAAAAGCCTGCATGAATTTTTTTTATCTGGTGCCTCTTACAGAGCGCGAGTTGCATTGAGACCATGAGGCTGATCCAACCCTGATAACCCAAGTTTTCCTAACTGGCAGTGTTCCAAAGAGCTTCTTATGATGTTAGGAATGTGTGGCTTTCTCTGTCTTCAACCAACTCCCTAACTGGGGTTGAGGTAGGCTCGTCAGTGTCCATGACGTCGGCAGCACTCCTTGGCTGTCCTCAGTCTTTAAGTAATTCCTGCAAAGGTTTGAGGAATCTTTTGAACTCTTGAATATTCCCACCACCATGTTTAACACAGGGATTTGATACACTACGATAGCCCTCTGCAGATGATTAATTTGAATTGAGAGGACTTTTTGCAGTCATCCAGTGTAAAACGGTGGTGGGTTTAAGCCCACGGCAAGGGTTGGGCCTTATTCAGCTATACTATTTTGAGCAAATTAAGTTTGCAGGCCATAACTCTGTGCGGTTTTTAAAGTCTTGACGTCCTCATACTTTTTTTTATTAATTATTAATTTATTAAATTTTACAAATTGTTGATGTGGTATCCACTGTGTGCATTGTAAGCCATACATGAAACCATCAACATATTAGCAAATACATTTAAACACAGAGGGACAGACTAAGCAGGTTTGCAATGAATCGACACAATTAACTACAGAGGGGGTTAAACAACCTTTGAGGAAAATGAAAACAAAATGGTGACCGATTTTAAAGATTCAATGAGACTAATACTAAAGGGGAAAAAAAGCATAATCAACTCAGAGTGCAAAACACGAGGGATGCAGGTTTTGTTAAAGGCGGTGCTCACTATTAGCAGCCTGTCAAAAGAGAGAAGTGACTGTGACCACACAGTTCACGGATGAACAGCACCTTAATCAAGTTTAATTGATGATTACAGAAAACTGAGCTCATGTTATGAAAAGCAGAGCACACGATCAGAATGAATTAACATGAAATAATTCCCTCCATATGCCAACATTTTTCATTATCAATAAAACATCTCAGCTGCTTTAGGATCATTCAAATGTGATAAGAGACGGCTGAGAGCGTCTCAGTAAATCTGGTGCTGAGCAATCGCACATAATCAAGTGCTGCGTCATGTGACATGTAGAAGTGAACAACAAGCGTGCTTCCTTCACGATTCAACTGATCGGTCTGCAGTCCAATAGTAGTTACACCGCGCAGCCACGGATTCCTGTCCTGCTATTTAATACCACAAGGATTAGGTGTAAGTTGCCTGCCCAGCCAGATGGAGGACACCAGTGTCACTGGGTGACTCATATGTATTTGATATCAGGATTAGTTTGTAATGAATCCTTACCTTTGCCATCTGAGCTTGGACACCAGTGGTCTTCAGGGCAGCAACAGCCTTCTGAGCCGCAGCCGGGCTGTCGAAGTCTACAAAGCCGTATCCTGAGGAGACAGGCAGCCCAGTTAGGACAAAGTTCCATATCCAGACAATGGTGGAGCCTCTGTGTTCTACTATGCCTCTCAGTGAATGATTGCAGTGGGCCTATTGTAACAAAGCTGTTGTACATACAGTATGGTACCATTTCATTTTCCAGTATGTATATGGGTATTTATTTATCAAATACTACACCTCTAACTGACTGCTTGTGTATAGGTGTGTTCTGTTTTTGTGTGTGTGCAAGGGGAATCAAAAAACAGCTGAGGTTGCAGATAACAGTGGCTCAGGTCAGCTCTTTGTTCTGCGGGGGGGGGGGGGGGGGGGGGGGCAGACAGGGTGCAGCTATAGTCTCTGGCCTCTACTACACTTGCTATATTTAACCTATTCAAAATCAAGTAGGGTGAGCGCGTCAGGACTCCTTCAGATGAAAACACGGATGACACTATCAACAAATTTTTTTCTAAATGCCTGGTGAGAGCCTTCAATGAGAGCCTTACAAGCTTTTTAGCGGTGTCCTCTTTCACCGAGAGCCTTTGATTAGCTGGCATCTGAGTAATCCAGAGGAGTGTGACAAAGCAATCTCTTAATCCCATCACTGCTGCAAAAAATCTGTAAGTAACTCTGAAGTTGGGTGGATGGGTCTACTAGAGCTGGACCAGGACTAAACATGTCTTTCGGCAGGAAGAAGGAGAGCTGACCGCTATTCCCAGGAAGCGTGCACAACAGTGACACACCGACAAGGCAAGGGTTGTGGCTTAAAAATAACATGAGCCTGGGAGGCAGCTTTTGGCTGCCTTACAGCATGTCCGCTTCCTGCGCCGGTCCGATCATCTGAAACCACAAAGCTGCTGAATAACTTCATGTTTTCTTAGAATTCATACGTGGGATATCAACATTTTTCTCTGAAAATTAGGCAACGTGCAGGGATATGAGAAGCAAGGGCCTCCAGCATGAGATTTTCTTCATACATATTAGAGGAATGATACAAGAGAGAGAGAAAAAAAAAACCTCCACACACCTTTACATTTATTTGTAGTCTTGTCCAGGATGGCTTTAGTTGATACTATTTTGCCATACCTAAGGAAGAAACAGGAAGGAGAGGCGTTGTGAGCAGGACTAAGCACCAGATGCTGCCAGTTCTAACACACTCTAACACACAGAGGGAGGATTGAGCAACAAGCCATGACATCACTGCAAAAATATGAGAAACAGGAAGTGGTTTCAGTGTGGTGCTGAAAACCCCATCATATGTGGAAAACACTAATCTCAAACAGTCCCTTTTTCTCCAGCCAAACTAAACCACTCAACCAAACTATACCAAACAAAATCCCTTTCACAAGCAGCCGGGTCACTTGGATACCATCCTGGTAAAGCCCCATCTGCTGTTAGGAGAAAAAAAAAAAAAAAAAGGCTACTATCTTTTAAAATGCTGAGTCATAAATAACATAACACGTGTTTTTAAAGTAATGGGCAAACCACTGCTTCACAGAAAAACAGAGGTTCAAAAGTCTGACCTCGTTTACGTTGTTGCCATAGTTACAGTAGTTATAGATTACATGCAGACCACAGTGCTGATGACAACATCTATTAAGACAACAGTGTACTTTCCTAATAGACAACTTCATACAGGAGTTGTTGAAAAGCAGTCTTGCGGCTAGTAAGTAAAAACTTCAAATTAGCCTGCTCACAAAGAGTTTAATTAGTGACACAAGTATGAAATGCTCGGTACTGGATGTGGTTAGACGCCTCATCAAAGTGGAGGAGGTTTTGATATATGAGGTGTGAGCAAAACTTGTATAATGAGGAAAAATCCACAGACTAAACAATACAACAACTCAAGAGTCCTTCGCACATAGTAACTGTTTTTTTCCTGCTCTCATGTGTTTAATTCACTCTATGAAGCAGGGACAAAAATCCTAAAATAGTCTCAGTGAAGTGAAGAAAGTGGCTGTCTTTTGACCTATATAATCTGCAGTGACTATTGACAAAGGCCACAATGTACCCTGCAGTCAACCAAGAGGATATTTTAGCCCCGGATTACAGTGGATGCTAAACTGGGTGAAAGATCACGAACTTGTGACCTTTCTGTCCTCTAAACCCCTAATCTCAGATCGTGTGGCGATGGCATGCTCTCACAGTGCCATCAAAATGCAGCACATCTACCTGTGCTGCGCATGAACGTATCATTTCTGAACGCCGACTTTATACAATATGATCTTTCAGATATTCTGAACGCAAAGAGAATAAAAGTCATCTTTGCTCATCGGGTTACATAGGAAGTGGTGAAACAGGGCCTTTGATGTGACAAACATATTCATCAAAACAAGTTCAAATGAATGTGACTGCATCTAAGAAAGTTTGAAAACTATTAGGATCCAAAGTCTCCCCCATTTCAGCCCAGAACGGCCCACAATTAAAGCTGCAGAGCACCCCAGTGGTAGCCTGGGTGCCAGCCGAACTTAGCCCCGCCCATAAAAGTTTTGGTCGGGAAGTTCGGTCTGGCTCTGCTCAGTTGGGAAATCATTATGCCCGACCAAGAATCGGTCGACCCAATCAGATTGCCAGGGCGGGCTTTATACGATGATGGACAGATGATCAACAGGGACATTATTGACTACGTCACTAAAGAGCGCTTGGTTTGAATTCGTTTGAAACAATCATGGCTGCCGCTGGAGAGCTGGGGTGTGTAGATTCTGCAATCGAGTCTGTTCTACAGGATCTCCACATTGCATTCATTTTGAAAGACGAACAGAGGAACGCGATAAAGGCTTTTATCGATAGAAAAGATGTTTTTGCCGTCCTTCCTACAACAAGTGTGTGTTGCTTAATCTACGTCACATACTACGTTGCTCTGATTGGTTGTAGGTCTATCCAATTGAGCGAAGAGGCATTTTTTTTCTCCTGGTTCGGTTGAAACACGCCCCATACTCAAAACTCTATTGAGCGATTCTGACTAGAATCGTGAGTATGACGTAGTCAGGCTAGCCCAGTGGCAAGGCAAGGCAAGTTTATTTGTATCGCACAATTCAACAACAAGGTGATTCAAAGTGCTTTACAGAGACATTAAAACAGTAGAAATAAAAAGCATGATTTTAAAATTTAAACAAAAAAGAAAGAAATAAGAACAATAGATAAAATCAGTAGTAAAAATATGATTATGTTTTGAAACTCAAGCTTCAGATTTGGAGCTTTATTCAAATGCAGCTGAAAATAGGTGTGTCTTCAACCTGGACTTAAATACACAGAGTGTTTCAGCTGATCTGAGGCTTTCTGGGAGTTTGTTCCAGACATGTGGAGCATAGAAGCTGAATGCAGCTTCTCCGTGTCTGGTTCTGACTCTGGGAACTGATAAAAAACTGGATCCAGATGACCTGAGGGGTCTGGAAGGTTCATACTGGGTCAGGAGGTCACTGATGTATTTTGGTCCTAGACCATTCAGAGCTTTATAGAGCAGCCTCAGAACTTTAAAGTCTATCCTCTGATGGACAGGCAGCCAGTGTAAAGACCTCAGAGCTGGACTGATGTGGTCCACTTTTTTGGCCTTAGTGAGGACTCGAGCAGCAGAGTTCTGAATCAGCTGCAATTGTCTAACTGACTTTTTAGGTAGACCTGTAAAGATGCTGTTACAGTAATCAAGCCTACTGAAGATGAATGCATGGACTAGTTTTTCCAGGTCCTGCTGAGACATCAGATCTCTTAACCTTGATATATTCTTAAGGTGATAGTAGGCTGATTTTGTTATTGCCTTAATGCGTTTTTCCAAATTTAGGTACATCACTACACCCAAATTTCTGGCCTGGTTGGCAGTTTTTAGGTGTATAGATTGAAGTTCTGTGGTGACCTGTAATCGTTTCTCTTTGGCTCCAAAGACAATTACCTCAGTTTTGTTTTTGTTTAGCTGGAGAAAGTTGTGGCACATCCAGTCATTAATCTCCTCAATGCATTTACCAAGAGCCTGTACAGCGCTTCGGTCTCCTGGTGACATTGTAATGTATATCTGCGTGTCATCTGCATAGCTATGGTAGTTTATTCCGTTGTTTTTTTTTATAATCTGTGCCAGTGGGAGCATGTAGATGTTAAACAGAAGAGGTCCCAGGATGGAACCTTGGGGAACTCCCCATGTGATTCTTGTCTGCTTAGATGTAAAGTTACCTTTTGACACAAAGTACTTCCTGTTCTCTAAGTATGTTTTAAACCAGTTTAGTACAATTCTGGAAAGATCCACCCAGTTCTCCAGTCATTTGAGTGATATATTGTGGTCAACTGTGTCAAATGAAGCGCTGAGATCCAGTAAAACTAAGAAATTTTTCCACCATCTCTATTCAGACAAATGTCATTAAACACTTTGGTCAGAGCAGTCTCAGTGCTGTGGTGCTGTCTAAAACCTGACTGGAAGGTATCATAGCAGTTATTTTGTGTTAAAATGTAATTAAGCTGTTAAAAAAACGCTTTTTCAATGATCTTACTTAAAAATGGGAGATTTGAGATGGGCCTGTAGTTGTTCATATCATTGGTGTCTTGTCAAGATTGTCCTTTTTCAGCAGAGGTTTAATTACAGCTGTTTTTAGTGGCTCTGGAAACACACCTGACATTAAGGACAAGTACACGATCAGTAACAGGTCTGACTCCAAAATCTTTGAGACCCTGTTGGCAGGATGTCTAAACAGCAAGAGGAGGAGTTCAGCTGACGTAAGATGTCCTCCAGGTCTTTGCTGTTGATGGATTGAAACTGTGTCATGGTGTTTAAACCGGTTTTCGGTGGAGACGGTACATATGCTGAACCTGCTGCTGATGTACCAACTGCTTGCCTAATATTTTGGAATTTATCTGTGAAGAATTTGGCAAAGTCATTGCAGGCCATGGTGGAATGAAATTGTTGTAGTTGCCACTAACACAGGAGGGTTTGTTAGCCTGTCAACTGTAGCAAATAAGGCCCGAGCATTATGACTGTTTTTGATGATTTAGTGCAAACTATTACTCTCTTTTATTCACAAACACGATGTGTGAAATCTCTCCTCCAGTGTACTGTTGTCTAAAACTTTTGGATAGACTACAAGACATGTGGATAATCCACAATAAATGTAAAAGGGCCTTCATAAAATAGCAGGCTTGTATCTTTCATTTAACCTTTTCGCTCCCTTGAATTCTCACCAGCTAATGTCAATAGGTGACTTCCACAGCAAATTGAAGCTAGACTAAGTAGGCTGGAAAACAATCAATGACGGATCAATAGCAGATAACAGTGAAGGGGGGTGTGGTACTCACGGCTGGCAAAGCTTGACCAGGTCATGGTCTGTGGTCGAGGGGGACAGGCCTCGAATGTAGAGGTTTGTTTTGCTGAGTTGGTCCCAGCCTCCGGTGCTACTGCTGCTGCTGTTGTTGTTGGTGCTGCTGTTGGTACTCGGGCTGGGGGGAGCCATGGGGTGAGACAATGGGCCAACAGGTGGCTGAAGAAGAAAACAAACACCCCAGCCTGAATTTAAATCCACACTAGGAGGTAATTAAATGTCGTTTGTTGAATAGTCACATAATTCTGATGTGTTGATCAAATCAAATCGTCACTTTAAGCTAAAAAAATTGACTTTCCTCTGCAAGTTACTCCAAAAAAAACAAAAAATAAGCAACCCTCCCCCCCCCAGACAAACACACAAACAAAAAAAAATCTATGTGGACATCATTACAGCAATATCGTTTGGGCTTCTGTCCAGTGTGGGGGATACATGTTTTACCGGGCAGTGATTTATATGTGCAAGGCAATACCCATCACACCTCCACACGTGGTGCAATCTGTCCACAGGGACCTGTAGCTCTGACATTAGTGTCACATTAATGTCACCATGACCCAGCGGGTCAAATAAGACATTCAAAGTCTTCTCTGGAGTAGCCTGTAGACGTCCTAACATCAGTGCTTTAGTTCATTGATTAAGGAATGGTCTGAGTGAGTTTAAGTAGTTATTTTGAATAAAGACGTTCCTTAGTCTCGGCACTACGTGTTATACAGCCCCCCCCCCCATTTGGGAGCAAAAGGAAGTGGATGAGCAACTTTGTGCTTTACGCTTACAAAACCTAGACATCCTGGTCCGACAAGCACTTCTCCCTTCAGGGATTTATCCTCCTCCTCACTATCTGACACTGATTATCCCCCAACCCCCCTCTCTGAGGGATCACAAGCTGAGAGGAAGTTGATGGAATCCCAAGCATGAAGTGGTGACAGGATTGAGCAACTGAAGTCGGGACTTCAGCCCAGGTGATCTTCTCTTGTGACCAACTGGACAAACGCCTCCCGTGCATTCAGCATGAAACAAGACTGACCCAATATTGGTTTTTATAATTGATTGGTGGCAAAAGTCCTCATTTGCTCCCTCTTCACCACCTGCTATCTTTAAATTTTCATATGGTTTTATCAACAAAATAAATAAATAAATATCTACAAGAGGTCTGAAGTTCCAGCTCGTTTTTCAGCCTCTGAAAAGGTTGACCCTGGTATTGTGCATGCTGAATATTGAGTCACATGACGTGAAAACAAGTAAAGCCCTGGCGATCTTCTGTGTTGAGGATCCGGTGCCGATGGAAAAGCATATTTCACTCGTGTATCTTATGTTGTTCAGAGAAATGACCTGTGCTAAAAGACTGAGACGTGCCTCATGTCCGTTTAAGTTAACACCTGCTTGTAACAAACATACAAACACACGAGACAAGGCCCTTTCCTTTTTCTCTGTGGGATGGTGAGGGAATTTTGTTTTCATTCAACTGCCTGAGAGCTCAGATGCAGGCCTGTAAAGAACTGAGAAGGGGAGAGGATGGCATCTTATCAGCCAGCTCCAGACCAGCAAAGCCTGTCATACCCTCGCCGGAAATATACAGGGTTTCCAGTAACAGGCCTCGCCCATGAAGCCTCTTGTCACAGGATAGCACTGTGAGCTGTGCAGAGTAAATGTGCTTTAACAAATACTTTGGCTATGAGGGAGTTTTCAAGAGCTATGCGTAATTGTGAGGAAGTGAGTTCATGAATGGACAATTAGTCATCTATACTGTAAAACAAATGCACAACAAAGAGACTCATAATGCAGCAAGAAAACCCAAGGGGCGAATACCATTCATGTTAGACATACACCAAATATCTACAGTAATCAATGGCTTATTACACTGAAATTACCCATAATATTCACTGCTCCAAAATCAACAAGCTAATCCAAATTGCTTTGTGTGGTTGAGTTTGTGCTTTGTGGTTTCAATGGGAGGTGGATGTGCGCTTTATCATTTAAAATCAAAAGTATCAGATGTGGTGGGATGCTGTTGGAGTAGATATTCTACTCAACAGCCATATTGGCATGTCATCAGTCCGTTTGTGTCTGGTTTGCCCACCACTGGACCTGGACCACAGCCCCAGGAGCAGGGATTCCCATTATACATCACGGATACTGCATTAGAAACGAGAACACATCATTGCTATTTCAAATCTGAAATGTACACCGGTGTTAGTTCTTCGAGCTCACGTTGAGTTTATCAATGAAACACCTATTCTGCGAGCTCCACTGAGTCAGCTTAGTGAAAGTCTTGAGTCTGGTATTTAGGAAATATCTGTGCATTTACCTGTTTGCGATACGAAGTCCTTAGTGGGTTCCCAGTATTAGCAAAAATCATCCTCGGTTGCGAGTTTCAAGTTAAGTTAAAAAAGAATATCACGAAATACATCAAACTCCGCGTATAAGTTAAAAAGTGGTCGACAAAAAATATCCTCCTCAATCCGCTAAAGGGCGAGAAAAAACGTTTCTATGCATACTTGCTGGGTACATATCCTTGTTATCGCCTTTCCAGTAACAGAAACCTTCGAAAATTGTCCCAACTTCGGTCGCCCAGCCCTGTTCCTTTGACTGGCGGCTTCATTGATTTGCAGTCACCGCTGCGCAGGTCTGACGCTGCGGCCATGGGACAAACCATTTGGTTCTCAGTGTAGGGGGGGGGGGTCTGTAAGCAAGGTTACCCAAATGCAGAACAACATCCACGCCTTTCATGTAAATCATGTAAAAAAAAAAGATGTTTTGCTGTGAACTGTAATTATAAACTTGAAGTTCAGATGAACCCTAGCGTAATTTTTAATCAAACACACGACACCCTGGTCCTGGATGTGTTTATGGAGGGATGCATACCAAACGTTCCACGGTGCCAAAGGTGGTCCTGGATGTGATAGTTTGTGTACTTTAGTAGTACGAGGGGCATGTAAAATCAAGTTCTGTGTTAAGGATTTTTATTAACTGAATAAAATACACATACGGATCTCTTATCATAGTAAAACCAGAGACACGCAACTGTTGTGGTTTAAAGAGGAAGCCGGTAAAGGTGTGGAATGACTGACAGAAATTATTTTATTTGTATTCTTTATCATTTGATTTAATGTAGTTGACATGTTTGGATACTGATAAGTATCTATCTATCTATATATCTATCTATCTATCTATCTATCTATCTATCTATCTATCTATCTATCTATCTATCTATCTATCTATCTATCTATCTATCTAGAGTTAGGGATCGACTATAGCACCCCATAGTCTAACCCAAGATAAACAGCGAATAGAAATACTTTAAAAATACAGATATAATTCCCAGTATTTATGTATATGGAATCCATATTAAGTGGCACATTGCCTGTTGTGAAAAAAAAACTTTTTAAAGTATTTAAAGTGCTTAAGCATCAAAAAAAAAATTCAAACTCTTTAGCGTTGGGTGTGGACATAATAGTGCACTATTTGGAAACCTCTGGAAATATGAAAACTTGTCTGGCTCGAAACCACCAGAGAAAATTGGGAAAATATGTTGTCCTGCTTGGTTATGAACAGATCCTTTTATGAGTAGGTCTTGCAACAGAGCAAATAAAAAAATGATCTGGAAGATGTGGTTTCTATTACGGATCTTGTGCAGTATGACTCTAGTAATGTGAGCGAACGCTGGTTGTGGAGGCAACATAAGTAAGCGTGTTATAGGGGTTATAAATCAAAGGCATTATAGCACCTCTGACATCTGCTGATTAGAAAACCAATCTTGTTCTGATTTCATACTACCCGTAAACACTTTTTTTCTCTTGTCAGCCCCCCCTGATATTGGTTTGGGTCACAGCTGTTTTGCATGAGCTGTGCACGGTATATTATTTCAACAACTCATCATACTACATGTGTGCATTAACTAGAAAAAGCACTGAGATATGCTGTGCTATGGCTGTAAAATAAAAACGTGTAACTTACGAATCACTGAAAGGATCCCCGTGAGCCCACTATGACATCAGTTTCAAAGTATGGAATGGTTTGGATCAATATGATATGTGGTAAGGCAACTTAAATGAAACCAAAGGTCAGCAGTCTTGTAGAGAAGTTCACAAGGCCAACAGGAGTCAATGGGTCATGCATTAGAGGAAAGGGAGGGAGGTCTGATTCAGCACTCTAGTCAGGATGCTGGGGGGTGGGCGGGTCTCTGTAGACAATCTGGCAATTGAACCACCTTTTATGAAATCCTGAATGAAAAGGTTATCTCTGATACACGTGTTTGTAGCTCAGAAAAAAGAAAAAAAAACCAGTAAGAAAACCAACAAAATTAAAAACATGCCATTAAATCACACAGAAAAGGCTGCTTTGATATGAGCTGGCGATCGAAGATTAAACGTTCGGCAAAATGTATGTAATTATTCTGAAGGAGATCTTCATACATGATGGTGCAGGTTCAGATCGGGCATCTAAGCCTAAACGGGCACAAACATGTTTAAGTACAAAGTTTACAAGATCACCAAAACACAAACCCATACACACACACACACACACACACACACACACACACACACACACGGATACAGAGGCTTCCACTCACATACGCACATTGGGTATTTCCAGGGGAAAGAAATCAAGTAAGGTTATTTTAAGACATTGAGCTATCTCTTCCACTTGTTCACACCTCATAAAAGACAACAGTGTTGCACAGAGTTTTAGCAGCTCCAGGACACTGTAAGTAACGGTTTGGTATACTATTATGTCTGAATAGAAGGTTGAAGTGGGCTTACTCTGGCATGAACCACAATAAGACAAAAATGCCGGATCATCTTCAGTGCTTCAGAGGAAGGCCCAATAAACTTAAGATATAAGCCATAATACACAGTGCTTGTCCACTTTATGTACTCTCGCATACCATCTGGACAGCTGGTGGTGGATGGTATATAATGTGTAATGACTGTTTAACTGCATCATAAAGAAAGTTTGATAAAACAATGAAGCATTTATATATTTGATTAATGTCTTTTTGCATTTCTTATCTCTCCTCTGGACCACATTAGAACATTCTCTGGTTTAGACCGATGTTATGGCAAACCAGTCCCTACCTATTTGGTCAAGTTCCTCGGGGAATCAGTCAAGGATTTAGATTAGTATGTTTAGTAATGCTCTCTCATTGTTAATTTATTAAATGTGGGAATTTGGAAATGGATTAAGCTCTCTTACAAGCAATTGTTATTTTCAAAGGCTACCAATTGCCAAGGTCCAAACCTACACGGGCACAGAGTGGCTCTTAGTTGTTATCATTAATATTAGTCCTTTCTCACAAGAAAATGTGTAATAGGCACATATGTCCATATGCCCAAAACATGGTTGTGTCACCATAAAGGCAGAGAAATTGTGAAAATGGTAACTTTTTTCAGTGGTTGTTGTTTTGCTAAGGAAGCGTTATGTGACGTAACTTTGTATCCCCAAATATAGTTTTTTTTTTTTTTGAAGCCTAACTTTACGAACGCTTTTATTGATATCCAAACCTAACCGTGGTTTTTGTGACGCAACCGTTCAGGTCCTCCTATTTCCTTAAAAGCCTTTTTTGAACACTTACTATTATAGTTGCGCAAGATCTCATTTGTGACCGTTTTGCATACTGTAGAAGGGGAGCATGATACAATTTAGGAATGCAGTATTTTTCAAACCTTGGAAATGTGGAGATTTTTCAGCCTACCTTTTCCAACGCAGCTATTTTACATTCCTGTGTGAGATTGTAGAGCAATTATAATTGTTTTCCCCCTTTTTGTTTTGGCAAAGTAGAGCTGCACTGTTAATTAGCTGCACTGAACCACTAATGGCAGAAAATTAAAGAAATGAAAGTGGTCTTTAACTGATTAACTCTCTGCAGGCTTTAATTGAGGTGCTGGTATGGTCGGTTCATGACAACTCCTCTCAGTTATCCAAATAGGAATGAGTAACTTGACAGATCTATCATGAAAAATTGCAGGCTAATGTTTTGTAGTATCTGAAATGGTTTAAATAGATGCTTAAGTGACTGGATGGTCTTTGATAGTCTTTATTAAAGGATTCTTGGGAATCCCTCCAAATGTGGTACCCAACCAGGACTTAATCTAGAGCAGTGAGAGGACTCGAATATCATCACTGTGGTTTGCAGTCGTGAGTCAATTCTTTCAGTTATAAGAGTCATAAAACATTAGAAACCTTAGATACTATATTTACTCATGTATAAAGAGACACCTTAAGCTCATAATTATGGTCCAATAATAAAAGCTGAGGCATGATATTATATATGCTAACGAATTTTGTACTTAAATGACAATATATAACGAGGAAATGATAAAGTATCATTAAAGACAGGCTTGCCAATTATTTCTGACACCGTACATGTGTTCATTGTGTCATTGCACAATATATTCTTTTTAATATTTGTTTCTATAATTGTCCACATGTATAGTATTTGGTTGGTTTTTCACTAACATTTTCAAGACCACATTTGAAAATTGTCCAATGTATTAAGGGAAAGAGCAGCAGGAGAGGTTTCATTGTGGAGCTTGGCCTTCATTTTGTAAATGTCCCACAAGAGTAATACGTGTACAAAGGCAGTTCTTTCAGGCTTGACACTGACATAAAGAGCAGCACCGCCGGGCTGTTTCATTGTGTTCATTTTGCTGCCGGGCAACTCTCCAAACTTTATTGTAAACATTGTATGGTGCTGTTCAGCCTCAGCATAATGTCATTGTCTGCACTGTCACCACAGCAGTAGAAACATTCTCCTGACAGCCAAGTTTGATATTTAAAGTTTATTTTGGTGGAGACAACCTTTAACATTGATTTCCAAACAATCTTGAAAGGGAACGTGAGAGCAGGCTTACTCCATTCTGATGAGACATTTACATGCGTGCCATAAAAGGATTATGATCCCCATTAAGACAAATAAATGTTTGATAAGAAAAACAAAGATATTCCAAAGGGACATTTGGATAATGATGAGTGCCATTTTAATGGGTTAGCAATAACAGATCGTTTTGCACATAGCTTTGAAGCAGCTTTCGTGTTACACATTTATAAGCGTCACATCCGACGCAATCCAAACAGATTCAAAAGCCACTGATATTGAACAAGACCTCTTGCACCAGAAATCTGTTTAAGAATTCATCAAATTGCAGGATTTTCATTGCTTTCATTGTGGGATAATGGATAGGTCAGTTGTCCCCGTGGCCAAAGGGACTTTCCAAACCCTTCTTAACCTTATATATCCTTTCACTCCTTTCAGTTTTGCTCTGTTCAAACTGACTCTCTCCACCATTTTACAACCCTTTTCCAAAAACAGATGAAAAGTGTTGTAAAATTGACATGAAAGAAAGAACAAAATAATGTATATGTATATGTATATGCAATATATTGAAATTCTTTTTTGGGAATCACAGGCAGACAGTTATCTTTGGTAAAGAGGAAAGAGTCATCTTTTCAGCATCTGCTGCAATGCTTTTATTTTATGTAAAGCACTTTGAACTGTTTGTACATGAAATGTGCTATACAAATAAATTTGATTTGATTTGATTTGATCAGACTCAAAGCCACAACCAGTGGTGGTATGGGAGCACAAAATACACGTAGCCTGGGAAAGAAGCACATCTGTTAAGACCTTAATTTTACTTTTTAGTCCATTGCTTTCAAAGTGTCAGCCAATATAATTTCATCAATAATACTAGTACCAGTCATGTTAATTGTGCTTAGTATTTCCCAGGAAATGTCATCAGGCATTATCACTAATATCACTACAACAACAGCAAAATTCAGCTTTTAGGATAACAACCTCTACAGTGAGTTAAACAATGGAAAGCATACTCTAAGCATAGCCTAAGCCTCGGGATATGCAACACTCTGTTCCTTGGTTTGCAGAAATTCCATCTATTCCCATGAAGATTCTGGTATTTAGATGTTCTAATCATATTCTTATCAGCCAAACCGCACTTTGAGGGAAACAGACACCATGTGACCATCCAAAATCCCCGTGTCACAGACAAATTAGAAATCATTGCAAAGGTTAAAGCACAGCCATAAGCTGTTGGCTCACCTTCAATATACTTTAAAATGATTGTACTGGCATAAAGGTCAACCAGTTAAAATATCCTACAACTTACAAAGTTACAATTCTCTCATCAAAATTGGTACAAATCACACAATAGCTGACATCAAAGGGGTTTACTGATACCTTCGAGAAACAGGATATATGCTTGACCAATCCTTAGAGATAATAGGGGAATGTAGAGTTAGTTTTCTTCATGATGGTGATCTTGCATATAATGCAAACTACTCTCTTTCAGTAAGAGCGCTGTGGTTTAGCTCTTGTGTTAACAGGAACAGGGAGAGAACTTCCTCTCGCTATCAATCAGGAAATTCTATATAAGCATGCAGGAAAGCCTCCTTGCAGTATTTCTGCTTAGTTGAAAACCATCAACAGAAACATGAGATCGGTGACACTAGTACACAAATACAACTGGGATTTAACTCCAGTTGAAATGGACAGATCCGTTGTCTGTTTTTGCTTCTCCCCAGGATTTGGTTTATATGTAAAGGTTGTAGAATTTTACACAGTCGTTATTTTCTATGTCTTAACAGGGCCTTTTATGATTGTCACCTGCACCCAAATTGTAAAGAGCTGTTGTAGACAGAAGGATGTTTTTTTTTTCTATACATATAGAAATATAGAAACAATAACTACGACCTTTGCGTAGTTATTATTTCTGTTGATATCATTTTGCTTTCCCTCAGAGTTTGTGTGTCTCTTGCGAGCTTGCTTTCTTTTCATTCTCCCTCACCTCCCTCTGGGCTCTTGAAATCTGATCTGTGTGTTTCTCCCAACATTCTTGCTCTCCCCTCCTCCCCCGTGCATGCCAGAGTCCTCGGCTCAGCCCTCTGTCAGATCTCAAGTTTCTGCAGACCTACAGCAGATTGTTTATTTTTATAGACATGGAGGAAACATGGATGGATCCTTTCTCGGCTTAAGATTTACTGCTGAGCCAGGCTCCAGTGTGATCGTGTATTTAGAATAGGACTCCTTATAACAGCAAACGTAGTATCTTTTTCACTCCCAAACCATCACAAAGGACAATGAGACAGTCCGCTTGGGGAGTATAATGTTATAGGGGATCACATCAGCTGAAACATGATGGTACTGTGGTTACAAACGATCTACTGAGCCAACTGATTCTGAAGTTTGTGGGCATACATTCATGAATGAGGAAAAGCATCAGTGGTGTGAAAATTGCAAATATAGAAAAGTCATTCCTGCACTGTTTTATTTCATTGTCGACAATTTGAACTTTTTTTGTCCTGTTGACTTCATTTCTTTTTTTTTTTTTAATCCAAAAATTCAAGACAGTAAAGCTTTTAACTGAGAACAATTCCTCTCACAGCACTTAAAAGACATTATGGCATTTAGGTGTTTAGCATTTTTTGTATTGTTTTGTGGAAAAATGCATCATCATATCGAAGACAGCATATGTTGCTCGAAAATCTCAAGAACATCACAGAAGTGTAAAGAAGCTCCACCAAGAGCACTGATATAACCCCATACCATCACAGAGCCTGGCTTTAAGGCTTGTAGCTGATAACAGTCCAGTTGTCCTCAACACCTGTTTATTACGAAAACAGATCTTGAATACTGATTGGTCTGAGAACAAGACGTTTCCTCTGTGTGATGGTCCATCTATGATGCCTCAGACACCAGATAAGTTGATGCTGCCTCTGGACAAGGTTAACATAAGGCTTTGAAGTGACAACTGGCTAGCAGCCGTGCCCTTTATGCAATCAATTCTCCCATTTCCTTGAATGGTTTAATGATATTACATTCTACAAACATTGTGTTTAAACCTTTCAATAAATCCGTCTTTTCTCTTCATTGACATACTCAAAAGAATTTCCCGCCTCCCATCAAGACTCAACCTTTGACAACATTTGCAGTCACCTGATCAGATCACTAGTTTGAAATAACATCATTATCATTTTATTTCTTTTTAGTCAAACCTAATTTCTCGTGCTGAATTGCCCCCGTCCATACCCTTTTGGGAACTTGTTGCAGGGCTGAAATGGAAAAACTGATGCATACAAACACATGGAATTGCGTTCACAAAGCAAAATAAGAAATTTCTTGTGTTTATGCTGTTTTATTGGTGTCTTTTCCCCGTTCCATCCTAATTTTTATTGATTTAGGATTTTATTGTAACAGCGATACAATGTCCTCCATAGAACCAGGGGCGAAAAAAATCCAAATACATCAGCGATGTAAAGAGCATTTAAACCCCAGAGATCATCTCTGCATAAATCTTTGAGGGCTCTCTGAAGTACTAAAGCCCCCTTTGTTAGTGGTGAGGTCAGGGTATTAGACATAAACATCGTTGGGAGACTCATTTCTCAACAGGAAGAAATCTCTGCTCACATATGTCTGTTTGAAAGTGCTCCTTGATTGACTAGATGTTTAAAAGGTGGAAACATTTTTTTTATAACAAGCACAAGACAAGTATTGTAATCCCCTTCCTTCAGTATGAATTGTTCAATAAAGTGCAAAATACCATGTGGTTTCACAATAAAGGAAATGCACACTGTTGAGGGAAATGTAAGATAATTGATAACACACGTCTTTCGGGCATGTGTTTGCAGCTCACGGCAATGCATGGCGGATCTTTGTGAAGGCAGGCCCGATTTCTGTGTCTCGCAAGGGAGGCTGAAGAAAGAGCATTCATTTCATTCTTTTGAGGAAAATGAAAGAAATCAAAAAGATCAGAGCGGCATGTAAAGGAGAACAGCGTTCTCAAGCGGTTTCATGTCTGCATTTAGTTGAGCATTTGTTTAATCCCATTTTCTAGTGTTTTCTTGAAACACATAACGTGCTGTGCAGCCAGCTGAGTAATAGAATTTCCTTCTCAGGAAATATGAACAAAGGGCGAATTGTGAGCTGAACAGAGAGAGAAAATGGTAATTGAGGTGAATGATTGTGTGGTCATTGAAATGACTCATATGCCTAACTAAGTGTTCAGTTGTAGCATCATTGCTTATCAGTATATCACAGTCTGAGTGACATTTTTCTTTACCAGAACCACAAGACTGGGGTTATGTAAGATTGCCAGGAGTTCAAAGCGACCATGAAAAAGTAGGTGAAAACCTAAAGGTGGCTTGCCGCTCTCTTAGAGGAAGCCAAAGGCATGAATTAGAGTTGTCTGTGGCGGTCTGGGTCTGTAAGTCATTCTCAGCAGGAGCAGAGGTTGAGGTTGGAATGTCATCCGGGGTCAGAGATGACAACCTCAGTAAAAGGACTCGGGGAAATGACCCCTAAAGGAGCATGTTCGCTGAAGCCCCATTGCTATAAACAGGTCACATGAAGGTCTGCACTAATTCAGACCCATGACAGAGGCAAAAGATGCTAATTCACATGTCCTGCTTTGTCATTTGTAAACACTTTTGGAGTAAATCAGGTATAGCCTGAGCCTGAGTCAATTTGTTAACTCTAATAGTACAACGTGCACATCTTCCCAGTGTAAAAGAAATACAAAAACTAAAAGACGTGTTGTTACAACGAAGCTTAGAAATGCCTTATTTCTTTCACACAAAAGAAGTATGTCCAGCAAAAAAAGGCAAAGGTTATCTAATATACTGTTGCGTTAGAAAGTTGGGCGTTGATAGAAAAGACTGTAAAATCTACTTATATATTAGTACAGTACAAAAGGTGAAACAATAGTGCATACAGCTTGAGAGGAAAGAGCATGAATTACGTCTACACAGTGAGTTCAATTACTCGAGCCGCTAAAAAGCTTCATCTCAAAAAGTCACTCTTAGATGCCATCTACTGGATGTTCTTTCAGTGCTAGCATTTGTTTGATTGGATCATGGGTGAATTTGAACAAGGTCAGAAGTGGCACAGATAAGTTAAGGCACAGATAGATTTAACAGATAGATAAACCATGTGCAGTCATAAAAATGCATAAAACGCTGCAGATTTCTATTATTTGTGAGACCGTAGTTGGGTTGGACAGGATGGACATTGATTATAATATCAGCAGAGCACTGCACCCACTTGCACATGTATTCTTGACTCTAGAGTTGCGCATCATTTCCATCATACTGGATACACATTTGAACCCAAACTTATTCATTGTCATGACAAATTTGGATTTAATGGGAATTTTAATGGGAACCAAAGGGTACGTCTGGAAGGAAAATGTGTAAATAAATCTAAATAAAATGTTGCATTGGTAGTTTTCTGAGCTTAACTGTGAATGAGTGTAAATCAATGTTTATTTATGACTGTGCACGACACACGTGTTTATCTGAATGTGTATACACGTATATTTGTACATCCACTCTTAATTTTAAATGTGTTTGTTTGTCTTAATGTCTTTTTATTTCATTCAGTGCAGAGTCGAGTTGTGAATTAAAGTGTTTTACATGTGCTTCACCTGTTTCCAAAGCTGACCCCCACAGCCTCCCAAAATCCCAAATTTTCTGCGTATCAACTGGCGATTTCATTCATTTCACATTTGATGAACAGTAAGTAATATCAGCTCAAGCAGGCCCGGCAGACTTGCATAGCATGTGATCTTGTCATTTTTAAGAGCGTCATGCTCATAAAACCATCTAAATAAACTGGTGTTTGATAGTCATTACAACACAGGGCCAAAGGCAAATTATTTGCCAACATGAAACGGACATGTTTGTTACAGCTTCATTTCCATTAAAGAAAGCTGTAGTTCTTTCGACAGAATTGGCTTAAAACGTTCGAGATGATAAGAAAGTTTTGCAAAGTAAAATGAGCACAGCATAACTCAGGTTTGGGGACAATTTTCACAGCACAGCAGTGGGTTTGCAGACGCGTTGGCTGGAAGAACCCTCAACCAGCTAACCACCCTGCTCTCCTCTGAGCTCCACGCTGATTGGCCCGGATGGAGCAAAGGCGGAAGTCTACAGAACGGGGGGATTCCCCGAGGGAAGTTCCCAACTCAACTAGGCTATGTTAAAAAAAAAAAAAAACGAAAAAAAAAAAAGAAAAAGAGAAAAACTACATTGCCATATCCTCTCCGGCGCGAGACCGTAACTTTTCCTCTGAACATCAGGAGACGACGCTGCGGTGGTGTGTCGACCAACAAATTCGACTTTAAACAGTAACGCGAATGAAGGTAAGAGGACGCTCACACTGGCGGCGAAGTAGACGGATCTGAGGAGTTCTTACTCAACACCGGCTGAATGAGCTGTAGAAGCCCAGATACATTGAATAGAACACGGAACTGTGTGAACTGTTTTTTTTTTTTAAATGACACTTTAAAATGCCTCACTGCGGTGTTCCGGCAGCGTTAGTGTTTTTTGTATTTTATTTTTTATCATTTTCTAACTCAGCCTGTGGGCTGTACTGTAGTACTCATGCAGGAGCTGTTGGCGAGTGGAGCCACTGACAGATAGTAACTGTTACTGTGTCTTTTGCCATTGAGATCGCTCAATAATTCATGAAGAGCTCTTGGTAAGACTGTCTCAGCCTCTCTCTGTTTAACCCTCTAACCGCCAAAGTCGCAGAATTGCGACATGACGTCAGCATAAACAAAACAGTCTGTAGATCAAATAAACGGGCTTTAAGGTGTTCAGTCTTCCTACCACTAGTTGGCAAACATGTTACCCTTTCAAACAAGACCAAGCTCACGTCATTTTGTAGTCATTTTGTAGTTCACATTGTCTTTATAAGACAGTGCAAAAAAGCCGCGCTGGCTCAGACACAGACGCAGTGATTCAGAGCAGACGTGCGAGTCGAATTTTTATTGTCAGCGAACTATTACTGAGTTTTTACACCATGGCTTGTAAGAAGTTGAACCGTGTGGAAGTATTGAGCATGCTATTTGCCGATTCCGACTCCGAAGGAGAGTTTTTACCTCTTGAGGATGAGGATCGGACGAGCGCTCATGCTTCCCACGGTGAAACTTCCCCAGGCAATGGTGCCGGCATGCGAAGCGAGGCTGTTCTCCAAGAACACACTCCAACTCATTCGGTGCCGTTATCCAACCTCAATGGAGTGGGTGGTAGTGGGGAACGCGGTCGCAGTGTCCGTAGAGGTGTTGGTCGAGGAATCAGGGGTGGGAGAAGTGGGTCTGCTGTCGCTAGCATGCGCGCTCTCCACCCAGCCCCCGGTGGTGCGGCTAGCCGCGGCGCACCTGTCCGCCAGCGCAATGATCCTGACATCGGATCACAAAATGTTCAAGCACAAACACACACTCCTTCTGTCCCTTTATCTGGCTTTTACGGGGTGGGTGGCAGTGGCGAGCGTGGCCGTAGTGTCCGTAGGAGAGGTGTTGGTCGTGGCAGCAGGGGCGTGAGAGCCCATAGCATTAGCCGTCCAGTGGGTGGCACCGCGGCGAGTAGCCGCTGCACTCCTCGTGTGCGTGGGAGGGGGAGACGACATGTTGGCAGAGATGTCACCGATGATAGTGGCTGGGTGCATTTGCCGAGAGAGGAAGAATATGAGGACTGGATGAAGTCATTTAGTGAGCCTGTTGGTTTTTTGGGTGAGGATGACTTGGCAAATGCTTCCCCCTTAGGTTTTCTCTCCCTCTTTCTCACTGACGACTTTTGGAACCTCCTTACAACGGAGACAAATCGTTATGCGCGCCAGTATCTGTCCTCTCATGTGTTGTCACCTGTTTTAGTGTGTGTTTCTGCTATATGATGACATTTTACCACTTGTTTTATTATTGTATTCCTCATTGCTGATCATTATGAATAAGGTTGAACAGGTTAAAAAAAAAAAAAAAAAAATCAGTTCAATGTCTTCCACTTCTTGCATGTTTTCCTACCCTATGGTAATGATGACAGTATTTTACCACTTTCGCCTGTTTTATTGTTGGTTTCCTCCTTATGAATGATGGTAAAAGACAGAAAAATGAAAATAAGTTCAAACATCAAGTCAATATCCACCATTTCCTGAAAAAATATAGGCAACTTTTCGAATGTGTTTTCCTACTATATGGTAATGATGATATAGTAATATTTTACTACATTATTCTGTTTTATTGTTGCTTTCCTGTTCCCTGATCATTATAGATGATGATAAAAAGACAAAAAGAAAAAAAAAGTTTTAAAAAAACAAGTTCATAATCACTCAATTCCAATATTTCCTGAACATAATGAGATTCAAAATGGCTGCCACCTGATGACGTCATAATATGCAAATTAGATCAATAATTTCATGCCCCACATAAACTATGGATCATGGGCAACATTTTTCTAATGTACAGTAGGCATCTATCTTTAACCCCCTTTCAGCCACCAGCTTTTGAAATATTAATGTCAAAATCCAGTATTTTCAAAAAACAATCTTGGCGCCTAAAGGGTTAAGCATCTTTTCAACACATTGGTGCCATTTGTTACAACAGTGTATTACAAAGCTGTAGCTATATGTCTCTAAACTACCCAGTGTTGTTTGATAATCAATACGAGCTAGAAAGCAAAAACATCTAAGGACTGTATCATTGTTTTTTTGTGCATGATATATTACAGTGCATACACATGACATGACGTGACATAAACGATTTGTCATTGATTTCCTGTACAGTACTTTTGTTTCACTTGAACTAGAACGAGGCCTCCATGCTTGAAATGTGAGTTTGAAAAGTTTCATTCCACTAAATTTGCCAGTGTTCACAGTAATCGACAGATTATTCTGAAGATTGCACAATCGGGCTCGACACAGTTTTTGGCATTGGGTTCCCTTCTTGTGTCAACAAGGCAAACAATTCAGCAGCGATTTAGATATTTACTGGCTCTTTTGCTGTTACTTGAAACATGAT
This sequence comes from Odontesthes bonariensis, assembly GCF_027942865.1. NCBI lineage: Eukaryota > Metazoa > Chordata > Actinopteri > Atheriniformes > Atherinopsidae > Odontesthes > Odontesthes bonariensis. Next base: position 22,742,026 of record NC_134517.1, on the reverse strand, counting down.
AAAACTTGCAAAAAAATCGCATCACCTGCACGATCTTTAAAAAAAAGCCTCTCAAAGGGATGCTTAGGGATGTTTTCCCTGGGTGCGTTGAGATTCTGCTGTGGTTAAGCTGCAAAACATCTTCAAATTTCACTTGCAGGGCTCATGTCTGCCGTGTCAGTGATGATCGTGGAGCACAAGGCATGGAAAGGAACATTGGAGACCAGCTCAACAAAGCTTTTGAAGCTTATCGCCAGGTCTCCATCGAAAAGGACAATGCTAAGAGGGAGCTGCAGAAAATGGTAACTACACAAGCAGAGCAACTCTCCGTGAAACGAGCCCGGCTTTGCCATTGTAGCGCGAAAGATACGCCAAAGAGCAGCTTGGCGTCGCCAGCTTTTCACGAGAGACTCAAGTCGCTTAAAATGTGTTTACTCCTCTGCCTTGTTTGCGTGTGTGTCGGTTTACTGGTGCCAGAAAAATAACATAAGCTATTTGTTCACAGACTGAATATTATGAGCGATACACTCAGGAACTTCAGAAGCAGATAGAAGACCAGCAGCAGTTGATTTCTGAACTTGAAGCTAAGTTGTCGGCAACGAGGCAACAATCAGGTCAGTGAGACGTGCTTACACGATCTCTCTACAGTATCGTGACGATGTGCACCAATTGCAACACAATTGATAGTGAACCTGTTTTGTTTGGCGATATGTCACACTGTCGATTTTTATTATATTGGATTCTTAGAGGAGATGAAATGTGAGCCCTGCAATCATGTCCTGGAAGGAGCCAGCACTTATAGGAAAACACAGTACCCGGTATGCTCACAGTTACACAAACTCTCAGAGCTCCCTTCATGTCTTCTTGAAATTAAGGATGTGGATCCAGTAAATAACAGCTTCCTCTCGCACACATAGAAGTTGACAGTACTTCTGCTTAAATCGCCTGCTTCTGTGTAAAATGATGTTACAGGAACACATCACGCTTTTGCCCAATTTCGGGAGAAATAACCACCAAGTTCCGACAGTTTTGTAGGCCATAAGTGATCCACAATGTTATTCTCAAGCATTGCCTCCTCTGAGAACCTATCAGAGGAGAGCATTTGCTGTTCAGTATTTGCCAGTATTTATGATCCTTTGTTGAAAGTCCCTTTCAGGATAGTTGTAAGATATTCTGCTTCTGCTCACCTCAAGAAGTACGCTGACAAAGAGGGAAATCCAAAATTTTTCTCCAACTTTCTCCACCACTAGATCATTATCTGCAGATTTGTTGGATGTGGCCTGCAGTGCTGCTGTAAATGTAACCACGCGCGTTGTGTCCACTTTAACTTCACCAGATGGTGCTAGAGGATAATATGGCTGGGCACTACAGCAGCTTAAGCTTAGCTGTTACTGCTCAACCAACCAGGAAACATTTTTCACTTGTGATGTATAAATAAAAGTGCACACGTATCACCAACATGCCCTTTGATAATTGTTGTTAATGATCACTACAAATTCAATGTGTCTTTTTTCAGGAGACTACGGCCACTGTTGCTGTTGCTCCTAATTTGCCCGTCAACATCAGCGTTGACTAGTATGTGTCTCTCCTTGCAAGCTTTCTCTTTTTTTTATTTTCAATCATGGACACTATAGTTAAATAATTTATTTATTTCTTCAGTGTTTATTTATTTGTTTGTCTCTTCGTTCATTTATTCGACAGTAAGGACATGCTGGAGGCATTTGAAGCAATTCAAGGCAAATTCAGACAGATCCAGTCTCTAACCAGAAGACAAAAAGATCACCTGAAAAGGTTCCATGGAGGAAATGATGCATCAAACGGTAATATATGTCCTTGTTTTGTGCATTCTGAATCCAAGTATTTAATATATTTTTTTCCTTGTTATAGATTCCTACAAAAATGGAATGAATTTTAAAAAAAATGTTATGTGTTGTAACAGCTTATTCGTTTTGTGTTTTTTTTTTTCATAAGATGGACCCATGATTGCACCTTTGAGCCATAGCTGACCTCTGAATATAATAATACATTTAATAATTCTACTGATAAATGCTGGATGTTTGCTCCAGCAAGTTTTCCATGTTTGAATGGAAGATGCGGTTAAAGTCTGCGTTTTATGTAAAACATAGATAAACATAAAGAATCTTTTGTAAAACCCTCCCTTCATAGGCACTTATTGAACTTGTAAAACTTATTGCCCTTCATAAATAATACATTTTTATCATCAGCAGTATTCACTCATCGTCACCATGAAGACAATCCCTTCGTGCCCTACAATGGCTTGGATGTAACATGAACTTTTTCCATAATTTGATATGAACAGACTTGCGAATATGCAAATGAGCCCCTCCTCTATCTGTGCCACTTGCCTGGCTGCTGTTGCTCACTCTCCACTCAACTCAACTCATTGTCTTTCCTTCTTGCTCGTGGTAACGCCAACTCGTGGCTTCCTTGTATGTCAACTGATGTGGACTTAGTGGATGGGCATGCCCTTCCATTCACACAACTGCTTGGGTATGGGACGATCTGTAATGTCAGTGCGTCACAGCATGAAAATTAGGAATAATGTCAACAGCAGAAAAGAACAAATAAAAGTAATTATTCCACGTGTTGTGGCAGACCCACTCATCTAGGGATGAATGATAAATTAATTGATAATGGCAAACATCTTCACACATTCTGTTCTCAAGACAGACCAGACACACATTCATAGAGCTACGCTTACATCCAGAAAATACATTTGTTTTCCTGTCTCATTCACAGTTGGTGTTCTTGTAATGTGTTCCCATGGTTTTTTTTTGCATGATACTAGATTTTTTCTTGACTGCCTTTCGGATACTTTGATTAGTCCATTTACATTGTCTGAAAATGTACAAAGCACTCACCAGAATTGCCGATCACAACATTTGTCTGCTGTTTGTAGAGCTGGCTACGGTATTTTGGGAATATTTACAGCTTGTCGACTCTCTCAACACTTATATTACTGAAGATATTACAATTTGACACATAGAAACACCAAACAGTGGCATGGCATTTCTGCTGCTGTTAGTTGGCTAGTGTTAAAGTTACCATTGGTGCTGACTGTCCTACTGCTTCTGGTTGATAATTGAATGGATATCTCTCCAGCTCCGCTGCTAAAATGGTGTCCACTTAGAGTGAGAAGCATACAATTCACCATGTTATGAGTGCACCATCAAAAATAGCATCAGGATTAACCTTGCTGTCTGAAACTGTGTTGTTGAGACCTTTGGCTCTTTGCTTCAGTTGCAAATCACTTGATCATTTTTGTAAATCTTCCTTCATCTTTTTTCGCGACAACTGTTTGAAGCGTACAGAAGTTTTGAATTCGGGTATTTAGTGCTAATTTCTGAACTACCAAAGTTCACGGTCATTTATAAGTTCGTATATGCATCAGTGGAAGTTTTTAAACAGTTCTAAAAGAGATGGGACACCTTGCATTTCCAAGGCATTTCCATTACCAGGTCCGCAAAACGCACCCCATTCAAAAGTTTTTAGAAGCATCTTTTAGAGGCAATAAGTTGAAATAATGGTTTTCTCACATTATTATTTACAACATCTTGTTTCCTTTTTGTTCTCGAGCATTGTCACCCCTCCATCCCAGTGCTTAATACTTGATATGCTGTGTTTGTTTTTCTCCAAACGTGCTGCCGTGCATTATGACCATACATCTTCACCTTGGTCTCCTCTGTCCAAAGGAAGTTGTTACAGGAGTCTTGTGGTTTGTTCAGATGCAGCGTTACAAACCTAAGTTGGGCTGCCCTTTTCATCCCAGAGCGTAGAGGCCTCCTCCTGTAACCCTTCCAAACAAGCTCGACTTGTTCAGTCTTTTTTTAATTGTACTGTCATGAACTTTAATATTTAACGTGCTAACTGAGGCCTGTAGAGTCCGAGATGTAGCTCTTGGGATTTTCTTGTGCAATTTCTCTGAGCATTGCACGATCTGACCTTTGGGGTGAACGTGCTGGAACGTCCACTCCTGAGAATTGGCAACTGTCTGGAATGTTTTCCACTTGTGAATAATCTTTCTCCCTGCTGACCGATGGACTCCAAATAGTTTGGAAAGGTTCTTTTAACGCTTCCCAGATTGATGGGCAGCAACAACTGCTTTTTAAGGATCATTGCTGAAGTCTCTCCTCCTTTTCATTATGTTAACACACCTAAATGCTCCAGACCAACAAACTGCCGAAACCTCTGCTTTTATAGAGGTACCCACAGTGGTGATGATCAGTCAATCAATATGTCTGTCCAAACTACCAGGGAAGCAGTAAGGATGTACTTCATTTCTCACATAAAGCTTCTGCAGTTTGGCTTAGTTACTCTTAAACAAATAATGAGTTTAATAAGACATGTATTCTTGTTCTTTTGAGGTCATACTTACCTAATGTTATCATCATGGTAAGGAACAGATACATTTTTATCATGTCCTGTGTTCTGGTTTTGAAACACAACAGCTGATATAATATACAATGATCCACTATATAATGAATCAAGAATTAAATGCTCAGGAAGTTGATTGAATGAATAAATGGTGCAGACAATTGGCCTGTTCAAAGAAGCAAAACCTTGCCACAAAAAAAATTAAATGTTCAGTAGAAATTTAGCAAATTAATCTTGAACACAGGGTGAGTGGCTGGTTGTTTCAAATTGGTGATGTGGCTGGAACAAATATTTTGGAGGAGGCCCTGTGACGTGTGCTGACTAAGTTTTTAAACAGTGTCAAACATGAAAGAATATTGTGTTTTTTTTTTTTTTAATCTTTAGCAGTTTCAACTGTTGACTATAATGCGCGTTCTCGTGCACCTCAAAAAAATCCTGACTACGCGACAGACGCACGCAGACCACCAACGGAAGTGCGCAGACAAAAGCGGCTGTGATTGGTCCTCGGTGTGCTTTTCCGGGTTTAACAAGTGTAGCAAACTCCCCAGTCTCTTCCCTGGTCTGGTTCAACGGGCGTACAGACCACCTACGCTTCCTCCTTCGTCTTTTCGCCAACTCCAATAGCAGAATCCTTTCTTCTTCAAGGTCGAGCAACTCCATATCCATCTCCATAGTATCTTGCAGACGCGCCATTGTTGTTTTGACCAGGATCAGCGTGTCAGCGGAATATATACACTCCCCCCACCAAAGTTCTCGCGACTCGCGAGAGTCATGTTATGATTGCAGAACCATAACATGAAAAGTGGTTCGCGACCAGAGCAAAGCAACACGTCAAGACGATAGATGCAGAACTATAATCTGCCCTTTAAGGCTGATTTATGGTCGGAAACCAGGTCGTCTGCGTGTGTGTCGCAGTTAACGCAGACATGCCCCCCCCTTACGCAGACACTCTGGTGCACCTCCCCAAAATTGTAACTCACCGCAGACATCGCCGCAGACATCGCCGCAGGGAGGAGAGAAAGGAGGCCTCTGATTGGTCAACTCTACATCCGCTCTACACTATGCGTATTTCCGGTTTGCTAACCGGCTAATGGTGACGCTAACCGTGACGATTCTTTCGCCTCTCTGCCAGCTCCAGTAGTAGCAATATTTCTTCTATTTCTAGATCGATCAGCTGCATCTCAATCAAAGTGCGCATTCGTCCAGTCGCCATTGTTGTTGAATGACCTCCGTAACCGTAACACCCACAATCCTAGCTTGTTCGTGATTGTCCCTCTTGCGTTGTGGCGTGGGATTAACATAGCGCAGACAGCGCTTCAAAAGTAGGCATAAATCAAAAATAACTGCGTCGTGTCTGCGACAAGCTCACTACGACACACTGCTGAGAGAGTATACACGGCCCTTTAGTGACCCGTGTCGCCTGAAGCCGACTTCAGGGGGCGTTGCCTAGTGGCAGAGGAAACACATAAAATAAAATGCTGGGCGTGTACAATGACGTAGGCACAAGCCATGCGTCGGAGGTAGGGTTAAATACACCTTGAGGACTCGTTTTTGCAATTGTATATGCAGTTCATGGAGATGTTATTTTACGGGGTGTGGATGGTTACAACGTGGGATGCCGCCGAAGAACATATGCGGAGAATACAAGAGCACTATAGTCCCCGAAATGTGGCGGTAAATAACGTCCTCTGCTCGGAGGCTGAGGAGCTCGCGGACCTCCTTGTCTCCTCAGTTGGCCATATTAAAAAATGTCTCGAACTTGATGTAGGCTAAAACAGAGTAAAACTTGTCCTCACCTGTCGCTGTTGTTCTGAATCAGCTGTCCATTCTGTCTTTTAAACTCCTCACGTCACGCCACGCCCACGTCCGACCCGCGTCGATTGCGTTCACACCAAACTCGTCTCGGCAAAAAGACTAGGGTCCGACGCGGGTCGAAAGGCGAGTCGAGTTGACGCGGCAGCCCGGGTCGGCAGTGTGAACGCAACAGCGGACACGCTAAATTCGTGGATTAAACGCGGGTTATTCGTCAGTGTGAAAGGGGCTACATTTCACCGCTTGCGTCCCCCTTTTCCTGCTATGGTTTACTTGCCCCAGCCATTTATCTGAAGGTGCTCAACATTTAGAATTTGACTGACTGCAGTTGAGTGAGCATCTCATAACATTGATACGGATTTAGCCTCAAATCCAAAAACTACAGCATCGCTTTGGGTGCATACTGGCTTTATGCCAGATGACAAAGGAGAGCCTAAAGACTTAAGAGTAAGCAGTTTGTTGGATTTTTTCCTTAAAAGGTGACAAAAATGCCAGTTGTACTTATGCATAGCTAATAGCGGCATAAAACAGACATAAGAAGATAATTGATAGGTTAATTAAAGCTATTTGTAATAAAGTTAATTGTCAACTAAAACGTCTTGATTGTGCCAAGCTCACTTCCGAGATCTGGCGCAGAGATCCAGAGCCATAGAGTGGACTACTCATTTCACTTCCATTAAAGAGGCTTTTCTTTTGGCTCATATACCTCTGCATACCGGGGGCAGTATTTAAATATTCTCAAGTGTTTCTACTTCTTCTCCTTCTTTTTCTGAATTACTTTATGTGTTTATTTCAGGTGTAACTTCTCAAGTCGTACCAAGCCAAGTGGTCCTTTTAGCCATACTTTGAATACATTAGCAAGCTGACTAACAAAGAAAGAGCAATAACCGTGGAAAAAAATCTCACATCTTTCTGCCGTTTGACAGATCAGCATTTCTCCATGCCCATCCAGTGCACAGACCGAACCGCCGAGGCAGAAGCAGAAGCAGCAGCAGCAGACGCAGCCTTCTCATCGGCTTTAAGGCCACCGGTGGAAATCTCTCACCTGCCCGCATCTCTTGCATCCCGTGGCGCCAGCCAGGTGGACAGGGAATTGGTAGACTCTCTCACCAAACTCAGTGTCAAATTCCCACCCCCTGCGGACAGTGAATATGACTTCCTGAACAGTGCTCCAGAGAGAAACATTGTCCTGGCCATGCCTGCGCAGCGGCCTCTAAGTAGCGTCTCTTCCACACTGACAGAGGAGGAGCCCGTGGAACTGCCAATGCCTTTTGTCTACCCTACGTCCCCCTCCCACTCAACATCATCTTCGCCCTCCCGGGAGAGCGTGCGAGGACCTCAGCAGGTGAGAAATACAGGAGAAGGTCTGAGAAAAGTAGTAGCAAATTATCAGTTTCTGATTGGTCTTTGCTAATGGAGGGATAAAACAGTGTGAAGTCCAAAAATACCCCCCTTGCTTAAACTTGAACCGTATCACTGTGTGTGCTGATTTCTTCTTCCTCTTTTTTTTTTTTTTCTTCATTTTTTTTACTTGAGCATGGATGCTCTGGTTATATTTGGCATCTTTACTTGAAAGTGTGAGCCAGATGGAAGAGCGTGTCTGAGTCTGATCTGAAGCAAGTTTGATGGTTTTGTGGGATTTTTTTTGCTGATGTGCATAAAATCCTTTTATAAAAAATTGTGAATGATAAAAATTAAGATCTAAAATTTGGTCCAACTTTTCATTAAATGATTTTAAACTACTTAGGCATTTATGCTATGAGTTGCTGTTGTGTTATTTTGAATGAATAGATTCATTGTAACATATATTGACTATTTCTATTTGTTCACACTATGGACATCGGATTTGTAAAAATGTTTAAGGCAACAGCTGCTTCAACTTAGGTGCCTGGTGGTGGAGCGCCTCAGTAGGGTGAGTGTAAAGATTGTTTGGAGTATAAATAATACATTGCTTTCTCTGGTTAATCTTGTTCTGCAGTCTATCTGGAGCCCTGGGCTGTGTGATGCAGTTGATGTGGGAACAGAGCCGGAGACGCCTCCGAGCAGCAGCCCGGATAAATGCGCTTTCTGCCATGCTGTGGTTCCTCAGGACCAAATGAACAGCCACCTCTATTTGCATTTCTCTCCTAAGAATGAAGACGATAAGTGACATTGGAAGCAGAGACTGATGGGCAAAGGTCCCGACTACTTCACTTTTCATGGTCCAGTCCAGCCTGCCATGAAGTACAAGCGCTGTACAGGATTTTAAATGACACTGCAATAAGACTTGAATCCATTTATTTAATATTAAATTAAATGGTACACTTTGTTGCCTTTGTTGATTTTTCGAACATCACACAGAGATTTTACAGTGATGCATATGAAATATATGAGCAAATAAACCAATATTTACTATTTCGACACTTTTTATCCTTTGAATTGTTTCTAACATTAAGATGTTTTGTAAGAATCTGTTCTAGGTTAGTATGCCCATTAAATTATGCATATATAATGCAAAACTATTTTCTTAAAAAGAAACACTGTCAGTTATTTGCAATAATTACCCCCTTTTATGTTACCTCAAAGAACAACAATATGTTGCGTGTTAGAAATGCCAACATTAGGCATCAAATCATTCGGGTGAATTCCTTACGGTGCTTCCACTGTGAATCCTTGCGCCGGAATAATTTGTAGCAGCTGTATATCATTCAAAGAATGGAGAACTCTGAAATCAGTTTAAAGATTCCTAAACTATGTGTTCATTAAGTTTTTTTTTTTTTTTACATCAAAATCCATTATGAGATAGCAGATTGCATTTAACAGTAACCTGTTAAAAAGCCTGTTAACTCAGTGAAATGTACATATTTTAGAGTCTGGATTAGCTGTCAATTGACTAAGCTATTTTCTTTTTTCCCTTTTTTATAAGGCAACACCAACTTCTGTCTTTGGCGTCATTTATTCACACTTTGACAAAGATTGCAGTGATTTTCTCCGCTCAGTGTGATGTGATGATGTTTGAGGAAACGGGGACGCTTTGTGTTAAAACACTTTGTTCTCCGGGGCCCTTGCAGACCTTCAGCATTGAGCTGGTAACGCTTCACAAGTGCGGAATATTATAACTCACTTCCAATAATCAAATACCCCAAAACCAAATAGACTGATTTGTAATTGAATCTATTTCATCCTGAAACGAATTTGGCTGTTGAGCCTTTCTCTGCGTGTTATAAATAGTCCACAAAGGTGTAAAGATTTGATGTTATAATGCTATCAGCCATTCTAAACTAATGAGTCATTAGACTAACATAGAGGATCACTATTTAAATACAACACATCATCCACTTAACAGAATAGTGAAAATACTTGCCATTTGGTGTATATACAAAGGTGAATATTACATATTGATGTAATGTAATGTGTCAAACATAATGCATGTTTATTTTGGAGTGACATAAACCACATAATTCTACATTTTGCATCACATCATGAACACTGGGGGGAGAATTTATTCAGATTTTTTTGGCAAATACATATCCCTAATGATCCTGTCTGCTTAATCTGTGAACAGTCGAACATTGTGCAGCCTGCATGCTTTTCTCTCTGGGATCATGAACAGCTGCTTGCTCATAATTATGTTGTCATTCGTTGTTATTTGGAAGAGGAAACTCGTACTGACGGCTAGATATTTTGTGTGTGTGTGTGTGTATTTTCTTACATTCATTCACTTCTGTATACAGTAATATGGACTGTACCTGCACTGAAGCATTGTTATCGCTATCATTTTCAGTAGAATATAAGTCTTTTTCTTGGGACATTTACCCAAGGGCTAGTAGATTTGAAATATATTTAAGAGCTATAAAAAATAAAAAAAACAAGGTGGACAAAAAAGGAGAAGGGTATGGATTGAGATGGAGAAGTAGCAGGCTGATTACAAGGTGTCAAAATTGCCAGGAGCAAGAAGGTGAAAGCAATCAGGGGTGAGAAGAGTGCAGCATTCGTGAGGGGCAACTAATTATCCATCTCATTTGTGGAGGGAAGCATTTGAGGCAGCTCTAGCCCACTGAATGGTGACAGATTGGTGCGGAGGAGAGGGGAGGTGTTAGAACAATGGAGCCCAGCTCACCATCATTACTGCATGCTAATCAGCTGTGCTTCTGCACCACCAGTCGGTGTTGCAGAGTTCGTGGAGACAGGGAAGTCACCGGCTTCAGGGGACTTTAGTCATTTCCAAGTAGGAAGGAAAGGGAGGAAACTGACTTGCAGTATCGCTGTTGGCACTGTACCCCAGCCTTTTTCGAGCTTGTAGGTTATTTTATGCAGAGGCTGCTCCGCCTGTGTTATCAGCTTTCACTTGTAAGATAATTGTATTGTTAAGTGTCGAGAGTTTCAAAGTGCACAGGAAGGAATAGGAGGTAATTATGCTGTAATGCACAGTATACATGTGGAAAAGTTTTACAAATAAATATAAAGTTATGGAATAAGTCTTGAGATTCAACAGTCTGTTTTAGCGCAGTTTTATACTCAAAGTATCAATACATTTTTTAAACAATTGCATATTAAACAGTCTATATCAGCACTTTTAAGTGTTTTTCAATATTTCATAGCTTTGTATTTTTTAGATGCTTTGTAAAGTACATCCACCCATGTTGAGAGTGAATTAAACACCATCGCATACGGCTGCAAGCAGAGCTGATGCACAATGTGTAAAGATGTAGGATGCAAAGGGTGTGAGTTTATGGCATTGGAACTAGAACATGAATTTACCGTAAATTTGCTTACATGCTCAAAACTATCTGAAACATTAGACTTGACTTAAGATCAATCTGCAAAATGCACCTCACTTATCAAATGTGCAGCTCATGATCCAACTATGCTCAAAAGGGTAGCTCCAGAAGCAGAAATCAAGTTACATTGATAACTGTTACCAAACAACTTGGTCACACTGGGCACCTGCTACAATCTGATGCTTTTATTACACTGATATTAATAGTAGATTCAAGGCATATGTTTTGATAAGTCTTGTCAAATGCAAGTAAAATGCTGTTTTTTAGTCTTTAATTAAAAAGTTTCAATTACTATATGTGAGAATTGACTTGAATCTGAAATTGATCACGATTTCACGTAATTGTTTTGTAATTTGTTATTTTTAATATTTCCTTCTGTTTAGCTCCTTTTTTGCCATGTAATATATATAATAGCTCCAAATTCCTTGTATTCATTCAAACAACAGATTTGTGAATGTCTGGTTTCTGACATGAAATGATATCATGCAATTAGTGCTTACAGTATATTTTAACAATAATGATTACAATAGCTCAGCTCTGTAAAACAAGCATACCTTTTTTGTCAGCCAGTAACTGGATTATAATTGTTGTAGACAATAAACAGAGACACCATTCCACTGCAATAATTACTTTCGCCAATGAATTTTTTCAAATATTTAACAAATGTTTGTACGACCATGGCAATGCCAAGAAGATATAACACAAGTGGAGAAGAAAAAGAGATCATAAAAGGTGTAATCAAACCAAAACAAAACAGAGAGCTAGCAAATGGATGAAGGTCACATGACTAGAAGGCCCTCTTCACATCAATGTCATTTAGAAAATTAACAACTCAGGAGAAAAGCATATTCAGCTGTCTGTGCACTGGTCACCGTTGGCAATGGAGAATGCCAACTCTGGTGGTGTTGTGAGCCCAGCGTATCACCTCACAGTTGTCTTACCATGCGTTGGGCTCATGTGCTCTCTGTGCAGGAGTGGCATAGCTGACTTTGTGTTCGATTAAATGTGTTGAAGCCATCGCTGCTTGTGTAAAGTCTCAGAACGGCCCCCCTCTCCATTGTGTTTGTTTCAGTGCTGGTCTGTGAGCCCTGATTTCTGGAGCGGATATTTGGCAGTCACAGCAAGTGATGACAGAGGCAGTGGTGAGATCGCACCCAGAACCCCAAAGGAGGCTCACATTTCAGGAGGATGAGAGGTCTGTTCAATACACAAAAGCACTGATCAGTGGACTTTGATGATGCATTTGTTCTGAAAATCCCATTATGCTCAGCTTCTCTAGCAGACTACTTTTATTTTTACTTAAGGAGTGCTGGAGTGTTTGTGAACTTCTGAATATTTTGAAGACATTTGGCTGCCAAGTGGATGTAACTGCACAACTAAAAGTCCAGCTCTAAGATGCCACTCTCCTCTTATTTTCTTTTTACTGTTGAATCAGTGTAGGTTGTTTTTCTTCTTTGACTCATGGGGGTGGGATTGAGCGTGGGGATGTTTGCGGAATTGCAACTTGCAATTCAAGGGTTAAGGCAGCATGAAAGAATCCATTCTCGGTTTAATGACCTAGCCTTGCTGGGCGAGGACGACAGGGAACATGCTCTTGACTTGTACTGAATTTGCCAATTAACACCTCCAGTAACAGGCTGCCTCTGAACATCACCAGCAAGGAGAGAGGAGGAGCAACTCTCACGCTTTGTTTTTCAGCCTCTGATCTTGTAATGATGGAGTCTGTGATTTCTTCATATATAGATGATTATTGTGCTCATAGACATTTTGGTGGACAGACTTTCCACTGTGTGGATTGTTGGTATAGCTTTGAGACAAACCCCCTTGTTCCTAAACTATGTTGTCACTAACAATCAACTGGCAATGGAATTGGAAACATTTTATTTTTCCACATGCTGCTTGAATCTTCATGCAGTTATTGGGCAGTTCTATTTTTTGCACACAGCCATATGGCTCTGTACAGCTTCAATTAGACACATGGCTGGTATCTAAGATACACCGTGCATGATTAGCTTTGTCCCCTCATATTGTTACACACATGAAAATACAAGACAACGGCTCTTTCCATTATAGATTTATCAGGAAAAGATTTTTCCCTTCAAATAAGGTTCCCATTCTAGCCACCCCTCTGGTTTCACACATGCTTATCAGACTCCCAAACAACACCTAGCACAGGTGTGAATATCAAAATCCCCAGTGAAAATCACAGTGGGTACTCTCAGGTTGTCTTTGGAGTCCTCTTACATGCAGCAGTGGCTTTGCATTGGGGCCGAGATGCTGCTGGCTAACAGGTACTGCAGAAACACCTTTGGCTAAGTGTAAGGTGGACCTCCTTACACCAAATACTCTTAATGACTGAAAAACCACCACCCGCATCTAATTGAAAAAGACGCCTATGTGTACAGTAGCTGGTTATTGCCCAGTACAATCACACCATAACACAGTAGTTTCACAATTCATTAGCAGGTACTTTCACAATATACAATAATTGAAAGATGGCTTTATAATTGATAGCAGCTCACGCCGTAGGGAAAGTGCACCAATCCATCTAATGATAGTAGTAAAGTGTAGTGGGTTGAAGATGGCACCACTTGAGGTGTGAGCTGTGTACGTTTGTGATGACAAAGGCCTTGTCCTCACACTTTGTCAAACATAACAGATACAAACGCTGTGAAGATGTTAGTCATAGTCATGTCAGCAGAACTGAGAAGATTCACAAAGTACCTCGTGGAGGTTAGCAGATTGTGGCACTTAATCTCAGGCCGACCATCTTTGTAAACTGTACAGAGCAATATGAACCTTATTAAGGATGCTTCATACAAATCAATTCATTTATTCAGTGTTAAGAAACCATCTGGCTTGATCCGAGCTGAAAGTCATCCTGGCAGTCCAGTTTCCTGACTGACACCTCATAGAATTAGTGGGAGGACAGCTTAATTTGCCGCCTTTGCTCAGCTCAGACCACACAGTTTACCATCTCGCTGCACTCTACAAATCAAACATGAACAGAAGAGTCCTTCACAAGCTGCAGTTACCTCAACTCCTTGTTGCACAGATTCAGCATATCTGGTTGTTATTAGTCTTAGGTAGTGAGATATAACACTTTTTGTGTTCTCTTTGTGGAAGCTGTGAAAATGGCACGCCATATGTAATACACTTGCTTGCTGTTGGTCTTGCCAATTCCCCCAAGATTGGTAATTCCTGTGCCAATGCTCACACTCTCTCTTTGTCCTTGTGATTGTGATTGAGCTTGTTGGATTGCTTTCTTTTTGATGCTGTGTCTGGTGCTTCGTTGTTGCTTTGATGGCACTCGTGGTCCAGTTAGAATAACCAATTGAACCAGAACATACGTGTTCAGTTGTACCTCAGAGCTACTGATAAAACGGAAATTCAGAAAAAGAAAAATGCCTGAATTGCATCCAAAGCAAACGAGAGACAGATATAGCTATAGCCCAGCTGACTCCTGTAATGTTTTTTTTCCTTTTCTAATTCTGCGCAAAACAAATTGGCTGCATATTTTGTTCACACCTTGTGCAACTTGGGGATAGCGAGCGCAATTCTCCCTCGTCATACCTGTGACAACAACCTGCAAAGTGCTCCCAGTGCCCTAATCTGCAAGGTAGAGACCTGCTGCTGCTGCATGTAGATGTTGTTTTCTTTTTCTGTAGATGCATGTCCCTGTGGTTTTTACATTTACACACCCGCCAGGATCGCACGAGGTAAAAGAGAATATGTGTCTCACAGGCTACCAATTTTTTTTTTTTCGCCTCCAAAATCATGTTTGCATCCAGTAGATAGCAATAAAGACAAAATGATAGTGTTTGATTTAGAAATGGCAGTCAGACAGTGATTTTAGCATCAACAGATGGCCAGTAGATTGGTTTAAATGAGTAACACCACTGCCTGCTTTAAGAGTTGGCTCAAGTAGTAGAGTAGTGTACTACTGTCATATCATATCTCCTTGTGTGAATGATGATGTCAACATGATAGATGCAACTCAAGTGGGATCAGACCTACTCAGTGATGCCTGTAGAGACCTGCTCTGGGAGATCCCTGTCTGGCTGCATTATTCAACAATACTCCGTACCTCTCCCAGGGAAAAAGGGACTCTTGAATATTTGAAAGATAGATTTGATTTTTTATTTACGTGTATAGATGTAGATGGGAGAAGGGGGGAAAAAATAGAAATGGTGCCAGTCGGTGCAGCCTGGATGGTCACCAAGGCAACTTGCCGAGTTTTCGCTAACTGATCTACTGTACGGGACTTATTGGCTGTATCACTGGGGGATGGTTTGGAAAAGTGTGCTACTTTGAGCGCCTTTTGACTGCAACTACGTGTTGACAGATCATTGATCATTTGAGTTTCACAACTATGTGTAGCAGTTCGTTAAGCATTAGACTGTAACTTAAACATTTATCTGTTCTGTGGCTGTGCATCATCTTACAATGATCCCATTTTGCAAGGTATTTCTAGTTCTCATACTTTAGCTTATGTCATTGGATCTCCACCCCCTTAAAGCCTAGGCTAGTCTTGAAAAACATCAGCATCTCCACACTTGTGTAGCAAAACTTAACAGCCTTTGGATCAACAGAGAGAATTTTCAGATACAAAAAAAGTATTTGTGTCACTATCACCAAGCCAGAGTAAGTTTAGAAAAGCTTATTGCAATGGAATTTAGTCACAACTGCCACATCAGTTTTTGTCTCATCAGTACTGGTTAGCCGCTACTTTTAATGTGCCATGCTTGAACCACTTTAAAATCTAGCATTGATTATGTCTTTATAACAAACACTCAAAACCCATTACAAGGGCCTCTAGGGTTGGAAGAGGTAACAACTATGCTAAAATATGTTTAAAAAAATATTCTGGGTCTCCTCTGGAATCTTGGGTTGTTTTGTCAAATTGAACGAATCAATATTTCCATTGCAACATAAGAAAGGAAATCTGCTCATAGATAGCATAGCAGACACGGTGGCAGACAGCGATAGCCTATCATTAATCCGGCAACGTGGCTGCAGAACCACTGCTCAGATCCTGAAGAGCCAAGCTGAGTATTGATCCATCTGGCTCTGAAGACACTGTCATGTCACCTTTGCATTTAAGTGTTATCTTGTCAGCTTCGAATGATCTAGCTGTCAGATCTGGAGGTAACTGGCCTGTGTGATGTTGCTTTGTCTCTAATGTCCAGCTGTTTATACAGCAGCATAAAGTGCCAGCAGGATATTAGAATCTAGTGTTTACAGTGTTTTGTATATGTTAGGATTTGTCTGACTTTCTAATATCTGATGATTCAGTCACTTATAGCTTCATGGTTTCACATGCTGTGTGACTATGCTGCATCAATATTTCCACTTCATGCTCGACAGTAGCCTCTTAAGTCTACAGTCTCAGTCAGCTTTTTCATCCTAATTTCACTCATTTTCCAGTCTTTCCTGGTGTCACCCGTTCTCTGGGATAATTAAACAGACAACTTGCAGTGAAACTCGGTAGCAGCACAAACCAAGTGCAAATTGCTTCAAATTTGATTCCTTTTTCTCTCCCAGCAGATGTAACTCAAAGTTAAAAGGTGGCAATCCAGGCTTGTGGTGAGGGGGCTAAAGCTCTCTCAACCAAGGTGTGGTAACAGGGAGAAATTTTGGAAGCCAATTCCCTTCTTTGCTAACAAGCTGTACATCACTCTAATGATAATATATCCATGTTATGGCACTCCCTCCCCAATTACACTGGCTGCAAATGCTTTGAGTCATTCCATCATTTTTTTCCCTTCCCTCTTCCTCCTTTCCTCATACACAAATCGCTCTCTGGCGTCTGATTTAGTTTCTTTGCTGTGGTATGGTTTTCTCCTCCTTAAAAAAATGATCAGTTCCTAAAGGCTCTTTGAGACACTGAAGGCTTGTGATCGTTTCGAGCGCCTTTAAAGGCGGCCGTAGGATGTCGGCCAGCAGTCTGCATGTGTTGAAGCACACTGGTGAGGCTGTGAGGATGGATTCTCTCTTGATTTAGAAGCGCCCTCTTTATATTTTTCACCTTTTTTTTAACAATTGCCATTCTAATTTCAGCTACATGCTGTGTTCTGTTGAGCCTGTGGATCAAACATTCATTTAAAAGAAGAATAAACAAACAAATCGATCATTTATTTCTCTATGAGCCACATCATTGGCTGAGTTTGTTAAGACAATAAACCGCACTCCACATGTTTGTTTGTGGCAGCCTAGATGTGAGTGGTGGAGACATGAATCATGACACATTTATTTTTCATCTCAACTTGGAACATAGTTCTCTTCCCTGTAGAATTCAGAACTGATCATTAACCTTTCCTTTAGTTCCTTCCCTTGCCTGGTCACATTTCCTTTCTATTTGGTTCCTGGCCCCATATGCCACTTTCCTATTTCCTGCCTGCAGACAGCAGGGAGTAGCTCTATTATCACCTTCATAGAGCTGTCTTTGAATGTGAGAGGCAATTCCATTTCACTCAGCCATGGGGAGGAGGAGGAGGAAAGAAAGCACACCGTGGAGCACACAGAAATTGGTTTAGGTTTACTTCTTATAGCACAATGCAAGAGTATTTTGCTTTTTCGCCTCTATCTCATAGAAAAGGGGATTATACATTGCAGATTCTGTTGCAGGCTTTTGTGGAACGGTTTCAAATCCGAGCAAAGGTTAAGCGCTGAGTATCATGTCTGCTTGTTGTGTGAACCCTTCATTGTCGGCCCCACTTAGAAGTCGTCCTTTGAAATATTAACAATCAGAAAGCAGCTGTATTACAATACTGTGAAGCTGTGCTAAACATATCGAAGATGCCTCTAATGCTTTCACTCTCAAGTGTGCTCACTGCATTTTGCGACATTTTACTTGTGTTATTTTTGGGCCTCACTTGGTCTTATTCCACATTTTATCAACGTTCTAGTTCTTTGGAATGGAAGGGCTCCTGACAATATTGCTCCTGGATAAATTAAACATGAGTTACGCAGAGTGATAATCTGTGGGCCTCTCTTTTCACACTGCATTCCCAATGAGCTGCGTGTTGGCCTGGTGTTGTTGCCTGTGATTTTAATGAAGATTATTCTTGTAACACGACTGTCGCCTGTATGCTCCTATTCTCCCCCAAATATTTTCTCTCCAAACTGAGAATTTGGTTTTCTTTCGAGAGATCTGTGCAGCATTTGTGGTTTATTTTAAGAGTGCTTCCACTGCAGGTCAGTCATCAGTTTCTCGCAGATTTGAAATTAAGATACCAAATCAGATAAATGATTTATGAACTGCTGTTTTTGGATTTAACCAAAAGGGTTATCATTAAGTCTTCCTGCTGATTTAACAATAAAATGTCAGACACAACTGAGACGGGCCAATAAGTACTTATTTTCTTTTTGTCTAAGTATTATACAAAAGAAAAGGCAAAGCTTAAGTCTCTGTCCTCTATTGTTCAGACGTAGGCTGATGGTGCTCAGGAAACCTCAAAGGAGTAAGTGCACACTTGATGGCATGGCCACTCTTAAAATGGAACTGATGTTTAATAAATAATTTCAAAGTCACAAACATCAGCCTCACAATCACAGCGATTCAATGATATTCATTTGGCATAAGTCAGTTTCATTTGAGTGTGCTTTTCATCAGAAATGGCTTAAAAAGTGGAGTTAGTCTGAATTTTTTATGCCGTGGGCTTACTGAGGGACAGTGGCCATGTTCTTCACTCACAGACGTCTGACAGTGCATGGCAGCAGAAATAACAAAATGGTCACAAACCCCAACTGCACTCCCAGGGTCACACTGGCTCTTTAAAATTTAACGAGACCAGCAACAAACCAAACAGTTGATAACAGATCAGAAGCAGGTGATAAAAGAATTTTTGGTGGGGATGTTAGCCCTTCCACTGACTTTGTGCTGCCTGATATTATATCCTCGCAAATCTTTAAGCCAAATAATACACATCAGAGAGCTTGAAGCAGTTGCAGGCATTACTCGCAGGGATTTTGGTACCCAGAGGAGTGCAGTATTTCACAAGTGTTACTTTCCCACAGAAATGGTATTAGAAAACATTCACACATTTGTAATTATGTATGAATTCCACACAGTATCATCTCTATTCACATTATTCCAGGGTTTGAGTAATGGAGCTTTGCTTGTGGTTGATAGAGCCACGTTGATGTTTCCGTAAGATTGTGAAAATTTCCACTTTGTCATGTGCATAACCTAAGAGATAAATTGATATGGTGTCAAATTTGAAATATATTGATGTTTTTTCAACAAAGACTGTTTTTACAACTTAACCCTACTAAACCTAAAGGAAAATTTTGGATTTGAGACATATGCTGTGATAATAATAAAAAAAGGGAAAAGTAATGACTGTAAAGTCATTTAGATTGTTCATATTACTAAAATCTGTACGTGTTTTTCGGTTCTTGCAGCTATAAAAGACAAATTGTTAAAAAAAACTCCTTTGATTGAGAAAATAATTACACGATACATTTGAAATGGTAAATAGTGCTCTGTAAAGTATTCCAGTGTGGAATAACAGTGAAATATTGGCAGCAAAGAGGATATTATTTTACTGTTATTTCATAGCCCATGTGCTGTCATTACTTCTAGCACTAAATAGCTTAATTATTACTCACAGTGTAGTAGTATTGCAAGTAGGTTTTTTTGGACAAAATAATAAGTAGAAAAAAATGTAACTATACTATTCTTTTACTGTGTTGGCATCTCAGTAATAATCTTTTGATCTTACTATGAAAATAACTGAATATAACATACAAACATTACTCGTTATCACTTCCTTGCTTGGATGGTAAGTGCCCTCACGTCTTCTCAGCTGGTTAAGCCGCAGCTGCTTCTCAACCTAGCATCTCCCCGGCATCCGATCACCATGTTGCATACACCTACCCGTGCTAAAACAGGGACTGTGATCAATCCAGCAAAGCACTTCTCTTGTGTCAGTGAGTGAGTGAGTGTGGAGGCTGCTTGACAGAAACTGCAAACCTGATAAAAAAAAAAACAGTTATCTACAATTATCACCAGATGTTGCTTGACCGTCTTCTTTGACTGCTAATTTACCTGGATGTTGTGTATATTTAGATTTAATTTACAGTTACTATTAAATACACTAAGGTACTGCTATAAATCAACTTGAACATTGCAGAGAATAGAAACAAAGCAAATGTTTGGCTTTTAATCACACACAATAATAGTCTTATTTGATTGTTCTTTACTCCAGATAAAAACACAAATGCATACATTTAGTTTTGGGTTAAAGGTCCCTATAATGCAGTTCTGGTATGGTATTACCACATGATCCCTGCCACTTGTATTTCCACTGAACATCATGATCACCTGTGCTGAGGTTAATTTGCTGTGAGCTTTGTGGTAAAGAATCACGCTTGAGTCTGGTCTGACTGGGCGACCCTTAAAGGCCATCAATAATGAGCAGGTGTAGGAGTGCACTTCTGCGTAGACGCGTGTCTCTGTGTGTCCAGGGAGGACGACTAATAAGGGTTTAAAAGCCACAACTGTCCACTCCGCCCCTTAGCAGGTCTCCAGATGTCTTTTCTGTCAGAAAGCACCCTGTTTCCCTCTGACAGAGCAGATCACTGATGGCAGGAAGCCACATGGGGATACAGTTATGTTAGCATGGCACAAAGCACCACCACACTCAATCGGATTAGTCATGCTAGTTAATTAAAGACTTAAGGTAAATGCAGGTTTAGTCCTTTTTTTTTTTTAAAGCCAAAGATCAGAGAGGAATTAAGGGAATCCTTCAGTTTGATGTATTGATGGAAATTGCAATGTGACATCTAGCAAACAACATATAAATAACTTAAAGGGCATCTTAAATGCATTCCCATGAAATTTTTAGAGCTACTGTAATATAAGCCACTACCTGTCATGAATCCCAAATAACCTTGGCTCTACCCTCTTAGTTCAGCCCAGTGCGCCTCATTCCTTATTACTGGCCTGACAAGGAAATGTTTACCCATCCGACAAGAGACAAGCCATTTCATAGTCAGAAAAAGCAATTTCACCTGACTGGAGTAGCACACTATGTCCCCATATCCTTGCTGGCTATAATTTTGTTGTCATTTTGTGTGCCGTGATCACATCATTGAAGTGACAGTGCTGGGCATTAGGTAAAGTCCCTAAGCTGGTGCTCACTTTCAGGCTTTTTCTCTCCTTGTCATTCACATTGATTGGATTAGACCCAGGTGGCGAGCAGATTCCTTTGGCACAACAATAATAATAAAAAAAAAGTAATGATGATAATAAATTAAAAAAGATGACATGATGGTTGAAGGAAACACGTTTTTTTTTTTTATTTTTATCCTCAAATAAACTTTATTAACCAGACCTTGAGAAAAGCATTCTCTTTGTGATTATTTTATAGCTCTTTGGTTCAGTTTGGATATACAGTATTCTATAATATGACTGTACCAATAAAATGTAAATGTATGCATATATGCACAAATTAGCATTTAAAAAAAATCATTTTTGAATATAAATATAGCGATAAATGCTGTTCACAGTGAGTCACTGCATTATGCTCAGCTGGTCAAAGGAGGGTTTCTGCATGGCAGAAGGCAGACATCCTAACCTGCACAGCTCTATATCTCCCCGAGGGACAAAGCTGGCCATGGGCACAACAAATCAGCCCCCACTGTCCACTGAGCCAATAAAGAGAAGACTTTGTCTGATAAACAGGCATCACAGCACCTGGGGAAACACACCGAGTTGCTGCATGGCTGATTCAACAATTGGTTTGTTCGGTGGGGAGAAGAAAAGCATCTTGCTTATTAAAGATCAGCAATGGAAGTGAACCATAATCCTGTAATGAGTAGAGCAGAGAGTGGCCTCTTTTCCTTGGGCAAAGACAAGCCTGTGCTTGCATGTTTTTTTAGAAATAGATTGCTGGACCCAGTAGCCCTTCTGTAATGACCCCTCTTGTTAACTTCAGAAATTCATGGCTGTTCATTAGAGGCACAAGCTGGTGGTCCTACACACCCATAAAATAGGCTTTTACTGGAGCACCATTAACCTTATTTTGTTCACGTTTGTTCTGCGCACCATAGCTGGTTAGTCATACTGCAAAAAGTTGTTTAGTGAAACGAAAACATTCATGTTGAGATTGCAATCACAAGCACTGAAATGGCATTTCTAAGATTTTTCACCCATGGAAAGGACAGGCAACATATTTGTTATGAGCCCACATTGTAGCTGAATTGTTCCCCATGAAGAATTTCAAAGAAATCGTCCAAAAAGGTGCTCAGTTGCAATTTACAGAGACATCACAGTCATCACACCGCTTACCTTTAGTATAGGAGCAGCAGTACAGGTTAACATGGAAGGTGTTTATACCAGCAGCAGACACTTTTTCTCTGCTGAGGACTGAGTGACTGTAACTAAATAATGATAAGAAAAAGCCCCTCATTGTCTCTTCTCAATCAAAATTGATCCATAATACTACATGGCAGTGAGAACTTCAAGTAGTTTTGGACTATTCCTCATAAACCTTTCAGATTTTTAGTTTTTTATTATTGATCTCTGATCTCATTTTTTTTTATTTCTTTGTTTTTTTGTTTCTCTTATGCTCATTTCCCCAGTTATCCCCCCCTCGAAAAAAAAGCAAAAATTGAATGGTTTCAGAATAACCCTCAGCCTGCAGTCCCAAAAGTATTTAGTATTTGGGAGCTCCTCCAGTGAGCTGTGTTTGCCACGGCAGCCTCTGTTATCAGTGCACCGCTTCATAAGTTTCGGTGCATGAAATATTAACCAGCCCTGGGACTCATAAACACATCCTCAGCGCGACGCCATGATTTCACGCTATATCACAAACATTTTAAGGTTTCGGATGCCCTGCCTGCCATGGACTGTCATTTTTAGCGTGTTAATAATATATCTTCGTTTCTTCTGCGGACACACTTTAGCACTCATGGCGCATGAATAGGTAAATAACGCGGGTAAAGGTAAATAACACAGTTGGTTGAAGGAAAAACAGCCCTTATAATTACATCGGGCTTCTCTGATTTCTGTGTTTCCTTTTTAAAAAAAAAATATTATTATCATTATTATCATCGGGAGAAAACAGTCGGAGTCCATATGTTTTAAACACATATAGGCCCGTGTCACACTACAAACAAATCACTTTGCTCACGGCGCTCCTCGGATTGTCCTAATTAAGAGCTGTCTAATTAAATTACAACCTTGAGTTAACCAATGGCAGCACTTGTTTCATTAGCAAAGCGGGGAGAGGGAAGGAGAGAAAATCCACCCTGATTGCTGGATGGTGTCAATTGGCTAATTTGCCGCCTTCCGTTCTTCAAGTCATCGCAAGGCGTTTTCAAAGTGTTAGATGAGGAAAGGCGTGTGCAAAAGCTTGTGATATAGGTTGAGCTAATAGTTGCTTCCTATTGAGCTATGCAGGTCGAGAATTGCATCTCGCTGGCGAGTGATCTCTCCAAGAAATTTATGAATGTGGGCAGTGGCTTTGCGAGCTCCAATGGATCAGAGCTTTCGTTGCAGGACCATCCTATTATATCTGCAAGTGACAACCTGGAGAGAAGTTCACCTCTGAAAAAAAACTCCAGGGAGATGACGAATCAGTCAGAGGCAGACAATTTTCCCGACTCCAAGGACGCATCAGGGGACGTCCAGAGGGGCAAACTCTCTCCTGATCTTCACGGAGTCTCTGACATCCGTCATAATTTCGATGGATCTGCAGGAGAAAGGTGCATCTTTTCTCCGTCTACCCAGCCGCCGTCTGTCTCAGCAGCTCCCGGTGCCATGTTCCCTTATCCGAGCCAGCATGGACCAGCGCACCCCGCCTTTTCTATCGGAAGTCCCAGCCGTTACATGGCCCATCACCCCGTCATAACTAATGGAGCTTACAACAGCCTTTTAACCAACACTTCACCTCAAGGCTACCCGGCAGCGGGTTACCCTTATGCGCAACAATATGGACACACATACCAAGGAGGGGCTTTTTACCAGTTCTCCTCGGCGCAAGCAGGACTGGTTCCGGGGAAAGCGCAGGTGTATCTGTGCAACAGGGCCCTGTGGCTTAAGTTTCACCGACACCAAACAGAGATGATCATCACAAAGCAAGGGCGGTAAGTGCGCTCACGCCTGTCAAAGGCCACAAGGAATAATCCAATCTTTTTCACCCTCTTACATCATAGTCAATGAATGCAAAGTTTTTTTAAAAAAAAGAAAAAAATAGTGTGTTTTATCAAATGAAAAAAAACAAACAAACAAAAAAACGCATAAGCGACTTTGGCTAAAAATAAAAATAAAACAAGACATCAAAATTGATTTGTGTGGCTTTCGATTTGACGAGCATTGCTAAATGTGTTTATTTTTAATTTTTTTTCCCCCCCGCAGACGAATGTTTCCATTTTTAAGCTTCAACATTTCTGGCCTTGACCCCACTGCTCACTACAATATATTCGTGGATGTAATACTCGCTGATCCAAATCACTGGCGATTCCAAGGTGGAAAGTGGGTTCCATGTGGAAAAGCAGACACAAACGTGATAGGTAGCTGTCGTATGTATATATTTTTTGGATAAGATTTTCCACTACAAATCTTTTCTTCTTTCTTTTTTCTTTTTTTTTTTTTTTTTTTTTCAAATCAAACGTTTACGGCCACTGAAGTCTTATTTCTACTTGTATTTTTCTGCAGGAAATAGAGTTTACATGCACCCGGACTCACCGAATACTGGTGCTCATTGGATGCGTCAAGAGATATCGTTTGGAAAGCTAAAGCTCACAAACAACAAAGGTGCCTCCAACAACACGGGGCAGGTAATTCAACACGATAACCACCAGTTCAACCTTAGTGTATTTTTTTAAATATTTTGGCTATTCTGATTAGAACTTTATATGATTCTCCCCCCACCCCCTCTATTTATTGTACCGCTTAATCATTATTAATATTTTTTTCTGAACATGTCTTACTCTCTTTGTGTCTGTATAAACTGCAGTGCAACAATAGCAGTGTATAGTGTAGCGCTTTTATCGTCTCTCCAAACTTTTGAAAGTGTTTTTTTTTTGTTTTTTTTTTTGACGCGCGTCTTCAATTGCAACCCCAGATGGTGGTACTCCAGTCTCTCCACAAGTACCAACCCCGGCTCCACGTGGTGGAGGTCAGTGAGGATGGGACAGAGGACACCAGCCAACCAGGAAGAGTTCAGACTTTCACCTTCACGGAGACGCAGTTCATCGCGGTCACGGCTTACCAGAACACCGATGTAAGACCACCCACAGAAGTCCACTTGTGCACCCTTAACCATTTCAACATCACCGAGGCAGGGAGTCGAAATTTTGCCCATTGAATGGGAATTTAAAATAAATAAATAAATAGATAAAGACCTTAAATTCAAACAGGGATTATCAGCAATTGTCCATTCATTTGCAGGTGTTTTTTTTCCCCCCCAAAAAAAGTTGCAACTCTGCTAAACATCATGGAAACATGCTTTCACCCCCTCTGCATAACAGAGTCATCAGATGACGAACTGTTTTCAGTATTCGCTTCTGTGTGCAGTTTTGCACTGACTAATTGCTAATTTAATTCTTTATGCGGAAAAAATGAGTTTTCGATTTATTTTTATTTTTTTGGATGAATTATGTATTATTCACGATTCAGACTCAAATAGAACGAAAAAGAACAGAACTAGAAGTTTTTTTTTCCTTTAGGCTTCATTGCACTGAACTCCAAACTCAAGTTTTTTCAACATCTGATCACCGAACACACATTTTTTTTCCTCCCTCCCCACAGATCACGCAGCTGAAAATCGACCACAACCCGTTTGCAAAAGGATTTCGGGACAATTATGACACGTAAGCTCGTCCTTTTCCAAACATAATTTCCGTCTTTGTTTTCACAATATCGTGGCTGTGTATTTGTTTACACGTTGCTGGAATTTTAATTCTTAAAAAAAAAAAAGAAAACAAAAAGAAAATAAACCCCTTAACAACAACCAGGTTACCTTTGGAAAAAAGTCGAAAAGAAAGGTGAAAAGCAGCGCTGTAATTCAGAGGATTTGTTTTAGATGCTTCACACCCTGTTTTGACCTCACGTGATTTTTAAAAAATGCAGGAGACGTGGGTTTAAATCAGTTCATTTTGTGCTTTTGCACCGACTCCAAACCGAGGCAAAGATTTTTCATTTAACTGACAGAAATGCCACATAAATGCTGCACAAGAAAAAAAATGACTGAGTCAGTATTTGTTTTTTTTAAATTTTTTTTATCAATAACTGTTCCGCCTTCATTTGAATTCGGCAAGTTTTTTTTTTTTTTGCAGTAAATACGCACACTGAGGAGTGATTGGAAAATCAAGGAGGTTTACAAGATGCTTTTGGTGACTTTTGGTTCTTCTTGGCGACACACCTTTTCACAGTTCAGTCAGATGTTTCTTTATATGAGGGAGAAGACCCATTTCGAGCTTTTTAAAACGCCACAATTATCTCAGTTTTAGAAAGCCGGATTAATTAAAAAAACAACAACATATAACTTGAGAGGTTCCTTATTAAATTTGTGATATGGTATAGATAGGCCCCGTTGACCTAAGTTTCTCTCATTTCTTGACAACCCATCATTGCGCACAAATTAGCATCTGAATTGTCTCTCTGTTTTTCTCTCCATCTTTTCAGTGTCTACACAGGTTGCGACATTGACCGCCTAACTCCATCACCGGGTGACTCTCCGCGTTCACAGATCGTGCCGGGTGCGAGATACGCCATGCCTAGCTCTTTCCTGCAGGACCAATTTGTCAGCACTTATGCCAAATCTCGCTTTCACCCTGGCGTGGGGACTGGTCCTGGCACGGAGCGCAGCGTCCCACTCGGCAACAGCTTGCTATCCCCGCAGCAAACCGAGGAGCCCACTGTTGCCACCCCCCCGCAGCGATGGTTTGTCACCCCTGCCAACAACCGACTGGACTTTGCTGCCTCGGCATACGACGCCGCTGATTTCGCCGGTAACGCAGCCACCTTGCTGTCCTACGCAGCGGCCGGAGTGAAGGCTCTTCCCCTGCCGACAGCGGGCTGCTCCAACCGGCCTCTTGGCTATTACGCAGACCCGTCTGGCTGGGGAGGACGCACGCCGCCGCAGTACTGTGGTGTAAATAGTAAATCCAGCTCGGTCTTTTCCTGCTGGCCCGCCAACACTATCGGCGGCAGAGCATGCACCAACTACCTGTCGGAGGAGGGGGACTCCATTGCCACAGAGAGGTCACCGATCGGTGGCTCGGAGGAGACCAAACCCAAAGACATGACATCTGAGTCGAGCTGGATAGAGACGCCGTCCTCCATTAAATCCATTGATTCGAGTGATTCTGGTATCTTTGAACAGGCCAAACGGAGAAGGATCTCGCCCTCTGCCACACCGGTTCCAGAGACTGTGTCCCCGTTAAAATCTGAGCTGCTGGCACCGAGAGAGTGCGATAAAAACTGTACAAAGGACATTGGTTATTACAGCTTCTATCCTCACAGTTAGAACAAAAGAAATCTATCTATCTATCTATCTATCTATCTATCTATCTATCTATCTATCTATCTATCTATCTATCTATCTATCTATCTATCTATCTATCTATCTATCTATCTATCTATCTATCTATCTATCTATCTATCTATCTATCTATCTATCTATCTTAATCCTCCGCAGTTAATGGCCAAAGTGCACATTTATCTTCTCAGTTCTGCCATAAACTGGGCGCCTTGTCGCCACACTGTTGAATCAGAATCACTGTAATTATGAATATATTGTAAATACTCTGGGACATTTGTGATAGTGTTTTAATGTACACAGAATAAGATGAACTCGCGTCCATAATTGGCCTAGTGTTTTCAAAGCCAACTTTCTTCTGTTAAGTAGCCCAAACTGTTAGTAACTAAAGATATTTAGGAATCTGTACATGAAATGGTCTCGTGTAGCATATACTGACCTAATAATCCCTGTCAGTGGAAAAAAAAAGAAAGAAAAAAAAAGATGTATTTTGTACTTTATGGAAGCAGTAGGCTACTAAAAGTGTAAATGGCGTTACTGATCACTGCTACATTCATTGCGTTCATGTGGTTAAAGAAGTTATAAGTGTTGTAGACTTAGGGGTCTTTCTTCATATTGATTTATATCCCGTCGGTTCATTTTCACAGCCTGTATGCTATGCTGTCGTGAAAAAAAAATCTCTGTATATCTGCTGTAACGTGACTGAAACATAATAAATGATGTTAACTGTATGGTCAGGGCATGTTTGACTCACTCAATCCCGTTCGATTGAAATGATTTGCTTTTCTTTTTTTTTGCAGGGAACTGCAAAGTTCCCATCTGGCATTTTCACATCATGTAGACAATCATTTTAGACATCGACGGAAATAAGAATATATCAATCGCACTAGAGATACCGTGATTTAAGCATCCTTAACAGAGGACGTTCTGTTTCCCCCTGCTCTCCTCCAACACCTGTGGACACCTTGCTGTGCTCTGTGTTCACGGATATACTCCCAATATGAAATAGTGGCTTATATATACAGTATATATATATATAATTTGTCCAAATGTCCGTTTAACTCACAGACTGTGCAACCAAATGTAATGTAACCTAAAAAGGCAGAAAATGGAGTGATTTTGTGTGACCAGCCATCTTTCAGAAGTCTTCCTGTGGAGAGCGCCTCATCCGCCTTTAGATATCTTTTCCTGACTCAACAAATGTTGCCGCAACATTTGGTTGGATTGCCACTGAGACTGCCAAACATTGTGGAGTGCCTTTTTTCGGTCATGGTTGCGCACGATACTGTGAAGATGACACATTTTCTTTTCTTTTCTTTTCTTTTCTTTTCTTTTCTTTCTTTCTTCCTTTTTTGCAGCCAAAGGGAATGCTCCATTAGGAGTCTTGTGAAAATGTGCAAAGCAACAGAACAAGCAAGCAGAAGACAGAGGAACGACCAAAAATAATCCCAGAACGCGAATTCATAAATGTGTGTTGACATTTACTTTCTAAACAACAACAACAACAACAACAACAACAACAACAACAACAACAACAACAACAACAACAACAACAACAACAAAAACATCTATGTGTGCTCTGCTTCAATCATTTGATCCCTTTCGTCACTTGAAAAATCATTGAACGCTGACGTTCAGTAAATGCACTCGAGAATGTGTAGATATAGGAACTTATAGATATCCATAATTAAAACTGATGCATAATAAGCTCAATGTGCGGTTGATTGGAATTCAGCGCGAAGATAAAGCTCACAGCTGTCAGTAAGAGGTGTGGCGTTTAGCTCCTCATGGCGCTCACTTTATCTTCAATATACCTTCCCAGGGATAAACAGCAGATGGCGATAACTGTATGCAGAACGGCCCCTCAGTTTAACGGTCCAGAGGCAGGCCATTTATCCAGAAATGATGTTTTATTCATAAACAAACTTCTATTTATGACTAAATGAAAGGAGCACAATTTCCCTCCGCATGGATCAAACTACACGTGGACTGTGATATACAGCAGATGGCGGTACTAGGGTATTTATGTCAGTTGAAGGAATCCGCGCTGTGCAAAACCCTCAGATGTTTTCAGCAGCAATCCAGAAGACGATCAACTCATGCGGGCAGAGGCTTGTGAACACATAACCCCAAATCCAACCTGCCTTTCCAGGAACTCCACGAAGCAAATGAATGCATGTGATGGCGCCCGAAGGGTCGTATAAAGAGTTTTTTTTTTTTTTTTTTTTTGCTTGTTACAATATCATAACCACAGTGTGATTGTGAAAGATTGTGTAGTTGTTTTGTGTCTCACTTTTAGGTGTTCTTAGTCACTTTCATTCTCTTTTAGGTAGTTTTAAAATCAATTTGTTGTTTTAAAAAGAGTTTCATGGATGTTCTGTCATTGTAAGTCTCTGCAGTTGTTTTCATTCATTCAGTGTATCGTTGGGCTGATTTGGAGCCTTTCTGTAGTTTTGTGTTGCTTTTTAGCTGTTTGTGACGCTTTTTTTTAGTAGTTTTCGGGTGTTTTAAGGTGCTCTGCCTCTGATGTTGTATCTTTCTGGTTGAGTATTATCAGGTTGATGGAAGTCTAATGACATAATGAGGGGAACAAAGATGCGAATAAGCTTGAACTGCAGTAAAGTCTGATAAAAACCAAAAAAAAAAGAAAAAAAAAAGGAAATGACTCTACATAAGTTTACAGAACAACAGGAGGGATGACAAATATAATTTTGTTTCAGTAATTGGTTTTGATACCAGTCTTTTCACCTCTTTGCCTCAAACAATAAAGACAACATTTCAGGAGCGATGCGTCCACGTCAGCTGGCAGAGATGCGCATGTTCTTCATGAGCATCAGAGGAGCGCTAATCATCAGCGAGCCTCTGACCGACCGATCTCATAAACATGTGATCGCTGTGTGGTCTCTCAGCCACCCACACCTGACGGGATTATACACAGCCGAGGTCTCTGCTCCTTCATTTTTGATCCGGTGAACTGCTGGAGAGGAGGATGGATACCGCCGATCAGGGAGCTCAGGTAGAGCCGCTGCTGCCATCGGTAAAGAGCACTGATCTCATGGGACGAACATTTACTCAATGCACATAAATGTTTCAAGCTTGACGTGTGTTGTATACTACGTGGAGAAAGTGGAGGTTGGCGCGTGTAAGAGATGTTGCTGAATATACAACAAATCTTCAGGAGGCTGACTCAAAGTGGTTAGTTCAACAGCTCAGGTGGTGCTGCTACCTGTGGAGCTCTGAGGAGCTGTGGTTCACTTTCTAGAGCTCTTCTCACTGATGATGACCAAGTCTCTCATATTGACAGGGATTACATCATTTCAGTTTGGATTATTTTCCATTCAATCCATCGTTTTATTCAGCCAAAATGACACTTGAAAGCAAACTATTTACCCAAAGAATTAAGACAAGGAGACACTCACGTGTTCTTCTCTCATAGTTTAGCTGCCTCTTATTACAGTTTGATATGGATATAGGCTAATAGGAGAGGTTAAATGATGTCCAGTGCTCTGTGCTTTATGTTTTACATAACAAACATCTGTTACAAATGTTTTTTTTTTTGTTACAGTGAACTGAGACAGAAGTGACCTTGTGCATTATGCAAAAGCATTGTAAAGTTTATGCAAGACTAATCTATTCAACCCTCTCTTAATCAAAATCATTTACAACCTTTCTTTGAATATTTCCATTTTGGATGAAAAACAGAGGAAGCCTCACCGGGGATATTCGCAAAGAGATGAGAGCCGATGCTTATTGTTTTTTGCTGAGCATAATGGAGGAGATTTGTGGTCATTATCCATTGGCTATTTTTATCAAAACAGATTTTTCCATTTTGTGAGAGACTGATATTTTTTTATTATTTTTTTTCTCTGAAGCTACTTTTAAAGCTTTGGCTTTAAAATGTCAGGTCATAACCTAGTTTTGAAAAAACATTTCAGAATCTATGTAATCTTTCAACTGATTGTTAGAAAGAAAGAAAGAATGAATGAAAGAAAGAAAGAAAGAAAGAAAGAAAGAAAGAAAGAAAGAAAGAAAGAAAGAAAGAAAGAAAAAAGAGCATTACTAGGCTTTTTGAAGTCTATTGAACTCTGAACTATTGATGATTACCACTCCCTTAAAACCTTTTTTTTCTTTCAGGCCAACTCTTCATTTGCGTCAGTTGGGCGAAGAAGTTCGGTGAGTTATTCCTTTGGTTTTTATGTGCAATGTGTTGGAAGCTACATGCAAAGAGATGCACTTTTGTAGCATTGAGATTACAGACTGATAAAATTTTATACATTCCAACAAAATGTTTGACGCTGGCTCTGCAGAACACTCTTTTTGGCTGGACTAAGTAGATTTGATGCGGCACATGTTTATCTATAGTTTTACTTCCTAATCATGCAAGGTAGAGAAAAGGCACTTCATAAACCAAGCTTAATTTTTGGTAAAATACTGCTGGGCAGCAGCGGCATAATCTATAATCTCATGAACAGAGAGTGGTGGCACTGCTGACGGATGCTCAACCACAAATTCCAGTTGTTCGATACAACAGACGGGCATCAGCCTTTATCAGACATGGTGTGAAGCAGGGCAGCAGGAGTTTGCTTAGAGCCTGGCTTTTAGACAGTGTCCCACTCTGTCTGAGATAATTATAGAGCAGAAGACGCAGAGGGAGAGCTCATGTATTCTGAAAACTTTCCTTGGTCCTTCAACAACCAGGTAGGACAATGGTTAATTTGCAGTCGTTTGGCATGCCTGAATTACTGTGCGAGCTGCTTTACTGACACAAAGAACACCTCTGATGCGAGACATATTTACATGGTTGCAACAGTGGATAAATTATGTCAAGTAAGGTGGAATTCTGTAGCTCTTTCTGAGTATCCACTGCCTGATAAAAGTGGTAAAATTGTGAACATTTAGCAGCGTGGGGATGGGTGCAGATTTAAAAGGCCAAATGATGGTTGAAAGTTCAGTAAAAAGAGTAGTTTTGTTAGTAGGTTTGTACTGATGTCTCCTCTGACGGGAGGCTCAAAGCAGAAATATTTAAGGATTACAGTGCATTTTATTCTACACGAAAGCCTGTGGTGCCAATGATGGTTTCAAAATTGCCACAGCCATCTGTAGGGATCAGATCCAAGTATGTGCCACATCCCGGGATGCCACTTCATCTGTGTGGCTTGCCAGTCCTTTACCATGATTTTGCCGGCCAGAAGCTGTTCATTATTACAATAAAAGCAACGTGGGCACCCATTGGACAAATATATACGTACAACTTTTTTTCTCTGTATTCAGGCTGTAGTTTACAACACCTGATCACAACCCAGTCCGAAAATGGTGTGCGAGTCTGTTTGTGTTGACATTCTGGCATGTCTTTTTCCAGTAAACCCTTTAAATTCAGCAACACAGCTTTGTGTGTGTGAGTGTGTGTGGTAATATAGTTTGATCCAGATCCTTGACTGATTATGGTGTGCTTGGCTCTTGGAAATATGCACCCCACTTGATGACAGTTCATGTTGAATGTACTGGTCATCAGTACTGCTTTATCAACTGCATATGAGCATGGTGAACATTTAGTAAGGGCTAGTATGACTGGTGTTTAGACAACAACTATCAATTTAATCTGTGCAGGGATGTTGATTCATCGCCAGTATACAGATTATGGACATCAGCCTTGTGCTCTGGCCAGACCATGTGGCACTGCAGCTGTGAACAGCAGTTCACTTCATAATCATAATGCTTCGTTTGTCATCTGGTGGTCAAGATGGCTCAGGCAAGAGCAGGAATCAAGCTCACTTTCAGGATAAAGATACCTACTGTAACAAGTGCTTTGACTCTTCTCTAGGTAGAGTCAGCTATGAATCTCTCCAGATGCAAATGTGTGCTTTTTTAACACCAGCCTTTGCTTCATGGGATAGTAAATCACAGCGCCAAATGATTTTACAAATGCGTGTCACACCAATCAACCCTTCGCGGCTGGGAAAAGTAATCCTATTGACTGTATGACACGTGTTCCTGCATTTTTATTTAACCAGTTAAGTGCAATTATTATTAATGATTAGTTTGTGAGGAAAATAACCTCCTGCAAAGCTGCACATTGTTGTGGTACCACGTTAGCTTTGGTGCTTAAACAAGCAAGATGTTGAGGAGCTTGTAGCTTTTTGTTACTTTTGAAAGTGTAATGCAGTAAATCAATGATTTATTTACTTTAAACAAAGCTGCATGTCCTGACTGGATGACAGACACATTGCAGGGGAAATTCATTTTCTTTCTACATTTACAGGTTGCCGTACTAATTCACATTTTAAACATTCATAAATCTCAGTGTTGTACCTCTGTACACATGTTTGCATACTCTGTGCAGAAGAGTATGTTGCACATCTAGACTGAAGATTTGTGGCCTACTAACTCCACCTACTCTGCCCCATGTACTGCACTGGTTATGCCACCTTTGCGCTGTCTTTTTCCCTCATTAGTCTGACTGTGTGAGGCAGCACAGTCGAGCTGCGAGTGTTCATGCTGTGTTGTGATACTACGACGGTGTTCCTGCTCAGAATCCATCTTTTTTTATATCTAAAAGCCTCCACACCACGATAAATCTTTTATCTGAAATACATACTTAGATACAAACAAAGGTTAGGCTTTTATAAATAAAAGAGCTTAAAGCAGATATTCAGTTTTTATCTTTTCACACGCTGCTAAATAGAAAATAGCCATCACTGAGGATTCTGTCGAAAGGAACTCACCACCTCCTCACTCTCATCTCCTTTCACAAGTGTTACATAAGCAGATGAGCAGGCCAGTGGTCATTGCAGAAACTACTGATTTTCTCTGAGATCTGGATCTAATTAGCTAGATCCATATTCTGTGGCTGTACTGTGTCCAGAACACGACCAATTGCTCATACAAGCTTGATGAAATCTTCATTCAATAATCTGTCTCATATTCTGACGGTTTTTCAACGTGTATCCAGTGCTAAACTGCAGTTCTGCACTGAAAAAAATGATTTGATATCACAGCAGATCATTAAAGGTATTTTAGCTTAGTATGCAATGTATTTGTTTGGGTATGGAAGTGTGCATCTGATGTATGATTACAGTGTGGGTGGTAGAACATAGTCAAAATGTCAGACAGTAACCCTTAAATTAAAGTTCCTATTATGAGCATTAGATAAGAGATAATGAAGCCCTAACAAGGCTTTTGAAGCATACTAATTGATATGAGAAAACTACTAATTGAATATTGACAACAGCATTCTAAACGTGAATTATCAGATTATAATCATTGATTAGCCCTTCTAAATGACTGTGTTTTAAGTGTTTAAACACAGCTTAAAAATGGGAATGAAAACCATATAAATTTCTTAGTACCGTGATGTACAGCATTACAAACACGTTTAGATATGGTAGATGCAAAAAGCAGCAAAGGTCTGTCAATGATATAACAGGAAGGTTAATTTAATCCCAATTAAAGTGTTTATAGGTGTGAAAGTGTTTTATCAAAATCTAATAAGGCCTTTACTGAGCCCTTAGCAACAGCCAACTCAGATTTTTTTTTGCCTGTCCTGTCTGTATGGAGGACTACGTGTGGTCAGAGTTACATAGAAGAGAAATATGTAGTCATGAGGTACAAAGAAACCGACTGAAAAGAACAAAATAAAGCATATTTTTCCAAAAATTCCCATCGGTTTTCTAAATGGAGCCCACATGTTTGCACAAAGAGATCGTTTTATTTGCATGACCTCAAACAGGCCATTGAGAAAAAGGATTAATGATCAAAGGGTGTTTTCGTCCTTCGCTGCTATAACATTGTACGTACAACTTCTCAAACTTGACAATATGTGCTGCTCATTCCAGACAGGGAAATTAACAGCCAATATGTGAGTGATTGAAAAAAAAGAAGTTCTTGTTTTCGAGAAATTAAAAGGCATATTCAAAAAGTGCATAGTCAGTCACTAGTAAACACAGAATTTTGTATCTGTTAATCTCAATGAGGCAATAAAGAGCTTGGGACTCATCAGCAGAACATTTTGGAGTATTTTGCTTAAAGACTCAAAAGACATTTTTAAGCTTTGTATGAACTGATGAGACGTTCACTGTAGATTCTTCACAAACTTTCACAAACTAACAATATAAAGGAACTGTTACAAACATTTACAGTATTATTAACAATAACGTTAACAAGCATCTGGTAAAGATTTATAAAAGCCACGAATGCTGACGGTATTGCTGATTGTACGTATATATAATAAAACACAAAGTGAAGCATTAAACAAGCAACCAGTAAAGAAAAATGCTAACTCACCTGACCTGACTTATTTGGACCGAGATCAGACCTCTTCCACAGCATAAAACTTTAATTGTAGGTGGGTGATATATTGCCCCCCTAATGAAAAGCTTTCTGTTTGGACTATCCTGAAACTCCTTCCTTCTCATGATAAAGATGTGCAATTAGTTTCCAAGGTAACTGCGCTATGCAGTGGGGGATAATGTGTTTGTTCGTAATGCCCTCAACTGTGAAGGAACACCAAGTCAACAAACATTTTATTCAATGCTGTGTTCACGAGACTATAGGATGCTGCAAGAGTTTCGCGTTAATGTTGACGTGACACTGTGACTGGACTCAACAATTTCAACATGCTTTTATGTGTGTGCTTTTGTGCGTCTGACAGAGGAACGATGATGAGGCGGTGGTTGACAGGGGAGGAGCACGCTCCCAGCAAAGACCAAACTTCGAGCAGGAAGATTTTGAAGGTACCAAAAGCATCAAGCAGCAAACGGCTGCTGCCGCTGCTCCTGATCCACCCACTCTGCTTTCCTCTTTACAGATTTTTTTTTTTTTTTTACTGGTAAAAGATAAGAGCAGAGTAGGAGGCAGAAGCTGAGGGGGAGCTGAGGTTGCATCAGCAGTAATCACTCAGAAAAACACGGACAATCAAAACAAAGATACAAAACAGTGTGCAACTTAAGGTAAAAGGCCAGGAGTTATACTCATCGATGTATGCAGGTATAGAAGGCAATAAACAGCTTTACAACTTAAACTCTTGTCTAAGTTTTTGGCAGTAGTTTGGATGAAAAGGTGTCTTTTGTTAAGACATTAAAGTATTAGTGTCTGAGTGGGAGCCCATCTAGGCTGTCTTGTGCTTTTTGTTTAGTGTGGGCCTGTGTTTCGCTTTCTAACTCCCTAACGCAAACACATGCTCATCCTCACTGCCCTTTCACATGGTGTTTAATACCTGCACTATCTCACACATGCTGTAGTTATATAAAGGGCAGAACATCAGTGAACAACTTGGTAACCCAAATTCACACAAGCCCAGACCAGGAGTGTAATCACAATGATTTTATGGGAATTGTAACGCCAAGAAAACCCTTCATAACTAGATTATTGCTATAATATATTTCACATATAATATTGTTATAATGTAAAAATATAAGCTGCTTCATATAGAGCTTACAGCTACTGTATTGTTATGTACGACCCTATCTCCAAAAAAAGCTGGGATGTCATGTATAAAAGGTAAACAGAAACAGAATGCAATGATTTGCAAATCTCATAAATCAGTATCTTATTCACAATAAAACACAGAAAACAAAATTTGAAAGTGAGACATTTTACTATTGCATGACAAATATGAGCTCATTTTGAATTTGTAAGTGGTACTAATGAGAAACAGCTGAAGGGACATGTTGTCAGTAATTAGGTTAATAGGAAATAGGTGAGTAACATGACTGGGTAAAAAGAGCATCTTAGAGAGGCAGTCTTACAGAAGTTAAGATGGTAGAGATTCAGCAGTCGCCAAAAAAAAAGAAAAGAAAGAGCTTTGTCTACAATTTTGGGATCAATTTCAGAAAAATGTTCCTCAATGCAAAACTGCTAAAACTTTGAATAGGCCATCATCTACAGTACATATTAAAAAAAAAAATCAAGAATCTGGAGACATCTCTGTGTGCAGGGGACACATCCAAAAATTTATACTGGATGCCTGCGATCTTCAGGCCATGAGGCGTGAGGCACTGTGTCTGTGGCCACAGCTAACCACGATAAAGCTCTATCAACCAAAGAAGAAGCCACATGTAAACATGATCCAGAAAGAATGTAGTCTTCTCCGAGCGAAAGGTAATGCTAAACCACATACTGCATCTACAGTACGGCTTCACAGCAGAAGAATCCTTGTGCTGGACTGACCTACCTGCAGTCCAGATCTTTCACCAACTAAAAACTTTGGTACATCATGAAACATAAAAAAGGAAACACAAGACTGTTGAGCAGCTAGAATCCAATATCAGACAAGAGTGGAAAAATGTTCCTCTCCCAAAGCTCCAGCAACTGGTCTCCTCAATTCATAGATGTTCCAGACTGTTGTTAAAAGAAGAGAGGATGGAAGATATGGCTGTGTTCAAACTTCTTTTAGACCTGCTGCTGCCATCAAACTCAAGTCAAGATATTTTTAATGAAATGGTGTGTCTCACTAAAAAAGTGTCTCACTCTTAATGGGAATTATTTGGTCTGTTGGGAATAAATGATTGGTTTATAAGATAAGCATTTTAGAAAATCTCCCGACTGTTTTTTGAATTGGGGTTGTATACACGTTTAAGACAGATATAAATATACAAAGAACCATTCCAAAGTTTCCTACCCAATAAGTAGTAAATCGAAAATTCCTCTGCAGGCTGAGGAGATTATGATGACCTCGGCCAAAATTACAATTCAAAATTTGACATGTAAAAGATAGCTTTTCAATCAATCGTGGCGTGGCATGTGCCTAATGTACAGCTGCAGTAGGCTTCATATTATTACATGTGGTGTTATCTATTTGGGCGATACTCACAGTAAAATCCCCCCTTATGTAAGCAACACATGGGAAACTCAGTGGAATAAATCACAGAAGAAGTACTCGAGCATAATGAGTGAAATCATGATTAAATGCCCAACTTCTAAACATCATGTGCATGCACAGACTGAGAGACAGACAGACACCCACGCACACCCACGCACACCCACGCACACCCACGCACACCCACGCACACCCACGCCCACACCCACACCCACACCCACACCCACACACAAACACACAGAAAACAGGTGTGCTGTTGTTGTTGATCTTCCTGTAATCTCTGTGGGATTTGTCACCAGGCCACAGGACGCTCTACATCGGGGTCCATGTCCCACTGGGTAGTACCAGGCACCGCAGCCATCGCAGGCATCGTCACCATGGAAACAAACATTGGAGAAGGAGGAGCAGGGAGCTGAACCTTCCCTTGGAGGAGGGCAGAGAGTCTCCACTTTATGGTACTAGCCACAACATGCATGTGCATGTGCTAAAACATTGAAAGAAAAGTGTCTTGTCCTAACTTAAGATGGCTTATCCGATCAGTTTTGCTCTTACAACTCAGTGCAAATCCTTGTGTTCCCAGACACTCCATCCCAGAGAGTGCAGTTCCTGCTGGGGGCAGACGACGATGACGAGGAGCACATTCCTCATGATCTCTTCACCGAGATGGATGAGATCTGCCTAAAGGATGGAGAGGACTCTGAGTGGAGGGAAAGTGCCAGGTATTATAGATTCTAATGCGACTACATGGCATCTACACACTGTCGAGTTTTCATTACGGGCAGCTCGGATTAGATGGAGCGGTCATGGCTCTGATCCCACTTACATTGATGAAAAATGTACACACTTGTCCAATGTCTGTGTTTCCATTACAATAAGTAACTGTAATTCATTGTTTTAAATGTTTTAACGTTTCAAATAACCTGGCCTTGCAAAATAACTGTATGGTGATGTGCTAACAGGGTAAATAAGGCATATAGACATATTTACAATAGACATATTTTATTTACAGTGCTAACCTAATGAAAGGCAATAAGGAAGGAGAGTAAATGAGTGAAGCTGAGAGAGAAAAAGAGATATAAGAACTATATGTGGGGCCTCAGAACAAATGTGTTGTAATTGCAGCCAGAACAGATGGTAATCCTGTTTGCCGTCTGCTGGTCTCTCATGATGGAAATTCAAACTCCTCTTACAGGTGGCTGAAGTTTGAGGAGGATGTGGAGGACGGAGGAGAGCGATGGAGTAAACCCTACGTGGCCACGCTGTCTCTACACAGTCTTTTTGAACTGCGCAGCTGCATTATCAACGGCACCGTGCTCTTCGATATGAGGGCTAATAGCATTGAGGATATTGCAGGTAACTGCAGCAATGGGAGTCAGCAAGAAAAGATTTTCATTTGATTAGTCATCATTTGACTTTTGCACTGGATCAAAATCTAAGAACCTCTAAAACACAAATGCTAACAGATTGTTTTTTTGTTTTTTCTACCCTAGACATGGTGCTAGACCACCAAGAGTTGTACTCACCACTGGGAGATGAGCTCAGACAAAAAGTGCGCAAAACCCTATTAAAGCGGCACCATCACCAGAATCAGAAGAAGTTGGCTAATCGCTTGCCCATTGTGCGCTCCATCGCTGACATGGGCCGACGGGCGTCTGAGCAGCACCTGGACAAGAATGGTGAGAAAACCTGAGCTGCGCTCTTTGGAAATTAGGTATTGGATTGGACTGTTTGTGGAATGTTGATCATATGTTGATTATATATGCAAACTCAAAAGTTATCTTAGATCTCTTTGTTTTGAGAGGGAAAAGCATGTATTGTGTATATGCACCTTATGTACAGACTGTCTTCACTTGTGTGTTTTCCTCCGTCCCCTCCAACCTGAGTAAGTCTTCCAACCAATGACACAGCCCCAAGTGCTGGTTAACACAGTATGACATCAAACTTTTGCCAGCCTATATAAAAAAAGAAAACCCGTATTAAAAAAACGTGTTAGCAGTATGACAAACATTTGGTCAGAATCTGAGTTCAATCTATTCCAGGAAAAACTTGAAAGCAGTTTTTTCCCCCTCTATCTTTGCCAGCTCTAATTCTGTAAGTGTCATTTTTGCCAGAATGACAGAACCAGTCACAGAACCCAACAAAATGTTTGTTTCACTGACTCACCTGGAAACTCAGTGGAACAGCATGAGCAATATCCTTTTTCTGGTGTTGCATTTTCATGCTAATTTCAAACAACAATCGTTGGTAAGCTCCACATATTAAACATACTTTGTGCTAATTTTCAATCACACAGATCAATGAATATAGAATATAGCTGAGACTGAAATGTAGTTACTTAATAATATAGGTTATTCACTATTCTAATATATTTCTTGAATCCTATTTTTATTCAAATTATTTTCTTTTAGAATTTCTCATAAATTTCCTCTCCCAATGTGAAGGTAAACCCCAAATATCAATCCGTGTATTCAGTATTTTTAAGCATTGTTCATTCATCCCAATTCTTTATCATCTAGTTAGAAATCACTAAAGGAAACTATTCCCCCGACACTTGACGCTGGAAAGTGTTTGGAACTGATTCGTGATTCTCTGTTGTGGATTGTCCAGGTCAGATGACGGCCTCCTCGTCCCACTTAGCCGCTCCAGATGGCAAAACAGAAGTCAGTAGAGAAAACAGTACTGTGGATTTCAGCAAGGTATGGTTCTCTTTTGCAGTTCGGCCAAGAATGACCTTTTACTTTATCGCATGCATTAAACAGATTAGTTACTGTTCAGTTTTATTACAAACGTACTCGAGTGCAATGAAAGCCCCGCAACTGGAAATGTCACTTTAGTAAAATCTCTTTTACATTTATATGTTGTTTATTTAAATCATTAATCTACTGTTGTATTTTTTTCTCTATTGATAGACTGATGTTTGATTAGTAAAAATTCACATGCTTTAAATGGGTTGACTGGCCGATCAGTAAACAGTTCATTTCAGCTGTAACAGCTGTTGCCTGTTGAGAAGTATATTTTTACCACAAAAATGCACTCTGTACGTTCAATATGTGTTTAATGTTAACTAAAATCTTAATTTGTGGAATAACTGAAGCTGTCAAGTAAATGTAGTGAAATAAAAAGTGTTTCCCTCTGAGATGCAGTCCAAAAAGTAAAAGACGACACTAAAAAGAATTCAAGTTTACAGACATATGCGTCTATCTCTGCTGTCATTCACAAAAATTGCAGTTGTAAAGAACAAACATCTTTTGGGTGTTGTAAATGAATAATTCATGACTCGGTGTTGGTGTAAATTATTATTTCAGCACAAAGCACAGTTCATAAATTACTCGATAATTTCCCTTTTTTTTTGTTTAATTTACATCCAATTTCGCTGCTCTTATTTTTTTTTAAATTCACATCAATTTTGTCACCTCCATTTTCATAATTTGATTTGTCTATTCCATCCCTCCAGCATACTATGCCAATTTACCACCCGATCATTTCTTTTGGAGATCCATTAAAATAGGTGTACGTCACTTAATGTTCAAAAAACATTACCTTTTCTTTATTTGCAAATGAATGCAGCATCTGTTGTCACATTCTGTCTACAACACTCTTATCCCTGGTAAAAATTCAAGACTTTTCAGTCTAAACACTCAAGACAATTTCAACGTGTTCACTCAGCACCAACACAGTGTCATATATCTAAAATAAACTGAGAAAACAGGGCAGCAGCTCTGTGATAAAATCTGTTGTTGGAGCACGACATTAGATAAAATCCTACTTAATAGCAGTGCGAGACACATGTCAGAACAGAGTCTGTACACAGCAAAGCTGT
Organism: Odontesthes bonariensis; assembly: GCF_027942865.1. NCBI lineage: Eukaryota > Metazoa > Chordata > Actinopteri > Atheriniformes > Atherinopsidae > Odontesthes > Odontesthes bonariensis. The sequence goes on along the minus strand of NC_134517.1, from coordinate 22,699,954 downwards.
TTGTGCCAAACTGAAATTCAACCTCCATTACCGGTTACTCTGCTACATCTTTTACAGAGTAGAGTCATCTATTGCATCCTTGATCCTAGATTAAGCTGGCCTCACTAACTGGAAACTATAACAGTTAATATAACCAACTTTACAGTTCTCTTCCTATCCCTACTTTTGTTTTAGTAAGCCACTTTATGTTGGTTTTTCTGTTTTTCTGTATAATGTGGGATTGTATTTTTGGTTGCTGTGTCGTCTGTATCTGGTGCTGATATAAGTGTCGTGTCTAGCGGGGGGTTCTGTGCAAGCTCAACTCATGACACATTCACTGTTGGACGAAAGTTTTTTAATGCTATGAGAGGAAGGCGCACTAACCTCACGTTTATCAGTTAAAAACAGCTTGGGTCGGTTCACGATTAATGAAAAAAAGGATTAACGTCAGTTATGAATGTACTCATTTTAGCACGCTAATGTATGACACTGTCCAACTGCTACCTGCAGTGTGTTGATAATGAACATGGAACATGTGTGGTAAGTCGCAAGCTGGAGACAGGAGAACAGACACCTGGGCCCTCTGGGAGGGTATAAAGGGAACGGGAGTAAGATAAGCAGAAGAATCAGAACCAAAGTCTACACTTACCAACAAAAACAATAACCTGAACCAATGATCATGGCAGGGAGCTGCTCGTTGTTTGCTTGAAGTGTGCCAAATTGACCTCCAAGGTGTTCTGCAAATGTGTTACATGCGGATGTTGACATGTAAATGAAGAAAAGCAGGAACGATAACCAAGATTTTTTTCAGGCAGTTTGTGAGAAACTCTCCTTGGTATGCGTTTAGGTTTTGTAACTTTGCAAACACACCAAAAGCTTAAAAAAAAATCAGCCAAATACAGTATAATACAGTATGTCCCCTTTGAATAATTATTTACGGATATCACCACTTTATACAAGTGCCATGTGAATGCATGAATTCAACCTCCATGTTTATGTAACAATGGTCCATATGAGAATAAGTATGTCACATCTGACAAATATGAGCGGACTGTTATGTAAGTGTATGTTTTGATAAATGGACAAGAGGTCGTTTTTAACAGAAAGGCCACCTACTGAAGGATTAGGATTATAACCATGTTAAGTATTAAAAAAGTCATTCAACACAGACAACAAGCACAAAAGACAAATCCTTTTTGAAACCTTTTTGCATAATGTATGTGAGTTTAGCCTTTCGTGCCGATCAGTGTTTGAAGTGCATGTGCTGGTCCCTGCTCCCTGACATAATTATTTAATGTGTTCTCAGGGTATATTTACAGAGGTTGAAATGAAATTAATTAAATTAAATAGAAACATTTAGCTCACACAGTACTTCTCTGAATGTTAACATAACAATTTCTACATTCGGGCCAGCTGCAGATTGTTATTCACTTAAGCAGAATTTAATTTATTCTTTAATTTAACTCATTATCCAAGTCTTGACCTGTCAATCAGTCGTAGCATTTCTTTTTGATAGATTCAGCTGCTCTTTAGCCATATAAACTCCATGAAAGAACACTCCAGCAAACACGTTTCATTTCTATATGACTATCACAGAGAAATCAACACCTTTCATATTCCAAAATTCCCTCCACAATGCAATTCAGTTTGATCAAAGAGTGAAAGCAGACACGGGAGAACATTTGTTTTAGCTTCAGGGGCTTTTATGTACAATTAGGCATCCTGATTTGGGAATAACAGACCCTTACATATGGTTACACAATAGATCAAACCCAATATCTATGTTTTGATAGTCTTTTGTGATATTTCAATCACACATCTGTGAAACGCTTGACTTTTAGGACACACAAAGCCCGCACAGCTGGCCTATATTTGGATGACAAGCCAGTTTAAACTCTAACATTAGGGGATTATTGTGAGGATAAACAGTAAGAATAATAACCTTTCATATGCATGCACGCCGCAGAAGTGATTTTTTTATTCTCTACTATTAAAATGATCCTTATAGTCAAAGCTGCTTAGATGTTAAGCTATCTTGACAGGGTGACAGGACCTTTTATGTGATGCTGCACACTGTGTCCTCTTTCAGATAGACCTTCATTTCATGAAGAAGATCCCAGCAGGGGCAGAGGCGTGTAATGTGTTAGTGGGAGAGCTGGAATTTCTGAACAAGCCGGTGGTGGCGTTTGTCCGCCTCTCCCCCGCGATCCTGCTCAGTGGGCTGGCTGAAGTCCCAATTGCCACAAGGTTACTGCAGACTGATTAAACTACACCTGTTCAGCTTCTCTTTTTAACCTAGATCATCCCTGTCTGTGATTTACATGTGAATAAGTAGCTATTGTACATCAACAAATATTCACATTTACTTTGACGAAAAATTCCAAAATCATGTGTTTTTGCCGTCAGGTTTCTGTTTATTCTTTTAGGGCCGTTTGGAAGGGGGGCTCAGTACCATGAAATTGGAAGGTCCATTGCAACACTTATGACAGATGAGGTAAGGATTCACCGAGGAACGCCTGTGTTGCAATCCGGTAGGGTTTTTGATGTTTTGAAAAAGTGATTGCTATGTTTTAAACGTCAGCAAATTGTCAAATTCAGATTTTCCGCACTTTGAATAAATTCACAGCCCAGCAGAACTCAACAAATTCCTGGAGTGGTGTAACATTTCAAAGTGTGAAACAGCTCAGAGCTTTCATAACTTTCTTCTGGCAATCACTCAGCCCTCATGTGCTTCTTTTTGCCCAGACTTTATGTTGTCATGACAAGAAAAGTCATCTCACGTTAAAGATACAGTCCGATTAAATCCAGTTCATTGTAATCCAAATCAGTCTAATTCTTTATATTTTTATTCCTGTGACACCAATTAACAAGAAACTGACAAACTAAATAAACCAACAGATTGCATTCAATCTTCGCTTTGATTCAATTCCCCCTCTTTAGTAAGCACAGGGTGGTGGTAACAGTTGAAAAACTCACTTTCAACAGGAAGAGACTTCAAAAGGAAGGATCAGCCCTAAGTAAAAGTCACAATGTAAATATTTTTAGGCTAATCTTAAAGGCAGAGAGGGTGTCTGCCTTCTGAATCCAAATTGGCAGCTGATTCCACAAGAGAGGGACCTGATCACTGAAGGCTCCGCCTCCCATTCTATCTTTGGAGACTGGGAACCACGAATGCAGTCTGACAAAGAATAGCCATGTTAGGAAATGACACAAACATGAGATCTTTAAGATACATTTAAGCTTGGTTATTAAGAGCTTTATACGTGAGAGAATTTCACGATACGTGGAGCTAATTGATTGAAGCTAAGAGTGGAGTTGTATGATGTCTGCTGATAATTGTCATCAGAACAATTGAATCTGAAAACACAGTCCTCCTCCTGCAACCCTCCCTTCATCCTCGTATGTCCTTAGACCTTTCTGCCAGACAAGCACAGACATACGCATTGAATTCAGAAATGCTAAAAAAAATCATCATCAACAGGATTCAAATCTTGCCTTTGAAAGTGATGGTTAACCGTCAAAGTGTCTCACTCAGACCATAGTCTTTACCTGAATCAAACCAAGTTCTTATATTGCCTACACCAAACCAAACTGTGACAGAAAACTGAAATTATACTGACGAAGAATTAAAAGAAATCAACTTAATCTATTGGTTTTATCTATTTATATATTGGAAAAAAATTCCAACCCCAGTCTCCCAGCTGATAATATGATCTTTTCATCCACTGCAACCTTCTAACCACGTGGACTTTGCTACTCCGTACATTTCCTCATGTGACTTTCTAAATCTCTCTGCCAGAGCCTTTTAAATTCTTCCATCATTTCCTGAGGATTAGTGGGAGTAGGCCTCAGTAACCCTAACAGGCAATCACAAAAGATAACTTTAGCCCTATCCACCGACCACAGCAGTGTCCATCTCGCTTCCTTTCGGCTGATACAATCGTACATTAACCAAAGTCCTGTGCACTGCAGGGCTTACGTTAGCTTTTAATCGAATCCAAAACTACTGGTGATTGGCTAGTCCCTGGTCACAGGCTACATTTTCTGAAGCCTGAAAACAATGCCAACAGGAAGAGATAAAGTCTACTATTTTCAAATTAAATACACTGAAAGGTAATTGTGAAATGTTTGCTCATTAATGGAAAGAAATTGCCACCTATTCCAGCTTGTTTGTTTATTTTCAGGTTTTTCATGATGTTGCCTACAAAGCTAAAGACCGGAATGATCTGATTGCTGGTATCGATGAATTCCTCGATCAAGTGACGGTCCTCCCCCCAGGAGAATGGGACCCATCAATTCGAATAGAGCCACCTAAAAATGTACCATCTCAGGTCAGCAGGAACTTCGTTGGTCTCCCTCTCTTTCAGTTTTCCTTTGTCATTTCAACTTGAAAAATAAACTTCTTCTTTATACAGGAGAAAAGGAAGAAATGCAACATTTTACCAAATGGGTTAGTGGAGGGTGAGGAGGAAGAAGAACCTAGTGGCCATGGTGGTCCAGAACTGCAGCGGACTGGAAGGTGAAAAAGTCACACAGGAAAGGACGACATCTTGAAAGGTTTTTGGTGGAGTGAATTCTGATTTCCCATTTAAGTCCTCCCATTAAGTCCAGATACAGACGTGAGGAAGTTATACGACAACAGAGTATGCCACTTGTTCACTTCATGCATAAGTTATTTGCTGAGAATTTATTAATAAACATTTGGACTGCTGCTCAGCCTCTAGAAGTTCACACTGTAATAAATCAGTAAGTTTTTTTTTTTGTACTAGACGAAGCACTTTGAGGGAACTTGCCGTGCAGCCAAAGATGGGATTTTTCAAACATTTCTGCAGTTTTATTCAGTGCTGATATGTTGATAACTCGGAGTGCTCCTGTAGATTTGAACTAAATATGCCCCTCTCAGTAAAGTGGCAATACAGTTATGCCATATTGTCTACGTAGATAGTCAGGCCCATATGATACTAAAGAGTATTCAAAATTTGACTATCATTATATGTTTGTTAAAAAGTACACCAATTTTCTTTAAATCAAGCCTGTGAACCGAAAAATACAGTCTTTCTACGAAATAATCATTCTGACTCTGATCAGTTATTTCTGGGGAAACTTGAGCTGTAGTTTCAGTCATGATGCGGTTTCCATAGAAACATCCTCTTCTCCTGATCTCTATTTGCAGCTAGGCTTTTTCATCATAGGGACCCATCACACCAAGCCAAGAGCGGAACATTAGGAAGGAGGCAGTGGATGGACAATAAAATTAGGGAATGATAAAAAAAAAAAAAAAAAAGATGCCCATCTTTTTATTTACATTGCTGTTTAAAAAGAAAAAGAAAAGAAATGGTAATAGAATTTACATGTTTATTTTCATCTCAGGTGGTTCGGTGGTCTCTTTCTAGACATCAAGCGCAAGGCCCCCCACTACCTATCCGACTACACTGAAGCTGTAAATTTACAGTGTATTGCTTCCTTCTTATTCCTCTACTGTGCCTGCATGTCCCCTGTCATCACCTTTGGAGGGCTGCTAGGCGAAGCAACAGAAGGACGAATAGTAAGCTTTTTCCTTTAAGTATTTCCAGTGTTCTGCTCACATTCCATATGCAATGTGTTAACCTTTTGCTAAGTTAAATCAGACAACATTTTTAGTTTAATTGAACAAGAAATCTTAATTTTTTATCCATGAATAATCTCATTGTCCTTTCCAATGCCCCAGAGTGCAATTGAGTCACTGTTTGGAGCTTCGCTGACTGGAATAGCCTATTCCCTGTTTGCTGGGCAGCCGCTCACCATTCTGGGGAGTACAGGCCCTGTGCTGGTGTTTGAAAAGATACTGTTCAAATTTTGCAAGTAGGTTTTTCTAAAATGATACTGATAATGACTGATCATTATTAAATTACTATGTCAGTTTAATTTACAAATGGGATAGTTTTGGAATCACATTGTTTGATTTTTATCAGCTTTCCAAGTAACGCATTCTGTATGCATCTTATTTCACTGTGATAATGACTTCCTCCGATCCATCAAAGTTCAAACAGTAAAAAAAAAATCACACCTCTTCTCTCTGTTAATCTCCATTTAGGGAGTATGGCTTGTCCTATCTCTCTCTACGAACCTGCATAGGTCTTTGGACAGCATTCCTCTGTATTCTGCTGGTGGCCACAGATGCGAGTTCCCTTGTTTGTTACATCACACGTTTCACAGAGGAAGCTTTTGCATCGCTAATCTGCATCATATTCATTTATGAAGCCTTGGAGAAACTTTTACACCTGGGAGTACACTATCCCTTTAACAAGAACAACAACCTGGACAAACTCACCACATACTCGTATGTGAACATATTCTTGATGCGCTGAAGTAATAAAAGAGATTTTAAGTAGATTTCTTGTAGCTACAGGAAATACCTCACTGTTGAGGGATTGTTTAGTTACCCAGATGTTTATATGCTGCTACAGATGTTCCTGTGTCGAGCCTTCGGATCCCACAAATGGCACCCTGAAGTACTGGGAGATCAACAACATCACCGCAACGGAAATCTATTGGGAAGCATTGGAAGTGAAGGTACGAATTCATATCAATAAACAATAAATAAAACCGATAAAAACTAAAACAGATTTATTGGTCATGTTATTGAATTATACAAATATAACAGACAAAACGTTTAAATAAAATTTGAGCCACTTATAAGATTTAAACAAAAAAGTAGGCTGTCTGTCTTAAAGTGGCATGCTTTTCCAGATGGAGGAAGCAGAGCAGACGAGATTAAGGGCATTTAGGCTGGATTATATTGGATTATATTGGATCAAACAGCACTCCAAATCATTATGAAAGCACATTTTGGTACTGAGTCACAAAGTTTTTATGTAGACATGAAAGCTCATGAACTCTGTCTGTTGTTTGTACCTCTTATATGATAAATCTGAATAGTTCTGCCCTGCTCTTTGTTGCAGGACTGTGTTGAAAAACGAGGCGAGTTTGTGGGCAGCGCCTGTGGCCCTCATGGACCCTACGTCCCTGATGTTCTCTTCTGGTGTGTCGTTCTCTTCTTCTCCACTGTCATTATGTCTGCATTCCTCAAGGAGTTCAAGTTCAGCAATTACTTTCCCACAAAGGTACTAGGCCTTCTCCATTGTCATTGCCATTATCCTGCCTTTATAATTCAACAGTGATGTCAATGGCACATTGGTAGTATAGTGCAACATTACACTCTAGTGGTCAAACATAATTACTGCATGATTAAAAGGAGTTCACTGTTTGTTTAAATGGCTGAAACTGATTGATTAAAGGAATGGATTAAAGTCCCTTTCAACAGGCTTTCTCTCTTTCAGGTACGATCTTCTATCAGTGACTTTGCTGTTTTCTTCGCTATTCTTACCATGGTCTTGATTGACTATGCCTTAGGGATCCCCTCTCCAAAACTGAAGGTTCCCAGTGTGTTTAAGGTGGGCCAAAACACAGAATGTAATTCTATTTTAGGACAACATGTTCATGATATGTAGAAAAAAACCCGACATATTAAAGCATTAATGCCTTATTAGCCAACCAGAGATGATCGAGGTTGGTTCATCAACCCGCTGGGGCCCAACCCCTGGTGGACAGCAGTCATAACTGTGATACCAGCTCTACTTTGTACCATCCTCATCTTCATGGACCAGCAGATCACTGCTGTAATTATCAACAGAAAGGAACACAAACTCAAGGTATTTTCCCCCCGTATATGGTCTTGGAATCTAGCCTTAAAATAATGATAGTAATGATTATTAAAAATCTGCCTCTCACCTCCAGAAAGGCTGTGGATACCACCTTGACTTGTTCATAGTTGGGGTGATGCTGGGTGTGTGCTCTTTGATGGGCTTGCCGTGGTTTGTAGCAGCCACCGTCCTCTCAATCACCCACGTCAACAGCCTGAAACTGGAGTCTGAGTGCTCAGCTCCTGGAGAGCAGCCCAAGTTTCTCGGAATCAGAGAGCAACGCATTACGGGCCTCATGATCTTCGTACTCATGGGTTCTTCTGTTTTCATGACATCAGTGCTTAAGGTGAGACATTGTTTTTTTTTTTTCAATCTTTGGATTCTGGTGCAGTTTTGATCCCAGGATTATGAAGTTTCCCTTTGTAACTTTCTTTTTTTTTTTGCTGCTTTTCAGTTCATTCCCATGCCTGTTTTGTATGGAGTATTCCTTTACATGGGAGCGTCTTCTCTCAGAGGCATTCAGGTAAAATTACATTGAGTTTGACATTACTTAATACGTCTTTTTTACTAAAGTTATTTGACCCTTCAAAATGAAACACAAGGAAACAAGTTTGTCTGTGATTTGACAACAAAAGAAATAAAAAATGACATTCTTTTGTGAGTCTAATCCAGGCATGACAACTGCAGTCGTGCTCCTGTATTTTCATTTCAACACGCATTTTAGCACCTGTGGGTAAGTTTATTGTCATACTTGAAATCATATATATCTAATAGGTTGGACAGGGAGTAGATCAGTGTGGTGTTATTTTTATTGTCTACAGGACAATTTGAGTTCGCTGTTAGCGGAGGCATTGCCTCCACATTGTGCGGCTGCCCAAGTGAAGAAGTTAATTAGCCCCTAGTGTGTTCCAAGCATTTACAGAGTCTGTTGTTCAACTGCCCAGCATTACACAGTCATCCCTTTATTCCTTTCAGATAATGCACCTTATTTTTACATATCCAAAGACTATCTTCATCAGCTAATCAGCACTCTAGTCTGTTCACAGATCCGTGCGGCGCTGGATTTACACTGATTAGCCCTAACATTAAGATCATAGTAAGCCCCCCTAAAGCTATGAAAAAGCTCTGACCAGTTAAGGCATGGACAAAGAACTTCTTAGGGTGACCCGGAGTGTCTGGTACTGACTTAGATCCTCTGAGCCCAGTCGGTTGTAGGGTGGGGTCTTTGTGAATTGGGTTTGCTGCCCACATAAGCTGTCAGATCCCATCAGATTGGTGTATGGGGAATTTGAGGCCCAATGAACACTCCAGACTCTTTCCCATTTACTCTGAGTTCTTGCAAAGCTTTTTATTTTTTTGGGGGGAGCACTAATGTCATGCTGTGAGAGACCGCTAATCTAAGGGTGTACTGTTGCCTTATGGGAAGGGGGTGACTGTACCGGAAAATATTTTAGTACAGGGCAGGTTTCAAAGTGATATTCACATGAATGCAGACATGTAGGTTTACCCAGCAGAGCATTACACTGTAACAAATTGAACAGGACTTGTTTTTGTCAGTAGTTTCAATGTGACTGATCACTGTATACTGCCTTTTAGTGGTAGCTAAACGCTATAGCATGTAGAATTTTCAAAGCCCCAACACAGAGAGCTGGCAGAAATATCCTCATACCATTAATTGTTTTACCTCATTTAAAATTAGAGCCCTACCCGTGCTTCTAAACTTTGTACAATTTCTCTGAGTGTGAGTGTCAAGTTGGATCAAGCTTATGCGACATAATGCAAAACAAAGGCAAGGCAAGGCATCTTTATTTCTATAGCGCATTTCATACCACAGGCAACTCAATGTGCTTTACATAAAGACAAGGCATTTAAAAGAACAGCATAAAGCAGCAATTTAAAGAAAAAAAAAAATAGAATAAAAATTAAAAACACAGTTAAAAGCAATCAAAGAAGAGGGGAAAAAGAAAGATATAAACTCAACCATACGCACACCGAAAGAGAAATGTTTTTAACCTGGATTTAAAAGTGCTTACAGTTGTGGCTGATTTCAGTTCTGCTGGTAGTTTGTTCCAGTTGTGTGCAGCATAAATGCTAAAAGCTGCTTCACCTTGTCTAGTTTGAACTCTGGGCTCCACTATCTGACCTGAGTCAGCAGATCTCAGAGCTCTGCTGGGTTTATACTCTGCTAGCATGTCATTCATGTATTCTGGACCTAAACCATTCTGTGATTTGTAGACGAGTAGCAGAACTTTAAAATCTATTCTGTATCTGACCGGGAGCCAATGTAAAGACTTGAGAACTGGGGTGATGTGATGTGATCTCTTTGTTCTGGTTAAAACTCGGGCTGCAGCGTTCTGAATGAGCTGCAGCTGTTTGAGACTCTTTTGGGGGAGTCCAGTCAGAAGACCGTTTTAGTAGTCAAGTCTGCTGGAGATGAAAGCATGAATCAGCTTCTCCTGATCTGTTTGGGACATGAAACCCTTAATTCTGGATATGTTCTTAAGTTGATAAAAGGCTGATTTGGTGACTGATTTGATATGATTGTTAAAACAACAGGAAAAACAGCTTTTTAAAACGGTTAATAGCTGCCTGCTGCTGTTGGGTTGTTATACCAAATTTACAACATTGTTAGCACAGTAATGGTAAAAATGTGCCCTTATATTTCATGGAGGTAAAAGCTTAACTATGCAAAGATTTAAAAAAAAAAAATGGCTTAAAGTCATACAAGATGGACTGAGATTAATAAAAAAAAAACCTGTGGTCTGACCACTGAAAATATGAAATACCTTTTTGAAAAGATGGATGAAAGATTAGCTCCTACAACTATAACCTAGAGAGGAACCATTTAGCTTGTTATCAGCATATTTGAAAAAACAAACAAAAAAAACAGCATCCATGAAGGTATGGAAGAGCATTAATGCACATGAAAAGGACAGCTTGCAACTCTGTAAAGGGACTATTGGTTTTTAATGATATATAAGGTTTTGGATCAACATATAATGACATAGTTGATATGGTTTATCTTTTGTACACTGCAGTTCTTCGATCGTGTCACATTATTTGGTATGCCAGGTAAGCATCAGCCAGACTTCATCTATTTACGACATGTACCACTGAGGAAGGTGCACCTCTTCACCATAATCCAGCTCAGCTGTCTGATTCTGCTGTGGGTTATCAAGACCTCAAAGGCTGCCATTGTGTTTCCTATGATGGTGAGTAAACAGCCCAGTTATAACATTTGCCAGCCCGACTCACATGTTAAGGACAAACCGAAAGCTGCCTGAGGGAAACAAAAAGAGAAAAGAGTGTTAAAAGATTAATGCACAAACTGTCAGAACAAAAAGCGCAAGTTTTCTGTTTCTCTGTGTTTCTCTCTTTTTTTTTCCTTCTAAATGTTACCTTGGAAAATAACACAGTTTTTCAAACTTTTAGTGCTTGTTACACACAATTAGGCTTCTCCGTCTATCTGTTCGCTAACTCATGCTATGAATTCATCCAAATTAAGCACGTGTCCCTTTTTGTGTGGTCAAATATATGTGAAGCCTTCTTGCTAGAATTCCATCACTGTTTGCTTCCTGTAAATCTAAAGCCATCCACAGTACATTCTTGGTATGACACCATCCTGTACAGTGCTCACACACATTCAGTTGTTTGTTTCCCTGTCTCCTCTGCAGGTGTTGGCTCTGGTGTTCATCAGGAAGTTACTGGACTGTATCTTCACAAAGAGAGAGATGAGCTGGCTGGACGATCTCATGCCAGAGAGCAAGAAGAAGAAGCTTGAGGATGCTGAAGAGGTATTGTTGTTTTCATAGACAAATATTGCACTCATGCACGTAAATTCATTTAAATGATTTTCTTATATCTATTCATTCATCATTCAGGAGGAGGAGCAGAGTGTACTAGGAGAAGATGAGGAAGTTGTGCAAGTGCCATTAGGGGAGTATAAGTAAGTTATATAAGAATTGTGAAAGTCTACAGGTAACATTTGCATCTTTGTGTAAATGGAAATTGTTAACTTACAATCTTTTTGAACCGCTCTCTGGTGTCCGTTTCTGCAGAGGAATACCCATCATCAACATCACAGATGAGATGTCAAAAGGTTCCTTTGGAAACACATGGAATGCCAACATTTAAGAGAAAGAATCTTATAATTATTCGGTAAGACAATTCACCATCAATACAGAAATGTCATTTAGTGCATACTGTTAGCTTGTGTAAATTAAATTGTAATAGTTGCATAAGTTCATATTCTGTCTGACTTGAATGCAAATGCAGAGGTAACACTTTGAACAATATCCATATTCATATATGTACAGAAAAATCTGAGCTATTTTACATAGCAGCGAGTCAGTGTTGCTTTACACGAAGGCTGGAAATGGGAGATAGTTAATCTGGCTCTTCCAACGCCTTTTTAGTTTTCTGGTTAATTCTTAAATCATACATATTTATGTAATCCACACATGATAAAAGTGTAAACCTTAGATTTTAGTAGTTACACGGGTAGTTATGCCCATGATTAAGCTTTTGCTGGGAGAACTGCCCTCTCTGTATGTTAGTGTTGTTATTATGTAGAATTAGTTTGTTATTTTTTTAGATGTAATATATAATTATTTGAATTACGATACAGTGCAATGATGTTATGTAATGCTCACAAGCTGTTTTACTTTTACTGCTTAAGGTGCTGTGTATTTTGTTGATCATACCTTACTTTTCTACTTTCACCACTGCTGCCGTCCTGCTTTAGACTCATGAAGATATCTGGCTGCATCCCATGCAAATGGTATCAAGAAATCTGTTATCTCCTCAGTATTTACAGTGTATACAGGACTCGGTGTCTCTTAATTAAACATTTCTTGTTTTTTGATTTTCAGTTGTGAAAGTTAATCATCCCGCTCCTGTATTTTCCTGCTATATGAGAATGCGAGATAAGACATGTAACATGTAGAAATGAAAGACAGTGGGGGCAGTGTTGTATTTTTCTCTGTTCCCTCTGTGGTGGTATACAGATCTGTGTTGTGTACTGCAGATTATCAATCCTTCAATTTTAGCCACGTGAATCTGTGTGTAAGTGAATAGATGTGTGTGGTAACTGATCCATCAGAAACATTCTGTTTAGAAACCAATGCAACCTTCAGATTTCCATCCTGTTGTTAATTTCAAATGGATTTTTTCTGCATCTTGAAAGTTACTGATTTACTGAATGTACTCTGCACAAGCAAATATTTCTCATTCGAACCTCTTGTATGTGACAACAATATATACTGTATATTTTTGAGGAACCAAATGCAATAACCCTTTCTGCCAAAATGATTGTACCCTATTTATATAGGAAATTATTTAGTTATATATATTTTTGTGGTATCTATTTTGTATTTATTTCGCTGCAGAATGTTCAAATAATTACAGTATTTTGCTTTAAAGTTTAAGTGTAATGCTTATATTGCAATTATAAATTCAATGCAAGATGATCCTAATGTGTTTTATATTTGTATAAACTTACTGAGTTGTTAATTATAAAGTATTAATAGGAAAGGGATTTAATCCTTACAAACATTCCAGCACTGTTACATTTCTGAATATTAAAAACACAAGACGGGTTGATTTTTGAAAAAAAAAAACAGTTTTAGAAAGCAGTTTTATTATCTAAGTGTTGTCAGTGTGCTAACCTTAATAAATTTGAGCATAAATGAACGTCATTGCTTGTCTTTTATTACATTAACATGAACATTTTGGTCAAAAATATTTGTTCCTGTGAAATGTCAAGTGAGTATAGAATGTACTGTTCTCCAAAAGGCAAAATATATGAAACATTCTTACGCAAGATTAACATGGAATTTCTGAGAGGAAAAAATAGAAGCAGCTCCATGTAAAAGTGTGGGGATCTCAAACTTCTCCACAATTTGGTAATATCAGGTGATGTTAATTTGACTCCCTAATCCCTTTCCCCAAAACAAGAAGCTGTGGGCTCCTTAGAGCAGCTGCACAGCACTATAAAACAATTAAATAATTGATGCCCGTACCGCAGGAACTACCTATAGGAAACTATCTATATTTGGTGTTTAAGTTACCTGCAGGGTAGTCCAAGAATGAATGGATAAAAATCTGTCAAACAAGAAATTAAAGGGTCTTCACTGAGAGCCTTTTTTTAAAAACAGGTGGAAGTACTAGTGGTACTGTAAAAGATGGAACTAAAGAAAAAGTAATCTTGCATGAAATACCTGCTTGCAGAATCATAGCAGACAACATTTTTGACCATCGAGCACTAGTTTTAGAATATCTTGCTGAGACTATATTTGAATATAAGCCCACAGATTTACATAGGCACATGTACAGAAATGATTTGATTGCTTATTTTCTCTGTGAAAAATGAAGAGCAACATCCTGATGTAATTCGTGCATTAAATCATCATGACTTGTGCAATTGTTACCTGTGAGTTTTCGGGGGGGGGGGGTTGGTCTTCCGTTTTCATCAGGTCTATTATTTGGTCTCAAATTACATATCAAATCAACTGCTAAATGATTTGGCAGCTACACTAATGACTGAGTTCGAGATGACAGGACAGGAACACCCAGTGTAAGTTCTGCTAAGCACAAGCACCAATTCATTACCCTCTTAGGTTTGGCTTCTAAACAGACAGAAGTGGGCAGAGGTTCTCTCTTGTAATCAACAGATGGTTTGATGTGCTGCAGATGACAGCTTAGAGAGGTGGCACATCCCAGTGCATGTCAGGCAGCTGGCTCATGTGAATTACTGTTTTGTCTCAGTGCCAGGAGGAAATCAGAAGTGTCGACCCAGTCACTGTTCCCAACGTGTCTGATACGGACTTGATTGACATGATTTTTTTTTTTTATTTGGCATGACTGTCCTCGGTGTGCAGTCAGAACATCAATGGGAAATCCTTCTCCGGTGAGCAGCTGACAGGTGACACATACCATCGTGCTACCTTGTAGAAATCCCACAGCACAGCTTTCTCGCGGGAGGGACGTGTTTATTGATTCTTGTTCTGCCTCCATAAGCATGGAGGATTAAGAGAGAATGATAGAAAAACAAGTGTTGCACACTGTGGAATCACGTCTCATGACAACACTGACACTGAGTATTGAATCAAAATGGTCTGTAAAAAAGGGCTTTTGAAATTACAATTGATTAAAATGACTGTATGTTATTTTATTATTATTGGACATTATTGAATGTATTCTGTGCATTAGACATAACTGATTCTCTGATAAAGAAATAGGATCACTGCAAGGCAGTCAAACCACCACTTTGGATATAAAGTCTTGAAGAGGGAACTCATGGATCGTACACATTTCTTTATTGAAACTAAATATTACACTTCTGAAAACAAGGAAAAGTATCGAGACTATACACAGATGTACTAAGTGAAGACCAAATGTGACAAAAAATGAGCTAAATACTCCTAATTTATGTTAATAGGGAGATTAAAATGACAAACTGTAAAAATAATGACTGCTTGGTAAAATTTCCATCAGTATTTATGATTTAGATGCATTTCTAAAGTTTTTGCACGGAATTTCCTTCAACCGTGGAAGGCCAACAGGGCTTCTTGTGAGGCGAATCTGATGGCATTATCAGGAGAAAGTATACTACAGATATTGGAAAAAGAATCAGTGAAAAACGGTTGCCTTCTTTTTGAGAATGGTATCAGCTGGAAGAGTTTGACTTTATTCTCTTCTGCCTCGGCCGGTCTTCAGCCAGGACACAAACTCCTTGACCGCCTGGTCCTGCAGGTAGGAGCTCACATCACTGGTGTAGGTGCCGTCTGCATGGCGTCTGAATAGACTCCTTTAGAAGCAGACACATTCAGATAATAGATAATCGAGGTTTAGGAAGTTCAGAAATCACTACACTGGTTCAGATAAAAAAAAAGTCAGAAGCATCAATACAACTAGATTTACATCCATATTTATCATTCAAACATGACAAAGCTATGCTGCAGATATGAAACAATTCATTGTAAGGGTGATGAATAAGATGCACTCACCCATTCCGTTTGGAGTTTTTCAGCCATTGGACAAAGTCTTGTGCTCTTCTTGTCTCCAGGTATTTACTGTAGTCATTGGAAAACGTTCCCTCTGAGTGCCTCTTCATGTTTGGGAGCTCAATGGGTTCATTGAGCATTGAATTTTTGCTCAATAACCTAAAAGGAACACATCACGGTCACAAATGAGCAGAGCAGGACACATCGTAACTCGCCCTAAGATCCCATGGGGAGTGTCGACTTGCTGTCCTCCTCTGCATTACAGTTTTGTTTACTGGCTCAATATACTAATCAAACGGACACTACTTATATGCTCCCACTATACTTTATGCTACTCATTAAAACAGATATGACCAATATTGTGAGCCTAAATACTGAGAAGATTTAGTTTCACTATGCTATTCATTTGTACAAGAAATTTAGCATCAATAAATACAATGGTTGCTTTTTAACAGAGTCGATAAACATTGATTAAAAACATTAAAAAAAAAACAACTCCTCACATAACTTATGTTTCTCACCGTCAAATTTAACTGAAAAATGATCAATCTAATTTGATTTGCTGTTACTAAGCGAGGATAATTTTCTCTTCGTGCCAACACCAAGTGTTTCCTCTGTTAATGCAACCAAATAGGCTGCCGATGGTATTTTCTCACGACTGTTGCTCTTTTAGAAATTGACCATTCAAAAAAACGTAATGATAATGATGATAATAAAAATGATAGAATAAGCTGAGAAAGGCTCAAGTCCCCCCACGACCCTAAACTGGATAAAGCGGGTGTAGAAAATGACTGGATGGATGGAAAATGATAATAATGAAGTCTTACACCGAGTTTTGGTCTGTGTCCTGGTCAGGCACCTGCCAGCTACTTTGGATGATGATGAGGAGCAGGAGTCCAGCAAGACACTGAGCACTTTTCATTGTTTGACCCTCTAAAAAAAACAGCAGACAGACAGAGAAACAAAGACACTGTGATACTTCAATAGTCAACATTTAAAAAAAGCATATATTAATGTTAGTCTTAATATTTTTAATAATATTGTATTTTAAAGTTTAGTAAAAATTGCGAAGAAAAACATCACCTGTGCTCCTTCCTGTTGAGCGTTTGAGAGGAATTATGAGGTGCGTCGATTGATGTCTTTTTCCCTCTGGCTTCTGGAGCTGTTTCGTGGTCCCCTCCTGATTTGCTCAGTCTTATATAGCAGAGCTGAGGAGCTCTCCCAGGTGACTCCCCCATCGCAGGAACCTTAGCATATTCTCTGTTACTCTCAACCCATTACACAGCTTCCGGCTCACTCCCCTGAATGTATTTATCTTTGGTTTAAAAAAAAAAAAATGACAGCGTCGCATCTGGATAGTGAAATCTGTTACTTTCAGGGTCCAAATCAAAAGTGATGAATGACAAATGAATACTTGCCTATATGTGTTGAACTTATGCCTTCTTAGCTGGTCAAAATTATCTTTATAGTGCTTTTTTTTTCTAACATGACTTGCACTGTAAAAGTTCATTGAAAAAATTAATGAAAGATATGTGTCTGTGTCTTTATGAAGGAAAAGCTTGTTGCTTTTTATTTTAAATTACACTGAAGGCTTATATGTTTGTATCACCAATGGACACAAAAAAGAAAGAAAGAAAAGAATCTGGAATGGTTCAAAACAACGTTTATTTTTACCTTCATCAGAACATTACTAAAACACAACTGACACCACTCCACAACAAATCAGTGCAGCGTAATTCATGCCCCATAAGTTATCACACTCATGTTAAACTATTAATGCATGCTTTGGTCACATATTTTGACAGAAATTCTATAATTCAAAATATAATGCAAGCGCTCAGTAAAGTGAGCAATGCAACATGTGCAGACAATACAAATCTCTACAACTGACCTGACTTTTCACAAACTCAATAGGATAAAGAAAAAGGTAAAAAAAAATTCTGTGGTAATATTCAATAAAAATGCTGTCTCTTTTTAATATTTATTTGGGACTGAGGAGGCATTTCTGCAGGAAGTTACTCATGAGGGTGTACACATGACGGATGGCTGATCCCTTGAGACCATGGTCCTTGTCAGTGTACCACTGAAATTAACAGCAAAATAAAGTTAGACATGATCAGATTCCATGTTATGTATTTCACTTATAAGCATTTTAAATCACAGGTTTTATTTCTTGTGTAATAGTCGTTTTTCTATTTAATACCCACATTAAATCAACACCATCAAGGCAAATATTAGTCCCTCCTCCCTAAGCCAATATTTACCATTGCCTCAAAGTCAACTTGTTCATCCACCAGAGCTTTGGAGATCTGTGCGCCCTGCTGGAAATGGACATTGTCTACAGGAAAAACAGCACTTTCACTACGTGACTCAACGTCAAAGCTCAATTTTCTTTCAAGGCAAACAGAGGCCCATTTGTGCATGATTTTACCGCGTTACCTGGAACCCTGATGAAAAACAGGGTCGCCACAACTTATCGACTGACTTAAAAGTGACTGAAAGAAATGACAGAACGTACCATCTGCTGTGCCATGGACCAATAGATAGTTTACTGATTTGAAGTTCACGGCTCTGGATGTGACGGAGGAATTCTTAAAAAAAAGTTCATTCACAGTTAATATTGCGCCTTACATATCAATAATCATATATGCAGTTTATAGATTTAAAAATGGGGAATTCTTAGATCAAGGCTGAATTGTATGATATTTACTTTGTAAGAGTCTGAATTCTCTGTGGGCTTGCCCATGTAGCGCTCAGTGTACACAGCATCTGCAAATGAAAATACAATTGTGTTGTGCAGTGCAAACACATAAAGAAGTAAACATTCCTTCGTGGTGTCGAGGTCTATTCAATGTTGTGATTTTTTAGTTCAGTATGGCACTGGAGGGGGAATGATGATGATGCATATTGCTTGTGGAAAGAAACTTTGCAGTATCCTGCTGGATTTAGCGGAGATGCTGCTGCACCTTCTGCCTTATGGAAGCAGGGAATACAGAGCTATGGACGCTGATTTATCACTGTTGCTAACGAATCCGACCACTTTGTCAAATTTGGCAATGAAGCCAATGTTAGAGGGGTAAAGAGCAGGGGGCTCAGGACACAACCCTGTAGCGAGCATGTATTCACTATGATGGGTTTTGACATGCTGCTGGCCACCCTGACTGTCTGCTAACTTTCAACTTTCAGGAAGCTAAGGATGCAATTGCAGGTGCGAGTGTCAGCAATCAGCAATCTCACCTTCTCCAGTTGTTGTTGTATAATGTTACTAAAAGCAGAGCTGAAATCAACTAAAATAACCCTGGTTTAGGTATTCTTCTTCAGGTGGAGTGCAGTAAATATTGCATCATCAGCTGACAGTTTGCTTTGTGTGCAAACAGGAGGGAGTATGGGTTTGTTGGCAATATGATCTTGATGTGCTGCATGACAAAGTACTCAAAGCACTTAATTAGTATTGGAGTGAGGGCCACAGGGTGATATCTTGACAATCTGCAACACTAAATCAGTGGGTGGAGTAGTTCCTCTTTAAAAAAGTGCCAAAGCAAAATTACGGTGCTCTTAGAACAGCCTGTAGAATGAGGTTATACATAGCGGCTAATCCCTTGTGTACACTTACCATAATATTCCCACTTGGCAACTGGGGCCACAGCAATCCCACACTTAAAGAGCTTAGTCCCAGCACCCAAGGCCATTGAGGTGACATAACCCCCGTATGACTGTAGAGCAGAACAGATTATTTAGTAGATGCAAGGCAAAGGCACAGAAGAAGAGAAAACTGGTAACTTACCCAGCCCCATATTGCAATTCTATCTTTGTCGATAAAACCCATTTTAATGAACTCCCTGTAAGATAGAAATCACATTTTATCTGGGAAAAAAAAAAGAGGCATATTTGGAAAATCTGCACCTTTACTTACATTATGACACACATATTTGTAAGTGAGAAGTGTAGTGACAACATATATCACAGAAACAATTAAACATTCAGACACTTTACCTCACAGCTGTTATCTGATCTTCCACTTCAAACGTACCGAGGCGCCTGTAGATTGCATGCATTATTTCATCACCTTGGTACCCACTTCCCCTTCCATCAAAGCTGGCCACAATGATCCCCTGGGAACTGGAGAGATACGTGTCCCAGTTCAGCTTGTTGCGGTAGCTCACACTCTGACTGCAGGGGCCAGCGTACCTGCATGGGACAGCAACACCATCACATGCTACCAAAGATTTCTGTGGACCTTTTGTTGCCCTCTGAGGAGTGTTCACTTACACATCAATGAGAAGAGGATATTTTTTGGACTTCTGGAAATTCGGTGGTAACATCATTTCATACCAAAGATCTGTTGATTTGGAAAAAAAAAGTTTTGCGAAAGGAGTCAAATTGATTGAAGAATATCGTTTGTGTTTTCTTTAAAAGTTCTATGCCAATTGTTTAAAGTATGCACATACAAACATGATTCTGTGATATGTCAAAGTATTTGGAAGATAGTCATAGTCCAATGTTCAACTTGCACAAGCATGATTTGGTAACTTGAAACCTCTAGTTCACATAAGCAAAAGATTGACTCTTCAGTAATGTCACAGATACTTTCATGTCTTGTAAATATGTCTGTTAAAGACGCGAAACACTCTAAACTCTGTGTTTCAAAAAAGGAGAAAAATGAGTCGTGCTCTCTCTAATAATTGTATTCCTTTCTGTCGTGGGAAAATAAATCCACATTGTACAAAAAGAAACATTCAAAGGATGGTACGAACAACCACCTCAAGGAGGTGTTTTTGAAGTACCGAAGTAATTTCTTACCAAATCCTCCAATCTTAAAGGTACCGTGTTGCACTGTCGGCATTTGGAACTCAGAGAGAATGTTTTCCAGAAGTTTGTTGTCTTCAAGCGTGGAGAGCTCTAAAAAACATTTAAGTGAACATAATTTGATATCAAGTCAACAAGACGTTTCCATCTAACTTTTATCATTTTGTTCCATTTTTTTCATTGTGAAAGGTCATTCTTTATGTTGTACAAACCCAAAATATTATGGTAATGACGGAATTATTCATCAAGTTATTCAACTGCCTGATCAATTACTCATCATATTACAGATTTTTTTTTAAGAGTGGTTTGTTTGATCATTTATTAATAACATTTTCCTTCATAGATCAGTTTTTCATATTTGTGAAAGATTTTTGTAACATCACCAAGCACTAAAAAAAAAAAATTCGGACCAAACACTCTTTTAAAGATAAGCAGCAAATCTTTGTTCTCTGATGCAACAAAGGGGTGGGTCGATCTTCCAAAAAAAAACAAAAAAAAAAACTCCCTCCAAATATGTTTCCATAAGTAAAATGACAAACTTTGGACATATAAGAAAAAAATTATAAAAAAGAAAAAAGAAAAAGCACATAAAACATATACCTGTGCCTGAGCCCCTGTTGTCCACGAGTGTGTAGAGGGGAAAACCAGGTCCTGGTAATAAGAAAAAAAAAACACAAACAGTGGCTGAGAACGCATCAGGTTTTCTGTCGTTGATGATGACGTTCGGGGGGGAGACTGTCTAAACTCTGATTATTGCTCACAGATATTCCCCACGTGGGTGAGTTATTGCTTAAGAGAACATGTGGAAGGGTAACTGACCATAGCAGTCCATTCGGTAGAAAGAAGCGTCAAAGCTGAAGTAAGCTGAGTTGTACTGACACCTGTCCGCATACAAGTCGCAGGTGAGGCACCGGGGGGCTGATGGGCTGCTTCCAATCACAATCCTGAGGAAATAAAACGAGTAACATCTCATGTATGTTATATAAAACATTGTTCAGGGGAAACCACTTAGCTACAAATAATGTGTTTGTGAGTCATTCTGGGCTCTGAAAATAGATGAAATGCTGCAGGGGTCTGGCCATTACACAGAAGGCCGATTGACTTACTTGTAGAGATTTCTCTTTACAGGTACTCCCTTGTGCTCATTGCTCACAAAATATCTGAAGAAAAATAATTTCACACAAGTCTCACAAATATTTTTTCACCAATCTAAAAATTTAATTTCACAATTCATGGAGTTTCCCCCCAAAATATGTGGATTCATCACTCACAAAGCATCCTTTGTTAATTTGGATATATAGATAACCTCCCACTTCCCCGAGGTAATGGGTGTTGCTTTGCCCTTAAGAAAATACATTTATTCAATCACTGAACACCAAAGACATAAAGAAAGTGATGCAACAGTATATATTGTTTACAAATATGGATAAAAACACTCACATCTTTAACGTGATGAATGTGTTTGTAGCCCTGGGTATCACTCATCACTTTGTAAAAACTGAGCTTATCCTCAGCAAAGAAAAGAGGCGTTGGCATATACTGAGGAAAAAACAACATATCATCACACACAAAATAAAACTGTGGGGAATCAATGACGCAAATAACTGTATCTTTTTAGAAACTTACATGGCCAACCCAGCCTGTCTTGCTCAGTTGCTCAAATTGCTGCAGAGAGTAAAGGCATTTATTTTCAGTTAATTAGCATCTAATCACTGGATCATGAAGCCAGGGTAATCCTCAAACACCAACTAATTGGAATGCAGTGATGAGTTCCCGAGCAGACAGGTAACCAGACAAGTGTCAGCTACCTGTTTTTCTTTCCAGTTCGTTCCATCGTGGTCATACATCTGTACAACAACATGATTCTGTTTCCTTGTGAGCCACTGCACAGTGACGCGTTCGTCTGTAACCCAGGTCACTGAGCACAAAATGTGATCACTGAATAAAGGCAACAGAAAGTGACAAGGTGTTCACACGTGGCACACCACAAAGACATTGCAATTCCCTCTAATTGACAAGTTTGATTATTAAGTGATAATATATGCTAAAGAATATACAGACCCAGAGGCAATAGAAGCAGGAGGAACCACCTGTGTGCGGAGGGACGGATTTGTGGTATCAACCACAAACAGTTTCACCTTGGTAAGATTTGATCCTGCCTATACCAAAGACAAGTGTGACAATTATGATAAATAATTACATCGTATTACATTGTGAAGAAATAAATCCTTGCAAAGGCTATGTTCACAGAGAACAGCAGATACCAAGAGAACTGAAGATCAAATGGGTTAATCAAGCAAGATGCCCTGATTGATATCTTCCTTTTAAATAACTATATATTGTGATTGGAAAAGGTATATGATCCCACCTTTGGGTAAGGAACAGACACTGTCTGAGGATATTGCTCAGATCCATACCAAGAGAACTCCACTTTTTGAACTTCGGTATCATTAAATTCTGCATAAGCCATGAATTTTCCTGTTGAGGACCACCATATTGCAACATTCGACGCAAACACTTCCTCTGAAAGTGGAAGAAAAACAAAAAAAAAACTAAACATAGTAACCATACTTTATGTGAAAAATGATGCACTCATAACTTTACCTCATTCATACTAACCCTCATACACCCAGTCAGGGACACCGTTAAGAATCTCATTCTTTTTCCCATTGTGTGTCACCTGTACAGCTTCAGCACTGACATCGGACTTTAAATAAATGTTGAAGTCTGAGATGTAGGCCTGTAAAATACAATGTAAATACAGTTGATGAGATTTCACATACAATTAAAGCCCGTTCTCACATCAAAATTCACAAATCAAGTGCAACGAAATATCCACAAGAAATGATCATTCGGTCTATTTTTCAAATTCAAGGATTTAGAAGTAGCTGAAATACTGGTGAAGTATTGGTGCAGACTTACACATTTGTTTCCTGTTGGCGCAAAGGTAAAGTACTGTATGACAGGTGGAAGGCTCACTGGTGTAATGAATGTTCTACAATGAGACAACAAAAGCATTAAGAGGGATAATCATTATTTATTAGTCTGATGTTGTCCCGAAGGTGAAAAACGAGGCCACTCTAAATGCCAGTTGTTTGCCAATGTGATTAGAGAACATTAGAGGGGTGTGTGGAAATCACAAATCAAGGTGAAGTTAATTTAACAGAAGTTATGTGTTCTGAATGCAGTTAGTATCCACCTTTAACTTTAAAACTGATCAGATATATACCAAATTAAAGGTTTTTGTCTAGTAAAAGAACAAATATCGAGTGGACATATATTAAAAGAGTATTTACAGTGTGTTTTGACTGAATTTCTGATTCCTCTGTCATCTGTGTAAACAGACTTTGCTGCTAAATAATGACAGCAGAGACGCCCATACACAAACACTTTCATCTTCTGTCATTTGTTTAACCAGTGAATTACCGCACATTGAATTACAATCTGCGGCAGCAGTGCAACTTCAAGCCCTAACTACAGTTTACGTAAAGGGAGGGTAAGCCTCTGTAAAAACAAGCTTGACAGTTGCTGACAGGAGTTTTCATAGATAAAGAGTGTCCTTTTATATTTACTCATCGTGCCAGCACAGAAATGATTATCAATCCAATAATTCATTGTGCTTGTGGTTTCAGAGCTTTACAAAGTACATATAATGGTAGAAGCTTGACAGGATACATACTGTTTTATCTTGATAAACCAATGTCCAACACAAAGGATGAACAGTAAGTTAATGTAGTTCAGTAAAGTTAGTCATTTACAGTCAATATTCAATACTCTAAGGTCCTGTTGTTAATATAGGGTATTTACAGCAGTTCATTACAGTGTATGCCCTAAGCTGAGAATCCATATAGCTCATGGATTAGCATCAGGAGAAGAATTGCTGTACAGAAGGAATATTTAACGCTGATATAAGCAGCTGGTTATGTTACAACAGTGATCTGGCAAAGTTAATATAAGGAACTTTCTGACACTGGAAACACGGGAAACTGACTCAACATGCCACGCTAACACTTTTTTTTTTCTGAGAAAACAAAAGAGTTTCGTTCTGCTACGTGAAATGTTGATGTGTTTTTGGGTTCTGCTTATGTGTTTTGCTCCTCAGGACCAACAAAAGACAGAGAGTGGCCTTGCCTGTAATAATCTATGTTGCTGCCGTTGTCTCGAGATCACGAGTTGATTGTTCAGTTATATTGGGATATCAAAGCTGGTTTTTGTGTGAAGTTAATTCATCTTGATTAAATCTGCTATTTGTTTTCTAAAGCTCGCGATATTCAAAACAAGTTTTAGTTTCACAAGATAACAAGGTGATTTATTGTTCATTGTTGCTATCGTGGCATTAGGGGAGGATCTACAACACCGAGTCAGGGCATGTATATGTAATTCTGAGTTGAGTGTTAAGTCTTCCCCTCGAGCAAACACAGTGGTGTCTTTTGACATAGTTAATAGTTTCATCAGCTCTGACACGCTTTAGCCTGTAGTTACAGTTCTTCAGGTTATTTAGGTGTTCCAACTTTTTGATATGACAGCAACATACTGAGGTGTGTACAAGTAATATATAAGAAAGCAATAAAGACAGGGCTACTTACGACTTCTCCCTGTCATAGATGGAATATGAGGCTGTGTATGAATGTCTCCATTTCTGTAGGATTGAAAAAAAAAACCAACCGTTTTCACATTTTTAAGCAGGTTTTTAATGATAAGCCACTTGAAGCGTTTAACCAAATTGAACGAACAAGAATAGAAAGAACATTCACTGGGGACCTCTCACCTTTGTGTAATTGCTTTCAAAAGCAATGTATTTATAATCACCTGACAAAAAGTAATCACTGGCATCCACTTTGGCCTGAAATTGAAACACAAACATTAGGATAAAACATATCATAATATATCACACTGTGTTTGTTGTTGTAAAGAATGTCCAATTAGAGAAAGCAGATGTATTACAAAGGTTGAATTGCTCAAATACAGTGACTTCTCCGATGTTTCAGCATCGTGAAGAAAGACATTCCCATCCCTTGTTTTATGCAGATACTCCTTATCTGCGGACACAAGGGACCATAAACCACATTGCAGGAAAGTTTCTGAACACCACATGCATGACTGACTTGTTGCTCAAAAGGTTACCCAACACAACAGAGGGGGATCTGACCGACAGTGGTACCTGATATCCAGTACAAATTGTAGGATCTCTTCAATATGGTGTCATTGAAGTAATCATCAAGAGTGAAAGGCCTTTTGGTGGCTCCAGATTCTAAACAGATGCACAAGTTTTTGTTTTGTTTTAACACAACCAGAGGCAAATGACATCACAAAGCCGGCTCGAGCAGCAAATTGCCCATTCATGAGATGTTTTGCTGAAATCAAACGACCAAACTTTGCAGTGTGGTTACACACAGAAAAACTTCAACTTGAGCAGGCACATAAAGGAAGAAAAGGGAGCAACAGGCCGGACTTAGAACTTACTGCTGTACAAAACTGCTGGGATTGTTATTAACGTGATGACGACAGCCGCCCCTACCACTCCCCACATCACCTTGCTGCAGCCCTGTGAAAGGTGACGGAAGAAAGATAAAAAACAAACAAAAACACATCTGAAAACACAAGCTGTCGCTGCTGTCTGTCATTCGGGAGCCTCTTCATCTAACGAGTTACACAGACTGCCCGCAGCTTTTACATCTTTCCTTTACCTTTAGAAGACCCCCACCCCAATACTTGAGCTGATGGTAAATCGATTACTGACCATGATAATGCTGAAGTCGCCGCGGAGCTCTCAGTCTAATAATCCTTTAGAGTCGCTGGCGTGTTTGAAGCGTCTTGCAGCTGGGCGAACATACTCTCACAGCAGAACACCCGCGACAGCAACTTTCCACTAAATGCGGCAACATGAACAGTAGCTCCGTCCTACTTTACTCAGAGCTCCCTACACTTCCCGCTGCATTCCTGAGAGCAGTCCGACAGCACAGAGATGCCTCCCTGAAATCCGCTGCGCAACTTTCCAGGAGCTCACTTAACTTAGGAAGTGGCTTTTTTTTCTTTTCTTTTTTTTTTTTTTTTTTGCCGAGGGCGCAAGTCACTCACGCAGCCGACGCGAGAAAGCAGACAAACCGGCTTTTCCTCTCTGTTAATTGAACTTTTATCCCGCTCGTGGACGACTATAGAAGGTCTGTGGCTGTGCATTGAACTGAATTGAACGTTGACAATAACAATGTCGGGTAATGGACTCAGTCCATTGATTTAAAACTCAAGGATGCAGAAAACTCGAAAAAGAGTGTTTAATCGGTCAGGTGATCTATGTGAAGGTGGACACAAGGGTTAGGAAGCCTACTTTTAAAGATGGAATAGTCTCAATAGCAGCAACTCGCTGACAGATGAGTTAGACGGAGAATCAACAGCACCTGTTTGTGTGCATGCGAGTTGACAGGTGGGCTCCGAGGGGCTATCACAGGCTCACTGGCTCCCATCTCATGAGACAACACGCGTTTCAGAGGACAATATGATTTTATTATTCATTTTTACAGTTCAAGTCATCGCTGCAACAACTCACTGCAGTATCCGTTACACACATCTCTGAACACATTGGTAATTTGGCAATTGCATTGCCTTACTGTACTTTTAGGAAAAAGGAAGGAAAAATAAGTGCGGTGGACACGCAATTAAACCAGTCACCATCAATCTCACAATTTAGCAGGGAAAGGTGGAATTTCATTTAACAGTGTGAGAGGTACATGGGGTTAAAAATCACAAAAATGGCTGAGAATAAAAAAGCTACAATAGAAATCAGTGCTTTTTTGTTTAGTCGTGTTATACTGTTTCCTCCTCATCTGGGCTCTGCTCCATCAGGGCGGCATATTCAATGTAGTTGAAGGCAGGAAACCTGACGGGGAGTTCACTCCACCTGGTGCAATTGCTCAGCTTTTTTCCACTTATGTTCACCACAAAGTTTTTCACATGGAGACAGGGGCATTCAATCCCACGGTACATCATCATCGAACCCCATTGCTGCAAGAAAACATGGAAACACGCAACATAAAACATCTGGTGCACAAAGTTTCAGTTCAGGTTCATCAATAAACCAAGCAAGGCTAGTTCAGCGACTACCCTGTAGAGCTAATAAATAGCTAATTCACGCCATCTTGTGCCCTCGTGTGACTTTGAGGAGCTAAAGTCTTAACCAGTGGCGGGACCAGAACATTTTTAATACAAGGGTGGCTGGGATGAGACCATTACTCTCAGTGGGGTCGCACAGAAACTGATGTCTCAGTTATTGCTTTCCTAATTGGTTGTATTTTATGTAATTCTAAATACAACAATAAGCTGTCATCAGCAAATGCTACGTTTGGTAGTTCTGACTGGAAAAAACCTTAGGTCTGTGCTAAGACTAAAGCCGATGCATTTTACCCGTCTGTCATATACAGTCCGATCAGTTGGCAGCACATTAACGCAGAAACTAGCCTCTGCGTATGCAGCCATGTCAGTTGGAAACAGAAAAGCGAATGGGCATGTAGTGTTTTCCAAACTGTTAAAACAATTCTTTTAAGATTCACAGAAGATCTGATGTGTTACCCCGACCAAAAACAACTTTTGAGGAAGGACCAGAAACACATTTACCTGGCCACACTCTTTGCAGGCTATGGTGCCATTGGTCTCATAATCCAGAAGTCGCTCCTGCAGCGCAGTGTTTTCCCTCTGAATGAGAAGTTTGCTGTGGAAAACGCAGTCTCAACATTATCAGAGCACATACAACGACAACAACAAGCATACAGAAATAGAGTCAGTTCTGAATTGTGTTTCATACCTAAACTCTGGGGTAACATTGACTCTGTGCATATTTTCAATGATTTGGACGTCTTCGCCGGTGCAGACATGTCTGCTGCAGTTTCGACAGCTAAACTTCACAGCAGACGGCCTCTCATTCTTCATGGCTTTCTGATTCTGCTTTGTCTGTCTCACCTTTTCCTCCATTATAGCCTGAAGCTGAAACTCAGTGATCTGATGAAAGTACAACAAAATAAATAAATAAAAGAAAATCTTGCAACAACGTGGATGGAAAGAAAAAAAATGTCAACATTTACTTATGTACCTGTTTTTCATAGTCTGCTTGATTTAAGGCTTTGATTTTCTTAATGGCTTTGTCCATCATGTCCTCACGGTATTCATTGACACACTCCTTCTCAGCCACTCCAGAGTTCTTGACATCAACCACGGTGTAAGTGCTGTCCTCAGCTCTTCCTCTGCCTTGAGACTGCAAAATGTTATGGCTGTGTTAAAGACAAAGTAAACGACCACTTCCTGCCACCAGTCGCTGCCACGAGGCACTCTAAATGGACGGCGCTCGCATCTGCTCGCAGTGTTAGTGAACCTTGAAAACGTAAGTGAGTCAGAGGTCTGATGCTAAGCCAGGTGTTTGCCTGAGATTGAAAAGAAGAAGAGAATGGCCTTGTCTAATTTACTGGCCTTTACACAACTGCACACACATTTCAGAGCAGTGTTGCTCTGAAAACTGGGGACTGAAAATGTATGCTATTGTCTTTATGGATTGGCATTATATGAATACAACTTGCATGATTTAGAAACTTGAATGAATTAGCTTAATGCAAATGGGTTACATCGTGGTGGTGATAGGTATAAGAAGAGAAGCCTCGACTCTAAACGAGGCGTTTTATACAGTTCAACAACAGACTTTTACTGAGGGAGAATGGAATTCTTTGATGTTGATATTGGGCTTTGCAACTCCATCTACAGGCCAGACATACTGAGCGGAAGGGGGAGAAAAAGGAGCACAACATCACATCTTAATCAATGGACAAAGAATAATGGTCGCCACAGTTCAAGCCACTGACCTGAATCATAGCGATCTCGTTGGTCACAAGACCATATCGGATAACAAAATTGCAGGCTGGTATGTCCAAACCCTCCTCGGCCACCGTGGTAGCAATCAGCAGGTTCACTTCACCCATGAAGAATTTTTTCAACACATCCCTTTGCTCCGCCTGAGGAGGAGAATTTTCAGATGCAATTTACACATGAAGTGCTCGGGATATTAGAGACAAACGTAGGGTAGCCCGTGCAGCGTGCGCTCACAGCAGTCATGGGTTTAACGTCACTCTGGTCTCCTCCTCCAATCACATAGGAAGGTTTCACTCCAATGTCAGCAAATTTGGGGTTTTCCTGAATCCACTGACTTAGAGTGATGGCGCTGTGACGTGTTTTGGTGAAAATGATCCCTCTGGCCTCTGTCCTGCTGCTGAACTCCTGCAGGATTTTTGTTCTCAGTTTTGACAGGCTGTCGTTTTCATACTCTGGAATCTTTGCAAGCCTCTCCAGCTCTTCCTTGCTTCCTGCAGGAGATAGAGTTCAAAGAACCGAGGGAGATCTTCACATTAGCAAGATCACAACTGCAGCCATACCCAGCTTAGCGAAGTTTAGAAAAAGGACTGGAAAATGGGGTGAAAGGGATCATTAAAATCCAGCTACCTACAATTCCAGAGCACACTATTGTAAATAATGCTTTAAAACTCACTATGTCTGGTTGAAAGAGGTTACTACAGTACCTTGTTTTTTTATGTCAAGCTAAAACTGTAGACTTCAACAGGACCAAGCTTATTTTCCCTTTTGATTTGTTTCAAATTTAATTTTAAACTATTTTATTACACTAATAATAGGGAGATTTTGGGAGCTGGATTTTGTTCCCCCACTTTTCCCGCCTTTATGCTCTTAGCATAAAGAGAAAGCATTCATCTTTACATTTCATATTTGGAAGAAAAGCTAATAATGGTATTTACAAAAATGTCTAGTCTATTGCCCTAGAATAATAAAAGACAAATCCCAAGAATGACAATACCTTTAAACAACTTGAAGAGGAATCTCTCAGTTTCTGTTATTTGTATCTTCTCCTCATCGTCAGGGGCAGTTTTTTTCTTCATTTGCTCCTCGTGGTATTTGTTCAGGTAACTGAGAGCATCCCGCATGCGGATGGTGTTGCTAAGAACCAGGCCCTCGTTGTACCTGCGAAGGTAATCTGCACAAACTCGCACGGCCTGATCTTCCTCTTTAGCAGCTAATGAATGGAGACAAACTCTTTTTTTTTAGTCCCAAGGGTTAGTGCGTCTTAGATGGTTAATGAAAAAAAAAAAAAAAAAAAAACCCACAAAACTGAGAGGGTAGTATTTTGTAAAAAAAAAAAATGAAACAAAATAACTCTTCTTATCATTCTATAAGACAACAAATATATTGGGGAAAAAAAAACTCTTCGAAAGAGCTTTTCTCAGCATCTTACACCCCTCATCCAGCCCTTCTACTTTTCCACCTTTAATCTAAAATGCCCCTGAAACGCTTTGATAATTAATATCACTGAAGTTGAGCAGAAAAATCTGTGCTCACCCTGTCGCTCTTTCT
The DNA here is from genome assembly GCF_027942865.1 of Odontesthes bonariensis. NCBI lineage: Eukaryota > Metazoa > Chordata > Actinopteri > Atheriniformes > Atherinopsidae > Odontesthes > Odontesthes bonariensis. The sequence continues at coordinate 22,669,089 of NC_134517.1, read as the reverse complement.
GAACGGCCCACTGTTCGTAATTCTGAGAGCCCAGGTCACAGGTGGGGCTCAGCTTGGCGTGATCCTGAATGGTGTTCATGATTCTCTTGATTACTTGACCAAAGGGATCCTGAAAAGGATATTTAGTTGTTCACACAACACTGTATCAAAAACATGTAGACATCTCAACTTAATATGGATTTGGAGTCAAGTCGATTAACTAACAGTAACAGTGTAATAACATTTTCCTTTGAAACATATGTACCTGTTTTCTATCTTCCACAGTCAGAATTGTTTTCTTTATGGCCTTTTTGAAATCCCCAAGGCTCATGATTTTGGAAGCATCCAAGTTTGCGCAAATCTACAAAAGAAATCCACACGTTTGAGCTGTTAAAAGTAAGGCGGACTATCACAGTATTACCCACTTTCTGAAAACCCACCACAGAGTTGAAACCATATGGCTGTTATTTGATATGTCAATAAAAGACTTTCCAGGCCATAGCCTCTGACATATTAGATTCCATTAGCTAATATTTTCCGACATAGGCTAAGATGTCCTGACATTTGTGCCTATACGAGTGTGGACAACGCTTCAGAACGGTATTTACACGCAGTATGTGCTCCTCTGCTTTCTGCATTTTTGTGGCTTTTCCAACCCCTGGCGAGGCAGTCAGGCCCAGGATCTGAGGGAGGGGCACGGTCTTCTTCTGCTCCTTCTTGAGCCTTCTGTTCTTGTGCTTCTGCTTCAGGTATCGCATCATTATGTGATTGTAGACTCCTCCTTTCTGAGTGTGGTGACACTCATCTATGACGATCAGTGACAGATCTGAAAGAGCAGATAACACACAAAAATGAGCATGCGATAAAAATTCACATCATGGATGCTGGGTGGCCATAGGAAGGATAAATACTGCAGAGCAGCCTTCGGTGATTCTTTGGTATGATTGTTGCTTGCTTTTGATAAAATGATAACATCTATCTCATCTCGTTTCTTTCACGACTCAGAAAGGCTACACATTTCTTAACAAAGAGCTGCCATTTTTATCTTGTTTGCTCGTGTTTTTTTAAATAAAACAAGGTGATTTCCCTCACAGATTACAGCAGTGAGACAGATCCTCCCACACCAACCAGCACTTTTGTAGGAACATTTGACACAGCACTTTAAACCACACAATAACATCTATCGGACAGCCCGTCTGCGACAAAACTAACTCCGGATGACTTGCATTTGTGGAAGCACGGTGAATCACAATTAATAAAGTTTAACCGGTGTGATTCAAATTCATCCCTGGGGAGAAGGAGAATGTCGAGTGGCAGCTTGATGGATTGCTGATGATAGAAGCTCTCATGTGAATTTGATCAGCCACACACTGATGGCTTGAACAGACGTGTGGCCTGGAAACCAGGAGAGAGAGCGAGAGAGAGAGAGAAAAAAAAAAAAAAGTACATGCTTTCAGGCGTTTCGACAAACAGCATATGTTCCTCCGAGGTGGCTATTCCACCTTGGGCTGGTGAATGCCAACAGGAGTGAACAGCAGAGTCGGAAGACTTTGACAAGATCCGTGTCGGGGGAAATGCTGCTCTGAGTCCTCTGGGTGGCTTTTCTATTCCAGAATGTGTCAATGTCTGCAGTTAGGTCCAGGACAGATTTTATTTAAAGGTTCGAAAAAAAGAAAGAAAGAAAGAAAGAAAAAAAAAAAACCTCGAAAGATCTGGACTGAATGACGAAGATGATATGAAATATCAATGTGGATAACATAAAATGACATAAATTTGAAACAGTATGAGCTATATGTTGTTTTTAAGTGGGTTAAAAATAATATGTCCCTCCAATATCCACAAGAATATATTAGGAGTGTTTCAATGTTGGAATTTGCTCTGGTGAACTGGGTGGAGTAAGTTGAAGGTTATTGCATTCCAGTGAAACTTGGTCTAAATGTGAATGCTTTATGGAAAAAAAAAACAAAAAAACAACTTCCACCTCAGAGCGAATTTTGATCCTTTTTTTTTTTCCTTTGGAGATTCCAGTTGTGCCAACTGGAATTTGTTCACTGGGTAGTGTGGGAGACTGATCCTACTGCAGGAAAAGAAAACTGTGAACCTGATGAATTTTTTTTCAGAAAATGACGTGAAATCATACCGCTCAAGTGCACCCCTTCGTCCTCTCCATCGTTAGCCCTTTCCAAGTAGTTTTCCAGGATCTGGGCCGTGCAAATGATGATGTCATTTCTCTGCACAATCTTGGCAAAGGAGATCTTTAGTTGCGAGTCTCCGCTGACTTTCTCCACTTTATTTGTGTGCCTCAGAAAGGGTAAGAACTCTTTGGTGTAATGCTGCTCAACGAGAGGAATCTGCAGGGCACAAGAGCACGAAACACTTTCATGATTTTTTTAAAACTGGCAGAAAAAGAGGCTGCGCTGTTTCTATTTCTACACAGCTCCCGATGATTTAAAGGCTTGTTTGTTTTGGCACTATGTTGACGCCCACCACAGCTAAATATCGTCAGGATATATGTCGTCTTTATTCACTTTTGCTGAAGGCAGGGAGCGTAAAATTAGTTGTGTAATGGTGGACAGGATGTCTTGCTCACTGTTTACAAAGGCATAGACACCCTTTTCTGCCCAGACACAACTAACCATGTTATTGTTCTGTTCTTTTCGGGGATGGAAAAGTGCCCCTCTGTTGTGGCTTTCAGTCACATAGGATCTCTACTTCACACGCTCTTTAGAAAAAACAAGCGCATAGTTTTAAAGCTGCAAAACCAAACAGAGTTTTCTCTTCCAGTTTGAAGTGAATCCGACTTATCCAAGAAGCAAGGAGTGCAAGAAAATATCTGAAATGTATGACAGGGAACTTTGTGGTTGGGCTGACCCACATGTGCAAATTAACTGGGTGTTTTCCTTGGAACTGAAATGGACAAGAGAGGGTTAGCATAATAGTAAAAAGCCCTTAAGTCAGATACACGAGACTCATATTGTCGTACCTTATTCACCAGGACAACCACCTTTCCTGGTTTTCCCTCCGCCTTCCTGCTGTCCAGGTGTTTCTCTGTAATATATACAGCGACTCTGGTTTTACCACTTCCTGTTGGGAGGCATATGATGATGTTTTGCCCCTCCAAGGCAGGTCTGGCGACTTCCATCTGATAATCCCAAAGAACAATTTCATTTTCTTCTGGGCCTCTGGCCGGTGCCGCTGCTAGGTCACTTCCATCTGCAACACAGAGCAGCGATTCAGATTAAACTTCTGTCTGTGTCAGCAAGCCACAATTACACACTCTTCCAGCAAGAAGACTGTTTGACATAGTTTGTGGTTTTGATATAATAGCGAAATGTCTTCCTGAGGCTGCTGTTAAAAGGGGCAAAAATGAAATGTATAATGGTATACAGGATCACTTTTTCTTCGTCAGGCTGCTGATTTCAATCCACAGAAACACTGAAATATGTCTTCACTGCACTGCATATCAAGCTACCGAAAGGTCTCTTTCGAGCCATATTTGCTTTGCAGAAATAATACTTAAACAATGGACTGAAAGGGGGCCAGTATATGTACCAGATATCATTGTTCAAATCCAAAGAGGTAAATAGTCTAAATCTAAAACTGAAAGTCAAAAAACATTGGCAAAGACACACTAACAGCAGGAGCCGCGTCCTCCTTTGGAAGCTTACTTCTGCATGCGTTTACACATGATTCAGTGTGTCATTGCATGTCACTTCAGTAATTTTTTCCTTGTGTCTTCTAAGTAGTGGAACATCGTCTCTTTTTCCTCTTTGGAAGCAGACTTCATGTGATCTACTTTAGTCAGTTCTGAAGTTGCTGGCAGGCTGTGACTCATCCACTCTGTCTAGGAGGCTCAGGGATAATTCATGACTAAGGCACAACGCAAAATGCATGTGTACCCCCCTCCCTGTGACCCTCTCCTTTCCTAGTTCCACATTTCCCTTCAGTTACGAGTTCAAAACCTCAGGCGTTTTTTTTTTTTCTATGCAGACAGCTTTTAATTTTCCTCAAAGTTGATATGCCAGAGGTGAAACTGCTGTTTAAAGCAACTGCATGTAAGTAAACACAAGCCTGTACTGATGGAGGGATAGAGCTTGAACAATAATAAGAAAATTGGTCTGTGAGGCCCCATCAGCTTTTTCCAGACACTAGAATAAATGGGGCGGCAAACAGTCAGTGTTTTTTTTAATAGTTCTCCAATAAGAACTGAAGTCGGTTCATTTTAGAGGACACGCAGATCCTTCTACACACGCCTCACCTCGCGGCTGGTGGAGCAACTGCGCATAGAGAAGTTTGTTATCGAGCTACGACAGAGACGTGAGTTTTGCACCAAAGCCGGTAAAACAATATTTGAACGGGTGGCAACTTTTTTGAATAAGCGCATTCAAATGTGGGAATCTGTGCGAATCCTTTGACAAAATTGTTCAATGATTTCATTATCCAGTCAGGAGCGGACACGTCTGATTAAAAAGCCATTACGCTTGTGGCGAAGAAGGCCTGACCCCTGGCTCTGTGGGTGGATATTCAAGCTGCACTTGAGCAGATTTGTTTGGCCAACATGCACACATTTGAGTTCATCTAAACAAAACATTTTTACACATTCTAACATCAGAATATGTTTAAACAAAATGTTTTCATTCTATCAAATATTCTGATATGCAGTCACAAAACCTACATCCATGGTTTAGGGCTTTAATACCTCTGAGATTCATTATATATATATAAAAACCTACAAAACCCTTCCAGCGCTTCCTCATTTCGGATAGTTATTTGTTCCACCCCATTAGGTGACTAGAATATCCTTTTGTAAACTTCTCTTTTCTGTAATTAAATGCACTTTACAATGAGCAAAATGCAATCGGAGGCGATAACGATGGAGTAGCTTTTGAAATAATCAAATTGTGTTATATGCGATGGATTTTCCTGCGTGTGTTAAGGTTATCTGGGGTTCAGCTTAGGCATTAGGGCTCACATTGGGGTAATTAGGGGTAATTCTGGGCCCTTTAATGTTTGGGTAAATGGTTGCTTGCTAAAGCGACGAGGAGTGTGCTCAGTATGACACTAAAAGAAAAATCAACTATGATGAGGAAATGAACGTGTATAAGTGACGGAGAGAGTAAATCTTTGGACAAACAGACATTTGCCTTGCAAGGACACAGGAGGCTGGTCGGATCTCAGCATAAGTGAAATGACAGACGCATGAGTAAGATCCCCGCCGCTGCACTACAGCCAATACAGAGTGTTCCTCTGAAAACTGATATCTCAAATCAGTTCCTGAGTGTTATGGCTTTGACCAAAATTTCCACAACAGTATAAGTCCAGAGATGCGGAGGAAGCCAGCGCCTCACAGCTACCTGAGTGAAAATACTCCACTGCAATTTGCTAATATGGAGTCAGCATATGGTTTTCATTTGAGGCCCCACATTGTTCAGTCACTGGTTCTTTATGGTTCACACATGGAAATTATTCATTGGTGAGGAGCAGCCAGGATGGAAAAAATGTTCCACCTAGTCTAATTCTGCCTTTAGGATACAAAGGGGGTAACTACAGATCTAACAAACATTTGTGTTTTTGCGGCATGAGCTTTCTTGGTTTTTGCAGGCGCTCCACTGTGGCAGAACCCAAACGCCCTACTTAAATTACTAACAGACGTTAAATGATGACATCAGCAGGGTGAGTGAGGGTGAATGAGTCCCACCTGGCTGTGAGGGTCCCATGCTGTGTGGCGGGTCAGCACTTGCATACAGATCTGAAAAGATATCAAATTCTTTATAAAAACATACACACGAAAGGCAAACTTTATCGCCTTGCTCACAGTGGAGGGAGACGCTAAAAGCGTCCGCTCATCTATACGATTAAAAGAACAAGAACCTCTAAGAATGCAAAACCACAAACGTCTAGTTCTACTCTTTCTACTTTCAGTACAGAAACAACTATCCACAAAACTCAACAAAAAACACAGATGTTGTTGCATTTCCCTCATTGTTGTTATTTCGTGAAACATCTTTGTGTTTTCCGGGAGGTGGGTGCTCTGAAATGTCACCTTTCCGCTTTCACCTGTGTGTTTTGTAGTGTTTTGTGAATTGTCCTGTACATTTAACGCCCAGGACACACCCACTGAAAACCAAATTTGACAGTTTTCCAGTGTCCATGTTTCTGACCCAGTTAGAACAATGAGCATCAAATTAGGGACCTGCGGATTCATCTTGAGGCTCCTCTGTTACACTGAGCACAACAGGCTCTGAGCCTTCAGCAGCCGCCGGAGTCTCCTCCGCTGTGGCTTCACTTCCTGTTGGTTCACCTTTGGGTGAAGGCTGTTTCCCATCTGATTACATGAGGAAATAAAGAAAAAGAAAAAACGACAAGAATCATGAACTACAATAAACTGATAAGACAAGGTCTTAAGAGTGTATTAAAGACTATTATCTATAATGGCTATTAATAATAATGACTTCTAATGAGGCTGGATTAAAGTTACTGTGAGCCAGCTTTTATCACTGATGTGCAATGGCTTTCTTTGCACAACCCGTCTCAACCACACCGACACATCTCTGGTTTTTACTGTAATGGGTGTGTCTGTTTCGATTGAGGCAGAAACCGCACACCCACCCTGCTTCTTGTCAGGTGATCCTCCAGTCAGCTCGTATAGGGATTTGTGCTCAGTGCGTCGCAGAATATCCAGGAACTGCGAAAACCATCCTGGCCGACGCCTCACAATCCTGCCCAGCAGTTCAGCAGCGCCGCTTCTGTTTCCTTTGTTTCTTGTTTCGGCTAAAATCTAAAAATAAATAAATAAATAAATAAATAAAAAGTCAACACGTTAACTGGAGTCGATCTGGCAGACAATCGGAGGTGGGTCTCTCTCTCTCTCGTCGCCTCAAATGCGTTCAGACTGTAGATGCATCTAGTCTGCCATCTTGTGGCGCCAGTGTCCCTGCACTGACATTTGGATTTGTTTATTAAAAAGTTGAATATGAAAGGTTACACTGCGTGAAGTTATCAGAAACAACACCCGTTTCCTTATCAAGCAATCGCGTGACACGTTTAAGCGCATTCTGCACCTCCCTGAGGCTTTTAGCCTACTTTTACTTTGCTCCTCCACAACATGAACAGAAGTGACCACCAGTAGATCTGACAGCCCACCCTCGCAGCTTTGTGCAGCTTGACACATCTTGAGCTACTTACTTGCTCCTTCTCCTCATTGGTGAGGAGCTCCTGAGAGAAACAGTGGTTACACACTTCTTCTGTCTTCATGTCCTCAAGTTTGGGGGCCAATAACTGGATAAGCCGGACACAGTAGTCATTCTCGGCTTCGTCTTTTGGGTCCGGGGGGTTTGAGTCCAAATAGTCCGCTGCTAGTTCACTGCCTCCCCGTGACAAGGCATCCACGAAGGCCCTGAACCAGCCTTCGGTGTGCGGCTGCTCAACGACTGCGCTGATAAGGACATTCGCAGCCAAAGCGTTGCCGTCGGTTCTCGCCTTTTGTCTGATCTGCTCCCTTCGTGTGGGTTCGATAAAAAATAAATGGTTGACAACCTGCTCCACCGCGATAATCTCCTGCAGCCGCGGCCGTAAGTCCTCAATGAGCCGCTTGCGTATGTCATCGGTACTGGCTGCCATTGGGACATCGAACTGCTGATAAAAGCAAACAGTGACTGTGACTGTTGGACTGGAGTTAAAAACCAACCTCAGTCAAAATGATGATTCACTGCCGTCCGGGAAGTCCCTGTACAGGAAAGTGAAACTCTTTCTCATTCGTTTCTCCCTAAACGAACCATGACTTACGGTGGCCACTAGATGTCACCAGCTGCCTGCTGCACTTCCATTATCTGTTTTTAAGAACACTTGCTTGATAATACATATAAACTAAGATTAGAGTTTTGTATACAGTAATCATATAGATGATAATATAGAGTAATATTATAGAGACCATTTGTACCATTTGTTTATTTCAACACAGTCCTTCTATTTTATATGTAAAAGTGGCACTTTCATTGTCTAAATAATTCCCAGACTGCATTTTAACAGACACTTACATGCCTGGAGTCCACTTTTTAATACCCAGCATGTTTCACTAACTTATTTATGACTTTGTTTAGCAAACCCATAGATTTGCAAGACGGTGAACCCCTATTCTTGACGCAAATGACGCAAAGCCGACATATCAGACATATATATATTTTTTGAGTTTCCATGTGTTCAATTTTACGTCGAAAAGAAAGCAAGCAAGAAAAAAACAAACAGTCGAAGGTGCTGAGGTGAAGTTGAAACATTCCCCTTTGGTCTGATGAATACCAATTTGAAAACATTTTTGGAAATTATGGACAGTTTGGCATTCAACCCAAAGAGAAGAGGAGAGGAATCATCTGGTTTATTTGGCAGTGCACTTTTGAAAAGCCAGCATTTCTGGCCTTACGGATGATGCAATAGTTCACATGGCAGAAATAACTGGCACACCTGTGTGGGCATGATTAATGATCAACAAAATACACTGCAATATCTTAAAGTGACATAAGCTGAAAGTCACACGTCTTTTTTAAGCAAGTCCTTGCACGTTTCAGCGAGGCAAGGCCAAACCACGCTCTTTATTTACTGTATTAGTACATGGCTTCATGGAGTTCAGATGTTAAATCGGTCTGCCTGCATTCCACACTTATTATTTGGAACACTATAATAGGCAAATGATACAACAAAGACAGTCATTGTGACACCTACAGACTGTTGTTAAAAGAATAGGCAAACAGGACAGCTATAAATCTGACTGTCCCATTGTGTGTGTGTGTGTGTGTGTGTGTGTGTGTACTGCTGGTTTCAAATTCAAAATGAGAATTCATCTTTCAAAAGAAAAACAAGAAATTTCAGGTTTCAAGAGTTTATATGTTTTCTTTCAAATTTAATATTTTAATCAGAGGGTTTCAATGATATGCAAATCAAGACATTTAGTTTTTCCTTATTTACATTTTACATGGTGTCCCTACTTATGCTCAACGATGCATCGCATCCATTTGCAACCCTTTTACTCCACCTAAGTGCTAAAGTGCCCCCACATTTGTATTACAGGTCATACACGTAATTAATTATGAAATGCAGGTGTCAGTTAAATTAAGGTTAACTTGTGGTCAGTGTTCGGAGGCCTGTGACAACATCGAATCCCCCCTAAACCCACAAACAGTCCGTCCATATGCAACTAACAACAGTAACAAATAACTGCCTACAATAATCTCTGGATAATTCATGTTCATCTCTCGGTTTTGTATATAGAAAAAATAAATACAAATAAATATGTACGAATTAAGAGAAAAAGGGAACACAAGTGACACAACAGCGACTTTGTATTTTCATTTATTGCTTCCACAGCTTCAAAACAGGCATATTCACTACTCTGTTTTACTATAGACTCTCAAATAATTCATTCAGTAAAAAATAAAAATAATATTATTTACATTTTGTAATGAGATGTATTTCTTTTCTACAACTTTTGAATAATAATTTACTTTAATGTACACTGGTCAAAACTGTATAGATTAACAACAGGATTCATTTATGTATATTTCGCTAAATATTAAGATACTAACTTAGCATTTGGATTTGTTGTATAGGCACAAGACCCTTTTTGGGCCTGCATATGCGCAAGTGCTACTGTAACTTTCCCTTAAATACCACAATGTCTCCCAATTCACTCTTGACATACCATGTACCAAAAAAAAAAAAAATATGCTGACATCATTTTAAACTGTTATGTGCTACTTTTTGTTTACAAACAGTGCAAGACAGTAAATATTTAGATAGAAAAAAAAGACCCTCATGCACTGCTTTGTAGAAATGCCTACATCATATTTGTCTGTCAGAGGCCTAGCTCTGGGAAAACAGCAGAAAATCCTCAATTCTGCGCGTTTCATTTGCCTAAACAAGCATGTGTGATGTGTTTCTGTTGACATATCGCTGTACAGTAGGTGCACATCAGTGACTACAGTAATAATGCACATTATCTAAAGAAGAAAACTATAGTATACTAAGTTTTGTATATTGCAGTGCAATTGTCCAAAACCCCTGAGTCACACTTCAGAGAAGACAGGCATACAACTAATGATAAAAACTGATCTCACACCTTCAGAATAATGCCGTATTACACTAATAGCTTCAGAACGTTCTTTTTTAGCTTGTGTGTGTCACCCGTGCAGGCTCTAACATCAGTGACCAGGTTCATCAGTGTGTCCATGTTGCCAGTATCACGCAAGTTCCTTTGTCCCAGGAGAGGAAGTTCACAGTATGCCTCACCACAGCCTTGTCCGTGCCTCAGTGTCACTTGCTAGGGAACAATTTCGGAAACTAGAATAAAAACAGCCGAGTCATCATTTTCCTAACAAAGTCACCTTGCACTTCAGTACGATACCAATGAGGACACAAAGCGACGCTGGGCCCTAATTTTGGCTCGCATCCCTCTTTCAAAGTCTCAAGCTGCACAGGTCAACAGTCTGAACAAGCATCTGCGTTCACCAGCTGCCATCCAAACAGCCTTAAAAACAGTGATGGGCTGTCAACGTCAAGCATTTAAAATCTTGAGTCAAAGCACCGTCAATTTTGCCTGTTGATCTGGAGTAAAGCAAACTGAGCCATCAACTACATTGCACTTTGGCAGTGAGTAATACAGCGGCTGCCCCTTATCAAGACTCGGTATCAGGAGATATAACGTTTTCCTCATTTATACTGCAGGCATGAAAAGGTTGGAGAATTTGAAAGATTTTAGTTATGCATGGGTGACCTATATCTGTGACCTTCTGCTATTTTACCACCCCCGTGTCTATTGCACTATACACAAGTATCATGTAGTGGCAGTTTGGTGGTTAACGACTGTCACCTTTTCCTTCATCTCCTGAACTTTTGTCTTTCTTCTGGCCCTTAAATGAGGCTGTGTGACTGCCCATGTGGTGCTACTGTCACTCTTGCTTTCTCCATCTGCCAGATCAGAAATGATTGGTTTTTGAGAGTCTGTCTTGGCTGTAAGACTCTGTAGTTTTGGTATCAGTCTGGACTCTTGCCAAGCATGCTCATCTCATCCATATCCCCTAACCGGGGTTTTGAGGATCAGCTGGCTGGAGTCATATTTTCGGGCAGTGAACCTCCTGGTGTTTTTTCTTCCTACATCTGCTGTGCAGACTGGTGACTTCTGGTGTTCAGGGCCTGGTAGTGGGGGAGCTAATCTTTCCCTGCTAAGCTACTGAGACCATGATAAAACAAAGAAAATACATTTGGAATGATACACTGGTGTCTGAGGTGCTGGTCACTAGGACCTGTTTTGTGTGAGGTAGGTCAGTCTGCTCTTCTTGTTTAGAAAGTGGAGGATGGGACATGTCTCTCTGATTGTCAAGGTAACATTTTTTCCTCCTGGGTTGGTGAATTGAGTTGCTAATGGAGACAGATTGCTGCACTGATGACAAGACCAGATTTCACGACATTAGGTCATGTGATGTTTATTCTTGCTGACCCTAGCCTGATGGCCCACTCCAGTGTGACCAACTGTGTTGAAGCACAAGAGGCTGATAAAGAGTAAAAAGCCTTAGTAAAACTGAAAGTTGGTCATGTGGCGTGGTGTTATTTCTATTACAATCAAGTGAGTCTTTTTTTTTTTTTTTACCAGAACCACTAAATTTACTTGAAACTGTAAACTCGGTGGCTAAGGAAGTGTTGTCATTTAACAGGGGCTGACTCAAATAGGTTTAGAGTGATTTCGTTGGATATCTGCGTACATTTATAGAAAAGAAAATGAGTTCTGATGATAAAAGAATCAATCTGTTCAGACAGAGCAACACAATTGATTTTGAAGTGCTATACAAATAAAGTTAAAATTGAAAATATGTGAGTATTGCTAGTACTCTGGTAGCTGCTGAGAACTGTTATTTCCCTTTAACTGGAAAAACAATGTTTTATCCACATGCACAATGATAAAAAATATTAATTCTAGTACATAGCCACTGTAAAGTAACAAAACAGATGGCTGTGCCAGCATGCCTATAAAAACAAACAAACATAAAAAGTGCTACTTCGTAATTACAGCTTTATAACCCTAACATTAGCTTACAGTGCTGTTGAAAAGGTTCATGGCCTTAGAAACTCTGGGTCTGAGACAGGTCTGTGGTGTCCAGTGGTGTTCTGCTTGGGGTCAGAGGGTGATGCAGGGGAACAGGAGGCAGAAGTGGTTTCAGCTGAAAGAGGGATCAATGCTAACTGTTGATGCGCTGTAATGTGTTGTTGCTGTAGCGGCGGTTCTGTATGTCTCTGTTCAAAAAATGCTGTAAGGCTGTCCTCCATAGGTGTATTCACAATGGCCAAGCTCGACACGGAGTCTTGGGGTTCCTGAATGGTACTCTCCAATTTATAGCTGGAGCCCTGAGAAGAAGAATGTCATCATGAATATAAAAATATGTAATTTATCATAGGTAATACTGAGCTTAATAATTTAAAAAAAAGATACCATGATGGCAACAGATGCTGTATGTACAGCACAAATATAAAAAATGATTGTTTTCTGAATAAGGGTATCATTTGTACTTGAGTTTCTGTATGGCTGAAAAAGCTGCTTGCAGTCAGAGCAACTGGCTGAACCTTCACAGCAGGTCTGTGATATTCTGGACTGGCAGTCACAGTACTGTAGGCGGGAGGTCCTGGAATCGGCTGTCTCTGCAGCATCTGCAGTATGGTCTGAATATCTGAAGTCAGCTGCGACTCCAGTCTAAAAAGACAACCCAAACAGTGAGTTAGTAGGACATGCAGACAGATACTGTACACCATTTAATCCCGGACGAGAAGAAATGAATGATTAATACGGATGAGTGGGATCCTGGCTGAGTCTGAAAATGGCTTAAAGCACGAGCGGCTATACTTCGCTGAGCAGTAGATGGAGCTTCTGCTCCTCAGTGGTGGACAAATGAAAAGATGGTAAAGGTGTGGAAACATCCTGCAAGAAAAGGAGACGGAAGACAGCGTTCCAGCTAGGAGTGATAATGAGCTTTGTGTGGGAGGTGTGAGTTCAGCATTTACTGTGGAAATTATTTTACCATGCTTGTTTAGTCAACCTAATTAGAACTAGATATCATCCATGCTCTATATTTAGGGTGTTAGGCAAAAATTTGTTAATGCAGAAAAACCTTTCAATTATCTGAGTCACATATCTTCATCATATGCAGTCCCAGAATCATTTTCATTGCAACAAACTGCTTCTTTTTTTTTTTTTTTTTGCAGTTTACGTTGATCTTTTAAAGAAAATGCTGCAACATTTTTTTCCAGCCATATGCTTTTAGACTAGTTTAAGCCTGAGAAACACAAAATGACTGGGATGTTCTGCTGATCCTGCAGGCAGCAGGCATTAGGGAAAAAACAAGGTCAGGTATAGTGCAGTGGATAAAAAATCTTATTTGTGCCTAATAAAACGGCCAAGTCCAGAATGTCAGGCACCATGATGCTATCTTTCATCCTTATAATTCAATGCTGTTCATTTGTCTTTTTCATGTGGCTGCTGTTATGCTGTTTGAAACTGTTCCTTTAGAAAAATAAAATGTGTGTTCCTGGTAAATATCATACAACACATTGTTTCAATTATCTATTCACAGTTTTCTGAGAACTTTTAAGCACTTAGCACAGGCTCCTGTTCCAACTTATTCTAAAGTTTGATACGCTGTGGCTTTACATCGGTACAGTATATCCTGCGTCCAGCAGATCCAGACTCCCACTCACAGTCCTACAACTGCTTCTGCCAGCGAGCTGCTTTCATCCACCTACTCCTAAACAGTCGATGTAGCGCCTGTGTACTTTTAACTTTGTGGGAGGTGACAACTTTGAAAACTGAAACACTTCATAACAATTAAAGGAGAGTATGATCATTCATTAAATTAACATGTAAAGAAAGGTTGATAAGATTGTCTGCTTGTTTCTCCTGTGATTGGTCTTGTGCTGGGCTCAATTTTGAGCTATTATAGTCTTTACAATCATCTTGATTTTTTACACAATTACTCTTTAGATTAAAAACTATTAAAAATTTTTCTAACAAAACTTTTCTTTTCATTTCTTGAAAATGTGTTTTTGATATCATGTAAGAAACAGCTAGACCACTCATATCATAACTGATTCAGGATCATTTACGGACGTTTTCGTGTTGTTAAGGAAGTTTAAATATATCAGTCCATCAATATAATATAACAAATATTTAGAAATACAGGGAACTTGAATGTGAATGTACTGATCTAAACCTGATATTTGAAACGGAAGTGATTCAGAAGAGGTTCTGAAGTTTATATCCTAAAATATACTCAAATTCACCTAAATGTGAATGTTTAGATCTTTTTTAATTGTTTCATGGACATGTACTAAAGTGGGATTGTGCAATCTAGGGCCATTATTTGCTCAGTTCTTAATATTTGGTAATAACTGATCTAAGTGGGTGTGGTATGTCCTAAATTCTGGTGTCCTAAGAAGTTTGCCAGTCCATCACAGGGCCAAAACGGAGACAAACAACTATGCACACTTACGCCGATCAATTAACATGCATGCCTTTGGACTGTGGCAGGTAGCTGGAGTACCAGAAGGACCGTGCAAAGATTTAAACTGGAAAACTAATTGCTGTGAAGTGATGGTGCTAACCAACACACCACCATAAAATACTATAATCTGTACCATGTGGCAGTCTCACATTTCCAGACCTTGTATCTGCTAGTTGATGTTTATGTGTTTATTTCATTTTACATTTTACGTCCCTATTTACATTTCTAATATCAAAATATTTAATGTTATTGATGTATTCTGTTAATTAAAATACGCCTCTGCATGTATTTGTACATGCATATGTAGAATCATACAAAAACTGTTCTACAGTAAACGTGGTAAAGGGCTAAATGGAGTTAGAGCAGTAGGTGTAATGAGTGGGTATAAAAGATTATCTGATAATATCACATGAGCTATGTGTGCTAAAATGATGAAAAAAAAAATCTTACAAGATAAAAGAAAGTCACATTAGTAAATCAACTGGTGAAGTTCAAATTGATGGGTAAATCATAGTTCATGACAGCAAAATGAGGACCAACCTTCCTTTTGCTGACTCTTAAAATATCTACCTGTTTAAGTGCTCTTGAAGCTGACCTAAGCGTTGTTCCACCTCTCCATACGTGATTTCACTGGCAGAATTATCCTCCTCTCTCAGGTCCTGGAACTGTGCTGACTCATCCAGGTAGTCTGTAGGCTTATTACAAGCCCATTTATCACAGGGAAGATCTGGAAAACCACACCAACACACATGTTTTACATTCCCACATGTGGGTCAGAACAACGTCATCACTACACAAAAAGAAAGCTAAAATAGAAAGCAATTAATCTCTGCAGGAAAGCTGCGTGTAGTATCTTTGTTGTAATTTATCAAGCCTTTGTACTGTACCAGGAGAATTATTATGCCAATGTTTGTCCTGTTGTTATCTCTGTTGGGCACATGGTAGTTTTCAGCCTGCAGCTCTGTGATACAGTATGTCTTGTGCCCTTTTGTGGTTTTAAACATAGGGATGGTTAGTTCTGCAGTTTAACTATCAAATGGGGTGGTCTGCGAGGTGGCTTTGTACTAAAATGACGGATTATTTGGTCTGTCAGATTTTTTTTACCACATATCTCCATTGCTGCAAAACCCTGTGTCTGGTAGGTGGGCAAGGTTTTTACACATTACTACTGTGTACGTTATTTGGATGATTAGAATATTAAATCAAGACCAAATACAACATGTCTTGAGCCTTTTTTAAAAATGTTTTATTGTATCTACTATGATCCTTGTTACTTGTTCAGACAAACAGTACTTTGCAAATAATTAACCTCCTTATTCATTATAGTGACATAACTACACTAACACAAAATATGACTAATGCTGACCTTGCGAAATAACTGAGGCATTTATAACTTTCCACGGATGTCATATGTTGTCTTATTGTGTTATAATTCGCTAATCCAGACTTTTGTGATATGAGAAATAAATGCACATTTAAACCAACCTTGCAAGCCCGGGAAGATCTAAACTCCCAAAAAACATTTCCTTCAACCACTATGGGGACAACCTGCTGTCTTCAAGAGCATTATTTTTCATTTTGAGAGCAGGATTTCTTGATTTCATACACAGATATTATACTTCTCTCCCTAGAAAGATCTGCCCTCGTGCTAGAAAGTTATACCTTGCACGCAAATATCCTCCAGTCCATCTCAAAACTGTAATTTCTGTATTTTGTAAACGTCCTGCAGTCATGGATCACCCAGTATATTACATATTCTGTAAGTGAAGACAGCTCAGGTCTGTGTGAGAATGGCTGCAACTTGTTTAACAATTTCAAGAAGTAACAGCCAAAAAGATTCAGTGGGAACTGTGGGTATATCAGTTCATCTCATGATTCATGATTTAAGCGGAAAAAAACATAGTGCCACTATGACAGCATCTAGTGAGGTTATTATAAAAGAATGTATTGTGTCTTGCCCGAGGACACTTTGACAAAAGAAGCCGGCTATGGAACGACCGACTTTCTTGAGCTACAGCGCTAAGTAAGAAGTAAGAAGTTCTTCCTTGCAAGTGATCTATCACAAGTGAACCCCGTTAACAAGCCACTGTCTGGATTCTTCAATGAGTGCATACGTTTTTCAAAATGAAATCAAAACATGATTATACCTACATTTAAACCTCACTATTGGTGTTAGTATTGCAGCACCAAGGGCATAATACATAACTGGCTTCTCACTAGACCAACACTTTAAAGGCAAACTGCTTTGAACATTATTCCCAAGATGCCAAGAAGCCAAGTCCATGCAGCAGGTGTTAATCAAAGAGCTTCATCAGCAGACAAACGTTTAAGTTGCTTTTGAATCATTTCTAGGCTGTAACGTGGTTGCTCTGATGTTCAAGTATCTAAGAAATAAAGAAATTTGAGCTTAGAGGCAAAAGATTCAATGCTAAGGATTTAATCTAGCCACCACACGTTATTGCAGTGAAACAGCAACACCTACAAGAGGAAGGTTTTCTACATACCGCAGCCCTAGAAGGTCCAACCAAAACACAAACTATTTCTTTAACAAATATATTTTAAGTTAACATAAAGAACAAAAACTCCTTCAATCACCTTCAACGGATGGTCTTCTGTCCACGCTGTCACTGACAATAAGATCTGTGTCCAGGACTGGAACGCTGAGTGAGGAGGAACCCAGGACTACTGAACTTCTCTTCAGGCACGAGTTAGACCCTCTTTCCTTTTGACCATCTTTAGCCACTTCCTCGTTTTCCCCTGGAGAATGGCAATCAGCGAGAGTCAGTGGAATAACACTATACTATACTCCACAGAGAATACTCGTTCTCAGCAAGCACCTCTTAGCCAACAATAACAAAGAACACATTTGAAACCACAAAGCATGCTGAACAGTCTGTACTGACCTTCAGGTAGATCTGGTGTGAAGGAGATTCGTCTTTTCACACTTTTATTGCCCTCACCGTCTGAATCGCATCCTGGGGTATCTGGGGGCTTTAAAAGGAAATTTTTATTATTTCTTTTTTAACAAATTAAAAGTGGTAACTGAGAATTCAAGGAAATATTAGGGTTAGGGTTACCTTGACAGACTCGTCTCTGAGGTTGAAGGTTAGCTCCAGGTTGTTGAAGAAGTAGTCAGCAAACTCTGGGTACATGTCAAGCACATCCAGCAGATCTTCTCTCTGAATGGTGCTCAGGTCGCAGTAACTCAGAGCTCTCACATCAGCATTGGACTTCCCGGGCTTGGCAAAAAGATGGATCATCTCTCCAAAAATGTCATTTTTTCCTGGTAGTGAAACACACACACAGGCTACGTGTCATGTCAATAAATTAAATGGCAGAAGGGAAAAATGTTGACTTTACGTGCATTGACTTCTAAAAGTAACCGTGTGTGTTTACAGATGGAAATTTGTGTTGGTTTTTCCATGGGGGAATATATCTTTTTCTATTCCTCAGTATTCACTAAAGGCCAACAGGCGTGTCTGTTTTTGTGGATAATGAAAATCAAACAGCCTCTTCTCTCTGTGAAGATGTTCTCCCAAGGCCTGAGCATCAGCTGCCTTTCTATCTTTGATCCATTATTTATCCTGAGGAATACCCACTAACACAAAGCAACTTTGATGTGAGGCGAAAAGGAGGCTTGATAGAGACTGACACACTTAATTTGTTGTGCACTTCAAAGCCAATATTTGTGTTGATAATGGCTATCACATAATGAAGCCAGTTCTTCAGCAAAATTCCATGATGTTACAAAATATACCGTACCATGGGCTTAGTTGTCTGACTGAATAAAAAGGGTTACCGCTACTGAAAAAAGGATCCATTTTGGTCTGGTTTAAAGGCCATCATGAAAAATCTCTTTGTTGGTGTGCGAGGTTCACTAAATGCCAACACTGTAAGCAGGGGTTCAGGAAAAAGAGATATGATACATTGGCTGCCAGTGTGCCTTTCACAGCATGCACTGGACACCTTTCTACCACAGAGGAACGCTTCACGCTGAGCAGTGTGTCTCTCCCCCACATACAGCTCTCACCGTAAAGATTTAGATTGTTGTTGGTGTAGCAGACTAATTCTTCACCTGTGAAACAATGCAACTACTGTATCTTTGCATGGATCGATATAATCAAAAGAGGTGTATGCTAGAGGTGCAATCTTTGAGCAGGGAACAACAGGAGAAGCAACACACAAGGCTTGCACAAACTGGAGTAAAATACTGCTGACTGAGCATTGTGCATGTTGAAGAATAATTAGGTGGACCTATGGGATGTGCACCTTCTGAGGCATGTTTGCTACCATTGTGTTTCTTGTGATGCAGCAACTTTTGTTACGCTCAAACCTCATTCTGTCAGGTGCAGCTCTGGAGGACATTCATCACATAAATAATGGCATATTTAACCCAGGCTCAGCTTGTAGCACCTGGCTGCAGTTCAGCCATGGAGAAAAAGATAAATATCCATAATTATTTTAGGAAGAATGGATTTAATTTGTTACATTTGTATGGAAAGGTGCTAATTCAAATGTAGCATTAAAATTGTTTCAGCCACAGCTTTCATATGGTGTTCTTTTCACAATGCCTATGTCAGCATAATCTTTGAAAACACAAAACAGCCTTTAATGAACCCCCAAAAAATGGAATATCAAAACCCATGAAGACAATCTGTATTGCCTAGTAATTTATATTTTTAATTCACATTTGAATTCTCTATGTGCAAATCAATATTGATTTTATATGTGGGTACTAGCATGACTTGTCGTTTGTACAAAAAAAAAGAAGAAGAAACCTAACTCTGACTCTTACAACAATTGCCTGATTGTCGTGGAAAACAGTTGTAATTTGTCTGGTGCTAACAGTCAACAAAAAGGAATCTAAGAGCTTTTGTATACAATGGTGAAGAGACACTGACCTTTTACAATCAATCACTTATTTAGAAGGTGATGGAGGTTTAACATGCAACTGACACTGTCACCAAGTCCATAAATAATTACAGACTCTGAGAAAAGGTCAAGCAAAAACAATCTGGATGCATGTTAGTTTCAGTTACAACAATTTAATCTTTTAAACAAGACTTCCATCAAAGTCTTTAATCACTTGCAACCCTGACAAGTTATGGGAATTCATAACACATCAGATAAATAAGGAATGTACGTCTAGATGTTATAACAACTGTAAACATAATGAACAAAAGGTTGTATTTACCCAGGATGGCTACCACGATGTCATCTTTCAGGATCTCAATAGAGCCACGGGACATAAAGTAGAGAGCAGTAAGAACATCCCCGCTGTGTACCAGAGTGTCTCCAGGAGGTGCATGCGTTGTGTTGAAACGCATCGCCAAAGCCCTTAAGCAGCCTTTAGTAGCTCCTTGGAAAGCTTTGCAGTTGTCCAGCAGATTGGTGTTGAGGTGAAGACAAATATCTGCTTGCAGGCACTCAGGAAAACCTTTTAACACCTGTGAAGCAGAGAAAATATGTGATTAAAATGCTCATCATATTGGTTAAATATCTGTTAAGAGATGGATTTGAAAAGTAATCATGTTACCCACTGGACTCTGTGTTCAGCTAAGTGTTAAATCAATTCACTTTTCTTAAGAGAAGTTGTAATTAGGCTTGACAATAGCACAGATATCTGGATACAGAATGAAACCAAGCATGTTATTGAGTCATAGGACCATTTAACAGGCATATGTTTTACATAAAAATATTCTGTGTAATATGGGAGAAGATTAGAGATCAAGTGTAAAAATGTGGACACTGTTGAGTTTCTTGATTGAAGAACTCACATACAAAAAAAAAAATCTGAAAACACATCAAAACAGAATACACAACATTTCAGATAAGCACAAAACTGGACACAAAACAGAACTACAGAGGACAAACGACAGTAAAGAGACCAACACTGTGGACGACCCAACAAATAATAATAAAATTCAAAGAATGAAATCAACAATTCAGGAAAAAAAACATCTATTTTTTTCAAATGTTGTGTTCTTTAAATAGCCGTGGTTGTGGTTCCTGGATCTGTGATGTTTGGTTTAGTTCTTATGCTTTATGAGATGTCTGCGACCTGCCTTTTTGTGTTTTATGTAATGTGGTGTTTTTTTGGTTTTGCTGTTATTTTGTTTTAGCACCACTTGTTCATTTTTTTTTCTATTTTTGTGTGTTTTCCATTTTACTCTCTCTTGTTCAAAGTTGTTGTGTTTTAAAATATCAAGATGGAACAGCCACTATTACCGTTGGATTTTCAAATGTTGTCGTGTCTGAAGGTTTGTGGAAATCTCATAATCTTATGAAAACTTGAGATATTACATCCAAAAAAATAAGATATTATTGTAGGATGAATATATAACTATCATATAGGAGTCTGCACTATTTCTAGGTCAGCAATCAAATTCAAGCAAAAATGTGGCACTGCCGATGTTAACTTCTTTGTAGAAAAGGTCAGCTTTATCAGTTTCCCACTGAAGCGTGCATTCAGATTACACTTGGCTGGAATTCATTTACTCATCAGAAGCTTGCTCAAGTTTGTAGTCATTGTTCACAGCTTAAACGCCTTTGCTTCCAGCTTCCAACGGGACATCACTTTGAGTAGCAACGTGATAGTGAAAAACATGTCAGGAGGTAGTTTGTTATTCTGAGCAAAAAGGGTCTATTTTTGCTTGAAACCATGGCTAGACTGGAGGTCTCTTTGGGGTCTTTAAACCCTTTGCAGATCCTGGATCAGTTCTATCTATCAATGCACAGTCAGGTAGACCAAAAAGAAATAACACCATCATAGTATCCATACATTAGGTTTGTTTTTTAGAGATTTAAAACAGGATTTTTACGACATACATTATGGGGTGAGCTAATACTTAAACATTTCTTAGTGGATAACACTAAAGAAGCCTAGTAATGATTCTATTTTTACTACTGAATACTGTTAAGGCAATCATTGAGGGCTCTAAGTAAAGAGACAAAACCGGAGAACGATACAGCCAAGCATAAAACCCACAGTGAAAGTTGGTGGTGGGAATATTTAAATCAGGGACTGTTTTGCCTAGTTTCCAGTTCAACACCTGCACCACACTAAATTCGCCCTGACCATTCTGCAGAGACGTGATCTGGTTTGCATTTTGTGGAGGAAGGAGATTCATAGTGTAACAGCATCATGAGCCCAAAGCTTTGCAAAATCTACTCGAAGGCTAAAGAAGACCAAGCGTTGTCACTTGACCTCAACGGCATTGGGCATTTGTGGGAGCACTGGAAGCCAAGCATTCCTGACATCATATTAAAGTCTCCTAACATGCATTATATTTTGTATAAATAAGTGTTGCTGTTATAAAAGCAAAAGTATAAAATCAATCAGAATTTTTTTTCCCCAGAGATTACCCTTTAGCTCCAACTGTGGACCTTATATTACCGTTTGTAATGACAAATGAGAAATGTAAAAATAAAAACTAAATGTTTATTAGAAGACATTCACTCATGGGCACACATTTGTTCTCCTTTGTGTATTATTTAAAAATGACAAACACCAGGATTTCTGCAACCTTCCCCTAAGCTAAATGAACAGCAAAAGCTACACCGTAGTTTGGTTTAGTAACTTTCTCTCTTTTTTTTAACTTTCTTTCATTTTCCAGACTGGTTACGCACACTATCAAACAGAGCAAACATAATAAATATGTGATGGCATTATTTTCTTTACAGTTTTATGAACAAAAACATTAACAATTAGCAGTAAGATTAAAATTGAATAATGCTTTCATGCTTCAAGGATATCCCATATTTGGGGCTTAAAAAGTTTCATGACTATAACGATGGACAAGCCTTGATACTGTACGCATTTTTTTTTGTTTTTTGAAGGCCTGCACAGTTACAAATTGATGGTTATTCCAGTTAATTTCTTTAAAATATGCCTCTGTCTCACTCACAGCCCTTCCAATTCTGTTGGAGAATACAAGCTGGCCAGTAAAAAAAAAAAAGCAAAAATGTGGAAGGCCCTCTCTACAGGCAGTGGTTTGTCTTTGTTATGCTAATGAGGAAACATCGTGACTCAACAAAGCAGACTGTGTCCCCTTTAGATATAAGTGTCCCGATCTTACCTGTAATAATAATTGGTATAGATTATGGTGCACAGCATGACTGTTATCAGCTCCATTTTTTTCTTACCTAATACTTCTGATTGAAACAATTAAGTTGACATCAAAGAATATGGCTGGTAATATTATGGCAAATAAAAATACTAGGTGTAAATTTTGTTGATATACAGTTTGTTGCTCTAAAATATGATTTCTGTGCTATTTGATACATTTACCCAGACATCATGCGTAAGTATGAAAAATTCCACTTATAACACTCTGGATCACATGGTTGTTTAAAACGGAATTTAAAAGAGAGAGAATAAAAATTTGTACCTCCTGATCTTACCGATGAAGAGATGTCAGTCCAAATGAAAGGCAGACAAGAGAAAGAAAGCTCCTATTAGAGTCTTGCATATATGATCAATCAGTGCAATCTGTTCTTTCATTGGTTGTCCTTTTTCGGTTACAGTAACAGGTTGGGTTGTTGATTTCTGTTATTTACCGTATTCATATCAATGCCATTAGTGTAAGTCCACGAGTGCTGGAAGTATTCTTCTAGTCTTTGCCTCAGTGGGTTTGGAATCTGATGAAAGCGGATGAACTCCTTCACCCGTAACATTTGAGCATGATAGCGCGCTGTCCCCGAGTATAACCTCTGGATAATGGCAGAGACGTTTCCAAAAATACTGGCATACATGAGGGCTGAAATAAAGAGAGTGATGAGTAAAGGTGAGTTATACACTACAAAGAGATTTGCCAGTTTGTCACCTCTGCTAATGAATATGAACAAATATCGCTAAAAAAAGACAATTTTTTGTATACAAGCTAAAAACAATTCACAAATTGGTAAATATGGTATATATATATATATATATATATATATATATATATATATATATATATATATATAATGTATACAGACAATGAAATACTCACAGCCAATTAGCATGACACATATGGAAAAGATCTTCTCTGAGTTGGTGTTTGGGGAAACATTTCCAAAGCCCACACTAGTCAGACTGCTAAAGGTGAAGTAGAGTGCTGTGACATACTTGTCCTTGATCGAGGGACCAGAGTTAGGATCACTGTAGTTGTATCTCTTCCCTATGGACACGCCAAGATGGTCTAACCAGCCAATCCTGTGCTCCAAGTAGGGCTTCTCCACATTGCCAATGGCGTACCATATACAGGCTAACCAGTGGGCAATTAGGGCAAAGATGCACATTAGCAGCATCAATACTGCGGCTCCATACTCTGAGTAGCGATCCAGCTTCCTGGCTACACGTACCAATCGTAGGAGTCTCGCCGTCTTCAACAGGCCAATCAAAGTGGTGGTCTAAACAAATCATACAGCAAATTTGTTAGCATTTGCAGTAATAGTTTGAATGTCAGTCTTGTAAGTATAAGCATCGTGAGGCAATTATTGTTGAACATTTCCTCACTGCTGGTTTCGACCACAGTGAGGGTCACCGCGTCCTCAGCTGTGGTGACGCAAGCAAGTCTGCACCACTGCATTCTGAATGAGAACTAGAGGAGGAATTCTTTAGTGGCTTAAATACTACGGCTACATAGTGGTGATATGCTTGTGGTGTTATGGTTGCATATCTGTCACGGCAGGTTCATATACAGTAGTGAAAACAAGACAAATCCACAGCAACATGAACTTTAGGTCCCCCTCCCCATAAAACCAAGAGTTTACCCATATTAGCATGTTTAAATGGTGTCTTTGAAGTGTTACATAGCATATTATGAGCAAAATCAGCAATCAGTGTCAGCAGCAGCTAAAGTCTGTAAAACATATCCAACAACAGCTTAACTATCACAGCCACACAGAGTAGCTGCAGATGTGCTGAAATCTATAGCAGCTGGCAACTGTCTGCGCCTATTAATATGAGTAATGAGCAATAAACAATAAATAATCAAATGAAGTGTCACATTTTTCAGTAACATTGGTAGTTTTTCTCCTAGCCGTCAGTGTCTTGTAACTATATTTGGCAAAAACGGCATTTGAACAAGAGGGAATGTTAAAAACACTTGGTATTACTTGTTTCTAACATCAAACACAAGTGTACATTTAAATGGTGGCATTTTTATGTTTATGCCACTTCTTACTTGCACATGAGATAAGTGTGCAGACATAGAGTCAGCAGAGCAGACCAGCCTTTTGCTCCAACGTCACGGCGCACATTCAAAGAGGCTTGGCTCCTCTTAATAAGACATGAGCTCCCCTGAAACATGATTTGTGAGTCTTTGTAAGGTCTTTAAAATATTGACATGGTGAGCAGCACGTAGAGAGGGAGAGATGCATGAGAGAGAGGGAAGGAGAGATTGTTTGTGATATATTATTGTTGATTTTGTGCAAGATCAACTGAAGACAAATGCATTGCAAAGACACACTGTCAGCCTCTGCTGGAATTTTTAGTATTAGATAACACAAATTTCCAAGTAAACCTACAGCAAATCATCTGTTAATCATATTAAATGCACTGCATTTATATCTTAAGTTATAGTAAATCATGTTGATTTATTGTCAGTTTCTGTAAACCTTAAATTTTACTGCATAACTTTTACTGCAAAACTAGAAATAATAATGCAGTTGGTGAATATGCATGACAGTTAAGAAATTCTTTCTGAAACCAGCTAATATTCTGCACAGAGGTGACATGTTCTGTCAACTAAGTTCATTTTGGCTCTAAAAAAAAATGGGCATTTTATTCATCTTTCTTACCATTAGCAACAGTTTTCTGCTCTACGAGTGGAAGTATTGAGGAGTCAATGTCGATCACCATCTTTTCCCAACATTTTAAGGTAAGCACTTTATATCATTGTAAAATATTAATTCAAGTTACAGTAATTTTCTTCCTAAAAACTGCACTGTTATGAGTATTTAACTATCTAAATATTGCTTTCACCATCCCAGTGGTAAACAAACACACTGGCTTTGCTTCTCAGAGAGCTTTTTGCTGATCATCTAAAATAAAAGGCCTAAACTGAGGTTAATTTGGGGTATGTATGTATCTACTTTGAGTTAATATAGCTGAGGCTTACTTCCCGTGTACTTCACTGCTTTGTAGGCTGTGTTGTGAGTGTAAACAGCAAAGATCCATTGCTGGATCGTTTTCTAAGCTCCCTGAAGAAAAACGTGGGCGGTTTAAGTTCTGGGTGTTGTAAGTTAATGTGCTTTTCACTTCTTCAGGCTCATTACATCAGCATGTTTTGCTAAGAATCATTATTCAGCATATAAGATAAAGAGAAGGAAAAAAAGGGAAAATTGAACCATAATTATCTATAACACAATGGAGGTTAAACTGAATAAACTTAAAGTTTTAAAAGTATTTGCACACATAATTGAATTATAGGGCTACATTAGCAATATCACTCCCAATATTCTCTATGTTAATTTTTTTAATGGGACAAAATTCACAGGTTAAAGCATGGACAAAGCATTCAACTTCCTCTTCATCATATTCACAGTGAAAGAGACTTGAATAAAACTTCTAAATTTTTGCTTCTATCAAAATCATACCTCACAGCAAGGTACCAGTTTTTCCCAGTCTTTAACAGTATGTTGAATCTTTAGGCAGGACATTAAAATCTATTTTCAATTATATTTTTTGCCCAACTCAAAAGGTTTGCTTAAGCGCTTGTAGGTTAAACCAATCTTATTAAGCTGCTAAATCAAATCCTTGTGAAAACTATGTGCCACTGACTCCGTTGCTTTCATTTTTCTGAATGAGAATAAATCTGAGCGGGACTTTGTGTGATGAGTCTGACATTTCTGAAAACCAAACGAGAAAGCTATCATTAGAAGTTATGAATCTACATGTTACCACAACATATTCATAGCCTCGGAAGACAAAAGTGCTTTTAAAAAATGAGTACATTTCCTGGGACTATTTTTCTCTGTAACTTTCTTGTGAGAAAAACAGATGTCCTTTTTCTTTTTGACCTGTTGTGATTCAATGAACTGACTCAGCAGTGGCAGCAGCCGCACTGATGGAAAAGATGATTATGGTCTATAATCAGGAGCTTTTCTGGTGTAATGGAGTGCCTACAAAGCACGATAAAGCCCTGAAGTAGATCCAGAGCCTTAGGGGAAATAACCTACCACACAAACAAGCCGGCAGGCCTGGCAGCCAGCCTACCAATGGCCATCTCACATCTGCATGTAAGCCGTGCACATAGGCCTGTTGGTCTCCTTCTCACTAAATGCATCATTGATTGCCATTTGGTAAGCCATTAATCCGTGTAAATGGATTCGAAAATGAGGACCATTCAGATAAAAAGAGAAAGAAGTAAGAAGGAAAGAAAGAAAATAGTCCCATACAATTTTTAAAGTAATCCTTTCAGAGCCGGCACAGAAAAACTCAGCATTTAAGTAGTGCCCCTGGGGCACAAGTCTGGGCATAAGTGAGAGTATGCATCGGGTAATGTGCAGTAAAGCTTCAGGGAAAAAAGAAAAAAATAGGTAAAGAAAAATACAGTATATCCAAAAAAGGCAACATACCTCATCCGATCCTGAGCCGAAGATAAGAAGGTCAAAGGGGATTGCTGCCACCATATCAATGAGGAACCAGCCTTTAAAGTAATGGATTGCTATCTTGGCTGGATGGCTGACCACCTCCTCATTCTGGTTCACGTAAGTGGTCCTGAAGTTTATGAGGATGTCGATGATGAACATGATGTCCACCATTAAATCTACCACATTAAGAGGGCTGCAGGAGTATCCACATTCACGCCTCCTCTGCTCCTCTTGGTCATTTAGAAGAAAGGCAGCGGCGTAAGGAGTGAGGATAGCGGTGTAGATGACTAGCAGCAAGATGAGCCAGTCCCAGACAGCTTTGAAGGGGCTGTAGTGGAGGATGGTGAACTTGTCAATGCGGGTTGTCTGGAGTTTATACTCCGGCAGCACATCAGCCCCAAGTGACAGCACCTGAAGAAGTGGTGAGAGAGGGTCAAAGAGAGCAAAGAAAACCACCTGTTTATGATATCCCACTTTTATAATATGTAAGCACATTTCAAATACTTAAAATTAGAAAGTTTGGGTTTCTGTCACCTATTTGAATTGATGCAGACAGAGTTTCCCTTGTTTAGGAATGAAACATTCCATTTGATGATCATTCTGAGAATTTGATCAGGTGTCAGGTTATACATT
The DNA here is from genome assembly GCF_027942865.1 of Odontesthes bonariensis. NCBI lineage: Eukaryota > Metazoa > Chordata > Actinopteri > Atheriniformes > Atherinopsidae > Odontesthes > Odontesthes bonariensis. The sequence goes on along the minus strand of NC_134517.1, from coordinate 22,641,364 downwards.
TCTTATATAAAGTCTACAAAGTAAACTCACAGACTCAAATAATTGATCTGACTTGAATGATGACATCCAAAGTGTCCTCTGCAGTCAAACTGTGTTAGGTGGAGGCAGCCATTTAAGTGTGACACATGGAGAGCTTATGTCCTGGCACCGTGAATAATGCAACCACCACTGACTTGCTTTACATTTGCATTAGCTAAATTGCACTACTTCTGGAAAACCACTTTACTGTGCAAATCATAAAGTAGAAAACTTCAAGAAATATGAACATATGGTGCAATTTTTTTTGATACCAAACATTTATTTTGATTTCCCAAGATGAAAGAATTCTGCCTGGATGGTAAATTATTCATTGTGCTCTGGAAGGCCAAGCCTTCCCTTGTTTTTGGTTTAATAACCTGCTGGAGACAAAGACAGGGTCATCTTAGGGCAGAACATAGTGTAGGAGTAAGGATGAGGGCAATTGGTCTTTCGTTCCTTTTCAGCACATTGCCCTGTCTTCAATGTATGAATTATAAATTTTGCAGTCAGGAAGTAGATGCAGCGTTCATATGTCAGCGGTGTCTCCAAACTTCAAACCAAGGTCTGCAGGGAGGAAGAGCGTTTAATCAAGAAGATGGTTATTCATTTATGAATGAGAAAGCTGCTGTATCTTGAATAAGTTTAAACATAAGATTTCTGACCTTTTTGCTTGGGTTGTTACAGACATTAGATGCTCGCTGCAACAATTTTTGTACTACTATGAATCACCCACAAGCAATTTTCCGGTGTGGAGTGCAAAATTCTTTTCCCAGTGAAAGATATTTCCCATGAATCTAAGTTATTTCAAACTGTAAGAATATATGTATCATTAATCAATATTTGCTTTAAAAAGACAAAAAAAAAAAAATTGAAAATGAATTTTGGCTTGTTTAGAGTTTAAACTGTGGAAACATTGGCTCATCAATATGCCACTCAGAGAATTATTCTATCCCACAGTAGCAAGGCACCACTCTGAACTGCATGAAACAACATATTTGTTGTCCAACTTTTCAGTTTGTTACTTTTCAATGTCATCATGCAGCACATTCTCATAGCCAGTAGGTATCTGTTATTGTCACCCATTCATATCCACAGAGGAAGTGTCATTAGGAAGCCTTCCCATTAACAAGAGAAAGGAGGGAGAAGTTGATGTTGCCAGCATAACCATCAACCAGTAGGACTTCTTTCACTTACTTGTTTTTATTCATATACTGTTTTCTTTTTGATTTAGTTTTCCCTTTCCACATCAAAAGTACTTTGTTAGTATCAAACAACACTAATTCCTGCCTAAGTTTATGCTGTAAAAGTAGTTATCAGGAATACATTCTACCATACATTCTGGTTGGGTTTAGGCCCCCCAAACTGAACCAACTGAGTAAGAATTAGTAAAATATGGTGATTGGGGATAAGATACATTATTTTTGACTGCTATGCAAGATGATGGCATTTTTTTTGGTTGCCTGGGTGACACGTCAAACATTAATGCCAAACCATTAAACACAGCAGTTATGTTGCAGCCCACACATATAATTTATGTCCAGAATTTTGGAAATTCAACTGAGACAGCTCACTTTGATATCAGTGTTTATGTTTTGTTTTTAATTTATTCATTTTTATTTCTACTCTGCTAAGTATGCTTTTCAGATAGACTTGGTTTATTCCCATGGAAGTACATAACCTATGTTGGCTTGTTTTAGTTAAACAGTTGACTCATCAGAGCTAGCTGGGCTTGTTAAGAGCCTTAAAGAGACAGGAAATGAAACAGAGAGTGAACAGGAGGTGACCAGAGACGCTGCAACAATGTACATACAATATGAGAAGAAAATTTAATGTGGTTTTAAAAATCATTGCATGTCAAGTTATTTCCGTAGACTCTAATAAAACATTACAATTCTGTAAATCTGAAAATGAGCATAACGTGGGCCCTTATATGTCACTGCTCCACTAATGGTACAGATGGGCAGGCCATGCATTACCTCTGTAACCGATGGGAATGCCAGCTGCTTTGTCACATGCCAGCAATAACTAACTAACTAAATAAATAAATGAAATAGAAAAAAAAACAAAAACGAAAAAGAACATTAGCTATGTATCATTGTATCATACCACTTCAAAACTCAAGCCAGTAACCCCATTACATTGCCACTGTTTGATAAATTATTTGATAAATTATTGGTGTTCTAATTGCTTTACAAGCGGCTCTAGGTTATCGTGAATGCTTGATAGACTCCAGCATTCCTAAAGCTTGTAGGCTATGAGAACAAAGTCACTGCTTATGTCTGCGTGTGTTGCTGCTCATCTTGCATGTGCTCACATTTCACAGCAGTGTTTACTACAGGGCAGGACATGGCAATATATCGGTATTGACAAAAAACTGGAAGTTCTGCTACATTAGATAGGGTAAGTTGCAGTTATTCAACTATCCCTGAAATGGTAATGATTATTTATTCTTAAGTTGTTTAATTTGACATTAACTGGAACGTATATCTTATATCAGTCACAAACAGAGGAATGAAGAATAAGCTTCCAGCTGCCAACAACAGTTTAAATAACGAAAAACTAAATGAAAAAATCTTAATATTATTATCATTAAAATCAATCTCATCTTTTTTCGCCCCAAAGTCGTTGCTGTGAGTTTTAGATGGTGTTTTGTTCCTGTTGATGCAGAGCAGAGCTGGAGCCGGAAAAATCTCTGTACTGCAGAGATTGACGTAGAACTGACCAATAAAACATTTTCCCATTACGCTCAAGAACCGGATGTTAGCCAATGTTAGTGGGTTTTCTGACCAGTGTAAAAAGAGCCATGTATATTGTTTGTGAGGATGAAGCCATCATCAAACCTTTAACCTACTTTTGAGCTGAGTTTATGATGCCCTTTAGGATTGTAAATAGGACAGAGTTTAAAAAACTGATGAGAGCAGGTGCTCCAAAATACGCCCCACACCAGTGGTGTGTCCTTCCATGTAGCACTGGATTGACGATAGAATCTTTTGTTTGGCACTTAATTTGTGTGCCATTTAATTCTTCATGAATTGGGATGTAATTTAATGTTCTGTATGTACAATCTTGCAGAGTCATGATTAATACCTGTGTACTCATCTTCACACTCATGTTTTAAGTGTAACTAAATGTCAAATAGTATAAAATGTGCAACAAAAGATAAAAATGTTATCAACTGACAGCATTACACGTTGAAAATTATAAATATTGTGATAATATCATTATTATGAATTCTTTCTTGGCATGCTAATTATCCATTGAAAATTTGATACAGTGACAGCACCAACAACAAGGTTGATAATTTACCAGTGGTGGTGGGTGGCACAACGACTCTTTTTTTTCCCCATGAAGGTAATTGATAGTTGCTAAAGTGTAACAGCAAACAGTTTTTATCCGATTATGAGATAGATTTATCCAAATAACCCATGAGAACTGCTTATCCAAATAATACTTTAGGTTCGCTCCGTATTTCTTAGGGTCTAGAAAAAAAACACCTGCCAAGCTCGAAATAGAGTCATTACAGTGAAAAGCGAGGAACACATTGACAAACGCATCCAGATTATTCCAGGATTTATGATTGGGGATTGAGACTGTGATGAGAACATTATCCCTCGCCACCCACAAACAATGCCAATTGTGTTCTTTGAAATACAGAGCCAAGGATTATTAGGGATCAAACTACAGGTGACAAAGTTGCAAAAAAGTGGCACTTTGCGACAAGTATTATACTGCAATAACAAAGAAAGAGGAACCTTGTGACTCACCTGCGTAACTTTTTCCGTGACATTGTGAGTTCTGTCTTTGACCTTTGGTGCTATGATGGTGTTCTCAGATGTTGGAGGGGAATGAGTCTTCTTATCAGTCCCCTCTGTGAAGTTGAGTGCAATCAGAGGGATCCTGCTGATGGTGCTATACTTGTTGATGTTAGAATCAGAGGTAGAGCCAAGCAAGCTGGACTTCACATGGTTGAAAGGGCCTAGTGATTCGGGACAAACAGCACTCACTTTAGTATCCCTGCTCAGTTGTTAACTTTATTAATCCGAGGATGGAGTCAATATAATTAAAAAATGGCTATGTTTGTAAAAAATGTCATTAGTAAGCAGAAACCAAGCTATTTCCAAATAGTAATGTTTTTATAACATAATGATGAGTCACTTTCAGTTTTGCAAGCACAGACTTAACAAAGATTAAATAAAATGATGATTTTAAATCTTATGGCCATCTTTTAGGCATTAAGTTGACATAACACTGACAGATGGTGGCATTTTTTTTAAACGTACACAGAACTACTGACTAATGTAATCCTACATAAGTGCATAATGCAGGAACCACAGGACATGTATAGAAATTTTTTTTCTGCATATGGAAAACTACAACTTTGCTGACTTATAATACTGTAGACCGTATTTGGTTGAATCTCAAAAGAATACAAATTTAGAAGAATTTTACATTTTTCTAGAGAACCATGCTTTTAAATGACAAATTTAAACATGCATCAACACACATGTGATGTATTAAGACATTAGGGGATTGGAGAAGGAGCTCTTTCGAAAATAATTTTCAGTGAAATTTCATGCATGGCAAGAAAGAGCTGCTGAGTATGGTGTCCCTGTAACCATATGGGAACCATAACGTTAGCCATACAGTTGTTCGGGGTTTCTCATAACCAGCAAGAGCTACTTTGGTGTCAAGCACAACAAACAGTCAAGCAAGTTAATTTAAATGTAATATTTCATGAAAGCACATATAATGTATATGTGATTAGATGATACAAGCTACAATGACCAACTATGCATTCACTATGCATTTACTATGATGTTAGGAGAACCGAACAGCCCAATTTCACTTGGATGGTGTCATACAGTGTACCACAGTTTTGTCACGACCCCTGGCATCAACCCTACAGAAGGTAGAGTAATGGAGTATTTTATTCTACTTGTACTCCATTCCTACACCTAAACCAAGAAATTATTGCCTAAGCTCAAACAAGCTCTTTTAATGTCTAAAGCGAACCAAGTCTCATATTTATGGATCCTATATTCCTCCAGCTCCTACAGGTACTCCCCGTTGCTCGTCTTGGCCTTTGTCAGGAACCAGTAACAACGGAGATCTGTTATGTTTCTCAGAGAGGCCAAAGGCTTGACAAAACTGTAGTATCTTACACCCTGGGAATGAAAATGAACTGCTCATCACAAAGTGCAATAAGCTCAGTCGATTTATCCAACCAAAGTGGATCTCCAAGGAGCACTAATGCTCATTGCATTGTTTCAAAGTCATGCTCTAAAGGAGCACTGAGCAATGAAATCTTAGACAGACATTCATAATTACCTCTGGTACGGATACCATTGTCTAAAAGCAGCATTGAGTGGACAGTGAAAACAATCAAGAAACCTTCTTTTTTTTTTTTTTACATGTATAAGACATTTAAGAATATATTTCAGAAACAAAGAATATAAAGTAAATGGCATAACACACTATCTCTCTACTTTGAAGCTTTCATATCAACATACACTACGTTGCTTTCTCAACTCAGGAGTGTTGCCATTGTTGAGTTAAAATTTTCGGCATTCACTCTATCGTAGATACTGCCGAGGTGACGTGCACAGATTCTAAATTAAAGCTTTGATTTGAACAACATACTATTATATGGTTCCCTGTCTTTTTTCAATCGAATGAACTCCTACAAGTCTTTATTATGGACTCAGGAATCCCATCAATGACATCTCTCAACAGCTCAACAAGTTATAAATCACTAGGAGCTCATCCTAGCTTTAAATGGGACCATAAATGACAAAATAATCATATACCGTACTGTGCAGAAAATAGCAACTAAGACCATGAACTTATTTGGAAAATGTTTGCGTAGGTACTCACTCAATCATATTAGTCAGTCTCTGCCCTTTTACACACTAATTTTGACATTAATTAATTCATTTTTATCAATGATTTTAAACAGCTGTTACCTTTCCTGCTCGAACCTCTTCAAATCAACTTGTTATTCAATCATCTAATCATTTGAGCTAATCTATCCACATACAGTATAGCAGGGTTTTTTCTAAAGCTTCCCCCAGGGTACTTCTATCCTCCGACTAGGAATCACTGTGCATACCTTCACTTGTATGTCGATCCCTGAATATGCTTTTGGAATTGGAGCTATAGCCCTCAATTTCATGGATGGATGAGGCTCTCCTCATGGTGCTGGTGCTGCCCCTGGGAAAGGTGTTTGACAAGGAGGTAGAGGACTGCTGTTCTGTCTGGTAAAGCTTCTCCCAAGGGAGTTTAAGGGATGAATGGTCAAGTGGTTCAGGGCCGATGCTAGCCTTGGAAGAATGGTGACTTGAGCCTATGAGGGCACGAGTGTCGTTGGACTCAATAGGACTGCAAATGCTCCTTGTAGGTGAAGGGAAGCTCTCCAGGGGCACTGAATCAGCATCCTCTTTGGGAGAGTCCACCGTCACAGCATCTGGGTCCTCTTGCGGAAGAGATTGCTTGTTGGTATTCATTAGGCTCAAAGCAGCCTGCCGGAAACGGAAGAATCTACTTCTCCCTAAAAATTGAGAACAAATTAAGACTTATTATTTTTTCATGTTGGTTTGACTACATTGAACATAAGTTATTTCATGCACATACACACAAGAAAATGAATCATCATGGATTTGAGACAGTTTTGAGGAATATTTTTGTACACAACCACATTCTAGAAACAATAGAGTAGCAAATGTAAATGACCTTTAGAGTAAAAGTACCGACTCATTGGCAAAACAAAGGCAGGAGAATGTGAACCCTGTATCACTAATGAGTCATCCATCCCTCAGCACTCTGCTTACATAACATCACTGCCATCTGTTTCCATTACATGGCTAAATTTGCAGATATTACAGCTACAGCTGCTTACAACACGAGTATGACACTCAACAATATTCCTGGAGACGAACCTAATTACAACAAGAGCCGGGAGATATGGACGACATTGTTCTTTCTTTTCCACATGAAGTAGCGCTGTGAAATGTTCTACACTATTGCTGAAGCCGAACAATTATACAATACCAACACTATTCAACAACATCTTTTATTCGGAAATGTCTGTCTCAAAGAAGTTCAAGACACATGTGAATTTAGCATTGTATAGAAGTGAAAAATGGAAAATCCAGCCCAGTTTTTTTTTCTCTTTCTTTCTCTCCCCCTCTTATTTAAACTGATTCCTGTTGGCGTTTGCATGACTTTTGCTTTCAGTACACTTTTGCTTGATTTCATTCCCAGCATCTCACACCCTTTTATATTCGAACATTCACATTAACATAAACAGCTGAGTTGAGCTACAGTAGCTGCTTGACTTGGCCATTTAATTGGTCCTTTTTCCACTATACATGCACATGAGCAGAACCTAATTATTAACCAATGCTGCCCTGCGCTGCTGTGGACTATTAATATTCTGCTGCTTCAAACTTTCTCAGTGTTTGATCATCACACGTGAGTATAGCTGAATTCATCACGGTATTGCTGTCTTGAATATTCATTTCATCAGACCAACTCAAGAAACACTTTGGTGAAACTGTTAACTACAGTTCTGATAAACAGTTGAGACTTTAATCTACAATAATGTATAAATATTTCAAAATTGTTAGATTAAAGTCCAGTGTGGACTGGTTGAAAAGTTAGAAAACTACTTGTAATTGATCACGAACAGCAAATGTCAAACTTAAAACTAAATATACAAATATATAGTATTAGATAACTTGTTTCTATTCTTAGCTGGTATTCAATAATAGCTTAAGACAGATGTTCTCAATTCTGGTGTTGAAGAACCCATCCGCATGTTTTTGATGTTTTCCAACTAACCTAACAAACCTGTCAGCTTGGCCATTTGGCATCAAGCTCAAGCCTTATTATAGTTCATTAATTTGATCAGTGAGGTATGTGGGAGCGTGGAAACATCTGACACGTGCAGGGCAGGGCACGAGGATTGGAAAGCACTGTTAACACTGTTTAAATACTGAAACGCAACCAAAGTAGATTTTGTAAGAAGTTTTGAAGTTGACATTAGCTAACTATCTCAGCTTAACGAGATTTCTATAACAATATCACCAAATGACGATAGTTACTTACAGTACAAATAAATGATTAGATCTGCTGAAATTTCCCCCAGTTAGAGCAATAAAACTGAAAAAATGTTGTTTTCTTCCCACAGAGAGGTCAAAAGTCAGAGCTCAGCTTTAGTCATTGGACTGCAAACAAAATCAGAAATAATTTCTTTAGACGTATATTCTAATATTCATGTGACGAAAATTATAAATGCATCATATATGACACTTATATACCAAGCGTTAAAGGATTTATGTCTCAGTGGGATTTGAAGCAATGTCTAAAGGTCTCCTAAAGAAGTCAATCAAGTAATCAGTTGCTATCTGATTCAGACAGCCACTCAGTAAAACCAGAAAGATGTTCAGTCCAGTTCCCTGATTTTAACAGTCACATTGACTTCCAGTCAAAGCATTGATTTTCAAAATGTTACATTTGGTTTAAAGAAAATAAAGCTAAAGCTCTAATCTGTTAGGCCATATGGGACATATCTGCTTACTGTCCTCAAAGTCAAAACAAAACATGAAGAAGCTGCATTCATTCATACAGAATATGTGGGAAAACCTGACAGGAACCAAAAAAAATCTGTTTTAACATTAAGTTCTGATAAAAGTGTTATTCTTGCACTGCACTATTAATACACAGTAATGTAGCGAGTTGATTTAAAAATGTTTACGTTCCTGAAATATCTATCAGATTTGATTAATTGATTTTTGTCTAAATACTTTTAAAAAAAATTGGTCATTCATGCACTTTGTTAAAGGGCCAGTAAAACTTACTCAGATTTATTGTGTAGGTAATTACAGTAAATTTGTGTTCAAGTCTGCTGCTAACCAAGTAAACATGCTGTTACTTTACATGACATTATCCTAGAAGTAGCTGGCAATTGATCAGTATCTATGGTGATGTTGTACAGCACCCTGAACATTTTGAAAATGTATAAATTTCTTATGGTATGACCTAAAACATCATAATATTTTCGAACACCATAAATGTAAACCTGTTCAGGGTGCACCCTGCCTCTAGTCCAATGGTAGATGGGATAGGCACCAGCCCCCCTGCAACCCTGAATTGGATGAAGCAGGTATAGAACATGAATAGATTGATGGATAAATGTAGATAAAAATAACCCAATTAAACTAGATATTCAAATAAAATACTTTATTATTTACTTATTTAACGATGAAGATAATGTTCTACATATCTTAGATTAACCGAAGTACATGAACCTTTACGTCTAGAGTCTGGTCTGACTCTAAGTCCTACATACCATGATGGAGAATTTTGAGCCCATTGGTTCTTACAACACAGCTTAATCTCTGGGATGTTGGTTTTCTCACATGAATGTCTCACATCTTAGCATTCCACTACATTGAAATGGATGATAACTTTGACTACGTCTACAGACTAGAAAGCCGGCAGAGCAAAGAGGATAATATACGGTTAAACGCCTGCTGTGACAAGGACATTAAGCTTCTGTACGTTGGACGGCTGCTCAGCCAGCTGATCCTCCTGGGCCTCTCTATTTTAAATAAAACAGTGTGCCACTGTCATGAAGTAATAAAAAAATCTGACAATAATACAGTTTAAAGTGTTATGGATAGCCACGTGTTGCTGGGTTTTAAACACATAGGGATAAACAATCCACCTTAGGTTTGCTGGACAGTCAATCCTTTTGCACAAGGTCTGTATAATTAAATGTGTTTTTTTTTTTCGGTTCATTGTGCGATGATTCAGAGTTTTAACAAGATGTTGTTGCAATAAATTTGTTGAAATCTCTACAGAAGAAGATTATAAGCAGCTCACAGTGCAGTCTTGACATCCATGCAGAGACATTTTCAAACAAATTCACATAATTCATGCACAACTGTCATGTGATCCCAGTGACTCATGTGGGGCATTAAAAATTTCTCATGTGAGTTTTCAGTCAAAAGAGGCTTACCCGAGAAAGGCTCAGAACCGAACTTAACTGTCTTTTATCTCATTACCTGGATGAAAGGATTTGGAGGGAAATGTATGTATGTAGACCTAACCATCCCAAGATACATACATATATAAATATATATGTATATATAGAGTATATATATATATTTATAGTCTTTTGCCGCGAGTGTGAATGGCTACTTCCAAATACATGGAGCTCTGCTGAACCTTAATGGATTGTGTCCCTTGAGCTCGAAGCAAGTTGCTGTTTCAAGTGAAGGAGAATCTTAAGGTCATCTTCAGTGAGTGTAAGTGGAAAATATACAGCATGAGACCATTAAGGTGGAATAACACAACATAAGCAGTGATTTGGCTGAGCCTAAAGTTGTATGTTTGACATTCCAGCACTCTGTTCTGCTCATCATTTATTTAAAATATTCCATAGAATAAAACAGTTGTTCACTTGCAGGGTTTTGGGTGAGGAGTTTTAACATCAAAGACCTCAGCATTTTCAGCAAAATGAGTCAAGAAGGCATAACTCTAAAACAGAAGACTACAATGAGTGTGAGCATGATGATCAAGACTTCAAAAGAGTTCCTCTATCAGTGTTGATTACCATATTGTATAAGGCATTATACACATTCAGCTAAGGATTGATCTGTAAAATCATATCTCTCTGTGCTGGTTATAATTCAGAATACGAGGGATTTAGTTAAGAGTTCGATACTTTGAAGTCAGGCTGAACATGAAAGGTGTGTTCAAGATGGCAGCTCAGAAAATCAGGCATTACTCTCTGGCAGACTCAGTTTTGTTCCAGCTCCTGCTGTCAGCCGCAGATAGTAATTAGCTTTACTATGTCCAAAAATCTGCTTTTAAAGGCTGCTACAGCAAAATGAAGGGCTTGGTAGTCTGAAAATGCTCTCTCTAATGATAAAACACAAAGCAAAACAAACAAAAATAAGCTATATTTAGTTTCTGAAGGCAGTGTCGAGCCTGAATTTTTCCTCTGGCACTGCTCTATTTCTTTGTCTTAAAGGTCTGTTAACCCGAGAGAATTTTGATTTTAAAAAGGAAACCGGAGTAACGAGACTTATAGGCCTTATAGGACTCCCCTGGAGACATGATCACAACAATCTTACATCTTTGACCAATCAGCTGTAAAGCAATCAATACAATACCACCTCGGTGTTACATTTCATTGTAGTTTCCAGTCGAAAGGCAACATAGGAGGCAAAGTGAGTCTTCACAGATTTTCTGACAATAAGAAAAGGAGCAAAGACAGCTTCCAAAACACCTGCAGCCACATCTCTGATGCATTGAACACATTTGTAGCTCTAATGGGAAATAGCAACTCCCATTAGTTTTTACCACAGAGGTCAGCAAAATTTCATGCCTGTTATCATCTCCCACATCATATCCTGTAGGATGGTGAGTTAACTCAGAATCGCAAAGCTCAAGAAAACAGAAAACAGCTCCTTCAAGCACGATATTGTAAGGATGGATTTGTTGCATTGACAAGGGACCGATGGCCTGTTCACATTTGACATTAACATGTGTCCTGAGTGATCCGATAACAAGTGGACATGTGTTCACACCTGACTTTCCAATGCATCCCCAAATACGTCTTGAGTGACTACTTCAGATCAGATCTCAGTTAACTAAGCAGCCCCCAAAGTCTTTGTATAAACCAGCCTGACATTGTCCTTACCCTCTCCTGTCACCACGGTGAGCTTACCTTGAACAACTGATGACAGAAGATGGAGGTCTCAGGTGCTGCAAAGACACCATAGAGTTTGGCCCTAGTTTAGTTTTTTTTTTTTTTTTACACCTTTCTGATATTTTCAATTCTGGAGTACATTTCTAGTAATTTATTCAATGTTGTCTTCACCACTTTTGTTTCACTCAGATTCAAACTGAAAAGGCTGCAGAGAGGTCTTGTTTATCTCACAGCAGATTCCAGAGACTTGGGCAACTCTATTTCATTGACATGACAGCCCACAATGCAATGCGATTCAAACAACAAAAGCAGCACATTTATACATCTCAATCTTAATCTAATAAAGTCGTAACAGTTATATTAGTTCGAGTTCCTTTTAAGGATATATGGGAAAAAGTGTTGCATAAGCGTTGCATTTCTTAATTTCTAAGACTTACAAATAATTTACAACTTCTGATCATTTTAATGTTGTTTAGTTCCTTTGGCAAAGTTGGTTTTCCACTTGCATTTAATGTCTTTCAGACTAGGCTATTTGAAGTTGTGGGGGCAGCAGCATACACTAGCAGTCACTAGCAGCTAAAATTAGCACTCAGAGTTGAGTGTCCAATTAATGGAGAAGCAAGAAATTAATGAGGAAACACAATCAGTCTTGAAAGAAGGCAAGCATTTGGGTGCAGTTTGGATTCTACAGTATTCTGGGAAAAAAAGAACTGACATGATTCATTTGACATGACTCATTAGAGAGATTCTAATGGGGCTTTTCCGTTCCATCAACTTGTTTAACACTCCTTTAGGACATCTTTCATGGAATACGGTATCCCATCAACCTACACTATTTCAATACAGCCTGTTGTGACGCCACAGGACACATCTTCCCTCAATTGTGCACTACAGAGCTCGCTTCTGTTAACAGGAAAAAAGGGGCCGCATGGAAATCCTATAAATCATTTATAAAACTAAATAAACAATCTCACTGATTCATAAATCATGAACACAGGCATGCAATGTCTATGCGCAGGGGGGGTATCGGTGTCTTTTGTTTGGCTACCTGTTCCCACTTATTTGAAACCAGTTTTATTCTTTAGGGGGACAAGGTGGTATGGAGCTCTGTACCAAAGAGAAAATGTTGCCCACATCTGCAGTACTTTTACATCAGCATTTAGTTTTGGTTCAGGTAGTTTGAAACTTCAGTTGAGGGAGAAGAAATAATATCCACAATCAGAAACAGTAAATTAAGCTTTCCAATATGAGCCCACCAATTTTATTTGAACAGTATCTGTATTGTGAGCATTTGATGTAACCTTTTTAAATATAAAAACTCCTTAAGCTTACATAAAATGTACTGTTATGTCTAGCTCCTCTCTGCTTTCTTGTACACTGTCATTGAGAAGATCCTAAAATGAATACTCTTGTACCAAATTGTTTTGAATCAGTTTTAAATCAAGAATCAATTTTCAATCACATCAAGACCCCAAGAAAGCTAACAAATTACTTTCTGTGATACCTTCAGATTTACACCTCTATCGCTGGAGCCAGTTTTTGTTGTCTGCAATAGTTTTGCTCTAAATTCTGTAAGAAAACAACGGTAGCAATAATGATTATATGGTTTTAAAATGGTTAATGTGGAAAAAAAAGGACATCTATAGTCCAATAGTATGCAGCTTCAATGAAAATGAATGGGCACCAAATAACAACCATGTATAGAGTTAAATTGATTTTTGTTTTGCTGCTACCTTCGGCTCAAAGATAAAGACAATGTTAAGGTCATACTATAAATGTAGTCAAGACTTTGTCTCTTTGAATCTACTGATCTGAAGTCACATCATATGTTCATCTTTCTCATTTACCCACAGGTTCCCTTCGTGAAACACCGTCACAAGTCATCATCTCTGATTAGCAACGTTAGACAGGCAAATACGGGCATACATACATGCACTATGAATGTCAGAGCCTTGGACGAATTCATACAGAGAAAAGAAGACAAAAGAGCTATGTTCAGAGAGAAGATACTGAGTACGTCAAACCAGAGAGAATCAGTATTTCATTGACATTTACACCACCAGACAGGCATCCAAATAAAAACGAAGAAATGCTGCTCTCCCAAGAAACCATTAAAAGAGACAAATAACGAAACATTTTCAACAAGACAAAATTACGTAAGCAGACTGTTCCCTTCTTGCATGCACATGGCGTTTGTTATTCCTGTGCATGTCAACTGCATTATGCTCGTTAAGAAAATAATTCACAATGTTTAGAGTAACAGATGCGGGCAACATGCCCAAAACTTACACTTTAGAAAAAAGGGAACAAACTCTTTTTTTGCAATTTTCTCATTTTCATTTATTACATTCAGGCACTTTGCAAAGAAGTGAGGAGGTCTTTGTTTTAGGATTGGTACCATCTCACACAACATGTGCAGGTTTATCATGAAAAATATAAAAAGTAACAAATGCATATCTAAGATACATGGTCACACAGGATTTTACTGGTGGAATCGTGGCACAATTCTTTAGTTTTGTTAGTGAAATTCTTGTAGATGGATAATCCAAGGTGTAAATGAAGAAACGATGCGTACACAGAAAAACCCCTGCAGATGCCTTTTCCTACATACAAAAGATATTCATAATGACAGAATGTGCAACCCTTGTGCATTCTTCAAACCATGCTTTTAGTAAGATGATATTGTTTTAATTAACTAGTATAGGGTTCCAAAGGTTGCTTGTTAAAACAACAAACATACCATGATCATCTGCACATCTGTTCCCCCCTGGCTGATCTTTTGACGTTCCTAAGCTGGTACTACCGATATGTGTAAGCTTTCTCTTATTGGTACTTTTTTTTTTTTTAATTCATGCACAGTCCTTTTACTGCAAAATAATCAAGTTTATTGCTTGTATGAGATGATTATAGAACTGAGACTTGGTAATAAAACAGATAAAATTTTTTGTACTTTATTGATGAGCATCTCAAACATTTGGTAAAACATTGCCTCTTGTTTGCTATTGCTTTCATTATCATGTGTAGTTGTGGTGCACTGTAGTCAATATTACTATATGAAATTACTTTTTAGGGGAGTGTCCACATCCACGGTTGGCTAACGATGATTTAGTCAGATTTGTACACACCGCCCTGGTGTGGAAACACTTATTTTAAAAAATAACAAGTAATCGAGATGTCAACAGATTTCAACAATTTCATGACAACAAACATATAGCAATGTCTTCTTTTAGAAACTGGTAAAACAAAGAAAATACATCATGACACATGCAGTTTCTCGCTGATGTCGAATACTCACTTTGATCTGACTTTGTGGGGGATGTGGGGCTTATATTTTCTGCAGAGTGGTCACTTCCCTCGTCCATGACGTAATCAAAATTAAAGATAAACATCATCACCACGCCTTCTTCATTCTTCACTGGGATTATGTGAGTATTACACTGAAAGTCAGACCCTGAAAGAGAGAGACAGAGTCAGTGCCAAAGCGCTTTATTATTCCATCGCTAAAACTGCGAATAGTCTGTTTCAGAAAGGATTATCAACAAAAAAAAATAAAAATAATCACAGTACGTATGATAAGTGATTGCAGAAACCGTTATTTACAATACTGACTAAACAGACTTGTTAAAATAACTAACACCTGCCTCTGATTTAACCCAAATGTTGGGAAAACTTGCCCTTATTTAAAGGTCAATGCCTGCATGTCAGAACAAATAAAACTGTTAGAATAAAATAAGTATGCCTTGAGGTTTTTAAAGTGTACAACTCCAGTATGTGTGTTCATGTGTGTGTGCCTAATCCAGGCAAATAACTATGCTGGCAGACGTTTCTTTAAAATAAAAGTTGAGGAACAGCACATTGTGGACAACATGATTTAGTATTACATATAAAAAGACAAATATGAGTTCATTTAAGGGAACACAAACCCAAGAATATAGTTGTATTAGCAAAAGCTATTGATACCTGTGAAAATAACAGTAAACTTTCAAACCACTGAAATCTAAACAGCAAAACAGCTATTATACTGCACTGCTAAGGTGACATAATGAGCAGAAGGTTTCTTAATAGTGTTTCTTTCTATCTATAAAACTTGAGGGGATATTTGGATATTTTTAGAGATTATATAAATAACATTGGCATATACCATGTGGGACTGAGTTATGAAAACAGCAGCGATGGTAAAACCGTTCCTTTGTCGTTCTCTGTATGTACGTCTGTCTGTCATTCTGTCTGGGTTGTTGTGTTGCTCGTATGCACAGAGGACACATATTACTAGTGTTCCCTGTAGTTTCCTCTGGGCTCACAGACACCCTGCCAGCAGCATTCATTAGCAGTAGACTTGCTGTCCGACTAAATATAACAAGCCTGGTCTGCCTCAACATGCCAGAGTTCTGTTGGAAGGAATGAAAAACTCCAAGCAATAATGATGCATCGTCAATACAAAAAATATGATTATGTGATTTTAATGAGATGGAAGACACCAAAGATGGAGACATTCATGTTTGAGAAGAGGTCAAATTCAATGCTTTGACTATAACAAGCGAACTGAGGCAACACACAGCTGCATATGCTGTATGAGGATGAAATGACCAGCAGGTGTGAACTACATCTTGCCTGGTGTCAGGGGTGCCCCTCTTTGTTTCATAATAAAGCAGGAGAGCGGTGCTAACAGGGCAGGGGGGCTGTATGTTCTTCCTCAGAAAATAATTTTTTTCTTTTGAAACTTGCATTGAACTGTTTGTCGGTTTGAGACCATAAAAGTAGGTGGTTGTAAAGTGCGAAAGTGGTTCCTGAAAATATGAACTCTCACTGATGTTTTTATTCTCGATAGTGGAGAAAGTAAATGCGTCCAACAAAATCCTCCCGCTGGAACAAAATTGGGAACATTGTGATCACAGTATTCAATATGTTGAGTCTTAACGGCGAGGAAACCCCTGTCTGTTCGGGGCTCGCCACTGCCGTGCACATATTTATCACAAACAGCACAACGTATTTCTCGTATTGTCAGAATTCTAACCACACACTCTTTTATTTCTGCTTTAGCATATTTTGTACATCACTCAACAGTATGGTCGAGTACATTGACAGAAATGTAAGATCCAACTTAATGTTGAGTGGCTGTAGATAGAGTGAGACATGCCATTTCCCTGCAGTAAATATAGATTTATCCTGAATACAGAGTAAGGTAAAGGTAAATTTAGTTGTTTATATGTAAAAATAAAAAGATGCTGAAAGGTTAATTGTCACTTATCAGTTGGGGGTTTTCTAAAGTTCCCTTTTTCTCTTGTTTGGCATGTTGCCATAGCTGTAGAGATTGACAAGAAGTGCGTGGGAGGAGAGCAAGAGAATGACATGCTGCAGAGGTCCGGCTGACTGGGAGCTGAACTGGAGCCTCAGCTGTTGAGGGGCAATTTTGCACATTTGGTATGCACCACAGCTACTCAACTAGAGGTTATCTGAGTAGACCAGTGAACAGCCCATTAAAATATAAATAGCTTAAGTTCTCTAAATGCAGCCGAAAGCATATAAATTCACTCTTCTTTCTAAACAGCGGAAAGATTTCAATGCTAAATATTGACACACTACAATTCTTTCTCATGTTATAGTTATAGAGATTGACAATTGCATAGTCTATTAATATTAAAGGTAAGAACTTGAAAAAAACAACAAGGTAATGTGAAATACTGTAACACATACCTGAAATCTGAAAAACAGTAATAAAGTTAATATATACTACTTTAGTTGCCACAGTTAGTGTTAATAACAACAGGGATTTAGTATTATTGCACAAGCCTAAAGCTCTGTGTGCAGCCAAGATGATAAATTCAGGGAAAAGATTTCTGTGCTGTGGTTTACTTTAACAGATGGGGAAACAATGGTCATGCTTAAAGGCTAAGCTATAGGGGTCCCTTCTCATCTGATCTCCTGCTGAATGTCACCTCTACAGAAAAAGGGATGAAAGGAAAGCTTCTTCTAACTAATGTATGAAGTTGCATGAGCACATACTGTGCATTACTAAATTTGAGATGAAAATACAGCCTAATCATCGTAATCTTTATTATTTATGTGAACTTACAAGTGTGCTCTTATTCTGGTAAACAAGCAGAACATTTTTTGAGTGGAATAGGGATGATATTTCATTCCTGCACCTAAAGTCTGAGGTACTGAGCCATGTGATCAGCCTGAAGAAAAGCGGCCAAAGACACTGCTTAAGAACAACTGTGGCGTCCATCTTCTTTTTTATCTTTACCAACCAAGGAGTCTCCTGGGGCCATAACCTAAAGCTGAATTGATTTTTATCTCAATATATATCCTTTTCATTTATTCTGAATGAACAATGCAGAAATGTTCATCAGAAAAAATACAAATAAAAAAGTCTGTTGCCAAAGAAAAAGGCTAAACTGGGAACATCATTGCTAAATGGAATGCAGCACAATAATCAGTTTTCCTTCATTATCTTGTTATCATAATAATTAGAATACAAACTCATAATCATATATGCAATTAGATTAACTGCACAGCCCCACATTCCAAGATACTTAACTGGAGATCATAGCAGATTTAGATGGGAAGCTTGAAAACAATCACGAGAGCAAAAAATAAATGTTATTGTCTTACACTGTGTGATTGTACAAGGGATAAAAATCAAATCGAGATTATAAATTACATTTAAGGCACACAATATCTGAAAAAAAAAACGGAATTCAGATGGGAGGATCCCATTATCCAGATGTGTTGTGCTACCACCCGCTGAGTAACAAATGACATTGGCAGAGATAATTTCCAGTTGAAGTGAAGCTCTCAGACAATTTAATGAGAAGCTTTAGGCTTTTTCCACAGTCATTGAGAAGGGATTTTCAATTTCTAATTTGACCTGTTTGCAACCTATTGTGATTCTCTATACTATGCCTCTATTTGGAGCACAGAGTTAAAAATGGAAAAGGATTTGGACATCTATCTATTTCGCTTTTTTTTTTTTTTTTTTTTTACTTCCATAAAAAAAAACTTTCACGGGAAAGGAGCTTTATAACATATTAATGCCCTTAACGGGGAACACACTCATGGTTTGATCATTATCATATCTTGCCTGACTTACCAAATTAAGTTTCTAGACAGGAATCTATTTCATACTTGACATGTAAACTGATCAGTTTAAGTCAATTGGATATGCCTTTGTCATGCTGTTTCCAGTTGTTCCCACTTGGTTGACATGTTTGCTCCTCTCCGCTCTGCCTGTGCATACACTGTAATGTCGCAGCTGAAGGTTCATGGTTTGGAGCCAGTCCCAGCCATAAGTGTGGAGCTCTCATGTGTTCTCATCAAGAACTCAACTCTTACCCACAGTCCTAAAACCTCCTTGTTAAGTTAATTGGTGTTTCTAAATTGACCTTAAGAGCGAGTGTGGACATGGATGATTGTTCGTCTCTGTGATGGATTGGTGACCTGTTTCAGGGTGTACCCTGCTTCTCCCCCATTGGCAGCTGGGATCATAACAATAGTTTGTATTCCACTGGATCTACTATTTGACTGGAGCTGAGGTGTACAACTTGTTCGCTCACTCTTGTTGTTTGGGTGAGCCATTCTAAAATAATATAAAAAGAAGCATTTAAAAACATTTGGTACATAAAAGCTGGTGCAACTAATGGATCTGATCAATATCAATGATTATAAAAGAAATCACTTACTATGACCCAACACAGCAAAGGCTTAAAAAAAAACCTCCCACAATCATCTAAAGTGTTGGAGTATCTTAGACATAGACCCACCAATGAGCTGCTCTGTAAGTGCTGTGAGCTTAACTTGGCTTATCACACCAACACAATTGCATAAGCTTTATAGCAAAGCATCTGATGATGGGTCATGAAGACTTCAGTGACAGCAGGAAAGCACCATGAATTCACCTTTTCTGCCTAACCAAACATAATATAGTTAGGATTATAAACATGTTGAAGGTAGTGGCACAGTGGAGCAGTGGCTGGCGCTGTCACCTTAACACAGAAAGACCCCAGCTGAGATTTAGACTGGGGACCTTCTTACTCTGAGTTATCATGTTCTCCCCATGTCTGCACGAGTTTACTCCTACCATCAATCTAGACAGTTTTCTCTGTCTAAAGTGATAGCAAATGTCAGCATATATGGTTGGTTGTCACTGTGTTGGTCCAGTGGATCACTGGTAATCTTTTCTCACCCTGTGACCGCTAGGATGAGCTCTAAACTGGCTATGGAAAAAAACGTTTACATGTGTTAGCAGTAGGCATGTCCTTCACCAAAGGCTATGCTGTATTACACGTTTTTTGATCAGTGTAAATCATATACATGCCATAATTCCATTTCAATTCTTCCTCAGTCCATTCTCCCACAAGTTTCATGAAATTTGAGTGGTGAGTTCTTTCATAATTTTGCGAGCAAACAGACAAACTACAGTGGTCACATAAGGCTACCACAGGTGTAGTCTTGGTGAAGGAAAGGATCAGTTCTGCGCCACCTCTGTAAAGGTGTCATAATGCAACACTATGAGACATCTAATGTTGTTATGTTACCATGTGTTTCTTTTTGGTGTCCTCTCACAGGATAGTTCCGTGTACTGTGTGAGTGATAATAAGGGCTACGGTAACGTTAATTACAACTGCTGCAGTCTTCAAATAGTTTCAGTTACTTTTCTTGCCCCACAATGACACACAAACTTCAATTTGTCTGTAATGCTCCTTAACTGCATGCTACTCCAGTGATAAAATTAGTCAACATAATAATCACTTCAATCTTAAATCCAAGTACATTTTGCTCTAGTAAAAATATCGGTGGCAGCTTTTAGGAGGAGAATTTCTGTGATATACATCATTTTGTAACTTCTGTAGCATAGCAATCTATACAAAATTGATGTCCAGTATTTTTATGAACAGGCGAAGATGAAGAGGGTTACATCCCTTTTAATACCATAAAATGGCAGTAACATGGAAATTCCATGATGATTGGATGATTGAATAAAGTAATGAAATATTAATGAGATAATACTGTATGTCGGCCAGGGGATCAGCCCATTCCAAACAGGGTTGTTTTTGTACAGGCAGTGGATTTAGTTAGCGTAACTGGTGTCAGTTTAAGCTTACAAATGCAACCAGAAATATTACACTTCATCAAATATACTTATTTTTTGTAAATATGGCATATGATTTGTCAAATGATTATGAAAATATGCTCTTTTTGTCCATTTGTGTATAGCAATGTTTTTATTTCTCTCTGACTGCATGGAGGTATTTGGATTACTCACTTGTTTAGGTTTTAATTTACATTTACATTTCACACAAGTAACCTCTGGCCTTGTAAATTTATGCACTTGAGCTGTTGCTTAAAATGAACCATAGTGTCGAGTATGTATAAAATTGAGGACTACTCACTATTTAAGTTTCAGGGACTTCAATCTTTCTGGTCTTTACCAAAACACCTCACTGACACACTATATCATTCCATCATGGTCATAGCTGTTTGATATAGTTAACATCCTTGACAGTGTAGCAGCTTGTATTGGTGAGGGAGAGAATGTCCATTCATTCCCTGACATTTCTACAGTGTTTCCCTGTGAGCCAAGAAATGTTATTTACACCTGCTTGAATGAATGAATAAGAATGAATTAAGACTAGCTCCCTTTTCATGATGGAAATTTCATTACTGCAGATTCCATTTCCATCATCAATTATTAAACCTTTGCTGCTTAATCAAGTGATCCTCTGGACTCTATTACAATAATGTCTTACAGGTCAAACAGAGTTGTGGTGAAATAGCAAGGTGTCTTAAAGACGCATAGATGGGCTTATATCTGTGTAGTGGAGCACATTTAAATCTCATTTAAAAAAGAAAAGCTTTATGATTTTGATGCATCAGAGCCTCATATTAATCTGCAAGAGCTGATCTGCTTTGAGCAGCATAATCGAACACTGATTTTTGTGTTTGTGTCCTCCACCCGGGGCACTCTCCACCACTGCAGCTTTTAAACACAGCCCTACAACTACTGCCCTGTAGCAGGCCTTGTATAATGAAATCTGGCATGTTTCTGTTTAAGGGTTATTCTGCTTAAGCCAATACACAACATTACTAGGGCATTGCCCACGAGGGCTCTGGCATAGAGGGAGAGGCCATGCAAGCTAACCCTTTGTTTAGAGTCCTTGAGGCTTGTGGCAATATCTCGCCTCAGTGAGGCTGCTGTGAGCTACACAGCCTGGCCTATTTTCATCTTCAATCAGTGTCTTCAGAACCATCAGGGATAACTAGCAGTTGCAGCTCCAGCATTTCAGTTAGTTTTTATTCATCAATTCATGATACTCTTCTTCAAATTGCCAAGTGCAAGAATCTCATGAGATGACACAGTAGTCCATGGATTAAACCTTCATTACAAATAGAGATATTTTTTGCTTTTTATGTGCTTGTTTATCTCATGGCCAAAAAAAAAAATGGTTTCACATCTGACTATGGGCGTTATCCACACCTCAATACAAATTTTCCAGTACTGAAGCTGATATTCATTGTCTGTTAGTAATGAGCTTGGGTTACAGCGTGCTGTCCATATTTTCAATCTTACTTTGTGCAATGTACAACTTGATATATCTGCTTGCGGAGCTGATTTCACTCTAGCATATGAAACCAGATGAGGGAAACTAAAGTGCAAGACACTAAAGAAGGCTGAGCATGATGAAAAATGTGTTCTTTAAAAGTGCAGTCATCCAAGTGTCCTGCAGCACACCTTATGCACTCTGTGTCCCTTGTCCCCTGACTCCCCTGCGATGAAACCCTCAGCAGGGCCACATGGCCCTTCAGCCCCCTTGATAGGGAGTCACCTATGAAACCCTGCACCCACGCACACCACATGTCCCAGATCATTCAGCATGGTTTGCTGAGCTGCCCCTGTTATGTAGCCATTATCCATTTAGCTTCTCCCTGCTCCACGGTGTCAGCTTCCTTTTGTTAAGACTCATTCAGGTACAAAGTATTATTACACCCTGTGGAATAGGATAGCTTTACAAAGCCATCAAGGAAAAGCCTTTATCTCATTGATTATGTATTCACGCTGGAGGAAGACGGTATGTGTGGCATCTTCTCGCACAACCTGTCTTCGTTGTTCACACAGAGTGGGACACATAAATCAAAAGAAAATGTCCTTGTGCAAAAGGTTTTGTTGTGTTCCCACAGTTTTCCCCCATTTTTCCATTACTTTTAATTTCTAAGCGTAGGCATAAGCAGCTTAACTTTTTTGCCTTTTCAGTGAAAAAAGCCAAAGCTTTGTTGCTCCTAATGTCACATGGGCTTCATCATATTCAAACCTCCCTTTTTAAGATTTCCAACTGTACTATTCCACTGCACAGGAAAACAACCCAAACCTTCACATTTCAATTCATCTAGAAGGTGAAATAAAAGCCACAAAAAGAGGTGGTTATTCAATTGATATTGAAAATGAGTGAGTCCCTTGTGTTAAAAAGGGAGAAACACAACACTGGTAACCTGTCTGAGCTAAAAAACGTTAATTTGATGGTTTGTAACATACTACATGGAAAATGGGGGTTTTAATACAAAGGATTCACTGATTTGCATTCAAACTGATAATTTGAAACACTTTCAGAAGGGTACACATGGAGAAATAATTTTTTCCACCCAGCAGCTTCACTTTGTTGACTGTCTGGAATCAAGAGGTCTATTGCTCTCAAGGATGACATGAGTCTTTCATTCCCCTTTAGCGTGTGGAGCGCATGGATTGTGTCCTCCATACCAGTTTAATGCATTTACTCTGTAAGCTGCTCATTCCCAGTCACTGCACTGTCAGCTCTGACATCTTTATTCATGAGCACACATGCTCACTGTAAATTCCTCTGAGGAGTATTAAGAGTTGTGTCTTGAAGTTGTGATGCACACCAGGGAGGACTGTCAAGAGACCGGGAGCAATGCTAGTGTTAGAAGGTTTTTGTTGCTCTCATCCTTCACTCTTAAAACATTACAGGCACAGGACAGTATAGCGATGCAGTAGAAAACAAACATGCATGATGGGAGGATGGGAAACTAAAAAAGTTACTGAAAAATACTTCATCATATGATAAACATTGCTGCTGATGGCAGAGTGAACTTGTATCCATGGCCTAGAATCTAGTCAAACTCAGTTAGAAATGAAAACCTTGGATCATTGTGATTAAATAAAATATAACTTATTTGCCTCCTTGAATAAAATACAGATGATTCTGCTTGCCTTGAAAGTCATCACAAAGTAAGGAATATCGCTTCAAACTTATTGTACTGCCAACAGAAGTGACCCCTCTTGGAGCAAAGACAGGTTCAAACTTAAAAGAAAAAAAGTATGGTCTTGATCCGAAAAGGACTGCTTTCAGATTGCCTCTGCACAGTTATGTCATGCTGACCATTGTGAGAGCATGGCAGGAGGTGGTCAATCTGGGGATTTATACCACTGTATTAATTCTCTCTGACTCGGGATTGCTGTCTCTGCGGTACATCATTCATAACAGGACTGGGATTTACTAAATATGAATGACAAACACCAGTTCACCATTAAAGAGAGTGCATTTTTACATTCTTAGGCAAATCTGCTAAGCTGTAACATATCACATGTATGGCAATTTTACTGGTCAGAGCATTGATCCACTGCAAAAAACCATACAAATAATAAATGCATCAAACTTTCATAGATAAAAAATCACATCATTTATATTTAAAAATATTTTAAGCAAAACAAGCACTTACTGTACGCTAAAGTAAGAAAATATATAGTAAACTCTAGAGGGCAGCAGGTATTGTATTAAACAATGTTGACTGTTGGTATAAGCCTGTGATTGGCTGCTTTTGTTACACAGCATTCTGCTGGCCCTTATGCTGGGTGTTACTGTTTTTGAAATCCTCTTCTGCACAGGCCAGCTTTTTTTTTTTTGGTGACAGTTTATGAAAATCTACCAAAAATGTGTTTACAATGTTTGCTGTCTATCATGAGTGTTCTTCAACCTCTGCCAAATGGGACACTAAATCCCCACAAACATTTGCTATATTCTGATCTAAGTATCACCTACAGTGATTTTGACTGGTTTAGAGAAACAACAGCAGATCAAATTGCTTTTTTTAAGGTTATACCAGAGATGATAATGGGTACGCCTAGGGGGCTACATGGCCTTCTGTTTGAAAAGTCAGGTCGATGTGGAAGTCTCTTAAATGTGCATTCTTTCTGATGGGCAGAGGGGTGTGACTCTTGTGATGGCAAGTACAAGTTTGTTTGTACAGAAGCCTATGGGGAAAAAGACTCCACCTGTCAATCTACAGTATTTGGGAATTCTGTAAACTTGTCCTCATGGGTTTATATCTTCAGAGGTTTCATATCTTACATAAAGCCTGATGTTCATTCTGTGAATTATGACACCACTTAGACTATAGAGACAGTAAAGCAGGGTATGCTTTAGGGTAGAGCTACATAATTTTGGGCATGCATTGTTTCCATGGCTCTCAGTCAAATCCATCCCTCATTTATAACTTCACCTTTTACAAAAATCAAGATGGAAGCAGCCAAAATGTTGAAGAAAAGGCTTCATAGGGTAGGCCCAAGTGAGTAGGTGATATCATGGTGGTTGTGTCCTTCTTTTTTACAAAGTCTGTTGCATTGATCACTGTTTCCAAAGTCTACCAAACCTTAAAAAAGTGTTCATCATTTATAATATTTATGACCTGAAACATTGGTGACAATGACTCTTTTGTACTCCATCTTTTACCTATTGCATGATGCACATCAAGAATAAAAGTAACACAAAGTACTACTGAATAAGTGCTTCAGCCTCATTAAAGTACCGTGCACAAGATTTAGGCAGTACTACTAACGGCATCGCAATAGGATACTCATTACTATGTCTTCATAAAAATAATGCATTGGTAAGTCTCAGAATGTCTCTGGAATGTTGCATTGCCATGTTTCTACATTGGACCAGAGCAGAAAAAACAAAGACTGACTCTCGAGACAGTCTTTCACGTGTTTGGTGTTCTTTTTTCTAGTTATTCCTATGTGTTTGAAAGGCAGATGGTATTCAGTTGGATGCAAAGTGAAGCTTCACCACCAGATATCCCAAAATTCTACACACTGCTCCTTTGAATAAAAAAACTCCATAAACTTGTATATATACTTTATTTCAAGCTTGGTTTCCTTATAAACAATTTACTTGAACAGTTGTAAAATTACCACACTCATTTATTGAATACAGAATAATAAAAAACATAGATCTGATTTGAATCAAACGCTAACCCTAAAAGATCTTATTCAAATCAAATCGTGTGATATCTGAAAATTCCCAACTCGACTGTCAATGATAATTTCACAATTAAAGTGAAATTACCATGAGACTATTTTCATGTTTAAATCTTTGATAAGAAATGTATGTGGAAGATAAAAGTAAGTTGTCTACTTCCGCACAATAGCTTACAGGAATAGCTCCAACATGAACTTACAGGATAGAGTTATTTTAAAGCCGACTGCCATCATTGCATTCCTCTCCGAGATATAATGAGGGCAGCACACCCTAAAACTGACGGATTGTTAGGAGCCAACTGACAGGCCACATCATGAAGTGGATGATAAGAGAAGCTGCAGTAGGTGGGATACTTTCTCAGTAGCTGCACGTCACAAAATATACCTCTGAGCTCACAGGCATGGTGTGATAGACACACAATTGAGGCAGGTCAGTTACTCACCATCCTTACGGTGGTAGGTGATCTCCACCTTGCGCTCCTCAGAACCAAGCACAGCCTGTGACACCTGGTCGATGGCCTCTTTGTCAGTAAGGTCCCCATGAAGGAAGTCACAGGTGCATGGTTTCTGCATTATGTCTGGTCTTGAGAAGCCTGTCATCTCACAGAAACCATCGTTGCAGTATATAATCGCACAGTTCTCCACCCTTGCATTGGCTATAATAAATTTTCGGTCTGTATAAAAAGAAGAAATCAGAACGTGTGAGGCTGTGGTATAGTATCAGTACAGTAACATATAAAGGTATCCAATGGCTGTTTTGGAATATACTCCAATAATAAACTGCTGTAATAATAATGTAAAGAAAAATCATCAGTCTGTAAATGATTTGTCCCCAAAAACTGAGAACATATTTTGTTTTCTTTCTTATCAAAAATAGACCTTCTGGAGTATTTTAATGGAAAACGTGAGATAAATCTGTATCCATTTACTTATCTTCTTTATCCCAGTGTTTGTTTGTCAGAACACACTCATGATATTCCCTAGTAGCAGCATTTGTACATCAGGAAGATACTTACTCTGACCCTCGAATTTCCGAATGATTAATCCAAGGAAGGTGTTTTGTGGCGCAACGTGACCTCTTCTTACAGGCATGCTTACGCGCAGATAATTCCACGACCTCCACTAAAAGCGCCTTTACAAGTAAATCCCGAAGTTGCAAATGTTGGCTCTTTGTAATGTTTCCTTTACCATGCTCGACGCGAGCACTCCTTCCACCTTAAAGACCTCCCTACTTCGTCGAGGAGTTATTTATCCCGCTTGTATGCCCGAGCATGTAAATGCCTCATCGCCGAAACGCACGGAATCGGGGAGGATAGCTTCAGTTAGATTCAGTTCGCCAAGCATTTCGCGTTGAGGTTGGCTGCGATCCTGACGTGCTCTGTCGTGGTGTGTTGGGCGCTTACAGTGGACAGCGGTTAATATGCCAAGGGGAGTGACGTTGCAACCAGCGGGCTTAGTTCGCTCTATCTCCGGTAGTGTCACAGCCTTGTGCAACGACACATCACCGGAATAGACTTTGCGCCTACAATATGCTGCCCCGTGTGAAAAACAACAAATTTCCCTTAACAAACTGCCAGGACACTTTAAGGAAGGGGAGAAACTGCGCTATTATTAGAACGCGCATCACTATCAAAGACCCAAAACCATTGTTACAGGGCTGTCTTATCAGTGCACTCTTGAAACTAAGCGTGACTTGCACATATAACATATTACAGTGTGAAGATTGCACCTTGGAATGTGCACAAATTGTTAGTGACAATATTAATAATGGTTTCGAAGTAAAGAGCAAGCACTACTTAAAACATTACTTCAGCTATGATTTGTGCTAGAGGGCTGTTGATTTGAATTATGTCTCTAGAGAGAAGAGTAGATGGTTGATAAATGAATATTCTTAAGCCTTTTAGCAAAAAAAAAAAAAAAAAAAAGATCTTAAAAAGTAGTGCAACATTATGGGAAACAGGCTTGTTAAAATTTGGTTTATCATGATGGGAGTGGACCAACTGCCCTGGATGGACAAAGTAGGGGCATTCATCCTCATTTTGGCTCAACTCTTGTGAGAAAAGCAAAGGGTAATTTCCCAAGTTGGACAAACTACCTTTTTATTGAGCACGTGAGGAAATAATTATATTTGTGCATGTTATGTAATCACAATATGAGAAAATGCAATATTTTATACTTTGAGGTCAAGACCTCATAAACGTGTAATGTAGTACAGGCAGTGTTGCTTAACTTGTCAAACAATGTTAAAAAAGAACACTTGTTCTAAAACTGATCAGCACCATTGATTCATAAAACATTTGGTCAAGAAAGATAAATGTTCAGTGACGTTCCACAATGTAATTCTATTAAAAAAAAATATGTCAAGTCTTTTACAAATTTAACTTTTCTTAATTTTAGGAAAATATGAAATTAGAAAATATACCATACAGAATCTGTGTTGACCTCCTGTCTTTCAGAGAATAGTTCTAACTTGAAAGCAGATACTTTTCAGGAATAGCTGAAAACACCAGCTGTGCTGGGCCTTTCAGGGTCCATTTAGGCACTTGACTGTCAATAGCTTCATAAAGTTGCTGTCTGTCTTTGTGATGAGAATGACCAAATCATTTGAAGACAGGAGAAGAAAATAGTTTGGATTTTTTTTCTTATTTTATTTATTTACTTATTTTTTGGTAAATTGGGGAAGACATTTTCAAAAACAAATCATCATTCTTCCACAGCATCTGCTGAAATCTGATTATAGATTTTGCATCTGCTCTACTGTCTGTGCTTTATGCATTCATTATCACTTGCTGACATGAAAACTGCTGAGCTGAAGTGAGAAGCATGATGATGATCCAGTATCTATGATGTCAGAGGACATATTTGCAGAAATGGATTATATAATTCATTATTAGGTTTTCATTATTGCACATTAAAATCCCCCAAAAGTAAGAATAATTTTTCCATTTTTATTTTATAATAAGAGATTTCTATCTATACATGGAAGAGAGAAGGTCCTGATTCCCACAGTCTGCCACAGCACAACAATATGTTTCTTTCCAGAGTCGACAAACCCAAAAATTCTGGCTGCTGCAAATATACCCAAATCGTATTGCTTCTTGTTGATACGTTTTTAAATATCTATAAGAGTTTTATATTCAACATATAGTTCTCAGTGCCAATCAAGCACTTTTTTTTCTGTTTGACAAAATGCAAAGTCTGTGGTTTGAATAGAAACATGTTGGATTCACAAGTAGTTTTATGTAATGCATTTTCGTTGTATTGTTACAGTCTTTCCTCAATTGCTTGCATTCTATTACCAGGCATAAAAGCAAATCCTTCAAAACTATGATGCAATCTAACCTAAAGCTCACCAATTTTCCTTAGACTAACATGACTCCCTTGTTTTGAGAGACAATTAGAATCTGATGGACCCCTAGTGCACAACTCTTCAAACAAATCTCTTCATACATCTATGCCTGCACCATGTGCTCATTTAGAAAGGCCTAGCAGTCAATATTGTTTACTTGAGTCAGCAAACCCAGTTAGCACATAATTATCCAGGTGGAAACACTGAGAGTCAAAATTATTCACACTCCAGTGAGAGCCTGTAATAGATAAAATTGCCGTGGGTTTGTTTCTTTAGCTTTGGAACTACGGATTCAGAAAGGCACGAAGGAAGAGGGCGAGGACAAGGGAGGACAAAGTGGAAGATGGGGAAATGGCCAAGGAGACAAGTAGTGTAAGATGAAATTCGTGCCTCTCTTGTTACCTATGTCCTTTTCCATGGGATGTCAATAAGGGAGGCGATAATACAAATCTTCCTCTACTGTAACATTAAGGAGTTGAATCAGCTCTCACTGGACTGCTCAGATTTGTAACTGGTTCTATCAGTATGTGAGAGGACCCTAATCCTGGCAGGGAATCCAAAAGTGCAAACATAAGCCCACATGGGTTTGCAGAGGGAGCTGGAACATAGAGGAGGAAAACACTGGAAGGTGTGAAAATGATCTAATAAAGAACAAAGAAAATCAGAAAGTATCTATACTGAGAGTTGTAATCGCAAATGAATAAGAGATGTGCTTATCAGTTACTGAGACCTGATCTGAAATAAGAACGGGAAACAAAACTTTACACAGCGCAGAAAAAAACCCAAAAACGATTGCAAAATGAAATATACAGTATATCCAAACATAAAAAATTAAGCTTGAAATGTATATTTAAAAAAAACAACTGCATTTTTAAATGAAAAGAACAAATACCAAAATCAAACTCAAATCATTTTGAGGAGAGTTGACTGACGTGCTGATTGAGACGCTGTCCATGGTGCTGCAATTGCAGTGGCACTGTCTGCATTCCTTGGCTTTTAGAGAAAAGGCGTTTGCTTTTATGATGTGCAATTGCATTTTTACACTCTCACTCTCACTCACACACCATTGCAAAGACACACACACGCACATAATCCCCCCCCCCCCCCCCCCCCCCCACACACACACACGCAAACACACTCTTTTCCAGATTTTCATGAATGGATGCATGAAAGCAATAGTCTGCTTTTCATGCAGGCATTCAAGTGCGTCTAATCTGTGCAGGCTGCAGCCATGTGGTGAACAAATGAAAATGTATGCATAATGCAAAACCTCACTTTCAGTCTTGAAACATCTGGCCCTGTATTTCAGCTTAAGCCCATCAAACATCTGGCCAATTGAGTGTGAGAGAGCACAATTAATGTATATATGTACAACATAATTACATCCAGAGACAATATATATTTTACAATATATATTGACAGTATAAAGAATGAATTCTTATCCATAACCTCACCTTCAAAACATAAAAAAACAACAACAAACAAACAGAAAACAAACACGTTAGGTGGTCATTCTTTTAACTCTTCTTTTTGGGTGACCTGACAGATTTCTTGGCAATGGGCAACATAATGGGTAAGGTTGGGTCATAATAAACCTCTGCCTCACAAAGTCCACGACCAAATCCGACCATCAATCCCTAATAGATAGGCTCCCTTCTCAGGGTCTGGGAGCGGTTTAGGAAAGGATTAAACCCACACTGGGCCAGCCCCCTCCTATATTGGTCTGGTGGGTGATCCAAAGTAGGCCCAACATTTGTCACATCGAATTAAAATCTCTACATAAAAAGAAACAACATTGAAAATGCAGACATGAAATTCAAAGCAATAACCTTAGAAGGTAGTGAAGTAATAAAAATACTGACCCTGCTAGCACTTTCTGGAGTGTCCTTGTGGTGCCCCAACACCTCCACTTTTGCCAGCATTTGTCTTTTTTTATTATCAATATTAGTGATGGTGTTGGTAGCAATAATGTAATATTTAGTGCGTGGCTGGAGTTTGGGTAAAGGGGTGTTAATATGTTGGACTAGCCGCAATAAGTAAACAGCAACCAGCTGAAGTTTTATTCATCATTCCGTCTTCTATTCATTGTTTTGTTTTCCCTGTAATGTCTTATCAATGTGCTTATTGCTACTGGTGCATTTCTGTGTAAATAAATAAATAAATAGATAAAATTGAAACAAAAAAAAAGGATTTTTCCTCTTCAGTATTATTGGCCTACATTCTGAGGATTGAGCTAAACACTTGTTTTGCAGTGCTTTGTGAAATGAGCTTACTTTAAAAGTCAGCTTGGGAAGCAATTTTTTGACTTTGCAAGTAACAGACAAAGATAATCTTGCAGTATTTTTTTCTCTGTACCCACAAAGTGAGGCCTCCCCAGGCCACAGTGCTTTGTCTATTGTATTTGATCAAATTGAGAATCAGAATTGCATAAGGTGGCCTGTAGCTCATATCCATTACTCACGAAACAGCCACATTGAAACTTCTCAGCACACACCCATTGCTCAGTTACAGTCAGGTGAAAATTATTCCTTTCTCTCTGTGTTTAGCTTTGCAACTTAGGATAGAAATTTAGTTGATTTAGCTCAGGGTCTCTTACCTTGTTTTGACTTTTGTGAGACATACCATTGTTGTGTGCATCTCACTTCTCAAATCACACTTGATTCATACTGGCACATGTGCTGACTGGTAAAAGCAAAGGATGGTGATGGGGTGGTGGGTATTGGGGGCTGATATTATCTGAGAGCTGCACACATAGGAAACAATGTTATCATGCAGAGCTTTGTGCCTAGGTTAAAGATATACAGTAGTATACAAGTAATTCGGTGTCACTGTTCACCTCAGCTGTATCATACATCTGAATTTTTTTTAGTCTTAAGTGGAAGCAACTGAATAAATACATCATCACAGGGAACCTATTTTGTGAGTAGTTCAAAGGAATTTTATACAGGTCTTATGCTGGTGTTAAATAAAGTCTTTACTTTATATGCAACATGGCATATAATCTTTTTTTAAGAGTTGTGCAAATGAACTCTACTTGATAAACAATCGTGTCTCATAGTGAATAAGATGATGACATTTGTCATTTTGTGACCAGTGATTGGTCCATTGAGCTACAGTCGTCACAGAGTCTAGCGATTTTGAAGAAGACAGCTTCAGAGAAGAAAGATTTCCACCTTTGTTTCAAAAACTATTTATCGTTTGGTGGGGTCATAAATAGAATAGAATAGAATAGAAAAGAAAAATACTTTATTCATCCCCCAATTGGGGAAATTCAAAAGATATATGAAGAACAACAAAATATATGTCCATCTGCCTTGGTAGAGTTCAAATTTGTAATCTGGATGCAACATTTTTGCACAACAAAACAACGTCAATCGCCTAATATTACAAAAGTGTCTGACACGCCTAAATACATTTAATAAATGTCTTGCTTTTCAAGATCCAAATGATTCTAACACTTGTAGACACCGTGAAGTGTCGTTTTGAATATCATGTTGCCATTCATTCATTCAGTTTGTCATTCATACATAGCACATAATCTCTGAGAATCTAGAGCAATCTGCAAAACAGCAGCCGCTACAGCAGCATGCAGTTGCCAGAGCCTAATCCAGGTCTCACGACAGAAGTGCTCTCTCTGTCTCTCGGCCTGTCTTTCTCTCTCTCCTCCCACTCTCTCTGCCTATGTAGCCTGTATGCTCACACCCATGGAGGATGGTCTCAGAGCTTACTCATCGTTCATATAAACCATCCCAGCACCGTCTCTGAGAATAATCCAGAGCAAAACACTGCTGTTTCTGCCTCTGTGCCTTAGCTCGCGTTCTACACCATCTGCTCCCAATGAGAAAAAAAGGCCACCCTGCACTTGTGGCTTAGTGTGAGACTTCACAATATCATTTAATCTGCCGGAGGTCAGTGCTCTGTCCCTCTGTCTCTGTTGCAAATGTCGGACCAATCTCGCTGGCTGGAAAATGTGCTTTGAAGAATGGTTTGTCCAAATTACATTAAAAAATTAAATCAAAGAAGTTATTTTCTGATGCTTGCCTATACCCATGGATTGTTTTCAACCATTCTGTATCACATGATTCTATCAATTTGCAGGGTCAGGAAGATTGCAGCATCTGTCCCAAGTGTCCTCGCTGCTCGGCCCTGTGTGAATGCAGCTACAGTCTCTAGGCACAGGCACCATATGCTGCCACCCACAAACAGACTACAAAGTCATTTGACAGTGAACCACTGACTGCATGCACTACCAATTGCCTATATCCAGGCTATGACTTCTGATTCATCACAAGGCCAGACATCATCTGTAGGTCAGTCATCCATTGTTATTTATCAAAAAGTCAGTGGAAAACTAGAATTAGTCCTGATATATAAACTCACACAAATAATTTGAGGCCCTAATTTTGTCTGTGGATAGATTACATTTATGTAGGACTATGTAAAAAAAGCTTACAGTGAATATTATTCCAGCTAATTAAAAAAAGACAAAAAAGACCATTAGATCATAACTGGAATTAATGTCCATTGACCAATCATCATTCACATTTTTAAATAATTAGGATGTTTGTGAAGCAACCAGAAGTGACATTAGAGCTCTCAATCTTTTCCTGATGATGGTCCTTTCCGTTGAGGTAAGGACTAAAGATGGAAATTAGCCATTTTCTATAATCTTGCATATTTACATGTATATGTTCAATAATATGTATTGTCCCTGCTTTAAATAAACTCAAACTCAAACTCATTGGCATCAGCAAAATTGCTTTCTTTTAAATCAGTGGAAATGACTCTCCAAGGCTATACAGCAAGCAGTATACAACACAGATAATTTATTTAGTAAAAGCCCAGTGTCTGATGATATGAAAAGAACACCATTATTGAACCTTTTCCCGCTAAGACACAATTTACCTTCATGAATTATTAAAATGCTGACAATTAAACTCGGATGCTGACTAAAAACACCATTCTAAATCACTTAGATTTGAAAACAGATTAATAATTTAATAGGAAACAAACAGCTGTTGTACATCTGTTGCTATTCAACTACTGAATTAGTGGGAATGGTGCCCAACCTTCAACACCACTGCTCCCATTCTAAAATTTCTCATTTAAGCTAATTTCAAAGTGGGCCTGGGCTGCAATCAGCTTACAGCTTTTTAATTATGGTTGAATATGTCATGTTTTTTGGATCCAACAAAGGATTGGAGTAACTTCCCTTTTGTGAAACAAATTTGTAATGGTAATGGCAACGATGATGGCAGCATAGAGTGGCTTTCCTTTAGTATGCTGCTTGGCAAAGCTGTGGCGAATCCAGTTATAGTTTTCATGAAAGGTAAGTAAAAATAGGATGTGGCAAGGGCCACAAAATCTTAACTTAAACTTGAGCAACATGAAAACTTGGCCAGTGTTGTACCACTGAGGAGAACAACCGAATTGGCGACAAGAGGTGAGAAGACTGGAGCTTTTAAGCAGCAGACACAGGATCAACCACAGGTAAGGACGATGAATGAGCAAGGCAGCACCGCCAGCCACATCCACCGGGAACAGGAGCCAGACACACACAAACACATAAAGAGAACATAGAAAAAACTTAACAACAAACCTTGAACCCTGAAAAAATAACAGTTTCAACCATTCATCCATTGCTATCAAGAATCTAAAAGGTAAGTTTTCTAAGTACTTTTGCAAAGGGTTTTCGTCCATGAGTAAGATAGACTTCATAAGTCTTGAATCTCCTTGTCTATATTTATGGTTTAGCCACACTGTTAGCAGAGTTCTTTGACTTTTTATTCACACTGTAGCTAACAGTTTCAACCATCAGCTATACTTCCAACTAGCTAACTCACCAATATATTTGTTTAATTGAAACTTTTATAGATTTTTGCCTAATTCAGACTACGGATTATTTTCAATCAATGATGAAATTTTCTTCTCAAACCTATTGATGTAAGAAAGCTGGTATCTTGGAAGACGAGTGGCTAAAACACAGAAGTTCAGAACAGTCAGTCTTCAATTGGCACCTGCATGGGCATTTTAAGCCTGACAACAGTCAATAGTGGTGACTATTCACGGGTTAATACAGGCATTCAGTGATTGGCTCCGCCTGTTGCACTTCTGTGTTCTGAGTGGTTGGCGTTTACTCATAATTGTGATAGAAAATGCTTATTCTAATCACAATTTGTTATGGTGGACTTCCCAGATGGCTTAAATGATCTAATGCATGAGGTTAGGTAATTAAGGTCCAATTAAGGTGGATCTTTTTACAAACGCTCTTTCTCCAGTAACTAATACCTCTGGTTTGGAGTTACACAGAGGGAGAAGTCTTCATTAAGTGTTGTGCCAGTAAATCTGAGTTATTAGCTGCTTTTAAACTGTAGCAGGCATGATGAGCCATTTCCTGTTTTATAGATAACAAATTATGATGACATCTCTATTAGTAGTTTAGACATCCTAAATTGGTTTGCTTCTGTGCGAATATAAATGAAAATTATTCAAAATTATTTAGCAGTCATCTTACATCTTTAGCGGTGTTTTTCTGGGGACCTTTTTCAAAGGTCACTTTTCCGAGGGACTCTATAAAATGATAACGTCCTCAGGAGGAGAAACTTCCTTAAGAATTTAATCAAGAAAAGGAAAAGCTATCTCTGCTATCCTCATGCCAAGTTTCCGAAGGAGGATTTTATTACCACTGTTGTCAAACTGCTGGCAGAGTTTAATTTTCTGTTATCCCTGATGTGATCAAAGGTTACCATGGAAACTGGTGTGCCACGGAGGATGTGTCACTTTCCTGGTCCCAACAGCTACGTTTGCC
Organism: Odontesthes bonariensis; assembly: GCF_027942865.1. Classification (NCBI taxonomy): domain Eukaryota; kingdom Metazoa; phylum Chordata; class Actinopteri; order Atheriniformes; family Atherinopsidae; genus Odontesthes; species Odontesthes bonariensis. Next base: position 22,605,201 of record NC_134517.1, on the reverse strand, counting down.
ACTTTTCAAGCTATTGTTCTATGTTGGTGCTTTTCTCATAACTGCTGGGAGTGCTGCTAAACTAGCTTTTACTCCTAATCAGATAAGCTGGTCGACATAGATATTGTAAAGAAATACATAATTAGGCTTTTGAGCTATCAATACAAAAAATATCACACCCAATAGTTTGAAGGCCTGTTAAGCTTAAGAGAAGTCCCATCTCTCTATGCTCTGTGTGGTTATAACGGCAAGCATGAGGGACTTTTACTGACTGGCACAATGCTCTTTTTCTAGAGGGAAGCCAATGACAAAGTCCTTCTCCACATCAAAACAAACTTGCAGCGATGTTGTCATGCCTCACATGAGACAACCTCCACACACCATGCACAGGCATTCTCTGAGTAACTTGTCCCATGTACAAGCCAGAAATAATTCTAATCTTTAAATACAATAATGGTCCGTTTTATAATGAAGACAACTGCATATGGTTGCCTTTTCATTCAACTAGAGGTATGTATCAATGACACAGGCAAATACTTGCTTCATATGTAACAGTTTCTTGCTTCGTGTTTTTTTTTTTCTTTCTCAAGGCTGAAAGGTTTCTTTTCTATAGAAATACCAGCCACATAAACAAGCTTTAAATGTACTATGTATGACTAAAAATAGAGCCGAGGTTTTTAATTTTGATGTTCAAGACATACAGCTCTCACTGATGAACTCAGCCTTTGAGGTAAAGCAAATTATGTTGCTTTTAGCCTTTTTTTTATGTTCACTCTATCTGGTACATTATTTCTTAATTAAATAAGATGAAGGAGCTCAGTGCATTAAGCACTACCCTAGTTCATTTTGCATTCCACTTATTTAAGTCTACGTTTCTTGTGTGGGTGGTTTCGTATTCATAATTATTTGTTCAGTTTATTACTTGTACAAACTAAGCTTCATAAAGGGAGCCTTTAGTGCGTATATACCTTATGGAATTCGATTTTCTGCGATTGTTTTATTGTGACCACCCAATGTTTAATTTAGGCTTTTTGCTTTGTAGTTATTTTTATACAAGAGACAGGGGACACAAGTCTGTATCAGTGGTATAAGAAGCTCATCCAAAAGTTTAGATATTACAATGATGCAATGTATCTAATCTCTGAATGTGTCTGGAAGTCTGCAACTAACATGTCTTGGTTGTTGAAGTCTTACTGGGTCAAGGCTGTTTGAGGCACCTTTATCAGTGGCAATCACTTAGATATAAATGCATTAGTAATACAGTTGAAATTACTTTATGATTTTTCAGTACCATTCCAGAATAACATTATCATTAAGAAAGATCTTTTTAAATTGTTCACCAGTTGCATTTCACTCAAAGATTGTGGGCTTTATAAAAAAAGCTGAGAAATCCTAGTCTTGTTGTGTATTTAGACACCTTGTTAAGGTTACCAAAAACTGCTGTATTACAGTTTTTCTCTATTGGTTTGGCTCATTTCTTGAAACAGAAATTACATTATCAAAATAACATGGACAAATTTCCAAACCACCTCGTAATTGTTCACAACAGAATGGCATTTCTCATTGCTTTCATCAAATTGCAATTGTCTTAATACATGTGTCAATTGTTTCAGTGTATCTCTGCAAAAGATTAAGTACAAGTAGCCTACAGTTTGCACAGTTTGCCTACATTTAGCACATTTTCCAAGTGAATCGATTTTGGTGATCTGAACTGATTAGTTGATTCTTGGTCTAATGGTTCTTCTATCCAAAATATGTCAGCATGATTTCATTGTATAAGTCATCACGTGCACAATAATCTGTTCAATTGTCAAAATGGGCCAAGAACATGATACCATCAATACCATATAGAATCTCATGTAACATTTGATAAATTCATGACAGTAATTGACAATCAGGTGAAACTAGAACTTTACTAACGAAGAAGGAGTTTCAAGCACCTCAGGTGACCAATCAAATGGTAGGCATAGTTAGTTACCTGACAGATGCTGTCCATGATTGTGAGTGCTGCCAAACATGTAGGCCTATATAAAGAGCTTGACCAGGACCAACTTCTGAACATGGAGGCACCAGGCCAAGCAAATGAACAAGGGCAAGTTCCTGCTCGAGGAAGAGGAAGAGGAAGAGGAAGAGGAAGAAGAAGAAGAAGAGGAGGAGTGAGGATGCGTGGTGGTCGAATAGGGGGAAGAGGCCGAGGAGCACGAAGACACCGTGCTGTCCCAGATGAAATTCGGGCCACAATTATAGATCATCCATAGCCACATAATTTTGCTTGTTTTTTTTGTTTGTATTACAGTTTTTCTCTATTGGTTTGGCTCATTTCTTGAAACAGAAATTACATTATCAAAATAACATGGACAAATCTCCAAACCACCTCGCAATTGTTCACAACAGAATGGCATTTCTCATTGCTTTCATCAAATTGCAATTGTCTTAATACACGTGTCAATTGTTCCAGTGCATCTCTGCAAAAGATTAAGTACAAGTAGCCTACAGTTTGCACAGTTTGCCTACATTTAGCACATTTTCCAAGTGAATAGATTTTGGTGATCTGAACTGATTAGTTGATTCTTTGTCTAATGGTTCTTCCACCAAAATATGTCAGCATGATTTCATTGTATAAGTCATCACATGCACAATAATCTGTTCAATTGTCAAAATGGGCCAAGAACATGATACCATCAATACCATATAGAATCTCATGTTATTCCCCTTTCCTTAATCCTATTGAGGAGTTTTTCTCTGCTTGGAGGTGGAGAGTGTATGAGCATCATGCTCAAGACCAAAGATCCCTGCTCCTTGCATCGGACGCTGCATTTTTAGACATTACAGGAGATCAGTGTAGGGGATGGTTGCGGCATGCACGGCGTTTCCTCCTGCGTTGCCTTGCAAGGAAAAAATACGTTGCGATGTTGATGAGAATCTGTGGCCAGACAGACAGCAACGTCTGGACGGCCAGGAGGTCATGAGGGAGGGGCAGGGGAGGTGGAGGGGGGGGGGGAGGGGGAGCGGGAGGGGGACGACAGCGACCAGTAAAGTGTTGCTATAGTGTTTTCTGTAAGCTGCAGATTTTTTTACAGTACTGTAGGCCACATAATTTTGTTTTTTTTGTTTGTGTTTATATTACAGTATATGTGTACTATGTATATTTTTCTTTTCCTTCTACAATACTATACTGTATGGAAGTTACGTACTTCACAGTATTTGTGTGAATAAAAATGGTTGGTATGAGTGTATTGTGTGTGCTTTGAGGCTAATCTTACTGTGAAACTTTTTTCCTTCAGTTTTATACACTATTGTATTCTGTTAGGTAGTCCTATGCCATAGTGACAAAACATCTAAACATTTTGACTTTGAGTGCTCACATAATGCCAAAAAGGACAATGCATTTTGGGGGCACTGACTATTTGAATGAGTAAGAAACTTAATTTTGACACATGGCTGAACTGTTTAGGGGGAGATATGAGCTTTTGCTGGTGAACCATGGTGTTTTGCTGAACCATTCAGTTTAGTTTTGCAAAAAGTACTAAAGAGTGTTGAAAACGTCCTGTCTGTTTCAAGAAATGAGCCTAGGCAATTGAGAAAGATCTTTGCAATTTGGGTGGCACTGACTCTTTACATGGGAAAGAAATCAGGTCTGAAGCATGGGTGAACAGTTTTGGGAGAGATATGTGCTTTTGCAGGTTAGCTATGCTGTTGTGCTGAACTATAAGAGTGTTATGCCAAATGATCTTAGAGTTTTGAGAATGTAATTTCTGTTTCAAGAAATGAGCCAAACCAATAGAGAAAAACTGTAAAGAGTTGTAGTCTGTGTGTACTGTAATGTCTCTATGCTGACACCATGTGGTTACTACAACAAGTTGCATGATGCGTTCAGACTGCTGGAAACGTGATTACCATGGGAGACTCAGCCCAATTCAAGAATATAATTTTGTAGTCATCTTTGAACTCATCATCTCTGTTTCAACCATAAAAAGTTGAGCTGCACATCTTTATGTTTCTGAAAACTCATATTCCAAAGGCTTATCTCTTTTATATGATTTGAAAATATTACTTTGGAAATCAATTTGACCCCAAACCCTCAGAATGCTAAAAAGTTATTCATGGACAATAAATATGAATATAATGTACCCTTTTGCTTTCAAATTAGCAATGATTTGATATGAACTAATTTTCAACTAATAACTGTATTTGGACATACTCTGCATCATTGGTTTGGTGTATGTGATTGGAGCATAAATGACATGGCATAAATGCTGAAAACATTTTTTGCTTAACATTCTGAAGTCGAAACGCTTCACTTAAAGGCGGGGTAGGGGTTCGTTTTCTGGAGCATTTTTTTACATATTGCTTGAAATACTCTTCACACCCCCATTGCAACCAATTAATTAAAAGTTTTGACACAAAAATGAAAAGTTTTAGTGGCCTCTAGAACGTACAATCTAGGAAAAACAGTATCCAATCATACTGAACGGACCGTTAACAATGATTGGATTCTGATGCGTCTATCAAACTGCAATCTGCTCCTCCCTCCCCCTCCTTCCCCCTGTGCGCGTTCCCTTCTTTGTGAACGAATTACGCAACCAGAAGCTTGGCAGGACGCTAAACTATAGCCAGCTTGGCTAGCACCTAGCATTATTAAACGTATAGTTAGCATATACTAAATACTAAATACGGCAACGATCGATGCTTGCTGTCAGAACAGCACCTTCGTGCTCGTGAACAAGCATTGCGCGTTCATGTACTCTAGAGGCGTGGCTTCGGGGGGAATCTGAAGAAAAGGGTTGGGACTTTTGACCTGTGTATTTTCAAAATGCAGCTTCGCTGGACTCAAAATCCAGGATCTCCTACCCTACCTTTAACATTCTGCCTGTCTTGCCACAGATTTTCATCATTCATCACACCTGATATCACCTTCCACGCTGCAACTATCCCCACCAACTTTCTGCGGCAATGAAAGCAGCATCCACTATAACAAGTAGACATTAGGTCTTGAGACAGATGATTGTGTCCCTTCCTCCTCAATACTGAAAAACAATTTTCATCTATTTGGATCCAGGGATGGAGAAGATGTTGGAAGGAAAACCAGTATATTATTTTGGTGGACAGTAGACAGTCTCCTTATTGCATTTGAGTATCGTATGATTATGTTATCTGACACAGTTTCAAATATCATCAAGGGCTACCTTACTCTCTGAATCTCAATAATGGGTACTGTGTCAAGGGTGTCAAAGAAAGTCAGTTTCTGGATATGGGACAAGTAAATAGCATAACTATATGACATTCTCAGATATTGTCACATACAGTGATTTTGCCACAGTTTCAACTCCAAACACAAAGCTGTAAGATATTTAACTTCTTTCCAGCTTGATTTTCCCAGAACAATTGAAAAGAATCAGTTTTACTATACAATTACACAGATACTTGAAGTAAACATATTCGGTGCCCTCCTCTGAAACTTTGTTAATATGCAGGCTACAGTGAAGGAAAACCCTTTAACACTTACTAACACAACACCACCACACCAAAGGTGTGTAACTCCTTCACTATGTCATAGTTTTACTTTCAAAGGACGTTGTAGTAAAGTAGTTTCATAGTAACATGATGTCTTATTTGTAGCCGAGATTCTTATAGAGTTTGTATTTGGAAAGATGCCATTATCCTTTAAGGCAGCACACAGCATCTCTCACAGTATAATAGTACTAATTGCCACCATCATGTTTCACATTTCCTTTTCTTGTGGAGGTGTAAAAGCTGAAACCTGCACAAGGTATTCATCTTGTTCTGCAAACTGGAAATTGCAAATATATAATACTATATTACAGCCTACAGTATGTACTTCTGTGTTTAAAGATGCACAGTGAGCAGGATGTATTTCTGTCTGCATGTGTATAATGCACAGGATCTTGCTTTTAACTATTTGTCATTCTACTGTATTTTTTAGAAATATTTTTCTACAGTGCTACAACTCGTCAGTAAACAGAAACATAGATAATTCCAATTTTGATAACATGCTTGTTTTAGTGTAACGTTCACATGTCTCAGTTCCACGATGAGGACCTACATGCAGAAAACCCAAGGGAGGCATACATGATGATAAGCAAAGCTATAAACATGCTAAAACTAATGATATACAAATTAACATGAAAAATTAAAAACTGTTGGGGCGAATAGCTTGGAAAGAAAGTAAAAATAAGACGAGACACATAAAGAAAGAAACCAATTTACATACATCCTTGTCCTTCTTTGCTTTGCTCTGTGTTGTAGTATTCCCTTCCCTACACAACCATTAATCTTTACCACCCTTACTCCTCTGCCTCGTGATTACTTACGTGGGCGTCAGCTTCCTCTGTGTTCAGAAAATGTTGTCATTCTGTTGGAGTTTTTTGACATTACAAAATTACAAAAGAAAAACAACACACTGCTGTGATGATATTCACAAGATAACTGCGATATGTAATTTGATTACTGCTTGACTCAGATAATGATTCACACATATTCAGGAGATTATAGTTATTCAGTCGACAGTGTGACATAAACCTTTTTGATCAGAAAAATGTACTTGCTAGTAACAGCGGAAAGTCATGACCAATACCCACTCAGTCACATGGATCAAGTTAAAGTTGTTGCAATTGCTTTTTGGATCTGTCATCAACAATGTTTCAGTGGTGCTAAGGTTTTTGCATGTTGTTGATAATAATGAAAATGATAATAATAATAATTCATAATCATTTGAGAACTGAAAAGCTGATAAGACATAGTGATTTATTGATGGAAAACTCTGCCCCTTCACTCGAACATTTCTGAAACACCAGTAAAACAGAAGAGGGCAGTGTTGATCAATGCATAACCAACAAGTTCTAACTAACCAACTGTTTCATTTGTTTGTATGACATTCTCCAAGAACTGTTGGTCTTCATGACCTGAAAAAATTCTATGCCTTCAGTTTCACACTTACAGTGTGTTTACAATCGGTATAACACTTTCGTCTCTATAGAAATTGAACATTCTCCAAACAGTTGTATTTACAGACTTGCAGCTTGGCAGAAGAGTTATTCAAACATAAAAAAACCCATACAAGGAACCAAAACAATTCTTTACAAATATTTTACTGTCATTCATTACAGTACCATCAAATGTCTGTCATGTATCTACTGGGCAAAAAGCAAGATTCAACAAACATGGGAGCACATTGTATCTTTTATTGCATGAATTGTATGAAGTAGGCTGCAACAAGAAGCAACAAAAATATTTTTGTTGCTTCTTGTGAAATATAAATTAAAAAATATATTCACTCTCTTCCTCTTTCCAATACACCTGGGAAATAACATTGCATGCCTGATCCATCACCTGCAATCTCCTGGAGATATAACCAGACATCTTGCATTTGCTGCATCCAGGAAAGCCATCTGATCATGCGGCCAGTGGTCATAAACTTTCCACCTCCATGAGGAAAACAGCTCCTTCGTGGGGTTTAGAAATGGAGAATGTATTGGAAAGTAAAGTGACACCAACCTTGAAGAAGGTTGTAAACCACTGTGACTAGAAGAGAGTGATGAAACCTCATATTTTCCCATAAAGAATAGTCTTTTATGGATTATGGAGTTTTCGAAATTCAAAACAAAAAAGTTTTGAGTTAGTTCTTTTGCATCAAAGTGATGACAAGTGATTGGCAGTTTAGTCTACACTGACCCCTGTTTTGCTGACGGTGATTTTTGAAAAAGTGAACTCAGTCGGTTTCTACACATTAGAGAGACCAGTAAGCATGACACATGCATGGAAACAAGCATTGTAAGGTAAATTTAGTCTCAATTCATGCTTAATACTGGATGGACATATGCTCTCAAATTGATCTGGCTGGAAGGAACAAAGCTGTGGTGCAAAGTGTGTTGGATTTTCATACCAAGAATTAAGGAGGGAAGTTTATATGCTTAGATAGATAGATAGATAGATAGATAGATAGATAGATAGATAGATAGATAGATAGATAGATAGATAGATAGATAGATAGATAGATAGATAGATAGATAGATAGATAGATAGATAGATAGATAGATGGATAGATAGATAGATAGATAGATAGATAGATAAAGTGTACTTTGAAGCCACAAAATGAAAAAAGGGTGGTCAGTGTTAAAAGTCATTGTTAAGTTGTGGCACTGATGATAAAAAGTTATTCTTGTGAGGAGGGTCAATTGGTACCATACCAATGTAACATTCATATCATCTGAATTATGAATCAGCGTAAGGAGAGTTCTAAGTTCTAAGATGATGAATATTTAAATGATTAAGTATACAGATCATCGTATTGACAAAGGGAGAATACTAATGTCCACTTTTTTGAGTCTCATTAGAGGTTAAGCAGAATGCAAAACTGCATGATTTATTTTCAATCTTGCACTTTTGCACCTTTTGATTTGGCATTTCTGAGATTAGATAACTTATTTTTCTATTAATTTTTGAAACTATAAATCTGGCGTGGAACAAAATGCAAATGAGGGATAAGAGGTGCCTTTTGTCTTTTAAGATGTTAAAGATCTGTTTTAACTGTCATTGTGCAAAATATTCCACGTGCACAAGACTGTGCCTGTAACAAATCCTTCATTTTCAAGGACCATGATCTCATAGATGACATGCTTAGACTGCCTGCTGTTCCCACTGACACAGACATTGTCTGTAATCTATTAAATTGAATGTTGTATTTAACTGGTTTAGAGCCAGGGCACAGTTACATGCTTTTGTATCATTCAAACTCCTCTCTCTGGTGGAATGTGCTCATTTTGGTCAGAGTGAGGCAGAGAGAAAGGGAGTTAGAGCCCATGCAGGTGAGAGTGTCTAACAGAAAGGAAATCAATATGATGTAAATTATTAAGAGCTCAGGAATGCATCTGACCCCTACTGTCTTGCAGCAGGCTGGGCTCTGAAGGCTGGCAGGTGGACGCGAGCTTGGACTCTCCCTCTAACACTCATTAGTGGCTGGAAGCCGGGGCTCCTTGTGAGTGGGAAGGCAGGGATCACAGCAGGGAAGTGATGGCCCAGGCCTCTCACATCCCAGCTCAGCCTTCGCTCTGGCTTTGCCAGCCTCTCCCTGGAAGCTCATTAGTAAGTGCACTGATGCATAAGAGCTAGTCATTAGCTGGTCTTTTTTTCCGTCTTCATCTCGCTTTCTCCCCGACACCATGTCTGATCCTGAAGACCGGTGGCAGCGCTGGTTTAAAAGACAAGCGAAGTCCACATTACCGCAGGTGCTCTAGACGTATGGATATGAGACAGTGGTAGCCATGAGTTTTTTTTTCCTTTTTAGAAGGTGGAGGGTGGGGGTGGGGAGGATGAGGTGGGGATGTCAATTTGGAGTTTTTCAAATGGAGTCCATCCACAGCCCTTCAAACCAAAGAGTAAACATTAGCACTTGACCAAGGCTTTGGCTGGGCTCCCCTTTCTTCCTCCATGGTTGGTTTTGATCTAGGGTATTTGCTTTTGCTGCTGGCCAGATCCCCTCAGCACCTGATGGTTGCCCAGGCTCTGAGTAAATAAGATCTGGGGCCCAAGCATCTTCAGGGCTGATGGGTAAATAAGGTCTCTGGTGTGCGTAGCGTGCCTGCCAGCAGGGTGAACACTGGTGTGGAGCCCTCTAGAGACGCGCCATCCCCCTTTTCTATATCTGGCTGTTTAATTCTGTTATCCTCTCTCTCTTAAACTTTCTCCATTCCACCTCCCAGGCCAGCACACAAACACTTTCACAAACAGACCTCCTTCTCAGCAGGCGTACTGATAAATGTTTGCAAGTTGTAAAAGAGAACATTTATGACTTCTGAAGCCCTTGCAACTGGACCAACTGGCATAAAATAACTGAATCACTTGACGGATTGAACAAATAGAAATTGTGCAAAAATCAATTTAAGACATATGGCGTATGAATTCTATTGTCAGAACATTACCTGGAGTTTTTCACATGTTTTGTCATTAGCCCATTATAATTTTGAAGTTTGCAGATGGATCTCATTAGAATTTAAAGATCTCATAATTAAAAGTGTTTTGGAGATCACACAGGATCAAGCTCTTCTCTCTGAGGAGCAGCTTGGCATTTACTAAGTCTTTAAATGTCAGAAAGATAAATGATGATGATAGCTCCTGTAATAATGTAATTACTTTTTCAATGGTAATCTTCCAAGCCCACAAACAAATGGATTTCATATGGTACTGAAAGATTAAACAATTTAACACCTGATGTCTCTATGATTTATAAAAAAAAAAAGGCCATAGGGGAGCTGCAAAATAAAACAGGGTTTATATTGCTCAACCTACATATTGTTTGCCTTGGTGCTTTCAGCTCAGCATTGGATAATGTAAGTAGTCTATGAAAGTCTTAAATGTTTTGTGCTAGTTTCTCCTGTAAATGTAAATCATCCAGCAGCTTGTCTAATGAATAAATTCCTGTCCAATAGTGGACTAAAAGGTACATAAAAGTTTCCATGCTATAGTGTCATTCAGTCAGTGTAACGAGGGGTTTGCCTTTGTGAAAGTTTACTGAGTCAAATCTCAACAGCTTAATGTGATCTGGCACTAGCCATGCTGGATCCCCCTATGCCAATTAATTCAGGTTGTAACTCACAGACTCCTGCTGACCAATTCACATCCATTGTTGATAGTTTTTGGCTGCAGGAGCCTCTAACTTCCTTGTTAGAGCCAAAAACTGCAAGAATCCCACCACTTCTTTCAGCCCCATCATATTGTCTCTTGATTGCCAGCAATTAGTTAAGCCAGGCAGGCTGAGAAATGACAAGATGGGGCATGGCTATTGCAATGCATGGGCGTTGTTGGCTCACACGCCAGCTGAAAGCCTTAACAATGTTTGTTAACCCAAGGGGTCACCACTGATTCACTAGTCCAGACAGAAAACAAGATTTATGTAGCACAAATCAATACACATTCAGACTTTTACCTTTGTAGAGCGCAAGCTACGCACTTCGCTCTATCAGTCTAACATGACACTAATGTGTTTTTATTCCAGTTTAACCCAGCCAGTGATGAATCTGTTGGCAGGCGAAGAAGAAGACGGTGAGAAGCGGGCTGCCCTTGATTACTTGGGGAACACACGGCAACATGCAGAGGCTGATGCAGTGGCATGTCACCGAGGCAATGACCCATCAGTCTTCAGGTTTCCCGCTGGGGATTGTTTATCTGCTGTTTATTCAGTGTGAGAGAAATCTGCAATTTACATCCCAGTGCCTAACAGTGTATCAAATGGACTAATGACAGTGTACTTGAGTGTTGATCCCACTCACTTCTGTCTTAAGTGAATTAGAATGAATTCACATCCTCCAATTCTCCTTACCGGGTGTGTTCACAAGCCAACCTAACTGGTTCTCTTTATTCTCTATGCCATCCGCTCTGATTTCATTAACATTGCTTGTCAACCAAACACAAAAGGACACACACCTGGCATAACACTCACTGCAAACAACACCAGAGTAAATTACAGAAGAGTAGGAAACCTCTTCTTAAGAGCTGGCAGGCCAATAATGCAAAATTTGTTTAATGTCGTCCCTGCTTACCATGTTAAAGAGGGAAATTGGGAGGTGACACGAGTGATGGCCAGCATTCTCTGGGTATCGACCAGCAGGCACAATAGAGGAGTTGAGTCTGGTGCCAAGTTCTATTTCAGGGGCTGCATTCCAATTGATTAGGAGGCTTGTGAAACAAACGCTGGTGACAGAAACAAGATTATGGCCTCGGCAACTGTTGGGCAGAATGCCAGGTGTGCGGTCTTTCCTTGCAGGATCTCTCTCGCCCGCTCTGTCTCTCATGCACACATTAGCGACAAATTAAAAACACCCACAATGCGACCACTGGGATAACTTAGCGTCATTATCTCTCTGCATTTCATGACATACTTGACCAGATTTAGCTTGTTTCCTTTAATTTCCACTTACAGAGAGTTTTCAACCCAGGATTCGTCAAATGTCCAACAAAAAAATCTACATTTTGCAGGACTCTTGAAAATAGAACATTTCCAGAATGATATTTAACCAAGACAACGAGTCATGTCTTGCTTTAGTCAAGGATAGTTTGAAGTACTTTGAATGCCTTAGCTCTGAGCTTCTGACTTTATGAACTGAAGAATTTATAAGTGTGCTTGGAGGGTATTATTCTGTGTGACTTTGTGCGTGCAGGGCCAATAAGTGGTTTCACGCCTTATATTCGCAGCAGCATACTGTAAACTATACCTTGTCTTGAAGGAACTAAAAATCTGGACAATAGTTCTGGAAAATGAGAGCATGCTCAATTTGCATTTTAATGTGGAAATGAACATCATAAAACAAGTTATCCTGACCAAATGCTACTCCTGCAATAAAGTTCTGGCTTAATATAAGTAAGTAATCATTACAATTACATTTTTGAGTGCATTGAAAGTGCATCAATAAGAACATTTTAGCTATAGATATACTTTTTGATAATTTAGTTTTGGTTTATGTTCATCACAAGACAAGCCAAGTGTTGCATCTTGCTCTTTGCAAATATGCTTTGATTGGGACACGTATGAAGAAGCCATGCATAAAATTTATGCATGACTGATGCAAAGTTCACTAGGCCTGCGCCAAACAAAACACTGTTCAATTAAAAGGGAAGTAATGGCATCCTATATAATAAGGGATATCTGTGCATGCATAAACTGACAGAAAAGCACGATGGCTCATTTGTGTCATGCTATGTAATTTAGTTAATGCATTTCCCCTTGCTCTTTAAAACACTTGCACATTCAAATTTGCCATCATAATCTCTATGACAGAGGACATTAATTACGTTCGCTTGCTGATCTCTGTTTCTTCACAACATCTCTGATTAAAATTTCACACATTGTAATGATGTGCTTCAGAGCTAGAAGCTGTGAAACAGTCAGTGGGCTTGAATTCCTATTCTTGGGAGGTTTGTCTGGCCCCCCAAAAAAGGACACATGTAATCCAAATGAAAGCTGTTAAGTGCTTGAGGAGAAGCTTTATTTACATGCAAATGGAAATATATCTTAGCAACTTGTTCATTATAATATTGTGCAAATGAGGGAACAACAAAGCAGCAACTTCTCTCCGCATATGTGGGTTCAAATATCATATTTGGGAAGTTTAATTAAGCAATAGATTATATTTTGAAAGGAGCATTCACTTTAATGAATCCCCAGAGACTGCAGATAAACATGGAAATACTATCAAAGCATTAATCTATTTAATGGATGTAAAAATTAGTGATGTAAATGGCTTTGAGCCTTTATTTTTATTGCTCATGGGGATATTTAGCAGATAAAGACGACACTTATGTAACCTACATTGTACTACATTTATATGGTCTCCAAAAAAGTATTAGTTTTTGGAGACTACACAAATGATACGCTACCATTTTCAAGGACAAACATTTATTTAAAGCATGCTCTTAACAGCAATAACTGTCAAAACACTGAAGCGTAAGTATCTCTGCTTTGTTTCTAACCTAATTCAGAGCTCATTCAAAATTCTTACTTATCTCTAACATACCTGGAACAGAGCACATAACTCTCACTCCTCTGTTTCAGTGAGCTCTTTTTGAAGCAAAAAGAAAAACCTTTGGCCATTTCAGTTTTCTCAATAAGATGTTTACCTGAGTGTGGCTCTATATTCTGCAATCCCGAAACAGTGCAGAGTCAGTGAACCCTGCTACATTCTGTGATGGAGGAGTGCTACGTGCCCAACATTCACCTCTGTGAGGCTGGCTGTTGTTTATCCCTGTAATGTCCATTTTATTGGGAATCTCAGCGAGCCTTCACACTGCCTGCTGCGTTCAGCAGTGTGGAGAAGCCGGGGCCGGTAGAGTGGTGGTCAGTGTCTGTCAATCACAATCACAAGGATCAGTTAGTCGCCATCAGTCTGAGAAGCCGTTGTTGCCCGGCTTCCATCTCCTTGCGCTCTACCTCCACAGACTGACCTTTTTTTCATTATTTGTTCTTTGATCTTTCTGCCTTTATACATCTTATGTCGCCTGACCCTTTTTGATTAGCTCATTCTGTTTGTTTAGTGCTGTTCATTGTTTACAATTATAGACAGAAGTGGCAAAAAAAAAAAAAGGACTGAAGAATATGCATTATTTTTAAGCTCAAAGGAGGGTTCACTTTTGTGTTTGAGTCTATAAGGGGGAGGGCTGTTATTGTGGAAGAGAGCAGTCAGAGGTGATAAGAAGGGAACACCACAATATACTCTAGCTGTTGGAAAACAAACACAAAACATTGATTTTATCATTTTTACTGACACCCAAAGCTCTGCAGTTGATGTTTACCTGACATGAAATAAACAGTATATTGGAGTGTAGACTTCTACTCTGCATTTCATTTGCCACCCTGCCCTCAGTATATGTATGTCTTTGACCTGTTCCCACCCCTAATTTTCCCTATCACATTCTGAGCAGACCTGCCAACGGTCAGCTTCATTACAGCCAATATCTTAAATCACCTCTCATGTGCTACCCACCAGTTTGAAGCTTGGTCTCCTCTGAATTGCAGTCATTTAAATGTTCCTGCGCTGATTGTGGGTGCAGGTGGTAATACATTAAGGGACTGAGACAGCCGGTGGCACAGTGCTGAAAGACCTTTATCCATTTGTACTAAGTTTCCCCTCACATTCGGAGGCATGTCGGTCTAATTAGGCCAATGGTTTTGACTGTGGCCATATTCATATGGGACAGCTCACTTTAAGTTGTACAACAAGGTGATTCTACATCATGTATACTCCACCCGGCCAATAGATTATGACACAGTCTAGAGAATTTCAAGTTGAAATTGTACAATAATGAAAGCAGAGAAAGGCTGCAGAGAAGAACTGTGACAGGGTTATTGCTCTTTTACTTTCCATCCTTTAAGTAAAGGAAGCCTCAGATCTCCAGGGAGGCGGAGATGTCTGATGTGCAAAACACTGCTTTTTTATTTGAAAGGAACAAATCAAAAAATGTTTGTAACTACTTAGAAAGAGAGTCAATTTATAGTTTGGAACCTCATGTTTCCATGATATGAAGACACAGGTGTTTTACAGTGCTGTGAGTCAAATCAGTGGCTTTGGCTCAATCTTATAAAAACAACTTGTCTCTGTGTATGAACCATACTGAGTTCTCAGTACGTCTCTGTCTCTCAATGATGAGCTCTTCAAGCAGGTAAAAGCTTCAGAAAGCCCTCGGTCCATTTCCATTCTAGCTTCCAGCAGTGTGAGTGGTGTGACAGCCTCTTGGGGCAAAGGGATTATTGAGATCAAGCCTCCCCCAGCTCTATGCCTCTGGCCCAGCCAGACGAGCCAACCCAGTCAGTTGCTTGAGCCCCCCCGGTGCCTTACAGAGCAGCCCACCAGACGCACAGAGAGCAAAGAGGCACCAGGGACCCCTCTAATTGTCCATGCTTTGGGCAGCTCTCTGGCAAGCCAGCATGAAGAAGGCCCCCAGTCCCAAGGCTGTCCCACTGCTCCCCACTCAGCCCTCACTCACAGATTCTGAGGACGATATAGTATCTGCTTTGAGGCTTTATGTTTCTGTCCTATGAAACAGCTGGAAATTTTGAATGTCTTTGAAAATCTACTTATAACATGGCCCTTGCTAGTGTTACAGGGTATCTATATTGTGAATTTGTATTTATTGATCTATTCATTCAATTATTCAATCATTTACATTTTTTATTGCTGTTAATCTTATGGTTTACTAAAATATCTGTAGAACACATATGTGTAATAATAATAATGATAATAATAATAATAATATTGATAATAAAAATGATGATGATGATAATAAATCTTTAATGTTGTTAATGTAAAACTGCATATGTATGCTCCACTTACATCCTTAATGTCAGTGGAACTCTAAAACAACAAGAAATATTTTGTCAGTCTAATAGATTCCTTTGTGTTGGTTCTTAGAGGACATGTTTTCAAAAGAAGCTTCTCTTAACCCACCGGTGAGAGAAGGAGGAATTGTGGAGGCCATTGCTGCTGGGAACTGGATGAGGACTGACAAGGCCACCCATACAAAGGAAGGGGCAGCCTCTAGTCAACCAGTGGGGGGAGGGGAGGCACATGAATGTGTACAGCCACAGTAATAAGGGCGTAATTACTTTTATACATGCTCAGTGTTTTGTTACCACTCAAAAATATACTATGGTCTTCTTTCGATATTGAACTATATGACTACATAATTTTTTCCGTTGAATAACTAAAGAGATGAATTACTGAGTTTTCCACTAGAAGTAGAACATTGTGGCATATTGCAGTGATAAGGTGCTGAAAAATTATTTACAGTTCATCTTAACCTTTATAAATGCAGTGTCAACACAAAATAATAATAATGCACAAAAGCATAGAGGCCAGCAGACTATTCTAAAAACTGACTGAACATCAATAATATATTTTGTGTATTAGCAGCTCATTAGCAACCAGCACATTGCAGAAAATCCACTTGATAAAAGTGATTTAATCATTTTTACTTCTCCTTCCTCTTTCGAATGATGAAAAAATACATCTTGTAGCGGACAGATTATGCTTCAAATATACATATATACAGATGAATGTGTTTTCCCGTAGATGGCCTGCGGCTCACTTAACCTGCGATAGGTGCCTACTGGTAATATGATTAAATCTCTTTAATTCATACCTAAACCCAATGTTAGGTGTGGCTACTGACTAATATTTTTGGCTTTGTTTTTCTTACTTCTTTAGAAAAAAAAGTCTGGGATAAAACAAGACCAAATGTGCTTGTGTTGTGGATATTGTGCAACTATTGAAAAAGTTATGGGCTCAGTAAATGGGCATTAAGCATGCTGGTCATGCCAGTAACAGCTATGCAGAGAATAGCCAGACAATAGCCCCTAACTGGACTGTGACAGGGTAATTACCGTGTGCACATAATAAAATACTCTTTACATAGGTCACTTGGAAAGTGTAATTTAAAAAGCATTATAGATTATTTTTATTGAAGCAATTAAATCAAAAAGCAAAAAAGTAATTAAATGTGGAGGTAATAATAGTCTTGGTCAACAGGATTTGTTTTGAGAGAAGGATTTGTCAGCCTCACCTCTCTAATGCACCCTTTATGAACCAGACACCGTTTAATTCACAGTTTACAATTTTATTATGTTAAACTGTTTTTTTTTTCCCAACAACAATTACGTTTATAATGCCAAAAACTGAGCAGCATTTAATGAAATCATTGTCATGAGTGATAATCGCAAGTGAATGCTAGATCTGAATTATCATCTTCCACTATGTTCTAAATTAATGAATCGTCTGTATTCATACTAGTGGTTTATAATTATGTTAAATTGGCCGTCTTATCAACAGTCAAAGACTTGGGATTATCAGCGTCCTGACTGTGTGGACTGTGCCAAATTCCTTGTGGATATTCGCCCGTTCCTTGCACAAAGAAAGAAGGAGAGATAATACTGGGAGGTTAAACTCCACAATTTTCTCTTAAAAGATGTAAGGAGCGCTTTTGCACAAATGCACTCCTGCTTTATGAGGGAAATCAGACTGACGGGTCTGTGGGGCATTAACATCCACTTGACTCTCAGTGCAACTGATTTTACAAGCCAACACATACATAGAGCTGACACATCAACACTGTTGATCTCTGCAATTGTGCCAGGTAACTGAATTCAGATGATATGTTAATGGGAAGGGGAAAGATGTTGCCCTCGTTAGAACACGGGCCGCTTGAATTTCAGAAACGTATTATCATTCAGCCTGCACATTTCTCTGAATAACTGCAATAATCAAATTGTCAGGCAGGAAAAAAAATGCTTCATTTTAATGCAGGAAGGTCTAAAATAAATTGGGTCAAAAAAGAAGCAAGTGAAATTTCTTGTTAATCAAATACGTGTAAATAAAGTGGGTAAAATCCCACCAGGAAGAGAAGAAAGAATTTAAGAAATAGTTCAAATTAAAAAGCTAGAGTAGCATCTTTGCTGGAGCGCATTGAACCCTGCACCTGTTTTATTATAAATTTGAAGCATGAAGTATGAAGCTGTTCAGCAGATACTCCACACATATTGCCAGCTTCAACTCCACACCTCTCCTCAACTACTATTAACATTTCTCTTGACATCCGCAGTGTCATTTATGGAAAAGAAGCTATAATAACCCTTCACATGTGTCCTTTGATTACTCTATAAATAGTTATCCTGACACATAGTGAGAGAAGTTTAACAAAGCTAAATGTTTAAAAAAAACAATGTATGGTCAAAAGTCAACAAGGAATTTTCAAGCTGAGAAAAACTAATGAATGGGGAAGGTTGTTGCTGACTTCACATGTAACACTTTGGACATATTTGGACATGTTAGTTGTGATTTGATGCATAACATTATTATATCCTTTTGTGTAATCTCCTGTCATTGGGAATGCGAACAGCAGAGGGCAGCTTGAATGCATAAATACAAACTAGAAGGACGCATCTTTCAGTCATCAAAGGCATGCACTCGTTTACATCTCTGGGTTCCCAGCACTCACCTCAGCTACTGTCTGACAGCCGGCTGGAGAGACAGCGATCAGCATCAACCGTATCACAGTACCACACTGGGGACAGTGGAGGAAGTGAGGAACAAAAGAATTGTGGAGTGACAGGTAATTGACCAAGACCAGCCAAGTAGCAGGTAATGTTTTGAAAGCCTCATGTCAGTTTGTGAGTCACATAAAATCTCTAGTTTTCTCTGTCCTCCCCCTCTCCGCCTCACTCTTACCTGCGGGTTGCAGAAAGTTACAGCAGTCGCTGCCGAAGAGCAAACCTCAAAGAAAACACTGCTCTCTGCTGCTTTTATTGTTAAACCTGTGTTCAGCCATTGTCTGCCCTCCCTCCTGAGCGCCATCTCTCCCCCTTCCACGCTGTGTCTAACCCCCCTCCCCTCTCTCACTGTGGCTCAAGATGAATCTGCCAGCATGTGCCCATGCTCTTCATCACTGTCAGGTGCCCCATGGTGGTCCTCCTCCTCTTTTTCAAACCGGGCACCAACCGCTGGCTAGAATTATTCCTCACCTCCAAAACTCTCCCCACTGTTTCTAAATAAATGTGGCTGTGGTAACCGAGGAGTGCTGCTCATCCATCTTTACTGCGCAGTGTGTGGAGTGTGCAGTGTTTACTGAAGTAGACAGAGAGTCTAATAGGCCACACAGTACTGTAAAGTGCAAAGACACAAACTGTGGACTATATTGGTTTTCTGTAATTGGTTTAGACTAGAAATTTGTTCTGCCCCACAATTTAGAGCAAAGCTGTTTGTTTGTTAGTGTCACAAACTGATTTCGCGTTAACATCCTTAAGAATTACACTGAATCATCCACAGCAGATGTTAAGTTTGCGAACCACAGTTTTTCCACATTGCAGCAGCTCATTAGCAGTTGTTTGGCCAACTACACAAGATTCATTGAAAGGACTGACACAAGAATAAGAGATAATGTTAGACTTGTTGTCAAGGCACATAAGATAGCTATCATAATGCCTGCACGTCTGCATGGTTTAACTTAATGTTTGAGAAGAAAACACTTACACATGCTGTATCAACGATGTGTGCAGCTGTTGTTGAAAAAGGATGCTTGGATTTCTTTTCTTTTGTGTGGCTTATCAGCAGATAATTAAAGAGGATACATTAATGTGTTTTCTTTGAGGTAATTAAGCTCTTCCACATGACTGACGTTGTCCTCACTGTCCCTTCCTTCATGCAAATTCAATTTCACTTCCAGTCTTTTGCTATATTTGTTGAACGTCCTTGTTAAAGAATGTAGACAAGAGAAAGTTAAACCATTTAATTTCTTATGAAAAGAAAAACATTTAGACTGTTAGTTGCTTAAATAAGGAAAGCACCTGCAATTCATCAATAACAGCAGTTAAATCAAATGACCTGCCATACTAGACCCTCAGTTGATCTCTCGTGGAACTCATCCACCACAATTCTTTCCTTTCTCAGACTGAATCTTATTCCTCAACATAAATGCACACGCTAAGTTCGCCCAAGTTCAAGTTTAAATGGTTTTGTAATTAACAAGTAAGCCAAGCTTAAAAATGTCACATTTATTGTATTTTCATATCTCAGAAATTCAGTCCTGAAACAGAATGATGTGTGTTTTATAGCAGTTACGATAAGAGGCTTACACAGTCAAAATCTCAATATAGATCATTTGACAAACGTCTTTGGTGGCCACTCGTTAAATTGGTTTCACCCGCATATTTAGGCCTTATTTAAAAGATATCCTTGAATAATGATAAGCTGTTTAGCTCCTCTGAAAAGAGGAGGGTGAAGCAAATGAACCCATTTCACTCTGTTTTGTTTAATCTGTAACGTTGTAGGTTCTCTGCAGTCTTTTCTCCCTTAGTTTATAGCTGCTATATTCTGGGACAAATTAACTCAGTTTAAGCACACCTACCTGAATTTAAGGCAGTCTAATGCTCCGTGTTGCATATCAAGGATACAAGAACATATTATCTGATCATTCCTTGCATTCATTACATTAATGAATCAAATATGAATAAGTGTTCTCTTCACAAAAGTCCATTACCATAAACATGAATATTAATGTCATTATGTGGTGATGCTGAGCTAAAATATCTAATGACATGTTTCAATATGCCAGTGGAGCAAAACTAAGAAACAAACAAAAACACTTTTTCCCCTTCTAATTTTGACCTCAAATATGCAAATTTACAAATGATAGTTCAACAATAATTGTGAAAAACTAATATATTTTTGCAAATACAAAACATGTGTCTGTCATTATAATTAATCATCTCTAATTTGCTGTTTGTCACTGAGTTGTTGACAGGTAAGATCTAAAATTCTTTAACCGTTTTAGGCATAGTACTGCAGGTGTTCGGAATAATGTGGCTCGAAATCACTAAAAGCAACAAAACGCAGCACTAAGAAAAAATAACATCACGTTTCTACATGGTTAACAAAACACTATATTTCACTAACACAGTGTTTTATGGCACAATGATGTTGACACGCAGTGATCGCACTTGATATATCTCAAGCTTTTTCTTTTGAAAGCCCAAGATGTAAAACGTGCAACTAATCATGAAGAAAACAAATGTTTCAAAAAGGTGTTGCATGGTCACTTTTTTTGGAACCAAATACACCAACAAGCTGGTTGTATTTTACTCCTGCTGAAACGTTGGCTGTCAACAGAGCTCCCATCAAAAGCGGCAGTACCAGTGCCTAGAGCGTCTGGCTCTGTCCTCTTTTTTTACAACCAGACTGTGTCTCTGGCAGCTGCACGCATGCACACTGGCCGAGGTCAAAGCTGTCACTTCAGAGGGCACTGTCAAATCTCAGCCAACGCAGGATGATGTGAGAGTGCTCCCTACAATCACCCAGATGTTTCCAATCAGCTGGACTTCTATCCACACCCATTTTCTGTGCTGAGTGGCGAGTGCCACCATCTACCTCTGGAAACCTTTTATAAAAGTGAAGGAGAAAATAATTATTCATTGAAATGATCTTCTGAATCCATTTTCTCCAAGTTGTCACTGTGTGTCTTGGAAGATTTGTATCATTTTTAAGGCAAACAACAAAAAGTCAAGGGGAGAACAGGAGATTTATAGAAATGTTTTGACAGATTTCAGCAAATTCTTTTTTTTTTTTGGCTTGACCTATGATTTCGATGGTGAAGTTGTGTGCTAGTTTTCCACACAAGTTTGTGTGTGAATATGTTATGTTTTTTTCTATCCTAACATCTTTACATTTAACCCACGTTCATTTCTAACTTTTTTGGCAAGATAATCGATTAACTTAAGTAGTATAACTGTTGTGCTTCACGAATGATTTATTACTGTATTCATTTACAGCCTGAAGTTTGATGCAATATGAGCTTACTCTGTGTGAAATATGATCTGAAAAATAAGAAGAAAAACCTGACTACAATTCTAGATTACAGTAGGAAAAGTTTGGCTTTATTGCACAGGAACCTTGTCTGTAAGTCAACCTTACAACTGTCTGAGTCATTTATTTGTAACAAGATGATGTATCTACAAATATTTAGACTAGATATTTAGATATTTCTGGACTACTTTACGGAGCAATAAATGAAAAATACATTGACAATTTTGATGATAAAAATAATCTTTCATTTCCAACAAAATGGGCACTTTTAGATGCTGCAAAGGGACCCATGTCAGCAGTGATGTCAGCACTTGCTGCATTATTAAGAGGGGACCTATGTTTGTGTATGTGCTCACATTGTACATTTTCCCAAAAGAAGATGTACCTAAAAAAAGAAAAACAACCCAAAAAACAGACTAATTGGGACAAGAAAACCTCACATTCTTAAGCGTTATGACAGCATGAGAAAAGTACATTTTGAAGAAGCCATAAAGAAGATTATGTACAATGTATTTGATGGCACTTTGGAAATGACAAAGACAGAGTAAGTAGGGGGTAGGGTCCCAGTGGTTGGCCCCTAACAAGTTTGTTCAACCATGTTTGTATATACCAAAGAAAATCAACATGTCCTGCAACATTAAATAGTCGGTAAGAGTGAAACTTGAAACAAAACTTCACATTATTAAATGGCCCATTGATTTAAAGACTGTCTGTATTAGTGTTATGCATAAAGCAAATGCATTAAATGTGACAGACGGTAGTATTCAACTCTAGATTCTTTTACATCAAGGAGCAAGAAGGAATCATCCTTGACTTCAAACAAGCCCACGAATGAGGCGAGGCGTGCCTCAACCATCCAATGCAAATTATCACAATTTGGAGTGTTATATTCAGACGAAGACCATTGCTAAATGGTCAGACAAGCTAGTCACAGATATTAAAATAAATTAAGTCTAATTTGAATTTTAGTCACGCTACGTTAACTAATAGAACATTATTAACATTTCAAAAGATAAAAAAAAAAGCTTTTTCCTGCAAAATTAACAGTGGCTGGGCTGACCTGTAAGCCATGCAGTCTGATCACCGTAATGACAGTGTAATGGCATATTTACATTAAAATCTTGGCTGCTATTATGGAATTCAAAATGGGAAGCTCGGTCAGGGATTATTTAGTCTGGCCTACTGGCCTTTCGGTGAATCTTTCTTTCTCAACTTAAATACAAAGCAAAAAGTTCTCATTTCATGACTATTTATGTAAACGGTCTCTGTGGTTTGCTTTCCTGCTCACCACCCTTATACTCTCTTTAGTTCCAACCTTTTTTTCTCATCTCCTCTCTCTTTTCCCTCCTTGGTCTTTATAGGCAATTATCATTTCACTTCAGAGATGTCAAAATCCTCCACTTCAGTTGTATCTCGAGGAGCTTCGCTGGGATGAGTGGAATTCTTCACCGACAAAGATGAGTAGCCCTCTCCCACCATCCGTGAACCTTCTGATATTGCAGTCTTTGAAACAAGAGAATTTCTTTGCATTTTAAATATTCCTAATTCATTTCCCCCCCTTTGATATCCCTCAAGAAACTGCTGTGCTATTTCAAGATAGAGGATGTGAGCACAGAAGCGATATGATCAGAGTGGTGAAGAGGTTTTAGGTTTAAGGTTTCATTGGTGTGAAAGGAGTGATGGAATGAATTTCTTGTAATGTTGAATACATTTTGGCTGAGAATTAGCTTAGCTTTGCTTGACTCTATGGCTGAATTTCAACTCACCACCTCCCACAACACTGTAGGGCTGCAATTAATGATTAAACTGCTGATTATTTTATCAACATATTGCTCAATTGGAACAATTGGACCAAAAAGAGTACAAAAACAGTGAAGTATGCATATGAAAGTTGAATCAAGCAAACGTTACATTTTCTTTCGAGTTGAAAATCCCAAGTATTTAATCCACATTAACTGATCTTAGTTAACCTATTAATATGAAAAATAAATTTGTAAATTCTATATTTGAAAGACATATCTCAATGTAAATATGAAGAAGATAAAAGAATGCTTTGTTTCACGTTTTGAGAAGCTGCAAGCGGTGAATGTTTAGTATTTTTATTTGACAGCAAATACAGTTAATATCTAAACTGTTGATCAATTTTCTGACTGTGCTTCAATCAATTAATTGAATAACTGTTTCTGTCCCACACAGGTTAGTACACATCACTTCATGTGCAAATTAAAAAATATATATGATATATGAATAGAATGAATAGAGTCTTATGCAATTTTATGTAATGTTTTGCTGTGGTGCTGCTGTACTGTCCATCACAGTGGCTCCAGTATTCTTTGACTCTAATAATCACCACAGTAGAAAAAAATTGACTGAATCAACAAGTGTAGAGCAAAAATGTTGTTAGTTATATCAATCATTGAGTTCATTTTAAAAACTTACACGATTTGTGCCACAGCTTTTGCAGATCTTCATTTCTAAATGTTACTTTTATTTGATATAATAACTGTGTCCTGGTAATTGTGTTCGTGTATTTCTTTTTTTTTTCAAATCTTATCAAGAATTGATGCAACTTACGTGAATACACACATCCCAGTCTCACAGAAAAACACAAAATAAACTAAAACTGTCTGATTTGTGTTAGAAAAGTTAATTTTTGTTGGATACTGGACACAACATAGAGGAATATCACAGTGCCACATTTCACCAAATAGTCATGCAGTGACTCTTGGATCAGAAATAAGAGGTCGCAAAGTCGATATTTGGAGATCGATTGGGGTTGGTGAAATAAGCTACACACACAAATACCAACCCAGTTTGAGGCTTGTCCCAACAAATTATATTTTATAGTCACTTTACTTTTGAGATCAGTTGCTGTTCCATTGCTGTCTTAAACATTGTAAAATACTTGGTTAAAGTAAGGGATTGCCCTATGATTGGTTAATGTTAGCCATGAAAAACTATGATTAAAGTTTGGAAAACATAATGGGTTGCATTATAACAGACACCGTTATAATATATAGCATCAAATTTTCTTTTAACTAGATTACTGGCTGCCAAGTCCTGCCCCATTGGCTAAACACATGAAATCTGATAAACAAACCACACAAAGGTTTTCCTTAAATTTGTTACTTAAAACGCTACCCCGGGTGGACTCCACACCAAGTTTCCTGAATTGAGATATTTTCATAATCTCTTTCCATGAGAAGAATTACATGATTACCCATGACCAGTTAGATATCTATTATAGTACTGATAATTGCATCCTGTTGTATTTATAAGTAATATAGACTAAATTATCAGTTAGAATGTTTTGTACCACTTTATAGTCTTCATCTAGGACTTTAATATGAAGCTGTATGACATCCCATACTAGCAATATCGTTTATGAACATTGATTTACCCCCTACTGCGTACTGTGAGCCGAGTTCCAGCCTCGTTTTGGCGTTGACGAAAGTAGTCCGGCTAGTTGGCTGGGGTTTGAAAAATATAACATTCAAAAGAGTAATACATTTGCATCACGAAATCGTTAAAAAAGTCAGACCTCACAATCGCTTGGCGCTATTTTCTCTCCCTTCGCCATTATATGTCATCTTTGTTATGTTACCTTGATCGTTAATACACGAGTTCTGGCATTACATTTTCGACGGTTTTTATCTATGGTAAATAAAATGTGATACTGAAAGGGTGGTTTGGCAGTGCTGTCTTCCCTTTACCTTACTGCCTTTTGGAAACAGATCTATCATCAACACACGGACTCCACATGACTGTTGGCCGTGAATGTTGGACTTCTGACATTCTGCAGGTGGGAAGAGGTGATATGTATTTAAAAATGCAAAATGGCATCTAATGTTTAGCGTTACTGCATGTTTCCCAGACCTGGGGGTGGACCTGACCATCTGCTCCCCTGGTCAGATGGAACTATGCTTTTGGCAATGCTCAGAGCAATTTCATTGGGCTGCATCTCAAAGGACATTCAGTATTATCAGATTTATCTTTCCTTGAAAAAACAGAGACACTGGCACAGTATGAATAACAATATGCTTAGAGAAGGAAGGGGGTGAAATGAGTAGAATGGAGGGAGAGGGACAATAATAACAACAAGTTGCCTTGCAAGCAGCCAGAAACTGTCACATTATGGATGGAATCACTTCAGAAACATAGAGAATTAATACCCTAATGAAGCTTCGAGTGGCTATTAGGTGTGTGTAATGTGGCTCCCGGGGGCTGGGATAGCTGTCCAGCAGCTTTAGGCCCTTATTTGTGCACAGTCACCTCAGCAGTTGCTTTTATTAGGGTAACATTAGAGGAAAAGGGAGAATGCCAGAGAAAGATAACGTTTTATTACTCTGGTTCCCAGGGAGCCATGCTCTACCTGTCACAGGCACACAGAGCATGCTGTTTCAGTTCATTTTACAGCTAAATATCTCTGGTACAAATGTTTCTGTCTGTGGAACAACATTTGGGCTATTATCACCAAAGTGTTCCTGGTGCTGCCTGGAGATGAGTTATTTGGTGTAATGTTTCAAACGGTGTGAAAGGATTTCAGTTGCACACAGCTGTGAATACAAATTTCATTCACATTTTTCATCCACATTAATATACTCGATTTCTCTCTTTTTCCCCACTTCTCTTCCACTCTCCTGTTCTTTTGACAGGCCAATTGCATTCCTCTGCTTTTTTTTTTTATTATATATCCTTACATTTTCAAGGAGCGAATTGCTCTCCACTGTCACTGTGCTCTGGCCAAGAATTCATTTTTAGTAGGTCAAATGTTTCAGAGTGTCATCTTTGACAGGAACCAACCAGCACGATGAACACAAGGAAAGACACGGCCTGCTGATTTTTTTTTTCTTCCTTTTTCTTTATGTTCAATCACTGTGTACACTTAAAGCATGGCAAGCATGCAGTACACGAAGCATGGGCACAAATTGTCCATATAGAAATCAATATTGAATTAAAACACTGCCTGCTCATGAATAAGAAAAAACAAAAAAGAAAAAACAAATTAATAATGGTAAGGGGCTATTGGAGCTGCAGGACTCTGCAGTCAGCTAATGAAGGTTATGTTGCATGGCAGAATTCAGTAATTGCAACGCACAAGTGAGGTATTAGACAGGATGTAGCTAATGGAAAACAATCACATTTAACATGGCTCCTTGGTTCTAGCTGTTCAATAAGTGAGCAGCAGGCTGGCTCTCAACAAACAGGAGGCGGTGGCAGGGGGAGGTGGGTTCACACAGCACAGGGTTTTAATGTGATCGGACTATAACAGACAATCTATTTACAGTGTGCTCTGGGGAGCTAATAAACAAATGTTGAGTAATTTCAGCCAGCAGTAATTACCCTTGCAGCTGACAAGGAGAGTGTGATACTCTCTCCTTCACCTCCGGCTCAGTCCAGGAGGCTCTTCGGAGCTCGGTCCTCCTCTGCTCATAGATGTGGCTTCAGGCCAGCAGTCAAGCATGCAGGATAGTTTACAGCACAATGCTTCTTTCTGGGCACCGGGGTATCAGATTCTACATGCCATTATTCTGTTTTGGTTACGTGATAGCCAAGCAAGAATGAATATGATTCAAAACTCATAACTTGTCAAAAAAAAAAAAGAAAAAAAAAGACATGAATGTGCTACAGTTGTTTACATATAATCCAATTAAACACAAATTTAGGTTACCAGCTTCAGAGCTAATTAATACCTGTACATGATTTCGGTGAAACTCATCACTTCCTTTAGCCACATGCCTATATGAACTATAAACCAGTTTAGAAATCATCAGGGGAAAAGAATGAATATCAAGATTAGGAAGGAAACAAATTACTTTGCAGGTTAGATGAGCACGAAGGCCAAAGGCATCTTTATCCAGAGAGCTCAGACTTGATCCCCCGGCTATGGTGAAATAGATTTTTATGCAAATATATGTATTGATCACTGCATGTCTCTTTGATTGAGAAAACTGCATGTGATTACATAGAGATAATCATTATGGTGTAGGTATTAGTGGATCTTATTTACATCAACATGGAAAAGATTATCTGTTGCGCACAACTACTCAACATTTTCCAATACTTGTGTCTTTTTTTTTTGTGGATGGATTGCTACAGTTTTTTTTAGCACATTGTCACACATATCTGATGTTTAATTCTCCTGTTGCTGTGCTCTTGCAGCTTTGTGTGAGCGGTGTGTGTCAAACACTGAGATTTTCTTTTTCAGAACACAGTACATTAGCCCTAGACGCCTGGTCTTCCTGACCGGTATGGCACAAACAATGCCACATATCAGATCCCAACATTCTCTACAGAATAACAAGAAGGGAGTGGAGCGGTGACGTGCAGGGTCCAGTTTGAGGGTCTGACAGACGGATAGTGAGCCAGCCTGTCCCTTATCCTCAGACAGGCAGATGTCCCCTCTCCCTGCGTGGCCGGCTGCTGACCAGGGGAGAGCCAGGCGGCTGCTGAAATGAAGAAACTTGAGAGCTCCTCAGGGGGTGAGCTGGTCATTTGATGTCCAGCACAAGGGCAGGGTGTGATGCTGAATGAGCGGAGGGAGAGAGGCAGTCTCTGCAGTCTGTTACAAAGGCCTGGTCTGAAGGGTGGGGAAGGAAGGAAAAATACTGAGCACAGACAGACTATTATTAAATTTCATCCATTTTTGTCAGAGCCACAAAACACATCCAGGAAACTTGTGTGAGTTCAATGAAAGCAATCAGATCAAATACAATTCGGTTTAATCAATTCAGATGTATGTTCATTACCATGTATTCATTTTTTGCAAAAACTTGACAATTTTTGTGTTTTATTAACGGCCCATAATAACTTGCAGCACAAAGGGGAGTGATAAGAGACGATCGACAAATCCCAATGAAATATGTGAAACCATGGCATCTTTCTTACCTGGCCTGGGTTCAGTCTTGCAGGCAGAAAAGAGCCCTTTGAAGGCTACAGAGAGGAGATGAGAGGTAGAATTGCCTGCAGAGGGATCAACTATGCCAAAGTGCCAGCACCACAGTGCTGTAATTAATCGCTAGCGATGGCAGCCTCAGTCTTGCTGCCCTGCTCAACTTTTCCCTCACGACAAAACCTGCGGTCAGGAGTTGTTAGGCAACATTAACTGACTGTACTGTGTCCATTTTCTGGGATGAAGGGTGTGTGTGTGTGTGTGGAGATTTCTCAGGGTGGGTAGATATAGGACTACTGTGGGGGCTCAGGTTAGGAGAGCGACAGTACATAAGCCATGGCTATGTACCTTTCATCTTGGAGGAGATTTGGAGAGGTTTCAGACCACAGAGACTTCTTAATTCTCACTAATTCATTTGCGTTCCAGATTCACTAGGCCAGGGATAACCTGAGAATGATAATGAACTCGCAAAGGGAGTGCATGGTCCCTTGCCTTTGAATGTGCTCGGAATAGATTCAGATAATCTTTACTTGTGAATCTTTCTTGAAGAGAAGAATCCTATTAAGGAAGATTGCTTGTCATGAGTTGTTCTCCAAGTCGGGATATTTTGCTGGTCAACAGACATACTCATGAGAAAATATATCTTCGAAATCATACTTTAAAATGATTATTTATTCAGAAGCTGCATGATCTGGAATCAATAAATTCTACCCACCACCTTACATAAATGCTTTTTTCCCCCTGGAAATCAAAATTCATCCAAACAATTTATTATCATTACAAATGAGGCAGTACACTATTTACATTTATTGATTACAGTGCCACATATTCAATACTATACACATACAACTAAGATCATGTTTTTCATGGCAAAAATATATTTGCTGTTTAAAAGTTCTCACTTTTCAGCACAGCAATATGATCATGGTCCTTCAGAAATAAAACGGATTTTTGCACTGCCACACAACATTCACAATCCAAATGTGCTCGTCCTTTGCAGTCAGACTGAAGACTGAACTCAAAGAATTTTCCATAGGCTTCTTTATAGCAGGCTGACAATGAATAGAGAGATTTTCAAGAGATTTACAGGTCTGTGGAGTTCTGAGGGATAGATTGCAAACTCTTGTGAAAAAAGGGAGGGAAAGCTGCCTTACTTTGGGGCTGGTCTCATCTTTGGTCAAACAGAAGTGAGCTTAATTTGTGGGTCTGCCTGGGGAATATCAAAGGAGAAAAAGCTTTGAGTGACGCCAAGCTTGAGCTCCCTGATGTTAGTGAGATGAATGAAAGCAGGGTCTATGGGCTACGGGGCCTTCTCACACCCTCACATTAGGAAAAGTCTTTTAAGTTCTCATCATGGTGATTGTGTAGAATGCAGTACAATGTAAGTGTTTGAGAGGAGCCCTTGTCATCAGTCTAACTGATATATATATTTTGATGTGCGTCATAAATATAACCAAAGTTATAGTTGTAGTAATAGTTGAACAGACTTTATGTGATTATAGGTGTAAAAACCCTGTGAAGGGAAAAAGTAAAAACATCTGAAAAGTTTGTAGTTTCAACAATGTTTCATTACAATAATATTGCAATATAACTCCTTTATTCAAATTGACTAAATATTTGCAAGTAGTGAACAGTTATTCTATTTACATATTGTTATTGTTACTGCATGTGTAAAGTGTTCACTACACTGTACATTCACTGCAAATGCTCCCATTTCAGTTTATCATATCATCATAATATGTGTGTGGATCATTTCTTTGTCAATTATTACATATTTACACCAGACTACACTGATGAGCATCCATCAGGAGTTGTAGTTGTTGTGAAAAACCTTAAACTCTTAAACTCTAATTCTTTAGCTTCCATATAATAAAATGGGTGTACTTTGCTTATAAAACTGAATGGAGAGACTTTTATGAAGAATATTGCTGTTTAGAATTTTAGGTCTTTTATTTGCATACCGACATATTGTAAAGTGACTATTAGATCTAAGATATGGCAACTATATAGTATTTACTCACATTTAAGTTGTAAATAGCATTCAAGTGAACTAAATGAAAAGACATATCGTTCCAAGTTTATTTCTTATGCAGAGGAATTCACTCTGCCTTTCAGTGATTTCCAACAGAGGACTTTCTGTGCTATTGTATAGGACTGGCTGGCCTTGATAGAATGACCTAACATTTTGACAGGACAGAATATAAAGCTGTTCTTTATTCTGTGGACATTTCACCAGATGCAGGCATGGGAACTGCTTTAATCAATAGAAATGTGGGTGTACTGTATGATTTATTCCAAGCTTTGCTTTATAAAAAAAAAATTTAAGAAAGCTTTGGACATTGCCACACATGCAAGCTATAACAAGACCCACTCAATTTTCCCTGAAAGCTTCTGTTTTGATGGTTGTTGCTGTGGAGTTTCTACAAGCGCTATCTGATCAGCCTCAGAGGCTTGCCAACGAGACAGATGATTAGGTACGGCAAAGAAGCCTCATCACCGGCTAAAATTGATGACTCAATGCTGGATGACAGACAACTCCATTTGTATCAAGATAAGGCCCTGACAGTCCTACAGCAATCACAACTGAGCCATTATTGAGCATAAAGAAGAGCATTTATAATATCATTAAATCCAGATACACTTCTCTTCACATCTGGCAGGCAGCCATGCATGTGAAGGAGGGGGGTTAAGGGACAGAAAGAGAGAAGCAAAGTAGAAAAAAAACACTCGGGGCAATCATTCCTGGCAGTGAGCTGGCAGCTGCAGTGTTTTTTGTAATTTCAATATGTTTCTCTGCACCTCAAGCTTGGGTGCAATAACAGCTTACAGATTGCTTATGTCATCAAATTTTGACAAACTTCTCAATTGCTTTTGACCTTCATCTTTAGCCATATGCTTTCTTCTTTTTTCTTATCTCCCCTTGAGTCAATAAACAATATATTCACCTGACAGTAATTGTGTGTATCAAACAGGAAATGCTTGAAAATAAACAAGAAAAACAATAATTGATGTGTTTGTTACTCCAGGAACAAACTACGAACACTGACAAATCATCAAGGCTTTTTTTAATATTGTGTTACAGTTTCTCGTTCACGAATTCGGCAAGAATTGGTTTTAAGCTGGCGAATGTAAGTTCAGTATTCACTGAATTGCATGATCTCTGGCAACTGGCAACAACTTAATCGGGAGAAAAAAAGGGATTTATTTGTTGGCTGCCACATTCTGCCTTCAGTATATTATGGTATTAAGTTTGTAAGTCGGTGGAACTGTAGTGGATGGATGGAACACTGTTTGTCCAGAAGTTCCCCAATTCTGTGTTTTGATGATGGCTGTGGAAAGCATTGCATATCATGTTGGTCCAACATCTCCCTTAGGTGTTAAAGTGCCAACAAGTTCTTCGTTTTGATCCGATCATACAAGTGATTTTTTCCATAGTAGCGATGATAACTAGATCCAGATTGCTTTGCTCAGTTCAGGAAAAAGAGCTGACTCTTTCATCTCCAAAATGGCACTTCTCTTAGTACCATTTATGTCTTATTGTTTGTCATTTTGACAAATGATTAGTATGTATGCTTAAGTATATTACACTTACATTCTGAGTAAACATATTCAGCTTAATAATATTTTTTATAAACTTACATACTGTTAAGTAAAAAAAAAAACACGTAAAATATTACTGCAGAAGTGTGCTGGTAATTTTATTTATACTGACCTGAGCAAATTTGCATTTCAGTATACAAATTCTAAAATGCCTTATATGCCTACGAAGGCAGTTAGTAGACCCTGATTCCTTTGTTACTAAAATGGGTCCAGAATGCTACTGCGTTTTAGATTCACTTATTAATTTCGGCCACTCCTCCTGCCTTTGTGCTCTCCTCTGTGCACTGACTGTTCCTCTGTTTCTGTGGAACTGCACCTCCTTCTGCTTTTTAACCTGATGGTATGATTTTATTCTGTTATTGCACCTGACTGGTTTCCTGACATCGACGTGGTCAGTAAGAGCCTTTGACAGTTACAAAGCGGTGATGTTGTCATTATGGTATTAAAAGAATACGCTTTATCATTGTTATGATTATTATTAATAATAATAATAATAACGGATAATCGGATCAAGATAATTCTTAAGTATTTCCTTTTAGAAGCCACAAAACCTTCACAACTTGATAGGAGGGGGTGTGATAACAAGAAGCGCTTTCAATAATTCCTGCATACATGACACGAGTTCAAGACCAACATATGACAACAACTTTTTCATTTCTGAGTGGTGTTCAGTTAATAATACAGTCACACTTTACTAAAATACTTTTGTGACGTCCTGGATGGGTTTAGCAATGAAGATTTCTTTTTGGTTTGGGTTGGATAAAGATCATGGTTATGGATAAACAAACAGAAATTTCATAACGTGTCACCCTGATGGATGGTATATTCTGCTTTTTGCCTTTGTACCATGTAACCACAGCACATTCCAACAAAACTGTCTCTTCCCGGTTGGATTTAATCTGTAACTCCACTTGGTTCAGTTATATTGCAAAATTACTTGGTGAAGTTTAGAAAACAATCGTAATTAGGACAAAAAAAAGCATCCTCTTTAAATGCGACCGCGGCAGTCCCTTTAATGGATATAATTTTTATGAATCCTATGCAATTAATCTCATGACCACAAGACATTGGACTCACCACTGACGTATTTATCAGCGCTTTCGGCCTGTATGAAAGAACACCTCATGGTATTTGGGTGAAGCACAGTCTCTAATTTGAACTGAAAAAAAATCTGATCCATTTTGCTTCCATCAAACCATTCAATGATCCTTGTGCCCAATAGTAACATATAATTGCTGTAAACTGGCAATACAAAACCCTTGGTATCACTTCTTTAAATAAATATATATCAATATAAGTAAATGATAATTGCAGACATGCAGGTTAGCCAGCAAAGTGTATCAACTTCTCAGGTAGACTGAATGAAGCCATAACAAAATGCTTGTGTCACGCAGGCACAACTTTGAGGAAGAGGACTTTGAGGATGAGGATTTGCTCCATATGTCGTGTTGTAAGTAACAAAAGCAGAATCATTCTCATTTTCAGGTGGCTCAACACTAATTTGAACATATGTATAAAAATTATTTTATATCTCTGCCAATATGCACCCAAAGTGCAACACACTGGGACTTTATCCTATCCATGTGCTTTGGCTATTGGTCTAAACCAAAGCAAACAATATCTGAATGTAAACTTACGTGGGATTTATTCGTGTTCACACAGCAAGATGGTGATATTCAGTACGTCAGCATTACGCTATCTGAACCCTCATGGGGGGATTTTGGAGTGACAATGTGATGTTGTGTGAACAGATGGAGGCTTATTGGAAAAGATCACTCCCATCAGGAGACAATTTTTTTTATCATGGGCCAAAGATGATCACTTTTTATTTATCCCTTCCAATGTTAGCAACTGCATTTCGTACCATAAGAGAGCCTCTAGAAGTACATTTGCCTCTAGAAGTATATTTGTAACTGATTCTGCGATGTTTCTAAAAAGTACATTTGAACTACTACTAACTACTTGTGAATGTCTATATCCCTTTCAGATTCCATTCGAAAATATTACTTTGATTAGACATTTGCTCTATTTACTGTTTCTGTTGCATTACATTAATTAGGTGTATTCCTCTCAGTCAAGTCTTTGTTATTCTGATGTGAGAACCTCTCTACCCTCGTATAGATCAAAAGCATTATAGAGACCTCTTGAATTGTAAACTGACAATGTGGCATTAAAAAGTATCTTGTTTCATGATCTGATGATCAGAGTAAACAACACTTTTCATATTATACAGCCAATCCACAGTTTGACATTTCCCTCTGATTTTCATATCTTTGCCTGAAATGACAGTCTGTGTAACGTGTGGGGGCTTTAAAAATGCCATGCCTGATATGAAATCAATTTGCATTTCCCCAGTGCCTGGATAACATGGCCCTGTCAGAGGACCCTGCAGATCTGCTGGAGATAATGACGTTATGGAGGGCGACTTGCACAGTGGAAAGGATGAAATTGAGAGAGTGACGTTCCGTGTTTCCCATGATTGTCTTGACAGGGGGATGTGTGACTATTGGACATGTACTTTTCTGTCTTTGCTACCCATTAGGTCCTCTTGTTTCCAGTCAGGGGTTAAGACAGACTAAAGAGATCCACCAATTTTGAAATATGACCAAAGCCTCCTTCTGCAAGTGACTTCAAGGTAAAGAAAGCTCCCTGCTATTATGAATATTTCAGAGAAAAAAAATCAGCATTTGGTTATATATACTATAAATGTATGGTGCATTACAGCGTAAAATATTACATTTAATGAATTTCACAATTTCAATAAAGAGAATGATATAGATCATTTTCTTCCTTTAATTTACAGATTTTGATACACTGAATAGCTATTTGGCACCTGAAAAGATTAGAGAATGAAGGCCTAATTTTGACAAAGAGAAAAAGGAATAAAGTTTTATAAAACGTACTGTTTGTTATATTACTTTATTTGCATACTATTCTAGGAGTTCAGTGTGGCTCTCTTTTTTTTAAAAGAACCATACAGTAATGGTAAATACACTTTGGCCACTTCATAAAAATGTGAAAAGGAATCAAATTCAACAGTACACTGTTACAAAATAGAATGGTATTAAAATAGGTGACTTTACCTAGCCTACACATTTAGATATATGCAAAATAGATAGTATTTCTTGAACAGGTTTAGTGTTAAGTTCTATCTTTCAAAATATTTTGTACACTTTGTGATGGGGTGGTGGTGTCATGGGGCTGTTAGGCTCTGTTTAGGCTCAGCATATAGCGATAATACGTAAACTGCAATATTTTACACCAGTGACTGAGCTTCTTCTCCAACTCTGTTTTATCTACAACCCTATTTTCACTTAATAAAAAAAAAAACAGCACAGAAATCAAGAAGTAAACTATAATTCTTAATAATAAGAACCGGCAGTTTGCATAGCTCTAAAAGTAAATGTGCTGGGGATATACACACTAATTATATTTGCAGATCACAGCTTGACTTGTATGGTTTTTTTTTTCTTTTCAGTGCACCTCATTATTTTTTCATATCAAGGCAGAATTGCTTTGAATGCCTGGGGATTAACAAGGTCATATCATAATAATCTATGTGTATATGGTGAGTTTGATGATGCAGAAGGACCACTAAAGTACAAAATATGCTTTTCCCCGTGTTATCTTAATAAATAAAAACAACCCAATGTGTATGTGCAAGTGGCCCATTGGGGTTTAATGTCCACCTTTGGCAAACTGTCATCTATATTTGAAATACACAGCTGTATGCTGGGATGTCCCAGGCATAATAAGTTGTAGACTCATGATGTTTGAACGAGACAGGCAGATAATGAGACATCCTGGCTCTAATCAACCTGATACAAGTCTGAGGAGGAGGAGAGATGGGTCTGTCACACCAATAACAGTTTTCAATTAATAATAACATAATTTTGTCCAGTCTCTCAGGATTGGGGTAACTTGAGGGGCTTCCCCCACATACAGTGTAACAAACCTTTGTGCTCTGCAGCTGTGCATGACAAACACACAGCCTCTCTAAATTGTACACACAGACCCAGACACACAATGCACAAATTTATACTTGTCTGTATGGTTTGTTAGCACTCAAGAGATAAAACTTTACATGTTGCTCCCAATTAGCACAGCAGTGACCGTGCACTGTCTCCTGTGCTCAGCTTCCTTTCTGAAGAGGGTCTATTTATGTGAGGACTCATGAGAATGTGAGAATTGAGGCGAGAGAGAGAGAGAGAGAGAGAGAGGGGAGATATGGACTGTGTGAGATAGTGTGTGTGTTATGAGGTAAAAAGGGTGAGAGAGGGAAGGGAAGTGAAAGAAAGAGATAGAAAGAAAGGGGGAATTGAAATGGCTTAAGCGTTC
The DNA here is from genome assembly GCF_027942865.1 of Odontesthes bonariensis. Classification (NCBI taxonomy): domain Eukaryota; kingdom Metazoa; phylum Chordata; class Actinopteri; order Atheriniformes; family Atherinopsidae; genus Odontesthes; species Odontesthes bonariensis. Next base: position 22,568,535 of record NC_134517.1, on the reverse strand, counting down.
ATTTTGAGTGGAGAGACAGGTCCTATTAACGTTTAACAGCATTTGTGCAACTTGGTGCCGAGGTTATGATGCAAATGAGGAGGAATTAAAACTGGCCAGAGGTTTGTCATTGATGGATTGCAGTCTGGCGGTGCTCACACTTCCTAGTGTCCATCAGAAGCGATTACTGTGTAATTAAACCTTATTTCTGGACTCTCCAGTGCATAATTACTTTGTGAATGTAACCATCATCTAAAAGCTGCAAAAATGCTTTACCATTCGTCTAGCAGTCAGTTTCTCAGGCTTGTGTCAGATATAGCCATCAGACAGAGCAAAAGAATTGTCACTTTTAATAAGAGGCGAAAAAATTAAATGAAACAGTATGCTTATTACAGAAAAATTAGGCTTTCAAGAGTCCTTTCTGTTATTTGCATAATTTATCCCCCACCCCACCTACCACTCACATGCACACTGCAAGCTTTAGGCAATTTCCCTCACATTTAAATAGATTGCACATTTAAGGCTACTTAAGGAAAATTATCACTTTGCATATTTTAATTGTTATGAAGGAAGTGATTTGAGAGAGGTCTGTGGCTCATCCTCTTGAGCCATGCGGTTGTGAAGCTGTCTGATTCGGCTGCTCAGCGCTGCAGCTCCACAGATAACCTCCGAGTTCACACACATCCACTCCAGTTTCATCAGAATGCAAATGAGGCACAGAACACTGGGACAAGTGGATCTTTGATATTTACAAAATAGCCACTAATAACTTGAGTGTAATTTGTTTGACTCAACTTTATTTATCTCTTATTTGTTCTGATTTTATTTATTTTTCTACCTCCTGGTCAAATGACCCTTTTAAAAATTCATTGGAAAAAAGCAAAGATGTTTGCTGCAAGAATTTCAGAGCAAGAGCAGCAGGATGGAGGAAGAATGTTCTTCCCTGGAACCAGCCTGAGACAAAATGTTAAAAAGGAATGCATATGCAATGTAAAGTAATGTATTTTCAATCTGCAGTGCTTGGCACTATGAAAGGAAAAACTTGCAAAATTATCAATGTGGAGGAGATGCACGGTAGAGACTCAAATTAAAGTTACTAAAGCTGTTCGGAACATATTCAGTTTTGATTGTGTATGAATTGTGTGGAAACCTACCTCCTTGTACATTCTGAATTCAGCATGCAGTTTCCTAGATTAGTAAATAAACCACACATAGTACACAAACAGATACAATTCTCTTTGTTTTTCTTTTCTTAATCAATTACTCAATTGACAGAACATCAGACAGAACAGGCCCTGTGGGTTGTGGTGTTCAACATAAATGAAGCCAAAATACCATGAATAAGGCATAAAGGTGAGAAACTACAGGCAAAACCATTATCTTTTCATTTTACATTGGTCTACCTTTGCATCCATAACAAAACCATAGTATAAAGTGTAAATAAGAATATAATTATTTAACAGATACACATCAAGCTTTTCATTTCATGGCATTTTTTCATGCCATGAAAATCTACTAATACTCGATGAAATATCAAATCTCATTATTTCTAAATCAGAATATAGTTGCTTTGATATACATGTTAAACCAAGGGAGTTTTATTGTGATGTTTATTTGTTAAAAATGCAACTCTTTCCACCGAAGTGTATTTTTTTCTGGTCAGTTTTATGAATTTAAACTCCATTTTCCTTTCCTTTTTTTCTTTTATTTCTTTAATGCTAAACACTGTAACAATAAAGGCTTTCAGTTTTACAGTAAATAATTTTTTTTTCACACAATGCTCTCTGCATGCATCAATACCATTCTACAAAGACAGCTCTACATTGGAAGCTGAAGTGTTTTAATGTGTAAATACTAATACTTTTGACCTGTCAAACTCATCAGTCCTTACGCAGAAAAGTACTTAATTACTGGCAGGCACTGATCTTAAGAAATTACACTTTTCACTCCCCTTGCTTTTAGTATGGTTCATTTTACTGCTTTTAATCACATTAATCACACATCTTTATTTAGAACTGTCACATGCAAACAAAAGCATGCTTAATTCAGTGAAGAGAATGGCTAATTCTCCAAATAACTGGCTTACAGTTGACCTGAAGTTCTTTTGCCTACCGATGTTGAACGCACTTATTGTAAGTCGCTTTGGTTAAAAGCGTCTGCAAAATGACCGTAATGTTACAGGACATGATACAAGCGCAAAATATTTTGTATTTCTTGCTGTAAAGCCAGTGTTATTCTCTCCATGATTAGACTAATCAAATAAGAGAATATGTAAGCTTTCATACCAGTCCACTCACAGATGATAAGGATATGCTCACGGAATGAAAAGAGAATAAGCACTAACGCAGTACACTTTGTTTATCCTCAATTTTGTTATTTCCACAGAAACTTCCCATGGATGCACAATATACCACCTAATGATATGATAAAAGTGGATTTTAAATCATTTATTTATTTTCCTATTTAAAAATGGGTTTATATGTCATTTTATTGCTGGGAGGAGAGTAATAAAGGCCTTTGGATTTGTGTTTTTACTGCTTCTTCTATTTACAAGTTGGTTTTGTATGGGGTTGTGGTGTTTTGAAAAAACAATAAAAAAGGGAGTAGCAAAAACCTTTCAATTCAGCCGCTGCTAACTGAATTACTATCAATTATATTACTATTTAATTGCAGTGAGGAAATTAGAAGAAGAGAAATTCTGATTTAATTTGGTTCTGGTTTAAAGCGGCAGTAGGCAACTTTTTTTTAGTCATATTAGCTTGAACTGTCATGGGATTCTGGAAGTAGAATATTAAATAGGCTGTTTAGGAAAAATAACGAAATCTGTAGCTCCCTCTGAAGCCTGTAATCATGCTTACAAAAACCGAGCGCTCCCGGCTGTTTTTAACCAATCAAGTTAGGGTGGAGGAATCCTACCTGTCAATCACAGCTTGTGCACACGCTGCTGAGCGTGAGTCTTCCCCAGCTTGTGAGCGCTCACACTGGTGTGAACTCACGTGCACAACCTCGTCCACAGAGGGGGAGGGGTTTGGGGGGCGATTCGGAGCTTGTTAGAGGTTGGGGGAGGGACCTGAAAGTTGTGTCAGTTCGAATTTTCCGACTTTAGACTCGGAATTTTGAAAACTTGCCTACTGCAGCTTTAACATTGTCTTTTATGAGGGAAAAATAAAAAAGCATATTCAGAGTTCAGGAAAAAAAGAAACATCTTTATTCAGAATTCCAATAAGTTTCATGTACCTTGAAATGAAAATACAAATAAATTGACTGTACTGTAAATATGGCGATACAAACACACATATAAACATGTATGTGGTGCGTTTTCGTATGAATACTGTATATCAATAGCAAATGTACAATACATACAACTATGTGCAAGTTCACTTTCTGTACATATATATGAAAAGTAAGAATTCAAAATGTCCATACCCTAATGTTAACCCCTCACACAGGACTTGCATGTAGAATTGCAAGTGCACATACGTTGCATGTTACCATCGCACTACAACAGCTCACAAAGAGTTAAAGCAATTTATTATTTTTTTAGAGAAATAATTTGCATTTGAGCAGATACAGTCCACAACAGCTTAATGAAAATTGGTTATTGTAAATAAACTGTATGTCAGATGTCATGTGCAGATCAACTCGATCTTTGTCTTCAAGGTGCCTTATTTCTTCTGTGACTGTCTTTTTTGAGGTAGACTGCACTGATTCAAGGGCAAGCTTTTCATTTCCTTCTTCAGCTTTTTTTTTTCTTTTTCTAAAAACTGTTTTAACTTCTTTTTTAAGTACCAAATGCTTAACATTCAAAAAAAGTGAATACTACAAGAACAACAAGTAGCAATGAGGTAGAAATGGTTATAAAGGATGTCAGACTAATACACGAAGATGGAATAAACTTTTTAAACAATAAATGCAATTATGGGAAATGTAAAAAAAAAAAGTTTGTTTAGTGACAGACTTGGTATCACTGTGAGACTTGATGTGCTCATCAAATGTTTAGCTCAACTGTTGCTTTTGACTTTAGGTCCTTTTCACATAATATAAACCTAAATAATGAATGTCTATTTTTAATGATAGCATCTAAGACTTGTGAAATATACACAAGCATCTGGGTAAATGCCAAATTGTTTTTAGCTGTGAGCCTTTCTACTGTTTGGTTGTCATGAAAATTCAAATCAAACATATTTTTATTCCCTACTTGTCACACACTCACGCTTTGTCAAGATTCTTCACATTACTTTACAAAACAGGGAACTGTTCCACAGCAACATATTGTCAGTGTAATCTTCTGCCAGTTATCCTCCTGCAGTAAATGACAAACAGGTTGTGACAACAGTAAACAGGGACAGGAAATAATCACTTTATGGCACTGAGTTATGAGCAATTAAGACAGATAGAGTAAGGAGGCTGGAGTGGATGAGGGGGGGCGGACACCAGACACCTAAGCATGGAACTTGTGTTTGAGTCCAGGCTGCAGTTGTCTTCCATCTTTATTTCCACTAAATTAAAGTATGCAAAACATTTTGGGTAGCCGTAGATACACACAATGAAATACAATACATTTTAATATGGAAGTCTTCGTTGAAATGTTCCATTTTGCCATGGTGGCGCATCCCAACATTGTTACGTTATCAGCTCGGGAAACCCTGCACATCCAAAAAGGACTCATTAGGGCTATCCTCTGCATTCAAAACCAGTGCAGCAGACTCTTAACCAAATGTTGGTATGCGATGAGTGGGAGTGGGAGCATGATGTAAAATTAAAAGAGGAAAGATATAAAAATGCAAATATACATTACTAGCACTGCACGGTTTGCGAATAGAACATTCCCCCTTTTCTCATGACTTCTTAAACAAAACAAAAGGAAGAAAATTGCATTTGCATTTCAGACAAAACATTGTATGGCATGATGTATTTCTGCCACTATCTGTGTGTTTCAATTAGAACAAATCAGCCTAGTGTTTCTCAGCCAAACTAAGGCATCATAAAACTCCTGTTTACACTAATAGGTAGCGCAAAAAATCTTTCTATTTTCAAACAATTTTACATTGTAGAAGTAAGGGCACTAAAATGTATTATTCTTCAAAAGCATGTTCATCATACTCAAAATGCTCTACTTTGGCCACAAAAACAAAGAAAAACGAACACTTGTGCAACAAATACTGACACAATATTAAAGCAGTGTTTTTAGGAAGAGCACTCTAACTCTTTAATTTGAACGTATTTCCCAAATCCTAAAAAATAACAACAACAAAAAAAACCCTGATGTAATTACATTCGATTATATTTTTGTTCATGTACCAGATTTTCTCAATAAATCTTTCAAAACGTGCGAGTCTGAAACTGGAGCTCATCTAACAGGGAAAAAAAATGCTTCGCTTGTGGTTTGGTCAATACTTTTTTTGTTGTGAATATGTTGCTGTGTGACATTTTTGAAATCCACTACATTAACAATGTAACCAAGCTGGGAAAATTACATGGCATTTAAATTCTGAGAATCCAGAGAGTTTTTGAATTGGACAAATTATCCTTAGTTTCAAGTCACCATAATTTGTGCAGTGTTTTTTGAAAATGCTGTAATCGTCTTATGAATAGAGTACTCACCTATACACATACAGCTTATAAAACACAATATTAAAGTATGGACTGGTTTACCATCAAAAAGGTGGACAGCTTTTGTAGCAGCAGTGTTGATGCTATGTTATTGTTTTGGACACTTTAAAAATTCTGATATGAACCTAAAGAAGTCAATGACAATGGCAAAATCTGTTGGCATTAATCAATATGCATTAATGTGCTCAAATTTTAATCAAACAAAAACAAAACAAAAAAGTCAAATATGTGAAACAGTCAACAGATATCGTATAGATTGATTCTTAAAAACCAGTGCCCTTTAGTGTCTCTGCAGGCCTTCACACCTACAGTGCTTTCTACCTCAGTGGCATGTTTCAACGTGCAAGTGCGTTACTTTTTTTTATAGCTCTGAGGACATAATACATTCAATAATACTTGCCAATTCAGCTCTCAGACTGGCTCTTCTTTCACTGGAAATGTTGTGTGGAAATTTCCTGATTAATGGCAGCAAATAGAGATAAACTTCACAGTAACAGTTTAAATGTGAAAATTACAGTAAAGTAGCAGTAACAGTAATACTTTGAATGCAGACCATGTACAACTAGCTTTCAAGACATGTACTTAAAAAGGAATGCCACTAAATTAATGAATTATACAAATATTGTCTACCATACAGAAGTCAAACCAATTCTTGTATAAAAGGTATATGTATATATATATATATATATATATATATATATATATATATATGTATATATATATATATATATTTATATATATATATATATATATATATATATATATATATATATATATATATATAGATATATATATATATATATATATATATATATATATATATATACATACCGCATATATATGTATATATATATTCAAGACAAAAAAATCTGCACATAGCATCACTGAGAAGCCTGTGACATCTATTTTTTTAATACAGATTCAAGGGTCTAACAAGGTAATGCAACAAGATCTACTTGTGAATTCAAGCTGATAAAGACCAAATTGTCCTAAGGCAAAGGCAGAGTGTGTAGTTTTCAGTGGTATTCCCCTTCAAGTGCATAATGTGGTGAAGCAAAGGGTAATAAAAATGTAAAGCTAATAGATTTTGCACATAACTAAATATTGTTTGGTGCGTTCCCCATGGGGTTTCCTCATCAAACAAGCAGAGTATGTGGTCGTGTTTTGCTGTATTTGTGAATTTGTCTTTCAGAGATAACAAAGAAACTGTAGTAGTAAGGAACGTAGGCCTTACATAATCCTTAGGTTTCATTAATGATAAAACAGCAGCAGGACAGAGCACAATAGCTCAGGGCTGATGTCTTCCTCTACCCCGAGATGTTTGTCGGCACCTTTCGAAATTTCTCTCAGCACAGCACCACCACAAGCTGAACAGGAAACCGAACAACTGGATCATTGTTTTGATGTAAATGAAGGTTCTCCATGTTATAGCCAACGGGGAAAGAAAAGTTCTAAATGGAAATTTTCTCAAGGTTACAATTTAATCTGCTTTAAATCCTTTACTTTAAAGGCAAATCTCTGATCATAATACCAGTTTCCCTTTCAAATAAATTCAAAGGTAAAGAATCCTAAACAAACTGATTTTAGGCCTTGCAAATAAAAGACAATACCCTCATACATTCACTGTAGTAACCTTCTCATTTTGAGCTTTTTGAGGTATTATAAAGCTTTTTCTGTTTTGATGCTGCAACTTCAAATGCAGGCCAAATGCTTGTGTAGCTTGTAGTGCTTCAGTGAAAGCCCATGAGGTACTAAATATATCAACATCACGTTCCTGAGTTTTCAAAAAGAGAACATCAAAAGAAAAAATTCTGAATTTTACAATGTGAATTACTTACTATAACAATATTTTGACAGGAATGACATTTTTGTCTTATTTTAAGTGAAGTCACCTTGTAAAACATTTTCTTTTCTTGGAAACGACAGAGGAAAGGCTCGTATATCGAACAAATGTAAGTTTGATTTAAAACAAATCACACTGTTTCAGCCAAAAAAAGTGGGTGTGTCAGTGTTCTTGTAATGAAACGACTTACACATATAAAAACCAAGTGCAGGATAATGAAGCCCAACAAAAAAATTATGCCAATAAATTTAATTCAGCTCAAATTAACCACAGCGGTTCACAGAGAGCACGAAACAGACACAGCTGAGAAACACTGTTCCAATGAAAAAATTTTTTTTTTCTTTTGTCACATTGTAAAGCTTTTGTTATATTAGCACATATCACCAATGACGACTGTGAGGCAAAACAACAACAAAACAATTTAAAAAACAGAAAAAAAAACTTTATCAGCACCATCTCAGGCACTTAATAGCAACAAAATCTCATGATCAGCAGTATATATATATATTTGTATATATATTTATATACAAAAATTGGGGCATTGTTTACAGGTTATTTCAGTGAGCGCATAGCCTAAGCCAAGAAAAATCTTAAATTGATTTTTAACAATGTGTGATGTCCAGACAGTTGTGAAGCCTGTAAGGGCAATCGCTATGCTCTATATAGTATGTTCATGTCATGTCTTTTTTTTTTCTTGCTCACTGAGGGCCAAAGACCTTATTTGTATTCAACTTCTGAGTTTTAAGAAATCGTGTTCAATGGGTTTCTTTCATTGACTACAGCCAAACATTTTATTCCACTCAGTGTACATGTCAAGCTCTTTTTGTGATATGCTTGACTGGAATTTGCAAAATACATTGTCAAAGTCTTGATAAGAGACTGGTCTCATCTGACCAGGGTGAATATTTGACAGGTCAGCACCAGGCATGCCATGGAGAGGACCGACCAGAGCCTCTTGACATAGCTGGGCCACATCCAGTCCTGAAAATCCTTCTGTCCTCTGAACCAGAAGTGACATCTCTTTGTCACTAAGACAGTAGTTGTGCATTGAGAGCAGTTGACTGATTATCTGATGGCGTGCTGACCCATCAGGCAAGGGAATGAGCAATCGCTTAGTAAAGTACCTCCGTAGGCTCTCAGGGATCTCTTGAGGCTTGCTGGTAGAGCAGACCACAAGAACATGGTCCTCAGCAGAAGTCAGAATACTGTCGAGCTGTATGAGGAGCTCAGCTTTGAGGTGATTCACTGGACTCTCGTCACTGAGCTGGGCTGACAACAGCAGATCCAGATCACTGATGAAGATGACTGCTGGTTGGCGACACCGTGCAACAAGGAAAGAGGCCTGGATGATCTTGTCCCCTTCCCCAAGCCACTTGGTCACCAGTGCTGAGCTGCTTAGTCGCAAAAAGGCAGCCCCCAGCTGAATGGCCATGCAGCGTGCCAGCATTGATCTACCAGTTCCCTGAGGTCCAAACAAAAGGAGGCTCCGAGGTAATGTGGCAAGTCCATTAAACATATCAGGCCTTAAAATAGGCCACAGTATCTCCTCTTTAATAGCTGCTTTGGCCATATCCAAACCTGCGATGTCACTCCAGTCCACCGGAGAACCTTGCTGAAGGATTTCTGTTGTCACCATCTCCACCAGGTTGGAATCGCTGTTCTTCAGTTGTTTCTCTGCAGCATGGATGGAGGAGGTAGCCGTACCTATTTCTGGTCCTGTAAGGGAGTGGGAGAGGTGTTGTCTGTGCTCTTCAGTTTGCTCGCTCATGATGGGAGATCCAAACTTGCTGTAGGGCTCACCAGTTCTGAGATCCCCTGCAGAGCTTTTGGTTGATCCATAGGACGGCGGAGTTAGTGCTCTGCCAGGGTGTATCTTAAATTTTCTTGGCTGATCAGAGGACATTGGTTGTTTGGTTGGCTTAAAACCTAAAGATGATACTTCAGCATTTCTTTCAAAACCACTGCTCCTGTTTGAATCTGACACGCTGCTGTCTGCTACTATGTACATTGGACTCTGTGAGGAGCGCTGTTGGTTATAGCTGAAATTACCATAGCTTGAGTCCATATCTCCATGTCCACTCATGTAGAAAGCTTTTCGTTTTAATGAGTTGGATGTACTGCCATTTAAAGGTGTAGGTGCAATTGGTGTGTGATTATGGGACTGGTAGGTGTAGCCAGGTAGTGTGGAGGGAGGTATTGGTGTAGGGGCTGCAATACCAGACGGTAGATAAGCGGAAGGGGGGGGTGCTCCCCCAGGGCTATAACCAGGACCCACAGCAGTCTGTGAAGCATACCCTGTTGGAGGATAATTGTAGTTGGGTAGATTTGGCGACCCAGCATTATAGCTTGGCACTAAAGCAGGGGGAGGCGGTGGGGGAGGTGGTTGTAACAGCCCAGCACTGTGCAAAGGAGAGGGGTGTGGAGAAGGAAGGGCTGGGGTATTCTGGCTGCTGTAGCTAGAATGAAGGTACGAGCCATTGTAGCTGGCAGTATATTCCTGAGAGGGGAGGCCCGAGTGAAGAGTGGTGACTGGGTGACTCCCACAGTTACTGCTGGAATAGCTAGGCTCAGACAAGCTGCTGGCCACCCCTGGGGAGCTGCCTATGCTAGCCGACGCATCTGTAGGGGGTAGGGCAGCTGTCATTCCAGCTTTGCTCACAGATATAACATCTGGAGCACAGTTCATTGGGTAAATCCCCTCCTGCCAGGCCTCATTCTCTGACTTTCGTCCATTCATGAGTCCGGTGGTGGTGTTATCAGAGTAGGAGCACAGCAGGGCTCTTTCATTTGGGCCTTCTAAGATCCCAGAATACTTCTCTGCATATTTCTTGAGCAGATTGGAGGCAGTCAGTGCAGAGATGTCATCGTTTGCCCACGCATACTGGTATGTTCGCTGTAAGTGCCCCCGGTAGGCCTCCACTTTGTGTGCTGGCGAGCGGGTTGTGGATGAGATGTCAAAGTGTTGTTCTGCCCATTGTGTGTGCTCTGGGGTCCACTGCATCTTTAGACCTAGATATTTTGCATAAGGGAGAAATATGTCAAAGTGAGTATCAAATATAATTCACAACCATTTAAAATTCATAAATATTTTAGAAAGACAAATGAGTAGAAATTTAAACACTAAGAAAAAAAGGTTTTAACTATCTTTCTACTTCTTTGAATGAAGAATGAATGAATATTACAAAGAAAAAAACATTACAACCTGCTTCTTAAACTGTCTCTCATCTGATAAACAGACAACACTAACTGGATTCACATCATGGTCAGTGGGAGGATGTGGGACCCAACACCTGGTTACTGTGGTATAATCCACCCAACGCAGAGCAGAATGACACAGACATTGCAGGTCAGTCTATAATCCAACTCTCATCTGAGGCATTCTGAGACAGTTTCAAATCTGCTTGGAGGAGAGCAGCAAAGCAATCTTCCTTGGCAGCGCTCTGTTGCTTTCATCACACAAAGCCCTCAGCCCAGCATGAATTACATCCACATCGACTCTGCCTACTGCTTCCTCGTCGACAATAAAGAGAAAAAGAAAGAAGAAGAAAAAAAAAAAACATTCCTCACTTGTCTTTTTTCTCTGCAGCTTCACTTTGTCTCTCTATGATGCCTTAACGGTTTGAATGATGGAAATAATCAAGTTAAATCCTAAAGTCAATATGCAAATAAAAGATTTCCCTGATGCTGTCATCTTTTACTTTCGGATTATCAGTGAAAGTGCTGTGCCCCATTAAAAAGTAGACTATTAGAGATTACAGCTCAAAACAATCTGAGAGTGTATAGAGGCAAATCTTTCATCAACACTAATCTGATCAAAAGCTACACAAAGATATGAAATAAAGAAAGGATGCGATTAAGCAAACCTTTCTTGCCTGTTAAAATACAGCTGTCTTTGTTAAGATGCTGCCAAACTACTATTCTTTATTATTCAGTAGGTTAAGTCCATATCAGAGGATTTAAACAACAAACAGCTATTGTCCAGAGGCAGATTACAAATGCAGTGTTTGTCTGTAGATTCCCTTCCGACTCCCTCCCAGCCGTTTGCCAACGTGCCACACTAGACACCAGCTGCTAATTAGGAGGATGATGCTGCACTAATTGTGTTAATTTACAAGGTTTTAGTCAAAGAGATCCATGCTATGGCTCACATAGTTGTCAACCATCCAAGCTAATGATTAAAGGAAAAAAAAGATAAAGGCACGATGCAATAAGCCTGAGCAGAAAAATAAGGGAGTCATTATTATGGATGAACGGCTACAGAAATTATGTAAAAAAAGTTTCTTTTCATGGTAATAAAAATGCTGAACCTTATTTTAAAAATGTTTTAATAAAAGCTTATGTGGCAGCCAGACTCTTGAGAATATTAAAAGTAGTTACTGATTACCTTTTTGTATTAGTTACGCACTATATTCTAGGCCAGCTATCTTTTTAGGTTTGTAGGTGGGTGGATCGCAAAAGTAAGAGATTTTAAGTTCTAATAATTTTTTCAGTGCACCGTGACATTTAATTGCATTTTTTTTTGTACATACGGTAGAAAATGAGAAAAAGGTTTGCACAGTTATTACAGTATTGGGGAAATAGCAACTAGCACTGCATTGTCTGCCAAGAATCTCAACCATTATGGGATAATGGCTCTTGTAAAAATCATTCACTAGAGTTCCTTAACACTCAAGGCCCATTTTGTCAATAGCAAAATTGCACACAGCTCACATTGAGTGAGATTCTTGTATTATAGCAAATACACTCTGAACAGTGTACCACTTTGGACAATCAAAGAGGAGCTACTTGCAAAGTGTACTTGAGATCACTGAGCCCCACACAGACGATCAAAATATAGCGAACTACTTATTTTCTATGTAGAAAACCATTTAAACTGAGCAAAAGGTCTATTGAAATTAGGAAACAGAAAAAAAAACCTACATCCTGCAGTAATGTGAGTTCAGTTATGTTAGATCAAAATTTAACGTTGCATATTAGAATGAATGTGAATGTCATCACGTTTGTGTCGTATGTCTGTAGGTGAAAAATCTAAAGAACCCAATATCTGATAATATCTATATAGCACTGAATGTGAGAAACGATAAGACTTTATATAACCTGATTGGTTCAAGGTTTCAATCCTAGAAGATACAATGTGCACTAAAACATAGTATCTATACATATATAGCGAGAGACAGAAATACAATTAAACACACACTGCATCCACAAATTTACATATGCTCACACACTACATTATCATAATGATCTGGCACTTTGGTACTGCGGTAAAATCTGCCCTTTATTCTAACTGCATAGAAATTCAAAACATCATCCACAGGTTCCTTTGTCCTTCTTTAAAATGGTATAATTACAGAGCATACAACTGGTGGAATGTTTTCAGATTGCCTCAGGACATGAGCTCAAGTTCCACTGATCAGCCATCAACAAATAAGGCCTTTGTTGGACTCTTTGGTATTTGTCAATTCATGGCTCTAATTAATCCTCGAGGGTAAATTTTAAGACAATTTCTTTCAGGGAATTTTTTTCTCCCAAAATGCAGCCAATCTTTAGTCTTAAAAAAATGTTAGATTTGGATGATCCCCTACAAGTTGTGAGATATATTCAAGAAAACATATATTTTTCAAACGCATATAGAATCGTCATTAATAATAAAATGGTGGTGTCCTGACAATCATTGTTATCTACTGTGCATATCATTTCACACCCATCAGTGAAAAGAAAAGCAGTTGAGCATGCGACATGTGATGATGTCATGGTGTCATTCTGCGTTGTGGCATGTAATTTCTGGTTCAGTGATCATCATCGATGAAACAGAGAGGCTGACCTTTTTGGGAACTATTAATCTGGTAGCCCAGGCCGTTTTTAAGCAAACAAGACTGGGCCTCCACTCTGTCCATCCAATTTCCTTGCGCGTAAATTGGACCACCGCTTGCACAATTCTCTATTCATTACAGTGCCGCTGAAAGGAAGCACAGAGGTGGCAGAGTGGTTTTTCTTTCCCTTTTTCTGTGTATGTGCGTACGGTAAGTGTGTGTGTGGGAGAGGGAGAGGAAGAGAGAGATAGAGTTGAGGTAAAATGCCTTCCAGGAGGTTCCCAAGCATAAAGGGCTGGACTTTCCTTCCCCCTTTTGCTTTTGGGGGAGGGGAAGGTGGTTGGGTAGAGGGAAAGCTGTCTTAATTGAAACGCGGCCTAATCAGACTCATTACCATTTTTGCCAATTTGCACCATCAAAGATGCTTATTAGGTAACTGTGTTTAATAAGCCACTCTTTAGAAAACTAACTGTAATGAGCTCTTTAAAGTCTGACTTGAGCGTGATTACACACTGAAAACTCAAACTGAAGCAGACTGGTACATTTAACCATGTACAATGTCATAATTAAGCCACACAAACTCTGCACTTCACACCACACAATAGTCCCAGCTGAGGCAGTAGACATACAGAAAGTATTTATAATTACTGATCATTACAACCCTGGGATTCTCAGAGCCAGACGTAAACATAATTATGGGAGCATTTGCTCTTATTCTGCACACACAGAGCTCTCTACTTGACAAGCGTGCAAATATTGCAGACAGACAGTAATTATGTTTATAAATAAAAACAAGCTCATATTCATATTCAAATTCACTGGAGATAGTCTTTGTAGGGGTGGGGCGAAGTCTAATACACTATGAAATGGTAATCGGTACGGCTATAGAGTCATTCATCTCACATATCAAGTTAAGACTATTTAAACTCAATTTAGAGCTTCATGTGGCAGTAATTCCAATCTTTGGATGGCAGGGTGCCATTTAACCCCTCATTTAGAAAAGATAGGCCTTCCTCAGTCACTGTCTTTTCTAAGGCTACTTCTTATACATTTCACAGTCTGACCACCCATGGCAGCAAATTACTACATGTCCCCACACTTTCAAAGTCCACTGATCCCAGTGGATTATATTCTAATCAAAGGTGGAAAATGACTGTGAAAGCATGCTGTTATTCTATGCTTATTGTATTTAACCTGCCAGTTAAGTTACAACATCCCGTGACAATGCCTTTGTTTGTTGTCACAACAATACCTGATCATATAATAACATTCCAGCTGCTGCTATAAAGACAATTGTTCTCACTATTTGTTTATTCATACATGTATTGGGTAAATGGAACAATGAAAAAATGTAACTTTGGCTGAATTCTTAGAAACACGCATTCATTCTGAGAGGTAGAAGCACTGCTGTAAAAATATTAGGACACCTCATTAAATATTTAGTTCTTCATTTAGAAATATCAACACAACAATATATCAGTCTTACATTAACCTTTTTCAACAGCTTGGGGCTTCTTGCATGCACATCCTGTTTTTAATCCCCCCACAACATCTCAATATACAACAAGTCCTTCAACTGAAAGGGTCATATAAGTATGTTCATACCCCTCAATAGTGTAAATAACCCCTTTCTGTTGAGTATTGCCCCTACAAGCATCAGAAGGGAAATACGAGCATTTCCTCTTCAGTGCAGATGTCATTCTCAGGTATTTTGTTAAAGAAGCCACACACTCCTCAGAAGGAGTGGCTGGAAGGAACAGATAAGTTTTGTACTTTAAACCAAGGGGGTTAGTGTGATATGAGATTAAGGCCAACATATGTTCCATCAATAACCTCATAACACTTTACTAAAATACTTTAGATTATGAAATTTCATGGACAGGGTTTCATGGCTGCATTGTTCTGGTTTCTATGGTTTTATGTAAGCAAAGAATGTAAAGCTGTCACTTTCTTGTTGGCTTTAGAAAAAGTATCAAATAAAAGGTGTCTGGGTTGGGTTAGTAAACAATCATGGTTCCGGGTAAAAGACATCATTTTTACGATCTGACAGTATCTTCACGAACACCACTTTTACGCCTCATGCACAGTTGTTATCATGACCACTAGAGATTGCATATTCTTTAAAGGGAATAATATAACATATCTGCCTGCATGAACAAACACCACATGGTCAAGTTTTGGGGAAGAGGGCAGTCTCCAATATAGGATTAAGATCTGGCTTTGACTGTGCCATTCCACAATTCTCCATTTTTTTCTCTTAAGCCATTACTGAATGGATTTAAGTAAATGTCATTGACTATTGTCATGTTGGGTGAACCACCTCTGGCATCTCTGGACAATGGTCTCACATTTTGTCATGATCTGTGGACATTTGTGTTCTGTTTTTGGCTGGGTCTTAGTGTTACTTAATTGTTCTGATTTTTGTGTTTTCTGTGTTAGGTCTTTTAAGTTCATGTAGGGTTTTTCTGTTTTGTTTCATCTACTGGATTCTTGTTATATTCCTCATTACATTCCTTGTGTTGCGTCAGTTAGTCTTGCTTTCTACTCTCCCTGTACACTGGCATTCAATTAGCCAATTATCGCACCTGCCCTTGGTTGGTCATTAGCTCTCTCTGTATTATTACTCCCCGGTTTTCTTTGTTCAGTGCAAGATCCATGATGTCGCTCTTCTGTTGTGTATCATGCATTGTGCTCTTCATTGTCTCTTGGATTACCTGCCACCACAGTGCTTTGCTCTGTTTGAGTGATTTAGTAAGTTATTTATCATATGCCTGCCTGACTCTGGTAGATTTCCTGCATTTGAGTTCACACACAACACTGACACATTTTCCTGAATCACGCTTTGCTTTGCACACATGCCCTTCGAGCCAGGACTGATGTGCCTTTGTTCTGCATCGGTATCATGAATGAAAGTACAGAGTCGGCATGGGGGGGTTGAAGTTAATCCGCTGCTGTTACACCTCAGAGCCAGCAAAGGAGGTAGTTACAGAGACGCAATGGGCTACGTGTGTAAGGTCAAGCTGGTATCGTGGAGTGCGCCTTTCTAACCAATGATGCTGTCGTCACTCAGGTGATTCCGTGATGCTGGCTTGAAAACTGTAAACATACACTGATGCGAGCTGATCCGCCCCTGTCTAGCGTGTTTGAATTACCAAGAAGGAAAAGCGACGGGTTAATGAGGACATCTTTTTTGTGCCAATAAGCCGCAAATGATGTGTGAAAAGGGCTTATGATGGTGAGTGTTCCAGGTCCTGCTGCATCAAATCAGCCCCCAACTATTCCTTCATCCATCAATTTTCTATACCCCCCTTAATCCAAGTCAGGGTCATGGGGGGGCTGGAGCGTATCCCAGCTGCAAGAGGAGGGGTACACCGGGATAGGTTGTCAGTCTATAACAGGGCCCAGCCTCAAACCATGCTACTGATACCCCGATGCTTTTATAAATTATTATGAAGGTTCTTTCACTCAAATGCTGCCTTTGGTTTTCGGCAAACATGTCCCATGTCACTGTATTCAAATAATCCAGTTTTAGCAGCGTTGGGAGTAGGGCATTCGACCTGGTTTCCTTTTTTAGTCACTAGTAGCGTAGCTCATTGGTTTTACTATTCAAGTAATCCATTACTAGTTACTTTCTCAAATAATTAATCTGTTACTGTTGACATTTTACGGTATAGCCTGTGTGTTTTGTTGCCACTAAACAGACAAAAAAGAAAGCGAGACAAAAAGAAAATCCCATTCTTTCCGTGTCTCTTCTGCTCCTCAGCAGGCAATCAGCCCTGCACATATCAGTGCACATGTGCAGCTCACTTTGAGGGAAATTAATGAACGTGTAGCTGGTTATGTGGTAAAGGAGATTTTTTTTCCCCCTTAAAATCATCGATACAATCCCAGTAACTTGTAAGCTATATGCATTGAAATTCACACGTTTGGTTGTATGCTCGTTCGTAAACATGATCATGGATAAAATGCTGTAAAGTGGATATCATGTATATATGATTCAGATTATGCACCACAAAACAAACTGTTATGAGGTAGAGCCAGTGCATAGAGGGTGTGCTTATTTTTTCTAATAAGAAATTTATATTGATTATATTTTGCATATCATTATGCCCATATGCTTACCTATGCTATTAAAAGACCAAGTTTTCATGGGCTCTCCTATGTTATTATTTTTTTTACAGTACTATGTAAAATATTCAATGTATATGAGACGAATCCAACACATGCTTTTGTTGGAATACATTGCAGCTGTCACCATATGCTTGAAGGATTCAAAGAAGTGAGGATTTGCGCAAAGCCACAGATTAAAGCAGTTGATCGATCCAACGTGTAACTATAGAATCACAAATACATTTCATGAAGAAATGAAGTATGTCATTATTATTTCTTGAGGCACACTTTATAATATTTCTCTGTCATATCTGATGTTACATTCATAGGTGCAAGACTTCTTAATTCTTTAAATAGTTTACAAATTATAAAGAGACTTCTTTATGCCCTTTATCCATCATTTAGCTTCCCATATGCTCAGTTGGGAACTTTGCTGTATTTACTTGAGCAATGGACCTTGTCACTGTTGACTGCACCCAGTGAGGGCAGCCAACAGACATTTGACACATAATCACAAAGTCAACAGTTTCTTTTAACTGCTATGGAAGAGCATCACCAAATGCATAATTCACAATAAGTTAATTCCATGTCCTCAGATTTTTTCAGTTGAAATATGTAGTCATTTAAGGCACCTGTCTAACATTCATACAGCGAAAACATATTTCTGATCTCTGAAGCAAAGACCACAATCACTAACATATCTATTCAACATTCCAGGCTGAAACTAGATAATGCTCTGCTTTTCTGAAAGGTGTCGTAAAATGTGGATAGCATGCTTAGTTCTTCATGGGAAATCTTTGCAGCTTAATGAGCAGCCAGCTCAGTCCCAGAAGCAGATATATCACTAACTCAAACCACCTTAAACAATTTATGTATGATCTGATATACACACAAAATAAGACGAGAAGATATGGAATAGTCGAAGTTGTAGTCATAGAGCATCCAAAATGGATGTTAAAATATCCATCAGCTTTCATTCACTGTTTTCATGAATTCATCAGTGGCCTCACCAACCACAGTATTTTTCCTATAATTACAATATATTATTTACTCAGATAGAACATCACAAATAAAGCCAACAGCAAAGACTTAAAACTATAAAGAGCCTTTTCTTAAAGATTGTGGTAATAATTTATTTTCACTGCAGTGAATTTGGTTCGAACTGACGTCATATGAAACTGGTTGCTACAGCAGCAACCACCCCAGACAGAGATATCTAACTGAGTTAAAATGTCAAAACCTAAAAAAAAAAAGACTGTTTATTTAACCGTCGTGTAAAGTGGCCTTCCTCTACCTTTACAGTTCAGTTGATCTTACAGTCAAGGAAAGATTCCCCTGTCATTTTCAGACATGAACATCTGAGTAGATTCGCACCATTGTTACACTAATGGTATACCAAATGAGAAAAGTCTGCACACCATTTATAATAGTGTATCACTCTGCCCGCCCACTCAATGCCTCACCCAGAATTAGCTGTGAAAGCATCATATATGCCCACTATCATTGTTCCAATAACAAACAATTGCCATGCACCATTAAATCTAACATCTAGAAATCTTTTGCATTTTATGAGAAAAGAGTCTGGCAAGCACTGACCAAGTACAGCAGTAGCACAACACATCTTAACACTCATCTGATGAAATGTAAATCCCTCGGTGCTAATACAGTTAGCACAAGATAAAGATAGATATATTGAAAACATTTTACAACTGTATCTGTCACAGCTTAGTGTGGTCAATTATAGCATGTATTTTCCTATTCATTGTTAAAGATTTACAAGCTGACAGTGTGGTTAAAAAGTGATGACTTTGGTGACATGATTACATCTATACTTTTTGTGGCAGGTAATTTACTTGCAGTTTCGTGCCACACAGGAACACCAAAATAAAGATCAAAATAAAAATACAGTTAAACAACAGGGTGAGAGTCAGCTCACACCCTGACTGCCATGGTCGAGAAAAAGTTAGACAATTATTTGAGGACAGCAAGCAGTTACCATAAAAACATAGTCGCAATTCGCAAAAAATTAAAACATTACTTTGGCAATTATCATAGAGTTGTTAAAGCTGAAAAAACCTTCAGCACAATGTTGCAGGAAGGTGTCAAAATGCCAATTTGTTTAAGTGCACCCAAAGCACATTTTATGCTCCTTAGACAGATCTGCAACAGCATGGAGAGATTTTCTTCTCAGAGATCAGTGCGCTAATTCCCATTGTCTTTGAGTTACTTAGACTACAATGGAGGTTCCTAAAAAAATATGCTCAAGTAATTATAACAGAAGCAAAGTGGCATGAAGTGGGGCGGCCACAAGGTCCAAGCTAAAGATTTTGGTGGGACGATAGTTCAACAGAACACTGGACTTGAACAGATATGGTTATTTGTTTTCCTTCTGAAATTATAGTCTGTGTTCTACATGCATGTTTAATATTGTAACCTTGAAAATAAAGGTTCTCTATTTTGAATTAAACCCCAATCTTTCCAAAATGTATTTTAGCTTACACCTAAAGTAAGCAGAGGTTACAACAAATAGATAAATAAATATAATCAAAAATTGCTGTATTTCCTGACAATGCACCTACAGGTGTGAGTGTAAGGATAAAACACCATAGTCTTTCCAGGAGTAAGGCAACCTGACACACGAGTTACCTTTGAATAAACCATATAAATCCTTGTAAGATTTATATGCTCTAAAAGCTGTTCAAATGTAGGAAAATGTGTTCTTTGTTATATCATTGAGTGTCAGACTGGACAGGGCAAGGAAAAATTAATGAGGCACAAATTCAATTTTGTCTTCAGTTTTAGACCTTTTTTTTTGTTATACAGTTAACCGAACATACAAATTGAATAAATAAAAATTCAACACAATAATATTTACACAATACAATGTGCCTTTTCTTTTCTCCAGAATCTACAATGACTCATTTTAATTTCAATAATACATTGTCACAATTAGATAATCCCATTATATTTAATCATTTTTATTATACTTTGCTGTTATCTGAAAGTTAAACATTCAAGAACGCTAAATAGTTAAGAATGATTACTGATTCTGATTAAATTGTAAAATGTATTTGTTGCATACTTCTATTCTAAAGTCCCATGAATTTTTGGGCTGAGCTCACGATTAACTCTGTTGGCTTTAGGGCAGCATGTTTTTCTTATATTTCATATTAATTCTGGATATTGTGAGGGTGAGCTGTCACTTCTTTGTCTCTGTGATGCTCATTAAACCAAGACTCTTCAGACCAAGAGGCTCTTGAGGCAACATCTTCCATTACTGCCCTAAGTACAGCTAAATCCACACATATGCTAAACTAACAGTCCGGCACACACCAGTAGAACTCGAACATGGGTTAAAAACTAAGACAATTACAGCAGACAGCTTTCATCGTGTTCTGTAGTGCATGATACTGATGAATACTCAAATGGCTTGTTAGTTAAAAGAACACAGTTGTTGAACTCAAACAGGGGGTAAAACTTGTTTAACCTTAGAGCACACATACAGCAGAGCAGGGTTTTTTTTTTTTACTAACCAGTATGAACTTGGCTACTTTGCCTCTCAAGGGATCACTTACACACTTCAAAAGAAAGGAGAAGCATATTGTGACCCTCCTAAATGTGGAATCATTGACCAAAAGCAACCCACTAACTCTTCATCCCCCAAACTTTAGTTCCCTTGAGGATGACGAGAACAAGTAAAACAAGCACACCTTTACTTTCACTGGAAGGCAGTGGTTTCATCACACCGACTCATCTTATTTACACACCAATGGGCCCATTGGAAATTACCAAATGATCTTGTTCACTGGTCCAATTCACAACTGTGATTACTTCCAACCATTAGACTTAACCACCATGAAAACATGGTGAAAAGACGTGAAAAAAAGTACATAAAAAAAAAAACTCATAATTCCCAGTATGGAGATAAAACAAACTTTTATTCTTAAAAGGGTGTATTGCTTACCACATTAGTTTCCTAATCCAACAAAATAGTGAGGGAGAGCAAAATTGATTGAAAAATAGAAAATAAAGAAAATTTAAAAACTGAAGTGTCACCCATGACACAACAAAATATCTAAGAGATGCTCATCAGTATTTGTCAAAAATTCCTGGGAATGAGAAGAAAAAAAAAGTGCACACATTCTCCTTCGTACACGGACTTTAGTTCTCTTTAAAAATCACTTTTAATTGTGAAAATTATTTAAGCAAATATACCTTATAGAGATAAACCATCTCCACAATTCAATCTTTAAACAGATATGAAAAAAAATCCTTTGTAGCATATAATAACATTTACGATCCATCTTTAAATGTATTTATATGATCCACTGAAATGCAAGGCCGTTTGAATTTTCCTAAACCCATTCTAAACCCAACTCTGTTGTATAGAAATAATTGCAACTGCATTTATGAAATTAAATAATTGAATTTTTAAAATCTTTTTTGCATGTACATGAATGCCAAGGGCATCTGCTGCTCTATTTGCATTTCACAATGCACTAAACTGATTAAAGTTTAAATTGAAATCTAACTTCAAAAACACCCGAGTGAGCAGCAAAAGGATGTTTGCCTGTAACTGCTGTCAGAAGAGTTCTGAAGCATTCTGTGGTATCGACTGCAAGTCTCAAAGAAGGTCACTTCTCCAACACAGGCCAGACAAAAGGTGAAATGAGACAACTGAAGCAATTTTAGGTCAATATGAAATAGAAATCTCTCAGCTATACTGTAATAAAGTTACTGAAGTGAAGTAAGGAAGCCATAAAGGAGAACTTTTACAAGGAAAGAGCTGTCAAGGAGATTGGTTCGCCCACTGGCAAACAATGATTTCAAAGAGCTAAGTTGGCAAAGTGAGCACACCACGGAGGTGAATTACAGCATTTGCCTTTGAAGGTAAGACTAGATTTAGAGGAAAGATTGATTTTTTTTAAAAGTATTGAACAATTTTTGATAATCCCAATATATTCCCAATATATATTTCCCTTGAAATGCTGTGTAAGTGACCAAACAAGAATATCATATTTGTATGTTTCTTTACCAGCTCGATGTGTGTGTGTGCTCGTGTTGAATAAAACAACACACTCACACCCATATGCTTTTCCAGGCTGCACTTAAAACAAATTTACTGCTCATGTTTTATATTTTCCTTTATATAAACCTGCTCTACCAAACGGTTGAGTCAAAATAAAAATTAACCACTGAAGTATTTCCTAAGCAAAGTCAAGCACAACTAGAGATGTGGGGCAAACTGAAGGGAAAAACAATCACAAAGCATATTTGTAACCTGTTGGGTCACCACTTGCCATCAAAACAGCATCAGTGCACCTGGAAGTCTTACACAGACAAAAATAACTGAGGCACATGTTACACTGGTAACACAGAAATATGTTTGCTCAACATAAATGTATTGAGTTGAGGGTTTATTAACAATTCATTTATTGAGTTTACCAATACTAGACTCAAAACATTTAGGTTGAGCAAACACATTTCTGTTTAGTCAGTCTAACATGTCTTTTTGCGTTCAGATTTTCAACTAATTGGATATCCACTGACTGTGAGGACCATCGTATGATTTCATACTAACCCAGTGGAGCTGCACTGTTGTCTTGGAAGAGACCCCACCCATTGCCACGTAAAGGTTTAATCATAAGCAAGTTAACTGAGAACAATTTTTTTTGAATGATTTGCAGTGATTCTTAAGCTGCCTGAAGCACTGCACACTAAATGCATGCCAACAAAATGACACCAGCGCTGAGCCACGAGATCCCCTCACTGTATAGGAATCAGAAGTTTAGGTTTTTCCTCTTTCCTTCATATTATCTCTAATCGTGTTGAGTTACATCAGAAAAAAGAACTTGAATGATATGCTTTTTCATAATTTTGAAATAATGTTGTAGAAAAGGTTGATTGAAACCACATTTGCATTTAATTAATTTTTTAAGACTGTTTTTGCCTTATCTAAAAATGGGTCTGATAGAAGATGGAAACATCTTTAAGCTGTGAAGTAATGAGCTGAATACCCTGCTGATCTGCAGTTTCCTCCTCTTAGGAAGAAACATGGTCGATACGAGACCATGAAAGAAAAATGACCATAGTATATCCATAGTATCTGTTTCTTTTCAATGAGCCAAACTGTAAAAATCCTCAAAGACCTCTCTCCATTCTCAGATTTAGCTTTGTTTCAAGTAGGTGGACACTAAATCTCCCACTAACAGAGCCATGTGTATCTATAACTTATACCACAATATTACGCAGTTAGTTAATTTGTTCCAAAGCCATTAACGTAGCCAAAACATAGCAAATTTGCATGATTACAAATCCTCAATTCAACTATAAAATGCATGGATGCCATCTTGTTGGGGTACCCGAATAAAACTAGAAATTCAATTAACTTTACTTATTTATCACCAATTCACAGCTGTAGTAATCTCCAAACCAAAGATGGAAACAGGTTTAAACGAGTACCATGAAGCAAGAATTATTCCTGGTTGCTATAATAAACATCTCTAATTTGTACGATTGGCTTAACCTTTTGCTATTTCCATTCGCAAGCATGCTGTAGCAGAGCAATGCTGTAATTGTGCTACAATTTGTACAAAAGGCAAAAATGAAAGATGTCTATTTACAACAACCATAAACCGCTGTGAGACAGGCGGACGAGAAATTGGAGCCTTCAGAGAGTTTAGTGCTTTGACATAAATGAGGAACGTGCATCAGAAATTATTCCAGAGCATTCCTTAATAGATTATGAAATGAAGGAAAGAAAAAAGGTCAATTTGTGTCAAAAAAGCAATTGTGAAAAATAAATTAGATAATTAATAGAAATCGAGAGGTAGGCATTTCAAATATTTTTCTCAGTCTCTTTGTTCAACAAACACCTTTCGGGTGTTATCCGTCCATTCCTCAGGTAGGTTTTGCATTTTACACTACAAAGCACAAATTATCAGTCACAGAATGAACAGACACCAAACATTTCCCTGATTTCATTATGTGCACTTCTTTATGCAGTTTAAAGCAATGATTGTTCCACATTGTGCTGCATTTGCATGTTCAGAGTTCAGCCAATTAAAAGCTAATTAATTAGACACAATTCTATTAAGACACAAATCCCAGTCATCAATATACACAAGCAAGGGTTAGCCGTTGCTCAAATGTGAATTGGCTCTTTGCGCCGCATGGACAAGAGAAGAGCACAATAGCGCTATTGGAGCTCACAATAAACAGTTTGGCATGCATATATTTGTTGGAGCATGAACTCATCAGTGCTCATAGATTTTACTTCCCTGGATAGAAAGCTGAGCCGTCACTTGGACAAAGATCTCTCAAATGATCACTATTAGGAAAAACCTTCATTATCAAATATTGATACTGTCTGCTGTTTGTCTCTCTGTTCCTGCAATCACCCTCAAAGAAATTATTCTGCAAATGCTTCAAGCAGTGTAAGAAAGAAAATGCAAACACGTCTCATCAGTCCTCCTTTATCCTCTCTGCACAGCAGAGCTCAAAAACAAAATGGTTTTAAAAAAGCGGTCAAAGGTTTCTTTGAAGATTCACATGATCAGAACTCAATCAGGATTCTACATTGTGTCTGCGTTTAGCTTGGACTGGACTTAGCATGTCCTCTCAATAAATGCTACCATAAATTGGGATGTACTTGAAGTTATTACGTTCTTGTTTCGTATCTATTACCTTTATTGGACATCTTCATTGTGTTCCAAAAAAAGGGACTGCTTTATATGTTAGTGTAAGAGAATCTATAATAAAGATAACAGTAAACATGCATTATGATCTCTGATTGTAAGTCCTGGATGTAATGCTTGATTCTTTACAGTGCACTTTTTGGGACTGTCTTCCATGCGCCAGCTTTCCATCTATTGCACCGAATGCTTATAGGGGGAAAACAGGCACATAGCCTACTGGAAGAAACATGCAATATAAAAACATTTACTCTGCTGTTTATTTGTTAAATTTTTGCCTTTCTTACAGGTTAGGTGCATACTGTTAAATAAATGTGCTTCTGGCTCATGTGAGCTCCCTTGATGAATTGTGAACAGCCAGTAGTGAACAGAAAGTACATTGGTCCACTTTGTACAAGGCAATTCATACAGCCTTGCTCATTTGGGTATGCATGAAATAACAATATCCTACTGGGAGCACTCTGAGTTTCAAACACTTGGGGTCAACTACACAAGCAGATTCCACATGTGCAGCCTGTGGCCACTGAGGTCTGGAATCTACCTCCCTCCTGGCTGGGTGACGTTGCATGTTCTATTTCCAGACTGAGGGTTGAAGTGAGGCTGCAGGGAGTGTAACACTGACCCACATGACCTGTGGCCTAGAAAAGCTGCCTGAAGCTCTGCACACTGAAAAACTCCTCACTCCTTTGCTACAGCCTTTCAAAGGCAAACAAAACCTTGGCGAGTAGCATGTGTCTTTTCATGCCGAATGATTTGCATCCTTTTTTATTCACATCTTTGACTTGTTGTCACTGTATTTTGCACTGTTAGTGGAGCCTGATGCTCCCTCTCTGATGTCTCAAGTGGGATGAAAGAAAAGCAAGCCAAGGAGGCAAAACTGCTTTACTTTCAGGCCCAGTGTCTACAGGCCACATGTCTCCAGTCATCTGTCACTAGTTTACATACATACTATGACACTTCCGCTCTCTGTGGGAACGCGTTGTCACTACTTAGCCGCCAGCGGAGGCTGACTGGGTGCTAGATGGGTCTCCCCCAGGTACCTCTAGGGAGCAACATTAGGCCTACTGACAGACTGACAGGAGCACACAGACACACACACACAGGCATGACACACATGCACACAGTACAGCCCTTTTCCAAGGAGTGCTCACTACAGTACACCAGCTCACTAGCTCCCAAGGCATAGCACACTTTGCATAAAGCAGTGACTTTGCTTTACATCAATTTTTTCCGACACAAAATTATTTTCACCCCTCTAGCCTCTCCGTGCTACATAGAAGTTTTGAAATGAATAATGGAAACAACAGAACTGAAGACTCATGGGATCCATTTAAAGATGTGGGAGAGGCGATGGAGTCAGGGTTAGGCTGCTGAAACATCACGCTCCGAGTAAATGAATCTCCTATTGTTCCGGACGATATAGAAATGCTGCCATAAACTGAGTGCAGGCCTAATAATGCCAAGAATGATGTAGTATTAAAACATTTTCCCTTTAAATAAGGAGAACATTACAGAAAAACTGCAACAATAAACTAGGTTTTTTTTCTTTTAATGTCAATAAGAGAAAGAAATTATCTCTAGGCTAACTGAGTTAGAAAAGCTGCAGACACAACCAGCTAACAACATTGAATAGCTCTGTGCTTTGCAGATATCTTACACACTGGTATCAAACAGAACGCAAGCCTTTGTTTAAGGCATGCAACATGCAGGACAGAGCATATAGGACAAATGCCTCAATTGGAGGGAGTTTAAATTTTGTTTAGCTCTCAGCAAAACCTTAGTGTGGTACTTCTACCTTCCCTCCCCAGATAACTACAATGGAAGTGACCGTGCGAGTGAGGGGCAGTCCACTGTAACAACTATTTTAGACCATGCAAAGTCAACGTGACTCCTGAGGTGATTTCCTGATAAAGAACACAAAAGAAGTGTCAGCGCTCATGAAGCTCAGTGTTGATGCTGATCTCTTAAGCGCTCATTTCTTAGCGACTTCTTTTTCCTTTTTTAAAACGCATCTAATACAAGGTGGACTACGAAAGAGACGGTCAAATTGGCCACATGCCAAGACAATACTTCCAGGAATTATTCAGACACCTAAAGCAAAACCCAGATTTATGAGTTTAACTTGTATACATTTATTAATCTAATAAAAATCTTGCATTTTCTTTCTCTCCCTTCGTGTCCAGTCGTACTCCTTTACTCCTGCACAAACAGCTGTAGTCACGTCACTGTAGACACCCGCTGCCTTGCCAAAGCCTGACACCTTAAACCTCCATGACAGCATATACACACCCCCCTCTCTCCTCTCCCCTCTGGTCACCGCTTTCTCCCTCCTCGCTACACCATCAGGCAAACCTCAACCCATCCTCTCTCGTCCCCGGCTCTCAAGCCTTCCTCTGCTAGCGCCTGGCACCAGGCCAAACTGTCAGCCACCCGACGCCACGGAGGATGAATGAATCACTGAGAACTTTAAGAAAAGCACTGATAGCTCACATCTCATCTGATCATCGCTTTAGATAATTGTCTCAAATTGATGTTTAAGACAATTAGGATGGGGGGGATAAATGGAAGGAGGAAAAAAAAAAGAGTCAAAAGATGAGTTTTTATATTCAAACCAAATACAAGCATGCTCTTGAATATAAATGTCAATGTTAATTCAAGCGTGTATTTCAATACATGAATCGTAAAATCATTATTTAGTCATTACTACAATTTCAAAAGCATTAAATGGCTGCGCTGTACTGTTTTTCTGTGAGAAAAATGTTTTCATCATTTTTTTTCAATCTAAATTTCCAACAAGCCACAGTCAGTCAGTCAGTCAGTCAGTCAAGTGTAATCATAATTAAGGGATTATATTGTTATATTCGAAGATATGCATAAAAGGACAGTCATTTCAAACATTTACTACTTCGAGTAGACTATAATAAAGCTGACAAATGTTGTGGAATGAAATATTACTTAAAGAGCTGTCTAGTTGCTCGCCGCCTTCGGTGTGTATGCAGTGGTGGCCTCGATTATCAGATTAATCAGAAACTGGTTTATGAGAGAACACAAGAGGAATTTCAATAGAGCAAAAATACTAGTTTTTTTCTCATCCTCATGTGAAAGGCTCGCTGCTATCTCACAATATGAAACTCCCCAACAGCATGTAAAAAAAAAAAAAAAAAAAAAAAAAAAACACCTTGGAAGAAGGACAACAACAAACATCTCTCTTCACCAAGGTTATTCAATGATAAGCAACAGTACTCAGCCACACAATGATGGCTCAAAGTGCCAGCTATTTTCAAAAATCATGAAATTGTAGATTTTGTTAAACATACTGTTGGGTACTTAAAGCCTGACGGTTACAGTATGTTATCTGGTTTAATAAATAAATTGGAGATTTGGAAGCGGATTCAGTCCTGAGGACACGATGTTGTTATTTCTCATAGATGAATAACAAGATCATCCTGTTGTCTAGAGCTCTCGACAGCTCCTCCAGTCAGACCGCGGTTATGCAGCATCCCACGAATTATGTTCTCAACCAGAAAATTCAAAAGTTAACCTCATAAATTTGATAAGAAAACACTTTAACGGGATGTAAGGAGGACAGCATTTACAAAAAAAACTAAATATGGAAGATTGTCTATTTTTTTTTTTAAGAAATATGCATACTGTTGAAATGCAGGGTTAGGCTAAAGTAAAGATTTATCAATCTACAATTGTTTTGGTCAGTTAAAGGAATTTTGAAAATCTAGAATTCCCCACATCTAATTAAAATGTAAACAGTGTAATGAGGACATCAGTGATTTAGGCAAATGTCTCTGTGGCTGCCACTGGGGGTATGATAATTACAGAGGCAAATCTATGAATGCACATGAATCTCCTACAAGTCCAGATTAAAAGCCTTAGTGCTAAACCTAGTTTAGTACACCTGGGGATTGTCTATTCTAGCCAATCCCCAACAGGCTCCAAGCTGCCTCGTCTTCTTATGAGTGCAGAGACACCTCATGTGAAGGAGATGAAACAAAGCCCCTGTTTCGATGTGTTGGAAGAGAGATGAACAAAGAGTTTGAGGCAACAAATTCTGAACTCTGTGTAAATAATATGCCTTGCAATGGCCTGAATAACGCAGCCCTGCAACATACGGTACGTTCTCAAATGTTGCTATTATGATCAGTCAGTTAGTGGACCTGAAGCTTGACAAGCACATTATATTTTATATATTGATCATAATGACATTTTAGGATGTACATGTCAAGGATTTGTTTCTTTACAAAAAAAATTGAAAGCTTTAGAAGGGTCTGTGTTCAAACAATTTTAGGTATTAAAACATGCCCAAAGAAAAACAGACAGGCAGACCAACAGGCATGCACACAAAAAGAAAACCTGCTTATCAACTTATATTTCAGCTTTTCTTTCCAGGACATATTATGCCTTATAAAATCAAAGTATTCCAAGCAAGCTGCAGTTAAACTGATTCTAAATATCATTAATAGGCATCCTGCATTGTTTGGTCAGATAGAATCTGTTAATCCAAATTAACCTGTGAGCATTTTGTTAGAATTAGAAGAAATAAAATCACATGACAGGCCCACAGCTAGAAGACATATGAAGCGTAAATACAAGCAGCCAATGGTAGGCACACATATTTTAGAAAATCTCTATGCCATATGCTGTCACTCAGACTCAAAAGTCTGAGCAGACATTCACTGTGTCTAAATGAGATGGTAGGAGGAGGAGGAGGAGGGAAAAAGGGAGGATGTCAAGGATTCATGGTCCTTCATCTTTGCAGTAGAGCAAACACGTCCCTCAGTATAGCAACAGACAGCTGCCTCCACCTTCTAATGCAGTCCAACTTAAATCACTGCGAGAATTGTCAGTGTAGAGAGAAATGCGCAAAGATAACACAGCAAGCTGCCATGAGGGAAACGACAGAGAAGTGGATACAAGGGAGGGAGAGATGAACCAAGACAGAGACAAAGAGAGAGGAGGGAGGGGGAACATGTTAAAAGACTGGAGTTTTTTCGTCCCTTTTTGCTTGAGTCTTGACTCCAGTGGGGACTCTTTAGCTTTTTATATGAAAAACAGCAAAGACACCACTTAACATATTTGCTTCAAGATGACAATCCTGCTCTGATGTGGTTTAATGTAGTTAAAGGTTTGGGACAGGATTCCTTGTAGTAACTGTCAAATAGATCGATCGGTAAAGATGAACATTTCATCTGTTTACAAAAGCTCTGCAGACATCCCAGGGGGCATTTACACAGAGTCAGCGCAGTGTATTCTGGAGCTGGCTTTAATTGCCGTCATTAGTGTATATATGAGGTGTCAGTTGTACTGTATACCGTCTCCCTAAAGTAATGCTTTAAATCATGCTGTCATTTTTAGTGATCACTTGTGGCGTTACACACTTCGGATTACAGACAGAACATTCAGAGAAGCTAAACTGCTTCACAAAGACAAATCAAGCTTTTAAGTCAAATATTTATCTAAGATGCACATCCCTGAGTGTATGTGGACACGTCCGTAAATCAGTGACCATAATTAACCAAAGACCAATTGAACCAAAGTAGTTGGTTGTACTGCATTATAACAGGGGGGTATGCAGACACTAAATTTATGGGAACCTACTCTGTTGCAGCCTGAAAACGCACACGGCAATATGAGCTTGTAAAACAGCACTGGAACAGGGGGAAAAAAAATTAAAGTGTTATTTTGACAGTCTAATATTTTCCTGCAATCTGTCAGACCAAATTACACTGCACAGTAAACAAGAAATTCCGTTCCACGAACAGAAAGTAATGCCCTTGTCTAAATAATGTGTCTCAATGGAACAAGAATATTCTGGTATCTTTTTAGTTTACCGCACACAGGTCCGTGTTATTATTTACTACCTCTCTATACAACTTGTGTGACATATAGTGAAGATGGTGATGAAAACAGGAGGGTCAGCATCTGTTGTCAAATTCTGTTCAGAGATTTATGTCAAGCAGCAGCTCAGGTTGTTATCATTGGTGCCATCCTATCAGGAATAAACAGGGCTGTCAGCTTCTTTCCATGCACACTCAAGGTGTCTGAGGTTAAGTAAGGATCTGCCAACACACTGCAGGAGCTCAGACATGGAACCCTTCCAGAGTTTGAACTCTGATAAATATGCTAAGGTAGATCTTAATAATTATTTCAGATCAAAGGTACAGGTGAATACTTTAACTGGTAAGACTTTTGTAAAGCAGATGCATTGTAATTCCCTCAGATAAAGTCACTTTTACTCATGCTGAAATAATTACTTTCACTAGAATTTGGTGTGCAAATGTGGTAACATCGAAATGCATACATTACCATGTGTTTTTTCTACGTTCTCAGTCTAATCACGCCACCCCAAATGTGAAATATTACCTTTGAAGAGGCTGGGAAATATATTAAAGATTTAAGGCACAAGCTATAGATTAAGTTGAAAATATTGTTTATCGCTCCAAACAATTTGCTGTCATGTTTAGTGTCCATGTCTGAGCAGCTCAAATCAAAAGTCATTTTAATACAAATGCATGCATGGGGAGGGAAACAAATATGAAAAACATTCAAATCTGAGAGAAAATTTTAATACCCACTTTACAAAAACCACATTACAGCCAAACACTCAAACATAATGAACATGATGGTAATATACATTTTTTTTCCCACTGAGTGACAGATGCTGTTATTTTTGAAGAGGAGTGAAAACATACTTCAGCTCACTACTGATGATGTTAGTTTCCTCTCAAAGCATAACATGCAAATGAAATGTGTGAACACAATTAAGTAAATTGTTCTACGGAGGTGGAAAAGGTTCACACAGGACAAAGTGTTTGCAGGAGAGAGCCAACATACAACTTGTTACTTTTCCTGACTTTGTGTCCATTTACTGGCTTGTCACAAATAATTGCCACTGCAACAAGAACAGCAACTATGTCTGATATCTCTTTGAATTCATTTGTGAACAGATCCATTAGTGTGGCAGTGACATCTAAATAAAAGCAATCCTATCCGTGAGGTGTTTGTCAGAATACTCATATATTGCTATAATTGGAAAAAATGACAGTTACAGTATTGTTGTATCACCGGTCATTTTTTCATGCAATTACTTTTTAGTAATCTTTTATTACAAAAAAAAAATTGTCTATTTGTAATCCATCCCGATGGCTGTAGAACTGTGACAGCAAATTTCTAGTTCATCATTTGTTTCAATTTTCAAAAGAGGTCCTGAACTGCTGTGGTGTCATAGAATTCAAAACTAAACATCTCTCTCATATCAGTCCTTTAAAGTAAAAAATAAATAAAAATCTCTGTGGCTTGATTCTAAACATAAAAGCAGACTCAACACAAAAAAATGTATTTGGGGTAGGTTTGAAAATTGGATCTTTTTAATGTAAATTTGCCTCACTTCAAAACGTCATATCCATGACTGTTTAAGCAAAGTAGTCATATTGTCAGCGTTTTGCATGCAAAAACACACAAAAAACTATCCAATCAGTAAAAAGCAAAACAGAACTGCACATAAAGAATGACAATTGCAGAAACCAAATTAAAATGGGGGACAATTCCCTTACCTTCTCAAGGCTCTTTGAACTTAAATAATAATGTCATTTGTGTAAAATGATTCATACACTGCGTCCTGATCTGATCTGAGTTATGATCCTTCAATTATTGAACCTGAACCAAGCAAACTTTGCGAGATGAACCATGCATGCACAAAGACAAAAATGCTGCAATGACAGCTTTTTTTTTTTTTTCCAAATACGACAAATACCAAATAATAATATAACAACACTTAACACAATTACAATTTAAACATAGGCCTACCATAAAAACTGGTGCTAGTGATCATGTCTTGAAGCCTAAAAACAAGAGGAGAAGGAAAACAGCAGAATCGGAATTTTCACGAGGAGGAATTCCAAAGGTTGCTTCTCATTACAGCCACTTTTTTCTTCAGCTATCGGATTTCACAACTTTAAGAAAAAAGCACGTCCCCTTGTTCTTTCTTCAGGTGTTCATTTCGGTCACATAATTAAGAATATCATAAACCAAGGAAAATTGACCATGCGTGTTAGTTCGAAAAAAAAAACCGTGTATTCGCAAATAGAAATAGTCTTTATGTAAGCCGTGGACGGAGACGCGAGAGCCACAGAGGCACGACTGGAGGCTGTCACTTCTTGCGCGAGTTGAAACTAGAGAATAGGAAGCATGCGAGTGACTGGAGATGACATAAAACACACATCCTTCATGCCGCCCATTAGAGGAAGAGGCTAAACCAGCGTGATGCCCCCTCCCTTTACTTTTAAAATAGATTACTTGCCAGCAGTTGTCCCACTAAGAACGCTATGACAACCCATCCATCTATTAACCTCCCGCCTGCGGGTATCGCGGCAAGTTATATTCAGGCTGACATGCAGAAACTTCTCGTTACAGGAAAGTTATTTAGGAGACTGGATCCAGCCGTGCGTAAACCCCTTGTCCCCCAACAACGCAGTCAAACATTAATAGCAAAGTCGCTCTAACTCCAAAGCTGTTGTTTAGTTTTTTCTAAAGCGGTGACAAGTCATTTTGCCTGTGAAAACGCAGAATGACTGGCCACAGACAGCCTGCGCTGCAGCCTTGTGATGCTCGACACCGTCTCTCCGCGAGCGTTTGGTGCGGACAGAGCAGCTCCGTTTCTCCTTTTTAAATTGTTCGCATCCCTGATAGACAGAGCGGGACTTACCTGTGTAGGGGACAGGGCAGCGTCAGGGTTTATAGAACCATCGATCCGGAGAGTGTGGAGATGAATGGCTCGCTGCGGTCAAGCGTGGCTGCTCACGATTTGAAACCATTCCAAGTTAGTGAGGGGAAGACTGACCACAGCCTCTGCCAT
Organism: Odontesthes bonariensis; assembly: GCF_027942865.1. NCBI lineage: Eukaryota > Metazoa > Chordata > Actinopteri > Atheriniformes > Atherinopsidae > Odontesthes > Odontesthes bonariensis. The sequence goes on along the minus strand of NC_134517.1, from coordinate 22,534,617 downwards.
GTTGGAATTCCAAACCCTGGACAGCTGCTCCACTGACTGAAGGCAGCACGCTGCACACTGCGCATGTTCTCTCGAGCGAGAGCCAAATTCAAAGAATCACCCTTATTAAGAACCAGATAAGTAGCCTATCGTGGCAACATTTCGCCTGGGGCAGTTTGACGTATGACATTTACAGTACTGTCTGCAAGGGCCTCTACCTTCCTCTACTTTGCTTTGTATATATACTGCTGAGTGCAGTCTGGGGGGCTGTATATGTTTCTATGTTAATGAAAACTAATTGTCTTTATGCTCTGGTTATCCCTGGGCACCATGTGTTATTCCTGTGGTTTAAATTAGCTTTACATTACAGCACTGGCACTGAAAATGTGGCCTTTATTTCTTCTTTATATATATATGTATAGGTAACTAAATATAAAGAATTGGGTCAGCATAAAAGCATGCTTGTTTAATGAGAATAAAAACGAACAGCCAGCAGCAAACCAGAGTAGCTTAAAGAACCTTTATTGAGCTTTTAATGTTATTTCATTTAATTTTGTTGTATTTTTTCCTCTATTAGTGTGCTATAGCTCTATTGTGCATGAAAAGGTCTGTAAAACCAAAGGAGATCATTCTCTCCCACTGGAAAATGCTCGTGAAAGGCCTCATTTGTAGTCCAGGGTTAGTCTGACTCAGGGATGTAAACTTCTGGGATAAAGGGCCGTTCACACTGACAACAATAATCATAAGAGTGATGATGTGAGCATCACTGAGCAATAAAGTTTGGCAAACAGCAACGCCAAGCATGCACGCTACGCTTTACGTGGACCCCAAAATGGATTCTGATGACCTGCTGTGCCGCTGCATATTACACACAGAAAGAAAAAGAAAACCAATCGGGTGTGAGCTCATGAAGAAAAGAGGAGTTGGGAAAATTTGTCTCTCAGTTACAAGATCTGTTTTTCAAAGAGTTATTGAATACTTTTTAAAGTGTTGAAATCAGTTTCACTGCTCCCTGTAAATGATCAAAGTAAACAAAATGAAACTTTAGACAACCCATCAGCACCAAAGACCACCTGACTGTGTGTCACAAATAGATTGTTCTGTTCTGTGTATATATTTATTTGATTTGCTGTAATTATCTCCTTTTTTAATCAAATTGCTCCACTAATCATCTCTAGGGTCTTATTTGCCACTATTGTTGAAATTATAAATGTGACGTGAACTCTATTAGCCACTTCAGTTGGAACAATATTTGTAGCTATGTTTTTTTTTTTTTTGTAGTTTTCATGTAGGCATGTTGCTCTTGGTGTGGACAGCCCTTAAGTCTCCCAGCTGGCTGCACCCTTCAAGCAGTGTCCCCTCACTACATTAAACAACCTCCATGCTGCCTGATCAGCCTGTACACACTGAAAATAGTAGGTTTTAAGGAAGACAGCAATTGTGCAATAAGGTGAGCTTGTCTTGTTCTTTTAGCAATTTCTTGTTAAGATTTGAAATCCATGTCTATGGCTTTCGCTGGGAAGTTCTTGCGTGTTTGCCCACCAGTTCCACCAGAACAAGCTCCCACTCTCCTTTGCAGAGGCGCCGTGACTGCGTTACGGCCTGGTGTCACCCAAGAAGATTGGGATTAGTGGGAAAACTTGCAAACACGTCAGTGCTTTCTTTTTCAGAGGGAGCTTTTCAGGAAGTGTCCTTGAAGGCCTTCTAAGCAAGTTGTTGCCTAATTTATTCCTAAAAAACAAAACAACATGCACTCACACAAACCTAATGCATCCCAATCGAGTCTGAAAAGCCAGTAGAAGTCTAGTGGCACATTTCATATTTCTTTGGAGAGACAGCCCTCTGTTTATACTTAATGATATTATATTAACTTGTATATAATATATAGAATATAGAAATAGATTATTTATTCATACGTCATCGTTATTTTGCTTTTTTCATTATAGTTTTTGGTGGCAAGCTTTTGGCAGGGGGTGTGTAGACACCCATGCAATGCCCCGGTGCGGGTGTGTGAACCGTAAACATGATCATTAGTTGGAATTGCCATCTCCTCCTAGTTTATGCTACACCTTGCCGTGAGGTTTTGCAGAGGTATGGACATGCATGCTTGCACTTATGAACATAACATCTGTGAAACTACCAGTCTCATTTCTCTGACTTACTGTTATGTTCTGTGACTAACCACAGACTTGCCTCTTCATTCTAAAGACCCCCTTTACTGTGCTCACATCACAGCTGAGGAGCGGGTAAAGTTTGAATGCAGCAGTTACAAACACAAAACACTTAGTGGATCTTTAAAATTCCAATTAAATAGTTTGCAAAGTGGGGTTTATTTCCATACCTTTACTGTTTGCTGTAAAAGGGGAGGTTAGGGAGGTGATCGACTCTCCAGCATACTATGACTGGTCAGCTCCGCTGTCTGAGCACCTACTGCCTCTACATCAGCTCTGCTGCAACATAAAATTCAATAAGTTGTTTAATTGGACACAAAATTAGTCACAACCCCGAGTGCAGAATAAGTCAGCAACTTTTATGCAGCATTTTCCAGTAAAAGACAAACTCCAAATTATACCTATGTTGGGCCATATACTGCAAGATAGGTACTAGTTATGACGCTAGAGAGCATTTAATTAGATTGCATGGCCACTTCATTTAATTAATTTTTGTTTAGCAGATGCATTTATCTGCTAAAAGCGACTTTTAAATGAGGAATACATTGGAGACAGAGTGGGATTCAGTATCTTGCCCAAGGACGCTTTGACATGTAGACTGGGGAAGCTGGGAATCGACCCATTAACCTTCCGACTGAAGGACGACCACTCTACTCCTGAGCGGCAGCACCCCTCAGAGACAGAAACTAACATGAACTGATTCAGACAAAGGGTGACAAGAGGTACTGCAGCAGGACACGGTGAGAGAAAAAAAATTGTTTTTTTAAAGCTTAAAAACCTTTTCTAACCGACCACCCAAATGCAACAATAATATGTTTTTTTTAATTGGATAGAGGTCAACTACAGGTGGTCTTTTGACCTTTTAAGACTGTAAATTCCATGAAATCACATGTTCACATTTTATACAATCCCACATAAAATGTCATTCATAACATAATTTGGTCTTTGTATGGATTAAATGAACGTATATTGTGGAAATCAGCTGAGATTCTGAGCAGATTTTTGCCTTCTTTGGAGACCAAAGATCTTTTTCCCTTCCCTTAAAAAGCGTTTGACTTAAATCCTTTAGTTAGTGTCAACTATAAAGGAATCAATATGCATTTCTTAATATTTTGTCCAGAAAACTTTAAAAAAACATTTTTTATTTTATTATTATGACGCATAGTTCTGCAGATTATTCTCCACAACCTCACTATTATCTGCACACAGCCTTGAAAAAGGGAGGTGATCCCTTCTCCACAGGGGACGTCCGAAAGACCCTGGTTGGGAAACATGATATGATGTTTGGCACCAAAAGTCGCATTATGCCCTCTCATCTCCATACCCAAGGCCCTGGGAGTGATGCATTGATTCAGCCTTCAGTGCTCCCTTGACTGCACCATGTTAATTCCAAACTGCAGGAACTCTTTTGAGAGATCATGAGGCAGGACACAGAGGAGCCACAGGGCTGCTGTGGAAAACGATAGTTTAAGCTCACACACTCCGACAGCTTTCACTACTACTGCATAGTTGCTGCTTGCAAACAACAAAGAGTATTTTGCCATGATAATCCCATATATTCTGGCTATAATGCAGTCAAATCCTGTTAATACTTAAATGATTTGATCAGAAATAAGTGTCCAAGCTTCCGGAGGAACAGCAAGTGAAAATCTCTGTGCTGTGGAGGTCATGGTGAAAACAACAGCAGTGCATTTCCAGGTGTAGCCACTTCCATTGTCTCCTTCCTCATATGGGCATGTTCAGTCTATGCCTTTGTCCTTGTGTCAGCAGGCAGGACATTCTGAATTATTTTGCTCAGCTGCCTCCCTGAACTCTTGATACAGCACGTCAATACACACACGCTGCAGACACTCACACACACACAGCCAGCAAGAGCACAGTTCATGTCCATCACACACATGAATCCCTGACATATCAAACCTATGAGAAAAATTATAATCATAATTGTTATACATTTACTGTAACTGCTAAATTAAGCATATCAAGATATTTCACATATGAGTATATTTCTTTTGATTTCATGACACTTATGTTGAGAAAACATTCTTTGGGAAAAAAAAAAGAAAAGAGAATTTAATGAAAACAACTTGTGATTTCTCCCTTCCTGTTGTAAACACATAGAAAGTGAAACTGCTCATTTCCCCAAGAATGAATCTATGGCTCTACATGGCATGTGACTGGCTTTTTTTTCACCCTCTGCCTACAGACTCTTATGTCATGTGTGATCACTTCAGCAGCGTTGCTGGGCTTTTTTTTTTCACTGCCATGACACCCTGACTCTGGAGAAACCAGCAGCGTGCAATGGAGCATGCATGTTCATGTAACAGTTTTTATTCCCCTGATCAGTGGTTTGAAGAATTATTGACCGATCCTTACAGTAATCACAGCAGATGCACTTGGATCATGTTTTATGATAGATAAAAAACATATTGAGTACTTCCAATAGCCCTACAAACCTATAATGCATTATCATCCCCAAATTGTGCTTATATTTTCCATCATTACGCAGTTTAATCAAATTTGATTTAGGACTTTTCAAGAAGTGATGCTGTAAGCAACATAATCAACAGAGATGCTATACTCCATCTCTGAGCCATCCCTGTCAAGAATTTCTCATTAGGAATAGAGATCTTTGAGCACATAAGGACCATCATTGTAGTCAAGTCACAGTAATAAAGCATTTTGCTACAAGAAACCAGCTATAATAGAGAAGGAAAGATGTGCAAAAAGACTTGGTTTTGAACATTATTCTAAAATGTGTATCTAAGTCCCTGTATGGACTCAGGCTAAAATCCTAATAGGGACAAGCTTGAAGTGAATAGAGCACACAAGAGGATAAGCTACTAAATCTTGCAATAAAAGCAATGTGATTTACAGTAAATTCCACAAGGCTGACAGTGCCACAGCTGAGGGCATAAACACTCCTTTCAGTGCTGCGCCTCACTTCTGTCTACTGTGAACTACAATCACATCGGCATGCTGCTCAGCAGCAGTGACTTTGATAAATCACCAGGAAGTCCCACTGTTGGCTTAAAAGTAGAGCTTGTTCAGTTGCAATTCTGCATTTGTGCCTCTTTAATGTGTATGGAAGTGGCTTTAGCAGTAATCTGTCAGTGATTGATTAGATGTGGCTGAATCCGTTCTCCTCCACTAGCTCGTGGTTCGGCCACAGCTGTGTATTTACAGAAAGATGGCTGTGTTAGGGAAGAGGCTGCCTTATTTACCTGCAACATAAACATAGTTACTTCCACTTGGGTGACTATACACTCAGGATGACCACCAGTAAAACTAGAAACAAGGAGTGACATGTTTTGTTGTTACTGAATTCACGCTCTAGTGGATAAAGAAATGGGCTTATAGACCTATGACAGAGTTGCTTTGGGAATAAATCTCGTTTAAATCTGTCATCCATGTTTGCAACAGCAGAAAAAGATCCACTGATATGTGAATACAATACTGTCTCCTTTCAGATAGTGATATAAAAACAGAAATGTAACAGATGTGTATGTAACCATTAAAACATATTTATTTTCTATGTGACTCAAGAGGTTGAAAAAGCAATTTGGAAAGGGTGCTGGGTATTGATCACACTTACCAACAATCCATTTTAATTAAATATTAAGAGAATGTGCTGTATTGATAGTTACTGAGCAGGAACTGCTTCTCTTTAGCCGTCATTTAAAAAAAATGTACAACTGGAAAAGAGGACAAGCTTTAATAAAACTCTCATGTAATTAAGAAGTATGAAAGCTAGGCTGTGTTATATGCATTTTGTATTCAGTGAATACTTTAGTTATTTTTAAAAGAAGGTCTGAGTATGAACATCCGTGCATGAATTTTAATGGAGATACTTAAATGGTAATTATTCCACTCAGGCTCAAACGTAGGTAACAAATGGAATTCAATCAGTGTCCGTGCATAATGATGGTCATTAGGAGAAAGAAAATAATAATGACATCCTATCTGCATTAAACCTGCAGACACTTTACACAATGATCCTGCAGTCATTATTGATCTCCATGGAGATAAGCAATTGTCACTTTTCAACATTGTGTCTGAATGTTAAATACAGCTCATTTTGTTTTTTTCTCAAACTATTTCAGCCAACACCAAATTTTCATTTAATTTACTTCACTCCTTGAAATCCTTGTCTTGTTTGACATGATTGTAATTTAGGTTCATTGTTACAGAGGCTCACCCACTATTTTTCCCCCTGAGTTTCATAAGGCTTGTTTAAAATGAACACCACAACTGAATGTGGTCGTAGGGATACTCTGAGTGTGTCTGATATGTGAATATGCATATAGTACACATACTGAAGACTGTCGTTTCCTACTCTTGATTGCTGCATTATGTTTTGTGAAGCAAAAATTAAAGCAAATTACCCAGCGTTTGAAGCCACAGTTTTTGGATCAAAATCTGGAAAACAGAACTACAGAAAGAAATAAATGTGCATTCTTCCATCAGGTATTTGATTAATATTCCCATGCAATTAGTTTTGATCTTTGAATAATTCATTATTAGATGGAGATTGTAACAGTTGCTTACACATATTGTACAGTAGGCAGCATGTATTGAGTCGTATCCAAGACGGCCACTTGGTTGAATAATTAAATAAGATCTCCAATCAAATGATCCATGATTTGCATGCCTTCTGTTGCCAACTAGCTCCATCTGTTTGGTTTTGAGAGCTCTGACACAGTTGCTCGTGTGAGTGAAACAGCAATAATGTAATTGTGGATGTGACAGATACACCAGATGATGCAGGGACTGTTTGAAAGTCTGGTCCAAGGCATACTGTACAGCATGGTGTCATATGGTCTGCAAGAAAGCATGACAAAAACAGTTTCATAAAGTCTCTATAGTTTCTTCTTATTCTGATTAAAATGAAAGAACTTTCATGGTAATTATCTCATGAATTTAATCACACACTCCTAATGCTGGAACGGTGTTTAAAACCCTCGTCTGAAGCCTACATCACAAAGTTGTTGTATCTTAATTGAATAGCAGGCTTCAAAGCTCAGAGGGTGAAGGACAATAGTAGCAGGGCTAGTTTGGCTTGGTGCCAGTGGACAATGCAGAGCCGGACTCGGCTCTCAGCAGCAGGCAGAGCCCATGCTGAAGTCCACATCAGGAGAGACAGCCTCTGCTGCTTTGATGGATCTGTCATCACAGCCAGTATCTGCCCTCAGCTGGAGTTCAGGTATTCACCACCAATAACATGTTACTATCCCAGATTAGGCTCTAAGTCTGCCTCCCCTTGTTTGCGCCCTCTCCTGATGTGCTCAGAGGACAGTGTAGTGCCCGAGATCACATTAACATCAAGACAACTTATTAAAAGTCTGTTAAAATTGTTGATTAGTCTGTTTTTAACCTAAAGAAACCCATTACCTAAGTTCATTTAAATCTTAAGACTTACCATTGTTGTAGATGGCCTATAAGGTCAATTTATATTACGCTGTTAATTTCAATGAAACTGATTAGTTAACAATTAGATAACATTCAAGACGTGGTCAAAGAGCTACATGTTAAAAGCCAGTAAGACATGATTTACTCTAGTTGTATGCTTTTTATGTCGAACCACATCTGCCTATTTGAACCAGTGATGCCAAGGTCATTCAATTAATGCCTCTCCCTTTTTATCAGGCTCACTAGCTCCACAGAAACTGAGTGCCTCTTTGTCCATCACAGCTAAGTGCTTTTGTGCTCAAGTAAAAGCCCACTATGATCACAAAGCAAAATTCTTATTTTTTCTGTCTGATGAGCATGAATTGAAAAAAATTAGATATTAACAGTGAAATTAGTCTTTCTACTCATTTTTTTTCAAAGTGTTTATTATTACCGTTATTATGTGAATTGCCAATTGTATATGTTTTTGCCTGGTGTGTAAACAGTCTTACAATGAAACTGACATTTTCTTTATGCCTTTAGAATGTGTGTTAAGACTTTGATATTTGTTCAAGGTGTGTGCCCTCAAAGATATATGACATTGCAAATAGTTGAGAGGCCAGACCTGGTTCAAGAGATGATTTAATGGCAAGTGTAGCTAACATTTCATATACAATGAGAATGGTCTTCCAGTGATGAAGTCAGATTTGACCATAGACAGTTAGCATATTTTAAAATTTCTTATCAGATCATTAAATTTTGATAGGAAAATAACATCAGACACAAATCAACATTGAAAAGTGTTTTATGGAAATATTACAACATATTTGGAGGGATATTTGAGACTTTCCTTCATCAAAATCTGTACCCATAGGTTGTTTGTTCATCAGGCCAAAGCAGCCTACAATTATGTTGACAGTAGGTATGACCTCTAGTGGTTGTGGGAGTAACTACATATGAGTTGCAAAAATGGCATCCATAAAGGCGTTGGTTTGGGTTGCGTTATAAAAAGAATTTATTTTAGTCTAAAATAATGATGGCACCATCACCATGTAGTTTTAATTTCTTAATCCTAACCAAATGATCTTATTTGGTAAAAGTTTCATGGTCATGTAACATGTTTAAATGTAACCAAGACAACTAGCAAAATGGTGTCCTTAGGGCGTCACCTTGTAAAAAGAATGTATTTTAAACCTTGAAGGTGTGGTACTTCACATGACGGAATCATGAGTTGTATTCAAGGGAACAACCTGGACAAGGGCATATTAATTTACCTTTTTACAATAAAGCCCTCAAGTCTCCTTTGGTCAAACTGATTGTTGTCAGAATTATTTTGACTTTGTGCCTTTGTTTGTGTCTGGAAATGATAATCTCAGTCCATTATGTGTATAAGATATGTTGGTCAAAAGTACGTTTCAGCACGCATAGCCTCATGAAAAATCAATAATCATGTAAAACATAAAAGTGGCTCTTCAGGACACATTATCATATATGCGTAATGTCAATCACAAAGGTCCAGTACAGCACACACAAATTTGAGAGAAGCAGACGCTTGCAAAACACACTGCAAAGGGTTTGATTCCTTTTTGCAAGGCAATGCTTTTCCAAACAGCTCCAAGTCTTCCTGATCGGCTCTAATCCCCAGCTTTCACACATAAGTCATTGAGAGCGATGGAGTCCCCTCTGTTTACTCACTCCAACCCAAATGATCTTTCACAAGTAGACCACTTCAGATGTGAAATGGAATTTGCCAGGGTGTTCTATCCCAAGTCTATTTCTCTGTACGCTTTACCAATTCCCAAACAAGGTCCAGTCGCTCACATATAATGTCTATAAGGATTGTGCCTGGCTCCTCTGTTGTTTTAATGGCCCACGGGAAAAGCTCTTTGACGTGAGTAACGGAGGGTTCTTCTTAAGCACATACACAGCACCAAATTTCATTTTGTTTAGCACTGCACATGTCCATTGGACATTTGGGAACACTTATTACAGCGTGTGTATGATTTAACATTATTGTAACTTAAGAAAAAAACCCGTTAGCAACCAACCTTAATAAACAAAAAAAAAGGAGAATACTCAAGCACACAGTACACTAGTTATAAGCAGTGGTCGTGATATTTATCAGGATTTAATACTAGATTTAATTTCTTCTTCAAAAAGCAGTATGTGTTTTGTCAGATGTTTTGTCAGTTTAAAGAGCTTAACTGATGGCCTTATCTTTGCAGTGGCTGACAGTATTACTGCTATGGTACATAGTTATGATAAATGGTTGTTTTAAGAGGGCTGCATTTACTTTGTGGAGTCATTATGAGAATATTATGTATGAGAAAACAGTCATTAATATTCATTATAATTGCTAACTACTGAGCTGAATGCTGATGGAGTGTGTTCAGTTGCCAGTTGCCATCACTGGCCTGCCTTTCCTAATGCATCTCTCACCACATTTGTACAGCAATCAATGTAGGTGTTTAAGAAGGTGTTTGCAACACAATCTGACTTTTAATCAGTAAGCCCATAAAAAGCTTGTGGGAAGAATGAATTAGTACACAATAGTCGTAAAAGTATTTTGCAGTTGTAATGGTAAAAAGTCAGTAAACCTGAAAAAAGAAAAAAACATTTTGCTGTCTATGTGAATCCCTGTTGTAGAATTCAGTGAATTAGCTGCCTCGTAGTCTCCAATGAATAGTCTTCCTATTTCAGATGATAAGGGCCCCGATTTTGTTTGTTTCTGGTAATTGGAGCAATGTTGAAGTGAGGAGCACTGATACATTTTCAAGTCTATGTGTGAATGAGGCTGGCGATGGAAGAGAAAGGTCAGGCCTTGGACTTGCCTTTCTCCCCCAGGGCCCTGAGCAGTGGGGGCTGGAGAACACCACAAACAATTAAACATGTTGCTTCTCAGGGCAGAGCAGCCAGACTCCTGTTGGTTAGAGAAGTTTTTTTCTACCTCAGTGGGCTGTTGTTGGTCACTCTTCAGAGCAATAATCTGCAGGTCTGAGCAATCAATACAGCCACGACAGCTTCAGCTTCCATTAGCGCAGGCGTCTCTTGAGTGCCTGTGCATGAGCAGAGTGAGCACAGAATAGGCATCAACAAACACACCGACAGCCACACACACACACACACACACACACACACACACACACATACATATATATATATATATATATATATATATATATATATATATATATATATATTCAAGCTCATGCACTGAATCACCCACACACATGTACATGCACTGACACAATGGATACAAATACCTACATGGTACGTCTATAGATAAACATAGAACACACAAATTCATTATCCCATATCCAAACAATTTAAGAATATCTTACACGATCCTTTATTTAATTTACATAGGTAATTTACTCTCTCATTCTTTGGACACTAGCAATGTTATTTTTCATTATTTAGTCATTTAATGAACCGTCCAGGCAATTTACAATGCGTTGATGAATTACAACAACTGTGTCCTGCTGCAATGCAGTATCAGCTTCTACTAAATAAGATGTGAATTATGTTGCTATCAACAAGTCCTCTAAAGTAAATGACAAACTATGTCTGTTTTATGATGTGACAGTGCTGAAGTTCAGGTTTGGTAAAATTTAACAACATAACAGCACCTGACTCTCTCCTTCTCTCTCTGTCGTAATTCCTGCTCCCTAGAGGCTTTGCCATTGATCATAAAAATATGTTGTCTTGGGGCAGAGACTGAAATTACTGATGCTGTCACTTTCTTCAGAGGACAGACTCATTTTTATTGTGATGTTTATGCTCAAAGCACTCAGTGTATGGAAGAGCCAAGGCCTTGGTTAGAATCTGAAAAAGTCTGACAAAGTATAAGTTTGCTTTATTGACTACATGTAACCATGTCACAATCTTTCACACAAGCAACAGGCTTCGGCTCGATCTCAGCACCCAACATCAACGTGTGATACATCTGTCTCAACAACAGTCTTACTATTTTTGCACATTTCAAGCATGAAGGGCTTAACTGATTAAAGAAAACATGAAATCAGACCATTCTGTTTCTCACAGGAGAAGTCGTTTTTACTTTGGGAGTTAAGAAGAATATATAAGTGTGTTGTTTCTTTATGCCCATCACATAAATCATTTTCTAAGTAATTATTTAATATCAGATAAATATTCATTGGCATTTCTCATTCATATTGCTTTATTATAATTTTATTTAATTATAATTCAAGTGTCAGCTGCCCAGGCTAATGGGCAACCATGCAACTCTGAGGTCTGACGCCGGGTCTTTGCTTGATTTGATCCTACTTCTTCGGACATTATTTTTAGAAACGTATTGTTCATCTTTTTTTGTGTTCCACCTGCCCAGTTTTGCTTTAAATATATGTATATATATGTATAAGTACATACATACATGAGTCAGTGTTCGGTGGTTAAAAAAGAAATTCCTTGAAAATTGTCAGGTACAAGGAAAGGACTGAAAATGTGTGAAAAAGCAGCCAACGTTCAAAGAAAAATTTTGAAAGATCTTCAGAAAGCCTTGGAGAACTATTGCTGAGGACCACTTAATAAGAAAGCCTGGCTTTTTGGCAATCAAAATTTAAACAAAATATAAAGAAATAAAGGGCAGCAGAGTACTGTAAGCTCGAAAATATCACCGTTATTTTCTGTTTTATATAATGTACAGAATATACCTACAAACAGCATCCAGAGACCTGTATAGCATTTATTCTTTGTACGTGAACAAAATTATGCTGACAGAACTGTTTTCAACAACAAAGATAGTGAATAACACCTTTCTAAGCGCTACATGGCATATGTTTTTCCTGAATTGTAGATAATAATGCAATCATCTAAGCATCTGAGGCAGCGCTGTGTGTTCTGGGGCAAGTGCATCTGTGTGAATTTGGTTGCTTTTGAACTAGGTAGTAATAGAATCAACAAGTAGAACACAACTGGCATGTCTCGAATAAGACGTGACCTTGAGAAATCTTTGTAACTGAAGTGTTACAATTATACAAACACCTTGAGACACCTTGCTAAATACTTTCTAGAGGAAAAAAATATATAAAAGTAATTTTCCAACTATTCCTCAATGTAAAAAGCACTAATTGGATTCTCTGGTTATTGTGTGTCTTACAAAGCTCTACAGTACCTGTCTTAATACCCTCTGAAAAGTCCTGTAAAGATGACAGCCACAAAGCAATGATTAGAACAGTAAAGTAAGAATAACATGCACAATCATGAGTTTTAATGACAGATGATCCTAATACAAGGGCAATGAAAAAACTTTCAAAGAAAATTCCTTTTTTTGGGGAGTACTGTCTTTTGTTGTTCTTACTTTTTGAGCGCCACATAACTACGCTGACAAAGAGCAGACAAACTTTCCTGCAAAATAACTGCAGACGATTGTAGGGGCCAGACTCTGTATGTGAAAACACTCAAGGTTGGTTTAAAAGAGAGCTTCTTTTCCTTTACATTCTTATCATCTCTACTTCTATCAGCAGACTCACAATAAGATGCTGAATAGCCCTATGGGAAGGTGATTCACAATCTCGATACATTCTAAATGCAGAGCAGATGATGATTTACATTTGGTTCTGAGTATATTAATCCTAACCAAAAACCCTTTGTATACTGCTGAGAATAGGCGTGACTGTGCCCTCAAGAGAAATATGTTATTCTCCGATAACGTGCTTGTTTTGTCCTTTATTTAGACAGGAATCTCTTTCAAAAGCCTGCAACACCACATCCCCACAAAAAACTATGAGCTACCTGATATAAATGTATAAAAGAGATAGAAATCGGTTAGTTTCGTCCATTTTGTTGTGATGCTCTTCATCCAGTTTGTGAGTTGTTTTGTGTGTATGTGTTTTAGAGGGTGAGCAGGTTGAATTTCTCTTAATTGTTCTGTGACCTTTCTATATACCCTTAGCAATTAGCTGATGAGTTTGTCTGCACTTGTCAGTATCACTGGGTTGTAATCAACACAAACAGAAAGAGACTGCTCAGAAGAGGGACTAGCTACCAGCTTAGCATTCAAGGACCCTTACCTTACTTAATTTTATTAATGACAAAACAATAATCAAATGGAGTTTGATGAAAGGAAGACTGATAACAAGTGTTGACCTACTTGGAGTATACAAGAAGTATGGCTAGAATCATACAAATTAACCCTTGATGTAAGGTGGTCATCCTGTGATTATTTATATTAAAAAACAGAAGAAAGAAACACAAACAGAAGAAATCATATTTCTTGGGAATTAATATAAGATGTTTCCATCCAAACCTTTCTATCTTGTGTTTTAGTGCTGTACTGAAGGTTTGAGTTAGTTTAAGCGATGGGTTTGGACAAACAACCATTCAGGACGCCAAGGTTACATCGGAATCAGTGTCAGCATTGTGTTACTTGCACAAAAGCTTCTTGGGCTCAGGGCGCAAAACTTTGTGGTTTTACAGTAAACACAGCAAATATGTAAGATGCCTATGTTTATTTTGGGAGTACATAATGGGCTGAGACTTGTGACCCTGGAAACTTAAAAAAATGTTTTTTCTTACAAGTGATGAATGGCAGACTAAGCTGAGTAGACCAAAATAAATGCATAAATATATGAATGAATAAATACCATAAATCAATCACGTATTGACTTATGGAAAAGTAATCCTTTATAATTATATCATATGACCCACTGGAAGTGTATGACAGAGTATATTTCTAACACCACCAGCTACTTTTGTTTCCCTTGTCCACTGTTCAGGAATTGTTTGGCTGCATTCTGGCTGAGGCTGTTGACACCAGCTGATTACAGCCCATGGGTGTGAGGACAGTAAAGACTTAGCTGTCATTTCAAATGTCAGTCTTCCCTCCTCTCAGCTCCCTTTGTTCATTCTCTGTGTTACACACACGTTAAGGTTAAGTCTGCAAAACAGATGACTTTTACATACAAAGCAATAATGCAGCACCTTTCGACTAGTTTTGTGCAGGTGTAACCACTGAGAAACAATTTTTCAGCAATATTTCATTTCTGTGATTCACTTTTTTTCTTCAAATGTCCATCATCTGTTTTTCCCTTTTCAAATATACTCCAGGAGGGGCCAAATTGGGTTCCTATCTTAGTAAACGTTAAAACTTGGTCAGCCTAAAATACATAATGGGTCTTTTTGAACAAGGTTTCCCTAAACTTAATTTTCTTTCCTAAACCTAACCAAACAATTGCTAAAAAATTAAATTAAATTTAAGACACAAAGAAAATCTATTACATAACTGTTTAGTTTCAATCCTTTCACAGATGTTGCACCCTTTATGCATGAAAACTGTGACACCCATCTGTTGCACTGGCCCTAAAGAGGCAGAACAGATCAAATCTAAAGGCCCTGTCACACTGTTGCATATGAGAGAAGCGTATGAGTTGCGTATGAAAATTAATAATATAATTTTCATACGCACGAAAAGTCCTTGAAAATAAAGAATGACTAGCGTATGAGTAGCATATGAACTGCGCATGCCCAGCGTACGTTTCAACGCGCCTATATCAGCAGCCTTTCCACAAATTTGCTCCATTATTGCAGTAGACGACGCGCTATCAACATCTCTCGAGACATTCATCTCGATCATGCCTCCCAAGAAGCAATCGTCGTTTGCCCGGGCCCTGGGCCGAGGAAAAGGCAAAAAAACACAAGAATCATTCTCACCCAAACCTGCTGAAATGCCTGATGCACCTGCGGCTGATGAGTTACATGCTTCTGAGCGATCAAGATCCCCAACTCCTCCCCCTGACCGCTCCCGTGAATCGTCGGTTGCCTGCCGCCTCTATCTCCGCCCGTCTGGCGGAGATGGAGGCGGCAGACGGGCGGAGGCTATAAATACGCTAGCTGTACGGTACACCTTCATGCCAACATATGGCAATTTATGTCCAGCGTTCTCGACCTATCAGTAACGTACCTCTAGCGTATTCAGCATATGCCTAGCGTATGCTTAGCGTATTAACCATACGCACAAAAGTTTTGAGCATGTTCAAAAAATTATTTCTGCCTCAGCGTATGCCAACGTATGCCAGCGTGCTTGAAACGTATACAACCTATGCCTAACGTTCCCCTGGCGTATGTCAGCGTATACCAGCGTATGAGTGATAATTTTCATACGCAACTCATTTGCTTCTCTCATACGCAACAGTGTGACAGGGCCTTTAATGAAGGAGGACATTTGTTTTTTGGTCTGTTTTTATGTTTTCTGTCACTATAAGGTCAGGAAAACATCACTGCTGGCCTTAAGATAGACCCTCTCACGTCTTTTTCTTTTTTTATCAGTCGGAGATGAACCATGCTCTGCAGATCAGACACCGAGGCATCGATGTGAGGTTTTTAATCCCAAATACTGCTGAACACACGCCTACCTTCATCTGAAGCACGGCTCATTTCAGACAGACGGATTTCACTCACACAGATACTGATATATTTATCCAGTGATAGTGCAGGCACAAAAGATTAATATCACTGAGATATTTTACATTGAAAGTAATGCTGATTCTAATGAAATCCTACATGCACATGGTTACAATTTTGTTCCTGCTTCACAATATACATGAGAATGGGCCCAAAAACACAATACATTAGTACCAGATGGAACACAAGCGCCAGTCTCTAAAAAGGGAAAACATAGTCTTGTCATATTTTTATAAACCATGACAAGACTGATGCTGGTCATCATAAGCCAATGTTGTCTAATTTGTTATATATCTTTTTGGTTGAGTGCTGTTGCTGTGCTTAACACACTAAAAATGGTCCCTTTGCTAAGTTAGAGAGGTAGTCTGAAAAATGTCCAGACCTCAGAGATAACCAGCTGTGCTTGTTAATGCCTAAAGCAAAAATGTGGTGTTTGTAAATTAATGAAATTGATAGACCATCTTTATTCAAAGAGTTTGGCAGAAGAGCACTTCTGTGATAATGGGTTGTGCCAAATGTGAGGGCACCATAAACATCGCTGCGGTCACACAGTAAGGCACTTATTTTTGTTCTATTATGGGAAAGATGCATTTTAACACAATCTATTAAGTGAGCTACTCAGAAAAACCAGGGCAGACTGCAGTACTTCAGCCACAAATAATTGTAATTAAGTGTCTTAAAATGAAAATATGCTTGTCCACTACATGCAAATTAAAAAAAAAAGAATAAAAAAGTAGTTCAACATTTTCTTCACTACCTGTTCGTAAAGAAGCTACGGGTAATTAGACATAGAAAAATGTTTATCAACTGGACTCACTATGAGCGAGCACACACACTGTCCTCCCACCACCTGAGTTGTGATATTCCTTTAAAGCTGCAATTATCAGAAGATTAACAAGTTCATGCTGCTATGACAGGATGCTGTGAGAATGAATTTCAGTTCCAACAGCACTTGGCAGTTTGCCATCGCTGAAGGTGACAGAAATCTTGCCGATCTTGCACGACATTGAAGGCGGATGGACGGAGCGGGCTGGGTGGAGCTTATGAAACTCAAAGTCATTGCTGTTTGGGCTTCCACCCTGCCCTCGCTGCCCCAGTCCGCTGGATCAGCTTTACTCAGCAGATTCCTCTCCTGTGGGAAACAGGAGAGGCAGAAGGCGGCTGAAAGCTGTCTAACCTAACACATGGCTAAACCCTTTACTGTCCTAATGCTAATTATTGATCATATGATTAAGGCAGATGAAGAGATTTTTTTTTTTTTTTTAAATGAGAGCTGCAATTGTGCATCTCCACGTCGTCTGGAGAGACCTGGCAAAAGATCAATACTTTCAATCAAGGCAGAGAGCTCTTCTGTCAGTCACGCTGAGTAAGGTGATTACAATTGAGTCTTAAGACAATGAAGAACTTTACGGGGCGTCCTCAGGCAAACTTGGTCTCCTCGCAGGGATTCTAATGAACTTAGACCTGCTAAATAGGCCTTTCAAACTACTTCATCAAAGATCCTGAGTGACTGGCCCAGCACCAATGCTGCCAATTTCTCCGTCTCTCATCTGTGAGTTCATACATGTGAGGACACACCACATCAAAGATGACACAACCACTGAAATCAAGAGTTCCTAACTTTAATCCACTGAATACAGTACCAACAAACTCTAGATTGATACTTTTTGTTACAGGCCAGTCTGAGAGGTGCTTTATTCTGATTTTATTCTAATTTTCTCATGACATTGTCGATAGGTTCATTTCCACTAATTCTATATCAAGGTGATTGGTTTCAGTTTTAATCTGAGTAAGTTGAAAGCATCCAATTCCACTTATGAAGTTTGGAGGTCATGTCTGTCATGGGTCTTCATGAGGACACAGACACAATTTTTCGTTGTAGGCGCTGCAAGTAAATCACATGCTTTCCTTTTCAAGAAATATGTAGATGAACAAATGTGATCAAAGCGATAAAATTCTGTGCTTCTCTCAGACAGCAGTAATGACAGAACTGAAAATTCTTTGAGAGGACATACATCAACATTTCGCTGTGATTCTTAGATCTTAGTGTAGTTTATTCTTTGCCTGTCAGTAAACAGAAATCATTGTTTCCTGTATGTTCTTATCAGGTTGATCGTGGGAAATGTGTTGGCAGGATGGCGTTGCATAGCGCTGTGGTGGTTTTGCATCATCACCTCACAGCAAAACGATTCCTTACTCAAATCTCAACTGTGGCTTCTCTGTGCAGGTTATCTCCTGGTACACAATTAATTAATGTTGACAGGCAGTTTCATGGTTAGAAACACAAGCAAAAATCATCGCTCTTCAATAATAAAGAGGTAATTAATGAAAGTGATTTCATGTGTACCTCTCTCATAGCAAATATCTCCAGTCAGACAAAAGTGTTTATGTATGAAAGCTTTACTTTCTCTCAGAAATACTATTGTTTTTAGTGTTATCTTACATTGTTCGAATGGAGTTCAAACGCTGCAAGTTCTCAGTTGCAACCCAATGCAGCACGCCAGCTTAAAGTTATACGAAAGTGAGTTTACAGATTGTTTCACAGCAGTTACGTTACGTTTTTTTAAGTGGGGTTGTGTGAAGTACTTAAGAGTAGTTTGTGTCTTACCTGCAGTAGACCACAGTCTGCTCTCAGCTTTAGTTACTCAGATTGGGACCGGAGAAGAGCAAATTTTTGCCATCTTAAAAAATTCAGTCTTTAAGAATTGATAGTGGTTTGAGCAAAGATAGGGCACAGCCACCCTGCATGCAATGGAGTGTAGCAGCACAAACATTCTGCATTGGAGAAAATGAAATGATTGAAAAATAAATAAGTAAATAACAAGTACAAAAGAAAAACAAACTATGGTGTAAAAATGGGATAGTGTAAGAATATGCAGCATAACGTTTGCTCAAAAGGCTATGGCATTTTTTAGGTTGGATTTGTTTAAATGGTGAAAATGAGCTACTCTGTGGCCCTGTTCTGACTAGCTTTAGGCTTAGCTAACCCGTCTGGAATTCCTCCCCGATTCCAAAAACTGAGAGCTGTCTGACTTCTGTCTACTTGAGGTAAGACACTGACTACTCAAAAGTTCTTCACACTACTGCACTTCAAAAGAAGAAAACCCTAAAAAAAAAAAAAAAAAAAACTATTTAAGTTTTAAAAAGCAAACAAACCCACCCACGCCTCCCACAAAACCCCACGGGAAGCTGCAGCATCTGCAGATTTCATATGAAAAGTCCATTTTCTGTGGAGCTTGTAAATGTGTGTGTGGGTGTGTGCGACAGCAATTTGTACCGATCGCTGTATTTTTAGTCTTCACAGCCGAGTGCTCTCATTGGCTGGTGTCTGCACATCTTCTGCCCAAAGATTGCCGCCCCAAAACAGATAACAATTAGGAAAACCCCAGCACAGAAATCGACTTACACTCACTTCTGTAGGTCTCAAGATATGACTCAGAGGGATTACTTTGGTTTGTTTATTTTAGAAATATGTTACACTGTATGTCAGGATGGACCAGCAACACATAGATTCATTTGGGTTTTTTCCTCAGACAAGCTTGGCTGTATTTTGGCCAATTCTGCGGTGTCTTGGGTAGACTTGTTCGTTCTGTACTGCCAGTTTGGTGTCAGTATGGGGAAAAACAATTTTTGTCATGGCTTGTCAAAGGTAATTTTACTTTACTTAACAAGACATTTCATAGTAAAGTCCCACATATTTAGGCAATTCTGCATGGTCTGCTTTTAAATCCTAATGCTACAATTAAAGTAATTTTTTTTTTTAACTTTTATTAAAAGGCCTTACTTCAAATTGTCTGAAGCTTCCCTGAGTACAAAAGAAAAATGTTTAGTACATGTTCTTTTTAAGTTTAGCCTAATACAGTGGGTGTTCCAGATCCATTCATCATCTGTCTATTTCAAATTCATAGTGACTGTATAGCGAATGGAATGTTTGAAATCAAACACGTTTGTTATGAAAATTAAATTCTATATAAAGAACAAGTTTGGCATGTGAAAATGTCTTTTTTCTACTAATGTAGAAAAGAAAAAATGAAAAATTAAGCTGAAAATTGTGATCTTTTACAGAATATCTGGGGGAAATATTTCCGAGTAGAAATCTCTCTTTTAATTTCCCAACGTCAACACAGGTTAATGTAACGAATCAACAAAAGCTTATTGGCAAAAAAGCACCTCTGCAGATTTGCACCAAAAAAAGCCGTAAACCTTGATTGCTCCATCATGCTGAGTAAACATGTATTTGTAAAACAAAGGTTCAGTAGCAGTAGTTCTGTGCTGGGGATTTTTCTCTGTCTTTAACAGGCAGCATGAAGCAGCGTTCATCCCTCTGTGGCTGACACCAGCCTTTCAGGGAGCAGGTGACTTGTTAGTACTCTAAGCAACAACGGGAACAGATGTGTCCCTGACAGTGGATGGATGGTCAGGGTCCATCTGGTCAGTGCAGCCCTGGACAGGAATGATGAATACAGCTTCATCAGTGAATAGCTGCCATCAATCGCGTGGCATGGCGATGGCCAGTGACAGCCACACGCCAGCCACGGGCCCCAGGTGTGGTGAGCGGAGAGCTGGCTGGCTTTGGAATGCAGGTCAATCAAAGAAGTCTGAGCTGGTGGTACATGTTGAAATGTAAAGTGCATGCGTTACAAAGCAGATGAAGCGCATTGCTTAGTTGTAGGTGAAAAGAATCTGTTATTTGATACATAAGCAGACTGGGGCCCAGATTTATTTCAGTGCAGGGCTGTAACTAAGTCTTTGTGCTAAGGATGTGCAGCAAGCGTCTCGACACGTCATGGCTCTACATTGTCTTCCCCAGCAGTCCCAGATGAAATGTGTTGCATCCTTGTCTGCTTCAGTGCATAGACATGGAGAGGTACTAAAACATTGACCTTGCTGTGGTCCATTCTGAATATGTTATGACTCCTGGTCCCCTTGAACTGTCACAACTTTAAAGGAACAACGTCTAATGGTTTCATACCTTGTGTGTAGATCATTAAGCAGGACGCCGAAAAATGACTGAGTAGAAAATTGTGCGGTAGCCTACATATTTATAAACATAATAATTAATTTATGTTGTAATTGAAAGAGAAATGAAGATCCTTTCTTTCAATGAGGAGGAAAACCAGAAAGGTTGTGCTTTCAGACCGAGGTGATGGTGCAAACATGTCACTTCAGTACGCTGTCTGACTAAATAATGCAGTCGTTTCGGACTGGCAATGACAAAAAGAGCCAGAAAACAAAACAGCAAGTGTGCTGTATTTATGTCACCCTGAAAATGACCAAGATTTAAAAAAACAAATAAAAGAACTTTGATGACAAAAATCAAATTAAAACAAATAGAGGAGTATTCAACATTAGAGTACTCAACACACAAAAAAGATTCTCAGACAAATCTCAGACAAATCAGCCTCAATTATTGCTTTTTTTTTGCCTTTTCAAGAAACAGATGAATAGCCATTTTTACACAGTTGTCACTGATGTCATCTAGATCTCAATGTAGGGGATAAAAATAGCTTGGCTATGTGGCACACTATCAAGGAGAAAGCCTAAACACAAGTGCACATATGAATGACCGGTTAGAGAGCGGAAAAGTCTAATACATATTTATTGGCACATTTCATCGTCTCTCTTGCCTAACATGAGCCTCAACCCGTCTAGTTCTTTCAAACCTGCTGATGTCAAAGGCTCACTGAAACATTTTTTTTAAATTTCTCTTATATATGATATTAGCTGCAATGATAATTGACTAGTCAAAGGAACTACAATACTTATACAGCATCCTTATTCTTCTTGATTTGCTCTAATTGAAAATGAAATCTGTTTGAGATGATTTCTTGTGCTTGAAAACCTTTAACCACACTAAAACCAAGCCACTAAAATTGAGTTAGTTGTTTTGATAATATTTGTAGATCAGGTATTGATATATGATTGCTTTCTTTTGTTAAATAGTGTTATTTTTTAAGTGCGTGTTCTTAGGCTATGCATATATATGTCTATATATCCATTTCACTAGGACAATTAGAAAAAACAAAAAATTAACTGATGCACTATCATGTCTTCGGGTATTCAAGTATTCAAGCACAATTGTGTGTGCATAGCAGTGAGGAGAATTGGTTTCCTTATTTTTTCCTTTCCTTTAGCTCAGTTCAGGCATTTACTCTATAAGCAGGGAAAGGTGGCCATAAGCCTGCAGAGAGCTGGTTTTGTACATTACTGCAGCCCTGTCGTTTCCTCAGTGGGGTGTCCCCTGGGAAAATCAAGGGGAGGAGAGGGCCATGGGGGAGGGTCCAACAGAAAATATACAACACAGGCATTACCTTTAGAAAAAACATTCAGGTGTTAGTTGTCTGATGCTACTTACATGTGATTAAGCCTTTGCTTCTAAACGGTTTGATAACCTTTGAGGTGTGTGCAGCTGATGTGTTCTTGTCTTCTCTTTCTGTCTCCCCTCTGACAAATACCACAGATGACCATCTTAACAAGAATCACGCACACATTTGAAGCTACGATTTGCTTTGTGAGGCTTCTTGGAAGTGACATTAATCCACTTTTTCTTCAACAAACTGACAAGAGCACAGAATGGAGGTGTCACACTTGCCGACAGTGGAGGGGGCAGTTTGGCTTTGACTGTCCTGCTAAAGCACTGCAGCTGCCTGTAGGAGTCATAGCTCTGCAAATAAAAAAAAAACACCATTAAGCAAACTGCTCAATATTGAATAAAATAATTTCTGTCTTTCAAACAGAATGCAACAAGAATTCTACATTTAATTTTTCAAATGAGATATTCTCAGAAGAATGCAATGTAGTGCAGGTAAATTGTTTCAAGGATGGCCATTTTGCTGGTTGTTGAAGATGGTAGTTCACCTTTTGCTGATCTTTAAAACAAAAACTCTTCTTCCATTTGGCATCTGCTGGGATGCTGCAGGAAGTTTTACTTGTGTATTTATTAGAACATGTTGAGCAAATGGCATTACTAAAAGCAATTTGACCTGGTCAGATGCAAAGATGACTACTTGTATTAAAGTAATTTTTTTCCTTTGAAGGAACATATTGGCTTCTGCTGAGGAATACTCGTTATGAGGTCATTCAATCACTGACCAATATCTTGGGATTTTCGAGGCTTTACTTTTTCTCGTATGCTGTACAGCTTGTTAAGTTGATAAAAGGATCAAATGCATTGTGTATTCATAGCACAGCTCAGTAACAATCACATCAACGCTGTCATCATTGGGCTGCATGTGAGATTTGTTCTCACTACAATCCAAACAAAGCAAGAAGACATAAAAAAAATGCATAATTTGTCAAAAATAATACTGTAACATATCTGAACTGTTGAAAGTAATGCGATAATAACCCAGCAACACATGCTCAAATTCTCACTTTCACACTTTGAAAATTGTGCAATTAAGACAAGTGGATGTTCAGATTCCTAATTAACTCTCTCTTACAGCTGATGGTGGTAATGCAGCACATTGTTTTTGGTAAATACCACCAAAATCAAAATCATCCTAGTTTCTTTGAACCAGGGATTTTAGTTATCAACCAGCCTCATGCACAGCATGCAAGACAAGGGCACAACTAACACCAATGCAGTTGTTGCCGAGAAGGTACTCATTTCTAGGACATCAGATGCTGAAGATCTGCCAAAGCTCGTAGCACTTTGCCATTGAATGCACTAGTCACGGTAATGTTTGACATTGATAGAAAACAATGCCCTTATAAATTAAAAGTTACATCAATTGATTTAAGCACCAAAAGCAGTTCAATATATATATATATATATATATATATATATATATATATAAGATCATACACCATTTCACAGTATCAACCCTGCACGCCAGAGGGAGTCAATGCATTAGGATCTGATATTAAGGGATCCTGACATAGTGGTGCCATGTGATGCACTGGCAGCAAAACTGGACAAACACTGTTCAAATGGGCTTGAAGCAAACCAAAAGTCACATTGATGTAAAGCAAATTGACCAATGTTTTTTAGTTTCCAAAACTTGCTAATGATTGAATATGTAAAATTTCAAATCAATTTCTCTGTGATAGTATAGAAGTATATTATGTTTTAATCCAAGCTCCCGAACGTTCAAGTTACTGTATGTCGGTCCCTTTTTAGTCCAGAGGGGGCGATCTTCCAAATTATCTTCCACTGTATAACCCATCTGGCTAATGGGCCTTTTACTTCCCAAGAGCGAGTTATAAGACCAGAGGCACGCTTGTTGCAGTTTTTTAAAGATAAAACATAGTGATGAGCTGCATGAAAAGCCTCAAGTTAAGTTTCAGTGTTAGCTTGGTTTGTTTTGAACTGAACGTTTGCTGCTCTTCAGCGACATCCAGCTGTTTTCAGAGGTTGCATATTGCACCTTTACGTACTATATCCTTACCTGTGGATTCAGCCTTTGCTTGTGTCTTTACTTGCCTGAATCATAACCAGTAACTTAGTTAATGACAGGTCCATTTCTGCTGTGACAGAAAGATACTTGACATTCAGCCTAGTGGTTCTGGTGATATTACTCACGCACATGGCACACTGAGACAGAGCCGCTCACTTTTCTCAGTTGAACAGTTACAGAACATCACACCCAGGTTACCCAAGGTCATTCTGAATGAACTTTAATATAAAGCACATTGAGTTCACCTTCATCATTAAAACTACATTTCACTCAAAAATGTTTTACTAATACAAATATAAATCAATCTGCTCTCAGTCATGACTATATATGTTATCTATTCACACAAGTCTCTTAAGTACTGATTAAAATTTTTTATTGTTTAACAAATATTAAGTTCAGGAAAGGGCTGCATGGTGGTGTGGTGGTTAGCACTGTTGCCTCAAAGCAAAAGAGTTCCAGGTTCAACTCCAGGCTGGTGCCTTTCTGGGTGCTCTGGCCCTCCCACTGTCCAAAAACATGCATGCTACATAAAATGGTGTCTCTAAAATCCTTAGGAGTGGTTGTTTGTCTCTGTGTGGCCCTGTGATGGACTGGCAACCTGTCCAGGGTGTACCCAGCCTCTTGCCCAATGGGATGGCCTCCAGCCCCCCCGTGACCCAACAGACGGATTAAGCAGGTATAGAAAATGGATGGAAGTTTGGGGAAAGGCTGTTCCCTGGTTTGATGTGAAGCGACAGCGTTTCTTTGTGATCTACACCGATAAACTAGAGTTTTTGCTGTTGGATGGAATCAGTTGAGTCATTTGGATGCCTTGCTTAGCTAATGGTTTGGTGATGGCAGAAGCCTTCAGCACGCATTAAAGTAGACATCAGCCCACAAGAAAGAGTGGCCTGGGAGAGAGAACTACAGTACAAACTAACAATGGCAGCTCCAGTTTTTTATATTTATAGCGCCCAGCAGGTGTCAGCCACAGCAGTCTCTCTGCCCCCTTTGACACCCCATGGCTGCCTGTTCTCCTCTGTATGAAAGAAAAGCGAGGGGGTGGGGGTGGGCAGCTGCCGCCTGGGATTAGGTACCTGAATCCAATCTTGAGGAGCAGTGGGCTCCAGTGGCGTTAAAGTGTTTTCTGGAGAATTTCTCATGTTCCCCACTAGCTGATTATTTCCAGATTTTAGTTCTGCCTCAGCGGAGATGAGCTCCACACAGTTTTGCCAGTTGTGGTTAAGATGTTGCTTGACACTCACAGGCCACACTCAGATGAGTTGTGTAATCCCATTTAGGGTAGCACATGTCAAAAGCAAATAATAAGTTTTGGTGTTACCGTTTGTCTACATGTCTGAATACACAGAATTGCATTTAACAAGCACAGCAGGTAAATTGGAGATAAATTGAATCTTTGCTTTGTCCTAAGACAAAGACATTCCTTTTCACCTCTTTTTGCCTTCGTCCCGCAGTGTCAGCACTCCTCTGTTTACTCTTGCTCATTGACCTTGGTTGTTCTTCCACTTCATAGCCCTGCTAATATGACCCCCCACCCTCTCCACACATACACATGCACATACTATAAAATCCTTTGAATCACTGAAGGGATGGAGGGAGATTCTTCAATGTAGCAGCACAGCTACAATGACTGGCCTCCAGCAGAAAACTGAAGAGAGTAGAATGTAGGCTTCAACTCAACAATGTATCCTTGCCCATAAACACAAGAATATGTGTATGTAGATTTGTTTATGAAGCCAGAGCTTCTCACCATGAGGTTGTGTGCACGACACAATCTGTATGGTGGGATTTGAGTTATAGGTGATAAGTAGTAGATTTCAGTTTTTTTGGCTTACTGTGGTAAAGCTGTGAATAAACCTTTGACACTATCAAAAAATGCTAATGGCATAATTTAGTTAGTTGCCATGTCAGTGTCAGTTGTTGCTCGGGTGACGTAATGGACATCCTCCAGTAGTGGCAGGATGGGTACTATGCTAACCACTACTCCACATGCCATAATGTCTTTGAGCAGTACCCTGAGCCCCATATTGCTCCAAATGGCGACCCAGTGCCTTATATTACAGCCCCATGGCTATTACTGTGAATTGTTTGATGTGAAAAAAACCTGGGAAAGCACTTTGTATGACCTATGACACTTCGACATGTGGTCCGGGGGAGCCAGGGATCAAACCTCCAACAGACGGCCGCTCTTCTTACTGAGCTACAGCCAAAGGATGAGCTCATATGTTTGATGCTTAAAATCTCTCTTGATCTGATGCAACTTTACATTGTCTCATCTTACTTCTGCTTCCCAGCCTTGTGTGTCGCTTTATTGACTTGATTTCAAACAGATTATGGAATTAAAAGCGAAAGCTTCTATTTTCACGCTGTGAATGAGCAAAAAGGAGAGACAGATAATAAAAAAAAGACGATTATAAGCGGAGGACTCTCAGGTTAAATCGACTCCTTGTCTGGGCACATGTTGAGTGTTTCCAAAATGAAGTTTTCTGGCTACGCTCAAACACAGGTGAGATACACTCCAGTCTCTGTGACCCTGAACAAGAGGCAGGTATAGATGGTGGATGGATGAATGGATGAATGGATGAGTTGTTGTTTAAAAAATAAATGTTTATACCACTGTGGGTTCCCCCAAAACAATCTTGTGAGTAAAACTTCCCTCTTCTTTTTTGCATACACTACAGTTTTCGGACCTACATGTGCAGACAAAGAAAAAAGCGACACCTATCGTCAATCTAAGAGTTATTTGTAATGGCTAACCAAATGATTGCTGAGTGAACCCTGAACAGGTGCAAAAAAATCACTGCTTATGTGCAGGTTACCATAGAAACTTCACAAGCCAGAATTGGCTGCGGTCATCTCAATTAACCCCTTTCGTCTTTTTACATTAAGAATATTTCTGGTAGTGTAATCAAATGCAGTTCTTTCAACACATGAATTTATCTCCCTGTCTTGGTTCAAGAGATGTAAGTACTTTGTGTTGTCAGACAGTTTAAATGAAAGATTTCAAGAATGCTTCACAAATAGCACAACTAAATTTTCTCTTACCGCAGCTTGAAATTCTTGCTATTGCTGACTTTCTCAACCTGTTTGCCATTACTGCCATCACTTTAGTGCAAGTTCCAGCCATCTGTAATCTTAAAAGAAATTGCATCGAAGGTTGACCGTATAAATATATTTTTTTACATAATGCAGACTCATCATTTCTGATGTTCAGGGAACACACAGTCCAAAGCCTTCAAACACCAGCAACTATCATGGCCGAACCCATGAACTTGGGACAGAGAGTAGACCAGCTCTATACAAGCCGACACCATGAACATCATGGCAGCGCAGTCACTGTGTGTATCTTGTTTCAGCATGCAAATACTTTGAATACTTTAAATCTTTTGTTCTCATGGAAATATGAGCCCATTACAAGGGAATGAGCTCATGTCTTAGAGATAATTGCTGCTTACAGGTGATAGTTTCATTGCATTGTCTCAACTCTGACAGTTAATTGAATTACTACTTAGTAACATGGGTAAATGCAGCCATTGTTCAACAGCCCAGCACTCCACTGTCTAAGAGCAACTTTTGATCTTGTGCATCTAAAATTCATGAGCAGATTGGTTAAGGGATTTTGTCTAGAAACTGAGTAGTTTTAAAAGAAGCTTATCACGGGCATGTAAACATCTTTTTTCTTCACATGTCATAGCCATCTCATGATAATGTGAAAGGGGCTGCTCATAAGTAATGAGCTCGCTGGGAGCTCTTACCTGAGTCCTCAGTTCCCTTCAGCTTCAGTGAGCTTTATTGTGACTGGCCACACAATGTTTAACTGCACTCTCACAACTTTTCTGTTTGGGTTCACAGTCACAGGATTCTGTTTTTGGCTGCAACATGGACATGTTTTCAGCTAAAAGTTTAAAAATGCTTTTTATATTCTGGTTTGACATGTAAATAGTATTTTGTAACTGTAACCATAATTTTGTGAACATTCACAAATTTATCCATGACCCTAATTTAGCTAAGGTGTCCATTGAAGTTTTTATCTGTAACAATCTAATACTTTCATTACAGTAACATCTTGTGTGCAGAAAATTAAGTCATCAATCACTTTCTTTCAGAATGACCAGTTTGAGGTTAATGCATGAGGATTTTTATGTAGTCACTGATACTGGTGCTGATGCTCTACTCTAGATTAATAGAATCAGACAGCCACTGTAAACTATCTAAAGGTTCTCTTTGGAAAAGAGGTGTTACTGTCTGCCAGCTTGATGATAAAACAATGTGATTTGTAGGCACAGATAAACATTCTGGAGAAATCTGTAACGATACAGATGACTGAATCTGAAATTAAATCGACGTCTAGACAGACTTTATTCTCGACTTACTTAAGCATTAAGATGAAGAGAGACAAATATTTAAGGTCTTTGATGTCACTATTCACTGCAGGATGATGGCACGTTCAGCACAGTAAAGCTTCTGTATACTTGCTAATGATGACAGAGGAGGCCAGAGTGTCAACATGAACTAAGGGAATTCAACAAAATCCTCATTACAAGGTCTAATAATTAAAATATTGATTAATTAGTGTTACATTGATTTACAGTCACACTGTATCAAACCGTGAGTCCTTAATTACTGTGCCATTATGGCACGAACCAACCTACTCCTTTTTTGTCACATGTAATGAAAAAGAACATTTCTTTAACTGCCTTTTAAATTTTTGACCTGTAAAATTTTAATGGGGAGTACAGTGGGTGTCGAATCTGGATTGGCAGTTAAGTCATGGGTGGCTAATGTCTGTGAGTCTGGTTAAGTGGTCGTACACACTGGGAACTGAAACGCCTCTCCAGAGGGATTGGTCAGGGTTACTCTTCTCACCAGTCTCTGCAAAGGCACAATGAATAATTACACAAAACTTGACTTTTCTAGTGTTCCAGTGCACTTTTTACAAAGCATTAAAATGTCTGTGAAATATCCCCCAAAATATTTTTAGGAAGCAGGGATATGTAGTTATAAAAGTTCTTTGATACGAGCTCTTTTTGCGGTTCGCATTTGGTGGTTAGTTAATGAAGAGGTGTTGAACAGGATTTGAATCCTATTTTCTACTCCAAGGACTCAGAAAATGGTACTTCAAGCACTTAGGGATCCCTTTTTTCCCCCTGAAATTGGAAATTGCATAGATATGAGAGTGAAGTACAAATCATTAACAAAGTTTTGGCTAACTGATGACAAGGTACAGTGCTTGATTCTGTCCACAGCCCCAAACCTCAATAAAGGTGTTATAAATTATTCTACATACAGAAATCATTTTGAAAATATCTACAGCAAAAGCGTTTAGAAAGGTTCGGTTGTTTTTAAAGTTTTAGCATTGTACCTGTATTTATTCTACTATACACATTTATACTACAACTTTATTTTCCCTTGTTTGCCTATTTCTGGTCTGGCAGTGTCATAGATTGTTTATACAGTATCCACCAACATTTTAGAATTTACATTCTAAAGTCCAATAGTTTTAATGTAAATTCCAAACCACAGGATTTATGTGAGTAAACTTGAAATTCTAATTGATAATGCCTAAACTTAACAAAATAGTTTTAATTAGGGGTGTCCCGATCAGGTTTTTGCCACGGAGGCCGAGTCCGAGTCATATAATTTTGAGTATCTGCCGATACCGAGTCCCGATCCTTCTACAGTACATTAAAAAAATGAAGAACGGTGAAGAAACAGATCAAGGATGTCCCTGATTTTTTATTTTATTCACTTATTTTATCATTTAACTAATTCAATTAGTTTTATCGTTTGAAGTGTTTATTAGTTTTATTAATTTGATAATTGAATTAATCAAATAATAAACAAATTCTTGACATTGTAGTTTAGTGCAACAATGTCTAATATAAAAACGAGCAGTAGTTCAACTTGAAATACCTGGCAGGCATGTAAACATATAAGCAAATAAAAGTGCCACAGTGTTATAAAGTAAGGCCAGTCATGAGGCATTGGAGACCCATCCAAGATGGCGGCCTCGCTGACACGTTAGCTCCAATAAGCAGCGTCAGTCTATTAGGTGTCTACGTATATTATGTCTATGGTTGAGACGGTCTGACTCTGTACCACCACATAACAGTAAACACTAAGCTGTTATCTTTTTACATTTGTTTTGAAATATTATAGTTCTGTTAAAAAAAAAATAATGAGAATAAATATACATATATAGATAGGCTATATATCCGATCGCTGATCTGGATGGAATGTCCGATTCCGATCGAGTCAGAAACCACGTGATCGGCCCCGATTTCCGATCATGTGATCGGATCGGGACATCCATAGTTTTAATGCCTAAACCTTACCAGGTGGTTAACACAAATGAACCTTATTAATCAGCCAGTGAAAGCAAGGGTAAGTAGTTAGCCTGAAAGCACACAAAAACAGTGATGGAAACCAACATCGGTTATTGAAAACACCATTGCTCCATGTAGTTGTTTTAGTGTCATTTGGCTCCAATGAATAAATAAACAAATAAATAAAAGAGATAAGAGAAGAAAAAGTGCAAAAAACTGTATCTCTGGAAATGTATCAACAGATTCAGTTTTCTTGTTAGTTTTTACATTTTGCCCCTGTGAGACTGCATGAAAATCACTGAGCACACAAAAAACACTCAGAAATGAGAGGAGTTATGTTTAGGATATTTATGATATAAGGTTTAATGTAGAGCCTAGGGGCTTCTGATTTATCTTAGTGTGACCTATGAAAACTAAGCAAGTATTCTCAGATTGATTTAATGCATTACACATACTTGTGCTCTTTCCATAGTTACCATGACACTTAAGGCCTCCCACCAACCACCTACTTGATTGCAAATGCTTCATAGTGGCACATTTAAATATCTACTAAAACACACAACTGTTACTTTAAAAATTGATTTAAAGAATTTAGAGAAACAGATAAAAGCAATGTCTTATTTATGGTGAATGTAACTTATAAGAGCTTGTTTTTTTGCTTAAATAATGGAAATGAAACTCCTAAAATAAACCTTTGAAAATAACAAGAACTAAAACAGCTATTGAAATAGCTCTAGGGCAGTAAGAAAAAATAAATAAAAAGGTTTGGGGGACACAGCCGATATCTTTTTATATTTTACTGAAATGTGAACAGTAATACACATCCATGATTTGACCGCGTCGGAGCCTATATTCACCCAACCTTTGTTTGCACCCTGTATTTGCATTTCAAAGAGAGCTCTTGGGAAGCTGATTTGCATATTTCTATCTAATTAACAACTTTTAAATGAACAAGTCAAAATCTAACAATTGTTCCTCTCTGTCATAGAAAGGTCCATACTGACTGTCCGTACCATTAGGTGTAAAGAATGACACATTGGCTAACACTGAAAATGCTACACAGATTTACTGTAATTTGATATATTTTTGGGGATTATTCATTTACGAAACAATGGAATTATCATGGGTAAATGAACAGAAACCCAACTTTTCTAAAACAACAAATTAAAACATTTTAACTATTTATTATTTTCAAAGGACCTCTAAACAATATTTTAGGGTTTTAGGTACATGTTTTATTTTATGGTGCATTCCTCCTAGACTCATTCAAATTTCATGACCGTCCCTTAGTGATCCCATTATTATGTATTTTTTGCACATCTCTCCATGATGGTGAATCGAAAGGAAGGTGAAAGAATGGTCAAGCTACCATATCATTAAAATATCCTAAATTCTGACAAAGGAAAGAAACAAAGTTCACTGTGTTAAGGAAAAGCTTGGTCATGGTTAAGAAAAAGACAGGCTATTCATTTCTGATAGATGCTTTGTTCATCTGAATTCTCTATAAGATATAAAATATGAACTAACTATGTGATCATTAATTGGGCCCATTGTAATTTGAGGATTCTGGGCTGCATATTGTTGGCAGCTCTCTACGGGGTCTGTCTGTGCAGGAACATGTCGAGGGGGTACCAGCCAGGATGCCTCAGCCATTTAGAGAGCAGCTCGCCACTCGCACATCGGCATACAAATGAGTGGGGTTAAAAAGGCACGGCTCCTCTCAGAGACAGCCCTCCTTCTCCAGCTCCGCTCCAAAGGGTCTCCACGGACTAATTTCCAAAACCACCTCTTAATGTGGGCTTGTGTCAATCACCTGAACAGACAGCTTCATCCCCTGATATGGAGTAGTCATAGAGTAGAGCCAGGCAGACCAAAGGAAATACAGTGGTGCTTAACAGGCGCCGGCATACAGAAAATAAAGAAGAAAAGCCCTTATAGCCAAACTGATTATTTGTAAAAGATAATGTTTATATTCACATTAGAACTGTAAAGTCAGCAAATAAAAATGGTACTTTTGGTAAAATGCACTTTATTGTTTTGCCACAGAATTAGCTGGTGTATTATCAAGCTTTG
Source organism: Odontesthes bonariensis (assembly GCF_027942865.1). Lineage (NCBI taxonomy): Eukaryota > Metazoa > Chordata > Actinopteri > Atheriniformes > Atherinopsidae > Odontesthes > Odontesthes bonariensis. Next base: position 22,501,860 of record NC_134517.1, on the reverse strand, counting down.
GATTTTTAGACTAAATTGAGTTATAATAAAGATGTTTACAAGTCTGAAGTGTACATACATATTATTAAACAACAACTTTGTGTGACACCCTTTCGTGTTCTCTTACTTTTCTGGACATTAAGTAGTTGGGAGACCATCCCTCAAACCCAGCTTTGCCTTGTTGAGTTACAATCCAAGATGACATATGACATGGGAAATGATGAGAAAACCATTGGGATACTTACAGTAGATTGATTCTCTCATTGCCTCATTCTTTTCTAGTTAGTCCTTTATTGGCTACGGAGGTAGAGTCGTGAAGCTGAGTGAAAGAGGAACGAATCATTCTGCCCTGTTTAATCCACGGGACATTGAAGGAGGGTGATCACTTCTTAAGAGCACAAAGGCCTTCAAGGAAATCACTGCAGTCTATGAGGTCCCAAAGCTGATTTAAAAGAAAGATGTCCCAGGTCCCAGCTTTTAACAGGAATAAAGCCATCCTGTACAATAACAATCCAAGGCTCCAAAGGCAGGCACTACTCACGGTCAAATAAGAAGATCTCAGGTTTGGATGAAAACCCTGCGTCCCTTATAGAGATGAAGATGTTTGGCTCTTACAGATAAATTAAGTGGTGTGAATAAAACAAACCCTTTGACACATTATCATGCCAAATTGCGAGAAAATCTACTAAAGTAATATGGTTAGATGATGTGGATAAACTGTGTTTAACATACGTTCCAATTAGATTTATGGTTAGGCATGAAGGAAATCCTTGTGAAGTCCCTTTCTCTTCATTATCAAACAGTCAGAATAAATGGCCCACCTTTATCATAAACCTTAATCAAAGCAGAACTGCATAAAAATGAATCACATCACATCTTCCATTTAACCTCAAAGGGAAAATGGAAGACAAGGATATCATTATCTTTATTGTTTGTTTCAGTGAAATACATAAGGTGTATAAGAAATTTGCCTAACAGCCAGTGGCAACGAATAGAGATAATGAGCGTTCTTGCATTTTCCTGCAGCTTTGTCATTTTTGGTTGAGTTGAGACACGTTGATTGCATTTATGAACTCCTACGTAGCAGATGATGTGCTTTAATTCACATCTTTCTAACTTTATCCCAAGCAGCTATACAGACAAAACGAGCTTTCGGGTTATACAAGTTGAGACGCGGTATATTTGAAGTTTCTTTTTTTTTTAATTGTTCGCTAAGTAACTGATTTAGTTTTAAAGTAGACTTTTAAAACTGAGTGTAAAATTAATGAGAGCATTATAACTTTTTGTCAGCGTAAAAAATTCATTGCTGCTATAATTCGGTCACCTCTGTGGTTCTCAACTTATTTCATACACATTTCATGTGATGAATCCTGATAGTGTGTATCTCCATTTCAGGGGACCCTGGGAGCTCAGAGAGGGACACCTGCTTGTGAGAAAAGCATTGGCCACATTTTTGTAACTGCATATCTGTTCTCTGGATTGTACTTTTGCTGTGCAAGCCATAAGTTTAGCTTTAACATTCCTATGTCTGTTCTATTTCATCAGTCTCATTATTTTAAAAATAATATTCCAGATTTCTTCAGTTTACACTGCAAGTGCACAGTAGACTTAAATAGTAAATTGAATAAGCTTCTAGCTGAAAAAATACTGCAGGCTGCCAGCTGGAGTGAAGTCATACTGATTTTTGATACCTTAATTATAAACATCAATCAGGAATACGGGATTCATTAAAATGATTTATGATCTCAGGTTAGAAAAGAGTTTGCCAAAGGATCAGATGAACATCCCAATATGTAATATTGTTATAAGCTAATGAATATCTTAAAGCCCTTTTTAGAAACATGAATAATACCACGTTAATAACAATGCTATCAAGATTATAGCATTTTTGCCTATATGTTGCATCCACTGTTATCCAGTTTAGTGCATGACAAAGGAAACATAGGCTTCAGTCTTTGTTGCTACACATCAATGCACAATTCAGCTTAGCTGGATTTGAACTTTAAGAATTTGTGCATGCTGAAAGCTAAAGCCCTTTTGTTAGTTTTTAAGTGACACAGGTGGCACTTGACGGGAGTGTTAAGCACTGTTGCCTGGAAAAAGGTTCCTCGGTCGAACCTCACCTGAGGCTTTTCTTTGCAGAGTTTGCAGGTTCACCCTTTTGCCTGTGAGGATTTTCTTTGAGCACTCCGGTCTCTTCCCACAGTTTGAAGATATGCATGTTTAGTAAATTGGTCCACTGTTCACATGCTATAGCTATGAGACTAAGTGTGTATTTTTTTCCTCTGTGTTGGCCATGTAATCATGGTGACCTATCCATGTTGTGCCCTGCTTCTCACCTGTCGAGTCAGCTGGGATAAGCTCCAGCCTCCACAACTCTGCAAAGGAAAAAGTGGGCAAAGAGAACAGATGGATATGTGACACACAATTAAGTTACACTGCGAAAACACCAAAGCCATCTGATGGCTCTGTGAGAGGACCCGCTTTATCTGTTAATCATTTGGCGCTATGCAAAAACACTGAATTGAATTTAATTGAACACACCATGACAATCATGAAAATTAGCTTGAGATACACACCACAGAGTGGTCCAGTATACAGTAAATGTATCACCTGAGCAACCATTTATATAACCCAGCACAATAGCAGAATATGATTTATTTATCGAGATGCACATCTGTATTAGCAGCACACTCACTACAACATGCTGCTGCCTACATGCATGGTCCACGCCACTATTACTCCGTCTTACAGTAAGCACAGACTGTTTATACATGCAGTGCAAAGCTTACTTTAACAAAACCATGTTGACACTCAAAGAACATAATGTTACACACCCGAAATTTCTGGAGAGATAGTTAACTGCCTCATTTCAAACATGTGCAGCCACTGTAGATGACGGTAATAAACTCATATACGCACAGATCCCCAAATGTCTATATAACATCATCACAGATAATATTTACAATGAATTTTTCATATCATTTTAACTGACTATCTATTGCCCACTGGTCCATTTTACGTGCAAGTAAATAGTGCACTGACTTTATTTTGAGGAACAAAACCAATAATTTGTATCCACTGTTTACACAGTGGAACACGCCAGAGATGTGTCAGTAAAGATTACAGCTTGTAAATTCTTATTGCCATCTTTCAGTTGTTTGAGAAATATGACAGCAATTACTCCACCACCATGGTAGCTGACCAACCCTGAAAACCATTACACATAAATATGTTGTGATCCCCGTGTTCAACAGCCTGTTGTGGACAGAGATGCTTTCCTTTCCTTCTACTGTGCAGGCATGTCTAGGGTCATGGCCATTTTGTCCATATCCCATTTCTTGGTGTATCTTTAGCAAACCAAGTAAACCGATGCACTGCAGCTCTTACTAAAGTCTTTCTCTGTTGTTGCTATATGTGGGTCAAAGAGGAATCTTTTGAAAACAGGAAGATAGGAAAACTGCCCAGCAGTAAATGAAAGGGGTTTACAAAGCTGGAGCTATTCTCTTAAATGTCTGACCAGACAGCCGATAGTCAGTAGAAATACTCTTAAGTACAAATATTTCTACACCTGCTCCATCACTTTTGTACCTTTATAAACACAGAAGCATCTGGAAGGCAGTTCCAGTCTGAGATTCAATTAACTTGTGCTATAATAAGGGGCAAAGACTTGAAGTTAGCAGTACAGAACTGAGGTACAGAGGTATGATTGACGTGAGCCTGTATTCAACCTCAGCTTGAAAGGAAGCGCACAGTAAACAAATAGCATGCTCTCAAAACATTTCCTGTGTATTAAATTGTCAAAAGAAAAAAAAAGAAAACCCTCCTTTTTTTTGGCAACATGAAATGATGTTTGATTATAAGATATCACTGCTGTCCAGGAGATCAGTGCTAGAATATGTGAGCATTGTGGCTTGTTGATGAATTGAATAAGTCTGAGCTGCTCTGTAAATCTCTGAGTTGAAGGACGAGCAGTATCTCATGCTGGCCTCTATCTGAGGGAAGAGAAAGCCTTGCGGCAAAGATAGAGAGGAAAGCGGGCAGTGGGGAGAAATCCGGTAATTTCAACAATTTCAATATTGTCCTTCTGTGAGAGTAAAAACACTATCCTTGTCCCTCTGATTATGTTCTTTAATTCTTAAGTAAAATATGTTGATGAATGTTGATTGATCTATATAGGCTTGCTTGGTATACTGTACTTGAGTTTCAGTGGTTGTTTGAAGAGATAAATTTGTATGTGTTTATCTGTGTGTCCAGCTATTTCTGGAGCCAAGCATATCATATTGCTATGACATCAAACGTCAATAATCAAAAGTGCCCACTTTTGGTTCCAAACTTTTTTGAGGGCTCTACTCACATCCAGGCTCTGAGTACTTAAAGCATAGCAAACTCCCCTCACTAAATGATTGACAGTGTCAAATCCAGTCTCAAACCTATTATGTTTTACTTCACTGCTCATTTCAGTGCTCTCTCTTACGATGGCCACTGAATGTGAAGGTTCTGAGGCTTGATCGTGTTTGCTAAATGTACTGTAAACTGCACAGTAATTAATGTGCGGAACATTGATGTCAAAAAGCATGTCACCTACAACATTTTCACCCATTATGCAAACTTTTGACTCACTGATTTGAAGTCATTTAGATCCGTTGTACTGGTAATGTTTGTTGCAGTAGCAGAGAGTAATACAACCAACATAACACATTTACGCTGTATGACTCCATGCTCTTAGATAAAAAAGCCAATCAGTCTTTGTTGTTTCTGCGTGGAACAATGAATAGCAAATCATTGATTATATATGTCTATTCTGACACTCAAACTAGTGGAACAGTATCAGCCTCAACAGGCATTGTTCAGAATTAGATGACTAGTCAGCAGTGCCGCAGCTCTGTGGTAAAGAAACGAACATGTTTACAGCTGATGGTGGGACTTTTAATTCTAATTTCAATTTCATTTAATTTCATATGCCTTAACTGGGCATATGAAACTTATCTTTGTTTGATTGTTATATTCTGTCTGTAGTAACTCTTTTTTCTCATTGGAACATCTCTATTTTATTGGTGGAGGTCAGATCAGAGGGGCAATTTTCTGAGTAGTTTTACTTATTCTCTGGAAATATAACACAACATCTTCTATTCTTCAATCCTCCAAATAAAGTTCTCTAGAAAGTCCCAAAATAAATAAAATCAGATATTCAGCACAAATCAGTAGTAATAGTTTTGGGTAAGGCCTTCTAATTCAATGCAAAAAAAAAAAATATATATATATATATATACATATATATACATATATATACATATATATATATATATATATATATATATATATACACTTTTTACCCTAACACTTTCCAAGTATTTTTTAAATCTATTCGAAAAATTTGAATACAAACGTCATTTAAGATTTTTCTTTTATTTCTTCTTATTGATTAAAGCGTCACATTTGCATTCACATTCTTCTTATCCGTGTTGTTAATTTTGTTATGATATTGTACCATTTTAGTAAAGACTAGTTTTGAGAAGCACAAGGGCATTTTAACTGCATCTCTCACTGTAAAGACCATGACAATTCTTAAATATTAAAGATGAATACTAAAAACATCTTCCGACTGTCTGTCTGTTCTGATGTAGATTAATTTCCTACAAAGTACAGCAATGGCACTACCTTAATAATAAGTCGATCTATGGCATAAATGCTGTAGGCATACAATGTGGGGAGTTGTAAATTCATTTGGTTGTGTGTTTGGATGCTTTCTGCCCTCTTGTGGTGCAGATCTGTAGCTTGAGTAACATTTCAAATTTGCTCATCAGCAAGATGCGCGAAATGACAAAGAAAGACAAATAATAGCAATAATTACATGCATAAAGCATGCAAATATTGAAAAGAAATAACACTAAGAAGCCGTTTGATGCATATAACCTCCATGTGAAATCTAGAAAAAGGACAGATGAATAGTTTTGGAACACATGTAACGCTTTCACAGGCAGCTCAGTTTTACATATGGGGTGCAAATTCTCATTTCTTGTGTCAATTAAATTGACAGTAATAAGATTGTGTTTTGCTAAATATGTTGCATGGCACCCGGACAAGGAATTCACAGTAAAACAAAAGATTTCTTTAAAGACACTCAAGTAAAAGCACAGAGTAGATTAAAATAATTTAGAATCTACAACATGATACATACATGATACATAAGCACCAATCCTCCCTGACTCTGAGCCAGATTAGACTGTGAGTGAATCTGTTCACAAGTGCACAGCTAAAGGTCGGTACAGTATTGGATTTTTTCAAATATTTTTCAAAATACCCCCTGGCATTGCAAATATTTTTGACCACTGCATAATACGTTGGGGAAGGATGAATCCCCACTCCTCCGTGCCCCCATCTCTCCTGCTCTCTTACACAGACACAAAAACGCACAGATACCACAGCGCAATGCCTGCCAATCTGCACAGAAAAACACCGCTCTGGGTTATTCATCGATTGACCATTCAAATCCCAACATATGTTTCTCTGCTTCTATTCCGCTGTGTTCTCAGAAATGGACGACTTCCTAATTCTTCCACAAGGTTTCCTACCCTGTTCAGGAGTCACTCGCACACCATGTAAATGAGAAGAAAAAAAAAGAAGGAGGAAAGAATTTAAATTAATCCAAAATATGTACAAATGTGCTTGTGCACTTGTACACATGTGTATCAGTGTGTGCTACTGTGAACATTTTGACCTTTTTAGCAGAAAAATGCAAAGAGAGTATATCATACTAACTGCACTGATAAAACTACATGTTCAGGTATGAATGATAGCAAGCATCAGCAGATGAATCTGAGAGTGTTGGTCTACTTTTACAGTGCATAGTAATTCACCTCAAGTTGCTGCACTGTCAAACATCTCAGCTTTACTTTGCTTTTCATGTCTTCCTTTAGTCCAAAATGTTTTTTTTTTCTCTCCGAAACCTCCTCCTGCTTCTATCTCTGTCTTTTTCCTCGTGTTATCCACCCTTTTGATCACCTGAAACATCAGTCCTTCACCACCAGAAGCTGTGGTTTATGTCTCCCTGCTGTCCGTGACTTGCTGCCTGCCTTCAAGTGAGAGAGCCTCCCTGCTGAGCAAGTGCCAAACTTGAGAGTTTGTGGGAGAGCTGAGCACATTTTACATGGAGGACTGCCTTAATGTTTTTTTGTTGGTGGGAAGACACACAGGGTGCTGCGCTTCAGATACACTTTGTTCATGTGTGCAAGGCCAAACTAATCCCTCTATGTCTCCTCGCCTCACTCTCCCAGACACTAAACCAGCAAAACCTACAGCTATCACAGAAGCAAATGTATCCGCTTTGAATATTCTGAATAAAAAGCTTTGTGTCTCTTTATATGTTGAGCTCTTGGCTGATATCATGTAGGGATGTTATTATTTTATCTGGTAGGGATTAGAAGGAGACATGGCCTCTGTAGGTCTCCCTCAGAGCAAAGCCAGACCTCCCATGGTAATTTCTCAAGGTGAAGAGGAGCGTTTGCAATGTTTCAGCTTTGAAGGTGGACTCAAAATACAATAACAGAAATAACAGAAGCCCTGCTGTACAGGACACGCCAATTCAATGGCACTACTTGTTTGCAAAGATCTCAGAGGCCAGGATCTATGGTGGCCCTGAGGTACAAAATAGAAAAAAAACAGAACAGAATTACAGGAAACAAAACAAGGCAACGTAAAACTAAACATCTCATAAGAGCAGCAACAAAACAGGAAATACATCAGAATTTGATTAATGTTTTGGGGGGGATTTTCTAAAATGTTGGTGTTTTTTTCTTTGGTAGCTCTTTTTCTTTGGTTGCTCTCCTGGTTGTGTTATGGGTTTTTGTTGTCCTTTGCACCTCCGTATGACTGTGTTTAAGGATTAAGACAGACTGTTCAAGTTCACACAGGTCCAGGTGTTAAATGAAACTTTTAGCTTCACCAGAACAAACACGGTAAATAATAACAAGAAGGAAAACATTAAAAAAAAGATATTTTCATTTTTTGTTTGCCCAGTTTTTGTTTGCTCATAAATTGTATGAGCCTCTCTACATGGCAAAACGGCAACGAAATGCACATGATGCATACGATTAAAGCAGCTCCCTTAAGTATTTAAAAATAGGTCTGCATGTCCAGCCTTTTGAGATTTAATGACTATACTGTGACTCCACAGAGAATTACTGCCAGTAATTGATTATTAAAACTTGAAATTGCAAACCATATCCATTATTTGACAAGTGCATGTGTTATCCTTGTAATTAACAAAGCTTGGTGCTTACCATTTGCCACTTACAAGACCCCCTGAAAAATATATCAGAGGTTAGAAAGGCAACTTATGGAGCAAGCATTGTCTGGGCAATTATCTGAGACATAATGCATGACCCGAGATGCCCAAAACCTCAAGAATTTCCACCAAAGCACCTCCACAATCACAAAAAATTTCCAGAAGGTAAGATACTAATTGGTTAGCAGTTGTACTGGTTTACTATAATGTTTTTCTCATTTGAGCTATTAAATGGGAAACATTTTAAACACCTAAAATTAGCTGCTATTCTCAATGCACAGAAGTCCCTTTTTTAGATTCATTGTAGAATAACAGACTCTTCTTTTGTCACTTAATCATTTCACACAACACAGAGTGAACATGTTCTATGGCATTCATAATATATGATGAGAATAGCCTGCAACAATCACCTTTTGTGCATTCATGACGCAAAAAAAAAAATCAAAATGCAAAAATGTGTCATTGCTATTGCATTTACTGTTTTTCATTTAACATAAAATAAATCAGATATTACTATTGTGTTTATCATTATTAAAACTATCAATGTTAAGCCTGTGTAATCTATAATCTACGAAAACAAGAGATAATTGTTGCCCTGTGTTTGAGCAGTGTTTACGAAACATTAAATCAACAAAATGACAACGCAAAAAAGTAGTACTCCAACTGTAACTACCCCAGAGTGAGCCACAGTCTGGTAATTGTAAATGATTAACCAATGAACTCATTAGTTAAGCAGTCTGATGTGTATTCAAAATCTGTATTGTGTGTGTTCTTTTTCCAATAAGGGAAAACAGGAAAAGGTTGTGTATTTTTATTTTTTTTCAAACTGACCCACGATTATCTTAGCCCAAGTCCACTGTGGCCTCTGTAGAGCTGTTGGATTTGCTTCTGGCTTTTGATAGTCCTGATGGGAAAGCTTTTTGCAAAGGAACAGTTAAAGCCTCTAACCTCCACTACAACACGCCTCCCCCCAAACAAAGATATTCTCTTTTCCTCATAGACCATAACCAAAGTCCAGATAATGCCTTTTTGGGATTCAACAGTAGAGTTTTCATTTCATTGAAGACAATCTGTCAGTGGCCAAAGACAGAGAAGGCAGATGACTGAATATAGACAAGGGAATACAACAAGAGTTGACAGTTGATAGTTCCGAAGTATAAAAAACCTGAAGTCATAAGAATGAGTGTGCAGCCAGGAGTGAATCCACTGTGGTGCGGTGGTGTAAAGTGTTACAAACAGTTGTAGTTGTCCACGAGGGCCAAGACAGAGCAGAGACAGGCTTTCTTTACTGGGAGAGATGGTGTATCCACAGGCCGTTTGGGCTGGGTAGAGCTGGATGAATTCATTAAAGGAAGCCCAGTCTCTCTCAGCTGCCATCTCTCCCCCTGCAGCCAAACTCCGATCAATGGCAGGAATACATCCAAAACAACATTTAGCACAAGACCTCGGAAGCAGAGGTGCATTTTAGACTTCTCTGTGTGCGCACATCTCGCCTGGATGTGAGCACTGTTTCGAAATATGCGATTGAAGCAGAGCAGGGGAGGTATAGGGGCAATGTGTTGGTCTCATAACAGAGAAGATTGACAAGATATTCTGTTCCATTTTCTGTTGTGTGGGCAATCTATATCCATTAGTATTTTTTTTTTCTATGTAGTCTATATAGTTCTTTGGTGATTATAAGGGAAATATGATTAACACAAAATTAATTCCTGACCTTGTACCTCAGACTTTTCCACTCATTATTAATGTAAAAGCAACTGCACATAAATCATCACTGTAAAAAGATCTACTTAATGTCATTTATAACACATTCAGATTCTTGGATCATTGTTAGCACATAAAACTTTTTGACTACAGCAAATTACATTAAACACTGACATAGTTGTGCAACTTTTTTGGTTTAAACTGATCTAAATTGTATATTTAAAAAAAAATGTACATCAGTTTTATGTTATTTAAATTCAAATTGTATTAGTGTGTTGCAAAGCTCCTTCTTGTACCATCTTATGGTCATAACAGCACAGTATGTAAGCACATACTGCGTATAGAGCTGTATTAACCCATATATTGCCCACATAATAATTCAGTAAATCACACTTGACAATGTTTATCTAATGCGACCTGTTCACAGGCTGCACAGTGAGACTAAATTTAACAGCCTCCTCGTGAAGTCACAATGAAAATCTTCCCTTACGGAGCAGCACCCAACTGTGTGCTGACGAGATGGCTCAGTTGGACAATCTATCTCATAGTTAAATTGTGTGTCATTGAAGCTGTGGAATAAAACTGCATGCCCTACTTTCCTAAAAAAGAAGATAATGTAATGTAATAGCTTCCTTTTTTTAAATAAAGGCAACATATTCCCAACAGCATGAATGATACACTCAATGGCAGTTTTTAAACATCACCAAAACTTCACTGATGAAGGTTTAGCATACAGTGCGTTCACCTTGCTGCTTTTTGGTAAATGTGAAAAGGAATGACAATAAATCATACCTGAGAAATAAACATGATTTACATACAAATGAAGACTGTAGCTCACGATACTAATCAATCAGTGCTATTTTCCTGCTGAAAAGAAAACAAGAGTCGTGTAATTTTACAAATACCTTGTTTTTAAAACTGATGTATTATGGCTTAGTACAAAAAAAAGGGGGAAAAAGGACTGAATGATGCTGAATATACACAGTAGTGTTAATAACATAACAAAACATCCCCAGTGTGGCTCTACATGAGTGGCAGTAACATCGAAATACAACCAACCTAAGGTGTTGCAAATTGCACCTGAATCTGAAGAAAATAAAAAAAGGTCAATTTCCTTGTACAATAAATTCTGACATGATCAAAATCAGTTACACAGTATTTAGATTTTCTTTGTTTTGGGTTTACATTTACAGTTCTTTTTCTAAAAAAAAATGCACTTGCTCTTGTTCTAGAGCAAGCACAAAGGTAATTGCATGAGAACAAACACTTCATTTAATCACAGAAATGTAAATCGAATGCACAGTGCAGGGTAGTGTGGTTGCGTGCCATTTCTTCAGCTTTCTTTTCCTCTCTCTTTTGCTCAGTCTGGTTGCAGGCTATGCATTGACACTTCCTGAGAGGTCTCTTTAACTATCAGTTAGAAAAAGAACAATCACAAAACAAGTACATGAATACTTGGAGAAACATAAATTACGTTGAAAAGTAAGATAGCTTACATTACTGAAATTGGCTGGAGGTTTCATGTAGTGTTATTCCCAGCCTGATACGGTTGCAGGAAAGCAATTGTGTTCAACCATTAGCTTCGACAGACCTTAACTGATATGTAATACTCTATAGATGCTTAAATTCCAGCTGGTGTACTTTTAGAACCTTCTCTAACTAGCATCATGTTGTGAATTTTCAGCTGTTTTCAGAACATATTCAGCTTTACAATATACAGTGCAAGAAGTCATGTTTACACTTTTTAAAACAGATTTACCACCACATAGAGACACTTTACAGGGTTGACAAAATTATCTTGCATGTGATCTACAGCAACAGCAGTCATTCATCTTAAAGTTCATTTAGAAAGACTGTTTTTCTAGAAAAAAAAAAGAAAAATAAGGCTGCACCAAGATATGAAAACCACTGTCTGTTATTCTTTATTCTTCAAGGCACAAAAACACAAGAAGCATTTGTCCAGAGGAACCTGGAATTAAGGTGCACATAGGCTCTCTGGGGCTTCCTGGATCCCGGTTCACAGGGTGATCTGGGTACAGTGGTGCTTGAGCTTGCAGGGAAGAACCCCACGGTTCAACTGGTAAAACTCCACCAACTGGATCAAGTCAGAAAAACGTGTGTGGCCATCGTCCAAACTGTAGAACAAGTCCCCTTCATCATCCACCTACAGTGGAGCACACAAACAGACATGCACACATGCAAACCCACACACATAGAAAATGCATACAAGAGATATGACTTATTAAACACACGGCTCGAGGGCAGGCGTAAACATATCGAAGCTGTTGACTACCGTGCAGAAGTTTTAGTTATTTTAGATGTTTGGATCCTTTCACTCAAGGGATCTGATCTAATCTATGCCAGATTCACTACAGCATATCACAATGACTTCAAACATAAAACCAGATTTAAAATGACCTATCTTGAGCAACAGGAACAAGGAGTCCTAATATAGATGATCTATATGTCACAGAGTCTGTCTAGGATTTAATTGAAGAGATAGATGAGAGAGAGACAGACTAAATCCGCATTCAGTGCAGTAGATATAGAAAGTTTTCTACAAAGTTTGGATCAAATTACCTGCCAAGAACTTAAAAAAAAAAAGAAACTGCTGGTGAGTGTACCAACATTAGGAGAAATCAAAGGCAAATGATCATTTAATTTAGGTTATGGGTCTTTGTGACACGTTGTATGATAAAATACATATTTGTGGCTATATTTCTGAAAGCATCCTCACTTAACTTTTAATCGTAAAAGCTTTTGTACAGTACCATACTGTTTTTTTTTCAAATTAGTAATTGTACTCACTGGTAAGATCTGAAAGTGCCTGATTTTCTGCAAGTGGCACAATGACAGAACAAATGTCTTTGGGTTGCTTTGGCTGTCCCTCAGAAGAAATACTCTGGAACAGAAAGAAAGCTCTTCACTGTGGCTCAAAACTTAAAGTCATAAAACATAAAAACACAATTATTTACCGATCATGCCTGATCTGTCAGTATTCAAAGGATGACATAGTATGACTGCCTAAGACCTAATATTGTAACCGCCAAAGTAAAAATGATGTTTTTAGTGATTATATGGCATTTTGTAAATAACAATCTATTGTGAACATGCTTGTTCTTCTTCAAGTAGATACTGGGAAATGAGTCCCTCTGACGACTGGGAACCCAGAAGTTGTCCTAGTTATGAAAATGCACCACAGAAAGAGGAAGAGTACAACAACTCACCCATCAACGAGGCCCTGCTGAGTGATTAGACGCTGAGCCTCCTCGCGAGACAGTTTTCCATGGAACCATGACTGCGCCACGTGAATTGCTATATCACAGAGACTGTATCTTACAAACTTTCTTGCAGTTATTATATATAGCAAACAGTTAAAGGAGCATCTCACAAACCTATGTTTGGTAGAGAGCTGTGTGCGGTGGAGGGGCTCCCATGACCACTCAGGCGGTGGCAGCTTTTCCTCTGAGGGAAACACGAGTTAAAGCCGAAAAATTACATATTATTTCTATTTGTTTGTTTTTCTGTTTTTATAAGGTGCTCACAATCTGATCCTACTTAGCCTAATTTCTCTGAGCCGTATACATAAATATTGTGTAATTCTGCAAATATTTACTAACTCATAGATTCGTTCCACCCCACAAACACCTTTTGGGGCATTTGATTTAAGGATGTTTCATAAAGATTACTTAAGTATTTAAATGCAAGTTTCCACAGGATGAAAAACTAGGGTTGTGATTATTGTGAAGCATTACTCATTATGAAGCTTATCTTTATTCTAACTGGTTTACTTGCAGTATGGGAACCTTTTAGAAATGTCCAGAAAGAGTGGAGCAATTTCTTAAGAAAACCTCTAACTCACCCTCCAGGACAGGCCTTCCTCTACAGCCACAGACAGCGCCTCAGAAGGGTTCTCAATCACCCGAGTTTTTTGGCCAGAAAAGTCCATGGCCACCAGTGAGTTCTCTGAGATGCTTCTCTGAAACGGCACACGTATCACACACTGTTATTAGAGGACTGTGGTGTATACGTAAAATGTTCATCTTTTTTGCGTTATCTTTAATACAAGACATTTAGATAAAAACATGGTCAAGTTGATGGGAAATTCCTTTTTTTTTAAATAAAATGTATAATAGCCGAGCTGTCAATATCAATTTTGTTTTTGGTTCACTTTCCTTTGTGGACTGAATATTGGACTGACTTTTGTTGCACTGTATTGCCATCTAGTGTCTGTGTGATGTGACTCCAGCCTCATTCCTGGAGAAAACTCCATTGAAAAGGGATTAGAGTGGGATAAGAATGACACAGAAGTAAATTCTAACCGTTTATGCTGTCATAAGGTGAGTGGTTCAAAATACCTGCACACATGAAAATTTTTCTTACCGGGATTACCTCAAAGCTTTTAAGTTACCACAGTCATTGCTGTACCATGTTCTCAGCTTGCCACTAAAACAATTGCTTAAAACAAAGTGTGTGATTCTTAAAATCTTACAATTCCTCGAATTCTGTCTGACCCACATCAACCATGTGAACATTCACATCCTTGTTTAAATTGTGTTCATTAAACTTGAACGTGGCCTTTTCATATATTTTAGTGTGACTTCCGTATGCGAAGCTGTATTCTCTTTTGTGTAGCATCTTTGGCAAAAACTGCCATTTTAACCACATAAGTTTCAGTATCCAGGCCCTGAATCTGGCTGAGTTGTGGATTTTTTTTTTTTTAAATCTTTCTAGCTAATCCTCCTGGCAGGGCTGTTGGTCACATAGAACCCTCCGACAGCAGAGAAGAGGTGATGAGATGCTAAATGTGAGAGCAGCTGATCATTATGTATTTTTAGAAAGCGAGCAGTTCACAAAGATGTCCACATAACCCATAATAGATTGCATTTGCTTCCTCAGTAGAGTCTGAAGCTATTCTGGGACATGGAGCCTACATCACCACACTGAAGGTGCCTGATTTGTCCTATGTAATTATATTACTTCAGTGATATATGTTGACATGTCTTTTTAACATTTGTATGTGAGTCTAAAGTTATGTTAATTGATTTTTTTTATGGGTTGGGGGAAATGGGACAAACAGAAGCATAAAAGCAAATAAAAGCCCATCACTGACCATCTTATAAAGCTATTAAAACAAACACTTAGCAAACATGCACCTACATATCCACCATACATGGGAAATCATAACTATTCATTTGAAGGTTTGATTATGCCCACTTCAGTCTATTTCACTTCTCTTTTAACTTGATTTAGCCCAGCTGTTGTTTTTTTAGCTGCTAAATGCTTTATCGTGTTCACTGTCTCACAGTATTATCATTGTATCACTTCCTATTTTGTTGGTATGAAAAAAATGTGTTGAATGTGGCCAGACAAATGGTTGAGTGTGAGCAATTTAGGCTAAAAATGGCTAATTTCAGATAGGGTTTAAATGTTCCATCATAGTCTTTGTAGAAAAGATGGACATAGCCAATGTGGAGGTGCTTAGTGTGCATTATCATTGACAACTGCGAGCTGCTTACAGCTTTTCATTTCTGTTTCTAGTCGACTCAAATAAAAACATTGTCAGCCTTTCGAATTAAAGTTGATACATTCTGCCTTCTCCACACTCTGGTGTTCTTAGCTTGATTTACTCCTTCTGATCAGTGTGCTGGTGGTCATTTTAAAACTCATCCCACAATCAAACAGATGTTATGCCCGGAAGAGGCACGTTTTAGTCAAATCAACACTGCTACACTCTGATAACTACATGCTCCAAAAACAAAGATTTACAAACTGATGCATGACATCGGGGTGGCTTAATTCAATATCAGCCACAGGTTCTCATAAATTGTTTTATAATAACATAATAATAACAACTTCAGCTTACCATTGGTGAGGCTTTCTGCTTCTGGTGTGGCTGAATGAAATTTTGGTAAAGTTGCATCCCAAACTGAAACATGAAACAAGATGAACATTATACTTTTGAATCAAAATATTTATTACATGCCAACTTTGACATCATTTCATGGCAGTATTGCTATAATAGAACTGAGCAGGAACAAATAAGACTTTTGTGCTTCACTGTATTTTATTTATGGAGCAGCAGGAGTGACTAATGCTTTAAACAGTTTCAGCAGATATCCAGACAATGAACACATGCTGCTTCTATCAAGAGTGGGAGTGCTAATCCAGCATCACTCAATAGTTTCCCTTGACCTCCTCCAAAAGCTAAATCTGATTCTAGCACTGACTCAGCATTCCTCCCGCTAGATATCACCCAGAGTTATTCATCAGCAAGCCAACCTTTAACAAGCGTATGGCTGTGATCCAGCAGGTCTTCGTCTGCTCATCATCCGCACAAAGCAACTTCAAGTCTCGAACTGAACTGCACTTTGTAGACTGGGGCGAGAAGTTACAAGCAGAAAAAATAGTTCAATGTGCTTTGAGTCAGTACTTTACTTCTGCTTCTTTTGCACAGTTCTAACAATGATCTTTTTCATGATAACAAGCCCTGTCAACACTGCTTAAAGAAAGCAATAATACCTTGATACAGAAGGCAAACTCTGTGGGCGCACTATGTAGTTTCTTGGCTGACAACACAGTGTAAACATCACTATCGCTGAAGTCAGCGAAGAACTGGAGATGCCTTGGTTCCTATGAGAAAAAGAGAATCGATAATAAAACAAAAGTACTGTTTAGGTATAAATTTAGGTGCAAAATATGAAATCAGACATAAAATGGTCTCTAACGCCAATGCTTTTAAAACTGGTGTTCAATATTTGAGAAACAGACATGTGTCAGCATCTGAGGCTCTTATTTCATTTTACAATATGTCATCACTGAAAAAAAAGAAAAAAAAATAGAACAAAACACAAAGGTAATTGTTTTTATTTCCTTTTTTTTTAGTAATTGGTGGGATACATTTCTGCCAAGCATAAAATATAAATCTAATATTTCTATTTAAAAAAAAAAGACATGTTATCAGTCATTCTGGCCATGGTGAGCTTATAAATCTTATGGAAAAATGTAGACATATTGACAGCATCAATAGCTACATTGTGCCAAAGATAACTCGCTAAGTTGATAAAGCTCAAAGACTTCCATTGTTCTGCTTTCATGTGACACACTGTTCCCACTTCCTTATTTAAAGTAATGCCTCAGCCATTAGTGTCTGTGCTGACTGACTAGCAATGTGTTTGACCACGACGCCAGATGAATAGTAAACACACTGGAATAAAAGCAAGCGCCCTTCCAAAGCCTCTCTGCACTTGAAGACAAAAGGTTACTGTTACTGTAGGAAATGAAAGCAGCTGAAAAGCAGTTGCACTGGTGTGGCTAGTGCTCAGGTATAAGCTTAATTTGTCAGCAGTATTGAGAGTACTGTTTCAGCTTGGCTGCTATGCCAGCTGACCTAAGGAAAATCAAGCTCAACCTGTTCCATTGCCCTTTCAGAACATGGTTAGGATGTATCCAGAGGATGAACTGGGGCCCCCATAGAGTAACAAATAGAGGGCTAGGAGGAAGTTTTAAAAAACATGAAGACAAATATTCACTTTTCCTACTGGTCTCACATATTTCAATCCTGTTCTTATCTAATAAGTGTGTAAATTGAGGGTATCTAGATCAATTACTGTATGCACAAATCATGTTAAAGCAATGTATTGCACACAGAATGGTTTTGGAAGAGGTTTTGATTTTTTTTTATCTTTTCATTCATGTACTAACCTTGGACGTCCCCTTACTGGAGAAATAAATCCCCGACCTGCGCAAGACAAAATAAAACTTCTTCCAAGACTTCCTGCTTTGCTCTTTGGCATGGAGGTACCCATGGATCTCTGGACAAGTGCTGGATTTGAGAAAGGTCTGTGTTGGGTAGAGATATATTTGTCCATAGATGGGCATGTTCAGTTAGTTATCAAGAAAACTATTGGCAATCAAAAGCAGATAGAGTGCACTATAAACAGAAAGAACTTGACACCTCTATAAGCTCAGAGTGATCCACCATCCCATTGGTTTCCGTGGATATGGAGACCATGTTATCTGGGAAAAAGTCCTGTGAAAATGAGAGTGACATCCATGATTACAACACATTTAAACTTCTTCAACTCACATAATTGTGGGACTGTGATGGCGATTTTCCATTTCATGATATTGAACGGTTCAGGCTGTAAGTATTGCATAACTAATGCCCACCGACTCGAAGTTACAAGTGAGTCGAACAGATACTAAACTGTGATTCGGAATACAGTCCAGAGCTCTGATTTGTCAGAAAGAGTCATCACCTGTGGGCATAAACATCTCTACAGCAGCGCACAATGACACACTGCTTTGTTCAATGAAGTCATTTGAAAGTCCAGCAGAGAATTTATAAAATAAATTAACAACAACAATAATTTAGTTTTTTCATGGAACACATATTGTGCTCATGATTAATAAATTCATGAAAGTGTTATTCATTTACAGATTGATCTTTGTTTCGCTGCTGACCAGAGCTGAAACAAGCAGTTGTCATGATCATTCTCAAAAGATATTCAAACCCCTCTGAAATAAAAGTCTGCGATAAAGTCAATCAGTACAATAAATAGTCTATGCTCCTCTATACTCCTCACTTGTAAGTAACTTTGGATAAAAGCATCTTTTAAATCAAATTACTGTAATAAACACACACAGTAAATTATTGTCTCGCCTGTGCCGCTACAGTTTCCCAGACTCCACAAAGAGGGAATACTGTCTGTAGTGGAAAACAAAGGATGGAACTTCTGTGCTGGGCAAAACCATACTATATCGTACTATCTACTAGAAAAATGCCATGAGTGGGTGAGTTCAAAAACAGATCATATGCTCGCCTTATACACGATCGTCACTCACCAGGGGTTTTCTGAAGAATTCATATTTGGCATAATTCTTCCTGAAATATAGTCTGCTGTCTGTGTCCATTCCCCCGCCTGATAGCACCTCCATGATAGACTCATGGTCTTCAATAGTTCTCTCTAGAAAGAGCAGAAGGGAAGAAAATGAAAGAAAGGTCTGTACGGATCTAGAAACCATCACTGAGAATTAGGAGCAAAATGGTTTTTTTTGCCAAAGATGCTCTGCTTTGGTAAGAGGATGTTTAAGTTTGTGGAGATATCTAGGAGCACAGTGAGAGTAGCATTGAGGCAAATAAGTCCTTAGATAAATTGCTTACATGGCTATAAATAACATATGCAACATGAGCAGATGAGCATGTAATAAGCATTAAACATTTAATGCTGCGGTGTCACCATAAAGGCTCAAAAGATTGTACAACTGATAATGTTTTCCAACCACTGTTCTCCAGAAAGATGCAGCTTATGTTTGAGGTCATAAGCACGTCAATATGCAGCAACTCTGTACATGTTCCTACATCACAATGTGCTCTGGCCACATCTTGTTGCGGTTAATTTGGCTGCAAATGCTTATAAAAAGGTGATGGTGATGATGGTGAAGGGTGCTATACTGCGGTCTTTCAGACAAGAAATCCAGAGTTTGACAGCAATCTCTTACACTCCTTGTGATTCTTCTGTTTTCTATTGCGGTCTAACCCATGCATGGTTAGGGTTAGAGTAAAAAGTATATGGAAATATGAAAATATGTAGTTCACACTGTCTTAAATGAATACGGGAAAGTATATTTGCCATACAAATGATAGCACAATAATCAATATGGTTAATACAATGGGTCCTCACCACTGAAGGCAATTATTACATGCTTGGTCAAAGCTACTAGATCTCTCTCAAACTAAATCTGGTACCTAAATCTTTTATTTGTTTGTGATGGTTTCACCAAACCAGAACCAAATCAGCAGTGCCAGGCTATGCCAAAATGTAGACCACCCAGCAACCTCCAGTAAAAAACTCAACTACTAAAAAGAACATACGTCTGACTTTCTACATATTTGCCGTGACACAGTGTTTATACTGAGCTTAAAGGTCAGTATAAATAGTAGATATTTTTTCAGTTGTGTGCAACCGTGATAGAAAAAAAAACATACCGTGCAATCAGATTTAAATGTTAAAAGAAAATATTTGAAGAAAAATGCTGTTTTCATGAAATTATTTAAATACATTTTGGAGCTTTTTTAAAGTGCATCAAAATTTGCCTGGAATCATGTAACTCTGAGCATTTGATATAGTGCAGTGGAACCTACTAATGAGATACACCCACAGGTTCAAGACTATGATGTAAACCTGAGAGCTTACACGCTTTTTGCTTTCACATCGCACAGACTACAGTATAAAGGTTATTTCAGCAGAAAACGAAATCTTACCTATTCCAAGATGAGCGAGGTGTTCAAATAGAGTCCAGCTGTGGTCATCAATGCAGTGATTCTTCAAGACAAACAGCTGGCATATATCCCGGGCAGTGACATCAGTGGGAACCTCTACAGCTTTGCTGGTATTATCTTCACTATAAACTTTGATTACCTGAAACAGATATATTTCATCATATTTCATCCAAGCGTCAGGTTAGAACACCGTTCACTGTGTTTATCAGTGTGACACACACACAGTGATAAAGCCTGTTTCCCTCTCCAGCAACACAATATTTAAAAACTTACAGTTGATCAATGCCTTGTAAAGTAGAACATACATGTTTAAGGATATACGACTTGTGCAAATATCTGACACTAACACATGGCTGTATCAAATTTGAACTGATGAATCCAACTGGAACAATTTCTTACTGTTCTGTTCGAGCACACTTTTTAACCATAACATGAGTATATTGCAAAGAAGAGTTTTTGTGAGAAACATAAAAACACACTTCTGACCGCACAGTGTCTAATAAAAGAACCTTTGAATGTTTCCCTGTTTTCTTCTATGCTGCAGTAAAGTCAAAAGAAGTTGTACGACAATACTGCCTCTTAGCACCTGTGCTCTCCTGACTCCACGTTGGGGGTCATCACCACCTCACCTGCCTCCTTTCCCTGCCAATAAAGATTCATGAGGCCAGAGATCACATAGTTCATTCACAAGCAGCTGGAGATAGATAGTAACATAGCTCCAATCCCCTTCTATTCAAACACACACACATATGGCAAGCAGATATCCTACAAAATGCCATGCAAGAGCCCAAAAGTGCTGACTAAATCAAATCAAAATCAAATTTATTTGTATAGCACATTTCATGTACAAACAGTTCAAAGTGCTTTACATAAAATAAAAGCATTGCATAAATGTAATGCTAGCGGGGTTAACTCAGTGTAAGGTTGACGGAGATGGGTAAGAAGGGAGGGAGGTGCAGCAAAGACAAAATAGTTGATGTTTTTGAAGCTGAGCTTGAATAACCTGACTCATTTTGTGAAGACAAAGGAAGACAGAGCTCTTTAAGAGGGCTGAGCTTTGGGTCCTCAAGGAGCCATCGGGAAATGGAAGCCGCTGGAGATGACATCACCTCTTAGTGTAAACCATTTAGTGTTCAATCAGCCCACATGGAGCCTAACAGGAGCTGCGGATGTCTAGCAAAGCCAAATGCCTGAATTAAACAGGTCACTCCACCATCCAGTGTTTATTACAGTTATACAGTAACACTGTAAGCTTAGTGTGTATCTATTTATCTATGTAGATATATCTATATATATATCTATATATGAATGAGTGAGCAAAAACACATCATAGAATAAAAAATTGATTCACTCCACTGCTAGGGATGACTTCATCGCAGGCTTAAATGGATATGGCTCTCTGAGATTTGGCTTAATAAAATCACTCAGGCATCACATTTCTCCTGGAGCAGGCTGGGTTTTGATAGTGAACAAGCAGCCCCTTTATAAAGCACTAGCACAGCAGACGTACATAAACTTTAAATTGCTTAACAAAACCCAAGTCAGTTTTATACAGTGCTTAGTTTGGAAGGCTTGAGGACACACATCTTCTCATGACATGAGGAATGCAGCGATGCACAATCATGGTGTAAATTGTTACTACATCTCCATTACTCTTTTAAGAAAAGGAAGAACAAAAGACCTACTTACTTTACTTTCACCATAAAAAACAAAAGTTTAAAGATAAAAAAAAGTGCAAACACACCAAAGCTGACTATTGGAGGAAGTGAGGAAAAATGGATGAAGGGTGCGAGCAAGATAAAAAAAAAAAACATCGGGTTGGATTTTACTGCTGGAGAGAGCTCACAGAAAAAAGAGGTTGCAGAGTGTTTTGTTTTTTGAATGTGAGTATTTTTGGACTTCTCAAAAATCCTACTTTTATTTCAGCTGTACCTATATATACTGTTGGTTAGTTAAGCATGCAACTAAAGTTCTTAATATGATTAGTGTGAAAAAAATGTCTCAATTTGTAAAGTAATTGAAGTTGGCAGAAATAAGTCAAAGGAAACCATTTCACTTATTAATGAAGGGTGTAGGAGTAGAAAGTGAACCGTGTATAAGAATCTCGATCATGAACTTGTTTATATAGTTTGTTGCATTTCACTGGTGCCTTTTGCATAGCTTATAAAACGGCAAATGATGCAATATTTTTAGCTTTGTTCATTTCAAACAGCTCTCAAAAGGTATGCATTATTGTTTTGACAAATCCAAACTGAGATTTTATCTTTTAAGTTGGATCAAAACGGGAATGGTCAGGCTCTCTGACAACAGGATCTACATACAAGCAACATTAATATGATGCCAACTATAGTACTTATCTAAAGAGCTGTGTCACATAAGTGAGGGGTGAAACAGGGGGCAGAGCAACAGAACATTACGTGCTGTAAAGCCAGTCTGGACAAGGCAGAGTAAATCCAGATACTTACTATGCAGCACTAAATATAGTCTCATTGAACATAAACTCCTCTATTAGACCTTCTTATCTCAAGGACAGGACAGTGTGTGCCATTTTGCCAATTAGCCTCCTAAGGTTGAACCTTGAAGTGCTCTCCCACAGCTGTGACTCTGTCGCTGAGTGGTGATGAGAAGTTGGCCTACAGCCTTGACTAAGAAAACCACCAGAATCATCCTCGCATTTCTCCACTGTCATAACACTGGGAAAACTGACAGTTTCAGATTCATTTAGGGCTTTCTTCCTAAAGGCCAGACCAGGTACCACTTATGCCAACTATTAACGGTTGCATTGCCAGCTGCTCAATACTACAACCCACTCAGTACTAGGATCTACCGGAAAGTAAAAGCCAGACAGTGCAATCAGCAGGACATGAATTACAACAACAGGCAAATGTTATCTAGCAATACTGATAAGCAAACTGTGAAGTTAGTTGCTGCTTTACATATTGCAACGGCTGCACAGTGTGGGTTCTTGTATGGTGAGCAAAAATGATTTGGCTTTGCTTTCATTTGGGATGTCCATACATTTTTCAGACGAGAATGTATTGATAATGTATCAGCTTGGGAGTCGTATCAGTTTCCTGCTTTGTAAGTAATCTGGTGAGATAGCAAGGTGTTTGCAAGAAAGGAAGCAAGAGTTCAATTAGCCATTGGAAGTAAAGGAGCCTTTTTGAAGGGAACAGGTTGGAGTTTCAATTTAATTTGACCATTTTCGTGAAAATCGGAAATCAAGCATCACGCCACAGAAAATGCAACACCACCTATAGTGTTAAATCTTGAGGGCTTCACTGGCTTCCCTTGTTCAGGACTTCAGCTCCTCATTAAAGAAGATGATACAATTGATATATATGGCATACATTTATGTTCCTGTGAGAGTAGGCTGGTGTGTGGGATTAATCTCCCTCTGGAACTTTCAAATAACATCTTTGTTATTAATGTGCCATTAATTGATCACAACAATAAACGCGTTGAGTTTAGTTTTTCTGTGACTTTTTTGTAAATTCAAAGGTTTAAACAACTAGAACTTGTCCAAGTAAAGTATTCTGAATGAAACAAGAGCATTATTCATGTAAATAAATTCTTCTGAAAGTTCGAAACAATAATGAGTCTTTATACACCATTGCGGTCACATGAGCTTCAACCTCATCCAGTGCCATCTCAATAGCAACTTAAATTTAGAACAAGAACAGAAGGCAGCAATTGAGTTGTTATACTGAGAGAAAAAAAACCTGAATATTAAGGAAATACCATAGAAGAAATCCATGTTAGATTCCTACCCGCTTCTGCAGACAAAGTGGTGTGATGGCAGGAAGGGTGACTCTTCTCGCATGGAAATTCATGCTGTTGCTTTACATCCACAATCAACTAAGAGATGAACATCCATAAATAATAACTGAAGGTACAAATTATAGCCGTGATGATATCAATAATTTATTCATGCGTTAGAATTTAACACAAACACATTTTTCTATATTGTTACCCTAATGTATCCTATAGAAAGCCCTTTAAAGTGTGCTCCCTCAGAGTGCAAGTGTGAGAAACTAAGGCATGTTGCCTCCCCACAACACAAACTCCTCCTTTGTCCTTGAGAATGTAAAATCTTTTT
The DNA here is from genome assembly GCF_027942865.1 of Odontesthes bonariensis. Classification (NCBI taxonomy): domain Eukaryota; kingdom Metazoa; phylum Chordata; class Actinopteri; order Atheriniformes; family Atherinopsidae; genus Odontesthes; species Odontesthes bonariensis. The sequence goes on along the minus strand of NC_134517.1, from coordinate 22,477,506 downwards.
TCCTTTTTTTCTACTTTTAGAAAGAGAGCTCCAACAAACAAAATAGAGAAAAAAGAATTCTCATGACAAACAGAGCTGAAATATACAGTACAAGGCCAGAGGGAGCTTAAATACTTGTATTAAAAGTAACAAAATGATAAAGTAAGACCCAAACAAAGGAGCTGAAGATTTAACATGTATCAGAGTGTTTCTGCTGACTTTGTCTCCAGACAAAACAAAGTTTTTTTTCAGGTTTCTGATACAAAATACATTTTACAAAACAAACATTCTTGAGCATAATCATAAAAATCTTATTCAAGTTTCTATTCTTTATGAGAAATGAAAATTTACAAAGATGATCACTGAAAGAATTGTAAAACTCAACCCCATTAACCCACCAGCTAGATGTAAACCAGGCCTCAGATTTCTCGCTAATTCCTTTATTTCGAATTATTTTTCAAAATAGCATTCATTGATTAATCTATTAACTATGATGGTGATTGTTACATTGAGTATTAGTATTAGCAGCATGTGTTGTCCATTTGACATCCTGTGCAGCACACACAAAAACACACCCACAGTTAAGAATTCGCCAAAACACTCTCATGCAGACATGTGAGTTTAAACTATCAGTGTGTTCACAATGTGATTCACATATGAACCGTGTTAGTCATATAATTATTATTCAGCTTTCTGCATTTCAGGGGACACTGATTAACACAAATATGTGCAATACAGTGAAATGTTATAGATTCTATTTTTCTTCTAGGCTTCTTTACTGACTGTGTCATGTGTTTCCATAGTCTACTGTAACTTGTTAATATCTAATTCTGAATATAGAGTAACTTTGCATGATTTATATGCTGCAGTAAGGGATTTATTAAATGTCATGCCAATGAACTACCAAAAAAAAGAAAAAAGGAGAAGGAAAAGAGACAGATAGAGAGAAATGTGTATGTCGTTTACCAGAAAACGGTAAAATAAAACAACAATTTTGATGGTGCGTCAGTTTAAAAAAAACCTCAAAATGTTATGTTCCCCAATGAGCTTCCTTTATTCACAAACCAGCATCTTGATTTATACAATTTCGTTCACCAGTGTATAAAGCATAAAATGTAACAGAACTTGCTCACACACAAAAAGGGCACCCACAATTTCACAGTATTGACGCAATGAACCCTTAAAAGAATTGTTTGTGAATGCAATGAACCAAGGGGTTTTGATAAAAAAAAAAAAAAAAAAAAAAACTGTCATGTAAAGTCTGATTCTACTGGTTACATAACTCTTTATTCCCTCTACTTTTTCTAGTCTCCTTTAAATGTGTCCAGTTCCAGTCTAGATGAAAAGGTTAGCTTCTCCATCATGTAAACAGCTTGAACAAAGAACATCTAAAGGTGTTCAGGAGTGTCTGGTGACAGGCTGTACGCAATAGATCCTTTTGGCCCTTTGGGATGGGGGTTGGGATCTCTGTGGATTAGCGTGTCTTCTCACAGATGCCATCAGATTTTAGACAGTTTGAAGAACACCTCAGACTCTTTTTACGTTCCCCAAGCCATTGCTAAGGAGCGTTTGCAGGGACCGCTGTCATCCTGCTGTGGTCAGATTTCAGTCATGGTATTGTTGTTTACAATAATGTCAGTTACCCAAAATATGCACCCTGCAATGAAAATGGTAATGATAATTAGTTTGCCCCCACTTCAATACACTTTATTGTGATGCCTGTAATCATGGAACTAGACTGCAGTATTGCAGCCATTTGACAATATGCACAAAGGCTTGTGAAAGTGCTTGTGAAAAATAATCAGATGCTGTGAAGAGCAGATGTAATTTCAATATGGCTATTTGTGTATTTAGAAGAAAGAAACAATCCCAGACATCGAGAGAAATGAAATGACCACATATCTACAAACTCATTTGGCCCCACTATTTTGAGGCTAAATATCTGGTTAATTTCAAAATAATGTGCGTATTCATTGCTTTCTAAACTACCTATAGTTTATGCGTTTTTGTTATTAACCATAGACAATATATTATTTGTGCTGAGAAAGCTGTCTGAATATGAATACTCTGACTCACTCAGCAATCTAGAGGGGTGCCCCACATAGATAAAGCAGCTACATTGTAAAACTTCTGAAATCTTTGAAAACTTATTGCCAAAAGTCAGATTACTGCATTTCAACCCATAAATAGGTCCTAAACTGATTTATATCCTCTAATTAGTAAATGGCATTATATTTACCTTCACAAAACTAAGCATGTAGCAAAATTGGGCTGAACTCATGAGTGAACTCATGAGAACAGACAAGGAAAGAAGAGCCTCCCACAACAGGCTTCATCTTTATCTGGAAACACAGCACACTGACTTGTGAGAGTACAGACAAGTAGACGCTGCTAGTTATCACACAGCTAAAATGAATAGGAATTAATGGAGCCAGGATGATAACAGAGTCTCCACAACTCCCATAACAAAGCCAGCTCCAGACACATTGTCCTTGACAATAGCTGATTCAATCAAGACCCCTCTGCAGGCTCTGTCAGAGTAAGACAGCAACCAGAGGTGCGGTGGTCCGAACAGACGAGTGACAAATTAAAGGAAAAACTTGAACCTTTAACCCCTACAGTGACGGGATCTGGTGGCTCTGTTATGCTGTGGGGGACATTTTGCTGGCATGGTTTGGGTCCCTATTTTCTATTAGAGGAGTGGCTCGCTGATGGACATCTGTGGGATAATAAGGATACAGCAAAGTTTTACATACTTGTATAGTCAGTGACAAAGTGCCGTGAAGCTTGTAAGATGACAAACCATATAAGAACAGGAACCCAACACATTACTAAGAAACTAAATTGTATATTGATTTTTCCTGTGGGCTGCACGGTGGTGTGGTGGTTAGCACTGTCGCCTCACAGCAAGAAGGTTCCGGGTTCAACACCCAGCTGGGGCCTTTCTGTGTGGAGTTTGCATGTTCTCCCCGTGTATGCGTGGGTTCTCTCTGGGTACTCTGGCTTCCTCCCACTGTCCAGAAACATGCATGTTAGGTTAATTGGCATCTCTAAATTGTCCTTAGGAGTGAGTGTGAGTGTGCATGGTTGTTTGTCTCGTTTGTCTCTATGTGGCCCTGCGATGGACTGGCGGCCTGTCCAGGGTGTACCCCGCCTCTTGCCCATTGACTGCTGGGATAGGCTCCAGCCCCCCTGCGACCCGACCGACGGATTCAGCGGTATAGATAATGGATGGATGGATGGATTTTTCCTGTAATTTGTCACCTTTCTACGTATGCAGGTATATATTTCAAATTGTACCTACATTGACGGAAATTGTAGGTGGGGACAGAGGGGACTAATACATCGCTGTAAATAAATATTTTTTACATGAATCCATGAAATACATCTTGGGTACCCATGCTAATCGCTGACTCAAAATAACTGGGCTGGAAAGTTTTAAATGTCTGGGCCACTCCCCCTCTAATTTCACAGTAGTGGTTTGGTCCTGTCCTGGCCCCTCCCCTTCCGCCTCTCTTCCTCACACCACTGACAGCTTTAGCTCTGCATTGCAATGCGTGCCATTTCCAGCTGTAATGAATTACTTTGTAAAGGCTAAGTTAAGACAAAGGATGTATCAAAAATTAATTAAAAAAAAAAACGTAGAGTAAAACATGTTACACTTGTAACCAGAGTTTATTTCTCCTCCTCTATGAAAATGTAATTTAATCACGTGTTTCAGTCCGTGTCTCTATGTAGCCATGTGTGTACACTCTTTTTCTTTCTTTTTACCTATTTCAAGCAGTTTGGTTTGTTAGAAAGTCCAGACTTTTGTCTACGATATTGTATCCTTGGTTTAATCAAACATGTGTGTTTTCCTACCCAAAACCTTGCCTGTAACGGACAATGAGTATATCATTTCTCTGAAATAATCTTTATCTTTACTTACCCGAAACAGTCAAGTTTTAAGCATGTTCTTTTTTCTTACTGCTTATTGAAGGTTCCACTTCTGTTATTTTGTTTACAAATGTTGAGATAATGATTTCCATGAAAGACAACTAAACACAAAAAAAGTCTTTGTTGAAAAAATATTAGAAAATATTAGATAGGTTTCTAGTTTGTTTCCTAATATTCTGAACTTTTACACATAGACTGAACAATTGAAATGTGCTCTATCAGAAATCTGTATCAGAAATATTAAACCTCATATACAGTTAGGAAACTGCTGTTTGCCCTGTCAGTGTTTAAGATATTTGTTTTATGGGTGTCTATTTGTTAGGCAGCTAAGGTCAGTTGACATAGCGGAGAAAACAAAAAGAAACATCTTCCAGTCTGTTTTCAGCGCACCACAACAAGTAACCAAATGGACACTAGTGAAACTGTTTAATAAAGAAGAAAGCAACTCAGAGAACAGAGCTGGGCTCAGACACACATGGACAACCAGAGAGTTTCATGTAAGTTTGTAGATCTTTTATGGGTGCTGAGAAATGTGTACTCGGATTCTATGAAATAGGTGGAAGATTCAGAGTCAACCAAGAACCCGAGACTTCAAATGACAGCACAGCATACAGAAAAAAAATGAATGATGATAAATCTATAGAGCTAATAGTTCCCCAATCAACATTTGCTTCTGTCTATTATCCCCAACATTTTAAAGGAAATATTGACCTACGTGTATCTAATGTATCTCTATGCATGAGGATTATCTGAAAACCTATCTGAAAGTCCCAGAGATTGCAATCAATACCTATGTGGTAGAGCAAATTCTCATACTTTAAAACTCCTAAGATTTAGAATTAAAATCCTGAAAATTCACAGTACATACGTTCATACCTGGCAGTAATATGCAAACGCACATGCATCTTGAGTGGCCGCTTGTGATATGATCTAAGGTGCCCAGTCTATGTGCAAAAAAAAATGCTGCCTGTGTACCACAGTCAGCTCTCAACTAAGAAACTAAAAGGGCATCAGTAAGTCTTCTAATGTTTCTGAAAGATCACAAATGCATGAAATGACCTGAACTATAAAAAATGTTTGCCATTAACATCCCTCAGATTTGCCTGAATCAGTTGAAAAAAAGTTACAGGGTTAAAGGAGCATGAAATAGAATATTTATGATCCGACAAACCTCGGTTTCAGTACACTTGTGCTGACTCAAAACACATTTAATTAAGCTGTTAAACTCTCTGCAGATAGTCTCCAAAGCAAGATTGCGAAAAAAAATCTACCCGCAGTAAACAGCAGCTTTACTTCCAGTAATGCATCCATGGACTGTGTGCACCTTGTATTGCATAATAACTCAGTAATCCCCTTGTTCTGATGCTTCACTCTAAGTTCTGCCTATTGACCTTAAAACAACACTTTTAAGGAGCACTCTGTAGAAATGAATGTAAATGACGAGCAGGAGGTTGTCTGTTAACGACACATTCTGAGAGTTTGGGTTCCACTTAGAATGTTTTTTTTTTTCAGAACTCAGAAGAGGGGAGGAAACATCATAATGATACTCTAATGCAACAGGGGGTCCGCGGAGGTACTGCAGGGGTGGTCGCGAAATCTTTGATTGATTAGACGATTTTTAACTTTTTTTTTTCTCACAAATTGTGTGGAAACGTGTGCCATCCGCAGATGGTTTGAGGATTCATTGTCCCATCTACATGCATGTTTAAAGTTAAAATCTGTGGATCATTTGAATAGCTCAGTGTTGTATGCAAGATGTTTGTTTATAAATGGCAGTGGCACGGCCACCCTGTACCTTGCACATGTTTAAAATAAAAACATGAATATATTAACCTGTGTATTATTTGAATCGCTTAGTATTGAATGTATAATAACCGAGTAGCTATGTTTATACACGGTTTATACACTAGGCGCCGTTAAATATGAAACACAATTGTATGCCATATAAATAGTAGGGGGGTCCCTGCTCCAACTCTCCATCAGTTTGGGGGTCCCTGGCCTGAAAAACGTTGAAGACCCCTGCTCTAATGGTTGATTTTCTAGAGTTACATCAGGGTGGGAGGTGGTTGTTCAACAGGCGCCAGGACATATCTCTGTTCACGCGGGTAAAGAATGTGGCCATTCATGTTCAAGAACACCTTGGCCTGAAAGATTGGATCTGAATACATCTTCTGTTCACGCCAAGTGTGTATTTAACTTTCTCCACCTTTGTTTGGAGGAAACCAGGATGCATGTTAATAACAGTTCTGAACAATGCCTTTGTCGTCAACTTTTGCCACTCGGTATCATCTATCAGTAACTATTGTAACAATCTTGCAATCTTTCAAAAGGAAAAGCAACGAGAATCCAGTTGTTAGTTATGAGAGGGACTGCAGTTTAATATACTATGTTTTTGTTTTTTTATGCTCTAATCAAATCAGATCTGAAGCAACTTCTGAACATGCGTGTTCCTGTCTAAAAGAAAGTGGAGAAGGACTGTTGTATAAGAAACTTAACTTGGACAACATTTAATGAAGATAGGCCATGTTTTATGTTCGCGGTGTTTGTGAAAGGGTGTGTGCTTATAAATGTTGTATCACTCTCACACTTTGATCCCTGCTTGTTGGCATCTATACAAGATCCTAGTCGGCAGGTGCCTTTCCCTAACAACACAGCACCAATGCAAAACCATATCACATCTTTGGGTATTTGGCAAAGGCACCTGAACTTGAGATTAATGAAATATGATCACAGTGTTATCATATGCTATGATCAACCATCAGGAAGCAAGATAAATGGAAAAAAAAACATGAAACATATATATGAAAAACCAACGAGACAGAGATATGGAGAAAAATAAGGGGACTCTGTGTTCAGCTCACACCAGATGACTTCCTATATATAACACAAACGCTGTTTGGCACAAGGACTGAAAGCTATGTGCGAGGATTAAAGAACATGACTCCCCTGATTCTAATTACTCAACTTTTTTATTTAACCGCTGCGTTGTAATCACTGACACAAGTTGAGGAGATGCTTAAACCCAGTAATCTCACAATCCATTTTATTCCTTTCATAGAAAACATTAGATGTGTCATATCTTAACCAGCAAACTTAAAATATCCTTGGTTTTCATTTCAGAGGTCTGTTCATGTTATGGTACAGTGTAACCTAAACTAAGTTGTCAGTTTGTCATTAGTATTTCTAAGGAGTACAGCTACTACTACACAGAGGGCAAAAGAATATTTGGAAGACAAACTTCAATTGGCTAAAAATACTTTAAGTTGTCATAGTGACCTAGACACAGCCATGTTAATCTCTCAGATAAATGTCATGTTAGACACTGACATTGCGTTTATCAATAAACATTTAACTTTTGATGGACTTTAACACTGTTGCTGCGGAGGATTTTTAATTTTAATTTTACATTTAAATTTTAAGGTTCTGAATTGAATTGAGCGTTTTTTCTGGTTAATGTGAGAATATTCTTAGGGCAAAGAGCAGGGTTGTCATGTGTGGAGGACTGAAGATAAAAAATGTTGAAAAAATAGAAATGGCTCAGTAAATGAAATAATATACCAATATATACGATAAAATAAATAAAAAACATTACTTGTGAAAGCTAAAGCAAAGAGTTCCAATTTACTTCTGATGTGTGATGCATGCAGCATAGAGGAGGCTGGATAATCTTTTAGACTGACATCAGTTTCCTTTCTAAATCTGAGCGGCTCACTAAATGACACATTTTTTATTTAAAGGTGCTAGAAAAAATGCCAGGAGTTTTTGAGTTGGTATTGGTATTGATTTCCATAACGTGTCTCCTTTGATATCCAGCAATGGGATTTTTTTCAGACAGGTGGAATTTGTTCTATATTATCCTGAATGGTGGTGGCAGTGGATGTTTATTTATAGAATCATCAATTATTTATGATCTTGATGTTAAGGTGGCAGCATCATTTCCTGGATCTGTGAGACTGGAGTAATAGACTGAGGGGTAAGTTATTAACACTGATTTCTTTCTATAATGACAAATGGAATAGTGGGGTTTGCAATCTTGCAAATATTTCTAGCATCATCATATCGTGTTAAATACTCTGTGCTTGTTTCAGTCATGCCTGTGTCTGCCTTAAATCTTGAAGCCAAACGTATTATAGGGCATGCTCTGTAAGGCTGTTGATTTTTTTTAAAAAGCGAGAAATACTCTGATATTTAAACCAAGTGAGAAAACAATTCTTCTTCTGTCAAATTCATCTGAGCATTGTGGGTCTGAGATATATAATGCTAGCATGCTCATTAGCCAGCTAAAGTAACAATAAAACCTAGGAAAAGTAAGTCCTGTGACATCAAGTCTACTCTCAACTCAGCATGACAGGAGGAAGTACTGCTATCCAAAAACAAGAGTGTGAAAAGAAAGAGTGGAAAGAAAGAGTGTGTATGTATGAAAGAGTCACTGAGTACAACCATGACTAAAGCTCTTGACGAGCAACAGCTGGAAAGCTAGATGGCTGGCGAAAGGGGTTACAAGCTAGCATTTGTTTTCAGCCCTATCAAGAAGTTTCTTAAATGATCACAAATGTCGTAAGCCAATGCATGTACAACATTATTTAGAAATTTATTTTTCTGGTGGCTGTGGTTGACAGAAAAACTAAAAACTTGTTCACATTTTGATCATGACTATGTGGCTTCATTTTAGTAATGTGTTATGACACTGCAAACAAAATGCCAACAGCAGACAAAAGAGATTATATAGATCCTCAAAAGTGAAATAGCTTTGAAAATCTTTGTATTATAGAGGTATCACACTGACATCGCAGCTAGTTTCCTTGCTCATTAATCTTAACCTGTCTCTTTAGAATATCATTATTTTCAGATAATAAAGACTGATGGGAAAATTACAGCCCAAAAAGACTTGGAGGGCAATTTTCCATTGCAGAAAAGATCGGATGGTGGGTGTGGGGACAAGTGCTGCACATTTGGAACAATGATGTCATTGGTTTCTTAAGGGCCTCTGAAAGGAGGTCATAACCTTGTCCCACAACGAGTGTGACATAAAAACAGCTGTTCAGTCTGACATACTCCCTTTGTCTTCTCAAGAATGTTGGTGAAAAGACCAAGTAAGGGGCTGTCAAGCCCATGAGGTGCAGACTTCATCAGCAAGATACATAAGGATCACTTTAAGATTTAATTACAAGGAAACCGCATGGTTTTAGAATGAGGTCAATTGGTTATGATTGTTCCCCTTCACTGTGAACCTTGGGTATTATTCTCATATCAAAGAAATCAAAGAAAATATCAAATCCTGGCATATCCTTAATCTATCTTCACATTTGGTTGGAAGGTGCAGGAGAATCTATAATCACTCTGTAATTTCTGATGTGAGTGCTTTAGGTGCATCAAGAGGAAATAGAGTTGAAGGGTTCATTTGAGACAGAAAGATAATCAAGAGATATTATGCATGCAAAAGAACAGATACTGGTTTGATTGAACTCTTGTGTACTACTAACAGCAACAGAAAGCATAACCCTCCTGATTTATTTCAATCTTCGCAGCCACACATGAGCACAGAGAGTTCTAATGCTGCAGATAGTCAGTAGTAATTGCAGAGCTCTGTAATTAAGCTTTACAGGGAGTCTTTACTTTAAGTTGCACTCTGCTGCTACAAATACAAACTCAAATATATTATACACACAGACAAACCACAAAGATACTGAAATCAACTCAAGCTCACAGTATAGGGATCCACATCCAGGAAATATTTTGTGGTTGGCGAGTCAAACTAACAGCCCAGGAAAATCTATAGACAAAATCACACTGAAAGTTATGCACCCATAATTGTCACTCGAGCTTTCCAAAATAATGAATATGCCGACTGTCCATTCCAAGCTGAGGATCCCCTACATTACAAAACAGTATGTGCAAGTTGTTAGTGGAGTAATCTATGTCTAGCACGTCTAATCTAGCATGTACAGCAAAATAAGACCCATCTCCATTGATGCACATCACGTATTTCCCCTTTGTCAGGGATTCTTAACTTCATGCTGCAACACACAAGGTAGTTATCCCCCTTAGCACTGTTTGTACAGGGTTAACATTGTAAATTGGTGTATTTTTAGTCAAACGTGATCTTTTCTAAACTCTGACCGTGTAGTTTAGGTTTCTAAACTGAACTAAGGTTTCTGCTAAACCCAACCAATCGGTGAGGGAGCGCAAGACAGGAACATTTGATCAGACAAAACTCACAAAAAATGACTACAGTCTAAACTACTGTAATTAAAAGCCCTTGGACTTAGTCCGTCACCACTCCAGCTTCCCGGTGCTCCATCATAAGGAGGCATTTGATCCCTACATCAAATATCCTTGATAGTTTGTAGCAGTAAATATGCCAAAAATCCTCCTCTACATACGTCAACTAAAAACAGTGAAAAGAGTTAGGGTCTGTGTCCACAAACAACAGTTTTAATTTTTAGAGTTCTTCTCTTAAGCCCTTATTGCTTCTAGGTAAACCCCCAGGGTGGCATTAGTTTCTATGACTCCATTATTAAGAGGGCTTATATCGAAGGTCCTGCCCCTCTCTTGATCTTGTAACAGTGAAAGAGAAGCAACTTTAACGAACACGGTGGTGTTTCGAAATGTGTTTTTGATTGTTTTGGGGTTTTTTACACTAAAAGGGTTTTCACCTCTTTCAAGGTAACATTTAGTCTAAAATGAACTTTAAGGAATTGAGCAGAACGTCTGGTATTGTTATTGTGAAATTGCAAGAGAGTGAAAAGGCAACAGCAGGCAAGAGTGAGGAAACCACTGACTGATTATAAAAGTAAAGAAAAAAAAATCATGTAATAAATAGCAGCCAAAAGTGTCTCAACATCTAAACCAGAGTGAAGGCTTTCCAAGCACTGGTAGGTACTTCCCAGCATTTAGTGCATGATAATCACACACCCTGTGCTAAAACAAACAACAGTGCTGTGGGCACTATGCCAGGTATTTCTTGGGTAAACCATGAAGTTATCTTGTTTCTAATGTAAATCTACAGGTGGTAAAATAACTTATAACTTAATAATTTATTTGTATTATCCATTTTTAATTTGGTTTAGTTGCCATTGTTTGTAGGTAGAAACCTGCATTTCCATGAGTATTACCATGTTGATTATTTTAGCATGCTGACATAGCATTTTTTATCTCACTGCCTTCACTTTACATACTTGTAAAACCGGTCCAACCAGCAACATGTCCTGAAGTTACAATCGAATCTAAAGTCAAACACTGTAACTTTTAAAATGTCCTGCAGTTGTTTTCTAACTCAATTTCAATTTGCTGTCAGTGAATTTGCTTGCCTCGGGCAACAAAGGCCTTATTCTGTCAAATTTGTGCTTCAAGTTCTGTAAATGGGACACTCACCTGAGTTGCACTACTTTTGGTCCATGGTAAAAAAGATTCAGAGACGAGGGGGGAGAGGGCTGAGTGGAGAAGATCAGGAACGGGGTTTCTAACAGGGGAAGATAAGGACTCCTCTCCCTCTTTAATGCTCCTGAAGAATAACAGCACAGATATAAGAGGGATGGAAACATCTTACGTCAAAGTGTGTATGAGATTCTTTAGTTTTCAAAATTGCCACTTAGGTTAAGCTGAATTTCCAAATATATATACATGTAAATACATATACATATACATATATATATATGTATATATATATATATATATATATATATATATATATATACACATATATATATATATGTGTGTATGTGTGTGTGTGTATATGTATGTAAAATTATCCCTGGACTGAGTCCACTGTGATGAAACAGAAGAATGAAGCAGCTGATAAACACTTTGACAGAAACAGTCAGTCTTTACACTGACCCCCCTCCCTCTTTATGAACAAACTGACACACCCACTCAATAACAGATTTTGATAAGACGGCAGTTCATGTACTCGGGCGCAGCCGCTGATTTTACTACTATAGTAAATGGGCAGAGCTTGGGCAGTTTGTTGAAGAGACGGAGAGAAAGTATATTCTCTTGCAATAAATTAAATAAATAAATAAATGAGCCAATTAATTTTTTGCATGATGTGAAAATATTTTTCCAATATGTAGCTTCACTCAACAATATAACATAACAATGCAACAGTCGTTTTTCAGCATAAAAACATGTGTGTGTATTTTCAAGGATAGAAGTTGTATCATTAGTTTTAAAGCTATAATCTATTCACTGTGATTTGGTGTAGAGCTAAACAGGTCAACAAAAATACGTTTGCCAGATGATAATGTGAGAAAACTTCACCTCATAGTTTCACTCCTCTTCTACTGAGTCAACCACTGTCTCACTCAGACTAACCGTCCAGGTCTTTAAATGCAGTGTCAGAGTAAAATATCGCACTTCATCCATAAGTGGTCTAGCCTATCACTGAACAACACCACAGCTTTCTAACAGACATCTCTGATGGCTCCTGCAAATACAAACACTGTGGTATTCATCTGTGGTTCAGCTCACACTGTAGAATGTGGAGCAGAAACCACTTCTTTCATTTAAGTACTTTTATCACGATCGCAATCTATAAATACCCCTGTGCCTTACATAGTATGCGTACAGAAAAATGACTCGTACCTGTTCCCATTGCAGAGCTTAGTCCTGGTCTTCGGAGCATTTGGCGTGAGTAAAGGATCTTGCCACGGGATGAGGGCTGGGCTGGGAAAGCCACTCACATTCCCCTTCCCACTCTGAAAAATCTCTGCTTTCTGTCCGAGGCTTCCAGAAGTGTGTACTTTGTTCAGTGTCTTATTCATATCACACATGTGGGTCGGCTAAATCCAAGGCATCATCTGGAGCAGACAGTGGAGAGGAGCTGTTGAACTGGAGTGTATGCACGGTTGGAGCAGGCTGGCTGGCAGGGCTCCTCAGCTCACAGCTCAGCAGAGTGCACACATGCATACATACACACACTCACACACAAGTCTCTCCAGCTCATCTGCTGCCCACAGGGCTGGCCCTGTGGGGCAAAACGATCCCTCCTATCCAAACATGATCCACCACAATAAAGATATTTTTAACACAATGACTCTCAAAACAACCATCCTTCCTCTGACACATGGTAATTATTAATGATCAACTAGTTTGTTTCTTTTATTTATTTTGTTGATTTTGCTCTTTGATGAATTTGCATTTTCTAACTGGAAGTCAGGATGTGCGCTCTCAAAGAACACTCAAACAAAGACGTTGGTAATGAGTACAGGAGGGCTATAAATCCAACTGTTCTTTTGCAGTGGACTTTGCACAGGGATTGCACTTTAAACTTAGTACACTGTAGTAGGCCTGTGGTTGTAAAGAGTAGCTAGCCCAGCAGATTGGTTGACTCGCTGGCTGTGTCACTCAGTGACAGGCCCCATGTGGGGGATGGTTGGGATGATAACATCATTCTGAGAGGTAATATGTAACAGACCCTGACCAGGGAAGACACAGACTAACAGACGGCATAGGGTTAAAGCAATAACTCTGTACATTAATAGCTGACATTTCGTGGCCTACTTCATTAAATCATACCAGCAAATATGACTACTTCAGCTATGGTTTAAAACCTTTTTTGCATATCAAAATGATAAAAGAACAAAAAGTTTCCTACTGAGAAAACAGATGTCTGGAAATAAAAATCAGACTCATATGTACGATACAATCTTTATCTTCCTGTATCTACTGTAATCTACTCAATTTACACATACCACAGCCTCAGGATATCCCAGCTCTGCGTTGGTCTTGGTGCTACTATAGAGGCCTTAAAGGGCATATAGACATAGCATGAGTGTGTGCCAAGAGGACCATATTTTATGCAATGAAAAACCTGTTCTCTAAGCCAACCGTGTTTGTCTTGCTATTTTTGCTATTGCTTTTATCTCCTTAAATCTGAGGTATTTTTCATAAGTAATAAGAAAAAGAGCTTAGTTTAAGCAGTAACAACAAGCTAATTGTAAGACTAAACAATTTTGAACACTATGAAAGGGTTCCTTTCATAGTGTCCAAAATACTTAAAATATTTATAATACTTACTTAACCATTATACACTTAATGATGGTTCATTATTAAGTGTTCCCATTGTTATCAGTGGCATGCTGACAGCCGAAAGAAGTTCATCTAAAACGGACATTTTTTATCTCCACCCACTCAAAACTGTAAAGTGGAGAGTAAATAAAATAATCATATCAATGAGCCTGTGGCACTCATGTTATTGAACCTGTTTAAACTATTTTCATGTGCAGCTCAAGCAAATCTGTTGCAACATAAATGAATGATCGGGAGCTTTAATAATCTGAATGGGACATTCTGAAAAAACTTCCAAAATGAGCTTTTGTTACATTTTTATTTTAAAAAATAAAAGAATAAAATAGATAAATAGATAAATTTAAAAAAAAAAAAGAATAAATAAAAAAATGCAGGGAAGGAAATGACAGAGAGGAAGAGGTTAATTGTCCAATTCTGCATTAACTTATGGTGGGTGCCAGTAACCCTAAAGTCCACACAGGTGCCCCTTGGAGAGTGACGATGGTATTGTCCAGCACATGAACAATAGACGTGTTCTACTTAGGTTTTACAATTGGAACGTAACCAAAATGGTTTTTGTTACTGGTGTAGATAAGGGTTATGTTAATCATTTCTAAAATAATATACCAATTTCTTTATGTCACAATAAAGTATTTGTTTAGAGAGTCAATCAGTGGCATATTTCATAGTTTAACTGACCACTGACACTTTTTGCTGTCAATGTCAATGAGTTAAAAACAATGGCATGGACAAACAAAGAAAGAGATGAGCTGCTTCGTGTACGGGGTCACAGTTGCGCCAATATTGTTCACATGTGCACTGTTTATGTTGCAGACTAATTGTGTTCTTGAAACTGCAAACTGTACTGCATTGACAAAACTATTTCCACAACAATGTTGTCTATGTAGATTATAACTTGAAAACATTTCCAGTTTCAACTTGTTACTTAAAGCAGAATTAAAGTGTCTGAATACTACAACTATGCCCTACAGACTCATTCTGATGGGAGAAGTCGTACTTCACAACATTTCGTTTAGCTTTTTTAATATGAAAACAAGACGTTTGCGATGCAGCATAACGTTTAGCAAAAAGTTTGTTGATGTGGTGAAGACAATGTCATTGGAGGAAATGAGGAAAGAAAAAGAAAACAGGATGTCGAGCGATGTCGACTTATGGCGCTTTTCCACTAGCTCGGCACGGCTCGCCACGGCTCGGTTTGGTTGTGTTTCTATTATAAACGAGTATACTTCGTGCCTGCTCGACGTGGGCGGGGTCGTCGTAACACGGCTGGGCGTGTTGCTGCTCACCCTGTGGCTTTTTGTCGCACAGAAGGCAAGAGAAGAGAGCCAGAGAAGACTCCTGGCCGCCCGACAAAACAGTATTGAAAAGTACCGGAGAGTTTTGTTTACGAGCTTCAAAAAGACGACGTTTGGAGGTACGCTAACGGTTGCTAACGCTAGCTTTTATTATCCGCGTTATGACGCTTCCAGTGACGACAATCAGTGGAAGGCAGTCGGCTGACGTCACGTTTTAGTAACGCTTCGGCCCGCTTGGAACCAGGGCTGAGGTGATACGGAAAATCGTCCCGGTTGCAGGTACGGCGTGCTAATGGAAATACGCAATGCCGAGCCGAAGCGAGCTAGTGGAAAAGCGCCATTAGCCTTGCTGCTTTTGAACTTTAACGAATAACCTATTAGCTCTCTCGTTCTCTGTTGCGTTTGCTTTGCTTCCCAAGTTGTCAAAATGTGGTTTGGTAATTATAAAATGAAGATCTCTCTCCCTCTGCTCTGCACATTTTCTGAATTGGAGCACATTGAAGCGGCGATTGATTCTTTCAAAGAAATGAAGTCAGTCATACTGACAGACGGTGTGTTTATCCGTGTTATTCATTAGAGACTGAGATGTACGTAAAATATAACCTAATCATTATCATCTCTGCCTCATACATAAAGCCTCAGTCAGCCACCTCAGTCGGGTTTTACGCCAGCATGCAAGACTTATTTTCAACAACTGTGGCCACCGTCGCATCATCGTTCCCATATTTTCGTTTTATGGTTATATTCCCCAGGCAGTGAGCACCTATGATAGCTGGAGCATACACATCATTCACCACAATCATTTTTAAAAAGTGCTTGTGCTGTAAGGAAGAAGTGATTCACCACAACTCTTCAGAGCATTGCACTTTGTTTTGGTTTCTCAGATGTTTCCAGGAAAAATGTGTTTTTGGTTGCGAGGACAAGTTGACCCTTTTAGGGAAGCTTCCCTAAAGACCAAGCAATATTGGAGCAGTTTGTTTTTTTTCTACCCAGAAACAGTCTCAACTCCAAGGAGGTTTGTTTTATGAACAAGGTCCAGTACGATGCTGGCTACAGGGAAATCAAAGCTAAAAGTCAAGGCCACCACAGCACCTCAAGTGGTGAGTGAAAGGGTTTCAAATATCTGTGTTGTGTTGGCATTAGCTGTACGAATGCATTTTATTGCAAACAAAATGGGGACACCGAGTCAAAAGTCAGCAAAGGGGGCCAACAGTCCTTTGTGTTCATACATTTGTTCACTAGGCAACTGAACATATCAATCTGTTGCTTATTTTTTAAGTTTAAAAAGGAGTTGTTGCAACTCCCTGACCAGCAACAGGAGCTGTGCACTTCTCATCTGCTCCCCACCCCTTGGCAAGCCTCCAGAAATTCAACCAATCAGGAGACACTTTCACCAAACCCTCTGCTTCTCAAGAGGACACTTCCTCCAGTTGTCCTGAAATGATAACATACTATTTGGAGTTATGGGTGCAGCGCTAATCTAGAGGTACCCAAGGTTAAGAAGTAGAAGCACAAATAAGCATACCAGGTCTACTTTAAAGACGGGCAAGTGACTGAATAAAAGCTTTATTTATATCAATCACTGACAAGAACTGTACACATCAGTGTATTTCTGCATACATTTGAATCAAAACTCTGTAATACTTAAAATATATCTGAAAAATAATCTAAGAAATATTCACCATACGTCAGTTCTGGTCTCTTTAACATCAAGTATTATTTAGATAATACATTTTCATAATACCCCCCCCAAAAAAAAAAAGAAATTACAGCTCCGTAAATGATTCTAATAATTTATAGAATTGTTCTCATCCAACATCACTGATCGCTCACAAGGCTTTGCATTAAATGCACAATACCCATCACATAAAATAAAAGAAAAACATTAAAATATGCAAGAACATTACTTAATGATGTGAAAATAAAAAATTAATAAATGTCAAAATACATAATTTTAGGTTGGCTGGTGAAGACCACTAAAAGGAGGTTTCTTCTTTTGTGTCATGGGATAAAGGAAAACTCAAATTGGACAAGAGGAGCTTCTCCTGCAAGAAAAGAAAAAAAAAAAAAAAGTTATGGAAGATTAAAATGATACAACATCACATGATACTGGATTTTGCTTACTGTGGATAATGTACCTTAAGAAGAATTTAACGACTGCTATGGACCGCTCTTGTTGGCCATTTCAAAAACGTCCTCTCTCTGGAGTGTGGAGCCATCACTATCCATCTCTTCATTTTCGCAATCCTGAGATTTTAAATATAGAGACACAGGAATTACTGGAGACTTCCAATGTCCCTCAAGAGAGAACACATACGTCCTAGAAGCACCAGGAACATTTGGACAGCTTCCTTGCCTGTGCACATAATGGAATATTTTGTGCACACAAACAAAACTCAGAATGTGCTATATGCTGATACACATCAACTTTTTAAGCATTTATGGCTGAACAGCTTACATTGTACATCAACAAACTTTTCATTGCATGGCAAGCAATATTTTGCACTGTAAGAAGTATCCGAGTATTTATGCCAACAACCGCCTCTTATCAGCCAACTAAATCTTTTAAAACCTATGAACAACTAAGTTCAACCGTAACAAGGAATATGGGTTACCTCATGAAGAAAAAAAAAAAAAAAAAAAAAAAAAAAAAAAAACATGATAACAAGAGAAGGAAAGATTGTAGGCATTGCTCAAGTATTCATCGTCTCAATGTCCTCCTTTCATTTTCTACTTTTCTTCAACTACTTTGTAAAATACAATAAATCATAAACATTAACTACAACCATCTTGTCCATTCATTTCAAATTAGCTAAACAGAAATGCAGAACTTAAAAAAAAAAAAAAAAAGGCTGGCATCAAACCCTGGGCTGATCCAAGTCACTGGATCACAAACGTGCCACTAAATGTTCTGCTACCTGTAAGAGAGTCATGTGTGTAAGAAGCGCCACTGGTCACATTCCAGCTGATAAAATCCAAATCATCAGAGCCGATGCAAAACAGAAAAAAAATTAAAGACGTGCTTTGGTCTGAAGTGCCGGGGGCTCTTCTACTGAAGCATTATTATGTTTGTGTGTCAGCTGAAATAAAAAGGAAACTCTGACTAGCAACTGTGGTCTCATGAGCTTTCATTTTTAGTTGGATATTTTAACGTCACCATGCAACACTGTATCAGAACTAACCTTGAGTTTAGTTAATCCTCCGACTGATGAGTGACTTGTAATTGGAGAGACGGGTGGAGACGGGGTAAAGGGAGGCGTGTGGGAGAGGGAATGGCTCCTTTTCACTGCAGAGGACACTGCCTGGGCAAAGCGGGATGGAGTTGCAGGAGAATAAGGTCTTGGAGCTGCAAAGCTCCTTAATTTGTCCAAGCTCAATCCTACGGTTGGCTCTCTGGCTGGCACACTACTTTGCCTTGTCATTTTCATGAAAGCAACATTCTTGTCATCTGGTTTGGGACTAAGCTGGACATTAGTGGCCCCTGCTGTCTCCTCCTGACACTGCACAGGAGGAGGAGGAGGGGGTGGCAATGCTGCCCTTTCTGCTCTCCCTTGAGTCTCCTTGAGGCCAGAGCCAGGGCTGGCAGTAAGATTTTTCTCTGCAGCTGAAGTAACATAATACCCAGGTGTTTTTTTGTGCTGTGCCAAGTGGAAAGAAGTAGGTTTGGGTTTCGTTGCGGGTGGAATTTTCATCTCCTTGACCTCTGCTGGTGCTTGAGACGCTTCATTAGCTGAGGATGAGATTTCGTCTGTGCTGTGTAAACTTGTTGGTGATGAGGAATGAGTAGGTTCAGGTATACTTCCATTTACAGTGTGTTGCGTAGTAGTATTTGTAGTAGTAGTAGTAGTAGTAGTAGTAGTAGTAGCAGTGCTAGTCAGTACGTTTTCCCTGGGTAAATTAGAATGAGGCTCATTTTTTTCTTTTGAGACGTCCGTCTGCTCCCTCTGTCCCGTCCTCTCTTCCGAATCAAGAGAACAAATCTGAAGTCCCTCTGCTGGAGCTTCATCAGGAGGCGTTTCCAGTGTCAGTGCAACTTCAAAATATCTTAGTTTCTCAAGAGATTTCTGTGGCACAATGGTGTATGTTGTCATCCCAACTTTGGGAATGTAGTCCCTCGTCAGCTCGTTGGAAGGCTTGTGTTTTGGCTCAGAGTCTGTAGCGTGTGTAGATGGCACTTTTGTTGCAGCAGGGGCACTTGACGGCGAGCCTTGGCATGATGAGGTCTCCGACTTGGTGGATGAGGCACATTTGAGGTCAGATGGTTCCAGCTCCTCTGTCAAAGTGGCCATGTCTCTTCTCCCCACAGTTTCTACATCAGGCACATCTGCTGATGATGGTCGTTTGTCCTCGTGTTCTTGTGGAGACACAGGGAGCCGTGAGAAATCCGTTTGCACTTCAGCATCTTCACCACTGGGACGCAATGTGCTGGTGGTCACTGAACTCTCTAACCTGCAAGTCAACTCCCGGAGGGTTTCAGTGTTTACTTGAACAGAGGCCTGAGCCTCCGCCTCCGGAGTTATAGGCGGAGGGAGGCTGCAAGCACTGCAGTCACCATCAGCACCGTCAACTACAGACTCCTCGAGCCCACGACAGATGGGTTGTGGACTAATATCTTCAACCTGAAGTGGATCTCCATCTGTAAAGAAAAGAGCATTTTTTTATTTTAAATGCGAGACATAAGTTGACAACATTACTCACAATTAAAAAAAGTATGATTTCTGGAGACAAGTTTAGAGCAGATATGAAGTATTCTCTTATCATTTGAGGGAAAACACACCTTTGATTGTCAGCATAGATGACACTGTGGCATCAGTTTCCTTCGCACTCAGCAATGCAGAATCATTCAGTGTGCTCTGAAGCTGACTGAAGAAAAGGAAAACAAGCAAATACTTGCAGATGCACAAATAAAATCAATAGATAAACATGCCTCAGCCGTGAGTAGCATTACTCGAGTTCGTACTTGCCATCTGAGGACAGATCAACAGACTGATCTTCCCCACTGCCCTCCACTGACATCATGCTCGCCGTCTCAATATCCGGGGAAGGGGTATGCAGCGAGACTTCAGGTGACAAGTTGAAGCTGCTTTCCGCTTCCTGGGTGCTACTAGTAGCTGTAGATTTTACTGATGCAGTCGTCTCCTCTTGTTCCATAATCTCTTCCAGTGTGTTAGCAGCTGCAGAAAAACATTAAAAAATAAAAAATATATATATGTGTAATTCACATTATAATTACAGGCTAGCAGCCTGTATTAGGAGTATATTTAAAAAAAAAAAAAAAAGATACACGAGTAACATTTGAAGATAATTAATTCAGTTGCATTATATGCATTTTCCTTCCAGCTTCATTAAGAAAGAAACATGCAATTATACTGTTTATATATTAGCACCCATAAGAACACAATGGTTTCAATGAATACTTTCCACTGAATGAACTTTTACATCTCAGCTCTTAATTTAGCACCAAAGGAAGCACGTCACAGAGGAGCAGAAGCAACAGGAATTTCAAGGCCGCTTAAACAAAGCTTGCGGTTTTCAGCTTCTGATCTTGATATGTACCCAGTCACAAGAGGCAATTACAGAAAGAGCGCGGGAGGTGATCCTTCTCGGGGAAATGAATGTTGGAAACATCAGGAGTGTACAAACTCATGTTATATGAATGACGACTGACATAAAATAATGTGAGGTTTATCAATGTGATCTGGGAGCCGTGTTGGGAGTGAAAGGATTACGGGTTAGCGAGACGCAAAAGAAAACCAAAAATCAGTTATTTAGAGAGCAGCTTATAAAGGATCAACAATTTTACAACTGTGCATGGCTGGATACCATCAAGAGCATGTGAGTGGGAGAAGTTTGTCTAATCTTCCCCTTATCTTGACAATTCTAGCAATAAAAACTGGCATAACCGACTGTTTCATCAAACCTCAGTTAAAAATATTTGGACATACTTTTTCTTTAAATTGCCGTGTATACAGGATGGGTGGAGTTTCTCCAACAGGACAATGAGGTCCCATGGGTCTACACAATCACAGGAAAGTAGGCCAAAACAATGCAATTTTGGCACAACCAAGAGGAAAATGCCAAAGAACTTCTAACCAAATACAAAGCGTCTTATCAGACACCGTTTCTTCCAAACTGTTAATTATGGTTTGGAATTTAAATGGAAAAAAAAAAAAAGTTCAGGTTCAGGAAATATAAGTCGGAGAGGAGACCAAATGGGAAATTAATCTAAATGGACAGGATGAGGGAATACACAAGCAGACCCAGAGGCACAACTTGTTATTTCTGGAATTTAAAAGCTTACCAACTTCATTTAGATTAATAACTGGCCATGCTTTCAATGTTTGTGTCTCCTAACCATGCTGTAGCTTCAAATTAAGCACTTCACAATAACAACCACTAGGAAGCGCAAGAGTCAAATAAGACAAAAGCAGACTAAAGTTTTGAGAGGTTAAGGTACACACTTGACCGAATTTGAAGTTCACACACAAACTCCTCCTGATTAAATTTTAGATGTATGGAAACGGATAACCACACAGCCCCTGTGAGTGAAAGTATAAACTGATAGGAAATACTAACGAGCAAGCAAAAATAAACAAAGGCAAACCTTGCAAAGTTTCATCTAGAGAAACAGATTCCTGAAGAAGAGCACTTGGAGACGTTGGGGGTAGAGGAGCCTTGCGTTTAGTTCTCTTCAGCGAAGACTCTGCTGAGGACCCTCGACTTACACCAATCTACTTGACAAGATTTATACATAAACAATGCACATCAAAGAAATCATGATTAGAAATCAAGGATTTTACTTCAGATCCAACATCAAAGCCTCAATCTTATCTTAAAAGTCCACTCACCTGATCACTGTCAAGTTGGGTGTTCGGTTCAGAGTCAAGTGTCTGGGGGGTGCCGAGGTCCGAGTGACAGCTCTGAGAGACGAGGAGCGGGGGTTGGGGTGCACGTCTCTTCTTTGGCACGTCAGTAAAGATTGTGGGAGAGCCCAGCGGGGATGAATTTGAGCACGGGAAGGCCATACTGAGCGGTCGAGGCTTGCTCGCGAGTACAGGAGAAGCTGGAGCACTGGCTGTCGTTGGCTTTAAAGAGCAAACATCCAATCAGAACATGATAAGAGGCCCGTTTCAGAATCACACAGTGAACATTAACTAATGGCGAACCAAAGCAAAGAAACCTCCCTCTGAACATTCATATTTGCTCGCCGAAAAAGCAAAACATTTGTCGTTATCAGTGAATTCAATCAACATTGACATGCAACCGTTTTGCCACAGAATATTTACCTGCTCGGACTTTTTCTTGCTTTTTCGAAACATGCTGAAGAGGCCTTTATTTTCTTTTTCTTTCTGATTTTTATCTTTCCCTGGTGTGACCGCACCTGGAAAGACATATGAAAAGTCACAACTGTTCGAACACTCGGTCATAAACACGATAGCACTTTTGAAATCAATCACGCCATGTGCAACAATGACATACCTGCACCCGTTGGGGAGCTCGAGCATACAGCAGAAGCAGGTTGTCCTGCAGAGCCAACAAGTTACAGACAAAACGTAAGTTGATGAGGGACAGGATGAGAAGTACTACACAGAATATATGCTAAACCACAAATTGTTTGTATGCACTTAGGTACAGGGTATGAACACATTAGAACTTACCTTTTGTGTCCCTTGCATAAACCTCCCGTATTGTGTAATCATTAAGTGAATTGGACAAGTCCAAAGGGACCGGTGACTGAATGTCTCTCAACAGAACTGTGGTCTCCGTGTTGAATTCACATTTCTCACAGATTGCTGGTAGGTGTTCAGCAAGGGGAACTCTGGGATTTACTCGCAATATTGTTTTCTGGGATTTTTTGTAGTTTATTACCATCCGAACAGTTGCCTAAGGAACACAAGAGACAATCATCATTTATTTGGCATCAACAACAAAAGGATTTGTGTCCCTTGTTTGACACCGTACCTCGGGCATCTGAGGGGCCGTCTTCTTATTTTTATCCTCTCCTTTAGGTTTCAGTATGATCTTTTCTGCATCCAAAGTTCCTATGAGAGCATTGGGTTTGAGCTTGATATTGTTGCTGTTTGCAGTGACCAGCTCTAAGGTGTGGCTTGATGGATTCAGGTGATACTTTGCGCAAAGTGTCACTAACAGATCCATTAGGGGTTTGCTGAAAAGGCACATAGCAAAAACAAATAATCCATTAATTCAAGTAAAGAAGAATAACAGGAAAACAAAGAAACTTTGCAAAGAATTAGAAAAAAAAAACAAAAAAAACAAAAAAACTAAAGAATGAATTCCTCAGGTTGCAGTAAAATTTGAGATTTTTTATCTTTACAAAAATCGACTTGAAACTTGCCCGACTTGTTCATATTTTCTAATTTATCGATACAATTTAAGAATATAGTGAAATATTTTAACTATTATCTTAATTTCCAAAAAGATGACATTTCAAAATGAATGTTTGCTGGATAAAAAATAATTTGTGTTAAAAGAAATTAATTAAACGATTAAAAATTGATCAAAAACAATGGCCAATTAGCTGACTCGTGATTAATTAATTGATAGTCGCAGATGCACCGCTTTGCAAAAAAAAAAAAAAAAAAAAAAAAAAAAATCTTTTTTTTTTTAATAGATGGGTACATTAACTGATTTAAAAGCTGCAAGAACGTGTGGAAACAACAGCACAAAGTAAACTTGAAACCTCTAACGCCAATTTATTGTATATTCAACCTGAACAGGTTTACGTGAGGAAAAGTGAATCTCTTCGAACTAGATTATTCACAGAGACTTCTCGAGAGAGGTAAAAGGTTGCATAAAAAACGTTTGCATTGAGATAATGAAAGCTTTATCTTAAGTAAACTCCTCTGATGGAGAGTCTGAACTGTGAGACGAAGAAATACACGCAGACCTTGCTCTGCAACACTGACATTTGGGTATGCCAACATGTTGAGCTGAATGGGTGGTAGAGTCGTAGTTGAAGTATTCAACTAGGTCATTATCTCACAGTGGTGTGCAAAAGTGAGATAATCCTTTCATTTTTAGAAACACATATTTGTTAATGCCCAAGAGTGATCAAAAATAAAATAAAATGCAGTGCAATACTGCTCCAGTGCACACTAAAACCACAAAACTCTGCAACTCCACCCATCTGACTCAGTCTGATAAAAGCAGGATGTCATGTGATGACTTCATCTGTCATCAGGCTCAAGATGTGGATCTTAAATGAGCAAGTGCAATGTAATGCTCTTGCTCAAACTGTGTATACATACGTGCATTATCTCACACATCCTTATTTAGAGATATTGATTCAGATATTTGAGACCATCTGTACCTTCCGTGAACCACTGTCATCTTTTCCACTCCACCAGGTAGCACCACTGTGAGAGAGAGCTCTTTATCAATAAGGTTCTCCTTCTGCTCCATTGTTAAATGAGGGCTTCCTGGGTGCCACTGAGAGAAACCTGGAGAATCCAGCCTCTTCAGTCCTGGCGGGGATGGGGCTTTGCTTTTGGTCGACACCCTACAGTTGGACAAAAAAATAAATAAATAAATAAAAGTGTCATCTACTCTTAAATGTGTTTAGTATATGGCCATTGTTTTGACACAGAGAGAGAAATAAAATAAAAACATTTAAAAGGAAACGGATGTTTTTTTTCTTTATTTTCTTTTAAAGCAGTGGGGCTCCAACACTGACAACAAGTCACAAGACATCCAAATGGACAGATTTACTTATTGAGCCTGAAATGAACAAACGGTGGAAAAGACACCGATATCAAAACTCAAGAATTAGTCCTCTATTGTGGTCACTGTTAAATATTTAAGTTCAGGGAATGGGGTGTTATAGCATCATGCATTTTCTTATCAAAATCGTCATTTATGCAAGTCACTTGGAACAGCATTCGAATGGATGATTGAAAGCATGACAAGCAAATCTTAGTTCTGAGGCGTGTTTCAACTGTTTGTCAAGACTTTACATTCCTGGAAACCGCGTCAGTAAGAGGTGTGAGAGAGCAGTAGCAGTTGCAAGAGTTTACAGGCTACTGGACACACATTCACACAAACTAATAAATAAATAAATTATAGACAAACATTTTTTCCCCACGTTTTTCTGTCAGCTGGCCATCTGTCAGACTTGCATCTGAAATCTACGACACAAAGTATTTACGATAATTAAACCATTTCCATAATGCAGTGTTTTGGACTACAAACAAGAAAATGTTTTTCTTTGAACAGGGCCGTCATTATAGAGTTTAAAGATTAGCTGCAACACATTTTGTTTTGTATCATTACTTCCCTGGCATGGAAAACAGCAGATGTTACGACAAGAAACGAGTGTAAACACGAGAGCACATCTTCAGCGAGCCCATGATCCCAAACATTGGAAACATTCATGTGTCATTTCATTCAGTCAGGGTGCGCACACGCACACACAGGCTTTTGCAGACCCAGTGCTCTGAATTACGGCTTGCAAAGTCTCACGTGGGGGCACTGCTTATTCAAACAGAGGAATCCGAGCAATGCAAGGTCACAGGCTCCACTGAGGCACATCTACTGAAGGATTATTAGTATGTGGGCGGACGCCCTTAAAGGCTTATATGTATACACACACACACACACACACTTGTGTTTTGAATACAAGTTATGAAACTCTAGTCCTACATTGTATATATGGTTAAAAAAAAAAAAAAAAAAAAGTAATTTTTTTTTTCTATTTTTAAATAAGTGGTAGAATGTCATAATCATTCTGCCTGAATCCCAGTTACACTTGAGAAGTGCAAACTGTTCAAATATTCTGCAAATAATTAACAGCTGGGAAATAGATTTACAGGTATTTTACAACCAATATAAAAACCAAAACAACTTCATTTCATTTAGGGGAATGACCCAACTCCAGCCCAAGGCTACAGAGTCTAGTTTTCCAGTTAATGCCATTGCTGACAATACTGAAGTAGCGACCGAGACCTCAAAGATTCAGCCTGCTGGTTTGCAATAAACTACTATTCCTTTTTGTGTTCAAATTTTCTAGTGAGAGTCTCATTACTTCTCTTAAAGGGAACACAAACAGCCACAACAACATTTTACAAGAAATCAACTAGTGATTGTAACAACATAAATGTAGCACCACGTTAGTCAACGCGCCCTTTGCCTATTGGCTGACGCCGACCCAACCCTTATGGCTGTCCACAACCAGCTGCGCTCAATGGGTAATCAGCTGCTGCTCGCAATTGGATGCTGGCATTTGGGGCACTTCATTTAAACTTGGTTTGCTGTCACTGCTTTTTTTTTTGCTTTCTGCTTGCACCCACCACCTCCCCTGCTCCACCGACTTCTCATTGCCAAACAATGTCATACTGTTGTTCATTGTTGCTTGCTCTGTTCTAGGGGGTTTGTTGCCTTTACAGCAAATGGAAGGCACTCCACCTGAGGATGCTGCTGTTCCCTGTCTTGGCTTCCATGGAGCTCATGGAAAAGTCGGGAACTTCCTCCGAACAGAGCCATACCGCCAAACACAATTGTATGCATTCAGAATAAGCTTCTGAAATTCATCTCTGTTTCTCGTCTCGTTTTGACGAGAGTGGGTCTGACAGAACTTACCATTGCATGCTTTTTTTTTTTTTCATAACATGTCTTTTAGTAAAAAAAAAAAAAAAAAAAAAAAAAAAGAATCATATTTATAGCATTATTTTCCTAGTTCCTAAAGCAACTATGTCAGGCTGTAAAATTCATGAGCCTTTCTTGAGCTGATCATATGATCATTTGTCAGCCAGACTACAGGCTGTACAGTTGCAGAGGAACATAGTGGGAATTTTTCAAGAAAGACTGCTCCAGCACCAGGAAAGCAAGCAAGCAGAGAATAGTGCAAATGCACATCTTAAAATCTGTTCATTATAGAGTCATAAAGCCACGCCATCTAACAGAAACAATAACCAGCAAGCCCAAAACATCCGTCATGGGTTGTTGAGCATGTTTTGGGATATCCCGTTCTTCTGTGTCACAACAACAAATTTAAAAACCTGCTGGAAACAAACTTAGATATGTAAATACAAAATAAATCCATCAAGAAACTTGCTTGGCTCACTCAGACCAACTTGGACTGAACCAGCAATTCCTAAATCCATTAAAAGTAGTTTGTGTACAAAGTCCTTCCAGTCTGCAATAGCTTCAAACCAGCCGTTTACTAAATGGTGTTGCAAAACTTGAGCTTACAAAGCACTGAGACTATTGCTCTTGTGAGTTTACACTAGCCAAACCAGTATTATTTGGTCAGAAAAACATTAATACTAAAAATACTGAGCTTTTGTTCCAGTGCACCCTAATAAAATATATCATTCAATCTTAAGTAGGGTTTAAAATAAGGTCCGACAGTAGCCTACATAAAAATATATAAGCAAGTACTTATACTCCTCAAAATGTTACTCAACTAAATGAGTCACACATCACAATGCCAATGTTAGATGAACCTCCAGATAAAGCCAACTATGTAACAGTTTGGAACACAAAGGGGCAAATATTTTGTGGCATCTCATCTCTGTACAAGATCTAGTTTGTATGCGCAGTCCATAATTTAATTTATCAATTTTCTTTCTCTTTATTAATCCCGAGGGAAATTCAAAGTAGAATTTATGGCATTTTTATATTCTAGCCTTTCATTTCTACCTTTTCAGACCAAGTACGATAAAAGTAAAGAAAGCTGCACACAAACAAATAGCGGCCAAATTCAACCTGCACAAACTGATCTGTGTGAGCCATCTGCATTTTTCAGATCTTTATGAGAATGTGTTACAATGACCTTAAAGACGAGGCTTCCTTCTTAAAAAAAAAAAAAAAAAAAGCTGTTCACTTGTTTCTCTAGTCAAAAGTTTGATATTCATAAAGGCCATTTCTAGGGCCCAAGAATGCAAACACCTGTTGGAGTTGTAGGCAGAGAAACACAGTTCAAAAGACTAAGGGACCAATCCCATCACTTCCTGGGATGGGTCTTGGTAGAGCTCATTATAAAAGGGACAAGTTTTTTATTTATTTTTTCTCCAGCAACACACTATTAGCCATTTGCTTTCATGTTAAAGCCTCAAGAGAGCTTGAGCCAAGTCCATAGAAGCAGCAACTGCCCAAGTGGAGGATTTGGAAGCGAGGACCTTTTGCCAATTAACAAATTTCAAAAGAAAGTACACGTGGAGAGTTAAAACAACAATAGAGAATTTTGTGAACCTTAAAACTATGTACTTTTGAAGTACATTGACTTTTGTTATGCATGTTCCTGGGTGTAAAACTGCCCTAGAGGGCCCAATGGGTGAAACACTGCAGTTCAAGGCTTTGGTTGGCTTTACGGTCGCTTGATATTTTTGTGGGCTTTAAATGGCGTCTTTGTGGCCTCTTCAACATGACAAAAAAATATATAAATAATGCGTATGGTTGTACATTTGCAGACTCACACAGATTTGTTTTTGAGACAGCGGTGTTACATCCCACAACTGCAGGGGGAGCTAAAGATCACTTTAAGTCTCAGTAAGTTAAATCTTACAGTTTAAACTGAGCTAGCATGTTTGCATATAATGGAGCATTTCTAGGGCCCACACAATATATACACAGTCGATAGCATGAGTAGTGCAAGATGTATTCTACTAATCGTCCAGAACAATATTAATGACTAGATTAAAACATTTTGTAAGTACTCATCCCCTTTTCAAATAATAAAACGTCATGCAATCTTTGAAATGGATTGATTTTGCCATTATTAGGAGGGGAAAAGGTTTTAAATGAGCAGTTCATTTTTTTTCTAAGGGTCAATGTGGACACCTTTGGAGATGATACATTCTTCCTTTTGAAATGACTGCATTGCAGACTGTGCACAGACTGAGGTTTCCCCAAATAAAAGACTAAATAATGTTACATAACTACTAATATAGTTTAATGTTATCTCTCTTTGTCATTATTAAACAACAAAAAGATTTTAAAAAAATAAAAATCAATGAAAATCTGCATTATATTTTGGTCAATGTTCTTCCTTCTCTAAATGACACTTAAATTGAATAGATTGAAAGTAAACAACTTTAAATTTGGCATGTGGGGCTCAAGTGTTCTATATCTGTTGTCAGAGCTGTGTTTCTGAGTCAGTCTATGTTCACACCCTCTGATGAAGATTGTTTTGAAATTCAGTTTCACATTAACGTTCCCAGATAACTGGAAACAAAGTCAATGTGTCATCGTTTCCAACAAACAAATCTAGTCAAACCTGTTCCAGTTATAAACTGCCTGGTTGCATTTCAGGGGATAAAAGGAGAGCGAGGCACCTCCATGACCTTGCCTATTCACACATCCATTTAGATTTACAGTACCAACAACAGCAGGAACCCAATTTTAAATTGATGGATTACAAGTTAAAGAAAATAATAGCCAACATGTGTAACAAAGGGAATCCTTAATTAAGCGATTCAACCTTTAATGAGAATAACATTTAAATAATAATCACCCTCGCAGTTCTGGAGCTTGTGAGGCAATTCAATCCTTTTAGTTACAATGATTACATTAAAATCCATTTGTGATTAAACCATCTTAATCTCTAATTGTTTGGATTCTAACAAGACGACTCACTGCAGTGCAAAGTTTAGGGAGCTTGTTTGTTTTAAACTTCTTTAAAACAAACAAAAGAAAGTCACCATTTACTAAGAAAACATCCTCAATTGCTTACAGTGCAGCTTCATATGGTGTGAGAAAATGTCTTCATCATTTGCAGCTATTTGGCATGCATGCTGAGCACTTTCCACATCACCATACTGACAGACATGCATTTGGGTAACAGTTGAAACAAGCAGCAACTCAATTTGAACCACTTGGAGCAAATGCCAGCTATCAAAAAAAATCATTGCAGTGTGTGCGCAATCTGTCTGTCACTTCTTATGTTGTCCTAAAAAAGACTAAATTGGGTTTTACAAGGCACAGAGCAGGGACTTTTTAGATGTACAACAGCTGCCAGATTGCAAACCGCTGGTGTCGGACCACCACAAACAGATTAATTTGAATGACACGTAAAGAGAAAAATTAGCTAAACAGACATTTACACTGTGCCCTTGTGCCCAAAGCCCCGATTTCATGGTTCAGGCTGAAACTTTTCCTTTCCCAACGCATTTTATGATGTATTGTAAAATTGGGCACGAGCCATTTTTCATTGACATTTCACCAAACAAAATATTTCAGAAGGTTGTGTTCTCTAAAGAATCTTTTTTTTCCTTTCTTTTTTGCCGCTGGGAGAATTTGCTGAGTTAACTGAAATAGTGCAATGTTTTCCATTTTGTTCTTTTGAAGGTGTAATTCCTGAATCATCTCATTTCTCCCACTGCGGTTAACAGTTTTGGTGTCGTGTTTGCTCCTCGCGGTCTCCATATATCTGACTGTGAAAGCCCAAACAGGAGAATTTGATAAATTAGTATGGAAAAATAAACAATGGCCAAGTGCAGTCTACAGCAATTTCATCCCGGAAGCGTGTTCAAATCAAGACACCTCGAGCAGGTGACGGACACAGAGTGTTTGCATTTTCCATCCAGGCCTGTGTTGATCTGTTGCTGAATGAGAGAAGACATGTTGCAGCTTGACTGTGCTGATGCCTCATTCACAGCCTTTCCCTGGGAGGT
This sequence comes from Odontesthes bonariensis, assembly GCF_027942865.1. Taxonomy (NCBI): domain Eukaryota; kingdom Metazoa; phylum Chordata; class Actinopteri; order Atheriniformes; family Atherinopsidae; genus Odontesthes; species Odontesthes bonariensis. The sequence continues at coordinate 22,446,638 of NC_134517.1, read as the reverse complement.
CTGACAGTGACAAACAAGCCTTTTCAATACCGCAGAGCATGCTTGACAGACATGATCATAGACCACACTACCAGGAAATAACAGGCCTGTTGTCATGGTGTCATTTCTTACACTTTGTCATGGGATGATCTTGTGATCATGACCAGTAGAAACAAACAGACTGAAAAGCTGTGTGCACTACGATAAATAAACACTGCACGCTAAGCTGCTTCATCAAACTGGTCTTCTTGTTTTCAATGCAACCATCAGCTGATCTGGGGTTTGGAAGTTAGCAAGATTAAAACAGATGTGTGAAGAACGGACGCAACCTAAAAGGGTTGAAATCTATCGTGCCCACTAAATAAGTTGGTAAAACTAAGCATATCTAGTGTAAGATTAATTGAAAAGGGAAATAAAGGTTTTAAATCTTTACATTCACACCTGCTTGATGAGGTATTTAGTGAAATGTCTACTGAAAGCCTCTTAAAAGACAGAGGGAAAAGAAAGTGCACAATAACCAGATGCTTCCTCTTGTGTAAAAAAATACTTCTTTGATTAGGTGTGAAAAAGACAAAGAAAAGGGAGTCGAAAGAGTTCTGCACTTTGTTATATGTAGTCAAAAAATTTGAAACTGAAAATCAGCAGAAATCAACCAGCTGCACAAAAGAAAATCCCAATTCCATTCATTCCACTCTGTTCCAGGTGGCACTACTTTTAACCAGAAACAGTTTCAACATTGCTGTCAAGTTTATTCCATCCAATCAATTAAACACCCTACGTCAAATGTAACAATTGATCAAATGGGAGTGGCTTAGAAAGAAAACCAGACAAATTCAGAAAGGTTTAGTTCCTCTGGGGTAGAGAAAAGATGAAGGATTAACATAAAATGCCTTCTGTGGTATGCTAGCAGCAGCTGGGTAGAAGTATGGCCCCTTGGGGAATGGTGGGTTTGGGAACAAAGACACAAACAAGTGCTTTCATTTCTTTTTTTTCATAGAAGTGTCTCTCCTCAGTCACACTTTCTGACAACACCCTGTTTATTTTCAGAAACGAGCCAAACATTAAATGCTCCACTGACCAAAACACCAAACAACTCCACTAGCAAGAGCTCAGCTGTACAGTCAAACATGCAGGCTTAAACATGCCAAAGAGAGGCAAGTTCAACACACCCACCACTTCAAGTCAGGACCAGCAGACAGATAGAGGTCCGAGTGCAAAAGAAGTGTGTACACAAAGGCCCCGTTTAACATTAAAAGTGTCCTGCTGCAGCCTTGATAAATACTACTGACAAACAAATTTGGAGAGCAGGTGACAGATCTCCTTTCACTTTGCTAGCATTTCATTCTACACTCTTACCTTTCTACCCAAGGTTGTGCCCGCTCACATCATTTCCACTCTTCACTTCACACTGTGTTCTCCCATGAGTAGTCAGACAGACTAAGCTCTGACGGTATAGCTTTAAAGGACCCACCTTAATGCCACGCCCAAGTCTGTGACATCAGAAACCTGTCTCCTCTACCTAAATCCTGCCAGCCCTCTTACTGTGTCTCCCTTAAAGCTCCAGCGTACAGTCTGCTAGCACCAGCACCCCCACCCACCCACCTACCCTCTCCGGGTCATGAGCAGAAAGGTAAGCAGCTTTGCCTCCCTTTGCAGACAGGACCTGAGGGTGGGGCCAGTGGGGCAGCAGCTCACTAACACACATGCTGCAGCGTGTAGGCTCCCAGCTTTTAGTCAAAGACTGGCGTTAATCTGATGTATGATCATGTTTGATCCTTTTATTCTACTCATGCAGCAATGATGCAATTATCAGAGTAAACATTCAAGGGAAGTCAAGAGGGGCTCCTGATCCATTCATTGTCTTCTCACATGGTTAAAGCCATCTTGGAATCCTCCCCACTCTGTAATTTAATCAGGCAGTCCTCCTGTGTTTGCTTTTCATTATGAAATACACTGCCAAACAACAACTCACCTCTGCAGAATTGACTCACTCTAAAACCACGTTAGAGGACTTAGACGGTGGAGCGAAACCATAATGATGTTGATTCTAGGCAAACAAACAAACAAACAAAAAAACCGACATAAGCACTACCTCTGTGGAAGCAACCTGGCAGATTTTCCTTCAATTAAAGAATATTGGCAGAAAACCTGAAACAAAATCAGTCAGTTGTTACACAGATCACTGTTTAGCTTCTAAATATTGTGACATAATATTCTAAAATCTCTCTATTTATACAAATAACTTTCAACAAGATTCAACAGGATCTTGGCTCCTGTAACAATTATCATCACATTGAGACTTGCCTCTATTACAGAGCACACAGTTAAAACTGTGCAGTTACACACTGTATGCTTCTGTAAAAAACTCGTACTTCTTTTAGGAGACTATACTCTCCCTGGTACGGAAGCAATAAATTTGTCTTTCCATTATGAAATAAGTGTTCATTGCCAGGTCTTTATCAGTTATTTTACAGTTTCACTGATGAATGCGTAACCCAACAAAAAACACCACCAAAAACCATGAAATGATAAGAAGAGAAGAAGTGAATGGAGATGTCGGCCGGCTGGAGAGAAAAAGGCAAGAAGTTACACAGAGTGTTTCTGACAAGAATTACATCTCACATCATTTCTCATTGTTGATATGTATATATCTACCTCTAAAGGGAAAGTTTTTCAACCTGGGGCCTATTTTGGCCCTGCATTTACGTGTGTTATAATGCCAGGTAGAAAAATCTCTGAAATCAGACCCATTCTGAGAGAGAACACTATGCTGGACAACTGCTAAACAGTTGCAATGTTTTATAATGTCAATGGCAAAGTTTTGTAACTGACAGGTTCAGATTGTTACTTTAAGTGTCTGACTACATCATGGAAAAGATGTCTGCTGAATTTCCACTGAAGGAAGACTCTCACTTCTCCTTGAGCCAACCAGGAGGAGTGTAGTAATCTTACAGAGTTGGGCTACAAGACTGAAGTTTCGAAAGACAAATAGTGGGTTGTGGTTTTCGAAACTGTGGCAACAAAATGTCAAGTTACACTTTGCAAAGCTTTCACAGACCCCCTCTGGATTGGGACACGCTGAAGATCAATTGCCTCATCCTAATAGTAAAAAAATCTCCAGAATATTTGGTCCTGGCACCTGTAAATCTTCTCTGATTAGAAAAGCCCTGACTGCTCCAGGTTCCATTCCCAGCTGGGGCCTCTCTGTGTGGAGTTTGCATGTTCTCCCTGTGTATGCGTGGGTTCTCTCCGGGTACTCCGGCTTCCTCCCACCATACAAAAACATGCATGTCATGAATGCTAAATTATCCCGAGGAGTGAGTGTGAGCGTGGATGGTTATGTGTCTCACTTGGGTCTATGTGGCGACCTGTCCAGGGTGTACCCTGCATCTCGCCCAATGACAGCTGGGATAGGCTCATGCCCCCCCCCCCCCCCACACACACACACACACACACACAACCCGACCCTTAATTGGATTAAGTGAGTATAGAAAATGGATGGATGGATAGTTGTCCTTTCCATAATGCTTTCAAACACACTAATAATTTCAGCCTTTTTGTTGCATAGATAATAGTTTCCACTAAAATGAAATGGAATTCTACAATCAATATATTTTATTTTTTTCTTTACATTTTTTTTTCATACTTAGCCAAAGAATTCTCACTCTGAAATGATCTGGACAGTCGGTTTTTTTTTTTTCCTCTGTTGAAATTATCATCAAAGGTCCAGATTTTTGAATATTTGTTCAGATCACGTCTCATTTTCATGTTGAAATATACAATTTCAGAAGACTTTTAAGACAAAACATAATTGTCTAAATGCAAACACTGGACTTGCAAAGTTTTATTGCAATATCTATTTGTCACAATACTCATCAGTATAAAAAAGTTTACATCTACTAGTTTTCCCCATTCATCTGTAGTTTCTCCATTTTTTTTTATTTCTATCTATTAAAAGTTGACAGTAATACCGTTAATCTTGGCAGTGTGACATGAGGTCACACTTCATCCACCTTGAACCAAAACATTCATCAAGCTGCAGCCTTCCCTACCACTTTTTCCCTTTTAAGGTCTCTTTGTGTCTCTCTTTGTGTGTATAAACAAATGTTTAGCCTTCCCTCATAGTCAAGCTGTCAGTCAAATGCCACTAAAATATTTAATTAAATAAGGGGAGTTTCACCTTTGTAGATGGATGCAGAGAGACATACTCAGGCTACGGATACTCAGCTCATCACCTGCCAAAATCAGCCTCCTTCCTGGTCTCTGATGAGGGCGGACACCCTCACGCTGTAAAAGCTGTCCTCATACTGGACCTCCAGCCAATTTGATAAAGGAGCTGAGAATTTATCCCTTCCCACTGACATCTTGGTACACCACCATCTGTTACCCACTACTCATTGGTATTTGGCAGCCATCTCCTGAACCTCTCCACTTTCACCTTAAATCCCCCCTTAAAACACCAAATCCTTCAACTCTTTTGGCCTTCATGCTTATCTGCCTTCTCTTTCTAACACATCTATGCTGTCATACTCATAACCACTCCTGGTATCTTACTTAGTCATCTTTAAATCATCTTATCACACGTTTCACTTGAAGTTAAGATTTGTGTATACAAGAATTTTCATGTGTCATATTTCACAATTAGAAAAGAAAAGGCACAAGGGGTGGAGAGTTGGGGATTCTGAGGAAAGACAAAACACAGGGTGTGAGCTACAGCTGGTAATCTGGTGCGAGGTCACTCACATTAAACACAAGCTTCTTTTAAAAAGGCCTAGAAAGGCCGTTACTTCATAGGCAATGTGGGATGGAAAGAGATTAGTAAGAAAAAGAGCACAAGGACCCAATGAGAACTTCCCACCTCCTATTTGTATTGTTTATTAGCGCAGGGAAAAACATTTTCTTTTTTACTTTTTCCCACAGCAGTTTCTTGCACAAGTCTGGTCCAACTTCAAGTCACAGGGTGTCCCTAACATCATTATGTGGAGTACTGATAGATATCTAAAAGACCAGACTTGAACTTTCATGACCTGCCCCATTTGAACTCATTATTCGTCAAAGGCACACTCTTCTCCTGCAAGATATGATGTAGAGGGTATAACATGAAGCAGAAGTAAAGTAAGCTTGCAAATCAGTATATCTTTCAGCAAGTTAGATTCTAACACTTGAGATCATTCATCGAGATTTCTCAACATCATTCTGGTCGCTGAACTGGGGTCTGCCATGGTACATTACCCTCACCTTATCTCCATGCAGCTCAAATATTTTCCCTCTAAACATTGCACCATAACGAACCCATGGCTGTGCACCGACAAAAAAAAAGAGGCAGCCAAACATAAAGAAGAAACACAATGCATGTTTTAGTCTGTTTGCACACAGTTTTATACAAATCCCAAGAGGGTGGGGGGTGTATAAGAGGTTGTTTGGGTCTTCAGAAATTCTTTTCCAGTTCCAGTGCACACAATAACCCCACACAGTCCTGCTCAAACTGCACAGAAACGATAAGGTACAGTAATTCCCTCTGGTCTCTGGTGACTTGACCAAATGTGTGCTTTTCTAAGCGGGGCTAACATTTAGATAACATAACTTAGTGATAGAGAAAGTGTCCCTGGAAGGCATAATTATAACCATCACACTGTGTCCCTTCATCTGAAACAATGCAGCATTGTTCAAAGTTCGGCATCTTTCAATGGCACAACAGCATGTGTTTGCATCTTTTGCTGATCACATGAACTGGAGTTTCTAAAGTGGACATGCTACCGCTTAGCCGCTTCCTGCGCTCAAACAGGCCCATTCATTTAGTCACTATTGGTGTAAACAGAGTATTCTATTTTGCACAGGCCTACAGATCAGCAATCCGAAATATGAATGTCATTTCTCACAAACAATCTCAAGGCGAGCACAACAGCCCTTTCCTAAACTTTCAATCTCGCAGACTGAGGAGGAATAGCACATTTCCTTTAACCTTTTGTCTCAAACAGAGTGACATGTTAATATATTGAATTAGCAGTTACAAGTTACAATTGTGCAGCACCTCAGAGGCCTGGAACACAAGTAAACACAGCTGGACAGACAAATTGTGTGGATCTTGAATATAAAGTAGCTCAGCGTCTTTTACTTACTAATACTCGCTGTGAATGCCAACGTCCTCACTGAAACTCCTACGGCTGCCCGCTTCTGTCACACTGTTGCTCATTAGCTTCCTTTACTCTTTGTTAGGAAATGATAAGGTTCACAGTTTGATATTAGGCAAATTTTTGGAAAAAAAAGGGACCGATGCTGCAACGACCAATTGTGTGGGTGCTGCACTGGCTTGAGACAACATCACAATCACAGGAATACTGACAGTGCCATCTAGAGAACCATGGCATGGTGTGCACTTTTGTATTAACCTTCCCTTTGTGCCACAGCACTGGTTTAAGGTTGTATTTATGATTTGGCATTTGCAAAAAGGTGTTTAATTTCTTGTGAAACAGATCCTTGGAAAACTCAGCAATGCCAGCCAGGACTGTCTGGCCTCTATCTGTAGAGATCTCATCTAAACAAGACAAACACTGATAATGAAGGTCAAGCAAATCGAGCCAATTTGTTCCTTTGTCACATGAAATGTCTGAATGTTATTGGAGATATGCAAAATTTCCTATTGAGAGCGCACAAAGGACCAATTCAAGTGAGGTCATTGTGAATGTTACACAGGCTGAGAGTGGGAGGCATTCAACTGTCATGGCCTGAAAAAGTGCATAACAGAAACAAAGAGGGGCCAAGTCTTCCAGTCTATTTAGCCGGTGTACAATCAGGATCTGTGCAACAAATCCATTCACACAGGCTGTGATCAGCATCAATAAAAGCTAAATGCATAACCATAACATATATGTTAGAGATCAAAAGAAAAATTAGGTATGATAACCAAACCGCGCTTGGTAAAATTCATGACTATCCATAAAGAAATCTGTGCTGTTATCTACGGTCAATGCGTTGGCCTCAGAGTCGCAACAAAGACGACCTATTATTCCCTGTTCCCTGGATTTTAGCCACTATGTCTGTTTTGGGCCACTGACGCTGGAAGCAACTTTGAAATAAAACTTTCCTGTATCCAAACAAATAGTCGCTCATCGCTGCTTGAACTTTAATCCTGATTTTGCTCTTACTTTATTCCATCTAGGGGGTGGATGTTTTTGAATGACACTCTTTATATTTGCCTTTTGAAACCCAGAAGATCTGAGCGTGCTCACTGAGGGCAGGGTGCTGTCAACCCAATAACGTATCATCCTAAATGAAGACAGCCCTGTTGTTTCTGGGGGTAACTACAAGGAGAGAGCAGTGTGATACGCTTTAGTCTACTCCAGGCCCTCTGATTTTTCTACCTTGACTTTGGTTGCTGCACTTCAACTCCACATGCCTGCATTCTTCAAATATCTTAGTTTCAGCTGTCAATCTTGCCATAGTTTTCATCTGTACACACTTGTGAACAGCTGTGCCTTTGGATTGCCTGAAACAGCTGTGGGATTCACAATGCCTTAACTAATTCCACATTTTGCCCTGAAGGGAGCCAGCCATGTGAGATCATGGTTTAAGGTGTGTCCAATTAGCAGGGCCAGCTTCAAGGGTTGCCAGAACACTGAATTAATATGATTCATGCTGGACAGTTGGCAGTGTCAAGGCAATGATTATGATTAATGTAACAAAAGTTTTTTTTAAAAAGTCCTTCTTCAAACGCTATCAATAAACATCACTTTTTAATAGTATCAAAAGTTAAATGATATCTGCATGTGCTTGTGTGCTAGAAACAACCCTGCTCAAAAAACAACCAGCCAAGTGTTTCTGGCAAGGTCGGTGTTTGGATAACAAATGAAGTCTAACTTTGAAGGGGGGGCGCACACATGAAAATCTTCACATGTGACTGCATTTGAAAAGGGGAAAATGAGCAGGTTTACTCACCCCAAATAAAGGAAGCCAAAAATAAGAGCGTGAATATGTCTTCCCCCACACCCTGGCAGCATATGGAGGAGTGCGGTTTACTTTTTCGAATAATACTCAAACCACAGAGATAGAAATAGTCTGCTACTCTCTCCTGCCAAGGAGCGTGGCTGTGCTCTCAGATTACACAATATTTATGAAATATGATCAAAACTCACACCAAAAGGTTTTTCGTTTATTTGACTTTATTTTTTTTTTCCAGTTATCTGAGTCTGAATATTATTTCTACAATTGGGAAAGTACAGTACTGCAGGGCAGGACTGGAAACTTTGCACAGCTATCATGGAGCGCAAGCTTGGAAACCATCATGTGCTCAAAGTCTCCTCTCACCTCAAATTTAAATCTCAAAATCTCGGCAGATCGCCCACGAATGCCAAAAGAGTGAGCAGTGACTGTAAGAGAGCCCTGGAAACTCACTCACCCCTTTTTAATGATTCCAACCACTGGAATACAAGCGGCTGACATCATCTCCAACTCTATGGACCAAAAAGTGATGGGAAATTCCATTATGTCAAACACTCCCGGCACCTCTTTACTGCATCTTATTTTACAGTTCGACACGATGAATCGGTGCACAACAGACGGCACGATTTCCACAACAGTCATCAGCCTCATCTCAGGGACAGAGGGGGCTGAATGTTTTGCCCGCAACATAGTTCCCATGACCCTCTACATATGGTCGAGGCAATTTCTCAGTAAAAGTCTGAGAGCAGGAAATGAGGGGAGTTCAGAGGTCGAAACGTCTGCAACAACTGTGACTCCGCTGAGATGTACTGAGTGAAAGGAATGTTAGTTTAAAGTTTGGTTATGCAGATGCATTGTGTGACAAAGGTGGCATTATGCACATGTCTTAGACACCTGAGAAAACAGTTGGTTATGTGCTGCCATGTGTTGACAGCAGCCCAAAGTTAGTTTCCCTTTAGGTTTGTGCACAAAGAAGGAAAAAAACAAACACCTTTCCCCCGTAAAGAAAATTAGTAGAAAACTTAAGCTGAGTTGAAAGAAGAATTATTAATACCACTCGCAGAGAAAGGGTCCCATGAGATCTTAAATCACGTTCCTCACCATCAACAAGTAAAACACAGTTATTACAGCTGTTTTTCTAAATGTGCGCATACCTCTGAGTGGAGCTCCGCGGATGGGACTGGGATCCGTGATCATCCATGACTAAACTCATCGGCTTAACAAAATCCCTTGGACTAGTTAAACACAAACAAAAAGCACAATTCATTTTCAGTGAGAGTTATCATGCTAAACTGCGGCAGAAGCTGCTCGAACTCGCTGCTGTCAGTGAAACAAACGGGCAAATACCAAAGATGTGGGCGAATCCCACATGAGGTCATCGGTTTTCTCAGTCTTACGAACCGTTTCTTTCTTCTTCACAGTGGAGATGACGCGCGTTACCTGTCGCGTTTTACCTACCATGAATGAGCTTGGTTTTCCAAGCAGTTGTCAACTTCCATCAGTCTCCAAGAAGGTGAAGAGACAGCAACAAACAGATTTTGTCTTGAACGATAAGGTCTCTCTGAAGTGGGTTGAGTGCCTTTTTGGACACCATTCCAGTGACTTTCTATCTATTTCTATTTCTATCCCTTCCCTTCCTCTCTTTTTTTGATCAGATATGCATTATTTCCCTCCTGACACTGCAGCCCACCCAAACTGTGCCAACTTCCATCTGCACTTCACCCTGACAGCCTCTGCATCGCAGCGCCGAGCAGTAAAAGCGGGGCGTTTCTCGAGTTCCGTCAGAGTTTCAGTGCAGCCTGTAGGCTCATACAAGTTTGTATTTTGGTAGAGAACGCATAATGCAACAACCCAATACGGCTATGTATTCAAGTGCAACACGAGTAAGTGCATTCTTATAGAGTAAAATAAGCGGTAACTAGTCAAAACACGTCAGTGTTGATGTTTTGTACTTCCTTTCTGCTTTGTGCGTCCACAGTGACATCATGTGGCTGAATATGAACGCCATGCAGCTCCCCTTCCTCTGTGGATGGAGGGCGATGAGTTCATGGATTTCAAGAATTGATAAAGAAACACATCATTACCTGGGATTACTTTTCCTACATGTTTATTTATCTATCTGTCTATTTTTGTAAAAACAATTTTTTTTTTTTTTAAAGTGATTTTTTTTCTGGTATAGCCTATTACCAGTGGTTTTTACTGTATTTCAAATTTAGCCCGGACATAAGCAGGCAGCAGGCTGTATAAACACAGTCACTCTGTACTGATATTTTATATGGAATGATGAGGATTTTTTCATACAAAAAGAAACCACACTGTATTTCTCATGCTTAAGGTACAGTGAACACGATGGGATCTGTTCGCTGGTGAATTAGCAAAGATTCAGTATTCCTTTAAAAATCCGTTGTAGCCTACCATCTATTCCTGTAGAATATAGTCACTGAAGCAGGATGCACAGGTGGTTTATAACTTAATCAATGCAAATTCACTTAGACTATTGGCTCTTTTGACTGTAAAGATCAATTGATATTGAGAAAAAACAAGCTACATCGCGCTGTATTTCGACTGATTCATACCGACTTCAGCGAGATTCTTTTGGTCTGTGATCAGAGATGACTTAAAGTTGAAAAAGAAGACCAAGGCACTCATTTCCATTTTAATTAGTTTGCTGTTGCAAAAAAGCAGAAAGGTTTGACAGGTCTGCAATACTTTAATGAAAACACATTTCATTGGAATTCTAAAATGACACATAATAATTGTCCTTGAATGTTTTATTGTTATCAAATGACATTTATAATTGAAACCCTGTGTTGTGAACATATGTCATTTGGGGGGGATTCCCCTTCTGTGTTTAATCCACACTGTTACATATCAAATCATGTTACTAATTTAGAAAAAAGGAAAATGAACATTTGCATGTGGAATGAATGACAAAAAGAATGCGGACCCCTAAATATTACATCCGTATGTGATAGCTGAACATCTTCTTCTACAACTATGGTGAATACTAAGCTGCTCCTCAGCCCCTTCTCTGCTGGAAATACAACGCAAGATTTTATGACAAGCATTAAATAGGTCAGACATTTTTACTGGGCATCCGGACTTGTGGTCGCCTTTGCAATTCATCCTCTGGGACTTTGCTGAGTTTAGGGTCTAAGGTCTCATTAAGCACGAATGATCTTTCCCTGAACTGTTACTTTGATGCTAAAAGCATGCAACTGCCTGAAAATGAAGCAAAGGAGCCAGTATCCCGATAGACCAAACTTACACATGGGAATACCAGGACTACAAGTAAAATGTAAGCTTACCGTTGTCATGAAGGGTACGTTTAAGACAACCGAATATATAAATAAAGCATTTTCTCATCCAGGTGGCACAGTGCCAGAGATGTTGCTGTCTGCACAGTAGAACATCTCCACACCATGCGAGCAGTCCTGAGGGAAGAGGCCCGTCATGGTCAGACCAGTGATCATGACAAACAAGCCAATTAGTATCAAAGTGCTGGGAATCAGGTTTTCACCCTGGAACCAGCGGCTGGGGGAGAGTTTGAGGAAGCATGCAGATGGGATGATGAAGATCAGAGGGGTGGCACTCAGAGCACCCTGGACGGCAGAGGAAAAATAACTCAGTTCATACTCTGACTTAGCTTATACCGAAATGAGCGTGTGACTTACATTCAGCTCCAAAACAACTCCCAGGCAGTCATAAGCCAGAGATATTGATGCGCAGACTGCAACTATGAGCAGGGTAATGGCCGCATGCTCGGCTTTTGAAAGATCCCGACCGCAAATAACATTCGATACCACCTGAGGAAAAAACAAGAAAAAACATTTATTTACAGTAAATTGATGCATTTCCTGTAAGGGAAATACCAAAATATGTAAACATGGGGCTGTTAAATAGTTTTTTCTTATTTGGCTGCCTAAAAGTATTACTAACCTCTCGTGTAACAAAACACTCCAATGGAAATGTGGTTATTATGCTGAAGCCAAAGCAGAAGCGACCAAATGTTGCCAGGTTATCATTTCTGCAGTAGTTCTCAAATACGTCTCCTGAAAAGAGAAACATTTGAAATAATAATGGACACTGAAATTCAATTAAATGAATAGGAGGAATATAACTGCGACACATTTCTTTGTTGATACCTTGCGTATAGCCAGTGAAGGTTGTATAGCCAGCGACAGCAAAGGCCGCACTGATTATTAGAGCTGAGCCTACAGAAATGTGTGTGATCCGAGACCAGTTGGCCAACGTGGGCTGCTTCAGAGAGCCATAGATCAGAAAGCTGTTGTGGTGGCATATGAAGGCTAAAGGAACAACCATTGACAACATCAGAGTTCAGTTGACAGAAAAGATACTGTAAAAACTGTTTGAGGTGCTTCTTCCCTTTGGGATTAATGTAAACTGTGAATAATCATACCATTTAGGGCTGTCAACCAATCCTGACCTAGTTTATTTCAAACAATGCTGTATTTTCCTGATAGAAAGAACACCTCAATTTGTCTGTGGCAGTGGGAGCTGTTCAAAGTGGATTGGAAAACCCACATCTCTCTAATAAAAGGAGACATTATTTTATCATTTTTGTTGTGACTGACCCTGAGATTTGCCTGAGAATCAACATTCAAACAGTGTCTTAACATACATCCTCATTTCCAAAAATGTTGACATGCTGTTTAAGGTGGAACAGAATACAGTGATTCACAAATTCATTTGAATCTACATTCAAAATAGTGGAAAAGTTCAAACTGAGTAGTTGGTTTCTGAAACATATATATTCAAAAAGGTTGGAACAGTAGCAGGTTCACCACTGTGATGCATTACGTCGACCTTTAACAACTCTGTGTGGGGTTTGGCCCTGAGAGGACCAAATACTGTTGTTCTAAAAGTGAAATTTGACCCTTTCTTGCTTGATATCAGATTTAGCTGCCTAACAATTCAAAGCTTTGTTTGCCCTTTTTCTTCCTATAATGATCATTGTGGTTACAGGTCTGCTTTGCAGCTATATGGTATATGTGGTACATGGCTTTCATATATAAATCCACATTAACATTTACATTATCTCTGCTCTTAGAAGGATGCAGCATCCATGACTTTAAATTCAAATTGTGATTCATGAAAGCACGGTTTTCAATTTATCTATAAATGTTTTTTTTTTTGTTTTTTTTTATCCACTGCATGGTGCACTTTTAAGTTTAATTTGCGAATGCAGAGACAAACTGTATCGAGTGACAACACTGAGAAAAAAAGTGCAAGCATCATGCAGAAAAACTCACCAAAAGACATTACACCAACTGCCTGAATGGCGTTCCACTTTGCAAATGTCCACGCATGCTCTGTAGGGAGGCTACGAAATTACATTTCTATTCAGTCATCGATGAAAACCGAAAAACACCAAGAATTAGAATATCAGAATTAGAATTAGAATGTTCATACATACATGTGAGGTCCAAGAGTAGCTGCTCTGATGATTACAACGATGAGGATGGTAAGTGTCAGCACCATTGACAGGAAGGACACCTGGTTAACACGTGAATGTTTTACAGGCAGCATGACAATCGGTAAGTTACACAAACAGTTCTGCGATCATCAGTCTCACCTTCCCAAGTTTCTCTATGTTTCGATAAAGTGAGAGCGGCAGCGTGAAGAAAAAGGTAGACAGCAAGATCACAAAGTGTCGCTCTGCGAGTATGTGATCTGGACCAACTGCAAACAAAAGCCCAAGCCGACATACCACACATACAACATCCTGTTGAATATCATGTGTGCACGGCAGGATTTATTTTCAGGTTTTTCAGACCTCAAACAAACAGGGTTTTGCTCCTACCTCCTGGTATTCTCTGAAAAACTTTGGTCAGTGTGTCACCAGTTGTGATGTTGTAGCTGATCATGGCTGAAGGAGAGGAATAAATTGAACCAGTGTTTTCTTATTGATATTAATCTGCAGTTTTATTATTGCTTGACAGTGGAGGCAGGATAAGAAGAAGCAGAAACACTACTTTTCACACCACAAAGGAAATATGGCAGAATGGCAAAACAGCAAGGTTTAATACTTCACTTCAATTTCAGCCACTTGTATGACAACTTACCAATGAAAGGATAGAGGAACTGCAGTGCAGATAACATCAGGAATCCAGGGAAACCAAATGTGTTTCGTACCAGAGACTGGTAACTGTTTGATCCTGACATCTTTCCTCCTTTTATCAGAAGAACAATTGAGTAGTCTGCCATTAAAAATTGAGAATAAGAATTATTTATTTTGACGATTATTAGTATCTGAATTGATAAATTCACATTTGCCAACAGGTAAACCAACCTGTGATGAACGCAACAACAATCAATAGAAGAAGACCCAAAGGGAGCCCCGCCTGGTTCAGTGCATATGGTAAGCCTGGTTTTAAAAAGCACAGTGATGGAGTTGGAAAAAGGAATATCAAACTAAAAGAACAGCAAAAACAAAGCTCAAAATGATCAGTCGGGTGACATGTCTGAAATGATTGCTCTGTTAAGACTTACAATGGCAACGCTGTCTGCTTTATTTGTAATGTCAGTTTTAGTGTGATGCTTTGCTGAACCAAAGATCAGCTGGGACCACCATCAAAGCACTACTTTCTGTGCATGTACTCCAGATTAATCTAAATGAAACTGTAATCATATTTTTCATGCTGTAGAGATTTTTTTTTTTTTTTTTGAAAGAGCTTAAGAAACATGTCTTGGGGTTTATTTGTCTTTGTCATTATAAAAAAAGTAATTGTTGTCACTATTCCACTCCCAAAAACAGTTTTAGTTGATTTCGGCCAATCCTGCAAAGGCATTTGTAGCACGTGTACAATTTTTATGTATGTGTCTTTAACAAACATCTGTTACAAACCTAAATGTTGAGCAATAAAACGGTGTTATCTCGGAGGTGATTAGTGGTGTATGCATAAAGTTGAGGTTTTGAGCAACAGGGGTTAAATGTATGAAGCAGTTGGGGGCAACAGGCGCCAGTCATATGATGCCGCTGCAGGGCTTGAATGAAAGCTTCTCCTTGTTGCACCAATATTAGCTATTGTAACTTTTTGCTTCATTCAATCATCTTAGCGTTCAGACTTCGAAATCAGCCATGGATGTTTATTCTCCAGCCTGAGTGCATGGACTGGGGGCTGTCATAAGGAAGTCAATATTTACCTATTATCCCAGATCCTATGATGGAGTTGATGAAATTAAAAGATGCTGATAACATCGAGCCGCTGGACTCTCGGACTGCTTTTTGTGGATGAATTAATGTTGTCCCTTCTTCGCCGTTTGACTGAAAGAAATAGAAAGCAGTGGAAGCAGAAATGTTTCTGTCTGTTGCTCTGACCCTAAAGCGGCCACCACTGCACTGCACCTACCTGCTGAGCCATTATGGAGCACCAGCTGGTCGATTCTCTGTCCCTTCAGTGTCCCCAGAGTAGACTTTCACATATCTGCGCCGTGACTCGCATTAGGAAAGGTTTGTGGAAATGTCCGTCAGTTTCGAGCAAGTTTTAGCCTTCTTAACTTTGGTGTAAGGAAAAAGAGAAAAAAAAAAGAGCACCTCAACAGCGCCACGCCTTGATTTTAGGGCCAAACTGCATGAAACCTCCGTGTATTCCCAGCGATAAGAATATACTGACTGAAACTTTTTTTGGAACTTACAAATTTGGACTCGGATCTCGTTTTATTCAGCAAACGTGAGAGAGTAAGCTTCCCTTTAGCTCCACCCCAAAACATGTATGAACTCACTGAATAAAATATGGATTTAAAGGATTTATTATTGGACTAAGCTGTAAAGCTGCCTGATTAAAAGCTCCCTTTGTTCAGAGAGGGAAACCAAAGAAAGAAGAATAAGAAACAGGGGTTTGGTCTATGTTTCTAACACTGACAGCTGTGTTTTTTGGAGATATTTTACCAGTTTAAATTAGTGCTCCTGGTTTTTTCTGCATTTGGTTCCAATTGTGACAAACAGATCTTATTTTGCCCGGGCTTGACTGGATTCACGTTATCATTAGTCTGGTAACATAGGTGCCACATTTTTTTCTTTAGCAGGGCTTACCATTAGGCCATTTACAGAGATTTACAGCCAGCTAATTTATCTGTTCATTAACTGCCTACTATGACTTGTTTCTGTTATTATCATCATTCGATGTTTAAATCATTATTTGTTTCTTATCATCACATTTATTTATTCAGCTTTAGTTATTAATTAATTTTTTTCTCTCTTTTTAATAAAACCTATGAAGGAATCTGGTGGGAAAAAAAGAAAGTTTCCATTCTGAAAACTGTGATACAGCCACAATTTAGTTTCAGTCTGTGTCCACCAGGGGGCACCAGACTTACAGTCCTGGCTCACTGTCAAGTCATCACTCAAACTTTACAAACTAAATGATTACTTATAAATAAAACGTACAATACTGTTTCACATGTAGACCACCTAAGAGACTATTTTATTGATGATTTCATTGCTTGAACCGAGAAATTATGCATAACTTTTCAGATTACACACAACAGATCACATAATGCCAAACACACACAGAGAAAAGGAAAGAGAAAGGGACTGTTTCAAAACACAGTCAATCAGATTTATTGCTGTGGTTTTAGCTCTTAGTTTCTCATACCAAGATCTAATTCCCGACAACAACGCTCGGTAACCGCACTATTGGCTCAACAGCTTCTGAGGCACCTCTGCCCTCACTTTGGTACCCAGGAAGAGCCGGAAGCGCCTCAGTACGGTACTCTGCCGCTCCGAGGGGTGGACGCAGTCTCTGTCTCTCAAGGTTTTCCTGTTGAATTTTTTTTAATGAGTAGCTCTGCACAGGGAGAAGCTGCACACATCTTGAACGGACTGACAGGACAACGTTTTTCGTCATACTGAGGGTGTTCTACATAATTCTTTCGACTTGTGTTCACCTGTCGATGATGGAAAATTGATGGTGAGTTAAAATTAGTACAAGATGTGCTTTTGTCCTAAAGTAATGGTTGTGAAATTCCCTTTAAAGTAGTTTATTCCCCCACTGCATGCTATTCATGAAAGTTTGAGTTGGAAATAAGTCTTATAATTCTATCTATCTATCTATCTATCTATCTATCTATCTATCTATCTATCTATCTATCTATCTATCTATCTATCTATCTATCTATCTATCTATCTAAATATTTATTATCTCTGTATGAAAAAAAAAGTGCCTGAGATGTTTCACCTTTTGCTGTATGATGTAATATTTGATTATCATATTGTTAAATGTATCACATAAAATAATGTCAATGTTGGAGAGCCTGTGTGGGAAAACGTGATTGATCTCTTGTTGCAGTTTGGGCAAAAACTAGACAGCAAATTGCGGTCTCCAATACATTACAGAAGTTAATGGGCATGGCAGCAATTATTAGCCCACACTCCATCTTAGATGACTTCCTGCTTGCCTGACTGTCAACATCATTATTAGATTGCTGTCAATTAGAGATCTGACTGTCCTGCCCGCCTTTCATCCGGAGTGTACAGAGTGTAGCCTGGCAGCTTGTACATAAAAACATTAATTGATTAGAGAATTGTGTGAACAGTCACTCGTCATCAGCTATTTTGCCAACGCCCTGAAGGAGTAAGACTGAGTCGTGTATCTGTACTCGGTATGAGGAAGCAGCAGTTATGAGTTGTGAGCACTTAAAAGCTTTGAGTGTTTTGGTCCCTCAGGAGCCCACAGGCATTGGATTGTTATCCATCTGTATGCAGATATATTCAGGCTGGAATAACATATTTTCTCATTCTTACACATGAATGAAAGCCAGATCGATACATCAATTACTTTGCTTTTGTCACCTTTGTGGCTGTTCTACAGCATGCCTGAACAGCTGTACGAGTAACGACTCATCTAACGAATCTTTAGTGAATTTTGCCAAACACCCCTACCCCTACTCATTGTCAATGGATACATTTGAGTCCATCAGTTTGAAAGTTGGTCTTAAAGCAATAGTTTTGTGGTTGTGAGCCCATTATTGTCACTGCAGTTGATCGTACTGCCCATAGAGTTTGGTTACGCATTTCCCATATATGATTCAATGATAGAAGAGAAACAAAGTATCTTTTCTTCCTGTGTTACAAATAATTTATCAGTATAAAAAGAAAATGTGAACTCCAATCCATATAACCACTGTTCAGGTCATTTTCAGGACAGAGCATCAACATAGTGGGCTATGTTTTACACTTTTTGTCTCTTTTCAAAACCTTCTCTTCAGTATCTCTTGAAAGAAATTATATAAACCTCATCAATCAATCAAAACATATGAAAAAATTCTGAATATGGATCCAGCTCCCCGGTGAATGCATAGGCCTATGCATTCAGTCTGACAAAAATATATACTTTACTTTATTAGGCAATTCAGGTAGTTTAGGATACAGTGGTTACACTGGTTCTCTTTGAAAGCCTACAGACAATCAAAAAGCAAGATGTCACAAACCATTTCATACATCATGTATGTGCCAAAAAGCATTCTGAGGTCAAATAATTTCACTTTGGAATTGAGTGATGTACATTAATCATTAAAGCTAAGCTTCCGTCTCTGTTTGACCCTGTGGCCTAAAGCCAGTGTCAGGCATCGCTTGAAGCACTTCATCAAGACCCAGTTTAATGCACGATGCATAACAGATATCAAAGTAACTTGTTGGCGTTCTGTTCCAACGAAAGTTGGTGGGAACAAATGTGCTTGTGTCAGGTTAATCAGCACAAGGTCATGATGCAGACAGGTTAGAGATAAATTGAAGTGGGCCTATTTGAAGCGTCAAAGTGGCAGTTCGTATCTCAAGTTATGTGTAATGAGTTGGGAACAGATTGACAGAGTGATGCATACCTCTTTAGATGTTACAAACGGCAGGTTGACCTTGTTGGGTGATCATCAGATCAAAGTTCTTTATTCAATTTAATGTCTGCAGATAGCCATCAGATATTTTTGAACTTTGTATTGCTGCTATTTCTCAGTTGTGTAGTTGTTCCTTTTAACCCATACAAACCTGATGTAACGTAATGCCCCACGTGCTCCATTTCAGACCTGGAGTGTCCTTAGGGTGCTTTCACTTTTCAAGTGTGATGTGAGCATCTTGTCACACTTGTCATCATTTTAAAGGCATACAAAGCATTTTTTAAATATTGCTATAGATAAAGGGCAAAGTCAGTCATTTACAACTAAAGGCAAACGTTTAAATTTTCTATTGGTCTTAATTTCAGATTCATAGTTTCTTCAGAGGCTGAGAAATAAAGGTTTTAGTGGCTCATAACAACTTAGTCAAGTTGTTGCAGAAAGTC
Source organism: Odontesthes bonariensis (assembly GCF_027942865.1). Classification (NCBI taxonomy): domain Eukaryota; kingdom Metazoa; phylum Chordata; class Actinopteri; order Atheriniformes; family Atherinopsidae; genus Odontesthes; species Odontesthes bonariensis. The sequence continues at coordinate 22,427,427 of NC_134517.1, read as the reverse complement.
CCCAGGTTTTATAGTTTTTTTTAAACAGTCTGAGGTACATCAGAAGTGTTATAGTAACCCTCTGCAGAAGAAATCAGTGGTCTATTTTTCTCTACGAACAATGATATACTCAAATATTACTATTATGTCTTTTGTTATGTAAAGTGTGCAACAGAGCAGGATAGTTGCACTGTAAACATTTTTATCCACAAATTTCAGTGAGTGTAGAACTCATCGACCAATTTTCACAAGCTCAAATTTGTTAGATTATTTGCACTGAGCTGAAAACAAAATATTATATCTTCTGGGGAAAAAAATATAACCACTATTTTGTAAAAATGTGATTTTAAAAACATGTTAGATTATACTTAACTTTTTGTGTTTTTTGCTACATTTGATGTTGGAAAGCACATTTTTCAGCAGTGTAGTACTTTGCTTTTGGAACTGGACTTTGTTTTTTTTGTTTTTTTAAATTTACAGATGCACTCAAATCTGAAATGAGTAAAAAATACTTGTTCATACGAGTGACTATAATGCACATGGCATTGTATGACTGTATAACACATGTTGAATTCTAGAAATTCCTGCGCACATACCTAGAATATTGAAACAGGGGAAAGATATATTTGCATAACATGAATGCTGCTTGCACAGATATTTGCAACCCCTCTTTGGACTTGCAAAGGTCTTGTGCACCGCATTTGACTAGCTCAGCAACCCAGCCATTTGTCGGTTGTCGGTCAAGTGACCATCGAGGGAGTGTTTTGGCAGTGTCAGTGATGAATATATTCATTGTGTTTTGTGAAATGTAACGATAATTTATATTGGAAATAAGGAGCTATCTCGTTTGCTTGAATTGTGTCTTTAGTTCCATAAGGACAGTAAGTGTGTGACAGTATTAAAGTTCTGCTTGTCACGCCCATGGTCCCCAATCACTCTCACTCCCTATTTAGTTCTCAGTCCTTTGTGTTCCTTTGTGAGATTCTTACCCTACCTTACCTACCTGACCTGCTTCCCTTGCTTCCCTTGCTTCCCATTGTTTCCCATGTTCCACGTCGTTTTTGCCAAGTCAAGTATTTATTTATCCATGCCATGTTGAGACCTTTGTTTATTTTTTCACAGTTTGATTTTTGAATCCGGCTAAGCCGCGCCTTTTGTTTGTACTTTGTTTTTGTTAAATAAACCCAGTTTTTCTTTGAAGTCCGCATCCGTGTCCTACATCCCCACCTTCACCTCACCCTCAACCCGTGACACTGCTGTGTTTCTACTCCGCATGTTATTATTATAGTAGACCATGTACAGAGACTTAGGCTATATTAAAACCCAAAGTTGTTTTTTCTTCTTTTTTTCTCATCGCTGTGTTGTTTCAATTACATCACACAAGCCCAACTCAGTGCTAAGGGCAATTGATTGACCAGTGTGTTTGTGATTGACTTTTTCTTTGTGTCTGATTACAACACACTGTCTGAATGTATTTTTTTTATGCTGTTGAATTCAAATCATGCTGAATCTCTGTGGCAGGCATATGCAGTGCAGTCTGTAGTGCATTCATATTTAATACAGCATAGGTCTTCCTAACACATCCTACCAGTCAGGTCTATTAGTAGGATGGATCTTTTCCTCCCTCTGCTCTTTGTCAGGCACTGAGGGAAAGAGACTCATTCCATTTTGAGGGATGGTGGAGGGGAGCAAGAATCTCACCTGGAATTGATCATTGTCATGTCAAATTTTAATTTTATCTGCAGATGAGCAGATAATTAGGTCTAATTTTATCACACTTGGAGAGAATTTATGTGCATGACAGCCATCTTTAGACCTGTTATAGCAGATGGTGATCTCTGGCCAAAGAGCAGAAACAAACCCATCTTCTTTTCCTCTCCATTTGAAAGTAATTTGTCTGTTGGCAGAGTTACAGATGATTAGCCAAAGATGAGACATCACGTAATATTTAATGTTAGAACAAAGACAATGTTACCCAGCTTTGTAAACTGCCCCCGACCTGTGTTTTTTTTTTCCCATTTTGACCCTTCAGGCCTTTCTCACGTTGGAGGCTAGTTGTTCACTCTGAAGTTGCAGGATGAAAAGATGGCACAACCGCTTTTACCACCAGGTCCAGATAGCTTCCACCACTTCAGTCGCGAGTCCCTCAAAGCCATCGAGAAACGGATTGATGAGGAGAATGCCAGGAAGCCCAAGGGAGAGAAGAAAAAGCGTGATGATGAGAATGAGCTCAAACCAAGTCGTGATCTGGAGGCGGGCAAGTCCCTCCCTCTTCTCTATGGGGACATACCCCAAGGCATGGTTTCGACACCGCTGGATGATCTGGATCCCTACTACTATAATCAGAAAGTAGGCTTGTTTCATTCCATATTTGTGTCTTTTATTCTACATATTAGACGAAAACCTTTTACAAGTAGAATCAAAAAAAGAAATTGTTAAAAAAAAAAATATTTGGTTGTTATCGCAACACTTAAGCATGAAACTGCATGAGAGATGACATACTGAAACCTTTTTTTAACTGTGTTGAAATGTATGGACATAATTTGTGGTTTGATATTCTTAAAGAGTCTGTAAGAGAGTGGCACTGAAATAAGGCTTCTCTATCGAACATTGCATCCAACTGTTACACAGAAGTATTGTCCCTTAAAGGGATAGTTCGCCTCTTTTGACATGAAGCTGTATGACATCCCATACTAGCAATATCGTTTATGAACATTGACTTACCCCCTGCTGAGTACTGTGAGCCGAGTTCCAGCCTCGTTTTGGCGTTGACAAAAGTAGTCAGGCTGGTTGGCTGGGGTTTAAAAAATAAAGCATTTTGCTTCTACTTCTACTGCCGACAGCCACGCCTGTTACAGTGTTTACTGCTCGGAAGCAGGGGACTGCTCGGTCTGCACTTCGGTCTGCACGGTCTACACAGCACGCAGTGATATGAAGGGAGAGAAAATAGCGCCAAGCGATTGTGAGGTCTGACTTTTTCCTGGAGAACGATTTTGTGATGCAAAGTGTTACTCTTTTGAATGCATATTGTTTTGAGAAGCAAAACGCTTTATTTTTTAAACCCCAGCCAACTAGCCGGACTACTCTTGTCAACGGCAAAATGAGGCCGCAGGGCTCTAGACTAAGTTTTTGCACTGGTGCACCAGCACAAAAGTTAGGTGCACCCAAATTTTCGAACGCATTGCATTTAACACCGCAGTTTTACAGGTTCACTTTTTTATTTTTTTATTTTTAAATCGCTGTCCATATAGGCAATATTGACTTGTAAACGATTAACTAGCAATCTGGTCAAAATAAAGTTCTTTATTTGAAGCACAATTCTACAAACTTACTGAACTTAACGTACTAACTACTTACTGAAACTTACTGAAAAAGTGTTGGTGCTTAAAGTGCTTCACTGGCCTGAAATTTAAACTTAAAACATCTCAAGATAAATGAAATAAAAAGAAAATCTAAATTAAAATTGCAAGTGTTTTAAGGGCTTCAAACTGAACATCTCATGGCTCAATGTCTTATGGACTATCCTCCATTGCAGTCACATGCCCCTGGGATGGCCAACCTGTAGTTGGGTTAAATATATGTATATTAGTATATTCACCGGTTTTCCTCTCCTCAAGATACGGCCGTACACAATGACGCATTCCTGAACGATCAGGAAAGCCATGTACTCACTGTTCGCAATTAGCACAGACGTCTTTTTTTTCAATGTATCTGCGATGACTCCTATAAATTGCGCGCACGCGACATCATTGCTGTACGTCGGGTTTATGTTCAAGCCATTTTTCTTCTGAAGAATTATTTCGGACTTGAACTTAGTGAAGGGAACTTTTGCAATATGGTAGGGAACGTTAAACTTGATTATCATCTCGGCCTCGTCTGATGATGTGTTTGCTGCTGCCTGCGGCTGAAAGGCAGCGGGGAGAGGGGACACTGAGCAGGTAATGTGTTTCATAGCTGCTGTTTTCACACTGAGATCCGCTACCTTCGCGGGTCCAAATTGCCACTTCGTCCCGCGTCGAGCAATGGGAAAGCTTGGCGTATTAGGTGATCCGTGTCGCCTGAAGCCGAGTTCAGAGGGCGTTGCCTAGTGGCAGAGCGTCACACGAAACACATAAAATGCTGGGCGTGTACAATGAAGTTATTGATGTTATTTTACGGGGTGTGGATGGTCACAACGTGGGATGCCGCCGAAGAACATATGCGGTGAATACAAGAGCACTATAATCTCCAAGTTGAGGAAATCCATCGACAATTTGAAGCAGAAGAACGCGAACAGCATCGACGCAATCGACGAAGACGTTTAGCTGTCATGGCTCTGAACACACGTGTGTCTGCAAGAAGATTGTGGAAGATGGCAAGACCACAAGGGTTTGTGTTTTGGTCCAATGCGCTGAACAGTTTTGACGACGACGAGTGGAGAAAGCACTTGAAGTGAAACTTGTCCTCACCTGTCGCTGTTGTTCTGAATCACCTGTCCATTCTGTCTTTTAAACTCCTCACGTCACGCCACGTCCATCCCGCGTCAATTGCTTTCACATCAAATTCGGCTCGGCAAAAAGACTAGGGTCCGGCGCGGGTCGAATGGCGAGTCGAGTTGACACGCCCCCCCGGATCGTCAGTGTGAAAGGAACAGCGGACACGCTAAATTTGTGAATTAAACGCGGGTTCTTCCTCAGTGTGAAAGGGGCGTTGTTCTTTTTCAGTGTTTCAATTCGAAATGTATTAGAACCAGTCACAAATGCACTATTGCCACACTTTACAGTAAATGCAGTGCATTATATTATCGGCTTTACTGCATCTTAGCCAGGTAAACTGGTCAAGCCACTCTCTTCGAAATGTATACACTTTACCCCTTTTAATTTCAGTTGGTTCTGGCTCGGAGTCGATCGTATGTGGCTTATTATCTGATGCTAGCTCCGGACCAGGGCCTGACATACCGTGGGAGGTTGATGGCTCCTTGTCAGGGCATTGATTGTGGTTATTTTCGGACGAATCAGGCCTTAACTTAACCAAAAAGTTGTAAATCGTTCTTTTCATCTTATCACCCACGGCTACATCCACTGTTTATCTGATGGGCCTAGGTTCATCACCTCTGTGTCTGACTACAGGATGCGCGTGTTCAAACGTACACACACGTACACGGGCCAATCAGAGGGGGGTCCTGCCCTTCACTATCTCTGATTGGTTTAGACCACGATATGGGTCTAATGTTTGTCTGTTGTTGAACCACAGGGAGACTTTCAGAGTCGCGTGGACTTTTTTTTTTTTTTTCCTCGAACGGGTGGTTGCACCTGTGCAACCTAAAGACAAATCTTTGAATGCTGTAACATGTGAAGAAAATCATATATATTGAATACTTCTTTGTTGCTTTCACATGTAAACTCCAGACAACATCAGGATTATCAAGTCTGAATGTTGCGTTGTTAATTTTTCATATAGAGTATGTACCAGACAAGAAGAGATTGTTGCTGTGAGCCACATTCTCACCAGTGGAAATACTGTGGTAAATGCACCTGGGTAGTATGCATGAGACAAGATATACTTCAGTATGCTGTAGAAATGTTGTTAATAAAAAAAACACGTGTGGTGTGTAAGAATACTGCGTTATCTCTAACGGTGCCTCTTTTTGCATCTATATCATGAATGAATTTCGATGAAGCGGCATTGCCTAAAAAAAGAGGCAAAGAAAACATACGGGGCAAGAGGAAAGAGAAGGAAGCAGCAGGCATCATCAGTACACCCACACAGTAACTATAAAGGCCCTGGATTATTATCCAGTTTATTCACTCATGTGCTCAGTATGACATTACCCGGGGTTTCCACTGGAGAGCTGGCAGGGTAAAGTCCGGACAATGCGTAGTGCATCTGATAAAGACATTAGGCAATCTCACATGCTGCTTCTCTGGATAATGTGTCGAAGATTTCAGAGCAGCAGTGCATGTGCAGGAAAAGCTTTTGATTAGTTACGGTAATGTGGGCTTGAAAGTAAGTCAAATAATTCTGTATGAATATAATCTCTTTTTACTTTTAGACTTTCGTAGTATTAAACAAAGGGAAGTACATTTATCGCTTCAACGCTGCTCCTGCCTTGTACCTCCTGGGCCCCTTCAACCTTCTAAGAAGAATATCAATCAAGATTCTGGTACATTCATATCCTTTTTTCAACAAGGCATTCATCTCATAAGCATTAAACAGGTTTTATGTTGAGTATCATGTGGTGACACAAGCTTAGTTTAACTTGTTTACATTGCAACTTTGATTCAGTTCACTGACACGGGAAGTTTGAGCATATCTGTTTATGTGAATAATTAAATGACTAAATGATAACCTGATTTCCAAAAGACATAAAGTTAAAGGTAAGACATTTATTTTGTGCTATTAGGCTAGATGGATTTATTGATTTTGCCTCCCTTGTACTTTCAATAGCATTAAAGAAAACCTGAGAATAGATAATGGTTTTGGCTCCCTGCGTGGTCAGTAATAGCAGCAAAGAGGGAGATTACAGCCTTTAAATACAGAAGCCAGCTGTCTCTCAGCTCTTTTTTTGGTTGATTTTTGCTCATCCTTACGGTTTGGTTACTAGTTGTATGAGATTATCATGCTGTGTTGCATGCACTGCTCTTCTCACATCCTTTTAGAGATTTTTAGTACCTGTAAGGGTCACCGCAAAGCTTTCAATTTATATCTTTTGAAGAGGTCCATTGTTTTTTTTTCGTTTGTTTGGGATGATTATCCTCTCTTGAAGCCATATCCCTTTCATCTTGAGCTTTATTTTTTTTCCAAAGACATCATTATATGATATTTGCCTCTAGAATTCATAGGTATTTAACCGAATACATTTTTGCCTCTAAAGAATTATTTATCCTTGCGCTGCTGGCTGTAACAAAAGCCCAAATCATCATTCATCCACCCTCGGGAAAACAATGCTCCACCCCTACAGAATCTCTTTGCTCTTTTAACAACAAGTTTTTTTGTCCTCCATAACTTTTCAAATCTTTTGTTAGCTGCCATTTCTTAATTAGAGTCAGATACGAGCAAGTGGCTATACCTGAAAAAGCTTTGGTGTCTTCTTATAGCCTTCTCCTGCTTTGTGGGCATCTGTGGATTTGATATTAGTTGTGCTAGTCACCTGTGACTGTGAAAAAGCCAAAAGCCCTCACAAGTTGTTATTGTAGAGTTCAAATCTGTTTCATGTTGGCTAAAATATGGACTGGAACTCTCCACCTTTAAGGTTTTACCTTTTGGACATCAGTTAATCTTCTACTCACATTTGTATACGGACAGATTTTAAATGGGTGCACAAACCTTTGCATGAGACTGGTTTCAAAATGACACAAAAACTGTTTATCCGCCGATAAAAATCATTGTCTTCCTTGACAACCACCTGCAAATTGTTCAGCATAGTGATCATGTGCACTATCCTCACCAACTGTGTATTCATGACGTTTCATAAACTGCCTGACTGGGCAAAGAACATGGAGTAAGTTTTACATTAACGACACATCAAATGATATACACGTACTTTATCACATATCACACATTTTGTAATTGTTTTGCAAAGTGAAAGAAATATTTTTTTCCAACAGGTACACGTTTACTGCAATCTATACCTTTGAATCCCTAGTTAAGATTTTAGCTCGTGGATTCTGTATAGGAGAGTTCACTTTTCTAAGAGATCCCTGGAACTGGCTGGATTTCTTTGTCATTGTCATGGCGTAAGTATAAAATTTCAGCAAATTTCAACAACGCAAGAATTATTCCATGTCTTCTTCAAAGTTTCATTAGTATAGAACTTGTGTTTTTTTGTGTGCAAGCTGACATCCCAAAAAGTTATTCTTTGTTATTTTTGGGGAGGTCTGTATTTCTCTAACCGTCAACAAATCCCAAAAAAGTAGTGACTCACAATGTCTCTCATTACTTTCCATTTTTTTTCTCTGGCTCATTAGTTCCAAACAAATAGAATTTGTACAAAAGTGGAATTCCACAGCACATAAATAAGAATAAAAGCTAAATCAGACTTTGAAAGCACAGATAATTCTTGTTAGTATTGTTGCTGGTCTAGGTAGTCTAGGTATTTTTTTAATGTAAATTTTAAGCTAAACTGTCGCTTGTCCAGTCTTTTCTTATTTGGTATGCTATTTCCCATCATTGTAGCATATCATTATCATTTTACCCTTAAAAGTGTAGGCCCACGTATCTCACTTCAGTGTAATTTCTTATCCTAATGCTAGTAAAATGTAAATGAATTCTATTGATGTCTGACTATATATTTGAAAAAATTCCAATTTTGCCTGCAGGTACGTGACTGAGTTTATTAAGTATGGGAATTTCTCGGCTCTTCGCATATTCAGAGTTCTGCGAGCTTTCAAAGCTATTTCTGTTATCCCAGGTAAGTGGTACAGGTGCATGCATCCTTGTCACCCCTCACCCCCCCTTCCTGTTATAGAGGACTGCCATGTCAAAAATAAATAAATATATGTGGAAATGAATAATTAAATACACATGTTTTTCATTTATCTATCAATTTATTTTTTACTTGAATTATATTTAGTTCCACATTTATTTTTTATTTCTGCGTTTAATTTAATTTTTATTTTTACGTTTACTTTTTTTATTTCCACATTTGTTTATTTGGTCACAAGTTAAACTAACTGCTTCCTTCAGTCTTAAAACATAACGGGTCGTATATTGGAGATGAGCTATCTCCAAGACCCAAAACTGCATCGCAGCACAATTAGTGAGGTGGATACATACAGAGCTTGTAACAGGTGATACTTCTGTTTACAATCAATCATTACAATCAAGTGATGTGACACACACAATACGGCACTAATCAGGACAGCTAAATGGCCTCTTCCGGTTTTTCAACCGCTGGCGTAGCGACGAGCAACCATCAACACTTTTAGCTGAAGGACACCAGTTAACGCCAGTTAAAATGTAAAAATACACGTATTTAATTATTGATTTCCTCATATGTCTATATATTTATGTAGTTTTGATCATGGCAGTTTGGGTCCTCGATAATCCTATAACTAATACCAAATGTTCATTCTAATATAACGCACATGTCACAGGGTTTTTTTTCAGCGAGCTTAGCATTCACAATCGTAAACACTATCATGGTTATCTCTGGTAAAAAGTTGTTCAACGGGGAGTTAAGATTATCAGTAACTTAGTTTAGTGCCCAGATTTAATGTTTTAAATCAGGGACTGACTTTTAATGATCAATGAGAGAACAGTGGGTTTTGTTTGCGTTGCTCTGTGAGATGTGTGGTATTTCTTTCCATCTGCTGAGCGACCCACTCTTTGTTTTTCCCACTATTGTTTCGAAATGGTTTGCTGTTTCGACTCTTGTTGCTCCTCTTTTCGTGTGGTGTGGGTGTGTCCCAGTATTACTGCATGCATGTGATCCAAATTTCCACTCCCATTTTCTTCCTGTTCATTGATGCAGTGGTCATGTTGTCAAATTGATTGGTAGCTATCTTTTTTTGCAAATATGGGGTGGCTACTAAAATAGATTATAGGATTATGAGATTACTTAGATGCTCTTAACATATCGCATTATTATGAAACACTTTCTTTTCCAACTTGTTCCTAGTTGGAAATAGGATAAAGAATTAATGTATCCTTGTTTTTACACCCAAGTTTTACTTCACTGTCCATTGTGATTTTGATAACTTTCAAGAAGCGTAATGATAAAATCAGCAACAGCCAGAGTAGCGTACTTCTGGGTTAGGTTGGCTAATCTGAAAAACATAAAATTATAGTTTAATTAAAGAAGTCAGTAGAGAAAAGTAGGTTTAACAAGAAAAGTTAACAGATAGCCAAAGCATTAATGATTGAAATCATGGATAAGTTATGAGGTATGAAAGTGAAAATTGTAGCAGTAAACATAATGGATAATCTATTGATATGTTAAGATTATTATATATTGTATATAGATTATTATTTATGACTTTATTCAATAGAAATAACCAGCTGCTTGATAACTACTGAAATCTTTACCTTGATTTATGGATAACTGAAGATTAACCATGAAAGGCATCCACAACTCAAAATGTGAGTTCAGAGTAAATAAAACATTTTTTTGTACAGTTATTGTTACAGTTGATCATTTTTAGCAATATTTTCAAAAGATGAGAAATTGTATTGTTGCAGTATGAATAATTGAGGAAATTTTATAAGACTAACTAAATAAATAATTTCAGAATCTAAGATATAAAAAAAAAAGGCTGAAGTTAAATTTGAAGTGTAGCAGCGAGAGGTTTGGTTGATATCCTCAGATATCGCCATGACTGGACTGCAGTGTTGTTTTTGTAGCTTGGCAATAATTTAGTTGATAATGTCACACACAACATGCAGGTAACTCGGGTAAATTCTCCCTTTAGACATTGATGAAAATTCACTGCCAACTGTTCCACATCCTGAGTGCAGAGATACTCCTTGTTAGTGATATGTCCAGGATTACACCACTTGTTGTTAACAAGCTCTGCAATTTCTCCTCCTATACTTATACCTCCCTTTCAGGGAGACAGGGAGGTATAAGCCAGGTAGAGAGGCATTGGAGTCCAGAATATGCTCCTGCAGCCATGTCTCATTGAAACACATAACACTTTCCCGATATTCCTGCTGTTTCCTCATCAGTGATCCAAGTTTGTCCATTTCATTGGCCAGCAATCTTACATTACCAGCGATGATCAAAGGAAAAAGTAGTTTAAGCTTCCACCTAATTGCTCTCCATTTTTGCTCCTACCCATTACTTGGGCTTTGTGAAAAACTTTTACGTTGGCACAGTAGCACATTGTAAACGATTTTTAAAAATGCCCCAAAAAAATCTCTCCATCAGCATAGCATCCAAACCAGCGTAAAAAAAAAACAAACAAAAAAAAAACTCCTAATAGCTAATAAAACTGTACAATTAAGACATGAAATCGCAAAAAAAAATATATATATGTATATATATAAAACAGTTCAAGGTGATAGCAATTTCATGTGTAAGGACAAGTTATAAAAATGTTAAGAAATTTGTAATGGGTCACCTAATATAATGAATTGCTGTTACAGTATTCACTAAAATTTGTATGTTATTGGTTAAAATAGGAAGCTAGCTTGTATTTGTAATTGGTTGAAACAGTTTGTAATCGTAATAGATGCAGAAAAAAATTAATGTGATCGCTTACACTAAAATATAAGTAGTCTTGGTTTAGCTTAAATCAAAATGCTGGGAACCATGACAAAGAGTGACAAGTGCTTTTGTGTTTCACAGGTCTGAAGACCATTGTTGGTGCATTGTTTCAGTCAGTGAAGAAGCTTGGGGATGTAATGATCCTGACTATCTTCTGCTTGAGTGTCTTTGCACTTGTGGGGTTGCAGCTGTTTATGGGGCATTTACAGAATAAGTGCGTACGGATAATAAAAAATGATGGGCCTCCATCCACAACAAATTCTACATCTCACGATGGGACCCAATTCAACTGGACTGCATATTTACTGAACGAGCGTGAGTACTTGATTTTCTTCTGTTATTCTCTGAGCTGGATGGAAAACTGTAAAGTTGTATCTAATGTAAGGGACAAAGGAGATGTTTTAACTGTTTTATCCTTTCAGCATGTTTGTTTTCATACACATGCTGAATATATTTCAGTCTAAAGCAGCTATATCATGCAGCAACCCTGCTATAATACAGACCATATCTGCGCCAGATGGCCTCTGATCTTTGAAATGTAGCCTTCCAGAGGTGCTTTAAACCTACACTTGACCTAAAGGCAAGCCGGAGCTACTCATGTGTCTTTGCAGTGATTTTTATGGGAAAACAATTGTGCTCCTAACTTGATCTGTGATTTCAATAACTGATTTTCCCAATGAGTTTTTTATCTCAATAGTTAAGTTTGTACACCTTATTTGATACAACATTTTCTGTATTATGGCCTCAGATAAAGTGAAATTTTCACCTGAAAATATATGGTAAATCTTAGTGTTTAGCTAAGTTACTTTCAGTTACGTGTGAGCATTTTCGTGTGCAAAGAATTGTTGACACAGCACACCACTGCCCCCCAAACATTTTGTCGGCAATAATTTGTCCAGTTAGACGGGAATCTTTTTAGTCTGGGAGCTATGCGTTAAAAGGCTTTACACACAATTATTTCAATATTGTTAGAAAACCACTCAATTTGTAGTAACTGTAACGTCAATAAATGTAATTTATATTGAGAGTGTCGAACCTTGAATCCCCAAGAAGAATAAATCATCGACAATTGTCCAAATAGTTCCTGACTGAACTGTTTATGTGAGGCTTTTGAAAATAGTTTCAAATAAAGTCAATAAAAACTTAAGCCCTTCACGTTACGCCGGTGGGCTTTGTTGCATTTTTCCGAACAATTTGGGGGTTTTCCTCAGCCTCCTTTTCGACTTACTTACGCATGTTTTACACAGTTGGAAAGCTTAAGTTCTTGAGTATCAAATGGTGTATGTCATTTCAGGATACAATCATAACTGTAGACACAGTAAACACTTATGTTAAACCAGTCGCAAATACAAAAAATAATGCAACTCAACTATGAAGTCTCACAGTATTCCAAGAACAGATACAACTCCCAACAAAAATGGTCCTGTTGCGTTGGCAAGGGCCCGGTCAATGTACTCCAGTAAAATAGTTAGTCCATGACAAGTCTTACTTCCATAAAGACTTTTGAAATTTCCATGAGACCATGCCTCTACTGCAAGTGGTCCAAGAACAGTTTTAAATTTACTTTGGGTGTGCCTTTCTTAGGTGTTTTAGGCGAAAATTGCAGGAATTTTAAGGTGTTAACATTACAGGTGTAAATTACATATGATTTATTGCACATGCCTTGTAATGAAATGTAATACATCATAGAGATGTACCTATTCAAATTATGATCTTACAATAATTCAGTTTTAGTCATATTCTCTTAAGAAACCATTGCTGAAACAGTCCTCCTCACAAATATTAAAACCATGGTTTTCCCTTTTTTTCTCATTCAGATAATCATTATTACCTTCCAGACAAACGAGATCCATTGCTTTGTGGAAACAGCAGTGCCGCTGGGTAAGCAAGGTGGCCAATGGCAGCCGATAGAATGCTGATTATGTTATAGAATAAATACATTTCATTTATGGTGTATTGCTGAATTATTGCTGAAGGCCATATGGAAGGAAAAGTGGGACAGCTAATTCTTTCTGAGCTTAAAATACTCTATTTCCTACAGGCAGTGTCCAGAAGGGTATATCTGCATTAGATTCGGACGAAACCCAGACTATGGCTACACTAGCTTTGACTCCTTTGGTTGGGCCTTCCTCTCCCTGTTTAGACTGATGACACAGGATTACTGGGAGAATCTTTACCAGCAGGTACGGAGTGGGAAAGGTGACATGAGAAAAATATGTATATATATATATATATATATATACTGTATACACACACACATATATATATATATCTATATATATATATATATATATATAGATCTATAGATATATCTATAGATCTATATATGTGTGTTTGTGTGTGTGTGTGTGTGTGTGTGTGTGTATAGCTTTCAACTAAGGCCCTGCTGTTTGACCTTACGTACTTACATGGGTTTCATCTGTTCTATCAGCTTTTACTATTCTTTTTTAAACAATAAGGTGTATTATTAAGCAGCATGATCTCCAGGATACTGATGCTTTGTTTAGTCTTTTTGTTTGTTTGTTTGTTGTTCTTTTTAAAGATTGTAGAAGATGTGATGCTGAATGTAATCTGCATAAAAATTCCAAATTTTGGGGCCCAGGTGGAAAACTTCATGAGCCAGAGGCACCTTTGAGCGTAATCCCAACAACAGCCGGAAATGTTGGTTTTTAAAAAAAAAAAAAAAAAATTATTGATTAGATAAAACCAATTTAAGTTTAGTTAAAAGATGCCCATAAACTATTATATACATCCAGAGAGGGCTGTTAGTGGACAAGAGCAGCATTTTGTAAGACGGTAAAAGTCAGTTTATTTATTCACATCTATATTAAATCTATAGTAAATGAGTGTTAACTAGTATACCCAGTAAGACTTGAATCTTTTAGTTATTTTTTGTTGTCAAAGCTTTGTTTTGTTTTGTTTGAGTTAAAAAAATGTTTAAAAAGTTTGCCGTGGTTACAATTTACAGTTTTGCAATTCTAATGCTAAAACCGTTTTGTCCTTCTTTTTCTGTGTAGCACCTTGTGAGTGAATATCTCTTACTTGCTTCCTTCTGTTTGTGAATGACTCTGTGAGAAGAACACATTTGGATGCACAATGGCAAAATATTTAACCTAATGTGTGGTTCAGGACGCTATATGTTGGATGATTGCCTCTGTAGGTACAGAAATAGGTGGGGCTTGCTGTGTCAAAGAGTAAAGATGAGCTACAAAGCATCCTGTTCAAACAAACTTCTAAAACCAGTGCAGGTGCATCAGAGGAAAAAATAGGAGTCCTAATGTGACTCACGCAAACAAACCCATTCAAGGTGTAAAAAGCAATATTGGTGTCCAATGAATATGCCAGTACTTAGCATTGTAATATCAATAAGCAAAGCAAACAGCTAATACAACAAAGCTCCAATGAGGGCATTGAGTAACAATACCTGTCATTATCAATGAGGTCTCTTCAATACCAATGTTTTTTGTCCCTAAAATAGAACAGAGATTTATTGTTAAGTATGCTACAAAACCATTCAGAATATCAATTTGATCATCTTTGAGATAATAAACATGATTGCTGTCTCTTACAGAAGGACACAACAATGAAATTCATTGAATAAAAACCCTAGCAACAGCAAAAAAAACCCAACTAGAAATATTCAAATCTTAACTCTTTATTATATGTGTTACTCTCGCAGTCAGTAATTTCTGACACATTAGTTTAACCCTGACATTAACATGGTGTATGAATCTGCACACCATTAGAAAATTCTCAAATGGTCTTAATGATGTCACTGCAGATTGGTCACGTTAATTGTAATGAAATATAGATCCCTGAATTCCATGTAGGCTTTAGGTTTGCCCTTGAATGAGCCTATTTTGCTAATTTGGACATCAAAATGTATTGGTCAATTACAAAAAAACACAGATACAGAAACAGTTATATATATACTATATACTATACTATATATTCTGATATATCTTAATTGTAATTATATACCTAATATTTACAGGAATATTTTATAAAAAGGTAATAGTTAAGAAACACACAATAACAAGCTATTATAAAAGAAAAATTACTCAGCGTGATTAGTGTATTAGTGTAATAAGAAGTAAGTATAAGTGTACCAGAATCTTGTGTGTATTCCTTCCAGACTTTGCGAGCATCTGGGAAGCCCTACATGGTCTTCTTTGTCTTGGTGATCTTCCTCGGTTCCTTCTACTTGATAAACCTGATCTTGGCTGTAGTCGCTATGGCCTATGAGGAGCAGAGCCAGGCCAACATGAAGGAAGCTAAGGAGAAGGAGGAAGAATTTCAGGCCATGCTAGAGCAGCTGAGACAGCAGCAAGAGGATGCTCAGGTATGTTGCTATGAGGACTGGTTGAGCAGTTAGTTAAGCAGCAACAAGAACGTAGCTATGTAGTTATGGATGTGTGCTCTCACCAGCACCACAACAATCCATGCAAATAGTTTGGTGATGTCTAGACACAAATCCAATCTCATAACAAGATGGCCTGTCTGTTCCAAAGATTTGATTTGAGAAATATGTCTGATTTTTCTGCAATCTGTTGATACTTCAAATAAGATATTCAGTCATCATGTGGTGTTTTCATGACCATAATACATAAATATGCCTGGTTCAGGATTATTTTCTCTGCAATTATTAACAAGCGTTAATCAGTGTATTAATATGCAGTTACCTTCTGGGTTTCATGGTATGTCCATGCACATAAATATATTTGGTTATTAGTAATAATGGCAAAGATCAACCTTAAACATCTCCATACAATTCTGAAACATTGTCTAGAAGATTTTCTCATCACTTTTGTCTTTTCTCAACAAGGCATTAGCTAGCGCAGCTGCAGCAGAGAGTGGAGAGGCCGTTGACAAATGTGGTGGCACTCAGAGTTCCTCTGATGCTTCTAAGTTGAGCTCCAAAAGTGCCAAAGAAAGACGCAACAGGAGAAGAAAAAGAAAAGAGGAAGAAGGGAAGGGGGCTGCGAAGATGCCTGAATCAGATTCACTGGACAGTGTAAAGAAGGGTCGCTGCCGCTTCTCTGTGGATGGAAACCTGCTCAACTATGACATGAAATGCTCCTCCACACATCAGGTGCAGTAACATCTGTCATTATTCTTTGACTAAAAAAGTAATCATCTGTTGGCCATTTTTTCTGAATCAAGTCCTAACATTAGTTCTGTATGTTCTTTTTCAGTTTTAAAGTTTCTTTTATATGCAGAACTTTATTTCTTTACCTTATTTTGTATTTCATTATTGTATCTTTTCAAGAATATCATCACATATTACAATTCTAGTAATTATGATATTTTCTAACTTAGTATATATGTTTTTTTTAATGATCACATCCTTCGATCCTTTACACCAAATTACAGTTGCATAGATTTTAATTATCAATTGAATGTAATATTCTTTGTCAGTTATATAATCTTCAGATTGACTAACAGTCTTTCTTCTTGCAAAACTTACTATTCTATTTAATCTGTCAAAAAGTAGCACTCTTGTAATTCATACCTCTTCCATTGGCCACGAAATATTAAGGATTTTATAAAGTGAAATCAAAACTCCAGTCTATGATGGGTGTTCATTTAGTAAAATGGCATATATGTGTTCTTTGTCTTTGCAGAGGTTGAAAAATAATTAATGCGAGGCATTAAGAATAAAAAAGACTGATACTATGAATACTAAGCTTTGTCTTAGATTTACAGAATATCAGATTTACTTAAATCTGTTCCGTTTATTAAGTTTCCTTACCATTGCAGACACCCAAATAGATTTTTGTCATCACTTTCATATCATCTTGATCATCACCATCATCCTGCTCTTGTCATTGTGAGCCACAATCAGGATATGTTTTAATTGTGTGATTTTCTTCTTACAATGCTTATCATTGATATGACCACCACCATCATCATAATCATCATTCTTTTCTTCTTCATCATGATCGTCATCATGATCATCATCTTTACAAGTCTTATTCATCACCACTATGTATTTTTAAGTTTTCTTACCATACTCATCTCCATCGTCATGCTGTTCACACCATAGTCTCCATTCTTTCCTCCTCATGATCAGCATTTATCAATAGAGAATATCTTTTTCTCTCAGTCTTTTCTGAGTTTTCGTGGACCCCTGCTCTCATCCAAACGAAACAGCAAGACCAGCCTTTTCAGTTTCCGAAGCCAAACACCGGATGTGGGCTCGGAAAATGAGTTTGCAGATGATGAGAACAGCATTTTTGAGGACAGCCTGAGTCGGAGGGGATCCCTGTTCCATCCCCAGAGGTGCGATCGACGGAGCAGCAGTATGAGCCAGTGCAGTTTCTTGCCACATTTCCTATGTCAACACAGTGGGATAAGGCACAGCTCTGTAGACTTCAATGGGGTTGTGTCTCTGGTGGATGGGCATTCACTCCCATCTTCACCACCTGTGGGGCTCCATCTGCCTAAAGTGATGGTAGATATGGCCTCCACCGGGGACAATGTAAGAAATGCTTCCCTATCCCAGTTGTCCCTATTTATTTGCTCAGAGCTCTCATGTAGTGGCTCTCACATTTAATCATATCAACTACACTTCACATGTCTGATACTAAGCATTGAGACTGAATATCCTCCAAAGCAGGACAAAGTCTTTAGATTGATCATTTAGATAACCATTAAGTCAAATATTGGTGACCTATGCAGGTTAGCATTGATAAAAATGTAAAATTGAAAGTTTATACATGCTCATTATAAACATGATTTGGTTGTTTTTCTTGAACAATTTGTTTTCTGGGCCAGCCTGATTCTACAGCATACATATTTGATAGGAATTAAAAAATGGATTTGGTGGACAAGTTTAAATTTTTTGTGGGTTGTCTTAGTCAGAACAGGGTAAAATTCTACATAAATGCCCAAAAGTTCTATAATGTATTTTGATTTCCCAAGACCTCTAGACTGAGGGTAGTTGACTTCAGCTTGTCTGTGCAAAAAAAAAAAGAAAAAGGATTTGTTAACAACACTCACTGGACTGACGAACTCCCAAAAAAATGGCCAGGGAGCTCAATGTAGCTCTGACAAAGGCTTTGAACCTTTGATTTAGTCAACTGAAGCATAGCTGCTTTGCTTGGAGGAAAGCATCTGAAAAAATCCAAGCTGTGACTTTCAACTGTGAAGAAATTGATTTGGATGGTCAGAAATGACCTGAAAACCACTCAGGCACAAGTCTCACTTGAAATGGAAGCTGTTGGAACATCAGTGTCACTTTAAAGCAACTTTTATGTAGAATCATGGAGTATAACCCACATCCATCAGCTTGACTGTTGAAACTTTTTGACACATTATGGCAATCCAGCAGCACAATGACTCCAAACACGTCAGAGCTGGTAGTGGATAGGGTCACAAGTCAAGTCCCTACAATGACACGGAGTGGTCCAATATCCAACCAGAATCCTGACTGAAGCTTGTTGATAAGAACAAAAAGCAATTTTGAGTGTGCATGTACATGTTTTCCCCTTTGTTTTTTTTTGCAAGCTGCAGATAAATGTCTTTTTAGAACTTCAGAAAAACCTTTTCTGACGTAATCAGAATGACAAATTAGGGATGAACACACTACTGTTCTTAATTATATCAAAAACTATTGGCCTATTACACTTTTGTTTATCGTTATAACTAGCAAGCTTATCTTGCCCACTATTCTAATCATTATGCGTAAGATATGGATAAAGTATATGTGTTGCTTTTGTTGTTTATTCATAGTAACTAACAATACACTGTTGCATCTGTAACAAACATTTCTATGGCCAGGCGGACACTACTGACACAGAATACAGACAGGCCAGTGGAGGACACTGTGGGGAGTTTATGGACTTCCTCGATGAACCAGAGTTCAGACAGAGAGCACATAGTATAGCTAGTGTCATAACCAGCACCATGGAAGGTATGTTTTCTGTATCATTGCATCAATTTTGAAAACATATTATGCCTTTCATGTTTACAAGATAAATGGTAGTTTCACATAACATTTTTTGCATGTTTTGCCATCAGAGCTCGAGGAGTCCAGGCAGAAGTGTCCTCCTTGCTGGTATACTTTTGCTCAAACATTCCTTATCTGGGAGTTTTGTCCAAAATGGCTGAAAATGAAGAAAGTGGTTAAACTGATTGTGATGGACCCATTCACCGACCTTACAATCACCATCTGCATTGTGCTCAACACATTATTTATGTCCATGGAACATTACCCAATATTGCCTTGGTTCTCCAAAATGCTGACTGTGGGCAATCTGGTAAGCTGACTTCAGAGTAATGTACATGTTTTTGCAAAATGCTCGTGATTTATAGTAATGATCCTGTTTTTTTGTTTTTTTTTCCTTAGGTGTTCACTGGGATCTTCACAGCTGAAATGGTCTTTAAGGTCATTGCTTTGGACCCATACTATTATTTTCAAGAGGGGTGGAATATTTTTGATGGAGTCATTGTCATCTTAAGCTTGATGGAGCTTTGTCTGGCCAATGTGCCTGGCATGTCTGTTTTGAGGTCATTCAGATTGGTAAGTCGAACTATAAATGTGCAGTGTCAAGATAAAGTATGTGAAAAATCTATTTTATACAGATTGTCTAAAAGTACTGTATAATCAGCTCTTCATTTACATTAGGGATGAACAAACACAATATGTTTAAACTTATAGCGTACAACTCCTTGTATTGCCACTACATGTCCATCTTCAATAATCATTCAAACATTCATGCTCTAGATTATTGACATAATTAAAAGCTGACGAGGGTCAGGGAGTGAAAAGTCCATTCAGTGCAATAAGATTTGAGACAAGAGAAGGATGTCAGGATGGTTGTCTGCTCGCTGAAGTTTGGAAGCTAAGTAATGCAGCAGGACAACTACCCTAAATATCAAAGTAGATTAATAATTGAGGGACTTCAAACAAAGAATAACCTTTCAAGCAGTAAGACTGGTCCGAGATTTCTTCTTTTTAGGTCTACATCCCAGACATGCTTTTTTTTGGGTGTCATTGCTGTCTGAGGAGGTCAAACTACTTGTGACATACAGACATTTTTTCACTGGCACAAGAAATTTGTTCGAGAAAGACATATTGAACTGCATGAAAGTTTTTGGACTGTGGTGCTGTGGTGATTAGCACTGTCACATCACAGCAAGAGGGTTCCTAGTTTGAATCCCGGCTGAGGCCTTTCTGTGCAGAGTTTATATGTTCTTCCTTTGCATGCGGGGGTTCTCTCCCACCATCCAAAAACACGCATGTTAGATTAATTGGTCATTCAAAGTTGACCCTAGGAGTGATTGTGAGTGTGCATGGTTGTTTTTCTATCTGTTGGTCCTGTGATGGAATGACAACCTGCCCAGGGTGTCCCATGCCTCTCACCCATTGGTAGCTGGGATAGTGTCCCACCCCCAACGTGACCATGCATTGTATGTTTAGTAACTTAAGCACGTTTCTTCTACTTAAATGCTAATTATGCTTATTTAGTTTACATACTTATTTGTCACTAGTAAATATGTTCTGGTGTGTTTTGAGTGCAGGAACTCATTAAATTACTTGACTTCTTTTTCCTTTTACAGCTGAGAGTGTTCAAGTTGGCTAAATCTTGGCCCACTCTTAACACACTCATCAAAATAATTGGTAATTCAGTGGGAGCTTTGGGCAACCTGACCCTGGTGTTGGCCATTATTGTCTTCATCTTTGCTGTGGTGGGAATGCAGTTGTTTGGAAAATATTACAAGGACTGTGTGTGTAAAATCTCTGTGGACTGCACTCTGCCTCGCTGGCACATGAACGACTTCTTCCATTCATTCCTCATTGTGTTCCGAGTGCTTTGTGGAGAGTGGATAGAGACCATGTGGGACTGTATGGAGGTGGCTGGGACTGCCAGGTGCCTCATTCTCTACATGATGGTCATGGTCATTGGAAATCTTGTGGTACATTACATCTTTTATGGTCAATTCATAAGTCCAAGTCATCCAATTTTTCTCTGTTTAACTTATCACTGCAATAAATAAATATCCATGATGCAGTTTCAGTTATACTTGTTTTGTTGATATCATTCAGGAGCAAAAGACAAAAGATCAATCTCACGTTAAGTGATGTCATTGTCTTACAGGTGCTGAACCTGTTCCTGGCCCTGCTGCTGAGTTCATTTAGTGCAGACAATCTGGCAGCGACAGAAGATGACAGTGACATGAACAATTTACAGATCGCAATTGGACGGATTCACAGAGGCATTGCCTTCACTAAGTCGCTGCTCCGAAGTAGCTGCAGCAGTTTATGTCTCAGGGATAAAAAGAAAAGGAAGAGCGAAGACAAACCTCTGGATGAGCTCCACAAACCTTTTGGGATAAATGGTGTTCCCGATCATGCTATCAAAGACTTTCATAAGAATGGCAATGGGGATGTGATTGGAGTGGACAAAAGTGGAGACAAGTACATAGTCAGCAGCAAGAGTGATGACTCAATTATGTCTTTCATTAATAACCCTAGTCTGACTGTTACAGTACCTATTGCTGTGGGTGAGTCTGACTTTGAAATGCTCAACACTGAGGACTTCAGCAGTGTCTCGTCTGACATACCAGGAGTCCATGTGGTAAGGCTGCTGTTTTGGATTGGTCAGTTTAGTTTGTCATTTTGCATTTACAATTAGAAATAATGTTGCTTTAAAGCAAAGTCTCATCAGCGTTATCGTAAGCTACATATTTATATGATGTGATGGATCACATGGGTTTTTGTGTTGAGGCACTCATGTTGAGGGACATAGGATGATCTATTGCACTACAGTCTACAGTCCGAGCACGTGTCATAATGTTTCCTCCACAGATTCCATATACGAAGGAGAGGCCATATAGACAGGAAAACACTAGGGTGCAGATTACATTATGTTCCATTTAAATCTTGAGTGCTTGGGCACTGAGTCTTCCTCTAGTGTACTGCGGTTTGTATTATGTAGAATATGAATAGAATATGAATAGAATATGAATAGAATAGAAATAGAAATAGAAATAGAAAAATAATTTATTCATCCCCCGTGGGGGAAATTCAAATTGTCATGTAGCTCAATTAAGATGTTTACAATGATTGTATATTAGAACAAAATAATAATAATAATTAATTCATGAATAAACACGTAAATAAAATGAATAAATAAATGTGAGAAGAACATGTCAGCAGTCACTGTTAAAAAAGCCTTATGGCTGTGGGGACAAAGGACCTCCTGAACCTCTCAGTCCTGCAGTTGCTCCTCTGTCCTGCCAGGATGCTGTGGAGGGGGTGTTTATTGTTCACCATAAAAGAATATAACTTCCTCTTCATCCGATGCACCACCACACATCTGAGAGGGTCCAGCTCCCTGCCTATCACAGAACTTGCCATTTTCACCAGTTTGTCCAGGCGCCGACAGTTTTTGTCTGTAGTGCAACTCCCCCAGCACTCAACAGCATAGAGCAGTGCACTCTCAATGGCAGTGTGATAAAACAAGCACAGCATATCACTGCAGACATTGAAGGACCTGAGCCGTCTCAGGAAGAAGAGACGGCTCTGTCCCTTCCTGTACACCGTTTCTATGTTGGCAGACCACTCCAGTTTATTGTCCAGTACCACCCCTGGACAATAGGACTGGACAGACTCTGTCTTCTCTTCCTCAATGCAGGCTGACTGCAAATATATGCATAATATGTAGAGTATATGTAGAAAAGCTAGTGGTGCTATCAGTTTAAATACATATTTTTACATGCACTAGAAAGCTGTATAGTACACCATTATGACTACCTAACACAGACGACATATTTTCTAGTAAAGATTCGATACGAAGAAGCCTCATGAAAATGGGATTTGTGGCAGAGCCATTGTAGATTTTTCCCAATAAAGTGCTTTTATGAGTGTGTGCTCAAGGGTGATAAGAACACAGGTGTAATTTCTGGAGATTTTATGGTTTAAGCACATCTACAAAAAAAAAAGTACTATCAATGTTTTAGATTCCAAATTATAAAAAAAAAAAAAAAACATTTTTGAGGTCTAGTTGACTTTTGATTATGCTCAAGCATAACATGCTGCATTGTTCTTCTCACAGAAACAGAATAGCAGGTTTGAAGCACAAGCTATCATCACACTGACATTAGTGAATCCAGAATATCGCAGTAACATGTTTACATCAATGCCTGCACTGCATTAGCTGGTCCCAGGGCAGCCAAGTGCTCCTGCATTCTCCAGGAAGACATTGAAGCTGCTCTCATACCAGCTATTAAGAGACACACCCTGCAGAAAGCCATACAACAATAAGCTGAATTAGAGTCCATATGGCTACTTGAAAACAATGCCAGGCTTGAAATGATCTTTCTCTTCTTCGATCTATTTTTTAATGCAGATGCTGCAAACACCTGTTATAAGTATCTATGTGACTGACGTAGCAAACATTCAACAGTTAAAACAAGTTACAGTATTTTAAATTAGCTGGTAAATTGTACGTGAAAATGCTTTTGATGTCACTGGTGATACAATCTTTCTATTCTTATTGCTGTAGATATTTATCACTGTGCTTTGTTTAAGCCATATATGTGTGATTTCAACTTGATCTGAATACAATTTGACAATTCTTTTGATGTCTTCACCAAAGGCCTTAAACAAGACATCTGTTTCAGTGACATTTGCCATGCTCATATCATATGAGTTTTTCATCTACAATTTTGGTTTTATCCACAGGTTATTGATGATGATGATGATGATGATGGGCAGCTCAGCTCTTCTGAGGGCAGCACAGTGGATGGTCTGCCAGCTGGAGAGGGAGCAGACTTTTTAGACTTTGATTTTCAAGAAGCTATGGAACCTGACAACTGCTTTCCTGCAGGTAAAGGCTACGACTACGCAACTCATCAACTAAAGCATTCATTTTGATCTGATACAGGGTAGTACATGTCTAAAACACCATCTCACCTTTGTCTCTTCTCAGTTTGTGTGCAAAATGTCAAGTGTTGTCAAGTAAACGTGGATATGGGTTGGTGGAAGATGTGGTGGACACTAAGAAAAACGTGTTACCGGATAGTGGAGCACAACTGGTTTGAGAGCTTCATCATCTTCATGATCCTGCTTAGCAGTGGAGCACTTGTAAGTCCCTGATTCTCATTCTCTTCAAAGTACAGACAAACTTTATTTTAAAGACAATTTCTTTCTCGAAATGTATTATATTACTGAAATTTACCGTTGTGTTTACAATTAAAGACTCGATGTTTTCAATTTCTCATCAGGCATTTGAAGACATCTACATTGAGCAGAGGAAGACAATCAAAACAGTGTTGGAGTTCGCCGACAAAATTTTCACCTACATCTTCATTCTGGAGATGCTGCTGAAATGGGTGGCGTATGGATTTGCAAAGTATTTCACAAATGCGTGGTGCTGGTTGGACTTCCTCATTGTTGATGTAGGTTGAAGCATCTCAGTTTGTCGTAAGAAATACCTACTGTACACTCAGTTTTTCAATCCTCTTTTTTAAGAGGATGAGGTGCATAGAATTTGCATAGAGGTGCACGTCGCTTTGGTTAAAAGCGTCTGCAAAATGACCGTAATGTAATGTAATGTAATGTAGAATTGATGTAGACACAACAAAGCTCAAAAAGCAGTAAAGAATTATATATGGCTGCTTCATGTGAATTATAAACAAAAAATACCGTACTAAATGGTAGTGCAGGAATTTATATTTATCCATCTATTAAATATGCACACTTAAATCTTTAGAGTGGATAAACTACATAGCTGACTGAGTTAGATGTGGTGTACATGCCCTACTACTAGGGGTGTAACGGTATGAAAATTTAACCTCACGGTTATAGTGACCAAAATGATCACGGTTTTCGGTATTATCGCGGTATTTTTAAAAGTGTGTTCAATCAGTTCAGAAAGCACTGACAGGCCTAAAAAAAAAAAAAAAAAGAAAGCACTGACAAGCCTACACAAGCTGAAAAAAGTGCAACAGTGTTTATTATATCGCAAAATCTTATCAAAAACATCAACAATTAACATTAAAGGAACAAGAGTGCAGCATGTAAACAGCTTATTTGTCAGAAACATTTCCATATATTCATTATATTATGATCATTATTATTAGCATGACGGAAAGTTTTAAGGAGAGACTTTCGGACCAAGTCCGCAATTTCCCATGTGATCACTCTTCCAATGCATAGCGATAAGCGTGCATGTCAGACCAGCTGGCGTCGGATCGCGGAGTTGGGAATCGATGCAGAAATACGTTTGTTGACATGAGCACGCAATACCGGCTTTTGAACTATTTCCGAATCTGATATTACTGTGGTCTGCCCCGAGTGGAGTCCTCTGCTATCATGCGTTTTGGTCACGGCAAGTCTGCACAGTTTCAGACTGCGAATGTTGTTGTGTTTATTTTAAAACAAAATACAGTGTTAGAGAGCGAAATACAGGCTAACGGGGTGAAATACAATCTTACAGGGCAAAACACAGGTGAATTTGGGCGATTTTTAATTATTTTTCCGTCTGAAAGTTACAATTCCCTTTCAAAGGATGCATTCCGCGATTTTCGTCCGTTTTCCGTTATCGCGGAAAATCGTTGGCTCTACGCATGCAAAGAGATACTGTAGCCTACAACTGTATGATAAACGCAACTCAAATGTGCACCCGTCTAGCTCTGAGGCTAACGTTAAAGATGTGTCCCGATTAGCTCCACACTAACACTGAACGAACATGTGCATGTGCTGTAGGCATCTGTTTAGATTATTGACACGTTATTAAAAAGTTAGACAGACGGATCATTGCATTCTGCTTCAACCCGATGTCCCCACACCATGCATTTATTTATGCATTTGAGCTGAAACGTTAACGTTAACTTACCTTGCATTGGCTATACAGTTGTGGGTGATGATCACGGAGATGAGCAAGGAGATTTGACGGAGTGCCACCTTTAGCGGAAACTTTTTTCCTGCATGTTCTGCAGACAGGATAACCATCTTCTATCAACTGTCCCAAAATACCAAAATATGCCCATACTTCGGATTTAGTCCTCTTAGAGGGCTGATAAATGTCCTGACTCTGAGTGCTGTCATACAGTACACCTTCGGCCATGATTCCAACTACAAGAAATCCACGTTGTGGGCTGTGCAGTGAGCATCCGCGACAAATTAAGAACTCGGATGAGGCTGTGAAGGATTAAACTCACGGTTTTCATACCGTGTTATTAACCGTGATATTAATGATATTTGAAATGAACGCGGTAATTGTTATCGTCAACACTTTTTATCGTGGTTTACCGTCATACCGTTACATCCCTACCTACTACTGGTCTCCCAGCCTGTGCTGTGAAACCTCTGCAGATGGTCCAGAATGCGGCAGCGCGTCTGGTCTTCAATCAGCCTAAAAAAGTAACTGATGTTAGCCTATAAAGTACTTACTGAAACGGCTCCCATCTACTTGAATGCTCTCGCAAAAGCTTATGTCATGACTCAGTTACTCCGGTCGTCAGAGGATAATCATCTAGCAGCGCCTACACCACGCTCAAGACAATCCAGACTCTTTTCATTTGTCGCTCCACGATTGTGAAATGACAATTGCTTCCCTACCCCCTCGACTGCACTTTCTCTTTCTGTTGTTCCCTCTATACCTGCACTCTATTTCTACACTGTCATCCCTGTCACCTCTGACAGAGCCTGACTACTGGTTTTCTTTCTATGTAGCTTATTGTTAGCTTTGATGTTAGCTGCATTGTTATATCCTCATTTGTAAGTCGCTTTGGATAAATGCATCTTCCAAATGCATAATGCATAAACAGTATAGTTGGGACAGGTCAACCACAGAATAAGACCAATGTAGTATTGCCCGTTAACCGAATACATATGTCTTTGGACTGTAGGACTAAGTTGAGGTACCTAAGGAAACCCAGCATGTATACAGTCCAGTGAAAATGTGCAAAACCCACACAGAAAACCCTCAGCTGACCAGCAGGTTCAAATGCAGAACCTTATTACTGTGAAATAAGAGAGCTAACCATTACCATACTGCACCCAGGACATGTACAAATAAATGAATGAATGACTGAAAAAAACGATCAGACCAAGAATGATTTAAGTAAAGATGTTTTCTTTTTTTATATTTATATGAGAGGAATAGCAAAAAAAAATGCTATCAACACATTGTAGGTTCTGTACTGTCTTAAAGTGTGCCTTGCACATGCATAGTGTGTCTTCTCTGCTTACAATGTAATATCTGTGTTCATTTGTTCCAGGTCTCACTGGTCAGTATGGTGGCGAATGCTTTAGGGGTTGCAGAACTGGGTGCGATCAAGTCTCTGAGAACCCTGCGAGCTCTGAGGCCCCTGAGAGCCTTGTCTCGGTTCGACGGCATGAGGGTAGAGTAACTGAATAGCCTTATACACATATATCCTTTAATATCCTTACCCATTCTGAGAAACAGTGCACTTTCTACCACCGACTTATTGCACTGGCTCAGTATTCAAGCATTCCACAATGCAGTGAAGAACAACATTAAATGGATATTAAGTTTTCCTTTTTCGTAGTGGGATTGTGTGGATAACTTATGAGCTTTTAGTGTCTTACCAGTATTCGAATGCAGCTAGTGCACAAAGAGGTGACCAGGAGGCATCTTAATCAGATGTCCAAACCATCTAAGCAGATTCTATTCGATGTGGAGGGCCTTCAGCAAATTACATATTCTAGATTTTTCCACCGCATCACTTTTGTATCAGTTATTTACGTTGTCACATCATTTTCTTGGCTGTATAACATCCATGTTGCTACGTGTTCCACAGTTCTTGTAACACAGTCAGCGTTACTGTCTGATGGAAAAGATTATGTTTAGATGGTCAATTTAGGCTCTTCTGTTGGTTTGAGCAGTGGTTAGCTTGGCTCACCGGTCATAAATCATTTCTGATTCTCCATACCGAGGACTTGCTTACTGCTGACCACCTCGAAAGTGCTTCACACAACCTCACAGACAAAAAAGTAATCTTCCTTAAACTCTCTGTCTTTGCAAGACACAGAATTTGTTGTAGGTAAAAAACATATTCCTTAATTTACTTTGCCTTCTTTTTCCAGTTATTATTTGTCTTCTGTGTTAGCTCAAACAATTAGATGCAGATTTTTTGATTGATGATTTTGGCTCTCGAGATAATCTATTGCTTAATATAAAGACTTGCGTCTGAGAGAAACAGGGGTTAATGAAGTTGATTATTTCCGGCAGGGAGCAGTAAATTTCCACTGTTTACCAGAATTCCTTTTAAGTCATTGTTCCTGAGTGAGAGATTTACTGTTGACAAAATCATTGTGTATTTACTATTAAGTTATCACTTCTTATTTAGTGAGTGGTATTGACTTTATCCTACTATATATTACTTTTTGGCGAGGGCACTATGTAATGTTCCTCATTTTGTGGATTTGAACATTTTCCCTAATGAGTTAAATAGATTAGCTATGATTAGCAGGTGTTATAGATCTAAATATGTCCTACTTTTGCTCACTTTTTTTTGTTTGTTTTTTGTTTTTCACTTTAGTTTTTGTGGCAAATAAAGGTGCCACACCATGTTCATCGGTAATCTTTAGTGGTGCTGGTAGGTGGATTTGGTGAGCATAAAGCCCTGACAAAGCCAGGGTAGCTCTTTCAATTTCTTCAGTCTTTATGCTAAGCTAAGCTACTGGCTCCAGCTTCCTATTTAATTCATGTGAGAGTGGTTTAAATTTACCCCTCAAACTCATGGCAAGCAAACAAAACTGTAAATTTCCCAAAATGCTGAATTATTCTTTGAGATGGCACCATGTCTCGTGCAAAAAAAATGTAATTATGCTTTTGGCACATATTTTATTGGCATAATATTTTGCTGTGCTGTGCTGTCATGGCCTAAACAGAGGTTGATAACTTATGTAACTGAAGGCGCACGGTTGTCAGCTGTTGAAATCAATGAAGCATGTATCGATTGGTTCCTTTCATATTGTAGTCAAGTTTTACAGCATTGCTATGATTGCCTTTACTCACGTGGTCGCCAGTGAAGTCCTTTATTTACATGCCAATTTTCTCATGTGCGTCAACAGCTCTGCTTAGATTATGTTTGCTGTGTTATCTAACGTGGTTTCTATGTGCTGTGTATAGGTTTCTGTTTACAGTAATCATATTTTATGGCATCCTAGATCCTCTACAAGCTGTTTTGTTTCAGTGTTCATTTAAAGTTAAGTTATCCACTAAAACTACTTTTCACTTAGATCAATCTCTTGCCGCCTCTCCTCCTAGTTTTTTGCATTGTTACTATGAACTTATCAGTGCATTTCAGCTTTGGTGGTCAGTCACAGCTGTAATGAGCTCAAGCTATTGTATGTTGACACTGAAATGTTCCCTCTTATGTGTTCATTTTATTACATTACCAGGGTACAGTTGGGTGCATCAGTTTTAAATAGCATTTTCTCTACGTGCAGTACAGATGTGTTTTGTATGTGTGCTGATGACCAGGTGGTTGTCAATGCCCTACTGGGAGCCATTCCTTCCATCTTCAATGTGCTGCTGGTCTGTCTCATCTTCTGGCTCATCTTCAGCATCATGGGAGTCAACTTATTTGCAGGGAAGTTCTACAGTTGTGTGAACAGAACTACGGATAAGCCTTTCCCTCGAACAGAGGTGAGATTCATGAATGAATGCTTGGCCTTGGAAAATGAGACACATTCAGCACGCTGGAAGAACGTCAAAGTCAACTTTGACAATGTTGGCATGGGGTACCTTGCACTGCTACAAGTGGTAAGTACCCAGAAGAAAACTTGATCATAAAATGTCAGATAATTGCACAATGTGTGCATTTTATAAAATAATTTGCCATGTTTTGCTGTACTTATTTCTATACAGGCTACATTCAAAGGATGGATGGACATCATGTATGCTGCTGTGGACTCTCCAAGCAAGGTAATAGTATATTATTTGTGTAATATACTACTAAGATGTATTTAGATTCTCTACAGAAAAGCAAGGCAATGCATCAATTGTAAAACATAGCAATGATAAATTAATTTACTTTCATTTTTGCTATATTTGTTTCAAAGCACCATGTCACTTTTTTTCTGTCAATTGCTTCCTACTGCTGTAAATTCAGTGAAAAAAACTGCAACTTACATTTACAGCACAGTATTCTTTAAACAGATTCAGTTGTTTGAAATTGACAAATGGATCAAGAAATTACAGCCACAGTGAGCTGGTAGATCAAGCACGGCAGGCAACTGAATGCAGCTTTAAGTCCTCAACAGAAAGGCAATGTGCAGCTTGAAATCAGAACACGATAGCAGTTACTCCCAATCTCCTTTCCTTTTAGCTTTTCTGTAAACAAATACAGCAAAAGCTTTTCTGAGGTCATACTTATGTACCTTTGAGATTTGTGAGTGTTCGTGTAATTCACTCTTGTTGTTACCACTGTTTGCTACATAAACTACAATTGAAGTATATTGGACTCTAACCTTCCATTCACTAATTTCTCTATTTTATGTTTCTATTATAGCAAGAAGAGCAGCCAGAATATGAAGTCCACTTACATATGTACTTATATTTTGTTGTTTTCATCATATTTGGAGCCTTTTTCACCCTGAATCTCTTCATCGGTGTCATTATAGACAATTTCAATCAGCAGAAGAAAAAGATAAGTATCAAATCTTCTTTCTAAACAACTTTTGATATTTGTATTTTTCTGTGATTTAACATGGATCTTGTGCCCTCTTTAATTTGGAGGTCAAGACATCTTCATGACTGAAGACCAGAAGAAATACTACAATGCCATGAAAAAGCTTGGGTCAAAGAAACCACAAAAACCTATTCCTAGGCCAACTGTATGTAACTTTTATCTAGAATACAACTAATTCAATTCAATAATCTGATCTTGTGTTATTAGTATGCAATATGTATTTTTGTCTTATTTGTGTGTGGGTGTGTGTGTGTGTTTGTGCCTTTCAGAACAAGATTCAAGCATACATCTTTGACTTCACCACAAAACAAGCATTTGATATTGTGATTATGGTTCTAATATGGCTGAATATGGTAGCCATGATGGTGGAAACTGCTGACCAGTCAGAAGAAAAAGCTGAAGTTCTCTTGAATATCAATATAGTGTTCATTGCCATCTTTGCTGGAGAATGTTTGCTGAAGATGATCTCTCTTCGCCAGTACTATTTCATAAATGGCTGGAATATATTTGACTTTGTTGTAGTCATCCTGTCAGTCATTGGTATGATATGCTTTGTCATCTGTTTTACACAAACAAACTGAGTTTGTCTGTATAACTGTTTTATTTAGTGTAATATGTTGTCCTTTCTTTCCTTAGGTGTGTTTCTCGCAGATTTGATACAGAAGTACTTTGTCTCCCCAACCCTGTTCAGAGTCATTCGACTGGCTCGGATCGGCCGTGTCCTCCGCCTTATTAAAAGTGCCAAAGGAATCCGCACACTCTTGTTTGCCTTGATGATGTCACTTCCTGCTTTGTTCAACATTGGTCTCTTGCTCTTCTTGGTGATGTTTATCTATGCCATCTTTGGCATGTCAAACTTTGCTTATGTCAAGAAGGAAAAAGGTATCGATGACCTTTTCAATTTTGAGACTTTTGGCAACAGCATGATCTGTTTGTTTCAGATCACCACATCAGGAGGGTGGGATGTCCTCTTAGCTCCAATTCTCAACAAACACAAAGATGATTGCGACCCTTACATGGAGAATCCTGGCAGCTCTGTTAAAGGAAACTGTGGAAACCCTACTGTAGGAATTGCTTTCTTTGTGAGTTACATCATCATCTGCTTTCTCATTGTGGTGAACATGTATATTGCAGTCATCCTGGAAAACTTTGGTGTGGCCACTGAGGAGAGCACTGACCCGTTAAGCGAGGACGACTTTGAAATGTTTTATGAGGTTTGGGAAAGGTTTGATCCTCGTGCAACGCAATTTGTGAATTACAACAAGCTTTCAGACTTCGCAGATGATCTGCAACCACCGTTACGCATTCCCAAACCTAATAAGATGGAACTTATCTCTATGGATCTCCCAATTGTTAGTGGGGACCGCATTCACTGCCTGGATATCCTGTTTGCCTTCACAAAACGTGTTCTTGGTGAGGGTGGTGAGATGGACATTCTTAGGGGGCAAATGGAGGAGCGCTTCATGGCTTCAAATCCCTCCAAATTGTCATATGAGCCCATCACCACCACACTCTGCCGCAAGCAGGAGGATATGTCAGCTGTTGTTATTCAGAGAGCATTTAGACGATACACAACGAGGATTAAGTCCCCTGACACATCCAGTGTTGACATTAAAAAGGATGAAAACGTCACTGACAAAGAAGATCTTGTCACAGACAAACATGAAGGAAATTCTAGTGCTGATAAAACTGAGCTGACACCTTCGATGGCTTCTCAATCTTCATGTAATAGTGTGACAACAAATGAGAAAAACAAATGCGAAAAAGACCGAAGCGAAAAGGAGATTGCAAGCAAAGATGTCAGTGAACAAGATATATAAAACCACGATGGAGGCGCAACAAAGACTTTCATGACACAATGTTTACAATTTTGAAAAACCCCAGTATGGATATCCACTATGCCTCATAGACTGCTTACTTGAGGCTTGTGTCTCAGTGGCTCATTCATGCTTTAATCACACTATTATGGATGATTTCAGGAGCATCAAACCTCTTGGCCGTGTGTGAAGATCAGCAACATTATTTGAAGTGTTTTGAAAGACACATTAGTTTGGCTTTAACTTCAATTGCAGCTAGTTCTGCTATCCAGTGTCTTGAATTATTGTTATATCACAGGCTGTTCATTTACTGGCGTGATTATTTTTCAAGCTGAAAAAGTGTTTTGTTTTATTATTAAAGCATTCATTATTTGGTCAGTCGGTCTATAATTTTTTTAACTCTTCCGGTGGTTCCCTCGGGGGTAATCTTTTTAATGAACGCACTGCTTTAAGGCTGGTCTTGCTCACTGATAGTGCTTGGAATGTTGGACAAAGCCAGGAGGCAATGTCAGAGTTATGGTTGAGTAGAACTGTTGACCCGCATGAATGTTTCTCCATGGTTATGCATGCCAAAGAGTGCTGTTTTCATCATATTCTCTCCCAAGTTTTATGATGCAATGTTTAGTCATGATCTGGCTGCTTTTTGAAAAAAACAAAAAAAACAAAACATCATCTTACCATGCATCTTAGAGCAAATCAAGTACGCTGATTGTGTGTTCTTATCAGTGTCAGAGCAGTAACCAAATATACTTTGCACATTGTTTAATCATAAAACCATATTCACGTGTCATCTCAGCCTCCTGTTATATACCCATGTACCATTGACAATATTATTGATTATTCACAAGTTTTATCATAAAGCTGTTCTAAAAACAAAGACTCCAATGCCTTTTAAAGCTGGAAATTAAAGCATAATTCCAAGTTATTTGCACACTGTATCTGACTTTGTGATCATTTACATCCCTATAAATCAAATCGCTGGCAGTGTGCTTTAGAGGTGGAGATGATCTATAATATTGTCTAGTCATAGGACGGCAGTGTCACCTGAAGTTTTTCCAAAACACACAGCTCCTCCTTTTGCATACCCTGTCTTCATTGTCTGTGTTTTCTGTCTTGGTTGCGTGTCTTCTGTAGTGATTATAAAATCACTTGATATGACCGAATTCTTTTTGATTCCCTATGACTACAAACTAAAATCTAATCTCCGTGTGCTTTTTTTTGTTTGATGAATGTGCAATATTGACAGTACGTTTTTATGAAAAACACAAAGCTTCATGTTAGATTACTCAAGGGATATTTGACTGAAAATGTATGTGCTTTATAAACTTTCTTATTTTCTCAGTCTTCATCATGATGAATATCGTAGATGGATGAAAGATGGCTCGCGTGTTCTGAATGATCACGGGGAAATGGCATCACACATTTGGTGTTCTTTGCTATTTCCTGTCTCTGTTTACATTTTATATTGTTGCCTCCCTGAGCAGCTTCATCTGAGTTCCATCTGTTGTCCTCAGTTATATAAGTATAACTCACATAATGTAATTACATTTTGCATGTCATGAAAATGTTCCAATACTTATGCTACACTTTATGCACAGTGAAAGAATGTTTTTATGACATAGGGTTAAACATTTCCCATTGTTTATATGCATAATACTTGTAGTATATAAACCACTTGCATGCAAGTCATTGTTACAACTCATTTCTCGAAAAAGGTAAACTATTGAAATAAAGATTACATGTAAGTCAAGTACGCCTACAAAATTCATTCTTCATTTGTTTTATCATAAAGATCTGATTGGGGTGTTGGGGTAATAATTTGAACAATATTCTTCTCAAATTAGACTACCTGTTCATCTAAAGTTTGGCTCTGAATGCTTTGTTTACTTCGTCTTTTTTTTAATTCTTCTTTCTTTGTTCTGTACAGGTCGATGTATTGTTTAGTCATGTAAAGTCCTTACATCTAATTAGAATTGAGCTCCTGAAACACTAAGTGTGTATAATATACATGAAGACTGTTCAAATTCTGAGATAATAAGTCTCCCCTCAGTTAAAGTTTCGAAAAAAAAGATACCACTTTCACCTTCTTTTTTCTTAATTTCTTTGAAGTTATTGCTAGATTCCTCCATACCTATCGGATAAGTTCTTTCTTTGTTTTATCCCATACACACTTGCCAAGTAAATATTTCTTTGTGCAGCAAGTCATCTAATCGAAACAATCATACAGCTCATTGGTACATACCCTTCAATGCAACTTGTAATGGCCTCCTGTGAACCACACCTGCAAGCGGCAGAAGGGACGGTTGACTCATAAGCGTTTTCACATCGGAGCAGAAGTCATTTTCAAGTCTTTTGACACTTGAGACCAACATATGTTCCTGCAACAACATTTTACTAAAACACTTTTGTCACCTGGATTTAGACAATAACATCAATTCATTTCAAGTCAGTTTTATAGTGCCAAATCATGGCAAGTCATTCAAGACACTAAAGATACAGACCAGTTCAGGCAAAATATAATCCAATCTAATCCAAATGATTTGGTGACAGTTAGAAGACCATGATGGTTTGAACAAAATACATTCTTTTAACAATGAGACAATCACGTTTATGGATGCTAGTTTGCTGGTTGCCTTGAAACCTTTCTTGCTATATGAGCCATATTAGAAATATATTTAAGTGATTCTTCTTATAGCAAACAAAATAATTCCTCATCTACTTTCACTGAACCTTCCCTGAAAGACTTCCTGTCTGATACTTTGAAAACCTCTGATATACATTATATAGTTGGTAGAGATTCTAGAAAAACATGAAGATCACTGATGACAGCAAGAACAAAGAAGACAAATATATTTATTTTTGCATGAGAGAGTAAAGACGGGTAAGGGTAAGATATTAGGAGCTTGTAGCAATGGGTTAACATGATTGTCAGAGAAATGATTCATAGGCATTAAGCATTAGCTTTTATAACAAAAATTCATAGAAATGCCAAAAGCACAACCAAACCCCAATCATTAGATGTCATTTTGAAACCTGTAAAATGTTGAAGTATTCATCCATTTCATATGCAAAATGTAATAAGCACTCAAACTATTAATGCTTCAGCTACAGTAATCAATGTCTTGAATTTCATGGGATATTGAAAGCTCTTATTTTTTAAGGGACACAATATGTACTATGAGTATTTCTTAAACAAAAACATTTTAGACACTACTGTTATATTATACTCAGAATATTCAGATATTCAGAACTAAAATGTGTTCAAGTTAAGTGTTTATTACTGCTGTGTTATTTATTTCAGCAAACATCTGTGTAAGGAGCTAGAATCTGGTTTCTGAGTATGTTGTGTGGCATCTGCCAGAACTATTAGCATCTAAAGTGGATGGAACATTTTATTAATTATTAACGGCAATCCAAATATTAATTTATTTTCCAGCAATACTTTTGCCTATTGCGGTTGCTGAACCCTTTGGACAGTAAACGGGAGACTGGTAGCAAAGTGCTCATTATTCCTGCCAAACAATGTGATTATCACTTTGCGCCACACCCACTCGAGGTACTTTATGGCTCATATGTTGTTTTACTGAAAGAGCGGTCAGCACAACATTTGAGCTGCAACAGTCTAAGTGTTTGCCAGCATCCACTTACACATTATCACAGAAACAAATCAGCAATTGTTTTGATGTCAGGATTTCTATTCTGTATCAATTTTTGCTTAATGTCATCTACCCTCTGATGTAAGAGATCCAACATTGTATTTCATGAAATGTAACTGAAACCAGCATACTGCTTCACCGATGGCAACAAGTGGGGTTACAGATTGCCTATTTTAATGGTCAATAAATCAAGAATGATTCTGCAGATTCTCCTTGCTTGTTGCCCAGCAACCTGACAGCAAACTCCTTTGTTAGACTGCATTAAGGTGGAAGGTCGGATGTTGGTCTACTGTCCCGATGTCTGGAGTCTTGCATGCTGGGCAGTAATATGTGGACATGTTTATGTGAAAGGATGTCTATTTGGCTTGGATCTGGCCACCGGTATGCATGGAGGGGGGCATTTTAAAAACATTTCAGAGAGAAATTTGAGAATGCTACCCATAACAGCTCTGTAATTTTATTTGCTGTAGATAAATGGGTTGAAAATCCCATTATGTTAGATAGTGCTGAGTTCCCTCTTATACCTTCCCAATGTGCTAATAGACAGACACACAAGCTGTCAGAAACACATGCATGTAGTTTGTTTTTTTAAACCACAACCTCTAAATCACATATTTGCAGACAAAGCAGTGAACTGTTTCTCATTCAAAACAAAGTTTACAGACTTTTAAATTAGAAATACAACAGAGATTTTCCTTTTTCCATTTCTTTTATCATCAGCTGTTTTGATTTCATAGTCACAGCATATATGCAAGAAAACAGAATGATACCTGTTGAATAATTACAAGGGTAAACTAGCACGTCTGAGCACTGAAGTGCAAAGTAATCAGATTTGAAGCAACTTTTTTCATGGCAGCACACGTGGAAAATAGAAATAAAAGAGTTCATTAGCAAGTGATCTGCTTGTATAATTGAGCATTGATCAATAATGGTCTATGCAAACCACAATGGATATAGCCATTAGAATGCTATAGTAATATACCCCAGGGGGTCAGTATTCCATTGTACTGCTCTAATAGGTTTTCAGATGCATCCTTTGAAAGTGCAACAACACATGCAGTATTTATTGCTCTTTGCCAACTACAACACCTCAAATATCTACCATGTAACTACTCTATACTATGTTTATCATTGTAAAATTACATATATTTCATTCAGATAAATTGAATCATCAAAGAAAAAGAGAAAAGTCTACGTTGATAAATTTATATTATTGGTCATGCATATATGTTATTGTAAAGTAACCTCCATGAAGTCCAAACCTCTGCTCAAATTTATATGATACAATACGTAGCTATTTGCCATTGCTGCACATACTGTACACAGAGCTCGATATCAACCTGATTTACTCTTCCATTGATGTGTTCTGTAGAGGGTAATGATTATGTGCCAGGGTTAGCGCTAAATAGTATCTGACAAGGCATGGAAAGGTCTCTATTGGAACAGTTGCACCATGACTCATCACTGTGGACATCATACTTAACAGTCAATTCATGGTGTTGCATAACATTGGGCCACCAGTTATCACTGACTTGATAGAAACATATTTCTACTGCGCATGGTTATGTATATAAACATGTAAAAATGGGTGACAATGTGTGCTAACGTTGCTGATACAAGATGGAAAGTAATAAAGTTTATATAACACAATAACTTGAACACAATAAAGTATCGATGTTATCTTACGCAGTCTAATTGTGCAGCACTGGCAGAGAACAGAGCCCGCCATACGAAAAACAAACCATACAAACCAAACTTATGTGAGTGTAATCGAAGCTAGTGAACCAGCTCACATCATTTCCATATATTCAAAGTAGGTTATACTTACTTTGACCTTTGTCATGGATTTTTAAATACATTCTAGAGTTGTTTAACAAAGTAAATTTCTGAAGATACTGGAGCTATTCGGGTTCAGTTTGATGGTGCTTCCTATTTCAACTTCACTCTATTTCAGAATGAAATATTGCATTTTATCTCATCACATTTACCTGACTGCTGTTGTTACCTTAGTTATAGCAATATCACTTTATAAAATTACCACAACGTAATGAAATGAAATGTTATGAAGCAGTCACTGGAAAACATATCGAATTAGTAAACATCAGCTACATCTCTCATGCATTTGACACTGGAACCCAACAGGGTATGTAATGAATGCTGTTCTCTTTTAACATTTGATGGACTACTGCTTCTACTTGAGTTTCGAGAATGGTATGCTGTGAAAAATGTAATCAAATGTAATGTAGTGATTTGCAAACCTCATAAATGACTATTTTATTCACAACAGAACTTTGAAAACATACGAAATATGGCGTGCGAGATATTTTACCCCGTCATGAAAAAAAGCTCATCTATGACAGCAACATGTCTCAAAAATGTTGGAATCAGGGAAACAAAAGGCTGGAAAAGTAATTAGGAAACTAATTGTAAAAGGGCAGTTAATTATGTGATCTGACAACAGATCAGTAACAAGATTGGATATTAAAGAGCACCATAAAAAGGCAGAATCTCTGAAAAGTAAACATGGACAAAAGTGCAGCATCATGAAAAAAATGTCCACAAAATGCAGAATAATTTCAGAAAAAATGTTCTGAATATTCTATCATCTACAGTACATGATATCATCAAAAGATTCAGAGAATCTGGAGACAACTGTGTGGGCAAGGGACACAGCCAAAAAGATATTGGAAGCCTGCAATCTTCAGGGCCTCAGGCAGCACTGTAATAAAAATGTTCATGATAATAAATGTTCAAGCTCAAAAACACTTACAGATACCACTGTCTGTGAACACAGTCCATAAATGCAGGTTAAAGGCCAATTGTGCAACAAAGAAGCCAAATGAGAACATGATATGGAAACACCGATGTCTTCCTTGGGTCAAAGCTAATTCCAAATTTACTGAGTCAAAATGGGAAACTGCTCTGCGATCAGACTAATCAAAATCTAAAATTCCTTTAAAGAAAAACATGGACGCTGATCCTTCTGAACAAAAGAGGGAACGATCTCTGATGGCATGGGGATGCATTAGTGCCCATGGAACTGGAAACTTGCACATCTAAAACTGTGCCATCAATGCTAAAAAGTATATAAAGGTTTTAGAACAACAAGATCCCATCCGGACAACATACATGGGGCTGAGTCATCAAGCGAAAAAATTGATGGATTGTGAAAGGTAAAATATGACAAAGAATGGGACAATGTTCTTCTTCAAGAGGTCCAGCAAAAGTGCCCAGAGGTTTATTAAGTGGGGATGCTACACATATGTGAACATGACCCTGTACCAATGCTTTTAGGCATGTTGCTGGCATCAAATTAAAGATGAGCTAATATTTTGTATTATTAATATTATATATTAGCTAATATTATATTGTGAAATAACTTTCAGCACTTATAATGTCATACATGTTCAACTGTGAATAAGATATTGGTTTATGAGGTATGTAAAATTACTGCATTACGATTTTATCAACATTTTACACAGCTTCCGAACCTTTTTGGAATTGAGTTGTACTTAACAAAGTGAATTAAAGTTATATCATGAAGATAGAATATCTGTTTTTGACGGAGTGTCTTTTTCAAAGTATGCCAATACAATTTCATGATTGGGCTATTAGGTTTATCATAAATTTACAATAATGGTAGGGTCGACTGTGGTTGTAATAGAAGTAGGAGCAGTTTGGTATCAAAATAATAATAAGAGTGATTACGCCCTCTATAGATATAAAACGAAAACTACCTTGACAAGCGTCAGGCCGTGGGCTGATTTTCTCCGAAACTCAGTCTTTCAGGCTTCTGACAGTTCTAAAACCCTAATGTACTTTGCTAAATGTCATCTAAAAGACGGTAGAAAATATGAAAAATTGAAATGTTAGAGAATATAAACTATATAAATGTTCTAAACCTAAAAATATGGTACAACGAGACGGTTCATACAGCACTCAGAAAGGAAGTGGGACCTGAAAGTCAAAGCATAGGGATTATCAAGAGGACTTTCCAATGCTGTTCCTAAGTTACCAGCCAACGCTAAAGGACTTGGTGCAAGATGGCGAAGACAACACGAAAATTGCTATAATGTGCGTCTTGTTTTAAAGAACCGTCTACAGAAGGAATATTGTCAAAGTGTTATAGTAACGCCAAAGCACTGTCTGCACCTACAGCGTTTGAAACAAGATGGAGGATGAAGACACAATGCTGGTAAGTTTACACGGTTAACGATACAGCACCTGAAGACTCAAACGAAAACGTGTCGGGAAGCGAAATAACAATGTAACTTGTTAGAGAGAAAAAAGAAACTAGTACAACTATAGATTAAGGAGGATGATTTTGTAGTATAGGATATTCTTAATGGTGTAAGAGTTGTAGCAGCAGTTGGCTGCGACGACGGCTTATTCCATGGTAACAACTTACTTTAACTAGCTTAACATGCATTGTTGCTGCAAACGCAGGGTACCTGGTGCATCCTTTACTTACTCGATTACTTCATTCTGTTTTGTCAAAGTAACTGCTAACACGATGCGGTTGATAACCTACTTTTAGCTGTTTCTTTCTTTTTTGTTTTGTTTTATCTTTTAAATTCCCTCCTTGTGTTTCCCTCAGGCTTCGATCAAGTACTACTGTTATGAAAAGTACTTCAGTCATGCTGTGAACTCCTCATCAGCTGCTCAAAGGAAATACAGCAATGATCCCATCTATATTTTTTTCCACGCATACGGGACTCTTATGCAAGGTGAGCTAAAAAAAAAAAAAAAGACGTGAAATTCGTAATTTATTTTTTTAGGTGTGCCTTTTCCTTCTGTTATACGTGTAGCTCTTTGATCGTTTTACTTCAGATCAAATTGAAGAAGCCACAGCAGAACTGGAAGCAATAAGAGATGATCGAGATGTGTCTCTCTGCACATTAATGGCTCTTGTCTATGCAGAGAAAAGAAAAACAAACCCAGGTAAGCCAGCATAGTTCTTTTATTCGTGCCGTTAGACACATTTGCTGGGATTTTTACAAGTCTCCTTGTATTCACAGACAGAGAAGTTATTCAGGAACTTGATGCTAAGGTCAAAGAAGATCGTAAAAGTGCACCTCCCAAGAGTCTGTACCATGCTGGCACTTTTCTCTGGCTATTAGGGCGGAATGATAAAGCTAGGGAGTACACGGAAAGAATGATCAAACTCTCCAATGGCTCTAGAGAGGTAAGATTTGTATTGTTCCCATAAGATGATTGTCAAATGTATCAATATTATATTGGAAAGCACGTGTGTTCTTGCGTTTTTGTAAAATGTGCACTGATATTTGTCATTTAGGGGATAATCCTAAAAGCCTGGATAGATGTTACATCTGGGAAAGACGCATACGCCAGAAAGGCTGGAAAATACTTTGATGAGGGGCTGAAAGAGAAAGCAGATGTTTTCGCCCTGATGGGAAAGGTGACATGGAAAATACTGATCCATACTGAATGGCCTTCTTCAGCTGCAGCTGCAAATAATATGCTGCTATAATTCCTCACATTTCCCACAAAAATCTCATGAAACCTCCTATGTATCTAATTGACTCAGTCCTTGATTAAATGCATCTTTTTCCAGGACATTAATTTCACTACTAAGTTCACTGTTTTCGTTTACCTCATTGAACAAAAGCTTGGTTCTGAAAGATTTGGGTTGTTTTTGTTTTTTTAATGCAAAACAAATTTTCATTTGCAGACACAAATTATTTCAACCTTATACTTGACTGGAAATAATACAAAGACAACTAATCAAATGTTAAATCTGAGAAAAGTCGCTGCTTTTTGAAAAACTTGCACTTATGTAGAGTTTTGCGCTGTTTACCACCATGCTGCACGGCCTTAACCTACACATCGTCACATCAAATTCAAAGAGAGCGAATAACTCAGCATATGTTTTGTAAGTTTCGACGTTTGTTATGTCGTCTTTGTATTATTTTCAATTCAATATTATTTCTGTAAATGATTGTGTTTCTCTTTTTATTCACATTTGAAAGAATCCCATTGTTTTGGAAATGATCTTAGCTCTTACAGATCTTTTGAACTGTAAATGATTTGTATCATTCCAACGTAACATTTTAAATATTGCCTACCTGCTGTTTATGATTGAATACGTTTTTTATTCATTTTGTGCGTGTCAGTCATCCTCACTGATATTTCTTTTGTCTCAGGCACAATACTATGAATATCGTCAGAACTACTCTGGAGCATTAGAGATGGTTAACCAAGTCATAGTGAGTTTCCCTGGGTTCTTACCTGCTCTAATCAAGAAAATGAAACTGTTGCTCAGTCTCCAAGACTGGGACCAAACCATAGATGCTGCACACAGGTAATCACTTTGGGGCTTTTTTGAGGGTTTCTTCGAAATTGTGCGATGATCTCTGATATTTCTTTAATGTAATACTATTTGAGCTTGCTTCCCAAAACTAAAAAAAGATCAAAAACAATGGCCCAGTTTTAATTTGGTAGGTAGATGATGACTAATCCTTGATCCTTAAAAGGGGGCACCTTACCCCTGAAAGACGAGGGATACGGTTCGGTCGTCTGTGTATTCGATGACATGACAAAAAAAAAATTTTTTTAAGCATTTATGAAGAAAAGACAGTCTGCCGTCACAAATTAACCTGCATTCACCTACATATGAAAGACTAAAGTGATGCCTCAAAGCAGTGCATACTGTCTAAAGGCCATTTTATATGGAGTTATCTCTCTGTGTAGCTCCCAGCCCCTGTAGACACAGCAGAAAAAGAACATGTGTAGAACATAGTGCTGTCCTACTAAGTCAACTAAGAGCAGTCCACATATTTATGAGACTGCCCCCAAGTGGCAGCAAAAGCTCTAACATGACACGCATTTGAGTGGGACCAACTGGGCGAACATGGAGATCTATGTTCGGCAGGTTTTCAAAATTCCGAGTCTAAAGTCG
This sequence comes from Odontesthes bonariensis, assembly GCF_027942865.1. NCBI lineage: Eukaryota > Metazoa > Chordata > Actinopteri > Atheriniformes > Atherinopsidae > Odontesthes > Odontesthes bonariensis. Next base: position 22,384,197 of record NC_134517.1, on the reverse strand, counting down.
GAAAATTCGAACTGATACAACTTTCAGGTCCCTCCCCCAACCTCTAACAAGCTCCGAATCGCCCCCCAAACCCCTCCCCCTCTGTGGACGAGGTTGTGCACGTGAGTTCACACCAGTGTGAGCGCACACAAGCTGGGGCAGACTCACGCTTAGCAGCGTGTGCACAAGCTGTGATTGACAGGTAGGATTCCTCCACCCTAACTTGATTGGTTAAAAACAGCCGGGAGCGCTCGGTTTTTGCAAGCTTGATTACAGGCTTCAGAGGGAGCTACAGATTTCGTTATTTTTACTAAACAGCCTATTTAATATTCTACTTCCAGAATCCCATGACAGTTCAAGCTAATATGACTAAAAAAAAGTTGCCGACCGCTTTAACTGTTTGTGTTTGCCAGTGCCAGACAACATAAAACACATAAACAACAAATTACAAGAATCACATACAATTTCAAAGAGTTGCAGTTCAGGTTTAAGCAGCTTTGGTAGCCTCTTTCTGATCTCGTGAAGTTGACTGGGGAGCAGGCAGCAAACGGTATTCCTTACATCCTTTAGATGCCTTCATAGTCCCTTTTAGTTGTAATGTTATTTGTCTGGGAGCTCAACACAGTTCTGCAGGAGTATCATATATTCTATTACTATCAATAAAAGAAATCCTAGCTTATTAAGTGTTGGAGATGGACTTTATTCACAGCGTCTTGTGTTATGTTTCAGGCTTTTACAGAAAGATAAAAATAACCTGGAGGCACTGCGGATTCTAGCTCTACATTCTTTGTGTAGGGACGGTGATATTACTGAGGTAAAGTTAACACAATTTTACATTATCATACATTGAACATAGTAGTAGGAAATCAGCATGAAGGTAAATAAAGCATGTAATAAGTGGACATACAGTATGATGGAAGTCTTGATGTCTCCCAATAACAGGCTGTAAAGCATCTTTCGAACGTCTTCAGCAGCTTAGACATGCTGGAACCACACAACCCTGAGCTTTTCTACAGAATGTCTCTTGCCTTCACCCGCGTCGTAAGCCCATTTTTCAGTATTATTCTAAATTCTGTTCCGAAATGTTTCAGCGGTTGTTTCCCAGAGTTTATATGACCTTGAAGATACTGAAGCGTTTCTCTGAAAACTTTGTTGTTTCAAAAAGTTTGGGAGTTTAGTGTTATGCCTTTTACACTATCTGAGGTATTTTGACTGCCTATTCTAACAAAACGTATTATTTCAAAATTCACTGCAACCTTGATGGCAGAAAAAGTTACTAATCGTTGTAGATGTATAAAACATCAAAAGATTATATATTTCTCGATGATAATTTGAAAGATTTTTGTAAGTAGCTAACTTACAAAGTAGCTAACAGACATTTCTGTGTGAAAACGACACTCACCGGCCTATTTACAGAGGAGATCTGACGCAGTCCTGTACAAAATGTCGTGTGGCTTCTAAAATGCCATTTTCATTAACATTTTAAAAAGGTGATGATGCAACTTTATGTTTTATGTTTTGCGTTGTTAATTAAGTTTAACACTTCTAAATGTAATGCAGTCCAGTGTACCAATATCTCCCACTATGGCCTCACATCTGGACAAACAGTAAAATCCTCAAATAGGATAATAATAATCTTAGAAGTGAACTTTTCAGCTCCAATGCAACGTTTAGCTAGATCTGTGGCAGTCAGTTTAACCCAATGTAAGAAAAAATGTATTGTTAAGCCTTTAAGAAATATATGTATATTTTTATTTATGTTATATTTTAAAAGGGTTAATTATGGAATAAACCCTTTACCTCTGAGGCATTCTTTGCACAGATTTACAGCCCTTACTGTTATTGTTGTGTTTTTGTTGCACGCCAGTGTGGACGCAATGAGAAAGTGATTGAGCAGACATTCAGAATGGTGGAAAGAGCCTTCTCTGTGGCATCAGAGGACCCAGATTTAGCCACAGAGTTGGGTTACCAGATGGTGCTTCAGGGCAGAATCAAGGAGGCCATGAAGTGGTACAAGACTGCTATTACCAACAGGGAGAAAGCTAGCATTTCAGCTTTGACTGGTAACGTGTTCACATGATACTTTGAGTGCAAAATTAATATATATATTAAGAAAAAAAAATCAAACATAAATTTCCCATTTCATATCGTCATTATCCAGGTATAGCTCGTTGCCAACTGATAGAGGGCCAACTTGAAGATGCAGAACAACAGTTGGAATTTCTCACAGAGATTCAACAATCCATTGGAAAATCAGCGGTAATGTCTTCTATAAGAGTTTGCTGGAAGGAGAGGCTTATCATGATTTAGAGCTATTGTTGAAGCATCATGCAAACATGATGGCAGGACTGCAGTTTTTCCTCTCAGTTCTTCATATTTCCTCCAAGATTTATTTATTTTTTTGCTCTTAATGTGGAACCTTTGAGTTCTTTTTCTAGAGTAGCCCTTTTTAAGTGGCCGAATCTGTTGAATCGTATTTAATTTCTTTGCCTTTCTTCACATGCGATTTGTTTTTTACTCTTATAGGAACTTCTGTACCTGCAGGCTGTGTTATCAGTGAAAAAGCACCGGTCCCAGGAAGAGGTGACCAATCTGCTGAACGATGCAGTGGACACACACTTCTCTTCACTTCAGGGTCTGCCTTTGGGAGTAGAATATCTAGAGAAGATGAACCCTGACTTCCTGTTGGAGATTGTGAAAGAGTATCTTGCACTGTGTCCCTCTAAGGTACGACTAAAAGAATCATTAGTGATAAGGGCCTTCATTTTTTGAAGTGGAAGAGAGCTTCAGAATTTATGTTTCCCCTTGTGACGTCTTTTCTTAGGACACATTTCTTGGTAGTTTAACCCTCTTGCTTAAAGACTTGTGAAAAAAGTAACATTTAAGACATGATTAATGTGTAGTAAATAGCATTTTCACTGATCCTCTATAAGCCTCCTGCCCCTGGCCAGCCTCCTGCCCCTCAGCTTCAGCACTGTGCCACGTTGTTGGATACTGTTGTCAAGATAGTTCCGGGCCTCCTTCATGCAGTCTTCATGTTAGCTAAAGTCAGATATCAGTCTGGTGAGTTTCCCAATCGAGCAGTTTATTTATTTACTTGTTTGTTCTTGTCTCGTGTGAGTGGTATTTTAAATTGCATTGCTGCTGTGTTCGCTCAGGTGACATTGAAGCTGCTCAGAGCAGCCTGCAGCACTGCATAGACCAGTGTCCATCTCATGCAGATGCACATCTGTTAATGGCCCAGATCCATCTGCTGCAGGGTAACGTGACGATGTGCAACCAGTCTCTCGAACTCTGCCTCAGCCATAACTTTGAGGTAAAATCGCCGTCAACGTCAACACTCCAGTATAACCCATTGCGAAATGAGCAGATACTTTCCACACAATGTTCATACTTTGATGAGCCACCCACATAGATTTGGTGACCCTTTCACATATTTGTTTTGTAACTTTTTTTCTTGCTGTAACATTTAACTAATGAAAATACAGACGTGCTCCAAATATAGGGGCAGCCAATTTTACCAACTAGATGTTGCCACAGACTTGGATGGCAGCGAAAACAAGAAACAAGTCACAATTAAGTGAATGTCCATGAAACATGAAACATGAAGGCATCCTGTCGCTTCATATATTATATTTAATGCAAGTATATATAACGATGTAAATACAAATAGATACAGCCTAAAATGACATCGCTGTTATTACAGGTGTTCAGACACTTAAGCATTATTTAGATCGGATCGCTGTGATCACATTCAGAGATGGTCTGGGACACATATAGCCAAACACTGTAAAGCAGTATGAACCCAAATGTGTCTTAGGCCACATTAACAAACCACCTACTCACCTAACTTCAAGTGGCTGGGTGGCAACACACTCACATTTGCCACATGCACGCAGATCACCGGATATGTTTATTAAAGCCTGGTGTAAACAGCTTTTAAGTCATATCATTGCAAAATGACGTTCTTGATTGGTTGACCTTGTTTTTATTGATGCAGGGATTGCTCGTCCAAATGGGTCATGATTTATTGTTCATTCCAGATTCGGGACCACCCATTGTACCACCTGATTAAGGCTCAGGCTAAGAAGAAAATGGGTGAGCTTGCAGAGGCTATTCAAACATTGCAGATGGCTATGAGTCTTCCAGGTGTCCGCAGAGCTGGATCGTCATCCAAGTCTAAGCACAGGAAGGCAGAACTGAGCTCTGCCGACTGTGTATCTGTCTTCTTGGAGTTAGCTGAGGCTCTGTGGCTCAACGGAAAACAGGTAAAATACTCCTTTGAATGTGTGCCGAAATTTTAGTTGGGCCCATATATATATATGTGTGGCTTTGAAGGAAAAAGTAATAAGCTGATGAATGGATTTCCTCTTTCAGCACGAAGCAGCAAAGGTGATGCAGGATGCCATCAATGAGTTCTCTGGAACCCCCGAGGAGCTACGTGTCACTATAGCTAACGCAGACCTGGCCCTATTGCGTGGTGACACAGAGCTAGCGCTGAGTATGCTGAGAAACATCACACCTGAGCAGCCCTATTACATTCAGGCCAAAGAGAAAATGGCAGACATTTATCTGAAGCACAGAAGAGAAAAAAGACTTTATGCAAGTTGTTACAGGTGAGCACTACATTTGGAATCAGGTGAAACAAAAATGACACTGAAATCTAGGATGATAAATGATAACTGAATATACACACGTGCACACTGTAGTTCCCACATATGTCAAATAGTTAAGTCTAGTAAAACAGAAGGTACTTTGAATCGAGCCATCCATGCAGTTGAAAAGAAATGTTTATGGTTCTTAATGGTAGTTTAGACCTAGCGAAGCATGAATGACCAACAGATCACCACAGAGGTGTGTCTACAATAATGAAGTACATCATTTGCAATGTGATACGCCCGTCTATTCCTTAGAGAAATGGTGGAGAAGCTGCCTAACCCTCACACATACCTCTTACTGGGCGATGCCTACATGAACATTCAGGAGGTGAGTGAAATCTGGGATTCAGCTGTGTCTAATGAGATATTTTTTTGTACAAACACTTAGTTTGGCTTTACATGTGCATTTAAAATCACTTTATTTCTCATCAGTTTTGGACATATTTTAAAAGAATAGCCTAGCTCAAAGTAAAAACACAGACGGGGTCTATTTTCTGCACTGTACTGTTCACACTGTACTTTCCACTCTCATCTGCTGATAATGCTCACATACCTTTGCTTAAAAGATCAGAATGTTTCAAAAACAGATCAGAAAGTAAATAAATGTGCTTCCACTCCTAGAGCAAGAATGCTTTCATTACATTAATTAAGAAAAAAAAGATTTTAGAAATGAAGGTTTTTCCCACGGGGGATCAGTGGCACCACAGAAACTCCTTGCATAGTCTCCCCATCCATCTACAGATAAGAAAGTTATCAGCCGGTTTCTGGTAGAAGACAAGAATCACTGACCTAAAGTCATTTTTCCAAACTGTGGTGGACACAAAAAACATAATCCTCACTGATAGATCAGGTACAAACAAAAGACCAATCATGAAGTCTTTCAATCATTTTACACAGTGGACCGGATCGGAATGCAGCTACGTTGTTGTTCAGTCGGTTTTAAGATAAATCATAGCATCAAAGACTGTCAGATATTGTGGTACTGGTGGCAACCTAAGCCGCATATTGTTGACACATAGTTTGGTTGTGACGATAGGTAAGATAACAGCCAAAAAGAGATCCTCCAAACCTCAGTATTTATGTCTTTATTAACCATCCCCAAAAGCATGTACTTTAAAGCAGACAACCCCTTAAGTTGTTTAAAGCATTTTACTGCCATTTATAATATTTACACATACCAGCAGCAAATTGTGGCTCATTGCCGTGTGTTTATCTTTAGCCCGAGAAAGCCATCGAGGTTTACGAGCAGGCGCTGAGGAAAAACCCCAAAGATGGTGCCTTAGGCAGCAAGATTGGGAAAGCCCTCGTCAAGACTCATAACTACGTCAAGGTCTGTGTTTACAGTCATTTGAAGATTAAACTCACTCAAACAAACTAGTGCTGACGCAAGACTGCCGTTAACATACAGGCAATTAATTACTATGAAGCTGCCCTGAAGACTGAGCAACAGAATTTCCTGCGCTATGACCTGGCTGAGCTTCTGATGAAGATGAAGCAATACGAGCGCTGTGAGAAGGTCCTGCATGACGCTCTGGCTCACGAACCAGGTACTTCAGACGTCACGATATGTCACAGCCGTGATGACGCAAACAATTTGGCAGCATAAACACCATGTGCGATGCAAAACTGGGCGTTGATGTTTGTAAATGATGGTGATGCTGTACTTCTTGTGTTTGCACACAGAATCTGCAATCTTTCTGCTATGTTTTTGAGAGAGGATTCATAGACTGTTGAGGGGCAGGGAGATCATATCTCTGAATTTCATATCATAGAAAGTGAAGATCCATTCCTGGCTCTTTCCAAGGCATTTGAGGCATTTGACCACAGGGGGGTGCTGCAATGTGTAACCGCACTATGGCCCACATGCATGTTTTTTCTAACATTGCTTACAGCTGTTCCTTTTACGTGATCTGGTTGCCACGGTAACTGTGACCTCCTGGACTGCACGGCCCCCATTGCTTCTTGAAGCTACACTTGTCTATTGGGTCGCCGTGCTTCTAATTTCTCTTTTTCTTTCTCCAAAATCCAGTAAATGAACTGCCCGCCCTCTCAGATGATTGCCGCTATCTGGTCCTGTTGGCAAAGATCCAAAACAAAGTTGAAAAAAATGAGGAAGTGCTACTTTCTCTGCAAAGAGTAGGTGACTCCGGTCATTTTGTCTTTTTCACGTTTTCTATAAGATATTATTTCTTCATTATTTCTCTACTTCACCGTGATCTGCATAAAGATAAGACAGTCATCTAAAACCATGGGCACATTTACAAATGTGTGTCTCATTGTACAATTTTCTGAACAAACTTTAATGATTGTCATTGGGTTTTTTTCATTTCTGTAATGACACTGTGTTTGTTGTTCATAGGCCCGAGATGTGCAGGCCAAGGTGTTGAAGCGTGTGCAGATGGAGCAGCCTGACGCTGTCCCCACGCAGAAGCAACTTGCTGCTGAGATCTGTGCCGAGATCGCCAAACACTATACAAGTCAGAGGGGCTATGAGAGAGCGGTCAAATTCTACAAAGAAGCTCTTGTGTATTGTGAGACAGATCGCAAGGTCAGTGCAGCTGAATCAAAACCGTTGTTTGTACTCACCACAGCTGTGCTACGCCAGCATTGGAATCTTTTTCAGTCTTTTGCCTGTTATTTTTTAATTTATAAAAGTGATCTCATTTGTTTATGGTTTGATTATTCAAAATGCCACCCTCAATATTATTGCACAAAAAACCATGTGACATGATTTCATTCAGATGAATGCGCTCCCTTGTTCTTAGGTGATGCTGGAGTTGGCGCGGTTGTATCTGACTCTGGACGAGGTGGATGCCTGCCAGGAGCAATGCAGTGTCATTTTGAAGAATGATCAGTTTAATGAAGATGCAACTCTGGTTGGTTCTGTTTCCCTGACAACACAACTGCTCTCACAGCCCTTCTTTAAAGCTAATATAAAAAGCGCATTTCTCCTATTCGTTTGTAGATGATGGCAGACATTATGTTTAGGAAGCAGGACTATGAACAGGCAGTGTTTCATTTTCATCAACTCCTTGAGCGCAAACCAGGTGCACCTTGCTTTTTTTTTCTTTTTTATGTGAATTGATGATTTGACTTTCTCAAAATGAAAAGCATAATGAACTGCACCTGTCGCTTTCAGACAACTACCCAACTTTGTCACGCCTTATCGACTTGTTGAGGAGGGCTGGCAAGTTGGAAGAAGTCCCCAGATTTCTTGATTTGGCTGAAAAACATTCTTCCAGGTCTAAATTTGACCCTGGGTTTAACTACTGCAAAGGACTTTATCTTTGGTAAGTGGGAAGACTTTTCACCCCATGATTATTGGCACTTCTGTTCTTTTAAGCCTTTGTGACTAAACTCGTGCTTTCTGCTCAGGTACACGGGAGAGCCAAATGACGCCCTTCGACACTTTAATAAGGCCCGAAAAGACAACGACTGGGGTCAAAATGCTGTGTATAACATGATCGAAATCTACCTTAACCCTGACAATGACACCATCGGTGGAGAAGTGTTTGAGAATTTAGAAGGTGAAATTGGGTGAGTGGACTTTTATTAACAGAGTCAGGTGGAGTGGAAATGACTCGATTCAGAATACATTCCTCTGTTTAAAACCTCTCTTGTTATTCAATTTAATTCAATTAATTTTTATTTATATAGCGCCAAATACAACAAATGTCATCTCAAGGCACTTAAATAATAAAGTCCAATTCAAGTCAATTGGAATTGAATTAATTGTAATCATAATTATTTGTAAAATGATCCTATTCATTCATATAGAGCCAATTCAAAAACAATTTCCTAGCTAAGGAAACCAACAGATTGCACCGAAACTTGTCTTCAGTCCAATGTCCCGTCCTGAGCGTGCCTGAGGCGACTGTGGAAAGGAAAGGATGGATTATGCTAACATGCTTTTGCTTTGTCACTCCTTAGCAACTCCACAGAGAAGCAGGAGTCAGAGCAGCTTGCTGTGAGAACAGCTGAAAAGCTACTCAAAGAGATAAAGCCTCAGACACCGGGCGGACATGTACAGCTCCACATCCTGGAGAACTACTGCTTGCTTGCGACTAAACAGAAGGCTAATATAGAGAAAGCCCTCAGTGTTTTCACAGAGGTTGCAAACAATGAGGTAAGTAAACTCCAGATGGTGCATGAGTTACATCACTCCCTCTTGTGTAAATATACCCACACTAAGAGATGGGCATTATTTCAGGCTCTCGCTTAATGTCTGTGAGCACCATTTGGCTAGAAACCGCACATCACTCTGTACCAAACTGAATATCAGTGTACATAACTGCTTATGTGGTAATAGTTTACCTACATAAATCGTTGGTGGGATGTTGTCAGATTCATCCTGTTTCACCAGAATACTTTGGTTCAATCCAGAAAGACCACGTACCAGCACTACTGGCCATGGCAACAGCTTACATGATGCTAAAACAAACCCCTCGAGCCAGGAACCAGCTCAAACGCATAGCTAAGATGAACTGGAACATTGCTGACGCCGATGAGTTTGAAAAGAGCTGGCTGCTCCTGGCAGACGTATACATCCACTCAGGGAAGTTTGACATGGCAGGGGACCTTTTGAAGAGATGCCTCAATCATAACAAGGTCAGTTATACCGTCACTGCTTAAACATGACATCAAGGCTATATATAGCACATATATGCGCATCTTATCCTCTTTTTGACAAATGGTGTTTCCTTAAAACTCAGAAACTAACTTTAATTTCAATGTGTAACTGGACCTTTTTCCTAGTCATGCTGCAAAGCTTATGAATATCAGGGCTACATAATGGAAAAAGAGCAGGCGTTCCGTGATGCTGCACTCAACTATGAACTGGCTTGGAAATATGGAAATCGGACAAACCCAACTATTGGTATGTCAAGCAAAATCAGATGTCAAGTTCTATTTATAAATGGATCAAGACAAAACACTTTTGCAGCATCTAACGTCTACTTTTCCTTTAGGATACAAGCTTGCTTTTAACTATTTGAAAGCAAAGAGGCATGTCGATGCCATAGATGTCTGTCATAAGGTGAGACATCTGGAGATGGATGCTGACACTCTGTCATCTTTGAGTTGACTTTATGATTTGAATCGGATTTATTTCTGTCCACAGGTTCTTGCTGCTCATCCAAATTATCCAAAGATGAGAAAGGAAATCCTGGACAAGGCTCGCGCTGCCTTGAGATCTTAGTGTTGGACCTGTTTGTGTGAGTGTGTGTGTGTGTGTGTGTGCAAGAGCAAGTGAAGGAAAGAGAAAGACATAAAATAAATATTTATCTTTTGAAATTAGTCAGCTTTTAGCAAATCTACTTTTGTTGTTTGGATTTTCCTGCTGAAAGTGAACAGTTACTTGGATTTGGGAAGAACCTCAAACACATTTCTATGTACAATTTTTTTTCTGAGCCTATTCTAAGCTGGTTGCTGGCAGTCCAAAGAGAAAACACAGAGCAGACACATTCAGGCATGTGCACGACTGAAAGCTTAAAGACATAAAACAGCTATAAAAATGTTTTTGCAGCATAAAGCGAGGGAAACTCGTAGAAAGGGAGTCTTTGGAGCCTTTCACCTGTATTTACTCAAACTGTGTTTCTATTCTAGCCTATTCTAATTTTTTAAGGCAACAACTCAAGTCTCTGATAGTGATTTTCTGTAGCTGACTTAGCATTTATGTAATGTAGAGAATTATGTTTGTTTTATTTGTTTTGTCGTTCAAATAGATAGTCATTTAATAAATGTATAACAGTGTTTCCTTGGTCTTACTTTTTTTTTCACCTGAAGCTTCAATGAATGCATTAATAAGAACATTTGCCCTCCTAATTATGGATGAACGCACGATCGATGCATCCACATATCAAACGCCACTCGAATCACATGTTGGACACAGAGCAGCATTTTAATGGACAAAATAAACTAGCCGCCTGCCGTGGGTCGGACGCGGTGGGGGACATGGTCCTCACAGATGGAGTCGGTGTGCAAGTCAGTGACCGATAGACTTCAAACAAGGCACCAGAGAAGGTTCCCTGCGGTGAAATCCACGTCTGCAAGCATTGCGAACAACATCCGTGGGACATTTAGGGGAAAAGACAAGCTCGCAGAGAGCGGGGGTGAGTGTCCACAACTTTTATCTGGAATTCTCGGATTAATTGTTCGCTCCCTGCGCTGAAAAGACTCGGGGAGTTTTCCACATTTTCCCCCGGACCATGTGTGATCTCAGTTTAATGAGGACACGTTCATTAAGTTTAAGCCCCGCGAGCGCGATGTGAAGTCTCTCAGAGACTTGATTGGATGCGGTGGGATATATCGGCTTCTTCCGTTATTTGTAACCCAGCAACTGTTCCAGTGAATGACCAGTTGAACAAATCCCATTAATGACGCCGTTGCTGACTCTGAGCAACTCCGAAGAGATCAGTCACCTATAGTACTCCAAACGAAGACAGCCTCAACTCGCATTGATCGAGAGTTCATCGTCACAACACTGACTGAGAGCCTTGATTTGTTTTGGCTGATTATGGGGAAGGTGGCCGCAGTTGATCGCCATCGTCTTTTGTAATCTCTGCTCTCTGGTTTGTATTCCAGGTATGGATTCTGACCGCTGTTTTGACATGCAGGCATCCTCTCTGCGCACGCGCACCGGTGCGTCACCGCCTTCTACCTGAGAGTAACACACCTGGATCCAACGACACGGAAGTTTGGGGAAGTCAGAACACAGAGCGAGTCTTTTTGTCTCCTCGCATAGTTTCAGTGGAGCTGAAGCAACAAGCAGAGGGTCCTCAGTTAAAGCAGGATGCAGGGTCGTTGGATTTGAGAATCAGTTAAAGGACTGCTAAACCTAACCTGTAGATCAGCGACTCATGGTACGTTTTTATTTACTCTGAGGGAATCCGGATCCCAGGATGTTGCGCTGATTTCACGTGCTGATTTCAAATATGTGATTTGTGAATATTTGTATATAAATTTTTTGAATAATAAGTGTTATGCTGAAAGCACACAGTGTTACTGTGGTGATATAGCAGACGATGTATCAATATGTTGTCTGTATTTTTCTCTGAAACCTTGATGTCTTAAATGTTAAAAAAAATTCTGTTAATGTGGACTGCTAATCATTGTAACACATTTCACTATATCTACTTATTACAGCTGAATCTCAGTCCAAAGCCTGCTTGGTCTCCACTAAAGAACAATGACAGCTCTTCGCAGATTCCTCCGAAGACGATTGCACCCTTTTAAACTGGCTGTAGTGGCCCTAGTCTTTGTCACATTTGTGTTCTTTATACAATGGGAAGTGGGGACCCAAAGCCAACAGGAGGAACCATGGCTAAAGGAGATGGCAGTGAAGCGAGACGCCATGCTGGGGATGGTGATGGGAGCTGTCAATAACTTCAGGGATGCAATGCCAAAAATGCAGATCAAAGCCCCCATACGGCAGCAGGATGAGCCAGACGGTGCTTCCTGCCTGCCAGGTCACTACACTGCTGCTGAGCTCAGGCCCGCTCTGGAGAGGCCACCCCAGAAACCTCTTGCTCCTGGAGCTGCTGGGAAACCATTCCACACAAATTCACTGAGCCCCGAAGAGCAGAAGGAGAAAGAGAGGGGTGAAGAGAAACACTGCTTTAACCTGTATGCCAGTGATCGCATCTCTTTGAACAGGGACCTGGGCGCAGACACAAGACCACCTGAGTATGTCAACACGTACAGTCTTTATGCTTTCAAAAAACTTTTACAAAGTAATTGAGTTCTACTTTGTGTTCTCAAAGTGTGTGTGTGTGTGTGTGGGAGGGGGGGTGTAGGCTACAAGAAGATCTTGCTGTTCGAGATTAGCATAAAAGTGTTCAGTTCTCCTTGGCTTATTACAAGAATTTATCCAAAATATAACTCTGAGTCACACCAAAAAATATCCACCAAGATTACTGCAAGATTTATTGTTGATGGGGTAATGTGACATGACTGTTGAACCCAAACAAATTCCTCACATTTGCTTTTTGAATCCGACGAAAACGTCAGGGAGAAACCACAGAGATGATTGCTCTGTCTGACTTTGTTTCTGCATGCCTGCCCGGTTACAGTTGGCTAAATTCAAAGACAAGCGGTTTTGTGGTACCTGGAAGACCAAATGCATTTAATTTTGTAATCAGTATACAGCGCAGACATAACGCCTGTTCATGCATTACAAAATCTCCCACTCCAACAGGGCAGGTATTTCAAAGGTTGCCACTCATGCAGGATCATAGCTGAAATAGACTCCCCACAGGGGAGAGCCTGCAGATGTAATAACCAGACTATTGCTCTACTCAAGAACCGTTCAGAATAGTCAGATCTTTGTTTTCTTTGTCCTTCTCAATGCAGATGTATAGAGCAAACCTTCAAGCGATGCCCCCCCTTGCCGACCACCAGTGTGATAATTGTGTTTCACAACGAAGCCTGGAGCACTCTGCTGAGAACAGTGTACAGTGTCCTCCACACCTCACCCGCCATTCTCCTTAAGGAGATCATCCTGGTAGATGACGCGAGCGTGGATGGTAAAAACTCAACGGGGGCCGTCAAGACTGCCCCGCTCACTTTTGAGTTTGATGTCTTGCAGCTTCAGCTTCTGTAGCTTGTGAAGTGGGTAACAACAGGAAGCAAGGGGCTGCTGTCAAATACACCAAAGAGGAATTAGCAGTGGTTGGGCTACGAAATGAGTTACTGCCTGCAAATAGGTCAGATGTTGGAAGGAAGCAAAATGCAGGAGAGGTCAGAGGTTTCAGGGAATGCAGGCCAGCTGACACTTAAAGCTTAGTCATTAGATGGGAGCAGGCATCAAACTGACCTTCGCTCTACAACTGATCTCCGCACACACTGTCACTGTCACACACTCTCACAAGGTGTTAGTTTTTATCTGTTTTGAGTCTTCTTTTTTGTTTTAAGGACTATGAAAATAGTCTACGCAGAACTATTACACATTAATAGAGTCTTTAGAAAAAGCTGTTTACTTTTGCATTCGTCAGATCTTTTTGGAAATTTATTTTGAACTCTCTGTCTAATGAATATCCCATGCTTTCAGATGCATTGAAGGATGCTCTGGATGAGTATCTGAAGCAGCTGAACATTGTGCGAGTAGTCCGACAGCGAGAAAGGAAAGGACTCATAACTGCTCGGCTTCTGGGCGCGTCCGTGGCCACCGGTGACACGCTAACCTTTCTCGATGCCCATTGTTAGTTCACACCACTTAGTCAACACCATTATGCACATATTAAGACTGTTCTTCACACCCTTTCTTACACACCCAGAGCTCTACAAAGCAATGTTTGCTCTGGTTGAAAGCCAAGACATAAGAAAGGTAGAAATTATTAAGAAAGCAGCTGTGATGAAGTGTCCTGTGTGCATGTATTAATAGGTGAATGCTTTAATGGATGGCTGGAGCCTCTGCTGGCAAGGATAGCTGAGAACTACACTGCAGTAGTGAGTCCAGATATAACCACTATTGATCTCAATACATTTGAGTTCATGAAACCGTCCCCATATGGCCAGAACCACAACCGGGGCAACTTTGACTGGGGTCTTTCTTTTGGCTGGGAGAGTCTACCATATCACGAGAAACAAAGGAGGAAAGATGAAACGTATCCCATTAAGTAAGCAAGAGTTGCGCATCAATTTGGAATATCCCCTGTATGTAAGCTTTTTTTTGTAAAAAAATTTTTAAACCTGTACCTGAATTGATTTATTTTAAAGGACTCCCACATTTGCTGGTGGGCTCTTTTCCATCTCTAAAGAATATTTCTACCACATCGGAAGCTACGATGAAGAAATGGAAATCTGGGGTGGTGAGAATATTGAAATGTCATTTAGGGTAAGACCTCAGTGAGCTGTCATGCTGTGCAGCAGTGTACATATTCACCACTTTCAGCCTCGCCTACACGGGTGTGTCTAACCACATGTCATTGTGCGTCTGTTTCTCCCAACTGCTATTAATCTGCAGGTGTGGCAGTGCGGTGGACAGCTGGAGATCCTCCCTTGCTCCATTGTTGGTCATGTGTTCCGCACAAAAAGCCCACACACCTTTCCCAAGGGGACACAAGTGATTGCTCGCAACCAGGTACGACTGGCAGAAGTCTGGATGGATGACTACAAGGAGATCTTCTATCGCCGTAACCAGCAAGCTGCGCAAATTGCAAAAGATGTAAGTGCTGGTTTTGAATCTAGCATGCCTATGATATTCTGTTAATTGACTTCGCTCATTTTGAAGGAGTAGCAAATTGCTCTAAGGCATTGTCTTTCGCTTCCACTCTTCACGGTTGTAAATAAGTGTTTTTCAAGTCCACTCATTACTATCTCCCCCTCAAGGCAAGTTTGAGCAAATGCTGCTCCTGTTCCTGACGCCCTTACAACAAGCATTAAGTCTGATTATGAATTACTTAACATGCTCTACAGGAGAAAGCATGCACTCTCCAGGAAAATGATTCACTATTATATTTCTCTATGTGTGAACTCTGTAAAAATTAAACGCATACTTCAAAATGAGGAGACATAGATTGGCTATCAGAGGATGAAAGCAGTTAACCAACAAAGAAAAGCCCTTAAGGAAATCAGCTCTGGTAAAATGACAGCCTCTCCAACATGTGGTCTCATTGGAGCCATAAACATTTCCCTCAGGGCTATACCTCACAGAAGAGGCCAGCCCTTTCCTGCTGATTTCAAACAGACACGCTGTAGTCCACGGCTTCACAGAGTCCCCTGTCAGGGCCATCAGTGGGCCCTAGAGTGAGCACAATTCCCCTCATTATAGTCATTAAGGGCTCTCATTATTTAAGAGTAATCAGGTTCCTGCAACTGTTTTTAAATGTGCCTTTACTCTTTAGTTTGAAAGTAACAGTGGTCAGATATGTTTCTGTAGTTAATTAAACAAATGAGGCATTCGAGCACTGGAACACAGTTGCTGGTGTTGAGAAGTGTTAAGTGATGGTGATCATCAAAGCAATTCAAAAAGGAAATGTTTCAGTCAAATTTAGACTGAAATACTCAGGAACTACAGTCTACAGTATGGCATGGATTGCCTTGAAATGTAATACACTGAATTAGTAGATTTAATCCAATTTTGTTTTGCTGCTTTTAGAAAGGTTAATTAAAGCATCAGCTCCACAGTAAATTGTTTTGTGCTTGACTGGTGAAAGAAGCCGTGACTCTGGGCTCTTTGTTCATTTTATACCAAGAGGTGTTTTCTACCTGATCAGTGTAATTAGTGGTGAGATGTTTCACCACATGTTGCCTTACAAAATGTTTTCTTTCATTTATTTTTTTTTTCGTCTTTTGTTGCCCACGACTTAGGTTTTCAAACATTTTATCAGGCATCAAGTCGAAATAGGCATCTAAAACAAAAACCTTTCTCAGTTTAAAAAGATGATTTTAAATTTGATAGTAACTTGTCTAATCTCCCTTGGGATTTTTTATTTGTCTTTGCATTTCATTGTATTTTCAATATCACATCAGGTTTACATGTTTTGCAAATCATTACATTATGTTTTTATTTAAATTGCACGCTATGGTTTTCTCACTAGCTTCAGCTGTGCACTTCTGAGTTCTTTTAGCACTAATTAAAGCTGCCGTCGGCAACTTTTTTTTAGTCATATTAGCTTGAACTGTCATGGGATTCTGAAAGGAGAATATTAAATAGGCTGTTTAGGAAAAATCCCGAATTCTGTAGCTCCCTCTGAAGCCTGTAATCGTGCTTGCAAAAATTGAGCGCTCCCGGCTGTTTTTAACCAATCACGTTAGGTTTATTATTGATCTATTATCTGAGCAGAACAGTCACCAACCACGTCTTCCATGCTGAGCGTGAGTCTGCCCCCAGCTTGTGTGCGCGCACACTGGTGTGAACTCACGTGCACAACCTCGTCCACAGAGGGGGGGGGACCTGAAAGTTGTATCAGTTCGAATTTTCCGACTTTAGACTCGGAATTTTGAAAACCTGCCGACGGCAGCTTTAAGATGCTAAACCTCATATTTGATGTATAAAAAAATGAACATGCCATTATTTTCAGAACAGAAAATCTAAAGTCCAAAATTGTTTTGTTTACCAATTGTTCAAAGTCTTTGAGCTCTTTATAATTCTTGCATTTCATTGCAGATGGACAGTGTTACTGGAGTAAAAGATTCTGCCTCTTTTTTTTCTACGTGTTTAAAAAGAAAAAGAAAAAATCTGTATACTGATCTTGTGTAGAAAATGAGAGTCTTTTCTCAGTTTATCTTGCTTTCCTGCCTTTCATTGTTACAACAGAGAACTTTTGGAGATATCTCCAAACGCACGGACCTCAGAGCGCGGCTGCAATGCAAAAGCTTCTCTTGGTATTTGAGGAACGTCTATCCAGAAGTCTTCATGCCTGATCTCAACCCACTCCGCTTTGGCTCGGTAAGACCATACACCCCATCACCACCTCTTTCCAACCCCACCGCTCTGTCTAGCCACTGTGGGTTTCCACTTAGAATCTCCAGAGGGTTCAGAGCAGTTCCAATTTAACACCACAAAAGCACTTCAGAGCTTGAAGTTGTTTGAACAGCTTGTGCTGGATGTTAGTTTTTCATTTTGTTTCCTCTCACTGCTCTCTTTTCCTTCTCTTTTTCTTTAGGTGAAAAATGTGGGCAAAGACTCATGTCTGGATGCTGGAGAGAACAATGAGGGTGGGAAGGAGCTCATTATGTACCCATGTCATGGACTAGGAGGAAACCAGGTCAGCAGTAAAATGTACCTTCTATCTCTTGATAAGACTGCACGGTTCACTTACAGACACACTGATTAGGTTTTTGATCTCCTGTGCTCTAGTATTTTGAGTACTCCACACGTCATGAGATTAGACACAACGTTCAGAAGGAGCTGTGTATGCATGGGGCAGAGGGAGCTGTGAAGCTGGATGACTGCCAATACAAAGGCAGGAACACATTTGCAGGAGCAGAACAAAAATGGGAGCTGAGAGATGTGAGTTCTGTCTTTTGCATTTCTTTGCACTGTGATTTCAGACGCCTGGGTTATCATTTCTGTTTTTTGGGAGAGTAATGGTTTTATCGTCTCTTTATATAGAACCAGTTAATCTACTTACCAGGATGGAACATGTGTCTGACTGCCCGTCATGAGCATCCCTCTCTCGCTCATTGCAGCCCCTCGGACAGATACCAGCACTGGTCCTTCATCTGAGTGGGCAAAACATCACTTTGGAAACAGCTACGTATGCATGAGCATACTTGGACACAAGTATTCTTTTACGTATGCAGCTTTTTTTTTTTTTTTAGAATAATGATTGTATTGAGTTTTTTAATTTATTTTTTTATACATGTAAGAAGTCAACTGCTGCTGCTGGAAAGTCCAGACTTTGGAAGAAACCATAATGTGCCACCTCTACAAAGAAGCGACCGATTCTTGCAACAGTGAAGTTGCGCTATGTTGACGAGTGCCTCTTTTGGGTTTTAGATGTTTTCAATTCTCCAAATCTTCTCAAACCAAAACATGCAACATTTGGTATTTAAAGCCAGCATACTCGTCACTGAGACATAAATGTAAGACAAAGATTGTGAGCAAAAGGTTCCTACTGGTAACACTAAAATCCCAAATGTGATGCACCAAAGAGACAGACAGTGAAAACTTCAACCAAACAAGAATTCTATGCATTGTCCCTTTAAAATGTAATTCTTGGAATGGAAGACCTCTTATTCGGGATGGTCCTGTGCTTTGGATATAATGTTGTGGTTTTTTTTTTTTTTCTTGATGTGAAACTGATTGAAGGTTTTGGTGGCGGTGTGGTGAGGTTGTTGCAAATTTCAGGTGAAACTTAGTTTGGTCTCCTCAGTCCAAAATGCATCAGTTATTTCTCAAAGTATTCTTTTTTTTAAACAATTTTTTTTTATCTTTTAACATTTTCAATATAAATAGATAAGAAGAAGAAAGGCTGATTTTAATGCACAAAACTTTGTGTGCTCATCGACAGCCTGAAACTCTCTGCATTTAAGCAGGGGTCAACATACTAATTTCTGGTGCAGGCACTAGTGTTTAAATGGCTGTGAAATATTGTTTGACTGGTTAAAGATCAGGTTGTGTTTGCCTTTAGTCAAATAGAAGCTGCCATGGTGCAAAGATGTTATTTTGAGCTCAATAAATTCAGTTGGGTAGAATAAACAAATAGCCACTTCTTTGATTCATCCCTGTGGTCTGCAGAGGGCGCCTCAGACCACAGGGGCAGCGCTAACTCACTTTGCGGTAGAACTATGATGGACTGGAGAGTTATTTCATAAGTGACTTGCATCACAAAATCATTTTTGATCAAATTTATTTGAAAATCATGTTTAAACGAAACAACAAAAGAATGATCTAGGCTTTACTTACAGTTGGAAATCAAACACATTGAAAAAAATGTACCATTTTGTGCAAAACTTATGCATTTCACCAAACGTGGAATAGAGTTTAACAAATCAGGCACATGAAGCTTTACAACTCACGACGCGCATGAAACAAATTACAATTTTAAGATAGTGAAGCAATTTACTCAATACAGACTGTTTAGTAAACCACAATAAATACACATTTCAATATATCATTCGCAATAAATACTGGAAACTAAACCCAAACGCAGGAGTTCTAACTGGATGCACTGTCATTGTATCTAGCCTTCTCACATTATATGCTTTGGCACAATTAATAAGCACTATAGGCTATGCTGATGCCACTGATTGCCTGAAAGCGTTTTTGTACACTTACTCTGTACCGTGAAAAGTGGCTCGAGGTCCGAGATGCTCTACAGACACAAAACCACCAAAGCTGTAGTGTTGAACTCTGATTTGAACAAAGTCACAGGCATTTGCAAGCTTGAAAGAGAGGCAAACGCCGGTATTCATGCAGGAGCAGAGACTGAAGAGCTACAGCCTCACTCGCAGAAACTATTGCAGTCCACCAAATGTTGAGGCTATTTACACATTTTTGGTAAGCAGTGTTAGTTTTCATATCTGGCTTTTCAGACCTTTTTCAGTGGCTTACAGAACAGTAGGAGATCTCTCTTTTTTTTGCTGATTAGTAGAATCGCGTTTATAAAATAAGCTTTGATTGTCAACTTGAAATATTTGTTTTTGCCATATAGAATTACTAAAACTAGGATATTGCGTGTGTTTGTTTTTTTAAGTAGTGTATCCAAAGTAGTGCTTAAGATACTAATAAGTACAATGACAGTCAATCAAAGTCCACTTTATTGAAGACTTTCTATAGAAAGGAAAGTCTGTTGACATCTATTGTAAACAAACTACTTGGTTTTTAAGATCAATTCAATTTAGCTCCACTGGTTACTGTTTGAATTAAGCCATTTATGGTCATTTAATGATGAATGCAGAGTTTTGGTGTCTGGAATGAATCATAGAGTTTCTTCTTCTACCGTTTTTATATCCCTGTTTCCAGGAAACGCCCAAAAGGATAAGTCCTCATTTGCAGTGATACATGCTAAGTATATGATTCAAAAACTGAATAGGTGGGGACACAAGGGTAGGTTATTTGAAACCATCTGCATGCCACTGGACCTCGATACATACTATAAGTGCAAAAGGCTTTGAGTTGGTTTTGACATGTCTGTTCGTATTGTATTCCAGAGTCTTCAGGGTTTTTCATGCTTTTCAAAACCATAGAAAAGCATCAGATCATGACACAAAAGAAGATAAATGCTTATTATGAAAACAACACTTTTTTATATACATATATATCTATATATATATAGATATATATAGATACATATATATATTTTAAAAAAAGGTATTCCCCCCCCCCAATATCACTGAGATTCCCAAAACAGCATGCACATTTTTTATCAAAACATTTACAATATAGAAGTTTACACGTATAACTCAGCAACGATAAATAAACTGACAGTGAACCTTTTTAAACATTTGACAAATAAAGCAGACATAGAAAAGTTCCATCTACAGTACAATATCTGCTTGAAACAAGAAGTCTACATCTGAAATTACAGGAAACATTGCACAGCATGACATATATTGTGTTTTTGATGTTTTGTACGTTTTAGTTTTTTCTTCCATTTGTTCCATTTTGCAGTTAAGCACAAACGCTGTCTAGGAGAAACATGCAAGAGTGCAAAGTTCCTCCAAACCGTTTCCTTCACAAACCTATGGCTTCATAGTTACAGATGAACGTGTTACGGTGCCGTAAATTGCTTTGAAATTTAAGGTCAGTCAATGAAAAAAGGCAATGATCCTGTTCCCTTGCAATACCACTTGGTCAGACTCAAGTGAAGACATAATAACGAAAGAACACTTTAAAAGGTGAGGCCTTTTAAATGGCTGTGACCTCAGGGCAATGGTCTGGTAAAGGAAGGTTCTTCGTATTTTTTGCTAGTAAGGTCAGATCAGAATGTCCATTAACACTTGACTCCTTTGGAGGCTGTGTAGCCGTCATGCATGAACTGTGACTGCTGTAGGAACCCTGACTGTTATTGTTCAGGTAGTTTTGAAACTGTGTCTGATTCTGGTTCTCCGGCTGTTCCACTAATGCTGCTTTGGACAAAACCTTCTGGTCAGATGTGTAGCAGGTCAAAGAAGCAGTGGGAGCACCACCAGTCGTAGTAAAATGGTGATTGGTTGTGTACTGTTCCTCTGCCTGATTAGAATAGTCCGTGTATTGCTCAGCAGTCACGCTGAATGGTCCCTCGGCCATGCTGCCGTTGGTCGTGCTGACTGGATCTTGGAATGCTAAAGCTTCCCCGTAGGGTTGGCTGGGCTGGCTAGTTTGGCCATTAGAGCTGGCGCTGGAGCTCTCCAGCTGATAGTACTCAGCCGAGGAAGAGTTCATTAAATAAGTGTTTCCGTTTATGTGGTTATCGCGTGCCACAGAGGCATCGCTGTAACACAACACAGAGGACAAGGGCACCACTTCAGTGTGAGAAACTGCTGGGCTCGCCATGTCATCCTCAAAATTCTCAGTCTTCTCTGCATCCTCATCATCCAGCTCATCATCCTCAGAGTCGCTGTTAGCCAAGCTCTGAGTGCTGGAGTCAGACAGCCCGCTGCAAACGCTACTACTGTCTTCCTCTTCATCCTCATCTTCTTCATTCTCTTCTTCCTCTTCCTCGTCTTCTTCCTCCTCGTCTTCGTCATCTAATGGCTCCTCCATCTCCTCTGCCACCTGCAGGTGCATGTTGGCAGTCTGTGGGACAGCCTCTGACAGGGAGTAGTCCAGCCTGTCCTGCGACTGCGTGTAAGGGTTTCCGCTTCCCAGGTCGTTAGGGACACTACGGTAACCGTTGCTCGGGGAGGTTTGCTGCTGCTCGCGACTCTTCTCCAGTTCCAGCTTCATGATGGTGTGCAGGAAGTGGGTGCGAACACGAATGGGATTAAACTCTACTCTTCCAGCTGAATTGCTGCAACCCTCTTTTGTGCAGCCACATGGAAATGACATGCGATCCACCTAAGAAAAAACACAACATTCACAGCGTGATGCGTGTTGAAACACAAGACTTTACTGCTTCTTTTACTGTACTGTATTAACCACCGAGTCCTGAACCTTCTCCTTAAATGTAAGTGTTTGTGTTCACAGGTAAGAACATGGAGCATAAAGTGATGTGTTATGTATTATGCATTATGGGATTTACCTGACACTTGATCCCTGCTATGCTGCAGGCGCAGGTCTCTGGGTCACAGAAAACTCTGCAATCGCAGCCGCAGTCCTCCCTGGAAATGCGGATGGCCCGAAGTTCATGTTTCTCCTCCACGTCAATCTTCTTTACCCCAGAGGAGCGCAGCAGTGCCCGGCGCTTTTTGGTGGTGAGAGGCTGCAAAAAGAAGTACTCGTCTACCTCTGTGTTGTCGAGGTCGATGTCATCATCAGAGATGTCCTCAGCTGTGAGCGTGTTGGCCTCCTCAGACTCCACTGTGCCATTCTTTGTCAGCTGAAAAGAAGATGGGAACACATACAGGGACTTTTAGAGTTGGGCCGTTCCATGCCAGCCTGGCTAAACCTCCCAGTTCATGTTGTGGATTTTCTTGGAAAAAAAATTGATAATGATAACGTGAAAACTTTCATTGCGTGCATCGGACCTTGCGAAATCCTGAAATTCTACGCCAACATGACTTAGGTAGGAATTTTTTAATCTTTGAGCCAAATTTGTTCATTTTTACAGTTCTCTTTGAGACTCAGTTTAATCTAATTTTCAAAGAATTGGGTTAAAATTCTACTGAACCTCGGCAAATAATTACTAACAGTTGTAGTACGAATAATTAAATGAATCATATAATTAGGAAACAGACTAATCTTTACATATGTTATTTGCCTAAACCAATTAAAACCAAAAAAGATTACTTTTTTACAGGAATAAATCATATCTATTATGTATTTGATCAAAATTGTAAATGTTCATGGAGGCAACTTTGAATTATGGTGACATTTTCCACATGAATAGCTCTGCTTCCACTCTGAGGCCCTTAGATGCTCTTTATTGCTCTGCATTAAGATTTATTACTGGTGATAGTTACAATACCCGTCATTGTGAGCTTTATGCTAAGGTTGGTTGGCCTTTGCTCTCCGTAAAACATGACGGAGACCAGGTTTTATTTGTTAAATAGATGTTTTGCTAGATGTTTTTACTGAACATAGTAAATCCAGTTTTTCTTACTGTGCACCTGTAATGTGGAATAACCTGCACAATAATCTGTAACACTCTAAAACCTTGATTTGTCTTATCCTTTAGGCACTTCAGGATTTTAATCTTGTCAGATTTGATCTCTAGTTGTGATTGTTACGTGTTGCTCATAGTGAGTGGATGTATGCTGACTGTATTATATTCAAAAGTGTAAACACAAAGCATAACTTTCTTTGTCAACATCAACAAAACTCAGTATGCTGAGATTTGTAGTTTTAAAATACAGTTAGAAGCAGTCAACGTGTAAGTTAAAAATGGAGAAAAATAAAAGCAGTACATTTCTTATCATCATTAACTCTGCAACAGTTAAGTTGCAGCTTAACAATTAAAATCTAACCCTCTGTAACATGTTTGAAAGAATCACAAAAAAAGAGCTCAGATAGCCAAAGTTTCAATAATTCCCAACCCTGAAGTATTTCAGTTAAGCCTTAGGATATCACAAGCTCTAACATGTGTTTTTTTGTTGTTTTTTTCTAAGAAATTCCACGACATGAAAGGGGCTGTGTATTACTTTGAAACAAAGAATATTTCCGAAGAACCTCTTTACAAACTTGATCCCGAAATCTGCTGTATGAAGCTTGAAAAATGCACTGGTCGGAGTGACTTAGAAGATTAATTTGTTTGGCAACATTTAGCAAAGCTTTTACCCTCAGTTTGATTGAGTTAAGTTTCTCCTCCTTCAAGTGGTCTCTGAGCATGTCTTTGTGGATCCTTTCCTGCTCCAGGGCAAATTCACCCAGGGAGTACTGCCTGACCCAGCTGTGCCTGTTGGACATGCCCAGTGTGCTGCCTCCCTGGCTGGGCACGCTGGTGAAGCCCTGCCGCCGGCTGAAGTAGTACACTGTCACATTCTCAAAATGCACCCTCCTCGTTCGCAGGCGCTTCTCCCGCTTCAGGATTGAATCAGCTGCAAAAGAAATCTTAATTAAAAAGCGACACATAGCAAGCACTTGTCATTTTTGGTATGAAGTATTTATGACAAATCATTAATCCCATGCGGAAAGAATTAAAGCTGAAAATGACAGTATCATGTATGCATAAACGCAGCTTTGTTTGAATTATTTATATAATCCTTTATGTTAGAGACGAGCCCTTTAAAACGTGTTTTGTGACCATTTTTATGCAACAAGGGACACAGTTTTGAGCAAGAATTGTCCTTAAATGCCTGAAATATGGCAAATTCTTTCCTGCTGCCTTGTCAACAAGCTTTTTCATATCTTTAACTCGGCACAGATTTTTCAGCCCTGCTGCTTGACATCCAAGTCCCAAGTGTGTCTTTTTAAGGAGAGCTCTACAAGGGGGAGGTGCAAAGAGGAGGGCAAAGTCGGAGCATAAATAATCCCCCGCCTGGCCCGAACAGGAAGAGTGCTGGTTCACACAGAGGCAGCATTACCCAGTGCGCCCCCCCCCCCCCCCCATCACACAGACAAGACAAATAGAAACCATCTGGTTCCAGCAGCTCTCCACCCCATCCAAGAAGGACAACGCATTTCATAACAAATGAAGAGATGTCATGCTGATGCTACTCAGCAGAGCCCAGTGTCATTATCTGCAAAAAGAGATGCAAAACATCTTGATGTAGCTGTCAGTAATTAGTTAAATGTATAAGACATCTAACATTTAGCATGTTTTTCATACAAGTTTTTCTCTACCCTGTAAAGGCTCCAACACTCTGACTCTCACCGTAACCCCATCAAGGGACGTAAATCAAAGCCACTCAAAACATTACTGTTTCATCTGCCTGCCTTGACAGTCATCACGCACAGCTCCCGCGTAGCTTTTGACCTTCTCGAGCTTCCACCTACCAGCAACTACAGAGGCAAAGTGCATCACCACACTTGTATTTCTAAGCCTTTTTTTCCTGCAGGAGGGGAGCTTTGTAATCAGGCCACCTGCCATTCACAAAAGCAAAACTTTTATACACGAAGACACATTCTTTTATGACTCTCCTCTTTTGCTCTTTTAGAAATCACATTATTGCGATTGTTTTCTAACAAAAGATGGATAAAGTAGCCGTTTCTAATGCATCTTATTTATATCCACCGTCATCTTTCTACATGCACATTTCTCTTATTAGAAATGACCTCAGAGTCCCTTTGAACCTGCAGAGGAAACTTGTCTTTTGTAATTGATTTAACTTTGACTGTGACAGTAGTTTTTCATTCAAATTTAGTTCAAGCCAAGAATTACTGTGGAATGTCATAGTAATAGGTCGCTCATGACACAACACAAAGCTTCATCAAATCAAATCTCAGCAGTGACCTAATCTTAAACTACATTTGCAGATCTCATCTGTACTTCTTTATTGAGTAAACTTAAAAGGTCTTAATCTAAACTACAGCAGCTTAACTGATCAACAGAAAAAATATATTCACCTTTTTTCCTCCTATTATCAATTTAACCACATAGAGCTTAAAGTACTATAAACTTAACATGTTTTTGCTTTTTATTCTTGATGTAACAAGACTGATTGCCAAAGAAAAGTTGTGTTCATAATTGATTATAATAAATTATAGCAAAGGGGAAAGAAACAATAATATAGTAAACGTCACAATAAAAGTCCTGCTAATGATTCTAGCTGCAGTGCTTGGAACCACCTGTTCAGACGTGTGTGTGATGACTTACAGTAGTCAAGGGAAGAGTAGTTAAAAACATGCAGAACTTTTTGTAACTCAGCAGATTGAAAGAAGATATGATTTTTATGATTGCTGGAAAAAAATAAGACTGAACACCATGTGTGACTTGAGCATCAAAACCGAGGTTAGAACGAAATTCCTAGATTCCTGTAACTTGTCCTAATGTTAGAAGGACAAGTTGTGAGATAAGCAAGGCTGCGTGAATCTGTTGTTGTTAATGCCACATGCAGCTGAGTGTCATCACCGAGCTATAGGATCTTGAATAATCTGGCCAGGAGGTAACATGGCCCTAAGACTAACTCCTGGGGCAGGCAGCAACTGAGCTGCGCTGTTTAGGAGGCAATGTAAAAAATAAAGAAATGTGATCAACAGCATCAAAGGCAGCAAATTAAATCTTAAAGAACTCAAATCTAGCAGTCTCTTCTATTTGCACACTGCAGCTGGTCATTACTCACTTTAACAAGTGCTGTCTCTGCACATTGAAGTGCTCTAAAACCAGAATGGAAGCTGTAAAAAACACTTTTATCACTCATAAATTTATATCAACTGTTTAGAGATGACTTTCTCCAAAACATTAGATAAAAAGAACAGTTTGGAGATTAGTATGTAGTTACTTAAAGATAAGTGGTCCGAAGTAGGTTTAGCAGTAGATAAACATGTTGGAAACTCTGTGGAAAAGAACCAAAGACCAGAAAATTATTAAGAATGTGTAATATAACAGGGCTGACTGTGGAAAATACTTCCTTAAGCAGCCTTGTGGGAACAATATCTACAATATATGAGGAAGAGGTCATGTGGGAGATGGTGCGCTCTAACTCTGGTAGGGAAATCTATTTCAGGCAGAACTAACATATGGAATGAAAATCCAGCAAAAATCAGGATGAATTTTAGATCTGATATTTTTCTTTATTTACAATATGACTTTTTTAAATTGCAAATTCTTAAAAAGATTAGGACGGATCAATAATAACGGTATAAATTACCCTAAGTGTATTCTAGGAATAACCCATTCAATTCAGGATCAATTTTGTTCAAATTGCAAAATAAAGCACAGGCCTTGGTGGGAGATGCCTCCTCTTGTTTAGATTTATATTGTTGTGCTGTTTATTAAGATAGCCTCCCCGGCTGGGCACGTGAAGCGTAGGTATAGACTTCATTATTGCCAAGCAGCAGTGTTTTTTTACCTATGAAGATGTCGCTGTGGGATCCAAGTAATTTTTTCTCCACCACATTATATAATAAAAAAAAATACATAAATCAAGCAATTTTTTACTTAATAACTATGACATGAAACTGCAGCCCTAACTTTAACCAATTTATCATCACGTCTAGACAATACATTAGTATATAGCTGTAACACTCTTCATAGAGAGTGGCTAATCTACAGTGCATGTACAGTGCCAACAGTGTTACACACACAGCTTGAGACTGCTTCAGCTCGTTCCTGCACGCTGATGCTGCTCCTAATGAGGGAGGCTGCCTGTGCATGCTTACCCTTTATCACAGCACTTGCCTCCTCTCTTCTCTAATGCACGGCTGCAATTTTAAATTCATATGATACTCCCTTATCAACAGACATGCAGGTTTGTTTTCTTTGACCTGCTTCCTGTAATGATTGTGAGCTAGCAAATCAAACTAGCTCTGAGAATTATTCACATCCTGATTATAAATCCCTTTCAGTGCTTCAGCTTTGTTTCCCTTGATATGAAATGGTGACATTAATCTTACTGTCAATAGCGTACATTTGCCACACTGAGAATAATGCATGCATATAAAAGACACAGGCACTCACGAGTGAAAGGACCTGAGGCAGAGGGGTTAACACTGTCACTGCTATCCCCACTCTCGCTGCAGGAGACCTCCTCATCAGACTCCTGCACAGAAGAGCACGGGGAGGAGGAGGCCTCCACCTCCTCAAATTTCCTCTTCAGTATTCCACTCATGGCTCCCCGGCATATGCACCTGAAACCGAGAGACAGCAAAGGGGCCACGCATTATTTAATATCCAGTTTAGGGCCTTCATAATCCTCAGCTCACTCAATTAGCCACCAACACGGACTCCCCCACTTTCACGCACACACACACACAGAATCTCTCCTGCTGCTGTCCCAGCTTCCAGGCGTTCCCCTGGGCCATTGATCACCTTGGCACAAAGGAGCAAAGAGGGAAGAAGAAAGCTGCTAATTACATACTACATCTGCCTTACAGTGAGTTCATTCCACTGTGTTTGATTGAAAGGTTGGAGAAAAAGACTGACTGGACTAACTTGTCTTGCACTGCTACCTGTCAGCATTAACTGTTGTACAGTATATAATATGTACAGTATGAGGTGATTGTTTTGATACCTATAAAATGCAGAATAATAGTTCAATAATAGTTCAAAACATCCAATGGCAGGACATCTATAACACAGCAGCTTACAGGATTATAAATCCAGCCATTTTTCTGAAAGGAAGTAATAAATTCTGACAAAATTGGCATGAAGTGTGATTATACTTTTTTAACACAGGTGCATGCCCACATTTCCATATAGCTATGCAATTGTGACAATATTCACATGAAGTGACATGTGGATCTATCACTATCTCGTACGTCTTTAATGAGCTTCACTTAAATCAGATGCCTCCTACAGAGAAAGAAAAAAAGAGCGAGAGAAGGCCTCAGGTGAAAGCACTTACAGTCACGGTAGCATAAAACAAAAATCTATACTATGAAAGGCTGCAACTGCTCCTATAATCCTCTACAAATGCAGCCAATAATCATGTATCATAGGGCATTGTAGAATGAAATAAATAAGCAGTGAATATAATCACTGTCACGAACCTTTCAGTGACAGCCACCACAGTGCCGTCAGTCTCCATAACAGTGACAGGGTACAGCAACGTTATGCACAGATTCTAAAAAACACTCTTTATGTCTATTTTAATGTCTGTGGCTGGCATTCATGCAAAGGTTTTTGTAACAGACCCCTTCAATGTCAAGTGAGAGAGTCCATTAACTTCCCCTGACTGATGATGCAATTAGACAAATAAACAAGGACAGGCTCATCTGTCAAAAACAGTAAAACGAATTGCAATTACACTGAATCTGTCTCTAATGCTGCTGCACTGTAACTATCAAACGGCACATCAGTCAGATTTATGCTTTTGTTCCCATCAATACCATGCACATTGTGATGTTACAAGGCCAGTTTAAAATGGTTGAAAATACAGTGCTTTAGTGTATCAAACTGCAAAACCTTAAATCCTCAGTTTTAACAGCAGTAAATGGAACATCATGTCACATTTAGAAATAATACAACAGTGCTGCAGAGGCACAACAGAGATTGCTATGACTGGCACTGCTTTCTCTCTTAGAACCTGGAATCAGTAGAGACAGCGTGCATCTTCAGCCAGTCCCGTTCTGTCTAACTGCCAGAGCAGCTTGTGGGGGAGTTCCATTCACAGACAGCCTCAGTGTTTCATCTGGGCTCCGCTATCAAGTCATTACAGATGCAAATGCTGCCTGAGAGAGAGGTGCAACCCAGAGAGGACTATTGGTGCCAGCAAGAGGGTCATTGTTCCCTGGAGGCTGTGCTTGTTCAGTGCAGTGACATGGCACGGCCAGCATTTGGAGAACCTCCAGAGTCAACATATCTACCTACAACTAAGGAATGTGTGGCATCCTCCATGTGGGAGAAAGTGAAGGAGAGAGGAGTCAGTCAGGCTAACCTCGTCGAATAGATCTCTTTAGATAAAGAATTTATTATGATTTGGATGAGAAATACGTGGCTGTATCCTGAGTTAGAGGGAGCTGTCTTTTACAGTATGTGCAGCTAACTGAACTGGCTGACAAGAGCTGAATCTCCTCTCCCTTCTGAATGAGCACGACAAGACTGAGATTAACTAGAGAGGGAAAGGTTACATAATTATGTTTTGTGAGATTTAAAAATGTGATCAACAAAAGCTGCTGATCTCCCATCAGAAACAGATTTCTTTCACAATCCTGTTCATTTGCTGCCAAGCTGGAGTGGAAATTTCCACCAGATATGACCTGTGCAATTTTAGTCCATTTCCTCCTGAAGGTCCTAATTAGAAGCCATTGTTGGAAGCATATTCGTATGCTTCGCCCTTAGCTGATGCTGCACAAGGCTTTGATACTAAAAGTGGTTTCCATGGAGATTCTAATGTACTCTCATAACTGGTGCTTCCCCATATGGCTGTATTTCCAGTGTTACATACTGTGTATGAGGACACTCAACAACAAAGCATTGATGTCAGAGAAAATTCTGTTCATACATTTGCAGTCATTCCTTCCTCAGACTAATGTGTTACTGATTCATCTGCTTTCTGTTATGACAGCATGAAAAGTCAAAATATTGAAACTGAATGGGCATGACATCATATACCACAGAGCTGTGGGTAATCTCGGGTGAACCTCTTTCATTTGTGGCTTCATAAAAAACAGAGTTTGTTACCCCTCTCCAACAGCCCTTTCTTTGTCTTCACTGTTGCCTCACCACTAATCATGGCTGGGCAGCACATACTATTGTAAAAGGGAGAAAATCCCAGTGAAAATAATGCAGCAAGAGCCAGCATGGAAAGCCCCTCCCTGTGTTTGCCTCTGTGTGAGCATACATCAAGTACGGACACCAACTCTTTCCCTTAATCAAGAGTGCTCACAGCTCTGTAGCACTCTTGCATCCCAAATACAATAATTTCCATCATTCACAAAGTTCTCACAATCATGAAAAAACTATCTGACCACACAAGGCTCGAAACGCTCATCCCAAGTGATGCCAACAAGCCTGTGGCATCTGGAGCACGTCATGACACATCAGTCCTGCTGTGACAACATTACACATCTGTGTGTGTGTGTGTGTGTGTGTGTGTGTGTGTGTGTGTGTGTGTGTGTGTGTGCAGTCTCTCACAGGAACAACTGACCTGTATCCACTGGCAGAGAGTGACTCCTTTCACCTCTTCTCACAGCAGTGCAGCCACACAGTCACAAACGTGGCTATTCAAAAAAGGTGAAACATGATGAATGAAGAGATTCCCATTTTGTTTCAGTCCACTGACTTGCAGCGACCCCTGAGCTGCAGGGGCATGAGAAAGAAGGGTGCAGGAGAGTGAGGGAGACTAGTAATTTTCCAGCTCTGACCGCACTGTCGTACCATATGCTTTATTGTTACAAGACGACAGTCTTTCTCACTTTAAATCCCTCTCTGTCACCGTGTTGCTCTCTGCTTCTCTTTCTCTCTTTGGCCACACAAAGGCTCATTAGTTGCAGCCGGCTGAAAGGCAGAAGCCTGACTGGAGCAGAGTGGAGCAGAGCAGAGGCAGCCTGTGAGATCACATGGGTGGGATGTCTGAGAGAGAGAGTCAGGCGTGCCACTGCTACTGCTGTCTGCAGATATTTTTACCAACATGAGCTGGGGAGGGAAGGAGGGCAGGGAGGGAGTGAGGAGAGAGAGGTATAGATGGGGGAAAAAAACTAAATGTTGAAGAAATTGGTGAGGGGAGGTATGTGGGAAATGCAGGCCAGTGGGAAAATGGGGCAAAGGGGGTCTAAGAGAAATGCATAGAGGAGGGGATTCAGAGGGTAATAGGGAATGGGAGGGGGAGAATGAGAAAGATTTGGAAAGGGGTGAGTGGGGTAAAGAAAAAGAAAAGAGGAAACAACTGATGCCAAGAAAAACACCATAGAAGGGGGGAGGTACCAACACCACAAAGAAAAAGCAAAACAAAAATTCCAGCCTAAATCAATAGAACATTTTTAAAAAGTAGCATATATGTCATGAAGAAATGTTAACAAAAGGGACAGTTTCAGAAAAACCTGCTGTACATATGCTGCATAGTTGGGAGAGATTGTCATCAACTTAAACTACCTCATCCACAGGAAACAAGATTTATCTGCACTGAAGTAAATGTGCTCCTGACGTTTCCTATGCCCGGAAGTTCTGCTGAAGAGTCAGAGGGGGCCTCAGCTTGTGCAGTCAAAGAGCTACGATCCCATCTTGTACTCAGTTGGATCATATGTCAACATAAAAGGTCCGGCACTTCCTCTTTCAGGATAGCTTTGAGCCTAGATGCTTTTTTTCCCCTGACAGCCAATGCAGTATTACGGTCATTGCAAACAAAGGACAATTTTCTAAGCACAAACATGGCATTCTGTACAGTATACTGTACTTCTCTTGCCTATTGTGCAGTAGGAAATATATGACTTATATAATCTGGAAGAGGGTTACAAAATCAGCGATTAATTGCCTGTGTTGAAAAGGTTAAGGCCTTACATAGAATTTTTCTAAAATTTAAGGTAGATCTGACGTGAGTGAACCAGGTGATTTATAAAAATATCAATAAAGCAAGGTTTATAAGGCTTCTACAATACAGTCTCAAGAATACAAATGCCATTTGCCCTTGCAGTCCTCTGCATCCTCTCCAGAGTCCTCGCTGAGCCTCAGCTCCACACCACTGCACTCTTCCTTCATCTATGTTGCAAACCACCAAAGATGATCATAAATTTGAGAACATCACCACGGAATGAAATCAATGTCTAAAATAATTTTGTACGTATTTGTTGTGAGCCAGAAAAGTACTGACTGTACAGTGACAGACCATGCTAAGCCCTCAGCGTTCATCGCTGGCTATTACAGCTGAATCTGAATGATGACAAAACAAGTAAGCATATGAACATAACTGCGGCAGCGAATGCACACATGCACGCAAAGACAGCAAGACCATTACGTAAACCAATAAGTTAGAGCGCCAATGAAGAAAATGCAATAGATCATTTTCTTGTCCATTTGTTCAGTCATTACAAAACTATAAACACAATATACAGTGCATGAGACTAACGAAAAGCTGCTGTCATTATCTTAATTTAAAAAAAAAAATTATTATTATCATTTTACACTTATTATGTGTGGGTCATATAAGGGTGTCTCTCTCCCCTCTAAAAGACTGCATGAAAAAAAATCAATGCCAGTGACTTACTCATACTAATAGGTGGGAACAGGAGCAACAGTGATTCATTCCTGATGGATTTGTGTAATCTTGTTGTACCTGGCAAGGAAAGAAGCCAAAGCTGGTAACTATGTCTCTATCTTCAAATACATCTGCATCCATATTTGCATAGTGGAAGTGGGTGGACAATACAAATAGCTTGTTCTGTCTTCTTAAAAACATTTGCATTTGTCATTTCCATGTAACATATCAATTTAGACTTTGAACATTTGTTAAATGAATTAGCCATCTATCCAGAAGGCTGGCACATCAAATAATTTTAACTCATTAGTTTGTGACAAAAAAAAAAAGAAAATCCTAAAGTAGGCCATCAAATAAAATGATGTTTTTGATCAAAATGTAACTTATTGCTCTAAATAACTATGACAACACATGTGTTGTGTCTGTATGAAAAATACAGACACAACACATTGATCAGTTTTGTACAACCAGATTGGTCCCCTGGTCATGTTCTCCACAACCTCTGATGTTATGTTACTACACTATCTATCTCCTTTGTTTCAATGATTTATCCATAAGCCTCACACATATACGGCTCCCTATTACATAAAAATGCATTGCACCATTGCAATGGTGACCTATATTTGTTCTGACTTCAAGAGGCTCTCTCATATGAATGAAGGCAACTGAAGGCAAAAATAAACAAAGAAAGGTTTAGAAATGATCTCGTTTCAAGTGTAGCCATGTGTAGTAATTGGAGTCACTTGCAAAACGTCACAAATAAAAAGTAAATTGCAAAAATATGACATCTTCAAACAGAGTCTATCGTTTAATAGGGCAAATACAGGAGTAGGTTATGTGTCTTTCAGACACATTAGTGGCTCAGGGCCAGGGTTTGCATGTGTCATGTTAAAAATGCAACGGTTAAAAGCAATCACCAGTCCAAAAGGTTTGGTTCTCAACTCTCTGGTTCATGAAAACATATAAGTAGCTGAGAAAGAAGCTGGAGTGAAGAGAGGCTGAGTCATTGCACCCACCTTGTTTATCACCTTCATTCAGTCCAATTCATTGCCCAACACAGCAATCTCACAGCATCTTCAATACCACAAAGCCCAGATGGCAGATTCTTTAACCAACCGTATTAGGTTTAGACCTAGACCAAGATAGATGAAGGTGACACACAACCTTTTTTTGTGTTAATACTGCAAAAGGATCTATTTGAAAACAAAGTCTTATGGCACTTTGCATGAGGCTGGTTTTGTTTTAAACTTTGAGCTCAGGTTCACTTGTGGTTTACCTAGCTAAGAAATACCTAGTAAAACACAAATGGATGGGTTTCATGTCCAATGTTGTCACAGACGCGTGGGTGCAGTAAGGGGGCAGAAAGCAGTGCCGATCCCAGTTTGCTTAGCAGATCCGAGATCAGAGATGACAAGGCAGTAAAAAAAGGATGGACAAAAATTGTTCAATATTCTAAAGGCACCAAATGCCTTTTTGCCAAGAGAAAATGGTGGAGTCAGCCCAGGACAAAGGGTCGACTGGGGTCCATTAGGTCCCAAATGCAGAGAAGTCTCTGCAGACACTTTGAGTCTCAAAACAAAAAATTCTGATCTTGTTTCACAAGACTTTATCTCTTGTAACAACAATGAGAACATAATTATTTGTTTCTAAGGATCTGATGTGCGCAGACATTTGTGTACTGGGCCATGAAACTACTAACTTGTAAATGTCAAACCATTTGTTGTCAAGAATAGTGTTGGAACCTGGTCATTTCTCTGTATGATTGATTACGAATTTATTGATATAATCAAAAATTTAAACTAGCCACTTTTCCAGACTATGCTAGCTCTCAGTCGTTTCTTCTACAGTATGTCTACAGCAAATGCATCCAAGGATGTTTGTGCACAAGGAACCCGTCTCCAGGTGTAAAACATGACATAAGATGGTACAGAAAACAGAACAAAAACTTCCATGTAATAGGTGAAAGTTCACTCACATCACCACCATGACCTCCCACTAGAAAGTGGAAAAACTAATTTTACACAAAATAATACAACGCACCCACACCATGTCACCTTTTGAGTCTCAGCTATGGTAGCTGCAGTATATACAGATCACCATGTCAACTGCTGTCATTAACATCAATGACCTGCAGTGTGCCCACTGAGCATTTCCAAATGTATATATGTGAGTAAAGGATATGTGCATACTGTAGGCCACAGATACAGCGAGTTGTCAGTGGCTCATCATATTCTGAAGATTTTCTCTATTCCAAAGATGATGCTGACACAGAATTCATTTCTTATTTTAGTATGCAAGAAGAAGCTAATTACTTTTTCTAACAAGACCGCATGTTGTTCAAAGATATTTAAGCAGCACTCTTGTCTGCATGCTAGACAGTTGTTTCAGCCCTCAGTCTAAAAGACTCCGACAATTAAGTTCACACTGAACTATTTTGTAAAAGAACTATAATGGTCAACACATATTTGTGACTACTACAACTGATAGGTTCAGGTTAGGAAAGGTTAGGTCTTTGTCATGATTGAACCTGTATCAAGGCATCCAACTGCAGTTTTAAGCTAATCTTAGTTAATTGCTTAGGGTGGCTGGGAGGCTGCGCTTAAGTTTGCCCATATACCTGGAGCACTTATCTCAAGGAAACAAGAGGATGAATTGAAGAAAAACTGGCAGCCAGGCTTTAAAAATGCCACATTCATTTTTGTAAAAACTGCACCGCGGGCATGTACACTTGATAGCTTTGATAGGTTTTGGCAAGATTTGGTGTTTTCGTGCTTACAGAGTGATTTCCTCTCACTCAGAAGGCTGATCTGCTGGCTTCACATAGACACAGTATCGGTGACTGAATCCTAATAAGGCTGTTCTAGACTTTTCAAGCTCTGGAGGAATTTTCGGAAAAGCATTTCTACTTGTGAAAAGCATTGTGTGGGGTAGTCGTGACGCTCATTGCAATCCCTTGGGGCTTAACTCAGGTAAGCCAAGTGCATGCCACCTGCTGAGCAGGAAATAGAAGAGATACAAAACAAAAAAAAACAAAACTCGAGCTTTTTTGCAACCTGAGGACCCAGAGACAAAAATGGCTGGTGAAGCTTGGATTGATTTAAATCGGAAAAACCTCCTGAGGTGTTGTAATGATTAATAATCAGTTATATACAAAGCATGTATACACTATTTGCATTTTTAGAAAACAGTCCCTAAAGGAGGACCAGTCTTCCTGGAGCAACTGTGAGTGGGAGGAGGGGTAATGTTGTATGGGTATAGATCGATATAGACTGTAGGAAAATTAGCTTCCTTGTTCTGTCTGCTTCTGCCAAATGCCCATGTCATTCAATATGGCTGGCCTCATCCAAGCCTACAAGTGTTTCTGCTGTGAAGAAGTACACATTTATTGAGCCCAGATGGTTCAGCAAATCTTTGCTTATCAATTATCCTTTCCTCTTAAATTTGAGAATAATTTCTTTTTTCACGGCAGCAGAATGTCTGAAAAACCACGGGTGCATTCCCGTAAAGAGAACGGATTGGAACACAGAGCGAAGACAGTCCCTGCAACCACAAAAGCTCCTCATCAAAGCAGCTAGTCTGAGGTTGTATGTCGGACTCATCCATCACCGGTGTCGCACTCAGCCATAAACGGCAAAGAGAAATAAAGACAGGCGGGGAGAGAGAAAGACCCGGGTCTCAGCTGGACTCCCTTGAGGAGAGGCTGTGGCCTGGATGATTATACAGCTACAGATGATGTCAGTGGAGGATCCCGGTCTATGAGAGAACACAAACACACGCTCACATATTCACTGAAGCTGTTTTGTCGAAAGGATAAGGTAAAGGCTTCTTTGTGAGAGGTCAGGGGCCATCCGCTTTAATATGTATGTCATGTTCATGGAAAATTTAACAAACATTTCTGTTCTACCTCTGGAGGACACAGTCACATGGACCAAATATGAAAAGGAGAATCACTTGTTTATCAAAAAAATAATAAAATAAGTAAGGCAGCAGCAGAAAAATAATCTATGTGCAAATGCTGCAATTACACTAAAACATGCTTGATAAATTTGTAGCTGCAGCTAGAAAACAGTGGCGGTCAGATGAGCTAATTGTACAAATAAATAATTGTCAGTTGCATTCTTCTCCTCTCAATTGGCCTTGAAAGAATTACACAAGAATGTGCGTGTTGTGAAAAAAAAGAGAGAAAAAAATATCCCCCAATTAAACACAAAGGAATCCATTTAAGGAAACGTTGCAACATCTACAGATTTATGCAAATGAGACTTCACATGCGCTCTGTACATTTGTTAACTTGCATTTGCCTGAGGCTGCAGACAGATCTGCTCCACACACATGAAAGAGGGGGTGGAGGGGTGGAAGAGGGGGAGGGGATGCAGGAGGGTGGGAGGGAGCGCAGCCCACTGCTCAGCACTCAGCACACGGAGGAGCTGCAGCCTGGTGATGCCTGCTGCAGCCTCTCCTTTGCAACTACAGCACTGGGAGTCATTGATCTGTTCTTCCTTCTCTTAGAACAATAAAGGAAGCATGGCTCCTGATTAACCACATGCGTGTACAGAAAGCGCGCTACTGTGCTACATTTATGGATGCACCACTTTCACCGTTACATCTCAGTTAATCACAATGAGCTGGAGTTGGCTGCCGGTCTGATGAGTAGCAGCGTATATCCACATCCTGAATAATAACTGATATTCTAGCACAAACTTGTTTACAGCTCTGAGCTTGTGAACTTTTTTTTTTTTATTCTCCAGGCAAGATTGTAAAATCCTTCACACCAAACAGCATTAGCAGTGTTTTAGTGAAAAACGCGTAATGAAAGCGGGATCTTTACATTTCATCCAACATCTCGGTAGCCATTATTCGTTACAAGCAGTGATCAAAATAGACGACAGCAGACAAGCAGGGAGGCAGACGCTCCACATTCACACTGATGTTTTGATTTGCTGTAATTCAAGTCCCACGCTGTGGAGGCATAATCAGGTACTCTCACCCTCATGTCAATCACAATGCATACCTAAATTATTCATGCCTCTATGTTTTATTTATGACTATATTTTCCCATGCCACCAGAAAGTTAGCGAAAGCTGGTTTGCTGGCAGAAACAGAACTGCCAAAGCATTTCTTAGAGACAGGGCTGCTTTTATCTTTCACACAGACTGGGGAAAGCTGTGGGACGTAGAGTTCATATTCTGCAGACAGGCCTTATCATTTATATATAGCCAGTACCTTGTAGAGATCTTGAATAATTTCCTTATATGCAAAACATTCACACTGTTATCTGAGGAAACTTGTGAAGTAGGCCAGCACTGCATGCTAGTACAATGTGCGGCGACTTGGAGTGACATAAAAAGACGAGCGGCATACGATAGTTTTGGCGTGAGAATTGTTACAGGTTAGTAATTCAAATCCTATGAGGATGATTTCATGTCTCAATGATTCATTGAAGGTGCTGCTAAAGGTGATTGAGATCATTATCAAAGACTGTGATGTCGCCTGGAAGTCTTTGGTGAGAATTCATTGAGATTTTAAGTTTGGAAAACTATTTCACTTAAAATAAAATAAAATCAACAATTCAATGTAATAACAACAAGAAGTTCAGTTTAATTGTTGTTTAACTATTTTTCTTTCTTTTGAATAAGTGTGTTTTACCTGATCAAATAGCTTATGAGATGTCA
Source organism: Odontesthes bonariensis (assembly GCF_027942865.1). Taxonomy (NCBI): domain Eukaryota; kingdom Metazoa; phylum Chordata; class Actinopteri; order Atheriniformes; family Atherinopsidae; genus Odontesthes; species Odontesthes bonariensis. Next base: position 22,345,631 of record NC_134517.1, on the reverse strand, counting down.
AACATTTAGAAAAGAAACGCTCAAATAAAAGGAAAAAGCACCAGCACACTTATCTCCTTTGCACAAAAAGTATTATCTATAATCTTGGTAGCAAAGACTTTCAGAGCTGAAAAACTCAGATGTTTTTGTTAATAAAATGCAGTTTGGGGGCAAAACTGTGTTTTCTTTAATATATGTTGTAAACAGCCAAAGAAAGGAAGAAACCATCATAATTCTAAAACACTGACTTAGACCTCATGTGCACGCGTCTTAGAAGCACATCATTTTCTTTTACATGATTAACAAGGAACTCCCTTGAGGGACATTATCTCTTTAACGAAGACATCCAGTCAAAATGTCAGCATAGAGTAGTTTTACATGAAGTAATATAATAATATACAATCATGTTAAATGAAGTGCAGTATTTTTTTCTCACGTTTGTCTTGTTTTACCATAAACTTAACAATCAAAACTCATTAAACCAGAAAAAGATATGCATTTCTTTCTTTTTTTTCTTGACATTTGATGAGTTGGCGACAGACAAAACATTCCAAATAGGTGTCATGGCAACATCTCAAGAGAGCGCAATCCTGTACCGTGAAAGCCAAGCACAGCTCAGCCAGAAAGGAGCCAAACACACAAAAAGAGTCGCATCAAAAGCTTCTAAATTGGAACCATGAACCCTGCTGAGGCTCACAAAGCTGCTATGCAATCTAAAGGGTTGATATTAGTTCACACTCAAATCCTACCGACTGAATACTTCATCAGTCCTACAATTTATATTCGGTGTTTGTGAAGCTCAATTAAAATGTGCGATGACAATTAATGAAAAGCACATTGAATCTGGAATATGGAAAGAAGAATTACTGAGAAAGCCAATTTCTTTCTCTTTTTTTGTCAGAGAAGCGTGTATATGACATGCTACAAAAACAGCTGTCTTGTCAGCAAGGCTCGCTGAATCCACCCGCCTGTCATCTTCCCTGAATAATTACATTAAATGGTAGGATTTTTTTTTTTTAAATAGCAGAAAATCGAATTCACCATTAAAGGAAAATCTTCTAATTCCTGCAAAACATGGAGACCCTTTAAACTCATTTCTGCATGATTACATGGATAACAATGTTCTTAACCTCTACATAAGCTTTATGAACATATTTTTTATGAAAATAAGTAATTCCCTTGTTTTTATTGCTTCAATCTAATTCCTTTGTTCCACAATTTTACATTTTTAACTCACTGCAGCCTTTGAAGAAAGAAGAAGGGGGGGCTTTCCCCAAACCGAATAATTTTCCTTTAATAATTCCTTTTCTGGCTTTGTGGGATACTTTTTTAGTGAAATGGAAAAACACAAAAAGAGATTTTTGCATGACAGTCCATTTATTATCCAATCCAGGAATTAAGAGTTCAAAAAGGACAGACTAAAAAGCACAATACCAATTACCACTCAAGCATTATGACTTTTTGCCTGACAAATGCATTGTAAAAAAAAAAAAAGAAAACCCAAAACAACCACTGCTCTGAACAGCAACTTACGATGTGACTCTCAACCCAACTTGGCAAATCTCTGTGAACCTCCAAGTCAAGCTAAGAGCCCAAAGTCTTGTTGTTCCTCATAAAAGGAAACAAAATAGATTCATCCACGCGTGTGAACCTTTGTGCACAGACAACTCACCCACATCAGCCTCCTGCAGAGAGACTCTCCTTAGCGCTGCTAAGCCATAACACCTCTCCTGTGAATCTTTAATGGACTACATTTACTGTTATCAAGCTTGGGCCATCTGTGCTACAGTATGTAATACCAGCATGGCTGATTCACTTCTTCAAAATAAGCCGACAGCTTAATGATGCAGCTTTTCACAAGTAAATACATCTTCTTAATGTTTCAGTGTCCTTTAACTCTGTGCCACATGCACTAATTAAATTCTGCTCCCAGTAGAGGACTGGGTGCTGATAGACTGAGGAAACAGATGAATTTAAGGAGGGAAACCACACAGTCCACAGGAGAGAGGCCCCACTCTCCAAACACACACACACACACATACAACCAGCCTAACTCCTCACCTTTCAAATCTCAACCACAGATATGAAAATTGTGTAACTGCGTGTTGCATGCTTGCAAGCAGCTGCAGACTGTTGGACTCTTTATTTCTGACGAAAGAGACCGGCAGAAGAACAATGCAGAAGGCAGTGCTCTTGGACAATAATGATGCCACGCTCAAGTCTACTGTATAGGCAACCTGACAAAACAAATGAATGGCAACAGCAAAAAGCTCTCCGTCTTTACTGCCTTCAAAGTATTCTTTTAGCTCCAATGGTTGATTTAAAGACAAAAAACAATTATAAAAAAAAATTAATACAACCCACTCTAGAATGAATACATCTTTTCATCTTCTCTGGTATAATTCAGTGAGAAAAAAACTGTCTTTATTGACTAAACACTGCTGTCTGCACCAACATCGCATCATATCTCGTTATCAGAGGGTCCTTTGTGGCATCTTAGCAACAGTTGTGTGAGCTTTGAACGCTGTGTATCTTGCAGGCATGAATTCAATATGTTAATGTGTTGTGAAGACTGACAACGTGATATTTGAAACGGCAAATCCAAGATCCGATCTTACCTTTAGCTAAATGTCTTACACTGCAAAGATCCACTTCTGCTCTGTGGAGAACAAAGAAGAGAAACAAACGCAATGTTTATTCCTTCAGCCAGCGTAAAACCATTCACTTTATAAGGGGATCGTGCTCAACAAGGCCTGAGGAAATACGGTGAATGCTGTTTGTTGGATGTGTGATGCAAAGTGTCTTAAACAAGATACACACCAAATAATTATTCTGTTATGCTTGTTGTTATCACAACAGAAGTACACAGGCTTTGTCAGGGAAACTTTGAATTTTTAGTATTGACATAGAAATGATTGACAGAGCTTTACCTCAAGCCTCTGTGAGCCATTCGTTCTTTTATAACAGAGGGGTGGAGGGGAGCTGGGGGTGTCCCCGGGGTCCTCTCCCTGTTCTATACAAAGCCTGCGTCTGGGGTTTGCATGAAAGCTCAGTTGGCCGTATAGCAGCAAGCTGATTTCTAATATAGCCTAGCAGGCTGTGTGGCACACGTGTGCCTTCAGAAACAATTCACAAAGACGTACAAGCTCTGACAGGCATGGTTCATTTGATTCTTTGTCTTTTTCTTCCAAGATTTTGTATTATGTATTTACTATATGAAATGGACATTGTTGTTGAACAAGTGATCTAATTTAAATGTACATTTAGTTGTAGCAGCTGTCCCACATTAAGTAGAGTGACAGCTGAGGTGTGGTGCCCAGTGTAGGTTGACAAATGGAGCACTCAGGGATGGGTTCCTGCTGCATTAAGAAGTAACAAAACAGCAGCGGGACCGCATAAACGTCAATTTACTTTCAATCGCAAGTAAAACAAAGAAAATGGCCATGTATTTTCCATCTTGTGTGCATGTGTTAAAATGCAGGCGTATAACCTGTAATTGGTCATACTCACCATTCATTTTGTTCCTATCATCAGTATCCAGCCGCTCATAGACACACCACGCTGCTCTCAATGGACTTCCCAGAATTTCCTCTAAACCACGGCACGGTTTTAACCTGCGGAAATCCTCCACTAATGAGAGACCACTAAAACCGGTACCAGATCCCCTTAATAGTACTGGGCTGACCGGCGAAATAGGCACATGCAGCAGTGCTTAAAGAAGCGCTTCTTCCGGCTGCTGAGGGAACAATGGTGCAGCATCAGACTGACAGCTTCACGGACAACGTGACTTGGTCCGTCCAATCATGGTTTTATAATCCAGGAATCAGCCGCAGCAGAGCTGCTGCTGCCCGCTGGAGCCTAAACGCAAATCCCCCTTGTATCATCATGTGCGACACACACACACACACACACACACACATATCCTGATAGATTTAGAGAAGAAATCCGGGTTTGCTGTTAAACTCCCTTTGGAACTACACGAAAACCGAAAATCCGTCCCAAGATTTCCACATCTTCATGTTTTTCAATGGATAAGCTACTTTTTTCTTTCTTTGTTCCTTCACTATTCGGCTTGGAATAATTTTAGAACATCCCTGAAATGTTGAACTATTGTTTCAGGAATGATTACAGTTTCAAATATCACACTAAGTGTTATTCCAGGCTAATAATTGATCGATGTAAGAGGCTTTTAAAATGAAACACTTGCCTTGGCAAACACCTTTAGACTAAAGGCTGAGAATTTGACTTTTCAAATTCAAGTCCCTCGTGCACTCATGGTAAAAAGGACTTTCGTTTGGTCGTCTTCAGGGGGAAAAAATGAATGAAAGAAAGAAAAAAATAACACGAAGTTCTCAGTATGAGTTTTGTGTTTCAAACGATGGGGGGATCATTGGCGTGTAGCGAGCTGCCATCTTGTGGCCAAAATGTAGAACTACATAGCACTGTCGAATTTTTAAACTGTGTGCATAATTTAGGCTTTAAACTATTGTGAAACTGCATTGTAATGCAAGGACTTTATTATATCTGGCTAAACAAAAAAAATTGTTTGGGTGTTTTAATATTTAGCTTGAGTAAGGCCAAACTTTGTTTTTATAACTAAGAGTCATATCAAGAATGTTTTTTCTACTTTTTGGGAAGTTTTGAAAAGTGGTTCAACTATTGTACTGGGGGAAAAAAAAGGTTGCTGTAGTTTCCTGCACTAGAGAAAACATGAAGGTAAGGTATGTCATGACGTGTTGCATGTTGGGAAAGTCAAGTCAAATCAACCAAAGTTCTTCACGGATTGAAAATACTAATATAAAACAACCATACTTGATACATCAAGAAATTAAATAAAATCATATTTTAAATTGTTCAACTTGAAAGGAAGACTGAGCAAAAGAGATGAGTCTTCAGCAATGATTTTTGAGCCATCTCGTGAGGATTGCCCTGTGTTACCTGTGCCTGCCACCTGTCGTCACTATATTTCTAGAAAAAATGTGCTATAATCGAAGAATTTGTAAAAAAAAAAAAAAAACACTTTATACATTGACATATAAAAACATTGTATATGTCAAGCATTCTATTATGTGTAGAGATGGCCTGAGTCTTGATTCTGTACAGCAGGCTACATGTCTTTAACTGCCCCCGGGGGACAAATAGATTGAATTAAATTTAAAGCACAACACTAATGGTTCGTATCTCCTCTATGCAAGGTCCCTGAATTTAGAAAAAAGCCTCCGGGCAAGTAGCTTGACTACATCTTCAAATTCTCAGTAGGATACAAGTGTTCTGAAATATTGTATATTACTCTGCTTTGAGTGTGCTACCTTTCACATACTATAGTACTACCCACTAATGGATTATAAACCTCAGGCTCTGGGAACAGGTTTGTTAAAGACTTCCCACCTTAAAAACATAACCAGTGTATTTGTGTTTAAAGGCACATTGGGACTGTTTCTCTGTCCCTGACGTGGGTTTAGGACTGTTGGGTTGGGACTTCAATTATCTCTTTATTATATTTTCAGTGTCTTTGTGATAATTTTGTTTACTAATTTTTCTGTGGTCATCTGACCTGTTTTTGTGTTTACTTTGGTGAGTCTTTGCATCATTTGACTTATCTTTTTGGTATATAGTTCAGGTTGTGTTTTTTTTGTTTGTTTTTTTGAGTGATGAAAAAGAAAAGGCATCGCAGACATAACCAGGACCAGACTATAAACTAGGATGCCCTGACCTGTTGGACTCCTGCCTGTGCTTTTCTGGCCTGTTCAGTAATCCATCCATTTGACTAGCAGTAGAGATGTCACCAAGGTACTCGTTGAGGTAATATAGTACCCTCCATGGTAATATTGAACCGGAAGTACTGTAGTAACAATATGATACACACTGTAGCTGATTTCATTAGGCAAGGCAAGGCATGGCAAGTTTATTTGTATAGCACAATTCAACAACAAGGCGATTCAAAGTGCTTTACAGACACATTAAAACAGTAGAAATAAAAAGCATGATTTCAATTTTAAACAGAAAAGAAAGAAATAAGAACAATAGATACAATCAGATACAATCAGTAGTTAAAATGTGATTAAGTTTTGAAACTCAAGCTTCCGATTTGGAGCTTTATTCAAATGAAGCTGAAAATGGGTGTGTCTTCAACCTGGACTTAAATACACTGAGTGTTTCAGCTGATCTGAGGCTTTCTGGGAGTTTGTTCCAGACATGTGGAGCATAGAAGCTGAATGCAGCTTCTCCGTGTTCATACTGGGTCAGGAGGTCACTGATGTATTTTGGTCCTAGACCATTCAGAGCTTTATAGACCATCATCAGAACTTTAAAGTGTATCCTCTGATGGACAGGCAGCCAGTGTAAAGACCTCAGAGCTGGACATTATGATATTTATGGAAAGTCTGAACTGTGTGGCTGGTTGTGAGCCTGCAGAGATGAAGAGAAAAGTGATGGTTGGAAGAGATGCAAATACTCCTATTATCATGTATGCACTGTGTTCAGGTATTCTAGTAATGACAGTTTGACAAGTAACTCAGCATGTATGATACCAGGGGCTCGGAACTGAAGGAGCTAAATGAAATTCAGCTATCATTAATTTAAATAATTACATAGACACATCATTCCACAGTCTCAAGTCAGAGTATTTCAGAGAAAATTGTATATTGTCACAACTATTCATACAGCTGGTAGTTTCACCTGTCACACAGGCTTCACTTCTCAGCCAGACTGTCACTCCATTATCCCATTAACTTAACATACTTCTACAGATGTGAAAATTATTTACCAAGATAGGAGCGCGCTGGTTTCTGTACTTCACTGCATGAGCAGTAGATGATGCTGAAGAGCTACTTCTGAAACCCCTTTTAAGACTGGCTGAAAAATAGAAAATACAAACACACGAAAGACAATGTTTTGCTTCAGCTGTGCACAAAATCAGCAGCACAAATTTTCTCCTTGATTTCAGATTTTAAAAAGGGACACGCCCATGACTTACTCCAAAGACATTAGATGTATATAAGGATGGCACTGTTGACAAGGTGAGGTTCAAAGACAACCCCACATTGCCTATTTTATAAGGGGATATAAAAATATAGCATCCTTGTTTAAAGGTTGAAGTACTATCTGATCAAAGTACCTCAGAGTTTGAGGTGTCATCTTGATGCCTTTTGGTGATCTTCAAATATACCTGATTGTTTTTTTTTTCTTTAAACAATGGCTTTCTCTGTCCACCCTACCCCAGAGCCCAGCTTTGCAGAGTGTACGACCTGGAGTTGAGCTATGGAGAAACCCTGCAGCCTCTGCACTGAAGCTTTCCAGCTCCTGAAGAGTAATCTTTGGCTTGTTACTCCTCTGATTAAGGCCCATCTTGTCTTGTCCATAATTGTTGTTAGTCTGTGTGAGTGTCATATATTTTGTAGATCAATTGCAAAAGACAAACAAATACCCGAACATATTAACTCAAATTGGAGATTATTGAGCTACAGAACAAGAAAAACGCCAAGGAGGGTGAATACTTTATCAGGGCAGTATTACGGCTTGCCATAACGATGGACACCACACCACAGTTTAAGGTGATCATTTCAATGTTTATTAATAAAGATGAGCAACTGAGTTAGAAAAGCACCCAAAGGCACTGGTCCTGGTGCTGCTGCTGGTTGGAGGGAGAGAGAGAGAGAGATTACTCAGTAACTTGCCGATATAAACTCAACCCACAATCTACAGGTGACTGTCAATCCGCTAATTAAGCTGGAGCTGCCAACAGGAAGCACCACAAAATAAACAGGAGTTAGAATGGCACCCATCATATGGCATTTATCATGAATTTCTGACAGAGCATCTACAACAACATTTTCTTGACCTTTCATATGACGAATGTCCAAGTTCAAATTTTGGACCTTGATGGCCCAAAGCATTAACCTCTGGTTGCTGTTATACATGTGATAGAGAAACACTAACAACAACCAGCTGCAAAGATGAACTGACATACACTTCTAAAACTGCAATGCCCACAACAAAGCCAAGGCTTCTTTCTCAATGGTGCTGTAGTTTCTCTGTGACCCTGCGAACCTTTTAGAGAAACAGCAGACAGGGTGGCCAATGCTTACAGTGTCCTCCTTAATTGGGACAGCTCCAGCCCCTGTAGCCTACCACTGGCATCAACCTCAATTTTAAACAGAGCAGCAAAATTGGGGGCAGCCAGCACTGGTGGACTGCTTAACGAAGCTATATCCACTTTGAAAGCCCACTATTGGAGTCCCCCACTAGCTCCTTATTAGGGCTAAGAAGATCAGTTAGGGGGGACACAATGGTAGCAAAGTTACGACAGAAAGCTCTGTAATAACTCGTCTAGAACCTAGAAAATGCCATAGATGACTTTTAGTGGTGGGACCTGGATAATCAGTGATGGCACTGATCTTAGCTGAGATGGGGCCCACCTGTCCCTGACCTACTTCCTTGCCAAGATATCTGATGGTTGCTTTTGGAAACTTACACTTACTGAGTTTCATTGTGAGGGAAGCCTTTTTGAAACGCTGCAACACATCTAGCAGGGTGTCCGTGTGACTCACCCAGTCATTTGATCATCCAAATAAGAGTCATAATCAGCCACACCAGATAGCACTTTCTACATCAGATGCTGGAAAGTGGCAGGCACATTGCACATTCCAAATGCCATGACAGTGTATTGAAGAAAGTAATCTGGAGTTGTAAATGCCGAGATGTCAGAGGCTCTCTGTGTCAGCCTTTGAGGAAGTCAAGCTTCGTCACTTCGCAAGCTGAGCCTACCCCGTCGATACTATCCTCAAGGAAAAGAATTGGGCTTGGTGACATTATTCACCTTCCTAAAGTCCGTACAGAAACAAGGTGTTAAGTCAGCTTTTGGGACCAAACAAACAGGGGGAGCTCCATGAGCTGGTGTTAGGAGCTGCAAGACCTTTTTTCAGCAAGAATTCAGCCTCCCTCTCCATCGCAACCTGTTTGAAAGGACTCACATGGTATGGGTGCTGGTTGATTACCTGATGATCTCGAACATCAATATCATGCTGTAATACATTAATACATGTAGGCATAAACAAATCAAGATGACTGCATATCATCTTTTTGACTGGACATAATCTTTTTGATAGACAAGAAGATGAGGCAAATTATTCTCCAAATCTGCTAACACTTGTGAGTTTTCCAGACAGGTCCTAAGAACATGTACATCTTGTTTGGTATCATCATTAGTAGGAAAATAAGAAACCACAGAAACTGAAGCAAACTCGGAAACTTTTATCTCGTCACTAGAATGGGCAGCATATGATTTCAACATGATCATATGATTTTGACACACACAGGAATTGTGTTTCCTGTCAGGGGTACAAATGACATATCCGTCTCACTTAGTTTCTTCTTAATCACACAAGGGCTAAAAAACTTGGCATGTATTGCTGATCCAGATTTTGGAAAGGCTTGTCCATCCTTACGTTTTCTTTTCCTGCCTTATTCCTGTTCAGGGTCACGTGAGGCCTTAGCCAGTCCCAGCTATCAAAGGATTAAAGGGACTCATCTCTATAAAGGTCAGTCCACCAAAGAACAAAGACAGCGAAAAGGACAACGCTCACACTCTACCTATGGTCACTTTAGAATCCCCCAGTTAACCTAAGATGCCTGTCTTTGAACAGTCTTTAGGAAACCACCCATGCAGGCACAGGGAAATAGCCAAACTTACAACTCTGTATACAAAAGGTCATGGGGACACTATGTTGAGCTAACTATTCATTGATTACTCGAGACACAAAATGGCAGAGCGGCTCAATTTGATGGCCTTCATACGATTGGTGATTTTATTATGTTTTTTTTGGGGGGGGGGGGATTTATAAAACCATGTTTACTCTCAACTCACATGGAAGAATAACTCGAATAAACCCATTTCATAGGGAATATAAGGCCAATAAATGTCGTAAAATGCCATTACAGAGCTAGTCAAAAAATATCAAATGCCTGTTGGTAAATTGGGCTGGGAGATCTGAAAGTGCACCAGCTGTTTAGACATTAATTGCTTTCATTAGGTGTTATGTTCCCAAATGTTTAACTGTTTAACTTCAGCATGACCGTCTCTGGCATTCTTTTTTAAGTGAGAATCTGTTGCTTGTGGATGTTAGGATCTATCACGACAGAAATTTGTATATATTTGTCACACGAGTTAAATAGTTGACGATATAATGTATTTTTCTTTCCCCTTCTATAGATAACTGACAATATCTTGTCATTGAAAAGTCCAGGTTTACTTTGAAGGAAAGTGATCAGCTGGCATGTAAAAGCCCCGGTGTAACCTGATGGCTGTGCGTGGACAAAGGACCAGGTTACATGTGACATTCTGTTCTGGCCTATTCTGAATTATGCATTCCTCTCAAGTTGACAGTGGATATCCAGTATCCCTCATTGAACATGTCGCAGTTGACAGATCTATTCTGCATAGTCTGTTTTTTTTTCTGCCCTCAGCTTCAAGAACCTTCTTTTACCATTAACAAAGGAAATTATTTATGTGTCAATTCAAGCAAAATGACTCTACACTGCAATATTTTGCATTGTCTGTTTTGAGAAATGATAACGTGTGAAGAACTGTATGCTTGTTGGGGTAGTTCTGTGTGTATGAAATGCCTCTGATATTTATAGTGCCAGAATTATTGAGTATGTCTCTCTTTCACAAGCTTTTGTGCGTGGCCTGCCAATTTTCCGCCTTTATGGAGCTGCTGATAACGGCCTAGAAAGGCTCCAAAGAAAGTAGAACCCTGTGGAGTGCGGTGACCTGTGTCCTCTCCCTCCTGTAGACCTGGCCGATACAATTGCACCACAATGGAAATTCAATCAAGAGATGGACCAGAGTGAGTAGAAGCTGCTCTCCTGTCCCTCTCCAGCTTGCCTGATAATCGATCAGTTACTCATAAATGGAACTTTAAATACATCTGGATTAAAGAATCTACGGCAGTGGTGGGTACTTTGGAGAGAATTCACTTTGTTTACCTGTGAGTAGAATTATTTTTCTATTTAGGTCTGCATGAGTGGATATGTGTGTTGGTGAATGCGGCGAATGCTGAAAATGATATCAGGTCATTGTATAGGACGGATAGTAATTATCACCTGCAGTCTAATAATCATATGGAAAAACATAACTAACATGAACTTATTGTGTTTTGGGTTTGGTGCTACAGTACAGCAGAACTAAGAACACCCATTTGCAGTCAGGTATTTTGGCCAGAGAAATAGTTTCCTTTGACAGACAGCGCTTTGTTCCATTATGTTGTTAGAGAAATTCACCTGTGGAATGAGGTCATAATTGAGACAAATGGGCAAAATAACAACATAAATCAGTCAGCACAGAGAAGCTTTTAAACCAAAACCATGAATTTTCACTTGTTTTCTCAAAATCTACTCTGCCCCCATGTTTGTGCTCTTTTCCAAACTAATCCTTCCTCACTGACACTCTTCTGTAGAGAGTTGCTCTCAATGAAGTCACTCTCACAGCTGCAGAGGTCATTCCACATTTATATGAGAGTGTAATTAAACAGGTTAACGATGCCACTCTCAACCACCGGCAGCAAACATCGCCATGGTTACGGATAGAAGGCTTGTCCAATCAATTCTTGAATTGTATTAAGTGCAGTTTATCTGTGAATAACATCCACTGACTGACAGCATCCTCCAAGTATGGATGAATAAGCATGACCATCAAAATAAGCAGTACTCTGAGCCATAGAATACCAAGTGCCGACACCAGTTAATATTTCAGATACATTTTTAGCTCAGCAGTTAAATGGATAAAATGACTGCATATAATGTGAAAGCGATTACTCCGTGTGATAAATGATACAAATGATCTATATGTAGAAACATTTCACTGTCTCCTTTTTGGTTTCAAAGTTGATATTTTTACAGTCTGCTTGGAAATGATCTGCTTTATCAGTTCCAGCAGCAGTCGAATGCAGTTTCTGAAAAATCAATCTAAAGCTATTATAAACCCTGTAGATGCCACGCACCAAAACTCCAGGCAGGCAAAGTTAGGGGCAAACTGCAGAGACCTTTGGCAGCTAAAGAGATAGATATTGCTCTTCGAAGTCATTGGAGGTCAAACCAGTAACAGCAGAACAAAAACTGCAGAACCAACTATCAGATGAATAAAACATCACTTCGAAGGATGATGAATTTCTCATTTCCCCACTGCTTTGTTGTCAGCTTTTTTTTCCCAGACAAGAAAATCTTGTTTCTCTCACATGAAACATCATTAAATTGTTTATCTTTCAGCTAGAGATTGCACATCTTTCTTGTTGGCATCCTTAAAACAAAGGTGTTGTCTTGACATTCTGATCATATTGCTTTGAGCTAAACTAAACATGTTACACCCACACAGCAAATAAGATTCGGCTAACAGGGGATGATGAAGATGTATCAGGAGTGCACTTCATTTCCAACACCAGACAAAACGAGAGCGTCATTGTGAAACAGTAAACAACAACATTGTTCTATCTTGATTTTCTTCTTCGTAATTATTGGAAGTCAGAATTGGTGATAAAAATAATATCTGATTAATTGCACATCCCTGTGGTGTGTGCAAGATCAGGGTTATTTTCCATCTTGTGTCTGAGTAGTCCGAGTCTGATAAGTCAGCAGTGATTGAGAGCTCATCGCCAGCCGAAAAGACCTTTTAAGGATGGGCTGTCTATGCAAACATGGGGATGGAGATGGATTGGGGGAAGGGAGCCAAAAAGAAATTGAACCTCTTTATCTCGAAGTGAATCTTAAGAGAGCCCACCCTGTCTCTCGAGGGCCCAGCAATGGATTTCATACAGTCTAAAAGGAGTCTTAATAGTGTGCTCATTTTTAATGTAAAATTTTTGGGTAACAAGAAAAGCTTAAGTTTGACAAATGTTCCACAGCAAACATAATTCTGTAATGTGTGAGTAACCTGCCAGTAATTTTACACTGTGAGAAGACCAGTGACCACAATCAGTTGTTAGTATAAAACCTGTCATTTCTTGAGTGTTTGATATTTTGTTACAGGATCAACATTTCTGCAAAGGACATACTTTATATTTTTTTGTGTTCAGTGACTAGCAACTTGCATTAAGAAGAAATAGACTTGCTATAAATATGCAGCTGTCTGTTTGGATTCAGTACAAAGTATGCAGCAAAAGAAAGATGTGAAGTTGTAGTCACCAGTGTTGCAGCGACTGTATTTTACCACAAGATGGCTGGTAGGTCCCCACAGATGTCATTAGAAGACTTCGACTCTCACTTGACAAGAATAATCTACCGAAGCTCTTTATGCTCCCTTCACTGGATGATTTTGTTTTTTGATATCGCAAAGCAATTACAAACTCCCTACAGAGGCCCAACTTTAACCAGTGGCTCCATTTCACTCGGACAAGATGAATGAAAAAGATGAATGATTGAGTTGTATTAAATCCAAGTAAACACATGCCTCTAAAATAACCTGAATAAAACATTGATTATAACTCTATGGCACATATTCTGACTCTATTATTTATATCTCACAAACTCTTCTTTAGTTTAAACCGATAAGACTTCAGATTTAATGTGCTTACATCCTCAATGACACAAAGATTAATTCATTAAAGCTTTCATTCAAGTGGATATTACTTCCCATGATGTCTCTGTAGCTCACTCATATTGTAGCATTTCATTCAACATTAAATAGGAGAGTCAAATGACGACCCTATAAATATAGATACGTTTACTTTGTACAGTAGATTTTTTTTAAATCCTCTTTGTACTAACCAGTTCACAACAGTAACAATGGCTCCAAGTGAGTTAACATGAATTATTGTTTCATTGATAAAAATCTTTCATTGGAATTTAGGACAACTCAAGTCGTTCATACATTGGAGTCAAAGCAAACTGAATGACAGAACACATTTTTTATTTCTTTTTTTAAATGAACAGTTTTCTCACACAAACACAATATCAGGGGCCTCAAAAAGCCTTTTGGACTGCATGTGGAAATCATCCTGATCACAATGCCCACTGTAGCACTTTTACTGCCCAGCTGTCTCGTCTACTGTCAGCAAACGACTCTTGGAGACACATGGTTGAAAAAATACAAATTCAGCTCAGTTTTTGAGCATGCAAAACTGAACTGAAGCTGATATTAGATTGGCAAGGCACTCTAAGTCAGAGCATAGCTACGTGGTTGCTTGAGTGCAGCTGAATTAATGGAAAGATGGAAAGAAAGCTGCGTGTGGCAGAGAAATGACGGCAGTGGGGTAGAACGGGGCTTTCTGAAGGGATTTCTGACTGATGAGTGTAAAAATGTGGCACTTATAAAAAGGACAGGACTCAGTAAAAATGACCTGTGATCAAGACTGTCAAAGAAAGCCAACTTTGACACTTTTGATCTGTATGGGGACACAATAAAAAGTTATTCATCCTAAAAAGTGAAAAATAAGACATCAATTTTGAAGGCACATGGCAAATCTCTCTTTTCCAATATGTTTTTGCTTCTTAATTTCACATTGCTTAGCACCGAGTCTGCTGTATGTACTCTTTCAGGCCAACAGAGATTTGGACAAATTTGTAATTAGGACTTAGTTGACCATCCTGAACATTTTGTTGAGAGTAATGTAGGTCACCCTTCTTTGAGTCACGGTGCTCAATCTTTTGTCACTTGAGACAGTTATTTTTAGGTGCTTTTTGAGTTTCCGTCGTGGCTATTGGTGCCGAGATTGGGTGTCAGGCATGACTGTGTCATAGGACGAGCAGAGGCTAAATATATGCCCTGTTGCTATGAATGTTGGTGGTACTTTTTTGCAAATTGATTGTGTCATTGTCTCAGCATCCCATTCCCCTTATATTGTTCCTGAAAAGGCATCTGAACATTCGCAGGTAAATAAGCTGGAATAAACTATTAGGCTTTCCCTTGAGCAATTTTCAGCTCTATTACTAGAACTTGTCAACACTGTATGTTTTGATTGTTTTTCCCTGAAGTAGTATTTCTCAGAAATGCATGTGAACATTTTTCAGCTGTCTTTTTTTCTCCCTTAATGTGTTCAGCTTACAGGTTTCACCAACACTCACAGGTTAGGAAATTGAGCTTTGAGAGACTGGGGTAAAAGTTCTGGGTAAATTTTACAGAAACCTGACACTGT
The DNA here is from genome assembly GCF_027942865.1 of Odontesthes bonariensis. NCBI lineage: Eukaryota > Metazoa > Chordata > Actinopteri > Atheriniformes > Atherinopsidae > Odontesthes > Odontesthes bonariensis. The sequence continues at coordinate 22,330,527 of NC_134517.1, read as the reverse complement.
AATTGATGGACAGCAGTGGGTGGAGGTAGAAAGAAGTCATGTACAATGTTTGCCACAGTCCCACATCATAGGAAACACATGCCTCTCATTCCATTTTAATGATGTTACTCATCTGTTAGAGCGGCCCAGTTTCAAGAAAGTTTGTATGTAATATTTGTTTCTGCAGTTTTATTTTTCACATAAATCTGAGGTTGCAAAAATGGTGTTGGGACGAGTGAAGCAGAGTATTGTCTCATCTGAGTTATCCTAAAGAGTAATCCTGCAAAGAAACCAGGTCACTTAATTGTTAACGCTTTACAGTAATCCTCTTCAGGGTACCACAGATCTAATTACAGTGAGAATTATTCTGAGCTACCCGTAGTTCTCTGTTTTATTTAATCTGGTGTCAGGCTGTCTGTTGAACGGTGAAGTGTTACATTTTTCTTTAAGATTGAGATCCATAAAAACTTGATTACCATATGTAAATGTTTATAAACAGTTATAAATGAGAGGATTTCTACCTGTGTGTAACAAAGCTTTTATTTGGTTCCTGGATAGTAGCCATTAGATTTCAGTCTCATTGTTCCAATTCGGCAAACATGTTGAAAAATGTAAAAAGCCTAGATTCATGTCAGTCAGATTGTAACTCTCAACAGGACGAAGGGCCAAATACACCAGGTTTTCATTGTAATCCTGATGCTCTTAAAGTGTGAGTTTTGCTGTTGTTGTTTTTACATCTTATGTGTGAATCAGAGCACACGATTAAAGCTTTTCAAACTTCAGAAAGAAGTCAGAAAGAATCATGACTGAGTCTTTTATGCTTGTAATAGGTTGAATAAGTTTTCTTACACAAAATAAGTACGTAAAATGATCACAGTTTCCCAAGAGAAAGTCTATAAAAACTGGGTGATAGTGCCACACTGCTTATTTCTTGCTGGTTTTGTCTCAGTTTTGCTCTTGCTGTCCATTCTTTGCAACAATTTTAGAGGTGTGCCACTCAATTATTGGATATTTCCTCCAAAGATGGTGTTGTATTGATTTGTAGTCACCCCAATGACTCAGCAATCAATAGCACCAGGCTGGGAATCCCCGCTGTGAATTGCAGTGTTTAGTATGGGTGTGTGTGTGTTTCTTTTGGGCTGAAATCAACTAAGAGCTTTGCATGCCACTTGCTCCTCACCCCCTTCATGAGGAGACACACATTTATGAACATAAATCTACTAGTTACGATTATACTCAAACCCCAATGAATTGCAAAGACACCTTCACAAACAGTGGTCAGAAACTGGCTGCACCCCTCTGACAGTCTGGAACAAGGCCTTTGATTTCAGTGGTGGGAGCTCTGACAGCTGGCAGGAAGTCAAACACTTGCCTCGGTGCATAAAAGACGGCAGTATAGTACAAAGTGTCTCATTGTTTTGCAGATATTCCAGTCATTTTGGTACTTTTTTTTTCTGAATGTGTGAATTCTTCTGATGTTAACATATGAAGAAGCAGGAATTTTTGGACAGCCTGAGTGTAAAAGCTGGCTAAGTATGTCAATTTTTACCTAGAAGTCATCTGAAGTACAGTATAGAAAAGCTTTCTCTCCATAATAGGCTATTTTGTTGGTGTTCAGTACAGTGAGAGGAGGGATTAACATGGATTATAGAATTGCATCTACCTCACGGAATATTAGAAAATAATACTTCTGCTCAATCGCCCCACAGTAACTCATATTTAACTCATTTCATGTATTTTGGAGGCTCCAAATACAAAAACAGAAGGCCAGACAAAAAGCACAGAGGATACATGGAGTTAGTCTTACATGAAATGAGATGGAAGCTGCAAGATAAATCAGACTGTCCTCTGTCAGAGAATCACACATGAGCCGCTTCTACACTGTCCATTGCAATTCACCAGTGAGGCTTTGCCTAACGGTAACATGAGATTGGAGCTTTCACGGAAATCCCTCTGTCTTCAGTGTCTTATGAGGCGCGAACACTTGTAGCTCAGCCTGGTTCTGTAAAGCACAGTAAGCAGTAACAACTGTGAATCTGTGGGGGCAAACATGTTAACTCTTGGAGCATCATGTTTTTTTGACAAAGTGACATGTGTAAGTCTGGAATGCTACAATATCTGTTAACATTTTTTGTTTGACTGGTAGATTGCTGTTTAATTGTATCAAAGTGGCTATAATGAATATTTTTCTAAAATAAAAAGGGGCCAAATATCCATGGTCACTATGAAAATGATAACGAGGTATAATTCTGTTGTTCCCCTTGGCTAAAAACCCTGACATGAGTGGTATTAAACTTGTTAGTGAAGTCTGAGGAAGAGACATGTATAAATACTCAAACCCTCTAAACTCTAAAGGGATGATGATTACTTGTGTAGTTGAATAAATCCTATATATATATTTATATGTGCATTATTTATATATACATCCATGCAATTAGCTGCTTCTTGTATGGTTTACACAACATGAAGTTACATGATTCTCATACAGTGATGCTGTGCCTACCGATAATCTAAGTACAGTGCAAGTTTCTAATATAGCCATGCTTTTTGTGAAAATTCTAACTGAGTTTTTAACTTTTGACTCTCCATTTGTATGGTGTGTGTGTGTGTATACTGCTTGTATTCAGCGATTTAGTTATCCTGTTGGAAACCACCTTCCTACAGCAGCCAGTGACCCAACACCAAACTAAATATATCAGAGACAAACATAGAGTCTGGGAAGCTTTAACTGCCTCCTAAATACTGGAAACTACTTTAAGTCTAAAATAATCATCTAATCTGTGCAGAGCAGCAGCAGTAAAATGCATGCTAGCACGACAGTTCGCAAACATTTTCGGTATTTACGCACCGTGCAACAACACCCATTTTATTTTGTGTAAGAAGGATTGATGTGAGATCCCAGTTTCAGTTTGAAAGTGAGCATAGATATTTGGAAGACAGCTACAAAAGGCTTGTTTTGATCTGGTGGATGAGGACTCCTAAGGATCCCTGAACTCAGATTTATTTAAAGTTATAAAGTATTTGACATTAGGACTGACCTCTTCTGTGAAGGCTGCTTGGAAAAGTTCCAAGCAAAAGAATGGCCCTTCATTTCAGACTTTTTCTTCCTGCTGTCATTTTCTGAAGAAGCAGCAGGAGAAACACCTGCAGGGTCTTATTTGAGTTGCACACAATTTAAAAACCAAGGGACGGATATTCATGAAATGGTGCTGATTAGCAGCTTAGCAGTATATCGTCTTTGGTGTCCCTTGAGAGAATTTCCAAAAAGAAGCATGCATATTAGGAAACATTCCTGTGTTTGTGTGGTTACAATGCGCCACTCTTGCCACAGGGTTTCGTTAATTTTTGTATTTATTCATTTATTGGTTTGGTTTTACTCCACATTTTCTGCATGAACGAGACCTCAAACCTTATTAGATCTTCGGGAAAGCGTGTCCTAGTGGACAAAGAGAATCCAATGTAATCAATAAAAACAAAAAAATGTATGTGATCATTTATTCGTTGAGAGAAGGGGCAAATATACGACAAGCTATGCTCAGAGTTTGTTGTGACCCATTTGTCCAGCAATAATTTAAACTATACGTTTCCAGAAATTCTTAATGATTGATGTCCTGAATTGTACCGACAGCATGGTGGTGGTTCCCACACATGAACTGCTCGCTTAAGTTAATGAATTTCACTTGACCATTCAAATTAATTTTATTGCTTAGTAAGCCTGCACACTTGGTTCTTTTGAATACATCTATAACTGTTGGATAAAGCTATCACCTGTTTGTCTCTGAACAACAACATTTTAGGATCTTTGTTGATAAACTTTTTGTGGGGGTTTTCTTCAGCTCCCACCTGAGTACTCTCCCTGCGTGGGAGAGACCATCATGGGTGATGAAACAAATGCATGAAGACATGATTCCAGCGCACTCTACCGCCATCACAAAATCTGTGCAAACATAATTGATATCACTGGCTGTGTAGCTAAAGGCTCTTAGATTCAGGATGAAAAAGGATTTTATGATGATGATAAATGCCCTAGTTGTAAATGTACTATCCCAATGTTTTCAATTGATGTGGCTCTTGAAGCATTTGTGGGTTTTTTCAAGGATTCTATGGCAACCAAAGTGCACTGATGTAGAACTGCACATTGATCATTACAGGGTTAAAACTATTTCAGTCTATTTTTTTAAAACGACTGTCAGCTCTTTTGACGATAACAAACACATTTTTCCAAACAATGAATTGAGGTTTAATGTTTTTGTTGTCTTTGTCATATGTGACAGCATAAATGTTTTTTTCAGGTCTGTATTGTTTCATGTTAAAGATTTGTTGACAGCTTACTTACCTGACAGCTATGACAGAACAGTAATGTAGTTTTTTTTTAATTCTGGCCATCCAGTCTCACTCCAAACATAAGCTAGATTTGTCCATAGCACAAAAACTTACTTATCTCAAAATAAAAAATATAAAATTGTTGCCAAACCTTTATGTTGTGCATTGTTTTGTATAAAACAAAGCTTGTGCAATGGGATGGCAAATCCCAACCATGTCTTCTATTTTTTAACATACAATGACACCTGACAATAAATGACATGAAATGGCAATATTTATAGAGAATAATTACAATCAAACTAATAAATCCTTTACTGTCATTTTATAAGACTCTTCCCTACAGAATTTCAGCTGTAGAGTGTTAGCATGCAAATATTTTACACATGCTTTATTTTGCTTTGTGCATTGACCATCCACGGGAGAGCATAAGAACGGCGCATTGTTAATGTGTAACATCACATTGAGTAACAAATCTAATTGATCAACTGTCCACACACACACTACCCACATTTGTTTTTCCGTTTAACAGCTGCACAAACTACTATTTTAGGTCTGAACTTTTTGCCAAAGGAGAACTTGCTCACGAGGCATGCTCAGAATGTTCTTTTCTTGTATATTGAAGTGTATTGCCAACTAGTGGTCCGGCATTATTATTTCAGCATTTGTCGGAATTTCTGTATTCTTGTCTGGACAGATATTTTTTGAAAAGGAAGGAAAAAATAAACGTTTTCCTTTTGTGTCTTTAAGGAGAAAGAGAGGCACCCCTATAGACCAGGCTGGTTAGTGCATAAATTGCTTTCTATGAATTAAGTCTTGTAATGTTTTGCATGTACCACAGCAAAGCTTGTTAAAGATAATGTGCAAACAGCTTCCTCCCGTGTTTGACCGTGTCTGTCCACTGTAATTGTACCAATCAACAAAGTGTTTCACACATTGTTACCCTGTTTCAGTCTCTTTGTTCAATTTGCTGAATTAAAGATTTCCACTCTTCATTCCTCTCTCTGAAGAAAACCAGTCTTTTAATTTTTAACTACATTTCTGATTGGCAGGGTAAGCGTGTGACTGCCATCTGCTGCCAGGTGGCCTGTGGTCAGATACACTGTAAGTCCTGTGTGTCGCACAGACAAGTGCACACAGAGCCGTGACTCCAAGGAGCTTAACGAAGCTGCTGCTGCTTCTCTGCACGACACCGCAGTGTATAGGCTCTTTGGGGAAGATGCCAACCATTAAATTTAGCATATCACCAGCCTCCCATACTTGACGTCATCTGTCAGGATTGTTGGGCTTCAACTAAGATCTATAGTCTTCCACTTGAGATAAGCAAAAGAAAATGTTTTGGTTGTAAGGAATCACAAGAAAAGTGGGGTGTAACTGGTTTTCTTTGAGTGAGATGGCTACAGTTGTTAATCCCTGACAGCGTGGTTTGGAGGAAGTCATCTAACTAAATATCAATCCAGCGAAAGGAAACAGTCAACCCCCAAATAAAAAGCTTTTCTTTGTGTGTGAATTCTAGAGATTCACAGCCTCACTTCTAATGGCATCTTATAGACTTGTGTCTCATTGACATGCACCCCATGCCTGTGGTCCACATGCAGTGCTCACTGATGTGAGCTACACCAAAGTCTCTGCTGGGGAGAGGATCAAAATGAAAACTGCTTGCAATATTCCTACTGAATTTACGAAAAGGGTAAAACATTTTCCAACTCTATGAATTAAGTCACACTTGATTTGTAAAGCAAAGATAACTTCTTAATATATTCGATACATTTGTTTAAATGGATCATTTAGGGTGATTTGGCTATGAAATTATTTATTTAATCAAACTCCTATCTACCTCTAACATCACACCCATGTTTTTCTTTTCATCGTTATATTCACATAAAACATCAGGCAGCCATGGCTGTCTGCTTCTGCAAATGTGACATACTGTGTTCATGTTTTGTATACAGGAAGGATACAGCAAATACTGATAGAGACAGTTAAGTAAAATGCAGGTGATTTACGTACTATGGAATTTTGTGATTCATAAACAGGTAGCAAGAACAAGAAGAGGCTGGCAGGTTTTTCCTCTGGGAAAATGGCTTTGGTCTCCAGGAGAGAAGATGTTGGTTAATAAAGAATTCAGTGTTTTCCATAGAGAATGTGAGTTCTAAAAAGTTTGTACTGACCTGTAAGGTTTCAGACTTGGAATAACTTCCCTGTGGTGAAATAGATTTGTATGGGTATACGCAGTAGCAGTGCAGAGTGGCTTTCCTTCTGTTAATTACTTGGCAAAGCACTGGGGAATCCAGTTGCAGTCTTCCTGAAAGATGAGTAAAAAGATGTCGTGACAAGGTCCACAAAACACATGAAAACTTTGCCATTGTTGTACCACTTAGAAGAACAAATTAACTGGCAATGTTAGGAGAGAAGACTGGAGTTTTTAAGCAGTAAACGCAGGATCATCCACAGGTGAAGACAATGAGTGAGAAAGTACCACCAGCCTTTGTCTGTGATCCACAAGCCAGGCGGGTGGAGGGGGTCTGGATGGAAGGTTTAGAGGAGAGGTAACAACGGGTTTGATCTGTGACTCTGGGACACACGAAAAGTGGTGTGTATCCTCAGAGCACGGTTCTCTAACCTTTTGAGTGGTACTAAAGAGTTAAAGTTAGGAGGAGCGTTACTTAAAGCTAGTTCATCCTTCAATGAATTAAATAGAGCATTCACAAATACGCCCTGTACTGCTGGGTCATTCCATCTGGACTCTTCTGCCAGACTACTGAAGTTCACAGAGAAGTTACTCTGTGCTCCCTGTCAGGTTTAAAAGTCATTTGCTACCTCCTCCCCGCGGCCATGATGAAAAACACACAACGAACCCTGACACTTTCTTTCTTCAAAAAGAAAAACGAATTCATTGTTGAATTGTAAACAGCACAGTCTTGTGCTCTGCGATTCTCATTTAATCAGACACTGAGACAAAGAGCTCAAACATATTTGCAGCAACAACCTACAGGGTGAGTAGAAACAGGAGCAGAGAGGTTTAGAAATTCACTCTTTAAGACTCACCACACGCTTGTGTTAGCTAGCAAGGAGCCATTCATGGGAAGGAAGCAGCCAGGGGTTTAGTGCTTTGCTTGAGGGCATGTTGATGGAAGTAATTCAGACAGGAAATAGCATTTACTCACTGCTTTCTGTCATTATTTAATCTGCTTAATTTAAACAACTTCTGTGCAACATCCTAAAAAGTCTTACTGATATTACAAAATGTAATGTCAGTCCCCTCTTTTACATACCTAGATACAGGTAATATGAACCAATACTGTAATGGTCAGAGATGTCAATGTAGTGTAGGGTTCTTGGACACTATGGTGCATTTCCAGTTTTGTTTCTGTACTTCACTGCACTGGATTAGATTGGATAAGATTTCATTTAACAGGTCTATATTGGATAAATAATTCAGATTTAAATGATTTTTTAATCCTGATTTCTGCAGTTTCCAAAGATTTTTACAGTCATGAGAAGAAAGTACACCCTCTTTCAGTTTCAAGGTTCTATGTATAATTAGAATTAGCATCTGGTCTATACCAAGTCTCATGATTAGATAACAGAAACCTCAGATAAACAACAACATGTGACAGATTACATTGTATCAATATCTATTTAACAAATAATTAGCCAAAATGTAGAAGCGTAGAAGAATAACATCGAGGTGCCCAGGTCCCATGGCTGCAAAAACAAAGCCAAATCGTCATTCCTCCCCTGCCCTGCTTTGAGGTTAGTATGAGGTGTTGTCCCTGATATGTTATGTTCAGTTTTTCCATTATGAGGTGATTTGCACTATTACCAAATATCTGAACTTTTGTTTTCATCTGGACATTTTTCAAAAAGTCATGGGGTTTGTTAAGATGAAACTTTGCAAATCTACAGTATGTTGTGCTGCCATGTTCTTTACAGAGAGACTAGTGACAACCCTTCCAAACAAGTTATATACTTGTTTAGTCTTATTCTAATTGTACTGTCAACAACTTTAACATTTAACATTAACTGAGGCCTGTTGTATCTCAGATGTAGCTCTTTATATTTCTTGCAGTTTATCTCAGCATTACACCGACTCATTTTGGTGTGAACCAGCAGGGGCATCCACTTCTGTGAAGATTTTTAAATGTCTGGAAAGTTTTTCACTGGTGGATAATGTTTCTCAAAACATAATGGCATGGTGTAATATGTAAATGTTTTGTACATCTGAGGTTGTATTTAATTTTTTTTAATGAAATAAACACTACCCTAAATTATCCAAATTGGTTAGACTGAGTGTGCAATGACGACCAAGACTACATCAAGAACTGAGTGAATCAGGACCTGATAGGAAATTCAAATTAGAAGAACAGTTGTCTGTATGGAAATTATATTTCTGAAAATATAATGTAGCCTAAAATGATTGCTGGTTATTGGCTGTGCAACAATTTCTAACATCAAACTAGGATAAAAGATTTGAAAATGAAATAACCTTTGAGCACATCCCAATCTTATTTTGGTATTGTTGTAAAAAAAAAAAAATTGTGTCTGTGGGTTGCTATTCACAGTTATCACAACTCAATTTCCAAAGTCTCACTGTTACAACTGTGAGATGAATAAAATGGCCTGACCTATATTATCTAATAACAATTCCACCTGTTTAATGCAGATTCTGGTGGTAACCAAGATAGGATCCCTATCTGGTGGGGCTGTAAATTTTGACTGCAATGAGGAATCCTAATCTAAATACAGATTATTTCTGGCTACATTATCTTACATGAAGGACTATTTTTATGAACAAGTCTAAAGGTAAAGTTTCAGAGTGACAGACTCGGAGTCTGTAACCTGTAACCACTGCATGCTCTGGCTGTCTGTGTGCTGTCAGTCTCCACTACTCACACGGCAACGTAATCAGTTAGGCATTTGTTTTTAAAACAGCTTGAGAAAATTTCAATGGGGTGGGACAGTCTGCGAAAAGAGCCCCTGATGGGCATCTTGTGGTCAATTTGATTCAGTTGACAAAGTGAGGTTAACGAATTGAATTTCAATCTTACATTTAGGCAATTCAATGTTTGGCTGGATTTCATAGGGCAGACACATTAATTCAACATACAGTAGCATCTTTCCTAACATCTTTTCCTATATTCTGTTATTAGTGAGGGATTTAAGTAAATTGTGCGTTGGTTTGTTTGTTTTTGTTTTTTTTACCTTTGTCTACCTTCTGTGTAGACTGACAAAAGTGAAACCCAGCTAAAACATGCTGCCAGAGGTTGGACTCAGGACCCCAATGGGTAATCCAAATATGTGCAATTATGTATTTATCTATTTTATTTATTTTTGTTAGTGACTAAATGAATAAAAAATGTATGAAGAAATAGATGAATAAATAAACAAATGTTTTAAATACAATAACCTGATTGCAGGAACTTTATGATAAAATGTTAATTTTTATGAATACAAAAAGCGGTGAAGCAAAACTGCATCAACAAACTGAATAATGAGGATTTGTTTGCCACACTGATTGAGCACCTACGCTCTTACAGTTCTGGAAGAGTGCTCTTCATTATAAGTCAAGCATTGATGCTAAAACAATTTACTATTTGATTAAAAATGACCCCACCCCCCAAGTAATTTGTTCTGCTCTTGAATGATTCCAGCTTGCTCACAATTTGAGCCAGTGAAGTCTGCTTTTCCATGTTTGTGTAAATGTACGACGACAATAGTTTCTTTTTGAAGCTCTAAAAAGGTACATCAGAGCAACTAACCTCTACTGAAGATGTGACATATTGGTTGGGAGAGTTGCCTCGCCAAAATTTTTGCGGCTCATCAATTCAAAAGGGATGTTTCTTCAGTTAAAGACAGAGACATCTGAACAATGTTTGGATACACTATATCAAAACAGAAAGTTATATTACTAATTATGCTGTTATTAGAATATGTGACTAAGACTGCAATAAAATTAATATGACATAATATTAAGCTTTAGTGAATGAAATATTCGAACGAATTTGTGACATTTTTAAGAAAATGCTCTGCATATATTCCAACCACATGCTGTTCAATCCCACGCTTGTCACAGGTGGTGAACTGCGCACCCAACTGGTTGGTCAAGTTTTGCTGATACCTCAGATTCGTCATTTACTGATTTTCCATTGTAATGTTCGTGAGATACACTCATGCCTATCCTTACTATTGGTGTGGAGGATAAACAAATAAAGTCAACTCTATGAAAAACTAGCAAATACTGGTGTCTATCGTAACTACAAGATGTGTCAAAAGATTATCTGTATAGAGGTTCGTCTATCAGATACAAACTACCAAAATGGAAAAACAGTATATAAAGCAAAAATAAATCATTTTAATAGCTTGAATATCAATACTCGGTGACAACCTTTATTCTTCAAGACAACCTGAACCCTTTTTGACGAGCTTTCTTTTGATTTCATTAAGGAGTCTTCAGGAATAGTTCTTCAGGCTTCTTCAAGGACATTCTCAATCTTTGGATGTTGGTTGCCTTTTGTTCCGTTCTCTGTCAAGATGATCCCGCACTGCTTTAATTTTTTAAGTCAAGGCTCTGGGGAGGATTCATCCCTCTATAAGACCTGTTGCCCCTGATTTTCAGTCCAGTTCTTGTGTCATTTGGCATACCTCAGCCTTTTGTCTCTGTTTTCCTTCTTTAAGAAAGGCTTTCTGACAGCCACCCTTCCATGGAGATTATTTCTGATGAGGCTTCAGTGAACAGTGGATGGATCAACTGAAAGTCTGGATGTATCTCTCAGGTCCTGTGTTATATGTTGGATTTTTTTCTAGTTTTCTCATATAATCTAATAAAATATCACTTTTAGATATTTTTAATCTGCTTTAGATATTTCATCAAGCCTTCCACTTCTTTTTGTAAATGCAACTAAAAGAATGAGAACAAATAATGTGTCTTTCAGACAGGCTGCCAGTAGCAAAGTGCCTAATTAAAACTGGTTCTTTGTTAAGTTTCTATGTTGTGTGTGGACACAACAGTGGTTGAACCTTGAATTAGCTGCCTTTTTATGCTTGAAGAATTCATAGGTCTGTATGGAATGGCTTGCCAAACTAAAAGACATTCCTCTGAAATGGTAAGGCACAAGGATTGGACTGAAAAAGAGTAAAAAAGCAGCCAATTTTCAAAGAAAAACTTAAAAGACCTTTGGAAAATCTGGAAAATATTGCTTGAGGCCATTTTAAAAGATTCCAAGAAAGTCTCATTCCTTGAGAGAAAACTATAAAGCAATGAGAGCTGACTCGAGGCTTTTAAAACAACTGTACACCTATACATCGTGTTTAGCCAAAAGGCAAGCTTCACTCCTGGCTGCAGGATTATAAATTATAGTCCACATACTGTAATAACAACCTTTTTGAGATTCTGCAGAGATCATCTCCTATTCCCATTGCTGGGAAGCTGTCCTTTTGTGTATTTATGTATAAATGGGAGCTTAATATTTTTTTACTCCTTTCACCCTGACTGCATAATTTAAATTTTCTTTGGATCACTGAGGACAGGCTTCAAACTGACTACATTTTTCATGAAAAAAACATGAGAAATTGAAACAAATTTGTGATTCTATAAAAGTCCTTCTTTCCTCTCTCTAAGATTTGGCAGAAAAATGTTTTGGAAGTAAAATACATACAACCTACAGTGAACCACAACCTATGCAAACAATTTGGGATCGTTTTAGGTTCATCAAAAATGTTTTACATTGCCTTGCTTAAAAAAAAAAAAAAGAAAAGAAAAACAACCAAATAATAATAGCTTTATTTATATTACACTTTCAAAACCAGACAACATATGCCAAACAGTCAAGAAAATTAAAAGTAAGAGAAAATTAAGTTAAAATGAATTTGTATAACATGAAAACACAAGAAAATCAAGTCTCAAAGATTTCCTCAAACAGGTGGTGTTTAGAAATGCAGATATGAGTAACTAATGCTAAGGAGGAGCAGGGATGTTTTGATGCCTGGCATATATGTCTGGTCCTCCAAACACTGGCCCACCTTCCATATGAGATACCAGAGTCCGGCTGGCGCCACCGTCTGCAGCTTGTCTAAACAAGACGAGATGGCTAGCTCCTCCACACTTAGAGGTGTCTCTTGTATTTACAGCCCCCTTAACCCTGATCTCCTCATCACATAGCATTACATCACATACCCCAATTCAGACAGCTGCAAAGCAAAGGCCAACACATTTCACCACCATTTACCGTCTCTTGAATTTGCACCTACTTGACTTCCAGTTTACACTGCTTTGATTTGAGATGACCAGGAGCAGTGAATAATGAGGGATTCTCAGTGTATTTGTTGTGGATTTGTACGTGCATAGTTTGGCATAACATGACAGGCGGTAACAGCTGTTGGAGTATGCAGTGCACCCTGATGGAAGGTGTGATGATGAAACCAGTGTGACCTGATTTATTCGTATACAAGTGTCTAAAGAGGAGTCACAGCAAGTATTTCTGAATAGATTTTCTGGGGACTTGACATTGGAGGCCTCACTCTAAAAAAAAAAACACCCCAGGACCATCTTTTGCAAGGGGGCGGAGGGACTAAAATAAAATCAGCTGTCACTGTGTGCTTGTCGGACAGAGTTGAACACATAGTACTGGAGCTGGTCTCCATCACTGACTGGGATTTGCTTTTGCTTGGACAGACCCTGCAGGTCGGGGGTGCAGTGGCCTTCTTGTGGGATTCTACTTGCTGAGCTCATATTTTTATAATTCAACATCATCTTTCCCTGGTAGGTAATGAACATTCTCAGCTAGGTGCTTTTGTCTGTAAGATGAACAAAAATGTGTAAAATAAGTAAATGATATTGGCTTTTAAATTATATTTTTTATGACAATAATCATGGATACAAAGAGAAGAGAGGAGCATGAAAAACTAATCATGAATTCTTGATTATAGTCAATGATATATTTCCTTGTGCTGAGCAAACTTTGACTGAAAATTAAGAACATTGGATGAAAAATATAAATCAACCTGTGACTAAAATGCTTTCCTTGAATTTTTAGTTGAAGGAGAGACAACATTTATTATGTTAACTAATTCCAAAGAGATGCAGTATCAAGTTGTTTGTATGAAGGTTGGTTCCTCTTGCTGTCAAGACGACTCTATCTCATTGGCAGCAGGTCATGAGATAAAGAATTCTGAAGAGCAATTGGAAATACAGCCTCAAGTCCAAGGTCATCAGTGCAAGTTTTCTAGATGCTTTTGCAAAGGAAAACCTTGACCTCACTGCTTTCCTCCATATTTCACAGAGAAACACGACCCATCATGGTTAAGTTTAAAATAGGCTTGATTTATTTTTGTAAGTACATGGCGCCAAGATTACTTCACTTTCTTGTTATCTGAGCTCCTGCCCTAACTTAAAATGTCATATGATAGCCTGAGCCTGTTGACAGATTTGACAGAAATGTTTAGTTCCTACCACAGTCTTTAGAGTCTAATAAGCTTTTGCCTTTGATACGTCAACTGAAAAAAGCTACAGTGCAAGTCTCTCTTCTAAAGTGGAGATGTGAGATAACTGAAAAAGATTAATGTGTAACGCTTGCCCCTGCGTCTTTCCGCCAAGTTGAAACTGTGGCTCTCCAAATCAAAATGAGCCAGTGTGAAAAATAAAATAAAATGCAGTAGAAAAACAGATAACCAAGCCACAATTACACTATTTTGAAATGTCATTTTGTCATATTATTTAGAAAGCAGCCTCAATGAGTATCAGGAGTGTCATGAACCCAAAAGTCAGTTTATCGATTTAAAAGCCTTCCTTTTGTCAGAAAATTGTGACAGTTTTGATCTTACTGTCCTCCCAATGAGTTGGCTTTAAGTGGTATTCATGGGCTCTAAATCAGAGGGAAGCTAATTATTTTCTTTATGATGTTGGTTCCAAGAAATGTGTGGACATATTTCAGACATAACAACAGTCTGAATGCATATTTAACTCCCTTGAACACATCAGTACATTTTATATTAACAAGTTCTGAGGTGTAAATACCTTGCATTTATAGACAGAAAAATGTGTGAGCAGCTGACAGAGTCTGTGGGTGTTAGCAGTTTGAAATAAATAGTATTTTTTTCATGAGCACATTTCAATACTACTTACTAAAAAACTGGCTGATTAAGTTCCTGATGTGAATCATTCCTAAAGGGAAAAGAAAATGATAAAAGATTATACAACTTCTCGGGCGATTACATAAACCGTGTGATACGCTCCTGTTTTGTAAGTATGATTTGGAAGCAAGGATTGTAATGAGTGATGGCAAAACAGCTTATGTAAATCGAGAACCTCTTAAAAAGTGCAGGTTATAGTTTCACAGGGTCACCAAGCACCCGAGGTTATCCAAGAAGATAACTGGAAAAAGGAGGGAATATAAAAGGTGATACATTCACTTCACTTCAGACTGGCTCTAAATGTTTCTACTAAGGAGTGATGTATCTGAAATCACTTCAGATCATGATAATGACTTTGACATTGGATGATTGTTTACCAGCTTTTTAATGAATCGTGCACATTCTTTGAGTAACTGAATGCCATGGCACAGGTGTATAATTGATTTCATGTCCCAGAGGGGACTCATTAGATAAGCACCACCTGCACCGCAGCTGCACTTTGTAAGCAGCACTGTACTCATATTTTGCTGTCTCCTCGAATCACAAGCTGAAGACTGTTCTGTGCTTTTAGTGACGCATGTGGATAATAATCTTTATTTTAGATTTGCCACAAAAGTTAAACCAACCTTATATTTATGCATTTGTATTCAAAATCCACTATAAAGCTCTGACACCCTTAAATACATTTAAAGCCATGTGTACTGTGTGTGAGTTCTTAGGTATTGAATGACACCAAATAAAACACGTAATAAGCATTTCTCAAACAGTTGGCTTTTTGTGCCTTAGCTGCTGGCAGTGCAGGTTTAACCAGGGCCGGACATCCTGAAAGATTTAAACCAGAGGAATCAGGATTCACTCTGCAGACTCAGAGGTCATCCCACTGGCTAACTGTGAGGCCATGTACCAGGCAGCTGTCTCCAAGCGGGCAGACAACACCATCTCCAGCGGGGTACTTTAGCTTGTGCATGGACGTGTGCATTGTAGTCTCAAATACAGCAAGTAGCCACAGTATAGAACATGAAGAGCTGTCTACATTAAAAAATAAACTTTCTATTCGTAATTGCATTGATCAGTTTGCTTTCTTGTTGTACAGGAGTTTATAGCAGTGCAATAGAAGCACTGCGCTAAGCAGGCATTGTCACCATTATTGCTGGTGTTGTTATGCACTACTAGCAGACGTGCTGACAGTGTTGCATCTGTGACAGGGGGTCAGTAGTTCCATTAAAGCACAGTATGAATAAAGGGGATATATGAGATTTGTCTATAAAAGCTGATTAAATTGAAATAACCGCTTGCTTTACTTAGGAAAAGTTTTCAACAATAGTTATGTAATACTGAAAACATTATGCAAACACAATTGTGTGTAGCTTTGAACATAAGAAAAAAACTGCATGAGCTGCACCTCTCTTTACTGCAGCCTGCGCTGCACCAATGCCAGACAGAACAGTCCTATTAAGCAGCCATGTGCATGTGATTCCAGGTCACATAGAAGTGGAGGCAGTTAATGATGTTTCCTGCTTCATTAGGTTATGGAGGAGTCAGAGGTCTGTTCCCTGCCTGGGGGACTTGCAAGTGTGAGGAAACAATTTGAAACCCAGGAAACTGCAACATCCCACAATGTTACCCAGTTTCATTTCCAACACAGATCTGTGCAGGTACATTGATCACAGCTTTCAGCTTCATTAGGTTGATGCACAGTGCTCTAAAGGGATAAAAGGGTTCAAATCATGGTAACATTTGTCATGCCCGAGCTTGTTTCTGTTGCACTCTTACATTTAGCTTTCAGTAAGCATATGCATGCGGACCTTTGAAAGTAGTACTACATAATTTAGGCTGAATGTCGACAGTGAGGATCTTTGTACCTCTTGTTGCAACTGTTCCAGAGTGTGCATTTAAGTTGATGGCCTTGCTTGACATTTCTAACAGCTTCCATAAAAACATCAAGTGCATTTTTTACTTAGACTGATGTTCCTTTTGCTAGATAGAAGCTTAACAAAGCGATGGAAAGGAATTTCTCATTTGTTATTTTGCAAAGGCACAGCATGAGTAAACAGCTCAGTCTTGTTGCCTGTGATTATTCATTTCAAAATGCAGTCAGCAGTCTGGTCCTGCATCTCCCCTGCACGGTGTGCATTTGTCTACCGTTAAGCACTGACATCCAGAGGAAACTGAAGTGAAATCATTTGTGTGCCACTGACAAGGAGTGGAGATAATGTAGTGAACTGACACTTTGGTGTATATGTGTACATGTGTGGCATGAACAGTACAGTTTTTACCATGTTTGACAACCAACTCCTTCACTCTGACAGGAAATGTCAAACTCAGAAGTGACAGTGTCAAGCAGCAGCAGACAGGTCATCCCAGGCAGTCAGCAGCTAAATTTCCAAGAAACTATGGTACGCATAACATTTTCCTAATCACCATCTTCTTGCAATGTGCTTGCTAGTCAGATAAACATGCTGAGTTAAAACTAATCATTTAGATTATCAAAATTGGTGATTGTTTAGTACTCTTTTGATGTTCGAGTTGAGTTTAAAATATTCAAGATGTTGAAAAAAATGTATGTGTTGCACTTCAGGGACATTGCTGACTTGTTACAATTCTGTGTGTCTCTGTGCTATTTTTTTTACACCAATTTCATTGTACCATTTTCCATTTGAAACTCACTCAGGTGTCGTGCAGTGACAGCAATCTTAAATCCAGCTATGAAAACCATCAAAACGAAACAGGTGAGATGTTTTTAAGAAATAATCTCATTGTATGCCATTACTATGAACTGTCACTGCAGTTATGATTTAAACCCTGTTTTTGTTGTTTTGGCTGTACTGACTTTTAGAGGAAGAGTTTCCCAGGTATACTACAAAAGAGTTGAGGGATCGCTTTGAAAGAACAATAGAGGAGGCTGCTTCACACAAGCCCATTAAGGTAATAATTACCAGTTCAATTCAGCTGAGTGTTGTGTATTTGGTTCGATAGTCTTCTGCAACAAACAAGAAAAGTTTGGACAAAAACATCACTGTTTCCCTTTTTTATTTCAATAAGACAATCGATTCTGTGTTGAAATATTTCGAGAGATAAATGTATGAACATTTTCAGAAATAGACAAAGAAGTCCTTGCATGGAGGCAAAATGAAATGTGAAAACACTGGACTTTCACCAGGGAGGCTGAGGTTCAAGTTCTGCATAGGATAATTTTTTTCCCTTTTGATTCCTGTTTCACTCTCGGGTGGACTGCTATTCTGCTGTGTTGATTGTTCATGTTTAATCAAATTTTTACACTTTGTCAGAAGGTGTTACAACAAAGTCTAACGTAGCTTGCACATTACACAATGTTTAATGTGATGGATTAATACTTGGATTTGTATATATACTTAGAATTTATTTACCCACAAATATCATTTTTGTTCCTTACAAAGATTGGACGTGACATCAATCGATCTAAGTGGTCCTCAAATGTGACTCAAAACAACACAGTGACGAGTGAGATGTATGAAGCATCCGCTATTGAAGCAACACACGGCACAATCGCCACAGTGATGGTTGATGAGGAGTTTCCACCCCCACCAATTGATGATTCTGACTATCTTCCACCCCCTCCACCAGACTTACTACAAATGCCATCAGACGATGAAAATATTCAAGAGGACCATTACTCACATGAGCCTCAAGAGCCAGTAAACCTGTCCAAACACCCACCCAACAAAGAGGCCTTTTTCAAGCAAAGGGGTATGTCTGAGCTCAAACGTCTTTACAAGCACATTCATCCTGAAGTTCGTAAGAATATTGAGAAAGAGTTCTACAGTGAATGCAACGAAAGTGAGAACAACCAGATTGAGAGCCAAGCGTACACGTATGAGGAGGATAGCAGCAGTCCCGATGATATCAATGAAGAGGAATATGGGGAATGGGAGGAGATTCTCCCCGGGGAGGTGCAAGCAATGCGCTGGATGTTTGAAAATAAACCATTGGACACCATTAAAGATGAAACTCCTGATGAGGATGAAGACAACAATAAAATAAGTCAACAGGAAATGATATTTGGAAAAGATGTAAGACGTACAGCGTGGATGTTTGAGACAAAGCCGATAGATGAGGTGGGCTCACTGAGCACCAATTCAACAGAATACAAAAACAAATTCAATAAATTTGACAAGGGTGATGTTCGTGCTGCAGCTTGGTTGTTTGAAACCCAAACCATGGACTCTCTAAACAAAATGCATAAGGAGGAGGAATTAACAAAAGAGATTGTGTTTACTGAGGAGGATGGAAATGCTACCATTTACATGATTGACAATAGGTTCATGGAAAGCCTCGGCCACACTGAGACTATTGACGAGAGCCATCTGCTGAGCCTACGGTCAGTGTTAGAGGAAATTAATGGAGAAGTGAAAACTGTAACAAGTACTTTTGACACTCAGTTCAAATGCATCATCATGGGACAATCAAGCCAGATGCTGGAGATCACGTCTGTTCGCAAAATTGAAACTGAATTGGAAAACTCTATTGCTTCACGGTGGCTTTTTGATACCCAACCTCTGGATATGACAAACAGAGAACCTGCTCCTTTGAATCTTGTATGTAGCCTGTCCATGGAGGATAGCAGTAAAGGAAACTGGGGCAGGTGGTTGTTTGAGATAAAGACATTGGATTCTCTCAATGAGTGGGAAAGTTCACAAATGGAGAAGAGTGAGATAATCGGTGCCGATGTGCGCAAGCACTGCTTAGTCTTTGAAACACAGCCAATGGATTCTCTAAAGGATGACTCCAATGCCAAACCTCAGTCTATTGAAGACATTATTGGGGGCAATGTTAGATCTGCAAGAAACTTTTTTGAAAGCAGCCCTCAAACAGCTAGGAAGAATTGCCCTGAGGTTGGAAAACTTAAAATGCCAACAGTCGATGAAGAAATAAAAGGTGATGTGAGACACCAGAAGTGGCGCTTTGAGAGTCAACCTCTGGAGCACATAAGAGAGGACAAGAAAGAAGTTACCCGTACTGTGAATGTTGAGGAGGACCTCACACAAGAGGATGGCACAAGCTGCAGGGCAGACGTTCGCAAGAACTGCTGGGTGTTTGAAACGCAGCCAATGGAAACTTTAAAGGATGATTCAAATGCCCGGCCCTTGACAAAAGAGGAAATTATCGCAGGTAATGTGAGATCAGCCAAGCATTATTTTGAAATGAATCCAAGTGATGAGCTGAAGGAGTTGGCAGAGGTGGGCAAATTGAAAAAAACGATAGCACTTAATGATGAGATGGGTGATGTGAGACATCAGAAATGGCGATTTGAAAGCCAACCTCTGGAGCAAATCAGAGAGGAAAAGAAAGAAGTTATACGAACAATTGACCTGGAGGAAATTGATAAAGTGGATGTGTCAAACTACAAG
This sequence comes from Odontesthes bonariensis, assembly GCF_027942865.1. NCBI lineage: Eukaryota > Metazoa > Chordata > Actinopteri > Atheriniformes > Atherinopsidae > Odontesthes > Odontesthes bonariensis. The sequence continues at coordinate 22,310,710 of NC_134517.1, read as the reverse complement.
CAGATCTTTGAGAGCACAGATTTAAACAGGATAGATGAATCTCAAAAGATTCACATAGAGGGTGTAACGTCAGGCTCTGTGATATCAAATAAGAACCTGTTTGAGTCCTCTGCGTTGTATGCCATGCAAGACAGCTCAGGGCACTTCCATGAGGTAAAAACAGTCCGCCGTGAGGAGGTAGTGAAAGGTGACGTAACCACATGCAAATGGATGTTTGAAACGCGGCCAATCGATCAGTTTGATCAAAGCATTGAAGAATACCAAATTATCAAGGGCATATCCAAACAAGAAATTGAGTCTGGCGATGTTAAAACTGCAAAGTGGTTGTTTGAAACACAGCCTCTTGATGCTATCAAGTACTTCAGCAATATCGAGGATGAAGAAACTGTAGAAACAAGTACAAGTCTTGATGTGGTGAAGGGGGATGTGAAAACCTGCAAGTGGCTATTTGAAACAAAACCAATGGATATCTTGTGTGAAAGAGTGGAGGTGAAAGGTGAAAATGAATCTGAGGAAATGCGTAAGGGAGATGTCAAAACCTGTACATGGCTCTTTGAGACACAAGCACTTGATACTATCCATGATGAGACAGAAACAGTTCTGAAAACAAGCACTGTACAGCAAGACGACGTTAGAGGAAAAGATGTGAGAGCGGCTTGTTTTCTCTTTGAGACAGAAAAACTGGAGAATCTCACTGGCGAGGAGACCGGCTCATACAAACGTGTCACAGAGATAGACATTGCATCTGGAGATGTCCCAAGGATGAAGTATATTTTTGAAAACCAAACATCTGATATTATGACATCTACATCTGATGAAGTGATGCAAAAGCTCAAGAGAGTTCAGACTGAGGACATACAAGGAGGAAATGTTGTGAACTCCAAATGGCTATTTGAAAACCAATCCATAGATACCATACACGACAGCCAAGAGGAATACATGAACAGCCGCACAGTGAGCGATGTACAAGGAGGCGATGTGAACAAGGGTCGTCTCATTTTTGAGACCTGCTCCTTAGATAAAATCAAGGAGGTCTCTTCAGAGACGGAGCTGATGAAATCGCAAAAAATTGTCTGCGATGAAGATGAGAAGGGTGATGTGAGAAATTACACCATGATGTTTGAAACTCAGCCACTTTATGCCCTTCAGGACAAAGAGGGCCATTACCATGAGGTCACCACTGTCACCAGTGAGGAGATAAAACAAGGAAATGTTGTTGGAACCCGGTGGTTGTTTGAAACCAAGCCTCTTGATGCTATTAAGGACACAGATGAGGTTTATATCATCAAGTCAGTCACACAACAGGATTTGCAGAAAGGAGACGTCACGTCTAACAAGTGGAAATTTGAGACTCAACCTCTTGATATGATTGCTGAAGAAAAAAAGGCTTTCATAAAAACTGTGGATGACATTCAAGGGGGCAATGTTACAATGAATAAACATCGCTTTGAGACCGACAGCTTGTCACTGGGCTCTGTGAGGACCGTGAATGTAAGTGAAATACAAAAGGGTGATGTCAGGACTGCAAAGTGGAGATTTGAAACACAATCCATGGACAAAATAAGAAGCATGAGCTCTGAAAATCTTATAGAAACCGTTAAAAAGGAGGAGGTTGCGCAGGGAGATGTTAAACATTCTGTCTGGCTTTTTGAGAAAAATCCTCTTGACCACATTAAAGAAGCAGATGAGGAAGGGGACATAACCATAGCTCCGGAGGAGATACCCAAAGCAGATGTAAAGACAAAAACATGGCTCTTTGAAACAACCTCATTTGACGACTTTAATGAGGCAAAAATGGAAAAGACTGAAATATTGGGCAAAAGTGTCAAGGGAACACTTGAGGAACTTTACAGTCAGAAAATGGTGAAGTCGAAGGGTATACTCATTGAAACTGATGAAATTGGCGATGTAAGAATGGCAAAATACCAGCTAATGAATAAGCAGGCTCCAGAGATTCAACGAGAGGAAGTCATCAGAGGAGATTTGCAAACTATAATGATGAACCTAGTGAATAGACAGGAAAGAAAAGAGCAGCAGATAGTCATAGATTCAGAAGAGAAGGGTAATATCAGTTCAACAGTGCAACAGCTATTCAGCCAAGAGAGAGCTAGCAATATTGAAAAGGAGGAAGTACTGCGTGGTGACATCCAAGAAGCTATAAACAACCTCTTCAATGAGAGCGGATCAGGAAAACATGGAATTCTCATCCAGGAAGATGAAAAAGGAGATGTACAGATGACATTATATTCGCTTCTTAACAAACATGAGAATGTTAATGTTGAAAAAGAGGACATTGTAAAAGGGGACATAAGGAGTGCTCTGCAAAGGCTGTCCAGCCCAGACAATCTAGATCAGGCAATGAAGATAAAAATAGATGAAACCGAAAAAGGAAATGTCAACTTTTACTCTACATGCATTGAAACTGGGGCTCTTGATTATCTTAAACAGCTCCATGTAGGACCCGATGAAACTCCACCTGACCCAGCAGAAAAAGAGGAGGTTATTGGGGGTGACATTAAGGGCACCAAACTCATCCTTGGCCATAATCAAATGCAAATTGAGCGTACAGTAGAGGATGTCATACCGGGAGATGTTCACAACACTGTGAAAGTTTTCATGTCAGAGCCAACGGTTTCACTGGAAAGGATCCAAAAGGAGGAGATAGTTAAGGGGGATTTAAGGGCCACTTTGAACTCATTGTCAGAATCAGTAAATCAGACAGTCATTGTGGAGAAAGAGGAAGTGGTGAAAGGCAACATCCCCAAAGCACTGCGGTGTTTAGAGAAGGCTCAAAGACGGCAGAAGGAGATGGAGAAACCAGATATTGTACCGGGAAATATCAAAGGGGCTCTAAGATCGCTTGAGAAATCAGCAACATCCCGAGCTGAAGCTGTTGGTGAGGATTTAGTTTCTGGAGATGTTAAGGCCACACTGAAATCTTTGGAATTGGCAAAGCAAACAATGAGGGAAGTTGAAAAGGAAGAAATTGTCAGGGGTGATATTCAGACAGCAAAGCAAAGTCTTCAAGATGCCTCAAATGAGAAGAGGAAGTGTCAACAAGACATTGATGTTCAGGGAGACGTCAGAGGGGCAATTCAACTTTTAATGGAACCTCCCCCCTCACCGAGGATGCAAAGGAGCTCTAGCTTTGAGGGTGATATGAAGGGTGATGTCAAAATGTCAATTAAGTCTTTATATGAGTCACAGGAGCAAACCCAGCTGGACAAAGAAGAAGTGATAAAGGGTGATGTTAAAGGCACTATTAAGTCGCTGCTGGAAACAGCACAGCGGGAAACTCCCAAAGTCAGGCATGGAGCATACAGAAGAGTAAAAGTCAAGCAGAGCCCTCCTGTGAAAAACCTGAACACTGATGCACATAGGAACATACAAAAGATCAAAACAGCTAAACAAGTTGAGATATCAAATGAGAAGCACTCTAATGAAGCTGATACTGTTACAATCAAGACATGTACTGTGGAGAAGTCTGCCCAGAAATCTACTGTGGTGGAGCACAATACTATAACCCAAAACCATGGCATCAAAACAGTCAAAACAGAATTTCGTAATCTTAAATCAAACCCAAAGGGGATGATAAAACTGGGTAAAACCAAAGTAAAAACTGATGTTTACATGTTAAAGCCAGAAACACCAGAGCCTGATCTACCCCTCCCACCCCCACCTCCACCCCTGACAGACAATGACCTCCTTCCTCCTCCTCCAAGTCCTCTTCCTCCTTCAGCTGATACTGACATTGATCAGCTTCCTCCTCCACCTCCCCCACTCACCGCTGAGCAGGACTTCCTCCCACCTCCTCCATCTCAACAAGAGCTGGAAAATATGCCAGCGCTGGTAATTCCTCCTTCACCAACAAAAGCAAAGAGGATGACTGTCAAAAAAGTGAAAGCTCCTGCTTTACACCCAGTTCCAAAGCTGGAGCCTAAAGTGGAATTCAGAGCAACACAAGAGGTGAAGGCAACGTCTGAGAAAAGTGTAGAAATAAGCCAAGAACAATTCAAAACAACTGCGCTTGTATCAAAAACAGTTTCATGTGAAATTCCTCCACCACCAGAGTCACCACAACCATTAAAGAAAGTTCACATTGCTCCAGTGAAATTCACTCCTCCACCCTCTCCTCCTCCCTTCATGAGAGAGAAAATGAGTAAATTTCATACACCTTTAATAAAAGCACAAGAAAAGTACCGGAAGATGAGAGAGGAAAGCACACCTCCAAGCACTCCACCTCCCACTTTCATACATGACTCAGTTAGCGCTGCTCTTGAAATGCTTTCCACGAAAGAGCATTCAAATTACAGCAGCTCAGGAATCATGTCGGAGAGAGATGAATCATCTGATGTATCCAAGCAGGTCGTGCCCTCAAATACAACACAGAGCAAAGCCAGCACTCACCATGAGAAAACAATTGTGGATTCTACAATTAAATCTTCTGCCAAACAACATATTGTATCCAGTGAGACTTCTAAGGTTGTCTCAATTCAAAAGACCTCATCTGTTTCAGCTGTTAGACAACACATGCATACCAGTACGCAGAAAACAGTTTCCGTTTCTTCCAAACAGTCTGCCTCATCTGTCATGTCTGACAAAGGCCAGACCTCAGTTACGGATGTTACAAAAACAGAAAACATGACTGCACAAGCAAAGAAAGACTCCAAAGGTTGCAAAACAAAGGACTCCAACAAATCTGAAGACACAAAAGAAAACACAACTCCTTCACAAAAGGCAAAACCAGAATCGGAGATAATTCAATTATCCTACAACCTTTCTGGAACAGAGAATGTCACCTCAAGCGAAAACGAGGAGTCCAAATCACCACATCATGATAACAAGAACAAAACTGATGATTCTTCTGCCAAAAGCCAAGAAAACGTTTCCAATCAGCCAAAGCAAACAGAGAAGGCAGCAGCCAACGCGAATGGAAAAATAGGCAAACAAAACCAAAAGGGGAAAAAAAACAACAAACAAGAAAGGCACGCAGAGATGAAAGTGTCCAGTGAGAGTGTTTCACAAGTTTTGAAAAAGGAGGTGAAGGAAGGAGTCGAGTTGAAGCAGGGGATAAAGAAAGTCATTCTGTCTCCTCCTCCTGCTCCTGCTGCTACGATGGGTGTACCTGCAAGCAAGACTGATAACCAACCAGAAACTCCAGCTCCTTCAAAAAAGAAAAAGAAATCCAAAAAGGCGAAAGGGGGTATACAGCCAGGCCAAGGAAAAGATACTCTCTCAGAATCAAAGACAGAAACAACAAACACCAAGAAAACTCACCAAGCTCAGGAAACAACCACATTCACCCAAAGTCACAAAAGTGTAAAAGAGCATGTTAAAGTGAAGACGGAAGTTATCACCACTGACAATCAGAAGGGAGAAGTGACGGTTATTCAGCAGAGCGCAGATGAACCACCAAAAGAGAGTAGAGTTGTCCCAATTACTGTGACAAGCAAGTCAGAACGAAGTGAACTCGTAAAATCCACAACAGGGAGAACAGAGGATTCTCAGAGGCAAGAGGTCCAAGTAGTGATCTCCCACATCACTGAGATACAAGGCATTTCCGATAAAACAGATTCTCAGACTGTGAAGAGCCTGCTAAGTACAGCGCCAGATATGCTCATGCCTCCGGAAAAGAAACGTGAGCTGAAAGAATCTACAACAGAAAGTGATGCTCAAAAAAATGAAGAAATTCTTCATGATGTAAGAAAACTTGCAGAGTCTAAAATTATACATCCAGCAGGCGAGACAATGGAGAAGCATGAATCTGAGCCAGTCTCTGAGAAAGCAGTTTCTGGCCCGGCACCAGGGATATCCAAGATCAGTGTTTGTTCTGCCAAGATTGAGAACCAAACCCAGTTGAGTACTTCACATGAAAGCAGGAAAGAAGAGGTCATTCTCTGGAAATCTGGTGACCTTCGAGCCCCCTCACCTTCTCTCAGGATGCGTTCACCCTCACCAATATTTATCACCATCGAGTCCACACGAAGAACTGACTCACCCCAGAGAGTAACTCCGTCCCCTACCCTGCTACACAGGCCACCCACGCCTCCAACACCGCCGCCACGCAGGTGTGACACTCCGACGTCACGCCTCACCAGAATCACACCTTCTCCTACTTTTGACAGAGCAGAAAATTTAGCTCGACTTAAAGACGCCACAGCGAAGCTCTCACGTGGCGTCACCCCACCCCCACTCCTCACCAATCAAATCCCAGAGAAGAAATCAGGGATTGTGGAATCGCCTGCATCATTCCATCGACAAATCAAAATTGATTCCCAGGTTGTGGAGGCTTCAGGGGCACTGACTGGAAGAGAAACACCCAAAGAGAGTTTATCTGAGGAGGGCCACCAGGCTGATGTAAAAGTAGGAGATGGAACTCATGGATTGAGTGAAAACAATATACAAAGTAGGTCTGAGACCCATGAGCGACAAGGCCAAAATGACTCAGATCTTCTGGAAGCTTTAGATGATTCAGAACCATCTTTTGCTACTGTCAAAGAAAAGAGAGAGTTTTTTGAAGAGGCTCAAAAAGCTGAAACAAATAAGATCTATGTGCGCAAGGAGCCCATCAGCATCCCTGAACGACTGGGCCCAGAGATGGAGGAGTATGAGGCAGAAAACGAGAACAAAGAAAGTGAAGAGCTTCTCGGGGCAGACTTGTCTGATCTTGTACACACATTTGAATCTCCAGAGGAGAAACTGTGTAGCAATAAAGAGCTGATCCCACGTGTAGGGCGCATTCGCAATGACTCTGAAAGCACAGATTGCAACAAAGAGACAGCAGACATCCTCAAACGGGAAATGCCAACTTTTGACATCCAGACGATTAAAAATGTTTTTGAACTGGATGAGCAAAGTTCTTCTGTCAAAGAGGGGGTGGTGGAGGATTGGGAGGAGCTTGTGTCAAGCCGGAGTGAAACAACAGCAGACACTTCAAAGAGAGAAAGGCCCCAAGATGCAAAGGGAGGCTCGAGGCAGAGTACCCCCCTCCCTCCACAGAAAAAGGAGGCAGATACTGTTCCAGCACAACCAGCAGGCTTCTCTGAAACCAAATCAATCACAGAACATTTCTCAGATGTTGATGAATTTGGTAACAAGGTCACTGGAACGGTGACCTCTGTCACTGAGCGCTCTGAGAGCACGTCAACCCAGCCGACTGTTTTTTCCTATGCTGATGCAGTTAAAAGGAAAGCTGCAAGGCGAACAGAAACATATGATGAAGATGCAACAGACAAGTTGCTGAAGAATTTCCATGAAACATGGACAGAGAGTGAGGCAGTTTTCAAAAATCTTGGATACACTGTTTGTGAGGAGACAACATCACAAGCCGTGTCACATCACATGAAGATCGTCTCAACGGGTAAAGACTGCATGGCATGAAACAGATTAATGGCATGGACAATGGAGGAAGGGCTTTTCTGGAATTACGAAAGTATTGTTTCAAACTGGCTTGACTGGACATGATCATGCTAACAGAGAGCGTGCCATAGCATTGCTAATTAACAGTTTTCTAGCAGGTAATTCTGCAAAGTTGAAACAATAGGTTGCAAAAAACCAGTGTGTAAAGCCACCTTGAAGTCAGTCACTAATGTACTTGTATGTCACTACGCAATGCGAGTTTTTACCTGATGAGTACCATGCATGGATAGAAATGGGCCGTGCATGAGCCATAGTGAATGTAGCTAACTCAGAAAAACAACACTGATTTTCATTATGTCTCACAAACAGGTTCGAGTTCCGAAGTCAGAGCTCTGCACGGTATGTCGGAGGAGAGCTTATCCGATGGATGCTCTGATAGTGGACAAAAAAAAGTACCATAAATCCTGTTTCCGCTGTGAGCACTGCAGAAATAATTTAAGGTAAATATGACATTCATTCAAACTTTTTTCTCTATTTGTCTGACATCTTATGTTTTATGTTGTGTGTTTTATGTTTTGGTACTTTTTCTTTTAGTTTTTTAATGCGAGTTCATCCCAGAACAGCAAAATCAACGATATGATGAATCCGGTTTCCACTGTGAGCACAGCAGAAATAAATTAAGGTGGCGTTCATTAATTTTATTTTATTATTTTCTTTTTGTAGCCTGGGAAATTATGTCTCTCTCCATGGACATTTTTACTGCCTACACCATTATAAACAACTCCTCAAGTCCAAAGGGAACTACAATGATGTACTTGGGCAGAAACCTCCCACTGGAAATGGTGCACCTATCCCCTCAGATGACAAACTTGAATGGAGATATTCCGTGAGCAGCATAAGTTCAGTAGACAAAACCCACAGAGGTGAACATGAAATGACAAAAACATTTGATGAAAGTAAACAACACTGCAACAAAATATCTGTAGTTTGGCCCCCACAGGTCGATCCCCCAAAGAAAGTCTTTCAAATAGAGGAAGATATTCAGCTAACTAAACCACAGTGGCCTCCTCTGGATAACTCCCCTACATCTCCCACACACCAACACAGAAAGACTGTTCCCAGAAGTGTCCTTTGAAATAAAATCTCCCATGTACAGAGTTTAGTCAAATACATTCAAAGACAAAGCACAGAAGGCTGAATGGAAAAAGACTTTGGAAAAGAATGGTTCTGTTGGTTCAATAGAGGAAGTGTTTGGTTGAAGGTTATGTACTTAAGTAATTTACAAGAGAAACACGACAAGTAAGTGTATGAAGAGAAACTGTGTATATACTTGTAAATGGTTTGGGAAAGCAAGTTGTTAAAGAAAGTGTAAGGAAGGAAGATGTGAATGTGTAGAAAGTGTTTACAGACTTGGAGAAGTGTGCCCGGACTGATGGGCTTATCCAATGTGTCATTTCCCATTCGCTGCAGTTTATCTTCATGTTTTTCCTGATGATGAGCAGTCACTGATGTAACTTTTAGAATTTTTCTTGTAAACCTGTTTTAAGCAAGTGAGCTCTTGGTTTAACCCACGACTGGAAACAACTTTCTGACAAAGTTGTGCTAGGCTATGGGATAAAATTACAAAGAAATTGCTGGTAAAACTCAACGGTGGATTTAATCTACTTTTTCAGTCGAGTCATCGGGTCATTTACCTTTAACTCAGCTGAATGTTCAAACTTTACATGTTCCATTAATCTTGACCACCCCAAAATAAAGCATCCATGCATAATATTAAATATAATTCGTACCTGTGATTTGTTTTCATTCTGAAATTAATTGGTTTATTAAAGTCTCCCCATTTTTTTGTTATCCGTGCTGGTTCAATAAAACTGTCTCAGTCTGTTGACTTTACTTTTGTATTGTTTTGTCAGGATTATCTTTCAACATTACATTTTTGCATTTGCCTTTTCTTAGCACCTGGTGTGCAGACTACTACAATCATCTTGGATTCTTTTTATTTATTATACTGAAAGTAAATAATATAAACAAGTGAATTTGGTAATGAACATGTTTGTTTTAGACATTTGTATCCTATTTTGAACAACAAATATTTTGCAATGAAAAATTGTATTTTTTAGATTTGACATTAAACCTTGTATTGTACAAGAACATTTCTGATTATGTCATGCTGTCAGGCTGGTTCACTTACTATATTGCATAATTAAAGGCAATAAAATGTTGAATTTCATTGTTTCCTTTGTCTTTTAAAGGCCGACCACAACTCAAGTACGTTCTCGTGTGAAATATGGTGCTGTTAGTCCTTTTCACGTGACCAATTTTGTTAGGACAATTTATGAAAGAAGAAATGTCATTTTAGAATCATTTCATACCCAAAACTTAATAAACAGAGAGGTTCCAAACTAATGTGAATTTGCATATCTGTCTGGCAGTGTGAAATAACAAACTTTTCTGACTAATGCTGGCTAAAATATTCGTGGCATTCTTAAGATAGTCTGACTAATTCCCTTGATGTCAACGACTGGTTCAAACTGCCAATTCCTTTTCCCTCCCACAGTCGTTGTGCCACTCTTTTCTGCAGCTCATTTACTTCAGTAAACAATAACGTGTTTTGCAGCTTAAGCTGCAAGCAAGTTTGCAACATTTGCTGTCCAACAGGGACATTCTTGCATTACATACCTAAACTGAGTGGCAGAAATTGTATAAGTAGGTTTACTCACACAAGTTTTTTGATGAGATAAGAGTATCGTCACTGAAAAATGAAGGTGCAGGACATGAAAGGGTTAAAGAAATACACACAAGTCTTAATGCCATTATTCTAAGAGATGTCTGTCATCTTACAAGAGACTATTTTGAATGAATAAACATGCATGAAAACACAAAAATGATAATACAACAGGCAGTGGCAAGGTCAACCACTCCAACATGTCGGTTACAATAATTACATTGTGATAAGTTGGTGCTCTAATGATCACGACAAGCCAAGACGCTTTATCTCCAGAGTTCATCCATATCAATCACAAAGAGGAAGTACTGTCACACAGAGTTTATCAAGTGTGAAGAGACGCCTTCAGTAGACAGGACGAGGTCAGCATAACCCTTTCAGGCCTTTAGAATAATCTCCTTTACACGCTATCCTTACCCTGCAGGGGATTTTGGAGCACAAAGTGCAGGTGTACCAAAAGAAGACCAAGCTACCTTTCTAATACGCAGTTTAGGATTTGAAAAAAAAAGTGAGCGGCACTTTGAACACATGCAAGCCTTGCAGCAGCAGGAGAAAGCATGTGCCTGAACAGAATTTTACACTGAGTTTAAAATAAACTTAATTCTAAATGTGGTTGTTCATCCTCTTACTGCTCCACAGTGTGGGACACCTCTGAGCTTATGCCAAAGTTTACTGACTCTGATCTCCTGTAAAACTGCGATACAAAACGGGTATGTTGTAATCATAAGAAACCAATAAAACCAGGGTAAAAAATAAGTACATTCTAATCTATTTTATGTATCGGGACAGAGGATAATGAAAAATCCTTTGATAGGATTTAAGAACATAGCCTACTACCCTGTCAATATTTACTTAACATTAACTAAGCCAAAATGTGGAAGCTATATATATACACATATATATACACACTCAGAACACCCTTACAGCTATTAAAGAAGTTGAGAGGTTAAATGGCAGCCACAGGACCTCGACACCTTGCACCGCCATGAACTCCTCGGTATACTGAAGTCAAATGTGAGGCCATCTATCTCACAGTTAAAGCATGGCTGAAATTGGATCATGCAAGAGGACAATGAACACAAGCAAAGCAGCAAATCTACATGGCTGAAAGAGCAAAGAATGAAGATGTTGCGATAGCCCTCACAAAGACCCGACCTGAACCTGATCGAAATGCTGCGGTTGGAACTTAAGAGAGGTGTGCATAAACAAGTGTTTGTGGAACTCAATTAACTGAAGTGATTCTGTAAAGAAAGCTGGGTCAGCAACCCTCCACAAGGATTTGAGAGTCATGTAACATCATTCAGAAAATGATAACTTCTAAAGGTGTCTCTATAAGCTACTGAATCCTGGGGTGTACTTAGTTTTTCACATATGCTACTCCATTGTTACTTGTTTTTTGTTGAATAAATAATGTCATTGCTGTTGTCCATCTGAGGTAGTATTTGCCTCATCTGATACGGGTCAGATTATCTCTTTATGTTTGTATGAAACCTTAGAACTGAAAGAAGATCCGGATACCAGGAGGCCATGGCGTGAAATATACAGCTCGCTTTGATGGAACAACTCCGACATCTTACTTTACACACTTGCCAATGGTGCAATGTGCATCACCATTTCGACAATTTCTGAATTGTTTATCCTTGAGTTAGTCTATGATTATGAACCTTCAGGCGCTGCCGAAAAAAAATACACACTTTAAATAATTTACCAATGAATCAACTAAAAGTGGAAATATGTCTGCACACTTCAAGCATTCTTACATTCTCTTCAATCAAATATAATATCGGTCGAGTCGAGCACTTCAGGACAGTCTTATGTTCGTTCAAATGTTGAATCTGCGGCGTAAACATGATGACTGGAAACACTTTGCACAAGTTGTCTAATAATTCTCCCACAGCGTCAATCTACCTTGCTACTACAGTTTTTGTCGTAGTGCAGCCCTCACTTTCTCCACTTGCGTGGATTGGTGAAGAATTTATCGGATTAAAATCTGATTGGTTGACTCTTCCTCGCCAAGTACGACGTCAGACTCGTTGCGTCAACGTTATGTTTCTCTCCCCTCGACTCGATCAGCAGTGCTTTGGGATGCTGAAGCAAAGCAGAAGCGTTGTCACCGGTGCCACGGGTGTGAGTGGGATGGCGACATGGAGTGAGGTATGTGCAACGATGATGGTTATTCTCTTTTCCATCCGACATGACGACTGCAGTGCAGGCTGAACTTCTTTTGTCCTGCGGAATGCAGCTTGTGGGGATGGCTCTACTTTTCTTTTTTTTCTTTTTTTAATTTCTGCAGTGTGGGAGATTCGTCCATTCTGACGTGACGTGTCCTTGCTGGTTTGTGTGCGCTCATCCGAAGGATTGCTCGGGTGTCCCCTCCATTGTGGAGCTTTGATTTCTGCTTAAGTGCATTAGGGTTGCACCCATCTAGGTCTACAGAATGCGAGTACTTAGGCGCAGTCCCCGCTGAGCGCACAGGGATCTGCGTCCTGTTTGGCAGAGCTGTAACCTCTGCACTCTCCCTTAGAAATACGTAGATGGTCCAGCTGGGCGATGATGATGGGAGGTGCGCGGGGTTGAATACCAAACTTTGAACAGTTGAGGCTATTTATACATTTTGATGCCATGTTTTCCTTTTTCTTTTGAACAGAATGAATTAATTAGCCTAACCGTTAGTTACACTCTTGAACTGATTTGTGAAAGACAAAGCCATTCTAGTTGACAACATGCAGGTGGTGTTCACGCACTGGCATGTAAATACTGTAAACACTATTACTCTCAATACTTGTGACTTTAATCATCTTCTATAAAAGTTATTAGAGGACTATTTTATATTTTTGATATAATATTTGCTAAACATTGTTACACGGTTTATCGATATGATTCCAGCCATTATTAAATCAAATCTAAATGTAATTGTATTACTTGTGCAAATACTTAGATGAAAGCTCTAAAAGTTTAAAACAAAGAATTGAAAAGCTTTTCTGGACAGCTTTTTAGATCATTCAATGTCTGGATGCAGATCCAATCCTGTCTCTCATTCAGCCACATCACATTTTGTCTTGTTTTTTTCTTCTTGTTTTTTTTTTTTTTTACATGTCTGTCCATTCATGTTGGTAGCATCCTTTGCCAGAGTGTCTGTGCGTCTAGAAGCATCTTCTCACTGCTGAGCTTTACGCCACTCATAATTACATGTGTGTGCCTGTGTGTGCTTACTGTGACTACGATCACTAATCACCTTTCTGCAAGATATAGTGCAGGGTGTTTAAAGCCTTAATCCCTGTTTTAAAGCACTGTATCTTTGCTTAGTCAGTGTTGCTTCCCCTGTTGCACTGGGCTTACGAGCGGCATTAATTGAGAGGTTGCCAGTGTATTTAATCATTTTACATTTTTTCTTTCAACTGTAGTTGTGTAAATGTGTACATCAGTTTTCTTTTTTTTAAATCCTATATGTAAAACACATTTGAATAGTAGATTAGCCAGTTTGGCTTGCATATTTGTGTAAACTGTTCTATTCTTAGCACGATGGTACACAGTATATTCTGTCCATGGAGGGCAATGATATCAACTCTATGAGGTTGAAACAACAGTGCAGTGTTGACCTGTTCAAAACAGCCTGGACAGGTCTGGGTCTCTCAAGTGCACAGCCTTTTTTTTTTTTCCTCATTTGATTTCTGCCAGCTCCTTCTCTTTAAAAAAATATTTTTACCAAGATATGCAAAACATCTCCCGACCTATTTGGGAATGGCTGAAGGCTACTCTGTAACAACACACTGAATTTCCATTGTTCAGTTGTACAACAAATAATCACTGTGCTGCTCCATCAGTGGCAGCTCAATTTTATATAACACAACACAAATTATTGAAACTAAATTATTTTTATCTGTTTTCATGAATCCATAATAAAACAGCTCTGAAACACTTTGAAATAAGAATGCAATTTTATTCTGATCCAACTTATTTGGATACTTATAGTTACAGTTTCGAATCTGCCAGTACAGAGGGTACTGACCCAATACTTTGGCTTCTGTCGAGACAAGATGAATTGTTGAGTTCAGCTCCTCAGAATCTGACAGCTCTGTTGAAATATCATGTAAATATAGAATATTTTCAGTGTGAAAACTCTGAAGAACTGCTCTTCAAAGTAATAATTAGCATGTTATCTCTCAGGCGTCATCATGATACTGACTGTTGTGCTACTGGGAAATGTTTCTGCCTTGCTACTCCTTTGTTTAAGTTAAAAGTTTATTTACTAGACCCAAGGCGTGAATAGGAGTTTTTATGGTTGTTTGTCTCTGTGTTGACATTGACCCTGTGATGGACTGGTGACCTGTTCAGGGTGTGCTTTATCTCTCAACTGATGGCAGTATTGACATTGTGTTGATTATGCAGAAAGTATAAAAATTAGAAAAGCTCTTCGCATTTTGTAAAATTTTCAGGTAAACTGGATAGACAACCCTCTTTTCCCCTTTGTAATGGTTACATCTTGCTCACATCTGGTCGGTCCTCTTTTTGTATGAAGGTCCATCTTGAATTCTTTCTAGCATAGTGGATAAGTTATAATAAAAAACACCATTTCACTGTTTATCCAGCGTGTTAAAAAGTGATGCTAAAGGATAATTCCTCCGATATTTTATTGATTTGTGGCACCAGGGTTCCAGACGAAATAGCTGCTTACTGAGTTTTTACTGTTGCTTTTCTAGCATAGGTAAAATACCCCAAAACTAAAAGAAAGATAGATGAAACTGTGCTCATCAACCAACCTTGTGGAACAGTGTAAAGGCCTGGCAGGCAAGAAGTATATGTACTTGATTTGGTTTCTTACTGGATGTTAATTAAAATCTTTATCGCAAACGTTTTGCGCCTAACATTGAGAAGCTTTCCCTCCTTGGAAAACAACCAAACACCCACCTTCCAATTCCTATTCCTTTTTAGTTGAATAAACAGCTGATGTGTCTCAA
Organism: Odontesthes bonariensis; assembly: GCF_027942865.1. Taxonomy (NCBI): domain Eukaryota; kingdom Metazoa; phylum Chordata; class Actinopteri; order Atheriniformes; family Atherinopsidae; genus Odontesthes; species Odontesthes bonariensis. The sequence goes on along the minus strand of NC_134517.1, from coordinate 22,295,668 downwards.
AAATACACTACACTGTCTAAATGAATTGGATTTGAACCATAACTGTGAAATAATGACATATTACACAATGTGCGAGTCAATTCTGATAGAAACATTTCTGTGATCTTTTCACAGATTACCCTTTTTTGCACACAGATGGAACTAACTGCTTTATTTGGATTTGATTTACACCATAATGTCCTCTTGGCCAGTGACTGGTTGCCTTTCTTCACTGTGTTTGCACAGCCATTTGCATTTCAGAATGTTGTCAGTGTGTGTCTGCATCCAAGCATGTTCCCATCTTTTGTCATTCTGATCGTCTTATACACCTACTGTAATTACTTTCTGTTTCACTTTGGAGCAGCCATTAGTGACTCTTCTCATTGATGAGACTTTTCTCACTTATGAGAATGAATTAATACATTACAACTTGGAGAGCAGTTCTGTATAATTTCTGTTGATTACATTTTCCCTTTAATGGCCCTTGCTCTCTGCTATGATTGCTTGTAGTCCTGCTGAAAAATGTTTGCAGGATAATAGACACTGCATGTTTGTCTCCTGCTTTTTAATGAATCTCATCAATTTTGAATTAGTTTGACATCAGAATTGAATCTGAATACAATCTTAAGTTATTGTATTCTAAAATAAGTTAGTGAAATTTTGGCTTGTCTACTGACATTTGTAATGTGTTCAACCAATATTTGCAGTATGATTGTGTATAGTATTTCTATGTTTGTCATTTTCCATCAGTATTCTATCTATTTCATGGGTAGAAATCACTTTAGAAATGTGTTGTACTGGGCAGTATTGAGAAAAAAAAAATCTAGTCTATGACTGGGAGCGAGCTACCTTATTAGAGGAATGAGTTTGAAATGGGGCCCCTTGTAGTGTGATTTGATTTCCCCTGTGACAAAAAGACCAAAGCATTTTTATTGCTGTGACAAAAAGGCCCACGGATGAGTTCTTCAAAGGCCATGACCTTCAAGTGACAAAGAAGAAAAGTTTAAAAAACAGCTTTGGCAGCTCTTTAATAGCTCTGTGTTGTGCCATAGAGGCTTATCCTGTTTTGATAGTGGCCATGCAGTAAGAAACTAGAAACAGTCTACCATAACTGAGCTCTCTTGTAATCCTTTAACATCTGTGCACTCCGCCTGGGACAGTCCGCCTGGGACAGTCCGCCTCAGCCAGACGAGCAACTTAATAGTCTTTAACAGTCTCTGAAATCTATGCAAATCTGATTTTATTTCCCCTCATGCTTCCACAGGTCTGAATTCCTTAAAAAAAAATAGCTCATACGACTTCAGGAAACAAAATTGTTTGTGGTTGGGGGAAAGAAAGGAGTCCATGCAAAATCTAAGCCAAAATAGTTAACCTTTGTGAGCAACCTGCCATCCTTAGCGATCTGTGATTATTGAATGAACAATGGGATGTATTCTGAATTCTCTTTTTCCAGGGCCCTCAAACAGGCCCCAAAATTAGATTATAAAATGTTGATTATACTTTAACACACTGAAATAAATTTTCTCACTCTTTTAAAAAGTAATGAGCTTTTTTTATGCTATATTCAAACCACAAGATAATGTGTTTTTGCTTGTAAATCAAATATTATTCACTGACCTTTGTGGGTCATTGTCTAAACTGTAGTTACAATTAAAAGTGTTTGACTCTTTCCTCAATCAAGATTGCCTGCGGTAGGAATTAATGTTTCACATGTCTCCAGTCCTCCTGCATTCAGATTAGCTTTAGAGAAGCCATCTGTCAAGGGTTTACAGCTAAACTGTGAAAATCACAAGTGCTTCAACTGTCTATGTGCCAGCCATCAAATTGTTATCATAGGATTTTAACTTGATTGATTGACAGTTCATATCAAGCACACTGCACAATTCGTGATTGGTCAATTACAAGACAAAGTAATAGAGTCTAATGGATCACACAGACAGACTAAAATGAACAAAAGCACAAGGTTGACAGCAAAGTAAATGGTCTTAGAAAAGCAGTCATGTTGTAGTTCACTGGCAGATAATGCAAAAAAATAAATATATCAATTTTTGGAGACCCTTAAAGGTGGGGTAGGGGATCTTTTTCTGGAACATTTTTTTACATATTGCTTGAAATACTCTTCACACCCCCATTGCAACCAGTTAATTAAAAGTTTTGACACAAATATGAAAAGTTTTAGTGGCCTCTAGAACGTACAATCTAGGAAAAACAGTATCCAATCATTGTGAACGGACTGTTCATTCATTTATTTTTGTCAAGTAATAATTCAATGCCATTTTATCTGAAAGCCAGACACAACAGCTAGTGTGTGCATTTACACAGCGACAAATGTAGTAGCATTAGGTTTGCTGAGTTTAGACCTACAAGTAAACAACATGGAATGATCTTGCCCTCCCTATATCACTAAATGATTATTTTTCAACGACTGTACAAGATGCATGAAGCCACGCTAACCGAGCCTGTAGCTGCCTGTAGCTGCCTGTAGCTGCCTGTAGCTGCCTGTAGCTGCCTGTAGCTGCCTGTAGCTGCCTGTAGCTGCCTCCTGTAGCTGCCTCCTGTAGCTGCCTGTAGCTGCCTGTAGCTGCCTGTAGCTGCCTGTAGCTGCCTCCTGTAGCTGCCTGTAGCTGCCTACTGTAGCTGCCGACTGGGCGCTCGCTCGTCAAGTCACGAGACAGAATCGAAACTTAAAAAGCTCCGAGTTGGCATGGATCCGCTACTTGCCCGTCTGACCGCTGAATCGCTGGCTCTGGGTGACTCAGCGGTCAGACGGGCAAGTAGCGGTGGTTCTGCCATCACGATATCTATTACAAACTATATTACAACTCTAGAAGCTAACCGCATTCAATTTAGCCGTCGACAGCTAATGGAGAGGGGGTGTGTCTCTCAGGCTACCTGGCTCGGCTCAGAGCCCTTTACGACCTGCCGTGAAGCAGTAGTTCTCGGCTCTCGTGTGTCGCGAGACTTCCAGAGCTAAACAAAGCACGCGGCGCCACAGGCAAAGTTGCAAGCGCTGTTTCGGGCTAGGGCCACCAGATGGAGATGGAAATGTCACCGTTTTCATCTGAATGGGTCAGCCAAGCAAACTGATGATTGCCAAGCAATTTTATGACCATGAAAAAGTTGCATAGCATGTCTTTAAAGAAAGTGAGCTGTGTCTGCATTGGGTGCTCAAAGAAGAGCTGCTAGATACAGCTTGAGGTAAGGAATCGTGTAAGGAATTAAGGAAACCCAGCCATTCTGTCAAGCACTCAAGCTCTAGCAAAGTTTATTTAGTATATTTAGCTTTTGTTACAAAGATGTATTTTCATGTTAATTCAGTACATCAGTTCTCCGGATGTTCCACAAAAAATGTGCTGATGGAGCCTAGCCAGTCTAATGAAGACCACTGCAATATACCAATATCAGCGCTAATTATCAGGGTTGCAAACTAGCAGATAATGTAATTGACTAAAACCAGTGATACAGCTTATCTGTTGTGATATGCCAGGCTGTATCCTGAAAGTGACTGTAATTCTCACATGTTAAAGCTGCCGTCGGCAGGTTTTCAAAATTGCGAGTCTAAAGTCGGAAAATTCGAACTGATACAACTTTCAGGTCCCTCCCCCAACCTCTAACAAGCTCCGAATCGCCCCCCAAACCCCTCCCCCTCTGTGGACGAGGTTGTGCACGTGAGTTCACACCAGTGTGAGCGCACACAAGCTGGGGCAGACTCACGCTCAGCAGCGTGTGCACAAGCTGTGATTGACAGGTAGGATTCCTCCACCCTAACGTGATTGGTTAAAAACAGCCGGGAGCGCTCGATTTTTGCAAGCATGATTACAGGCTTCAGAGGGAGCTACAGATTTCGTTATTTTTCCTAAACAGCCTATTTAATATTCTACTTCCAGAATCCCATGACAGTTCAAGCTAATATGACTAAAAAAAAGTTGCCGACCGCAGCTTTAAGCTGTTGAAAATATCTGTGCTGTACTTTTATCTCTGATCAAAAAAGTCTTTTTATTTGGCCTCATTAAACTCTTGATTTCCTGGAGATTGAATGTCACGTATTCCTGCACTCCTCCTACAGTATTAGTAACCTTATGACAGAAATCAATATCTATGTTTACATGCACAGCATTATTCTTACTAACGACCTTATTCTAGAGAAGACAACTCGATCTGTGACTGCAGTGGTTGCAGATTATGAATTTCTTTTGGGATACTCAATTCATATTATTATGTTTGCAACCATCCAAAGCCTTTGTTAAATCATATCCCTCAAAACACAGAGCTTTACTCAGGTTTCTCTCTCACATGCATCCTGTTTTGTTGCAAGATGACATAAAACTCTTGTTGAAGGCAACGCTGCAATGATGATCAATGAGTTGCTTCATTATGCAACTAAGATCTTCACTGTCCACATAGCTCAATTTGATTTTTGTGAGTATGGTGAGAGGGTATTAGAAAATGCTGTTTACGTGTGTATGACGTGGGATAGGCTCTAGACCCTCTCGACCCTGAATTGGATTAAGCAGGTGTAGAAAATGGATGGATGGATCAATAAAGTCTAATTGAATTGAATCTTACTAATGTGAGGGCTTGCAGTAACCCAAAATAAAGTCAAAGAAATATTCTCGCTCCACTAACACCCAAAACCTTCTCAGAGCTGCAACATTTAAGACGTGCCTTTTCTCTCTTTCTCTTTACTCCCTCTTGTACTTTGAAATGGAAACTTTGTATAAAAATGCAATTCCTGTCACGCAGGTCATTGTATCCGCACATTTTAGCCACTACATTTAAACGGTGCCTGTCAACTTTGTCCTCAGGGCATTTTTAAACACAGAGACAAATTATGCGCCAGAGCAAACCATGAGTAATATGATTAAATTCATCTAAAAAAATGTAGAAACCACAAGATTTCACAATAAATACGGCTAGATATGAAATTTAAATTAACGCCTGGAATCAGACTTATTTTTTAGAGAGATACAAAAGTACAATGTGTCTACCAATGACAAGATGAACCTGACCACAGTTCAGTATCACAGGGTGATAGTGTGACGCACCACCAAAGGGGAACAACAAGATCACATACTTTGACAGTGTCACAGTAGTTGTGACCATTCTAGAAAGTTTGGCTCACCTTTATGTCATTGTTCAAATCAGCGTAAGGTGTAAAGTGCTGCCTCTGTCTGGGCAAGTTGAAAATGTTCAACCTGAGTGAAATTGCCCAGACTGCACCCTTGGATGCCAGTGTAAAACTTTTTTTCAAATATCAGGCACTATAATGCAATTTCTGTGTGTGTTCCGGGAGGGCGTTCACTTGCATGGTTCCATCATACATACCAGCCAATTAATTCGGCCAGTCACAGGGAGCGAGTCGCACTCAAGGTCAATATGGCTAATGGTCTGAGCAATTCTATCGTATCTTTAAGGGATTTTCCTGTCAAACTAGCCAGGATAAATCTGAACATGAAATAAGTTTCTACCTAAAGCAGGAAATCATATAAATCACAGGATATTCACGAAGTTGGTATGAACAGAAAAGCTGGCTAGCGGGCTGTGTTCCACCCTGATGGTGGGATGGCAGACACCACCGCCTGGAAAACTACAGGAGTTATCCACATCCTCCATCTGTCTGAAGAGATGATGAAACACGATTTGTCCAAGATCCATATGGACAGTTGTTTGAAACTTTCAGTGTTTCGCTGGGTGAACATTGCCACCCAGTTGGATGAAATATACAGGCCAGCAGTTTGCCATCACAGTGATGAGTGGAACAAATACTGAGACATCCAGCACGCCTTAGCAACTGTGTTAAGTCTTTATAGTGTTTGAGTTAGGATTTGCGAGACAAAGTTGAAAGTGAGGGCTCTAGCTACCCTGGCATATTTCATGACTCGATCGACTCGTTAGCATGTTGGATGAGGTATTTGAGAAGCACCTGCAAACTGCTACTGTTTTCATGAGCACAAGCCTCAGCAGAGCATGTCATCGGCCATCAGGGTCATGTAATGGAACAGGTTAAGTCTGCTAAGTTTGTGGTCCAAGCTAACGAGACCACTGACATTTCAACACAGATCCAGATGGTGCTTGTGGTGAGATATTCTAACGTGCAGCGTGCTGTGCAAGAAAACGTTTTTTTAGCTTTCGCCTGTTGTGGATGCAACATCTAATTAGATTGCCAGTGTACTTTTGGAAAGACTTGGAAAGACTTTTTTCTCATGGTGACAAGGAGTAACTCACAGGGCAAGAATATGATGGAGCCACTGTGTAGAGAGCAGAGCAGGCTCATGTGCAGCAAAAGCTGCGTCAGCATTTAAGAAATGTCCGTTGTTGCATCGTACATCAGCTGAAACTGATTATGCAGCATGCTACTTCTTACATCCCAGCAATGAGTGTTTACTTTTCTGATCTGGGTGGCATTTTGACTTTTTTTACCCAGTCACCCAAATGCACCAGAATTTTTGACCACATTGTTGCACAAAGGTCATCAAGAGCTTCAACCACAAGATGAAACTTTAACAGCAGAACCATCAACACAGTGTATGAGAATCTAGATGATCTCATACAATGTTTTGAAACCATCAGGGCATCTGAATCTTTTGACAGCATTACACTGAGGGAGGTGTCTGGCTTTCTGAGAATGTTGCAGGACGATGACTTCCAGTTTTTTCATTTAAATCATGCCTCATATGCTCTAACAGCAGCTGCAGAAGAATTATACTGATGCATGCATCAAACATAACCTCCAGAGCTTCACAAGCTGTGTGCTGGCAGTAAGGTAAGATCAGATATTGTCCTTGTCATGATAAATTACAGTATATGTATGAAATAGAGCTATACAAGTGTTTGTAAGAAGCATTTTCCGAAGAGTTCTTCATTCTATCAGACTCTGATAATTTGATGCACTGATAGACATTGTTGGTCTGCCCTCAGGGATTCATCTCAACAGCAGCAGCAAGAAGCGACAGGAACCACCAGACCAAGGGGGCCTTGAGCAAAGACGAAAAGCAGAGGCTATGTAAAGAGGTCTGTGACTGACTCAAGCCAGAGAAAGGTTCTTCTTCACTGACTACCTTGAGTGAGTGCCACACTGCTACAAGTAGACACGTTTGAGCAGCGTTGTCATAGATTTCCCATCGAGGCGCTGAATTCCTCTGAGATGGCATATCCCATTCTGAACAAGGCAAAGCTCAAGATAGAATTATTTATTGTATATAAGAATCTTGAATTCAAGGGCTGCTGTGGTAAACCGTCACTGTGTTAGGTTCTAATAAGGAGGCTGTGGCTCTTTTGAACATCCTCATAAGCACTCCCATTGCCACAGCTGGAGCTTAGAGGGGCTTTCTCAACATTAAAGAGACTCAAGACGTTCCCGTCGAATACAATGGGCCGGGAACGTCTGAATGCACTGGCTATGCTTTCCATGGAGAGGGACATGCCTGACTTCAATGAGACGGTGACTGATCCGTGTGCTGCTTTGAAAGGGAGACAAGCAAAGTTTCAATACATTTTTATTGTGTTTATGTACACTGTTCTTCTTGCATATAATGTATATTATTTTGTGTACAATCAAGACCTGTAAATGCTGTTAATAAAATTCTTGTAATTAATTATATTTCCTCTCCTGTCTTTTTTAAGCATTTATCTCTCCATGTCTAAAGGAATTTGAAGGAAAACTGATTGTTATTCTAATTATAACCATGTTGATAACCAAAATAATCTTATTTATGACGCCATAGGGCATAGGATATATGGTTTAAGGAGCTAAAGGGAAATCAGACAGAGGAAAACTGGTAAGTGAGTCTATTGCTCAAGATTAAAAACCTTGGCTTGAAGAATATCGAAACCCAGGATCAAATGGAAGAGTCTGAGAGAGAGGGAGAGTATGGCTTTCTTTTACTGTTAGCTTAAGGCAACTCTTTGTAAACAAAATATATTTTCAAAACTAGAAATAGCATTGCAGCTGTTGTGGAACCTGATTGCCTGACCAGCCTATGGACAGAAAAAAAAAGCCATTTCAGCAGCAATGTGACTTACTGTCGGCAGCAAAAGAAAAAAAAACTTTGAATTAGAGGCATGTATCTAAGATCACTTGTGAAAATTAGTTTCAAAGCTGTTTGGCAGGGATGCAAAAAAAGTACAAAGATCTTTGTAAATTCCCAAATATTCTGGCAGAGATGGGTTAAATCCTTTTAGTTCTGTGTGGGGTGAAGCTTCAATGGAGCAAGACTGTGCATCCTGTGGGCCCCCAATCAAGATGGTTCATAGTTCAAACCCAAACTGAAACCTTTCTGTCTAGAGTTTTGTATTAAATGAGTGCGTTGATGCTTTTTGTCCAGTATGCCATTGAAAATGGCTATCAGTATGAGCATGCTTGATTTTCGGTCTCTCTTTGTTAATCTTGTAATGCGATAGCAACCTGTTTAGAGGGCCGTGTCTTGTCCCGTGACAGTTGGGATAGGCTCCAGCCACCATGAACCTAGACAGGATAAAGAGATACATAGTTAACAGATGGATGTATTTTAGTTTAGTGTTTTGTTTTGATCGGCTCTTGCTGCTGTGTGTTTCTGAGAATAAGGAGAAGTAGGGGTGAAAGGTTTGATTGACTATTGATTTCAATTAAACAGCATACATCATATGATGCTCCTGTGGACCTTTACACTGAGCTCAATCTGTTTGAAGGGAAAATTTTGCTCTATAGGAGATTACCTCAGTCACAGCACTCGGTATTGAACAGCTACTATGGAAATCAGTGGGCAGAAGGCAAGTAAAGATTTTATAGGGAACGTATTTGAGAGATGTAGTGATAGTAGCCCTAGAATAGCTGTATAATATACTGTTTTCGAGGTGCCACTATGGGCACATGTTTGCCTCGTTCATCTATGATCTCCATCGTCAGAGGTAATATCGTGAAATCCAAACTGTGTTAACCTGCCACAACTTCCTCATAGCCATGCTCTAATCCGTTAGGTTATGGAGTTAGACTGTGTGATACAATTCATCATACAATATCCTTTCTGTCACCTTGATGCGTTTTATAAGAAAATGAAAGTTCAGTGAAAGAAATGCACTGAAACTTAGTCCATCATTTAAATACATAAATATCGATTTCAAATTAAGTTAAAAGCAGCTGGTGACAGAATGTCTTCAAAGGTGACAATTGGATAAAGCTCATTACAGTGATTACTGATCTAGAATTGATTACTGTTCATTTTATGGTGTGATGCCATTTATCTTCATTTAAGGCTGATTTGTAATTGCACATTTAGACAGTTAGAAGTAGTGAAGCCGAAGTAAAGCTGGATAAACGTGGTTCTTCGAGCATAATGTTTTTTGTGTTTCAGGTAATCCTTACTTGGGAGCTTGCCCTCACTAATGGTGTCTGGCAGAGACAGGTTAAAAGACAAAGGTTAATCACTCTATAACTAAGTGCTCAAAGACCCAAATCCCTCCTGCAGCTTTTGTATTGTAGAAGAGTACCTGCAATTTCTTACTTTCCCCCGTAATTGCTTTGTTGAAAGGCAATGTTTCAGGACAGAGTACAGATAAGGGATATGATGTTTTGTTTGTAATGACCTCAGCTTTTCAGGCTTTTGCTGTCTGGAATGCAAAATCATTTCTAATATTCATTTTGTAATTTATCAAACAAGGGCTGTAAATATTGATACTAATTATAGACTGACTGATGTTCCTTTTTATTCTTCAGTCAATAATAAAGCTGCATTATACATCACAAATAATGACTTAAATCCTAATGAGATTTTTAAAAACGTGTTTGTTTTGCCAGAGAAAAGGAAAAAATAATCTACCTGTATTCTAATTTGTGAAATATAAACCGATTCTGAAAAGTGTCTTTTCAATTTGTAGATTTATCAGTCATTAATCAGCATACTGGTACAGTTATATTTGGAAATAAGCCTCCATCTTTTGCTTTCTCTTATATCTGAATATAAACCACATATACAAAGATCTGAGAGCAGCATTGGGAAAATGCCTTTGAGGTATAGCTGTATTTCATTTTTGGAACGAGGAGTGTCCGTTCTCAATTCTCCACTGGCCTCTATCCTATCTCCCAGTTTCATTGTGGTTGGCCTTGAAGAAGGCCAGAACACAAGCTTTGATCATTCTGTTTCAGCATCTTTTTAATATCTGTTTGTTTTGAAGCTAAGAAACACAGATTAAATAAAATATGAGGCACAATCAGACAGATTTTGATGCTGAAAAAGTGCCAGAAAAGGGTGTTGAATCTCTTTATACTTGCTATTTTCCACTTGCACACATAGATATTTCACACTAGATATGAAAAAAATGCACAATGTTACCTGAGAGTGTATTAAGATTTGACAAGATGGATGCTTTCATGAATATATTTTCTGCTGCCTCTTGCATATTTTCTACTCTGTAAAGTGCTTCATTGCTGAGTAACAGTTAAACCACCAAGACATTATTACAGACAGTAACTATGATTAATCTACTTCTGCAATTATTCTGCAGTTCAATTTCACTCACAACTGACTGCCGGTGCCAGTTATTCAAGTTCAAGTCTTTTATTGTCAGATGCACAGAACAACAGAGTCGGACTGAAATTCTTAGGACAGGACACCGTACAGCAACTACCATAACAAGACATAACATGCCGTAACATGACATCTGCATAATGAGAGTTTTCTGGATGATACATGTTACAGACATCATGAACATATAAAAACTGGTTAATGATCGACACGGTGACACAGAGGCAAAACTCAAATAACAGTAAAAGTATGTAAGTGAAGTTGGTCGATGTCAGATTGGATCTGCTGTGTTGTCTGACCCCACCTACCCTAAACCTAATCCACCTATTTAAGAATTGTAAAGACAGATTTCAGTTCTAAATAGGTCAGCAAACACATGACTATGATAAAAGTTAAGGATGGTGTGAAGTAGATGGGGGCAGCAGTTTTTGGTTAAGAATGAATCAGCAGAGAGATTCCTCTTGGCAGGTATGATTAAACTAGACAAAGCCCTGAGGGACTGGGCCTGGACGAATTGGGGCTTTCTTTTGAACACATAGACCCTTTTGTGGAAACTTGACCTATCAAAATAAATGGTCATCCTTCATTGGAGGATTGTTCTTTAGTTTTATGGGTTTTGGCTGTAGCAGATGGGAGGGTGAGTTGGAAAGGATTTACGTAACAACACAGGAATTTATGGACTAAGTGTGATATTTCGCTCACAATTCCCTAAAGTAAAGGAAGTTGTGTCTACACAAATGAGGCAAGTCAGTTTGCTGACAAGAAACAATGCAAGGAATAATTTCAGTAGCAGGAAAACCATTGTGGGTGACTTGAATTAGCTTGGCTGTAGAGGAGTTTTCTTACAGAATCTTATATAGTTACATCTCAAAGTAAACTACTGACAAAAATTACAATGGGTTCATTGAAAAATAACAATAATCTTGTTCAATCATTGACATACATAACTAACTGGGAAACAAACTGTCCAGTCGGTCGTAAATTACCCTATTTAAATTAGCAGTAATGATCAGTCCTTGGTTTACATTAACACCAGCTCTGATAAAGCAGTGATGCAGGTTCCTGCTCATAAATAACCAGGATCGATCTCCATTTAGAAAAAAAACAAATCACACATACATATAAGAGCAGAGAGAATATAGTAAACACTAGTTCTGAGGAGAGACTTTGCAGTAGAAGTGATATCTACACCTTTTCAATGCGTTTTAGACCAGATTCAAGCCAGTGCCTGAGAAACATCGACTGAACCGACCCTAAAGGTATGAATAGGGCTGTGAACCTACAGAGACTCAATCAGTTTGCACATGTGGATGTGGAAACCAATTTCCCTGCCTGAGAGTTGAGGGCCGAGTTTAGTAGATAGCGCATCCAGTTCTGTAAAGCACCTTATGTTCCTTGCAAAGCTGAAGCCCATTGGAAAAAACAGCTCCCGAACAGCAGTTTACAACAAATGGACAAAATCCTAAAGTAATTTAGAAATACAAGAGTCCATATAATGAAGTATACAAGAGGATAGAGAGCCTTGTCATTGTCATTGACTGTATTGAGAAAAGATCCAGACTCTGACCTCAGCTTGAACGTGGAAATAAGCAATGTAATTTGCTGCACACAGCACACAGTCTAGTTTTCGCTTTTCCCAGAGGGACATCCATCATTGTTTTGATGTAAATAGAGTACAACACATCTAGCTGTTACATTAACACATTTTCCTTTTTTTTTTTTTTCAACCAATTAATAATGGAAGTGAGAAGCAAATTCTGAAGATTCATATTATTGAATAATTTCAGGAATTATTCCTATATAATTTAGAATGTCAGCTAAATATTATATGATAGTGCACGCATTTTGTTTTAGACCTTTGAACGGCTCCACTCCGGCTCGTTTATTTCCAACCACCTCTGTACAAGAAACGAGAGAAGGACCACCTATTAGCTGAGGCCTTTTTTTTTTTTTTTACTCTCCCCAATCCCAATCCTTACTTTTAACTACTTTTTGAAGTGGCTGTCAGTATATACTCTGGAATTTAGAATATGCTTGTTTCTTACAATGATATGTAGCCTTATATTTGGTATATATATGTTTTCATTTATACTCATGTATATCCTGTGTAGACCTCTGTATGCTATGTTCAATGTAAATTTATCTTTTTAATTGCACCACAAGGAATGAATATTGTCTTTAGAAGAAAACCAATTCGTATAAAACCTAATGATAAGCAGTCATTCAAGAAGTAAATATTAGACTTAGAGTAGATTTTATTTGTCATTCAGCATTGGCGTCTGTATACCATACAACAGAATGAAATTACATTTAAGTGGCTCCAGAGTACAATAAAAATGACGCTTTAATTCTGAGGTTTTATGCATCTGGAAACAGTCAAATCTTCTGGGCAATTCCAGGTCTAAAAATATCAAATGTAACCTAGGAGAACTAAGAGGTGAAATATCCCACATATTCATATAACAAAAACTAAGCAAAATGCAGACACAGTCTGTGAAAAAATAAGTACACCCCATGATTTAACAGCTTTGTTGAAGCTTTCTACTGGAAGCTCCTCTGAACAAATCATAACTCTTCAATGTTTTGCTGTCATGAACTTTAGCATTCGAGCTGAATGTCTGAGATGTAGCACTGTTTTTTGTTTTTTTTCTGCTGTTTCTCTGAGAATTGCACAGTTTGACCTTGGAGTGAACTTGCTGGGATGTCCACTCCTGGGGAGATTGAAAAGTTTTCCACTTGCAAACAATTTTTCTCATTGTCGAATGATGGACTCCGAGTTGCTTAGAAATGTCACTATAGCTCTCCCCAGATTGATTGCTAATGTCTGTCCTCCTTGGCATTGTGTTAACACACACCCAAATTCTTCTGACAAATAAACTAACAAAATTCACATTGACACATATTTTATAGAGATGGTCACACCTGCTGATGATCTGAGTGCATGACCATATTATGCGCTTTATTCGTACGGAATCAGTAAGGCTGTACTTTTTATACCCGGCTTGTGCATTTTGGCTCAGTTTTTGTGAAATAAATAATGATAGGTTACATGTCACATCCAGGTTTAAATTTATTAGTCACATGTGTTTTTCTTGAGTAAAGTTTTCTTGTCCATCCATCATTACTCTTTGCTTTGTCAACCAGTTTGAAGCTAGATTTCCTTTCACAGGTGGAAAAGAAAAAGAAAAATGCACAGTGTTTCATAATTATCAGTTGAATTCATCCTCATAAATACACCATATGCCTGCTCTCTGAGTCACTAGAGAAACCTAAATTATCTGTGCTCAGTAGAAATATTTTTTTCCTGTTCCTGTGGGTAAGCTCAGATGTGCAGCCAAAGTAACAGATTTTTTTTTAAAATGGCTGCGTATTTTCAAGCACAAGGGGATGTTTCAGTTCTGCTTGTTGAACAACACAAAGCCATGTGTAGAAGCAGAGTGTGTTTTAAAGGAGTATAAAGTCATTTCATGTGGTTGTGCCTCACATGGTTGCAGTAAGATTCTAGGTCTTTATTCCTGCAGCACACATTGGCACAGAAGTGTATATGTTCTTTGGTCTTTTTTTATGCCACACAAACCAGCAGCATCGTCTTTTATTTCTGACAGAAAACCACATTTCTCTGAACCTGAAGTATTGGCATCTGATGAATGGTGGGCTGTTATGTTCTGCGTGTTATTCCTCTTGGCAATAGTTCCCTGCTGTGATGGATATACACTAGATTTTCTCCATTGAGTCAGTTACCCATCACATCTAGATTTTTAGATCCTTCATATTTTTTATCTGTCTATCTATTGATCTAACTTTCTGTAGATTATTTATATATATATATATATATATATATATATATACATATGTATGTGTGTGTATATAAAAAGAGGAAGATAAAGATGCGCTTCTAGAATGATGGGCCAATTTACCCCGATTAACTAACTTAAATTAAATCCAGTCCAATATCCCTGTTTGGTCGCGAGTATTTGATATTTTGAGGACTATTAAAGTTTAAAACTTCCAAACTGCCTGCAAACCCATTCGGACTGCCCAACAATAATATCACATTATTGATATTAGGGAGTTGAAATCTAAATGCTTATGATAATGGGTGGGCTGAGCGTAGTAGTTGCAAAGCAGAAGTAAATTTGTAGCCGTTTAAGCGAATGCTTGATTTGTGCTTCCTTATTTAGAGAGAAGAAGAACCTACAGTGTTTCCTGTGTAAGTGAGCAATACTGCTGTGAGCATATAACTGTGTGACGGTGTGTCTGCATTAGTCTGCAGTTAAACTCTCAAAGAGCTAGTTAGTGATGCTGTGCTTCATACAATTGCATCTAAAAACAGAAGTAGCTTATTGAATATTGAACCTCAAATATCCTTTCTAAGGTCCATTGGTATAATATAATATAATTGGTAGAAATTCAGTATATATTTTGTTGCTATGCTTTCTTCATTTGAAAAAAAACATCTATTCAACCATCTATTATAATGATCTAGCTATTTACAGAGGGTGGAGGTCCACTTGCTCGCATAGAGCCACGTTGTACCTTCAATAGCAGACAAACCAAACATTGGCTCTTGAGAGTCCTTAACTTCTTTTTTTTTTTTCTGTGGCTTCCATAATCTCTTATACACGCTTGAGATGGGAGGGTGAGGAAGTTGTTATTCAGTCGGTTATAATCTGCTTCTTTGCTGGAAGGTGTCACTACATTCCCCACTCTGCTCACTTAGCTGAAGGGCAAGCTTTAATTTGCCACTTTCTTTCAATCACAATTCCTTGTACATACACATAATTTGCCGATTTCTTTTTTATATTGCAGCGAGCTGAAGCTTGCATTCGGTATAAAGGCTATCAAGAAATTATGTCCTTTTGCACAATTTAATGTGAAAGTATTTTGGAGCAGCTGTTGGCTCTGCAAATTTACATTTATATTTTTTCTCTCTGATTCAGTGTCCTTGGTGCCTTTTACCACAGCCAGAAATGTGGCATTATGGTAATTTGCATTCTCTATTTGCACACCATTTAGCAGTCTGAGGCTCCAAGCCAAAATGGCTCGGTGGAAGCATGCATTATCACTGTGTATGCACTTTTGACTTAAAACTAGAGTTTCTACCATCCAGAGCCGGAGCAGAGGGTTTGCACATGTTGAATAGGAGTACAAAATCCATAAGATCCCGCGCTCTGACACTTTCAATGTAAGTTGAGAGTTTTTAGTGTCCAGTTGTGCCTTGATGTTTCAGGTGAAAGAACATAGAACCTTACAATGTCTGCCTCCACTCTTCATAATCTAAGGCTTCTGTGCCCACTGGTGTAACTACATCTTCTTCGGACTACGCAAGCTTTTTCTGTGACGGTATTGATGTATTTTACTGTGTGCATCCCAGAGAACTAAGATACTATTGATTTTCTTTGAATTATGTAGGTTGTTGTGTTTCTTGAAGATGGTGGAGGTGATATACTGACCATATAGCGGTTTAAAATCATATCTGTTACATGACAGCAAGTGTAATATTTTTACAGACTGTCATTGTGAATTAGTCTGAATAGTGGACATCAGTTATACTCTTGGCTCTGCGGGGGTGCCATGTGGACACATGGACAACTACTTGAAGAACATGTGTTTCTGGAGGCTGGAATTAGCCTCTCTGTCATGGTAGTTACAGCCATCTGCTTGTATAAAGAGAGGCATTAATAAAGAGCTCTTGAGAGCCATCATGACAAGGTCTCTGAGAGCCTCTTCATTTTTGCCTTGAACAAGTAAATGTGGAATGTTATGCGATTTAATTGCATTTATTACAAACTTTTGATTTTGTTTTGACAGTTCCATCATTGCAGTGCAAGGGAAAAAATTGTCCACCTTTCCATTCAAATACAGGTTCAGGATGAATCCAGTTATTTTTCAGATGTTCAGTTCATCTTTGTTGTTTTGAATACTAAGGCTCAATGTCAAATATGACGCACTACTTTGATATTTATATAAGATCACTTTCAATGTTCATCTGTACAATTTTAAACTATCATAACTAAGCTTGTGCACCCTGGAAAGATTTTCCTCCTAATAATACACCTGTCTTCTTTCAAACGCTTAAATGAATGTTTCATCTTGTCTTTTAGAGATTTTATCATTAAGCTTAAATTTCAGCATGCCACAGTATCTTGGTCTCTTTCACTTAATATAGCAACAGCACAGTGTTTGTCTCTCAAAGTCTTCTGTTTTCTTACAAAATTCTCTACTTGTCACCGGAGCCCTGGGGCTGATTGCCTGCTTCCAACTCTACTGGCTCGTTCAAGAGCTCTTTTGGCTCCGCTTACACAAACATACAGTCAAGTTCGTATTATGAAATACAGTGTTGAAATATGCAATAGAAATCCTAATGCAGGAAGGAAGAGGGTAACAAGGATGGCTGTATGTTTACTATCAACATTCCTAATTTTTTATACTTTATTTGATCATCAATGAAGTCAAAGGGTCTGAGCCCCTGCCAGAGTGACTCATGATGGTCAGCTTTAACTGTTTGCTTCACAGCTTTAATTTATATCATAAATAAAACACCACTATAGTGAAGAAAAAGAGTTTGAGGTTAGATAAAGCGAGCTGGAACTGGCCAAGGCGGGCTGATCCTTCAGCTCTGTGTGTTGACTCTGAACTCCCAACTTATTGAATGTGAATGCATATTTCATGACAGACCTTTGGGAGTGAAGGAGGGGAAGGGTTAGTGAATCGAAAAGCTTTTTTGAGGAGGACACATGCAGAGAGACACAGTAGTGTTATCCCAAAAGATACTTCTCTCTTGCATTTTGTATGCTGTATGATTACGTCTGTATGGGGGTGCATATGGCTATGGAAACCATTCTGTGTGACCTGTTTGTGCATGTGTGGGTGAGCAGAATGTCAGGAATTAGTTGGCTACCACATAGGCAACACACCACATCTGTGCAACAACATGCTTCATGGTGAATTGCATTGCCAGAAGGTTTAGTGATCCTTTCCACATTGTCTCATCGCTGTGGAAGATAATTGGAATCAGATGTAGGTGATGAGGAAGCTGAAGTCTGTTAGATAACGAGACAAATATGACAGACTCTCCTGCATCACAATTTCATAATTAATGCCAATGTTACGAGAAAGGTTGTGGTGACATCAAGGTCGTGCTCAAATATTTACATTAACTGTGACCAAGCGTTTTTGAAGCGGACAAGAGGTGAATCTTTAGAGTGCATTAATGGTGTGCAGAGATGAGCAACTCTGTGTAATGGAAGCTTAATTACTTCCGGTGACGTGCAGGTCCCACAGCTGCTTTCACTCCATCACTGGCATTATTGCCTGGCTATACAAACCACATATTTATAGAACTCTGTTTTTATGAAGATGAACAGATTTGATATGCCAGTTTAGTGATTATTTTTCTTTCTCTATTCCCTGTATGAGATCAGGACTTTAAACACTGTACAGTCTAGCAGACAATATCTATGCCTCTTATTTTATTGAACTGATGTTTCATATCAGGAAAAAAAAAATGAACAAACCATTATCGGTATTCCTTTGCCTGATCTTTAAATATATTTGTGTAATTCAAATGGATTGTCTTGGTTCATGCTCCATTTCAGGAGACATCTGTCTCGTTGAAGTTTGTTAGGAGGTCTGCCATATGACCGTTGGACTGGCGGGGGCTGCCATTTTACAGCCAAAAAGCATGTGGTCAATTTTGTCTCTTATGTTAAAATGGTCCAGTTCACATGGCAGTTCAGTGGTCACCTGGATAAATGACTCATCAACTCCGAATGTATTGTATGAATACCATACTGTGCATTCAGCTAGAAAACTGAAATCTCTTGACCTTCAAATGCATGATATAAAGCTATGCATTTAATGGTACATCTCTATACAGAGAGGTCATGTTTGCGATCTTTTTATTGATGACCCTAACCCAATATTTTTTTTATATTGTTATGAAAAGCCAAGATGTCTGCTTTAAAAAGGTTTGCTGTAATCAGCCATTTCACAGTCAATGGCTCATTCATGATAACTGATGAGAAACATTGAAACCGGTCTTTAGTCTTTATCGCCAGGTTTACAAAGCCAAAAGCCTCTCCTATGTCCAGCCACTTTTGAGAGAGACAGTTTTAGATGAATTTCTCATTGAGAAAATAATTGTAAATTATATATAACAGTTTAATAGCTGAATGGTAAAATAATACATAGAAAAAGAGGGAAGAATGTAAAGAATTCTGCCGCAGCGCATGTATTTTCCTCTTGATGTTTTCATTGCAAACACTTGCTTCTGCAGCTCCCTCCACCCCCTCATCCTACTCCTTATTTTTGGCATGTGTTGACTATGATTAAATATGGTCTTAAATGAGGGATTAAATCTCCCTCCAGAGCAGAAAGTTTTCTGATAAATTCAACTGTATATTCCTCATTATAAACTGTCACTTCTTAAGTGCACTCTTTCTTCCTTCTTTTGTTTGGTCACACGCTTTGCCATCATGATGAGTAATGAGCCGTGCTGCAGTTTGAGCAGGTACAGCAGTTTTGTATACTATGCTATGATATATGACTGTAACTTATCTTTTATCTTATACAGGTGGTTTAAATAAACAAATTTGCTATTTATTCATTCTACACAGTCCAGAGATTCAGACTGCACCTTGACACTACCTGCACCACATGGAACTCGCAAGGAAGTCTCCCTCACCTCTTATATGATTAATATTTAGATGTGGTATTAGGAGAGTTCCGTGTCTCAGTTTGTGTTGGACTTAAAAAGATTTCTTACGATGAGCGGAGCCACACCATTTGAATAATCGGCGCACTGATAGGTTATAAAGGTCAGGTATTATTATCTTCCTAACATTTCTCCTGTGATGAGGCCATCATTTATTACAGACTAACATAGAGAGTCACATACTTAAGTTTGATTTTGAGGGTGGAGTCATGGGAAGGTGAAACACTTTTTCATTAATTGTGCGACATTCTGCTCAGTATCTCTGTAGCAAATTATTCAGGGAGCATGCTTACTGCACTTTAATCCATCAACACACAAAACTTATTTTTTAGGAGTAGACAGGGTATGCACACAATTTGTCTTTGGGCTTTTTTACCTCCTCACACCCATATTTTACAGCAGGGAAACATTTCTAAAGGAAGTCGGTACTTATTATTAATGTCTGCTCGAGACTATATCTGTTGTGCACCGGTTATAGACTCTTTCAAAACAATGGTACCACTCTAGGAGCAAAATTATTTCAGCTCCTTAGAATCCTTAGAGTATTCATTAACTACCTCTAGCATGTTTGAAACTGCATGAAAAAATCAATTTAAAATCAAAATCAACACAATGCTAATCAAAAGAAGAAAAATGAGTTCAGCAGCTCTAACTAATTCACTATAGCAAAGGCAATATTGAATGAAGGCAGCAATATTATGCAGAAATTAGCGGCCATTCAAGGAGGCCAGAATCAGCACCGCAAAACAGTCAGTAATACTGGCACCATCATTAAAGAGCTTTGTGTTTGTGTTGATAGCTCACAAATCAAGACAACACTTTTGCTAACAAACTATCTTTCAATTTGGTGACCCTGAGTGAGTCACAGGTTGTTGGCAGGAAACACATTTTGCTTCAGGCTTAATTTGCCTATTTGAGACTAGCAGCTGAAATCACAGAAGGATATCACCAAATATCAGCAGCAGGGAAACCACAACAAAGATTTACTGCTGTTTCATAAAACCAACCTAAGGTGAATCATTACCAGCAGTTAGAAACATGAAGTGTCTGGTAGGACTGACTCACTCCGCTCACTATGCTATTAAAAAATTACATTTATAGTTATAAAATGTGACAGAGAGAGACAAATGTTTTTTATTATGCATTTACTTTTTCTACCATCATTTCTTTTCTTTTTTTTGCGACTTTGAAAGATACAATTCTCCAAACCTTTTGTTCAGTGTTTTGATCCCAAACATTCAGTGACAGCCACCATAGAAGTGACCTCTAATACATCTTTCTCCCATCTAGCCCTCATTATTCCTGCCGTGGCTGCTGCATCCTGTTTCATCTAGTTCTGAAATGTAAAAGGAAACTCAATCGACATTCCGAAGCCTGAACCCCTGCTGTGTTATGTCTGCAAGTCAAGATGCTTGGAGCTAAGTGTAAATCAGAGCAATAAGAGAAGTGCTGTCTCTGTTGTTTGATGTCTTTTCTAAATGTTAAAATCAGGTTGTGAAGGAGACAACTGATATTTCATCCTTTCTGGAGTGCAACCCCACATTAAATCATCTTTACTTTTTCATGCAGTTAAGCTTTGACATCTCCTTTTTGCGCCTAATCAATCCCCTGTCTCCTTTGCTAAAGATTTTGTCCTAAAAGATAGCCAAAATAGCCTGTTATATGGCTTCATGCAGGAAGAAGATGCGCTTTGCACTTACATCATAAGGAGTAAGCTCATGAAGCCCCTGGGAGTCTCCCACATCAAAGCTTTCTTTATTTACCTAATCATCATAACTGTTTTTCATTTGAGTCACTACTCTTCCTTACACTGCTCACTACTTCTGTATGCGGAAAAACACCTTCAAATAGGTCAGCAGAGAGGCCAATCAGCTGCAGCACCATCTGTCCCTCTAATGACTACCTGGCTGCTCTGTGATGTGACATGGTTGGCTGGAGAGGCTCTATAGCAAACATTCTCTCATTAAGTCTCTGCGTTTCCACTGACTCTGTGCAACTGATGACATCTGATAAGGTCTATCTCTTTTTAACACACAAAAATTCTACCTCGGTTCATACTCCTTTTGCGCTCCTTCATCAATAAAGAAAAAGGGAGTTAGTGATTATTTCAGGCTGCACTGGAAAATAATGATGGTATCATTTGTGAATTTATCATTGTCTGGAAATATTTTGACATGGTAGTAATGATCCATTTCAGCATTTTAGAAATTATGTTCTTCGGCTGAGTGACTCAACTTTTTCTGTAGCTTAAACTGGGACAAAAGAAGAAATAAATTACACCTTACACTTTTCTTCAGTCTTTAGATTGTAGGCTGTTGAAGCTGAGGAGGCAAAGTTGTATGCAGAGTCTTGATCTTTTTCAGTGAGTTTCCCAATGATTGTTCAAGCTAATGATTATAATTAAATGCCAAAATACAAAGCAGAATACGATCAAGAACCTATGTTCCATTCAGATAAGTCAGTTTTATGATTTAGTGACAAAAACATAGCAAGTTTAACATAAGATAACAAGTTGTGGGTTTTGCTGCATGTTCTTCCTCTTTTGTTCTCTTTCCTCCACAGGGGGAAGTGCATTACATGGCTCATATTCAGATAATCTTGCAAGTAATTTGCCATTATGGCATCAAATGTATCTTATTTTATGTGCTGTTGATTTATCTCTCAAAGTGTGTAATGTTAAGTTTTCTTAAGTTAAGTTGTGGTGTTCCTCATGGATCACCTCTTTGACTGTTTTATATTTAATAATATAAAACTCTTTAGGGCCCTGATTCAAAATTTTCGTGTGTTCTTTAGCATTGCTTTGCTGATGATAAGTTGCAAAGTTAAACTTATCCATGAAACCAGGAGACAGGATGCCTCTCAGATGTAACTATTGTCCTTACATTAGACTCTTGGTCTCTCTAAAATTTCTTTATTTGAATTAAAGTAATATTTAAGTTCTAGTTTTTGTCCCAATCAAACCCTTATAAGAATATTGCTCCTGCTCCAAGGAGCTAGGATTCTTCATGTTTCAACGCTGCTGTCTCCCTATTGCTGTGGAGACAGTATTGAGGTCACAGTTTATAGATTAAGTCTCACAGCAGAGCTTTAACCCTTTCGTAATGGGCTGCTTTTCCAGAGAGGGAGATGATGATATCTTGGTGGCATGAACAGGAAGACTTTGACAATGTGCTCTGGCATACTTTAAATCTGACATAATTATTTGATATAATACAAATGTCATAGAAACTTGTTACAGTGTATTTTCAGTCTGCATTGTACACTAAAAAATTGTAGTTGGAGATGTTTCAGTTAATTTGCCTCATTCAGTTTTGCATGTCTCACATTTTACCAAATAGATTTTGGTAAGTAAAACTAAAACTATACTTTGTTGAGTAAAACTTGAAATCAGTACACTTTTCAGTGAGAAGCTTTATGAAACACTACAACATGTTTTTTTGGGACCAACATCCACTACTATTAATTTCATCTACAAAGAGAAAAACAGGTGGCTAAGAAGTGCTGATGGGAGGCAGGGTGACATTACGATTAGCAAGTGCTGTCCTTCATTTGAATGAAACTAGAATATTCCTGCCTCCAAGATAACATATGCTTTTGATGCAATTGCACAGTATTTTTCTATGGCACTGACAGGTCAACCCCTATGATCTACTTTCTTTCATCTTTAACTTCTCACGATGTATGACTTTTTTTAAGGATGTTGTAACTGCAGAAGAGTACAATTTGTCTAATTTTGTGTGCAGTATATCACTATTTCAAATATTAGCTTTGAATTTATCTAGCCAGGATTATTATTCAGATTCCAGTAAAAATAACTGGTTGTGAAATTGAAGTTAAGGAGGTCCCAGGATTATAAGCGGCATGACAACACCCACTGGGCTGACTAACAGGGAGGTAGACTTGTAGTGTCTGTTAGTGTCTTAACCTGCGTTAATTTAATGAATAGCATTTAAATATAGATTTGGCTCACAGTGGAAAAGTAGGAGAGAATTGGTTTGCTGTTGGTACGGATATGTCAGATCTGAGCTGGGCCTGATGATATGTGGGAGCCTGCATGCCAGAGCCAATGCCTGGACAGACTTGACCCAATTTATCCTGTATGCCGATGCCAAAAATTCTTGGAATTCTCCGTAACACTGACCATGTCAATCAAAACTCTGTTTGCCTTGCAGTTGAGGGCTGATTCTTATGCTCTTGGCATTTTGTGTAACATAGTCTTCTGCAAAATAACACTTGAAAACTCTCACTTCTGTTAGGATTTTCATCAGCCAGAGCTTCAAGTACATGCTTAGACTTTCATGTTTTGAAATGTCTTACATGGCTTCCGTATATCTTTTTTTCTAATCTTACAATCTGCTATGTGTACTTTTCTTTGCTGCATATATATATATTCACATACTGATTCAGTTTTTCTACCTGCACAGCTTAACCCTGTAAACCTTTTACCAGTTACTTTTAGGGGAGAGTTTGCAAGAAATATATTAGAAAATGCAAAATTTTTATCACATTTTTCTATTTAAGAATTCAAATTCTGAAGAATAGAGAGAGACAGTGACAACTTACTCATGAAGTGTTTCTTTCCCTTTTCTGTTGGAGAGACAGCCGCTTGGAGGGATCACAGGTTTGGAGTTTGATTACTGGTTTGTGAAATTTCGCGTCCCATTCAATTTATTGTCTTGGCCTCAGTAATCAGGGTCCTTCACATCATATTACTCGAGGCCAGACAAAGAAATGCACAGGACACGACTCAATCCACAGGATACATGATGAGGTGAAGCATGGTAGTCACCAACCCGCTGACAGTATTTTTCTGTTGAGTACATTCAAATCAGGATTATTCATGTGCATAAACCAAAGAAAATGTTTTCTAAAGTTGCTGAATATTTTTCATAATGCAGGCAACACAACCCATCAGACTTTTAAACCTAAATTTGTACTAAATGTGATCAAACAATTCTTCTGGAACACCATTCAGCACTTGTAAATGATGTACCCGCAGAAACAAAGGTGTCACATGGACGAAGAAAGGATGCCCAATGAAGAAAAAAGGTTCCTTTGCATCTTTCAAATGGATGTTGTTCCTTTTTCTGCAAGAAATATTTCATTTTTGTACCAAGTGTCTGCACTCCCTGTAGGGCAGTTTATTTCAAGAAGTCGTTTGTTTGACGGCGCACAGAAATACACCTTCACACCAAACTGAAAATTGCTTCCGCAGGAATCTTGTGTGAAAGCCTCAGCTGTTCACGGAAGATTGAAGCTGAAAGCCTTTTACAGACTTTGTGAGTTAATTTAAATCATGCGGAGGAAGTTTTTATATGTGACGTAGCAGTTGTGTCACTGATTGATAGATGGTGAACAAAACGATCTCTGTCTCTCCTCATAAAGAAACTGAAAAAATCTGGCATTTTACAGCATCCAGAGCAGTGCAAATTAAAGAATAAAAAAACAGTCATTCTAATGGATACTATATGAATGAAAATCTCTTATGGTCAGTAGACTTGGTCATCAGTAGTTTGTTTCTTTCTTTCTTTATTCATTTATTTATTTTGCAATTCAAATTTTTTTTAAATTAATTTAAGAAATGCCTGGAAAAAAGTTTTTTACTCTCCAGATTGAAAAAAAAAACTCTAATTATAGACTAAATAATCAGAGATGTCACTTGACGATGGATTATCTTTTGTGGTAACCTAACAGGTTTCTCAAGCCTGATTCTGATCTTTTCCCAAAAAAGCAGCTCACACGGTAAATGCACCTGATTAGCTAGAAAAAAATGCACTATGCCTTATGACAAGGTTTACTTTAGTGGAGGCCAATGCTTGGGTTGCATGTGACTAAACCTAAGCTAAATGAGTAGAAGCTAAATAAAAGGCAACAAAATAGTGTAAAAAAAAAAAAAAAAAAAAAAGAAAAAGTACAAGGACGACATACATTTCCTTGCATGACTGTTTCAAATACTGCAGTAAGACTTTTGTCATTAACTCCCACTCTCTGTTCAGTAGAGAAGTTGGAAATGACATATTTCAAGTTGTGACTTCAGAGGTTTTTTTAATTACCTTTACAGCCAGAAGGACAAAACAAGAGCTCCAGAAGCCAACTTGTAATGCAGTCTGAACAGTACAATGCTTGGAGGCTGAAGAAAAAAGAAACTGTATATTTACTATTTTCTCTTTTACAGTATTTGGCAGGGCTGCAGGGTAGTGTGGCTGGTATTGTGATGGTTTGGACTGATGCCTCACAGCACGAAGGTCACTTGTTCACATCTCAACTGGGGCCTTTTTGTGTGGAGTTTGCATGTTCCTCTCTTGCGCCCCCGCTTCCTTCCTTTGTCTAAGGTGCTGTTTACACATACCCGGGTATTTTGATAAACGAAGACCTTTCCCTTCGTTTGTGCCTTTCGTTTATACACAAACAGAGTTTTTTCCTCCGAAAACGAAGCTAAAAAAAAACTCCGGCAAAAGTGGAGATTTTTTAAAAACTCCGTTTAGCGTTTGTGTATAAACTGGTTGAAAGACACAAAAACGGAGTTTTGGGAATGGAATGAGGAGTTGTCGTCATAGTACAGAGCCCCCGCCCCTATCCGCCATGTTGGCAGGATGCTAGCGTCATAGACATTCTATATGATGTCTATGGCTCCGTCCATTGTTTATCTGGCAAGCATGGAGGTACTAGCAGCATTTCTGTTGTTGAGAGCTATACTCGCTTGTGTGATTTTGAAAATTACAGTCATACAATGTATTGAACAACAAAGACATTTTTCACGGCTTTAGCAGTTTTATAGTCCAGCGCAACGTGTAAAAGTAGCTCAGTCTCGCTATCAGTCCACACACATGAGCCTGGCGCCATATTTTCTTCTTGAAAAGGCTCTGGAAATTCTTCCTGTCAGCGGTTCTCTATTAGGCTTCTGATTGGCTTGTGTGGAATTCTCATTGTTCTAACACTGCCACCGTCAGGCTTGGCGTAATTTAACAGCTCTTGATAGCGGATCAATGTAGACGTGGTTTTTTTTTTAAACGGGGCTGTGTGCACCTAGTTTTTTTTGCAAACGAAGGTTAGAAAATATGCATTTATCAAAATACCCGGGTATGTGTAAACAGCACCTAAAAGACATGCATGCTACCCCACCTCCCACCCAGGCAGTGGGGTTAGGCTCTGGCACCCACTCCTGCAGCCCACTACCTCAACCCTGAATTGGATAAAGCAGGTATAGAAAATGGAAGGATTGTCCTAGGCAGGAACACGTACAGTTAAAGTTGATGTGATTAATGCAGGGCAGCAGACCCCACTGATGTACAGTTTCACGAGGCTTTCTAAATTGAAGCATGTTCATTAACTGTGTCATTATCTAATGTACTGCAATAAATTGTATGGTCCATTTTCTTTCTCTTTGGGCTGTCTGTGATAACTCAATGAATTATTGAATTATTGTTGGTTATCAGATCATTTTGTCACCAGAGGACAGTTACTGTGAAGAAAAAGGTTTTATATTGTTTTTTTCTTTTTCTTTTTATGATTCTCGATGTCACAATCGAGTACTGTGGCAAAAAACATCAATCAAGCCAGCGGTGTGTAACAGTGACACATTTCACACCTCTGGGATACTTCACAGGTGTCAAACTGAGAACTGGATTTATAAAGCAAGCAGCTCTATGCAAGTCTGAGTTTTGAAAATAGCCTATAAAAAATTTAGGGGGTGGTTGATGGCTTCAAACTGGCAACTTATAACAATAGCATGTCCTTGACTGGCATCAAGGTGAGCATTATTATTTTGCTTGCAGCATACAACACAGGAGGGCCTTCAGAGAAGGGAACCAAGACTATAGTGGACACAGAGCAGCATCTGTTCAGGGGAAAAGAAAGCTGGCATCATACCAGCAGGACATCACTTTCCTTTTTGTCTGCAGCTCTGCTTTGAAAACAGCCAAATCATCCTGACTTGTCGCTAATTTATTGCAGCAACAGTTAATGGCAGAAAAATGAGAACAGTCCTAAAGTTGGACATTGAGTCCTGATCTTTACCTCCTTATCCTGACTGCAGTTCCTTGACCATTGTTATTAGTTCCCTGGCACAGAGGCTGCCTGTCATCTAGCAGTTAAATCTGAAAAGGGAATTTTATTGTTTCAGTCACAGCTTATAATTTATTTACAGCCTCTGCAATAGTTTATCTTTCTGAATGTGGTTCTCGTTGAAAGCTGCACACTCTGGCTTGTTAATGAATACAGCTGAATCCCACAGGAGCAAAGATGCCCATGCACAATCCCATGAATGTGCAGCTGAATATATCGGATATAAGAATAATTTGTTATTCAAAATAAAGATCAATGGCCATATGGCCATACGGGGTTTGAGTGAAGTGATTCAGAAGCAGCATATATTCTGTAAGCAAACACTCCTTTTTGTGCTACATCCAGTTAGTAGGGAAGTGTTGGCATGGATGGTGTTGAAAACATGAACAGAACAAAACTGAGATTTGCAGTTTGTGAAGTTTGGGCATCAAAGTCACATTGGTTAAAGTTAAGAGGATTGGTTTTGGTTGCTTTTTTTGGGAAGTCCTATGTCATAGTTGGTGAACACCGGACGATCTTTAAGAGCTGTCGGTAAGTTGGTGAGATCAGAAAAAGCAGGGTTCTCCTTTCAAGCTGGTGATCATTGATTTTTCCCTGCAGAGATGATGGCTTGCAGTTTTTGCCTGCTATCAATAGCTTTCTAAACTAATACAAACATCTTCCTGACTTACTTTGCTGCCACTTGGTCTGCTTTAAAACAAGAATCTTGTCTATAAAAATATTAACTCAACAAAGTGCTCAAGATATTGAAACCCTGAGACAAAGAAATGTTACCCTCTCTAACTGACAAGTGACAGAGCCAGTTCTTGTTATATAAAGTCTAAAAAATATGCACCAGGATTTTGTCTCATTCTCATACTTCATTTGCTCTTCAGTTTATTTAACACTGGAAGTAATTTGCTAATTGTGAAACTTTAGGAACAATTCAACACTAACCCTTTTGCAGAATTGTTTTATGCTCTACTTCTCATTAATTAAAGACAATTTGGCTTTTAAACAAGAACCGCCCCTGCTGCAACAAGCCTAATAAGACCTGTTTTTCCTGGACTTTATGTACTTTAAAAAGCTGTTTTCTCATTCTGTTTTCTCTTATGTATCATTAATTCTCTTCAACATATAGCAAGACCAAAGGGTGAAAGGGGTAAAAGTGAATCCATTTAATGTTCTTCAATCCATTAGATGTTTTTAATCATTCTAATTATTTCATTTAAAGTCATTCAATTTGTAGTTTAAATTCTCTTTGTTTAAATGTACCCCCAGTGTTTGGCTGACTATAACAGCAGAATGTAGCAGAAGCCTTAAGTATAAAAACTTTAAATGACTATATTTCCCAGAATATAAAACAATTTTTATATTCATCTAATTTCAAATCCATGTGTACCTCAGCAAAGAGATGGAGACAATAATGTTGAATCATGTCAAAGTCAGTATTGTGCTGATGCGTATGTTATATACATATATACTTTATCATCAATCAATCAGTCTGTCAAGTCAATATTGTTATTTCAAAGAATATACTTACAACATGTAAAACAATATGAAAGCGGAGGACCTGAAGTGACATCAAATGACAAACAAGCATGTGTGTAAAGACTACCAAGTATAACAATAGTAATAAGACCACAAAAGCAAATTTTATGTTTCAATCTATTTTCAGTTATTATTTCATTGCAACAGTTTTTCATTGAAACATGTTCCTTTTTCAAAAGTATGTCACTGTAGTTGACCTTGAAAACTTCTAAGCATTTTTATTTCTCATCAGATCTTTTAATCAAAAAGCATTTGAGACAAACAGTGCAGGAACCAGTTAGAGATCCATACTGAATGTTTGTTGTAACGAAATGATTCATTCTCCAGTCTCATGATACGTTATATTCATTCAGTGTTGGAATGCTTGTCTCCAAAGAAACCATTCACACTCACAAACACACACCCACACACACTTTATTGCAGGAAATTCTTCAATTAAATCTGTTTTCCTAACAAGAAATATTCTGGAGCCGTGCCTGGTGCACAGTGCACATGCAGGATGTGATGAAAAAAGGTTTGTTGTGGAAATTGTTTTGTCACAACATTTATAGAATGGGGGATGAATCTTCCTATCCATAATGGCTTTGTTTTTTTTCTTTTTCTGAATATATCTTTAGGCCTATTCTTTATTTGGCTGAACCCGCAGTATTTATAAGCAGCGTACAGGACAGCAGAAAAGTGTGAGAAGCAGTGGTTGTTATCAGCTTATCAGCACACACCTGTGTTAAAATTCACAATATATAGCTCTCATTCAAACCATTGAATTTTTTACATTTGAGTCATTTTTCATGCCAAAAAATTTGCTCCCATCTGAGAAGCTCTCCTCTGACACACACAACCCCACTTAAGAAAGAAGACAAACCTGAGCAATGGATGAAGCCATTGTATTAAAACAGAAATTTACTTGTAACATTTCACTTAAAGCTAACCGATATCATGAAACGATGATTGTTTTATGCAGCACAGGTTTTCTATAATGTAATGTAAGATCACATTTAAATGGACGCTGGTTTGAATATGTTTTAAAGGTTTAGTAAAAAACCCTGTAAAAACACTATATATACCACTATATGAAACAACAGTGTTTTTCCCTGTTGTTTATATATTAGATTCTTATATATTGTTTTAGGCACCTGAGTCAATATGAGATGCAGAAAAAAAAATTGCTGTATTGACATATTCTAGCTGTCTAACTGTGATTGTTTTTTTGCCCAGGCATGGTATAAATGAGCAGAGGAAGACATGCATTGCATACATACTTAGTTTGTTGTTAAGTGACGCAAGTTGATTGCAACAATACTGAGCATCACCTCAAAAACAGCTCTTTTTGCAAAACATCTTTCCCTCGACTCACCTAACTCACACTATATTTAAAAGAAAGATGTTTCAATAGTAAGCGCAGCAATCTACACTATCTTTCAGAATGGTGTATCATTATTCAGAAGCAGTCTGCAATGGATTCCCATGATGTACTGAGGTAATATGTGTCTCATGAGCAGAAGCTCGGAACAGTACACAACAGTATTCTTCTGAAATGGAGCCTTTATAGAGATATGGCAATGAAAAAGCCTTGCACTCTCATTCATGTTTAAGGAATCCACTGATGTTGTTGAAAAATTGTCCTCCCAAATACGCTTTGGTTTGATTTATGTTTTATAATGGAGTACAAGAAAAATCTCTTCAGATATCAAGGGGTAGTCAATGTTGAGAATTGAAATGAGCATATGGTCAGTCTCTCAGCTACTCTATGCCGGTTGTGCTACAGTAATCATATTATGTTTCACATATCTCTGCCTCATTCGGTCATCCTTTCATCAGAATTTTAGACACTGCATCATTTGATCATTTGTTATTGTTTTAAAGAAATAAACAAGTATTATCAACACAATAAACACTTAAAATGTAATTCACATATGACAAATGAATGCAGCAGAGGAGTTTGTATAAACATCACAGATAGTCAGGTAGTCTTTGTGGTAAGTTATTAAAATGCAAATCTTGCATTGTAATGTAATCTCTAAAGTTCTGCCATTAGTGTGATGTGTCGTAAAAAGTAGTAAAACCAGCAATATTCAAAGAGTGTTAAAATAAAAGCCAAGGTAATCAATTCAAATTTTTGGCACACACCCTTCTTAATACTCCAGCTTTGCATAATTCAATCTTCAAATCTATTAGCTCTGAGATGTTGTCATTGAAAAAAATACTTTAGAAACCTGTCTCCAGATGGTCATGGGGCCATGAATCAAAAAAAAAATGTTGTTCTGTGCAGGGAAGTGCGTAATAGCCCTTTTTAGAAACCAGTCCACCAAACGATCAAACCAGAGAGCTTGGAGAAAGAAATGTCATGTGTTGATGAATGGCTGTCTTTGTGCCTTGTTCCCCATACAAATTTACCTCTTGCTATGTAATAAATCATGATAAATTGCGCCTCTGTTGGTAGTAAAGGCTAATTACCCCCCCACTCTTCATTCCCCTCCCTGTCCTGTATCTTAACTAATCTTTACATCCTCAGGGTCCAGTACTCATAATGTGTATCATGTATACCTGTTCCACCCTTGACAGACTGTTTTATATCTTACAATTGTTTCTGTCGATCACTGATCCAATCATGTCACCCAAAGTGAAGATTTTTAATGACTGACAGTGTGACAGTTCTGACTGGAATGATAGCTACACTGAGGCCTGCGGGAGAAGTTCTGCTGTAATCTATGCACAAGTTAGAGCTGCCAAATCCAAGCTGTCACAAAAATGGAAAATCTGAATTCTAAGTGTTGGCCAAAGAGTGTTGTGCAAAGCATCCTGTCCAGTGTTACTGATGGTTTAGGTTTGGATTCTGATCTGTTAATAAGTAATAACACACAGTTTGGGCCAATTGGAAAGTTTACAAATCCTGTGAATTTTTAACCTAGTGGTGGAGATAGGAGAAAAAAATGAGGGATCACCAACATAACTGCAATTCATGATGAACAATGAATTTGTCTGTTAGTATTCACACTGTTTTTTCAGCAGTTCTTTAACCATTTCACTTAACACCTCTGAAACCATCCTCAGGGAGGCACCAATAGGGAATGTCAAAGCTTTTTGGGGCCATAAGAGATAATATGCACAAGATTTATCCATGTGCACCAAAAAGTCTCAAATAACTGCACAGATAATTAATTCTACGATGCCCATGATAAACCTGGTCTTTGCTCGGTCCAGAATAAGCTATTTCAGTCTCTGTGACTTAATAAAATCAAAATCAAATCAAATTTATTTATATAGCACATTTCATGTACAAACAGTTCAAAGTGCTTTACATAAAATAAAAGCATTGCAGCAGGGAGTGCAAGACGCATTCAAAATACATAAAAGAATATAAAGAGAAACAAATAAAATCATTTAAATTAATTTAAAAACAGGCAACAGTCTAGATAAGTTAAAAGATATTTCATTCATAGACACATGAGAACAGAAATGTCTTTAACCTGGATTTAAAAATGTCTACATTTGGTGAAAGTTTAATCTCTACTGGCAGTTTGTTCCACGTGTATAACAGCTAAATGCTGCTTCTCCATGTTTAGTCTGGACTCTGGACTGGACCAGCTGACCTGAGTCCTTGGATCTAAGAGCTCTGCTGGGTTAAACAAATAAAGGGGACGGTTACAGTACCTCTCCTGCCTATGACTGAATAACCTTGGCTAAAAACTATAGATTCTGTATAAATGATGAAAGCAGCCTTAAAGGAGGGACCTTGAAACTGCATCCTCTGTAATGGCCATCAGGTGGCTTCTTCTGTGATTGCAAAAGGAAGTCTGGTGATGCAAAGGAGTCTATGAGAAACTGGTCACTTGATTTGCTCTCTGAGTAAGCATTTACCTGACAGGTTTGTGGTCTTATTCACTAGGTAGAGCAATATATTCATTGAACTCATCACACTCTCACTTAAAATGAATAAACGATAAACGCTATGCCTCACAGTAGGGCTACCTTGCGGCTGATAAGTCACAGCCCTACATGTAGTCATTTCTGTGTCTCCCACTCAGATCAACCCTGCATACTCATTTTTAGATGGGGACAGCCATAATGTAAAACTTACAGGGAGTGAACTAAGGTTTCCAAAGTGTTGCATCCAACAGCAAAATATTTGGCTTGATTTGCTCAAAGCAGCTTCATCAAGGCGATAAAACTGGATTAAACTTCAGTTTCTCATTTGGACTAAAGGCTGTGCTTATCCCCTTATGATTTCCTAATGAGGCTTAAAACCTGACAGTCTTTTTGATCAATCATGAAAGGAAAAAAAATATTATATTTAGTGGTCTTACTCTGGGGACCAATGTCAGTCCCAAATGTATTCTAGTTATTCCACTTTACAATTTTTGTTCATTTCTTGTGTATTTTTAATGAGCTGTTAAGCTGTATTTGTTTTTGGAAAAGTGTTCTCCTACCCATCAGTATTGCATCCCCTTACCCTCTACGACCAAAATAGAATTACAGACCTAGATTCTCTTTTCTTAATGTTTTAAACTCTCACAAACACACACGTAAATCTCTTGATTATATTTTTGAAAATAGATGATTATCGACTTGGTGCTACGTTTCAAAAGCACTTCACTGTGCATCATATTCAAATATTCATATTTGTTTTGTAAGATTCCGCTGGTTGACTTTACATAAAATTTCCATTTAAACCAGTCCACTAAACATAATTATCTTGAAACACAATGAGGATGTGGATTTCTCATGTCTATTTTAAAGTTACAACCAGCATCCTGAAAAACAAATTATTGTCCTGCTATATAACAAGCTAAAATGGCCTCTACCACTTCAGTGTTAAATACAAGCGTTGGAGACTTTACTTTCTACAGTTCAGAAAGAATTTAAAGCATACTCCATTTCATTGTGATTTAATTAAAACTCCCCAACAACAGTGATTGACAGCTTTTGTGTAGTTCTTAATTACCACTTTTCCTACCTGAAGTCAGACAGTGATTTAGAAACCGCTGCTCTGTGAAGTTGCAGCAGAGCAGAAAGAATATAAGTGTCAGTGGCCTCATTAAGATTGTTAAGATTAAACTTTTTGCACACAATCCAGTCTTCACCTTATCAAGCTCAGCATCTCTCTGTCTGTTCTTTTTCCAGCATTTTCTTACATCCCGCTAATTATTCATGTTGATAGATGTTGACACCTGATTCACGGGCAAGCAGTCCCATTCTTATTTTTATAACCAAAAGGTTAGAGGTGATGCACAATCATTTTAGTTGTAATTATCAGACAACATCGTGGTTTTATCCTTTGATATGATTGTGTTACAGCAAGAATATAGTATGAAGATATCTCTCAGCCGAGAGAAATTCCTCTAGCAATGGTTTGGCGGCACACTTGTCATTGCCGTTCAGCATAGCAACAATACATTAAAGGCATTATGAGGTCCCTCTTTAGTTTGGCTTACAAAAGCAGCATCCTCAGCTCATTACAGGCTAATTAATTGTCAACATTCAAGAGTATTA
The DNA here is from genome assembly GCF_027942865.1 of Odontesthes bonariensis. Lineage (NCBI taxonomy): Eukaryota > Metazoa > Chordata > Actinopteri > Atheriniformes > Atherinopsidae > Odontesthes > Odontesthes bonariensis. The sequence goes on along the minus strand of NC_134517.1, from coordinate 22,261,390 downwards.
AAATTCGCTTTCTTCTGCACCAGTCAGAATCAGAGAATTTAGTAGTCTGTTTGATTTAGTGGTGTGTAGGCATGTAAGAGACTTGATAGACTTGTTAGTTCTGAAAAGCGACTGGAGGTTATGGGTTAAAACCTTGCATCCAAATGAGCTGACACATAAACATCGCCTCGGTCATGTCTCAGGAATGTGTTTGTTTTATTCTGGCACGCAAAAAACTCAAAGCAACCATATGGGATTCAGTGTCAGCTTACATACCATCAGTCCCTTGTTTTCCTGCTGGTTATTGTTTTCACTGTGTTATTAACATCAGATCAAACAGTTACGTCCAGCTTGGCCTGCCTCTGCTATACTGTATTCACTCAACCTGACTCTGCTATAAGAAAATATTGACGACGGGGTATTTCTCGTGTCTTGTTCTTAAGTAAGCTGTTGAGAGAGGGAGCGATTGTTTGTTCCGGCACATTTGGGATCCAAGAAAAGTCTGATAGTGTGAAGAAAATATTATCAGTCTAAGACTCGAGGGGGACTGAGAAGCAGCAGCTGTGTGACAGTTCCATGACTGAAAATTGTAAATATAGAAATACATTCTCTTTGTGAGACAAAATCTTCAGAGATGGCTGTGATCAAGATGAAAGATTATACAAGATATTTCTCATTCTCTGTATGTATAATAGTCAGGCAGGCATTACATTATATAAAGAAAATAATAATTGCTTTCAAAGTATGTTTGTTCTTTGTTGTTAATGGCTGTGTCTTTGAGGCTAACACAGTCCTTTTGTGTAAGGGAACAGACTGCAGGTAATTACACTGTATTGTTAAATGGAATACAAATTATTTCATTATAGCTACATTTGTCTGCTCAGACTGGCTTCTGCTACTCTGCGGCTTTGAAGATAAGTATATGGATTTTACTGCATTGTAGCCAATCTTCTGTGAAGTTTATCCTCTGATCTTTTCTGGGTGAAAAGAAAAGTCACCAAGAGCTTCAAAAACTTGGCAACATGTCAACATATAGAGCAGCGTAGGTGCTTAGCCACCTACGCAAAAGCACAACCGAATGCTGTTTCAGTGTCCGTACTTGACAGGTGAAAGATTACTGCACCAGGCAGACAGTATAGTGGTGTGGCTTAAAACAAAACAGGCATAAATCATTGAAGGGGAAGGGGCTCATCATGGTTTAGTGTTCCCTTTGTGACACCATGTCGTGCTGAAAAAATGCTGCCAACCGACAGCTGAGCTTATAAAGCATAGTTTTTCTTTTTGTTTGAGTTTAAAAGGAAAATTTCTTTACTTACAGGAAACAAGGATCATGCATTGAATGTTGAAAATTATTTTTTAAGTTTTGGTCTGCAAGCAGTCAGAGGTTGTTTCTAAGATTCTCACGAAAGAACAAGATTTTAAAATTCTGTGTCCTCTCCTTTAGGACCTCACAGGCCCCCCTGCCCCTTTAAGCACTGGCCCTCCACAGCATGAAGGGATCAGTTTCTGAAGTTATTTGTGCCATTTCAGAGAAACAAGTTAATCATCATGTGGCCCTGGAGAAGAGCTGGCTAGAAGCATGGTAATCACACAGTTTGGTTCTAAACTCCAGGATCAACACTGACTCTGTCGTGAGAGAGGCAGGAGGCTTTCAGGGCTTGCATGTCCAAACTTTTGACATTTACAGAGGAGCACAGTGAGTATTACAAACTGGAACAAATCAGAAGCCTGTAAAACAGTATTCACAATGTGCGTTCACACTAAATGAAAAGTATTTTTCGACTGTGAATAATAGAATTGCATCGGACAATAAGTGACTTTTACAAGACAGCTGGTGATGCAAGCTGCCGCATGTTTGATCTGGTTATCAAACATAAAATGTCCTCTGAGTGCTTCCCCGCCTCCAACTAGATTTACTTGAAAGATAAAAAGCCATCTTAAACTACGATTTATATTGTAATATTTTAGTACTTTGGCTAATTCATTGTATGAATTGAATGTGTGTTTAACTCGAGCAGTATTCTCCCATTTGTTTGACTCGTTGCCGACAGCAGTCTGCACTGTGGGTTTTAATATTTGAACTGCCTCTGCTGAGTTTATTAGATAAAAAAAAAAGCTCATGATTTATTCAAAGATATATTTTTAGATCCGTATATATTTTTCATATACATGTTCTGTTTCTCTGTCTCACTCTCTTTTTCAGATGTAAATGGAGAAGCGGCTGTGCCACCAAGAGAAACTGGACATCCACACAGTTTCAAAGTGCTTTGCATTTAAAAAGCAAACAGCATTCTCTTCTGTCTAATGTAATCCACTATTGACAATTGATGTCAAACTGCACGCAGGAGCAGCGTGATGCTGCCTCACTGGGTGTAACATCACTAATGGAAAGAAAACCTTATGAGATAGAGCTCGTCAAAATACACCTAAGAGCAGCATAATGCCTTCAAAAGTGTCATGTTTATACTTGTTGACTGTGGTCTGCTGGGCGAGTGCTCTGTGGTACCTGAGTATTTCTCGCCCGACATCCACATATGTTGGACACATGTCTGTGCCTATACGGAAGGCTGCAAAACCTCCCAAAAGCATCAACTTCACCAACATCCGCACCCGGCCCCTCAACCCACATGCCTTTGAATTTGTAATTAACGAGCCGAAAAAGTGCGAAAGCATCACGCCCTTCCTGGTCATCCTTATCAGCACCAATCACAAGGAGTTTGATGCACGGCAGGCCATCCGGGAGACCTGGGGGGATGAGAGCACCTACAGCAACATCCCCATTCTCACAATCTTTCTGCTGGGCATGAACACAGACGCTGTGCTGAACCAGATGGTGGAGCAGGAGAGTCAGATTTTCCATGACATTGTGGTGGAGAACTTTATCGATTCCTACCACAACCTCACCCTTAAGACCATGATGGGCATGCGGTGGGTGGCAACCTTCTGCCCCACGGCACGGTATATCTTGAAGACAGACAGCGACATCTTTGTCAACATGGACAATCTGATCTACAAGCTCCTTAAGCCCGCCACTAAGCCAAGAAGGAGATATTTTACTGGCTACGTGATAAATGGTGGTCCCATCAGGGATATGCGCAGCAAGTGGTACATGCCCAGAGACTTGTATCCTGACAGTAAATACCCACCTTTCTGCTCAGGCACTGGCTATGTGTTCTCTGCAGATGTAGCTGAGCTGATCTTCAAGACTTCATTACACACAACACTGTTGCACCTGGAGGACGTGTATGTGGGACTGTGTTTGCGTAAGCTGGGTATACACCCTTATCAGAACAGTGGTTTCAATCACTGGAAAATGGCTTACAGTCTCTGTAGATACAGGCGGGTTATTACCGTCCACCAGATCTCCCCAGAGGAGATGCACCGCATTTGGAATGACATGTCCAGCAAGAAGCACCTCAGATGTTAGGGGACATGCAGATCTCTGAACAACAACTTTATCTTTTTTTTTTTTTCCTTGTTTTGTCTTCTTTTCATGTATAGAAAAGGAGAAAAGGGCCAATAATTAAGTGATAACTCTGAGTGCTTCTGGAAGCCTCTATTTTATGACAGATGTCAACAATAAATCCATCTACATGTATTTCTGCTGATTATAACTCATGATTGTTATTGAATGCATGAGGCTTGTAAAGTGCATATTCTCGTGCAAACTTAAGAAGCAGAGTTGTTACAGGAAGTTTTATTGTTTGTGTGTTAGTCTGTTTTTGTCCAACAATGTGCTATTTTTTTTTTCATGAGAATTAAGTCAATCAGAGGTGAAAATGAATTGGTGTGGCCTAACCGCTAGAGACAGCGTGTCACTTTGACAGCCTTGGTTCAGGCCCTCAGACTGACAACCTCTTGCCCTTTTTAAGTGTCCTTGAGCAACAATTCCTTTCTGCTGACCCAGCACCCTGACACTCTTGCAGGAGTGCTAGCCAAAAGAATGAAGGAATCAATAAAGTATAACATTACTATATAATATCCCTATGTAATATCTTTAAGAGACCGTTTAGAAGAGGTCATAATAAACAATGAGAATGCAAATCTTAAGTCTGATAACCAAACTGCTGACATCTAAACACATGCTGCACTCTCCTTTTCTCCATAGTTTTAATGAAGCTGAGAATAAGCTGCAACATATTACCAGTATCCAAAACCAAGTGTATTAAAACGATGGTATGATACAACCTGACAATTTTCCAAAAGATATTAGACTTGCTGCTCTTTTATGATGAACATGCCTGATGTTTTTGTTTACATAGTCATCACATTGCCTTTTCTCTCAGAAAAAGTTGTGTGTATATTTTGGTTTTTAGATGCATTTTCATGTCTTCCCACTGTGAAGTTTTCATGCTTGAGATAATTATACATCTCAGCTACCAGCATCTCGTTACTGCCGCTGCTCCTCTTGGGTATGTGCGCTGTACATCAGCAGCTGTTTCAGCTCATCTCCTCAGTGCATCAAGGAAAATATTGTACCATGTTATACAAGTTTCAGTAGATGAGAGCACTGAAGAAAGGATGTATTCTCATATGTATGTGGCATATCAGTGACTATGGAAGCACCCATACCAACATCATGGAAAGTGTATCTGTTTCAAAGAAAATGTGGCTTTGGTGGCCAAACTTTGCTTCTTTCTTTTTCTGAGGTTTTGTAGTATTATAAGCAAATGTGACATTTACAGTGAAAGCGTCTATCCCACAAAGGGTTGTTGTCATATGTTGTATGTTTTTTATATTAAAGAAAAATACTTGAATAATTCAAATTAAATTACTGCTTTTACTTATTGCGTTCCTCCAATTTCTTCAGTTTTGTAGTTGTAGAGAGTCATGAGTGTGTTGAGGTATTGGGACATATATTTTTAGACAAGTTTTTTTTTTTTTTTTTTTTAAACGTGTTTAAGATCATGTAGACATTTAATAAAAACATCTGTGGCTGTAGTTGAATGCTCCTCTTACCACTGGTTCTACTGTCTGATACGTGTCCAGTCAGCTGAGCTGACACATGCTCCTAGACCTGTTGTTCTCAACTATTTATGTCAACTATAACTATAAAATGTTTTGAAGTGCAGATTGTGGTGTCAGATTCTGAAGCTTTAGTAAGGTGTCTTATAGAAGCTAAATCATCTTAGTTTTCTGCTGAGAAGTTATAAATGTGGATTTTTCATGATTTTCCCAAAGATGAATATTTACCCAAAAGATGAGTAATGTCTGATGTTTGGAGAGAACATCTTGCATCTAAATCTAATACAAGTTGGAGCATTTTTCAGTTTATTTATTTAGCATTATGCATATTGCTTGCTATATTTAGACAGGATCAGCACAGATTAGTACTGATGGTTTGGTAGGTTGTTTTAAATTCAACCTGCAGGGTTGCCATCACCAGTGTTGCCTCATTTTACACTGAGATGTTTTTTTTTAGGGCTGGGCAACGGTTAAAATCTAATTAATCACATGATTTCCCTGATTAATCACGATTAATCGCATTTGTACGCAAAATTAAAAAAATAATTCAAAAGTAGTGTATAGCTTTTTGCATTTAGTTTTATTTTAAATGTGCTGCCATATGAATGAAAGTGCCATAACATTTGTTGTGCAAACACACTTTTAACATCAGCATCTTTCTGTAGTTTTTATGTAGAAGCCTCGCTCCACTGTCTGTTTCCTTGAATGACTTGCTGCTATCAATTGTGTGTTTTGCCTTTAAGTGATATTTTAGACTGGAACTACTACGGTGAGAAGACAATTCAACTTGGCAGTGTTTACAGATGACTTTGGTTCTGTCGACTCCGCCATCTGGAAGAACTTTAAAATGAAAATGGCCGAGTAAAAGTTCCGTACCCTTCTCCATGTTTGGTGGATCCGCCAATTACTTTCTTTTCCGGTTCCGCAGCAGACAGCAACAGACTTTTACAAAATAAAAGCCTGTGAGCAACAGACTTTTCCAATAATAAAATAAATAATAAAACAGAGGTGGTCCGTGGCGTCGTGGGTTGAGCAGGCGCCCCATGTATAAGAGGCTATAGTCCTCGCTACAGCTGGCCCCGGTTCGAGTCTCGCATCGGACGGCCCTGTGCTGTGTGTCGTTCCCCCTCTCTCTGCCCCCTGCTTCCTGTCTCTCTGAACTTTCCTATCCATTAAAGGCATAAAAGCCCCAAAAAATTATACATATAAAAAATAAAATAAAAAACTGCGTTAATGCGCGATAAAATATTTATCGGCGTTAAATAGCTAATGAGTTAACGCGATAATAACGAGTTAACTCGCCCAGCCCTATTTTTTTTTAATGAATAGCTCTTCAAAAAGTTAAGAGCTAAGAGAATCAGAATGGTGCCACAGCAATGTACAGGATCAAATATATAGCAGCATGTAAATACAAATACATAAAGCATGTAAAATTAGCAGATTCTTAAAGAACCCAAAATAGTTTCTGGTATTCATGACCATAAAAATATGTATAACATGGACTCTTTAAAGTTCTTGCCAAATGCTGCCAAAAAGTTTCACTGTGAATTAGCAACAATAATTCGGTAAATCGTCAAAATATTCTGGTAAAATCTTTCTCACAGCCCTAAAAAAAAGAAATGTGTGGGTTTAAATCTGGGTATAGAGGGAGTTCATTTTGATCAAAAATACAGATATAATCAAGTATACTCAGTAGATATAAAACACTCCACAGAAATTTTAAATAATTGCTTTATTTGTTGCTCTTCATCAGAAATTTGAGATTAGCTGATTACAGAGAGGGAATGGGGTAATATGCTGAAATGGTACACATACTGTACAAAGAAAACACAATAAATTACTTCATAAAATAACGATTTTAGAGAAGTTAATATTTACCACCTCGATACCTAAAAATAATTTAGAGCTAACAGGCTTGTTTGGACAAACAGATGGCTCATCACACTTTCAGTAGTTGCTGTTTGGTTCCATCTTCAGATGTGTTGTCATACAGTACAGTTCAGTAGCTACTACACTTTGAGGAACAAAAATTCAACTATTGTGGTTTTTGTGGATTAGCTCGTCTTCCGAATGTACATCAACCAGAATAGATTACATGACTTCAGGTTCTGTTTTACCAAATGCTCAAGCATAAGCTTGGCCCAAGAAAGTGCATTTTAGCTTGCCTCATTAAGTTAAGATAGTTCATGTGAATTGTGTCGTTGGAGTAAAACATTGGTGATCAGCAGGTTCTGCTCTCTGTGTGGTCTCACTCTTTGACAACTTTCTTAGGCACAGATAAATGAACAAGGCACCTCTAGCAATTTTGAAGCGTTAACACTGTTGAGAGCAGCAAATTAAACACAGTAGCTTCCAGGTCTCGTTTATTCCTGCACACTCGAGCAAATGATTCCATTGTTGTTAAAGTGAAACAGGTCTTGACACATAAAACAGCTCATTCTCTTTTTAGACATTCATTAAGTTATGAAAATGTGCTTCTCCCCATAAACTAACTGAGTCTTTACATTCTGACACAGACCTCTGAGAAAGTTCACAAATGAGTGTGTTTGTGAGATGTGAGTCGAAGCAAATTTGTTTTCACAGTGGCAGGAAAACAGTGTGAGAGAAAAAAAAATCTTTTTAAATATCTTCTCATTTCAATAAATAATGAGAGTTTTGCTGAACACAGCAATAATGTGATGAAAAACAAAAAAGAGTAAAATAAATAAATAAACAAGAACATTGAAAGCTACATCTTAATCCCCCTCTTTCACCACCTGAGTACATCTTTTGGTTCCTGCGCTGTGCTGATCCTGGTCTGTGCGCTGGGCGGTGGAATGTTAAGGTTAAAGGTCAGGGGACAGTGAGCAGGGAAGTCGACGCTAAGGAGGTGTAGGTGGGGCGGTGGCAGAGCTTGGTCTCAGGGAAGGTAAAAAAAGGAGTGTGGGAGTGAGGAGGAGGAGGAGGAGTGAGTTTTCAGGGAGGGTGTTGGGAAAAATATTGCAGGGAGTGATGGTGGTGTGTTCCTCAGTCTGTCTGCCCTGAACTGTCTCCCCCGTCTCACCTGCTTCAGGCATGAAGAGAGCATCAGCTAACGCTTAGCTGTGCAAAGCCGATCAACTTAACCTCATCCGGGATCTCAGTGTCATCACAGCTGGAAGCCTGCATGAGGAGGAAAATGGCGAGAAGATTACGCATAGCCTCATTTGCAGGTGAAATATCTAAGAGTTCTAGCCTAACATATCACATGATTATCTATCTCATTTTCAAAAAGAGAAGGGACATTTTTAACCAGAACCTCAATTTATCTAAATGATGAAATATCGTCAGTGTTTTTACTTCTAGTGTGAGTTTGTGGCCCCTGGGGCACTGCAACAAGCTGACATACAGTGGATGACCTCAAGAAATGTCAAACTTACAACCCAAGCACACACAAACCAATTTTAGTTTTCATCAGGTGCTTTGTGTATGGGCCTAATGGCAGGTTTCAGCTCGTCACTAACCCCTTTCTCATAGCTCGCTCAAGGACTATTGTGGCTTGATTGTGTATCGCAACTCTGTCTGTAGGATACTGAGACAGAATGGCGAGAGACAAAGATTTTATGCCTCTGAGTCAGCAGCTGATGAGTTTGAGGGGAGCCAGTGCAGAGAAACATGCTGTACTATACAAAGGCAAGCAACTGTAGAATGACAAGGGGGTCTTCTTTACAGCGTTAAAACACAATCTCTGGGTGAAAAGGGTCAATATATGTCTGTTTTTTAACATTGAAAATGCTTGTAATTCTGTTTCAGTAAAACTTATATGGTTTATATTCATATGGAAAATGTGCATACCGACTGCCTCATCAACTAACAGCTTGTTAATTCCTATTTTGATGCCTGAAGTTCAGTATTTGACTGTCACCACCTTTGCCTTTTAGAAGCAAGGAGTGATCATATTTCAAAAACAAATTACAAAGATTTTTTTTTCAAAATGACTACCAGCAACACTTTGCTAATCCACCTACTGACACCATAATAAGTTGGGAGAAAAGTTTATTAAGTTAGTTTTCTATTTTTTTAAATGGAGTCCTCTGGAGTCAGGCTTGTTTTGGAACAGTATTATTTCACTTTAAGGCACTTCCAAATTGGCTTCATTTGTGAGACTGAGTGATTAAGCCTACTACAAGCCTCACTGTAGTGACAACTCACAGCTTTACCGTCATGTGACCAACTAATCTTATGAAAACACTCATTATAGCTTTGAGGCTTGTGCAAATATCGAAATCAGTTATATAATGAGAGTGAAATAATGTAGGTTAATCACATCTGGCCAATCTCTGAAGTGTTTTCAATAAGCTCAGAGCTGTTGCAACATCAAACTAGAAGAATATTAGTATGCAATTAAATGAAGTGACAAAAACAACTGTTTAAACTTCAGGTGTGTTATTTTCTTTACAGTTTGCATAGATGGAATTACTAGAGTGTAAATATAAACTGTCTGGCCAAGAAAATAAGCCACACCACACCTTTAGCTTCGGTTACCTCACACACTTGCCATGACATAATTCTATTAGCTGATTTAATGTCAAAATATTCATTTTCATCCAGGGTTGCATAGGATTTTTTTTACTAAGATATCATATCAATGATGGGAGAGTTGGACTTCTCCAGAGCTACCCAAAAAATCTCAGTGAGTCTAAAGACTGGTCTCTGTGGTGGCATCGTCATCTTGGAATAAGCCTGTATCATCAAGGATGATTTTTTTTTTTTTTTTTTTTGTATTTTATTTGATTTACATATTACTCAGAATGTTCAAACAACCAGCTTCTCAGTTAAGAAGAGGTACATTAATGAGAACACAAGTGCTCAGTTTAGGGAGGCCATAGCTATGTTACCAACAATGAGCGCAGAGTCGGTTGAAGGAATGCTGGATCATTTTAACTTGCAAATTTTTAATGTAATGGAAGCTGTTGCACCGATAAGAATCAAGAGCACCTTGATCAAACAGAAAATCCCATGGAGAAACACCACTACGGTCAAAAACCTGAAAAGAGAATGCAGGAAAGCTGAACGTAAATGGAGGAAAACAAAGCTTCAGATTCACTATGAGCTGTGCAAAGCCAGACAGCTGCATTTATCTGAAATGATTAATAAGAATGTCAACAATTCTCGAACTCTGTTTGCTATGGTTGAAAAACTCACAAATCCTCCTAAACAGTCAAACCCAGACCTCCTCTCCACTGAGAAATGCAACGAATTTGCCAACTTTTTTAGCCAAAAAATCAAAACAATTAGACAAAACATTTACGCAACACAGACAAACAAGAAAACTAATCTGTGTCTAAAACCTAGAAATAACTCTGACGTTATGTCACAATTTAATATTGTTAATTTAAGAATCCTAGAGGAAACAGTTCGGCAGCTGAAATCAACAACTTGCACTCTGGACATAATACCATCCGACTTTTTAAAAACTGTTTTTACCTCAGTAGAAAGTGATCTCCTACGAATAGTTAACAGCTCACTGGCATCAGGCATTTTTCCCAAGTCACTAAAGACAGCTGCCATTAAGCCACTCCTAAAGAAGAGAACTCTAGACGCCTCTATGATGAACAACTACAGACCTGTCTCTAATCTCTCTTTTATATCTAAGATTATTGAGAAAGTTGTATTTAACCAGCTCAACGACTTTCTGAATGAAAGTGGAAGTCTTGATAACTTTCAATCAGGCTTCAGACGTCATCACAGCACTGAAACAGCTCTGGTCCAAGTGTTAAAAGACATTAGGTTGAATACTGATTCTGGTAATGTTTCAGTCCTGGTTCTGTTGGACCTCAGCGCTGCGTTTGATACTGTAGATCACAGAATCCTGTTGCACAGGCTGGAAAACTGGGTTGGACTTTCTGGAGCGGTCCTTAACTGGTTCAGGTCCTACTTAGAAGGCCGGAGTTATTTTGTTACTATTGGCAGCTATGAATCTGAGCGAGTGGCCATGACTTGTGGAGTCCCCCAGGGGTCAATTGTTGGACCTCTTCTGTTTAACTTGTATATGCTCCCTTTGGGTCAGATATTGCATAATTTTAACATCAATTATCACAGTTATGCAGACGATACACAACTTTATGTGTCTCTGTCACCGGACGACTGCAGCCCAGCACTGTGTCAGTGTCTGGAGGAAGTAAACACCTGGATGAGAGAGAATTTTCTACAATTAAATGAAGACAAAACTGAGATCATTCTGTTTGGTAGCAAAGAGAAGAGGGTCAGCGTTGGTAAATATCTTGAGACTTTACGGGACCTTACAATCACTGACCAAGTTCGTAACCTCAGAGTGTTGATAGACTCAGATCTGACTTTCAGCAGCCACATCAAAGCTGTCACCAAGGCAGCTTTTTACCATCTCAGAAACATCAACAGAATTAAAGGTTTCCTCTCCCAAAAAGACCAGGAGAAACTCATCCATGCATTCATCTCCAGTAGACTCGATTACTGTAATGCTCTTTTAACTGGACTTCCCAAAAAGAGCATTAAACGTCTGCAGCTCATCCAGAACGCTGCTGCTAGAGTTTTAACCCGGACTAAGAGATCTGAACACATCACACCAGTTTTAAAATCTTTACACTGGCTTCCAGTCAGTCACAGAATAGATTTTAAAAGCCTGCTGATGGTTTACAAATCCCAGAACGGTTTAGGCCCAAAATACATCTGTGATATGTTCAGAGAATATAAACCCAGCAGAGCTCTTAGATCCAAGGACTCAGGTCAGCTGGTCCAGTCCAGAGTCCAGACTAAACATGGAGAAGCAGCATTTAGCTGTTATGCTGCAAACAAGTGGAACAAACTGCCAGCGGAGATTAAAATTTCACCAAATGTAGACATTTTTAAATCCAGGTTAAAGACATTTCTGTTCTCATGTGTCTATGCATGAAATATCTTTTAACTTATCAAGACTGTTGCCTGTTTTTAAATTCATTTAAATGATTTTATTTGTTTCTCTTTATATTCTTTTATGTATTTTTAATGCTTCTTGCACTCCCTGCTGCAATGCTTTTATTTTATGTAAAGCACTTTGAATTGTTTGTACATGAAATGTGCTATATATATAAATTTGATTTGATTTGATTTGAAGGAAGAAAAGTCGAAAATCTGGTCTTTCAGCTAACTTTTATGGGAACATAACATTATTATACCTAAACCAGCCCAACTGAAGCAACCTCCTGTCTAGGCATTAGGTGTGATGGATGCAGGACTTCATCTGCCGATAATCTTACCCTGATGTGCCTATTACTCTGGAAAAGGATGAATCTAATCTTTTTTGATTGTGATCTTTATGCTCTCTAACAAATTTAAGTCTTTTTCCCCCCATTTTTTTCTTTTTTAAGTAGCCTCTGATAAGCGAGGCTATAAATGTTGTCAAATGTTCTCATTTTTACTATTAAACACTGATGTGGGTGTGATTGTTTTTCTTTAATCCCGAAAAAAAAATCCCGAAATCTGTAGCTCCCTCTAAAGCCTGTAATCGTGCTTGCAAAAATCGAGCGCTCCCGGCTGTTTTTAACCAATCACGTTAGGGTGGAGGAATCCTACCTGTCAATCACAGCTTGTGCACACGCTGCTGAGCGTGAGTCTGCCCCAGCTTGTGTGTGCGCACACTGGTGTGAACTCACGTGCACAACCTTGTCCACAGAGGGGGAGGGGTTTGGGGGGCGATTTGGAGCTTGGTAGAGGTTGGGGGAGGGACTTGAAAGTTGTATCAGTTCAAATTTTCCGACTTTAGACTCGCAATTTTGAAAACCTGCCGACGGCAGCTTTAAGATTCTATTCCAACAACATTACTTCCTTGAAGAGGATGGTTCACCACTATCATTTTGGGTTTTGATAAAGTGCTGAACTGTTTCTAACCCAGTTTTAGTAGTTTCACCTTTGTTTCACAGTGCAAACCAAAAACCCATTTGAAACAGACTATCATTTCCACAGCGTGTATCTTCCATCCCGGTTGATAAAAAAATGTAAAGCTACTCACTGCATCAGTTAGGGTTAGGCCTGTTGCCAGCTGAAACATATTAATGACTGCAGTACTTTTCATATGGGAAGCTCCAGTTTGCTTAGTTAGGCAAATACTAGGTGTTTAGTATTTCTTTAGTTAAGTCATTCAAACTTTAGGCATGGGTGGTGTGGGGGTTAGCACTGTTAGCTCCCAGTTAGAATCTCAGCAGAGGCTTCTCTGTATGGAGTTTGCATTTTCTACCCATGCATGTGAGTGTTCTCTTTGAGTATTCTGACTTACTCCCACAGTCCAAAAATGTGTATGTCAGGTGAATTTATGACTCGGTGTTATGTGTGAAATAACCTGGCTGAGCTGCACAGTGCCTTGAGATTAACTGTAATACAGTACAAGCTTCAGGCTTGTTTACCATCTGAGGCTGACCTAAATGACGCCACTCTGTGGCTGAATGAGATCAAATTCTTGCAGGTCCAAAAAAAAATTGAAATAAGAATTAAGACACAAACTAAACAACTCAATCTGTAAAGGCACTCTATTTACAGCCCTCCCTCTTATCTGCATTTAGATTTGTCTTGGTGTTACTGAAAATAAGTTTTTCATTCACCTGTCCTCAAGAAAAGTAAGATCATGAGTGGATCACTCTGCACATGCTGGCCTCCATCAATTCGCACCTTATCTGGGAGAGTCACACTGCAATTATCTAATAAACACAAAGGCTGTGTTATCAAAAGAGGTCAGTTTTTGTAAGCTCAGAGTCTATGGCGATCTCTTGTTCACTTCAATCATAAAGCTGCCAAAGTGCCACCAAATCCATAAATTGTCTACATAAAGTATTATGAACTGTACCCCACATGAGGGTAATTATTCTCACTCCCTGGGTTTTATGACACTGCCCTCGTAATTCTTCAAAAGGCATGGTTGAAAAGCAAGAAGATTTTATACTGTTTGCAGTGATGTAGACTCAGCAAATCGAAGCATGCCCATATACATATATGGCATTGCCAAGTGAGCCCTAAATCTGTCTCTCCAGGGAATTGAAAAAGAAAAGTCACACTGTGAAATGTTGTGACCTACAGCACAGATGCTGTTTAACTATATTTATGCAAAGCTCAATAAAATATCATTTGCATGCTACGTTTTCGTCAGATCCAGGGGGACAGACATTATTTATTTCCTTATTATCTTATAGGTCAAATAGCACAAAAAGGACTTTTTAAAACACTCGTGCAGCATCCAGTTTGTCTTCGTCTGTAAGTTTTCTTCTCCTTTATTATAAATGATATATGGTAACAAAGTATATCTGGTTCAAATAACGACTCATAATAACGACTACACTCAAAATGAGGAATCAACATCTGAGCTGTGTAGAGCACAAATACGTAAACAGCAGCAGTGCACTGTCCATCAAGATTTAACAAGGTGCATCACAGAGAGCAGCCAGAAGAAATAAAACATTTCAGGTGCTGGATGAAAATTATGTTTGACCTAGAGTGTTTGGTATATGCTGGAGATTCTGTTGCCTCTCTCCAAGGACAATACACAAAAATTCACTGAATAACAAGCCAACTTTAATGGAAACCAACGAAGGGAACAGCCGTGTAGGTCATGCGTTGCTGTGTAGATTTATTACTCAAACGCAACGATATGCCACGAAAAAATCAATATCGGATCGGATTAAATTACTTGACCTGGTTCAACAATGTGATTGTTGACATGACACAATGCAGTAATTCATGTTAAAAGCTCTTTCCACCATTCAGGGGTTTATGACAATAAACATTAACTATAGATCCTTGAGAAAAAAACAGCAAGAACATTACATATTTCAGTTTAAAAGTAAAACGGAATAAATCCTTCAAACCAACTTTCAAACCAAATTTGTGTCCATCCCTCCGACAACGCAGCATAATTTCTGAATGTCTGTGGATTCTGCTCACTTCAGGTTCTCACACAACATTTCTACTGGATTAAAACCACCGCTTTGACATGGCTCCTCCAAAGAATTTGCTTTATTCTTCTTTAACAGTTCCTTACTGAAAACAACTTGAAAGCTGAGGTTTGTTGTCTTGTTGCACGACCCACCCTCTCTTAAGATTGAGATCACAGAGAGATGTCCTGACATTTGGCTTAAGATAGGGAATTTCTAAATTACCCCAGATGCAGCAAAACAGCTCAAAACCTTGACACTACAACCACCACGTTTCACAGATTGGACAACTTCTACAGTATGGCTGGAATGCAACGCTTCCTTTTCTCCAAATCCTTCTTGTTCAGCAAAATATCTCCCAACAGTTTCTGTTTTGTCTACATGATCTTTAACAAACTCCAGACAAGCAATTATGTTCTGATAACAAGACCAGTTGCTCTCTCCTTGCAGCCCTGCTATGCAAACTATTGTTGTTCAGTGTTTTGTTGGACCTATTAAAACTGACATCAGCTAATATAAAAAATATGTTTTGTTATTAAGCTGTGATCCTATAGACAATTAGACACTTTGCTTTGATCTTTATTAAGATAACCACGAATGGCAAGGGTAGAAATGGTCGTTGAATGAAAAACCACTTTGAACGTGGATTGATGGGAGTCCAAGTTCTTAAAACACAAGATTATTCTTTAACCTTTTCCAAGCCAGAGGAGCGTTAACACTTCTTTTGAGGTTCTCAAAGATTGTCTTTCTCGGCAAAATTATCCTTTCACAAACATTTTCTGTGAAAAGTAGCATTGATTGATCCCTGTTCATTAAAGAAAGAGCGTCAATGATCGAAAGTACCTGACTTCAATTCAATCTTTGAATCGACTGCTAATTTAAGATGTCCATTTTTTGTTAATTTGTTTTAGATTGTTGTGTTGTCATGGCTTTTAGGTTTTGTGTGACTTTTTGATGATGTTTTAGGTTCAAGCTTGTACAAAAACTGATTTTTTTTTTTTTTTTTTAAAGCAGCCAAAGGGTTCAAAAACTTTCAGGCACCACTGAATAGATTTTTACTAGTGTCAGCTTCAGCTAGAATATTTTCTTTGTGGCACTGACTGAAAAACCAGCAACGGATGCTGGTTCATGCTGAAGCTATTTGTGTTGTCTGAGGCCTTTCTAGTAACTCCAGATTTTACATTCTTCACCAAACCATACATCAAGAAGCTGTTTATGTCGGGACATTGACAGGCATGACAAAACCCATCTGTAAACTCACCAGCTTAAAGGTCAATACTTTGTAGGTAGTTGGGTCATCTACAATCTTTTGAAGGTTAGCAGCAACTGTAACAAAGAGGGTGAGAGAGAATAAAGCTTTTAGTTTATAGTGTTCACAGAAAACAGTCTTGTATTAGTATAATCAACAGAGGATCATCTGTAGTCATTTCAGGTTCTGTGGACTTCCCAGGTGAAATGAATTTACCTTGATAATAACTATTCTTTTAATACTGTATTACCCACTAAGTGATATTTTATGGTAAATTGGATTATTTATTCAAACAACGCAATTTACGACAATAAAAAGGTGAACATTACCAATTACAACATCGTGCCCATTGACCAGACCAGCCGAGAAAAGTTCCTGGGAGACGCCATCAGCAGTGTCTTGTGAGGGAATAATATGACAAATATTGGCCCTGCAAGATTCCACTTAGCAGGTAATTGTGTTACGCACTGAATTAGATGCTGCCCAGAACACACTGCCATTACCCATTCAACACACATCTACTGATACAGTCAGAAGATGTCATCATCCTGAGCTGAGCTCTTACCTCGCCCAGGGGTGAACTCAAACCGGATGTCATTCAGCTCCTTTTTGGAGTTCCTGAAGGAGGAGACAGGTGGCTGTGAGTGTGTAAGTGGCATCTGAAATGAAACACTGACAGAAGCTCCATTTTAAATGAAACAGAAACATGGCTGGGCAGCAGAACGTTAGGGAACAAGCAGGAGATCATATCTGGGTGAACAGATGAAAATGACATCTTTGAACTAAAGAGAAGATATGGTACAGGAGAAATGTGCTTAGAAACACCAGGCTACAGTCTAGAGGATAAGGCAGACCACCCTTTCTCCTCGAGTGTTATAGACACAACCCCAGTGCCATATAAACACATCGGGACTCTTTCTTGTTTATCTTTCCAAGAAAAAGACCACCCAAGATCACAAATAATCTTTCATGCTGTCAGTCTAATTCTCAGGTAACTGTCATTTGATCTGCCTATCTGGTTTCTCATGCCATCTCCAAAATAGATCAGAAACTCTGCAATCCATACAATTAATAGCAATACAGCTTTGCATTCCAGCTTCTCTTTCCTCCTTCCACAGCAGTGCTTAAAGGGAGGTGATGTTTACTTGCATTTCAGTCACTCTGCCATGTCAGACCTACCCTTTCAATTAAATTTTCTATAAATATGACATGCAAGCTGATAATCCTGTTTTACTTAGAACAAAACTAAATAATTAATTTCTGATTTACTTCCCTTGTTTGGCCAGCCAGAAGTGTGATTCCCTCTTCTCATACATACTGTCTGAATAATTTTGCTGGGTAATTCCCATTATCAACCATAATTATCCATAATTTCTCTTTTAATTGTGAGATTATAAAGAGGACAACAATATACACAACTGAGGTTGTGTTTGTTTATCACCTGATAAATGCAAAAAGATATTCACTCTCCTCTCTGTTCCATTTCAGTCTCACACAATTCCTGAGGGGAACATACGTTTCCTTTTGCCTCTAAATGTAGGAACATGTTCATAAGTTAGCTCCTAATCTTGTCTGTCTGCTCCTTGCTGCATAGCAAACAAAAAGCCATTTTTTCTTTGTAGTGAAGATGAGGGTTGCAGAAAAAACAATGAGCAGATGTAAAACCCTCCAGTAGTGAGGACAATATACCCTCAGAATGTATCAAACACAATCGGCAACGAAAATGTTCTAGAAATTTGATCTATCTGTGCCATATGTAAGAAAACGTATCACAGTAACTCTCACACTTTAAGGGATAATTACTGATATTAATCACTTTAGGAAACCTACTGGTGATGGCAAACAAGATTAAATAGAAAAAGTAATGACATCTACCATAAAAGCACAGCAGCAGTGGGGAAAATGTGTTGTATCCGTCAATGAGCAAACTATGCAAAGGACATGTCTCATTAGTTTTCCACATACTGAGCAACACGAAGGTAACAGCTGTCTAACTGCCTCATGCCTCCATCATCCCTGATGCCTTCAAGGAAAAACTATACTGTAAAGCTAGAAAAAGGAAATAAAAACACTTGGCAAAAGCATCCCGTGGAGAATTACAGAATGCGAACGTGAACAATCAAGCATGATTACATTCAGCTGGAAGCCTCTCTTCAGCGTCAACTTGCATTATTTTGTGTCGGATGCAATGCAAATCTGTTTATACAATGTGTGTGTACTGTGGGAGAATCTGTTTTCTGGTAAAGGCGGAGCCTGACAGTTGTTAAAGTCTAAAACAACTGTTGGGAGAAGATTGATTTGTGATGAAGTCCAGTTAAATAAATCACCCGATTAGCCCACGGCCCTCATTTTCAAAGAGATTAGAGTCATGAGTAAACTACTACAACTACAGACATATCTGGAATGACTTTGTTAGCAGCAAGACAGTATAAAATGTCATATATCATCCATCCATTATCTATACCGCTGAATCCGTCGGTCGGGTTGCTGGTCATATATCATATATAACATAAAATTCACCATCACTTTACGGTGAGTCAAGATGACTACTTTAAATGTTAGACATTTTTCAATTGAAAAAACAAAACTTCTGGTGGAGCAGATGGATGTGAATCTATTTCCCACACTGCCAAAGCTGATGATGCAACACTTATATCAGCTTATCATCACACTGATAAAACAAAATGTGCCTCAAATCTGCCTCCTTCAAGAAAATCCACAAACACCAGGACCATTTGGGACAAGCCTGTACAAGAGACTAAAGGCCAAGTTATCTGCATACTTTTGAGGAAGGCACCGAAGCCTGACAGACTGACTGATTCCACAGTTCAACAATAGAAAATGGAACATTTCATCCACCAACACGTTTTCTATATTTGAACACTGCCAGCAAGTTGCATCTGCGTTACCCAACTGAGGAAAGAATACGATTAACATGGCCAGAATGCTCTTCCACTAATAAATAAGGGTATGTGATTTTAGCCATTGCCTTATAAACACTGAAATGTAATGGATACATACATTGAAATCTCAGCACAATTCAGTAAAGATGACTTTGGTGATTGCCAATGCTGCACAACGCTGTTGGTTGTCATGGAGATAAGTAATGGTGGACCTGATTGGAAGTTTTCAAGTAAAAAAAATAATAATCAAAATGAGAAGCCCACTACAGGGCTGAGGCCAACAAACAGAGGTTCTGTGGTGTTGAGGCCTCATCTCTTTCTGTGGTTTCTGTTTGTCTCTTTAAAACACACTCAAGCAAGCTCTAGGCTGAAACAGAAAATAGTTCAGGGAATCACCTTGATATAATTCATGGATAAGGTCTAGACTTCACACAGAACACAAACAAGTAAAACACATTCAAAAACTGTACGGCACTTCACAATCATCAGTGTGATGATTGTTTTACTTTAAGTAAAGCTGACTACTCAGTTATCATAATCTTCTTAGATAAAGAAAATTGTCTTTTACACTTAATCGATAAATTACTTTTATTACTTTCATTTAAAGCCCTAGGACAGTCTTGTAGAACCTGACATCTCTTTTTCTGTCTTAAATTAAAAAATATATAATATTTTTTAGTGTTTGTGCAGCTTGAGATATCTGTGCAGGCGGTGAGGTGGATGAGTTTTTTAAAGAACAACTGACAAGAAGTTCAGAAGGAATAAACGCATCTTCAAGCACACACGATATTCTCTCTTTGTTTCTCTCAAATTCCATTATCAAGATGATATTTCAGAAGCTAAGCTGACATGTGTGAACTTCTGGTTATATTTTAGAAAGAAGAGGCTTTAAAAAAACACAAGGGCAGAGCACCTCATAGCTAAGTTGCCCCTGTTCTGTTTAGGCTTTTTAAGCTTCATTGACATTGCACCAACAGCCAGTCACTATATGCATCTCTCCTTCAAACCGCTGATGCTGCTGTTCTCAGGAGTCCTCAATGCCTTTGTTTAAAAAAAGGAAAAAAAGGCAACATGTATTGGCTCTTAGCCAAATGCTGAAGATATTCCAGTCATGCTGCCACTGTTCCCCAATTGCTGTGTCTGAGGGGATCATATTACCATAAATGCTCATGCTAATCAGCTGTAACTCCCCGCTCAGCTGAGAAAGGAGTCCAATTAGTTGTTTATTTTGGTCTCGATAATGCAATTATTTTTGTGTTTTCAGTTCTCTGAAGTCATTCAAACTGTCAAGGATTGCCACATTAAAGCCTGATTATTATCACTGCATTGTGTGCTGTTAATCAGTTTATTCATGCGTTAGGGCAAAAGCATAATCTAAAAAGTTTGGATACAGAGTAGAATCAACGTGAATAAAATTGAATGCAGTGATTTGCAAATCACCTTAATCCTATATTTAATTGAAAATGGTACAAATACAACATACCAAATGAATAACATGAAAAATGTGCTTGTTTTTTAAGCACATATGTTTACTCTTTTTATACGATGTTAGCAACACATTTATAAGAAGTCAAACTAAGCTAAGGTGTACTATTATGTTCATGCACCACCTTGTTTCATTCTGTAAGAATTTGGGAATAGAGGAGAAAAGCCACCGTACATTTGATAGTGTTTTCGTGGCTAAAAAGCTCAAGGTCTCCTTTGTTTGGATTTTTTTTGTTTCTTAAACTGCAGCCAGGTCGGTTTAACACCTGAACCATTGACGAATCAGGTCACTGGTCATGCTGTAATACAAGCAGAATGTATTTTGACATCATATAGCTTGAAAATAGCAAGACCTTCACTAAAAAAGAAGAAGTCATCTGTATTGTAGCATATGTTGATTAAAAAAAAAAAACTTAGCATTCATTGTGCACTCATAGATATGCAAGTTACACATTCCATGTGCACTGATGCACTGTACCTTCACACCGTCACAGAGGCTGGCTTTTAAATTTTATGCTGATTTTAGTCCATAAAGAAGCAGCATCCATGACTTCAAGAATTCCAAATTCTGAACCATCAGGCCATTTTTTTGCCTTTTAGTTAAGGCCCAAGGAACACTGCAGCGTTTTGTTATAGACATAAATGCATATAGTCCTTTGGTCTTCTTGTCTGCTACTGTTTCGAGCCAATTTGTCTGATCCTCATTCTTTAAAACTCTCCTCTTTTCTGTTCTTCTCAAACTAGACTGACTTCTACATAACCTGCCTCTTTCCCATCTCTACATTTCCCTGATGCCTGTGAAAGCTCTGCCCATCCACCATCAGCATCTATCCTCCGTGGGGGTCGTATCTTATCCCTTTCCTTTGCTCATGTCACATCCCACCTAGAGATGATTCATCAAAATCATATCATACAATAAAGATCTCTTAAATTAATCGACTGCACAACAATCAATTTTGTGCCATCTTTTTGTCTAATTGAAATGTCAATAAAATCTTTCTGACAATGAGGACTATCAACAAACTGGCAAACTTTAGCTGTAGTCAACCGCCTTCAACGCTTTTGTTTATTGCCCAGCGCTGCTCACTGATCAGTATGATGTTACATTAACAGACTGGACACACATCATTGCTTTGAGTGTTTTCAAAGTTGCCAAAAATCACACGTTATTAGTGACTTTGAGTTGTTTTTGACATTACAAACAAAATGTCATTTACAGACACATATTAAAACAAAAAGAACACTTCACAAGTCTCTGAATAAACGAATTACAACAAATGTCAGCTTTATTTGAGAAATTCAGACAAAGCTTTTCCATAATCCTCCTACTGATATACTGCCCTATGCAGCCTCATATTATTTGTGAAAGCTATGAATATCTCTGATTCTGCCCCCACAACAGAGGAGCACAGCCAAAGAACTATAAATACAGCCTTTCCTCTTTTCAAACCTTTCGTGCTAACTCACTTTAAAATATAGCATGCAAAATCCTCAACAATGAAAAAGTCAAAGAGCTCTTAAAGACACATTTCCTCAGTAATAACCACATTGCTCTGAATCATTTCCTAACCCAAAACTAACACACTTAAAACACTGTAAGTCAGACTGGCAATTATAAATTTGCTGATGGCACCAGACACAGCATTTGAAATGTCAACCATGCACATGTTTTAATCAAGTGCATCTTTTTCTAGTTGGAGCATACCAAAGAGGGGGGTGCACTGAAAGCTCAACAAACACATAAAAAAGCTTTTCTTTCAAGCCAAACATACATCTCAGAGGGCTTCCATCACACATCTGTGTGTCTCATAAATCATTTCTTTCCGATAAACCATAAAAACAATTTGACAGCCTAATGTCTTGTTAAATTGCACTTCTCTGTGGAAATGAATTCAGCGTTTTTACATCTAATGACAGCAACAATCAAAGCTTATGCTGTAGTTATACTACTGTAAATCATGTCCATTCTGTTTGCTGTTTTTGAACAAAAAAAATCTCCAAATCAAACAAATCTTCAGTAAATTATAAATGACAAAGAGAGCTGAAACAATCAAGGCACAACACATTTGTTTTCATTACCAGATTGGAATAATGACTCTTCCTCACTAAAGAGTTAGTTGCCACTTGTTGTCTTCTGACAAGTGTTTTGTTACAGAACAAAATGGTTTTCTACAATGTGCTCGCTGCCTGAAGGGGTAGACCTTCAGATGTCTGCTCAAGCACGAATGTGCTCAGCAACAGGCTCAGAGAGCCATAAACAGACTCTCAACTGTCCGAAGATGCACAAGTGTCTGTCTGCTCTACTCCATTTCTATTTGCATTTTGAGATTGAACAAAGAAAGATATGGACGTCATCATTTTCTAATTAACCACAAACCAAGTTGTATTCCTGTATTTCCCATGGACTCTCATTACAGTTTGTTATTTCGTAACAGGAGATATCTCCACTGACCATGCTGCAAGTCTGTAAAGTATTTTCATAAACATTTTGTCCTGAATCATGCAGAATTATGTAAGAAGAATGTGGTGCGGTATGCGAAGACAGTCTAAGAAAAGAAGGCAGACTACGGATGGCTGCCAGTGAACCAATAACATGTGACACCCTTACCTGCAACTCAACCAGTAAGACAAAAAAAAGGCAATAATAGTGGATCCATCCTGTCGCAGGCAAAGCTCATTCTTGCTATTATTAGCCTGCATGTTCTGGTCTTGGCAATGTTATTGCAAAGCCACAAAAATAGCTGTACTTCATAAAAATACACATTTTTGCATGTAAATAAAATAATGTCAGCGTGTTGTTGAGCTGCGTGCGATGACGGAAACTTTCTTCACTCTCACCTTAGCCGTAGTACCATGTTCACTGCACCTTGAATGAAGGGTGTATTCTCAAACGGTTCAACCTGTATCGGAGAATATTGGGTAATGAAACAGTTTACACAGAATGTGCGTGGCAGAGAAAAATTAACATATTGTCTGAATAAACCAGAATTGTGTGCAGCAGTGAATCTGCTTTCTGTGTTATAGGTTTTTCCAGAAAAAAATGGGGAAGTTGTACGAGGAAAGAAAGGGAACAGTACATAAAGGTGGAATGGATAAGGGTATAACACATATCAACACTACATTACAAATGGGCTCCTAATGTGGCAAAGAATGGATAGTATGGATAAGAAATCATTGCTGCCAGAGTTACAGCCTGACTGGAACACAAGACTACACCTCCAAACTATTCCGGCTCACTTTTAAATTGACAATAGGCTTAGAAAATGGGTTACAATGGCATGGACTCTTCAGATGAGATACACCCAGCCACTGAGCTGGCACTGTCAGGCAGAGAGCCATTCACTGTGACTTATTACTGCTGAAAGCATCCCTCCTGGAGACTCACACTATTACCTGTATACACATGCCCATGGACACGCGTGCACGGAAAGACACACGCGTGTAGAGTATGCATACACAAACAATCGCTGTTGCATCAAAGGCACGGAATCGTGACAAATTTGTGCTGTTTCTGCTGAATCCCTCACCTGGGGATGTTTAATAGACAAGCCTTCTATAGGGACATTGTTGGCATCCTCCTCATTCTAGGAGGAACAAAATGAGAGGCATAATTGTACAGATGTTATTACACCCCTAGCAAATATCAAATAAAAGCTCATCTTATAAAGACAATGGAAGAATCTGATTCAAATCAATAAAGAGGAGCAATTAGCTGGCTTTGTTAGACTCTGTAAGGCAGTTTCTTGGTAGTTTTCATAAAGAATGAAAAAATGACGTGTTCAAACATAACTGAGTTTACGATTCTAACACAAGTATCTGCGTAAACGGGCCAGTTAAATGCATCTTCTAAAAAACATCCCTTTGGAAAGTTATCAGACAAAGTAGCAGAGAAGATATGGTCTGTTGGTCAATTTGCCTCTAAACCAAAATGACAAAAAAAAAAACATCGATCATTTTGCATGTAAAGATTGATGTATGAGCTGAGAAGCTAACTTACATCTTCGGCCTCATCTTTGACCCTTCGTGACTGGAGGGAAAAAAATCAAACACATTCACACGTTCATATTCAGGCATATGGCAGTTACAACGCTATATTGTCATAATTTCATAGCCAAAAACATATAAGTTATGCACTTTGTGTATTTTTCATTTTTTACACACTGTATGTACATATTTCTCTATCAGTCTGCATCCGTCCAAACCTAATGTTTAATATTTAGGAAAAAATACAGAACATCTCAGGGAAAGCAACTAGTTTGCGATCAGAAAAAAGGAAACTAAAATAACATTCCATCAGCGGCAACTTATTTCTTGAATCATTACTGTTGGTAAACTATTATCTATTGCATTAAACATTAAAGCTGAGCATCTTTATCAAAGAGCTCTTTGATCACTGTAGCCTACTTTCTCCTGCCTCAAATCCTGATGGCAAGCTCATTACAGTGACCTCATGACAGACTCTCAGCCATCTGCTATCCAAAAAACTAACCCATCAAGTGGGGGCAGGAATGTACAGTGTCTAAGACAGAGGGGTAAGTTTCACATGGGTTTGTTCTATAGGGTGAGGCATGACAAGCAACACCGTAATAAATCAAATTCTGAATTTTCATGCAGAAACGTTTGGTTTTGATACACACAGTTTAAGACTTTATTTTTAAGATGCATTTTAGAATACATCATATCTGTGTTTTAGCATTTCGGCAGTGAAAGGGTACTCTGTGCAGATGCTTGTCTTTGCGGAGTCTCACTCACCCTGCCGCGATTCACCGCCGCCTTGCCCTCCTCGCTGCCCTCGTCCAGTTCATCATCGCTCCACTCCCAGTCTCCATCCTCCGTCTTGTGCAAATGACCACTGGAGCCTGGGACTCTCCTCACCTGAAACAATAAATTAAATTGAATGAAAAAAAAAATCCATATTCATCTCAAAGGGAAATTCTAATACTGCAGTATTTATCCGTTTATTTATTTTTCATCAATCACACCAAGCTGCCATTGTGTGTGGTTATTGCCGGTGGCAGCGATAACCATATACAATGACATCACAAATCCAGCACACTTAATGATACGGTTGTACTGCGCATGTATGTACATTGTGCATAGCTTTATCCATGACTGCATCAGGTTTTATAGGCCTTTTAACTGCAGCACGACCTAGAGTATAGGGCCTTTATACGGCGATGGTTCAAGTTACAACTACAGGACATAAGATGCTCCATTGTACACATGTGCACTTACATTTCAATACTTAGCCAAGACCAGGAGTATGAGACTTATCAGGTAATTATGTTTTTTCATCATATGTAACATTCATATTCAATTATTCTGTTATTTAATTTATTGATTGATTACACGTGTATTTGTTACAGACAGGCCTACTCACTATTTTGATTCCATAAAATATGTTGTCTTTTAATTCACATCATATATTGTATGGATGGCCAATCTGAATTGCTGGACCTGTTCATGACACAGAGTTATACAAAATCCTGAACTTATTTTAAAACGGTCTTCTTAAGCATGTATTCGTAGTGCTCTTGGGCCATTTAAAGAAACAGGTTGTAGCTAAAATGTTACACAGCCAAAGAAACAGTTGTAACTCTCGCTAAAATGGATTTCTGGATAAAATGTGGATATGCAAAGTCAGGTGGAACAGTGTGCTAATCATCTATAAAGACAGAATGCACCCTCAACCGAGACACCCTCAGATGTTCTTTGTCCAGGCCCTGACTGGTCAAAGCTCTTTTGGCAGCATGTGGAGGAGCTAATCAATATCAGTCGGGTGATCGTTATGTTATGGCCGATCGGTGCTTATGCCATTTAAATTACATTTATTTCAGGCCTCGCTTACATCAACAAGACCATTTCAAACCACATACTGCACAAATTACACCAGTACAACAAAGCTGTAAACATGCCCCCCATCTCGACTTTTCTGAAATCAGTTGCTATAAAAACCTCTTTTTCATAACAACATTCAACAATACATAATAAACTTCTGATAAGTTATTTAAAGCATTTAAAGCAAAACTTGATCCAGTGGGACCTAAATATGACTTAAACAGCAATTGTAAGTATAATAGCTGTAAATGTAACCAGCAGAACAGAGCAGATATAGGAAGTGTTGCAAAGTCACAGGTAAAGCCTGCAATTTGTTGCAGTTCTACATGCTGGAAAAGCATGTGAGACATGTAACACCGAACTAGTCTCGCAGTGTGGGATAAGATGAGCTCCACAGTGTTACTGAGGAGACAGCAAACAAAACTATAAGCCTCTAGCACCATAAATTCCCCAGCTCCAGACAAGGTCAGAGTTAAAGGAGCACTACCCTTCTGGTGGTGTCAGGTTTACTTTCCAAACCTGACAGAGAACAAAGGCTCCCCCAGTTCTGCTCAGGGTATTTTAGCAGATCAGAGACAGAGCACTGCACTCAGCCACTATATATGATCACCTAACAGACCAAAAAGACAAAGCTAATGAATTTGCTTTGCTATAAATGTACAATAATATGTATTTGAGTGATAACACAAACATAGGAAGATCTAAATGTGTAAGAATCAATTCAAGGTTTGTTATGTTTGTTTTAATTTATTTGTGGGTTTTTTTACTACCACTGCAGCACAGTCTTGTACATGATCTGTTTTTGGAAATCAGGCTTAAAAAAAGTGTCCATACAGAGCTCAAGAAGCATTCCATTATCATTTGTCTGCCAGGCCATACATTAAAACTCAATTCATTATGTAATAAATCAATAATTCAAGACCACATTGGCTGTATTGTTTAACAATAATGAATAATAAATCCTGCCTTTTGCTTATTTGAAGGCTTTATTGGGTGTGTCATAGTGCCCTCTGCTGGTTATTTAACTCACATGCACCTGTGTGACTGAGCGTAACCTTGTTCTTGCTTTCTGCTTTAAAACATGAAAAACCCTTGTATCACGAGTATTTAAGAGGCAATTTCCTCCCTTTCCATTCTTTTTTTTTTTAAGAGCAGCATTCCTGAGCCTTCCTTAAGTCTCCATTTATTAGATAACATCTATAATTACTTTATTGCCGACAGAATCTGCCATCTCCTTTTCATTCACTGGGGTATGTAAAAGGAGAAGCGAGCTGTAGAGCTTCAGTTCTTGTCTCTTCAATACTTATTTCCTTGGGGTCGAATTGCATCTGTTCACCGTGACTACAGAATACCACCGAGGACAAAAACAGACGAAAAAGAACACCACGGAACGGAGGAGCAACAGGGCAGTGGGAAAATATTGCAGATCAAAAAGGTTGAAAGATTTAAGGTGGCTGCGTACAGATAGGAGCCGAACAGGGAGGTTTGGGAGCAACTGAGGTCTAAACGTCCAGGGATGACGGTGTTTTTACAGTATTGCTGGTCTCTGCAAGCGCTGAGTAATGTTCCTGAGTTTATAATGGAGACGACGCTAAAGGTCAAATCAGCACAAAATAGCAAGGACACTGGCTCTGCTGTTCACAAATCTCCACAACCAGAGCTATCAAGTGACTCAGATATTACTTGCAGGTTGTTTTCTGTTTTACATTTTTAACATGACTCTACATATTAAAAATGAGTGAATTCATCACAGTAAGTAATTACACTTTCCTAATTTGAGACAGTGCATAGATTCCACTACCTACAAGTACATTGATAAAGCATTTCTATTTGAATTAATGTGCCATTCATCCAAAACACTGAGACTCATTTCATGTCTAACCCTGCATAGTGTAATTCTAAATGCAGTCAAAACTGGATGGAGGTGACTTCTGAATACCTATTTAGCAGTTTGCACTTTTCTCTCATTGTTGCTGCAAGCCTGCAGTTTCCATATAAACCCTCAACAACATCATGCCCCCCCCCCCTCTGTGTGTGCGTAATTATAACGTCATGCACTGTAATACCGGTGCTGTCTACTATGCCCTCCATTTACTTCCAACCATGCCAGTGAATTTCCACCTCTGCCTTCTGGCGATGGCCCCCTGATCCTGAGTCTGCTCTGCCCATCCAGGCGCATTTATCATGTGAAGCCAATATCAGCTGGGCCTGAAAACTGCACTTCCTCTCAGCACCGTGACCAGTGAGCAAGAAAAAACTAACAATAACTCCTTTCTGTTACCTAATGTTAAGAATCCATTTATACCTGTTTGCATTAACGCGCAAAGAGAGCTGCTCTTGGAGACACTGAAAAAAGCCTCAGTGCATCTGCGCAGAGGAACTCTTACATGACATTGGCCCGTATTTTTACATAACCTACACGACAGGGCATAAAGCGTTTGAGGTCCTGAAGAAAGTCATAGTGCATAGCTTGTGTTGACTGTAAATGCTACACTGATGCAGAGACACTTCACTGAAAGCCCGACACAATTTATTCATGTTTAGCCAATAACTGAGTAATTGTAAAGGGAATGTTTATGTAAACATACCTTCTTTGCTCGCTGAGAAATCTTTGGTGCACGACTCAAAAGCTTTTCTACCAGATGTTCTTTGGTCTGCAAGACAAAAAGAGTTGATAAAAAAAAAAATTAACTTTAAACAAATTCAATGAATACATATCTGGCAGAGAAGGGTATCGGGATCATTGTAAAAAGGTTTTTGAATTAGATGATTAACCTGTTTAAGTTGAAACCACAAGGTAAGTCTTACATCTTCGTCCTACTAATTTACATGAACAAAATTGTATCTAATAGGCTATTGGTAGTTTTTGTTGTTATTTGGTAAGGCTGTTACAAATGATGATTATGTAATGCAGATATATAACTGGATTGATTTTTAACTGATTTTCCTTGCTCTGAGTTAGAAGACTCTGGAGAACCCGACAAGTAAGAAAGAGAAACGTTCCAGCTGAGATTTCAACCATTTTCTGAGAGGCAACACTGCTAACCAGTGCTAACCCGACAGTGCACCATTGTGCTGCTTATAACCCATAAATCATCTTTATGAGATATATCAGTTTCCGTGGTTCGAATGCATGAGGTCACCCTCACGACTCCTCTGGCACGGTATGCAGCTCACAGCTCAGTGAAAGAAAGAACATAATGTGACTGACCCTTAATATCTTATGGGTTTTGGGACTGAGATCAGGAGTGAGTGAGGTGGGGGGGGGGGTCTACGGGGTTTTTATTTCTCCACATTGCACATGCTTGCTTTGAAATCTGTTTTATATGTGCATTACCAGGTGGGAGGGTAGATGAAGAAAGGATAAAATAAAGAATTAAAACAACACCGACTTACTAGTTTTTCTTGTTTCTAATGAAAAAGGATATATGAACAAAAAGGAAGATGAAAGTGAGAAAAATGTCCCATTACCCAAACTCATAAGAAGTAAAAATGATCATTTACCGGCTTTCACTTTCTAAACTCCCATTCCCTAAAATTTGTATTATTTCTGATAAAGATGGGTGCTTGTGGAGTTTTTCAAAACTGGTTTGTTTAATGCTTCATAGAGCCTCCATAACAGAGAGCTGAGTCACTGTTGGAGTTGGCATGAAGCCATAAGCATAACATTATTAACAAATCCAAACGAAGGCAGGGAAACGAGTGACAAAAAATTGGAGATGAAACAAATACCTTGGCCTTTTGGAAGAATTTACACTTCAAAAGCTCTGCTGCTGTCGGCCTGGAGATAAAATAAACACAAAAAAAATGTTTACATTGTTGAAAATACATCGGAGCAAACTGCATCAGTTCTCGCAACTGAAACAAGGAGGCTGCATTATTTAAAGTGGTGCTAACCTTTTCGCAGGATCCTTCTGAAGGCACATTGTTATTAACTTTCTAAATGATTTGCCATATTTCTTGAGCATTTCCTTGTCCTCAACACCCGTGTCTAGAGTGGGTGGATCGTTCTGCAGGGTAAGCATTAAAACCTGAAAAAACAGGAAAACTAGTCAAAACCACCCACGGCAGCAACACAAATACACAGCGTACTGTAGATGAGGAAAAGAAACTCAAAGCAGGAAAATGCGGAAATGAGATGGAAAGCAAAGCAAGCCTACTTTAGACAGTAGCTGTCTTATTAGCTGTTTGTTTTTCAATTAATAGCAAAAGCAGCAACTTTAAATAAGCTCTTTCCACACTGTTTCTCCAGCAAATGACAAAACTTCACAGAAACAAGGAGGCTAAAAGTTTAGCATTCCAAGAGTGAGTGGCCAGTGTTTTCATGTTCTCTCTGCCAGCATATGATACAGGAAGATATCAGAATTAATGAAGAACACCACACTATTCCTTCAGAACACTCACCTTCATGGGAGGGTAGCGGTGATAGGGTGCAGAGCCTGTTGCTAACTCTATAGCTGTAATTCCAAAACTCCATATATCCGCTTTGAAATCATAGCCTCGAACCTGTGGACAGGGTAATGGAAACGTAACACACACGTATCTTTTTTTCATGCAATACTTTTAGTGATCAGCGTGTATAAAAAAAAAAAAGTCAATGAACTTAAGAAGATGAAACAACAGAAGATTAATTTTCAAAAGAATATCTATTGACAGCAGCACTTTGAGATCAACTCGCCTGTTCCATCACCTCTGGAGCCATCCAGCACGGCGTGCCAACAAAGGTTTTTCGAACTTTGTTCCTAGTCATATCACCCCCTGTTGCTAAGAATGCACTCACTCCGAAATCTATAAAAACAGATAAAACACAAGCATTGTTCATTTCTAAGAAGAACAATCTTAGACGTGTTAGATGAGGAAGTTCCCAGTTATTTCAAACCTTTTACTGTTTCATTGTTGCAATTTCTAAGCATAGCCTAATTCTAATATTTTGTATATATTTTGTGAAGTTTTTTTTATCTATTTGACTGTACTAATTCTTAATATTTTTTTGACAATGGTGTTTTTAATTTTGCTTTTTGATTTATTCCGAGAAAAAAAACTTCATCACACACATCAGCCTCAGATTAAAAAACTGTGGCAGTTATCCCAGATCAAAAAAAAGAAAGTTTTAAAAAGCTCAAACTTTCTCTGTTTTTTTTTGTGCGTTGTAAATATAACAAATCCTTCCTAAAATCCAACATAATTGAAGCTTTTTAAATGACATGGCTATGAAATTGCAAATGCAAGGGAAACCTCTCTATCGAGGTGTTACAGCTTTTTGTGGAAGGTCTGCAAAGTCACAAAGCTTAAAGTCTGCACAAAACTGAGATATTTTCCCCAAAGAAGACACTGCTAATGAACTGCCTTAAATGCCTCATTTGCAAGCCAGGCTTTTGTTCATTTCTTTAATGAAAAATCCCCATGAAATACATCTGCATAATTCTTGCCTAATGGCTAGATTAGCACACCTCAAACAAGGAAACGGGCATCTATTATTTTAGACCAATTGGCTGACCATTCAGATCAGACTGGCCTTAACGGCAGAGAGACCCTGAAGACAAAGGGGCTAAAACAAAACTTTTTCAACGTGATGGGATAAAAGGTTCAGCTGCAATATACTACGAAAGTAGAAATAATGTGTTTTTAATATAAAAGGATAGAAACCCATTCTAACAGACCTTAGATGTAAAATTCTAAACCTGTAAAAGAGCACAATACGGGCTCTTTAAAACCACAGAGAGGCATAAGAGAGTGTAATATTACAACAGTGGTGTGTTCAACAAACCTGCAATCTGAACAGACCCATCCTCTCCCAGTAGTATGTTGCCAGCTTTCACATCCCTGAGGTCGACAAATCAAAAACAGAGTGAAACACCAAAGTCACGTGGAGCAGCATTGACTTTTCCATTCATGTTAACGAGTCCCACTGACCGTCAGTATCTAGCACTCTGCCCGAGGGGCTGATAAAGGTTTACGCTCGGGTCTCAGTGACCTTGAAATCCAGGAAGTGTACAGAACATCACAACTGAGCTAAGGCCTGACAACTGATCATGAATTAAATGACTTTAAGCTGAAATTCAACCCAATGGACGGGTGGAAAATTAGTCATGAAAATTCTTTTACTGACGTTATTTTACTTTTAACTCTCACAGAGTCACCGAGTTCTCAATTTGCTGTAGAAAAAGAAACGAAAACTTTTAATTAAAGGGGAAAATCATTTAAGATTTAAAGTGTTACCTGTGAATCTGTCCATTTCTGTGCAGGTAGTCAAGGCCCTCTAGAACTTCTTTTAATATACTGGCGATGATGGGCTCATCTAAAGCTCGATTCTTATCGTCTTCTTTGCTCGCGTGCTTAATTATGTCCAGCATTGAGCCTAAAAGTACCCAACATAAAAAACAACATTCAATTTATTTTTCACTCAGTAATGAGACACGTAAATCAGCTTGTCTATAACCCAGAAGCTAATTATTTAGAGGGATGAGAGAAAATGATAGGCAGTACCGTGCACTAAAGTATCACTTGTTTTAATTCCTTTACATCTGAGGGTTGTATCAACATCATTACAACAAAGATGTTATTTATCATAGCTTGCCATTATGAGTGTTTCACAGCTTACACTAAAGTTAGCTACGCTTTTCAAGTGTTCTTTATTCATGCCTTTCATTAATAAAATACTGATTAGATATTAGAACAAGTTCATTTTGTGCCAAAACTGTAGTCAAAGCATGACGTGTATTATTAAGTCAGCAGTAAGCTTACCTCCACTCAGAAGCTTCATGACTAGCCAAAGTTCATCCTTCACAACAAAGGAGGTGTAGTACATGACAATGTTCGGATGGTTGCACTGACTCATAGCTTGAATTTCTTTCTATTGGTGGAGACAAATGACAGGATCGTTAATACTTAAGATATCTCCGTGTTGGAGAGTGAGACCAAAAAAAACTCATGGCTGAGAAAATAGCCCATATTTATTGTACTCACCAATAGCTCATCCATGCTGGTCTGGCATTTTTCCAGGTTGATTCTCTTTATGGCCACGCGCTCCTGTCTGGGGGTACAGAGGGCTGCCTGCACCACAGCTGTGGCCCCGCTGCCTGGAATCCCAGCAGAAACAAAGTTGAGATGAGCCAATGGGGATTCACACCACACACAGCTGGAATACTCAACATCGCTCTGTTGATTTATGTACTTATCAGGCATACGGTCTCGGCTTTTTGTGTTAAGGTTATAGCTTTCCTCTTTCATGTTTGACAGATGAAAATTAGAGAAATATATGCTGATTTACAGTATATGGTTGTTGTTGTTTTTGTTATAAAACTGTTCATCATAAATCAGGCAGTCCTGTAGAGTAACGGAACTGTTCACACAAAGATGCTCTGACATACAGCACTTTGCCTGCCAGCTGTTAGTGATAGATAAGGCATAATCAATAACAAGTGACATCTGACTGCTTACCAGTTGATTGTGAGTACAGAGAGGGTTGGTCTCACAAACTCATCTCAGTCAGCAGCACACAGCTGTAGCGCTATTTCTTATCACTAATGCTACGACTTGTCAGCACATCTGTACCACACATACATTTGCCAAAAATGTTCACACAGCTTCCTTTCATCTGTTGCACAGTAATTTTGGGATGACTACTGTTGTTTTAGTTCGTATCTATTTTTTTCCAAAGTAACTGAATTCCAGTACAACAATAAACACTCAAATTCAGCATTATGTGACCCACCCACGTATGCATTTATCTCTCTGAATGCTGGAATAGTTCAAGTTTTTACATGCCTTTACAAAAAGAAAATCACCTTTATTCCATAAATCAACCACACTCATTCATCGCAAAGTAATAACAACGTGCATAATACACGGAGAGGTCACATGTTTTTTGGTGTAACAGGTGGTCAGTGGGGCCCCATACCATGACAGCGGAAACTGGTCCTGCCCACCCTAAAGGTTCATAACTTTCCACTTGCTGCACAATTGTACCTACCTAATTCAGAAATGCAACACAGTTGTATGACTCATTTACCCTTGATCGTACATGTAAAACGCTCGAACCCGTTGGTGTCGTTTATTTAGTGAATGAATGACAATAAGTCCATCACACTATAGAGCAGATGACTTAGCTCACAGAGTGCTGTAGATGACTTATTATCAACAGTATATTTGGTATAGATGCTCTGTGGACATAACACTTCAAACTAGATATGTTGCTACAATAGTGGCAAGATGAAAATGAAATGTATACATATAATTGTACAATTATAAATAATCCTTTACAATTGCTGCAGTTGTGGGTGTAATATCAATAAGTTAAGCAGAATATTTTTGGCCAATCCTTTCAGTCGTTTAAGTACTCTAAGAACTGTGAACTGAATGCAAATAGGGGCATTTTTAAGACCTCCCCTTGCAGATTAATAGTGAATAAGATGCTGCTTTCAATCCAAATGTTTTGGTGATGCTTAGAAACGAGTGTACTGTCCTAATTATAATCATTGTAGTTAACTGTTGCGTGACTACCTCGGAGAGTCATTTTTTTAGCATTAACCACTTGAGATGATTTGCCATGGGTTGTGCTTCTGCCTGTGGGCTGCAACAGACAAGACAGCACAGCAAACCCACTGCATCTGATTTCAGTAATAACTAATAAACCGGACACGTGCTATGAACCGCTGTCGCTGGAGTAGCTGTGTATAATCTCTGAGGCTGAAAAGAGACTTGTTCAGGGTGACATTTACACCCCCGTGCAAAGAAAAAAAAAAAGATTCCGCCTTGTATGAGCACATCTGCTGTAAACCGGTAGTCTCTGACTGTTTTATGTTAACATCCGCATTGCAAAGCATTGTAAGAGGCTGCAGCATATACAAAAAAAAAAAAAAAAAAGCCGGTAGGCCCTCGTCGTCTCTCACAACTGATAACCCGCCGCGGGCTGCCTTTCCATGATAATAAGCAGGGCTCATCGCATCTCCGTGTACTAACCTATGACTTCCTGCAGCTCGTACGACTCCCTGGTAATTGGCCAGCTGGTTGTCACCGTTGGTTGCGGGTGGTGGACTGGAGCCGGAGATTCGCCTTGATCCGCCATGATGATGATGATGCTGCGCAAGTTAGCAGCTTCTCTCTTAGACTGACGGGCAGAGAGACAGACAGTCAAGTTTGACCTCCCCTCCGCGGTGAAAGTGTCAGCTGGCAGCTGCAGCTTCAACAACCACCGCCGACTCTGACTGAGCACAACCCGGAAAATAACGGAACACACACATGCGCGCACACATTCACACACATGCGCTCACTAGTAGACATGCCAGCTGACTACGCGGTGTGTCACTACACACAGGAAGACCTCATTTAAAATCACT
Organism: Odontesthes bonariensis; assembly: GCF_027942865.1. Classification (NCBI taxonomy): domain Eukaryota; kingdom Metazoa; phylum Chordata; class Actinopteri; order Atheriniformes; family Atherinopsidae; genus Odontesthes; species Odontesthes bonariensis. The sequence continues at coordinate 22,225,740 of NC_134517.1, read as the reverse complement.
ATTAGTCTCCTTAGAAGACTTGTAGACGCTTAAAAAAGGCTACAACACAAGTCTTACATTATATTTGTTCTAAATAGCCAATTAAGAACGAATTCGCTGAAACATCGTCAGGACTTTGATTTTATTATTTATCTGAGAAAACTTCAGGGAAGATGCTTTTTCAGCCTGTTCAAGAGAGACAGTGAGAGTGTTACCGACACGTATGTGTGACGATGTAATGTGTCACTGTGGGGGATCTGCAAGTGACATTGTTAATATTGGCCAGCAGAGGGCGCCATCGCACCTATTCAGAGTTTTGGGACTCTGTTGGTCATTTAGTGGCAGTTCGACTGCTTTGTGTTCCTGTTGCGTTGCGTTACAATCTGACAGGCCATGCAGTGGACTCACACTAAATAGTTTAAATTGGTTAAGTGAAATTAAAATAAATAAACTGGGGGAAAAAATCAGTAAAAATAGTATGTGCATAGTATGATGCTGACCTGAATGAAGACTTTGTCCTTTCAGTTCCCTTCAGAAGTCACATAATGAGCTCAATTAAGCCCACCTGTGTTAAGTCTCACTTAACAAAGTGAGATTTTAACAGTCATTTTAAAACAGGACTGTGATGCAACTACATGGGAAAAAAAATTAAAAAGTTAAATGGGGGTGAATAATTTTGCAAGCTTCTGTGCTTTGTTCTGAATTTATTTTTATTTTTTTAGAAACAGGATACATTTTTATCTATTCAATAAGAATTTTCCATTCCAATCAGTTTGAATATTTTCCCTGTTTCTGCCAGCTTTGTTAAATTTCCAACTCTTGTTTATTTCATGCAGCTGTAATTTGGCTATGGCTGGGCAGCTATTTACATGACAAAAAGTTATTTATTTATTTATTCATTCATTCACACTGGTATTGAGATTCAAAACAACACTGAACAAATCCAAAAACACAATAGATAAATAAATATAGATAAAATAAAAAAAGACAAAAGGACAACAGAAAACACAACAACGAATCAAAAAACAGTATCATGTCCTGGGTTTGTTTTGTTTGTTTGTTTACATGAAATTGAATATGTAAAAAATCATCATTTAAAAGAATCCTTTGGCAGTGAATATTCAATTCAATTCATTTTTATTTATATAGAGCCAAATACAACAAATGTCATCTCAAGGCACTTAGATAATATAGTCCAATTCAAGCCAGTTGGAATTCAATTAATTGTAATCATAATTATTCATAAAATAATCCAATTTGTTCATATAGAGCCAATTCAAAAACAATTTCCTAGCTAAGAAAACCAACAGATTGCACTGAAAACTTTGTTTTCGGTCCAATCTCCCGTCCTGAGCGTGCCTGAGGCGACTGTGGAGAGAAACGACTCCCTTTTAACAGGAAGAAACCTCTGGCAGAACCAGACTCAGGAAGGGTGGCCATCCGCCTCCACCAGCTGGGGAAAGAAAGGGGGGGGGATCACTGTAACACCATTCAAAGGATATCTGTTGGAACATGGAAACACGAGTTAATGACCACAATAATGTCACATGTACATAATATCATTTGAGAAATTGAACAGGGGAAAAAGAGAGTAAAGTGAGGAAAGGTGTGACAGATGAGGCCCCCAGCAGTCTAGGCCTATAGCAGCTTAACTATGGGATGTTTCAGGATCACCTGAGCCATCCCTAACTATAAGCTTTATCAAAAAGGAAAGTTTTAAGCCTGGTCTTAAAAGTGGAAAGGGTGTCTGCTTCCCGGACATTTACTGGCAGCTTATTCCACAAGAGAGGGGCCTGATGACTGAAGGCTCTGCCCCCCATTCTACTTTTAGAAACTCTGGGAACCTCAAGTAAACCTGCAGTTTGGGAACGAAGTGCTCTGTTAGGAAAATATCTTACAATGAGATCTTTAAGATATGATGGAGCTCGGTCATTAAGAGCTTTATATGTGAGGAGAAGAATCTTAAATTCTATTTTGAATTTAAGAATGGGAGCCAATGAAGAGAAGCTAAAAATATGGAATATGGAATGCTTGTGCCAGCTTACACAAAGCTTTTACTCATACACTTAAGGTAAATACAGTGAATACATTTTAATGAAGTTTACAATGTTTTCCTTTGTTTAAACTGTTTGCTTTTTTTTCTTTTAAAGAGAACACTTTCGGTCTCACTTTGAAGTCATTTTAGGTTTTGTAGTTTATGGCTCCGATTTATTCAAATGGAAGGATTGCTGAATGGGCTAATTGGGTATAGGGAACCAAGAGCTCACTGTGCCCTGGACCTCTGTTTGAAGCGACTGGAGAGCAACAGAGACACAATCACAAAGATGCTCGTAACACAGTATTCTGTAGTCACTGAAAATGTGCTCCCAGGATCTAGTGACTGATTACTACATCACAGCGCTCAGCAGGGGGCAGAGTTTACCAAGCATTTTCGAGTCTACCGTTAAGAGTGTTATTCTCTTTAGCCCATAGATATTGTATTTAGTCTGTGGCTTAAACAGATAAGCGATCAGTTCGAGTTTGGCTGTGCTGTTTTGAGGTGACGCTTCACCCGGTGGGCGGGTCATTGTGGGATCCTGTCATCTCAGTCAGATATAACCCTCTGTAAAGCAAGTGCATCATAATAAGCAGTAAACACACACAAACTCGTATTGTTTGTTCAGAGGAGAGCAGGCATCGTGGCAAATTCAGTGCAACTACCATGGATCGTTTCCAAAACAAAACAAAAAAAGAAGCTTTATCTTGATTTGGCCGTGGTATATACCCGGTATAACGTGCACCGACTGGATGACTGCATGACATTTCAACGCACCAATCAGTTGCTGAGGAGCTGATTGAGTCTACTTCCCTACAGTGGGATAGCTGAAGGGAAACGGACGGACGGCGGTCGCACACGGATATCTCATCATCAGCCGAGTCGGATCGCTTGTGTGAGAGCCCCCAGAGAAACCGTGAGCCATCTGATCTGACCTCGTTGGTGTCTGCTGCAGGGAGATGGCCGGTATTTTGGCATGGTTTTGGAATGAGAGGTTCTGGCTCCCTCACAATGTAACCTGGGCTGACTTAAAAAACACAGATGAGGCAACGTTCCCGCAAGCCGAGGATCTCTATCTGGCGTGTCCTTTAGCATTCTGCATCTTTATGATACGGCTGGTTTTTGAAAGGTGGGTCTGAAATGCACACGCGGTGAACCAGGTGGCTGGGACACGGTTTGTAACGTCGATGAAATAATCAGGTGAATGGTGCGGCACGCGCCACTGTCCCCGTCGTCTGTCTGTTTCCCAAACAATGGCATGTTATCTGGTTAGCCCACAAATCACCACGGTTGATCATCCGTCTCCTGCAGGCCTGCAGCGCTGTCCGCTTTTGATGCATCTGTCAGCGCACAGGGTTACAGCCAAGTTACCTGACCTGCCCGTGGCCAGACCCATATTTCAGCCTATCTAAACAAAATAGGCTTCTTCTTCTTTTTTTTTTTCTTCCGGAGTAGCGCTTCAGTTGTGCCGTGGTGCATGTTGCATCATCATAACTCGGACTGTGACCGTACAAAGATCAGCTTTGGTACACAGGCACGGGGGTCACTGCATGTGTCATATGGGTCTCTTTAGGAAGTATTGAGTGAGGCCTCGCGACCCCCACAACTAAATCCTTCACTCGTGCAACAGACTCTGAGACTGAAACTCTCTGACAAACTGAAATACTGTGGGTTACATGTTGTTTATGCACTAACCCACTTGTTTACTGTGCCAAGTGCGTGCACTGTCCTCCCATGGCCTCCCCTTTCTAGTTCTAACCAGATACCCCCCCCATGCTCGATCTGGAAATTTCATATAAGACAAAGAGTTCTTCTTTTTGTTTTACATAGAAATTCCATGACGACAACTCAACACAAATGTTTTCTCTTGTTACAACCAGTGTAAGACTGATTGTGGTGAAAACGCTGAGATGTCGAGGTTGAATAAAAGTAGACTTGGAAACAGAGAGATGCACATGTCCAGGTGCAAGCAGCCATGACCCAGCACCCAGAGAATGAATAGAAATGCACGTCTGTCTGATGCAGGTTTGTTTGTTGCAGGTTTATTGCAAGACCATGTGCCACGGGCCTGAAGATCCAAGCCAATGGGCCACAAAAAGCACAGCCCAATGCCATCCTGGAGAAGGTTTTCACTGCTATAACCAAGGTGGTGCACAGGTTCTCTTTATGTTTGTTACACGTTCATAAGTTGTGTGGCAACAACATATTAATCCCAACACATGTGATGTTTGTACTTTCTATCTTTCCAGCACCCAGATGAGAAGAGGCTGGAGGGCCTGTCCAAGCAGCTCGACTGGGATGTGCGCACCATCCAGCGTTGGTTCAGGCAGCGGCGCAACCAGGAGAAGCCGAGCACTCTCGCCAGGTTTTGTGAAAGCATGTAAGACAACCTAACTTAAGTTCAAGGCATTTTTCTCCCAAAATGAAATGATAACAAAGTTTGTATGAAAACAACTGTGGATTTGTAACCTCCCAAGTAAATGCATTACAGTGACCATCATATCTGCTTCATTTCTATCCAGTAGTGCTTAATTTTGAGTTAGTTGTACAGTTGATGTGGGTGAGGACTGATTGGAATGGGCTGCACAGCATTGCCATGCATCAATTACAAACCCGATGACAGTAGTGAAACTAGGAATGATAAATATCTGAGCTGAGCTTCACGCTCGCTTCGGCAAGTTCATTTTCATACTGGGTGGAAACAGAGGTCAATTCTGTGGCTGCGTTAAAAAAAACACAACTTAGACAAATGAAGGCCATAATGTAAGGGGAGTTTGTTGGGCCAAATTTAAAACGGCCATTACGTTTTCTGAAATCGCTGAGTAAATGTTGCTCATGTCGCATGGTTTGTCTGACCAAGTGTGGTGGTCCTGAGATGCACAGCCAAACTGTATGGATCAAACAAAAAAGCAAATAAATAGAATAAAGAAGAATACAGGCGGGAAAAAACAGAGAGAAAATAAAATAGAGCACAACAAAACGGACGCAAAAAAAAAAATCAATACAGAACAATACAAATGCAGTCAAATTTGATCAAATTGAATGTTTCAGACAACTTAATATTTCACGCTACACGACCAAACACAAAGCCAGACTCCCGTGTTTTAGGACGCATAATGACATCAGAACAGGGAAACGACATTTTAAGGAACACAGCAAAGCAGAAAACGTGACATTTGAGAAGATCATCTCACAGAGCACATTTCATCGAACCAGAATTATCACAGCACAACAAACGAGGAACGCAGCAACTTTTCAGACCGTTTTGAAATGTTGTTCTCTTAAATTTCAGGTGTTATGTCTATTTTTTGTTTGTTTGTGGGGGTTTTGTTTTATTCTTTCTGTTTCCTTTAATGGTATTTTTGGTTTTGTTGCTGTGCTTTTATACCAAACCAGAGATATTATTGTTAGTTTATGGTGTTATAAAAAGATTGAATCGAGAAATCATCTCGATTTGTGTCATCTTTGTTAAATTGATTTTTCAAATATTAAAATATTGGCCAATGAGTTTTATGTCAATGCATCCATTCGACAGCAGCTGCAGAAGCAGCAATGCTGATGTGGTATTTTAACTGACAGTATGATGCGGCTTCAGTTTTAGTGTATCGGTTCTGGATCTTATGTAACTTACAAGGATTGCGACATAATTGCTGATACTGCTGTGTCTTAATAGTCAAACGTGTCCCAGTGCAAACTAACAAACCCACTGAAGTTCGTAATAAGAGGACTGGCTGATTTGCAGTAAAGCGTTTGCCATCAGGGAGGTTGTAGTCACTTAGCACTGTGAGGTTAAAGGCCACAGAGCGAGTTTTGCTGTCAGAGCAGAGTCATGTCTGACACCAGTGGAGCAAATCTGGCAGATTGAGGCACGGGGCGCCTCACATCTTCTGATCCGCCTGAGGCTGCTGTTCACTCGGGAGAACACGTTTTCCTGATTAGACCACTGGACGGCCTCACAGAAAAATCTGAAAAGGCAAACACGCTTTCTCTTGCACAAGAAGAGATGGTTTTTATGCTCTTTTGGAATATGTGTGGGCTTTTTGAACATGCTTAGCTGGCTTTCATTCTGTTAAAGCAACGACTGTGCCAAAGCCGTTATCTTCCTTCAGCATAATTGACAGCAGACACCACTTGGCTTTGCAATAGTTCGTCCGGGCTGATGCTGGTCTCCAAACGATGCTGGCTTCAGTCCTTCCAGCAGTGATTGTGCTGTAATTAGGCTCTTTCCCAGCTGTAGCAGACTGATAGGATTCTTTGTCTCTTAGAAGGCTGATCAGTTGTCTATTCTGTTCATTATGCAAAGAGTATGTTCAGGCACATTTGGTCGGGAAATAATGAAGACTCAGCGTGGAGATTTTGTATACAAGCTTTTGTTTTCACAACAGAAAAGTAAAACAGTCACATTTAAGTGTTTTTTCCCCCCATAAATCTACAATACTGTAATTCTATCAATAAACTGAAATCTTTAAAGAACAATTCCAGCTTGATGAATTATAAGATGATAAATCGGGACTGTTAGGGTTTTTTTTTTCAGAGTAATTGTGCCGTAGATTCTTTCCCTGTCTTCAGCTCTCTTTTAAAAGAGAAGGCTGAAGCAGGAGCACATGTTGATTGATGTTTGGACATGAACAGAAACTTTAGATGATGAGTGATTAATAAAGTTTTAAGAGTTATAAATCGTACTATTATTCAATAGGTACTGTCAGTTAGAATCTTGCGCAATGGATCTAGATGAGCAAACTCATCACCATTTCTGTGTCCGTATACTAAGTTTTTCTAGAAGAGGATACATGCAAATAGCATCTTCTTCTAAGGCCTGTGGCTACTTTTTCTATTCTGTGTACACACACGCATTAATTTGGGTATGTCTTTAACATGTTTTCTCAGAAACTTTTACGGGAATGGGAAGGGGTTCATCAAATCTAAGTTCCCCCTTACAATTCCTCCCTGCTCTAAGGAAAGCCCTGTTTAAAATCCACAATTTCATCACACATCAGAAACTGTTTACTGATGAGAGATTAAGTTGTCATAAGGAGACAGTCGCTTGTATCATAACACATAAGACACATTTACACAAATCATGGATGAGGCCAGTTCCTCAAAGCACACCTCAAAGACTTCATTCTTATAATCACAACTAATAACTAATAACAACAGAGGACTAATTAATTAAAAGTGTAACTGGCAAGTTGCTCTGACATAGAGTGCAGGAAAAATTGACAGCAGCTCTTCGACGATTAAATTACTCTTGGCAACAGATTATCGACACAATATTTGAAAAAGTAACTCATAATGGCAATTCAACATCCACGTCTGACTTCAGAAAAAAATCTATTTAAGTGGAGCAGTTGTGAGTCATTGTGATTGTACATACAGAGCACCAATTCAGCACCACTTGAAAAAGACTCTTGCAGGCTTGATCAACCAGTTGCCATGCAACAGTCGTAACTGTGAGCCAGGTAGACTCGTCCACCTAATTTGGTTTTACAATGCTTATGATCAAGCGCAGAGAGCAGCTAATGATGGCTCCCATAGGGAGCATGTTGACATGGTAAAAATTTATCTCGTTGGGTTATCCATTAAAGAGTTACAGCGAGATGTCTTGAACAAACACGCATAAAGGGACCGGCTCTGCTTGATGTGCCTGCATTGTTCTCTTTTTCAGTCTTCAGGTCATGTTGTGCTTGAGTTTGATTTGAGGTCATCTGGAACAACCACGTTGCGCAACCGTTAAAGTATTAAAAAGTTTGTCTCACAGGGCAGGCTCTGCAGCTTCTGTCACAGCTATCAGTGGATGTTTTCTTCCATGTGACGTAAATCGAGCTGTTTTTGTTCCTCTGTTTTGGTGAAGGAAGTATGCACAGAAGTGTTAGATGCATACAGTACATTGACTTATCTTTGCACTGAGGCTATGCATCTCACAGCTTACCTGTCTGAGGACAGAGAGGTGCTCTGATTAATAAGGATAGTGTAAGATCACAATGACTTGTCAAAAGATTTAGATGATTAATCAAGTGCTTATGTTACATTGTGTAATGGCTATAGCAGATAAATAAAGTAAAAGAATGAAATATCTTTATTTGCACATAAATGTCCATGGGTTGACAGTCATGAATTTTCCTTGGGTTCGCTAGTTGTTCTCTCTGAATGTTATGAGTTGACCATGTACAACGTGCACATCTTGCACATCAGCATGTCTCTGATTATAGCCATGTCAGCTGAAGCAGTTTCTTCCCTGTAAAGCTCAGAATGAGATCCTGTGATCATCTCCACTGTGTAGCTGTAAATTATGTGCAGCATTATGTAAATCACAGAGAAACGCAGGTTGGTAATGGACCTCACCATGAGAATCACTGAAAATTTCTCATTTTCAGTGATTCAGGCTACGGCTACACGAAAACGAAACGAGTTTTTTTTTGAAAACGGGTACGAAAATTCTTGCGACCACACGGAAACGCGCTGCTGTCCAGACGAGAACGGATGAAAACGATGAAACGATGCAGTACACACGCCACTGTGTCACGCCACGCTGTGAGACAATAGAGAAGTGTTAAAATTGGCTCACAGCGTCAACGTGTGACTGACGCAAAAACGTTTTAGCTGTAACAATGGAAACGAAACGAGGCCGTTTTCAAACTTTCCCACTCTGGAACCCGTTTTCAAAAACTATCGTTTTGGGGTAGTGGGAACGCCGGCTCCGTGTGGCCGCGACAGCGAAACGATAAGAAAAAGTATCGTTTACAGTGAAAAACGTTTCCGTGTAGCCGCAGCCTCAGTTTGTACTTGAGAATAAGGGAAAGTTTAAGAACCATCCACATGGTGTGTCCCTGTGTGTTAAATGCTGGAGAAAGCTACGTCAGCACTGCACTGCACAAGTTGTATTCACTTAAATGTCCCCAAGTGATTTTTATATTTTCCAATGCATCATTGTATTTTTTTTTTTTTTTTACCTCAGAAGCGATCAGGCTGTATAACTGTCTACAAACTGTGCTGATTAAAAAAAATAATAATAATAATTTGCATAATTTACTAATTGAAAAACAATAAACCGACAGACCAGGCTAAAAAAAAAGCTCAAGATGGAAATAGAAAGGAAATAACAGCTTAAAGCAGCTGTTTACCTTATTACTTCAATATATTCTCAGGTTGATGCACCAAAACAAAAAGATTATTGCAATTTTTCTCCTCCATAAAGTCAGAGAAATAAGTAGAAATATTTTCTCTACTCAAAATGTGTTTTTTTCTGACAATTGGTTTTATTTTTCAGGTGGAGATTTACGTTCTACCTGTACATTTTTACCTATGGAGTGCGTTTTCTTAAAAAGGTAAGTTTTGCTTAGCATTTGTTTAGCCTCTAATGTTACTTTTTTTTGGTAATTGAAGTTGGCTGAAGTATTCAGGTAGTTAGTTCCAAAGCCTCAGTAATAGTGCATCACTTTTTTCTAATAAAGGAAATAATAAATTATGCCAATAGTTCCCTACAATGATTATGAATGTTAGCACTGGAAGTCAATAATTATTTGTGTCCTGTTATTGGGTCACATGATGAGCCACCTAATTATGATGAGATACAAACCAACTTACAACTATTTGTGCAGTGTTTACACATATTAAAATCACAGCAACTGTTTTGATGAATCAGTAGGTTTTGGCATTTGATGAAAAAGTAACTCTCCAAAAATTGTAATTTCTCCACTATTTAAGTATCTCTGAGTGATTTAGAAGTTTATTGTATTTTAAAATATCTATTATTTTTGCAGTACAGTATTATACTCGTGTTTTTAAACCAACTGACTTTACCCAAATAACTAAATAATGACTTAAGATAGATAAAGCTAAGAACTAGCCTTTGCTTTTAATGGCAGCTACAGCTTGTTAACCTGAGTAAGCAATAAAAGGATCATCCACTTCAAATTCTGCACCAGTCTCCACACTTCGGGAAAAAAAAACATTGTAATTTGCAGCGCTTCAATGTGTGCAGTTATTATTCAGGGGCTCAGGGTGATCAGAGCATCCCAATACCGCCAGTCTGACAAGTGTCAACCAAAAGCCACATGTAAATATTACTAACATGTATATACTACTGAAAAATCTAATTGAGGTGGATATGTATTTCATCCATGTATTTATGAAAGAACATACATAATAGCAATCACGGCAGTCGTTGAGCTAGAGTAGGAGAAATCTCTCAGACACAAGTTGCATGACAAAGCATTTTGTGGAAATAGTTCACTCCGAGCAGTCGCCGCTGCAGGCACCAGCCTCTGGCCTCTGTGGGATTTATTAATAGAGCAGGTCTGGAAAGAGTGCAGCCGACGTCAACTCAGACACAGCGACCGGTCAGTTTGCTTATAACAAAGTTTCAGTGCAATACAAGTATAAACCCTGGCCTCGGTAGTCCCGCTTCCTTTCTAAGGGCACATGCAGTGTAATGTAGCACTTATCACACACTGCACGTTGTGGTTCCAAACTAAACTCAGCACTACGTTGCTGCCTTACCTTTAGAATTTAGTAATAGTTTCATGATGTTTTACCATATTGAATATAGTTTACATGTTTAAGATCAAAAGTCTTGATTTTGAATGACTTTTAATTTTTTGCAGACACCTTGGTTATGGAACACAAAGGAGTGCTGGTACAACTATCCTTACCAGGTAAAGTTTACACAGTGTTTTTTAAGCAACTTTATCGCAGCTTGTCAAATATTGTTTGGAAACAAATTGCTTTATGTGTTCGTGTGCAGCCACTGACTGTGGACATCCATTATTACTATATACTGGAGCTGTCCTTCTACCTGTCACTACTCTTTTCCCAATTCACAGACATCAGGAGGAAGGTAAGAATGACTGCAACAACCCACACAAGAATATACATCTTGCATTTGCATTCACACAAATCAAAACTATTTTCATCATTGTGAGAAGTATTATCATAGAGAAGAGAAGACGTCACCGTCCTCGTTTGACTGTCCATCTCTTTTTTAGCCACAAAGACTCTGCAATGTCGAGTGTGTTTAGTCGTTAATGTGTTTTCTGCTTCTCTAATGTTTGAAATAGCAAAACATAGTAGAAAGGACAGACAATTTTCCTGGATAAAAGTCGACATCTTAACCGTGAGCCATGACAGGTAGCTCGTATGCACAACAGCAGGACACTGGAGTCAGCTCAGCAGTTTTTAATGTTAACTTGGGCCTTTTCGGCCATCGCATCTCAAAATATCTGCCGTGCAAAAGGCCGAACAGTGTAGGTGACTTTGGCAGTGTGTCTTAAGTAATAATCAGTTAACTGCAGATTCACAAAAATGAAGTATTTATCTTCATATTCTTAAAGTAAATCAGATCATCACTAAATGGTATTTCTTTATGTATATTGTAATATGAACATGTTTTTAAAGGTCCAATTAAGCCAGTGTTTGTAAGAAGTGAACGTCTTTGTTTGTTTATACAAACATGGTAATGGGCAGTTCATCCCACTCCATCTTTTTTTTTAATGAAAATGGTCATTCTTTTGGTTTATTCAACATCAATTTGCATGCTTTCCAGTCATGGTCTTACTCCTGCTTCTGGTCCATCCCCAGCTCTGCCCTCTCCACTACATACACTGCTCTCACAGCAGGCTCCATGATGCCATATGCCTTCACCCTGTCATCTCTCTGTTGACTGTTGGCATGTTGTCTGTTTTTTGTTTCTCCTTTCAGTTTTTTTCATGCACAGCACTACACTGAGGAGGTCCTCTGCATCCCCTGCCAATTCCAGTATGTTCCTCCCTGCACACTCTTGCCTCGCTTTCACTCTGTAACTTGTGTCATTTCTCTTCCTTTTCATCCTCCCTCTCACTTACTTGCCCCGTTGGACTGGTTTTTAGTGCTTTGAGCTGTCATCCAGAGTCATTTCAGTAGCTAAAGATTTACAAGAGAAGTACTTTCCCATGTCCCTCTCTTTATCTATAGTCATTTAGAGCTCTGTTCAGATCTACCCCACACTCAAAGGGCTCGTACCAAGGCGGGACTACAACTTAATTGTCATGCATTACCTCTAGTTATTTAGTCACTGCTGACAATTGATATAGTTTGTGATGAGCTTTAATTGTTTCTTTTGTTCCCCGTGATGACAACTTTGCTTTTGGTTCACTTGCAACAAGAATTATTCCTAAGTGAAGCAGAGACTTTTTACTTTGCGGCAATGCTATTGTTTCTTAATTGAAGAAGTGTTAGAGGTGTTTTGATACAGCTATAGTGTCGGTTGATGAAGAATAACACACAAGACGCTATTTCAGCAACACCACAGCACAACGTTCTCATGAAGGCTGTTTTTGTTTGCATAAGTTGCGATAAGTGGCGCATGCAGTGATGTTTTCAAAAAGGATTTTTTTTTTTAGTTGCGTGATGTTTTCTCGGCTATTGTCTCCCCAGGATTTCCTGATTATGTTCCTGCACCATGTGGCAACAATCTCTCTCATCATATTTTCCTACGTGAACAACATGGCACGAGTGGGGACTCTAGTCATGTGTCTCCATGACTCAGCGGACGTGCTGATAGAGGTGAGGATGTGCAGGACAATTAAATGCCGTAGATGGATGGATGGGCAGCTGATGATGACTGTGTGTCAGTGGAGCGTTTGAAGTTAACATGCTCGTGTGTCTGTCCTGATCTTGAAACATAGTCCTTTTTTGTGTGAATAACTGAGTAGAAGGGGACGTGATCTGAGGCATAAAGTTCAAGATGAAATATTCTTTCAGTATTTTGAGCAGGCATAGTTTTTGAATTTAATAAAAAAAAAAAATAAAGAACCTCACAAAAGCTTATTCAAGCTCTTATAAAGATGTTAGACCTTCATTAAGTTGTTCCAGCTGTATCTCGTTCACAGTCAAAGGCCAGAAGGTGCCATTTTTAAATCTCTCTGAATACCCCAACTCATTATGCCTTGTTGAGCGATCAGCATCCATGGGCTTCTCTCAACATTTGCCTTGCACTCTAATAATGTAACGACTGATGCAGGCGAAGCAGGAGTAAACTATAAGAAGATAGCTAGGTCCTAATATAATTAAGTAAAAGATAAGAGTTGTAGAATAAAGTTCAATGAGCTGGTTAAGTAAAACAAAATATGAAACAGCTTACAATACAAAGCATACTTTGGAATGCATTTTATGACTGTTAGTGGTACTTGTACACTGACATTCAGGGATTTTATTGACAGAAAAAAGAGGATGGATGCAGAGGTGTACAGTAGCATTCTCTAAACTCAAATTTAGCCAAAAGTATCTAAATTCATTAGACAAAATTGTCTCCACTCCACAAGATACTCCTAAAGTAATTATCCTAAAATTAACAGCCCAACAACCAAAGACTATCGTAGGCATAGCCGGATGAACAGTATCTTTGGCTCAGTCAGTCATCCGATCTCCTGATCAGTCACCGGATCTCTGTCTCTCTACATTTATCAGACAATGCTACAAGCAGCCGCCAAAGGTGGCTGCATTAAAGGCAATGGAGACCATCACTAAGAAGATACAAAGTGATGTATATGTTCTCAACAAAACATTTAATATAAAGTTTCATGGGTCCATATTCCTTACTATCCTAAACTTTGGGCATTATCTATTAAACAGGCTTGATCCCACTCAACACTCTTAATCTTAGCATTGATATAAACCAATATAAATCATTGCAAATTGGAACAAAGGTGTATAAGCTCCAGCCCTGCCCCTGCCACTCCGAATAGGATAAAGAAGGTATGCAAAATGAATGAATGAATGATTATTGTTTTTATTTCCATAACCCAGGCTGCCAAGATGGCCAACTATGCCAAATGTCAGATACTGTGCAACCTGCTGTTTGCAATGTTTGCAATTCTCTTCATAACTTCCAGGCTGGGAGTTTACCCAATCTGGTAAGTGTTATTCATTTCCTCATGAACCATAGTTAGCATTATTCAAAGGAATGACTTCAATGCAGTAGTGTTGGGCAGCTGCATTTGCATACAAGACACGGCAGTCAAAGCATCAAATTTCGCAACAGGCTTTTGCAACTCATGCCTGAAAATTGCACGTTAGAGTTATAAAGATCTCAGTGGGTTTTTTTTTATTTCCCTCTTTTGTCTCTACAGTGGTTTGTGGTTCATACAGATCTCTGTGAATTTTGTTGCTAAGTAATAGTTACTATGGATACAACAGCTTTAACCTCTCAAAGAAATCCAAACAGTTCAGCTCATGAGAAGCAATCATTTTGGTTATTGGTGTTTCACATAAAAAAAACTGTGTCTATGGCAGGATGTAATTGTCAAAACATCAAAGAAGAGTGTTATCATCAAGTTTAAAATAATTTGTGTTGTTTTGGGAGGTTTTGCCTTTACCTTGAATTCATTCAGCACTTCAACTTGCAGTTAATCAATCCTATTTCTCTACGAGAGCGCAGAGGCAGGTTTAATTCATTTCTTGAAGTCTGAATACATTTTTGCTCCAAAAATTGAAATGTAATTTCCTGAAAATGCTCATTATTATGAGTCATTCTGATGGATATTTTTCAGACTATAAATCCAATTTTAGTCTTTGAAAGCATGCGCAGCACTGATCTTGCAGTCATCGGCCGCAGCGTGATCACGTCTTCCAAGGGAAGGGAGACGTGATCTTGCATCTGTATTAGACAGCTGCATTTTCCTGCTTCTCTTAGAGATAATATCAGTTACTGAGCACCTAAAAATGCTATTTGAATTAGTTCATTAGGATTGTCATCACTGACAATCAAAAATAGCTCTCAGAAGAACAGTGGGATAATAATCTTCTGAATAAATTAAAGAGCCTCTTTGGATGAGTCTGTGCTGCATTCAGTTTTTAAAGCTTTATACTAGCGCCCCTCAGTTATCTGCCTTTGTTTCCACACTGAAATATAATGACTCCTTACTACATTTTAGTCAAACCCCACCACACCGTTGGTAAAGTTGTCATTACTGTAAAGCTGTTGGCTTCAGTATCTGGAGGATGATTTACAGACAACTGTTTGAAAGTATTTGCACAGGGAAGGATTCAGATAGATTCTTAGAATATATATATATATATATATACACAAACACAACATTAAAGGCCAGGTGATCCATCAAAGACTGAGAGCTGGAGTAGAGCCTGCTTCCTTTCTCTGCTCTGGCTTTTGTTTGGCTTTGTATACCTGCTACTTATGACATACCATAATTTTACCACAGAAAGGGAGTGTTTTGAATTTATTGTGCTTTCCAAAGAAATATATTGTGTTAATTATATGCTTCCCCCACTGTTGCCCTGGAAGGATTTTAAATACCACATTGTTGGAGAGTTGGGAGATAGTAGGGCCCTACCCTTCCTGGTGGGTCTTCAACCTGCTCCTAGTCCTGCTCCAGCTACTCCATTCGTTCTGGTCCTACCTCATAGTAAAGACAGCATGTAGAGCCATCTCCAAAGGAAAGGTGAATGACTATTTTCAGTGCCTCCTCTGCATCATTCCTCCATTTATACCTGTTGGTGGCTCACACAGCACAGTGTTTAGCTGCTGCTGTATTATGCAGCGTTTTAAAATAACTTCTGACTTTTATTTGTCTTTTTTTTCTATGTTAACCTGTAAACTTCAAGGTGGGGAAATGGAATCCTTTACATGTAAGTAGCCCTAAAGGGTGTCAATGTAATCAACATGATGTAGTATATATAGTTTTACCACTCATGACTGCATGTCATGAAGTTGGGTTAAATGGCCACCATTCTCTGGATGTTGGTTACTGCCTGTCAGTGAATAGAAATTAAATAGATTAGCTTTTCCACTTATAGCCTCAACTTTAGTATCTTCCTGGTTCTTTACTCTTTTTATTTTAGCCAGGAACTGATGTCTTGGAACCTGGCACGTTAGGTTTCCTCTTCATTTGAGCTTGTAAATCGCAAAGCAATTCAGCTACCTCACAAGAAATAAATCTAGACCCTAAAAGAAGGACAAGTAGGTCCCAGGCTTCTTAAGCAATTTTGTCATGTTACTTGTACCCACAAAAGTCTCTCTTGTTAGATTTGGATATGTCTATATTTTGTGAGCTAATAAAGGAATTATCAAGACACGAATTGCCTAGAACGTTTTGTAATTGATTTGTCATTTGTTGGGCAAAACTGGAAAACTCTCTCTTACTAAAATGCTTTCGGACCATTTACAGACTATATAAGTAAACAAAACAGTAATCAAGAAATGATAACATAATAATGTTATTTTGTTCTCCATATTTTATGTCTGTAAATAGATTTTCAGCTGCTGGCCTGATATTGATTGGCAGAGCTCATCTTGTTTTGATGTGCAAAATCCATTTGTATCACTGCCATGCATGGCTGCCACAGATAATGACACAGATAAGAATTTTAATGGGAAAAATGGAATCTCCAAACACCCATTTAATTTCTACAGGTGTCTAAAGACGACCGCAGCGACATCGAATCCAGCTCAGATGAGGACGACAGCCCCCCACCCAGTCAGAAACACCACAGCAGCTCCACCAACGGGACCAACAAAAATGGGACCAACGGCTACCTGATTGGAGCCCCGTATCACAGTGAACACTGACTAAGCGGATATTGCATGAATGGAGCCATGCTACAGACACCATCCATTAATCTTTGTGTGTGTGTGTGTGTGTGTGTGTGAGTGTATGTTTGTATTTGAGAGCATGGTTGGGACATGAACAACACATCACTGTCTGGATGTTCTTGTTAAATTTATGTGAATGCAGTTTTGTTATTGGTTCTATACTCATTTTGTTGCACAATTTATTCCATTCATCTATATACTTGCATCAAACTGCACTCACTGGAAAATCAAAGCACCCCTGTCAGTAAAACCCATTCTGTTTAGCCAATGAATGACAGCATTCTGGTGTTAGCATGCTACTTTAATTTACAGCAATCTGGCATATGATGAAGGCGGGGTTTTTTTCTCCTATGTTTGTGTCTATCTATGTTATTTATTTTTTATAAATAGGTTTGCAGATTGTAGTCTGACATCTCATCTTCTTTGATGTCGGTGTTGAAAAGATGATGTTCAAACGACAACATTGGCTGTGCTTTTCACGTCACACATCATATAACGAGTACTTGCAAACTGCTGAAGACCTGGATTTACTTTTGATGCTACACCCCCAAAGATTTGCCAAAACCGTAACCGATTTTGTTTTCACTCACAAATTAATTGAAATGTGAAATTTATTCACATTTGAACATGCAAACAGCTAGATGCTGTATTCCCTGCTGAATCATTTTGTTTGGTATTCTGGTACATTTCTGGTAAACATTACATTCAAGGCCATTTGTTCACTTAAGAGGTAGACATGGGTTGTTTGAAATACTCAATAAAAAATTATGACTGCAATTATGTGTGGGTGTGTTGTATGCAATAAGAGGGCATCATCCTGGTAGCGTAATGAGACAATATTATATTGATTTACCAGTTCATCATTTCTTTTGGGACTAGTAAAAATAATTTTT
This sequence comes from Odontesthes bonariensis, assembly GCF_027942865.1. Classification (NCBI taxonomy): domain Eukaryota; kingdom Metazoa; phylum Chordata; class Actinopteri; order Atheriniformes; family Atherinopsidae; genus Odontesthes; species Odontesthes bonariensis. The sequence continues at coordinate 22,208,249 of NC_134517.1, read as the reverse complement.
CGAATTTCTTCTCTTAATGTTCATGACTGTAGCACTTCATCTGTTTAGCTTCTGTCTCTGTAAGGCCTCCCTCCTGACAGAACAGGTCCGCTCTGATTGGTAGGCTGGTTGATTTAAAATCATGGAGTCCAAGGCAGCTGGTAATTATCTGGGTGTGTTTCCGATTACCCAGTCTTTCCCCTGTGAGTAGGCTGCCCAGGGATTGATACCATACAGAGCAGAAACACTCAGTTCAAAGGGAAATCTGGAATAATACTATAAGGGCAAAATAAGGTATACCTTATTTTTCCAAAGGATAATTATTTCTTGGCCCAGCGTGCTATAGTGATGTTATGGCGTGACAACAAACAAGAATATCACATATATAAGACAAGGTATAGTACTGAATATAAAAGTGACTTTGTATCTACCCTTAAATACATATATTTAAGGAAAATTTAACAAGCAAGACTTGGCATTAAAACAAATTAGGCTACAAGTGTGCCAAACAAAGCGCAATGAAATGTACGGTCAAATTAGCATGTTACCTCATTTATAAGCATTAAAAGTGTGGGAATTAATAAAAGCTTGAGGGGGTTAATTGTAATACTGTAGAGGCTCTGTAAGCATTGACTGAACGTAACCAGTAAGATAAAGAAAACATAATGTGAGAGGTCATCAAGGATCCTATACATTAATGTTATTCACAGTGCCTCCGTAAAGGGTCTGAAAGGCAGAATGATCCTTAATCCTTTTTACTCATTACCATCATCACTGTTAGCAGTTTGAAGTTTTCACTGGACAATAGAAGTCCTGTGCAATATGTCAATCTATATCTAATTATTATTTCTACAGCACTGTACAATGATCACGGTGCTTGTGCTCAGACCAAATATTCTAGGTCTGCATAAGAAGTGTAGCTTCTGAGCTAAAGAAGAGCTGAATGACAGTACAGCTTATAGCAAATTGTATGAAGTGATTACCCATCAGTTGTTGTTGCTAACTAAAGATGCAAAGACCTCTAGTTACGAAAGAGTTTGCATGTCTTGTCACAGTAATTAATGTCATAATTATTGACTTGATTGAAGATGTTAGCACAACACAACAATGTCCTAAACTCTATAAAAAAATTATCAATTATTTTTTGGGGGGGAAAAGCCATTGCTGACAATAAAACTACCCTATTAACTAGTTAAACTAACTGTGGTTTGGCTACTTTAGCAAATGCAATTGTAAGTGTTAGCTTTCTGTGCTAAAATAACTACAGCAGCAAATGTTCAAGTGTTTGGATGGCCAGTGTAATGCATGGACAGAGTGCTGTCTGTGTCACTGACATTGTAGTGTTCCAAGCAGAGGAATTTTTTGCAGTTCCCTCAGCTGTCATTCCCTGAGCAGGGAACAAGGGTCAGGGAGTGGAGTGTTTATTCACACTGTGGAATGACGTAAGATTCCACACCTGTTTCAGGTGTGCCAGCCTCAAGGCCCAACAATACACAAACAATATCCGATATCCTACCATTGCTAAGAATTCAACATGGAATGTGCCCAAGTTGATAAATGTCTAAATTTACTATACTTCACGTCAAACAGCCCCACAGTTTGGGATTTCTAAACAGTTCTTCAACCCTATTGATTTTCACATGAAAAAATGCCTCACAAACAATTTCAACCTTTATATGGTATTAGCAGATGTCAAATAATGGTTTTAATAATATCAGATAACTGATCAATTATTTATTTGCTTTAAAAGAAATGGGATATTTCCCACCGAAAAGTTTCAGGTTACAATTGAGAGTTTTTGTTGCTGGGAAGTGTCAACTCTGCCTACATCCAGTCAGGGATAGGTCAGTGACATCAAATAGATGTTGCATTTTTGTAACCAATAACCAACAATTTCTCTTTTGCGATATCACCACAAACACAACCTAACACCCAAAATTGCTCCTATTGATAGCTTAGATTGTTTAAACATTGAATTAGAAAAAAAGTATACTATTTCCTAAGCATTCATCAATTAGTTACAGCTTATTTCCTTTTTCTAAAGAGTGACTTATTCCTCAGTTTTCTGTTTAACTTTCTTAGGTCACTGACCAGTAGGAGGCATGAATAGACTTTTTCTGGTTACTTCATTATACACTTGATTTGTACCTGTGGCAAACTGACTTGCCTTTCAGCTTCAGTTTACACTCATGAGTCGTCGCCCCCCCGCACTGGAATTTTCCTTCGTATTGGGCGCCAGCAGAAGCTCAGGTTATGTGCGCATGAGTGACTTTGGGAGGAGAATGTTCAAAGTTCCAGGTTCAAAGTCAACAAACTGCCATAGTCTTAAGATGAAGGACCCTATCGGCACCTGCTCTGTGAGTATTTCTTTCTAAAAACAAAAAATAGGGGCAATGTTTGGTTTCAAAATACACAGAAGTGGAGCATAAGATTGGTATTCGACTTACTTTGACAGATCATGCAGCTAACTTTGTGTTGGTTTGGACTCGGTATTTTCAGGCATTTCTTGCCCCATGACATTATCTCATTGAGTATTACTCACCATCTTTCAGTATAACCAACTCTATCAAAATGTGAAACAATATTCAAAGAATGGGGAGTACTTCTTCAAAGAACTCATGACAGTTTTTCAGCAAAGGTAGGTTCAGTGTTTGTTTTTTTTAGATTCAGAGAACATTTGAATGCCTACAGGAGTAACTTTTGACACAATAATTGTGACTTGCTGCAATCCTTTCCGGTTTAAGGGCTGAGCTGGAACTCACATATGCCAAAGGTCTGCAAAAACAGGCGAGGAAACTGATCAGAGCCTCAAAAGGAATGTCAAACAAGTAAGACACAATGCGTGGTTTGTTTTTTGTTTTTTATGAGTTCTGCCTTTTCTCTGTTTTGTGTCTCAACATTATCTTTCCATTGGGACTGACTGCGGCATGGTGTACAGAAACAATTGTATCATGGAAAATAGTATGAACTTGACAAGTTAGATGTGATCAAAACACAGACAGGTGTCAGGCTGATTAGCCGACAGCTCTAACCTTTTCGTGCTGGCTCCCCTCTTAGTTCCGTCTATAGTGCCTGGTGTCATGTGTCAGATGAGATGTACTCAAGAGCAGATGCCCACAGGTAGATTTCAGCCTTAGTTTGCCTCATAAATAAGCCTGTTCACACATTAGAGAAATGTTGGAGATATTTTGAGTAAAATGTGGTTTAATGGTTTAATTTCAGATCATTAGGAAATGCATTTCAGCAAGAGGTCATTCTGGAAATACGACAAGTCTTAGATGAACACAATAAGAGGAAGAAGCCTGTGCGTAATTTCTTGTTTCTCTCTGTATCCCTGTGTGTCTGTTTTTGCTTCGCAGCATATTCTAATGTGTCTTTAAATCTTTCTGCAATTTGATAGCTCGACATCACCATCGATAGAAATGGAAAACTTTTCAATGCTAACTGGAGCGAACAACTAAAGGTAAGGAATCAAGTTATAAATGTACACAGAGATAAGAATTGGAAGTGCTTGATCTTAAATCCATAAAAAATGGCTGTAAACTAGTGCGTTACTTTATGATTACCGTCACAGTGAGCACCTTATTGAGTTATGTTAAAGAGAAAATAGATATAATTGTTTAAATGTCTGATGTGATGTTAGTCCTTCTTTGGCAACAATTATTGCTTCAATATGTTGAGTCTTACAGGTTTAGGACTGTGGCAGGCAAATTTTTATTCCCCTGCCAGAGCCTGTTTGAGCTCTTTCAGATGATGATGGCAGGGAAAACAGCTGCTTACTTGCTGTAAACACACCAGAGATGTTAGATTATGTTGGACCCCCCTAGTCAGTGAGCTAGTTTTGCACAGGGTGATTTCCCACATATTGTGGCTTTTGCATCATTTGATGCATTGTTAAGCAATAATGGGAGAGAGAAAAGGTCTTGCAATTGTAGCGCTTCCATGCTATCCAGCTGCGCTTAATTAAAACATAGTTCATGTCTTTATCATTATTGTTACCGTACATATCTTTATGATTACACAAAATTCTGGTCTAGTCATTAAAGTGTTTTGACCAATCTGACCTTTCTCCTTAAGGCAGCCGCGCCTTATAACATTTCAAGCAAAATTGGTAGATTTATCATTTATCACTGTGATGTTGACATTATAAAGTGTCATGATCATACAGCACCTATAATAAAGTCATTTTTGTCCTTTGCTATGAAGGACAATACATCATAGAGCTTTATGACTTTTTATGCTATATTATAAATATGTTGCAGTGCATTTTCGAATTTCATTGAAAATGTTTAGACCAAAAGAGCTACAGCTATATACATAAGGACTCTGTTGAATGAACTTAATTTGAAATTACATAACAACAACAACAAAAGTACACTAACTCAGATCTACCATAGCAAGTAAATAAAATGTATTTTTAAAGCACATTTATATACAGTTCACACTGACCAAAGTGCTGCACAAAGAGTTATAAAAGATAAAAAAGTATAATAAAGTGCTGAATGCAATGTTACTTGGAATGAGTCATGATATGACCATATAATTGTGTTACATTGATGTTCATGTGATTCCATGTGTCCTACTCTAAAACAGATAAAGAAGAAATTGGTTGGATTAACACGAGAACATGAGGCACTGTTCAACTTTGTTGAAAACAACAAACACATCAGCACTGAAAAAGAAAAACAAAAGGTACAGAATTTTGTGGGTACGGTACTTTCATCCCTGAATTCCTTTATGGAAGCAGTTCCTAGAAGTGTACTTCTAGGAAAAGCCGTCACCACGGCTGCAAAATATTTTTCATTCCCTGCTCCTGCCTACAGATGCTTAACAGGCTGACTAAGTCAGCAGAACTGCAGGTGCAGGTGGATGAGGAGTACTTCAATATCAACATGGAGGGTCATCACATGAGACTCAAGTGGGAGAACACATTGAAAAACTGCTACCAGGTGGGAAAAAAAAGCTTTTTGTGCCTGTCTTTTTGTGCATAATTAGCTGGTTGTCTCACCAAGAGGGGCTTTTTGTGACTGAACAAGGCTCAGTGCCTTGCTATGAGGCACCTCATTTGTGGAATAAGATGAACCAGTGAGACAGCTATAAGAAGTAGGTCAGTTTACCACAGTTAAGCCAGTCCATTCTGCTGGTTATTTTATGCTATGTGATGCACACACTTTATGTGCCCGCAGCATGGAACAGAGGCACAAGAGAAAATGAGGGCAGAGACTTGTTCAGGGACACGTGAGGCTGTTCAGTCTTACTATACCCTTCAGTTTTTGAATTCACCTTAAAGTATAGGATGATTGACCACGAAGTAACATGTTTTGCTCACAAATGTAAATGACATGGCCAGGATTGAAGGAACGGGAGGTGAATGGGCTTAGGAAAATAACCTTTTCTGCTCTTTCAGATCATACAGGACCTGGAGAAACAGCGAATTGAAGTCCTGTGCGACATTTTGAGCAGATATAACCTCCATATGTCCAGCTTTGGGCAGACCCTCAAACATGTAAGACATCCTGCCCTCCATCCTGCTCACAAATGCACTTCATGAACATCATTACCTGTGGGGTCTTCTGCTATTTCCAGGACCAAAGACAGATAGAGCAGGCAGTCCAGAGGGTGGACATGGATAAAGACATACAAACCCTGGTGGAGGAAAACAGCATCTCAGATGAAGATAACAAAGCAGAGTTTTTGATGGCCGATTATTTTGTAAGCTTGCTTTATTTTTTTCTTTGCTCTAAAAATCTGACGCATTTCTAAAATAGGTCCTTCGTAAGCACACTCAGTCACTCATCCATTCAAAGACAAACCTTTCCATCTCTGCAGGAGGCATCCTTTTGATGAAAGCATGTACACTGCTCATACAAAAATGTGCTTTTATTTTGTAACAAGGCCTGTTATAAATCCTCTACTACAGCTCTTATGTGTATATGTTGTTTCCTTTCTATAGACTGTATTGTACATTTTGATTTAACAAGTCTCCTTTAAAAGCGTAATAACAATTTCAATAGGATTATTCCAAATTTAATCAAACATATTCACTGTACTGTGACATATGCAGATGCTAGTACAGCAGTAACAGAGGGATTAGATTTAAATTCCCCCAAATAACTCACTTTGAATTTGTTGCTTTTGGCCCAGCACAAACAGTCATTGGTTGATTTTATGCTAGGGCCATGGCAGTTAATGATGTGATCTGATACGTTTCTGTTGACAATGTTCAGGAGGAAAACAGCAAATCACTGATGAGCAAAGAGAGAAGAAGAGATGCCATCAAGCTCAAGCTCCAGCGTCTGGAGGACAGCATCACACAGACAAAGAAAGACTGTGAAGGTAAGCTCAGTCAAACTTGTTTGACAAACTTCTAACAGTTTGTGGACAGTACCACCGTAAGACTGTCCATTCTGTCCTTCTAATATCTAAATCTTGTTGCAGGAATTGAAAAACTAATGAAAACGAACACTGAAAACCCATCTTTTTCAAACCAGAAGAACCTTGAGGAAACTGAACAGCTGCTCGATGAGGTAAACGATGTGGGACAGTCTCACGCAGTGATGGACATTTGCTTTATATTGGTCTCACATTAAAATTTCTCACTAATATCATATGTTATTTATAGTGTACTCTAAAACTGGATCTCCTTGAGGCCACTCACTATAAACTCTCCTCATCGCTCTCTGAACTTGAAGGGAAACCCAAGTCATTTTACAGATTTAGTGACAGCATTTTCAAATGGAAAGATAAGGTAGGACTCATGTGAGGCAATGTATCACATTCCAGATGGACTGTTTGTGTATTATGTAAGATGCTAACAGTTGGCATGGCATTTGTGATTGCTATGTAAATATTACAAATCCCCGAATGACCACAAACTGTCATAGTGGGGAAAAAAGAATTAGGCTTATGTTGCCTGATAGCAAAGCCAGATGGCGTGGGACAGTTCATGACTTTTCCTACAACAAAAGGATAATGGGGAAAATAATATGCTTATTGTTGAGAATGAATTTGATTACTGTAATACTGCAGTTTCCTGTGACTGATGATTTTTAAACAGAATAGATACTATATGACAGTAGTGCTAATCAACCCCGTCTGTCCGACATTCCCCCAAAATCTTCATGTTCAAAACGTGTTCCTCTGATGTATCTGAGTTTTAAAGTACATTTCACACCAGACTAACATATGCCAACGTGGATATTGGACAAGACCTCTTCATGCAGTAGATTTGATTGGGTCTGCATTTGTACAGATACCACAGCTGTAGTTGTAGAGCAGCTGGGCCTTGCAGTTGTTTATCCATTGTGACTTTACTGCACATTTCCAAACTAGTTTTGAAGGATAATCACAGTACGCAGCATAATTACTGCCTCGGGTTACCGGAACAAGTGTTTTCCACAAATAGCTCATTATAGTTTGTTAAATGGTTAACAAATATTCCTCAGAGCAGTCACATATAAACCTTTTCTCTGATTATTTTCTTCCTGAATTTCTATATAATGTAGACCAAATCGCTTTTCTCATCCAAGGACTGCGAGCATAGCATCGTTCAACTGACTCGTCCAGTCAAGCTCAGGAGGACACCATTCAGATCCCGAAAGTCCATGAGAGTATCCATCATTTACAAAGGGCCAGTTCAGTTCCTAACACGACCGTCCGCCGAGGCTTCACCAAATGCTACTGACCAGGTCGCACCCACAACTGCAAAAAACGAAACTGAGGAGTGTGGTAGCAGTGTTCACGGAGCTGTGTCACACCAAGATGGTGTCAAAGGACCAGGTAATTAATGTATCAACAAGTTTCATGTCTTATTACCACAACCTCAAATGCATGAAATTAAAGCAATGAAAAATGTCCAGCAGATGAAACAGAAGAGCTGCGCAGTATAGGGAAATGCAAAGCTCTGTACGATTTCACGCCCGAACATCAAGATGAACTGACTTTAAAAGAAGGCAAGTGGTGATCGTGAAACGGCCGCTTTAAAACATCAGTCAAGATTGACAGCTTCACTGATGATAACATTTGTTTCACAGGTGACCTTCTAGACATTTATGCTAAGGAGGGGAGCGGTTGGTGGTTCGGCGTTCTTAACGGGGAGAAAGGTCATTTTCCGTCAACCTACGTTGAAGAGTTACCCATGCTAAGCAGCGTCACATCATCCGATGCCTGAAAGACCCAACTGATGGACGGCAAAAACACAAAACTGGAGCACCAATCTGCTGATTATTAATATCTGCAGTGCCAAAAACTACAACAGCAACAAAGCTTCAACCGATGAAAATGACTGTTTATGCACCAACTAGTATGAAATGGACAGAAACACTCATTTTAATATGTTCTTCACAGCCACAATCTGTGATTTATTTTCACTGTATACCCTGCGCTGTGGGATTTTTCTACAGATTCTTGTTGTTTATGACTTTTTATACCAATAAAACTTTTTCCTTATTTATAATGCAGTGTATAAACGCAGAAACTGAGAGAATTTGACAAACACACACTTTATTGTATCATTTACACGCTTAAACAAAGCGCTGCTATACTTGTTTGATACTCCTACTAATGTACAATGAGCAAGGACAAACAAAATAAATGAAAACTGTTTATATATAAATGATCAGTTACATGTTTCAGGGTTTAAATTAGTGAGAAAAAAAAAAATTATGACCAACACATGCTGTTTTAAAACAGGTTTAAAATGATACCGAGTATAGTAAGAGCGTAATAATGAGTCAAGACATTTTCAATCTATGACAAAGTCTTTTAAAAGCAGTTGATAAGTTTATTTACAGACCAGTGAGCTGCACCCCCGATGATACTCCATGCAATCCTCCTGAAATTCAGTCTGTATTGCAGTGAAATCTTTACAGCATTTTTTAAAGGGAAAGTATCCAATCTCAGCAGCGAGCCTGAGAAATAAACTCTTTCCTCACATTTGCCAGGAATGCTGGTAAATTATTGGTCTCCTGAAGCCGGCTTTCCAGGACTGACAAACAATCGAGCACTGGGTCACTGGACACAACTGTTGAAATTCAAATGGGTGTTAATATACAACCCACTTACAGTGCTTGTTGCAAGATACAAATTATAATCAATAAATACTAAGAAAATACAAATAATCTGGGCCCCATTCTTCAAATGTGAATGAACAAACTCCGTCTCAAGTTCACTGATGGTTTTTGATGAATGCAGTTGTGAACAGTTCCATTTAATTTGGTATAAATTGCCAATTCACAACAAGTTATCCAAAAATAATTTAGAACAAAAAGAAAAAGGATATGTGTGCAACTTACTCTGGTATGAACCGTTTTCTTTAATCCCCATCGTGATAACGTAAGCACTGTCCTGATCAGAAGGGTTAATGTTCCGGAAAACAAACTGCAACTTTTCCCCTTTAAAAAAGGACAAACACACACATTCTGTAACATCTACGTCATATTTACTTCAGATAAAGAAAAGAAAAAAAAAATGGGTCTTTGAAGCTCCTTTCAGAGGAAATACTTCAGTCTAAGTGTGTTCACTGGGCTAAGAGGGTGCATTTTGAAGGGAAAAAAAAGAAGGAGGCCATTATCAATAGATTTCATTCTGGACTTCACCATGGCAACCGGTTAATACAGCGGGGAGCCTCTGTTTTGATCCATTTGAAGTAGAAATAACACATACACATTTTATGGACTGGAGTGAACTTGATCACTTTTTTTGGATTTAGCAACTTTATTCTCTCAATGAATGATAAAGTGAAGGATTTTTTCCCTTATATTTCATAAACACATTTAAAGAAACAGTAGAGAATTTGGCAATTTTTACAGGCTATTTGGCTCAATCCAACAGTCAAGGGATGCAACACCACTGTCATAAAAACTAATTTCTATTTGAGCCCTGCACATGCGCAGCCACACACACACAAATCTGTTGTTATGCCAAAGACATTAGAAAGACGCCCTCAAAAGCCAACAAAAATGTCAAGCGACTGTATGCCAGCCCCTAAGCACAGCAAGGCAGCTTTACGCCCCACAATGCGCATTACAAAGATCGATGCACTTAAAAAACGAAGTAGATACATTTAAGGTTCACAAACCTCTATAATGTTGCTTTATTCAATCGATGTTGAACGCACTTATTGTAAGTCGCTTTGGTTAAAAGCGTCTGCAAAATGACAGGAATGTAATGTAATGTAATGTAAACTGATGTAAGCAGGTTTTGTGGCAGTGGAAATATAAATTAAACAGATAAGAGATTAGTTAACTTTTTTTGCTGCACCCCCATGATGCAGTAAAGATGACTGTTAACCCAAATCATGCAAATATGAATAATTTATCCAAAGACTCATTTAACCACGTTTATTTCAATTTTAGTCTTTTCAGTCACACCACAGTCATCCACATAGAAATATTCTTCTAATAGTCAATTCTATGAAAGGAATTTCTCTTCAGACAATTTTTTTTTTAACTTAATTAGTTAACTGATAAAGAACTGGGACAGCATCTCCGACAGCTCCTTTAGACTCAGCAGGAGGAAAGGCGAGACAAAGTTTGTTGAAATCCTAAATTATAGTTATTTGTTATGTTTCACAAAGGTGTGGTAGTTTGTGGCATACTGTTGTTACTCCAAGTTATTTCCATGCCCATGATTATTGTTCTGCTTTAAAGTAATAGAAGGCCAGAAAATAAGGTAATCCGATAAGGTTTCAAATACATCGCTCACAATACTAAATGCCCATAGGCTTCAGAATAGAAGACTTTTTAACTGTACAGAGCAGATTGAATCCTGTGAAACATTAACTACATAGAGCATGTGCACACAATGTCATCAGACATGTGACTACACTCAGCTACGCCCTACTGAGTCATCTCAATGGCTACGGACTGCAGACAGAATGCACATCCAAAACAGAAACTGTTCTAGAGAGCAAAATGGTTTGCTGTAATTCCTTGAGACAGCGGGAATCTAGTCTCATAAATGTAGAATATAGTAATTTGTAGTAAACACCTCATGTTCATCATATTAGGTTTCCTGTGAAAGTCACCATTGGTAGCTCCAATACTTTGACAAACCCAATCAGGCTATTTGACCCCTCCATCAATAATCTCCAAAATCTTTGCATCTGATGGAAATAACATACGTGGGTGTCCATACTTTATATGGATAAATATATGCTGAGCTTACCTTTGACCAACTGTGTTTTGCCGAGGATTGTTCGTATCTCCAGCCCCAAATGATCCTGAAACACTAGTCTGGCTTTTTGGAGATTCTTCAGTCTGTCTTTGTTTGCTTTGTTTTGAGACTCGATTCCTGAAAACAAAAGAAATGAGTGAACAATCATATGCTCCATCAAGATTCAACTTTCTGACAGACCGTTGGGATACGTTTTCAAACAGCCTTACCCTCTTTTCTCTTTGTTTGTTCTTCCTTAAGTTTCTGAATTTTCTCAATGATGTCCTCTTTCTGCATCTCCTTCTCCTGAACCTCAGACACAGTCTCAGATATGGCATGCCGTTTCTCCTTTAACCACACACTTTTTTGGTCCAGGTCTAGGAAGACAAAAAAATTGTGTCAGTCCAAGTGATAGCAATACTGATGATCTGCTGATTCACATTCAAACACAGCAACTGCTTAGTGAGACTGTATACATGTACAGTACAAGTGTAATGCCATGTGGAATATTGCAGACTCACCTCTTTTGAATGTCTGAATTGTCTCAAACAGCTTCTCATCATCCTTACATTTTTTCAAACATGTATCTGCACATAATTGAAAGAAAAAACAAACATAATTAAGTAAACAAGAACTGTTAACCAACAACTGCAAAAGAACACTGGAACAGTCCTCTGATTCGCCTTCTTGAAGAAAATTACTGCCACGGCTATAAAAAGCTTTGCGGCCCAGATGTTGAAATGTTAGTAGTAGGTTTCTTTCTGTGTTTTTTTTTTCAGATATATCTATAACAATAACATATCTATAAAGGCAAATTACACTGCATCAAAATAATTTCTCTACAGGGATCAATAGATATTTAATCAAATATAAACAAACTATAATTTACCAAGTGCTGACTTTACAAACTGTCTGTGGGACTGGGACAGCTCGACAGTCGTGTCAATTATGTCCGCATATGCTCCAAGATGTTTATTGTGGATCTCCTCCATTCCACTGGTGAACCTGTCACTGATGTCAGGGTCGGTAATGGACGTCATGATCTTCTGAGATCGGTCTATGATTTAAGAAGAAGAAGCAGGTATATACATTAACACACATAAATATATTGTATATACATCCTGTATGTAAATTTTATTATTGCTTTATTTCTAGTCACGTATATTTAGGGAGATTAAAGCAGAAAAAGCTTAGGCTGCAGCTATTGTTTAAGTCAAAGTACAATGACCAACAATTGATGATATGCAGCCCGCTAAGACAAATTCCACAAGCATAAATAGGATCTTGTCATAAAAATAAAAAAGTTTGAAAAGATATAACATTTACATATATGCATTTAGCAGATGCTTTTTCCCAAAACGACTTGTGTTTACAACTGTATATGGTACGAGCACAACAAATACCTGACTAGAGACTCTTCTCTTATATCTTATCAGCCTCTATTTCAACAACAGAATGGATTGTGACTAAACTCCCTCAACAAACATCAGGACAACTAATGAAGCAGGTCTGTACGTTCGGCTGTCTATATTTTGAACGTCTTATAGCGCTTCTTGTGTACGATGTGTGGCTAATCCACAATAACGACAAAAAGTTAACTTTCTTCGTTTGATTTAGCGAGTACTGTTCAACACGGAATGTTATCCCTTAGTAGCATAATCAATCAACTTTACTAGAGACGTCCCAATGACTGTATTAGTGATAATCGCAGATATGTAAACAACTTGACTGGTCAACTTATTAGACCGAATCCAAATAGTAACATTAGCTTGTTAGCGCTAATGCTAACTGAGTAACCTAAGCGATTAGTTCGCCATAGCTTTCAAGAATGAACCTTACTTACCCAAATAAATAAACAATTTACTGACAACAGATTTAGCATTTTTTCTACGCTTGGCTTTTGTACTCACATGTTTTGAAGTGCAGTCAAAGGATAACCGCTTCTGATTTTTGTCCCACTACGGTTGGTTATTTTAAAAAATCCGCGGTTTGTATACACAGAGGGCGGTTATCGATGCCGGAAATGACGTGATTTTAAACCCAGTAACAAATCTATTAAATATAATTGTAGTCCTATATATTTTATAGTTTTTTTAAAGGCGATATGTTTTCTTCATATATATTGAACTGACTAGCTTTTTTAATTTAAATATAAATATATATCTTTATATAGAGAGAGAGTTGAAGTTTACGCCCTCATACCCCACCTTGTGGTCAAAAGGAGGAAGTTGAGATAGCTCTCAACTCCACTGCCCCGTGACATCCAGTCCAAACACTTCATAACAAATAATGTTACTGTCAAAATGATGTATGCAAGTGCTCATATGACTATTTTTATTTTTACAGGAAAAGAAAACTAACTGAGGATAGTATACCCAAAAAACTCAGCTGTGGAAGCCAGATGGGCTATGTTTTTCACTTATATTACAGAGAGCCCACTTGGTTGCTACGGTCACTGAGAATGACAGTGTTAATGAAGCTGAAAGGATCCAGGGGAATTATGTGAGGCACTCACTCTTGGCGTGTGTATAGTGGCTAATATTTAACAATTGTACAAGCTATGTTCTGTGAAACATATAATGACAGTCACACAGTCAGGTTGTAAACAGTTTTTTGTGAAGTGTCTTAAAACGCTGACCTCTCGTGGCTTGGGAACACATTATTATATTCCATATGTGTTCAAACAACCTACAGATGTTGCCATGGCTTCAGTGAATGATTTATGATGCCAGGTTGTGATATAAAGTGATGTGAGGCTGGGCTTCATGGAGCTTTGACTGGTGCTGAAGAAGCAACTGTTGCACACAAAAGGAACTACATGGATTTTATCCACAGCTTTGGTGTGTTGGTTATACAGCACCTGCAGAGCAACTACAGGGAATACCACAGCTTCCTTAACTTCATGTCAATAGTGGGTGACCCTCGTAATATTTTCTCTGTTTATTTTCCACTCTGGTTCCATTTCAATCATAATGTTGGCACCAAGATGATATGGGTGGCTGTTATCGGAGACTGGTTCAATCTCATTTTTAAATGGTAAGCCAACTCTGATTCTTTCATTTCACCTTTGGTATGCTTATTCATAGACTTTAATCAAATGCCTTTCGTTCCCTCAGGATTCTGTTTGGGCAGCGACCTTATTGGTGGGTGCAAGAAACTTACTTGTACGACAACAATTCTATTCCACACCTGGATCAGTTTCACATAACATGTGAAACAGGGCCAGGTTAGTACTGTATGTATGTAGTACATTTTAGCTAACGCCCTACAGATAAAGTGCCAAACACTGTCCTTAATTATTCTTTTTGCAGGTAGTCCCTCTGGCCATGCCATGGGCTCATCATGTGTTTGGTATGTGATGATCACTTCTGCTCTAAACTTTGCCAGACCCTCCAGTCTCTCATCCGTCCGGAGCTTTCAGAGGTGGATGCTTTTGTTGTGCTTTCTCAATACAACAAGTTGTTTCCTCATTCTTGGTCTAAATGTTTGTATACCTACAGGTTTCATCTCTTGAGATCCTGCTTGTGGATGGCTTTCTGGGTCATTCAGATAAGTGTTTGCCTCTCAAGGGTTTTTATTGCAACACATTTCCCACATCAGGTCATCCTTGGTCTTGCCATTGGTGTGTTTCGCTCTTTTATTTCACATGTTTAGATATTTTTGTTGTATTTTATGTCAGAGATAAAGTGTTTCTTTTTTCTCTCCATATGTAGGTATGGTGGTTGCTGAAGTTTTTGATCATATCCCTTCAGTCTACAATGCAAGCTTTAAAGTGTACCTCCAGGCCAATGTTTTCCTTCTCACCATGGCTGTTTGCTTTTATCTGCTGCTCAAACTCCTGGACATTGATCCTTTGTGGTCAGTCAATAAAGCCAAGAAGTGGTGTGCTAACCCAGACTGGATCCACCTGGACACCACACCTTTTGCTGGTCTGGTGAGAAACCTGGGAGCCTTGTTCGGTCTGGGACTAGCAGTGAACTCGGAGATGTTCATTCAGAGCTGTAAGGGGAAGAATGGCTGTAGAAATGTTTTCAAACTCATGTGCATGACAACAGCTCTCACATTTCTGCAGCTGTATGATTTAATCAAAGTGCCCACTGACACTGAGGCTCTGTTCTATGTGCTGTCATTTTGTAAAAGCGCTTCAGTACCTCTCGGTGTGGTTGCCTTTATCCCTTACTGTGTTCATTTGCTGATTAAAGATGAGAAGAGAAAGCTGGCTTAGACTGAAAACAAATTGTTTGGTTTTGTAATGTGGCTCCCAATACTTTGTGATGTGCGTTAAATCATTACAGATAGGCTCAGCCCTGTTGGCGGAAAGTGGATAAGCAGCACAGAGAATCAGTCAGACTGTTATTCACACTTATTTCACTGTCAAGTAAGCACTGAACACCACAATATGTTGATATACAGCTAGTTACGTTACTGGGTTTGAATAGCAATTATGTTTTATATTTAATTTTGTTTGAACATAAATGTTACATGTTGCCTACTTGTGGTTCTGTTCTTTCTATGTTTTTTCTTTTATATTCACAGTAAAACTATGTGTATGTATGTATATCTGAAAGACTGCTGGAATTCATAATTTCGCTATTAAAGTGGTTCTTTGTAAAGCGATGAACACTGCATTACTTTTGTGTGACACTTTACCAAAACTATTCAAATTTCCCCCTTCAAATACATTTAAGGGTTCACTGTGTTTTTCTCAAGGACAGTTTGAGAGGTTTAATTGCAAAATATAAGCTTAAGAGCACAAAAGTCTTTCTTAGGTAAGCTCACTGTGAGCCAAATAAATGCATGGTTAAAATCAATTAAATAGTTGCTCAAACAAGGTCATCTATAACCTTGAGAATGTCCTTCAAAGACAACCTTTTTCTTTCTTTGACATCCTGTCAGTTCAAAATGTGTGAAAAGCAGATGTGAGATAAAGGATACATTATGACTGATGTTCTTCAGACTATGTGTAGTTGGCTCCTAAAATGAAAATCTAGATTAAGAATAAATCAGAAACCAGTCAGTTTCTCGGCATTCAGACTATGCCACGATATAAAAACAAGAACCCAAGCATAAATATTTTCATCTGACTCAATATTGGGTGGTATGACAGCAGCTCGCTGGATCAGTTATTTTCTAAAATTACATGCATTCACCAGGACCCTCTGAATCAATAAGAATTTCTTGCCTGCAGCACCCCTGTTCGCACTCAAGATGTACAGTGTTCATGCTCATCCTGGTCTGGGTGTATTATCTAATCTCTAATGGGTCTTTTAGTTTCTTGAGGCTACATTAATCAGCCAAAAAGTAATGAGGTAGAACAGACTCTCTGATGTAACAAGATTAGTGAAATTAGTTAAACCCTGTGCAGAGCCTATTTCCACATCTTTTGTCCCTTTCTGCGGTTGCTTAGCATCAGATGCACCTGAGGCCTGGCACTGAATGATGTAACTGTTTAAAGTGGGTAGGCTCCATGCCAAGAGGAGCTTGAAGAAAAACATCCATGTGTCTGGGATGTTTGACTATTTCATTACTACTTGATGCTGTAGGTGAAACAACAAAGAGCCACTCAGATGTAACCACATTATCCCGAGTTCTTTAATCATAAAATGTCATTTAAGGGAGCAAATTTTTTAAAAACTAAATTACAGCGTTTCTGTTTTTTTCTTCAATGATTGTACAGTACATTAAGAATATTTAAAAACATGAATTACAGCCCAACAGTACAAACATGCATATAAAATTCTTCATCCTTTTCATGTATACAAAACGGTTCCTAACAAATAAATATTCAATAAATAGCTTCAATCAAAAATTAAGCATATAATCATAGAACCGATTCTTAAAGCCAATTTAATGTACAATAATAATTACAAAAATAATAATTTCAGCATAAATGTTGCCTTCAGTGCCAGTTTCCTATACATCTCCATACCATCGTGGTATGTCAACATTTGATATGCTGTCCATGTACTATTTTTCAAATCATTACATTGTATTTTTACTTTTTACACAGTGTTCAAACTTCTTTCTTTGAAAATGGAAATTGTACAATAAAGCTCACTCAAAACTAGATTCTATCAAATGCTCGTCAAATGTTTCAGCGGGTTTTTAGCTGATTGGAGCACCTGTTGTGACCAGTTTATAATAGGCACCCCTCTTGGCCATGAGGTTATGGTGTGCGCCTTGCTCTATGACAACTCCATGAGACATCACCGCTATGATGTCAGCAGTCTGGATGGTTGATAGTCTGTGAGCAATGACGATGCAGGTTCGTCCTTTTCTCGCCTCATCCAGAGCAGACTGCACTGTCTGCAGGAAAAAAAAAACATTGTGGTTCATTGGGTGTGTCGCGAGCATTGAGATTATTTCAAAACATACAAATCCATTTACAGAAGAATGGATTAAAAGAATACCTGTACAGCAGGTATGAGAATGCCTTGCTTTGTGTGGTTGGTCGGTGTTTAAAAACACGTCACTTACCTGTTCGCTCTCTGTGTCCAGGGCAGAGGTAGCCTCATCTAGCAGCAAAATCTTGGGGTTCCTAACAATGGCTCTGGCAATAGCGATGCGTTGCTTTTGTCCTCTTGATAGCTGGGAGCCCTGAGCACCGACCTGAGTCTCATATTTCTACCAGATCGTGAAAGCAGTGAGGAAGTTGAGGAAGAAAAAAGTCACAAGTTGAGCAGTTTTGCTCTGTAGAACTGATTTTATTTGGTTTGTAAATCTGTGTATGATATAAAAGATACATCAAGTCACTGTGACTCATGTCGTATATATATTTCAGGAGGTAAACTGATAAGTGAGACTTAAATGCTTAAAAAATCAATAGTTAACGTAACAATTTAACCACAAGATCCATGCAGCAGCTGCTCCAGTGCTTCTGATTTAATCAGTAAATAAAGATCAACTTATGATTGAGGTTAGGCATTTCTTACATGTCCCAATCATTTTGGTTATTAACTTAACAAACTGAAGATCATGTGACACAATTAAGAGCTCTGTAACTATTGTAAATGGACCAAAGACCCATAATGAAAATGCTCTCAACATGCAAATATTCATCATACTGCAATTTTTTTCTTAAAGAAATAACTGTTTACAAAAGCATTCTTCTTTCATTTTTGCTTGATTTATCTACCAAGTATTCTTGTTAACAAGAGAGAGACCAGGCTGACAACCAGAATTCAAGGTGATCCTTGTGAAATTCAGTCATACATTAAAAGCGTTCCACTCACGTCTGGGAGATTCATCACAAAGTCATGAAGATAGGCTTTCTTGGCGGCCTCAGCAACATCCTCCATGCTGACACTGCGTGTGTTATCTCCGTACCGTATATTTTCAGCTATGCTGCAGTCAAATAAAACTGGCTCCTGCGACACTATGCCGATCTGAGATCTCAGGAAAGGCACATTGACTGCATGGGATGGGCGGCCATCAATCAACTGAAAATAAAAGATGACTCAATTAAAAGTTAAATAAAAGGCTTTGGAAAATAATGATTTCATTAATTTTGTGGTTGGTGAAATTTATGTCCACCACGTCTTTCAACACGCACCACTTGCCCCTCATCAGGATCGTAAAACCTTTCCAGTAACTGAACACTGGTGCTTTTCCCACAGCCGCTGCTCCCAACAAACGCCAACGTCTGACCAGGTTTCACAGACACAACCAGGCCGTTCAATACCTGGATATCTGGCCGTGTTGGATAGGTAAACTTACAGTTCAGGAACTTGATCTCCCCTCTGAACTTCTCCTAAAGATGCATGACAATGTTCATGAAATACTTGATGTAAAATGCACAATGTAATACAGTGTTTCCAATTCACCAACCCATTTCTCTCCGTCTGTGTGGTTTATGTTTATTTTAGGCACTCTGTCCAACAGTTTGAAAAACTGAGTGGCTGCAGTTTTGGCTTTGGCATAATCGGGAGTGAAGGAGGAAGCTCTGCCCAGAGCCGTCCCACTGATTACTACAGCTGAAATCACTCTGCAGAGACAGCATATGAGCACAGTTTTCATGTTGGGCAATCACAAAACTAAAAACGTGCAAAGCAGGAGTTTTACCAACCTAAAAACAAACATGTATTGTAATCCCTCAGCTCTGACCAGGTAGCCTCCATATCTAAATGAAGCAGCGTATGCCATGAAGATGACACACTGGGCAAAGCCAAAACAGAGCCCATAGATGTTGGCTCTCATCTTGGCAGCTTTATATGGCAGCTCGAGTTTCTGTTCATATGTTTCCACAAATGACTGCTCTTTAGCCAAGCCTGCAATTGTTCTGATGTTGGAGAGAGCCTCACCCGATATCTGTGGTAGAAATCGTTCGTAGCTGTCAGATTCCTGGCTATCTCTGGTCTGCACGGTGAATGTTCTGATACTATGATGAAAAGGAAACTTACCCGACCAGCTGCTTCCATGGCATTTTTATCCTCATTTGCAAAACCTGTCAGCATTTTGGCTTGGAATACCCCAGAGAGTCCAATGAGAGGCAGGAAGCACATAATTACCAATGTTAACTTCCAGCTGAAGTAGAACGCAATGATAAATGAGGCTCCTATGTTGGTCAAAGAGTTCACGATCATGCCAATCTGAGAACCCGTTGCCTGAAGAAATTATTCCACCCAAACACAAAATAACACTGTAATTACCATGAAAAATCAAAGCACCAATGTGACATCTAAATATAAACGGCTTGAATACTGCAACTCACCCCCTGGACCATGGATGCATCTGTGGCCAGTCTGGTGGTTAGTGCTCCAGGACTGTTTCTAGGGTCATCAAACCAGCCAATCTCCTGTCTCAGCATGGCCTGGAAACCCACTTTCCTCAGACGGCGGGTCAGCAGCTCTCCAGACTTGGCAAAGGCATACCCCTGAAACATTAAATCTAACTCAGTCTACCTATAAACCGAAACTTCATTCTCTCCTTCTCTATTATATTAGAAGGGTGACATAGAAACCTACATGTGACCTTTTATGGGTCGTACCATGCCAACTCAGTTAGACCCACAGTTCATGTCATGGCTTTTATTAAGAAATAAAATGATACAAAAGCTCATGGGACACTTTAAAATCGCAAAGGTCTGCCCCTCGACCTTTTAATCTTTTTTTTTTTATTATTTACAAAAATTTCAACCTTGGAACCAAATTCAATTATTTTTGTCACTTTTGAACATCTGTAAACATTCATGAAAACTTGATGAAAAAGGTTCAGGTTTCCACAACACAGGTTCATTTTGATTGCGTGTGACAATAATGCATTTCTAATATCTTTTACCTAGACTTCACTAATAAAGAAAACAATCCAATCAACACCTTCTTGACCAAAAAACGGAATATTTATCAAAATTTGTAAAAGTGTAATGTATGGCAGTGTGGAAGTATTGCATTGTTTTCGAGTTCTCAGGGGTAGAAGAAAGAGCATCCTGTCCCATGTAATTCTTCTGATTTGAAATAACAGTGTGAGAAATAATGTTTTGGTCCTTCAACAATTATTGGGTAAACAAGGACATAATAAAAGGGCTGAGGAATGAAATACTGCCTTAGGAATACACTTATTTTACATATCTTAGTATCGTTTAATACAAAATTAATACAAAATAAAACAAAAACTTGTGGAGCAATGAATTTTTGAAAACTAAAGGTTTTTCCTTAAGGTAGGAAATATTTTCTTGTTGTTGATTTGATTGCTTAAAAGGCCTTTAAAGTTGTTTTGGAGGTTTTGAGGACATTAAGTACATATATCAACCCAATCTGAGTGTTCCAGAGTTTCAAACCTTTTAGAATTTAGCTTAGACAGCCAAAGTAAAAAATGAATTAATTCATTTTTAAAGTATTTGAATTGGAGCTATAGGATTTTGCAGGATCCAATGACACGGTTGTTTTTTGGTTTGTTTCATTTCCGAAGAAAACAATGACATGAACTGAGAGTTTAAAAATGAGTTTGCATGTTATGAGATTTTAGATCATTCTGAAGAAAAAAAAACATAAACATAAACCTGCATGAACTGGGAGAAGAAACTAATCACAGCCACGATACAAAACAAAAGACATATGCCGTTGATCTGCTTCCGCTGCTCATTCAAGTCAGGAATGGCAAAAGTCTGTAAAAGTATAAAGCACAGAAATCATTTACCTCAGTTCAACTTGTAACACTTAGCATACAGTACATTCATCATAGGAGAAACTCTTACCCCAAGAATCTGGCTGAACAGGACAGCATAGATGGGGTTGATGGAGCCATTAACTGCAGCTCCCAGGGAGCCAAGGAGCATGTAGGGCCATTCTGGCTGGTTGTACTTCAGGATACGTGCAACTGGAGCAGGTTCTTCATGCTCATCTGCATCATCCTCAAGTTCCTGTTGAAAGACACACGTTAGAGACAGGCTAGCTTGTGAGCTAGCATATTACACGGCAGGAAAGGAATCATCAGTACATTTGTTGGTGTGATCTCCACATTCGGAAGGATCTTGAGGCTGCCTGATATACCATCTGGAACAAAATCGTTTGACAATTTGCTCTGGGATCGCAGCCGAGCAGAGGTCCTACAGGAGCAACAATGAGAATTTCAATCTATTTTATTGATAATACAATAATTTGTTCCTAAACATGTATGTATGATCACATGTCTGTACCTTTTACTTGATCTGCAGCTTCCACGCCTGAAACCGCCCACTTTTAGATCAATGTCTTCATCAAAGGCTTCACTGATCACGTCTCGGAGAAGAAACAAAAAACTATTAAAAATCGACTCAACAGAAATACAAGTAAAGTTTCTATTTCCCCTAATCAAAAACAGAAATGATAGATATTATAAAAATTTCAGGCAGGAAACCAATCCCTTGTTTGGGTGGATACTGTGGGTACAAGGTTACAGTTCTGAGCCCATTACTGCCGACCACCATTGAATGTTTTGCAGGGCAAAGACTAATACAGACATAGCTAATTAATTATCCTGGCTTGTTGAAAATGGTATGGTGGCATTCAAAAAAATCTAGCCACTCCTTGTCAAAGCTTCTCTTAACAGCCAAGTGAGCAAAAGATATCCTCCTATAAAAGCTTTGAAAGATGATTTTGAATGTTACTTTGCCAAAATAACAGAAAGGAAAAGAACCCCGAAGCAAAAGTTTGGTAACACTTCATTTGGTAACATATCTTGCAAGTCACGAGTGTTACAACTGTGGGGTTTTTTTTTTCTTCCTTAGAAAAACGTGTCAAGTTCTGTGACATTCTTTTTTCTATGTTGCATGCACTGCTCCTGCCAGGCCCATCTATAGATGGGCCTGGCAGCAAAGCCTTTGTTGTTGTTTTGTTTTTTTTCTTCAGACAGTGTGATGTTTGCCTCCATTTTAATTAGATTCACCCTTCAATTATTTCCAATTCATTGACCAAGAAGTTTAAACCCAACTTTAAAAGAAAGTAATAACAGTATTTATCACTCGTGCCCTACCTCTGCATAAAGCTTACCATTTGCTGTGTTGGATGAGCCTTGGTTCTGCAGGGTGACGAGGGTAAAGTAGACGCCTTGTCTTTCTAGTAGCTCGTTGTGTTTTCCTCTCTCCACGGCCTGTCCATGCTCAAATCCTACAATCACATCTGCGTTCCTGATAGTGGAAAGACGATGGGCTATAGAGATTGTGGTCCTGCCTGTGCGTACCTGCACAATTATTGGTGTGTTATTCCACAAAACAAGTCAAGATGTTGTGTTTCAGTACATAGTGTGCAGACAGGGACTCACATTATCCAGTGCTTTCTGGACTATAGCTTCACTCTCATTATCCAAAGCAGAAGTGGCCATATCCAACAGCAGAATCTTAGGGTTTCGGATGAGAGCTCGAGCTATGGCGATCCTCTGCTTCTGTCCTCCACTCATCTGGCCTCCACCCTCACCCACCAGTGTGTCAAATTTCTGAAGGATTAGTGGGAAAATGTTAAAAACAAACAATTTGTGATGCTGCTGCATCATTTCTCAGTTTGTATGTGTACCTGTGGTAGATCCATAATAAAATCATAAGCATTGGCCTCTTTTGCTGCCTGGATAATGTCTTCCATGGTTACTCCAGGTCGACCGTACCGCATGTTCTCAGCAATGGTTGTGGCAAACAGCACCGGCTCCTGCTCCACGATGCCAATGAGAGAGCGGAGCCACTGAATGTTTAAAGTGCGGATGTCATGGCCGTCCAAACACACCTGAGAATGTGATTTACATTCAAAGACAACACAATGAATCTTTCATACTTTTCACTGTGTGTGATCTATGTTGTCTGTGAGGCTGCTTAGAGTGTTACCATTCCTTCCTTTGGGTCATAAAACCTTTGAAAAAGTTGGATTGTGGTGCTCTTTCCAGATCCGCTCGGTCCAACAAAAGCAGTAGTTTCTCCAGCTTTGATCTGCACGCTCAGATTATCTAAAATCTGAAGACAAAGTTTTGTTTTCAAGAGTTACATTTTGAAAACTGTAACATGGGAAAAATAAATGGCAGGTATACTAAGCTACCTTGACTTCAGGTCGAGAAGGGTAGTAGAAAGTGACATTGTTGAACTCGATGTCACCTTTGACTTTATCTAACTTGTAGCCATCGTCAGAGAAACAGTCGATTTCTGGTTCCTGTGAATGTAGCAACAGAGAATTTAATTCTATTATGGAGAATTTATTCCAAGTGTTTCCGAACTGGATTTCCTCTCGAATTAACCATTTCTTACTCGGTCAATTGTTTCAAAAATAGTCTTTGCTGCAGCACGACCAGAAGCAAAGGCCTCCAGGCATGGCGAGGCCTGTCCAAGGTTCATAGCTGCCATGAGTACTCCAAAGAAAACCTGAAAGTAAAAAAAATGCTCCGTGAAAAGGCTCCATCCTGATTGCTTTTCATTAGTGAAGTTCATGCCTCAAACAAATGAAGATGTTTAAATGACAAAGTACTAATAATGATCTTTTTTTATTTTTTTATTATCATTTGGTTAATGATTCCATCATTTTTTCTTGTACTTGATATAGAAAAAAAACACTAAAAGCTCTGTGTCACATCTGTGTTAATAAAACAACTTAATGAACACCTTCCAATAATTATGACAGGGAACATTTTACAATTCCAGCTGTCTGATAATAAACAATGAAGTTGCAGCCACTTTTACTCCATTTATTTATAGTGAGTCCTCTAAACTATATGTTGATGCGACCATATTTCTATAACAACGCAGCTTTTATACAATTATAAATGGGTTTGTTTTATTACCAATTAATCTATGTGAAGTCTGACCCCTACTCAACAGCATAATTTTAGCCATAAATACATCATTTTAAAATGAATTTTCTAATTTTTTTTAGCAAAGCTGAAAATGTATGCATCTTAAATATTAGGTTATTTATAGCCTATATTGGATCGCGTTCCATATAAAGATTACCTTTGATTTCTTTGTTTTTGTGACATTTGTCATTTCTATTAAGTCATTGTATTTCATCAGAAATGAATAATCAAAAATGTGAATCTTGATTGATTTGACATAGAATGTCTGACATAAAGAATGAGATGTTTTCTGTCATTTTCACATACCTGAATAAGACTACCAGGAGACAGCTCCTTGGTGTCGAGGACCAGTTTAGATCCATACCAAAAGGCCAAAGCGTAACAGAGGAAAATGATGCACCACAAGTATCCTTGAAACACTCCTATGACTGAGCCCTTTTTCACTCCCCAGTTCTGAGCCTCTTCAAGGTTTCTGTCATACCTGTATGTGTGGAGTATATTAAAATAGGTGAATGATTGTGTCATCATTTAGAGACTCCATGCTTAATTCTAAAAGGGCTGGCGTGCTGTGTAAAAACTAAGCAATGTAGAATGCAATGATTTTCAAATATATTAAACCACTCATTTATTCACATCAGAAGATAGAAAAGCATAACAAATGTTAAAGTGAGACACTTCATGAAAAACATTAGTTCATCTTGATTATTATAATAACACCACCTCTAAAAAAAAATTGGGTGGCATCATCTGTTGTGGAAACCTGTTATAAAGATTCCTTATATTCTCACCATGGGAGAAAGATTTTGGCTCATTACTCTCTGATATAGGATGCCAGCTACTTAACAGTCATAGATCTTCTTTATCATAATTTGGGTTTCATGATGCTTCAAACGTTTTCAGTTGTCGAAAGATCTAGACTGCAGGCAGGTCAGTCCAGCACCCGGACTCTTCTACTACGAAGGCAAGTTAGCATTTCCATAGGAACTCATGTACCATCATACCACCAGACATACAGGCTTTTGAACTAAACATTCATTTTTTAATAGGCCAAATGTTCCCTCTACTCTTTAATCCAGAAGAATTTGCATCCATGTTTTTCAAAAAGAAATTTTAAATCTTAATTCCTCTGACAGCAGACCAGTTTCCCACTTTGCCTCAGTTCATATTAAATGCCAGAGACCACGGCAGAATTTCTGGATCTTGTTCACATATGTATTCTCCTCTGCGTGACAGAGCTTTAATGTGCATTTGTGGACGCCCCGGTGAACTGTGTTCACTAAATTATTTCTGGAAGTTTTCCTGAGCCCATACAGCTATTCTAATGCAGTAAAACGAGTGCCCAAAGATCAAAGGCTTCCAATACTGTTTGTATTTACTGCAGATGATGGAATCATCAAAGTCCTCCTGATTTAATATTGAGGTTAACTTTTCTGAAATTGCTCCACAATTTGTACATGATGCATTATTTGTTGTCTATTTTTGCAGATTGCTGAACTTCAACTCATTTTTACCTCTGAGACTCTGCCTCTCTGAGGTCCTCTTTTCTTACCCAATCTTGTTATCGGCTTGTTGCTAATTAACCTAATTAGTTGCACCATGTTCCTCCGACTGTTTCTTTTTTGTACCACCTAACTTACGTTTCCAGCCTTTTGCTTACCCCGTCCCAACTTTTTTTTAGATGTGTTGCTGCCATCAAATTCAAGATGAGCGAATATGTTCAGTCAAATAGTCATATATCTCCCTTTCAACATTTAAAAAATACAATTTTCATTTTTATTTAAATTTTACCAAGCATCCAAATTTTTTTGGAATAGGAGTTGTATTACAAAATACCTTTCAGTTTCCTTTTCCTCCCCACCAAAGGCTGCTACTGTTCGGATGGATGACAGGACCTCGTCAGCCACTGCTCCAGCCTTTGCATAGGCCTTTAGCTCTCGTCCTGTCAGTCTGGCTACAGCCTTCAGGAACAAAGAAAAAACACTCAAAGATATTAAGAAGCGCCATGTACTACTGTCTGACTATTACAAGTCCCTAGTTTCTTACCATGGCCATCAGTCCAGCAGCTAAACCAATCAGTGGGCTCACAGCTATGACAACCAAAGTCAGCTTCCACCCACCGATGAATCCAACCATGAAGCCAAACACGAAAGTAGAGATCCTCTCAATGAAAATACACACCTGATCAGCGATGGCGTTATTGATTTTATTGATGTCACTGACAAGGAAGAGAATAGATAAGAAGCATGTGATGAAAAATTAAACCTCTAAAAACACTGATAATTGCTTGATCTGCAAATGAGGAGTCTCAGCTTACTCGGATATCCTCGTGTTCAGTTCACCAACAGAGTTGCAGTCAAACCATCCGATCTCCATTTGCATTACTTTTCTGAAATAAGTCTTTCGCATTCTCTGAGTTTGTCTTGCAGCCGATGCCACCCAGCAGACAATCTACATCGTGGCACAAAAATATGTCTGTAACAATGTTATAATCCATTATAAATCAAGAGATTTTTCTTATGATCAACGCAGGCATTCTCACCTGAAAGTAACTAACAATCAGAACACCTAATCCGATGCCAATGTAGTAATAAGCAAACAAGGTCATCTGTGCTTCAATATCCACTCTGTAAAAAGAGAAAATGTTTAACAGCAGCTCCTGACTGCAACATCAATCATCTAAACAACATGCTTGTGACTTACCCACAGTCGACTGTGGTGTTGTCAGCTGTTTCATATAGGGTGCCATTGGTCCAATAAATGGTGTTGTTAGTGCATTCCTTGTTCGGATCTTTCAGCTCTTGTATCTCCAGCTCATAAGCCACAAAAGTGTTTGTCATCATGCCGTAAACCAGAAGCATGAGAGGTGAGGCTGAGCCGTGGATGAGGGCACACAGGCCGCCCACAACCATCATGACTTTGTCTTTCCAGGTGGCAAATCGAAACTTAAAAGTTGTAAAAAATATAGTTTCCATAACATACATTTAAGAAGTTTTTGTACAAATTTATGTAGAAATGAGGAAAATTCATGGGTTTGTATTCATGGAAAACATTTACCAGTTGAAAGTATCCGACACTTAATGCATTTCCTTTTTTCTTCTCATCTCTATAAAACATGTAAATTACATTTTGTTTGAACAACAATAAAAACCTGTAAACATTCATCGATCTGAGACATGTTGTGGATAATGTCGTTACAAACTTACCCAGTCTGATTGTTTGCTGAAAGAAATTAAGAAGATATACATTCAGACTTGCTCAGCCACATACATCTCTCATATTATTTTATCAAGTTTATCACATGTAGAATAGCTCTCTCAACCCTATTTGATCTGCACCTGATGCTGTTGTAAGTTTGACAGATTCCTTCATGTTTGCCACTCTGACTCAGTCAAGTGTGTCCTCATTTGGCAACTGTAAATATAGAAATAATGAAAAATAAGAACAGATAACGATTCAATTCAATAAATAATTGTTTGATGTCACTATGTATTTTAACAGGCAAGAAAGACTTGATTTGCTGAAATGTCTAACCTTATTCTGCTGATGAGTACTTTTTCTCTCATGTGAAAATGCTGCCTCATTCAAGGTTTCCAGCTCATTTCCAGCTGCAAAGACATAAAACGTGAGGAACATCTTCATTTACACACAGCTGGGAACAATACTTGAACAATGTTAAGAGTAAAAGATGATAAATCGACAAAAGGCGGGAACCTTAATTATCAATGGGTGATCCTGTTTAAAATAAAGTAGAAGACTGTGTGGTGAAACACAAAGAGCACAGTACCTGGACGTCCTGCAGAATCCAACAGAAGGACTGAGACTGATCAGGGGAATTTCTATCTTATTGCAAAGGTTGACTGTTGTCTCCACTTGCCCATTATCTACACTTCAATTAGACTGATAAGGAGATGTGTCAGCAATTACCACTACCAGACAAACTATTTAAGGCAAAATGTACTCACGAAACAAAGTTAATTTGCATCCTCTGCTATGAATTACAACAAAGTTTAATCAAAAACAAAAGAGTGGATTCTTTTAAACATTTTCAAGATACTGTCTTGGCTAACATTTTATACTTACTAATTGATTCTTCAGATGAATGTATTTAGTTCCTATCAAAGGGGGTTGTAAAATGGGTGTAATGACCGCAAGGCCATTGATTGTAGTCATGAGCTGTCTCAGTACACACAGTACAATCATAAACGTCATGGTTAATGTTTTGGTCTTTTGAAACCTTCAATATTTACGGACTTAATGAGCAAATATTAAACCACAGTAGCACACTGTTCTGGGGTAATCTAAATGTCCCAGCAAATTAAACCTGATAACATGTTTATTGGAATGTGTGTGTAAGGGGTCATTGTTTTAGACTCATGCAATGCTATCACAGCAGGACATCCTACCATTCCACTCGTCCTGTGTCCTTCAAATAGATTTAGTCCAAAATGCTTACACCAGGGTTTCTTAATGTGCTTTCACTTGGACGCCGCTCCCCATTTGTGGGTAGATTGGAAAAAGTTTCTGCATACAGTATGTATATAAAGTTCTATGAGGCCAATTATCCAAACGGTGTCATTACGTCATTGTGAATTTCTAACTGGGAGAGATTTTGAGCTTCGTTTATTTACAATTACAGAATTTTTACTTCACAAGAGGGATAATGTGTCTTATGTTTCTTTCCACAAAAATAAGAAATGGGTACAAACATATCGTGATTAAGCAGAAATTCAGGAGGTTAATGCCCTCCAGGACAAGTAGTGATTGGGCTGGTTCTGGAGTTTGCTCCCTTTTTACAGCCCATTATTGTTCACAATGCAGGTGATTGATAATGCAACAGGAAAGAGGGGGGATGCAGTCAAAGACACACTGTACTTTTTTATTTATTTATTCTTTTTAAAAGAGACATGTAACATGGGGACTGGGGTATTTCTTTTCCCCCCCGATATAATTGTGAAATTCAAAATATCATGAAAATACAAGAACATACTCTATTCCACATTTATTGTATTATAAGCATTGATGTAGATGTGCCCACAGAGGTGGGTATGCTTTTAATTTCTACCCTGAGTCTCTTTTTTTAAACAGCCTGTCAGGACTGCGTTAGAGATAGCAGTACTTAAAAGTACTCAAAAGCTCCAAAATGAGCCTGGAATGATTTAACATTTTTGCATATCTGCTGCTGCTGCTGCTGCTTCACATCAGGGAATAAGGACCAAAGAGAAATTATTACCTCACTATCCCATCCAATAAAAGTAACTACTACTAGCCAGTGAGAGGCAGAGAAAAAGCTAGATATGCCTTCGACTTTCTATGAAAAGCACAGACTGACTCCGAGACGATTAATTGGATGTAAATCAGAGTGGATTTGTCACAGAGTGGTGTGGTGAAGTGGAGACCAAATGCAGGACTGAATGGGCAGGAAAGAACCAGATGTCAGAACTGAAAAGGCACACTTGAGAAAGCAAAGAATCAAGCGTAAAACAAAAAAAGAAAAGAAACCAATAATGGTAAATTAAAACTCTATGGACAAGTATCTGGCACTAAACAAAACAAAACCACGGAGTGTATAAGAAGCTAACGAACTGAGACAGGTGGTGGTGATTAGTTAACAGAATCCAGGTGTACAAGGAAAGCAGAAAACAAAGACTAAGGGCTCTGTCAAATAGTCAAAAAGATTGACCTCCTATCATCTTTTTCTTAACTCTTTTCCTTGACCTTCGATGGAAAATGTTATGGAAAAGTTGTAGGAAAAATTTAATTTTAGAGAATAGAGTGAAATGTAATATTGTCACTGGCTGCTTGTACTCTTCGGCAGCACTATAAAAGTTGTGGCCTCAGGTAACTGTGTGACAGAATTGTCTCTTGTCTCCCATAAAGGGTGGTTTGCTGTATCCTATGCTAAAGGAGATAATTAAGGAAGCAGTTCTTATCATGGCTGCTGCTCAGAGGTAATTTCCTTTAGTGAGGCAGGTTCTTAAGCAAATGAGATCCAGTAAGCTTAATAGGAACCCTCAGACTCTGACAAGATTTCGGAGTGGGTATGCTCCAAACACCCACATACACCCTGCACTACACCACTAATTAGAAGATATATCAAAGCAAGCAATGCTTTTCTATAAATGTGCTTGAACGTACTAACCCTAACCCTGCAAAAAAAAAGTACCCTATTGTAAATCCTTATCTTTTGGGAGCACCAGTTTAAGAAATATATTCATTTAAATTTTCCCGATAAGGTTTCAGTCTTAAACTGTATCTGAATGCCAAACTTATTTTTAGATCTGAAAGGTTTCATCAGTAAAGTTTTTCAAATGAAACGGTTTGCAGACTTTGACAATAACATACATAAAAATTCTCATCAATAAGTTCATGGTTCAGAATCTTTAACAAGCCAAACCATCAAACATCTAAGCAAAAAAATAATAATAATCAAATTATGAAAATGAATCACACATTAATTGATTAAAGTTATAACAGACACAGCTGTAAAATACTGCTAACATCTTAATAATTTGTCCAATGTTTATGATTTTTTTTTGTATCTTGTATTTTTTGGTTGGTCATACTCAGATGATTATTTAACTTTTTGGTACTACAATTAAACAATATTGTTTCCTTTCCAGCCAATAATGAATAATGTTCTATTATACTATACTACTAATTTATTGAAACCAGATGATATATAATGGACATGTCTCTGTCAAATTTAGGAACACAAAATAATTAACACAGGTTTTAGTATATTCTTTTAATATATGTCCAAGCCAGCCTGTTTAGCTAGCTGCCGTTATCATTCAGTGTCCAGCAGATGGCGCTCCTCACTCGTCATTTCCAACGCACACACCTGCTGACATCCCCGGAAGTTACGGTGGAAAAGCGTCACATGAAGTTGAGAGGAGAAACAAACTTTGTGCCAGCCTCTATCATCTTTGCGGCGTTCCCACTGCAACTGACGACTCTGTTCCTGCACTGACGGCTCAAAATACACGCAAGTGGCTTCTTCAGCTTTTGTTACTGTGAGTCAATGTCAATGTCACCCGAGGAAATATCACTCAGAGTGACTTGTCAGCCTGATAGTCCATTGTAAAGTGTCATTGCCGAATCTGAGTTGAATGAAGGGGCTATGGAAAATCAGTGAAGTGTAATTGTGATTTAGACGTGCAGTGGCGTGGATCTGCCTGCTCAACTCCTTCAACATCAATGCTGTCAAACTAGACTGAAGCATGGAGAGCTCGTCCTCCGCCAAGGCCAACGTCAAATGTGCAATTTTTCAATTGAAATGATAGAGACCCGCACTAAAAGATATTAGGGCTCATGGATATGACCACTCTCCACCTTTCCAATGCGTTTAATGAAATTCGGCTTCGTAGCTTTAACACAATACTGCCCACAAGCCGGTATTACGTGTTGCTGTATTTCGCAGCCCCACACACTCGCCCATTGACTAACTATTGGGGAAAAGGTGACGCACAACCAGATCAACCACCTCCCGTGGTGAACTGAATCCGTTTTGCAGTAACAGGCGGAGTCCTCCATCAGACAAACGTCAAACCTGATGGGACGCATGCTGCACGAGCTTTCCTGGAAATCTAGTCCACCTTGAATGTTTTAATTATCGCGTCCTGCAGAGCCAGTTTCTGTCGTTCATCAGCCTGAGAGCACAGCAGCACAGGTTGCTGCTGTTTAACCAAGACACCGTAGCCGTGTGTTTTTGATGATCACTTGGCAATTAAAAGCAGGGGAAACCAATATTTAGATCAATTGAATTTCAAGTTAAAAGTACCCAAGTTTCAGAGTCGTAAGTATTTTCAGTTGTTCCTTGTTTTGTTTGACTGTAAGATGGATGTCCTTTGAGTTCTTCTTGAAGATGACTCAGCAGAAAAATGCCAGCATTGTCTTTCTCTTTAATTAATCTGTCAAGCACCATTTCAGAGCAGAAAACATAGTTGATCAAAAGAAAACCGAGTCACTGGTTTTATCTTCTCGGATGAGAGTTTTGTGGTTTTCTGAAATAGTCATGAAATGTGTATTCCAGGTCTTTCAACTGGTGAGCAGACAAAACTCGAGTACTTCAGATATGTCAAATTTTTATAGCAACTGTTCCTCACAGTTTTTATTCCCTCTGCGCAGATGCTTCTTTCTCAGCTAATTAGATTGGCCCAACCTGTGTAACCCTGTTTACAAAGAAGATGAAGTGCTGTGTAAAAATGTAGACGGAGGTGGAATGCTTCCAAATAATGTAATCCCTTTATTTACTTGAAGATGATCTCATGTATTGAGTTTCATGCCAGCAGCTGATTGAAGAAAGTTTGAACAGGGCCATGTTTAGCGCTGTGTCGCAGTTAAAAAATGACCTTTTAACAGTACCCCCAGAAGTGTTTGAGCTGGGGAGATCATAACCTGTTGTTTTGAAATGAAAATGTTTTCCCATTCTTTCTTGGTGCAGGATTTCAGCTGCTCAACAGTTTGTGGCCTCCTTTGTCACGGATTTCTTTTCATAATGTGCCAGATGTTCTCAGTGGGTGACAGAGTAGGACCGCAGGCCCAGACTCTTATTAAAGAGCCTTGTCGTTATTTGTGCACCACGTGCTTTGGCTTTGTCCTGCTGGAATAATAACGTGGCAGTGGCCATGGTTTCTGATTTTTGATTTGTTTGACTACAGGAATGTTTTCTACTTCAGCTTAGTCCTCCGGTGAGCTGGAGCTCATGAAGCCCGCACGGTCGAGTTTTTTTTAAACTTGTGTTTTGTGGATGTAGTACAGAACTGTTCTGATATCTGATACCCACACACACACACACACACACACACACACACCTGTCTGAGATGCATTTTTTATATGCAGTCATGCTACTGATCTGTTATCAGTTGACTTAATTAGTTGTGAAATGAGTGAGATCATCTACCAGGTTGTTTTTTGATCTTGCATATCATATCACTGCATCCTGTTTTTAATTACATGATACAGAGTTTTTACAGAACTTTTATGGAGGCAGGGTTGTGTTACGATGTTGAAAATGAACCCCTCTTTGTTATTGTTGCTTAACTTTGCACTGGACATCATGAATACACATCTCTTTATCTGTGGAACAGGTTGTTATTTCATGATGTACTTTAGTGGTATTTAAAGCCCCACATCTAAGATGCCGTCACAGTAAAAATGTGGTGCCCTGATTCTTTGTGCAGCGCTAAAGAAAAGGAAAGTGCATTCCGACTTAATTTGGTTTCTTCTTCCCGTTTGTCCTCAGAAAAATGTTCCTGTACGTCCTCGGGCTGGTAGCCGTTTGGTTCGTCTATCGCTGGTACAAAGAAACCAAAAGAGTTTCCAACAAGGGGGACAAATATGTGTACATCACCGGATGCGACTCTGGGTTCGGCAATAACCTGGCGAAACATCTGGACAAGCTGGGCTTTCGCGTGATTGCTGGCTGTTACACAGAGAAGGGTGAAGATGAGCTGAAGAAGATCTCCTCAGACAGACTGACGACTGTCGCCCTGGACGTCACCAACACTGAGAGCGTCGGCAAGGCCGCGGCTTTCATCAAGACTCTGGTTGGACAGAAGGGTGAGTGGGTTTGTTTTATGGATGTTTTGTTTCGATTGACCTGGCAAGTAAGAAACAATCAGTCTCATCTGCTGATTTCTGTTGTTGCGTTGCTCCAGGCCTGTGGGCTGTCGTGAACAACGCTGGAGTGGCCACGCCGTCCGGCCCCACTGACTGGCTCAACATAGAAGATTACAAATCCATGCTCGCAGTCAATCTGAATGGCGTGATCGCCATCACGCTGAGCGTCCTCCCCCTCATCAAGAAAGCCAGGGGCAGAGTGGTAAACGTTGCCAGTGTGTTTGGGCGACTCAGCCCGTTCGGTGGGCCTTATTGTGTCTCCAAGTACGGAGTGGAGTCCTTCAATGACAGCCTGCGGTGAGAGGAGATCTCTCCCTTTTTCTTTATTATGTACGTGCTTTTTCAATGTCAGGCTCTTGGAAACGTCACATTTTTGTGTTTCAGTTTGAACATGGCATGGTTTGGAGTCAAAGTGGCATGCATTGAGCCAGGATTCTTCAAAACAACCGTGACTGATACAGCGATGTTGAAGAATAACTTGAAGAAGCTCTGGGACAGATTACCTGAGGACACGAAGGATGACTACGGACCCACTTTCTTGGCTACATGTGAGTTATTGTATTTCCGTGAACAGACATGTTTTCTTAACGCTGAATCTATTTAATGATTTTTTTTCCTCTTCCAGCATTTCTTGAACTATTGTCATTTGCTCTTAGACAGAATAAGATAGCGAAAAGTGTTTTTACTTTAGAATGAGAAAACCGGTGGCGTAATGAGGAGGGAACATTTTAGGCCGTATTAAAGAAACGTTTCAAGTGGTCAGAAATGTGTTTTCCAATCGGATGAGGCAAACATACCTTCAAAGTTGTTGTAGAATTGCTTAAGGGCAGCAAAGTCGAGGTATTGGAGTGCCCGATGGCCTGTCTTCTGTATTTGGCAGGGGAGTATGTTAACCTCTGACTTCAACTTTAGAAAATCAGGCAGAACGCCTGCAGAGAAAACGTCTCCTATCGCCGAAACTGGCCCGAGATCATCTTCAGAGAAACTCTCACAGAAGTTATCAAACTGACTTGTGACTTTCAAAAGTGTTTGTCTGTCACTTTGAGGTACTTTGAATGCATGTATAAACCCTATTGACCTGAATATAAAATTAATGAGTGGGTGATTCTTTTTCAGCTCTTGAACATTTGGACGAGAGGTTCGGGCAGTTCACGGACGGGGACCTGATGAAGGTGGTCAGCTGTATGGAGCACGCCGTCTCTGCCATTCACCCTCGCTATCGCTACTCCCCCGGATGGGACGCAAAGTTTCTCTGGTTGCCGTTGTCGTACATGCCAACCTTCATATCAGATCCAATTTTACTCAAATTTAGCCCCAGACCCAAAGTATCTGTGCTGTAGCTTCTGTATTGTCAGTAAGTGGAGAAACATTTTGAACTAACATGCAGACCACTTGTGTTACTTTTTTTTTTTTTTTTTCTCTTCTGTTTTCCCTAGTGCAGCATATATGACTCTATCAATCGTCATGTCGGCTTTACTGATCTAATGTCAGCTGTGCACACGACGGACCACTTATCACCTTTGACAATAGCCGTTGAACCTAGAGTCCTGTTGTGATTAAAACAGCCTCACTGCCATCTTTGTTCAATTGAAAAAGCTTTTGTTCTAGAAGTCTAAGGCTTCATTTTGCGGTCAATATTAAACACGCACACAAGTGTGCTTTATAACCTTTGAAATGTTTTCGAAGTTGATGGGATGTTTTAGGTGATTGATGTTATCAAAACCTGGAGTCGTGCAATCTTGTTTTGCCTCTTGCACAACCCAATGCTGGTTAACCATTAACCCCTGTTGTAATATCCATTATGGACCTTGACACTGCATACACGCTGCATAACTCAACCTGGAGCTTTGAGGTTTTGCTTAGAGGGCTCATCGGTGCAGTCAAATTATTGGCACCGCTGACGGAAAGGAGGCAGCTACATCTACAGAACTGTAACCATGGTATGTTTCCATTATTATTATTATGTATGTTGTGGTGCTTGAATTGGTTGATCGTCCGATGACCATCATGAGCTCCTCCACGAGGGATAGACTGAAAGAAGAGCATGAATTGAAAGATTTTCATCTTTTTTTTTTTCCTTGCACAACCTTTGATGTAATGAGATCTGATGCCATCTGGTGGTCAAGTAAAAATTGTTGCTTTAAGGGATCAATTTGCACTCGACTCTTCAGATATTTTAGTTAACATTAAGAGGGTTTAGTTTTATATGAGATCTGACACAATTATACTGATAAGATGTTTACGAGGTTTTGTACACGTTGGCGAAAGCACAAATGGGGACGTATCTATTTCAAAGAGTTGGAACACGGATGCTAACTATGAGTAAAATTTGTGGGTTACATCTTCAGACGCACTGAAAAATGCATTTAAAACAAAAGTGGTATTTTTCCCTTTGAAAAAAAATGAAGAATACGAGCGCGTTTTTTTGGTCTTGGAAATGTGTAAGGAGCTTTTTCTTGTAAGGTGAGCTGGTGTATGTAATACTTAACAGCTGATCTCGTGTTTTGTATGTAAAATTCTGACTAGTTTCTGTAGGTGTCAAATAAATTGTGGAGTTTAAAAAAAAAAAGGATGTGTGCCTCAGGAATTTGTTGAAGTGGAATGGAGTGAGCTGGATTGAAATTGGGGGTGTATTCAAATAAAGTAACTCGGGATAGTTTTCATATTAAGTTAATGGTGAGCAAACCGATTTCAGTTGTTGAGTTTGGGAGATATTTAACTCCAACATCCAAACCAGACCTGGATGTGTTGCTTCATACAACTTTTTATAGGGTCTTTAATGATTTGGTCCCTGACCTTCAACTTTGGAAGAGACTAAATTCTGTTCGTTGGATTAATTAATTAATTAATTAATTTTAGTTAGTTTTTAAGTGTATTTCAAAAGGAGAAACTTAAAGAATATACAGATAAACAAACACTATCTATTGAGTGCGCATCCCTGCCATGGTCAGGTTAACCCAGCAGGGGGCGCCAGAACCAAAAAATCAGCTGCCTGGTGGTGATTTGGTTTAACACATTTATTCAGGAAGCTGCGCCTTATGTGGACACTGACAGCTTTTTGGACTATGTAAAGGGATGTTAAGGCTGCGCTTTCATAACCGGAAGTTATCACTTGATGTGTTTTCCTTAATAAAAACTAAAAGAGATAACATTAATAATATGGAGCTTTTGTGCGTCTCTGTGCAATGTAGGTTTTACAACTCAGTACAACTGATGAAATTCATTAGATTGAGGATCATTGAGGAAGAAGTTGAAAGTCCAAACGAGCAGCTAATTCTTAACTTCGTATCTTTCATGTTTTTTGTGAGTGGGAGCTGAAATGTTTTGAGCCACGTAGATTAATCTCGGGTTTTTCCCACTCAGGTGTCAACAGAGGAACCAGCAACACATCTGTTTGGGGTGAGCATCATTTCACTAAATATCCACTTGTGCTATATTCTTACCTACTATTTTACCTTTTAAAAAAAAAAAAAAAGAGTGAGTGATTAATGCATGTATTGATTGAGGTCATTCACTTGCTTTCTAATTTAATTTTTTTTGTCTCAGATTATCCTGTCACATCTGGCCTTAGCCTGCGCTTTACTTCTGGCCACCTTCGCCGCCGTCCGCTGGTACATCAGAGACTCCTACAGGGTGGATGGTTTCAGTCAGAAGCATGTGTTAATCACGGGCTGTGACAGCGGCTTTGGGAATCTTCTGGCCAGGCAACTGGATCGGAAGGGTTTCCACGTGATAGCCGCGTGTCTCACTGAGAAAGGTGCAGCAGATCTGGCTAAAGCAGCCTCCCCCAGACTGAAAACCTTCCTGCTGAATGTAACAGACAGCGCAAGCGTGAGGAGTGCGGTGGAGTTTGTGAGCCGAGAGGTCGGGGAGCGAGGTGAGCTGGGCGGACAGCAGGGGGTGCACACTGATAGGGTGCCAGTCCGAGTGAAGCACTGGGAGAGATAAAGGCAACCTGGACCGTCCTATCGTCAACCCATCATCCTCCTACTGATGTGTTTATCACGCTCTTTGTTTCTTAAAAAAGAAAAAGGGAAAAAAAAGGAGGATGAAAATATCTCATGGGCTACGTTTTAACAGCCAAAAAACGTAGCAAAGCTTCCTCATACATTATTCAAGACTACGGGTAGATAAAAGTATTAATCTGGACAATAATTGTGAAGGAGTTTGCATTTTTTTTGCAAGAAGTTGCTGCAAACAAATGTTACTGCTGACAAGCAAAGTAGCAATGAATTGAACTTGAATATTTAGACCATTTTCATATACAACAAAAGCTCTTCACATTCCAGTCCTATGTTTTGATGAAAAGGCTGAAACTGAGGAACGTCTTCTTTTTTTTTTTTAATGAAAATTCATACCATTTTAATTTCATGCAAACAACAAAATCAGGATTCCGTATGTTTACGACTGTGTTTCGTCATTTCTTTTTCATAAGCTTGCTGTTCAACAGTTTAGGTCCTCCTATGATGTATTTATTTCAAAATGCAGCAGCTGCAGACAGACCAGTTTAGGCCAGGTCTGACTGGGGAGTCAATCTGTTGTGACATATGCAAAATTTGATTTGGCGTCTTATTGAATTAAGTAAGGTTGACTCTGAAAAAGATCTGGGTGGCAGCATATGTTGTTCAATAACCTTTTTTTTGTTGCTTCCTTCACAGATGTGCACTTTACCCATGTCTTTTGCTCTAAAGTGCCATCTTACCATGACAGAACCAACTTTTTTTTAACTGTGTTGATAACGTCCATGTCTGTTTTTGATGCAGTGCTGCACCACAAAATATTGTAGCCTTTGAAGTATGGTTCCTCTTGTGATGCCACTTTGGAAACCGCCTCCTTTACATGAATATGGTAAATCAAAAAGAAAAAAGATACAAATCTTGGATTTGGTTAAAATCAGACTTTAAACACGTCACACATCTCTTCTCCAGTGAGCCGCACCTTTTGCTTTGAAGTTTTAGAATCAGCTGTACAAAGCCTGCCAATAAGTGTGCCTGTGAAAGAGAAATGGTTGAATATGCCAATATGACAAAACCAAATATTTAAAAGAGGTCAGAAGGCCAAGAGCTAATGTCCGTGGATGATAATCCTGCCTGGTTTTATCTCTGCAGGTCTGTGGGGGCTGGTGAACAACGCCGGGAGGTCAATACCCATCGGCCCAACAGAATGGATGCAGTTAGAGGACTTCACAAAGGTTTTGGATGTGAATCTGATAGGAGTCATTGATGTGACTCTGCAGTTTTTGCCTCTTGTCAAGAAAGCCCAGGGAAGAGTGGTAAATGTGGCCAGTATTCTGGGGAGATTGTCTCTCACTGGTGGAGGATACTGTATTTCCAAATGGGGAGTGGAAGCATTTTCCGACAGCCTCAGGTAGTGGGACCAAAACTAAGTAAACACACATGCCCCTGAAATTAAGACAAACTGTAAAGGTGTACACAGAATATGATACAGAATATTTTCCTTACAGGCTCCATATCACCTAATGTCCATCTTGGGTTGAGGATAACATTTAAAAACTAAATAGATCAAAATAAAAACACAACAATAATTTGCACAAACAACTTAAGGTGAAAAAAAAATCAAAACGATGCTGTGCCATACAACAGGTTAACAACCTGTAACATTTATTACTCTGAAAAGCTAAATTTGTTTAAAAAA
Source organism: Odontesthes bonariensis (assembly GCF_027942865.1). Taxonomy (NCBI): domain Eukaryota; kingdom Metazoa; phylum Chordata; class Actinopteri; order Atheriniformes; family Atherinopsidae; genus Odontesthes; species Odontesthes bonariensis. Next base: position 22,168,598 of record NC_134517.1, on the reverse strand, counting down.
AATCCAATAGCAGATGTACGTCAAGTAGCAACAAATGCCACAACAGAAGGTCAAATTTGCCTTTCGAATGAAATACATAGCATTGAGCTCTTCTTTTAGTGAATGAAACGGGCAAAGACTCAAATATACAACCTTTTAGAACAGATTTTCACGACATGCAACATCACCCAAACAAAAGAGATCATGGCGGATATTCTCAATAAAAGAACAGCGTGCTTACAAAAGCACAACAACAAAAAGCACAACACCTTTATTAGTGCATTGGACAAACACATAGCATAGCAGGAGGTTATATAGTACAGACTCTCTATCATCTTAGATAGATAGATAGATAGATAGATAGATACTTTATTGATCCCGAAGGAAATTCAAGCATCCAGTAGCAAGACATAATAAAGCAATAAAGATGTTTATACAATTTTTATTGCTTCATTATGTCTTGCTACAGGAGTCTGTCTTACCTTCAATTTATAGCTGGAGCTCATGTTGGACTGCAAAGTGTTAGTCTAAACTGCAGATACACAACTTTCCAAACCTGACCGTCATTCATTCCACATTGTATTTTATTTTTATGCAAAACCAAGCGGGACAAAAGATTCAAGTAAATACTATTTAAATAATAATAATAACTCGTTTTTTTTCTAGTTTTTTTTAGTGCGATTTGGTTTTTGATTAGAAATTATTTGATAAACTGGGAATAGAGGAGTCTTTATGCCACTAGATTGGTCAAAGAAAATAACTTGAATAATTTTGAAATGCAAACATCACTTTTGCCTAAAAGGATGATTTCAAGGCAGACAACAACATATGAAACAGTGTTTCTTCTTATATGCAGTTATCTCAACATCAATCAACATTTTCAGCACCTATGTGAAAGATGTGTAATTGTATATTTCTAATTTATTCATTTAGAGGTAACAACAGGATCTTTACAGATTTTTAACCACTCTATAGAAAATGGTATGTTTTAAACTGACTGTCAGTGTTAAAATTTGATATTTGAAATGCCAGCTTTTTTAGAAAAATGTCTAAAGGAAACGAGTGGCAGAGGTGTTGTTACGAGACATTTGAAACATATCAGTGGGACCAAAGCAGATCGCTGGTTTCATTTTTCTGTTGCAATGCATTGTATCTCTTAAATTAGCCACTATGAAAAAGTAAATGATTACTTTACAAACTAGCTTTTAAGTCATGCTGTCATGAAATGTACAAAAGCTCAATATTTCCCTTTAAAATCTAGTGGGGTTTTAGCTCAAAATAGCAGATGTTTGTGAAAATTGTACCTCCCCGAGGTGTTTGAATAAATGCACATTACAGAGATCTGATTTTAGAAAGTCCAATTAAAAAAATAAATAAAAAAAAAAAAAAAAAGGAAGTATTTTTTGTCTTCCCAGGAGGGACATGCAGCACTTTGGTATCAAAGTGAGCATGATTGAGCCGGGTTTCTTCAAGACAGGCCTGACCCGCATCGATCTTATCGAAGCTGACTTAAAGAGGCTGTGGACCCGCCTCCCTCAAGACGTTAGGAACTCATATGGAGCAGCTTATCTTGATGCCTGTAAGTAGAGGTGCGGTTCATTTCAATCAGCAAAAGATGCCACGTGTGTTTTAAACAGCTGTGATTCATTTTCCTGTCCAGATTTGAAAGCGCAGAACTTCTCCATGGGCATGTTGTGCAGTCCAGATATCTCCAAGGTGACCAGATGCATGGAGCATGCGCTGACAGCTCGCTTTCCACGCACACGATACGGAGCAGGCTGGGACGCCAAGCTTTTCTGGATACCTCTGTCTTACCTCCCTTCATTCGTGTCAGACTTCATTGTCAACGTGCTCCTTCCGTCACCTAAAGATGAAAGAAATGCCTGAACAGATTTCTTTTCCTGCTACTGATAGAATGTGTTCAACATATGATTTATTTTTTTCTGTCGGTGGGGTTTATATACGTAAAAAGAAAAGAAATTAACAGCAAAAACAAGGTAAAAAGTTTCAAGACTGTGATACAAAATAGCAAATTTATTCATTCATGTCTCAGCAGCGGCAATTTAATTCATACGGGCGTGTTCTGCATGATCACAGATGCAGTTTTTATTTGTCCTCATTATGATACAAAATAAATCAGTCTTGTAAAGAATTCCTCCACTTTGTTTAGAAAATGTCTACATCTGCATCCTCAAATCATAAGTTGCTCTTCAAGATTACAAACTGCATCTCCAAACAACTTACAACTTTCAAGTACCACTCCAAACTATTTTGGCCATTCCAGAAGAATTGATCATGTTGATTCAAAGTCAGATGAGTGTGATTAAGTACAATAGGTATGCTTTGCACACATATTTAAGCTCATGCTCCTCTTTATACCGGAGCACATATCATTGAAAGTTACTGGCATGATTTCAAATCCAATTTGTTTTGTCGCGCTTTAATTTGTCAGCCCTGAAATGAGGTATATAAACATGCAAGATGAAGTGAACACATCTTCAGTTTTGTTCAGTGGCAAAAGTATCATTACCCAACATTATTCTCTAACAGCCTCTGATCATATAAGTACTGTACATTCAGAATGCGGATCACACTTTCCATGTGTTATATTGGGTTTAAATTGAACTACTTAGGATCTATTTCAGAGATATTTCTGACAAAATCTTACTGTGGAAATTTACAAATATACAACATATTTATTAACATTTCTATCAGCAGCGTCAGTGCAAAGATATACATATTGTACATCACAATAAAGAAAAAAAAACATGAACACAAGAATTGGCATAAGAAATGTCAGAAGGCATAGTCACAAAAGACTTTTTTTCCTCATTCTATAGAGATGTTTTTCTCTGTTCTAAAACAATTTGAGTTTTGTACACAGGCTGCATAAAAAAATAAATTCTGTGCAAAGTGTGTTTCTTCTTTGATTCCCATCTGTGAGAGTGGGGGTTATACGTCACTGTCCTCTTTAACAAGATTGGCTGTATCCTTGAAACTGTCCTCGGTTGGTGAGAAGGTGCTGGGACGATCCCTCTTCTGAGGCTTGGCAGGGGCGACAAACGGAGACGGCTCAGGGACAGAAGAGTCCCCGCTGCTTTCGACGGGCTTTTCGCCCTTCATCTGCGGAGTGATGCGAGTTGTAACGTCAGCAATGCAAATATTACACGTTGTCTTAAAATGGCTTTTTTGTCCAAAACCTACCTCTGAATACGAGGGGTTTTCAAAAGTGGCACTTGGCTTTAATTTTCGTTTGAATAAGCTCCACTTTGACTCCTAAAAAAGACAAACACAGTCACTGAGGGGGTCAAACCTCCAGGCTGGTATAAATTATATATAGTAAACAAAAGTGGACATATTGTATGTCAGGCATTCACCTGAACTGGTTTGTTGCTGACAGAAGTTGTGTTAACAATTCCCACAGTCTGATCTCCACGGTAAACCGGGTTCACAAAGTTGTTCTCCAGCTGCTCACCAGTCACATTAACAGTGACCTGTTCAAACGTCAAATTGAAAGATGTTATCTCAGTCAATACATGTCTGAGCCTGAGTTGAAACTTGATGGGTTTCATAAAATATTCAGGTAATCATCAGGGGGTCCATGCAATCCCATAAATAAGTTGTAGATGATGAGTAACTATCTGAACAAAAGCTAAAGAAAAAAGACCTTAATCATTTTTCTTCATTTTGATCATAAATGACCTTTTTCATCTTTGTGTATCTCTCACAGTGCAACTGTCAAACAGATGTTGGAAGCTAAAAGTCTAAACCTTTATAGTTTCATCTCACATTGTGAGATCAGATAGTTTTGAGGTCCCTTGCTTATGGACTGCCTGACCATTTTGATGAAAATTAAGCATAGACATAACATTCAGGTGAAACAAAAAGATTAACTGCATTTTGTTTTTTTTCTTTTTATTAGTGATTCTCAACCTGATGGTTGGGACCCAGGAAGGTCCCCACTTTTCTGGGGGTCGCCAGGTAGTTGTCGGGAAAAGATTGAATAAAATAAAAATAACACATTTCAAACTGGTAAACTGTCTGTATATAAAACCAGCTGTACCAGTGGTATAACTTGCAATAGAATAGATTTTGTTGATTGTTTTTGCCAGCATCCAACTGTGCACGCTCAAGTCTCTGATAGGTGAGGGTTGCAACCAGCAGCCTGATTATTTATTATTAGTCAAAACCTTTTCAAGTCATTAGCAACTGGCAACTAGCCCTTAGCAACGATTTGTTTCTTTAAAAAAATGATGTAAGTAGTTGTAAACCTTTACACTTTCAGTGTAATTGCGTGTCACGTAATTGAACATGCTTGGAACAACTTAAATGGTATGAAAAAAGTACATAAATATTTTTGTGAGTACCTGTGTGGCATGAATGACAGCTGGATCACCGGAAACAGGAGCAGTGGCATATAGCGGGTTCTCAAATGTGATCGGCTGTCTCCCAGGATCAGTGGCAAAATTGTCATCCTGTAGGAATACCGCATTGGTGAGATTGTGTTTACACTCATCACTGCATGGACATCCAAGTCACATCTCTTTTGTTTAACCTCTAGTGTCATAAAATGCTGCTCATGCAAGCAGCTGTGAAGGTGGTATTGAAGATTAAAATGAGTCAATAAATACTATAAATGACAGTTATTAGTTCAAAGGTTACCAAAAATGCTGACAGAGCAAGTTCAGTGACTTGGAACATCATTAACTGCGAACATGCTCATCTTCGAATCTCACCATTTGCATGGCTGTGTCAATGAATGACACTCCAATGTGTGATGGTCCGAGATCCACATTATCGCCCAACCGAAACGTCACCCCGTTCCCAGTGTCAGCTGACTTCACCAGGTTGCTGAGGCTGGACAGACAAAACAAACACTCCAGCCTTAACTCTGACCTCAATATTCTACTCTGAGCTTCAGGACAACTTTATCAAATAATAATTAAAAAAAATATATATTGTGTAGAAGTGACAGATACCTGGGTAATTTGGGCATGGAGGGGATGAAAGATCCTGTTCGTTTGTAGTTGAGGAAAACTCCAACTGCCAAAGCTCCAGTAATCAGAATGATGATGACGGCAAGTAAAACAGCCACAGCTGGAGAATAAGGGGCAAGTATTCAGTTGTGTTGTTATGAGACATTTGCAGTAAGTTACAGATCATTAACAGCCCTAATAAAATTTTACTGATGAGTATACTCGTGGTCACGACCTGTGGATGATTTCTAATTTTGAAGAAGTTAAACTTTTGTCAGTTGCTGTATTAGTTGGCCAATTATTAACCAAAAAGTAATTTTCATGATCGCCAGCTGCTGACCTAGGCAGTCTTCCAAACTGTTTTCTTGGTTTGAGCAAGAAGGGTGACTGCATCTTGTTTGCTCAGCAAAACAAGCAGCTCGTGACTAAGCTGAGCAGTTTCCACATATCTGCAACACTGCATGTATAAAGCACTCCTGCTGTTTTTTAAGGAAGATAAAGTATGTCCAACTTGTTACGAAAACTTGCTCTGTAAAATATTATAGAATAACAATAAACAAAAGGTGAAATTAAAGATGAGTACCTGTTCCGGCTGGAGCACCCCTCGACTTCCCCATCTCACAGAAACTGCCCATATAGCCATATGGACATCTACACAAAATCAAGGCAATGCACAAAATAAAACTTTAACACTGAGACGCCTTACTGTACACGCCTGAAAAAGATGGAACACCAAACTTCTCTAGTATCGATGACAACAACAGATGGACAGTCGTTTCATGGTTAATAATGGCACCTGCAGCTAAACTCACTTGCACTTGGGCAGACCCCCTTCATCGGTGTAGCAGGTCCCACCATTCATGCATCTGCATGCAAGGGGCATTGCAACAGGGGCCTCTATGGCTGCAGGGGCAAAAGCCAGGCATACACACGATCAGCAACGAAAAAATTAAATCACACCGGAGTCTTACAAAAGCACACTGGAGCAGCCAGGCACATGTGGAGGATGGAATTATGGATGCGAAATTAGATGTCACTATTCACACAAGGGGTGCAGTCTGTACAAGCCGTCTGGCTGTTGCTGGCTGTTTACCTGCATCACATTCGTGGGAGTCAGTACTCATTGGAGGGGAGCCTTGCGGGCAGGCACAGGTGTACCCACCGGGTCGGAGGAGACAGAGGTGACTGCACACAGTCTTGCAAGGGTTGGGCACTAACAAAGACAGAGCAAAGATAACAACACAAAGTCATTTTGTTATATGGTATGCGAACATGACCTGAACAAGAAGAGACACAGTCAAAACATTAGCTAATCAACAAATTTCTAATAACGCTCATCTGTGAATCATCAAAACACACAAGATTGCTCTTTGTTTCAAGGACCCAACAGTGACAGCTCCGTAAAACGCCACCTAAACAAGCAGAAAGAGCATCCGTAATTGCAGTTTCCTCGAACTGGAGCCTCTTAAAGTTACATTAAAAACTGCAGAAATTTGGTCATGCTTTGTTTGTTCATACAATATCTGCAGAAACTGTTTGCCAGCCTTATTTAGTCCTTGTTTTAGATAAGCATAATTACTTCAATTAGGGAGCCTGGGGCTCAGCATAGATTACATTTTCTTGGCTTGTTTCTCAACAGGATTATGCAAAACAAACCCAGTTGATTGGTGGAGAGGTATAGAAAAACACAATTGAATTGTGTTTTTATGGGGCAATCACTTATTTTGTTAGTTTTTAAGATTAGAATCTTATTTCAGACATTGATTCAAGTTGTCTGAATCTAATTATTACTGCTTCCACTTGAAATGGAGCTTTTAACAAGGCCGAAAAAGGAATAATTATAATGAAAACATTAATATATATCTGTATATCTCTCAGTCTTCTGACCTGACTGGTTGTGCCGGTGCTCCTGATAAATGCGGACTTGTGTCAGCCAGGGGTTGATGGTTAGAACTTTGACTTTATGTCCTCTTCCAAACTTGTTTGTCTTCCACACTTCACCTTTATCTTTTGTTGTCCAGTACACATGCCCTTCAAAGACATCAAGACTGTAGGGATGTCCAATATCTGGTACGGGAAAAAAGCATTAACACACATTAAACTCTTTAATCGCCCAAAAAACTGAGTTGAAACCAACTCTAAATGTGTCAGTGTCTGCCCATAAAACATATCTGTTTGTATGTCTGCAGACAGGCAACGATATATTTCAGTGTTCTGACCTCCTGATATGACGATCTTCCTGTCTGTGCCATCAGGTTGCATGGACTCAATGATGTTTTCTTTGGAGTCACACCAGTAGATTCTGTTTCCATTTACATAGTCCAGAGCCAGCCCAGTAGGCCATCCAAGGTCCTCTTCTTTCACCAGAACCTGTCTGTGCTGACCGTCCATCCACGCTGACTCAATTCTGGGTTTCTTTCCCCAGTCTGTCCAGTACATCATCCTGCCCAGAGGCAATTACAAAAACCACTCAATTTTAGATACAAAGCTTTTTCATGCAGCCACAAAACAAAAGAAAAGCTATAAAACTTCATACCCCAGTGATGGATTCACGACAATAGCAGCAGGTTGATCCAAATCTGTGTGGATCAACCACTTCCTGTACCTTCCATCCAATTTGGCCACTTCAATTCGATTGGTCCCTGAATCTGTCCAGTAAATATGCCTGGGGACAGAGATTAAGAATACTGAGTGTTTGTTTACCAGATTTACAGCAAATAGTACAAAAATTAGGCTAATCTTGTTCACTTACCTGCCAACCCAGTCGACAGCGATGCCATCGGGATTGGCTATATAACGCAGGTTCAGATCCACTTCTTTCACTGGGTTGTTGCCATAATCATTAAATGTGGTCATATAAGCACGTTTGATAGAGCCAAACTGAGATCCCCGACCAGCAACTGTCCAGTAAACAACACCTACACCACACCAAAGAAAAGATTCAGCCTTGGAGTTGTGGGGATTGTTCTATTCACTTTAGCTCATGAAACCTTTGAAAGCTCAAGAGAAGTAAACTTACTGAGGCCTTCAATCTCTGGATCCCACAGGTAGTCCAAGGCTTGGATGTGCTCAGCATTGTCCACATAGTCAGAATACTGCTCAGAGGACAGGTTGAAGCGACGGATGCGAACATTGTCTGGCAAGAGCAGCACTGGTGGGTTTCCTATTCAGAAATTGGCATGTGGTAAGACTCATTTGCAGTTGAAATTCAGATCTTAGTAGTAACAAGAAACCAAATGAAACTCCAAACTCTTACCTTGAGCAGCGCACTCAGTGCCATGGGGCTCACCAAAAGACAGAAAGCCTTCAGCACAGAAACACTCATAGCTCCCCTTTGTGTTCTTACAATCTTGAGGACATATTCCATATACCTCACACTCATTCACATCTGTCCAAAAAAGACAAAAGACACAATATTAACTGAATGTACAAAAATACATTTGTGACAATGTTTGGTGAGTTGTAGCTTACCTTCACAGTTGTGTCTTTCTGTGGCTCTGGGTTTGTAACCAGGTCTGCAGGAGCAGAGGAAGCCTCCCTCTGTCAGGTCTGTGCAGTTGTGTTCGCACATTTTGGTACTGCATGTGTGCTCACTGCCATGGTCTGATGCAAGGATTAAAAAAAAAAAAATTAAGGAATAAATACAAAAATACACCAAACGTTCAACTTTACCACTTCCATACGTAATTGTATGCAGCATTGTCGGCATAGTGGTAAATAAATACAGCATAACTTACGACAAGTGGTTAGAAAAACCTATTGGAATGTCGCAAAAATGTCCAATGATTCAAATTTGCCCAACCTTACAATCAATAACAGTTTAGAAAGGCTTCATTGAAAACACTGTCCCTAAAGGAAAAACTGAAGTAAACTACCTTTAATCACTGACACACAAGTTCGAAAACCTGTGATCAGTGAGACAAAAACCGACAACACCTGGTACTTTACAATTAACCTGAACTGAGTTCTACAATGGAATTACAAACGAGCAACAGAAGATTCTTTGGTTTAGATCTATGGTCTGTGTCTGTTTGCATGTCTACATCCTGACTGCACGTGAAAAAAATAAGAAAGAGGAATTAGAGAAGTTTGCTTCTGAGGTCACACATCGATGGAAAAATATACAGAAGCACTGGTGGCCAACTATAAAATCAGTGGAAAGACTGAGACAATCAGGAGTAAAGTAGTAAAGTAGTAAAGTAGTGTGACTACTTGCACAGTTTAGCTCAGAATAACAGAAGTAAAAAAAAAAGTATATTTTATTTTATTCTATGCTTTCTGTTAATGTTACTCACGGCAGCCAAGCTCATCCGACTCATCCCCACAGTCATCATAATCATCACAGGCGTACTGAAGAGGAATGCACTGTCCATTACTGCATTTATACTCCTCATCTGTGCATGGGCCATGTGTTGGGCTTTGACCTGTATGGAGACAACATCTCACCGAATGAAAAGCTGTGGATTCATCTAGTTCTGTTAAAATCTGAAGTTGGAGTTACTGTTGTTTGAACAGATAAAAAAAGTAAGCAATAGTATAAGCAGGGTGATCTCAAAAGCTGGACTCACAGTTTTCCTGTTTCTCATCAGAGCCGTCACCGCAGTCATCAACAGAGTTACACCGCTCGTGGCTGTAGATGCAGCGGTTGTTGTCACAGCGGAAACGGAAGGGAGTCTCACACTCAATGTCCACTTTGGATAAACAGAATCATTCAGTCTGATATAAACTTAGACAAATGTCAAAATTCAATTCACTTATATGACCTGCTGCAGAAACATGGCACAATAGGGCACTAAAAGGTAACAATCTGGCCTTTATTTTTCTTCTGGACTTGAATGAGTGTGTTTGTTCATGTTTCTTCTTACGGCAGAGATGCAGCTCTTCATCCGAGTTGTCTCCACAGTCATTGTCTCCATCACACTTCCATTGAGGCTGGACACAAACGTGGTTCTTGCATTCAAACAGGAAGGGGGGGCAGTATGTGCCGTTGGGAAAGCGGGTTGCTGAAAGTCAGAACAATTATGTCAAACTAATTCTGCGACTAACACGACTCTCCATTACAGAACTCACCTTCATCTGTCCTAATGAAACAAAGCTACAAGGCAAATAAAAATAAAATTTCCATTGCATGGTGTGAAGCTACCAAAATGTTAATGACGGTCAGACACTCACGACATGATGTCTCATCCGTGTAGTCCAAACAGTCAGCATTGCCATCACATTTGAAACGTTCAGCAATACAGTGTCCACTGTTACACTGGAAATAGCCAGGATGACAAGTCCGCAGCTCTGCAACCAGCACAGAATGTAGGAACATACATAAGCACTACTCAATGCAAAAAGAGGGAGGTTACTTGATGTCAGTCAAGTGTCATTCATTAACAAATTTCAATTAAAATGCCACAATCATTCCAATATCATCACATAAATAATCATTTATTGTATTAATGTCATCAAAAACAACTTCTAGATTGTACAACTTCAGGTTCTATAAAAGTGATCCGTCTTGTTCTCAAGATACTGTAGAAAACTGTGGTTTGAAGCAGACAATATAAACTCCTCCTCAATAACTGAATGTTGGTGGTCCTATTTGTCTATGCTTCAAACTTGAGGTTTCATTAGTTCTTTGTAAAGTGCAGCCCTCCGTTACTCACAAACAGCCAGATCCTGAGCCAAAACAAAGAGCCTCCACTTACCACAGTCCCTTTCATCCGAGTTGTCCTCACAGTCGTTGTCATGGTCACAGACCCAACGGTTGGGAATGCAGCGCAGATTGTCACAACGAAACTCACTCTCTGTGCATGAGCGTGGCGCTGGGAGGAAACAAGTAAACTAAATGATGCAAATGCTGAACTTTATTTTTGTAGTCACCAAATGCTTATTTTAGGGAAACGAATGTCAGAGCCTCTTTTGTCATTTTTTTTCATCATCTTCCCTTATTGGCTGTGACAATTTTTCCAAGCTTGATCCAATACATCAAATCATCGGAATTATTTTCTTCGATTTCTTCGAGTGGAATGAGAAGCCATTACTCTGCATTGAGCTCATGAGTTTGCTGAAGACAAACTATCTTGGCATCAGCAGCACAGCCACATGCTGAGCAGCACCACTGGGTTTTAACATCACTGCCTCTCCTTTGAGAGGCTACATTACCCTTATTAGCTGGCATGTTCTCAGACATGTTTAAAATCTCCAGGGCATGGGGTGACAGACTCCCTCACTCCCTTTTTCTGACACACTGAGGACAGCCTGTTTCTCTAGCAGCTGATAAGACTGCATCTCTCACCACTCCACTCAGCAGAAGTGTCAAGCTTCTTGCAAACTCCCTGACTGTCTGATGAAATGATTGTAAGACGGTTCTCTGCCATCAACACTCCTTTCTCCTTTGAACAATCAACATGCCTGGAGCTATGGTATTATCACACAATAACCCTACTTAAAGAGACACTCGTGCCAAACAATGTTCACACACACAGAGTTTAGTATTGATAGACTCACTGCAGCTGCGTTCGTCTGAGTTGTCTCCACAGTCGTCTTCCCCATCGCAGCTCCATCTCAGCGGGATGCAGCGGTGGTTGTCACAGCGGAAGTCTCCGTTAGGATTACAGGTCAATTCGTCTAGAAGAAGAGTGGGCGCATGAAACATGATATACACGGCTAGTGTGACAAATTTATGCCATTATCCATATCATACGAATAATAAACACGAATAAAATCCAGTATTGGCACAAGAAGAGAAGGAGGGGAACATGGTGGACAAGCTGTCAGTCATCACAGGCCTTACTCGAAGAAACAGACAGGTACACCCACACCTTTGTTCAATTTAGAAGAATCAATTAACCTAATATTCTTGTCTTCAGACTGTGAGAGGACAGAAAACCCACTGAAAACCAAAACAACATGCAAACTCAACAGTGAGGCCTCAGCAGAGGCTTGAATCAGGAATCATTCTTCTTTAAAATGACAATGATAAACACTGCACCATTATGCTGCCCACTTTAGTCTCTCTTCATCACTAAAAAGGTGATAAAGAGAAATATAGGAAACACTTATAGTCAAACTACACCTCAAGCTATAGCCCCCCCCCCCCCCTTAATTTAAGCATATTATTAAAAAAAAGAAGATTATATCTCTGTAACAGACAGATTTGTTACACTGATGTGTCATGCTGCATAAACTACTGTAGGATTAGCGAATAAAATGTGAGCTGGGTGCATGCTGTATATTACACTCACTGCTTTATTTCTCGAAAAGTTCTCTTTCATTAGCAAGGAATGAAAATCTTCTCCAAATATCTTGCGTTCAGAGATTAAAAAAAGATTAGCTCTTTCAGTGGATTATTCAAATCAATAATCACAACAAGATTGCGATATAATAGAACATTTCCAGAAATGTCATGAAAATCAAATTAAATTTAATAATAATAATGAAAATGTCTTTTTTTTTTAAATTAATCAAACTGTTCAAATTAAAGAGGGAGGAGAGCTGGCTGCCAGAAACAGATGTGTGAGCTCTATTCATGCCAGTTCACTCTATGCCTGAGAAGGATAAGACTGCGGGAGATGAGAACCACAGAAGGGAGAGGAGTGGAGCAGAGCTGGTCTGAGCCGTCTCTACCACACGGTGCTGGGGGTCAAAGATAGCGCAACTAGTCCTGTCCTCCTAGCACTCCACCTGGCCCGTCTGCTACATTCTTACAGCAAGATTAGCACAGATCTCCCCTCCTGCACAGGCATGGCACTAATGGAGTGAGGGCCTCAGATAAGAGACGGGAGGGCCGCGGCGTAGTGTGCTTGGATCGCAGCGAGTACAAAGAGACTTATGTGAACCCTGCCCCCACGCAAGGACAGAAGAACAACACTCACACATACACACATGTATGTGGACTCATACCAATAGACAGCTAATAAATCTGTGTTGCTCCCAGGCAGAGCTAAATGCTGGGGGAGGGTGAGTGGCGAGACGCTCTCCATCAGCACCTCCCAATACCACTGTGCGTAATGTTCTACAGGGGGCTGAGGTGTTGGCTAATTGCCCTTCATTCACTCCCAAGCCGCATGTCTACTTTCTCTTAGATCAGTCCTCTTAGATCAATGAAAACATAAAATGATCAAGCCAGAAAGCATTAAGTGTCATAAATCCTACTAAAAAACAAACTGTCAGCATTAAATTGGACATCAGTTCTGTCTTAAGGACGGTTGTTGAAGACTCACCACAGCCCTGTTCATCACTGTTGTCCCTGCAGTCGTTGTGGCCGTTGCAAACAGACCACAGAGGCACACAGCGGTAGTTGGCCTTGCAGTCAAATTCTGTATGGTTGTCACATCGATATGCTGGTCCCACTAAAGAGAAATAAACAATTAACAGGCTCAATTAACAAAAGTAAAGGTTGGGGAGTTTCTTAAATGTCCATAAAGGCATGGATATTCAGACCTTAAAGTCTATATTTGCATTTTATCCCCAATACAATCAGAAGGTAGTGTAAAAAAAAGAGAGAGATATACTATTATATACTCACTGCACTCCTCTAATGGTTCATCTGAATTGTCACCACAATCGTCATCAACATCACATTTCCAACTCTGTGGGATGCAGCGTCCGTTGCGGCACTTGAATTGTCCAGGGCGACACGTCCTGGCGGAGCAGTGGGAAGGGTCCTCATCTGATTGATCACCACAATCATCCTCACCATCGCACTGCCACGACTCAGGGATACACCGCTTATTTGCACACTGCCACTGATGGCTTTCACATTGGTGCGTAGCTGGAAAAAGATCCAAAAAACATAAATATATGAATATATAAATAGTGAGAAAATTATGGAAAGAATGGTTTTTTTTCTGTGCCTGAAAGCATATATTTTGTTGTGTGCAATCATTACTAACTCAAAAACTTGGGAAAAAAACACAAACCTTGAGAAAAAAAATAGGAATGTGTCATTTTGTGGGCAGTTCAGATATGCAGGGGAAACATACATCACTCAACAAGATTTTACAGCCTCCTCCTTCTGTATCTCCAACTAACTATCTCCAATTAAGTATTGTACTTCTTCCCATTCCTTTTTCGAACAATGTGTGGTGTTTTGTTATGTATGAGCACTTTATGTGATTGAATTTTTTATCATCATTTTTTTTTATTTCTCTTTTTCTTTCTTTTGTATGTACAAATACTTACATACATTTTCTTTTTTATACATGTTTGAAAATAAAATAAAAATAAAAAAAATAAAAACTTCAACTTCAAATGATATTGCATTCACTGTAAATTGGAAGTGAGAAGTTGAATCTATTTTGCTCTTGCTTTGCTATTAACATAAAAATATAATGCTTTGTTATATTGTTCAATGAAGAAACAATTCAGCTAGTAGTAGTCTACCAGTACTTTAATGTTTTATATCCTGACCAGGAAGTCTTACTTTGAATTGGTGTTTATTTTTTCTTTTTAACCAGCAGGAAGTTGGAAATTCAGGCTTTTCCATTTGTCAGTGAATGCATTATTAGTACAGCATTGATAACGTTGGTTAGAAAAACAAACATTGATCAAATTCTGCCCATATAAATGACAGTTTATATTGACATCATATATGACAGGGAAGTCCAGGCCGTTTCGTTCTGCCGGGCATGTTTTAACAACTTGGGCCAGTTGAACACATCATTTGTGATGAGATAGTATCTAAAAAAGGGTAATGATTGAAAAAGGAGTTTTTGTACTGTCTCTCTGTGCTATTTTGACCAAAGAATATCACAGACATTTCATTAAGATCACAGGAAACTGTGTCATCTTGTGAAAAAATGTCATAATTGATCTACTTTAACAGCTTTATGGCTCTTAAAAGATGTTGTTCAATATAAAAAACTTATAATAAATAAAACCACTAGCAGCCTTGAGGAGGACATTACAAATAGTTAATCTCACCACACAGCACATCCTCTTCATCTGAGCCATCAGGGCACTCCTGGTTGCTGTTACAAAGGAAGTGCGGACTGGTACAGTTTCCATCATTGCACTGAAACTGGCCAAGATTGCAGTGGCGAATCGGGCAGGTGGAGGGCTCATCCGAGCCATCTCTGCAGTCCCGTTGACCATCGCATTTCCACCAGATAGGAATACAACTGTTGACAGAGAGACAGAATAAACTGGTGTTGAACTAATGCTGACCACAGCACGTTGAGCACGATAAACAATTCAACTCTCTGCATCGGCATTCTAAAGACTCCCACTATCAAAAAGACTGAGAAAAATAGGTGGGTTAAGGAAACTAATGTATTTCTAATCAATTAATAAGTAAATTTCTTTATGCAAGTGTAATTAAACATATAAATCATCTGATAAGAAGATTTTTAGTCTATGTTGCTATGTTACATGCAACAATTGAAGGATTTTGCAAAAAACTGGAATAGAAAAATGTATTCATTCATAATGTGCATTTACTATACTGTATATACAGCAAAGTAATACATTATGACATAAAAGTCAGGAGATCCTGGTCTTTCAATGGAAACCCAGCCAAAGTTATGCAGTACATGTCATGTTCTTGGTAGGTGTATGGATCCATGAAGACATTTTTTACTCCTAAGTAAAGGAGAAGAGAATACAAATGGATAATGTCAGTGGTTTATATTACAGGGGCCCTGTGATAGAAACACGATCATTAAAAAACTTTAACTAAACCTTTGGAATGAGACAACAAGTCATTCTAACAGAGGTTTATCTTTTTACTTCATATTTCCACAGTCGGATCAGTTGTGCTGCACATCAGATAAAAAGTTAACAAAGCTCTGAAAACTTTTTTTTTTTAAATTGACAAACCGTTCATTGTTAGCACATCTGTACTGGGTGCTGGTGCACATGGGCAGGCATCGGCTCACACCTCCTATTTGAACAGTCAGGAAATGGTCAGGGCAGTCGCAGGTGTGTTCTTGCCCCCCGTGACGGATCAAGCACAGGTGAGAGCAGCCTCCATTGTTTAGAGCACAGTGGTTGTTTACTACCAAAGGAAGAGCAACGGTCAAACAATATCAGTTTACCACACCTGAGCAAATAGAGACCAGCCACTAGTAAATATTCAAAGATCTTTAACTCACCAATAGGCTGTCTGTAAGGATGACATACATGAATGTCAAATGGTCTGTGTGTGGTGTTAACCAGGGCTTCACGACCAGAGCCATCATATTTGTTGCCTTTCTCTACTGTGCGAGTGTTCCAATCAGTCCAATACACAAAGTCCTCAAACACAGTCAGAGCAAACGGGTGCGGTAAATTTCCATCATACACTGTGTGTCTGTGCTGGCCATCCAAGTCGGAGTATCTGAGAATTAGAGTTCAAATTTCAAATGATTACCTGTCTTCTTTTTGCTACAAGTGAAAAGAATGTGACCACTCTCTGATGAACTCACTCGATATAATTGAGATGTGCGTCGGACCAGTAGAGTTTGTCGTTGGTGTAGTCAATTGTGATACCATTGGGCCACTCAATCTTTGTGGTGATGATGGCTGCTTTGTTGGTACCATCCATTCCAACACGACCAATAAATGCTTTGTCTCCCCAATCTGTCCAGTATACATACCTAATAGGGAGCAAAGAAAGTCACTTTAGATCACTATATCGTACGTATATATATATATATATATATATATATATATATATATATATATATATCTAAAAACAAAAACATTGCTGCTTTCACTAGACTAGCATGCCTCTGTTTCCACAAACGGCCATAAGCAATACTGGAAATATGGTTCGATTAACATGTAACCCATGCAGCTATTTTCAGTTTTGTCAGGGTTTTGGCCGCAGTTTCAGAAATGTTACATCAATAAAGCAGAGAATCACCTAAATATATAAATAAAACAAAATAAATTAGGCTCACTATCTATACCTCATGTGACTCATCCTCCTCATCCTGGAAAATGCCAGGAAGTAATTAATTTACTCCCAATTGCATATCAAATACTGAAAGCATGTGTTTAATTGGTTCAGCTACAACTAATGAAATGAAATCCATTATTATCTGGGAAGTTTTTGAGGCAGGGCACAGTAAGTCAGCTTAGTTTTGGAAAATGTTACTTATTTTCCACAGGTAAAAAATTTTTTTTTCCAAAAATGCATTCATTAAAGTTGGCATGGGTGTAAAAGAAGCATTTATTTAAACTAATTGCTGTTAATAAACTAAGATCAAACTAATAATGTACTAATAAAAAAAGCAGAAACTAATCACCATACCTATGGTAATGATACATTCTGTCGTCAATATGCTACGATTTAAAGATAGCAGCAATGGCAAATAATGTTGTTGTTGTTGGTCATTCCAACATATTAATCGCCTCCTATTGAACGACTTAATTCCTCACCCATATTTGGGATGCACCACAAGGCCTCTGGGGTTTTCGAAGCAATAGGTGTTATTGTCATCAACACAGTGCTCAGCCAGCTTCTTGACAAAGCGACCGTCCAGTTCAGACACTTTTAGACAATCCAAGAAGCTGTCCACCCAGTAGAGCTTCCTGGCTATCCAATCAACTGCAAGGCCCTCCCCATGCAGAACTCCATTGACCACCACCTCTCTGTTACTGCCATTAAAGAACATCCTCTCTATCACTCTGCGGCTCACGTCAATCCAATAGAGGCGCTTGTCGACACGATCAAAGTCCAAAGCAACGACACTGGTCAGGCCCTGCAGAATGAGAGAGTAGGCCTGCCCGTCTGTTGACAGATTCCTCAGATAGTAGCGGTTGCTGAAGATGAGGTAAGGTGAGATGTTGCTATTCTGACGGCAGCTGCGCCCATCTGGCTCTCGGAGGAATCCTGGAGCGCACTTGCACACGTAGGAGCCGAGAGTGTTTTCACAGATCTGACTGCACACGCTGGGTGTCTCTGCACACTCGTTGACATCATCACATGTTTTACCATCAGACATGAGGCGGTAGCCAGGACGACAGGCGCAGACAAAGCTGGTGGGGGTGTCGGTACAATTGTGATCGCAGTGGTGAATGGATGGGTCTGTGCATTCATTGATACCTGCAGTCAAAGAGGAGGCAAAGTGTTTTTAAAGTCGTGAAACGGGAACACATTTCGGTAAACGTTGTTATACCTCTTCCAGTCACTTGCAACTATCTTATTTTACTATTTCCTTAAGACAGTGCAGAAGTCATATGTCATATAATTTACCCATTGTAGAAGTTATCTCCCAACTGTTGCTGGATGAAGATTTGTGGTTTTCTTTTAGTTCAAGTTCCAATCTCTTTATACTCACCACATCCTTTCTCATCACTGTTGTCTGAGCAGTCATCATTTCTGTCGCACACCTGGCTCAGGGGAATACAGTGTCCATTTTCACATCTAAACTCTCCAGGGGGGCAGGTGGGTGCTGGCGTGTGACACATGTGCTCCAGCTCATCAGACTCATCCCCACAGTCATTGTCACCATCACAGACAAAGTCAGGGGACACGCAGCGGCCGTTTTGGCAGG
Source organism: Odontesthes bonariensis (assembly GCF_027942865.1). Lineage (NCBI taxonomy): Eukaryota > Metazoa > Chordata > Actinopteri > Atheriniformes > Atherinopsidae > Odontesthes > Odontesthes bonariensis. Next base: position 22,150,171 of record NC_134517.1, on the reverse strand, counting down.
TGAACTGGTGTGACTGGCATGGCTGGTACGTGCAGCCCTGCTCATCACTGCTGTCTCCACAGTCATTACGACGATCACACCTGGTTTTAAAAGACCACAGGAAATGAACTTAGATTTTCAGACAGACTCAGTGCAAATGTCATTCATGATATGTTATATCTAACCTGTAGGAGCTGCGTATGCAGAGACCATTATTGCAGGTGAACTCATTGATGCCACATGATCTGTGTGTACAGTTTTGATGCTCATCTAAAGCATCTGCACAGTCTGCGTCCCCGTCACACACCCAGTCATGTGGAATACATTTCCGTTGAGGTGGTTGGTTGTTCACACAGGTGAACTCTGCACTTGAACATGTGCGATTGGCTGGGAAAACAGCAAAATCGGACAGGAGGATTTACAAGACAATGAAAAATTATGATAACATATTATGGGAATCCAAACATTCCAAACTGTATTTCATATTGTATTTCCACATAGCCGAGACTGCAAATTTTTCCATGTAAGGTAATTGATTCGCATTTTTTGAAGTGGGTCTCCTACAAAGGCTCAGGAAGCGCAGAAGTCTTTAGCTTCAGGCATCTTATTTTAGGAGCACATACTGGTGCGATATAAGAACCTTGATCCACCCTGAGCCAGGAAGCCAGAGAAAGGAGACATGCACAAAGTAACGAGTGAGGCAGGAGAAATCAGGAATGTGAGCTTCTTGGACAGGAGACCTACTACTGACTAAGGCTACGGCTACACGGAAACGAAACAAGGTTTTTTTTTAAAACGGGTACGAAAATTCTTGCAACCACACGGCAACGCTGCTGTAAAGACTCAGGTCCAGACGAAAACGGATGAAAACGATGAAACGATGCAGTACACACGCCACTGTGTCACGCCACGCTGTGAGACAATAGAGAAGTCTCACAGCGTCAACGTTTGACTGACGCAAAAACGTTTACGCTGTAATAATGGAAACGAAACGACCTCGTTTTCAAACTTTCCCACTCTGGAACCCGTTCTCAAAAACTATCGTTTTGGGGTAGTGGGAACGCCGGCTCCGTGTGGCCGCGACAGCGAAACCATAAGAAAAAGTATCGTTTACAGTGAAAAATGTTTTCGTGTAGCCGCAGCCTAAGATGCTGGGCACTAGCTGTCAATGTTTCCCCTACAACACTCCCTCTGTTTTGTGTACCTAAAAGAGTCAGCATCATGATAATAACAGCAAGTGGGGAGCAGGAGAGGGCAAACTCAAGAAGTTGGGGGAAAAAAAAAAAAAATTGGGGGTAGTGAGAAAGGGTCTGTAGATGTGAGAAGAAGAACAGACGTAAAGAAGATATGAGATATGAAAGATTAAAGAAAGGTTAAAAAAAAAAAAAAAGGTGCATACCACAATTATGCCTCTGGTCTTCGTCGCTCATGTCCCCACAGTCATTGTCCCCATCACAGATCCAAGACAAGGCAATGCACCTGCCATCATCACAGCGGAACTGATCTGTGTTGCAGGTTCTGACCAGTGCAGCTGCAGAGACAGATCACATGTTTAGACTGATTAGACCACAACAAAAAATTCAGTGGTGGGACAGCAAAATGTGTCATACTTCAGCTAATTTACATCCACTGTCAATTTCTGTCTATTTTATGATATTTATTTTCCAATTTTTAACTTCCAATTATCTCAGGTACTTCCCCCAAAGCTTTTCAACAGACAAGGAAAGCACAATACAACACTGGCAGAGCTTTCAAAATAGTCATGGCAACTCCACATTCCCATGCATGGTGAGCTATCTAAACAAAAGCCAAAGTGAGGCTCTGTAACCCCCGGTGGACAAAGAGAGGGGGAGGGGCTGTTTGTCGGAGGACATTGAGGGGCGTCACCACAGAGGAATGCAGCACACAATAGGAGGCCTGACTGACCACATCGCCAACAAAGAAATACACCACTGACTCGCACTCTCCGCTACATCACTCACAGGAGTCTCTCTGCAGAGTGGCAGATAGACACCTACACACAATAACCATGCAGCTGATTATGGGGTGGGGGCAGCAACACAAAGCCAAAAGGCCCATTTTGGGTGTGAGATAGTTGTGCAACACTCACTGCAGGAGAGTGGTTCATCAGAGCCATCAGAGCAGTCAGACCCTCCATCACAGTACCAGTGACCGGGGATGCAGCGGCCGCTGGAGCAACGGAACTCACTCTGGGAACAAGTGGATTCAGCTATGCGGAACATGCAGACAAGAATTAAATCACTTGGAGGATTATGTTGATTGAATCAATAACACAATAAAATGTACGAATCTGTAAAAGTTCACAGCTCAAAAGATTTAGCAAACATGATGAAGATGATGGTGAAAGCTGTGTGAAATTCAGAAGAGCTCAGAAAATACGTCAATGATATTTCCTGTGTCTGCAGTCTCAATTTACTGCTCACTACATAGTAAACTACTGAGGATTTAAAATTATTATTCTAAAATTATTATTATCAACCTTGCTATTATATTCATGAGTAAGAGACTTTGAATTATTTTGCACTCACTGACTAACATTTAATACAGACATTTGTTATTATCATCATATAATTTACATGCCTCACTGAAATTGCAAAGCCATGCAAAAGCAATGTGGAAGGTCATTTTAGACAACTGCTACAAGAGGTAAGTTGTAGATTTCATATAGCAAGGGACTTTATCCTAAAACTGTTGATGAACTCACCACAGTGCGTAGGGCTCTCATCGCTCATATCCCCACAGTCGTTGTCTCCATCACACAGGTACGAACGTGGGATGCAAATGTTGGTAGACTGACATTTTGTTTGCTCTGGCTGGCAGGTTCTCTCCGCTAAAAAAAATAAATCATAAATTCGAACATATTTAAGACAGATAATAACAACTTTGTCTGTTTCCCTCTGTTTAATTTAGTGGCCAATTCAGGATACTCACGGCAGTTTTGCTCATCAGAGGTCCCATTGTCATAGCAGTTGTTGATGCCATTGCAAACATAGTCCTTTGCAATACAGCGCCCATTGTTACAGGCGAACTCTGTATTGGGGTCACAGAGTCTAAACTGGCAACCCACTTCATCACTGTTATCTCCACAGTCATCATAATGGTCACACCGGTAGTGGTAGGGAACACATCGCCCATTGCCACAAGTAAACACTGTGGGCTCGCAGGTGTGGAAGGCTGCCAATCAGAATCAACAACAGGTCAGAGCTCTGGCCAGTAGAGTGAGATCAAAAGAAATGGGCATACTTTATTACTGGAATCTCATTTTACCTGACAAGGCAATAAAGGATGACAGCAACTGTGGGACTGCATGCAAAGACAAGCGCATTGATTCATGTGTTAGTGCTGATTTTTACTTAAGAGCATGACACTGGAAATTCAGTCGCAAAGTGCAAGAATACGCACCAGCATAGTTGAAGATTGGTTTATGTCCTGAGAAAGATTTGTTAAAGCGAAAAGAAAACAAACAAAACTTGTTAGTATTAGTGAAGGTAAAGGCTGGAGAACTGCAGAGGCAAAGAAGAGAGACAGCCTATGATAAAAGCATGCAGGAAGACTCTAAGAGGACAGCTTTGACTGAGATTTTTTTAATCAAACAAGTCACAATTGCAAATATGGAACATGAATAGTTCAAGCTCTTTTAAGAACACTACCGCAAACTCTCTCCAGCTCGTCACTGCCATCTCCGCAGTCATTGTCATTGTCACATTTCCACTGGGCTCGAATGCACCGGCCATTCAAACAGGTGAACTGGCCTGGCTGGCAGCGAGTCCCATTATCAGGGATACAGTGCTTGTTGTCGGCCAGGTACCAGTGGCCCTCTGATGGACACTGACACTCAGCTCCGTTAGGTCCTAACAGGACAAAATTGTAGTACAGGTCATATGCAGTTTTCTGTTACTGCACTAAATTACCAGAACAAAGTGAGAGGCTGTACCTGGTGTGCAGACGTGGCTGCAGCCTCCATTAAACTGCTGGCAGGGGCTGTCACACTGCTGCTGCTTCCTGCTGGCCAAAACATGGATGTCCATTGGTCGAGAAGGAAGGTTCTGAATCATGACCGTCTGGTATGAACCGTCGTGCTTGTTGGCCCGATAGATGCTGCGAGTATTCCAGTCAGTCCAGTAGATGAACTGACCAAACATGGTCATGGCAAATGGGTAGATGGCTGTGCTGACAATGACCTCACGGTTGGACCCCGTAAGAGAGGATCGCTCAATCTTCTGTCTAATGGCAGAGCAAAATGATAATAAATGCAGAAGCTTCAGAGAACACAGACATGATAAAATACATTTTTAAGATCTTACAAGCTGGCATCAGCCCAGTAGAGCCTCTCCTCTTCATAGTCCAGGGTCAGACCATTGGGCCACACCAGACTGCTGTTTACAATCTCTGTTCTGAAGTTTCCACCTAAGGTAGCTCGCTCAATCTTTGCATGAGTTCCCCAGTCCGTCCAGTACATGTATCTGTTTAACAAGAAAAAAATCATCTAAGCACATCCAGTTTGTTCCCATCAACAGAGAGAGTTAGTTGTGTAAATCTTACCCTCTACAGGGATCCAACATGATTGCTCTTGGCCTGGACACATGGGCGATAATCGTTCTCTGAGCACCGTCCACAGACATAGAACTGATGCTCTGGTTGACATAGTCACTGTAGTAAATTCTTTTGTTTATCCAGTCATATGCAATGCCATCAGGAGCCCCAAGATCTGTCAATCCACAGAGACCACAACATAACAAGTACTATGACTATTAATAGATTAACAGTTAAAGTTAAACTGTATGAGTACTAAACTTACCAGGTGCCACAATGACAGCAGCTGAAGTAGGAGAGGACAGGCTGATGTAGCTAATCTTGCTTGCTCCTGCACCTGAGCTCTGTGTGAAATAGATCCTTTTGTCTGTGATGTCAAAATCCAGAGCCACTGAGGTTCGAGGCACATTGACAACAGGGAAAGGCATTGCATGGTCCTCGGGATCAAGTCGCAAGCTACGCACTGTGCTCTCAGTAGTGTAGATGAGGTAATCATCCCTGGAGACTACGCAATTCTCTTTATCGGCTGCAAGATTTCCAAAAGCACAGCTGCACTTTTTATTCTGGGTGCCTGCGCCAGAGCCTGGGAGGGCAAAGCAGAAGTGGGCACAGCCTCCATTTGCTTCCATGCAGGGGTTGTGGTTAAGGTCTTGTGCGCTGGTGGGCTGGGTATGCTGGTCAAAGATAGCAACGTCCCTCAACATGTTGATGTTGTCTCTAATGACAGCAGGTGGTTCTGTGTTGGCTGGCTCTTTACTTGCCTGGAAAACCTTCTTGAGGTTTCTGTCCACCCAAATGATGCTATTCTCGAATACTGTGATTCCATATGGAGTTGGGTAGCGACTGCCATACCTAACTATCTCAGTCTCCCCTCCTTGGGGGTTGATTCGAGCAATCATATCCAGGGAGTCATCTACCCAGTAGACGTAGCCAGTCTGCCAGTCCAGAGCGAGACCTCGTGGAGTAATAATACCGGAGGACACTAAAATTGTGCGGTTGGTCCCGTCCAAGAGTGCTCGCTCAATTTTGGGGTTCTGACCATAATCAGCCCAAAACAAGTATCTGTTTTTGGGGTCAACAACAAGGTGGCGTGGCATGTCCACCTGGGTTTTCAACAGCACCCTGCGGAAAGTTGTGTTCAGGCGAAGCACCTCAACGTATGTCTCAGTCAGGAAGGCATTGGTAAAATACAAATTACCTGAGGACAGAGTCATGTAAAGTTTGTAATTAGAATGGTATCCAATGCATATTTGTCCATCATTGTGTCCTTTATGATACAAAACAAAGATAAACTGGAAATTAAGCTGAATATGGTCAGTGCAGAAATCTAGTTGACTAACAGCATCATTTTGCAATCAGTTCAGTGGTGCAATTATAAATGAGTCAGAAGTAAACTCTTCTCCTGCATGTAGCTCTTTATCTTCTGAAATTATCTTCACCTTTCCTAACGATGACTGATGACAAATTGTAAAGAACAAAACTTATGTCTAAATCTTTAAAGATCTTTATATTTTGAAAACAGTCATGTAGCTTTATGGAAATCAATTAATTCTCTATTCACTTGACTATTCACAGAAACAAAAGATGGGCGTAAGGGGTGCCCAGATTTTTGCATGGCACTGCATGTCATAAACAAAACATGAGCACAGCAACTTACCTGCAGCCCAGTCGACAGCAATGCCTCTTATTCCATTGCGTCCTATTCCAGATGTTACTATGCTACGTAATCCTGAGCCGTCTGGCTTTATCCGTCTGACCCCGTTCTGTGTCGCCACAGTGCTGCTAAAGTCACACCAGTAGATGAAACCAGAAGCCATGTGCACATCAATATGTAAAGCATTACGACCTGTAAGAGGATATTTTAACAGTATTCAGTTCATGTGCTTTACTCATTTTTAAAAAAAAAAAATTCTAAGAATCAGTGTAGATCACATAAATGTATTACATGCTGCATAACAATTATGAGAGTCACTGACCTCTCCCAGCCACAGGCACCATTGCCTCAGAGTGATCTGATCCTTCCAAACTGAAGCCTTTAAGAGCAGATAGAGTAGAGATGACGACATAGGACTCGTAGGGAGCACAAGTCCTATTGTCGGCTTTAAGTTTAAATCCAGTCGCACACGCGCAGGTAAAAAGGCGGTGCGGTCGGGGTAGACAGAGCTGCTCACACGCTTCCAAATTGTCTGAGCAGCCATTAGACGTACCTGCAGATGCTGAGTTTGTAAAGGGAGAACAGTGAAATAAACAAGCATGAAAACAGTGAATGTGAACCATGTAATTCAATTGATAATGAGTATTTGTGACACTCACCATCTCGAAAATGAACTTTCAGGACTCTAAGGCCTGATACATTGTCTCGCAACACAACCTTGTTGGCACCTGTGGACTTATCTACTCGCTCTATGACTTCAAAGTCACGGTCAGTGAAGTAGAGGTAGTTCTGGTAGACTGCCACACCCCAAGGGTGAGACAGGCCTGTTACTATGGTGATGCGATTACTTCCATCTGGATCACCACGCTCAATCTGAATAGAAGAATTTTCAAATAATTTGATTCATTATCTACATAAAAATTAAGCTATAAACCATATCCTAACTACCAGAACTATAGAGAGAAGAGAATGAAGACCTACCTTGCCAGTGCTTGTCACAGCCCAGTACAGCTTGTTCTCTTGAATGTCTACAGTGAGGAACTCGATGTGATCAAGATTGTTGGTGAACAAGTTGACGGGGTTCAAACCATCCATGTCTGCAGATGCCACCTTGGCAGGTATGCCACTCTCTGTTCCCTGGTCCGTCCAATACAGTTTGCTTAAGAAAATATAGGATTACAGTCAGTGTTTGTGTTACCAAGCAATTTTGTCAGATATATACAGTAAAGACTAATCAGTTTATAATCTATAATGTTAAAGTCAAGAGGGACTGAAATTGTTACAGCTAGATGAAAAGAAAGCATTAGTTAAAAAACACATAAAATCAAATATAGATGTTTAAACATTACATAGTGAAAGTACCAACATCTAAGTTGTGTTTAATTATGGTGAGAATGGATAGCTCAGAAATGTCTTTCTTGCATCTGAACTGTAGGCTGTAGGCTTAGATTGCAATGTGGTATTCAGTAACACTTATTAGATCTCTCTAGAGGCAGAGCAGATGGCGACGTGGAGGCTGTTAGAGCTCAGTAGCTGTGGATCTGGGTGGCTGTGCCAGGATGCTGTTAAATGGGGCTTACCCACGTGCTGGATCCACTGCGATGCCAACAGGACTGCCAGCTCCAGTTGGAGAGCCATTATTTGTGATTAGAGTTTTCCGGTACTGTACTTCCCCTCTCAACTTTAAAACCTGTCCGAACACAAACAAAAACAGGTGTAATAGTGATTTGACATTGCCCTATTTTTGTAAATTTTCTATTCCTACATTCGTCTCACCTCAATAGCCTGTGTTGCTGGATTGGTGTAGTACAGGTTCTCTGTCATCCAGTCCAAGGCCAAGCCTACAGGGGAGCCAAGAATGGCTGCAGGGGCAAACTCTGTCCTGTTTGTACCATCTGACCTCACCTTGTGGATCTCACCCTGTTGGAAAAAGGTGACATAACACTATAACATCACCCAATACGAGATGTGCAGAATAAATCCACTGTTAATTTTTCTAGCACGTTTAAGCTGAATCTTTGTTGTGTTTTTACTGTTAACCCTGATCTCAAGAGAAATGTAAAATTCTGAACTCTGAACTGAACTCTGATATGTACAGTAAACAACAACATGGCTCCACTTTTTCTCTGCACCTTAAGTGAGTTCCTCCTTTACTGTGAGAAGTCAGGAAAACTGATAGAGAGTGACTTACTGGATGCTCCACCCAGTAGATGGTTTGTTCACTGTCGTCAAAGTCAACATCGTAGCCGTTTTGAAGACCAGCAATGGGAACCATAGCATCATTGCTCTTGTCTTCTGGGTTCAGGTGAATGCCATAGATGATGCTGTCTCTCACAACCACCAGGAAAGGATCCTCGACTAAAAGAAAAAAAGAAAAAAATGAATGCCAAAGCATTCACAAAACAGAAACTAAGAACAGAACAGCAAACTGTTCTTCCTACACTTCAACACGAAATAAACCAACAACAGGAATTAAGCGAATTAGTATTTCTTAAATTCTGAATCAAAGTTAAGAGTGCATGCTCCAGGTATGTGGAATCAACCCATTGTAATCAATAACTAAAAGTTGCTTTTAGTGTATGATATCTGGTGCAAATTGGGTATCCCATGCTAAAAGGCCTTTATCTATAAAGAGGATTGACTGATGAAAGCTGGTTCCACATTCTGATTTGCTTTGTCATCAGAGATTAGAGTCAATGAATGGTTGTAGGGCATTTTCATTCTTGGATAATCGTTGGCTTCAGGGGGATATTGTGTTCTGCTTGGTTTGAATGGGCTGAAACCTGAGATGAGTTAAGCTGCTGACCGAAGGCAGACTCCTTGGACTTTAAATTAAAGGTCCCTTGTCTTCTTGAGGCCGCGGAAGATACGCTTATATGATTCTTAATATTTACGACTGGAACAGCAGTTGTAAAGCAGAGAATCTAAATGGGAGGCTGTTGACAAGTAACTGGATCAATCTATAATGAGAAGATACTAATTTCAGCAATTTTTCCTTTAACCAACACCACGATAGCTCTTTGCAGAAAAGTATGCAAGAATCAGCATTTCTGCCATAAGAATTTAGCTTTTCTTTTTCTGGCAAAAAACAATTCTGAGATAAAAACCTCAAAAGCACATCGACTTATCAGCTACGTACATCTGACCTGACTTCCTTTTCATCAAACTAAGTGTTGAGTGTTTCCCTCCTTTTGGCAACATGCATACCTCTGGTGCAGGTGAATTGGTCTGCTTCCAATGTCCAGCCCGAGGGGCAGGCGCACGAGTAGTATCTTGGTCCCACAGCAGAGAGTAGGCAGATATGAGTACAGGGGCTCCTCAGGCAGTAATTTTGACCTGAAAAGTGCAGAGTCAAATATGAACACATAAACACACCCGCACAAAGTAGGCTGAGTAATCTTTACAGGTTCTCATTGTTTTGTCACATACTGACAGAGGCCAAACCAATTCACACGGCCAAATTCAGATAGCAGTGGTACAACAGAGATAAGGTTATGCTCGTATTTGCCATACCTGCAGGTTGCCGGGCTGGATGTACTGCCACCAGACCCATGGGCTGAGGGAGGTTGAACAGCATCACTGTCTGGTTCTCCCCATGCCATTTATGAGCTCGCATCACTCGGTTGATGTATCTGTCGGTCCAATAGACAAAATCCTCAAAAATGGTAATTGCGTGGGGGTGTTGCAGTACCTTTTCATAGAGAGTAGCAAAAGAAAAAAGGTGTGTCTTACACATGCTATTCAAAATTATATTGAATGTGTTCTGTTCACCTTTAGATATTAACAAACACATTATCGTTTGATAAAATGAATCTTTAACATGAAGTCTGCCATCTCATTCACTTACCAGATCACTGGCTAAAACTTGTTTCCTGTTGTTGCCATTATAATCGCAGTAGTCAATGAAATCCAAGTAGGCATCAGCAAAGTACAGCAAATTATTTGGATAGTCTATGGTTAAACCATTAGGCCAGTACAGTTTGCTGCTTATGATAACAGTCCTCAGTTTCCCATCCATGCTGGCCCTCTCAATGCGTGGGTTCCTCCCCCAGTCAGTCCAAAACATCAAGTGAGAACTGCAGAAAAAGTGAGCTTTTAAGAACGACTGTTTTTACTCTGACTAGAAGTGAGCACATAATGCATGACATTAAATAGAAACTAGGCTGAAAACAAACTTTTTTTCTGACCTATCTCTTGGGTCCAGAACAAGACCTCGAGGGTTAGTGACATTTTCACTGACTAATACGGTCCGGTGGGTGCCATCCAGTTTAGACACTTCAATTGTCTCCAGGACATAGTCAGTCCAGTACAAGTTCCTTCCCACCCAGTCCACAGCAAGGCTCTCTGTCACGGTCACTCCACTGTCAAATATCTGTCCACAAGATTTTCACTCTTAGATAAATACATCTATAAAACAAAATAAACACGAAACACAAAGCTATGGCCAAACACTACATTTAGTTCACTGTCTTACCACAGTTCTATCACTCCCATTCTTGTGAGAACTCCAGATTCTGTCCTGGCTTGTATCAGACCAATACACCCGGTCAGTGACAGAGTCAAAATCGAGGGCCACAATGTTGCGTCCATCTCGAACCAGCGAACGAACCACATTAGGTTGAGAGGTTATGTCATCCTGCACAATCTGATTCCGACTGGCCACAAGCAGGAATGCTTGTCGATAATCTGCAAAGAGACATCAAACCTCTGTTACCTTTGCTTTCATCTCCACTTTCATGCTAATAAGAGCACTTATCTGTTTTTGTAAGTTGGCCATGGTTATACAACAACACTGTTAAATAGACCCTAATCAAATGACAATCCTTTGGGAATGCACTTTTGTCCAAATAATGTCCTATTGTACTGCAAAGCCTTTCAGTGGGTTATCAGTGGGGACGAAAAGCTCATGTCAGGCACGCTCCCCATAAACAGCCCTTTGTTTGTGATTATGTCCTAATTACACCAGTGATGGCCAGTGACTGACATATATGTTATTTGTCTTATCTCTTGAAATCTGAGCAGCAAAGAATGACAAGGAAAAAGAAAGACAGTGTGTCTGACTCTTCGTCTGGGGGCCAAACTCCCCCTTACTGTGGCTCCTTCCCAACAGCTGGGAACAGAGAAAACCAAGATACGTTTCATTGGCAAAATAGGTTGAAACTTAAATCACTGCAGGACTGATGATAAAAGCATTTTACTTCATTATGAAATTATGGTCTATTTTTTTAAACTCCCAATCTGTTTCTTGCACAGGAAATTCAAGCCACATCTTTCCTCACCTGAGGCCTTGCAGGTGCGCTGGTCTGCTTCAAGAGTGTAACCATCCTGGCAGTGACAGCGGAAAGAGCCTCTCTCATTAAAGCAGTGCTGGCTACATAGACCAGGAGGAATACACTCGTCCATATCCTCACAGGTTTTGGAGTCATTGCTGAGTTGATAACCCACAGGGCATGTGCACTGGGCCCCGAATGGCCCTTGGATGCAACCATGTGTGCAGCCGGCATTGTTGTCAGAACAGCTCTCCTGATCTGAGATAAAAGCCAAAACATGACAAATTAGAACTAAAAAATTTGAAATAATGTTTTTGAAATGCATGCTGTACTCTAATGACGACAAACAATGTAGCATAAACTACTTTTGTTGCTTCTCCTTAGAACTGCTGAAGTACCAGAACTATTTTTATGCTTATTTGTGGTACTTGATGATCATTGAAAATCTACAAATAATCTAAAAAAAAGAAAAAAAAAGAAGATTTTGCATCTGTTGAAAAAAATCAATCAAAAACTATTTGCAGCATTTCTGCCAATGATTGAGAGTTTGTTCCTACCTGGTAAAGGTTCATCTGAAAGTGGTGAGAAAGGCAAGAAAGGAAAATCACAGATCATTTTCAGGTTAATGCAGGACAAATCATACACATGCGTGATTTTAACACAAGAATCCAAAGACAAATAGATGACATTCAACACAAACACTTCTGTGAAATTGAGTCCTTCCTGTTCATATAACTGAAGAATGAAGAAAATTAAATCACATTAAACAAAATCAGTATGGAAAATGATCATATTTGTTGTGTGATGTGAAAATGTTACTGAAAACAAAACAATCAGGCCCAAACAGACATAGAATATGTACTATGATGAAGAAAGCAGAGGACAGACTTACTGCAAAGTGGAGACTCATCGGCACCATTGGGGCAGTCTGGAGTGTTATCACACACAGTGGTGAGGTTGATGCAAACACTGTGGCCAGGACACTGCCACTGCCAACTTGGGCATCTGAAAGGAGGTGTGGGGCAGTCTCTTTCATCACTCATGTCCCTACAGTCGTTGTCTCCATCACAAAGCCAACTGCGTAACACGCAATTTCCATTATCACAGCGGAAGAGTGAGGAAGGGCAGGTACGAGGCAGGCAGGCGTGGTGCTCATCGCTGCCATCCTCACAGTCTGGATGGCCATCACACTCCCATGTAGACGGGACACAGTTCCCATCTGACTGACACTGGAACTCACTCTCATGGTGGCACATCCCTGGGGGCCTGGTGGCTGAAATATATTAGGAGATATCACATAGGGAACAGTCCTAAATGACTGGAGATACAATTATATCAACGATCCTGTATGTTATCATGCAAGACTGGGTAGTGCAACTTATATTTCCCCAGGCAGAGGTTTAACACTCACGACAGTTCTGCTCATCTGAGCGATCAGTGCAGTCGAAGACCCCATCACATCGGTAGAAAGAGTTGATACAGTGATGACCTCTTGCACACTTGAACTCACTTGCAGTGCAGTTGTAGACTTTAAAATCCAGAAGAGTATGTTAATGCTAACGTTAAACATTTCTGCGCAATCGTTGTGCAGTACAGCTAATGAGAGAAATAAACTAAGAGGCTTAGGACTCAGTTGACCTCTGACACAATGAATGACACATTTCAAATAATTACATGCAGAAACAATTGTGAAAGAGAAAGTACACCCTCTTTCAACTCTAAGATTTTACAAGTAAGGACAAAAAAATCTTCATAAGATTAGGTAAATACACCCTCAGATGAACAACAACACATGACATATCAGACAATGGCATTATTGACTTCACAAAAAAATAAGCAAAAATGCAGAAGCAATGTGTGTAAAAACATGAGCGCCTTGAAAAAAATCGGAATTTTCAAATTTAGCTTGTCTGCAGCATTCAGGTTAACACAATGCTAAGGAGGAAAAGACATTTGCATTGATATCTTAGAAACAATTTGATTCCCGCCAACCAGGGAAGGGTTAAAAGCACATTTCCAAACAATTTGGAGACCATCAGGATTGTTACAGCTACATCTCAGACTCTACAGGCCTCAATCAGAATGTTAAAGTTCATGAAACTACAATTAGAAAAAGACTGAACAAGTATGGCTTGTGTGCAAAGGTTGTCACAAGAAAGCCTCGTCTCTCTAAAAAGAACATGGCGGCATGATTTGGGTTTGCAAAGTTACGTCTGAAAAAACTATAAAACTTCTGGAACAATCTCCTTCCGACAGACAATATTTGGTCTGTGAAGATATTTGGTCATACTGCTCAACGCCACATTTGGTGAAAACCAAACACAGCACATCAGCACAAACACTTCATACCAACTGGCAAGCATGGTGGTGGAGGGATGTGGCTTATTTTGCAGCCACAGGACCTGGGCATCTTGCAGTCATTGAATCAGCCATGAACTAAAGCTTTTACCAAAGCTTTTGTTGTCAAAAGTTACTTCATGTAATATTTTAAAACTTTAGCTAAATAAGTAACTGAATAAATATTGACACAGTGTTATATGCCATGTGCTGTTGATCTGCGGCTATATTTATTTAAATACAAAACCTGGTAAGGACCAGATGATTCTTTTATCATGTTTCGAAATGTAAAAAACTAAGAATAGAAAGAAGTTGTGCGTTTTTATTCAACATGACCCTACATCTATATATAGTCTGAGAGATGTGGAGTCATTTTATAGATTTTTTAAAAATAAAGCAAAGTGAAATCATAACAATTTTACAGTATTATGCTGCAAACTTAACTCTTGATGTGCTGTAAATATAAACTTAGACCAGCAAACTATCTGTAACTCCAGTGTAGAAAGCCACTTACTACATCCCTGCTCGTCTGCTCCATCAACGCAGTCCCTGTCTCCATCACAAACATAGCTAGGGTCTATACAGCGGTGGTCAGGACACTGAAACTGTCCTGGATGACATGTGCTCCCCAGATCTGTTAACAAAAATGGTCAGTCATTAAAACCTTTTTTAGGCAATAGAAAATATACTGCATGCTTTGATATTCTGACCAACGGCAGGTATGGCCAACTTTTATCTTTGTGTTTTTATAACAAAATAAAAAGTACATGACATAAACTTTGGGACTTATTAAGCTTTCGATGAATTAAATATTTTGCTTGTCATAGTTGTCTTTTTGTGTTTTCATGGATAAATGTGTTCTTTCTCTACCATATTTGCTTTCTGAAATGCAGCTCTGGCACGGTAACGAAAATGCGCAACATTTTCTGCATGTTTTATGTTCAGAATTAACAAAGAAAATCTCTGAACCTTTTAGCAGTTAGCCCCTACAAAGACACTCACTGCAGTCTGCTTCATCTGAACTGTCCCCACAGTCATTGTCAGTATCACAACGCCAGGTATGTGGGATACATCGGCGGTTGGCACAAGTAAACTGATTAGCAGGACACGTTCCAGGCACATGTGTTGGGCAGTTGATCTCGTCACTGTTATCAAAACAGTCATTGTGCCCATCGCAGCGCCATCCTGCAGGCACACAGCGCTGATTGGCACAGGTGAAGGCAGAGGGGGAACAAGTTGTGTCTAGAAAAAGAAAGATGATGATCTCGGTTACATGTCATATTACCATTACCTGAACATAACCCGAGGACAAATTAAAATGCTTTATCTTAGATCAGGTTGTGTCAGTATAATCAACTGGATTTAAGAAAAACAATTTTTTTTTTTTTACTGTTAATTCCACAGTTGATTTCATCACTGTTGTCATGGCAGTCGTCAACACCATCGCATCTGTAGTTGTTTGGGACACATTTGCCGTTGGAACAGGAGAAGGAGTTGGCTCCACACTGCAGTGTGGGGGGCTCGTTGGAAGGGTCCTCGACACATGTCTGCTGGTTGGGCGACAGCTTCATGCCATACGGGCAGCCACACACCCTCTGTGAGTCTGGTGCAGGGAAGCAGAAGTGGCTGCAGTCTCCGTTGGGATTTGTCTGTCTGTTGCAGAAGTTGGAGCCTAAGAAGGAAAGAGGAGGGTCATTACCAGAAATATGACAAGTATGAAACGTGTGAGCTGCAACTATGACTGAATTATGTGAAAGATAGTAAATAAAGCTTCTGACCGATCTGAGAGTTGGAGTTGAAAGACTTGACATGCATGATGTGGCTGATTCCTCTTCTGATAATGACCATCTCCCCACCGTCAGTCTTGCGCACACGCACAATGCCACCCAGGCGCCAGTCAGTGAAATATGCATAGCCTTTATGTAAGAGGTGCAACAAAGTACAACGTGTGCTACTTTATCTTTCATCGTCTTCTGCAAATGATAAGTGCTCTTCTGACATGAGCGTAATTAAAGCAGGACCACCAGACCACAGTCAATCAGCAGGGCAAGTAACTTAATCTTTATTTAAATTAAATGATTCTCCACTGCATATACAGGAATCTTGTGGTAAATGCATGACCTTACCTTCAAAAATGGTGAGGCCAAATGGATGGGAGATCTGGGTTATGCGGTCCAAAGAAAGCCTTCTCTGTCCGTCAAAATTGCTGTGCTCAATTTTGTCAAAGAAAGCATCCACCCAATACAGACGCATTGAGCTGCGTGGACATCAAAGCAAAGGAACATGAGGTTCAAATAAACACTGACACTTACATACAACCAGAGGAGGGACAAACAATATATATAAATATATTATTGTTAACGATACAGACGTTTATTGATAAAGCAATTTTGTAAGTCTTTAGCACATTGAACTAAAGTGGAACTGATCTGCCTGGCACTTGGATGTAAGATATTTGGCTCACCTCCAGTCAATGGCAAGGCCATTTGGCCAGCCAAGAGTAGTGTTTACAATAGACCTGGCATGTGACCCGTCACCCCAAGCCCTCATGATCTTCGCTGGCCGGTACCAGTCAGTCCAAAATATGTACCTGATAAAATCAACAAGAAAACTCATTGTCATCTTTCAGTTAAAGATGTCCCAGCTTTAGTACTATTAAACTGATTCTTGTTTAATGTTTTTAGTCAGTATATATTTTGTCAAAGTAGAGCTTTTACGTTTCAGCCAGCTTCAAAGTATTAACTACAATACTTCCCTTCACACTGAGCTAATCTCAGCTGTTGGAAACAGAGACCATATGAAATAACAGCTTGTTCTAAATAAGGATTCCTTTTACCAGGTGGGGCTTATTTATTGACAGTTTATGAATGAGTGAGCACCTTATACGGTTTGTAACCAAAAGGTAGAGAATTTTTAATCCTTTGAAGTGAAGAACACTGAAAACTATAACACATACTGTATTATGTATAGTTTTCATATGCTTTTAAGCTGTTTGTATGTGTAAAATAAATAATCTGAAAATCAGTGAAATCAATATAAAATACTCAGTAGGCGTGGGTTGTAAACTGGCTAAAACTCATACATATCACATGATACTGCGAGTAGGAATATTGCGCTGCTCTTCATGTAACCAGGACTTCATACAGTGAATGCCTAAATAACACTGATACCAATTAAATGTACTTTTATGATTGTGCAACCTCCTTGCACAGGTTTTAATAAGAAAAATGAGCATATTTGCCTCAAGTCACAAAAATTTCAATATTCTCTGTTTTTAACACTGATTTACCCAAGAAGAGGATGCACCACAATGGCCCTTGGGTTGTTGAGGTTGCGTATAATGGCCCTCCTGGACTTATCAGCGAGCCTCATGACAGATATGCTCCTGTATCGAGGGTCAGTCCAGTAGAGGTTTTTTGAAATCCAGTCATAAGCCAGATCCTCCACTCCGTCCACTCTGTTGGCTGCCAGTACCTCCCTGCCTGCGCAGATCAAAGCAGTTAGAGTACCGTTTAACTTGGAGATGAAAGAGGAACACATTTAAATAAATAGACTGTCAGCTTGCATTTTCCTCTTGTGGATCGGACAGAAAAAACGAGAGCAACTCCAAAAACAACATCACTGATCAGAGCAGTGGTGTTTCTATTCTTGTGTGTCGTTGCTGCTTGTGGATTATCACATCGTGGCAACTTCCATGGCATGGGTGATAGTTTAAAAAAATAATTCAAAAGATTCTTCATAAAACACTATAGATTTTTTTTCTTTTCATGTTCAGGAACTATTTTGCCAATCCAAACTCCTGTCTACTCCCTCCCCCAATAGTACCAGCCAGCCCTATCAGGCACTCCCTAAACTCCCTGTATAAGCCTGGCTGAATCACATGGTTGAGCTCTCCACTAAGAAAGAAATTATTAAAAGATGCAAACACAAGGAAAACTGTTTGAAAAATAGCAGTTGTTTCAATTCCACACAGTGTCTTTCCACGTATCACTGTGGTGCCATCTTGCAATTAATTTAAACAGTAATTAGGACAGTTAAAAGAAATCCTGCAAAGAAGCAGACAAAATACTCACTTGTCCCATCCACCTTCTGTTTATAAATAATGTCTTTGACTGTGTCAGAGAAGAAGATAGCATCATCTTCAGCACTAAAATCCACTCCAACAAAGTAGGAGGGCGATCCAGTGACAGGCAGGATGATGTCCTCCTGACTGGAGAGGTTAAAGGGGATCCCTCTCACGGCCAACTGGCTTGAGAACAGCAAAAACTG
Source organism: Odontesthes bonariensis (assembly GCF_027942865.1). NCBI lineage: Eukaryota > Metazoa > Chordata > Actinopteri > Atheriniformes > Atherinopsidae > Odontesthes > Odontesthes bonariensis. The sequence continues at coordinate 22,132,108 of NC_134517.1, read as the reverse complement.
CCTCACAGCTGTAGGAAAGAAATTATTTATCCAAATTGGCCTGGCAGAATCCTCATGTCACAAGAAATGCTGGTTTTTGAACAGGTACGTTTTGGTAAACTTTTCCATCTTCTGGGTGCCATAAACACTTTAAACCTGGTTATATTCTGTGGCTGGTAACAAATCAAAACTGTTAAACAGGGAAATTTTCGCTTACCCAAACAGCGTTTGCCGTCTGCGTGTAGGTCATAGCCCATGCGACATTTGCAACGATAACCAAGTCCTCCATTGTCACTCCTGTGACTCAGAACACAGATCTGCTCGCATCCACCTCTGTCTGCACTGCAAGGGTTTGGCACTGGTGACACAAGGAAACAATCATAGAAATCAGTAAACATGTGAGATGAATTCTGATCTTTAAAAACACGAGCAGCTACATAGCAGAAAATCTAGGTATATTCATATCATACGGCTACAGGAAGGATAAAACTGTGAGCTAATTAAGGAGCACTCTGAAGAGAAAACATTTGACCCACTCGTGAACTTACCTTGAGGCTGTTTCAGCCGATGTATCACTGCTACTCCATGTGGAGTCTGAGACGTTCTGTAAACGACTTGAGGACTGCTGTCAGTGAACTTGTTTGCTTTCATCACAGCCATCTTGGTCCAGTCTGTGAAATAGACGTTGTGCTCAAACAGACTGACGCCAAATGGATGTGGGACCACAGCTCCTCCATGCACAACAGTTTTTCTATTAGAAAAAAAGGTTGAGAACATTAATTAATTGGAATAAAAATGCACAAACTGTATTCTCTGCATTTCTCACAGAATTCTAGGAAGTTACTGATTATCTAAAGTTTTTAAGATGTGTTCTTCTGGGGTAACAAAACAAGAAATATATACCTGTGCAGACCATCATATGTTGCAGTTTCAATGTAGTCATAGCGACTGTCAACCCAGTAGATGCGCTGAGCCTCTATGTCTAGTGTTATACCAGCAGGCCAGCCTAGTTTACTCCCAATAATCCCATAGCGATTGGTACCATCCATGAAGGCCCGCTCAAGGCCTGGTTGTCCATTTGTTGCCTCCCAATCTGAGAAAAACATATACCTGTGAAAGGAGGAAAAATGATTAAACTGTCAGTCTTAACTGAAGTATGACCCATACCATAGGAGAATCTATTAGAACCCTTCTCTTTTTTAATTAAATATAGCATCCACAGCAGGACATTATGTCTCCATGTGGGTGGCTGTGCATCCCACCAAAGAGCTGTATGTTAATTTAATTTCTGTGTAGCCACCTGGCTGTCCCTCTCTCTTGAACTACACTATTGGATTACAATGAGGGCCATCACTTACATTGCTTCTCACTAATCTACCCAGTGCAATCTGTTAATCTCACCCCCACCCCCCACCCCACCCCCATATTACTCAATGCCAATGGAGCACAACACACACTGAATGTGGGGATTGGGAATGGCTGGACAGATGAAAGGATGAACAGAGGGACATGTGCTTACCCGACAGTGGGGTCTACCGCCAGTCCTCTAGGGTTTCCGAGGTTTTCAGTGATGAGTGTGACCCGGTTACTTCCATCAAAGTCCACCATGTCAATCCTGTTGACGCTGGCCTCCACTACATACAGTTTATTGTTCACCCAGTCCACTGCCAAATTCTCAGGGTAGTCAACTGATACATTCAAAACCACCTGCACGTTGGAGCCGTCCATATGCACAGAAAACACCTGTACACAAAAGACACCATTGTTGTCAGAATATTACTCCTAAGGTGGTCAGTCTCAACAGATGTATAGGAAACGGTTGGGGGTTAATCTCACAAATTTTTGAGTATGTGCTCCCATGTCCATATTCACATTGAGACACTATTAGTTGGTGACCAAAGCAGAGAATTTTGTGTTACTAAAAAAAAACTGCAACTTTTGAAAGTAACCATTTTATTTCACTATTTCTGACTGTTGAAGCTTTGGTTGATTTTCTGAATATTTCTTTCCACGTAACAGACTATACACTCATGCACTAACTGAAACTGAAACCACTTGAGTGATAACCTTTGAGGTCAATGTACTGAGACAAGGTTTGTTTTATATAAGTACAGGAGAAACATTGTGCACGCAGGCATATAATTGCAGTTTTAAGACTGACTAGAAAAAATGTGAACTTAATCTTAAAAACATTTGCTCAAGATTAGTCTGTTATATATTAAAATCTGCAGGTGTGAATGCACAAGAAACTAAAAGAAACACAGTACAAAAGTAAGAAAAACACAAAGAGAGAGCATAATTGCTTGTTGCTTGTATTAATTTTCTGTCTTCTATGGTTGTTTGCTGAACCTTCTACTCTACAACTACGATGGGGCCAGTTTCTCAGACTGGAAGCCTTGGCACCATGCAGCCGGTTGGGGAAAGACTGCTTTTAGTAGCTTTGCTTCTTTTGAAACGAGATCCAGACATCTAAAAAGCAGGATTTTCAACTGACCTGTTTAAAGAGAAACTGAAGACGTGGAAATAGCCTAGTAGTTTAACCTTTCCGGTTGCATTCACATGCCCTGTTTGTGCTCTACCTACTTTTAATCTGACATGCTGCCATGGAGGTGGCTAATATAGACAGATGCCCTGTCAGAGATGTGTTCTAGCCTTTCAGCCAAGTGGCTGTACTTTAAACCAATGAGAAGCCCAGACGCAAGCTGAACAAAGACGTTTTAGCTAGCAAAAGAATGCATATAAATGGAGAGTTCCACTGAAAACAAATACAGCATGATTAGTTCGGACAAGATTGAGTTGCAAAAATTGCACCCTGGTATGTGGACTCCATACCAGCCTATCAGACAGGTTTCAAGATTAAGCCATTTGGATTCCATTACATATCTATTTCCCTTCATTATGAGCCAACCACTATGAGGCCAAGAGCAATCCCATTATTATGGTATCAATGTTGCTGATATTTTAAAGGATAACTGAAAGAATTTGGTCCTGGCCAGTGCCAGTCTAACTCAAGCATTTACATAAACAACAAACCGGTCTACTCCCCATCAAATATGATACTGTTTTGGAGCAGCAATGCCCTAAGACTGACATAGCGGAAAAAATAAATACTGTACTGAATACTGAAATTAATAAATACCTTATTTTGGATGGTATCTGTCCAGAAGATCATACGAAGATTGTAGTGGAAGTCCACCCCCACTGCAATCCCTCTGTTCTGTGAATTGACCACAGTTTGTAGATTGTTCCCATGGATGTCACCTATCAGTAAGTCTCTGCCATTAGAAAATATCAAGGAAGGAACTCCAGCTGCAAAGGAAACAAAATGCAAAAAAATGTACAACACAGCACAATGAAATCATGATCTTTGATCTTTGAACAGGAGTCTGACTTATTATAAAAACAATAATGGGTTTTTAAATGTACATTCGATACTAATATATCAATGGAAATTTACAGAATGTGGCTCATAATTCAGATCCCTGACTCAGACTAATCAAGGCAGACACTTTCAAGTCACTATCATTACACACTTCCCTTACTAAAGCTAAAGGCAAAAAGGTCAGCCTCTCAGTCAACACTCTTTCTATGCACCACAAAGGCAAGAGACTAACTAAAACAACATTTAGCACGCAACAATGCACCAGAAAGAAGTGCAGACACTCCATACAGAGGATGCCAAAAAGAAGAGGGGGTCTATGCTAATGCACCTCATTTGGATGGATCAGTCACACACTCACAATCTGAACATATTGTATGTAAGACAAACTGTGGAAGTGACTCACTTGAGGCATCAGCTCTACAGTATCTGTGCTGCTCCAGAACGTAGCCCTCTTGACAGCTGCAGCGATGGGAGCCAATCCGGTCCTCACACAGTTGGTCACACACGCCCCACATGGAGCAGTCATCAAAATCTTCAGTGTGATGGAATCAAAATCATAAAGATGAGGATTGAACACAACCGCAGTACGCAGCATTTAGATACACAGACAGTATATTTGATGTGTGCTGCTATGAACCTGAACCATTGATTGTGTTCTGATCAGGATGAAAATCTGGATGCAGCTTGTGCCAATGGGTTGTAAGTTCAAATATTATTTATTGCATTCCCTGACTAGGCACCATAGCTGTCAACAAACAACACTGATGTTCCACTCTCAGGTAGAAAACCATAAGTAACAGACTTAAAAGACTTTCTCAATATTGTAGCCCCTCCTTATTCCATCAACTGAGCAGAAGTAGAAAACATCTGTTTCACAGGAAAGCGTCATAAAATGTTATTGAAGGGTATATACCTATACATGTGCGGCTATCGTTGCTGCTGACAATGTATCCAGAAGGACAGGAACAAGTGCCTCCATCAGGGGAAGCATGACAGTGATGCTCACAGCTCAGAGAAGCACATCTCCAGATGCCTGACCAATGCAGAAACCAGACTGGTGATGAATATTCAACAGCAGCGCAGTTTATGTGAGATTATATGTGTACTTCACAGAGCATAACGATAGTAGTGATGGTACTAACTACAGTTGCGTCCAGCAGTGGTGTTAGTTTCATCCCCTCCCTCAGGACAGTCAGCCTTCCCATCACACAGCTTATCCATGGGAATACACAGACCAGTGGAAGGACAGGGCCATTCCCCCGGGTAGCACTCCCGTGGAACATTATCTGCAGGTAGGATATTTGAATCATTTTTAAAAATCTTACACACAGAAAAAGTAATCTAAAGAAGATGCAGCAGAGTTTTGCATGCCTTTTTTGAAACTGTTGCAAACAAAATCTAGTTAAGTGTTTGAGTTGTGTATTGAAAACAGGCAGCATTGTATCTAAAGGAATCTTGATCCTAAGAAAATTGTGACGAGCACATTGTCACTTTAAACTGATGCAGGGTAGTGGAGCACTGAGGGGGTCACGTGGGGGCTCAGAGGGCTTCTGCAGCCCATCATTTAAAAACACACACTCTTCACAGCCATGTGGAGGAATTCTAAAGCCCTTTGGGGGGGCCGCGCAATCTTGTGCCACAAAGAGGCATTTGAATAACACACTTAAAGGAGCGCAGGCATAGCGTCTTGCTAGTAGAAACCAACCATGGAGACCAAAGATTAATCAGGTTTCCACTGCTTCAGTTCTTAAGCATTTTAGGGCTTTTTTTACCAGCTAAATGTTTGAGGCCTCTGGTCCAAAAAGCAGCACAAAGTAACATAATACATACACTGAATTTGAAATACTGTACACATACCACAGCCTTTTTCATCTGCGTTATCCTCACAATCATCCTCTCCATCACAAAGCCAGACTTGGTGGATACAGCGGCCACTGGGACAAGTGAAGTAGTTTCCTCTACATGTGGGATATGCTGCACGTGAAGGCAAGAATGATATGTGTTTATCTGCCTAGACAACATTTAGAGCTGTTAAATTGAAAGTGTGGTTGGTCAAAAGACAAAAAGAAACGGGGGTTATACAGACAGGCAATAATACATACTGCAGTTTAGCTCATCACTTCGGTCTCCACAGTCATCGTCATGATCACAGACATAGCGGTGAGGAACACACAGTCCATTATGACATTGAAACAGGCCCGCATTGCAGTGCTGTGCTAAAGAAAACAGAACAGAAAGTTGACAAAAGAGATTTATTTGGTGATGATGTCATGCTTTTTGTTTCATTCAACAACTGTGAAGGGGTTTATTAGAAAAACAGACTGGCTGCTTACTGCAATTTGCCTCATCAGAGCCATCACGGCAGTCAAGTATGTGGTCACATCGCTGCGTCCGGTTGTAGCAGGCACCATTAGAACACCTCAACTGTGTACATTCGGGGTAATCTGTAAGATTAAACCATCATTAAGCCATCGTCATGCAGTCAAATCAGCCTGACAACTGTGCTCTTTCCAGCTTTTAACATGTGAAAAGCCCTGTGAATGAGAAGGATAACAGACTAAAATTTAAAAGCGCCACCATAAAAGCAGGAGTTGCCAAGGCATTCTTCATGCAATTGTGAGATTACACAGTGTGCAGTGCTGTGAGTCTACCATGTCGGCACAATAATGGCATTGCAGCTGAACTTCAGCTTGACTAATCCACCAAAGAATCTGCAATCAACCTCTGACAACAAGAAGCATATTGTGGCCTGTTCTGTCAGTCAGCGAGCCTCTTAATCTTAACAAATTGATTAAAATGCCACAGGAGCCTGACAAACAAAAAAGGAAACCACCCTAAAGAAGACTTACGGCAGTTTCTCTCATCAGATCCATCTGAGCAGTCTGCCAGGTGGTCACATCGGTATTCTCCTGGGATGCATGCTCCATTAATGCAGCTGAACTGACCACTGGTGCATGTCCTGCCAGCTGAGATCAAAAAGACAGGTGATTCAGCTATAAATAGCTAGATTTTTTTAATATACCTCTTATACGCAGTTCAAATTTCGTCTTCATGTATGGGTACTTTCAGACTTTTAAATTCCTAAATGTCCCAGAGACACACTTGTGGATCCATCTTTATGATCTTATTGTTCAAACACAGACACATCTAGTTTAGAATTACAGTAATTTAAATAATAGCAAATATTTCATGCAAAAGGATTTCATTAGTTGCAATATTTTAAATAAAACCTTCATAAGCTTAAACGAAGAGTTGCTCACGATATAAAACAAACTTACGGCAGTGCTGCCTCTCATCTGAGCCATCTTCACAGTCTTCCTCATCATCGCACACCCATACATCTGGGATACATTCGCCATCACTCAGGCACTGGAAATGACTGTCATCACATGTTACCTGAGCTGTCGGAATATACACAAACATGCCATTATTTACATAATCTTACTCAAATCCATCAGTACAAATCAAGTAGAGCACCTTAAAACAAATTCAAATTATTTACACTTTACTATCACATCCTTAGAAATGCTGCAGAGCTACATACAGCAAATATCAACAGCTGAAATATAAGAGTGCTTTTACTTTAAAGCACATTTAGCTCAGACTGCTTTTTTATTTTCTTCAAGAAATCACAATGCTATATTTTTTACTGTATTTTTTTTTTCTTTTACAAATACTATCATCCAGTTTGGAATGACTCTGACATCCAATAAACAATATTCCTAACATTGTAATCCTGTTAGATATTTATATTGATGAACAGCTTAACATAATAAGTAACTCACGGCAGTCGTGTTCATCAGAGTCATCTACACAGTCTGATGTCCCATCACAGTGCCATTCACCAGGTATACATCGGCCTGTCCCACAGCGGAACTGCCCCAATTCACATCCTGCACACAGTTAGTTCGTGTTCATTTTATAAAGATTCACCTTTTAATTTCAAGCTTTTTCTTGTCTCTCTTTTTGAACCTATTTATCATTCTATCAAAAAACTGAACTGCAAACATTTTGAAGAACTGCATAAAACATCTTTAATGAAGCACGTAGCGTGGAAAGGGGGGCAGGGAAACCTTCCACTGATGAGGCATTTTGTTAATAGCATTGACAAGCCTTGGAGACAAGCGTGCCAGCCATTCCACCGCCCCGACAGTTACACAACCTTCCCTGCGCTCTTCCCGAGCCTCCTTTTGATGTTCGCGCAGAGTGGCATCTGTAGAGATAAGGTACTGCAACTCTACCTTTCCTGACGCTTTCCAGGAGATTGATTCAGGCAGCATAGTTCAGAGGCAGAGCGCTCCATCATGCCCAATCAAATAGGAATGTGCAATTCTGATGGTCTCTTTGACAGCCTGATTCATGGTGCATGCTGCTCCTGTCCGGTCGGAAATGTAATTGGAATAAATAGTGGTACTGGGTGGTACCGCAACCATTTCAACCAAAATTCTTCACATAAAGAACTGGGAGGTGGTGATTGGTGGTGCATGCTTGGGGTCAGTGGTCTGTCTCTGTCCTGTCTTATCCAACATTTTGAAAACATTCTTCCTCCTTGATAAAATATCTTCCTACACTTGCAAAATGTTGGGATTACTTATCTGAACTCAAATGCTATGGCAACACTTAAATATGGCTCTACCTTTTCGGTATGATGGGTTGATTACAGGAAATTATAAAGACAAGCTGTGAATTTTTTGCTCTCTGCATGTGTGCACATTCATCTGAGGAAAGATACTGAAGATTAATTGCTCACAAGTCAAAAGCTCAAATGGTTAATAAATGCAGTGTGAGTGAGACATACATTATGTTTAGAGTCAAGGGTTTATCATCTCCTTATGTAATGTACTCTTTTAAAGATGGATCACTTCCACAACAGTTGAGGGGTCACTGCCTGTGCTACTGCACTCAAAGCCTTGAGTAGATTCTTGTCTCCAATTAATTTAACCTACAAACCACCAAACTGCTCCATAACAACCTCAGATAAGCAGGCTGCATATTTAACTCTGTCAGCTCCTGTTTTGGAAGAAAAGCCTTTTTTTCCTGCTCAGTTTACTAATGATAAAACTGCTCACAGTCTGCTAAAAACAGTAATCCGAGATGATTCAGCCTCATCTACACCCTAAAGAGTTTTGTGCTATAGTTGATATGAAGTACCTCTTCGCATTAATTCATTTAGTTTTTTGGGTTGATGATGGCAGTGTACTTTAATGGCTTAAATAAATTTAAAAAATACACTTTTTTTGGGGATTAACTTGATTTTTTTGTGTGTGTGTGTACAGCATCCTGTTAGCAAAAATAATTTATTTGCCAAGATAACAAGAGGTTCAGCCAATATACTCCAGCAAGACTTTTATTTCTTTTAAACAATTAAAAATCTGATAAAAATGTTCTTATTAAGAGCTAAGAAATATGCAGAAAATGGTAAAGTGAACAAAAAATTAAATAAACTATCCAAAATTTACTCTGGGAGAGATCAAGATGTGTACAGCCGCTATGCATGCAGACCTGGATCGACAACTTAAAACCACATACGCCCGGAAGAAACCAATCTGCCGAGGCTTTCAAACGCAGCCAGTGTTTCCTGACAGCATTACCTCTGGGAAAGGTGACAGATACACTGAAGCTGAACCTTTTAGCAGCACGGTTCTTCCATGTGACGGTTCTTCTTACATTCTGAAAAGCTCGACTCTGTAACTTTTCCTTAATCCTCGAATTTCTGCCTTCAGCGTGGTAAAGTCACAGTTTGACTATGTCAATCAATATGAGCGAAGGTGAAAGCAAAGCTGAATAGCTCAAATCCGCATTTGGAGATGTTTAGTCTGAGTCTGGTAATCAGTGTTTTCTATTACTGTTTAAGCTAAGTCTTTTGTGTAATTTAATGTTTTCCTTTCCCTTAATTAGCAACTTAAACCCACAGCAGGAGAGAGCACTGCCCTATCTGTGCAAGAAGATAAGGATGCCCTGCTATTGCCCAACAAAGAAAGCAGTCGAGGAATTTTCATTAGAATGAAGCACCCAAAACGCCTTAAACCCCACTGTGAAGTTACAATGGTACAAAAGAAGTGCCAGCAGGGATGCAAACTCATAACTAGAAGTGTCACCCTAAAAAGTCATTTTTAGAGGTGGACAGTAGAAATAAAAGTACAGAAAGGGCTTACTCCCTGCTTCGGTAAAAAAAAAAAAAAAAAATTAACGCAAAAGGCCCCACCTTTCAGCGTTCCATTAAGAAAACACCTGTCTGCTGCCATTAAAACAACTCTTTCTTGTCATGTAAAAGACGTGTCCAAGCTTTCATCAATGCTGTCTTGTTTTGGCGCAACCCTCTGCATTCAATGAATGCGTGTAGAGAAAAGTTGAGAAAACGGCTGCTGGCAGCATTAGACGCAGGACCCGTCCATGCTGTCAGAGCAAAGTGCTGCTGGCTATTTCATATGGAAATCAATGCAGCAGAATGCAGTCAATTGCCAAACAAGTGACTTTGGCTCTCAGTGCTACACTCAAAGGCAGCTAAAACCCGTGGGTAGTGGGCAGTGGCATGGGAGCAAAAGGGAGGCATAACTGAAAGGAATAATCTGGTTAGAATTGAGGAATATTCAACTGATTAGTGAATGCCATAACAAAAGAATTCTAAATTAAGATGTCACAATGCAATGCCATTGCTACTGGACGATTTATTTATCCTCCGTACAGTGAGTCACAACTCACCAGAAGTTGGTTAGGAGTTAAACTCCATACTTAGTGTCCTTAACGCACGTAGACTGAAGGAGTTACAAAAGGATTTGCTCTCGATTTGCGTCTACTGTGTTCCAGTTTCTAAGGTACTGTTACTGTTGCACAAGGATTTAGGCTCCTCACACACCGGAAAGAAGCTGGCATGCGCAAGGTTTTATATGCACGTGCTGGCCTTGAAAAGTTTTAACACAAAAGAAATACATTCTTATCGTTTGCATTTCAGACTCAAACTAAATATAGATTTTGTCAAATGAAGATAGATCAGGCTCCACAGAAAAACACTGACAAACATGATGCTTGTTATATCTTTTTTTTCATTCCACATGATGGAAAAAAAATAAATAAATCACTAAATATCCCTCGTATTTCATTAAAGGAAAAAAAAACTTTAAACTCCTCTAATTCATAACGCCTACTGTGCACTTTGTGTGTTATCATCACTGGCTAATAATTAATTGGAAAAAACTATTTCATTTACTAACTTAACATGTCTAGTACAGCACAATTTTAAAAGGGTAGTTAACGAATAAACCAGCATCATGAAATCTCCTCAAACTGTCACATTAGCCATTAATGCTGGTGTAAGCATTCGGGAACAGTATCAATCTCAAGGTCTGGATAATGTGCTCCAGAGGGCCATAGAAGAAACAATTATCAAACTAAAGGATTTTTGTGGAGGATCAAGCAGAGATTAGAGAAAGTACCCTTCCCCCTCGTAGTAAAACAGCATGAAGTACTACCAATTTTCCACACTTAAGTGAAACTTCCTAAAAATCTGACTCACACACATTCAGGAAGAGCATGATACTCATATAGAGGTACATCATGGATTCAGAATCTGGGTTAAAGATGAATACGCTTGATTTAAGCTGGTTTCGTTGCATTTCGTTAATCCTGACAAATGCCAGGTTAATGATAAATGTGAACATGCTGACAAAGTCAGATGACGGTTTAAGTTAAGTCATCACTTTGTACACTTTAGCTGTCATCAGTAAGATTTAATCTACAACCTGTGTAGCTGTCCTGAATCAAAGGAAATGCCAAGTCAATTTCTAAATTGCTATAGCTACAGTGTCAACACAGTTACATTGTCCTTTTGGTGTCTGCCCATACTTTCTGTTTTTCTATGCCTGTAAGGCAGTGAGGAAATATGTTGGATATTTCATAATGAATAAGAAAGCAGTAGCAGGGACTACATTTTCTACATTTTCCCCCCTAAACGCTGTACTGCTCCTTCGGTAGAAATGATTCCATTCTGCAGCAGCTGCAGTGTAATTAGTTGCTTGATTCACACTAAGGAGCTTACATACTAAGGGTTGAGCAAAAAGAAAGCAGATTACAATTTGAGAAGCAGGATCTAGCCGGGCTACAAACACAACAGACAAGCATGAGACTCTCACATATAAAGAGCAGTGTCTGAGCATTCTGACTCTCTCCATTTACATTAGAAAATAAAGGTCCTCCTCAAGCCAGGATCAAGAAGTGAGGGAGAAGTTTGTAAAATCTGCTGCCCTGTATGAGATTTGTACCAGCAGCTCTCAGTCCTCACAGATTGCCTGTAAGTCACATGCTCCTTTCTGTTACCTAGCAACAGTAAAGCTCAGGCAAAAGTTCCTCAAGAGAACTTCCAATCTGTCTGAGGAAGGCTTTGTGCTCAACCTTTAAAGTAATACTATGAGGTAAAACATTTAGCTCTGCTGCCAGATTTACTTAGTGGCTGCATTAAAAAAAAAAAATTCCAGAACTCATTGTTTGCTCCCATTAAAGCAGGGGCCTTTTGGATTATTTAAGTTATTTCCATCTTTTCTGCTGATTTACCTCCCAGTTTGTATTTCAGCGACAGTTCAGCTTGATGTGCCCTGTTTGGTATTGATGAGCAACAAGTGCAACGGGTGAATCACTTGTAACACTGCGGCTCCTCAATGAATCCTTCAGCTATGTGCACTGAAAAAAAAAGTCATTCAACAAAGAGAAGAAAAACTACTTACCCTCAGTGTGGCACCATCTAACACAGCATATGAAGACGAAAAAGAGTTTAAGTAGCAGTGCTCTCCACATTCTGGCTGGTCCGTCCAGCTCCGCTGTGCAGATGGAGGAGCTGTTGGGACTGAGGCTGGGATGCTGTTGCTTTCCTCTGTCTTTCTTGGCCCGCTAGTTGATGAAAAGGGGCGTGCACAAAGGCCAGGACTACCGCTCCCCCAACCCGACTTCGTCCCTCTGAATAAATCCCCCCCCGGCCCAGGAATCTGCATAATGCCATGCAGGTCCGACTTGTCCCCAGTCCCAGTAATTTTACACTCTCAGCAGGCTGTCGCTGTGGTTTTTTTTTTTTGGTTTTCTTTTACCCGCTCTTGGTAACTGAAGTGAGCGGATCAATGGAAGAATGTGACAATTGGGGTTCCATTAATAACATAAAATAAATGCAAAGAGAGTTTTTAGGGCTTACTAAAAACAAGCCCATTATTGACTTATTATTAAACTCTGACAAATTAAGGTGACAAAAAAAAGAAAATTATATTATTTCGAAGGTGCAACATTAGAGCAGGATTTAAGTATTTAAGCCAATCCTTCCACCACGGTCTTAACAAGCTGCTTCTTTGCAGTTCTGGCCAGCTCATAAAAAGCGTATTATCGCCATCTTGTGGCCAATTGGCGGAACTTACATCGCACCTGCCGCTATTGCGACACACAAGAAGGGTATTGGTTGCCATTGGCGACCGAGCAACGTAAACTTAACGAGGATTCCGTGAAATAAAGTTGAATCCAGTTTTGGGGAAATTAGCTAGAGTTGGTTAACAAGTTTTTCTGTAGCATACCATCATTATGGCAACTCCACAGAGAAATGCAGCGGATTCCTTGAAGGGGGAGGGCAGGAACATGGAGGTATGCAAAAAAATCGAAATGGATAAATCAGTTTTCTGGAAGCCTTCTCAAATTATTCATAAATTACCTTTTGCTACTATCCTTTCTCCCCACAGAGCTTAACAATGAATATTCTCTAAAAAGGAGCATTAAAAATTATATTCAAAGTATATAAATTATTTTAAAACTCTTAAAATTAAGAGTTTTAACAAACTTAATTGAAATGAACTAAATGTTCAATAGAAGTTTACTTAACCCAGACTAAATGTGGGAAACCTTTTTTTCTGCATTACAGCTATTGAATAATTACTTAAGGGCCGAAGGTGTTGGGGTCCTGCTTGAAGTGTTGATAATTCATTCTAGTCACAGAAACAATTACAATGAGACAAAGAGACCGAAAATGCCCCCAACAAGTCTCCTAAGAGGGAAACTGGCTTTAAGAAAAACTTAAATTAACCAGCTGACATCACCAGCCACAGTTAGAAACCTGAGGTCAAGCACAAAGACCCCATCAATGACAAAGAGCACCAACTGAATTATTCGAGACATCTTCAAAGATACTCCAAATGATTTCAAGCAGCTCCAAAATTACTCGAGACAGCAACAAAAAAAAAACTCAAAACTGTCACAGTCTCATAAAGAAAAAGAATGACAACACACAACCACTGAGACTCGAACTACCACAAAACAGTAACTATATGACTCAAAGCAAATATTGCAGAGACTCCAGCTAAAGGGATTCCAGTTTGAGTGTGGAGAAATATCATTTGTCACAAGAAATTCGATGTCTTTGTGGCTTTGAAATTCCTTACACTTACACTTACAGCCCTAACAGCAAGAGGGTTCCTGATCTGAATCCCGACCTGGGTCTGTCTGGGTACATTTAGCATATTTTCCCTTTGCATGTATGGGTTCTCTATGGGTACTCCGGCTTCCCACCATCTAAAAACATGCATGTTAGGTTATTTGGTGATTCCAAAATGTGCGTAGGAGGGATTGTGTGCGTGTGGAGTTGTTTGTCTAGTTTGTCTCTGTGTTGGTTCTGTGATGGACTGCGCAATGGTTGCAAGGATAGTCTCCAACCCCTACCGTGACCCTGAATTTCAGTAAACAGGTACAGAAAATGACTGAATGGATGGAGTTGCTGTCATGTTTTAATACAGGGTGTCTTTCTTTTGTTTCCAGCATAAGGACAGTTGTCAGAAGTCACCTGAGATTCCTGTAGAGGACTTAGCAGAAAGACAGATGCTGCGGACCAGGATAGATGAACAATCCAGTTTGATCTGCGTACTGAAGCACAGAGCAGATGAAACGCTTCTACGATATCAAGCCCGGCAGAAAATCAACGCTGAGCTTGAAGACCAAGTAGCTCACCGAGAGAAAGAACTGGACATCGAAAGAAACAGAGCAGAGATGTTAAAAAAAAGGTTCACCGATTTAGCTGCCAACAACCAAGCAATCATTTCTTTCATGAAAGAGCACAAAAGCCAGAACGACCGGTTAAAGCTGGAAAACGAGCGGCTACAGTCGGAGAACGATTCACTGTTTTCCCAAAAGTTACATGACAGGGAAGTGATAGTTCAAAAACTCACGCAAGAATTAAAGCTGCTGCGGGAGGAAAATATGAACAAGGAAAATGAATACAGGTAAACTTCTCAAACTCATTCACCAATAACACATAAAGTTTGACACTGTTATTGATAGTTATTATATGGATAATTGTACTGATCGTTTGCATCATATTCCATTAATAATAAAGGATGAAATTAGCTGGATGTGAGTCAGAACTCAGAGAGCAGGCACTTCAGCATAAAGCTGAGGAGACATCACTACTCAGTCAGCTGCGTGATGCTCATCAACAACACAAAAATGTTATGGAAATGTGCGAAGGTATGTAAAGTAACTGGATATTTATTACTCTTTGTATTGCCACAAATACAGCTGTAAACCTGTAACCTTTTCATCATCAGATTTGAAGCTGAAGGTAGAGGACGCTAAAGAACAGCATGCTTTGAAAGAAGTCAACATGAAGGAAAGCGTAACAAACCTCACCAAAGAGAAGGATAGATTACTGAGTCTTTGTATGGAAAGAGGCAAAGCAATACAGGTGAATAAAGAATCATTTGTGGTCAACACATTTGCACAGAGTGCGTGCAATTTGGAGGCTGCATTAACATATTAAGTGGTCTTCAAACACAGGAGAAGCAAGATGAAATCCAGCAGCTGGAGACAAAATGGAGAGAGGAGAAAAAAGCCCGGATTGAGGCCCAGGACAGGTAATTTGTGGACCAGTAATGTTCGTATCAAATGGAGCCTCTCTTGTGGTAGTGTTGGGGGAAAAAATGTGCTATGTGGTCACGAGTAATTAAATCAGCTGGTACAGTATCATGGCATCAACATCAATACCTTGTGGCCCCTGGTTAGTGAGGCGATGGAATGATTAACTCCAGTAACTTAAAGTGCCGACTCTCAGATTTATTTTGAGGGTATTATTTAGATCAAAATTCGAATAAAAGGTTTAGAAATTGTAACGAGCTCTGTAATACATTGATCCGTTTTAAAGAGCTAAAATGTAACTGTAGTCTATTCCCTTATTTCGTCATCAGTTAAAGCTGCCCGATGATGAACTCTACGACATTAAAAGGTCTATATGTCCACAGAAGAGAACAGTGGTGAATGATCGCAACATCCTTTCCATGTAAAGAAAAACAGCTTCACAACATCCTGCTTAGCAAAGATCACTTTCCCAGAGGTAGCCATGTCATTATCCATGTCTGCCGTAAAGAGAAGACTTTACAATAGCAAATAGAGGGTTCACCATAAGGTGGAAACTATTTATAAATCTCAAGGATAGAAAAGTTAGATTAAGTTTTGCCAAAAACACCTTGGAAACAAATAGTCCTGGAACAATATTCTGTGGACAGATGAGACTGAGATCAGCACGTACCTCGAGTAATGGGAGATGTCTTGAAAAGGTTGGGAATGGCTCACGATTTGTAAAACATGGAGGAAGTGTGAGGGTTAAAGGCATGCATCACTTCCAGCGGTCACTGGTGTTTATTAATGATGTGACAGAAGCATTCAGCATTCTGCACACAGTATATACCATGCTGAGTGCTTAGATTCAGCAGACAGATGCTATTATAGGAGAACGGACGCTGCTCTTCTGCACATGTTGTCAAAGACTCAAACACTTTCTGCTGAAGTAAGCCAAAAGTTTTGAGTGTGAAATGGAATATTTCCCAGTCCCAGTGGCTGAGTCAATCTCCTTATCTAAATCTGATTGTGCTGCATTTAAACTGTGACGTTGGACAGTTTACCATCTTCATCAAGCTGGAGCTGAAAGGATCTGGGAC
This sequence comes from Odontesthes bonariensis, assembly GCF_027942865.1. Classification (NCBI taxonomy): domain Eukaryota; kingdom Metazoa; phylum Chordata; class Actinopteri; order Atheriniformes; family Atherinopsidae; genus Odontesthes; species Odontesthes bonariensis. The sequence goes on along the minus strand of NC_134517.1, from coordinate 22,115,800 downwards.
AATACATGGCTGGAATTAAGCACTTAAAAAATGTAATTTTCCATGTGTTTGGTAAAGCATCCACTTTCATCCATTGCGTATCTTAAGTTTTACTAACGCCTTTTACTTTGCAGCAACAAAACGGACAACCATCCCACAGGTACCTCCTGCAGATCGATGTCACTTGAAAAGTCATGCAGTAATAAATTTTGGGCCTAAACTTAATTATCTCATTGACACACCGTATTATTTTCCCCACTAGTGTCCCCAGGGGGATGCTTTTGTCACTGAACTGCTGAATGTAATAAGTCAATTAAAGGTGCCTTTCTTCAGGTTTGAACTGGAGGCCGAAACTGTAAATGCAGACGAAAGAGTCAAGTCTCTTCAGGCTGCTCTCAATGAATCCTTCACAAACTTTCAGAAGCTGAACAAGGTTGGTTTCCATTTGCAATATTAAAATGAGAGAATATAGTTTACTCATTTCAGGCTGTGTGAACATGCTCCACTTCTTGTCTTATTTTATAGGATTTAGATGCCTTCAAGGAACACAGTGCCAACCTCCTCACACAAGAGAGGGACTTAAATAAGAAACTTCGCCACGTGATTGGCTAAACTTTAGTATTATTCATGTGCCACGGCAGGTTTTCTTACCTATTTCAATAAAAAGCAAATACCTTTCAGCAAGAACGTTTACTCACTGAATGCGAACAAACACTGAGATAATACAAAAAAACTTTTATATCACAATGTTTTATTTAATCTTTACCTCTCCTGGGAAACAGGAACACAGCACACATACCTAGCATGTACACATGCACGCAACACAGTCAACACCAGCACCACCACACAGACCTGAAGGAACAACTCGCTCAATAAGAAACGACCATGAACGCCTGAGCGATAACTTAAAAAAAATAATGAAATAATTCACAAGCCAATCTTTCCAGCCTCGGCGTAAGGGGCCAGCAGATCAACGTCTTTGATGCCAGTCACCAGGATCTCCTGCTCAGCTCTCAGGTCTGTGAACTGAGCATGAATAGGAGCAGTCCTGCAAGACAATTGTTTATTTTCAGCATCCTAATTTCATGGATGGGATGATGATGTTTTATTGTTTTTTATACATGCTAGTTTCTTAAATGAGTAAAGTGTACAAAAGTTAAGGGAAGTTACATTGTATTGAGTGAAATATTTATACTTTACTGGGCTTAGATTGTTCAGGACAGCTTGAAAAGTAAACATGCTCAGTATCCCAGTCTTATTAATACTCACTGTTACTTATGGGACCCCTCTCATCAATGGGCTCTCAAATCACATTCATAATCCTGCCCAAGGTCTCAGGGCCAACGGGAATCCTGATGGGGGCTCCGGTGTCCAGAACCTGCTGACCACGGACAAGTCCCTCTGTGCCATCCATGGAGATCGTCCTGACTGTGTTTTCACCTTTTTGAACACACAAAGATGGACGGTAAGGACGAACATCCAAACAGGCTTAATGCTCACAGAGGTGCTGAATGAGGCTTCAGCTCTGGGATCACATCGGCACACTCACCTGTGCTTCGCCACCTCAAGCACCAGCCTGCTCTCCCGGCCAGCCACCTCCAATGCATTAAGAATGGGAGGAAGGCCTTCATCAAACTGAACATCCACCACAGCATCGATCACAGCCACAATGCGGCTGTTGGCCAAAGCAACCTGAGCAGCTGGGGCAGCATAACACCTGCCTGAAAGGACAGTGACATCAATGACAACAGCAATTAACGTAGGGGCGACCTGCATAGATGCCACATAAATGATTGTATGCATATTATGTACATTTCACCCAGAAGACGCACAACTAAAAATGTACTTCCTCATTTTGATATTCAATGGCAGTATTGTTCTTATTTAATTTGGACTGCGGGCTGAAAAGTTTAAAGCAGTGTGTGAAGACTTGCACTAAGTTACTTAGGAAGGTAGGAAGGTCATTGATCAGAGACACAATACTAATAAATGTCTGGCGCTACGACATCTAATTTAGGCTAAAATATGAACAAATAAGTGGATATGTTCAATTCTAGTTGCCTTAATTAACTTTTAAATATCCCTGCTTATCTCAAATGATATACCTTGCTGAGAGGCTGTGGCACCACTGAACACACAACCATTTGAGTTGGAGACAAGCCACAACATTTGAAGTCGGTCACAGATTAAAAGTGTCTTCACTTACTCCTATAAAGTGGTCTGATGGGGAGTTGACACCAGGCTTTAAAGCCTGCAGAGCCCCGCTGCAGCACCGTGCCACACCACCCAGCATGGCTGAGATTGCTGAAGGTGAGGGCACTGTCAGATACCGCTGAACCAGCTTGCTGAGCATGCGCGTTCTGTCCGGTTCTTTCAACACCCTGATGCACCACAAGAGGGCAACAAAGATCAGTCTTAAGTCATGTCGGGTTTCCGTTTAACTGATTGGAAATGCTTCAGAAGTGTTAATAACAGGAAGAACATTATGAAATGTAACACAGTAACAAGTGTTGTTTTCTAAATATTGTATTTACATAATAATTTGCCATTTTTTAAAATCACGTATAAAGTATTCCCGACTTCCTGCTTTTTATCCCAAAGGGATTCAACTCAACATCTAAAATGAGATGCAAAAAAGACAGAATTTAGGAAAGGTAAAACAAAGATTTTAATCTAAAAGAAGCTAAGTGAAATAAAGCCTAACAAATGTAACTTTTATGAAAACTTCTACGAAGAGAGGTTTTGGATTTCCTCATTCCAGCTGGTTGAGGTACATCCACCTTTCCTGAGCCTGAGATTTTTTGGATGGAAGTTCCTTTTCTGTTGTGCTTTGTTTTTTCTCTCCTCCGTCTCCAAGTGGTCAAAAGGGATTCACTGTCTTTTTCTCTAAAGTATTTCACAGTTGTGACCTTAATGGAGAGCAGAGATTACTTCATTTTGAATATTTTAGATGTAGCTGCCTTTTTATTGTTACTCATTAGTTTTTTCTTTAAATGTCTACAAGCCAAGACACTGAGATACTTCACACAGCATACAGATGAAGTTGTCACAGTCTGAGAGGCAATGTGATGCAGCTTTTTAAAAGCTGTCCATGACATACAATTTCTCAATTAAGTCCTTCTGTTCTGTATCCTGTTTCCTGTTTAATATTACTAATAACAGAATGGAAACAATGGAAACAGGGATGCAAAAAAAAAGAAGTTAAAGGTGTGTTTCTTGTTTATTGTCTCTAAAAAACCTAATTAGATTTAGGATTTATTTTATATACCCTGCTCAGTCCTGTATAGGACTAGTAAAAGACTCTTTCAAAACTACCAAACTTTGGATGCCACGAGAAAGAGTAGAGTTGAGCAACTATTTACCAGAGTCACAGTTGATTCTTTTCATCACTAATCTGTGCATTGACGAGTTGTATTCAGCTGGTCTATCGGGAGTTCTTTTTGCCGCCTCTGTGACGTACTGAGCTGTGATGTTGTTCTTATAAATCTCCATTTTGAAAATAGCTCTCTGTTTCTGTAATCAATTGTAGAGACAGTCACAATGAGAAACAAAAGGGAAATCATCCAGTAAATAGTGCATAGACACCGGGCAAAACTAAACTTTTTGATCATTTTCACAACTTGCACTATATGTACATTTTGGATGATTGTCCTTGAAGCAAAGATGCAGGGTGAATTTTTTCCAGACTATCATTAAGTGCAACATTCCTTTGTGTCAGAAAGTCTCCTCTAATTACTTCTCGCCTGGAGCTCTGCAATACAAAGCCTCTTCACCTCGAGCACAGCAGGCAAAAGGCTCCATGAATTCTCTGCCAGTCTGCACAGGACCAACCCCATCTTTAAACCACACCAGGAGGAGATCGTTGAAAGGTCACCGCTGCTCGTGAATGGTCAAATGGTCATTTTTCAGGGTGTGGAGCTTGAAGCGCTGCCTGCAGCTTCCAGTAATTTATATGCTGAAAAATAGATTGCATTCCACCCACCTACCGGTGTCAAACTCATCTTAATTAAAATTATGTGTCAGAAGACATTAAATGCAATGAGAAATGTTTTCCAATCTGTGTGTGATATTTCTGCGATATTATTGAGCCTTGGTTGAGAGTTTTCATCAATCTATTTGAAGTTTCTGTTGAGGTCAGTCTTGACTAAAAACAGAGCCAGATCTGATTGTCTGTTTTTAAACAGTTTACTTATCATTGCTTGGGATTCAAGAATTAGGGTAAAAATCTTAGACCTTTTAACCCTTTTACCTCGGGCAGTCATGTTATGGTCATTCCAAAGTTCTGGGCGGAAACCAAAGGTGACCAGGTCTTTGCCATTACGGCCTTTTGAACTTTAAAACCTCTTAACTCTAGAATTTATGCTGGCATCAAGGCCACGGTATATATTACAAAAGTCTTTGTTTTATTGTTTCATGTTAAGTCCAAGTACCACAGAGGAGGCTATAAATCTCTTCAAGTTTAAAAGAAAATGATCTGCTGGCTGCTTATTAAGCTCCGTAACTGCAAGGGCAACAAATGGGTTGCCAGATAGCTCAAAATTGGTTTAAATCTGTTATCCCCTTGCAAACTTGTGCATCTGCTGCCAGCTGTGCTTGTAGTTATGAAGATATCATTGTCAGCAAACACACAATGTTGTTTCACACTTGTAAACCTATCTCAACAGCCTTCCCCTGCCTTGAGGCAAAAGCAGGAGTCTTGGCACGGCTCCATTGGATCTGCCTCCTTATAAAGGAGGAGGGAGCATCTTGGGGTCTTCCACTCTCCTCTCCCTGAACGACTGCTGTCGCTGCTGCACTGTCAGTGAGCTAACTGGAGTCCACTCTCTGTCCACGCTGGCCCTCTGCTCCTCCTGCTGCCTTCAAGTCTGCAGTTTGGCCCAGATTGAAAATTGGACACTGAAATCCTAGAAACTGAAGCATTTCCAGGAGGTTGGATCGTGATATGAAGGCAATTTCAAAATGATATTAGGGATATACTTACTCCCTTTCCAAAGAACCACATTTTATTTCAAGTGTAGGGGGGGATCTGTTCCTCTCTGATTTGAAGTTGACACATCTTCCGCGGACTGTGACATTGATTTATTTTTAATTATTCTGGCTGCTTTTCTAGAGGTGAGGATGTTCCCTTCCTTTACATCAGTGGTGCTGGTCACGACACTGTCCAGCATTTGGGCCCAAGACGTTTATGAAGAGAGGAAAACTTACAAGAAATCCAGGGCCAAACCTCTGCCTGCAGGTATTCATGATGGAAGAGGTGAGAAAATGTATGAAAAAGCACAGCAATTTAAATGTTTACTGATCATATCGCTGCACCAATATTTCCTGTTTGTGTTCTCTTAATTAACCTATCACAGCACCATAAAATCAATTGGTCATACTGACTCTACTGTTATCCTGTTGTTTTACTCCTGGGCACTTTTAGATTTGTTGGTCAGTCATTTTTATAAAAGTGCAAATAATGTAATAACTCAGAAAGCCATGTTCTCTATGCTTCTAGCCATCCTTGACGAGGACTGTAGCTTGGAGATTTCCTTCTTGTTGGACAGTTCCGAGAGTGCCAAAGACAATCATGAGCAGGAAAAGCAGTTTGTGATGGATATGGTGGACAGACTCCAAGGTGAACGGCTGCAGACAGGCCGCAGCTTAAGCTCGAGGGTGGCTCTGCTGCAGTACAGCAGTCATGTTATCAAGGAGCAAACCTTCAGAGACTGGAAAGGGACAGAGAACTTCAAGAACCAAATAGCCCCCATAGTGTACATTGGGCATGGCACCTACACCACCTATGCCATCACCAACATGACCAAGATCTACCAGGAGGAATCCAGACCTGTTAGCACCAAAGTAGTAGTTCTGCTCTCAGATGGCGTTTCCCACCCAAGGAACCCAGACATTTTCTCTGCTGTCACCGATGCCAAGAACCAGGGCATCAAATTCTTCACACTGGGTATCACCCGGGCTGCTAACGAGCCAGCCAACGTAGCAGAGCTCCGTCTGCTTGCAAGCCCGCCAGCCTCTCGCTTCGTCCATAATCTACAGGACGAAGGCATTGTGGAAAAAATCTTCACTGAAGTTGTGAGTATAATACCTTGTCTTTCAGCAGAAAAGTGGTGTATTTGCTTTGAATAATAATCTCTTTAGAATGTACACATGGGCAGACATGTTCAGGTATTTGTACAGAGATGGAATGATGACAATACTCAAGAGAGACAAATGAAAGAATGCACCTGACAGATCTGGATTTAACCTTTTCTCTGCTGCTTTTTGAAAATGGTTTGACATGTACATGTTGTTGGAGCAAAACCTCAAACTTTTGTTCCATCATACTTTGACTTGTCTCTTTCAATCTCTCACAGCATTCCTTTAAGCAGAGACAAATAGTGCGACCTTTTCATCAAATAGTAATGTGGCTTGCATGAACTTGCCCCCTGTATTTGAGAACTTTATCACAGCCAAAATCCTCATCACTGAATAATAATCCATACATTGCTGTCAGGATGAAAGATAAGATAATAGCATTTGATTCTCTCTTTTGTGTTTGTTTCTTTGCAGACTGCTTTAGCTGACGAAGGAGTAAGTACTTCTGAAATCAGTAGGTCATATATAGACATTTGACATTTAATACAGTGCATTAAGGTTTGACAAACATGTTTCTTCTGTCTGAAGTGTCCCCTGGCTCAGAGATGTGCTTGTGAGAAGGGAGAAAGGGGACCAAGTGGGCCTGCGGTGAGTATTCAGCCTTCAGCTTTTTTTGAAAACCTTGTTCCAAAAAAAAAAAGAGACGTTTTCCTTTGAACTGTCACAGTCATCTGTCAGAAGGAAGGTTGAAGGATTTCCGAAAACTTGCGCAAAGAAATTTAGAATCATCCTATCATAAGTGTTTCAGGAAGGGTAATTGTGGAGATTTTTCAGACAGGATAATTGCTCAGTATAGCTTACAGGCATTTAAAAGCACATCTATGGCAGCAAAATTAAGAAAAGAGAGACTGTAGTTTGCTGTTCTCTTAGAGTAATTGTTGTTCCTCTGCATGGCCTGTCTCAGCCGGGGGAATTTTTCATGCAATGCAAAATGTCAACCGTGGAAACCGAAGGTCCCACATTCAGAGCTTTACTACCTTTAGAACTAGGCCTTTGGCCATAATGAATCTCTCATCTGACCCCAACTGTTGGGACGTCAGTATGGACATTTCTGTGTGGGGCCTCAGACACCCACTCACACGTTTTCACACGTCAGTCAAACTCACATGCTGTCCCCTCCCCTCCTCAGATTACAGGCAGCTCAGTTACGGTCAAGCTCCCTTGCAGACAATCATGTTGCTGACAGACAGCTGTGTGACCAGGTGCTTTCACCTCTGAGAGATTCTTCAAATTCTTGCACTCAGACTAAGGGGCTCGTATAATTGCTCTCATTAGTTTAATGGCCACAAACTAGCGATTTCTGGTGGATAGCAACTGATGCATGCTGCCCAGGTGCAGCTCACCATGAGGACAAGATACCTCATGTCCCACAGCCAAAGCAGTCAGACAGCACTGTCAGACATCAGGCGACTGACATATTTGTCTACTGTCAGTCTCCAACAATGCCTGTCGAGAGAAAGAAAAACTTTCCACTTTGTCTTGGACAAGCTTCAATGCACAGGCTGTGGGTCATGGTGTTATTTGTTCAAGTCATTTTAGTGATCCTCAACAAGAGAAGAAAATGTCAAACATAGAAATGAATCAGATCCTGACCCTAATTTTCTTTCATTCTCCAGGGTAAAAAAGGTCGTACTGGTGACGATGGAGCTCCGGGGCAGAAAGGGCTAAAGGTGTGTGTCTTTGATGGGACATATGAGCTAGCTTGTGGTTCACTCAGTAGTCATTCAATACTTCCCAAGTGTCACTCGTAAATTCTTTGGATTTTTGTAAATAATGATGAGTGAATTTATTACAAGTTTATTTATTTGTTATACGGTCATTGTAAGCTACTTATGATGACTGGTAGTAAACTATAACACGTTAAAGAAATGGACCTATGATGTCAGATGAATATTTGTATTTTATGTTTTGTTTAAGGCAATGAATGGATAAATGGAAATGTTTGAATATAAGTTTGTAAGTCAAAAGTAATTATGTGATTACTTTATTTCATCATTTCTATGGTGTTTTTGGTCTCTGATGTACGCAGATATGACACATATACGCAGTTTTACTCTGCTAACTTTTCTTCTTCCTGTGTACTCTCATAAATCACTTCAAAAACTCTTCACAAATTGAACACTTTGAGGTGCCATAAAAAAAAAATCCCGCTTTCTTTTCTTTGTTATGCAATAGGGGGTCATTTGAATGGTTTGAAGTGAGAAAAAGACGAAAGGCTAGAGCTATTATTTAACAAAAGACATTAACCTGAAAAACAGTAATCCTTTTTGTAGTCCTTGGAGATTACTTTAGAGATGGACAGACCAATATCCCGACATTTGACACCTAAGATTATTTTGCAACATAAACACAGAATTTTGTTACCGTGTTCTTGAATGGATGAGGCCACTATGATTGTGATTAGATTAGATTAGATTAGATTGTGAAGTCTCAAGTTTTGGCTGTTTGTTGAAACTGGGTGTCACAAGTGAGTGGAGGGTCTCACCAAACAAACCGAGAGTCGCAGCCTCTGTCTTGCAGGAGCCCCAATTTTAAAGCCCATCCTGCATGATTTCTATTATTTGGAGCTGGGAGTTAATGCAATGAACATTATGCCATATTAGAGAAGGAGTGAAAAGAGTGATGGAGAATTTATACTGAAGAAAGATGTTAAATCAAGTGAAGTATTGTCATCCTGCACAGTTGTGTACAGTTGGACATCTTTTTGAGTCGCCCCCTACTGGTCATTAGAAAGAATGCATGTTTACAACCCTTCCAAAATGTCCATGTCCTTGTTTTATAGTCTATATTTTAATACTAAATCACTACTTTGTAAGTAAATGTTTCACGAATGAAACACAAGTGTAGAGTCGTCAATGCTGTCTTTTTTACTCAACATTTCTGACCTTTCTTATCAGTCTTTCTGGCCACGTCTTTTTCTTGTTTTCTAAACCTGTTTATACTGTCCAAACTGTATGCACTTTGATAAACTCGTGTTAGCTGATGTAACAAATCTGTGTAATCCTGCCGTATTAGGGTGAAGCCGGATTAAGTGGGGTACCTGGGCGTGAGGGCGCTGAGGTAAATTCCCTGACTCGGGACCAAAATGAAGAAAATATTCATTGCTATTGTAGTTTGCTCACATCTAACATCTCAATTTTCTTTTCAGGGAAAATCAGGTTACAAAGGAGAGCAGGTATTTAGAGTTCTCAAAAAAATTAAGACATTTTGTTACGTGGGACAACTCAAACTTGTGCAATACTTGTGATTTCTGCACAGGGTGAAAGGGGTGAGTGCGGCACTCCAGGAATCAAAGGAGACAGGGTACGACAGCACTGTTGATGCTACGCATGCTGGATGTTACGTTAACAGTTTGTCAAGTCTGTATCAATGTTCACACTATATTTGACTTTATGGCCTCTCTCGTCCTTGTATGATTATGTTTCAGGGTCCAGAGGGCTCAGCTGGAGGAAGAGGACCAAGAGGTCTGCAGGTTTGTCATAGTTCCTGTGGTTGTAGCACTTTTTCTGATAGTTTGCTCTTAAAATGATTTAGAAGAGCAGACAGTAAAGCATTATAATAAATGGGTATAGAAAAAACTTGAAGTACCAAATCACTTTTTAGCCAGACAGTCGGCTGAAAAATGGCATGGCATTGTGTATTTTTTGGAAATATTCTGTATCCTTGTTTCCTTTTGCGATGCACTCTGTGAGTAACAAAAACAAAGAAAATACAAAAACATATATATAAATCATGTCGAACTGTTCCTTCAGTCCATACAGAGACATATTCTCACTCAGATGCACACACACAGATCCTTTTGTGGAAGTTTATTAATGGCTGTATTATTTTCTTGCCCAGGGCTTACCTGGACCACAGGGAGACATCGGACCAGAGGGCCCTCAGGGAAAGCAGGTCAACCCTCTTTTGACATATGTTACTTACCTCGTCATGCACATCTGCTGTGACCTTCCCATTTCCTTTTATGATAAGTTTGAACAACAGGTTGGAGCTTCAGCACCTCAGTATTATTCCTGAGGCACCGAGGCCTGTTTATCTTCTAACAGACCCCTCTGTGAAGATCTGGCAATGGGCCCAATTCTCCCCCCATCATTACTGTTTTTGGTTCAAAGATACTTCACTTCTGGTTCTCCTGATGTACTGTATCCTGCATGTAAATACAGACTAAAAGTGCCTTCAGCATTATCAGCCTCTCTAACAAGGTCTGCAGTTAATAACATACACGGAAAGTCTGTTTTGCAGTTTCTCACATTGTAAGGACCTGAAGGCACTATTTAAAAAGGTTAACAAGAGTGTTGGTGGTCCCAATGTAGTAGACAGCTTGTTACCATCCTAACAATGGAAAATCCCATACATTTGCCCTTAAATGTTTCTAAATACACTATATATACATATATTATAGACTCATAAATGCTGTGTAAAATTATACATCCATACATATGCATTAGATCTGGATAAATGTAGTTATGAATCATAAAAAGTATAGATAATTTGATTACTCTGTCTTTTTTTTTTGTTTTCACATCATTTTTGGATCGCCACCAAAATTCTAAGCGAAAGTACAGACAGTAATCCAAATTTTAACATATAGAAAAATGCTTTGAACAGTTCTGTGTGACAACTCGGGAATAAAAATGTGACTGATCTGATCTTCAGTACACACAACAGTATCCGCCTTAACTGCATTATTTTCAGCTTGTGCACATGTTAGTTAAAGTCTAATGTACACAGGTGTTGAAGAGGTTGTGTTGTGTTTGTTGGGCTTTTGCTTTGCGACTATCGTATAATTTTTTGCATGTAAAGAGATTAACAAAGCCACTAAGTTACCCCATCATATCCAGACAGTCATCTGTTGGGTCACAGCATGTTAAAGAAAAGTAGTGTAGATCTTACTTTTAACGTTTTTAATGGTATGTATTTGTAGAAGAAAATATTTACTGAGGGGAAAGTATCAAGTAAAAAGTAGACATTTTTTTCAACCAGATGTGTCGCCCCCTGCTGGCCACGAGAAGAAAAATAAATAGAAGCTTGAGGCACCTCTGTATTGGCTTCATTTTCAGACCTCGAGTCTACATAAATGTTTTATTCTGAGTCTATGCATTACGCATGTAATCATGGTGCCTTCTTTAGGAACTGAAAACATCATTTCTGACAGAAGGTGACAAGAGATGCTGCAACACTGTCCAATATGAAACAATGTGGTGTGCTTATCATGAAAGCATTTTATCACTAACATGCTATTGACACCAAAATAACATTATGAACCTGTAAATACGCATAATGTTCCTTTTTTTTTTGCTTGTTATGTTTGTGATTACAGGGAGAGCGGGGCCCATCTGGCCCTCCGGGAATTCAGGGGGAGACTGGTATTGGACGTCCTGGACCAAAAGCAAGTCATGTTATGCATTGCTCAATAAACACTTTATTATTCTTTGTAAGCATCTGTGGTTCATAAATGTCATTCTAATATTTTGCAGGGTGACATGGGATTTCAAGGCCGGCCAGGTCCTCCTGGTCCCCATGGAGTGGGTGAATCTGGCCCTCCTGTAAGTTATAAATCATCAGCATCTTTGCTTTTTAAAAATTCTTATTTCTTGCAAAGACCATATATGTGTTCTCATCTGGAAATATATCCTGTGACTTTATTTACAGGGACCTCAAGGACAACAAGGGGTTCAAGGGGAAAAAGGACTCCAAGGAGAAGGGCTTCCTGGACCAAAGGTTCAAATCAAATCAAATTTATTTATATAGCACATTTCATGTACAAAACAATTCAAAGTGCTTTACATAAAATAAAAGCGTTGCAGCAGGGAGTGTAAGAAGCATTAAAAATACATAGAATAATATAAAGAGAAACAAATAAAATCATTTAAATGAATTTAAAAACAAGCAACAGTCCAGATAAATTAAAAGATATCGTGCAGATTTCATGCATAGACACATGAGAAAAGAAATGTTTTTAACCTGGATTTAAAAATGTCTACATTTGGTGAAAGTTTAACCTCCACTGGCAGTTTGTTCCACTTGTTATTTCAAGTATATGATTAGAAATCTAAAAAAACTACACATAAGCACTTCCACCTCATGTGTGAGTCAACTAGAACTTGACAATGCCACTGCTGATAGATATCAAGCGAGGATATTTTAGTTTGATTGGACCTTAGCTGTAACTCTATCAAAATCAGCCTCTGGTCAGCTCACTGACTTACATCTCATGTGTTCTCCTAAGTGTCAATACGCACTCTGTTGTTATGCCTATAAAACCCAAGCTTCAGCATGCTGCACCAAGTTTGCTTGGACTCAGCCACAGACATGCAAGACTGGCAGCAATAGTATTTCCATCAATATTGATGGCAGTTGGTTTTATTGAATAGCAACAAAGAAAACAACTTACGCAAAGTCAAGATGAATTCATCGTACCCATGCAAGTGGAAGAACTTGCTGATACGCTTTTACTGATGTATGGCAAGATAGAACATGTGGGGGCAGGGCCGCCGATAGGGGGGGACAAACGGGTATTTTGTCCCGGGCCCAGCCAAACCTGTCAGCGGCCCTGCGTGGGGGAATTTGAGAATTTGGAGGATCGTACATATGTGTGGTTGTTGAAGCTTTACAGTGAAGATAAGCATCAATACTTTTACTCATTTAGACAAACAAATATTCTTAAGCTGGCTCACAGCTGTTAAACCTTTGCTAGACATCCTGGCTCTTTGAATTTGTACAACTTTTCTGCATTCTGCATCTTATAAGATATGATCCAACCCTTTCTACTCAAATTAACAGTACCTTCATTTCATGCTTTTGATTGTACTGGAATAGGTTAAAAACTATCCCATGCACCATTCCTCATGTATGTGATCATCTTGCATCATCATGAGCAACAGGAGCCAACATGCTCTTCTTCCACACTCTCTTTTCTGAGAACAATGCAAATCTGGCTTTCAACCAAACTCAAGTAGCTGTGATCCTCTGTAACTGACAGATTTAACCTGGTTTTAATCCACAGGGGGATCGAGGGCTTCTGGGACCGAGGGGGCCGAGGGGACAGCAGGGTGTAGGCGTCAAAGGAGAAAAGGTGGGTCGGGGATTAATTTAACAAGGAGAATTCACTGCAACATGTACACAACAAAGGCACTAATGAAAACCCGAGGAGGGTCTAGAAGCACAATCAAGGGAACACTTGATGTGCACAGCAAATGCATGTTTTTCTACATAGCCAGGTGAACCATGCACAGTTGATACTGATGGTTTTTAAGTCACTGTGGTGTCTTACTTCCAGGGTGAGTTGGGTCCACCAGGTGGTTCTGGGCCAGCTGGACCAACAGGAGTGGGCATACAGGGGGAGAAGGTCAGTGGAATATCTTTAACTCAATATTTTCAGCTAAATGTAATAGTGGCATGCCCTACATTGATAAACTTCTAATCAATATTGTAAAGGGAATCGAGGGACCAAGAGGTCCACCGGGAGTGAGAGGACTTACAGGAGAAGGTTTACCTGGACCTAAGGTTTGTTTAAAGACGCATAATGGTTAGCTTTGTGAAGTGAAAAGAGTTTGATTTCAGGTCATTCTTGAATTGTTACTTTACCCTGTGCTATCAGTTGAGAACAAGAGATTTTCAGTGTAGGATACAACCAGGTTTCCTTGTCTGTTCTAAGAATGGGAGAACATGACAAAGCTGCTGTAAATGAAAAATATGGTAATATTTAAAGTTGTTATCAAAGATGGATTACTTTACGCCTTGATTTAGCGTTAAATACATTGGGATATACATGGGATTTTAATTAACAAAGTATAAGTCCTGTTGCTAGAATAAAATGCTTAACACTGTACATCTGCAAACCAGATACATAATCTCAATGTTTCTGAAACAAAAGAACCATGTCTTACTGTAGTTTCATTCAAACCTTGATCTTTGTTGATGCCTACATTCACAAAATTTCAGAGCTGGAAACCTCCTTCCATTTGTTGTTATGATAAATGTTTTTTATGCTACCTATATTCTCAGGGAGACCAAGGCTTACCTGGAGAACAGGGAGCCCCGGGAGAGAGGGGCATTGGTGAATCTGGTTCAAAGGTAAGACTACTTTCCTGACAAAAAGGTGCTATCCTAATTATGGTCTACAGCGTATTTGTGCGTGAAAAGAGTGCCAATATACAACATTATTCTTTAACAAAAACTAAAATGCCTGTTTGCTGTTAAAGGGAGAACCTGGAGCAGCAGGACTGGGTGGTCTACCTGGTCTTCCAGGAGAAGACGGAGCTCCAGGGCAAAAAGTAAAAAAAAAAAAACTTTTTTTCTTCGTATACCAGAAAACTGGAAACAAGTGCAACAAGGCTGAAAGTCAATATTTGGTTTGCCCACCTTTATTCTTCAACATGGTCTGAACCCTCTTAGCCAAGCTTTCTGTCATTTCTGTAAGTAGTCCTCAGGAATAGTTCTCCAGGCTTCTTGAAGGACACACCAAAGCTCTTCTTTGGATGTTGGCTGCCTTTTGTTCTGTTCTTTGTCAAGTTGATCCCACACTTCAGAGATACCCCGGATGGTCTCAGGTCCTGTGTCAAGTCTTTGCTGGATTTTTTCTTAATTTTTCAGAACATCACTTTCAGATACTCTTCATCTGCTGTAGATAGTTTTTTGTAGGGCTTGACACTGAAAATAGAACATCAGGGTAGCACAGAAAATGAATGAAAAAAGCAGCCAGTAAATCTTTCGAAGTCCTTCAGAAAGCTTGGAGAACTGTTGATTTTTAAAGATTTTTAAAAAAAAGAAAAACTCTTGGATGCAAGGTATAAAGGAACGAAGGATGGCTCAAGACATTAGCATGGCGGTGTATGTAATGTCATCTCTGTAGAACACGTCTACTTTGTAACTCCATTTCCCAGCAACTGCTGACCCTTAACTTTTCTTTGTCCACTAGCTTAAAGAAGGCGAAGAATTGTCATTTTTACTAAGCTGTTGTTTTTCTTCTCTGAGGGGGAGCCTGGCTTATCTGGTTTAAGAGGCCCAGAGGGAGCACAAGGGATTGGCATTCAAGGAGAGAAGGTACATTTAGACTATATATTGTATATATAGCACAACACATTTTACAGCTTATACTCTGATGATGTCTGGGGTTTTGACTTTCAGGGCGACCAGGGTCTCAGGGGCATCCGTGGGCTACATGGACCTCCCGGAATCTCAGGACCTTCTGGACCAAAAGTAGGAATTAATAAATGTAGAAAACAGGATGATAATATCTGATTGTGGTGTGATAGCTTGTGTCTTTTCCTTGCTCCTGTACCATTTACTCTTTTTATGAATTTGCTGCTGTTGAAGATTAATGCCACACCAACCCACTGTTTGAGCAGAGACAAAATTGAGTCTGCCATGGTTTGTTCGCAGCACAGGAATTACTCATATGAAGACATGCATTAACGGGATCTTATGTCTCTTGCCAACTTGCCAACAGGGTGAACGGGGGATTCCAGGCCCACAGGGCATGCCAGGGCAGCCAGGACGGTCCATATCAGGTCCAAAGGTAAAATAAATTCAAACTTCATCATTAAACTGTCTCTTAGCATCAATCTTGGCAGGTAGCCAGAAGAACTGTCAAATAAAGTATGAAGCAATGGAATGCATCAAAGCACTGTTACTATGAGTCATCAATATGTTTTCTCATGTTCAGGGGGATGTTGGCTCTGCCGGTCCTCCAGGTCCCATTGGGGAAACAGGTCTCGGATTACCTGGTCAGAAGGTAAATGCGCACACATATGACTGAACATGTTTTTGATCATCTATTAAAATATTCATCTACGCAGGACTGTGTTGTTGTTCCTCATCAGTGAACCTTGTTTTCTCAGGGTGATCGCGGCCATTCGGGTTTACCTGGTCCCGTTGGTCCAAAAGGTGAAGGCATCCAGGGCCCTATGGTTTGTATAATCAAATAAGACACCAAAAGTGATCACTTGTTTCACATCTTGTATATCTGTAACCACAAAGTCTTAGCTGAAGATAGCTATTATGGAAATTATTCCCGCTCTGTTTCCAGGGTCCTCCAGGCATGCTGGGCTTACCAGGAGAGCCCGGTTCAGAGGGAGTGGGAATTCCTGGTCCTAAGGTTTGTGTCTACAGATGTTTGTGCTTTGAACAGTTTCTTCTTCTTTTTCTAATTTTTTTTGGATGTATGTGTACTGTGTGTATGGAAATACTCATTTGATATGTAATGTATGTTTCAGGGAGACATTGGCTACAGAGGACTGCCAGGCTTGCCCGGCCCACCTGGAGAGGGATTGCAAGGTCCACCGGTAAGAGAAACCACTTTCCTCCAGTTTTATAACTATTCATATCTGAATCATGGCCAATAATTAAATGAAACGTTTGACAATATGAATTCTTAAATGTTGTACTATGCATAGTAATGTATAAGATCATTTACTTTGTTCTAGTTTGTAGATTATTGACTAGATTATTGATTCGTTTAAACTGTTTGTTTAAGGGTAATATTGGAAGGCCGGGATCTCCTGGTCCAGCTGGACCTCCAGGAGAAGGTATTCAAGGTCCAAAGGTAAACCATTGTTTCACTTTAGTGCAACAGAAGTGAATCAGACATTGTGCTCTTGATTGGTGCTGACATGTTGCACAATTAATCTGCCTCACACTGTGGCCTCGGGACAAAATGTGACAAGTTATGTTCTCTCATAAGTATGGAAGTCATCTGTATGATTCGATAAATCTAAAATCTAATTTCAGGGTGGGCCAGGATCTCAAGGCATGACTGGGCCCAGAGGGCCTCAAGGAGATGGGTTTCCTGGACCCAAGGTGATAGATTTACTTTTGTCTTCCAACATTTTATCAGTATCTAAATAACTGAACACTGACTGAGAAATTCCTTTTCCATTGTGACAGGGTGACCGTGGATTGCATGGTGAGAGGGGAATGAAGGGTACAAAAGGAGACATGGGAGACCCTGGATTTCCTGGTGATGGGGTAAAATGAATAGAAGTGTTTAAAGAAGTGTGTGCACATAACATGATACTGACAAAATTCTGGGTAAAGGATATCATCACACCATCTGTAACATCCTAAGATTTATAGATACAGCTGTTTTTAATGATACTATAAGACCGACACGGTTATTTTTCTTTCTATGTTTCTTGAATTTCAGGGGAGACCAGGGACAAAGGGAGAGCCAGGACTCACAGTAGGTTCACTAAATCAGCAAATGTTTGACCATTCAAAAATGAAGGGACTTTTAACCAACATAATTTTCTTACATTTTTTCAGAGAGATGACATTATCAAGCTGATCAAAGAAATATGTGGTAAGACTACAAGCCGAGATGAGATCATTATTAGAAGAGTTCAAATGTTAGGTATAAAACTTTAAAGCTAAATTGTTAAAGTGTTAGAAGACATTTGCACTCATTTGTTATAATAGTTTGACCTCCACAAACTCCTCTGTAACACAAGAAAAAAAAAAGCTGGAAAATGTCCGAGCTGAAAAACTGAGTGTCAGACTAATAAGAAAGCAGCAAAGAACAAAACTAAAACCAGACGATGACACGGGAAAGGGAAGGCAGAAATTACATAAAGATAGTGTTTGTCTGCAGCCTCTGAATCAGTAAATCATCACTGATCTGAGCACACAGGAACCACATTTCTGAACAGCTGTTTGGATGACGCTCTGACCACTACAGATACATTGAATTCACCCTTTCATACAATTTAGTTCATTCTACGTGTTAGCTCTAGTCTGCTAGCATAACACACATGGGACTATCAAAATAGTGAAGTATTTATTTTCTCCCTCTGGATACAATACACCTTTTCTGGAGGTATCCATAGATTGCTTGTATTTCCAACCTTTCATGGAGAAGATTTGCTGCATGTGTGGACAACTGTTGCACAGTGAAACTGGACTTTTGATAGTTTAGTTCTCTCCATCATTATCACAAGTGGGTTCTGTGATAAGTGTGTACTTCACCTCGCCTTTTACACATGCTCAGAGAGATGTTACTGTCATGTCCAGGCTCCACTATTGTGGGCCAGCAACAAATGACTGTCTCATTCTCTGAAAACTTTGGAATGGAAACAAAGTCCATCAAAACAAGAATAGAAGGACAACGAACTAGACAGGATTCTGCAGATGGGTGGCACAGCGATGAGCTGGCAAATGAAAACTGAAAACAGGGAGAAAATATTCTGAATGAACGATGGCTGATTAGAACGAGGTGTGTGTGGCAGGGACAGAACAGAAGTGAGAGGTACTCAGCACAACTTAGAACAGATGTGGAACTAAACAGTAAAAGCAAACTTGTGAAAATGTCCAAGGAAGGACTGCTTCAAAGATGAAATAAAAACTGATGAATGCTAAAAATAAAAACCAAAAACATGGAATTCAAAAGACAATACTGAAACACTTAAACAAGAAGAGTAAAACTGCTGAACAATGAGCAGAAAATGCTACAACACTTAGATGATAATCCTCTGTGGATATTTCTCAAATTAGTCAATACATTTTCAGGCGATCCAATGTTGTACCAAAACATGGATTAGCACAGCTTTCAGCTGACATTAGATAAGCCACAGAACAGGACAGCTCTCAAATTTAACTGTATTTTGTCATTTTCAGGATGCGGCATCAAGTGCAAAGAAAGGCCAATGGAACTTGTCTTCGTCATCGACAGCTCAGAGAGTGTCGGCCCTGAGAACTTTGAGATCATCAAAGACTTTGTCACAAGGCTGGTGGACAGGACCACAGTCGGACGCAACGCCACCAGAATTGGACTAGTTCTCTATAGCCTTGAAGTCCGTTTAGAGTTTAACTTGGTGCGCTACATGAGCAAAGAAGATGTCAAGCAGGCAATTAGAAAAATGCCTTATATGGGTGAAGGCACTTACACAGGCACTGCTATAAGAAAAGCAACTCAGGAGGCCTTCTTCAGCGCCCGGCCCGGAGTGAGAAAAGTAGCCATCGTGATCACTGATGGACAGACGGACAAACGAGAGCCTGTCAAGCTTGACATAGCTGTCCGTGAGGCTCATGCTGCAAACATTGAGATGTACGCTCTGGGGATTGTCAATTCCTCTGATCCTACGCAGGCTGAGTTCTTACAAGAACTCAATCTCATTGCCTCCGACCCAGATAGTGAACACATGTACCTTATTGATGACTTCAATACGCTACCAGGTGATAATCACATCTTTTTTTTTGTAAACAGCTCTCTTTCATTTTGGACAGTACTGAAATTAACCCACTTCTGAATTTCCTTTCGCAGCACTGGAGTCTCAACTCGTCAGCCAGTTCTGTGAAGATGAAAATGGCGCTCTAATTTACAATCACATCACAAACGGAGGCTGGAATGGCAACAATGGGCCTAGTTTTAATAGAATCAATGGAGAGAATGCTAATGGTTATAATGTTTATGATAGTAATGGTTATGGTCGTCGAAACAGTGGATATAATTACCAAAAGGAGATCCAAAATCAGAGACGTACCAGCAGCCAAGGACGTGGTGACACTTTCACTCTGCCAATCAGTGCTGATCCTCTCCCTCTTCAGGTCTTTGCTGAAAACTTCTCTGGCATTATTTTACATACACTATACTGTTTTAATTGTCTCTACTGATGGTAGCTACTTTAAACATATAATCAGACACTATCATTTTACTTGACTCCAGGTGGTAGAAGATGATGATGGAGAAGATTTAGACTTGGCCTACGTGCAGGGTGGTAACACTCCGTCTGCATTCAACAAAACAACACTGTCATCACCTGTCAGTGAAGGCTCAGTCTCCGCCGACGCAGCTGTATCATCAGTATCGTTGTCGTCACCTACATCTGTGACGTCTTTGTCAACACTGGACTCAGTTTCATCCTCACAACCGAATAAGTTCCAGCCTGTGGTGGGTCGAGTCCTGCCTAAAGGTGAGTACTGCACTCATGCTCATTTGGCTTTTCTAAATGGAGGACATTTTGATATGTCATCGTCAGAGGAACACATATATCTACTGATGGCTGAAAGGTCTAACTGCTTTATTGTGTGCTGCTGTTGTGCATGTTGGCTTAGTGCCAATTCAATTCAGTGTAATTCACCATAAATGTATTTATATAATGCCAATTCATAAATGTAGCCTTGCTAAGAACACCAAAGTATTACACCAAATCTTTAATTTAATTACTCACTATCATGAACAGGGCGGCAGTCAACACAAATTAACAGGAGGCCAAAATCAATGATAACTCTGACTGATTTGATATTCTAATGTCACACATAAGAATTAAGATTTGGATGTATTACTTCAGAAGTTTATAAAGATTTTACAGCATTTAACATTTTCCCTGTGCACTTCATTGTTAGAAAATAGGCAGCAAACATCAGCAGAGTCATATTTACTGTGTATTTTTGCCTGCTTTGAGTGTAATAATTACTTTATGTATGTTAGTCCTGTGATGTGCACAAATCTTTGGAAAAACTGATACATTATTTCTTCTTCAGAGGTCCCTCCTTTCAATCCCCGCTGTAATCTCACCTTGAGCCAAGGCACCTGCCGAGAGTATGTCATCCGTTGGTACTATGACGCACATGCCAATGCCTGTGCGCAATTTTGGTATGGAGGCTGCGGAGGAAATGACAACCGTTATGAAACTGAAGATGAATGCAAGAAGACTTGTGTTTCTCTCAAAACAGGTAAGGAGTTTCTTCTTCTTTTTAACTAGCAAATGTGCTTTTTCTGAATATAATTCTTTGTTGTCTCTTTCAGCTGGATAAGAGGAGGAGGGATCAGGGATCGGTCTCCCATTTTGTAGTTTAATGATGTGTTGTCACTGTGTTCAGCAAATTTCATGCACTTTTTTAACACCTTTGTCCTTGGACACATAAGCATGTCTTGATCAAATTTAAAGACAGTAGACAGCTTCCTGTTTTAACCCAATAAAATTCAGAAAGTACAAAACTTACTTTTCTATTACCTCAAAAAACTTGTACTGATACTAACACTTAGGACAAATTCTTCATTGAGAATTTGGCTGCTCTGGTTTTAAAGGGACAACCCTGGACGAATATTTGCAGATAGCCTATAAGTCATAGTATTTTTGTTGTTGTTGTTGTTGTTGTTTTTTCAAGATGTCCTTTCAGGTTATCACTGGCAGCTGTAATATAGAACCTTTCTGTTTAAATACTGCTTTTTTTCTGCAAATATCATACTGTGATAAAGATTAAGGTTTTCCTCAAATCACTAAAATGTATTCATATCTGGACAACGTGTGTATTTCTGAATGAATGTTTTTATAATCTTTTTATAATAATAAAAGTAAAAAGGTAGTAGTGTGTTTTGTGTGTGTTCTTTTTTTTAAATGAGTAGTGTCACAGCTAACATTAAAGAAATCCTAATCTGTGTGTTCCCATCCCTCTGCTTGTAGTAACAGGATACAGTCAGTATGTGGCCTTGTTTTAACATAATACTAAAAGATCTGGCAGTTGTTGGCTCCTTGCTTTCCTCTACAGATGTAGGATGTAATACCTCTATCGTAAAAACAAATGTCAGCCTGAACCATGCAAAATTGTTGTCATGCTGAAGAGGCTGACAAAGACACCTTAAGAGGCCACCAAAAAAATTAAGAGACAACGTAGGGTAAGGTCCTGATGGTTCTGAACACGACAAAGACTGCATATTTTGTTTTCTGTAAAACAGTTTGCTTTTATCTTTTACATTCTTGAATTTGAATGTGGCTCATGTGTGACTCACTCCTTGTGCAACATATTTCACATTGTAGGCTATATGTTGCAATGCCATCTGCCGCAAGTTAGCAGAGAACATTTTGAAAGAAACTTAGAAGAATTTGTATTTAGTATTATAGAAAAAAGTCAAAAGTTAATAGTGAGACATTTTACTATTTTGTGAAAATTATGAGATTATCTTGAGTTTGATGGCATTGACATGTTTTACAATTGTTGGGAAAGGTCCATGTTTACCACTGTTTAGCATCCCCTCTTTTCTTAACAGCAGTCTGTAAACATCTGGCAACTGCAGAGACCGGTTGCTGGACCTTTTGAAGAGGAATGTTGTGCCATTGATCATTTGTGCTTATTTTTGCCTCTTATGGAGGTTTTTTTTATGGAGGTTCAGAGCGTCTTGTGCAAATAAATTGTTTTTTGGTCCTCCTTATCCTGTAAAATAAGCAAGACCAAGATTTTAAGGCATGTAGACCATGAGAAGTACATTAGAGTCAGGTGATCAATGAGCCATAGTTGTTTTAATGTGGAAAACATTTCAAACTTACCTGCTTCAATTTCCTACGGGATCAACAAATTATCTATCTAACTATCTATCTATCTGATTGTCAGCTATCACCATACAATTCATTGTGGACACCTAACTTTATTCTCTATAAATATGGTATATCACATGCAAATAAGAACAAAATAAACAGACAAAGCAAACATATGATTAAATGACTGTGATACAAATTGATTAGGTTTGACATGCAAATTTTAATTTTTTTATTTTGTAGTTAAAATATACTTTCAGTGAATGCATCGCACGTAGTGTACAAGTCCATAACTCTTTTTGTCCCCTTGGCTTTGCCGTCTGTTGCCACGGTGATTATGACGCTTGGCAGGCTTTTCAGATTAGCTTGTCCAATGTTTAGCTAGTTCACCAGGTGTAGATTTTTTTGGTAAAACCAGAGGATTTTCTAACGTGTTGTCATGGCGTCCGCATTAGATGCCCTCTGGGAAGACAGAGACGTCAGATTCGACATAACAGCACAGTAAGTTGACACTAAAAGTGTTTGAGAACATTTTTATTGTCCTAGCTAGTTCACCTAGCTCGACAAAGCGAAGTGATTTAACGAACGCTACAACCTATCCTCAAGTAACTACTCATCTGCCAGTGATGACGAATGCGTTTAGCTTTATATTAATTGAGGAAAGCGCGTCTTGCGTTAGCTTTATAATAAATGTCTGAGTTTAGATATCAGAGCGTCTGCAACCATCTAATACAGTTAATGGCTGTATCTAATAATCAATGATAATTCCTCTTGTACACAGGCAGATGAAAACTCGTCCAGGAGAGGCGCTGATAGATTGTCTGGACTCCATTGAAGACACGAAAGGAAACAATGGAGATCGAGGTGCTTTTTTTTTTTTATACATTTCTCTGGACCACCTGTGTGGGGCTGGCCATTTGGCTAAATAATTATAATAGCTGTCTCTTTTTGCAGGACGACTCTTGGTAACAAACCTGAGAATCATCTGGCATTCTCTGGCTCTGCCAAGAGTCAACTTGTGTGAGTAAACCTGCATGTCAAAATGCCTTAATATTTTATTCTTTCTGTGACAGCAGTACTGAGACTTTTCTTTATTCAAATTTTGTTTGGCCATCACGTTTCCATTCTCTCTAAACAGATTTAAGATTATATAAGAGGGGTTACTGAGAAACAGGAGGCTTTTCTAACCAGTCAGATATCTGACCATTGTTTGAGCCATAGGGTTCTGACTTGACTTTGAGTACTCAAGTTTAAAAGTACACACCAAAGAATAACATTGAATTTATAAATTGAATTCATGAAATTATCTAGTCTAAATGAACACGTTTTTTTTCTTTTCAGCCGTGGGTTACAACTCCATTATTAACATCACAACAAGGACAGCTAACTCAGTAAGCAGACCTGTGTTTTACCTATTAGATATATTATTATATACAGTATATTCTACATACAGTATTATCTTGAGATCTATTTGTTTCTTTTCAGTTCTGAAGTATGTTTTCAGAATCTGTAAATTGCTGTAATTGAAATGTAAATGTGATAAATAATGGATAAACAAGCTAACTCTGGAATTGATGGCTGTCTTCAGAAACTGAGAGGCCAAACTGAAGCCCTCTACATCTTAACAAAGTCCAACAACACAAGATTTGAGTTCATTTTTACAAATTTGGTCCCAGGAAGTCCAAGACTTTTTACCTCTGTGATTGCTGTACACAGGTAAAACAGCACTGAGCCGAATCTTTAATTTGGAGTACATTCTAAATCCGAGTAACGTTTTTTTTTTTTTTCAAATGTGTGCTTTGGGTTGGTACAGGGCTTATGAGACCTCTAAGATGTACCGGGACCTGAAACTGCGAGCTGCTCTCATTCAAAATAAGCAGCTTAGACTCCTGCCTCGAGAGCAGGTGTATGACAAAATCAATGGTGTTTGGAATTTATCCAGTGATCAGGTACTGGTGTTGTTTCAGAAGTTTGTTTGTCAAGTAATGCTTCAGTTTAGTTTAGGACACACATTCCATGTGATGTAAACTACCGTTCACCTGACTGTTCTTTGTTTTAGGGGAACCTTGGAACATTCTTTATTACCAATGTTCGAATTGTGTGGCATGCTAATATGAATGAGAGCTTCAACGTCAGCATTCCCTACCTCCAGATTGTAAGTACAGACCAGTAAAGATCATTAACTGCACTTCCCTCAGGCGTTCTGCTCATCTTGAACGTTATACTAAAAGTGTACCGTCCCTGTTTACATAGAAGGCAAACTCAGCATGTTATTCTTTTTAAGTAATTATGAATAATTTTTATTATTAAACAGTAAAATTATACAAGTTTGGGTCGATAGTGATTTTTTTTTTTTCAACAAAATGGCTGCATAAATCCAAGTCTCGCTGTATTGTTTCTGTTGTAAACTCATGAGATCCTGTCTGTAAAGTCCAGGTTTTGGGGTTATTTGATGTAACACTTTTTTTTTCCCCTCCTAAGTGGTCAATCAGAATAAGAGACTCAAAGTTTGGCTTGGCTCTGGTGATAGAGAGTTCGCGACAGGTAACATTCATCAGACACAATCGTATCTTCAGCCAAACCTTCTGTGAGACACGGCATTCACTGTCTTTGTGGTTTTAGAGCGGAGGATACGTTCTTGGGTTTAAGATCGACCCTGTTGAAAAGCTTCAAGATGCGCTCAAAGAAATCAATTCCCTGCATAAAGTGTACTCTGCCAACCCAATATTTGGAGTGGACTATGAAATGGAGGAAAAGGTAGGCACGTATTATTAGATATTAGACTCACTGAACCCCTCACAAGGGGAACACCTTAACCTGACCCAAGCCAGCACTAAAATCTCTCTTTCTAATTTTGAATAAACAGCTGCGAACATTTCCATGAATATGTCAGGTTTTTTCCGCAACTGATCATGTTGTCATAGTGCTGTTTGTCCTAACAATGATTTCAGCCCCAGCCGTTGGAAGAGCTCACGGTGGAACAGCCTCCTGATGATGTGGAAATCGAGCCCGATGAGCAGACTGATGCTTTCACAGTGAGTGAGCCCGCTGGCCATCCTTCCACTACTCACTCCTCTGGGAGTTTAACGGTTTAGTTTTCAGACTCTCGGAATAGCTGTGAGCTAACGTCCTTCAGCATAAAGATCAAACATGAATTTATGTTGCCTAGTGCTCATGTTTGTGTGGCTCATCGGACAACAATAGCCTAATATTACAATCAGAAAACCCTGGTCATTTTCATTATTTCTGTTTAATTACATGTCTGTGTGCGTGTCTGCTTTTCTTACAGGCCTATTTTGCTGATGGTAATAAGGTACATTCACTCATTTAGTTAATATGATCATGAAAGAATTGATGTTTTACAGCAGGTGGTCCATTTAAAGTGTGTGGAAACCTCATTTACATATTATGTCATTCCACAGCATCAGGACCGGGAGCCGGTTTTCTCTGAGGAGATGGGTCTCGCCATTGAAAAGCTAAAGGATGGCTTCACACTTCAAGGGCTGTGGGAAGTGATGGGCTGAGACAACATGAAACATGTGTGCTCTATGTACATGGTGTGTTTGTACAGACAATAGAACATTTATTTATTTAGAGAGCCATTTAAAAGTTGTACAGTTTACGTGTGAAGAGTTTTTCTTTTACATGGTTTATTGTGAAGTTCCTTGTATCGTGGAGAACGTTTTCTTTAGCTCTTTCAAGTTTCTTTTGTGTACTATGAATAAAATGTATTCAGATAGATGTTGGGAGACTTGTTTTTATTCCCATTTCATTAAGGCATCATCAGATTAAGTAGGCTTGTTACCGTATGTGGAAGGAACACAATGATCTCAGGCTAAAGACAAAGATGTACAAGTATTTGAAAAATGTTTAAAGAGGACAAACTGTCAGCTCCTGTGGCAGCAGCTGTTCACTGACCCTGTCTGCTGGTTAGGTGACTCCCCTCTGGATGTCTCACACACTTAATACTGAATCACACACACTGGAAGGGAAGTGCTCATTTCTATCAATGAATTGTGAGTCACTCCACATGTACATGTCCCCAGAATACTCATAACTGTAGGAGATGTCAGCCATACATGTAAACGTGAATAATGGCACTAAAACAAATGGTCCTGCCACAGGAACATTTTTCAAAATCATATTCTGCTTATTTTTCTTATACCTTTGACTTTTAAATTCCTCCTATGAGAGGAGATTACAATGAAATATCAAACGTTCTTTCTGTTTGGCTGCGTAACAATGTTGTTAATAATCACTGGGGTGACGAGGCCCCACAGTTGTTTGTGCTTTATGACAGCTGTGTGAGCTCTCCGATTTGGCCAAGCTGAATTCTTCATGGATGGGGTGGTTGGCTATATTTAGAGGGGCAAGGTTATATTGAAGTGGCCTCAGACCTGGCTGCCTGTAGTTCTCTGTCTTCAGCAGCTAGGACAATCAGTCTCAAACTGCCCTTCTTCCATCTACTTCCTGTCCTGAAAGAATGGATCCCCAAGGCCTGAGGGAAGATCTTCGCCTGTTTCAGAGCACTTTATTGCAGGATGGACTCAAAGAGCTTCTGAATGAGAATAAGTTAATTGACTGTATCCTAAAAGTTGGAGATAGAAGTATCCCCTGCCATCGGCTCATTCTGGCAGCATGTAGTCCACATTTCCGGGAGCTCTTCTTCTCAGAGGATGGCAAGGAGGTTGACGGAAAGGAGGTTGATCTGGAGAATCTTGACCCCAACATTATGGAGGCAGTTGTAAGTTATATGTATTCAGCAGAGATTGACATCAATGATGACAACGTACAGGATATTTTGGCTGCTGCCAATCGCTTCCAGGTCCCTTCTGTGTTCACAGTTTGTGTGAATTATCTCCAGAAGAAGCTGAACAAGAAGAGCTGCCTTGCCATCTACAGACTGGGACTGATGCTAAACTGTGCCAGACTGGCAATGGCGGCTCGAGATTACATTGCAGATCGCTTTGAGACCATTGCCAAGGATGATGATTTCTTGGAGCTTGCTCCACCTGAACTCTTTGCCATCATCGGAGCTGATGCGCTGAATGTGGAAAAGGAAGAGATCGTGTACGAGACTGTCATGAGGTGGATCCGAAAAGACAAGGACAAGCGTGTGAAATCCATGGAAGAGGCCTTTGACTACATTCGTTTCCGTCTGCTCCCAGAGAAGTATTTCAAGGAAAAAGTGGAGAAAGATGACCTCATTAAGGCTGATCCTGAGGTTCTCAAAAAAATCAAAGCCATCAAGGAAGCGTTTGCAGGGAAGCTGCCAGAGAAGAAAAAGGGACAAGATGACAGAGAAGAAGAAGAGCTGCCTGGTTACCTGAACAACAATCGCAGATATGGCATGTTTGCCAAAGACATGGTTCTTATGATTAACGACACTGCTGCTGTGGCCTATGACGGCCAGGAGAATGAATGTTTTCTTGGAGCCATGTCTGACCAAATCCCCCGAAACCATGTCAGTCTGGCAACCAAGAAAAACAATCTATATGTGTTGGGAGGACTGTTTGTAGATGAAGAGGACAAAGAAAACCCACTGCAGTGTTACTTCTATCAGGTAGAGAAACCTTGCTAAATTCATATAACAGGAACAAAATGAAACCCTGTGCTTTGCTGTTGAAACATGTTTAAACATTGTTTTCAGCTGGACAGTCTTGCTGCTGAATGGCTAGCTCTGCCACCCATGCCTTCCCCAAGGTGTCTCTTTGCCATGGGCGAATTTGAAAATCTCATCTTTGCTGTAGCAGGAAAAGATTTACAGACCAACGAGTCTCATGACACAGTCATGTGTTACGACACAGAGTAAGTTCAATACATTAACCATGTCTGTTCGGTGGATTCTTATGAATAGGGCAGTGTTAAACACACTGCTTGATGTGCGTTTTTCAGAAAAATGAAGTGGACTGAAACAAAAAAGTTGCCTGTGAAAATCCACGGCCACTGCGTGGTCTCTGAGAATGGGATGGTTTACTGTATTGGAGGAAAGACAGATGAGAAGTAAGAATATGATACTAAAACATTTTATATTAAGTCAAAATATTACTCTCATATAAACACTTACTGACGATCGTTTTGTCTATTGGTAAAAGTAAAGCGTCCAATAAGATGTTTGCATACAACCACAAGAGGGCAGAGTGGAAGGAAGTGTCTCCCATGAAGACACCTAGATCCATGTTTGGAGCAGTTATCTACAAAGGGAAGATCATTGTTGCTGGGGGAGTCAATGAAGATGGCCTGACAGCTTCATGTGAAGCCTACGACTTTGGAACTAACAAGTAAGTGCTGATATAAACATACGAGTTGTTCTTTAACCAAAATGTCAAAATCATCTCCCAATTATGGCTTTATGTCATGCTACTAAACTGTTCTAAATTTGACTTCCTGGTGATTAAATGAGCCATATAACCAACACTGAAGCTTTTTCATCTATATTTGTTTGGGCAAGGATTATCAGTTCACATGGTTTCATCAGTAAGACTTCATCTAGTCTGAAAAAGATTTTAAAAATCTAATCTTCCAAGAAAAAGCAGGAAAAGCGTTCTCTTTTTTTTGTTCTGAAATCATCCTGTGATCACCCTCACGCCAAGCCGTTGATCTCCACTTAGTTCTGAATTTTAAAGGCCAGCCAAATAAGCACAGAATGACACAGCTATTACACACTTTGTCGCAGGTGGACACCTTTTACAGAGTTTCCCCAGGAGAGGAGTTCAGTCAACCTGGTCAGCTGTGGAGGGCTGCTGTATGCTGTCGGAGGCTTTGCCATGGTGGAGAATGAGAACAAAGAGTGTGCGCCCACTGAAGTCATTGACATTTGGCAGTATGTTTAAGTCTTTGTTCTGCTTGTAAAGTGTGCTACATTTGAAGATTTTGTCACTTGAAAAATACTTGAAAAAAACAAAAACCTTAGTTCTAAACATGTATTTTCTGATAATTTCTTTACTTTCTTTACCAGGTATGAGGATGACTCCAAACAGTGGAGCGGCATGATCAGAGAAATGCGTTATGCAGCTGGAGCCTCCTGTGTCACGATGAGCCTGAATGCAGCTAAAATGCCCAAACTGTAACGTGGGAACTTCACATTACTGCTGCTGGACTGATGTTTGTATGTAAATCGTCTCATTTAGAAGCTAATTATTGTCATCCATTGTATCGTACATGTCCTTTGCCTACCCTGTTAGGTTTAGTCATTTGAATAAAATGTACTATAGTTTTATTTTGTCCTTTTTCCTCATGTCATGTGACTGAAAAGTTGCTGTTGCTTCCCATCTTCTCGAGGGTGGGTGGGTTTCTCTTCACCCTACTCTTTAAAACTTTACAGTAGTAAAATATCATCACCCACATATCTGACGTGTCGATTTGACATTTACACCGGTTTCTTTTAAACACCAGATACTGGAACATTCATAGATAATATTGCTGTTTTCCTACATGAAAGTTTGTGAACAGCCAAATAAATAAAAATCACAAACCTGCAGTTGTGATGATAATCTTAATAATTATCCTCCTCCTCTTTTCTAAGCACTTAAAATGTTCTATAAATGATAAACGTGTGGAAAACATAAAATACAAGCTTTTTATTTTATTTTCAAAATGTTACATGATACAAAAGCATACGATACACACTCTCACTTTAACATGACCGAGGTAGATTCATGCTACCTTTAGACTAAGCATTAAAACTAAAAACAAGGAGCACTTTGTATTGACTTCACGTCTTTAAAACTTTTCATTCTGTTCAGACGCTCTCCGAAAAGCTTTTTGAAAAACCAGGATAAGCTCTCGGTGCTCAATGTAACACTTCTCTCATTGTTCTATAAATAAGGTCGTCAGGAAAAGAGTTAGCCGAGTATTTTCTTCTTCAGATATTCCTTCCAGTTATCGTGTGTCGAGAGCTCCATAGAGTTCCATTCATAGTGAGGGACCTGTAAAATAACAGATGGCACCAAATGCTTTGCTTTCTTTCTCACAATATTGCCGACAGTGCGATTCCAAACGACCCCAAAGAAAATGTCGGTGTCGTGTCGAGAAATGTTCTCTCACCTGAACAACACGATATCCCAGAATTTCAAGGTGCCGCTTCCTCATCAAGGCTTCACCTTTCATATGGTGAGAGTTTTTGCAGAAGAGCTTTGAATCAAGAAAGTCCACAGCAACGCTGATTAAAAAAAAAAAAAAAAAAGGAACAACAAAAACGGTTTTAATTTCTGAGAGGTCTTATTGGTCTGTCAGATTTAGGATTTTTTTCTGTATATATACACACACACCTATTAGCCACAACATTAAAACCACTGTTGAGTGAAGTGAATATCATGTTGTTATCGGCCTTGATGTGGACACTATTTTGATGTCACACTACCCACCTAAAATCCCTAAAGACAAAGCACATCTCTCAAGGCCACAACACCCCTCAGTGCAGTGGCCCTTCAGTGGGACCAACTTGCTTATCCCACTTCTGACAATGACGTGCCATTTACCTATTCTACATGTAGGATTATCATTAGGGAAGGTACT
The DNA here is from genome assembly GCF_027942865.1 of Odontesthes bonariensis. Lineage (NCBI taxonomy): Eukaryota > Metazoa > Chordata > Actinopteri > Atheriniformes > Atherinopsidae > Odontesthes > Odontesthes bonariensis. The sequence continues at coordinate 22,084,919 of NC_134517.1, read as the reverse complement.
GATAGTTTTCCATCCATGTGCTCCTCACTTGTGAGCTGCTATGGATGGATGGATAGATAGATAGCTTTATTAATCCCTTTGGGAGGTTCCCTCAGGGAAATTGAAATCTCCATCTTACTCACACTCAGCACTGTTATAAGAAATGTAAAAAGGACACAACAGTGGAAAACACCCAACGCCAGCACCCGTATAAAGATAATAATGATAATAATAATATTAATGTTATAATATTAGTATATTAGTAATAGTAATTAAAATACTAATAATAGTAATAATGATGCTAATAATAAATAATAATATGTATATAAATTTAAGTATAGAGTAAGTTAAAATTATTAAAGGAAGATTATTGCACACCACAGATATTATTGCACATCTGTTAGACTGGCTGACTGCCACTATTAATAATGTCAATGGACAAAAGTGAAAAAAAAACCTTCATATTTATCATCAAGAACAGAACAGAGAACCCGAGACATCTACCCAGCTACAAAGACTTTAAACCAGCATCTCAATCCAAGTGATTATTTAAAAGTTAAACTAAGTAGGCCTGAAATGACTCTGGCCTCACTTTAAAACAACCTGCTGCTAATTTGTCGGTGCTGGACGTATGGCTGCTTGTGGCAGACGAGTGCTCAGTGTATACTCCTACCGCTGAGCTCCAGGTGGAAACTCTGCCCTGGCGTTTTCCCGTGAACTTGAGTCCCAGACAACCGTTCCTCTGTCCGAGATCTGTAGGGTGCTGGGCTCAGTGTAAGGCAACGGCTGTGAGTGTTTGTCCAGTTTGCATTCAAAGTCTGAAACAACAAAGAAATGGGTCACATAAAATGGTTTGATGTTCCCGTGATCTGAGCTGTGAGGCTTTCTCCTTGTAAGGCTGGATTTGGAGTACTCCATTGCTCAGACCTGAACGTTTGTGCAATGAAGTTAATACGGGGAAAATTGAGGATTGTGGAGGTGGCTGAGGAATACAGATAACTGGGAGTCTACCTGGACAACGGACTAAACTGGAAATGCAACACATAGAATGTCAACAAGAAGGGTCAGTGCAGACGGTGTCGCTTAAGCTTAGGTCAGCACCAGCGCCTACGAGTTTGTGGTGAAGACTGCAGCCTCTGGTGCTACAGCCTCTGGTGCTACAGCCTCTGGTGCTACAGCCTCTGGTGCTACAGCCATCTGTTGCGGCAGCAGCATCAGAGGCTCAACGAAACTTAACCAGATAGAAAAGTCACACTTTTTAACGATGACAACGTGTTTGACATGACAAAGCTGGATGCTTTCTGCTTCGTGTGACTTCTTTGGGAGGAAAACAGAAGACGTGACGGAACAACAGCGTATACTCACAGACGGTGTAAAAATACGGAGTGATGACTGCTACTTGCACATAGTTAATTCCACCAAGAACTTCACCCAGCATTTTGTGGATTTGCTGTTGTACAGGACTGATGCTGCCATTCCCTAAAAACAGAAACAAATAGCACATAGCTCATTTTAGTGTTCACAGCTTAAAATCCTACCTAAAACCAGAATACTAGACACTGGTGCCTCCTCTAACCTTTCCTTTGCTGCTGCTGGCAGTAGCGCTCATGAAACCAAGGCACCTGGAACTCAGGACACTCGAGACACACGGCACGATTGAGCTCCATAAGGCGAAGTCGTGTCCGCATATTGAGAGCTTCGGGCAGAGCTTTAAGGAGTAATGTGAACCGTTACATTTGTCCCAATGAACAGAGATTGCTTACATTTCAAGATGGATCGTTATTTTGCCACAGATGGAAATATCAGGGACGTACTTTCAAGCTGGGAGTCCAGCTTTCCCAAAAAGTCTATGCTGAAGATTCCTCTAATAAGTTCTTCTGGAAAATGATCTGCTACTGCCAAGGAGTATGCCGTGAGGACGAGTAGATGTGGGTCGAAGGAGTCTAAAAGAACGTGTACATAAAAGCGTGAGTAAAAGCTTACAATAGGAGAAATAGAAAGTGCAGTGTGACCTTTACTTACTGATGTGTGGAGTGAAACGCTTTACGCAAGTATCATACAGTTCGTCTGCCTGCACAGGATCATAGTTCAGGACAGAGAAGGGTAGCAGGGTGGCATATGTTGCTGAGTGGTGGATCTTAAAATTGAGACAAGGCAAAATGCAGTTAAATAAGATGCGGTCACTTCAGGTTAAAATGTTGTGATGTCTTTTAAAGCACCTTGTCAATGTGTTCAATGGCCACACTGGCAATTCTGTCCATTAGAGGAGGGCAGAGGTAATTTGTCCTGGTAAGGAAGAAGGCCAAGTCCGGGACATTGGTCCAGTCAATTTGATCTGTCATCCTCCTCAGCGTGAGCATGGACTCTTCCAGCAGCATCTCCTCAAACCACTCCCCCGAGATATACTTGAGCTCCTCCAGCACCAAGTCCAACTGGTCAGCTGTTTGTAAGCGGTCGTGGCCGCAGCGGCTCAGCGTCTGCAGCAGGCGGACGTACTTGCTGTGGGTGGTGTGGCGGTAGGACGAATCATTTCGGATCCACTTGGCGACGGCAAAAGAAATGGTGTTGAGCTCGCTGAGGTTGCACTGCGCAACCACCGCGTCTATCCGAGAAAGCACACTGTCGTCGAGCCGCGGGTTGGGCAGCATGGAGAGTACCCGAGTCAGCATGGTCACTTCATAGGGGTAAAAGCTGTGCTGTAAAAACCTGCAAGATAAAAACTGCTCAGTCTACGGTTCATTCAGTCAAATTGGAACGAAGCATTTGGTCCCTTGACAAACACTTACTTAATCAAAATGTTCCTTAGTGTAGCGAAGAGCTCTGGGTTCTGATACTGCAACAGAAAAAGGGCTTGGGTGATTCTGGCCACCTCCACTGACTTGTAGACATGAAGGTTCTTTTGGATTACTGATGCAATTCTGGAAGATAAAGAGACAATATCTAATTGACATTTTAACGAATCAGTGGCGATGTGTATTTCAAAAAGTAAAAATAAAATAAATTAAATAAAAAAAGATTGGCTTTCAATTAGTCAACACTGAGTGAGCTTGGAAAGATTGAATAAATCAATGTAAAAAAACAATTACGATTTTCACTTAAAATAGCAAAATATGCTAAAAATTTTATTGTTTTATGATATATATATATACTAGCTTTATTTTTGATGCCAAGATGTTTGGAAAATGACGGGACACGTTGACTGTGTCGCTGCATCGAACAGATCAGTGTGTGGATGCAAAACAATTTTCTCCAGCTAAACTCAGACAAAACTGAAATCATTGTCTGTGGCCAACAGAAACAAAGAGAAAGTGTTATCAGTCACCTTGAGACTCTCTCTCTAAAACCTAACTATCAAGTTAGAAATCTCGGGGTAATATTGGACTCAGACCTGAACTTTAACAGCCACATTAAATCTGTAACATCAGCAGCTTTTTACCATCTAAAAAACATTGCCAGAATCAAAGGAATAGTGTCTAAACCAGACTTAGAGAGACTGATCCATGCGTTCCAGCAGGTTAGACTACTGTAACGGCCTGCTCACTGGGCTCTAAACGGGCTATTAGACAGCTGCAGTACATCCAGAACGCTGCTGCTCGAGTCCTGAGTAGAACCAGGAAATACCACCATATTAGTCCAGTGCTCAGGTCTCTGCACTGGCTTCCTGTCGCTCAGAGAATAGACTTTAAAACAGCTCTGCTTGTGTACAAGTCTCTTCATGGTCAAGCGCCAAAGTACATCTCTGACATGTTAGAGCCATATGAACCAACTCGGGCTCTGAGAACCTCAGGGAGGGGTCTCCTGCTGGTGCCCAGAGTCAGGACTAAACAACGTGAGGCTGCGTTTCAGTTTTATGCTCCTAAAATCTGGAACAGTCTTCCAGAAGATGTGAGACAGGCCTCAACTCTGACAATGTTTAAATCCAGGCTGAAAACAGTTCTGTTTAGCTGTGCATATGACACCTGAAAGTATTTTATCTGCACTCTTCACTTTTTAATTACTTAATGATTATTTTAATGGGTTTTAAATTTCTTTCTTTTTTAATTTCTTTCTTTTATTTTTTTTATTCCTTTTTAATGGTTTTATTGCCTTCTTGTGATTTTATGTAGCTGTAAAGCACTTTGAATTGCCCTGTGTATGAATTGTGCTCTATAAATAAAATTGCCTTGCCTTGCTTTGCCTTGACTGTAATCTGAGATTACAGTCTGAAAGCGAAACTTTCATTAAAAATGAGCTTCCATTTTTCCAAACAGAGGCAAAATTTCTCAGTTTCAACATTTGGTATGTTGTCTTTCCTTTTTTTTTCAATGAAATACAGGGTTGAAATGATTTGCTAATCACTGTATAATATTTTCTTCCTTCGTTCTACACATCAAAGCTTTCATGGAAACACGGATGTATGATTGTAAAGTGGCCTTTTTTTCAATAAGTGTACATTTTCTGATATTTAGGGCCATGATACTTAAGTTATGTTGGTGCTTTAAAGCGAAGACATGAACTCACTTGTTCAACAAGCTAAGGTTTCTACTCTGAATCTCCTCCAATGCTTCAGCTACAGCCAGAGCCTGGTGTGCGTTGAACTCTTCCGCCAACAGAAGGGCCGTGTTCTCCAGCCTGTGAGGAATGAAACCACACAGTAGACCAGTGGGACTAAAACACTGCTGCAAATATGAGACGCCCACTCATGCGTCACTTGGTTTATCATGACACCAACCTTTCTTTGATCTCCGAACTGGCAATGGGAGCCAGAGCAACAAACAGTTTAGAGAAGGAGAAAGGATCAGTGCTTGTGTCCATCAGTTCAATCAGCTTTTGTTTAGCAGCCAGCCTGAAGTCACAGTTGTTGAACTGAAGGGACTGATACAGACCCAAGATGATGCTGATATTTTCGGCATCCAGCCTGGGAATGTTGCGCAAGAAGATCTCATTGCACTTCTCCATAAGCGGCCGGTGAATGTACTTGATGTTGCGCAGAAACTGCACCATTCTTCGCGGTGTGTTGTAATTTGAGGGATCTATTGTGTGGAGGAGATGATCTGCTCTGCAGATGAGAGCATCCCGAAGCCGGGGGGACACGAGGGACGAGACGCTAATCATCAACGTAGTTAGGACCCTGGAAAAACAATGTCGGTCACAGTAAATACAAAATGTGATGCATTTACTGTATATTCAAAAGGTCTTTTAACATATTTGTCTCATCACTGACCTGGCATCATTGATAGATGACAACCTCTGATCCAAAATGTTGGTGATGTGACCCATCACAGGACTGTGCTGAAGGTGCTGATCATTCAAACAGACAGCAAACTTGGACAGAGATGACATTGGAAGTCTGGAAAAAATGTATGTAAAATGTTTTTAGTGTATGTATAACACATGCTGGTTTTATACTTCTGTAATCAAATTAAAATACTACTATTTTTTGTATTTAAAACCATGTAAATGGAACATTAAAATTCCAATTATCAGCTTACTGACCAAAATGAAAATGTTATGCCAACTTACCGGTCTATTCTCAGCCAAGCTTCTGAAACCATCTGCTGCACCAGAGAGTCATGATGCTCAACATTTAGCCTACCGAGAGGAAAGCAACAAAAGATGTTGGTATAAAGTTTGTAGAATTCAAAGAAAAATAGTCACCAAACAGATTGTGTGGATTAATATACCTCAGGAACGCATAAAGCATGTCGACCAACATGAAATCATCCATAAGACCAATTTTGTTCTCTGCCAAAACCCGGAGAGTCAAGAACTGTGGGTGACTCCTGACGAGGTCGACAGTCCTGAGCAGTTCAGGTCTCTCCTTCTGAAACTGCCACAGCATCCCCACAGCATGGCTCACATGGTCGACTGTCAGCTTGGTTTTGTTCTTCCCCACCACATCAAACACTTGGTCTTCAGCAGAACAAAGCTGCAGCCGCTCCAGGAGCTGGTCTCTATTCACTGCACTACCGTGAATGAGCCTTCGGAGGCAGGGGTTCACACATCGGAGCCGAAACATCATCGCAAACCTGGGCTCAGGTTAGGTGTGCACATAGGTCTCCATTATACCGGCGTCCACTGTCCAGCTCAGCGGACTGTCAGGCTCAGCCAGCCGAGATTCACGACCACAAAGCTGTACCGCAGGTTGAAGATGTGTGCTGCTTCTTTAAGTACCTGAATCAACTGAAAAGCAATGCAAAGTACAAACGTTTGAAAACCAATTTCAGCCTGCACGTCAAAGTCTAACATTATTACAAGCGCTTACATGGCAGTGACAACTAAGTGTGACATGCTGACCTCAAGAAAAAAAAAAACTGTCCCATTGGTACATTTAACATGACTTTCTTTTACTACTTAAGCAAGATGCCAGCCTCCACCAGCCTCGGTTTATTAAAGCGGTGCACACGTGGATACAGAGGTTATCAACTTAAATGGCTGTTATCCTCGGATAATAGGATATCTCCGCTAGAATTTCTCATATTAAGTAAATGAATGCATTATTTATGTGTGACAAATGCAATACAGTAGTTAGAATGGCTCAAAGTCAAAATTACCTAGCATGTGTGCTGCGAAGTTTTACTTCCGTAGCAAGTGATGTAATTTTTAATACTTTAAACCCTGGGTAATGCCTATCAGGCATAAATTCAAGATTCAAGATGTTTTTATTTGTCACATACACAATCATACACAGTACAATGTGCAGTGCAATTCTTCCTTATCCTGCTACCAATAAAAAGAGAATTAAAATTACATATGAATATGATGATATAAGAGCCCTATCACAGTAGTACACACAATTTAAAAATGTCTCTGGGGTGGTTGTTTGGAATTATTTCCCAGTACAATTACTTCAAGCGATATGTTCCGGTGTTTTCCTATTGCAATACCTTAAATACAAAGGGAACCTTTGGTACCTTTCAGACACTTTGAGGGTACTATGTGACAGATACTTGAAAATTGCGGATAGTAAATTACTGAGGCCACAAACAGGACCACTGTTTACTCTGAGCTGAAAAAATAGCCATAAATGTTGGTTTAGTTGCTTGGTTTATAAAATCTAGGATAAACATTGCGCTGAATGTCAAACAGATGGAAAAAATGTTGAACACCTTAGGGGAACCTCTTCCTGACAGGTAACACTTAGGGCACACATCCCCTATCTAAACTGGTGCACGCCTCTCCACATACATTGACGTCCCCGTCGCGCCATCTTTAGAAAACAGTGAGCCCAACACTGAATGAAACTTAATTGTTGCCTTTTGTAAAAGCTACTCGCTGTATGGACTGAAATCCTTTGATTTCCAGGTGATTTGATTTAATATCATCGACGTCTTGGTGATATCTGCGTAGTTAATGTGTCGAAACTGTGCGGTTCACATTTTGTAGTTAAACCCCCTCTGCATGTCTGGTTGATGCTAAGGTTCAGCGTATTTGCTAATGCTAACGCCAGGCCCACATAATGTGGGTGACCGTGTGTCTGATTAATGGTGCTACGTTAAACCCCAAATGAAGAAGTCTGAAAACACGAACCGCTGTGGCTCTTGGGCACTAAAATATGTCGTTGCAATCGTCTCGGGTGGTTGTTTTTAAGCATGTTGCTTGGTGGCTAAAGCTAACTGACGAATCGCTATCAACTGAAAATGGTAACCCATCTGCCGCCACAGCGGCGCGTTAACGCTGAACGCGTTTTATTGACTATTTAAAAAAAAAAAAAAATTATATTTGATACAGTGTAAGTGACCCACGTGGGTTGTTTTGTCTGTAGTGGCTCTTTGCGTAGTTTCAATATGCCCGTTAGCTATTTTCACAGAGTTACTTAGATGATAATATCGGCTGCTGCCGTATGATGCATCAACGGTCGTGGGTTGGTCAGTTTTCGATTATCTTCCTGTCTTATTTGTGTCTTCCCTGCAGGAGTTTTTATGTGATCATGGGGATCAAGGTTCGCCCTCGCTGCTTCCTTGACATCGGAATCAGTAATGTTCTTGGTAAGTTGAGGACCTCAACTTTCTGCCTGCTTTGTGATTAATTAACCGAACTGCTTGTTTATTAGGTAAACATCTGTAATATGACAGCTTCTCGATACACCCCTATGCCGCAAGGCTTATAATGATCACCTTATGAAGAATCCCGTCACAGAGAGCTGCTGGTTTGACATATGGTCACTTAGAGGTTGTGTTTGTGGTGCTGTTCCTCTGTTTTATTGTCAGACTCTGTCTGAAATAAGGCAGAGCGGCAGCTGTGCCCACTCTTACCTGAGTGTAAACACAAATGAATTATTCTGACATCGGTGTCTCCACAGTTGGCAGAGTTGTGGTGGAGTTGTTTGCAGACATCTGTCCCAAAACTTGTGAAAACTTCCGATGCCTCTGCACAGGTGAATTAATTTTTGATATCAGACTCTTCCAAAAATAAAGAAATGTTACTGTTCGCAACGCGGAGTAATATAACTGAGCACTGCTGTTTTATGTAGGTGAGAAAGGCATCGGTAAAGGAACTCAGAAACCTCTGCACTACAAAGGATGCCTCTTCCATCGAATTGTGAAAGACTTCATGATTCAAGGTGGAGACTTCAGTGAAGGTGAGTTATTAATTGTGAATGATTCACATGGAGTTGAAAATCTAGGCTCTGTGTCCAAATATGAGAATATTCCAGGATTTATTTTGTCAACGTCGAGTTTTGTGACATACAGCAGTTGGTTTCAACTTAAGAACGTCGAATCATCGATTAAAAGCAACACTCTCCGGTGGATTGCAGCTTTGAACATATTTTTATTTTCCAGAAGGGCTGATTGTGAGCACGCACAAACATCTGGCTCAGGCGAATTGAACAATGGGCAGTTTTCCCTGCCAGTTCAGTCCAATTCAGCGAGTGTATGCGTAGAGTAGGTGAATCTGCTTTTCCTTATGTGCATTTTGGAGTTGAACAACGGTAAAAGTGAACGGAAATGACAAAGGGGAAAATCTTCCTTAATATCGCCAAAGTTTAATACGTTCGCCAAATACCTATTTCCTATGAAGTGTCGTCTCAATAGTTTTAATTTACTTCACATCTGGATGGAAGCCCAGCGTTTGTTTTCATTTATGGTTATGGCGTATTTATGTCGTAGCCTTTCCTTATGTTTTATGTGTTCCTTGACGACGTAGGAAATGGAAGAGGAGGCGAATCCATCTATGGAGGCTTTTTTGAAGGTAAAGAGGCCACTGTCAGAGCTGTCAGTTGTTATCCAAACCGGCGTTGGCTTCAAGATGGCAGTACAATCTTCTCCTTTTCCCTCAGATGAAAGCTTTGCGGTTAAACACAACAAGGAGTACCTGCTGTCTATGGCCAACAGGGGCAAAGATACAAACGGATCGCAGTTTTTCATGTAAGCACTGTTCTTAATTGGTACATATTTTCTGATTTCACATGTGATTAGTCGACACCGGACGCTGAATTTATGTCTTGTTTTTTCGATGGCCTGCTGTGACACTTCAGAACAACAAAACCTGCCCCACATCTGGATGGGTAAGTGCAGTATTTGAAATTCAAATTGATTGCACTGTTCACAATGCACACAATATATAGCTACTTATTAATGCTACTGGGTTTTTTTTTTTTTTTTTTCAGTGTCCATGTGGTTTTTGGCCATGTGATCTCCGGCCAAGAGGTTGTTCAAACCATGGAGAGCCAGAAATCGGATCCTAACAGCAAGCCATATGCTGAGGTGAAAGTTATGAATTGTGGAGAGCTCGTCCCTAAATCTAAAGGTTTGTTTGTTTGTTTGAACCAGTTTAATTTTTTTTAATTAGTTTTTTTGGTCACTTCTGCCAAGCGTTTCTGACACCGTTTCCATTTCTTTAGCAAAGAAAGCTGAAAAAAAGAAAGAAAAAGGCTCCTCCAGGTCCAGCAGCAGCTCCAGTGACTCTGAGAGCTCCTCGGAGTCGTCCTCTGCTTCTGAAGAGTCCGAAAAAGATTCCAAGAAGCGGAAGAAGAAGGCGAAGAAACTCAAAACGAAACAGAAGAAGAAGGAGAAGAAAAGGTACACGCCTTTAGTCAGTTGTCATCGTCTACTGTGTAAACAACGGCCAGTGTCTCAAATCGGAGCTTTTTCACAGGCCTGAAGCTGAAAGCGTGGAAGAGAAAGAACAAGAAGAGTTGGTGACATCCACTGTACGTCCTGAGGAAATACCACCAATCCCTGAGAATCGATTCCTCATGAGGAGAAGTCCTCAGACGGTCCTGAGGTCAAACGAGGAGGTCGAGATGGATCAGAGAAGGAAGGACAGCAGGCCAAGAGAGAAGTTAGTGTTTGACAGACAGTCGTAAGTACAAACATCCCGACCTAAAGCTGACCTTATTTTAATTTCTCGTTTTTATTTTTTGCAGTACTGGCATATCGTATAATTCCCAGTCACCATATCACAGGCGAATGGAGGTGACGACTCGCTCAGGCCGGAAGATAAAAGGCAGAGGACCGAGGGTAGGTGCACTGCAGCTGTGTTGACTTTTGTCCACTTTTCCACATTCAAATAATCTTTGTCCCTTTTGAGGTTTCTGTTATCACCAGAGTTTGCTCTAGTTTATTTATTCTCAGAATTATAGGACTGTGAAACATCATTACTCCTCTCCACACAGAGATACAGGACTCCATCCCGCTCTCGTTCGAGGTCTCGGGATCGCTTTCGGCGCAGCGAAACTCCGCCACACTGGCGTCAGGAAATGCAGCGCCAGAGGATGAGGGCGGTTACAGGAGAGCGCTGGATTAAGGGTGACAAGTAAGATCCTCTCACTTGAATTTTACCAGGGGTGCATCAAGCTGTGAGTGTAAATGATTGTGAGTCACTGTGAGCAGATGCAGGACATTCTGCTACAGCGTGACCTTATACAGTAAACCGTGTGCATAGAGTGCAACATTAACATCCCTTCAGTGCATTTACAGTGGCTGTTAACCTGAGAAGTTTGCAGATAATAATTTAAATGCAAAGACTTTATGCAAAATATTTCATGAATATTTAAAAAATGCCCGGTTTTGAGAATATATAAGAACACAATTAATTTTAAATCAATTTTTTAACTTTTTTTCCAACAGAGGTGACATGAACCAGGATGAAGAGCCTAAAGCTCCAAGGAGGGAGAGACGGATCTCCAACACTAAGCATGAAAACACAGCCGAGGGTAAAAAAGACAAAAAACCTCGGTCTCATAGATCTAAAAGCAAAGAAGACGCTGAAGAGAAGGATGAGAAGCATAGCAAATACAAGGCAAAGAAAAAAGATAAATCTCATAGTCGCAGTAAAAGCAGAGAAAAGAATAGAAGATCAAAAAGCAGAGATAAGGGTAACAAGCAGAAAAGTGATGATAGAAGAGGCCGCTCCAAGAGTAAAGAAAGAAATGTTGATAAGAAGGAAAAGGAGTCGGACCAGGATCACAGTAAAGATAGAAATAAGGCTCAGGAAGCCGATAAAAAGCAGAAAGAAGCTCAAAAAGGGAGCAATGGTGAGAAAATTAGGACCAAGTCGCTGAGCAAGGAGCGAGCATCTGCGAAAGATGAGCACAGATCTAGCAGCAGAAACCGAGACAGAGGTGGACGTGCCGTGTCCAAAGATAAAGACGAAAAGAGAGAGAAGGACAAAGAAAGGGGCAGGGAGCGCAGCAGGAGCAAAGAAAGACGACACGATAGTGAAAGGGAGAATAGGCGACGAGGAACATCCAGGGATAAAGATCGTCGGTCGAGAAGTCCAGACAGAAACAGAACTAGAGACTCGCACAGAGGCAGACGCTCCAGAAGCAGACGCTCCAGAAGCAGGAGTCGTAGGAGAGACCACAGCAAAGACCGATCGTCTCATAGAAAAGACCGAGAATCTGGCAGCCAAAGGAGGCGACGCAGCAGCCGCAGCAGCAGCAGCAGCAGCTCTGAGAGTGATAGAGCAGATAAGAGGAAGAGCCAAAAGAGCCCTGATTCGAAAAGAAGAGCCGATAGTGCTTCCAAATCCAAAGACCGAAGAAGCCCAGTCAGACCAGATAGTACAAAAGTCAAAGATAAAAACAATAGCAAGAGGAAGGAGTCGGAGTCTAGCTCCAGCTCCGACAGCGATTGATATTTTCCTTTCTTCTTTTTTTTTTTTTATATATATATACCCACAATTCATGCAGTATGCAACACCAGCTTTCCATCTACAGTGGGTCACAGCTCGCAGTTCTTCCACATGTAACGCGTGTGCAAGTCTGTCAAACCGCCGACACACAGATGTGAAACAGCCGCAGATTGACATTAAGGTTAAAACAAAAAAAGGACAGTGGTGACTGAACATTTAACACGGCTACAAAAAACCTGCAAGCACCGACTCCGCTGTATCGTGCAAGCAGTAGCTGAACTTCAAAATCCCCCTTTTTCCCTTCTTTTTTTTAAACGGCGTGCATAAGACAGTTGATGGCTGGCTGAAGTTGTAAGGCGCGCTCGGAGATGAGGCTCAAATAAACCGTTTCCCCAAAACTGTACAAGTACCAGGTGATCTTTTAATTTTATGACAAGAGGAAGTCATATTGAAGGCAGTTATTTTATTTTATTTTATTATTTGGTTTATTATATTTGAGCTACCCAGAAGGCCTGATATCGTTTTTGTTTTTTTAAGTTTACTGGTACTCTTACCCATGTCAAGTTACTTTATACCGAGTCTGAGAGAATATTCGTACTGTGATCCATGCTTTTTCCTGTCAATGTTTGATGAAATAGGCACACCCACTACTTTTATTCACAACAAGTCTTGTACTGTATTCCTGTTCTTTAACCTGTTAAAGACCAAATAAAAGCGGTTTCTATGAGCTCTGTTTCGTGCAAGTTGGCCACAAGTGATCTGCTGGAGTGTTTATTGATTGAAATTTAAAAAAATAAAAAAAGCTCAGTTTTGATTTGTAATGGTTTTTAATACTCTGTAAATTCTGACTCCAAAACATTATTTGCAATGGGAAAAATACAAAAATAAACAGTGATATCATTACAGGAAAATGGAAGCCGTCTCCGAATTATTGTTTTCTCCATTTGGGTTGTCATCCTTTATTGCGTGATTACATACAGCTGAAACTATCTCTTGTGTCCTGTGAATGTTTTAAGGGTTTTCAAAGTGTCCGAGTCGGTCCTAAAACAGCCACGTTCCCATGTGAGTAAGAGCGGGTTCTGCTCGATGTTCTTGGTTTTTACTGGCCTTGACGCGTCCCTCCCTTATACCCAATAGCAAAGTTCTACCTACATTACAGAATAAACTGCAGTTTATCTCAACTCTTTGTTCATTTTCCCCCTTTGCGTGGTCCTGACTATTTCCTTTGATCCAAAGCAGTTTTTAGTGTTCCCCAATCATACCTATTTCATATCTTACATTAGTCGTATCCTCCATGTTGTACCTGAGATTACACAAATTGTGTAATCTTACAAATGATGGGCATCCGTGGCCAGGTGCAATTACTTTAGCAAATTTCTCATGCAGTCTATAGACTAATACAGGCGGCCCCCCGAGGTCTCATACTATAATAATGTCAGAAATAATGTCCTTTATGCGGCTGCATCAAACCAAACGAGTGAACTGGATCACTCAATTCATTTCAGTTTTATTTATTTAGCACCAAATTACAACAAATGTCATCTCAAAGCACTTCAGTAACATAGTCCAATTCAAGCCAATTGGTACTCATTGTGTGTTAAAGAATAGAGCTGTGGCGAAATGAGAAATACTCGTTTCAGGGAGACTAAAACTTTTAAAGATAACAGTTTGTCTGACAGACTGCAGAGACCTCATCAAGCTTTAGATAAACTGCAGAATATTTCTTTCTTTTTTTTTTTTCACTGTGAAAGGAAGACTGAAGAACCCCTGCCAATCACCATGTGAATCCAAGCCTCCTCTTTCCATTCTGAATGTCTACAGCTTCGTGAAGCTTTTTAATGCTCTCTGTGACACCAGAGACATATTTGGGCATCTGAGCGCCGGTACGGTCCTGAACTTGGTAGCTAGGCCTGACTCCACCAAAAACAGGACCGTGCCCACCTCCGATCCCTTCTCTCGCAGCTTTGTAAAGGGGAAACACATTTCTCTTAGCTACTGCTGCCGCGCCGATGACGTGCTGCGAATACTCTTGAAACTTGTGTTCCTCCTCAGCGCTGAGTTCCGCGTTCTTCGCCTCAAACTCACGTTCATACTCTCTCAGCCGCTGAAGCCTGGCACTTTTCTCAGCCTGTATTTGAGAGATGAAAGAGAAACATCACACAGGTCTTCTTCTAAAACGGCACCTGCCATAATTGTTCGGCTCTGAAACGACAAAGTGGATTTTCTCCTCGGATAACTACCAGTTGTGCAGCATTATAGTCTCGCAGTTTTCTCTCATCTTCTCTGATTTTCCTAGCCTTCAGTTGTTGTTTCTCAGAAAATATTCTGTCGGCCTCCCTCTTTGCCCGCAGTGAGTCTCGGGTGTCCTGCTCAGTGATTTTGTCCCTCTGCTCCTTTTCTCGTTTCTGGTAAAGACAGTTCGTGCCGCAGTTGTGATTCCCATTAGTTTAATGCAGCTACACTCGTGAAGATAATAGCCGAAACATAACCCCCATTTATAAATATAATGCACGTGTACGCTGTTACCATGAAGTCTCTGTGTGCCGCGATCGACTTCAACATCGCAGCCTTTTTCTCCTCCTCCTCCAGCTGCAGCATCGCCTGTTTGGCATCCCGCTCAGCGACAGCTTTGGCAATCCCCTGCTCCTCACTCGCAGCTTGCTCCTGCTGTGTGGCCGTCAGTTTGCTGAAGATCCCTTCTCTGCGGAGCTGAGCCTCTCTTGATGATAAACAAAACAAAATAAACAAAACCCTGATGATTGTCATATGCAAACCAAAATCTGCATCCTCACACTCATTCCACAGGGTCTTACTTAAACAACTCCTTTTCTCTTGCTTTCCGTAACTGCATTATTTTCTGTTTGGCAGAGAGAAAAAGTTTCCTTCGCTCCTCTTCGGCCTCCCGTTTCTGTGCATCAGTCGCTCTTATGAGGTCCCTGCTGGTGAGATGCTCCTGTAAACACACAACATGCACTTGTGAATGGAATGGTGGGTAAAATGAGGATGCACTTCCTTTATAATCTGCTGATGTGGCCCAACCAGGTGAGCTTGCATGAGGTCTCTCTTCTGGCTTGCTTGGTGTTCTGACTCCATTCTTTGCTCCCACTGATAGAGCTCTTGAAGACACTGGATTTCCTCTCCTTCCTTCTTGTTCTGCAGCTTCTGTTGCTCTTTTGCCAACTCGTGTTCATTCATCCTGGAGTATAAGAAAAATAAAATATCATCTCAAAGCATTTTTTTCTTCTCTACATCCTTGTTCTCTAGCTCTTGGTTGGAATTAATCAGTCAGGAGAAATGGGCCCACAGTTCATTCACATGCAGTTCTTCCATAAAAAATGACAAAATCCACAAGACAAACAGAAAATGACAAAACTTCAGAGGCTGACTGTTAACTCTTACTGCTTTTTCAGGTCCTCTGCAATGGCCTGTCTCTGCAGTTTCTTTTGTAATGTCGTCTCCTGCTCCTTTCTCAAAGCTTCACCCTCTCTGGTCTTCACCATTTCCAAGAACTCTTTATCCGCATCTTTGGTGGCACTTTTTATTCTTTGCTTCAGTTCCGTCTGAGCTTCCCTCTCCTTCAGCACCTCTGTAAGCAGCAGTGCACGCTGGGGAAGTTGCAAAAAACCCATTTGTTATCCCGAAAATCTATTGCGGTGTGCATCTGTGGTGCATAAATGCTCGAAGAATACCAACATGCAATCCTTTGACCCGGTCGGTTTGAAAATACAGCTGACTCTTGGCTTTTTCTATGGCCTCTTTTCGCTTTTGTTCCCTGTATTTGGCTTCTTCTGCGTCCATCAATTTTCGCTTCTCTTCCTCAATCTGATCTCGAATCTTCTTTGCCTCTAGCTTCTTTTGCCTCTGACCCTGTGATCGATGCACACATACAGTGTTTTAATGTTATGCTTTTGAGTGTGTGCAACTGTTTGCAACCGAACAGAAATGCCATACTGAGTGATCTCTGAGAACAGATCTGTACTGGAACTTACAGCGATGGTATTGGGCCACAGTTTCACAACTTCTTGCGACTGCAGGTGCAGAGCCTTTCTCTGCATTGTTGTTTCTCTCATACGCTCCGTTTCTCTATTCACCCCTTTCAGTTCATCTTGAATCCTGAGCCAGTCAGCCTTACTTAAAACAGTGACTCGTCTCAGATCTGGGGGCTGGAATATTTCAACGGCCTCACCTACAGATGCTTTTTTAGAAATACAAAAAAAAAAAAAAAAAGAGTAAAAGAAATTTGTAAGAACACTTACAAATGGATTACTAAATCCAGAAAATATGATATAGGAACTTTCAATGTACACTACAATTTGTGTCACTTTGAGGCCCGTGGAGACAAAGGTGCACATGAAATACTGTTCTGCAATATATCATTCATTGCATTTATTGCCGATAATACAATGACTCAGTATTTAGCAAAGGTTCTTCTTTTTGGCAACATTTAAATTAAATTGACCGGGGCTACATGATTCCTGTTATAATGTATGTTGCGGTCCTGCACAAAACTTTAACTAAATACAAAAAAAGTCCTATTTTGTTGAAACTAAAAGTAAAAATAGCTGCATATTGATTTAATGTCTTTCCACCACAACCATGTCATGGTTTGTGGAAAAAGGCTTTAAAAGTGCATTTACCGGAAATATAAACTGAGAAGTGGACGCAGAAAACTAGGATTGTTTTCTTTGCAAAGAATCAGAAAATCTTAAAACCTTTTATTACTTTATATGACAAAAAAAAAAACAACGGAATATACATCTAATATTAATGAAAAGTAGCCAAAACTGGTAGAAAATATCATAAAGACGTTGTTTTATCTAAAAATATGATAACTGTGACATTCATTCATTCTGTGTCATTAAAAAGTAACATTTAGATTTTTTTATTTAAGATATCTGTGTTTGTGTTCTTCTTATTTTCTGTTGCTCTCACCTTTTTTGCTGTATCCTGACCGACGGCCGTGCTCACCCACCGATGCCATGTGAAATTGATATATAAGATTTAAAAAAATGACTACGAAAATTATGAATTTTCTAATTAAAAAGGTGAGTCTGACGCTTTTCAGTGCGGTAAGCTAGCTGTATTCTAGACTGGATCCGCTCTAATGTCTGACCCAGCCTATTCTGATACTGAAAACCAATCACCGAACTTACCATGGCCCAAATAGCCAATCACAACAGCGCACCCCTTCCACTGTACACCTCCCGCTGATCCAATATAGACAATATAGCATCAGGCCTGTGGGTCTTCATTTGTTGGGCTGTCTCCAGGCAACGACGACCTCAATCAGAAACCATTCCTTTGTCCACCATAAGGGGGCATTGTTTTTTACCTATAAAACATACCACCAAGTATTGGTTCACCAAAATGTACAAATAATGCAATAAATTCTCCAAAAAAAGGTTTTTCATTTGTCTACATAGTCATTTATCTAAAAACACTGTTTGAATTTTTTTATTTCTAATATGTCTTTCATCTAGGAAAGCACTATGTTTAATTATTAGCATACCTAAAAAACATCCTTTAAATTGTTTAAATACATTTTGATTTGATGTATTTTATCCCCCAAAATGGAAAGCACAACGTTCCATATAAAGAAAGCTGGCTTGACTAACTCTTGTCTGTGCTCTGGAACAAATTAAAACTTTTTTAAAGGCTCATAGCTCATTCAAGTCTCTCTTCTGTGGCTCTTGTCCCTGGTAATTGACTGAGGAAAGCAGTTCATCACAGCTGGCTGACGGTGACACACGGGAACATGAACACACATGAACATTTTTCAGCAGTGTGACCAAGGCAGACGTGTAAAATTACTGGGCCAGCATTGACATAAGAGGGATGTCACGCGCTGCCTAATGAGTCAGGTGATGAACAGGGTCTGTTCAATTAAGGCTTGCTTGACCTGACTTAGGGTTAGTTACTTAGTGTGAAATGAGGGTAAACATGAACAAGGTTGATGTTCCTTGCAAAATGTGACTCAACGGTGTGAGCTTATAGGTGACCATGCCTATTCAGATAAATGTGTGGCGTGTGAGCCAGAATAAACAACCAAGGCACTGTCTGATCAGGGTCAGTTCTGTTGTAATTGGTCAAGTTATGGCTTCACCGTGGTTTGCTTGTGTCCCAGAAAACAAGTCCAATCTTCTGGGCCGCAGCACTTTGGCCATCTGAGATCACTTTCATACTAAACCTCAAACATGATATTCTTCTCTTTCTTTCACATTTCTATTCGACTTAAGCCTTAAATTACTTTTTTTCAGCCACTTTAGAAGGATTTTCGTTTCACTATGTTCTACTTTTTTTTCTACTTTTGGCTTTTACGCAGTAAAAAAAAATAGGTGACTTTGTAATAAGTAGCACTGCTAAACTACTTTGAAACTTAAAACCACAGCAAACTGCAGCTTGAAAACGCCACTTTGTAGGACTTCGGATTCCAATGAGCGCCTAAGATGTTTCTACTTTTTCTTCAACTTTTGCTCTTTCATAACGCTCAAAAGTCACACGAGACT
Organism: Odontesthes bonariensis; assembly: GCF_027942865.1. Taxonomy (NCBI): domain Eukaryota; kingdom Metazoa; phylum Chordata; class Actinopteri; order Atheriniformes; family Atherinopsidae; genus Odontesthes; species Odontesthes bonariensis. The sequence goes on along the minus strand of NC_134517.1, from coordinate 22,066,377 downwards.
GGTTGCGAGCATTTGCCTGAACTGGTCCCCATCATGCGGTTGCGTCACAACAGGAGATGCACGAGAGGCGGGACCACGCTGAGTGGAAAGAAGAAACAACTATTCAAATCCAGTAGAAGTGAAAAGAACTCCCGAGTGTCCATCGTTTCATCAGCCCTTCCACCTCCTGCAACGAGCAGCTCGCAGTGAAAGCCTCAAAATGGCCCCGATTTCCATCAAAACCGTGTTAATCAGTGAAAGCGTTGACCCTCGCTGCAGGGCGATTTTGGAGGACAACGGCATCCGAGTCACCGAAAAGCAGAATATGAAAAAGGAAGAGTTAATCACAGAGATCAAGGTAAGGCCCGTGCATGTGAAATCTGTTGCATCGCATGCATCTGACACGCTCTCCCTTTTCTTTCCCCTCCGTAACAAGCAGCTCTTTTCTGCAAAGTTTAGTCGCATCATTTGAAATGTTCGCTGCACTTGTCTGGTTGGAAGGGGGGAAAGTTGGCAGAAAGTAAGTAACACAATGAGAGGGACCGATAGTTTTAAGTCGACACGAAGTTTAATTTAATTCAAGACGCGCTCATTTTGGATTATAAAATATTAATCGCCGGTCCTGGCACGTTTCTCTCAGGTTGAAGCGCAGATTTTTTTGCTTAGTTCCGCCCATTTTGAGGCTGATGCAACTCGTCACTGACTTCCATCACTGCTACAATCAGCCGGCTGGTAGCTCCTACAAGATAAAAGTAACAGTGAAAAATATTTGCACTATTTAGATTTATTGGACAAGAGGCCTGTTACAGAAGCGTGTTGCGGTTGAAGCATCCTTGTAGAGACTGGATGGATTGTTATGTAATGCTCTACATGGCTGGACTCCCCTCTGCAGGGCCCCTGGGTCACATGTGAGCTGTGGGCACCATTTAAACACCATTAACCTGTTGTTATGTTTTTTTTTTTTTACGCATTTGGAAATTAAGCATACTATGATAAGGATGGAAATGGGGAAACTTGAAACAAATGTTCCCAATTTAGCAACAAATGAATATTTATACTTGCTTGAGTTACTTTTTTAAAAACAATTTTGAGAAGGAGTTATTTGGTTGTGAGGACTTGATTTAAAAAAAAAAAAATAAATAAATAAAAACCTGTAACCCTGAAAATAATCCTCATCAGAAGAGGTTCCCATAGTCACCAGTTTGCACATTTATGCAACATGCTTTTGCAAGGAGATGCTGTATTGACAAATGATAACTACCATACGTTTTTATCTTTTCTACTCTCATGTGGCCGAGACTTTGTTTGCCCCTGCCTCTTCAAAGTCTCATCTTGAGTTGGTGACCCCTCCATCTTCTGCTCTGTGTATTACAGCCCTGTGTTACATAGTCCAGTACTGCCACCCTCTAATGACCCTAAGCAGGCCAGTTTCCAAACTACGAAATGGAAACATGCACAATTCTGGTTCCACCTTTCCTTTTTTTGAGCATTCAAGAGTTCAAAAGTCATCTTGAAACGCACCTGCTGCTCGCACCTTTAGCAACATTAATTTAGTCAGGACAAAGGAAGAATATGAAAGCAATACAACCACATTCTTTTGTCCTTTATTTCTGATATACTTGATATTAATATTTCCTCCAAACTAATCCAAGATGAATGAATATGAAGTCATACCAACTGTTAGATAAGTGAATAATTTAAACAGTATTGATTACTGCTACCACAAGACACTGAATGGTAGGTGTTTAAATGAAGACAGTGACCCAGTTCTAATGGTGATTTGGAGTAATGGTCATCTAGCCCTTCAAACAGGACTTTCGGGGGCCTTTTGGAGAGTCATATGACCACAACTCCTTGATGAATAAAAGAAAAGGTCCGTACTTTACCTCTGAAAACTGAGGTGTGGGGCCTAGGGGAAGGAATTGGGAGTCGACCCATTGTGTTCTGTTTCAAAAATAGTTCCAAAATAAAGTTGTGCTGACATCCAGGGTGCTGTTAAGCCACGTGCTGAGGATCATTCCTTTATGGTTTTGCAAGGACGAGCGATGAGACAAATGGTGGTCAGAGTTGGGAGTTACCACCTGAACAAGCCATCTACCGAACATAAGATGTACTCCCCAGACTTCTGTTGGAAGCTGTAAAAATAAGCTTACCATATGGCAGATGAGTAGTCGGGAATAATGCTGTCATGCACATACACAAAGACAGTCTAAATGTCAGCATTTTAAAAAGATATTCATCTTCAGTTATTTATCTATTTAGTATTTAATTATTTACTTAGCCTAGCTTCCAAGTACCCACTACAGTTTTTGTCCCTTTTTTTTTTTGGACCAATGTCCACACACTAAACACAGATCAGTTTGAACTCTGTCCCATTTTCTGATATGAGGGGGGAAACCTATTCAATCAAAAGATAAAACACACACATCGGACCACAGTTTCAAAATGACTTGCCAGAAGTAAAGGCTTGTGATTTAGTGCATTCTAAGATCACATGTCCACTATCAGAGTGAATATCTGTTATACTATATTAGACCTTCTAACTGGACCCGGCAGGTCTTTGGGGGAAATTAAACCTGAAACAGACAATAACGTTGCTCTAGAAGCAGGATTAGGCAGTATGTAACGCTTAAAGGTTTTAGTTATGCCCTGCTGAAGGGGTGCAGCTGTGTGTAGCCTTGAGCAGTTTAAATGCTACAAACGATGTGCTTTCCTTTGCACCCTAGAACTACGACGGCCTCGTTGTCAGATCCGCAACAAAGGTAACAGCTGACGTTATAAATGCTGGAGATAATCTCAAAATTATCGGGAGAGCAGGGACCGGTGTGGACAATGTGGACGTACCCGCTGCCACCAAAAAGGGCGTCATTGTCATGAAGTAAGTGTCCAGTTTCTGCACATATTGCACATGCTTGTTTTCTTGTGCAGCTCCGCTATAACGCACCGTCCACTGACTGTTTTTTCTGCAGCACACCCAGTGGTAACACAATCAGTGCCGCCGAGCTGACATGTGCCCTGCTGATGAGCCTCTCAAGGCAAGATGAGTCTTGCTTCTGTGAACAAATGTCAACAGTGCCTTTAATAGCAGTTAAGTGCTTTAATGTGTCAATCTGTTTTTTTTTTTGTTTGTTTGTTTTTTAGAACTATACCTCAAGCCACGATGTCGATGAAACAGGGGAATTGGGATCGCAAAAAGGTGAGCAAAGATTTCCATCGAGCCCCTGTTTGCATTTGGCCCCCGACGCGGTTTATCTTGCATGGTTGGCTCCATTGTTCATCCATTTGTCAATAATCAAATGTGACACTTGCTGCACGGTTTATAGTTTGTTCTGGGCGTCTGTGTTGGATTTTTAATTTTACAGTTCATGGGCGCAGAGTTGTATGGCAAAGTGCTCGGAATAGTTGGACTTGGACGGATAGGAAAGGAAGTTGCCACGAGAATGCAAGCATTTGGAATGAGGGTAAGCAAGAAGAACGCTACGTGATGAGACTTGTGAGCTCACAGTTCTCATTAGCTTTACAAACATAACAAAACAAGTTTCTTTCTCTCTCTCTCTCTCTCTCTCTCTCTCTCTGTCAGACAATCGGTTATGATCCAATCACTCCACCTGAGGTGACGGCTGGCTGGGGGGTGGAGCAGATGTCCCTGGAGCAGCTTTGGCCCCAGTGTGACTACATCACAGTTCACACTCCCCTCATGCCCTCCACTGTCGGTGAGTTTCACACTCCCGACTGGATTTACAGCTGACGCGTCGCTCACGGCACAGCCGACCCGTGACGTCAAAATGACGTTTCAGGCCTGGCGCTTGCCTTGAAAAGACGGCGCAGCGCTTTGTCGTGTACCAGTTGATTATTTTTTTTTTAAACTTGGCTGCACCGAGAACGACCAATTTGAGACCAGGCTCAGTCAGGAGGTGCGTTTGTACAGGCACCTTTATAAAACTGCAGTGAAACAGCACAGGGACCACGTAAACTCTCAAAACTCGTGGACAGAACTTTGGGGAAAGAGGGAAAGTTCTGTAAGAGTGTGCGGAAGAAGCTACGGGACAGATTGGTGAAGGCGAAGAAGAGGGCAGAGGCTCGAAGTGGTGATGCCGGGGGCTTCAGACCTTCACCTCTTTTAACTGAATTAAAAAATGTAAATTATCCAGATACTGCAGCAGTATCATTGATGACAGTATTCCTGCTCTTGACAGGGGCATTGTTTTCTTCTCCACTTTCTTCGTTGTAGAGTAGCGGTAACCTTCACATAGCAGCAACACCTCTGGGACGGAGAAAATTGCAACTACTGGCGCATCAACTTGCGCCACCATATATAGCCGGCACTAAATCGTGACGTCATCAACACTGCTCGCACTAGCAGACGCGGCAACCGAGCCTTAAAGCAGTGGCACTAAGAGAGGCCGGCTGATGCTGTAGAGCTTAGGTTTTTTTTGTGTGTTTTAAGGTCTGCTCAATGATGAATCATTTGCCAAGTGCAAGAAAGGAGTGAAGGTTGTGAACTGTGCAAGAGGTGGCATCATTGATGAGGCTGCTCTCCTCAGAGCTTTGGAGTCTGGACAGTGTGGAGGAGCGGGACTTGATGTCTTTGTTGAGGTGAGATCACAGCCACTGAATGTGGCTGTGATATATAATATTGCTCCTATTACAGTTAGTCTTTTTATTTTGAATAAAAACACATATTACTTTGTGTTACTGGCCACAGGAACCACCCAAGAACCGCTCTCTGGTGGACCATCCCGGCGTCATCAGCTGTCCTCACCTGGGAGCCAGCACCAAGGAGGCTCAGGCTCGCTGTGGGGAGGACATCGCCCTGCAGATTGTGGACATGGTGAAGGGCAAGAACTTGGTTGGAGCAGTAAGTCCCACCCAATGTTCTTACATGTAACTTTTTAAACCATGAGCTTTCGCCCTTATCAAACATATGAAGAGGGTTCTGATGTGAGCTTTGGAAGGATTTGGGAAAGAAAGGATACCTCAAATAAATTTAGCAAAAAGATGGCAGTCTACTTAAAACACTGACTATATAACCTGAGGGGTGAACCTGAAGCATTAGTGATTCATCTAACGAAGCTGACTCCTGACTACATCGCCATGGTAACTTTTTGGGTTAAAATCAGCTGTGAAAAGTAAATCTCTTTCTCCGAATCTTTTCCTGATGATATTCACTCAGTCAAGTAGATTTTGTGCTGATGGTACAGGTGTTTTATATATATATATATATATATATATATATATATAACCCTCTTGCATTCAATACAAGAATATGCTTTTGCACTTGGTCGTGATTTGCTGTCAGATCTGTTTTGTACAAAACGAAATGTACCTCTTGCTATATATTACAAAGGATATCCAATTGGAAAAGGTCTTTCTTGTACTTAACCGAGGGAAAGTGAATCCCTTAATTTAAATGTACCAGGAGTTAATATAAACAACCATTTTTCAGAAATAACTTTTTAAATCCCTCACAGCTCTCTTTATCACAACATTTTCCTTGACTAAAGTAGGCAGCTTTCCATAGTTATTACCTCCGCAAAGGAGGTTATGTGATCGCCCGAGTTTGTCTGTTTGTCTGGATGTTCGTTCGTCTGTTCGTGCTGCAATATTGCGACCTCCACAAGGTGGCGCGACCTCAAGGTGCCAGAGCCAAAGCCAGACAGAATGCATAGTGCGCGGATTTGCTGTAATTAGCACAACAAAAGATTGCAACGGCAAGCCAGTGTGCATAACTGCATATAGCGTAATAATAACGGCGAACACTGCTTCCCGACAAAACATTATAACAATCATAATATTAATTAAATAATAATAATTAATAACGGCGAACACTGCTGTTCAATAATGAATAGGGAGAAGGGAATGCCTCTTCTGCTGACAGCGCCAAAGAACAAGTAGCCCACATCAGGAACGTATATCCATACATGGCTCGCTATCCACAGGTAGGTTGGTGGTTGGCGGAGGTCTGCACTCTCTGAGTGCATTTCTAGTTTATTTTGTGCATCAGAGGTCAAACTATTTGTGTCAAACACCTCCTTTTCATGGGAGCAACCACACTGCTGGAAGCAGAAATTCAGGGTTCATATACAAAGTTGATGCCCATTATTTCCGAGCAGAGCGTTTTCATGCTTGCTAACATGGAGAAAAACTACATGTGATATAATTTCACTGCTCTGTAATTCCTGTCTCTTAAAAGAAGCCGAAATGCACCAGCATGAGAATCTTTTAAACCCAAAAAAATCAAATCTGTCTTCCAGTAAAGATTACATGCAGATGTACGTCAGCTCTGGATGTTCACTGAGTGTCTGCAGATCAAACAGTCTGATTGTTTCTGGGCTCTCTTTGCGCAGGTAAATGCACAGGTTTTGGCCAGCACGTTCTCCCAGGACTCTCAGCAGTTGATCAAACTTGGAGAAGCTGTTGGAGCTCTGCTTCGATCTTGCAGTGCTTCTAAGAATCCATTCAGCCTCGTACAAATAACGACTCAAGGTAAAATGACCCGTCTAACCTGTTTTTGTAACCGGTGACCTGAAGAAGAGTGGCGTCACCGAAGAGTAACTGTAGGAAGTGCCATTTCCGCCCTCTAGTGGTGTCAGTGTGAATCTCATCATGTAGTGTATATACTGTATTGTGAAAATTTAAGTTATTTTCTTTTTTCTTAGAATATATCACTCTGCTTTGAAGTGTTTCCTTAGCTTGCCAGATTGCATGTTACACTTAACATTGTGCACTGTTGTCTACAAACCAGGGGACTGCATGAAGTCCGGCACTGGTTACATGACGTCAGCTGTCCTGGTCGGACTGCTCAGCCATGAATCTGAGTGTTCCCCTAACCTCATCAATGTTCTGAGTCTCGCCAAGGAGACTGGCATCACGGTATGAACTCATCTCAGCGAATGCCACATGACGGCAGTTTGCGTTTGTCTTCGGAAGGCGAAAAAAACTTTTCATGTGTGTCATCTTTCTCTTCAGGTGAATCAAACCCACTGTGCTTCTGCCGGGGCAGCTGAAGGTGCTTGCAAGGTGGAGATTGTGGCCAACGGCTGCAGCTTTAAAGCCATCGGCTCAGTTCAAGGTGGCGTTCCAGTCCTGCTGGAGCTGAGTGACAGCGTGTTCAGACAGCCCGTCTCTCTCACTGGAAAACTGCTGTTCTTCAAGGCCTCTGCCGGTCCGCAGCTGCTGTCCTCGGTGGCTGGTGAGAAAATGTTTTTGGCTGAATGAAAATGAGTCCTGTGAAAGGGATGCTGATAGCTTATCTGTCTCGATGTTTTTGGAAATATATTCTTCCTGCTGTAAAACAATGTCTGACTATCAGCAAAGTAAAGTATCAAAGTAATTGTGCATTTCTAACTCTAAGGATGGACCATTGTTGTGTCCACACATAGCGTACAACTTAGCAAAGAACCGATTTTAGTTAGTATCTTTCGACGCATAATGTATTCCCATTTCTTTTGTTACATTTACCACGACAACAAAAAAAGAGTTAAAGATAACATTGTTTGACAAGCTTTAGACGTTATTTTTGCTGCCACAAACGGATTTTCATAGAGCTGAAAACTTAAGAACTAATAGGGAAACGGGGAGAAACGGCTGAGATATGCCAGATGACACAAGAAGTGGACTGAAAATGAGTGGAAACGGGTCTTATGGAGGGATCAATCCTCCCCAGAGCCAACATTATTGAGGCAGTGTGGGATCATCTCAAAACCTTTGCACAGTGCTGCACGTCTAACTTGGAATGAACGGGTTCTCGCCAAAATCAAGAATAAAACTCAACCTTATTTTCCTCCCCACTGCTGCTTTGTATACAGCCATCCTCAAAGACCTTTCATTTAGACAAAAGGTGGCATTGAGTTCAGACCTCTAAATTAAAGTTTTCTCTGGGTATGTTTTCTGCCTTAAATTCACACCCATATTCTCTTCCGATTGTTCTTTGTGTAGGACTTTTGGCCTCAAAGGGAGTGGAGATTGAGTCTTTCAGCGCTCCTGTGGACCGCGCTGGGGATCTGTGGTATTGTGTGGGGATGTCCTCTTTCTTGCCAGATCTCAGTGCCTTGAAGCCTTTGGTTAAGGATGCAGCGCAGCTCAGCATTTAAATGACAGCAGCAACACCCACGCAGTCCCAGAATAACAATTAGTCTGTGAAAGTCATATCGTTAGTAAGATCGTTTTATATAAACGATCTGTCTTGGTCTTTGTGTTTACAGCTAGAAATAGGTGTGCAGAAGTTGCACACTTTAGAAAAACTTTTCTATTTTCAGAACATTCCAGTGTTAATGTGTTTGTATGAGCTTGTCGAGGTAAAAAACTAAATAAAATGTTTGTCACGATGGTTGGCTCATTTAAACATTTCAAACCTTTAAATTGAAAAGTGACTACGCACAACCCTGCAATAAAACTGCCATTCTTTTAAAACAACCCAGTCTCACATTTGAATATGTAATAGCCTCGTTGGCTTATGCTACAAAATGTATTAGTTTTGCTTGAAAGGTTGGAAAATTGTGGAAAGCCTACCATGGTAATCTGAATGGGAGAAAAAGTAGAGCTTACTTTTACATTTTCAACATTATTATTTTGAACTCGAGCTATTTTCCTTAACACCAACAGGTAGTATGCTGCCTAAAATTAGCCTAACCGTGGTTGAAAAGGAACTTTCAAAATAATTTGAGAGCCATCATATTATCCCCATTATATTGGTACCAGATAGGACACAATCCCCAGTCTCCTGGGTGAAAGAGTTGTGTGTGACTGGCTTTTACTACCATCAAAGAGGGGGAAAAAAAAGGATAGTCAGTGCACATGTTGTGGGGAAATTAGGACATTAAAGTCGACATTTCACAATTTTAGAGCCACTAATGTGAAACAAACACATTTTGCGCTGTGGACCCAATATAGTGGTGAAAGGTGTGCCAGGTTGGTGTTTGTTTTAGCCCACAGCTTTGGAGCATGTGATCTGATCACATAGCACAGATTAACTTTTTGAACATCCCAATGTAAATGACTGACTTACTTTGTATGCAAATGAGCTGGTGACTTAACAAAAACAAACCATTTGTGATAAAAAGTGCAACTTAAAGTGGGTGGAATGCTAACATATAGCCTACAGATTTAAGGATTTAGACTTTAAAGTTGAACTTTTTGAAGAAGTTTTTTTTTTTTATTATTATTATTTTATCTTCTCATCTGTCCTAATAACATGAAAATGTACAGGTGGCCTCATTCAGTTTGCACACCATTGTTGGACCTTTTAAGACCACCATGAGATTAATCAATACACAGTCTGACTCTTACAACCCAAGTCCTTGCATTCAGATTACATTCTGTTATTGCAAGAAGGGGAGATAAAGAATCACCGGCAGTTTAGTCTCTCAAAACAAAGACGTCTGACTCTGTCAGCCCTCAGCGTGTTCATGATTAGCCACAGCAGTCCTGCTCCTTGTGGTAAATCTTACAGTTTCTCATGTGAAACCAGGTGGCTGAAACTATCAACAAATGTAAACGGTCTCACAAGTTCACACAGGCTGAATCGCTATCCGTTACATTAGTTCTAAATTGTGAGGTTACATATGAAACATTGAGTTTAATACATATTCACACTTGAAACAAGAACAGCTTGCATAACATGTTAAGTTTTAAATCGTCTCAAATATCATTAAAGGATGAACATTCTCAGAAGTTTAACATTCTTATTATTGAAAGACAAATCACCCATGAACAGACTGTCAGTATTCTGGTTTCTGGTCTTGCTTTGTTTAACCATGCAGCTGTTCAAAAGGAGCATCACCCGAAGAGAAGATCCCTGATCCAGGTCACGGGTCATACTAGTGCACATTAGACCAAACATAACACTCAGGAAGTGAAAGGAAAGGTTAGTTGAGCTAATCTACCCTCACTGTATGAGAGAGAAAAAAACGCAGGATATCAGAGTGAGGCTGTCTCCAAATGCACCAAGTCACATAAAGGGGTTTGCTCACAACGAAGACATAAAAAGGTAAAGCCTGTGGTTGTTTCTCTTGAGGGGTTACTGTTATTTTACGTGATGTAGTCTGATGTGAATTTTTATGCATTGTATATATGCTGATTGCTGATTAGATTTTATGTTGCACTGGGATATGTGGGTTTGTGTGGCTGCTCTCAAGGCTGATTTTCTAAAACTATCAATTACGCTTTGTTCAGCAGAATAGCATTCACAGTTTGGTACAGATGTTCCAGCTGACCCGACTCAATTGATCCAGGTATTAATCAGTCAAATAATAACTTACACATTAACTAAGTACACTCTTTGATTTCAACATTAACTTCTTAGTAGTTAATATATTTCCAAACAAATGTGATCATACACAGAAGTTAAGGCAACATCCAGGGCTGTAAGAACCTAGACCTACTAGATTAATCGATATCATTGAAGCTCCCTGTTGGCAACAAGACCACCTTAAAGATAAAGTAGTTGGAGTCTTGCTCCCTGCTGTACATCACACACCTTCTAATCTAAACCAGTGGTTATAGGTGGCTCCAAATAATCCAACATGTGATACAAAACAGATCCGTGCAGACTTGTTCACCATCTGCTACATTTGACCATATAATGCAGGTTATGGAAATCAGCACATATTCCAGATTGAACTTCTCCAGTAATCACACGTGAAAATTTCTCCTGCAGGAAAATGGAGCAGTGTGCCATTAATCCCTGTTAGGATTAAGATTAGGTAAAGCCTTTGCCACGGTGGAATACCACATTCAGAATACCATGGCAACGACAAGACTGGGGGAAATCATGAATGGACCAGTTCAACTGCCTATTCAGCTGGCGCTGTTTTGAGGGCAGTGCTGATTTGTATGCGATTTGTATTCTGTGAGTAGATCTCCGCCTGCCTAATGAGCGCGTCACGAGACTGTGGATGGAGGTTTATATTTAGGCTCTAAGAGAAAATAGCGGCGTTGGGTGATTCCTCAGTGGTTGCTTGGCTTTGTCAACGACTTGGACACTGGACTGCAGAGAGAGGAGGAGGAGGATGGATGGGGTGGGGGGCGGGATGGCCGCTGCAACACAAATACCAAAATAGGATCGAGCTGCCTGCGACCGTCCTGCGCGAGCTAAATTGAGGTTCATGTGTTTTGAAGAGGAGCGCAGTGAGAGGACAGAGGACACGGTGGAGTGGTGGTGTGGAAGAGCACGGACTGTTCATGGAAACAGATGATAGGTAGGCTCACCTTAGCTTTTCTCTGTGCTTAAATGCGGCTGCCTATAGTTAACGATTAAAGGGCAAGCACGGGGACATTTGTAGAAATGGAAACGTTTTGATAATTGCCATCCCATTACCGATCTCACACCAGATCCTGATTTACTTTAACGTGTTTTTCTGTTTCTTTTCTCCCCCCCCCAGACATCATGTCACATATAAAAACCGAAATCTACACATATGACTTCAGTGATGGGGACCATGCAGCAGAGCTCATGGTTGCTCTCAGGCATTTCTACGTCAGCGGCCTGTTCAGTGACGTTACCCTGCAGTGTGGGGACTCCGGACAGGTGTTTCACTGCCACAAAGCCCTGCTGGCAGCCCGAAGCTCCTATTTCAAAGTCATGTTCACAGCGGACATGAGGGAGAGGTCCAACAGCGTCATTAAACTGACCGGGGTGGACTGCGAGGTTCTGGGCGCACTCGTGGATTACGTGTACACCGCTCAGGTGCGCATCACTGAGAGCAATGTGCAGAGCCTGCTGGAGACTGCAGACCTCCTCCAGTTCATTACTGTCAAACAAGCATGTGAGGGGTTTCTCATTCGCCTCCTGGACGTGGACAACTGCCTGGGCATGCATACTTTCGCCGAGCTGCACCTGTGTCCCAGGCTGGAGAGGGAGGCCCGCAGGGTGATGCTTAGCAGATTCACAGAGCTCATTGAACAGGACGAGTTCCTAGATGTGAACCATGAGAAAGTGAGGTCTGTTCTGGAGGCTCAGAGCCACACTGTGCAGAGAGATGAAGTGTTGATAGATGCTGTGGTGAGGTGGGTAACCCATGACTTGGATAATCGTGTCCACCATGTGTCAGACCTGCTGCACTCAATCCATTTGGATCTGGATGAGATTTACTTCAGAACTTCATTAGAGCTGCACAGAAGATACTTGATGAACAATGATGGGAAACTAAAGTCTATGATTGTTCAGGCTTTAAGGTCATGTGGCAAAGAGATATCTGGAAGTAGAAAGATATCCTCCAGCATGTATATCATCGGAGGTTACTACTGGCATCCTCTTTGTGAGGTCCACATCTGGGATCCTATCAGCGACACATGGGTGCAAGGAAAGGACATGCCTGACCCCGGAAGAGAGAGCTACAGCGTTAGCTTACTTGGAGCGAACATTTATGTGACCGGTGGTTACAAGACCAACACTGTTAAGGCTCTGGACACTGTTTCGATTTATGACTGTGACTATGACGAATGGACCGAGGCTTGCCCCATGATCACAGCCAGGTACTACCACTGCTCTGTGGTTCTGCATGGCTGTATTTATGCCATTGGAGGCTACAGACAAGGAGCTCCAGAGCAAGAGACTGAATTTTATGATCCTTTAAAAAACAGATGGTTCTCTGTGGCCAAAATGATCCAAGGTATGCTAAAATATTGTGTTATATGTAGGGATGAACTGAAGAGGTGGGGCAAACAATACATGAAGCTTGAGAGAGCGCACCCATCACATGATCTATGCAGTGGCTTTTTATGATCACTTAAAAGAGTCATGGTAGCCCAAATGCTGCTGTTCACAACCTCGGTTATGGTGATGATGAAGCTCCTGAACAGGTCCTAATGGGAACTTTCTGTAAGATTAGCTGCTCTAATTAACCACACTACACTCAACAATGATCTAAGTACAAGTCTAGTTCCAAAAAAGTTGGGACTCAGGGTAAAATGGAAATAAAAGAGAATGCAATGATCTCCAAATCTCATAAACCAATATTTTATTCATGGTAGAACATGGAAAAAATACCAGATGTTGAAAGTGAGACATTTACCATTTCATGGAAAAGTTGCCCATCTTGAATTGAATGGTTCAATCTCATCCCGATGGCATCTTTTTCAGAGAAGGTCTTGCATATTTCAGCAAAACAGTCCTAAATCACATGCTGCTTCTATTACAACAGTATGGCTTCGTAGTAGATCTTTCACCAACGGAAAACATTTGGATCACTGTGAAAAGCAAAATACGACAAAGACCCAGGACTGTTGAGCAGCTAGAATCCTATATCAGACAAGAATGGGACAATATTGCTCTCCCCAAAAGTCCCATAACTGGTCTCCTCAGTTCTCAGATGGTTACAGACTGTTGTTAAAAGAAGAGAGAATGGTACACAGTGGTAGACATGGCCCTGTCACTGCATTTTATTCATATCTACACATTACACAACGTCTCAGGTTTGTTGGAATTAGGGTTGTAGGTGTGCTTTTCTGAAAATATCCTTGTCTTAGCATAAACTTTTGATCACTGACTGGATGAAAGTAAAATGATAATGTTAATTCTTTCAGTTCATTCAATGCCAAAGGTTCTCTGCTGCTCTCCAGCTTTCTTTTTGAGCTTTCAGACACCACTACATTCTGCTCTCAGTGGATGGAGTTTGCTCAGTTGTCATGGTGATGGTTTAGTTGTTATGACAACATCACAATGAGTCTGCACCATATCAGAAACCACTCAATACCTGAAAATCTCTGCTTCTGGACCCTAAAGACAGGATCTCTGAGGACACGTGAGGACAACTGAGCAAACTCCATCTGCTGATGAAGACTATAAATACAACTAAAAGTATTTCTATAAATATAGAATTCTTTTCTTCTATTTTCCTCACAACTGAGTGTTTAGGCAACTTTTGGCTCATCATTTTGGTTTTACCACTTGTCACCTTACTCTTTTGGTTCCTTCTCATCCCTTTCATCATCAGCTTCAGGCAGCAGTTTTCACTACAGTATCAACTCAGCACAAGATTGCAAAGTTAGTGACTAGCTGCTGAACACTTAACACCTACGAAGCCACATATTGTCTTCAGGTGCTGCTGGAGAAAAAAAAACCTCTTTTCGGTCTGCATGCCCCCCCCCCATGGCCAGAAAATCAATCGACGTGTGCTTAAGTCATCAGCTTTTAAACTGGTAGAAATAAGGGATAATTGTAATCTGTGTTTTGAAGGTGTCGGAAATGCAACCGCCTGTGTAATGGGAGATAAAATCTATGTGACCGGAGGCCACTATGGGTACAGAGGAAGCTGTACTTATGAGAAAATCCAGGTGTACAAACCAGATGTCAATGAGTGGAGTATTGTTACAACAAGTCCCCATCCAGGTAAGAGAAGTAAAAGGAGATGTAATATGAGCGTTGATGTGTTGAGGGATTCATCCTAAGTTAAAACCCTCTGTTTCCAGAGTATGGACTGTGTTCCGTGTCTCTCAACAACAAGCTGTATTTGGTGGGAGGACAGACGACTGTCGCAGACTGCTACGACACGGAGAGAGATGAATGGAGGTCCATATCATTGATGAAGGAGAGGAGGATGGAGTGTGGAGCTGTGGTAATAAATGGATGCATTTATGTAACAGGCGGATACTCCGACTCAAAAGGGACTTATCTCCAAAGTATTGAAAAATATGACCCTGAGCTGGACTCATGGGAGATAGTGGGGACTCTTCCCAGCCCAACCAGGTCACACGGATGTGTTTGCGTTCATAGTGTAAAGTGATGAGCAATTTACAGGAGCCTTTTGTTTGTTATCATTTTATACCAGATGGTATATTGACAGTATTCACTATAGCGTGCAAATTTCTGTTCACTACCACACAGTGTGTGAAGCTGCACTGGTTGCATTTCTTTAGCGAGCTTTTGGCCAAACTTAGCATTTCACTTCAATCTCAGGGGACAGCTTGAAGAGCACTGTAGTTGACTCTATTTGTAGACTATAAAATGTTGATATGTGAGAGTGAATGGTTGTAAATGAGTGTTACACAATATGAAATTCTGTTCGTGAAGCTGTAACACCAGCCTCGATTAAATAAATCACTACACTTCAAATGTGATTACTGAGTCTTATCAGTTCCTTCCAGAGAAGTTTCCACACATCTTGCCATTATTTTATTTGTGGATATTTAACATTTATTTTTTGAGTATTGAGTGAATATATGTGTTAAAGTGAGGTATGACAAGTTAATGCGGAACTTTCAACAAGGTAATTCAAACTGTTTTATGGAGGGGAAGAGTGAGAGGGTTGAAAATGAAAAGGTGGACATCATATCTGGTACATGTATAACCAGGTTGAAAAAAAATCCCATGAGAAATCACTCAATTTCAAACGGGTGTAAAGAAAAAAAAACATAACGTGTTTGTTCCTCCAAAACAGAGTCAGAGAGGAGTTGGCATTTACGTTGTGAAAACAGCTTACAAAAGAAAAAGTAACCTAATTTAGGAGCATTTTGTTAAAGTTAATAAGAGACAAACCAGTCCAATAGAAAAGGTACATCTATGAACTTGCAAAAGGCATAAAAACACATACAGAAACATAATAATAAGAATAAATCTGTGTAATTTGTGTATCACACAGAAATTAAGCTGCACCGGTGTTTTATTGTTTCGCATCGCCACCTGCTGGCCGTGGCCTGTACCACAGAGTTTGTCATGTTGGCTTCAAGCTGCTGTGGAACCCTAGAGGTGTTGCGGATCAGACGAGCGCTTTTTGGCCCTCGCCGTACTCCGTAGCACGCAGTTCCACAACGTGGGTAAAGAGAAGTAAGGACTTTAGGGTTTGAAGGGCTAAAAGTGCCGAGAGCAGATACTAAACGCATCGTAAGTATAACATTTTATGCCTTTGCAAGATGTTCTTTATGTGTTATTTATTACTGGGGAACAGTTCTCTGATTTAATAGCCGAATAGAGAATGAATTCTCCTGCATACTTTCACGGCATGCTGCTGCTGCTGGAGCGGAACCACGCAGAGTGTGGGTGACTAACCTATTGGACCAAGTAATTCCTGGCAAAATAATCACTTCACTGATATAAACCTGTTTTGTTAGCCAGGCTAGTACGTGAAACGCATAAGCCTAAACTTGGTAGTTGTGTTCTTAATGTACGAAGCGGGACCGGTGAGCAGTTGCTGTATTTAAGCTAAGCTAGCAGGTTAGTTAGCCACCAAAGGCTAGCTGTATCAGCAGAATGATTTCAGGGTAATGGAAACTGCTCAAGCCAGTGATGTGCTTATCATTATAGAGTGTTACATCAATATTACCCCAAATATGTATCCTACTTGGCCGGGTTGTCCACGGTGTGTTCACTTGTGGGATTTTGTTGCTTTTGAACTGAATTTGGAAAACTGCAGATCACTGGGAGACCGCAGGACCAAATTGAACGAGTTCAATTAAATTTAAATTAAATTGGGTTCTCTAGTTTTTTAGGGGGCTTAACCCTTCTTTTACACCAATTACAATGAAGGCTTTATGCACACAGTTCAGTTGAGATAGTTGCTGCACCGAAGGTTCACATTTCTCCACACGGATGGAAAAGGCTGGCCTTGTAGATGAACATCTGGATCGAAAAGGAACCCAGCCCAGTTGTCTCACCAGCTGGGCTTGGCAGGGCCGTTGAATGGTGAACTAAAGTGTCTGTACCTAAATTACAACTGATAAATAAATGCTTCAATATTCACTGAATAGGGATGCTCAAAACTAAGCCACTGTCGCAAGAATCGTCTGTTTTTAACACTTAAAGGCGATCAGGAGTTAAAACAGCACATTGTAGATATTGTTCGTATCGATCGGATTGATTATTAATGTCTCCATTGACACGTTGTGAAAACAGTAGATCAGTGCCCTTTTACTTGCTAAGTCATGGTTTTTATTTTGCCATATACAGGGTAGCAGCTGAATGAGAATTACACTGTATGCAACATCTTAAGTTATTATTGGTTACAGTGATCCTGATAGACAGTTTTCTTCCTGTGTAGGAAAATAACTTTAATATGCCTCAACATTGACCAGTTAATTAGTCTTATGGGCAGAAAAGGGGGTATGGAGATGCACAGATGAGATTCTTAATCTGTTTGCATTTTTTGTCAATATCGTAGACAAGCTAAAGCACACTGTATGATAGCTGTCAAATTTCTACCATGGTATGCTGTGAAACTGGTATATTGCTGAAACCCAAGCCATCGTTGTTAAAGTGGAAACATTTCTTTACTTTAGTCGGTCATGTTTAATGTCTGCATTTCTGTACTCTACTCAGAATAACCATGGCAGAAAAACAAGAAGAGATGTCTCCTGTTGAGATGAAAGTGGCACGACAAGTAGAGGTAACTGTGATTATAAAATGAACTCCTGTGATCTCTTAATGAGTTGTAAAATTCAGCTGAAAGGTTGTCTCTTATCCTCACCCAGTACTACTTTGGGGATCACAATCTCCCGAGGGACAAGTTTCTCAAAGAACAGCTGCAGCTTGATGATGGCTGGGTGACGTTGGAGACCATGCTTAAATTCAACAGGTTTGTTTCATCACTGGGATGTTCATATACAAGAAGTTTTTCAGGTCTTCGTGTGTGTTTGCACTACATGGATGATCTCCGACACACAGGAGGTTCCACACAACAAAATACCCCCCACCATCTCTCTTCACTTGATGTTTAAAGCAAAATAAATACAAAATCGACAGCAGACAAGTTAGAAACTAGCTGCAGCAATTGTAAAAAATCAAGTATGATGGATGATATGAAACAATTTCTGCTTCGATGATTCAATAATTGTCTGCGTTTTACTTCTTGTTCCTCTAATTGTTGCGGAAATTGGATTGCTCTTGACGTCACCAATTAGATCTCCCCGGCATGTGATTAAATCGGCCACTGAAGCTTTTATCTGAAAATGACTTTTTCAGATACAAATCAACCATTCGCAACTAATGTCCACCAATGGCTGCGGGAGGTGGTCGTTCGGATGAGAGTGGAGGTTTTGTGACGAGGAAAGGAGAGAAAGACAGTGGTGACTAATTAGTTTGTGGACCCACAAACCACTGCTAGTGCAGTTAAAACCAAAACAAACCTGAATAGTGATGATGGAAGCCCAAAAAAGCTAAAATGAACTTGTGGAGCTCAAACTAATTGTCAAATCTAGCTGGCTTTTGGTAACGGAAGCCTTGTCTGTATGACCTGCGCTCCTGCTCATGCAAAGAAAGATGCGTGGAAGGAAATGGTGGAGAAATTACAACTTCTCACTGTAGTCATTTCAGTTTCTGTTGTTACAATTAAGCAGTTATCATCTTCGTACAGTCTACATTCTCCAGACATGATGTTGAAGCCAAAGTCATGAGATGCCTGTCGTGTGTAGCTGCCTTTAGTCCAGCTGTTTTGAAGTGTGTGTGAATTGCAGAAACCATCTCATCTGTCAAAACACTTTAAGCTTTCACAGTCAAAGTAAGATGATAGAAATGTCCCACATTTTTATATTGCATCATTGACATATAGCATACAGATATGTTTCTGTAGATAATAAGTCACCTGTGCTGGTCTTCAGTGTGAATGATGAAAAATCCTATTTGCTTGTTTTTTTTAGATTGAAGTCCATAACTGCAGACAGCAGCATTATCGTTGCAGCGCTCCAGAAATCCAAAACTGGTCTGTTGGAACTGAGCGAAGACAAGACTAAAATCAGGAGGTCTCCAGAGAAACCTTTACCAGAACTGAACGACGAATACAAAGACGCAGTCAAACACAGATCTGTGTACATGGTAAATTTCTAAACCGCACAAACTCTCCTTCCCATTTATTAAATGCTCATCTGAGTACTTGCATTTATTTCACTTAAACCCAGTTAACGATTTATTAAAGGTACAATGTGCGATTTTTATGTCATTTTGAAGTGTTTTTCTGGCCAGGAGGTGGCGATATAGAGTAAAATCAACCTCCGTTCAACCCCAGGCAGTAGAAGAAATCGCTGGTCTGGCGCTGGTCAGCTCCCTGATGTATCCGTAGGTCTTGGGAGCCCTCACTGCATACACTCCATAATGTTTTGAGTGCTTTTTGTAGACCCTGTGGTGCCTGGTTAAAAATGGGTTGTGTTACATATTGGTACCGTAATGACTTATAGTTGTAATGACTACTGCAAATGGAAACTGTAGTGACAACATACATTTCTGTGCCATCTGCCCTCGTCCTTTTTGGCCGGTCACAGTGGTAGTTGTAGTCCAGGGCTGCCAATAGGACTCGAGCTTCATAGACGAAGGGACTGAACGCCTGTCGCTTTGAAAGCATTCCCTATATTAATGTGGGTTTGCCCCCTTTTTTTGTCTGATATTCTTTTAGACAAACTTCTTTCGGATTTTCCGCTAGCATCTGCCATCTCGTTAGCCTCTCTGAAGCCACTAGCACCTGCTCTGAGGAGGAGTGAGTGGGTTGGGGGCGGGGTGGGCCGGCGGGTTTTACTCTATATCGCCACCTCCTGGCCAGAAAAACTGCCGGTCCGGCGCTATCAGTTTAGCCTGCTAATTCTGCAGTAAAACTCAGCTATGCTGCGTATAAACTTTGGTTAGGACATGCCAGTAGGATTATTTCTGCACACTCTTATGGTATGTATAGGTGTTTTTTGTATGCAATACACTTCAAAATGACATAAAAATCGCACATTGTGCCTTTAAGGATTGGTGGTTTTTTTTGTTTTGTTTTTGTTTCCCTGCACACATCAGCTTATAGAAATGCTTTGTCACATTTTGTGACACATTGCCAGCAAATTCAAATTCACTATCTGAAGTCTTGCTGTTTTCCTACGTTAAACGACTCTTTTTTTTTTTTTTTTCCCATCTAGAAAGGTTTTCCTCTTGAAACAACCCTCGATGAGATCCAGGAATGGCTGAATGAGAAAGGCAACATGGAAAACATTCAGATGAGGAGGAACCTGCAGAGGCAGTTCAAGGTAAGTGATCATCTAACAGTTCTAAATGTGCATTTCTCTTGCGAGAAGATTTATTCTTTAAGATAATTTCTGTCTCTGCAGGGATCGGTGTTTATCTGTTTCAACACGGAAGAGTCATCGAAGCAGTTCTTGGCACGCTCAGACATAAAATCATTCAAAGATAATGAGATGCTTGTGTTATCAAGGTAAGATCTACTGCTTCTGGGTTTGTTTTTGGCAATGCTGACACCCTCCTGTGTGTAAATGTAACCTTTAATTTAGAATTTCACTGATAAGCTTTCTTATATTTCAGCTCTGTGGCCAGACTAAACATAAGATTGTTATGGTTTGTTTAACCTCCGCGATTCACGTTCATGAACATCACATGACCAGTAATGTTTAGACCAGAAGAGAACGGAACAATTGTTTTTAGAAAATGGTTCGTCTGTCTGTAATTGGGTACATACTGACGTGCATGAGTAAAAGCTGACCAAACTACCAATGTGAAAGAGGTCAATTTTGGAAACCACAGCAGATTTGACTTGCATGTGGGAGGAAGAAAAATAAATAAATCAACTCATTGTGCAGTTTAATATGCTGAACTTCTTACTCATACATGCACATAACTTAATAATTTGTTTTGGTCATTTTTTTTTAAATTAACCCCCTGCAGCATTTACATTAAAATGATATCTAAATAAATCCACATCCGGTTTTACATGAAGAGTTAAACGTGTTGCAAACCCCTGAATGTTTCTTTATTTAACAACCATCTAGATGATTTTTCTTTGCTTTTTTTTTCCCCATAGGGAAGACTACCATGCAAAGAAAGCAGAAGAGAGAAAACATTACAAGGCAGAGACGAAAGCCAAAGCTAAACAGTGAGTTGTCCAGATGAAGCATTTTACGATGTAATTGTCTTAAAACACTTTATGTATATTTTGTGAATAATGTCTGACCGGTTACCTCCAAAAAATGTTATTCAGGGAAAAGGAACATAAGCAGAAACAAGTGGAGGAAAAAGAGATGGTATGACACCCCCCCCCCCCCCCCCCCCCAAAAAAAAAAAAAATCTGCTATCAAATCTTAGGTTTGTTACCTTAGATCTGGGTTGGACAGGCATATAGAATCCTGCCTTGTTAACAGTGATTTGCCATGCAGGGTCTGCTCCTGGATGAACAGACTGGTTGTCTATTGAAGTTTTCTGGAGAGCTCGAAGACGTTTCAAGGGAGGACTTTCACGAATTGTTCTCTGGGCACGGAAAGATAAAGTGGGTTGACTTCACGAGAGGGGCCAAAGAGGTGGGTCAACCTTTCTAACAAATAGAAGTGATTTGAAGAAATGTTGAATTTAAACCAGTTTATTTATTTATTTATTTTTACCCCCTAGGGCACCCTTCTTTTTGATGGGAGTGCAAAGGAAGCCTTTGAAAAAGCTAAAGGGGATGGGGAACTGAAAGTCAAGGACAACACGGTTACATGGCGGCTTCTTGAGGGAGATGAGGAGAAAGAGGAACTGAAGAAGATTATCGAAGCTCAACAAGAATCATACAGCAGGTCCAAAGTCAAAGGTAAATTATTTCTGCAAACGTAAATAGTCCTCATTTAATTTATTACGATATTTAATATACTAATAGAATGACAAACCTCGGTAAAGCATTCTATACCTTGCAAAAGCTTGTATATAATAACTTTTCTGGCTTGAAGGCGGCAGAGGAAGATCAGGAGGCAGAGGAAGAGGAGGCCGAAGGGGAAGAGGTGGCAGAGATCAAGGCAGAACTGGGTACCAAGGAAAAAAGACGAAATTCGATAGTGATGATGACGAGGAGGGTAAGTGTACTGCAATTCTGATTCGCATTTTAATTTGCTGGCAGGATATGAATCATCTGCGGTGTTTTTAACCTTTTTCTTTTTCTCCAGCACCTGCAGCCCCAAAGAGAGAACTAGAAGACGCTGACGGTCCAGCTGCAAAAGTTGCCAAAACTGAAAACGGATCGTAATCATGAGGTCAAACCCAGAATTTTTCTTTAGTAAAAAAAAACATTTATTAAAAACGGTGAAAATGCAGAGGCCACTTAAATCCATTCCAGTGAAAGCATCAGGCTTTGGAGAATCGTAGGAAGTCCACCTGGATGTCAACCTAGATAAACATTTGCAAAGCTTGGAATCAGATTTCACTCCCTATTATGTTGTGCCTCTCACATTATTTGTGTACCGATATTTCGCCTTTTCAAGCTGTTTTGATTTTAGCACATTCAACATAAACCTGCTTTTGACAGTTATTTAATTTCACCACAATATTTGAGTTTCTTGGTTTTCATTTGTATGGTCTGTGTGACATCTAGAATCTGTGTGGCAATGTTTTGTTTTTTTCTTCGTAGAGTTCCAACATTGACTGATGGGAACATGCGGTTTATTAATTTTTTTAAGTTTGCATATGTGAATAGCAAATAAAACATTTCTAAAAACAAATCGAGTTCTTTTCTAATCTGATGGAGCGCATGTGTCGTTTCCCAGCTTATGCACTCACCGATTTCTTCTTGTGGAACTTGTACGATGCTGGCAAGTCGTATCGTAGCTCTGCAAAAAGTATTTGGTCAGCGTTTGAATATTTTTATGTTGGAAACAATGCAAGTCTGTATTTGACTAACCTGCGATGACTTCCATCTTTACTCCCCAGTCATTGGCTTTCTTTTGTATGTGCTGTAACAACATGATGAAAAGTGTTAAGTATCTGAGTCTTCGCTCCAGTCGAGGCTTGACTTGAATGAGAGGGGGAAAAAAAACAAATCCTTGAAAGGACTCGGTCCTAAAATGCAACGGGCCCCAGTGCTGTTGATGCTGAACTTACCTCTCGCGTGGATGTCTTATGAAGTGAGTACACAGCTGTCTGTGCCATTGTTATAGCTGCTCTGAGGAACTTCATGTCCATGCCTTGAATGAAGAATAAAATGTACGTTTTTATTGCTAAACCCTGTTTATCTAATGAACACCCTGCCAAAATACATTTATTGTATGTCCTTTGAGCTGTTCTCAAAAGCTTTAACTGACATTCTTATTCAGTATTGAAAAGTATGTCTGATTAATTTAAACAATTTTGCATATTCAAACAAGTAAACATTTCATTGCCTTTAAAACAGTAGAGACGGGTAACGTTAATGTACTTGGAACACGCAAGAAATGGCCTTCAATTATTCATATGGGGGGCGGCAATCTTGTATTTATTTTGGACTAAATCAGAAAACTTGTTCTCTGCTCTGTCACTTCTAACTTATTTCTCATCTACCTAATTTTAAGCAGATATTTACGACTTAATAATTGGAGCACTTTTATTTATACCATGTACTCACCCTGGTTGTGTTTTGTACCAAAGGGTGGATTCATTATTACAGTGTCAAACTTTTTGCCATAAGTGTCTAGCTCCAGGCAACACAGGTCACACTGGACCAGATCCACGTTAGAGATCTCAAACTCCTCAGCATTTCTTCTAAATATTTCCAGCGCGTCGTCGTCAATGTCGAAGCCGACGCACATACTGCAGAGGAGAAGGAATGTGGGGTGAAGCTGTCAGAAATGCACAACTGCAATCTGACATTTACTCGCTTGTAAACAAAATAATACAACCGTTTAAGAGTTTCTCACCCTGCGTCAAGCACCGCAGCCCCGATGCTGAGGACCCCGCAACCGCATCCCAGATCTGCCACCAGTTTGCCCTCGATGTCATCAAACGTGCTGTGGATTGTGTAGAGCATACATGCTGTGGAAAAGAGCACAGAGTTGTTATATATGCTATTACTCACCAAACGCTAAAAAGCTCGCATGACACCAGCCCCTCACCAGCAATGTGAGGACTGGTTGGGTACTGCTCCAGAAGGATTTTCGGCTCTTCAAATGTGTCCACTTGCTGTAAGCAGCTTTCTAATTCTTTAAGCTTCATTGCAAAGTGACTGCACTGTCCCACACCTTCGAAACAACACCGTCAGACTACAAAAACTACACCAAATCAACGTGAGACCCACATTTAAACGTGAGCCATGATTGTAAACGTAGTTTACGACGACTTCCGCAAATCCATGTGCATCAACCAAAACACTCCGACAATCATCGGGGTAGTATTGAGTTGTGTTCCTCCATGTATTTATTTAATTTTATTTAATGCAAAAAATTTGAAATACAGTCATGTGGTTTCAGGAATTATTACTATATTAATTCAAGTACTTCTGCTAATAGTTATGTTAATTATGATGAATTAATAATGCAACACGGGGAAAAAAGGTATGATCATTACTAAATGAAGCTCCTCTAAAAGTGTAAAAAAAAAAAGGAATTAGGTCTTTAAAAGTCAATTCACTATGAAGAAACGACTGAATTTGGGTTTATATTAAACTAATATAAAATATCATAATAAGTCTTCCTCAGCTGATCACTTAAATAAATAACAATTTTAACCTTCTCTTGCATTTTTATATCTAAATATGCAATGAGGTAACAGCCAAAATTTGCTAATTTGCATTAATTTCTAGAACTGAACCCCATGTTTAAAATGAGCATTAGTTATAGTAGATATTATTATTCCAGATAATACTTTAGACATCTCTTTATCGCTCTATGATTTAGATTTTAAATATATACTTTTAATGGTCAGAATTTTTTTTGTGTGTGTGTTTTCAGTAATGAAAATGCTTTGTGGACCAGTTATATGGATAAATCCCTCAGTAAAAACAGGCAGAGTATAGGTATACAAATGGATAACTTGTATGTGGGTGCAAATGTCAGAACAACAATAAACATTTAATATAATTTCAATTTAAATCACTTCTTCCCCGTACTGTTAAAATTAGTAAAAAATAATTGCATACTTTTATTTTTTTTAAAACCCCACTTTGGATATGCTAAAAATGTTATGTGTAAATATGTAAATGTTTTTTTTTCTTCTAGTTATTAAAAAAAAATTAAAATAAATAAAAGCATCCACAGTAAAAAAAAAATCCCCAAATCGCCCAGCCACCAGTGTTTGCATAGCATAGAGTGCCTCGCCTTATCTGAACAAACTTATCTACCAAAATGCCTCTCCCCACAACACAGAATAAACAGCTTTCGCGATCAGGGTGGGACGGTCCCAAGTATCAGTTGCTTAGAAACACTCTAAACAAAACAGGACTTCGATGACTGTGTGACCTCAAGTTGGTTCAATGAATCAAAAGTATCAGTGTCGTCAAAATAGGAAGTTATCATACAAGGCTTAATAAAATCAAACACTTACAGTAGATTTATTTACATACATCGCTTAATTTAGGAAATTCGACAGTATGTAATGACGATGTTACGAGTCGTATCGCGAGAAAGCCCGAGAACATGGAACAAGACAACAAAAATAAATTTGTGGACAACAAGCCAGAGTGCATGATGGCGGCGTCGCTGCTGCGCCGGGACAAGAGAGCTACTGCAGCCCACTTGAAAACAGACTTAAACCGAACTGACAATAGCTCTGGGCTCCGACAACTTCAGGAGCTGCTCGACGCTGTGCTAAATCCAGAGAAACCAGCGGCAGACACAGAAGCTCTTGACTGGTGTAAATGTCTGATTGCAGGAGGCGAAGGTTTCGAGGAGTTCTGCAAAACGGTCCGCTCCTATGACAACGCGACTCTGTGCGGCTTGGTTTGGACGGCTAATTTCGTGGCGTATCGATGCCGGACCTGTGGCATTTCTCCATGCATGTCACTGTGTGCTGAGTGTTTCAATAATGGAGACCACACGGGCCATGACTTCAACATGTTCAGGAGCCAGGCTGGTGGGGCCTGTGACTGTGGAGACAGTAATGTCATGCGAGACAGTGGGTAAGTCCAAGCTAGCTGCTAGCTAAGCTGCCTACGCTAACTAACAGATTAGCAAGTATCGTTTTGACAGGTGCTGGTGAGAAGTAAGGAAACGGAGTTATTGAAATGCCTAAATCAGCGTAGTTCGTGTCCGTTTATGTATAATTCTTTCTGAAACGTGCTTACAAATGCCTGCCGTTCAGCTACAACTTCAAGCATTACGATGCTCCTGTCATTTATTAATACCTAAGACCAGGCAGCTCTCCACAGGGTAGCTTGCTAAACATAATAATTGTCATCCAAGGATCAGCAAGTTTCTATTTACCTGCTGCCTATTAATTAGCACCGAGACATCGCCTGGAGGTTTGATTACATCAGTTATATTTCCTTCCGTCAGAGAAGGAATTACGTTGACGTGAACGCAACAGATGAATCTTAATGTTTAATATCTTTGCCCCGTGCTTAAACAGTGACAGCCTTTTTTTTTCTTTTTGTCGGTCCTTATCATATTTCTATCTTTGTATATACATTTTTCAACCTGAAAATGATCATTTACTACCACCATAGTTTACAGATGCTCTAGAAAAAATATTGAAGCAGTAAAGAAATGATGTTTATACAGTATATGACATAGTTAAAACCCTGCATATACAGGATATTGTCACAGTTCTGATATTACATCTGCTTCTGATTCCCAATAATAGATTATTGTTATATGAGACTGCAGTATCAGACAGAATAAGTACCTTGCAAAATATATGAGTACAGGCTGTGCGGTGTTGAAGTATTGGTGATCTTTTTGGAATGACTTTCCTTTTGACTGATTTGCGTCAGGGAGAAAAAGGAAGATATATTATGTTTCATGAACTATTATAGAAAGAAAGAGATAGGAAGATGGGTTAGATAATGTGACTTTGGTGATTCATTATCATGTCATAAATCGTTGCAGTTACCAATATATCGGTTCTCTTTCATAATATTTCGCTGACATCTCACTCATATTACTCAGAGAACCGGGTTTATGTAAATAACCTAAAGTTATCTTCTGTTCACTTAATGCCGCCATTAGTTTTAGACGAGTGGTATTCGTGCATTCGAGAGCCATCTTTTTGCTTCAAATCCAGCAAATTGTCTCCATGTTATTGGTCTATTTTTTATTTATTTTTTATTTTTTTCCACATGACTTTAATATAACAGAATTTACCAAGAGCATGCGACATTGTGGTATTTAGCTTTCCAACTAAAAACACGACACTAACGTCAGTAGATCATAAGAGCTTGAATAAGGGCAGCTGGACTTCTTCAGAGGCCTTTCGGATGAGAGGTGAAACGTCTTCAAGAACCAAGAAGTCGTCCAATAAGTGCCTTTATTCATGCTCTTAGGATTACCATGACCTGGATTACTGAGAATCCACACTGACAATGTAAGCAGATGTTCATCAGGACTGCAGCCTGTCAGATATTAGAATGAAAACCCCTGGAAATCAGCAGCTTTCACACACAAAAAGTAACGTAATGAAAAATGTTCTGATAGGTTTTGCAGAAGGCATCGGTTGAGAACTGGTGAAAATGTCCCGTCAATACCTCGAGATCTTCTCTTGATGTCTGAGATGGTTCTTCCTCGCTTTATCCTGTGCATCATACAGTATCTGAGAGATGGATACGTTGAACCAGGTGAAAACCACAATTTCAACCATGTTCCCCTTTTTCAAATATATGAGAGGATGTACCTTCACAATCTTTGTAAAATAAGTTGTAAATGTCTTAGTCATTCAGAGGTTAGGCATTGAAAGTATAAAACGATGTGCTTAATTTCACTTCTATTTCACTTTTGTATGATATGAATTGCACAACTGAATCTGTTGTGCATGACTGATGCCAGTATTACACAACTGTTTACATCTAAAATTACGTCCACAAAATCTTTCGTCTCATGACGAGTATTATGATGCTTATCTTTGCTTAACAGACACCTCAACTGAGAGAGATCTGCAGAAAGTGCTGCAACAGCTGGAACCTCAGATCTCCTTCCTGGAGGAGCTCACAAAGATGGGAGGAGCAATGAGGACTGTACTGACAAAGATCTTGACCAATCAGCAAACATTCAAGGAGTTGAGCATGGGTAAACTAGAACTTTCTGTGTCAGAGCACCATTGGTTGACATATATCAAACATTCCCATGACATTTTTTTGATAATTTATTAAGGTGATGCTCCTGTGCTGTTATTTTCATATGTTGCTGTAGCAGTACAGTTCCCATTCACTAGGAAAAAAAAAAATAATAATAATATTCTACTTGATATTTAAGTGATTGAACAGCCAAAAAACAACAAACATAATCAACAATACAAAGTTAGAATTTCCTCTGTTAAGTTTTGATGATGTTTTCTTCATTTTGTGATGTCAACATTACTTTAGTTGTTGTTACACTTTCTGTGTTCTGTCACTGTTGCAGGCCAAGAAGACAATTTGTATGCTAAAAAGAACTATGACAAGTATTTATCAGCGCTGAAGAATTCAGGTCTGGTATCTGTGGAGGAGAAAGCCCAAGGTGCTAATGCTGATGTGACTGTTGGGGCTGAAGGAGGTGCAGGGGCAATGGTCCTACTGGGTAAGACCACATGTGCATGTGCACATTTTTATCAACCATCTGTATTTTATTTAAATTTTTAATTATTTGCTGCGGTGTTTAAGGCCTTTAGTGAAAGTAATGAGGAGTGTGTGAAAAGAGAGGCCCTGGGCATTTGTGTGTATGTGGTGCAGTTGTGGTTGAAATTTGTTTTGCTCAACCTTTAGAACTTAATGTATTTCTCTATTAACGTGATTTAAAACATATATGATTTTCACACAGAAAGTAGATCAAACTAACCCATGAACTAGGATGAACAAAGAATATATGCTGGACCTCAGAATAAGTGTATCTTTTTATAAGTGTTGTCGATATTCAGGAAAAAGCTTGCAGTACCATCTGAGAAGAGTTTTGTCTTCTTCAAGAACAAGGCGTGTAATAGTGGCAAAGGAGCTCAGAGCAACTAAAGGCCTCTCTCACATAGACCACCTCTCTCACATAGACCACTGTTAGATTTAATGAGTTCCAAGGTCGGGAGAACACCGATGGCACGCCTTGCGAGAAGAAAACCGCCGTTTGCCTCAATGAACATGGCTCTAACATCGTCTGCAGTTCACTAAAAATCTTGTGGAAATGAAAGACATTGGGTCATGGAGCGAGATGACAGCCTGCAGCACACAAGTCATCCTCCTAAAGAAAAGTTGAAAATTAAGGAAGATACATTTTTAGAATGAACAATCAAAGTCCTGACCTTAATATGACATAAAATATTGTGGAAGAACCAGAGGTGATCAGTTCTTGGTTGGTTTACCCTCATGAACTGCTTGCTTGAAATTCTCCAAGTAAATGTCCAAGGAGTATATATTGATTCTTAAGACACAGGTACTTAAGATTCATATACTTTTGCTATTCAAAATTTAATATTGATTTGTTTTGCTTTGAAAAAACAAGTATATAGTAACAAGTATACATTTTCATTCATTTTGTTCGATTGAGCTCCTTGTATCTACTTTCAGGACTTAATTTCAAGGCTTTAAAAACTTCCAAGGGCCAGTTTACGCACTCTTAACAGATTGGAAATTGTGTCCCCTTTACATTTGCAAATATTGAATATCTCCATGCATTTCTCAAGTGGCCCATGTTGCAGAGATCATAAGTTAGAATTTATTATTTCCTTTTTTGCAACAAGCAGTTGAGCATCAAACATAACCCCTTTATGCTTGATGTTAGATAAGAAGTCTCTTCTGATAAATCCTCACCATTGGACACAAACCCCACAGGCCAATAAACTTGTATCAACTTCTTTCCTCTGCCACACACTGCACATGGTGTGCATGTTCCATGCAAGATGATGTTCACGCAGGATGTCACTTCTGTAAGATAAACAAATGACGTGTTCTGCCAAATCAACACAGATGTCCCCACTCACTGCTGGAGAGACCAGACTTTTCACAAGTCGTGTTCCTTCTTATATTTTGATAATTGCTGAATACCATTATGACCTCAAATTGCTGTTTTCTTTGACCCCGCTTTGTCCTTTCATCCAGCGGTATATATGGCTAAATGTTTTACGTGTTTTTTTTTTTTGTATTTCTTAGCAACCACCGGACCAGCAAGTCCAGATGACTCTATTAAAGAGGTATGTATCACCAGAAACCCAAGTGATGTGCATTAATACCACTCCAGACGCACCAATCACAGTGAATGGGCACGCTCTCGATTATGTGGAGGACTTTACCTATCTGGGAAGTCTCGTCAGTAAGGACAATTCTGTACAAAAGGACATTAGAGCAAGACTCGGTAAGGCACAGGGTGCTTTTGCTAGGCTACACACAATCTGGAAGTCCAAGCAATACAGCTTAAGAACAAAGGTCCGACTTTACAACAGTAATGTAAAATCTGTATTGTTGTACGGTTCGGAGTGCTGGCGAGTAACATCAAACGACATGAAAAAAGTCGAAGCCTTCCACAATGGTTGCCTCAGGAAACTCTGTCGAATCTTCTGGCCTGAGAAAATATCCAATGCACATCTATAGGAGAAGACCAAGTGCAACAGTGTGGTGCTACAGATCAAACGCCGCCGATTCCAATGGCTTGGGCATGTTCTCAGGATGGACCAAGACCGCATCCCCAAGATCGCACTGCGATGGACTCCACCTGGGAAGAGGAAGCAAGGCCGGCCCAAGAACACCTGGCGGCGTACGGTGACAGCTGAGCTAAAGGAGATGAATCTAACCTGGGGCGAGGCACAGCATGCTGCTCAAGACAGGTCCAGATGGAGGCAGATCGTCGAAGCCTTATGTCCCATCAGGGACGAAGAGGATTAGTAGTAGTAGTAGTATCACCAGAGAGTATAACAATTCACTATTTAGATTTGGGATTTTGCATTAATTAACTGATAGAGAACATGTGGAGTTCAATGTCTTGCCCAAGGTCGGACGATGACCACTTTACCTTCAAAGCCACTGGGTGGCCACTGCCAAAATTGAATAATTATGATAAGTGCCCATCATTGACTGGGGGCCATATTACTGTCCCTTTCAATGCACCCACTTGATATTCTGAGCATGAACTGAATATAATTTGATGATTAGTTGGAGTACCAGACTGAACTATTTACATTTTGTGGAACTGTTAGTTCATGTTGTTATTGTTTGGCTTTCTTCCCAGGAGGATCAAGACGGGGGGCAGTCTGTTGGTCAGAGGAAGAGGGTTAAGCTGAGCAGCAGTACCAAAGGTATATGCGTGTAGTCTAAAAGTGACGTGCCACCGTAGAAACTGAACTGAATTGCTTCATTTTTTACGTGTCTTATTGTGCCCTCAGACCCGTGCATCATCGAATCCCTGAAGCACAAATGCTTTCTGGAAGAGTTGCTGTTTTGGACAATAAAATATGAGTTTCCACAGAAAATGGTCACTTTCTTATTAAACATGTTGCCAGATCAAGATTACAAGGTATTGTCTATTTTGACATTTATTTTCTTTGCCGCACATTTTTAAAAATCTTTTATGTCTTTTAGATGTCTACTATGCCTTGCCTTTCTTATATAACTGCTCTGAATGCCATAATATGAACTTTAAACTAAAATCCTTTACTTTGGCATGCATCTTCCTTCAAAGGTACATCTTCACAACAACAGGCCTTAACTGTGTTTTCTCCTCCACTCTGGCAGATCACATTTACAAAAACATTTGTTCAACATTACGCCTTCATCATGAAAACCCTGATGAAAAGCCACGAGTCCGACACAATGTCCAACCGCATCGTGCATATTAGCGTGCAGCTGTTCAGCAACGAGGAGCTGGCTCGACACATGACGGAAGACTGTCAGCTGCTGGACATCATGGTCACAGTTCTCCTCTATATGATGGAGACTTGCCTTATTAAAAGTGAACTTCAAGGTAAGCTGCCCACATGGGCTGGTGTCCTTAATTGCCTCCATTTGATACACAGATGCAGGGATGTTGTTGTAGTAAAGAAATAAGGTCGCTGCGTGCTCAGCGCTGAGAACTTCTTAATGATTCAGGTGAATGTTATCGGATCAGGCCATTGCATGGACAGATGTTTCCTCTTGCTGCTCTCTCTGATTGTGCAGGTTCTAAGTGAAAAGAGCTTGAATCGTTTTGATATTTCTTGATGCAACCCTTCCCTCTGTATGACCGCGGACATCAGTGTTAACTCACAGCCTGCTGTTGGGTTGTGTATTTTGCCTCTGCATGTACATGTCTCTCTTCTGATGCGTTTCTGTTATATAGCTAAGCACAGTTTAACCCCAAATATCATTAACTTACCGTGAATGTGTTCCCTGTTTCTTGTTTTATCCATTAGATGAAGAGAACAGTCGCCACGTTGTGGTGAATTGCAGTGAAGCGCTACTGAAGAACAACACCTACTGGCCCCTAGTTAGTGATTTTATCAACATCCTGTCACACCAAAGTGTAGCCAAAAAGTTCCTGGATGACCACTCCTTGTTGATGCTGTGGATGAGCTTTGTATCATTTTTCCAAGGTAAGTCATAGTTTATTTATATTTTTGTTCTTTCCCTATTCAACTAAAATTCCTCACACACATATGCATGTGATGGATAAGTTCAAAGGTGTGAAGGGTGGGAAAAAAAAGCTGACAGATTCATCCCTATATGAATATTTACATTAGACAAAGTAGTTTGCAAGATTTCACAAAATTTCCCCATATAAGCACCTGCCATGATGGAATCTTCTACCTTTTTAAGATTCAGACAGACTCTAAAGGATTTTCAAGGAATTTACAGAAAGTGTAAACGGCTCTACTCACTGCCTGTAGCTTCAGTGGAAAAGTAACCGGCTTGCTGAGACCTTTAAGCTTCCTACACAACGCCAAGTAGAGGACAAACTGTTAACTATACCCTAGCATTTTCCTTCCTGAGCTTTTCTTTTGTTCCCACACATGGTCTTTGTCGCTAACTTTTTGACATTTGTTGCCAGGTTTTACTCTGCTCTGGATTTTGAATTGATTATAAAATGAGTGGGTGTTTAATGTCTCCAGTGGCGGAACTTTGCAACAACCTAACAGTTTGGCTGAATATATGTTTTGCTGAGGAAAAAATAAGTCCAAACATCAATGCTGGGGGGGCAAAACAAAATGATGTGCTGGTTGGCACACTGCTTATGTAGCTTGTTATCTGTTCATTCAAGTGTTGGAGTTTAAACAGATTGTCATGCTCTTGGATCCACTTGCTTCCTCTATCAACTCGAAGTCTCATGTCGTTCTTTATCTGTCTTTAATACTGACACGTGTACTGTTTAGGTAATGGTATAAAAACGATCAAACCACTTGACTACCAGTATAAAACCTCCATCATTTGTTATTCAAACGTGAGGTCAAAAGTGACACTTGATTTTAAAAGAACGCTTCAGAATAGTGCAGAATTTAGTCAGACTTTATATTCTGACAGTAGACAAATATGGACTTCATCTGCCCTCTACTAAATATAAGACCTCGTTGGAAAAGGTGATTTGTGGGCTGAATTGTGCTTGGTGCCGCTCACTTGCCACATGCACTCGACCACAGCCTAAAAATAACATTCACCCTTGTACAGTGGGCCTGAGTATCTCCTGACGGTCTAAGCGCAGTCTCACTGTTACACATCGTGTCCTGCACTGCTGTTGCTATAAACTGACACATTTTACTGGAAATTTTGTGGCATAAAGATGCATGCAAATGTGAACATGTAAAGAAAAGCTTGAGCAATGAATTTAAAGAGGATTAGACTAAATGATTGAAAAAAGATAGATTTAAAAAAAAAAAAAAAAAAGGGTTATTTGAGGATCAAGAATTTATGTAACATATGATGTGTTACATTTAAAAACCATGTCCCTCTGTTGTAGGTATGAACCTGAATAAGCGAGAGTTGAACGAACATGTGGAATTTGAGTCTCAGACATACTATGCAGCATTTGCAGCAGAGCTGGAGGCCTGTGCACAGCCAATGTGGGGTCTCTTAACACATTGCAAAGTCAAAGTAAGTCCTGTCCTTACACGCAGTCTTACCACACTCACAGTTTCTGTGTGGCGTTCTGATAATCTTGTGGGATTAAAGGGACGAGCATGCTGCACTTTTTGATTAAGTGCAACATTAAAGTGAACATTAAATACATTTCATTGTTTGTGAACAGGAGACACAGGAATATACTAAAACTGTGGTCCGCTACTGTTTGGAGACCCTGCAGATCTGGTTTGATGCCATTGGCTTCATTGATGAGGTATGTTTAAATGACAAATATGTGCATTTATAAACATTTTTTCCCCTTTCCCTGTTTCTCATAACCAACTGTATATCTCTCATAGCCTGCTCCAAATCAAGTGACGTTTCACCTGCCTCTCCACCGCTACTACGCCATGTTCCTCAGCAGGGTATGTCAGGCTCTCATCTCTTTATTAACATCATACATATTATTATTTTTTTTTTTTTTTTCGATTTGAAGTTAAATAATGTGGTTGTGAATTCCCAGGCTGTAAAATGCCAAGGCTTGGATCTGGACAGCCTCCTGCCTGACCAGGAGATGCTGATGAAAATCATGGTGCATCCTCTCCAGATACAGGTATAAGAAAAGAAGGCCATAGACATATTTCCTTTGCCCCTGCATGTCTTGTGTCAGTCTGTACCAGTGCGTTGCTCAGAACTTTGTCCTGTTTGGCTCTAGGCATGTCTGTCAGAGATCCACAGTAATATGTGGGTCAGGAACGGTCTGCAGATCAAAGGACAGGCAATGACTTACGTGCAGTCACACTTTTGCAACTCCATGATCGACCCAGACATCTATCTGCTCCAGGTTAGACGGTGCTCACTATCAGTATTGCTCAGCTACATTATTAGTATTGTTATTATTCTTTTTGTCCCAAATTAAGTTTCTAATTCTGCTTTCTCGATTTGCTAATCATTACAGGTTTGTGCATCAAGACTAGATCCTGACTACTTCATCTCAAGTGTCTTTGAGAGGTAAACTCTTCCTCGCTGTGTCAGCGTGCTTGGCAGCATTTTTAGCTTTCACTTTTTCAAACTGAAAGTAATACTGGTTGCATTTTGTACACCTCTGTGACACAGGTTTAAAGTGGTTGACCTCTTGACAATGGCATCTCAGCATCAGAATGCTGTGTTGGACTCGGAGCAGGAGAGGCCAATGCTCGAAGGAGCACTGACTTTTCTAGTCATACTGACAAGTCTTCGCATTCATCTGGGTAAGTGATACACCAGAGGATGCATAATACCTACAGGAGGCATCCCAGTAACAGATTCTTTGCAGTATATTAAATACAGTCAAGTAAAACTCTTGATTATTATGGAATTTTTAAACAGTTTGATGTGTTTAGACAATTTAGTGGTAACTTTAAAGCTGCACTAAATCAAATTAATCCCATGTATGTCTTAGGGTCATTGTTAGCAAGATACCCATTTTCATTATGGTTCTCTTTTCCTGGGTTTGGCATATGTCCCAGGATCTTTGAGACTTTTCTGAATCAAAGGGGAGGGCAAGCTGAAAACAACATAAAAACTCTTTGAAATATTCTGCTTCCGCTGTAAACGAACCAGGACTTTCTAACTCTTATCCAAAGATTCTTAATGCAACACGACACTATTCTTCGCAAACGTGGAAAATGTATTGAAAAATATTTAGCCGAACCTGCCAAATGTGAGTTTTACCTGCCATTATAATGTGGGACTCTTATACGGTGCCATAATATGGTCATTTTTCCCAAATAGGTGTTTTGGAGTCCTATCTCTTTTTCAGTTTTCTCACTCTCTTTCTTCTCTTCACCCACAGGGATGACCGATGATGAGATCCTGCGAGCTGAGATGGTGTCTCAGTTGTGTATGAATGATCGTACGCACAGTGCACTGTTAGACCTTGTATCCTTCAGTATTTAACTAATATGTTAAAGATCAACCATATTCTGTTGTGTATCATTTTTTTCCTTAAGAATGCTTTCCTAGATTCCTGAGAATCCCAACCCAAAGAGTGGAATTGTACCAGGTAGCTGTAGTTTTGAGGATATGCTCTCTGCTGTCGCTGATTTCAAAGCTCCTGTGTTTGAGCCTGGAGGTTCCATGCAGCAGGGGATGTACACACCTAAAGGTAAGATGATTGTAATATGATTATTTTTTTATCCTTGAATGCTAAGTCCTTATTGCTTTTACAATTAAAATGAATGTGTGATGGGAGTAAGAGAGAGTATGTGCTGTTGATCCCTACTGTGCCCTTGTTTTCTGTTTTCCTTTCTCTTTTTTTCTTTTTTGCCAGTGTATTTTGTCTATTTTTGAAATACTATGGTCTGCACATTACTTTTCTGTCCTATTTTACAATCTTAATTTGTTCTTTCCTTATGTGCTCAGGGACTACAGGTGGAAATTAGCAAATGTTGCTATAACCTGGCACAAGGCATCTCTTCTCTCAAGATTAATGCTTTTGTGCATTATCCCTGTTTTAAATAAATAAAAGGAAAAAAAGAAAAAAAACGTACATGATGGCAGAGATGTAATATTTCTGGCCAGCATTTCAAAGGATTGGGCCTGCATTCTTACATCTTCCTGCTCCTAGTGATGAAACTCTGTAGACTTATCACAGTTATCAGTTCCAAGAATTTACCCTTAAAGTTAAGACTGCATCCTGGCCAAATTAAGTTTTTCACTAAATTTGTTTAATGTTTTTACTCCTTTGGAACCTACACAGGGAAAAGATGTAGGTAATCGGGAGAGAGAAGCTAAAAATTTTCTAAAGTAAAGGGAAAGAAATGTCAGGAAAAATAAGAGATGGGATATTCTTCAAGTTCTGAATTACAATCAGTTAATGAAATGCTCCAAATTAGCTTGTGCAGGGATGATGCTTGTCTCATTAGTGATGCACTCACATCTTTTACGCAACTTCAGATATTTAAGTAGTCACAGCTCCAAGATATTCAGCAGTTTAAAAAAAAGAAAAAGAAAAAGAAAAAAAATACAATTTTCTTAAGATGAGCTAATCAGTGTCGGCTTACTTTTTTGTTGGGAGAGTTTTTATCAAACTGATGCAGAAGAAGCATAGGCAAATTGTTCTATTGATCGATATTCAATACCTGCGCTAGAATCCCTGTGTTTTTAACTTGAAAACGGTTCAAAGGAGGTGTTGATTGTATAACTTAGTAATATTCATTATTAAAGCATGTTTAAGAGTATTCCATTGGTAGAACAGAGAAGTGTCTGAATGTTGGTGAATATGGGTCCTTTTTTGTGCTGCTGAATCAATTTTGGATGTTTTTCTTTTTTGGATCCAAATTAGGTGAAAACTGAAGAAAATCACTGGGCTAGATTTTTTATATATATATGTTTAATTAAAAATTTTTGTATCTTTTTTTAAACTATTTGATATTATTTTTTTTGCAATATGCTTTATTCTATTGGTCATCTCCTGACCTGCAAATAATGATCTAAAAACTAATTAATTGCATTTGTGATTGTTGCTCTGACACAAAAGATCTCCAGCTGTATTAATTGGTCTGAAACCATCAGGTTTCTTTAATTTAGTCAGATAGAAAACTGTCACATTAACACCCCTCGTATGTAATGAATGTTTAAAACAATCAACAGAGAAGCAACATGTGTTTTCACTTTCAAACATCTATAATAAATCTTAACGTATTCCGGAGACACTCAAGTATATTGTATATATTGTTTTTGATTAGAGGAGAGAAGAAATGCTCAGCAAGAAACTTAAGAGAGTTGAATATTAGAGCTCGGGACACCACTGGGGGGCAGACTTGCATCACTTTTACAGAAAATGTTAGAACGTGTGGGGGGAAAAAAAGCGACTCAATTTCATTTTATAACAGATGTTTCAAAGCATTTCCTGTTCCCTTTCTCAACTAGCTGAGGTTTGGGAGAAGGAGTTTGACCCCATCATGGTCGTTCTCAGAACAGTCTATCGGCGTGATGTCCAATCAGCGATGGACAGATACTCGGCATTGTAAGTTCACTTCTTTTCTCCCAAATGGACTATGGCACATCTTTGCTGGATTTTTGTTTTTCTGACTTTCCGAGTGATTATTGATGGGGGACAAAAAAAAGAAATGAATAAAATCTGACATCATCCCTGTTCAGTGTTGTAGGGTCACCTCATTAAAATGATACGTGATAAGAAAGGTCAGATCTACTGCAAGTGCAGGAAATGGTTACAATTAAATAGACGTTATTGGGGAAAAAAATCAACATTTCCATCTAGATTGTAGAATTGAAGAAATCTTTCTTTTAGATTGAGCCTAGATGTCTCACTTGACATATATAAAAAACTTTTGCGAGTGAAAGAGTTAATTTGGGGTTGATTTACTTCAAGGCTGTTGTGACAGATGAAGATGCTAATTATACTGAAAGGCTCTTATACAGAGGACTCCTGTATTATTTAAGGTAGCTGGGAAGATAACCTTTCAGTAACAGGATTTTAAGCACAATCGAGTCACTGCAGGGGGATTTTTAGGTTTACGTTAAATCAGTAATTAGTAAGTCATAAAAGTTTACTGGGGTGTCACACCATAATAAACCAAAATGTATCTACATGTCCTACTTTGAAGTTCTGACTTTGTAAATAGTTCAGACAGTAGAAGTAAACATCCACTGGAGTTTAATGATTTGCATTACATTAACTTAAATAGGTGTAATTGTGTTTTTGTTTTATTTCCTTTTTGGCTCTTTTTGTTCATTTGAAAAATGCAACATTTTAGATTGATGTGAAATAAATAAATTGACCTCCATTTAGCACCGTGACAACGGAAAAATATATACGTCAGGCTTAACCGTATTTCACCCGCACCGCTTCTAAATTTCTCTTTTTAGTGGATTGTTTTCTTTTCTTCCATGTGCTCATAATCCCTGTCTAAAACATAACCGAAAACCGATAAATCTTTCGCACTGACTCAGCTGGTGGAGTTACACAAATTTTGAATCGGTGTGGTGATTTTAAGATCATGCCACTCCTGCTGTGCATGTTATTGTATCACAACTGAAAACTCATTGTAATGACGCACCTCGTATTCCTACAAAATGTTATTTGGGTTTGATTCTTTAGAGGAAACTACATTTGAAATGACAGATGTGGAGTAATCTTGTGCACCTTTTCTCTGTAGCTTCAGACGCCTATTCATATACGTCATTGACTTAATGGCCTTCATATTTTATCACTTGTCTCTGTCTGTGGAAGATTCTGTGATTGGCTAGACTGCTTTGCAATAGACCAAGCACCTACTCTGTGGTACTTTTTTAAAAATGGATTTTAGTGTTGTTTAATTTAATTCCAGTAAAGGGCGGGGTTGGGAATAGAATTGTTTCAACAAAAGTACGGCTTTTACTACACCCATAGTGCTCTGAACTGGTAGCTCCTGTGAGTTTACACCCTTCTATTGTATTGTAAGTATGGATCGCTGTTTATAGGCAACTGTTCTCGTTTCAAATACGGTGTGACCTTCTGTCATCCAGTATTTTGTGTTTGAGTGCAAATAAAATTGAGGCATATTTCTCCTTCAAACACATTGAAGCTGCCATTGCCACCTTCAGAGTCTGATCACAGCCTCATGTTGCTTGTTCACTCCGTTTGACTATGATGGATTGCATGTCAAGCTGGCCTGCTTCTTGTTATAATGATCCAGTCATCACTAATAGAGTGCTGCCCATCGGCCGTTCTGTTGCTTAGACTGAAATCTGTTGTACAGTGGTTTAGAGTTTTGGTCATTTCTGTGATGTGTGTTGCTAATCCCCCCCCATCTCCTGATTTTTCTCTTTGTGAATGATGACATTATTTAGTTTGAAACAGTATGGCATGCATACTGGCAACCCATGGCCACCTTACAAGGACAGGACTCCTCTGCATCCCTGTTACAAAGGTCTCATCAGGCTGTTGCACTGCAAAACACTGCACATTGTGATATTCACTCTCCTTTACAAGGTGAGTCTTTTAACAGCTATTTATGTATTATAATACAGCACTGTATTTGCATTTAAATTTTCACCTTGTTTGGCACATTCAATTAGTGCAAAAGTAACACCACTTGGCTGTTAATTGGTGCTGACATGTTAGAATGTATTGGTTCAGTGCCTGTCAAGTTGAAAGTGGCACGATGTGTTGTATGTGTTTAAGTTTCAGTATCAATAGTGAGGCTATAACAATTGCTAAAGACAGAGTGTATAGTGTAACTTATGCAAAGAGAGAATGCACATTAGGCAGGCTACCGTACTCGGGTTGCCTTTGGTTGCCTCTGGTTAAGCTTACTTTTCCCTAATTGGTGGCAAAACCCACATGTATAAATGCTCCTATGTATTGTGAGTGAGGGTTATATATTAGCTACTCTTGACAACCTTTGAGGATAACTGGTCTATTCTGGATGTGAAATTTATACAGAAAGCGACTTAACATTTCAGGTTTGCCTCAAATATGTTCAAATTTGTTCTTGATGTTTTGATGAATGGTTAAATTCCACTCATAACCTGCCTTTGTAATCCCGATCATCTGGATTACAGGTCAGATGTTTTCCCAAATCTAGGGGTAACAGGGGAAGGCTTATTAGAGATCACAATAAAGAGGCAA
This sequence comes from Odontesthes bonariensis, assembly GCF_027942865.1. Lineage (NCBI taxonomy): Eukaryota > Metazoa > Chordata > Actinopteri > Atheriniformes > Atherinopsidae > Odontesthes > Odontesthes bonariensis. Next base: position 22,026,027 of record NC_134517.1, on the reverse strand, counting down.
AAAGAGCGCTCTAAAACATTTCAACTGTCACACGACTGCTCACATTGTATTATATGGCCAGCTCTGTCCTATAATTTGATCTGTGCTTGTAGTTTTCAATACAGAAGTTTGAATAAGTTTAAATATGTTGGCACAAATCTGTCTGTACACAACTATGATGTTAATTTGGGTCCTCACCTTGATTTTGCTGACAAATCTCTTTTTGGAGTACGACCAGGGCTCCTGACTTTTATATGCCTTCAGGCTTTGTGAATGTTCCCTGCATAGAAATTAGCTACATATATACATCAGGAAAGACAATTTCAGCAGCCTTAAATTTGAGATTAAATCAATTTGAGCTTCCAATCCCACAACTAGCGGCAGCAGCCATGTTGAATGGGGGGGTAATCAATTCAAGCGCTCTATGCATGTCCAGATAGAACCGTGAGGTCGGTGCATACCCTCTACATGATTTATAGTTTACCTAGTGCAATAACTTCACCTGAAAAATGGTCTTAATTTTGCGTCAGTGTAACTCCACAGTTTTACGTTTTAGATATGGATGGATCACCAGAACATGTCTGAGCACGTGTTGTGCATGGTGCTGTACCTGATTGAGCTGGGCTTGGACAACCAGGTTCAAGACAACAAGGAGGATGAGGTGAGATTGGAGGACCATAGATGTGCACAATACCTGAAAAGCTATACAGCTAAATAAAATATCAGCAATTTTTTTTTTTAACATATGTTATGGCACTTAACAATCACAAAAAGGATAAACTTGGAACGTGGAAAAATATTGATTAAACATACGGACTTACCAGTTATAGCAACATTATTTCACACTGTTGTTATTATAAACATTCTGATCAGACTTGTTTTGTCCACTGGATCTTCTTACTACGTCTCACTGGATTTTATTGCATCCAGGAGCCTTGCATTGAGGAGCACTGTCATGACAGCTGGTTCCCAGGCACCAATCTGCTCTCCAATCTGCACCACGTCATCAATTTTGTTCGGGTCCGTGTTCCTGAGACAGCTCCTGAAGTAAAGAGGGAGGCCCCTCCCAGCACCAGCACTGAAGCCTCTTCTTATGGCCAAGTAAGTGAGCGCAGTGTCACTGGAATAAGCTGGTAGTTTTATCATTTATTTTAGTTTTTTTTGACTGCATCATCTGGCTGTGCACAGTAGCTTTGTATGAATACTGATCATAGAAAAGCTTGTGAGTGGTGGGTGGAGCTAAAAGGCCCATGATCATTGGAATTGGTTCATTGGATGCCCAAAAATATTATTTCAGTGGGATACCAGTGTATCCATTGGGTTGTATTTGGAGTAGACATACACTCTGTACTTAAGTAGAGCTTTCCAGGCTTGATTCCAGTTTAGTTTATTTTTGCTTGATAAAAGCCTGTAAATCACTTTGTGCTTAGCTAACTCTGCTGGCTTTATGATTAAGCTACAGGCATGGTACTGCAAACATATTTGCAAAAATGGTATTGCTTTAAAAAAATGTATATAGATTAGAGTTTATATCCCAATGCTATTCGTAACACTTGTTTTATGGAACTGAAAGTTCCTGATTGAATAGTTTCCTCTTCAGAATAGATCAAAAGGCTGCTAAGTGGCATTTTTGATAAAGAACAGAGAGATTCAAAGATTAGAGAAGGAATGTCATCTGTCTTGTTTGCATGGGTGACATAATATTTTGTGGATTATCGTAGTTGTTGTCTCTCCAGTGTTTGGTTGATTCTGATTGGCTTGAGACAGTAAATTTAATTTCAACAGAACACAAACTGAGTCAAACAGATTTGAGATTGATGGATTATACAGCTTAATATTTACTGCCAGGTAAACGGAGGCATAAAGAGTGCATTGTGGTTTGATTAATGACTCCGACAGAGTTGGGAATCTAATTTCATCAGTTTTTACAAACTTTATTTTTGTTGTGCATTGACTCCATGCTGGTGTTACGGTATTTGTTTGTTTTAAACTCACCACCTTAGAACTATATTGATTTTTAAAAAGCTTCTTGTGTGAGGAGCTGGATTACAAGCAGGGTTTGACAGACTGAGTGGGTATTAGTGACTTAAGAGTCCTCTGAAAGGTAAAACTGACACGGCCCTAATTGTATTGTCCCGACTCAGCCTGTAAGGACCTACTTTTAACCTCTGGATGTTCTGCAAATATGGCGACAGGAAGTTCACTTGTCAGAGTTAAAAAGCCTCTGCCCTCACAAACAGTTTATTACTCATCTTGTACAGTTTATCTGGTACCTTTATGTTCCTCTGCCATCAATTTATTTTGCTGTACTCATTTCACAGAACTCCAGGCGTCTTACAGGAAATTGGAGAGAGGTAGCTTTCTGCACCTATTTCTATAAAGCATTCTAATGATGCTAGCAGCTGCATTTGTCTGTTTTATCTCTATTATGAAAGATTTCCATTGCACGTGTTCCTTCTTATGCTTTTCAAAGGAGGTCTGCCTTGGTGTGTTCAAGTGTGTGTGTTTAATGCTATGATTCAGCAGTCGCCCTCCCTGTTGACTGCTGAAACTAATTACGTGTGCAATGCAGGTTGTATAGTAAACGCTTCTTAACCGCATGTCGGTATGATTGATGTTGCCTTGGCGGGGCTATATGATGTATGTTTATTTAACAGTGCAGCTCAGGTTTATTTCTGTCAGGTCAGGTCATGGCAATCCTTCAGATGGCTTGTGTGCTTTACATCAGGATGATGTGAATTACTCCAGTATTTTGGTTGTCATGAGTGCTATTGGCAGAGGTTAAAATGTCAGCTGAAATGTCATGACTGGTATTTGATTTTGATTTTCTGTATGTATTACTCCTGTTTGTATATGGCAATGAGATGCTCTGCCATCCTTCGAATTCCTTCTGACTAATAGAGATGTTTTTTTAAGGAAAGGGTGTTTGTAATGAAACGCTGATCTACCAAAGTGTCGAGATGCTCACCAACTGGATGTTGGTAACAAGGGTTTCTTTCTGTTGCATATTGTTTTTCTTTGGTGTTTGTTTGATATTTAAATTTATGAGGGTCTGGATATGTCTCAAGTTTAGTATAAATAACTTTTTCTTCCCATGTTAGTGGTTACGTTTATTTATGCAACAAATTTCTTTGTGGGTTCTTGTAGACTCCCAGAGATGAAATATTCAATCACCCATATACACACACACACACACACACACACACACACCTCCTATGCTTCACATAAAAATGCTAATCAAATTTGTTATTATCTGTAAATAAATTTCCATGTTCACTGTCCTCTTAGAACCTACGAGAGGCTCAGGTGTTCAGTCTTGTGGCAGAGCGCAGGAGGAAGTTCCAGGAGATAATCAACCGCAGCAACACTGAAGCCACCCAGGTTGTCAGGCCCAAGAGCTCCTCAACACGCTGGGTTCCACCAGGCACACCCCCCCAGCTGGTGACCGAGATTCTGGAGATCAGAGAAAGCATGCTGTCTCTCCTAATCAAACTCCACCAGAAGATGTCCTCCAAACAGAATTCTCTGTCAGCATCCTGGCTCGAGGATATGGACACGAGCCGTCTCGGTCACGGAGATGGCATCACGGCCATTGAGCGCATCCTTGCCAAGGCAGCTACACGCAGCTGCCAAATCAAGCGAAGCATCCAAGACATTTGTGGAAAGGTGTGTCCTCCAGTACCACCAAAGAAGAACAGTCCCTCTGACAAGAAAACAATGGATAAAGAAGAAAGGTAATGGAATTGTCTGTAGTTTTTCTCCATTGAGAAATGTTTGGATTATCAGCTTCGCAGTTGTTGTTTTTTTTTTTTTTTTGTTGGATATGTCATTTTTTATATATTGTTTATTGTTTAATACCTCTTTGTGGTAGTTATTGATATAGGGGTTTTAATGATAAGATGCTGATAAGACAGCTGTGTCACTGGTATTATAGTCTATATTCTACACAATATTTCTATTACATGTGGTTTATTTGCTGTTAAGAAAAAAAAAGTGAAAGTTGTGGTTGTGGTTTTCAACCTCACATTTACCCACTAGTCGGTGCCTCCTGTTTCCTAACAATAATGATGATGAAATGGACTATTACCATTTGGTAACGATCTGGTTTTGGGGCTAGTTTCACCCCACAGACAAAATAACAGGTAGGCTCTCACTTTCACATGAACTAGACCTGTTTCCAAGGCAACCGTCAGACAGCAATGCGGTCAGTGTCAGTGAGAACTCAGAGGCCCATTCATCAAGCTGGGTGTTGGCATTCCCGAAGCCATCAGTGAAAATTACTGAGCTATGACGTTCTTGTCAGCATTGATGTCCTTTTATTTGGGACTTAATTTACAGTCAGCTCTCAACCTGTTTTGCCTGCAGAGACTTAACCCACATTTGGTAATCAATTATCCACCTTTCCAACTTTTACAACATAACCTTGTTGAAATCACACTCTCTTTGTGTGACAGTTTTATCTTCTAGATGGAAAGTTTGTTGCTCTTGCCGTGGTTAAAAGAAACATTGCCTGCAACGTAGAGATGATTGTTAACAGGATACTATAACGCACATTTGTCTAGTAGTCGGTCACTCATTAATGTTCTTTAAATGAGACGAGTTGTTGCCCATAAGAGATTCATATTTTCATACTTTTTTTTTTTTTCTCTCTCTTTAAATGATATGTCTTTAGTACAATCTGATTGGCTGAATTAAGATAATTTGACATCTTTCACTTGCTCATAATATGGTAATCCCATCACATGAACTAATCTGTTCATGAGCTTTTGTTAATACTGTGATTTTAAGTGCATTATGCATACACATCAAATAGATTCTTACTCGCCTTTTATTTTTCAGACGCCAGAGGGCTAGAGAGAGGCAGCAGAAACTGCTTGCTGAGTTTGCATCAAGGCAGAAGAGTTTCATGGAAACGGCCATGGATGTTGGTAAGTCGACTTGTTCCTGTATTATGCTGTGCTGAAAAGCAGCCGCAGTGGGAGTGCGTAATAAAACGGCCACCGAGAGGCACTTGGTGTAACAAAAATGTAAAGCTGCGCTGATCGATTGGCTGATGTTCAGCTTGATTGGTGCAACTGTGATCTGTGCACCTCTGCATAAATGCAATTCAAAATGCAGCATTAGGCTTACTAAAGCCTTCATGTTAAGTAGTAAGCTATTTTTTTTCTGGAAACTCTTATAATAACTGTTATTGATTCAAATATTTATCCGTGTACCGGTACTGAGTAGATTGTACTTAATAGATCAGAAGGGTGTATATTGGTCAAGTTGAATGTTTGTTTTTTTCCCCGTTTTTTTTAAAGCTCCTCGTGGTGGATCACAAAGCAGATTATTGCATGTGACCTGTCATGCCATCTGTTGTGTCACGTAAATTCTAGCTTTGTACGGGCTGTTACGTATTTCTGTTTAAATTTTGTATAAAAAATGACAGCCCTTCTGCAACCACCACTTTGACAGGAGTTTATATAATGGTAATTTGTAAGTAAAAACTACTCATTATTTTGATAGCATTGACATCACCGTATACTGTCTGTAGTAGACCTTTACAAAGTACCATATTAACACTATTTACTTGAAGGACATCACGCTGCTGTAGCCCTTGAAGAAAAGTGCTCTCGGTTGAAATTGACCCTATCACTGCTGCATTACTTTTAACTGGCGCAAGGTGACAGTGGGCCGGGTTTGTACACATAGTCTTTAGGGGCCTTTTTAGAAGAAATTGAGTGGAGGGTGATCCTGTGGGATGTTGGTGCCTGCTGGCTGTAAGGGTAGATAAGATCAAAGTACTAATAGTAGGCTAAACTCCCAGGGACTACCCTGATGCAGCATGGTTAGCAAATGAATAATAGCTGTAGTGGTCAGTAGGACGTTTGGGGGACTGTGCTCTGACTTCTGTCTGCACTTTTACTGCTGTGCCGTAACTTTAGCTTCTATACTTAAAGATCACAGCTGGATGTATAGAACTCGTATTGAAGATCGAAATTGGATGAAGAGGAGCCTATTTAAATCATGTGCATTATTTGATTGCCTTAAAACCTGGATGATTTGGTGTTTACTTAGATAATGAGAAATTTTGTCGATTTCAGCCTCATATCACCATTGTAAAAGTGAAAATCATACGCTGTCGCTATAGTGATCGCAAATTTGCTCATTTGTTCACAACAATATGTTCCAGTCTGTCAGAAAAACTGTCTTGTGAATAGTGTCTTGAATACTATGCTCTATGAAAGTTGTCCATGTGCACTGTGGATATCCAGAATAAATGGGAAGATTTTAAATGTCGAGGCCAAGGAAAAGTTGATTCAAATAAACCGATTAAAGATTTAAACAGATTAAAGTTAATCTAGTCTAAGTTGATCAAATTCTTTGAGAGTCTGTAGCTCCACTGACTTTAGGCAGGTTTCATATTTTTAGCAAAACCAACGTTCTCTAACAACAGGCTTACATGTGAAATAAAGATACAAGACTATTGCTTGCAAGAGGGTTCCCATATTTATGCCGCTGTTGGTGTACTTGTTTTTTTTGTTTTTTTTAACCTATAGTGTTTGTGTGTGTGTTGCACACTTGTAGGTGGCTCTGTGTGTTTGGATGGCCTGGGGCTAAAGTTTTATCACTGACATGTAGAGCAAACGGTTTTTATTTCCCCAGGAACACGGTGACCCCTCCTGAGAACACGTTCCTCCAAAAAAGCAATAAATCAATTTCTAACACAGCTTGACATTTCTATGCAGTGCTTACTGCTCAAATTGAACACAGTCTGTAACATTTCAAACTAATTTCACATAAGTAATTAACTTGTAGTGCTGTTCCGATCAGACAGATGGAGGGGCTGATAGAGAGTGTGTTGTCAGTATTATTTATACAAACCGGGAGAAAGTTTGAGGCAACCAGTGACGAGGTTAAATATTTTCCTAGACAAGATCCATGAGTTTTAGAGCATCGTAATATTTGCCCTTTTATAATAACCGCATGCAGTCGAGGTGCATCTGTAAATGTACACCCCACATATTTTCACAACTTTATAACCCATTTTATCGTTGTTATCTGACCATGTTCCCAAGTAATGTCCGTTGGAGTAGAATTCACATGACTGAGAAAGAAAGTCCAGTCACATAGTTAAAAGCGCTGAAATTCATTCATTTTCATTGCTAATCAGAAAGCTGTCATCTAGTATGACCTCAGCTTCTGATGTACCTGGAGGGAGAGCCTTTCAGATATAATCTGTTCAGGGGATGTTTCTCACAGTCTTGAATGCCTTACAGTTACACTTGGGTGTCAGGCTTTACTCATTTTTATTGCCAGTTATCTTTGACTTTTATTCTTATTGTATGAAAAAGCTAGAATCATAAACTTCTGCAATTTTTCAGTTTCTTTCTTCTTCTGTTGCCAGAATCTCCCGATGCTGAGGCAGCCATGGATTTAGGATCATCCGAAGTGGTGGAATCTGAAGTTCTCTACGACTGCGTGATCTGTGGCCAGAGTGGACCCTCCACTGAGGATCGACCGACTGGCCTAGTGGTTCTCCTCCAGGCATCCTCAGGTATTGCACTTGCCCGCATTCTGCCCTTTCATTCTCAAATGCCTTTCACTTAGTGAAACATCACAGGGCTCTAACCTTTTCCACAAGTATCTAAACTTTTCAGTTGGGTGCACCAATAATATTATCATTCAGTGCTACACATTTATGCATTTTCTCTCTTCACTAGATTTTGGCCAAATGAAAAAATCCAAAACTGCAGCTTTTAGCTATAAAATCACACTGAGTCACACGGTCTCCAACAAATGGTTGCAAAACGCAGCCATATTGTCACCTTGGAACAATAATTTTAATTGGCTTATCTATTATTCGTGTTAATTCTTGCTCAGAAATATTGAGCCTACTGTTATAAAATGTTAAATCTTCCTATTTTCATGTGAGAGAGTCAGTCATACAACTAAACCACATGTTTGAAGTTTCAAAATGATAATGGTTTGAATTAGAAAATGATCAAGAAGTTCCAGCTAGAATAAGCCTTTTGATATGAATAAAGAATGCAGTCCATTACAGTAATTTTATATCATTGCCACTGACGTCTGTGATTTATTTTTCAGTACTTGGGCACCGCTGCAATAGCAAAGAGCCTAAGAATCTACCGACAAGTGATGACGAACACATATACCCTGCAGACACGTGCGGCGTGGCTCATGATATCAGGCTCACGCTCATGCAGCAGTTCTTCAAAGATGTATGTGACTCACAGAAAGCACAGCCAGCTTATTATCACTGTTAGATATGTTTCTATTTTTACCTGAAGCATTAGTCTGAAAGTCGGACTCATAATGTTTATATTATATGCAATTAGTAGTTAAATTACAGAACCTGAAAGAAATTTTATTTCCTTGCATTTTTTTCAGGAGCTAAGTAAAAAAGGGCTTATGATAAAGTTTTACTGTTAATGGATTCGGCCCTGCTGGTATATTGTGGTGCATTTGCTAATTTGCAACACTGCTAGCAAACTGCAAAAAATAATTGCCGACTCTAAGGGTGTGACGTATTTTTTTTCTTTTTGTGTTTTTCCTTTTGATTCTGCAGAGTTCTTGTTTGCAGTCTGTGTCTATAGGCTGGGATGGGGGCGTCTACGTCCAGACCTGTGGACACACTTTGCATATAGATTGCCATAAGTCATACATGGAGTCCCTGAGGGTAAGGACAAGCCTGAACTTCTGAAATGATTGCTTGGTTTAAAAAAGACGAGTGACAATTTTGACAGCGGGTTAATGATAATTTACATAATTCATTATATGCCAGACTTTTTGTTTTGTAGCTATTGAAGTGTGAGTAGTGCCTTCCTTTTAAACGTTGGACTACAAAATTAGGAACATTTAATAAAGACTCAATTCTGAATCTATTTGATCATTAGAGCCACAGCTTCTTGTTTTTTATCAGTCAGATTTGTTACCGAATCAGACATTCAGAAATTGATCAGTGATGTATATTTTCATTAAGATTACTTTCAAAACATCCAGTCGTCTCTGTAGTTTTGAGTTTATATTGAATAGATTGAAAACATTTTGCTTTTGTGTCTCTTTTTTTTTTTTTTTCTTCTTTCTTTCTTTCCAGAATGACCAGGTCCTCCAGGGTTTTTCTGTTGACAAGGGTGAATTTACATGTCCACTGTGTCGGCAGTTTGCCAATAGTGTACTTCCCTGTCGCCCTGGTCGTGGCACAGATGCTGGTGCATGGCACTCACCCACAAACAAGAAGATATGCGTTCTTGTGAAAGAGGTGGAAGATCTCCAGGAGAAACTTGGCCTTTTTCCAGTAAGTTTTTACACAGAAAGCCAGAGATGTATCATTATGAATATCTGTTATGTTAGGTTCAATATGTTTACTCTAAACACGTTGATAACTCATCAGTGAAAATGTGCACTGTGATTAAAGCTGTTGGAATCAATCATCTTTTCTAAATTGTAGGGAGTGTTGATCCGATTTCATCAAACACTTTCCTTCCTTGGAGCGTATGATTTCTGATTGTGCGACAGATGCAGTTTTTTTTTAAGTTAATCTCTTTTTATAAGTTGTGTCTTTGCATAGTTTTTGCAGATTTTTATTTTTATTTTTATTTTTTTTGATCGTACGTTACTGAATTTTTTTAATCTTACCATAACAAATGTTATCTTATCCTTATGCTAGCCTAACACAGTTTATCCTAGAAAGAAATGTATTTTTGACTTCATTATGTTCATCTTCTCTAAGACGGAGTCTAACTTGAGTAAAGAGATGGAGCTGGTAATCAAAGACATCAAGAACACTACCCAGAAAAAGTACATGGACTATGGCAAGAACCCTGGATCCCCTGACAATGATTTCCTCTTCATGTATTCAGTGGCAAGGTAAGGATAGGTTCACAATGGGGGTTAATTGGATGGGACTAAACTCTGAGAAACAGCTCTTACAAGGGTTTCTGTAAGTGAACTGGTCAGCATCCCACTGGTCAGAAGTCAAATTTAGTTGCAATAAAGGACATATAGTGCTGACATCAAAACATCTTCTGGCTGCAGCATCTCAAATGTGCACAAAGGATTGTGTGTGTTTAAAGAGTGCCAATCACCTCTCTGGAAAATCTGACAGCCCTCCGCCTTCATAATCAGGGGGAATCAGCAGTGCAGATTCTGCGTGGCTGGGAAACAATTGAACAACTCTTCAAAAAGTCATTATTTTTTAAACCACTACATTTCAGTTTTCTTTGCAAAGGTGAAATGTCACACTGATGAAGTGCTTGGAGAGAAAAAAAGAACATTGAGTAGAACAGTTTTTTCCTGTCTCTCTCTTTTAAGCTTAGATTCCAAAGAAAATATTCCTGAATATTAGTCACAGTTTAGCTTGTATGCTCAGTGTTTCATTTATTAAAAAAGCATTTGTCTGTAATGCAGATAATAGATGTTGAGCCGCATGTCGACTTAACTGGTATTTTTCTAGTGGCTCTGCAAGTTTTTCCCAAATCCTTTTTGAAGAACCTTTTGTATTGGAACATTCATTCTGTAAGGTTTCATGACGTAGCATCCTGGAAACCACAGCTGTTAAGGACCCTTCCTAGTCTTCGAAAAGCACCTTCAGTGTTTATACATAGTACTTTTCTTTAATGTACATATTATTTGCTCACTATAATGTGTATTTGTGTTTGATTTATTTACTTCAAACATATAATAGAATATAATAGAATAGAACTACTTTATTCATCCCAGCTGGGAAATTGTTTTGCAGTAGCAGCGTACAGACAGTAAAAATAAAAATAGAATAAGAATAAAATAAAATAAAAATATATGTACATCAAACATGCTGTTACACTGCTGTGTTGGTCCTTGAAGCCTCCCAAAAACTCGGCTGTATTAAAACAGCTTTGTTATTTTTGACTGGTAGTTAATCTTGGTCTGTCACTACCACCCAAGTCTGACTGAGTAAAGATGAATTCTCCTCGGACAAAATCTTTGGCTGTCTTTGAGTTCAGTATTGGTCTGAGACACCTCAGTTTTATTCAGCCCAGAAATCATTATTGAATGTGACCCTTAAACCACAAAAACAAAATCTAATGGACCCGATTGGAGGAATTGCACAGTCCTTTTCTCAGTTATACGTCTTCTTAACAGATTGGCAGGCAAAATAAATTACTCTCACCACCACCACCTATCACCTCACTGGCTCCACACCACTCTGATTCCCGAAAGCTCTGCCCTACGTGTTTTATTACCGTCCAGGCCTTTTGCCCACCCAAAACTGTAGTTATCTTAGCTTGTCTTTGCTTAGACTAAGGACTAAGAACGATGCCTTAAGAGTGTCTGCGTGCCCATTGGCTTTCTGAAGTTCATTGAACAGCGCAAATTGCCTGAGGAGTGGAAAATTCCTCTGTCACAGAGGTGCTCTTATCAGCAAAAGCCAGATGGAGCTTCACCGTAGCTGCATTATCTATGTGAAATTGCTTTTTCTCCAAGGAAACCCAAAGATTTGCCCCCTCCTCTAAGGCCCATAGGAAGAAATGGCCAGCGGTAGGATGATGCGGCCACAGATCAGTCTTGTTCTAGCAATCCTTATCTGTTTTCACCATCTATGTACATTGGTAAAGGTTTGAGTTTATTTTATCTCTGTTTTTGAGTAGCAGAATTGATATTTGGAAGTGAAGTATGTTATGATTTTTATGGGAAACGCATTCGAGATTTTGAATGAACTGTAGTCGGAAGAGTTTAAATGCTAATGCTTCAGCTTGGGCAAATTTACCCCTAGACAACTAATTTATTTGACACAGAGCTGGTGCTGCAAAACAGGCGCATTAATAGCAAATGGTTCGACTGGGCTGTATCTTTTTTCCGAATCAAATAGTTGAAAAGGGCAGGGTGCATAACCGAAAGCTGAATATGATAATACAGGCAGTTATACTAAAACCCACACCCTCCATCAAACACGTTCACATTCTCTGCAGTCTTGCAGTGAGGAATACTGCACCAAAGTTGGTTCTTTTTTTTCGCCTTTTTTTTTTTTGTCAAAGGAAAATCTGTGATACATGTGGATGAAACATGAATAATTAGTTGTTTTCTCAAATTTTCTTGGGACTCACTAAAAACTCACCCAAAAAGCCAACCAGTGTCAAACTTCCCAGACAAACTGCTTCGACTCTCTATTGCAGAGGTTTGCCAAAAAACAGTCACTGAAAATACTTGATTTTTCCTCTTTATCTCTACATCTGCCCCACTAAAATGCAGCAGCACATTCAACTGACTGGCAGCAGCGAGTAGCGCATCCAAAGTTAATTTGTCTTGGTGATCATTTTAAATGTGATTTTTAGCCGAAATCAAAGCTCAGACACCACTTTTTATTGTCATTTTTCAACTTTGTATTTAATGTGTAGGCTGCTTGGTCAGTCACTGATTCAGACTCTTTGTGTTGTCTGATAGGAGAAACTTTATTGGAATTGAATTGTGTTAAGTAGAGTGAATGAGAGCACATAGAATAAGAAAAAAGCATACTGATGATAAGCTCTATTGCTTATTACAGTACTGCACGTGTATAAAGTTATAGTAGGTTTGTCATATCTGAAGGGTCGTGTTGCGGTTTATAATATGCAGAAGCTGAACTGCCTAATATTTGCATCTTTTGCTCATGCTAACGCCTTTGTCACCTCAGGACCAACTTGGAGTTGGAACTTGTGCATCGTGGAGGAAACTTGTGCTCTGGAGGAGCAAGTGCAGCTGCCAAGCGTTCATGTCTGAGTGAGTAATTGCCTCTTTCTCTCCTCATACTTTATTTCTTTTACATTGATTTATTAATGCCAAAACGGACACCTCTGGCTTGATGGTAAGATTCCAACAGAAGGACGTTTAGAGAACAAGTGACATATTCCCTTTCCTCAGTAACACTAATTTTGTCTCCTTTATACTAAGAACAAAGAGTACGTGGGTTTCAGTGACCTGCAGTGTTGTACTTTTTTACAGATATGCTTTATGTGATGCAGGGTCATTGAAACCTGCTTTTTAAGATGTCGCTTAACACTGTTTGTTAAATTATTGTTTGTGAGTCAGAACCTGCGAACCTCAAAAATGAAAAGCTAAACATTAATAATAGTCGCTAACGCCTAAAAAATGTATATTAGAATAATTGATAAAGAGATGGATTAAATATAATCAGGTTTCAGTTTGCTGTGCAGACGACGCCCAATTTTCAGTTTATTTGATCGTACCGTCAAAGTTGTGGCTGCCGCAGTTAAATGGCCTGTCATCCTTTAGTAACTGAAAAGAGATTTCACACTGGAGGTTGGCCATTTATGAGCTACATTAACCGCCTAGCCATGCCGACACCAAATGTACTCAGTTGCAGTACATTAGTGTTCATTCTTCTTAGGGAAATGGATTTAAAAGAAAAGGCCCACTGTATGAGCCCCTGGGGCTCCTAAGCCTGTTTCCCGAAGGGCACTTCTTGTGTTCAACTGATGAGGTTACAGTTGACTACGGAAACAAGCCGTCTTCAGTTGCTTTGGAATAAGCCAAATCAAAATGATTTAGTCTAACCTTCGAACAGCTTTGGTCCTTTTACTGAAAATATTAGAATTAACCTTGGGGACTATGTGGCTGGAACTGTGCAGGGAGTGCAAAGGCAAATCATGTTGACCTCAGATGTGCAGACTCGCAGTATGTATGAATGGCAGCTGTATTTCCATTGTTTCATCCACCTTTAGTGGCTCACGTGGGTGAAGAATTTTTACATTAAGACCAGTATATGAACTTGTGCTATGAAAGTTATAAAAAAATATATATATATATTTCCTGTTTGCTGGTCACAACATAAGTTCTTCGTCTCTATTTGAAAGCAGGACAACACACTTTACTGTTGCTGATTTACTGGTATAGCAGCTTTATCTGCAGACTGATGGTAACCTGTTTGGAAAATATTGACTCTTGTCACCTTATTAGTCTTCATTTGTTTTTATCACAAGAAAACGGCTTGTTTTACTTCAACTTGACTCCTCTTGACAAACGATTGTAAATAGATATTGATCATGAAACCTGGAATAGATATTTATGTATACCGTAGTATGTGTACCTTTTTGAACTGTTCAGCGGTAACATTTGAAATGATAGGCATGGTTTGATTCACCTTTCCTTTATGTCTCAAACACTTTTCTTCCCTGCTTTCGTTGTCTCTCCCAGTTTGCTTGTTGGAGTGATGGTAGAGAGGGGAAACGAGCTGTAGTGAAGACAAATTGGATGCAACCAGAGACTGACGGACACTTTCCTTTCTCTTTGCTGTGTTTTTGCCTCTGGAGGGCAGTGTTGCTCCAAATATGATTCATTCCCATTATTTGAAGCACTTTGCTGCATTACACCATCACAATTTACCACAAAGCAATTTCAAATGGGATTAATGTGGTTGATTAGGAAAGTTGAACAGAAAGCTGCTGGATTTACATAACAAGAAAACTTGATTAAATTGGTGATTTTTGAGACACTGATTTAAAATATGGTTCATATTTGCTATTCATCTAAAGCACCCTGTACGGGTGCTTTAGATGGGTGCTCCCATGGGTGTTTTAATCACTAACTAAATAAGTGAATTTAGTTAGTGAATTATTTGGATAAGTGGGTTAGCTTATATCAGGACTAAGAGGAAAGACGAGAATATTTCTTGAAATACGTTCCTTTTCATCTAAAAAGAGGCCGTCTTCCGGTCTTTTGTGCCATGAATTTTGCAGGTGATCTCCAGACAAAAACAACTAAGGTTTTGAGGTGTCCTGCTCATCGAAGCTAGTGCGTTACTGTGAGCTTGTGTGTGTGCACCGGGGGTCTGCGTCATGTTCCATTAGTTCCATAACGAACAGGTGTAGCCTTACCAAGGAGTTGCTTGAGGCTGTCGGGCTCGACCATGAATCCATCTGGCTTGGCCTGGTTTTATCCAGGCATTAGCCTGTAGTCACTTTAAGTGCTTTTATCATTTCATCTACATTATTGTTTCTGTGACAAAAGATGTTGAATTTACCTCCGGTTTTGCTCCCTTGCAGCCTTTTGGGGTGTAACTAAAAGATGTCTTGTTTTTATCTGTTTCAGATCAACTGTTCCATGTGCTGGCAATGCACATGCGTCTTTATAGCATCGATTCAGCCTACAACCCGTGGACGAAGTTGACTCAGGCTGCACAAAACAAAGAGGCAGAGTGAGTCACTTTCTCTCATAAGTACCTTCACCAACAGTAAATCCATACATCGCTCACACTTTCCACTCTCACGCTATTTTACCCTCGCATTAGCATTAACAGTCAGAGTGCCACTTTGTCCTGTCTCAAAACGCCACCATTTCCTCCTGCCACGAACAGCCTTCCCTCCACACAAAGAGGAGCTAAAAACGGAAAAAGGGACCATGCGCGGTTTCCATAGATACCAATAATTGCTGCATCTGGCAAATTACTGGGCACTCCACAGAGAGCGAAACGACCCTGTCAAATTCACTGTACTGAGAATAAGGGTACCACACCAACACCAGCACGGTGTCTCAGTTGCCAGCTGTCCTCTTGGCTTCAACAGAAACCTGTATTACAAAATACAAACAAGCTGCTTACACACTGACACTGGCTTTTTTTCCCCCCTTTAAAAAAAAAACAACAACTGTAAACTAAGAATGCTATTTATACACTGATAGTTTTGGATTTCAGCTTTGATTCTCTAAAATAACACAGTAAAAATGGTACCATCAGCATCTAAAGAAAGCAGGATGAGCGTAATCAGCCTCTCCTCCCTGTTAGTGTTGCATTAGACAGCTTTTACACAAGCTTGTTTCTATTGAAGTGCTTGCAGGCACACAATATTCTCATTGGGCCAATTTGCCTTTTTAAAAATACATTGTTTGAGTTCAGGAGGGAGCACTGTCATTGACACCCTTAGGCAGTCGACCTCATCTAGACTTGTTAAATAGGACAGCGAGAGATGCTTCTACATTAATGAAAAAACATTGTCTCACCTTGTATTTTTCAATGAGAGAACCCCCTCCTCCAAGAAAATGAAATAAAATTGTACATTTTTTGCAACTATAGATAGTATGTGGGATTGAAAGCTCTGTCCTTTAAGGTTTCTTTCCAGTGCACGGAAGAATTAAGTGGTGAGTGGATGGGTAATGGAAGGTATTATTCTTTAAGTGCAGTTCCTGTTGTTCAAAAGCCCCGAAGCCTTTCAAGGGTAGAATGGAGACAAGGACATCAACAGACAGGCAGCAACAAAAGACATGTAAATAGAGAAGGCGCACAATACGAATGTGTTACCAGGGATGCATTAAAGATGTTGGAGGATAGAAGGAGTGTGTCTGCTTAAGCTCTTTATTTATTTGTAAATTCAAAATCGCAGACACTGCAAACCCTTTGCTCTCAGACATTTATTTTTAAGCTCCTTTCTGTGCTTTATGTAACACTTTTTCATTCATCTTCCTCTCTGGTCTGATCTGTGAATATGTTTATCTTTTATCTTTTTTTCCCCCTAATATTGTGTCCCACTCACATCACCAGGCGGTGAAAATATAGATTTTTTTTTTTTTTTTTTTTTTTTTTTTGTTTATGCTGATGTAAGAAGACTCTCCGAAGGCTTGCGGCTGAATTATTAAACTGATTTTCGATATTTTTTTTCTGAAGACATGAATACATGCACTAAGCGGGATGATAGTGGTAGTAGCGAACCACTATTAAAGATGTTCCAAGCTATAATTTTTTTTGTTATTTGCAAACACAGCATTCAAAATAGGCCCCTCCTTCCTGGCTCAGCAGCAAGAGTGACATCGAGCAGCAGCGATTTAGAGAAAGAATTGAAAATAAAACACAGCCAGCTGTTGAAAAAAAATCTGTAAATTTGAAAGGAAACAAGTATTTATTGATCTATTGATTACCATTTATGTTCTCAGGGGGAGGGTTAATATGAAATATGATACAAAAAAACAGACTGTATTCATAAGGTCATGAAAACCCTTTATTCGCATGACCGTAATCATTTTAGCTTGTAAACAATTTCATTTTTGTTTGCTAGCTTTTTGACCTCGTTTGAAGTACATGCAGGACGTTCTGAATGATGAAAAGCTCTTTTGTGTCTTTTTGCAGGGGCTTTGATGAAGAGAGACCGGAGGTCCCCATGCTGTTTCGAGATGTCCCTTCCCTCCTTATTATCTTTGTGCTAACTATGCCACAGCCTCTGCGTAAAGGTACAGTCACTCCCAAAGCATCTTGACCCCACAAGAGAGTAGGGACCTCCTCGGCGGCTGCTTGATAAGTGCAGCCCCATTATCTGTCGTAATCCAGGCTGAGTGCTGGGAAGAAGCATTTCACATCTCTTATCTGTGCTCCTGTTGCTGTTTTGGCTGTGAGGATCAGGAACACACAACCCTGATGATGGGAGGGCTGCACTTCTTTCGTGTGCCCTTCCATCGATGGCTTGCTGCATGTTCATCAGCTTAGTTCATTCCGCATGAGAATGCGCGAGGCCGCCTCTGGACTTGACTGGAAGATCATTTCACGAGGATGGATTGTTGGCCGGTTGACAATTAGGATCTAGTAAAATGCGGATTTATTTATTTATTCATTTGTTTTATAGGAAGAAGAGGGGTATTAATTTATTTTATATGTGGGACATTAATCAATATGCGTAATAAACTAGGACATAAACTGTAAACCTCTGCTTCACCAGCAGAAAGCATTTTGGCACCATCTATTCCCAAAAGGTCTTTTACATGTGCTGTTCACAGTGAGAGTGGAGTGGTTTTTTTAAGTCTTCCCTCTAACTGTGTATAGGTGACATGTTGTCAAAGTGACCGGAATTAAAGCTGTCAGCAGCACTTGTGCTCCAAAAGAAAACAAATTACACCTTTTGTTGTAAATTTTCTAGCTGTAACACTCTGCTAATTATTGTTCACACTCTTCAACTGAGGAACCGGTTGCAATGCCTCGGTGAATAGTCGCCATCCTTCAGCTAGCATTTAATGCCAGGGATCTTTATGAATTTGTAATAGCTTATACTCATCCCCTTCTGTCCCTGTGTAGAGCACTTTAGCTGCGTGGTCAAGATGCTGTACAGCCTGCAGTTCGTTCAGGCTCTGTCTGCACTGTCAACCAAGTTCAGCTCAGAGGAGCGGCAGGCCTGGGTCACGTCTGGAGCACTTAAAAAGGTAAAAGTGAAATTGCACAACATCATCCTGAGATCTGACTTAACTCAATCACGTGCTTGGGCTCATTTTTATCTGCAGCAGTGTTCCCTTCCGCCTCTTGCTTTTCATCCCTAGACTTTAATTATGTCCACCAGGAAATGGGACCACTTGATGGTTGTAGCCATAATAGTGATGTAATATCTCTCCAATTCTAAACATTTTCAAAAGATTGTTAAAATCCACAATTTCATTTCCTGCTTGTAAACCTATTAGTTCCTCTGATTGTTCTCTGAGAACCAGCTCACACCACAGCAAAGCACTGTTTGTCTCTGTTGAGTTATATTAAACCCAGTTTCATTTAAGTGACTTCCTCAGCTGACAGCATCAATCTTCATTATCTTGAAATGTGTTTTTGTTTGAGAGTGTTGCATTAATTGGCTATCTGTCTCAAGTCTGCTAAGATTGTATTAGTGCGTCGCTGGCTCGACCGCCAAAAGACAAACAGCTGAAACCCTCCTGTTTAAAGGGTTTCTATCTGAAATGGAAGTGTGAATTAGTATCTTTCAACTGCTCCTCAGTGTACATTAGAGTTCACAAGTGGCCCTTTTGTATGAATTTTAGATTCAATTTAAGGAAAGCATCTATAGTTGGTGGAATGCTATTGTAATTAACCTGAAAAGGATGCAGTCTAAAAAAAGATCAGAGCCTAGAGGATGGAAGGCTGTAGACTTGAAATTCCTCCCCTATAAATCTATGACAACAGTCAGTGGATGAGATAAGGCTGCTGTTTTATATTCTTCCCCCTTCAGCTTGATAAATGCCTTCGGTTGTTACTCTGTGTAAAATACCAGCCAAATCAGTGGAGTTTCTGTCAGAACACACGTTCAATAATCTCATTTTTGCTTATCAGGTAATATAGAAACGTAACAATTGTTGACTTCCTACTTCACACATTATCATAATCTCTAGTGCAGCACATGTTATAGAGGGGAGAGCTGTTTGTTTACTCTAGACTCTTGACTCTCTGACTTGTAATATTACTTGTCATATTTTAGAGAATTTCATAATGGATAGAAAGTGTCAAGGTACCATTATTTGTGCATTTCTAATAGTATATTAATTTTGTGTTTGTTATTTTTCTACTTGGTTATCAGGCATTTTGTTGTTTGTCGTTTAATTAATTTATGAAGGGCGTACGTAATCACGTGTTGTCAGCAAGAACTGCAGTGTGAAATCTCTCGAATGGGTGACACATTAAGGGAAAATCAGAACGAATAAAAGGAAACGCATAAATATTTTAATATAGGACATGAGTGATAAAATACAGGCGTAATGTCATGACTCATTAGCCATCGTGGCCTTCAGTCAACCAGCAGAGGGCCTCTACGAGACTGTGGGCCGATGCTTTAGTTCTCCTCTCCAGTGCTATCACAAAAACACAGATTTATCTCTTGAGAAAATACCATTTTCATCCCAATAGAGTCTCTGAGACTTGGAGAGTAATTTCCAACTCCCACTACAATTAAGCCGATGTTTCCCTGCATTTGTCAGTTTGATGTTAGATTCGTGTCAGTTTGTGTCTTGCAGGAAGGACAGTTTGTTAAGTTCTGGATTAGCTCGCCAGTAAGGTTCGGCTAATAAATCCAGGTGATGGAAACCTACGTAGTTTTTTGGAAGTTTTTTCACTCCAAAAAAAAGGGAATTATTTGAGTTTAGGTTAGTCTTATTAAAAAGGTGAGTCTTTTGTAAACCACATTATCACTTACAGCTGTTGGTAGATTTTAAAGCTGATCCAATTATTCTGGCTCTAGCACAAGGAGACACTGTCCCCACCTGGGTAAACTGGGTAAAGAGACATCAAAAGGTGCAACTATATTAGATGCTGAGGAAAATTCGGGGAGCTTTTTCTGTGAAGCAGGCTTCATTGAAGATAATCTGGAGCCTTGTTGTGATCCTATTGATGTAGCCAAATATGGAATAACCTCCAATCGGCTGCAGTTTATGTAACACCTACTTGCAGGTGTAATAGCATTACCCCTTCTTCTCTTTATCAGTAGAGAGGGAGAGGAGGCCCTGTAAGAGCAGGGAAGGAGCCCGCTAAAAGTTAATGGATTAATGATCTTCTGTCTCTGTTTATTTTTTGTCTGTAAATCATGAGGCGATTACATGCTGCACTCAATTGAAAATCTTTTTCTTTCCTGTGTTCGCGTGATAACATTTTAAAGTTGTGAACTTTGATTTTTCTGCCACAGAATGCTGCGAATTCCGAAAAGTCTTTCGAAGCTCTGCTCAGTCACGTAATCAGTGAGCTCTCGAAGGATAAGAGTGTTTACAAGGTGAATGCGGAAGAACCAACAATGGTGAGACACTAAGACGACTGTTTAGTTTAACCTCGATGACAATCACATGCCCTCTCTTCCCAGCCTGCCTTCAGCATGGCTCTTTTTCATTTTCTCCTTAACTATAAATCGGCCATTATTTCTCTTCTACTCAGTCGAATAAATCTGCTAATCTCCAGGGGAGATATACATCATTGTATTATCAGCGGGCTGCTAGTTGGTTATTGATCAGGTGATGCTGCTGTTTCCTCTTCAGCTGAGCTCCAGTGTGTGGTCCCCACAGTCTATTGAGTTCAGCCTCCAGCAGTTCTGCCTGCCCTTCCTTCGCCTCTCCTGCCTTCTGCAGCACCACCTCTATGGGGACAACCTAACTGGCTGCCTGGTATGTTTTCATCATAAATGTCACTCTAACTGCTGAAACTACCCCTATGTCTTTGCAGGAAGGATGCCCAAATCATTCCTGTGTTACTGTCTGATTTCTCATAATTCCTTAAGTATTATTTGACAAGATTTATGCCTCATTGCTGGACATTTGAGAACATCTTTTCAGTCGATTAGAGGGAAATCACTCGTTGTTTTCTTATTTGTCCACTCTCAGGAGGAAGATGAGTTCTCATCCTTGGCTGTGTGTTTAGGGCTGCTACCTTCGGCCCCCCAGCCTTCCAACGCCGTGCACAGTGCCTCATGTCTGGAGTGGCCCGTCAGCGCCTTTGACTTGGTGACACAGTGGTGTGCTGAGGTCACAGGGCTCTGTCAGATGCATGCTGAGCAATCACTGGTATGTTTAGGAATTTGGTCAACTTGAAAACGATGATGTCAAGCATGTGAGCATATTGTAAGCCCTGAGAGAGTGTGAAGAATTGTTCCTGCATTTAAAGTGTAGTTGATATTTTGAATTTAGTTTCAGCCTTGGTTGACAAGGTCTATAGCTGCAGTGGCTTTCCAAATGTCTTTCGGAAGACTGACTGCACACCCGGCTGCATGTCATGTGCCCTTGTTTTTTAGCACTGCTGTAATCTGTGGTGGTGTACATCATTTGGTGAAAAAAGGAGGCGTCTTGTATATCAATTTATATTGAGTCGACAAAATCCTTAACGTAGGAAATTGTGTTTTAGTATCCAAGCGAAGGACACCATAAAAACTAAGACGTGAAGAGACCTGCTGGATTTATTCAGTGGAAGCTGGATGAATTCTTAAAGGTTTATAAGGTTTAAAAGCCGATGAACTGTGCTATCTTACATTTAGAGAAGACCATGAAAGTGCTCCAAATAGAATGACCTCCTTCTTAGTATACAGTGATTGCATGGCGGCTAAAAAAAGGAGATATTTTACATACCTCTAATGTCTCTCTTCTCCGTAGACCTTGCTGGTCCAAGATCCTCAGTGGGCGGCCCCTCGCCTTCTCCAGCTACCCGACAATTACAATATCATCTTCCAGTACTACCACAGAAAGGCCTGCACAGCCTGCAAAAAGGTGCCAAAAGACCCTGCTCTCTGCCTCGTTTGTGGCGCTTTCGTCTGTCTCAAAGGCGTCTGCTGCAAACAGCAGGGAATCTGTGAATGTGTTTTGGTAAGTTTTTCACTTTCACATTTTTTAGTTCTCTTTACAGTCCTCATGGGATTTCAGTTCTGTGTTCTTGGGTACAGACTTTGTTGTTTAGGTCAATCAAATCAAAATTAAGAATAGAGCCACAATAATGGAGAAAGTCATTTGGTTGGTGTTGGTAATTGTATTTTTTAAAGTTATTCATAATCACACAGTGATTTTGAATACAATTGAACGTTTTTCTCAATCTTCACATTTTAGCCGAATCTTGACAAAAATGGCGGGCCGTGCCAGCTCAGACCAGTAGAGGTGTCCGATGAGAGCAAAGTAGGCTTGTTCAGCGAAGCAGGGGCCTCTGTTGCCACTTCAGTGTGCACTCTACTAGCTGTTTCATGGGAATTTTAAAGCGTGCCGCATGAGGGAACGTACAACCTCATTTTGTAACTGTTGACAAAACGGCGCCTAATTTCCAGCTGCCTTTACAAAGCTGCGTGTTGATGTTGGCAGTTAGTTCAAAGTTGATTTGCTTGTCTCTTTGTAGCACTCCCAGCATTGTGGCGCAGCTACAGGCATCTTTCTATTGATAAATGCCTCGGTCATCATCATCATCCGTGGACATCGTTTCTGTCTGTGGGGCTCTGTTTACCTCGATGCTCACGGAGAAGAGGATCGCGATTTACGGTCTGTTCCAAAACACTCGCTCATGAGTGACACATATTGTGCAGTGAACTTCATATTTTGTTTTTTTTAAAAAGAAAACATGAAACCGGTTTATACTTTCAACTTAAGCTTTTAAATGTTTTTTATTTGGAGCATTATCACATAACTTGGAAAAAAGATTTAAGATAACAAAAACGTGTTTTTTAGGTGTACTTGTCTCTTTGAATACTCCTCATTTAATTGTGCTTACAGGCAGTTATCACATTAAACTAAAACCTGGAACATTTGATATATTATATTATATTGTCTCATTATAAAATCAACTATTATACCATAACAAGATAGATACATTTTTATGAGAAATGCATGTAGAAAATATGTCTTTATATTAGATGCTGCTGTAAATAAATCCCCCTCACTCTTGTTTTTCTTTGGTTTTCCTCCGGTTTTCCTCCAGCCGTGGCAAGCCTCTCTTCTTATGTGAGGAGAGGTATCGAGTGTTGGAGCAGCAGTGGGTTTCTCATACCTTTGATCACATCAACAAGCGTTGGGGGCCTCACTATAACGGACTCTAAGATCTTCCAAAGTCCTCAAAAAGAAAAAAGAAAGAAAAAAAAAAAAAAAACACAACCCAAGATGGAGAATTCTTTCTTTTTATTTCCTGGCTTGTGTCTGCCTTTATCAAAAAATATCTGGGAACTCTCGATGTGATAAACGCAAACATCCTGTGAGGGTATTGCTGCCACAGCTTTGGTTTATGTGAAGTTTGGTGTACAGTCATGCCTAAAAGATTAACACGTGTGTATGTGTTCAAGTGATTAATTGTGTGGTTTTCAACAGGGAAATGCAGAATTGGGTGAGATCAAAGTAAAAAGCACAACTCCGCCCAGAAATTAAATTGGCTTTGAGCAGGCTACTAAAGCCTGTCTTATTTATTGGGTTAAAAGAAAAACATAAATTTATATATCATGTGCTAAATGTCCCTGCAGAGTTTGATTACTTTTTGCACCATTTATGATGATGTTATTGCATATCCCGTTTATTTATCAAAATGTGCTCTGCTGTGCTGGCATGAGTTTCAAGCTCCTGATGAGTGTAGCGATGTCATTGCAATCGACACTCGTTGTCCCGCCGACACGTGACGGTCAGCAGGACAAGTCCACCCATCAACACACGAGTTTTTATTTGCGAACGAGCAAAGAATCTCTTTTTGGGTCTAGTTGCAATCCATCCTCAGGAATTTTTTTCTTTTGTTTTTGCTGTTTAAAATACATTTTTAGATATTTAAATAAATGCTGCTGCTCTTTGTTTAAGTAATTTTAACTTTTGTGGAGGATTTTCTTCAGTTTTTTTTTTTTTTTTCTAAGGTTGTGCTTTGAGTTTACAATAGATGGCTGGGAATGTTGACTGAAACTCATTTTAACGTGGAAGGAGGTTTGCGGTCGCCACATTGCACCCACTTCAGGTCTCGCAGTGCTGCGTTTTCACGGCTTTTTGCCTCTGGTTGGTTGTTAAGAATAAACTCAAACACCAACTTTAACACAGCTTCAGGCTGTCTGAATCATCCAGTCTTCATTTTCACTGCTCCACGGATACCTTAATTAATATTTTTTTTCTTCTAAGGAATTGTCACAGACTTGGTGTCCTGCTGCGTTGGCAAACTGAGCGCCACGCGAGAACAAAAACATTACATCAGGTTTGTCAGAGTATTCTCTCAAGATATGAAACTTGCTTGTGAGAAGAAATGCCAGTACTCCTCATAGATCTTGCTGTGCTGTCAGAAAAGGTTGCTCCTTTTATGCTTTTATCAAGTCATAACTGCAGTACAGAGTAATTTACTGTGACTATCTCTTTCTCGTGCATCATCTAGTTGTGATGTATAGTTGCATTCCGACATTACAGGATTATCAGGCTTGAGTATCCGTTATACACTGTGCATGACATTGTTTAAGCAACCATTATTTAAGTGTCTTAGCTACATAATTTTCTGATTATCATCTTTATTTCTGGAGAAGAGGAAATTTCACTCGGTCGTGCCTGCAAAGATGAATTTTTCAGAGTGATAAATGGCATGCAGCTGAAACAACCCCCCCCCCCCCCCCCCCCCCCGCTGTATGGTTGGAGATGCTGGGCTCCGTCGTGCTGCACTGTGGAATCATCGGAGAGCAAGTCAGCACTTGAGAAATCTTCCTTTTTGAATTCATGCATGCTGCTTCTCTGTCAGGTTTCTCCTTTTCTTCTTCTTTTTTTTTTTTTTTTTTTTTTTTTTTTTTTTTTTTTTTTTGACATTACCCACTTTGTAAATGACCGCAACCAAATAGCCAATGAGTAATGGGTGTAAATTGTATCTGAAAGCCTCTGTGTGTTCTCCTGTATGAATGAAGAGAGAATACAGTACATTACTGTAGATGCTGACTCAAACTTCCTGAGTTTGACCAGGAAGTATGACTTGGACATTTAATGCAAAATGTAAAATATGTGAATAAAATATAAACACACTGACCTGTCTCCTCCCTTGTTTCCTGAATGTCGTCACACTATAATGGTTCTCTGCTTAGAACATTTCTGAACTACAAAGTGCCACAATTTTTGTTATCCACACATTCTTTAACTTTGACAGGTCCAATGTGAAGTATTTTTCAAGTTAATCAAAACCAGTCCTGGTGCTCTGAGAAGTTTCCCTCCCATGTGACTGGGTATTTGCTGGATAATTGGTTTGATCTTCACAAACAAGGGAGGCCCTCTGGATAATGACCAATTGCAACACAAAGCCTCTGTTTTCTGCTAATTAGGCGAAAAGGAAAAAACAAAAAGGATGTAGCAGGAGGACCTCTGGAGGAATTTTTAACCGGGCAAAAACCCATCGAGACTCAGCTAAGTTTCAGGCTGGGAGATGTTTGTGATACAGAGGGTCCTCCGGCGAGCATCTCTGGATATTTCCTGCATCACTCAGTGTGAAGGTAGGTTCAAACTGCTGCTACAGAAACATCACCACATGAATAGACTAATGAGGGCTGTATAAGGTGATAGTGGTCAGTCGGATTACTGCTTCCGGTTTGCAGGACAACATGCTCAGGTGTCTGTCCTGTTAATAATTAAAGTCCTTTACCAGGTAAACGGAGAAATCACTTCGGATATGTTGCTATGGACGGTAAGCTATATGCAAAGCTGGTGTGGTGGTGACATCAAACTATAAGTGTTGTTGGCCCACAGATATTGCATAAATGGAAGAGTGCAAAGGTCATTTGATGACTGACAGCCTTCCTTGTGTTGCAGATGTTCGAGATGGAAGTACGAAGGCAGCGATGTCGAGGTAGGAAATCTCTTCTCTCATCTGAAAAGGCACACACCTAAACTTTCAAGCTGTTCTCTCATGTTTCACCAGTCTGTCATTTTTACAGCGTGAAATATTCCACTTATTTTGTTCTGTTTGATCTGTATGTTCTCCACCTGCATTACCTCGGCAAATATCCATTGAGGGCTTTGCATAAGAGACACAATGTAAAGACTGATAATGTTAATGTGATCATTTATGATGACCTAATAACTGTGAGGGGCATGTTTCAGTAAGAGGACTTTGTTTTGAAGGTGGTTGCCGGTGAGAGAATTATCTGCACAAAGTGCCTTTGGTCAACAAAATTTGAATCAAGTTTCACTTCTCAACATTTCTAATTTGACGTTATTTGTGTCTCATAACTCAAAGTTACACCTGCACGTTTCTAATCGGGTAATGCAAACAGTAAATGAATGAGCCTGATAAGCTGATAAATGTGATGACCAATAATTGAATTAGTTGTGCTAAAATAGTTATCCTTTAATTTAATCATACAAATATGCTAAGGTCAGTATTTAAAGTAATATAGACCGTTAAAGACATTGGAAAAGTTCTTTTCATTGAAAATGCTGTGAAATGATTCTAGGTAAAGAGCTGTTGAGCCTGACTGCACACTCTCAGTGCAAAGTAGCCCTTCTGTTTGGTATTTTGAAATAAAGTGATTATTGGGAATTTCAAATATTGCATATTTTGCCATCCCCTGACAGTTTAATAGTCTGATAGTAGTTGACTTGCACTGTTACACACGGTCAATTAAAAGCAAGAATAAGAAAATGCTGTGTTCGTACTGTTACAAAGGTCTTTGCATTGAGCGTTTTGCACGCCGAAACACAGAGGAATGGAGTTGGAATATTGCCTCTCAGTCAGTTTTGTTGCGGTTACAGAATCAGTAACTGTCATGTGCAGTATCTGCACTGCATCAATCGTGGTGGCCCAGCTGTGGTGTTTGTGATTAGATGACGGAGATGAATTCCTTACCAGGGTTTTTAGATAGATTGTGATGATGCTGGCTTTTGTTGTTAATTAGGTTCATGTTTTGGGTGTCCCGAGTTTTCATCCAGGCGCACTGCTAAGATTAAAGTTTGGTGGGGGGGGAGTGTGTCAGTGGTCGTGTGAGGTCATCGACGGTGAGAACAAGGGCACGCTGCTTCGGGCCAGGCTTGTGGCTGGTGGAGGTTTACTGCAAAGCCTCTTTATATCCCCTTAAAAGGGATTATAGTTTTCTCTCTCTCTCTCTCTCTGCAGACTTACCAAAGGGTTTACCAAGTGCAGTTCCCATGAGGCTTTATCAGAGAGGGTGGAATTGTGTGAGTGTGATGGAAGCAGAAAATAAGATTACTCACTTTCATTTCGCACTGTTTCTTGTGACAAAGATGTTCTGCAGCTTGTCACATACTCCACAGCTGTTAGCACCTCAAACCTATACTTATGTGGATAGACATGAAAATGCTTGCGAGCAAAAGAAGAACACCGAGGGCATTTATCACAAATATTACATTTAAAAAAAAAAAAATTGTTATTATTATATATATATTTTTTACCCAAACTTCAGTGACCCTGTGTGTAGTTTGTACACTGCATAGATTAGGACTATGGCTATTTCACAGAACGCTGACCAGCATTTTGACACAGGCAGATACGACTTCTGTCTCTCAGTGGTGCTGACACACAGAATGGGAAACAGAGTAACATGAGCCTTGCCGATGAGGACCAGCGGTGTCCTGTTCTTAAGCTGTGCTTCAGAGCACTATCTATACAAACAGCTGGGTTTACGCTGCTTCTCAGCTATCTAGAAATATTACAGAACTGTCTTGATTAGAAATTCTATTGATGGATAATTAGACTGTCGTGTATGTATATATATATATATATATATATATATTTATTTTTTTCCTTTTTATTTAATCTTTTCATGTTGTGTGTTTGCCTTCTTATGGCAAGATAGAATCTCTTTACCAGACTTGCCATTTTGAACTTTTTATGTTGTAGACTCACTGCCATTGCAGCACCTTCAGTTTTAGATTAATTAAAAAGGGTTTATTAATTTCCTCAACCTGCCTCTCTCCAGGGGTTTAGACTGCATTTGGGTCATCACCTCCTCTGCTATACACAACTGCTTGACATATAAGTTAAAACCAGGTCAGCCAAAGATTAAAAGCCCTATTTTAGACCACTTTTGTACTTTTTAGAGTTATGCAGGAATAAGACCATAGTTAAGAAGGTGATTAGATGCAATTCTGAAAGTAAACCTAATTAAGACTTTTTTTTTGTCCTTTGGTCTGCTTTTACTGAGCTAATGAGTTTGAACACTTAAATTTATGTATGATTTATTTCAAAGGGCTCCTGACCAACACTTGTGGACCCGCTCAACTCACTAAGAGCTTTTTTTTAAGTGTCAAAACACAAGAAACACAAACATTCATTAAAATAACTCCCATAACCCACATTTTTTAAATCATCTTATTACAGTAAACTTAGGTTTAAAACTTGTGTCTATTTTATCACAAAAATCAGTTGATGCACATGAGAAGATGGTGGGCAAGGTTATTTGTTTTCCTTTTTTTAATGCAGGAAACTAATGCACTGAAACATGTACAGACATTTTAACTCATGTTGGAAGACGATGGGCTATGTTTAAGCTCTCCCCAGCTGATCCATATCGTCTGCTCTTTGTTAAATCCCAGAGGATTAGAACTCATTGCTACAGCAACATTTGTTTGTTGCTGTGGCCGCTCTGGTGGAACAGTGCATTGTTACAGAAGACAGACCCATGCTCCTTTATAAGCTCTCCTACATCTATAGGTACAAGATGTCAGGTGATGTTTTTTTTTTTTTATACTGATCATGTGACTTACAAGAGAGAGAACGTCTCAAAAGTTGTCTGAATGCAGAAACATGTGAAGTCACAGCAGCTGAATATGTAAAGTACATTATTTGCTGAAAGGATCCAGACAGAGGTCACGTGACCTTGTAACTATCACGAATTTCCTGGTTACCTGCCTGCAACGTGAGATGCTTCATATCAGCCACCTTTATGAGTGGCTACATCTGCCACCTGAATATTTAATGCAACTGCAGATCAGGTTTCAGATTACAAGTAAATTATTAATCCTGATAGATTGGCTGAATTGGTCCGGAGCAGTTTGATGCGAGGCACCGACAGACACTTTCACAGCAGCAGGTATTTGTCACTTGGGGCTTCTTGATGTGTGTGAGTGTTTTTGTTTTTTCTTCTTTTTTAAAAAATAAAAGTAAAATCTTGAATGAATAATGAATAGAAGCATGCAATTGAAATTTTCTCTTGTGCCTAAATGTTTTTATGATTAATAGCCAAAGTAGAGGAGATTATTTGTGTCTTGGTAACCTGAAATAATGTTTGGTTGTAATTTTGCTCGGGCTTTTTTTAAATGCTTTGCACAAATAGTTCCATAATTACATTACATTACAGTAATACACATTAGCGACTAAAAAGTTGCGGTAATTGGCTTTTTTGAAGGTTTAGGGAAATATTGATATTTTAGAGCAGACATCCGCTGCTGCAGGTAACCGGAGACAAAAAGCTGCCGTGGAAGAATATGAGCCATCTTGTTACAAAAGTTTGTGAGAGTGTGTTGACAACGAGTGACTGGTGATGTGTTCCACACAGGGTTTATGTCACAAAACAGAACAGCAATACTAAATATGAAGTAAAGGTGTTTTTATCCTGTTGTACAATAACGCATATATGATGCATTATTCACAGCAGGCTCAAAATGGGCGATTACCCTTTAGAAATTGGTGATGGGTTATTAGTCTGAAGATGGGACTTGTTTAAACTGGTTGTGATTTGCTATGTTTTCATATAAATGCATGATGTAAACTTTTGGTGCCTTAACGTGCTTCATCTCGAAGGACGCACAGAAGGATATCAGTCGTGTCTCTGTGCTGCATATGTGAGGATCTCAACAGAATATCCATCTAATATCCATTTGCATGCTGTTGCTCACACTGCATGCAGAGAGATTCATAAATCTGTTGTCCTGTAACCAGGTTAATCATCATTTTTCACAACAATTTGCTGAACACCAAAAAGAACAAAGAATTGAAACTGCTTTCCATCTCTCTGGGCTACACAACCTCTGGGATGCATTAGCATGTTTGTGGCAAGAGGATCAGCCGTGAGATTGAAAACAAACATCCCTCTCCATCAAGTTCGTCTGGATAGGTGTCATTTTATAAAAATGGGATGGATGCATTCCAACGTGGCAACATGGATTCCTAATCCATCATGTTGTTTCAGCTGTTAAAGCTCTGCATTGTTGGACTTTTATGTTGTTTTAAATCGTATAAACCAGCAGCTTTTTCCATCTCTGTTGATCATTATGAGTCTTTATTGCTGATCATGTAAATGGATTCATAAAGAAACTCGCATGATAATCATTTCATGAAGCTGCTTCTTTGGAAGTGTGGTTAAGGTTCACCGCTTCAGGTTAGTTAATCTCTGACCAATCCAATTGATCTTCAGAAGATTGCACTTCTTAACAGGCACGGCAGTGACTACGTCCCTGTGGAGACGGCTAATTCAGTGTCTATGTGAAACGCCACTTGTTGCCCGTCCTCCGGAGGAAGCTTTTGCAGTTGCTATTGGTGTTGTTCTATTATGTTTACTAGAGACTTTTTACTTGCAACCTTTCTCAGCCCTGATGAGTCAGAAGAAAATAACATTTGCCATGTAAGTACTGTCATTTCCACCTGCAGCTACTGACTATGCGTTTGCTTTGAATGTTCCTGTTAAACCTGTAAAGTGGCTCCCTGGTGGATATGGTCATTACACTTGGCTGAACAGGGACACCTGGGGGAAGATATTTGCTGCTCTCTGTGTTCGCTTTTCCTGATCGGTGGGTTGTGCACAGTTTATACATTGTAGCTAGGTGGCAGACAGTGTGTCTTTCTGTCTTGCTCTGACACTGTGTAAGTATGTCCCCTGCGTTATGTGGCTGTTCAGTCACTCACAACAAGCTTTCTGTTTGCCATACAGAGTAATAAGCATTAGAAAGGGATTAACATTTCCTTTGGTTTACATAAACTATACACATCACAACATTTCAACACAACATTTAAAGATGGTCTAAAGAAAAACGAAAAACATTGTGTTTATTCTTCAGGAGGTCATTTTATGGACTGTATCCCTACAAGTCCAGCATGATTGGCCTGGAGAACCTTGATGATCCGTCGGGTGACTGGGATATAGTTGAGACCATTGGTAAGGGAACGTATGGCAAAGTCTACAGAGTGACCAACAAAAAGGACAGCAGTCAGGCAGCCGTGAAAGTACTGGACCCGATCAATGTGAGTCGGATAAAAGTTTACTTTTCTTGACCTTGCAGAAATCAGAACCCATGCGGCCACTGCATGATGTCTGTTGAATAAAACATTAGGGTCTGCATCCTGGAAAAAGAGCCATGCAGAACCAGCTACAGCTTGATCATATCAAATGTTTTTTGTTTTGTTTTGTTTTAAGAGAGTATAATTTATCAGGACACTCTTTAGAACAGTCATTCCCAGCTTACCTGACAGGTAGGTAGAAGAAAAAATAACTATCCTGTAGTTTAAAACAAAAGTGCAAAATTTTTTTAATTAAAAGCTATACACGTTTTTGTTCAAGACCAAAGGATATCAGCAGCTCTTGGAGAGATTGCCAGGCAATCTAACTCCTGATACCTTAAATTTTCATACTCAGCACCACCATCAGGTGAGAAAGTAACTTTGTCGTTTCATTTCATGCCTTTCTTTCCATCAGCCGCTGCCACTGGTTACGCCATCAGTGTAGAACAGGGAATCAAACAATTTCGGGTTCTCATCACCTCACCTGAAAATCAAGTACTTTCCATTTCTCTAGAATGAAAAAGCTATTCCTATTAATTGCCTTATTCCAGCCTGTGCTTTGCTTTTTCATTTTCTGTACTCAGCCCTCTTTGGGACTCTGCTTAATGTGTGAGTTGGCCGGATGTACCTATATTATGGCAGAAGAAAAGAAGCAAAAACTAAAACCTTTTGTATTTTTCATTTTACCTTGTCTCAGCACTCGAGCTATACAAACAGAGTATGTTGGCAGTTCTTTTTTTCTCCTCTCCACCTTAATGCTATTGTCCTTGCCCCTGTGATGTATATGAAGATGTTTCCCCTGTAATGTATTTGAAGATGTCCCGTTTTGAATTTTTTTCCAGCGGGTCTGGTCTTGTACATGCTTACCATAAAGTGTAGCTCCTGTGTGTATGGGTGTATCCTTTCTGTATATTTGTTCATTTGTCTGTGTGATAAGAACAATGCAATCCCAGTATTGGCAGCATTCTGTGGCAGTTAGACTTGGTCTGAGGCTAGCCTGTGATTGTGTCCGTGAAACAAGCCCCATCCTGGCAGCGGTATCAACCACGATGCTCCCCTGATGGCCACGAAGATGAAGCTGCCTCCTCTCCCATTCCTCTCCCTGATTAGACTGCTGACACTATCACTCAGCCATCCAGGAAGAGAAATTCTGCCTCTCTGACTGTTGATCTTCCCTCCCTGTGAGATTTACTTTGATAGAAAAGCGGCTCAGAAATAGTTCAGCACACCCTGTCCCATCCTCTTGTTATTTTTTTTTTTAACCCCATCTTTTTTCATTTTCCAATTTAAGTTAACATATTCACTGTTTTTCTGCTGTTACTGAAAATGAACCATCGCCTTATATGTTTAAGTATGCCTGTAATTGAATGTGTCACTATATTGCATCTTTTGTAAGGTTGTGCTTAAACTTTTGATTGTTGACTCGTGCTTTTTACAGGATGTGGATGAGGAGATTGAGGCAGAATACAACATCCTGAGGTCCCTGTCCAACCACCCTAATGTGGTGAAGTTTTACGGCATGTTTTACAAGTCAGACAAGTTATCCGGCGGACAGCTCTGGCTGGTACTCGAGGTGAGGTCTTCATAATGTTTCTTATTTGCAGTATTTCAGATGCTGGAGAGCAATTCTAAGTGCTTAAATAGAGGGCAGCTGCACTTGATTCTTGAAGGCTTCTTCACAAACGTTCTCCAGTTGTCCTCTGTTCAAGCACTAAATATTATAAAGACCTGGATGAGTGAGAGTCTACACAGACATGCTTCAGCATACTTGATTTGTTTGACAGTTTGCTTTACAGCAGTGCTCAGTTATATACGTAGTAAGATAGTATGTCTTTCTATTGTTTGCAAACATGAGTGGTAAGGATTCTCGCTTGTTAATTTTACATATTGGGAAGTATTGGGAAGTTCAGTTTTCCGTTGAGTGTAAGACTTTAACATTACGATTTGAGGCCACAAGCTGTTCGCTTTGCATAAGCACTGGAAACGGCTATACAAAGCCAACTAAATCTGTCACAGCTGAAATTCACCATTCAATATGATTTAATTCTTTACAAAAACATCTTCATCTTACAATATGATGATTTACACTAAGTTGGTGTATGATGTTGTAAGGGTGGAGCGTAGTACTGCATGGTTGCTGGCCGTGCTTTGTACATGTTATGTGCCCGATGAACGCAGAGAGCAGTACTGCAAATGTGTGATGGTTGAATGCAAAAGTAAAAACACATGCTGAAGAGAGTTAGCTAAGTCTTTGTCTATGTTTTAGCATCAGCTGGAAGCATTTCATTATGTGCTATTAGGCGTGCACCTCAGTTTGTTCAAAGTGATGGCAAATAAAACTAATTTGCATCAAAGATCACTATTTTGATGGCGTGGGGAAGTGAATTGAGGGGGAAAAGAAGACTGCTGGCAAATGTGTGTGGTAAACCGTATAGGAACGGAAGGTCTAAAGATGTTATTAGACCTCACTCATGTGAATGCTTTATTCTTTTATGTACGGAAATGATTCAAATCTATATACACAAGTCGTATCCTCTTTTTACCATGGCAACCCTCTTCCAGGAATGTTGATGCTATCATGCTGAAATATGATGCTGTTTCTTTCTCTAACTTGTACGTGTGGGCTAGCCCTCCCTATGAATCACAATCTAACATGGTGAGTGATGGACGAGTCACCGGTGTTTCTCTGTCTCCCTCCCAGCTGTGCAACGGCGGCTCTGTCACAGAACTCGTCAAAAGCCTGATCATGCGCGGCCAGCGTTTGCAGGAGCCCGTCATCTCGTACATCTTATACAGTGCTCTATTGGTAAGTCGGCCCTCTGCAAAGCCGCAAATGTTAGGGAGACAGTGGGATGAAAACAGTTATGAAGGTCTCCTCTGAACAGCTGTGGGAGCTCTTCTATGCAGTTTGTATTGCTCACTTCTTTGATGTATCTTACTCTAATACATACAGATGACTAATACTATGAACATGATTCATGTGCAGCACCTTGTGTTTTTTATCCTCTAATTTAAAGGGTCTCCAGCATTTGCACAATAACCGGATTATCCATCGTGACGTCAAAGGCAACAACATCCTCCTCACAACTGATGGGGGAGTTAAACTGGTTGATTTTGGTAATTACCCTTCAAAGAGAAATTGTTGACAAACCGGTTTCTCTCAGATGTTCATTGTTTGGTAAATTAGTTATTTTCGCCATGTGTCTCACAGCCCTGATGCACTGATTGGGATGGCGAACATAAGCACAGGATAAATCATTTGATGTTTCCCAGACTTTTTAGTCCCCTGCTCACCATAACATCTTTTTATTTCATGGACCGTAGCCTTAACCCAAGGCTATTATTGCTCATTTAAATTGCATTATTTGATCCTTTGCATATTAAAAGAAAGCTGCTATTGCAAATGACTTTGAGTCGCCCTCAGGCATGTTTATGTCCTCTGTGTCATGGAGATGAAGTGGACTCACGCTGATAAAAATCTGTCCTACATAATTTGAAATGATTATAGCCCATTATTGTTACTGCTTGGCAGGTTGCCACACTAAATTGTGTGCCAGCATTTATTGATTAATTCCAACATTTAGCATCTGCTATAAACCTGACTTTTTCTAGTAGGAAATTTACACTGGGAACCATATTACAATTACAAATGAATTGCTGTAATAGTTAACTGAATTTTAATTTCAATTTTAATTTCAAAATGTAGGTGTTTCAGCTCAGCTAACGAGTGCACGATTGCGAAGGAACACATCAGTTGGGACACCGTTTTGGATGGCTCCTGAGGTCAGAGTTGACACACACATGTTCATCTCTAAGGGAGCAGCACTAACACATGCACACGTGTTGTAGTGACTGATGGACTCTTTTAAATGAGCAAGGTCTTTATTCGTTATAGAGAGAGAGGGGGGGGGAATGAGCGACTCGGTTATTTCAGTGTGACTCTCTCCTCTGTGTCATTGTGTATTCCCCTCCTATTCTCCTCCCCGGGAGCAGCTCTTGAGGTTGCCTCAAGGTTAATAGCTGGGAGTCTGAGGCCCAGCGGCTTACAGTTTTGGCAGAAATGAGGTGCCGTGATTGGGCTGGTCAGGAGGGACCTCAGGGGCAATTAGAATAAACTCAGCTGTAAAATGTAATGTCAGTTATAATTATTGACCGTAGAAAAGAGGAACTGAACTACCCCAGCTTTAAAAGGCTTTAAATAAACTCTGCCGGCTTTTTAAGCAAACTGAGTGGGACGAAGAATGAACAAAAAGCTTCATGATGCTTTTTAGGAGGATTCTATTCAAGAATATCACAAGAATTTGACACAATTCTGCTCCTCTGCTGCTAAAAATGCATTCAATCTTACCTCACTATTTGATTTACTCGCATGCTTTTCCCTCTTGCGTTTCGTGGCCAGGTCATAGCCTGTGAGCAGCAGTATGACTACTCTTACGATGCCCGCTGTGATGTGTGGTCTCTCGGCATCACCGCCATCGAGCTGGCAGACGGAGATCCCCCCCTGTCTGAGATGCATCCAGTTAAAGCCCTCTTCAAGATCCCGCGGTGAGTCCAGTAGAGGGCGCTCCTATCACACAGCTGGAGGCAGCTCACACAAAGACGCTCAAATATCACCTTCCCCCTCTGTCAGGAGGACAATGAGAAGACATTAGGGTTGATAAAAGGAGAAATAGCTGGCTTTGTTTTCCAATTTGACTTAAAATTCAGTTCAGCAGAAAGCAAATATTCTGGTTCGATCTTTTCTTCTTGGTGTCATTGCATTTTCATTATTCCTGTCTGAATTAGGTTGAAATTTTTTAGGTTGAAAAGAAAAAAAGAAGAAGATTGCCTTAAAATTTTTAGCTTGTAAAAAGATTCGCTGTTGGAAACAGTGTGTATCTCATGATCATGGTGGCTAGACACGGTTGACCTTCTGTTATCAGCACAATCGTGCAATTATCTCTCAGTTAGCTAGAGATATGCCCTTCTGATTGCAATTTGCATTAGTGATTAGCTCCATTCACATTGAGAGAGATGAGGCTGTCACCTCCTCCCCGTCACAATATTATCTCCTTCCTGCCAAGACAGAGAAGCATGCCGTGTGTGGCAGGAATTACGCAAGCTAATGTAGCATTTCATCAGCACCAAATTTCACCCAGAATGTAGAACGAAGGGCTGGCTGATGGCAGGATTTATTGGTAGAATTTTCTCAGGCTTTTACATATTTTTGTTTCCTGGGGATTATTCAAATAGGTATCTGGAAGTAGAAGTGGTTTCTGTGGAGCTGCAGCCTTGTTTACTTATCAAACAGCATGTGTATAGTAAGATGGGTCATGTGCATTTACCTCATCAGCATCGGATTCTTCTTGACTCTTTGACTTGTTGATAACTCGGATGCTGATAGAGTATGAAGTATATCTTTAACCCCGAACCACCTCTCTCTCTGATTCAATCCAAATATATTCTTTTTGCTTTGAACTGGGACCTAAAAGGTTTTTTTTGGCCGCGATATAAATCACAGTGAATGTGTAGAGCCATGAAACGATTCTGTTAACATGTCATTTATCTCTAATGTATTTCCCCCATCCCTTACAGCACACCTTACAAAATCAGGAGGAAACGCTCGCATGACTCCTGAATGAATTACTTTCTAAATAAGGAAATGTGTTTCACCTTTGGGACTTTGGTGGCAGTTCAAGTGATTCATGATGAAACCTGAGATATTCATCCTCGCAGGTTTTGATGATTGCAGAGTTTTAGATTTATTTTTTTTCCCCTTTAATACATCACACACCATCGCCAGAGGAGCTTTTCCTGAGGTATGTCCTTGGGTGGTACGTGCTTTATGAAACCCATGTTTGCACTAAAACATGCAATGAGCATTTTCATCATTCTGATATTTTACAGTTGCACACAGTAATGTCTTTCCAGACTAAAGGTTTCACCGTCATGTTGTAAATCTTGTCCGTATCATGAGCTATATCGGTCTTCTTCACTGAAACACATCGAGATAGTAGAATACAAGACAAATAAAGCAAGCTGTGCACCATGTCATAGTTTTTCTTGTATTTGCTGCTGGACAGCCTCTCTTGTCAAAGTGAAGTTATAATAGCTCCTTTGGAAAGGGCCAAATAAACAGGGAGCACTATCGCCACTTTGCCTCCTGAGGCTGGCAGCAAATGACTATTATGTCACTGTTTTAGTTGTGTCGCGGGTAATCTGCACAGGTGGAAACCATTCTCATCCCAGCCGGCCATAAACGATAAGAGAAGCTCTGATGCCTGTCAGAGGGGACGCTGATGAGCTCGATGAATTAGGGTCACCTTGATGCGTGGTCTGTTTGTGCTTCAGAATATCACATGCTTAATGAGTTGTGGCATACTGTCGCTTCATGCTTATGTTGACATATCAGGGAGATCACAGCTGTTTTTATTTTTAAGTTGAATCTGGGGGGTTTCTTGTGATTTATTATTATTTTTTGCACAATCACCTTCTCTTTGGCATAATTAAAAGTAATTGAGTGTCTTGCAGTGTGCATGACAGATATGTGACGCTCATGGTGATCATGAATGAAGGTAATGGAGCATGTCAGAGGGAAAAGTTGTAAAATCGTCAACTGTAAAATTAATTACAGAGATACTCCAGACAAAGATCTACTCTGAAATTGTATATGCAGAGAGGTCAACTGCTTGAGCCAGTGTTCTGTATGCCGTTCAGCATCGCGATGTCCATGTAAAGCCAAAGCCAGAGTGTGTAAAACGTGTTGTAAAGGTTAGAGACAGCTGGCAAAGACGGCCAAGGTTGAGTTTATTCGTCCAGATCCCTGTCGACATTGTCCACATATAAAACGGTGCGTGTACATGTCTGAGCATAGACCAGAACAAGCAAGATAGAAGGTGGAGTAAATGATGGCTTGTCAGAGGCAACAAGGGCTAATGAAATCATGAGGCTTAAGGAGAGAGATCCAGACTTGTCTGCAGCTGAGGGACTGCTCTCATGGAAAAAACAGAGTTATAGCCTGTGGTGCAGAACAGCAAAAGGTGAGGGGGATCAGCAGCGTTTGTAATGTAACAGGGTGCAGGTTACTAGGTACACTGTTAACACTATAAAAAGTAATGTCAATAGTTTGATTACATCATCAAAAATAATGCAGTTACAATTTTACCAGTGATGGTAAAACTCTTCTCTGTTTTCAGACTAAAAAAATGTTGTTAAAATTCTCATACTATAAGTTTTGTCCTGGCCAACAACATGGCTGCCAGCCTTGGTGTGGTCAGCTGTTAGACAGCTCAGGTTGTGTGTTACACATACTGTGCGATGTGCATTGATTTGTCTGGTGGACAAAGGACCGTGCATATTCGAGTAAGAGCACGAATCGAAGCAGCCCTCATAATGGGAACGTATACTGTAAAAATTAACGGAGCTTAGCTACATTAATAGACAGCTCCGGGTAAGGCCGCCTACCACTAGCAGGGTTGCACTTTAAACTTGCTGCTTTGCTGGCTCGTGTCGTCTTCAAATATCCCAAAAGAAGGCATTACTCTGCAGCAAAGAGAGCAGCAGAATGAATTTTATATTCAACAAATTCTATTGTCAGTTACCACCAACATTTCAATCGGTAAAATTCACTTC
The DNA here is from genome assembly GCF_027942865.1 of Odontesthes bonariensis. Classification (NCBI taxonomy): domain Eukaryota; kingdom Metazoa; phylum Chordata; class Actinopteri; order Atheriniformes; family Atherinopsidae; genus Odontesthes; species Odontesthes bonariensis. The sequence continues at coordinate 21,987,059 of NC_134517.1, read as the reverse complement.
ACACAACAATGGCATCAACACATCTTCTGGTCTTTTTTTTTCACCCAAAATTAAATCTTTTAAGAGTTTGGTATTTAGAAATTAGGTTTCACTTGTAAGTAGAATGATTATATTCACAAGAATAATCGCAGAGTTATTCAAAAGTCTTTCTTCATCAACCAAGACCAAGAGCCATACCTGTGTCAGCATGTTAACATGCTAACCCAGGAATAATATTTATCATATTTAGTTAAGAGCTGAAGTCATAGGCTATATTGACAACAAAACCTTCTTATTTCTCAAACTGTTCTCAAAAAATTTGAAATAATTACCATCCATTCCAACATATCTTGGGATGTAATAAAACATGATATTTATGAGCTTTCACTGATACCTCTGCTCCACATGTGTATTTCTCAACTAACAGCTAGCATCCTGTGCATATAGGAAGCAGGAAGTACTGTAGCTTGATAAGATAAAGAATGAACCACATAATAGCATCCAGTATCGATGTCAAAATCAGTCAAGTCTGTAATTTGTCATCTATGTTATTTTGACAACTTGTAAGGGCTTGTGTTATGTTCTCTTCTGGAAAAGGGTCACATGACAAGGTTACGATGAACAGAGGGAGGACAAGCAGTGACTGGTACGGCCAAGTCACAAAGCCAATCTTAGTGTTTGTGTCATTGTTTCCAAAAGAGAGTTTTCAAACTAAACTGGGGTATCTGATTTAGGGGCCTTAAAATGCTGCAGCAGTATGGATGCTAGGCTTTGTAAAACATTGAATGTATCCCTGTGGATACACACTTAAACAAATTAAGCATTAGACGTTGTCATCCCTAAATCTCTGACTGGACTTTACATCCCTCAGTGACTCAAAGAAAAGGAAACATTTTACATCTAGATGATCACAATAGAAATCCTGTCAGATTTTCTATAATGATAATAATAATGATGCGATATATATAAATATATACAAGATATAATGTTGATATGTAATGTTGATACTGTGCCCCATTAGATCTCCTCAGATCGAGCATTTCATTGCTACTGTAGAAATGAGTCAGATCTTATGATTCAGTGTGACATTGACTGGTTGGATGACTTTCCAATCATGAGTAAAAGACTGTACTATCTCCACCTTTGATGCAGTTATCTTACAGCTCTCTGTGGTGTCCTGGACTGCAGCACTGGCGACGTAGGACATGATAAATGTTGCAGTAGTGTTCGGTTGTTCATGCATGTATGCTGAAAGAATGAATGTGCTGTGGCTGCGGTGATGGATGGGCTGAAATTTCAAGTGTGTGGTCCATTCGCTGAACAAGTCTTTATTTTGCATGCTTGTGCTCAGTCTCTGGTAAGCTTATATAAAGGCCACTGAGTTTCCTTTTTTCAGAAACCAGTGTCAGCGACTGTGGTGTTCTGCTTATTATCTTATTTAGAAATGTAGGAGCCTCTCTTTATGCCTGTATCTCTGTCAGTTTTTCACTTTTCTCAACAACCATTTATCTGATCTTTCAGGTCACAAATTGAAATCCCACCGTGGGTTTATTTTCACTTTGATTCGTCGCCTCACAGAAAATTGACAGACCTCTGTGGCCTCATAATGCCACATAATAAGTTTCTTGTGGATGTCAAAGGACTGAAGAGTTACAAAGCCCACAGTCCGCATCAAAGGAGCTTGTTCTCTCTCACAGAAGACAGTGCTCCTGACAAGCCTGAAAGGCCTCTTTTGTTGTCCAAGCTTTTCTTAATTTACTTAACGACATTGCTGTATACAATACCTTAATGTTGCAGATATAGCAAACTTTGAACAGAGAAAGAACAGCTTCCTTGAATTCTGACCCTTTTGAATCAATCAGCTGACTATTTAGAGCAGGTAAGTCAAGTTTGCATGACAAGATATTTGCATTGTTCGTACTTGGCGACATACTTCTCTTACGTTTGGGAGTTTTAAAGGCGTTGTGTGTTCACATCAAACCACTGATTGGTAGCAAGGGGTCATAAACTACAGGAGTTTACAGCTCTCATGCAGATAAGCCCCTTTGTCATTAAAATTACAATTTGTTACAAGCAGCTTCTGGCTATTCATAAAATACATTTATGGGTACGGCAGAAACCCTTGTGGTCTTTGGTCTGGTCGTTTACAAAAAATCTAAATAAAAATAATATGTCTAAACCTCTTCTTGTACAAAGACGGTGAAACAGGAGAACAGGTTAATCAAAACATTTAATTTCCACAAAATAACTCCTTGATCATTGAATGCTTCAGAATTTGAAGGAAGTCAGTGATGGCTTGGAATCCTGGCATAAACTTTACTATCAACATTTCTGAATTGCAGGTTTGCTTAACACCAGCCTTCTTTGTCACAAGCAAAACTTTGTCTGACAAAGGGAATATTTCTGTATTTGCAGTGAGTGTAAAAATGTTATATTTAAAGGTTTTAAGAACTTCTTAAGCGAGCACTGACGACTCTAAATGAAGTACAGCTTGATTTTAAGAACTGCTTGGGAACTCAAGGCGTCACAAATGTAGAAATGTAAAATTATGCGCGTAAAGGATGTTGCACAGGCTGATTTTTGTCTTCTTATGGTTTAGTTACAGCTTTCATGAACTGTTGACACCTCTCAGATTTTGCCTCAATCCACACCGAGGAACGCCTGACAGAGCGAGATCTGCATGGACCTGAATTTGAATAAGCCATTTGTGTTTACAATATGAGCCAGCACTCACACAAATACTTAAAGAAAAAAAAAAATAAATAAGTGACGGCCTGAATTTGCTAAGTACAATGAGCGCACTTGACAGTGTTATCAGCACTGCACTGCTATATTGACTCTGTAATGTATAAGCAGTATGGTACAACATCAAGGCGAGAACGTGTCTGCAGGCTCATATTAGAGGTTGCATTGAAACAGTCACTTACTGGCTTTGATCTGCACTTTGGAAAGGATTGCCTGTCTGAATTATAATCATTGACTCTGCTAACTTAGTGCTGTAGAAAATGGCAGATCTCCTACCCTAACATCCCCCTCTTGTATCTCTTGTAGCTGTTTAATTTTTAACTGCCTCCTCTTGTTTGTTTGTCATGAACTGAATGAAACTTTTTTTCTCACCCAAGTCGACCCCCCCCCTCCCTTATTTTCTTGAATTTTCTTATTCTACTCCCCTGACAGTTTTGTGAACTCATTAAAGCAGTTAATAAATGATCGATCTGGTGTGCCACCATTTGTCTGACAGTGACATAAGGCCCAGCCTCTAGCTGTCAGACTGACAGCTCCTTGTAAAGATGACTGTACCCAGCCTTGGTTCCTCATACAGCCCTGCCTCCTGTCATCATGCGCTCTTGAAAAGTGTTAGCCTCATTACAGATGGCCTCCGTAAATGCTGCTGACAGAGGTATAACTAGCTCCCATAACTTTTGGCTCCCAATGGCAGATGCTTGCTGCCAGACAGTCGAGGAGCAGTTATCATTTGTCACTTTTTCTGTAGCTGCCACAGACCTGGACCCCGACCAGCCCGTCCTCAGAGCAGAAACTCTGACAGGAGTCTGATGGTTGCACTTTGCTTGCCAGCAATCATTTGTCAAATAACCCAGGAGACGTGCTCACAGTCTTTCCATGTTACAGCAATTATCCTGTAATCTAAATGCTTTCATTGTGGTCTCTGTGTCTCATGTCTTTGTTGTGGGTCTGTTTCAGAAATCCCTCGCCCACATTGCGATGTCCAGAGCAATGGTGCAGAAGTTTCAGCCATTTTATCAGCCAGTAAGTGTCCTCCAACTTCAACCTGTCAGCCTTTGCCTTCTTTGACACTTAAGGTTTTCTTGGAAAGCTGGTGTGTGTGTGTGTGTGTGTGTGTGTGTGTGTGTGTGTGTGTGTGTGTGTGCGTGTGTGCGTGCGTGCGTGTGAAGGCACACTGCAGATGGAAATATTTGAGCTGAAATAACACTGTCACAGCTCTATGGCTCATCATATTATGCATGGCAAATCTCTTTTCTATCATCAATAAACACTTATTGATGATAGTAAAGAGGTTTGACAGCATTATTCTGTGTGATCATGGAGAATTGACACGCTTATTTAAAAGCAGTGCTGTGTCTCAGGCTGCTTACAAGCATTTAGCTGCTGTTGAGCTGCTGCCTATCTGTGAGGGTTGTACACATATACATGCAAAATATTTTACTCCGAAAACTGGGGGCCAGAGGAACTAAAAGAGTGGGTGGCTCAATCAAAAGGTCAGCTATTTTGGTCTAAACACTTGACCTGAAATAGGAAAGGCTTTGCTTTTGGGTATGTTTGCAGATATTTAAGATAGCACATGTATGTATATCATAATTGTACAGAAAAGCTTGGAATTGGAAGCAAGTCCTACAAATCTCTTGAGATTCAAATATATCTGAATATATTTTAGCAATAAATGCTCAGTGCAATGTTAAAACTTTGAGGCAGGATAGTCCACCTTCAACAAAAGATTTAGAGATAGAGAGATGGCAGGAAAGAGGTTTTTCTTTTCAGGGAGGAAGAGATGCAACATTAGTATTTTATAAAAGTGCAAAAATCTAGCTGATAAATATTTGTCGAGAATCTGAAATAAAAACCGAAAATGCTGTTTAATGTTAGGTTTATATGTATTAAAGCTGTTTCGACAAGACTCCATTGAACATCAGTGAGGCAGGAATGCACATATAAACATAGCTGGAACTGAAACTGACATTTTATTGCCAGCTTCTATCAACCCTCTTGTCTTTGTCTTCATTGACTTTCATTTGTGTAAATCTGCCATACAAGAACAGACTAATTCACCTGAGTTATCAGTTCTATCTGAGGCCCAGGTAACTTATCATTAGCTCCACTGTGCAAAGCTAATAATGTCAGGGGAGGTTTGTAATGGCTGTTTGGAATATACAACCTTAATATCTCCTGCAGAGAGGTGTGTGAGCCTGAGCTGTAATGAGAAAATACAATTCAATTTATTTGTGAAATTGTTTGTCCAGGCACAGTTTCTGGCTAACATTTATGTTAGCTATTGTGGAGAAGGAGCGATTGGGGAAAAAAAACACAACATACCATCTTCTGTTAGGGAGCGTTGGCTTTTTTTTTTGTTGAGTCATTTAAGTCTTGATTGGTCAGGGCAGTGAAGGCAGATTTCCACTTTAAAGCAAACATGTTGTAGTGGTATTTTTTTTTTTTTTTTGCTTTTTTATACCTTCTACAGCGCAGATGTAGCATTTCTTCATTGGACACTTTTTGGATTGCAGCTCTGTAATCTGGTTTAATGGATTGTGTGATATCATATCAGCATAAATCTACTCAAACAAAGCCCACCAGAGTTCAATGTGGGGAGGCTGGACAATGTTATCAAGCTTTGCAGGCTGTTTGTGAAGCCTTTTCAGTTCTGTCAGGCCTGTGTGTGTGTGTGTGTGTGTGTGTGTGTGTGTGTGTGTGTGTGTGTGTGTGTGTGTGTGTGTGTGTAGGGGGAACTGGGGTAGAAGAGGGGGGGTTGGGGACAATAAATCCATCACTGGTGTCTGCACTTGGGCAGCCAAAGCACTGACTTCAGTGACAAAGTGGCCCGCTGTTTGGCATCCCGGCAGCAGAGCCCTGCTAATAGCAGCAACCTCTGCTTAATGTCCTGACGCTAATGAATTCATGGAATTAACTTTCAGACTGATAAAAGAAACAGAATTTCAGTGTAGATTAGGTTGTAGGAACTAGATTGGTGTTTTTCTCCTATCTTACCTCTTCCCTGCGGTTGTTGGCGTTGTAATGCTAACGCACACATTGAGATGCTGTAAGCCTTTAGCTGAGCACGTAAATGAACAGTACAAGCGTGCATACTTGACAGATGCACCACTGAAGTCGGAGAGCAATTTCAAGTCTTCTGTCTCACAATGTAGAAAAGAAAGCCAAAAATGTGGCGTTCTGGTTTTTCAGTGTCGGGTCGAGTCATTTTTAGGGGAGATTTTTAGATCAGCAGCTAAATGACTGAAGTATAGCCATGGACTGATATCACAAAGCAACATCACCTGGCTCCAAACACTGCACATCACAGATAGGACTCACTGCTGAGCCATAGCAGCGCTCGGAGCCATGGTGATAGTGACGATGGGGTGCTCAGACAGAGATAGTGACCCAGACTTAAAAACACTTGCAAGGCGCTCTCTGTTGTATGTGTGACTCAGAGCTGATCAAGCCTAGATCCAGCCAGCTGCAATGTTCAGGTGATTATTCTAATCCGGAGATTGGTAATTGATGATCTGTCTTTGAGTTTTTCTTTTGTTTTCTGAAAGTGAGCACAGACAAAGTAAATATGATGTTTTCTGCTTGTGAGGTGTCTGATAAAGGATTTTGAAGCGCGTCCATCTGTGACCCACCTACTGGAGCACCCGTTCATCAAGCAGGCCCACGGCAAAGATGTGGCACTCCGTCAGCAGTTAGCAGCTCTGATTCAAGAGGAGCAGGAAGTGGGCTGCAAAACCAAAACCAAGTAAGTTTATCGAAATGTATTTTTGGCAGAAGAAACAACATACTGTGGTGATAAACATACTGTGGTGATAAACATACTGTGGTGATAAACATACTGTGGTGATAAACCGTGTTGCTCCTTATGGATGCTGAGGCCGTTTCAGGTGGCAGTGATTGATTGAGTGCTGGCTTTCTTTTGGCTGTCCAGTAGGGGGCAGCGTCTCATCTTCTTAGGCTCAGGCATAGAGCTGAAGATGAGACGCAATATGAACATTACAGTATGTGATTAAAGAGAAGCCGGAGGAGTGTGACTAATTCTTCAGGAGTGATTGTGCTGACTAACCTTAGATTAATAAGTCCCATTCAGTCCATCTTACTTTTCTGTCCTTCTAATTAAACCAATGATTAAATAAATAAACAATATATTAATTTAATCCTGACATTAGATGACATAGGAACAGTTTTCTATATTTTGTATTTAAAGAAGGTTGCATAAGTTATTTTTCCTACATTTTATACAAGCAATAGTTAGACAAGATACAGAAAGCAATGGAAGAGATTTAGTGAGCTTGAATCTGTCCTATGGATATTTCACCCAGACGCTCTCATGGCAGCACATGACAGAGCAAAAGGTCTCCTGTTTACTGGAGAAATACTGACTTTGGCATTGCTTAATCTTCATTATAAAGGAGTTTGCTGAAGCTGCCCTTGACTGAGAGTCTTGATGTCTTGCCAGTTGTGTTTACTCCCGAGAGCGTGCAGAGTCGGTGCCTGAGCCTGATCCCGAATTCCTGTCCACAGTGAAAGTGGATAATGGGATTAGGAGCTTGTAGGGCGAGAACTGGGCTCGCCTGGTTTAGTCTCTCATGCCACAGATCAGCAAACAATGACTGCAGATAAGAATAAGAAAGACATAGAGAACTTAAAAGTAGCTGCCGTAGGTGAAATAGTGTGATTTACTTCAAAGCAGGAGAGAGTTAGACGCTAGAGGTCTCAAGTCCTCCTCCAAAGAGACATGAGGACGAGGAGTCACTTCATAGGGACCACATACCGAGCATATTCCTCTGCTAGATTTCCTCTATATGCCGAATACTAAATTGATACAGAGGCAGAGGTGGAAACAATTGTTAACCTCAAGCTTGAATATTTTGACTCTTATGATTGATAATTTATGTTGATAGAATATAGATACATCTGGTGAATAGGATATCACGGGGTGTATTGTTTTAAGGATTGAAAAGCAAGTATTCAGACCTAGCAACTCTCAGGGGTAACAGTTCAATAGCTCAGTGATTCTTTTGTTCTCAGAGGTGCCCACGCAGGCCTGCTAGAGAAGTTCCAGTTCCCCATTCATTGACATCATTTCTGTCTTAATTTAATCACGTGTTAAACTCCATGTTCAGATTGTAATGAGGACACTTTCTTTTTGTTGGCTTGTTCCATGATAGAGCACTCAGTGTTTGGGTCATTTTGGTAAGGTTTTTGCATTTGCAATAACATTTAGTGGTACAACTTGAATGTTTCAACCATGGCACTGAAAAAATACTTTTGGTAATTATATTTACCACCGTGATAGAGATTGTTCCAAAGTTTGTCCATCATCAAAGGTCACTATTTCAGTGTCTTTTCCATTGTCTGTTGGTTATTATTTATTACTACTTACCAAATTACAACAACCGTTTTTCTATACAAATGTTCTAATATTTCGCTAATATGTATTCCATCCATTTATTTTTATCTAGCTTATTTATGAGTTTTAGATGATCATTTAATGCATTGCTATCACTTGCCATGTCTTCATTTAATATGTATTTTAACAATTTACTAATTCATTTTCTATATGTCATTGCCTTGTTTTAATGACTCACTCCAATTTCTCATTAGTTACATTTTGTGCACAGTTATTGGCCAAATTGTTTTCCTCGGGAATGATTCGATTTAACAAATGATATGCTGTCAGTTAATCCAAAAACTTAATTAAATGTTCCGACCAGAAACTAGTGAGTTTTACTAGTTTCCTAAACTCTGCTCCAATCTCAGTCCATCTTCAGTCCAAATAAGGTTCAACTTTCTCATTCTCGATGTTAGCAACTCATACCACTTCTCTTCCTCCAACCATCTGAGGGAAAGCTGTTCCCTGTGTTCATTAAAGATCCAGCACACATGCATCCATTTCCTCCATCAGGGGACAGGCTCATTTCATCTGTCCATATATATATTTTTAGCCCAATCTTGATGCACCAACTTGTGAATCTTATTCGTTGGTGGTCCTGCTTACGCTATCTCTACCTCTCTAAGCTCCTAACATGCTGCAAGTCTGGAAACCACGGGTAGGGATCCCCATCCCCTTGTATCAAGCATGTTACATTCCTGTGAACTTGTCTACGCAAGTTAAATCTGTTTTTCGTACATATTAGCTAATTAAGCAGAGTAACAAGATTTTAATCAATTTATGCAACACTTTTTCTGAGGACCCATACACATATTACCTGCAAATGATTAAATCCAGTCAGCATTCAGGATTGTATTATTTATTGCTGGAAAATGAGCATAGAAGTAATAATAAGGCAGAGGGGTGATGTGCTAACCTCATGCCTCTTTGAAACAGCAATGGTTGCTCACTCAGGTGCAAATATAATTAGTTTGGAATTACAGATAGAGTTAATCAAGCTAATTATTTGTCCAATTGAATTAAAAAATTTGTGGTTTAAGGTGAGGCGTCAAATATGTCTGATTTAGTCTCGAATGCTGTTTTGTATTTATGAGAAATCTACAAAAATAGTACATTGTACATTAACTCAGATCAGAAAGCTTATGCTAAAATATTAGATTTGTTATCAGATCACGACTTGAACAATCACTGACAGAATGTACCTATATTTAGAAAAGATTGTCAATTTATCGTATGAGAATGCTCTTTGAAACTGTTAACTTAATTAACGATTCTTTAGTGACTTCCTGGCTTATTCATAAATACTGATTCTGATTGAGAAGTGCTATCCCCGATAACAGATAAAAAAAAAAAAAAAGCCTTCGGCTGAATGATGACAAAATGAAACTTTCAAATGAGAGACGATGAAAAATGCAAATGAAACACAATATCAAAGCCAAAAGATTGTTTTCTCTATCACCAACTCACAGAGATCTGGGATCCTGGACTGATGTTCTGAATCTTTTGCAAAACCTGATCTCAATAAATGAATAAAACATTTTGGAGAAAGACACATCTACATGCTTTAATTAATTTCCGTTGTTTCTACATGATCGCTCACACTGATAATGCCTGCTGTCGTCTTGGCCAAAAAGCATAGACTTTTAATCACAGCAAGACTTTTCCTTTTAAATAAAGGTTACATTTTTCATAATGAGACAGTTTAGATAGTTTATAGTGGCTAACTTATACACAAACTTGTACATTAGAAAACTCATTGAGCATTTTGTGGCAGCAGGACATTGTTTGGGAATGGTTCAGATGTTCGTCAGGCCTGCTGTCAGCGCAGCGATGGAGCTCATTGGTTTGTTTGTTATACTGAAAACATCAGAGAGGAGAATAGATTATGAGAAGCTGTAGCTAGACAGACTCGTTAATGTGATGAATTCATTGTTGGTTTCAGTTTTTTTTCCTGGGTGCCGATTTTAAAAAATGAGAGAAAGGTATCATTTAATTTAGATATGAAACGCTGACTTCTCATTGTAGACTGCAGTGTCTCCACGTTTATGCGCACAAAGAAGTAGGCACACAGAGAACACAGCCCCATTTTAGTCTTTCTCACACTCCGTGGCGTTCCCCTGAGGTTTTGATACAGCCAGCTGGCTGTGCGTTGACCTCTTCCCACATGGGACTCGTTGAAGAGTAATAGGTCAAAACACAGATGAAGTGCAATCACAGCCAGTGATAATGGGAGATGTGTCCCCTGGGAGAGCTTTAAAGGCCTCCACTCAAAGCTGGAAAGGGGCTGGGTCGAGCATTCAGCCTTCAAACTACTGTTTGATTTGGTGTCGTGTTACAGCTTTCAGAGGCACTGTCATGTTCTTGACTTTATACAGGCATGAGAGGATCAATACTCGTAAAACCCTCATAATACAGAGCTGTCCTGATGATGATATGGTAAACCTGGAGTTTCTAGATGAGGTAAGATTTTATGTGTTTATGCAGCCATCCACTGATCAACTCACGGTGCAATGTGCTTGATTCTGTTTGCGTGTTTTTCCGGTCTGTTTTTTTTTTTCTTCTTTTGTACAGGAGACCATTATCAGCCATCTCCACAAGAGGTACGATGAGCTACAGGTGTACACTTATGTCGGTGACATCCTCATCGCCCTCAATCCTTTCCAGAATCTCAGCATCTACTCTCCTCGGGTTTGTAACAAACCAGTCACGCAAATGTTGCTAAAGCTCTCCCAAGCCCTGTGGAAATTATGAATGAGTGCGCATCAGTCCATCAGCTGTCATTGTCAACGGTGTCAAATGCGTGCTTTTGTCCTCTCTTGTAGTTCTCGAAGCTGTATCACGGCGTAAAGAGAGCCGACAACCCTCCGCACATCTTTGCTACTGCAGATGCGGCCTACCAAGGAATGGTGACGTTCTGCAAAGACCAGGTATTCTACAGAAAAATGATGGATTATAGTGGAGCAAATTACTTGAATTGTTTGGGATGAACTTTGTAGGTGAACAAAACCGAATTAGCAGGACTCTGGAAAAAGAGATCTAGGTTCGCCCCGGGAAATAATGAAAAAATGTGTATTACGTCTGTATTTCTTTCTTCACACTTTGTTTCCCTTTTATTTCAGTGTATCATCATAAGTGGGGAGAGCGGAGCCGGAAAAACGGAGAGTGCTCATTTGATTGTTCAACACCTTACCTTCTTAGGAAAGGTATACTTGTGTTATCGTCCTCTTCTCATTGCTGAAATTACTGACACTAAATCTGACAAAAACTAGATCCAACATTCAGCTCCTAAAATCTCAAACACTGCAAGAGTTTACCAAAGAGACATGTCGTCGCTCTCAGGCAAACAATCGGACTCTCCGGGAGAAGATCTTGCAGGTCAACCCTCTTGTTGAAGCCTTCGGAAACGCCTGCACAGCTATTAATGACAACTCCAGCCGCTTCGGCAAATATCTGGAGATGAAGTTCACTCCGACTGGGGTGGTCATTGGAGCCAAGATATCAGAGTACCTGCTGGAGAAATCGAGGGTCATCAAACAGGCCACGTGAGTGACACTTTGGTTTCCTCGGTTGCATTTTGTATCATTTTTCTGATGATTGTTTGTTTTCCATCAGGGGGGAGAAAAATTTCCACATATTTTATTACATGTACGCCGGGCTTTACCACCAAGACAAGCTGAAGACTTACAGGCTGCCAGACCGGACGCCTCCCAGGTTGGTCCTGCAGTTTGACTCTAACTTGCTCTTTGATTCTGTACCTGTCACTGACTTGTGTCTTGGAAGATCTGATCACAAATGAGCATCAGCTCCAAACAGTCATTAAATATGCATTTTGAGTCACTGCTTATGGTTGGAATGAACTTTAGTGTGGTTAACACATCCGTATATATGCGTCTTCGAATGTGCGACAATCATTTTGCCTCTCTCTGTGATGCTTCTTGTGTACCTCGGCTATGTTACTTAACACTCGTAATGTGCAACTGCAGGTACATTGACAGTCAACAATGCAAAGTGATGCAAGACATTGTGTCACGGAAGCTCTACAAGGAGCAGTTTGACGCAATTCAAGAGTGCTTCCGAAATATTGGCTTTACAGAAGAGGTAGAGGCAGATTAAAATATTAATCTGATTAAATATTCAGATCCCTAGATCGTAGAATTCATTTTGTTTTGCATTGCTATTTTAGGAGGTCAACTCTGTTCACAGAATTCTCTCGGCCATATTGAACACGGGCAATATTGAATTCACCGCCATCACAACCCAACATCAGACCGATAAAAGTGAAGTGCCTAACTCAGAGGCCTTAGAGGACGGTGAGATGAAGTAGCTTTAGTGTGTTGTCTGACGGCGTAGTATTAAATGTGTTTTTAATGTTGTGCTTGGTTTTGTTTGTGTGTGTGTGTTTTTTTTGTTTTTTTTGCTTCCTTTCTGTGTTTTCTTTAAAAGAAAATGAGTTGTGTTCCGTCAAACCTTAAATTCTGCTTCTCAGGGACACAGTTATAGCCTGTTAATCAACAGAAAAGCATGCTCGCAGGTGTGTTTTCTTTTCATGTTATGGTGACATTTACAAACTGTTCTGACAAAAGAGTGTATTTGGTATGTGTTCTGCAGGTGACATTATTATGTGCCATAAACTTGTACAGAAGCAAAGATATCATCAGAGAATAAATGTCGGGGCTCATTTTTATTGATTGTTTCTCCCTGCTTTTATTTCAGCCGCGTCTCTCCTCAGCATCGGCCCAGAGGAGCTCCAGGAGGCCCTGACTTCTCAGTGTGTTGTCACGAGAGGCGAGACCATCATTCGCACCAATACTGTGGACAAAGCTGTTGATGTCCGTGATGCCATGTCCAAGGCCTTGTATGGGCGCCTCTTCAGCTGGATAGTCAACCGCATCAACTCGCTGCTGCAGCCTGACATGAACATCTGGTGAGAGCGTGCCGGTGATGGTCATTCGTGGGGATGTCCAATGTTTCTTCCTTAATTTTCTTGGACGCTCAAAGCTCAGATGACCTCTGTGGAGGTAGATGCAAACATGCAGAGGAGAATATCAATGGGCACGCAAAAGGAGAGCAGAGAAAAATAAGTTTTAATAAATTTTTGATACAGAGTTGCGTGCAGAGAAAATAATGTTCAGATGATTAAAAAGACTTCAGAGAGACTGCAAAGAGGCTTTTCATTGATCCAAAAGAATTCCTTCATAAATATGAGCGTTGACTGTCAAAGAGTTGTCTTGCAGAAATGAATAGAAGCCAGAGTTTCTGTCTGAATTCCAGTCATCTGCACTGATTCTTTATTGCCATTAATAACCGGGTAGCACAGGCTTAAGGTGACCTCTACATTCAGTAGGTGATGACTGATCGTGACAGTAGCTCCAAGCACAGAATACAGAATTCAGGATGTGAAGTCTTCATACTCTGGTGTGTATTGTTTATGCAGATCTTGAAAATATCTTGAGGTCAAATCAATAGAGACTGAAATAAAAACCATTTACGAGGCCCTAACTTTTTTAAAGCCGACGTTTATGATTTCTCATGAGACTAGGCCTTCCAGATCAGAATTTGTATTTGGGTTGAACTTGCATTATCATTAAAGTTTTATCAATTGATATCGCTGCTGGGGAATTTGCTAGCTCCACTGCATAGAAGAATGAGTTTGTTTGTCCCCCTTTTCTGCTTTGAAGTGCCGCAGAGAGCTGCATGAATGTGGGAATCCTGGACATCTTTGGATTTGAAAACTTCAAGAAGAACTCATTTGAACAATTGTGCATCAACATTGCAAATGAGCAGATCCAGTTTTACTTCAACCAGCACATTTTTGCCCTCGAACAGGTGAGTTTTTCACCCCCCCCCCCCCTCCAAAAAAAAAAACCCTGTAATGGAAATAATTTAAAAGACATTTGTGTTTTTCCTGGTCCATCAGGACAGAAATGCTCACTTGTCTGTGATGAGTGAAGAATTGCCTGTACTGTTGTGCACCACCAAATTTACACTCTTAATTGATTTAATTAAGCTTTTTATCCAGACCTTTTTTTTTAAGTCTTTATTTTGCTTGGTGGAAAGGAATTAATCAAGAACCATTTGTTAATAATGCTTTTAAGTTTGCACTAACAGTCCTTTGTTCGGAGGAATTGCAAGTAAAAGTTTACCCATTTTATTTATACAGCACATTCAATTGCAAGTAACCTCAGTTTTTACTGTAAATTGGATTTCTCATGACATACCCATGCTGAAAGAAAAACCCAACAAACTTTATAATTTATTTTGGCTAGATTCCTATCCTAAGTACTATTGATATCCTCTGCTCAGTTATTTCCACTTCCATTTACATGTTAAGCACTGAAGAGCCAGAACTGTTATCAGAAGCTACATTTACCCTTTTCGCTGTAATTGCAGCAGTGATTATTGAAAATTTGGCCTCAAGCTTGTGGAAAAGTTTCTCCCCCGATGTAGGCTGATGCTCAACGGAGAAGCTTTTTATTTGGTGTGGATGTCTTCCTTGTTGCTGTACACAGACACTGATTATTCCGAGTTGATGACTTAAACATGAGGATGGTTTAGATCCATTGGTTCAACTTTATTAGTAAAATATATATTTAAAACAACTTTTTGATCTGAAATTTAATAGATGCAATAATATGATATGACTACGGGTTGTTTGCACATTCAAATAAATTATGAATAAGTAAGTGGCTCTATTTGTTAGTTTGGAGCTGTTCTGTTTTTCTTCAGACATTCTATTATGCTGTAAACTTCAGCCATAGACACACACGCAGCCAGCTGCAGCTGTTTGGTTTTTGTTGATTAGGAGCTCTTTTTCCCCCCACACAGATCTTATTCAGCCCAGATTGTTTAATTGGGTCATTTAGAGAAACATTAACTGGTTTATTCTGAAATCTCTGGTCCTAATTAGATGGAGTACCAGAGCGAGGGAGTGGATGCCAGCCTGGTGGAGTACGAGGACAACAGGCCCATCCTGGACATGTTCCTGCAGAAGCCCATGGGCCTGCTGTCCCTGCTGGATGAAGAGAGCCGCTTCCCTCAGGCCACTGACCAAACTCTTGTAGGTAAGATGCAAATACACCTACAAGGTGATCCAACAACATGTATAGATCATGAGGACTGATTTATAGACGAGACCAGAGGTCAGTGGTAGTGGCTGTATCTTATGCAGTTCAAAAAGCATATTTTTTCAGTCCTGTTTTTTTTTTTCTCTTTTCACATCTTGTCCACAGATAAATTTGAAGACAATCTGCGCTGCAAATATTTTTGGACACCTAAACGTGTGGAGCTTTGTTTTGGAATTCAGCATTACGCCGGAAAGGTATCAGATAACTCTTAGGATCTTTGCATCAAATAACCTGATGTCTGATTTGCTGGTTTTTCCAGAGCTTAGTTAACAGAATATCACCCCGAAAAATATGAAATAGAAACAATGTCACTTTGGGATGCACGACGATAGCGGCATGTCATTGGTATGGGCCGACAAAGGTCAGATTTGGGCTGTTTCAGGCCAATTTCAGTATTGTTGCTGGACGATGATCATCCACACTTGTTAAAGTCGGATAAAGCTACAGTTTGATTTTACACATATATACGTAAATTAAAGTACATTTTTTCTTTATTTTCTCACCAATGACTTTGGGCCTTCACAGTTATAGTCAATATCATTTTACGTAATGTCTGGATGATCATTTAACATAATTTGTCAGTTGGTCCAATATCGTGCATCCCCGATGTTTCTAATAACTCTGTAATAACAACGTCCTTGTTCTGTGTCCCAGTAGGTTTAGACACTGTGGCATTATGCACACCACAGGACCTGAAACTGAAGCAAATAAACTATTTCAGCCATCACTAAGTCTTTATCTTTACTGATGCTTTTCCCGTTTGGACGTGTTAAAATGCCTTGAATGAAAAGGCCACGTGGAACAAACACGAGATATCTTTTCTTGTATTGTATAGTATGTCTATAGTATATCTTTCTTGTATGTAGTTTCTGCCATATCAACAGGATGTAGACTAGACTAGTATTGATAAGTCAGATTTGCACCCTAAAATATTCCACGATTGGACTGTTCATGCATACTTCCTGCGTCCTTCTCAACAGGTAATGTACAATGTGAATGGATTTCTGGAGAAGAACAGGGACACTCTTCCTGCAGACATCGTTGTAGTGCTGAGAACGTCAGAGAACAAACTTCTGCAGCAGCTGTTTTCCAGCCCTCTAACTAAAACAGGTATGCTGTAACACAGGCCTCAATTTAAATGAAATAGGATTTTAAAAAAGGGGGAAAATCTCAGCCACTAACAGGAAAAATATTCTGCTGCTCACCACAGTGAGAATATAAACTTTCCTTTGAGACAAACTATTGTTAGCTGCGATTGTGGGAGTGTATTAGCCAGTGAATTGTGCTGCTGTCTCCTGCTTCCAGAAACGTTCAGGTAAGTGGGTTTCTTAAAGACGCGACTCGCAGGCATCTACTTGTCCCCCCCTTCATTTCAAGCCTCCGTGTGCCGTGCTCGTATAAATCTGCGGTCTCCATTATCTCTTGAGAGGCTCAGCTCTCTGCACGGCGCTCTGTTTTTATTTTCACTAAGCTGTCCCTCTTGGTTTCCCATTGCTGAATGCTATCTACAGATTGTGGGTGCAGTGGGATACTTTTATGATAAGGTTTCTAAATACCCGGGGGATGAAAAAACTGTATTTAGAGAACACAAAAGCAAGTCGTCCCACCTCTTTTCTGTTGGCTAAATGAAGGCAGACTAATGTGCTTGTCATTAGCTGTGGCTGAGGCCTCCTGGTCACTTGACTTAGCTGAAATGCTAATAGATGTCTTAAATTATTAGATTCCCACTTCCTACTTTATTTCAGCTAAGCCACTTTATGTGATTCACTTCCTTTTTAGGGGCCTGTAAATGCTTGCTTTCACTCCCAGTGGCATTAAAAGGAGCTTTGATTCACAAAAGACAGAAAGCTGAGAGTCCTGTGGAAATCTGTGATGTGTCTGTAAACTTCAATTGCAGGTTGTGCACAAGGGAGAGCCTTCAGTCGCTTCCTCCTGCAATTAACGGCTTCAGAGAAGCCCACTCTATAAAAACAAAATTCATTGAACACTTCTTTTTAGTGCACAAAAGCACTGAGTAGACGCTAAGATGAGCTGTAATGTTTACTGTTGCTGACATAGTGTCAGTTAGGTCTAAAAGCTTCTTTATTTCCATTTTGTTCGCCGTTCTTTTGTGTGTGCCACCTTTCAGGCTGGGGATTTAAGTTAATGGGATGATTTATCAGAGAAATAAACTGTTTCTTGGCATTTTGAACCTTTTTACTCCTAAAAGGGTTTCACAAAGCTCGGGGTGAATGTATAGATTCTTTAGCATGTTGATTTAGTGGCTGGGTGCTGCAACATGAGCACATTCAAGTTGTTTCATTCGAGATGTAGGTCCACTTTCCTTATTACAGTTTATGAAACTGCAGATCTTCACTTTAGATAAAAGCTATGAAACACTGCCGTGGCTTATCACTCTGGAAAAGATGGAGCACTGTTTAAAGTGAGATACAGTATAGCATAAGAAAATTAGAAATCTATTCTTCAGGGTAAAATTTTCGTGGGGATTTAATTTGCATTTTCCTTCACATTATGCATTCACTGTTATCTGTGAAATTACCATTATCTGGAGGGATCTGATGGAAATCTTATACACCAGGGTGGTTCCACACGCTGGGCCTCCTCACAGCATCACCACTAGGGGACACTCTTGTAGATTTGCAACCTGAGAATGTCCTGGAGGTGAAGTCATGAATATGGGATGTCAAACTGCACACACATACATTTGAGTTGAATGTTTTTGGTCCATGTATCAAACTGCAGTGACACAGAATTAGTTTCCTCTAAGTTAACTAATATTCCTTGACCGTGTATTTTGTTTAAAGAGTAGCAGCTTAAATTTATGTGATATTCAGTTTTTTCTGTCACGGCCCCATTCTGAGACTGTGATGGTCTGAGTATTGATGCAGCTTATGTTTAGAGAGCAGCAGGGAAGTAGGAAGGCCCTGAAAATTAAAAAGCTCCGAGACGGTGCATAGCGAGGCCACTTGAGCCCTACAGAATGTGAGTCCTTGAGGCTTGGACATGTGGTGGTGTTTTGTCAGAGGAAATGGGTTGTATTTGCATGGACAAATTCCTCAGAGCCAGGGCCTTCCCCAGATCAGGGGATCACAGTGTTTGAATTGGCTGGACTCAGTAGGGCCTACCATGGCCTGGGCAGCCTGCGGTCACAATATGGCTCTGTTTGTGTGTGTGTGTTTGTGAGCATGTGTGTGTGTAGCCTCAGGACGGCCTGGCCTTACTGATTGTTGTATAGCCCATCTGCACACACACACTGCACCTCTACGGTGCCAGCTCTATGTCAGAACATTAAAAATAAAGTGATGTGGACTACAAATGCATACATAGACCTTTCATTCACATATATATATATATATATATATATATATATATATATATATATATATAAAAAAAATCTATCTTTTAAAGTTTAAACGCTATATATGATGTGTCACGGTTTGCTTAAAGATAACTGGTATGATTGATGCCATTTTGAATTATTTGTAAGAAAGCCATCATAAAAAAAATCCTGTGATTAAACCTAAGCAGTGGCAAAATTTGTGTTTTTAAAGTCAAATTTACGAAATGTGTTTGTCTATGGAGAGAATATTTCTTACGTTTTTCCACTACATCTGGGGGAAAATATCAGGCTCAACTGTCCTCCCTGAAGTTGTATGTATTTATGAATATTTTACTCTTGTGACTGTCAGTGTTTTTAAAAAAAATCTTCTTGAAGCCTTAAAAGCAGCCGACCGTGGTTTTAATGTCAGTTTGTCAGCACAGAAATAACCAGGCATATGCACTTCAACGGAAATGTGAGTTGTTCGTGCTTCACTTGAATATTCCCATTTAACAGGTGAACACCGTATCTTTTACTCAACTCTCACATGTGTCACTTTGCAGGTGAAGATTTTAAACCATATTATAAGTGGAGCTTTTCAGGTACGACGTGCCCATTTCACTATGTCCTTGTTCTCTGTCAGCAAAGCACATTCAGGGCTTTGTTAATATTTTACAACTGCCATATGTCTGTTAACTAAAAACAAGCTCACTCCACAATATGCTCATTCAACATTTTTAAGGTTGTAAGTTCAAGGCCATCATCTGTGTTAATTTACAATTTACACAATTCATACAGGGTTTTTTTTTTTTTTTTTTTTTTTTTTTCACATCTTAACACCAAGCCATCCTCTGCATCTCCCTCTGTCTCCCTTCATGTAAGGAGATCCTCCTGACAGGCTTCTCCCAGCTATGTGACACGTTTGGCTCTTTGTTCTCCCCCAGCACAAGGCTTTTTCATCCCAGTGGGCAGATCTTCCACAAGACTTTCACACAATCTCTCTCCCAAGAAAGACACTCACCAAGTAATACTTTTGTCCAGTTTCTCTCCAAATCATGATATTTGAGAATTCTTTGAGTCAGCAGGGGGATTTGTGACGGCCCAATGCATCTGTAGCAAGAACCCAGCTCGCAGAAGTCACATGGTACATCTTTTGATAAATGCAACACTGTGTTGTGTCACTAAAAGCCAATTACACCATGCTTTTTGTGATTGATCTGCTTTGACAGTAGTGGCTGGCATTTAAATCAACAGCCCCCGGAGCCATCTCCAGGCATAAACGGTGGTGGTTATAGAGGGTGGGGAGGGTTGCAGAGGGTTATGGGTGCTTTAATCTAATTTGCTTGGTTGCTGACTTGAGTTTCTAGATCACATGTTTTCAAAAAGAGAGCGGGAGAGCGGCAGAGATATCAAGCTCACTCAGCTCGGGAAGGCTGCTCTCTCTTACAACTTTGATTGTCCCCCGTGTCGACAGCTCGATCCACAGCTTCTGAAGTACAAGGCGCACACTGACACTCATAAAAGCATGTAGGGAGGTGTCATATTGAACGCGGGATTGCTTTTTAATCCTAGGCACATTGACTATTCTTGTCAATAGAGCCCCAATACAACTGCCAGCTTGAGCTTTTTTTTTTCCTACAGGATTCTTGCTGGGCTTAATTTTCAAAGTGAACGCACAGATGCCAGGGAAGGTTTTTCTTTTTTTTTTTTTCCTCCTTCTTCTACCCCCCCTCCCCACACACTGCTCTGCCACTCTGTGTGTTTGTCCTGGAAGTCCATGCCAAGAGCAACATGCATGAAGCAGAAACGAACAGTGGGACACTCGTCCACCTGTTTTTCCAAGATTGAATGACCTGATGAGAAACATTCCCCTCACCCTCTCTTTACATTTAGTTATCAGCCTCTATTATTAAAACTTCTTTTCTTTTTTTCTTTAATCATTTGACAGCTTTGAAACCGTCTCCAGCTATAATAAAAACATATTCTGCATTTCTTTTTTGACAGAACTTCTTCCTTTTTTTTCTGGTCCATGTCTGCGTTTGAATAATTACGCTGCACATCATTAGTCAAGTCCTGCACTGTATCTAAATTAGAAGGTCTTCTTTCAGGCCGGACATCACAGGTGTTTTCCTTGGTTTCATGTCTCGGGAGGCAGAAATCTTTGAGGATACTGACTATTAACCCATGCTCTAATCATGTAGTCAAACGGGGAAATGAAACCCGCCGGAAGAATGAATTAACTCAACCCGCCAAGGAATATATGAAGAAAGCAGCGAGTGTCCATTTGCAAGGCTTAGGTACAACTGTCATAGTTTCTCTCATCGTGGCGCAGCCCCTTCATCTCCTCTTGATGGTGTCATGGAAGTGAGAGGCGTGAAAGCACAGTGACACTCCACGAGCCCGTTCCACTCTCAGCCGCTAATTCATCATGACAAATGTGCTCAGATGATCTGGCCCAGCAGCGCTAATGGGGAGAGGAGAGAGCGCACTTCATTTGCACAAGACCCACTCCAATTAATCCATCCAGCTTTACTCTGGGCTAATTGGAGCAGGGCCCTCCCTGCCTGTGTGTCTGTAATATACCCGACACAGTTTAACAGCCCCTGTTCTCAAAAATCGTGTTTTTTTGGGTGCGTGCGTGTAGATTGTGCCAAAGGGCCATTTGAGGTTGTAAAATTTTGCTCTCGGTATCCTTAAACACAAGGCCCTCTCACAAAACGTGTGTTCATAATGAGCAATTAAATGTTTATATTTCCATCTTATCATATTTCACACTTTCCTTTCTTCTATTTTTAGGTCCTCATTCCAAACCTGCAGTTACTTTTCAAAACACATTTTCAGCTGATATAAAAGGGCATACTCTAACATAACAGAAAGTTGCCAAATGTAGAGAAAAAAAGAATTAGTAGCTGAATAACTGAGTAGATAAATAAATAGAAATTATCTGTCAAACCCTTAAAGCAGCATCACTCTTGAGCTTAAAAGACTCTTTTGAAGTGCTCTCACATCATATGTTTTGGGTTGTTTTGACTAGAGCAGAGTGTGTGTGTGTGTGTGCAGTTTTATCCCACGAGACATACCTTGCTTAGGCTCTCTGAGAAACCTTTAGCACCAATAGGGCGTCCATTGTCTACAGTTAGACGTGGTCCGGCTTTTAATTAATCCATCATAGATTGATTTTGACGTCTTTTGGTGTGTGAAACTTCTAATACACATTTAGTAGAGCAGAGGCCTCTGAGGAAAGGCAGGCACTGATCCAGTCTTTCGTTTTTTGGCTGGCTGTTAAACGACATCCTCAACGACTGACGTGAGACTTGAAATCATCGTGCAGAAGCTGGCTGCGCATTTGCATTTTAGAAGTTGGTCTGTGTGTGGTAGAGAATCTAGAACAATTGTTGGCCTGTCACTTCAGCTTTATCTTAAAAAAACTTACAAAGGTTTTCCTCCTTGCCATA
This sequence comes from Odontesthes bonariensis, assembly GCF_027942865.1. Classification (NCBI taxonomy): domain Eukaryota; kingdom Metazoa; phylum Chordata; class Actinopteri; order Atheriniformes; family Atherinopsidae; genus Odontesthes; species Odontesthes bonariensis. The sequence continues at coordinate 21,965,042 of NC_134517.1, read as the reverse complement.
CACGGCTGCCTGGGTAATGCTGCCTCCTGTGTCTGCAGACGTATTTTTTCTAAAGGTGTGTGTGGCACATCTGTGCAGCTATTGTTTATTCATGGAGTAAACCCTTTGAAATGTTTTAAGATACTTCCCACTCATTATAAAAATCCTGCCACCCATGGATTAGGACTTTGATGTCACCAATCCTGCTTCAAAGGCTTCTTTCACTGCTATTAATCACAGTTTAGCCTCTGAAGATATAGCCAGAGAAAACATTTGGACATCTTGTGCAGAAACTTTGAAATGCTCAGACTGTCTTGCATATGCTATGCTCATATCCTTTCCGCTGTGTGTGGGGCTGTTGAACTGCAGTGCATGCAGCTGCACTCCTGAGTCGAAGGGATTCAGCTCAGATTTAGGATCCTTCCTAACTGTCTTTTATGCTGTTGCTGCTGTATGAACATGAAGCAGTAGCACAGTTGTTCCATGTTGAAAAAGAACACTGTGCCCAGAGTGTTTACTACAACTAAATTTATTTTTCTTTCTTGATCACTTGTACAGAGGCTCGAACTTTATCAAAGCTTTGAATGAGTTTTGATATTTTACGAACATAACGGTTTCATGTTCAACAGGAAATCTGGCGACGTCCAGGGCTCGGGTCACTGCTGCCTCCAGATCTCTGCCACCGCAGCTCGGCTCAGGACGCTCCAAGGTTAGGCTCCTGTAGCACAAATCATCACATGTGAGACCATAACGCTGTTTTATTTGTTGCTCACAGGCATCGCACCATAAGAGACCCAGTAAAAACCTGCGCTCTGAAGCATAGCCATATTAATTGACTGCCCTGTTATGTTTGCTGTCTTGCTTGTAATGAAGCAGCTCCGCCATCTGGTATTTGGTGTCTACGGCTGCAAGTAGTTTCTCAGATTTACTGAATTTTTGTTATTAGCAGGCTATGAAGTATTCTTTAAGTTAAGAGATTTATTTTTGCAGTGTGTCAAAATGCTTCCGGGAGAGGCCATGATTGTTTTATCAGTTAATATTCCAGGATAATTCTTCATTAATTTCTCTAATTACAAGTTCTTGCAACTTGCTTGAGTGCTTTTTTGTGCCATACACAACTACAGCACCACTTGCCAAAAATCCTCCTTTGAGGCAGTTGCTCTCAAGTTTCTTCCCTATGGACATTTCAACACTGTAATTTCTAATACACTTTGTTTAAGTGACTTCTTGTGGTGAAATAATGATGTCTAATATCTAACTTCTTTTGGAACTGCAAAAACTCCTCCACTGTTGCCTAGAGTTTGTGTGTATATGTGAATATGCGCGTGTGTGTGTGTGTGTGTGTGTGTGTGTGTGTGTGCGTGTAGGAAGTATAAAATTGAATCATGATTTTTAGTGGAAACCCCCTTGAAGGTGAAATTCTGCTTCTTTACCTCTTGTCTGTCCACTTCTCTTCCTTTTATTTCCATGTTATTGGCCGACATGTGCTGTACTCAAAGTCTCCCAAATACCTGTTGAAGGTAAGACCTCTGTTAAGAGTAGTAACCCCCCCCCTAAAAAGACACATTACAGTTTTTGAGCAATTATGAGTCACAGAAATCAGCTGATTGTCGTCCAAAACTCATTTCACTAACTGAATCATGTGCAACTTCTCTCTCCGAACATCAATCACAGTCTGCCTGTGGAAAATGTAAATCATCTCTTTTGAACTGTTCTGCATTATCAGTGTAAGCAAATAGAAACAGATTATGGGAATACTAAATAAGAAACACAAACACAGACCAGCATTTTAGGCAGAACCATTTAGTGGATGAACTTCCACTAAGACCCTTGTTTGCTCAGTGATTCTTGAGTAAGAAAAGGCTTCTTCATAACAATTCAGTGTGACTGATGTAATATGTATGCTGTGATGTTCTCAATCCGAGTTGGAGTAAAGTTGACTGAAACTAACACTTATAAAAAAAAGTTGCCGGATTAAAGTAGTGAGATGCTTGTTAGAATAGCAAAAGTGGGTCCCAGATAACAGTTTGTACTCGTGTATGATCTCCTATCAGAATAGCAAAGTGTCAGAAGATCTCATTTCTCTGTGCGTGCACCTTTCTTCCTCTGTGCAAGGATCAAATAAAGTCTTAAGATATGCACTTTGCTGCATCGACTTACCATAAAATATCTATTGCATCATTAATTTTGATGAAGCCACGAACTGCAAAGGCCATTAGAAAGCTTATATTGTGTCTTCGTTAATCCGTCATCATCAAGACGACTGTCTGCTTGGTGACGGCTAGTCTCATCGCTCAAGAGTGCTCTGCAAATTTCCCCTGCCCTGCAGCAGTGCCGAATTATTGTCTAGATTGTTAGCTTTAAGTGTTTATGAGGCTATGTTGTGTCGACAGCACCGTTAGTACAGCTGTGTATTCCCAACTGGCCCATTAAGAGGAATGACACCTGCTGTAATAATACCTTTATCTCTGCAGAGCCTACTGAGGACACCATGTTGCATATAAACAGCATCTCATTTCAATCTCCTGGACCGAGTCTGGCCTGTTTTATCCATCCAGTGTGCTTACTGTGAACGTTTGTGTTCAGGTGGACACGATGGAGATGATGCGTCACCCGGGAGAAACCACCAGCATGAGGAGACAGACTGTGGCCTCCTATTTCCGTGTAGGTGTTTTCATTTCATTGCGACTAAAAACTGTTTTGAGTATGAACTCAAGCATCCCACTTTGTAGTAAAAGTAACCTCCGGCCGGATTTCAAGTTTTTAAACTCTTCGGATATGAATGAATTGTTCAGTCTATATTGCTTAACGCCAAGTCACAGAAGTGGCAGGTTGTGACTTTTGGCAGCTTCTTTTTAGATTTGCCACAACAACTATCTTGTTAAAAGATTTCTGCAATCTGCAATCTTTCTTATTTATTTCATACGCATTCAATCAACCTTATCTATATTACAGTCCCTGATAACGTGATCAAAGCAGGACCAGAGGCAGTTTGAGAGCATCTGATATCCACAGTGGCTCTTAACCACTTAAAAAACATGAGCATTTATATTTATCATGAAAAAAAAAACCCTTCTAGAAATTCAATAAATTGTTTTATTGAGTTTGTATCATCATATCATAAATTCCTTTATAGCAGTAAATGCCACTCTCCACAACTTTGTTACTGTGATGAAGTCTGGTTCGCTTGTTTTTCTGCATTCATTCAACAATCATGAAACTTATGATGTTTCACAAGAAACAAACAAGAAAAATGCAAAAAAAAAAAGGAATAGCAGCTGTTTAATAAGAGCTATGAAAGAAAAAGCTGAAAAAATGTCTGACACTGTTGTTCAAGGTTACGCTTCTCAAGAAGTAGGTCAAAGTTCTGTTCACACTGGTTAAGACTGAACAAGTTCATATTCATCGTTCACCAAGTTCACAGTCCTAAAATGTAGTAGTTTGCATTAATTTCTCTCTTTTCTTATGGCCACTGAATTATGCTCCTTGTTTGGTGCACAGTTTTATAATTCTGGACCTGCTTCAACCCGTAAACTCAGCAGGCTTAAAGTGTTTTGTCTATTTTTATCTTTTTTGTGCTAAGCCAGCAGCCTTGAACAGCCACCAGTACCTGAGTCCAAGCAGGACAAAGCTGTTTTTTTCACTTGTATTTGTTCATTGTTGGGGGGAGGGCAATACCAATATCTATATATAGTATAATCAATATATTCTCAATATATCCTGTTCTAATATTGCATTTTTTGCCAACTTGGAACTCTGAATTTCCACCTGAAATCAGATTATCATCTCAGTAACTTGATTTCTCAACCTTGACCATCAAGTTTGATGTCAAAACCATAAAATGCAAGTTAGTTGTCTTTGATCTTGTAAAGCATTACATTGTATCTTTTATACTGTTTAAGGTGTTCTGGACCACATGACTGTTGACAGTGTTTGTTGTACGTAGAAAAGTAGCCTAGTACTTATAAATATTGTTATTTTTAGTTTGGACTACCAAATATTAGAACTGTCTGCTTATCACTGAATCACCCAAGATGCATGTTAAGGCCAGGTTTAAACAGGGCCCAACTAGCTGGTAACCTTGGGTTGTTTTCACTCATGCGCCGGAGTCCTGAAATATTCTGGAGGGGCAGCATGTGAGGAATTCAGACGTCTGTTGCATTCACTCCAGATTTCTTGCAGATTTACTACCTGGCCCCTCAGAATATCCCTGGAAGGTCAGTGGGTGTGACAGTGTGCAAAAGTAGCAGCAAATTTTCCAGATCATTTGTACTGGCAATGAGCAAACGTGCGTACAGTTATAAGTCGCTGCTTCCTTGCTTTTCTGCTGATCTGTATCTTGCTTTCCTTTTGCTTCTCGCTATTGTGGAAATGTTGAGACGCATTCAGTACCGATATCAACACAGCAAGGAGCCTCATCTGCTATTTTCACCATGTATAGAAAACCTAGCAATTTCCACCTAATTTCTGCCGCGCATTCTGCCTCCCTTGCACTCTAGACAGATGTTCCACTGCACCACCTCCCTCGCATTTCTAGCCATGAGAGCGCAACTCTAGCAGAAAGTCTCCCGCTGTGAAGCATGTGTGTGAACAGCAACTGCGGAAAACTTCCGCACCTAACTGTCTGCACATTCTCCTGAAAGTCTCAGATGTCTCTTTTTGAAAACTATTGTGAAGCATTTAGCATCTAACTAGCCAGGTATTTTTCTCAGGTGTAGAGCAAAATGAAGCGAAACAAACTGGGTGAATATTGGCCAATTTACTCGGTACCTGTGTGATTTTTAAAAAGTGACTGTTAGCAAGTCACCACAATGTTGTGTTTACAGATCTGTTGCAATAACAGAAAAAAAAAAATCTGTTATAATTCCATTATTTATATCTGTTATATGAACACATACTTTTGGATGATTAATGCTGTCAGTTGTTGTTGGGCTTGCTGTCATAAAATCTGGCAAAAAGTGGATTCTTAAAGCACAATTTACAATACCTTTACTTACACCAATAATATGAATACATATAAAAAAAGGTTTCTGCCCTACCTCCTCCCACTGTTTACTGTTGCCTGGTTGTGTTTTGGCAGTACTCCCTGATGGACTTGCTTTCGAAGATGGTGGTGGGCCAGCCACACTTTGTACGCTGCATCAAGCCCAACGATGACAGGCAGGCACTGCGCTTCTGCAAGGAGAGGGTGATGGTGCAGCTGCGCTACACGGGGATCCTGGAGACGGTGAACATCCGCCGACAAGGCTACTCCCACCGCATCCTGTTTGAGGAGTTTGTCAACAGGTAGTAGTGGTGCACCTCCACTGTGCAACACACCCCACATGCAACATGCTGATCTAACCCCAGAGAGCTTACAGAACAAGTGAGCCGTGCGCCGCATTGCACAGAAACACGGGTTCTTTAATTAGATAGAAGTTCAAGTTGAGCCGAGCAAGAGGCTGACTAATTGGCAGTCATTAGTGATAGAGCAAGACTTAATCCTACAGCTCCTTTAACTGGGTGGATACTCTAGTCTGAGAAATATGGATGAAATTCAAGCAGGGAGGAACTGTGATTATAAGGGGAGATGCATTTTAATAGGTTTCCCTTTACTATTCATAAAAAGTTTGTTCTTGCACTCAGTGACCTGAAAAAGCTCAAATCCAGTCTCCTTGTCCCATTGGTATTACGTTAGAACACAATTAATACAAGCTTCATCATTGGAGGGACTTTATGTAAGACACCAAATCTGAAAGTACATACCTAAACATCCTCTGTTATTTTAAGGGGCAAAAGGAGTCTTTAAGAAAATGTCAGAAAATTTCATGTTTGATCAGTGTTCCTTTGAAAAATATCCAGCCACCTCTAATGTTGAGGCTTGAAGATGATGTAGAATTTAATTAACTTGGACTTCTGGCCTGTAGGAAACAACTTTGAGATGGCTGGTTCGTCTCACTGCTTAAGGGAGGCTTTAAAACTGTGCCCTTAATTTTAGGGAACTAAAACTTTGAATTGACCACATGATGTTTCCTTGCTTGCCCTACTTTTGCTTCCAGTCTTCTAGTGCGATAACTAGAGTGTTATAAATGACCTTACATAGCCATTTTCCTTTTATGTGTGCAGCGCCTCTGCATGACGCCATGTGACTGTGTGAACAGCAGAGTGTGTTGCTTCATTTTTGACCTTGCTTTTGAATCCTTATCCTACCTGAGCCTGGCAGAAGTCGTACAGACGGACCCGAATGGCTAAACTGCACCTTTAGTGAAAACTGATTTAAATTTGTGCTTTCATATCAAAGGCTCGTCTGATGTTGCGGTGCTTTGTATTTACCATCAAAGAAATAACAGGTATCAACAGGAATTAGTATGAAAGGCTTTAGACTGAGGCAGAGAGGGGAGTTCAAAGAAGTTTTTCTTCTTGTTGTTGTGCTTCTTTTTGGCCAACGCCAGAACACGGGAGATGAACCAGTATTTCTGGAGCCTTGATGTCCCTGAGCAAACACTTAGAGCCCCCCCGTCCTGTGCTGGTATTTTGTAAACTATAACAAGAGACCCGGTAGATGGATTCAGACAATGTGAGCGATAAACAGTAGTGGAGTTGATGTTCAGCTCTAGGCCAGATGGGCATCATCTGTGCCCACTGAAATAAGAGCCGATGATTCACTGAGGAGGGACGCAACAATGGGCCTCTGTTGAGCACTAATGTCTCAGTCACACTTGTTTTTCTGAGCAGCTGATTTTTCAACTGTGACACTGCCGATGATACTCCGAGTAGTAGTCTGTGAAACTCCACTGTCGATTTCTCTAGTCTGTGTTCTTGAACTGAGTTTGGTGAACTACTGAAAGACCGGCCAAACGTTTTCGAGTAGGTACATAATCCACAGGGCCACCATAATAAAGGAAATTCTCTCGGATTACTTTTGGATTAGTCAGTTATGTTAAAAATGTCCTGTTTTTCAGTGCATTTACACAAAATATGTTACTGGATTAGAGAAGAGTATTCGACCTGCTATCACGATCAGCAAAGCTGAGGCTCCAGTTTCAGTCACATGTTTGTTTTTTTTTTAAATGTCCTTTGCTTTCAAGTATACACTATTGTATCAAATTATAAATTGTGTCCTCTCGCAGATATTACTACCTTGCATTTCGGGCTCACGAGATGCCTGAGACGAGCAGGGAAAATGCTGCCGCCATTCTGGAGCGAGCCAAACTAAAGGACTGGGTGCTGGGGAAGACAAAGGTAGGGTGTACATATATATATTTTTTTTTTACTCCTAAAAGGGGAAACGATGCGGGAAAACTGTGTTTGTAAAACAGCTGAATACTGTACAACATTTCTGATTGTTTTTGCAGAACAGAACATGAATATGAGGTGCATGAGTTTAGCATTGACATAAAACCATGGCTTGGTGTCCTTTCAGGTTTTTCTGAAGTACTATCATGTGGAGCAGCTGAACCTGCTGCTGCGGGAGGTGATCGCTCGGGTGGTGGTGATGCAAGCTTACACCAAAGGCTGGCTGGGGGCCCGACGTTACCGTAAAGAGAAGGAGAAGCGAAACTGCGGGGCCGTCATCATTCAGTCAGGTACAGTTTTTCCCTTTTAATTAACATTAAACAGGAATTATTCAAATATAAGTCAAAAATACGCAAATTAGCATTGAGTTCCGATGTAGTCTTTTATCGTGCAATGATGAAACAGTTGCAGTTTTGATGTGAATCTGCAGACTGTTGTGTGTGTGTGTGTGTGTGAGAGAGTCTTCATAAAAGAGATAGTTTGATAACCACAGCTTGACCCATAAGGGTTAAGAGCAATGCTTCATAGAAAACAATAAGACTTCAGAGAGTTCAAAGGGATCCATCCCTCTGCCACCTGGTTTAGCAGTGTTTTGAAGTGGGATCTTGTGTAATTTGTGCAGTCTATTTTGTTTCACAGAGGTGGGCCAGCTATGTCTTACACACACACACACACACACACACACACAAACAGTGTTTCTTTCTCTCTTTCTAGCCTGGAGGGGCTACATTGCACGGCAGAATCTCAAGCAAATAAAAAAGGAGCGGGAACAGGCCGCAATCCGCATACAGTCAGGTAAGGAAATGTTTGTATTTTCCTTCAAAGTTCATCGTATAGTCAAGTGAAGACATCTGGATAGTCTCATGTAGCCCCATGTCCGGTGTAAATTAGCACCTCTTTTTCTTGTGTGTGGTTTGAAAGGGACTCAGGATAAAGGCCTGAAAACCTTACATCTTTGTGAAACTCTTTTTTGATCTCCACGAGTGGCCTACGAAATAGTAATAATTAATTAATAATGCATACAGAAAAGCTTTTGAAAGTTTGGGCAGCATTTGGTCCCCATGTTTCAGAAGAACAGTGCATACTGAGATCCTTTTTCCCTTTCATCTCTTTCCCAGTAAAGGCAAGAGAGGGGCTTATCCCTTCTGTTTCCTCACCACTTCCTCTCTCAAATTCCTGGCCTATTACACAGCTCTCACATACCAGAAACAAGATGCCTTTTTATACTGTCAACCTTTTCATCTGAAATGTAAATTAATTCTTACTCAGTGTGCCTTGACGAAGATCAAAGTGGGCACATTAACCTTCCCAGCCCCCCCCCCACTTCTCAATCCTTGGAGCCTCTCACTGGAGGACAAGAGATGGTGCCAAAAGGGGCAGGAGAGAGGAGGGCTGGGGGAGGAGATTTGGCATTGTTTCCCCTGGCTCTCTTAAGGGCTGCCCTCATCTGGCACATGGAGCATCCCAGTCGCCTGCACACCTTGTGTAAATGTGCTCCATTAAACCCTTGTAAATAAAGCTGCAGAATGGGTAAACATGGTTTTGGTGTGAGGAAAGCCTCTCTGTCGCCGCCGTCTTTCTTTTTTAGAGAAGCGCGTTTGTGTGTGGCCGCCGGGGTTCAAGGGGGGAGAACCTGAACCTGACATAAGTGGGGCCTCAGCCCCCCGGCGGAGCACTCCAGCACATTCACATTGTGTGTTCTCTGCAGCTTATAGCCTTTGAGGTGGGCTGTATTTGCATTTTGAAAATAAACAGATGCCTTTCAAATGCATGAGCCTGGTGGCTTCTCAGATCTCAGCGGGGCCTGGGGGACATGCTCACCATCGATCAGATTAGACCATGCAAAATAGAACCATTGCTCAACAATGTACTTGAGCTTTCTTTTCCTGCGCATATAATTTTACCAGAAAAACACAAAGCGGGTTGACAGAGTAACTCAGCAGGCTGTGTTTACCAGGCATTGGAGCCCAGTATGTCTCAATAATCCCACCGCTGCTTCACTGCAGTCCTTTAATGCATGCTAAATTCATTTCACTTCCCCCAACCAATTACATTATTTTAACACGGAAACACTTGGTGCTTTTGTTAAATTGTGTTAATTGCCTGTAATTACAATCGATAACATGAAATGTAGTTTAGAGGAATGGCAGTGGTAGAAAATGGTTTTCTGACCATGTGAGAAAATGTGAGACAACTCACATCCTGTGCAGCTTACAGGGGCCATCGGGTGCGCCAGGACCGTGGACCCCAACGGCACAGATGTCACCCTGAGGCTGGAGGACAGACCACCAAGGAGGAGCAAACGAGGTGAGCTTTGGTACCCTTACTCCCTCAGGGTCTGTTGTCTTTGCAGTCTTTTTGCAATTTCTTTTCTCTTTATTTTCTCTTTATTAGGCAGACAAAAGTCCCGTAAATTGACTGAGAAGACCATTTTTAAAATATATTAAGAAGCAAAAAGTCCCACGCCGTGTACCTGTTGTTCATCTTTAACACTTCTTGCTGGGCTCTTTTGACCCCGTAATGTTCTGTTATTTCACCCCAGAGGAAAAAGCTCCTCCCTCTGCACCGCCTCTCTCAGTTTTATAAATGTAATAAATAACTTTCCACCAAGATAGCACACTTGTCTGACCACAAATGGGGTTGGGCGCTGCACTGGTCTCCAGATGTACGAGCTGAAGACTTTGTGTTTATTCAGCATATGGGCAGGCCAGTCATTAAGAAAGTATGTGCTAGGCAGGAGAGCAGCCACTGACTGAACAGCCGCACATGAGGCTTCGATGGCGGCTTCAGGCTCTGTGTTTTATCAGTTTATTACAAATCCCCTAACTGTTTTCTTGAAAAATTTTGGAGGAAAAGATTTTTTTACAGTAGCTTTCAAAAAAGGAAAGAAAGTAAGCATGGGAATGACTGCGTGGAGCTGCAACGTGCATCAGTGAACATCTGAAACGTATTCACATGAGCAAAACGTCTCGTTCAAATATTTGGTGATTTTTTTTTTTAAATTTATTTTTTTTATTTATTAATTCATTTTTTTGGTCAACATTCCTCTCCTGACTTCAGCTCCAAAATACAAGATTTACACATCTGAAAATGTTATGCTTGTTGTATACTCAAACTGAGTCGAGCCTCATTGGGGATTTTCCTCTCCATGTTTACAATCGTATTCCTTGGTGAGAGAAACTTCAAACCTCCATTTAACAATTCTGTTTAATCAGTGTTGGAATCGCTCCATATATATTTATTTTGACATGATCTGGCCCATTTTCCTCCTGTAAGATCTATATTCTCACCTACATGCTGTTCTTTTCCCTTTTGATACCCCCCCTCTCTGCCACGCGTGAATTCCGTGTTTGCATCCAAACACCAGAGCCTCCAGTTGCATCACCAATTCCAAACTGGATGAGTTTTTATTTCTCTATGCTCTGAGCATGACTGCAACTGGCGTGCAGCATTGTGTGTGCAGATGTTTTCTCCTTGGTGTTTGTTTTTCTAAATAATGCAACACAAGCGATCATGCATAGGGACATCATTATCTTGTGCTCTGCAAATTGCACAATCATGAAACTGAAGTACATATGTTATGTGTTGTTTTATAGTGATCATGTTCGTTTTAGTCAAAAAATTCCTCTGACTTCCACAGGTACAGCCCGGAGAGCAAAGAGGCGCGTACAGATGATACACTGCAAGGAAACGTAAGTCTCAGAATATCAATGAGCATTTCCTTATGCCTTACTTTAGCTCTGTATGTAAAATGCTTCTCATCTACAAAGAAGCTTTAGCCCAGATTATTCTTTGGGAATTTTTTGAGTCCTTGAGACAAAAGATTTCTCTTGCTCCAACCTCCATCTCAGCGGAGAAGACAGGGTGGTACAGGAACGAGAGAATCAAAAGGCTGGAAATTCACGGCTGAGAATAAATGCTCGCTCTTCCCTGAGGTGATTTGTCTTTGCGCTCCTCTTTCTACAGATGTTAGACCCCTTTTTTAGTAAAGACCTGAGGTTCTTTGGTAGCACTTTGATATCCTGCTCGGATTCAATATGTGAAATAGAAGAGCCACTCCGTGACTTGGAGCACATCACAGTCTTTGAAGTCTGATCCAATTTTTGCTGCTCACCATTTGATGTTGAAAGGATGAAATGAGGAAAATGTACAGTTTTTGCCAGTAACTCTGCTGAGCATATGTAAGATTAAAAAAGCAAAATCCTTTGGAGGATGTACTTAGAAATGTTAAGCAGATTAATACTTTCCTATAGCTCTTTTATTCAAAGATAAAATTAAATGTGAGAGGAACTCTGTATGTGCTATTTTTTTACCCTCACAATTAAGTCAGTGTGGTAGTGTTTGCTCGGAGGAAGGGCCACTAAAAGGGGATATGCAATTGCATTAGCATTTGATTAACATTGCAAAGCACATTAATGGGTTTGAGTTATATGAGTGCCAAATTGTAAATTGTAAATAAATGAATGCAACATCGTCACGGCTAAATTGAAAAAAAAAAAAAAAAACACTTTACAAGGCTTGCTTTGACTTGTATCTATTCATCCGGTACTGACACTGACATCGCTGTGCCGGCTGTGTTTTCACCTCCTCTTTCAAGGTTGGCCCTGACAGCCGAGACAGACAAGTGAAAGACATCAAGAGAGACAAAGGCAGAGCAGAAGACAGTGTAACGAAGCCTTGCATAGAGACAGCTCGACTGCGAGACATGCAGTGTAAACAAGGTAAGCCCAGGCACAGAGCTGGCGGGTGCAGGTAATTACACAAAGAGACAGGAGAAATCCTGCTTTAATGGATAAAGTGCCGTTTTTAATACAGGACCCCTTTCAACCTTTTCATCCCAGCCAATCCTCTGCTGCCTTTCTTTGTTGACAGCAAAAGAGAGAGAGGCATTATCGGTGATCATTTCTGCGGCATTTTAATCACCCAGGTCAGCTCATCGTGAATGTCTCATGGCAAGCGGGGGGGCTTTCAAAGTGGCATGAGCACTTCAAAGCTTTCATTCTCCCACATGGTGGGCCCTTCACTAAGGATCTCATCAGTGACTCTAATAGACCTGCACAGTAACGGTGACAAGAAAATACACAAACCCTGATTTGTTGAACATATGTTTGGTTTGCTTTTTGCCCCGGGTTATGAATTGCATTAATTCCTGCTGCCTGGAAAGCTGAGTGGGTGGCTGAGCAGGGGGCCTCCGATTACGGCCGTCACCCAGCCCACCACTAGGGCAGCCTCCGTAATTGGGGCCCAGCCCTTCATTAATGTTATTAGAGGGGTATGAGGTAAGAGGCCGAGGTGGAATAGCGTTTAGCGGTGCGGCTGAGAGATTACGGGGATTAGACATGATAATGTAACACAGACAGGGCTCTCCAGCGGGCCCGGGATTAGTGTCAGCACGCCACAGCAGGTCTGGGTTAGATAGCGGCTAATTCGGTAATTCTGCATACAGGTGACCCCCGCTCCCAGGCATCACAACTGCTGAGTGGAGGCAGTGTTTGATAAATTTATAATGTCAGAGTATTTATGGAAGGAAACATTGCATTTAGCTGAAGCCTGCGTTTGATTTCTGTATCGCCGGAGCCTTCAGTCAGCAGACACAAAGTTTTGAATTAACAGCAGAATGCCTCAAAATAGTTTTTGCTCTTTTTTTTCTTCTTTTTTTTTGCTCTGTTCAATGTAAAATGTTTGATGAGGATGTTTAGTTTAATATGTAAAACTCACATTCTTTGCACTTAGTTTGAATTTTCTTCAAACATAGAATGACAGAATGATTTTCACAGTGACTTTTGATAAAAGAATGGAGATTTTGAACCTGAAAGTCTGGCACAGTGCTATTCTTCATACTGTGTCACCTCATGCACTCAATCCCAGCTGTTCTGCCTTGTTACAGCTTTAAACTGTGTTCTTGCACCTCCTCCTTACAGGTTCATATGGCGCTATTGTGGGCTGCTTTCCTTCATAGATTATTTGATTTTAAAGGACTTTTAAAAGCACTGGGAGAAAAAGCCAAAATAGATTTCACAAAAAGTCGGAAGAGATTAACATAATGTGATGTTTTTGTCTTGCATCCATTATCCTCCGATCATCAAAAGTAAATGGCTCCATCTTTAAGTAATTTCCCCTTAAAATGTTTGAAAATTTCAGTCTGCCTTCCAAAGAAATTGTTTTGTTTTACTAACTTTGAATTATGTCTCCCGATAAACAAGAAAGACTAAAGCAGCTTGATAGTTTAGACATAGCATCTTTTACAAACAGGCTTTGAAGAATAAACACTTTTAAGGCTTCATGTTATAAAGTCTGTATGGTAGGACAGATTTTTGGGCTGATCTTGTGACCCCATCAGATTTATCTCAGACACTTCTGCTCTATTGTAAAATAACCTGTCTGGTTTTCTGTCATTCTGGGCATTTGTTGCAGCAAATCAAACACCATTGGACTGTTTTTTGTTGGGGTTTTTTGTCAGGTCATCTTAGCGTTCTCTACAGACTGAATCAGCCTTGGGCACAGAAATATTTCAGTATGTGAAGTTATATTTAAATGTCCTGACAAAAAAAAGCCTTCACTAGCTCTCACATTTTGAGCACACAGATTTTCAGGTTCTCATCGTCGCCTCGTTTTTGTTGCGAGGTCTGCTTGTGGCGTCTTCAGGAAACTCCATTTGAATATGTTGAGGGAGGCCACGGTGGCTCAGGCACCCAGGGCACACTTTGATCCCTGCAGATCTGAGGGCCTCTTTTTTTTTTTTTTTCATCCTGGGGTTGTGCGAGTCATGGAAGCCTTGCCCTGCCAGATGTTTGGAGACCAGGCTCCTTCCTGTGTCTCATCCTGCTGTCGCCTCTGGTGTGCGCACCGGTTCACTTGGGCTGGAGCTCGACCTGGAGTGTTTCAGGACACCAGTGGAGAAAAAGAGAAAATTAGCCATGGAAATCAAATTACTCCACCCCTCCAGACACACACACACACACACACACACACACACACACACACACACACACACACACACACACACACACACACACACACTCTAACATGCTCCCATAATGCTAAAACACCAGGGCATGAACTGACGGGCGCTGGGTCTTCTCTACATGATTTACCAAAGCCTGGACCGATTTGTTTCACTGTAAATATGACATCAGGCTAATAAAGTATTCTCACTCTTTCGGCAAACACCCACAGTGCTGTATTTTATGGTAGAAAGAGAGCATTAAAGCACTTTGTACTCGAGGCACTCTCAGCTGTCTGCAACACCAACCTTTGATTTCCCATGTTTTGTCAGTAAAAACGGTGCACATACACACTGTAGTCATGTAAGCTGCACATGCAAGAGGATGTCACCTCTCGTCACCTGTCTCTTGAGCCTAAATATTTATACTACATGTTTGAAAATGAGAGACGTGTGTAGAAAGAAAGCCTTTGCTCGCAAGTGGCAGATATGATCAGAGTGCTGCTTATGCTCCTCAGCGTGGTAAACAGGATGGTGCTGAGGATCAGTCGGAGCTGACTTTATGGTTTATGAAAGCTGAGCTACTTATGTTAACAGGCTTTCTGGAGATTATAGTTGTGGTAAACATACACGTCAAGAGAGAGACAGTGATAAATTTGAGCCACAACGAAGAACCCAATTACCTCTGTGCCTTCGAAGATAGTTAACCAGGTTGTTTGACAGGAGGAAACAACGGGAAGAAAGAGGAAGATAGCTGAGGTGATGTTGGCTTAATGGTTATAGTTATACCCCCTCTGTGCAAAACATGGTACAGTCAATAAGAATTGATTTTGTATGTCGCCCTGAGCTCTTTCTGTGCTTTATAGTTGCAGCTGGGAGAGCTCATTGGAGATGGAAACCCACACTGAGGTCATCCCACACTCACAAATATATCTCACTTTCCTTTCCGCTCACTCCCGCTTTCAGCTCTTAAACATCTCCCCACATGTCCCTCCCACAGGGTTAGCAGCCACCAGGTGCTGCTTCCATAACCCTCCACCACAACCAAAGAAGCAGCAGCATCACTGTATCAACATGCATCTGCCAGACAAATGATCCACCCTCTCCATGTTCTCTAGACAAATACTCTCCCACCCTCTTGCTGTCTCTCAGGCTTTTGATTTATCTGTCTGTCTCCACATATCGCCGCGTCTCAACCGGATGCCTTCAGTTTTAGGCAAATTACAGGCTCAATGTAGCGGCAGGAGAGATTTGGAAGGGATAGGAAAGACTCTACTTAACGGAAGGAGTTGCCTCTGTCTGATGCTACCTACGTAATCCTCTTAATGTCAGTGGGAGTAGTTAACAGGATGTACTTCCAAACTACTCATCATCAGAATTCCAACAGAATAATCTCTCGAGACATAAAATCTAGGTGGAAGATGATACGAAGAATTTCCTGTAATTTCGTACATGTAGATTGAGTCACTCGAAGTACCGCAACAAAGTTTTTTACTAACACAACCTTATTCATTTATTATTTTTGGTTAAAAAAAAAAAAAGGGTTATATTTTATTCACTAAAATGACTGAGGATTCCTCTATCAGGAGAAAAAAAAAAAAAGTCTTTCATTAGCATATTTGAATTATTTTCGGCTTGCTTTTCATGTCATTCATGTCTCCCTCTGCACGACTTACTTCTTACTCGTCCTGCAGGGTCACACTTAAAAATGACATCTGTTAAAGATTCTGACAAATGATTGACTTCTGCAGAGTTCAGAAATTTCGCTTCCACACAAACATTTCTTCTGGAGTCAAAGTTCCGAAATCGCTGTCAGGGGAAATGATTGATTTCAGTGTGAAAAATTGCTTGTAAGTAACAACATCCTCTGCTTGCGTTAGTGAAAACAGATGCAGGAACTGGCCTCTTTCTGCATTATCTGCGAGATTTGATCAGTTTGTCCTCTAATTTAAAGCACATGAGTTGCTGTTGAAGAACGATGTCCAAAATGACAAAACCTTCTGGATATCCTCTTCGGCTTAAGATATCTGTTTTGACTAGTGTTTGTGCGTTCGTTGTGTGTGTGTATGCACATGTTTGTGTGCATCTGGGTTTATGTGTGCATGTGTGTGAGAAGAGGCTGTTGTGAGGTAAAGAGAGGGGTCTGGGTTGCACATGCTTCATTTAGACATCAAAGGCCCTTGCTGATGATTTTTCCTTATAATCCATGCCTTTTGGTGCCTCTGCTCCCTCCATCTGAATAAACAAAGCCCAAGTGGTTCTCCGTGGTCTGGGAACAGTCAGGTGATTCCAGCACGTGATTTTCAAAGTAAATCGATGCATCTCTAATTTATTCCACTAAAAATCCCTTTTAGCTGCTCTTTTATGTTGTTTTCTGAGGAGCATTCTGGTTTTCAAGAGATTTCAAAGTGGTATTTAGAGATGTAACATGACTCATCTGCTACTCTTTGAAAATGAAAGAGGTACCTATCACAAAAATAATCTTGGCCCTTTTTTTATCTCAAGAAGCAAACATGTACAATATGTAAGTATCTCACTGTGAAGAGCAAACTCTGCTTGGCTTTCTTTTGATGGGGAGGGATCAATATTGCATGGAATGCGCTGCCTCTGTATCCCCAGTTGACT
Source organism: Odontesthes bonariensis (assembly GCF_027942865.1). Taxonomy (NCBI): domain Eukaryota; kingdom Metazoa; phylum Chordata; class Actinopteri; order Atheriniformes; family Atherinopsidae; genus Odontesthes; species Odontesthes bonariensis. The sequence continues at coordinate 21,948,220 of NC_134517.1, read as the reverse complement.
ATTATTCCTCCCCACCCCAAACAGTAGACGTTACCCGTGATCATTTAGCAAACCCCTGAAGAAAGCCACTGTTTGACCCCTTCCTTGCTCTGCCTGCCAATGTCCAAGCTGTACTCCCAAAGCCAGGGGCCGGTTTGGCAGCCTCCCTGCCTGTAATATATCTGCTGGAGCAGCATTCCTCTGGGGCTGGTTTGGATCAAATGACAGTGATTTCCCAAATAGAGGCACAGAAATGGGAGGCCTGACCCATCCTCTGATCTGCTGCACGCTCTAATCGCTGCAGGTCAGAATGGATAAATTGTGAGGCTGAACTTCCTACCAGATCCAGCAGCTGAGTGATTTCCAGAAAACATCTAGTTGTGTTTTTCTTAAAGAATACAGCAGTTTTGATTTGATATACAATTATTTCCCATAGATGTAAGTGCGAGCATGTAATCTCTCAGGTTACAGAGAGGTATAAGAGAATGTAGTTGAAATATGATGAGGACCTTGGAGAAACATCAAACCCTCTCTAGATGAGGCAAGTTGACAAGTCATGGCTGAGAATGATACAGATTGATGTTTCTTCCTCTATAAACCATTTTAAACTGATGTGCAGAGACACAAGCCAGCAGAAAGCAAGTTAATCTGCCAGCAGCCACGATGAACTTTTTGCTGTTCGGCCACTTTTGGAGTAAATGTAACATTGGTGCAGCAGCATAAACTTCCAGGCGACAGTCACAACAACGTTGTATTGAGTTTAACTTTCACTTCTTAATACAGGAGTTAAGATTAAGAGTGGGGCACCTCAATCCTCCCGACTGTTATTTCAACATTTAAAGCCATGAAGGTTTCACATTTTGTTCAACCGGAAGAAGAGGATCTCAGATATTGTCACGCATGCATCAAAGCAGGTCGAGTCAGTGCATCATTTGTTGATATTTATGGATTTGCTGTTCAGATAAACAACATGCAAATATATGAAGACACAACCAGACCGTGCGGGCTGTTATACAATAAGTTTTATATTTGGAACTGCTCAATGACATTAGGTTTCTTTACTTGTAATTTAACGCTTTGATGCAAATTTCAAGGGAATAAAGCGTTTGCTCACCAAACCCATTTCTTTATTAGCAGAGCATTGTCCTACTTACAGATGTTCTTTAACTAAGATGTAAGGTTTGAACATTTTATTTTCCTGAAAGGTTTGAACCAAATGTTCCAATCAATCTCTGTCAGGATTTAAAATGATATCGATACAATCAAACTAAGCTTTTTTTTTTAAGAAGAAAAGCATACACTTTTTTTTTTCCGGCTATTTTCCTCAGTACATGAGATTTCTCCAAATACCCTCAAATACTCAACAGGTAATAAGGACTCGCATGGTGCACAGTTAGCACCTCCGAGGCATGGGTAGATAAGATTCACGGTAAAAGTTGGGCAATATCTCTGAACTGACAGCAACTTTTTGGGCATTTACAAAGTGTGACTTTAGTAAACCTTCACTGGTTTGAATAACATCAAGGAAAGATTGGAGGGGTAGAGGGAAACCCTACGCTTTGATGTATAGGATTGAGATGTGATGAGGTCTGTTCAAAGTGAGTACAAAGTAGTGTTAAGATGGAAAGAGCAAATGCAGCTTTAGTCAAGGTAGAGACGCAGAGGTGGAAGCAGATGATGAAGAAATGTCCTGTCTCACCCGGAACACAGGCAAAGAAGATGAAACGTTATCGGGCATTAAATATAGATACTTCCGTGTAAAAGTGTCAGGGATTTTGTAACCCATGAATTTTGAAATCCAGGGTGAGCACTGATTGGTGAGCCCTCGTGATTGTCTTATGTTTGAATAACCACATTATCACATGGCTCATTATGTTTGATAAGTCGTCAGTGGGATTTTTCTGTCTGCGGCGCGATAAATAATTCTGTTTTTAGTGCGCGCTCTTTTGAACAGTCAGGTACAGCAACCTTAGATTTAGTCCCAAAGATTTAGTCATCTGCTGAATGAGAACCAGACAGAGTAGAAGATAATTTATTTAGTTCGTACAAACTTTCTCATAGAAGCTGCTCTTTATTGGTCACTGCTTCGAGTTGGAAGTAGGAGGGTGTAAATCTGCATGTAGGGTAATCTTGATCCGTTAGTCGTGTTTCTGTTAAAGTTTGCATGGTGGAAATGTATTTTTATAGCTCAGTAAACCAGTGTGTGACACCACACTGACACCACTAACAGTTAAAGAAGCTTTAGATAACATTTCCAAGTGGTTATACTGTGGCTGTATAACCACAACTGGATCACTTCAGAAACTTGCAACTACAACAAAGGGCTTCAAGTTTTAAACAGCTTCTTTAGAAAGAAGAAAGAATTGTGTGCAGTAAAGGGGCAAAGAGGCTCATTTTATATGGAGCTATAGTTTGAGTTTGAATATTGGGTTGAACAAACAAGTAACTGCTTCAGGGGCCTGAGTTGTAATGGAGGGCGGAAGGAACTAGAAAGCATGAGTTTGTTCATTCATTTAGGTACAACAGAGACTTGAAAGCAGATTCTGTAGTGTATGTTGTGAAAAGCAGACTGGGTTAATATTCGGTGTTATTATATTCTCTGGAAAATTATGTGACAGAGAATGTTTATTATCATGTTTGAAGACAGGCTTTCTTTGCACTTTATCATCTGTTACCAGGAACTAGTCGGAAAGCTCAATTTGTCGTTGTTCTGTGGTCAGTTCATTGCACAGTCAAAATGTACAACATAATTACTGGTGAAAGCAAAAGAAAACTTCTTCTCGAGCCGCTTTCTATTCGATCCACTTCCACATAGTTGGACTGGCAGCAAAAGTCAGAAACAGCCATTTTATTTTTATTTTTTGTTTTTCTTTAAGCGAGCAAAATAACATGCTTTACCAAATATTGCTAATTAGTTAGCTCACAGACCAGGCCCCACTACTTTAGCTCCCATCAGATATATGTGACTTGTGTAACATTTCTCAAAATTAGATCAAATTCAAGACTTTCTGCGCTGAAGAAACAATGCCAAGCAAATGAAAATGTGCAACTTTTGTCCCAATTGCTGATATCAGAGCAATTCACAAAATGGCGGAATAAGCACTGGTTTATACATCCAAACAGCCAGCTCTGTTTCATTGCATTAAAAAAAATCCCATTGAAAACAGACAGTTTGCTCTGGTGCATTTTCATGTATTCGTGAATATGAATATTGAGCTTTTAGCCAAGCTAATAGACAGTGGTTTATTTATATATTATTATATCCGTTTATACAGTGGTTCTCATTTCTTAAAATGTAACACTGTTGGTTTATTTTGGAGTCTTTATTTTATTTTTATTTGAGCAGTGCTGAACTTAATTTTACAATGCAGAGCACATTGACTTATTATAGTTGTAGTACATTAGAAACTGCCGTCTGACCCTGATTTTATAACTTCTCAGCAAACAATTCTGCTTCTGCTCACCTAATCCAGAAACTGAGCTTCACCATTTAAAGGAAAGAAATTAAGCTACTCTCACCACAGGTTCATCAAACAAGCTGCCACTGACTACAATGGCAAATACATGACTCATCGCTTCGGAACTCATTACTGAGACAAATGCCCAGTGTGTTAAAAAGAAATAGGCCTCTTTTCAGAGTAACATATTGCGATGTCTCATCTAAGAAAGACGGTCAGTAAAATATCTTATTTACTCTCATCGCTTCAAGCTTCAAATACTTCAGTTTCATGTAAACAGTATTTACAAAAAGCTCTACATCTGACAAATACAATGAAAAAGATTAACTGCATTTTTTTTTAATGTGACACACTTTTTTTTTTTTACTTTGCAGAGCTGACCTTTATAACTGGCAGTGAACTGTTGTCATATAGATGTGTGGAAGTTGATTGTAAAAAATATTGAATTCATTCTATTAAAGTCTCTTTTTGTGGGTTTGGTTCCACTCAAGCTGTTTAGCATATAGAAGCACAGCCTTCTGCGCACCTGTTACGATAGATATTATCATATGCGGTATAGAGGTGAAGATTAATATAACATTACACTGTTATTGAGTCATCTCATCAATGAAATGACCTAATCTCACTTAAGTACATTTAAAAATGTTTCAGTGGCTTTTCTGTCACGCAGATTGAGAAAGTCGAGCGCAGTTTCTGTTTACCGCTGCTGTCGTCATTGTCAGTATCATGTTGGCGCTTGTTGTTGTTTCGCCTGCTTGGATCCCTGCCCTCATTTTTCCTCTGTTGCAGGTCCAGTGATGAAGCTGCAGAGGACTCCTCGTCGCCGTGGCCAGCAGCCCAAGCTGCTCAACAGCCCCGAAGACAGCCTGTACTACAACCAGCTAAATGTGAGTTCAAAGTGGCGATAAAGGCCTTTGTCTGACTTTGGTTCCACATGATAATACAATTAAACCTACCTGTGCCAGACCCTGGAGCCCCACCCCCACGCTTCTCTGCCTCTTGTCTTGAACATGTGCTTATGCTCTTTATCTGTTGCTTTCATGTCAGGATGTCTGCCTTCACGGTGAATAATTGATGTGGTTTATCAAAGCTGAGCAAGATGCATGCTTCATCAGACTCACTTGAGCCCTTTGATCAGAAAAAAATTATGCTGTGACTTCTGATATTATCAGCATCTGCTCACATTCAACACAAAATCACTTTGAATTAAAAATTAATGACTTTCTGCTCATCTTTTGACTGTGTGCTCTTGGCCCTTTCCTCAGAGAACTCTGGATTACCAGGGGAGCAAGAGGAAGCCGAGAAAACTTGGGTAAATAACAGCTTTCCTACTTACAGCAACTCTAAACAGAGCGGGCCCTTTGTGGAATAGAAGAATCCAGAAATGGAGTTGTTTTCTTATAATGTAAATGGAGAGCTGAAAATAACAGGCTATTTATGAGAGGTTGTTCTGCATCATTAGAAAGCGGTTGTTACATATTAGGCCTTTGTCAGCATGCCAATTTTAATTGTTGAAGACCTTACTTGTATTTGTACTATCAATGACACTCTGCTCCGCAGCAGTGTGCTTAAGACAACACCTGAACGCATCATCGCTGCCTCTGCAAATATTGTCTTTGCTTGAAACATCTGCTTTTTTTCCCCCCATCATGAAAACTTGATCACTGCTCTCTGTCCCACTAACTTCTCTTCATGTCTTCCCCTCACATCGCAGTCAAATCAAAGTGCTGGATGGAGAGGATGAGTACTACAAATTACTGTCAACTGTGGAGTCGATCCCTGAGGAAGAGCACGGGACCGCCCCTCCTCCCACCCTCTCCAGTGGGCCCCTCGTCAGTCAGAGCTGAGCCTCCCAACCATGTCAGCCGGTGAGACAGACACGTCAGACATGTAGACAGACACTCCAAAGAAACGTCCTCAGTGCTGGAAGTGCTTTGGTATTTGGAGCAAGCGGCAGTGGTGCAGAATAAGTCATATGGGCCGGCTTTGCTCTCATTTGTTAATGCAAAGTGGTCAAAGGGCTTTTCGGGACAGTTTACTCCCCATCAGTGACGTATCATCGTGCTGTTTTCTCCTACTTTTCAAGTTTTAGGGGGAGGATGCTTAATGATAGTGAGACATGTAGTATTTTGAAGGAAGAGGTGCTTTCTACCTCTCACTCGTGGACATGATAAAAAAATTGCCGCTAGTCTTGACTTGCTGTTGTTGTGCTTTTACAACGCAGCAAGATTTAGGACGACAGGTCACAATTCAGCCCCAAATACCGAAATATTATTCAGCCAACAAACGGCTGTGAAATGGTGCAGATGTTGCACCAATGAAAAAGAAAATAAAGACAATTGACATAATAGAAAGAAAACACCATTATGTGGTGTAGTGGGAGGGAGAACGTTCTTTAAAAGTCACAATAAAACACTTGAATAGTAACGAGACATTCTGCCAAATGTTCAAACTGTTGTGTTTTGTAATTCATCTATTTGCTTGTTACTTTATGGATAAATCCATCAATCTGTGACATTTTGGAAGTAAAATCCAAACCTCTGAGTCACAACTGATGCCTCCGTCTGTCTGATCTACTCTCCAACTTAAGTTGTTTTTCTAATGCATCTTTTAAACCAGTATTTCAGCACTTCTCTACTTTTGCCTTCTCATTTTGGAGAAAACGGTCACCTCCTTTGACCTGAAATGGAAATATCTGCCTATTTCAGAGCATTCTGCCTCTTTATATAAAACAGATCCAGAGACAAATCCTTGTGAAACCCAGAACTCTTTAGACGAGTTCTCCCACTGCGACTTGCCTGTAGTTGGAGGGGCTTTGTGCTGTCTGATAGATGGAATCACCACACAGAGCTTCACAGAGGCTGAGCCAGACCTCACTTTGAATTTCTCCCTAAATACAGGAATTTTCTTTTAAGACGTGAAGTGCAGGAAACGCAGGGCTGGTGAGTTGATTTGTAGAGCTTTTTTTTTTTTCTCTTCTTTTCAATTTGCATATCATTTACTGCATCTCCCTTTGTTGACACCCGAGGGCCTGAGTGGAGATTTTGATCTTAATAGGAAGAGTAGGGTGGTATGACTGAGGATCTCATCCTCCTTATGCTCAGCGGGGAAAACATTAGAGCTCTGCCTTGATAGCGAGACCGTCTTTGCTTAGGTTCAGACTCTCAGGAATCTTACTGGGTTTAAAGAAGCCAAAAGTGTTCTGAAACCCGACAGTTCAGTGCTGTGAAGGCCAAAGTCAGTTTGAGACGCTGGTGACTGACTCATCCCCACGACATCACTGGCCATCCTATGTGTTATTTTTCTCTTTTTTTTTTTGATCATGATGACTTTCATGAACTTTAAACTTGTGTTATCTTGTCAGTAAAGTTTAAGATGCGAGATAGTTATGACTTGTTGTGGTTTTAACCCTGTAATTTTCCAACCATAACTATGCTGTTTGTGTGTCATGCAGCCACAAGCTTCATAGAGGTAACATGGAGTTTAGAAACCTGAACATTGTGTTACACATTCCCAGAAGGAAACAAACTCTACACAGTAGTAGAAATAAAAATAATAATAATAATAATATTGGATTATTATTATTGATGTATTAGCACCAAGAGGCATTGGTTGAGCTGGTGCGTCCTTTTTTTCTTTTTTAAAATACCATTGTATTGTTTCTAATGAAATCAGCCTAACTTTTGTTTGTAATTGCTGCTTCTAAAAAAAAAAAAAATAGGTATTGTGGTGTAAAATGAGGGGCAAGTGGTAGGATAAAGTAGTGCCATTAGATAAAAACACTGGAATTAAAAAAAAAGAAGTACGGTATTTGAGTAGATGTGCTTCTAACTGACTAATAATATAGGTCATATTTAATTTAACCAAATGTTAAAACACTTATTGATCTAAAAACTGCTGCATTGTCTTCTTTTAATGGAACCTGCGTAGTTAAACTCTGGTCTTTGGGGTTTGTCGTCAAAAATAAGTCTGTAAAATTTCAAAGAGTAATAGCCCACACCACTAGCATGGTTATAATGTGGTGTCACACTTAGTTCAGACGCATTTCACCTCTGGTCGTAGCCACAGATCCTGCAATAATTAAGATCCTCGTTGTGCATTACTCCCTCGCTGGGATAGTTGGCTCCTCTGAAGAGCAGTCTGAAATAGGTCACCCCAGCACCCTGTAGTGCATCTTAAAAGTACACTGAATCAATTAAGTGTGATCATGCTCCCTTGATTATTTTGGCCCTGTTTTACCACAGAGAGGAATTTCAAATAGGCTCACTAGTTTGAATAACAAGGTTGGACTGTGATGACAAATGGTGCCAGAGTGGGTGTTTCTTCCCCTGTTTTTCTCTGCCAAATTAACTCCCTGGCTGATTGCCTGCTTTAGCATATGAGAGGAGGTGAGCAGAGGTGTGTATGTAATTACCTCAGATGGCTGATTATGTGCTGCAAAAGGCAAATGTTATGAAATGCTGGCATCATACAAATGAAAGCTGTTCTGACCTGCAGAACGGAGGCTCCTGGTCGTCTCACAGGTCTGCAGGCAGGGCAGGACGCTGAGAGACAGACACAGTGTTGATTCCGAATACGAGGCCCGACACCTGTGTTTTCTTTAATGCGTTTTTGTAATTCCAGCTCACTCTTGTTTTCCCTCATTAAATCTGACAACATCTGGCGTGCGGGAGAGGGACGCCTTTAATGTGGCTAACGTGACTGCTGCTGTTATTCTTGCCATTTTAGCTATTTGCTTCATGGGCTGCATGTTCATTAAAGCTGCAACCAAACACTGTTATCCAAAGTTTTAAACCACCTTCATGAAAATCGCTGCATCAAGCTGCAGGCTCAGCAAATGATGAAAAGCTTTTTTTTTTTTTTTTCCCCCTAAAGAAGCATGCTTACCTTTTCACCTAATAGTGATGTCTTACTTCAAAGAGGGAACACGATTAGGCCAACATTGTCCTGTTTCTATGTCCTTTGAGTTCAAAGGGAGGGTTTCAATAAAGCATTTCACGCGCAGCCTCCTCAAACCCTGTTTGCCTGCAGTTTACGTGCATTTCAGACTCGGATGTCTCTGACATTTAACGCACTAGAATATATCACACCACATAATTGTTGAGTTGTGCTTTTCTGCAGGTAAAGATTTTACACGTGGCTCGTTTCCTAATCTCTTTTCTCTCCTGAAAAAGCTCAGTTAAAGGGCCCAAGCAAATACCTATAATAGCTGCAAACTCTGCATTGTGATGCTGTTTGCTGGCTAATGATTGAAGAGAGTGACATACATGAACCATCAACCAGATGTCAGATGTGTGCTGAGGGCTCAGAGCAAAAGAAGCCTTCCCTAAAGACGGCATTAATAAAGAAACTGGTTGAGCCGGGTAGAGACACAAAGAGTAAGAGGCATAGAGGAAGAATGAGATAAAAGAGTCTGTTGAGTACATACATCAAAGCTCTCTTAATGACAAGGGATGCCATTAGGGTTACAGTGGCTTTTGTTTCAGCTTCCTCTCACCTGCAGTTTGTTGAGGGGCCTCTATGCAATGTTTTGTTGTTAACATTTGCATGAATATAAAATGCATGCAGGCGGTGATGAGAGTTTGTTCCCGGCTGCTAATCTTAGAGGTGACCAACTGTTTCGGTCAAAGTTGCAGCCTCCTTTTCATTTGCAAAACAGACATGGTAACCAGTTTCCTCCCCCTGTGTAAAAAAAAAAAGAAAAAAGAAAAAAAAAACAACTAAAAAAAGCTCACATAGAAACAATATGCAAAAGCTGTTTTTCCTGTATGGCATGAAATTTCCAGACTTAAAAAGTTTTTTCGGTGCCTCCGGTGCTGGAATGGGATTTGACAAATCAGAGCGTGAAATTATGATTAGCCTCTCTCAGTTTGTAGACTGAGCGGGGCACCAGCAGACTTGGCATGGCCAAAGGTGTAACCTGTTTTGTTTTTGCCCCGGCATTGCTCTCCCAGATGGTGGGACCAGCTGCCATTGAATAAACGCTGGACTGGTAACAGTGTGAGAATTATCACGGCCTTGTTTTCTGTTTGGGATGCATCACAGAATGCTTGTCGTTTTTGGCCACTGCCAGGAGGAACTGGAACGATCACCCGGTGCTCAACCAAACTACCTTTTGACTGAGGTCAAACCGACGTATTGCCCAGTTCCCTTTGAGCCAGGAGTCTGACACCAATGTTGAAACATTTAACAGCCAACTTACAAACTAGATGCTCAACTTTAGAATTATTGATATTTTCAAGAGAAGACGGACATGGGTGTTGTAGATATTTTTCTCATTTTAAAGAAAATTTTAAATCCTCTATACATGTTTTCTCTCGTTTATTCTTATTGCATGTCTAGCTTTCATCTCGGTCACCATATCTAGTCCTGCTAAATCGCTTTGGATCATTCAAAACAAGTAATGATTTCTGAGCGATTTTTCTTCATAGAACGCAAAAAGTTGAGTCCTTGGTTTTAAAATTTGCCGCTCAAAAAGTATTAAAGAAATCGAGCTTGTAATTGCTTGTATTTGTTCCTAACAAACAAATCTGTGCATCTATGCAGACCACAGGTGGTTTTACCAGACAGAAGGACATTAAAAGAATTAAATGAGATGAGGAGACACAAGTGAAAACATGCTAAATAAGAGCAAATCTCCATCAAAGTGTGTGATAATGTAAGAGAATGAATATCAGCTGGATATTTTTAATTGTTTCGGAGCAGCCGAATCACTTGAGACATTTAACAGTTTGTTTTTAATCCATTTTTGGGTGCATGTATCTGACAAATATACTGATGAAATCTAACAAACTGTGCAGAGTCCATATGGATCAAACACACCTGTGCCTATAAGCAGAATGATAGGTGTGGAACATTTTTTCACCCCTACATTTGCTGGATTATTTAAGCAAATGCTGTAAATATAATCCTGCCTGTACAAAAGTGGATGTAACTCAATAAATGAGTCCCCCTCGTCTCTAATACTTGGCATTTCTATGACCTATAGACAGAAACAGTGTCCGTTTACAATGATGGTTTAACCCAATTTAACACTGGACAAATAAAGTTACCTTTATTCATTAGAAGAAATCTGATTTCCTTAATATTTGCCTCTTTTTTTTTTTTTTTTCTTTAAGTTTTCTCATGTTTTTATCATTTGGTGAGGTAACAAAAAAGCTGTTGAGTACTATTGAAGTGTCCTCAGATGAAAAACGTTTTCCCACAGTTATGCCACTGCTACTTCCTGTAGCATGAGCTAAAAAGAAACATGAGACGTGTAGTAGCTCTTTCACTGAGGCACTCTGGAGAGGCAACATAACTAAAGCACATTTCCAGCACAAGAAATGCATAATAAACTAATATTCTAAATTGTGTGTGTAATGAATGGACACAAGTTGCTCATAAGAGCTGACAGCGCTTCATGACAGGGATCTGAAGATGATGTCTTTATATTGTAATGTTTCCTGGGAGGCTGCAACCCTGTACATAATCACTGAAGGGGCAGAGTTTTCCCTCTCTTAGGCTGGATTAAGGCATCCAGGGTGGGCTGAGAGAAGGTAAAATGACCTTGTCCCGCCTTATGTGACCTGGGGCAAACTCCGCACACTGCCAAGACTTTGCTATTTGCTCTTTAATATTCAGAGATCCCCAACTTCATAGGCTCGGAAGAGAGGGGCAGGGAGGGAGAGTTGTATCGCGTTGCAGGGAAAATTAGTGAGACCAAAGTTGGAGTTTCTGTGTGTTGGGGGCTTCGAACAATGGCAGCTTTCTGTCAGACAGCAACTTCAAAGGTCTGCTGAGTGACTGCTCTGAGTTATACTTTGTTGTAGATCACTGAGGAAATTCACAGATGTTTTCTCATACGAGACACCATTATAGCGGCTCAAGTACCCAGTAGCCTCGAGCATCTCTCTCCCCCGTCTCTGTCTCTCCCACACACTCACCCTCAACCAACCCACCTCCCCCAGTCTCTGAAATCTCTTGTATGAGACAGATGTGGAACCTTTTTTTTTTTATTTTTTTTTCCCACTCCAACTGTCCAGAGAATATGGGGAGTTAAAAAAAAGGGTTCGGGTTGTAGCGTTTCTCTGAGACTCTTTCGAATGCGCAGCCCTTACTGTCCGTCAGCTCAGGATGTCAAGATCACATGCGGCTAACACGTCCTCACATTCACGTTTCCACTGTGGGTGTGAATCCTCCCGCTAATGAAATGATCTTAATGCTGGACTCAACAATAATAATGTGAAATAAACTGCAACATGTGGATGTAATGGTTCTCTTTCTCTGCTTTTTTCCCTTCTTTTTGTAGGTTGCCTTCTTCATCTTTTTTGAACTGAACCAAAACCCAACCACATCAAGAAAACACGTGACTTCGAATCTTGTAAATTTCTATTTATTTCTAGTAAACTGGTGTTTTATATGAGTCAAATAAATATGATTAAACAATCGTGTTTTTATCGTCAGTCTATTCTTCATACTTCTGTTTAGTAGACTCTCATATTTTCACAATGTTAGACTTTAAAATGAATGTATTTTCCATAATATGTTTTATTTACCACACAGACATGACTATAGAGGTAATAATGGTCTCGTACTTTGATATGATACTCTATCTCACTTTAGATGTGAGAAATATCTATCTGGGTAATTCAGATTTAACATCAGCTGTCATTTACACGTTTGTGAAAATCTAAAGGTGGTGTCAAAGTAACGGCCCCCCCTTCACAGTGTGATGTTCACTTCACCCTAAGTGAACATCACAGGAATGACAGTCACCTGTTGAACTTTTAGAAAAAGATTAATTTTGTTTCGGCTCAAATTCTAGTCAAAATAGAGATAAGAATGTGTTTTCACCTCATAGTGATCTTCAGTTTGCATTGTTGGATCATACAAAAACACTTGCCTCAGTTTCCTTCCTTCCTTTGTTTTCCATCACAATCCCTGGACCGAAGCTTCATTCGCTCTGTGCTTCATGCTTAAAAGATCATTTTCCTGCAGGACAATATTTCCTTTAACTAAGTCGCTGCTGCGGTGGCCCTGCAAAACTTGAAGCCTGGTCATAAGATGGTAAAAGTTTGGTGTGGACAAATTACCTTTGGGACGTTCCGGAACTGGATAAAGCACAAACTTTATCAAAGTCCTGCTCAGCCAAATCCCTCCCTTAGCTTGAGTCATATTGAGATAGATATAAATATAGGAGCCTGCATTTAAAGCTAAAACAAGCATCTCAAAGAAAATTACCAAAACATTTGTTCTGGCTGATGGCTCACAAAATTTATGTCGTCACATATGGCTAAAATTTGCTTTGCATGTCAAGACGGCTTGCATATAAAACTGATATATGGATAAATCCAGCCCAAATTTATTATTTATGCGTGTGAATTTAATGTCTGTAAATTATGCTGCTGTTCGGGATGACAGAAAACCCACTTCAACGGTTCTCTGGTTTGACATAAAAGAGCAGATTAGAACATGTGACATTCATCTGACATTTAAACCTGGAAGCAGAATCTAACCGACAGCATTTTGCTGCACAAATACGAACCTCAGAGTGGATTTCAAAAAACATTTATCGCTGTTGTCTGAGGCTGTTGGTATCTGTCTAATCAAAAGCTGAATTTCAGCCTCTTTGCACTTGCATCCTTTGTTTCAGATTGTGAATGCTTGTACACCACTAAAGTGCAGTTCACAGTGAGACTCGACCCGGCTCCAACATGAAATGCAGATTGACATGAGTTCAGAATCAAAGGGATGCAATGCAAAAATAAGCGTGAGAGCGCCCACTGCAAGAAAATGGTGAACGCACCGCAAAGAGCCTCACCAGCCATCCATTCTATCCACACCTTCACAGGTGAGGCCATTCAAACACCAAAGCCCGTGTCCCACCCAAAGAGTCTAACACAACCAGAGGGGATGCAGCTCTGCGTAACAGGTCAGGTATTTTGGTACCACTTTACAATGAAGTATCCTTTATTAAAGGGATAGTTTGCCTCTTTTGACATGAAGCTGTATGACATCCCATATTAGCAATGTCATTTATTAAATTTGACTTACCCCCTGCTGCGTCCTGTGAGACGAGTTCCAGCCGAGTTTTGGCGTTGACGAAGCTAGTCCGGCTAGTTGGCTGGGGCTTAAAAAAATAAAGCGTTTTCCTTCGCAAAACAATATGCGCTCAAAAGAGTAACACATTTGCATCACAAAATCGTTCATCCAGAAAAAGTCAGACCTCACAATCGTTTGGCGCTATTTTCTCTCCCTTCGTATCACTGCGTGCTGCCACCTGCCAATAGCCGCGCCTGTTACGGTGTTTACTGCTCGGTCTGCACTTCGGTCTGCACTTCGGTCTGCACTTCGGTCTGCACTTCGGTCTGCACTTCGGTCTGCACTTCGGTCTGCACTTCGGTCTGCACTTCGGTCTGCACTTCGGTCTGCACTTCGGTCTGCACTTCGGTCTGCACGGACTACGCTGCACGCAGCTTCATGTCAAAAGAGGCGAACTATCCCTTTAAGTGGCTGACCTCCATCAGCATGAAATCTTTATTGCAACTTTTTGTAAATACCCATTAATTCAAGACTTGTTGACTCTCTGCGTGAGGATGCACTAATGTCGACCAACTTTTGTAACTAAGCGATTGCTCATTACCCGATAACCCGAAACTTGTTTGTTGCATAGCAGTAGTAACCCTACCCCTCTGAGAACATGTTGGAATGCATTGATGAGAACAAGGTTTTTGTTAGTAGGTTGTCTAACGTTTGCCCTTTCAATTTGTTTATAGATTTATAAACGATGGTGACGTACAAAGCATCTAATAGGTTAATTGATACAGAAAATAAGTTTGCAGGTGGATAAACACACATTTCTGTCCCGTTGATGCCATTAATGACCTCTGACTGAACAATAAGACTTGAGATACCCATTAATTGTCGGCAAAGCAATTGAATATAGCTTTTGAGCCTTTTTTTTTTACAACGTGGTAAAAACTTTCTTCATCACAAAAAAAACAAAACACAGAGATTGTGTGACATCTGAAAGGGGGGTGAAGCGAGCCAACCACTTCTGGGTGGAAGAGATCTGCTAAAGAACTAAACATTTTGCAAACGTTAGATTTTTTTAAATGATGTGGCTCAAAATCCAAAGCAGTGACTCTCATGTTCAGCCACTGCCGCTGCCATAAAAAGTTGTGAACAAGATTAATCTCCTGTGTGTTTTTTGTTTTTTCCTGTGTGCCAGACTACGCCACTCGTGCAGCCAGCGTTGTAGTTTAGCATGGCTCCAGTGCAGCCCAGCAGGACCCCCCCCCTTTCCCTCATGACTGTGTGTAAAGCCGTGGGAGAGGACTGGGAACATTAATCCCTTCAAAGGAATAGATCTAATTCAAAATCTGCCGCTCCAAAGTAGTTGAGAGGACAGTGATTGTTTCTGCAGGGAAGCCAGATAGAGATCACAGAGTTGAACTACAACTTCAGTTTCTCCAGCTCTGACACAAAACTTTTGGATGTTATCGTATAAGAAGTGCACACTTTTGCCTTATTTAAATGCTCTGAAACAAAAACGGAGACGCTATTAACAAGATGGATCGGTTTAGGATGGGTGCAACATTTGCCTCATAAGATGCACCAATGTTTCATTTGGGTCCAACTCCTCAGAAGAAGACGCATCCTTTGCTGCTTTACAGACACTCTTGCATGGCCAAGAAACATGATTGAGACATCCATATTTAAAATGCAGCTTTTTCCATAAGTCAGATTGTGACATTTAAGGAGCATTGTTTTCCCAGGTTGCATTTTAAAAGAACGCTCACTCGAAGTACCTGCTGAGAGTTTTTCTGCAGGCTCCTTAGTTCTCTAGAGAGTCAACTTTAACACTCAACAAAGATGTGGAAAAGAAAAAGAAAAGAGTAAAAAAAATAATGTGAAGCCTATGATAAAACAGCTGATTGAAACGACTGGGGGAGAAATAATTCAGAGAGGGCATAATTAAGTGTTTAATGCCAAGTTGTAGTTCAAAGGCACAACAAAGACGATTTTAATTCGAATTAGAAATGAGAAAAGAGACGCAGATGCTTCACAGATGAGAACTTTGTGTTGAGTCACTTGATTTGGTCTCTTTCCTCCATCAAACAGCCAGGCTACGCTCTTGGAGATCTCCAGAGATAACAATGTCACATTGTCACATAGGGTTCTGCTACAAATCCTTAATTACAAAAAGAGGATCAGATGACTACAGCATCCAATACCAGGGTCTCCAGGCGGCATGGGGGTCTTTGATCAAGAAAATCCAATTATTTGTGTATATACATTTCCCACATAGTGATTACTTCATTAATTGTCCCGCCTTTATCTCCTCCCTTCCCAACCCCCCTAATAATCAGCTCCTTTATCCAGACCAACAAACACACCATAGGAGCTTTGTGGATTCAAAGGATTTGCTTTCCCCTCTCAAAGAGCCGCTATTCTTTGATGATTGGGCAGCGGCAAACTTCAAAGTAATAAATCTTATTTCTGACTGGCTGGCGGCCCACCAAAGTCCTTATCAAATTCTAAGAAGTGATCCCTCACTCTTCAGATACACCAAGGATATATCCGAGAGAGGACGCGCCGGAGAGCGAAGAAGCCGCTCCGCGAGAAAATTTGGCTGTGAATGCAAATACTATTTTTAAATTAGCGCGTTTATTGTTTTTGTTGGGGTTTTTTTTTTTTTTTGGTTGTTTTTTTGTTTTTTCATCATTAGTTCGCATCGCGAGGAGGAGGACGCTCACCATGGCAGCGGTGGCTGTTCTGCGGAATGAAACACTGCAAGCTTTCCTCCAGGTTTGCGCACAAGTTTCTCTTTTACTTCAGCCCACTTTCACAACTTGTAAACTTGCACGTTTGATGTAAATCAGAGCAGGATGCCACTGCTTCATCCTGATCCTTATCAGTGTCGCTGCGTGTTTCCCTGCTGCAACCAAAACGCTAACTTTTTTTTTTTTTTTTTTTGTGGACCACCGTTACGGTTCGGTTTTGTTTGAAAGTGGACCGGTTTAGTCTCGTCCCTTTTAAAAAAAAAACAACTACCTCTTCATTAATGATTTGGGCTAAATGGTGATCGCAATTTCAAACGTTTGTGTCTCTCTTATCCAGGACCGCACTCCAAACTCCTCTCCAGAGAACTGTAAGCACTCTCCGCTGGCTCTGCTGGCGGCCACCTGCAACCGGATCGGGCATCACCACGGATCCAACCACACAGACTTCCTCCAGGTCCCCTACGATCCCACCCTGGGCTCCCCTTCGCGTTTGTTTCACCCGTGGACTAACGAGGGAAACCCTCAGAGCAGCCTGGCTACCAACTCTACTTTCGGACTATCTTCCAAGCCCCAGCTGTCTGCGCACATCCAGAGCTCCTTCAGCTCCCACCACGAACTGCCCCTCACCCCTCCGGCGGACCCCTCGTACCCCTATGACTTCTCCCCGGTGAAGATGTTACCTTGCTCCATGCAGTCTCTGCAGTCCACCTGCCCTCCCACCTACGTCCCCGCCGTCAGCTACGCAGCCCCAACTCCCATTCCGCCCGCTATGCCAAGTTTCGTCACGGGACCCTCCGGCCTTGTCCACCAGCAGCAGAGACAGTTGTCCCCAAACCCGGGCGAGGATATTCCGTGGTGGAGCCTCCAGCAGGGGAACCATGTGAGCCACACTTCCTCCCTCGGTCCCCACCGCTTCCAGCTGCAGAGGGGCTTGGTTCTGGGACATACGGACTTTGCGCAATATCAGACGCAAATCGCCGCTCTGCTGCACACCAAGTCCCCCCTCGCGACGGCGCGGCGGTGCAGGCGGTGCAGGTGTCCCAACTGCCAGTCGTCCACGTCCAGCGACGAGCCGGGGAAGAAGAAGCAGCACATCTGTCACATACCCGGCTGCGGGAAAGTTTACGGGAAAACTTCTCACCTGAAAGCGCACCTGAGGTGGCACTCTGGGGAGCGGCCGTTCGTGTGCAACTGGCTGTTCTGTGGCAAGAGTTTCACCAGGTCGGACGAGCTGCAGAGACACCTGAGGACTCACACTGGGGAGAAGCGCTTTGTTTGCCCGGACTGCTGCAAGAGGTTCATGAGGAGTGACCACTTGGCAAAACACGTCAAAACTCACCAGAACAAAAAAAGCAAGTGCCACGACAAGACACTCGATCACGTCAAAAGGGAGGACACGAGGAATATGTTGTAACACACCTGATATCCATGTGAAACGGTAGACGTTAGGTAACATAGTGCAATACAGTCAGTCCCACATTAGTTCAAGTGCACAGTGAGCTGCATTTCTATAGGTGGTTTTATATGCTTATTTTATGGGTTGATTTCTCACATCTTTACAATAGTTTCTAACATTGCCGGTCTGTGAAAGCACATTTTTTTTTTGTATATAATACAAAGTTTCATAAGTTAATTTGGGACCACGGAGGAGTTCTAGCTCATGAGTTTGAATTCACTGTCTATATCATATCAAGGAAGACAAGTTTTCAGACTTGTGTTTTGATCATTGTCTTCGGTGGAAGATTTCACTCCCCTGTAAATGATATTTAATAGCTTTTGTTGAATGAAAGTGTCTTGTTTTTTGCTCCATACGGGGTGTTTTTAAGCATGCTCTTGAAAAGATCTGCTATTGTTGACATGACCCAAATACTGTGTGAGAATAAAGGTTATAACATTTTCCTCATCTCAGACGAATTCATTCAGTGTCCCAGCAGTTGTGCCAGTGATGAGGCGCCCACCAGGCTGCAGAAATATCACTTGGAACAGTGTGTGCGGGCATTTTTTTTTTTTTTTTTAAGGGCATAATCTAGCTTTCCATTTCAAAGTGTTTTGTTTCCAAAAAAAAAAAAGGAAATAAACTCATTAGTAACTAATTAGTCTTAGTATTTATCATCGTTTGTTGCAGTTCAAAAACAGAGACAAAGTCGCATAGGAGCAAATTACTCCCAGTGGTTTAAGGTGTTAACATTTGGGGCTGCTCTGACAGTGGAAGAAGAAAAACAAGGTCCCATTTTGTTGTTGTTTGTTTTTACCACAAGCAATGCAGAGAGAGTTGAACAGAGGCGACAAAAAGGTAAGTTGCTGGGGAAGTGCATTTTGATGTCCTCTGAATTATTTGTGGGGGGGTTGGGAATACACGTGCGCTGTGTTAGAATTTATAAAACAGCGTTAAAGAGCGGTGCACGGCCGTGTAAGTGTGGCGTTTGTTCGGGAAGTAGAGAAAAGGAACCAGACAAAAATGGATGTAAAGAACTCCTCTCCATCAGACCTGAGCGCGTTAAAGGTGCGGCCACTGAAACACCGTTTAATTAAACTCCACGCTTTGCCTTTCTTCAGGGACGCTTTAACTTTTGCTCCCATTCACAGTTTGAACGTGCAACAAATCCACAATTCCTTCCAGCTAAGCTTAATATTTCTGCCGTTATGTTAGCCATTGTGTGTTGACGCTCTGTCAGAGATGTGCTCCGTTTGTTTTGTGCCAACCTCTCTTCGTTGTTCTTCACAGTGACACCGTAGGCTGAGGTGAGAACCCCAAAATGCAGCGAATAGCACCGGATTTGTCTCGCAAAGAAGACGTGCGACAGGTTTGGTGTCGTGCTTCCGTGTGCGATTCAGAGCCTTAATGGAGGTGTGATGATTGCCAAGGTGTGAGGTGTCCTTCATCTTTAGAGTTAAAACCTGCACTTTCAAGGTATTTCTGACAGTAGAAGCGCCTACGGCAAGTGCCACATTCATCACTCCTCCGCCACAGCAGTGCTTTGCTCAAAGGCACTTCGGTGTGTTGGGTGCGTTCCTGCTTTCTGACCACTTTTAGAGAAAGTTAACCTCGACTTCCACCCACTTCTTTCAAATGTGTTTCTTTTTTTAAATCCTTGATTTTCTAGCATCAAGGTTTTTCACTCCTTGATCTACTGATTATATCACAAAGAAGAGGTGATGAACTCTTCTCATATCTCATAGATCTGAACGTGGATTGAGTGATTCAGCCGCACGGTGCAGTCACTCAGTAAGGGAAGCCTTCAGTCACTCTGTTGTCCCGTCTGTCTTATGTGGGAAAACTGTCAGAATGTGAGGAAGGGCTGCCACTCAGAGGAGTTTTCATCTGCAGTTTTCTGCCTCAACAGCGCCCCCTCTTGTAAGTGACTGTGGCCCAGTAGAGCAGACCTACTCTGAGAAAGGCAAGTACCGGAATTCAAGTGAAGTATTCAAGTAATGGTTCCACAGGCTATCGGAAAGATCTTTTCAAGCTTAACTTGCTGCACATTTCGGAAAAAGCAACTGCCCGGGCCGGTGTTCCAGTTAGTTTGTGCCGCTCGGCCTTTGTCCACCACTGCGGATACATTCTGTTTTGGCTCGCCAAAAATCATTTTATGCCTTGACTTTAAAATGCAACTCATCATTCACATATAAAAACTGGTCCTTAACATTAGGAGAGCCATCATTACCAAACATACAAATCAGATACGGAGAACGATAAACTGCCCACGGATAAAAGCCACATTTGTATCTATTTCTGTACTTTATGTTGGCCCTGGTGAACTGATTAAACATTGTGTCGTTGGGATTGTTGAAGGCTTTAAAAAGAACTGTAATATATAATATAGCAGGGCATTGAATCAAATGAAAAATGCAAAAAAAACAGCATATACAGTACGAATATGTATGGTCAGTATTTACAGATTGGGCATTTAAAAGAAACAAAGTTGTATTTATCAGCTGCTGTTTTTGCACCACATTTTGACCTGTTATTCTGCACTAACCTGTGATGTTCTCTGCATGTTTAAGTGCGGCCCGTGACTTATAGACTTCCAAAGAATCTGCATGACATTAACATATCATCATGATATCGTATTTAACACAGAAGATGAAGAATGGAGGAAAAACTGCATTACAGAATGAGATTTGACCATTTCAGCTGTAAACTCTTTATCCAAATTTCATGATCCTATTATAAAATTATGCCTGTGGATGGATGTGTTGAATACAGCCAGACTGGCTCCACACAAAGGATGTGATTTTGCATCATTGTCCAAGATAGAGTGACTATTCTTCAACTCTGCTGGAAGCCATAATGCTTAACTGTTCATCATGAGGACTTAATATGTTGTGGCTTAAGTTTACTTTCCGAAACTGAATGAAAGATTTAAGAACTTCGGAATTTCATTGTACAATATGATGGTCCAAATGTGACTTAAATTCTATCCTGACAGAAAGGAAAAGCATCACTTGGTAGAACATAGCTGAATAAATCCTCCAACCTCCTCCTGACTGAGCAGTTATAAGTAACACATGAACAGTTAACACCTTTTTTTTTATAAATCACACAAGACAAGGGCCTGTTTTAACTGATATTTTTCCACTGTTTGGGTCATTGACCATCTGCTTTAGCTCATTTCACCCTATAGGTTAATCACATGTTTTGTTTGTTGTGTTGAGTGTAATAGTTTAAAACAAATTTGAATTTAGCGTGCCTCATACTCAGTCAACTAACCAATACGGGTCGATAACACCATAACAGTCAAAGCAAAACATGCATGCTGGATGAAGTGAGGCCAAGATCTACCCAAATTGGTTGCATTATTTGTGGGAATTAATTATTTAGTTTAATCCTTAAACGTGGTAATGATTGACCATATGATATGTATCAAACTGTTTTAAAAGTCCCCTTCTCTGGCTGAGGATTCCTGCTTTGAATCTGCAGAGCACCACTGAAAGTCTCAGAAAGGTGAGGTCAGACGGCATGTTTGGGCTATGTAGACCGTTTGGAGGAATCGCCATTAAACAATCCTGACTGCTTGTGGGGTGTGGGTGTACAGCTAATTTTCCTGTGTTGTGAGGAACTGATTAAATGAGAAGGTAGCGAGCTGAGGAGAAGTTGGGGGACTGTGCCAGCCCCCGAGCTAGCAAATTAACGTCTGGGCCACAAGCAGACCAGAAGGTCTCTCACTGATGAAGCTGCGAGCTCCAGGAGCGCTGGGCTGGATAAGCATGAGTACAGGGCTAGCATGGAAGCTAGCAGCCTCCAAACGAGTTTACAGTCAGTTTACTCCCGGGGACCTTATTACTTAGCACCTGGCAAGCCAACGGCTTTAAGTTAACCTGGCCGCTGGTGGTAGCGGCTCCCGGATTGTTGAAAGCATGGAAAGTATATATCACCATAATGAAGATAAATCCTTCTGCTTTATGAAGAATCACTCTGGTTCAAATATGTATGTCTAAATTTCTTTTCTCTCTTTTTCTCTCGTTTTTATTCAACCTACAGTCATATAACTTTGGAAATATACATGTTTTATTGTATTACACTAATATTTAAACTGGGAAGATTGGTGTCAGCTGCTGGTGGGTGGAGACTCGGACGGGATAAGATTTGCATATTCATAATTTCCTCTTTAATGGAGGAGGTAGAGTCATATATTGAGCATGAGAGGTTTTTTCCTGGCCAAAACCTGAAAAGGTACAGGTACCACAGATCAGTTTTTAGAGAAATTATAAGCGCCAGAGTGGATATTTAAGATACTGGCCAGGCTAACAAGAAAGAAAATTGTTTTTGTGGTTTTCTTTTTGGTTTGGCAGTGCTTAGGCAACATAATGTGAATTTCTAGCTTTGTATTTAATAGTATTTAAGCCTACCCATGTGTTTTTTTTTTTCTTTTTACTCTCTAACTCTGTTTTATGACCTTAACCGCCCACAACTGACAACTAAGTGGGAAAATGAAAAGCTGTTGGGCCATATTGGCTTGAGTGATACTCCAACTTGATTTCTTTTGAGTGACAGCCTGTGGTGTATTCCCACCATCCACCCTTTCCTAAATCTTTATAATAATCTTTTAAACACGTAAATAGTGTGCAATATCACATTGGTGATAGTTTTATGTCCTTACAAAGGAAAGCGTAGGCATGTAGAAATGTTCAAGCATTCAATGGTAAACCATTAGAACGGTTGACAGGCAGAGGAGTTGCATGAGCCTATGAAGTGCAAACGCGTGTCGTATGATGGTCCTGCTTCACTTTTGATTTGGCTCTGAGCAGCTTTCTTTTTTTAATCTAACGACAAAGACAGAGTGGCTTGAATCCCACCCAACAACTCTGCTGGGCTCAGTGGAGGATCCAGATGTTACATTTGAGAGGAAAAAGTTTTTCTAGACATTTTATAAATGCTTAATCTGACCTGAAGCTAGACTTTCCAAATAACATCTGTGTTCTGTGCTCAAAACTAGGTTCTTACTGTCGTTACCATGACAGTGGGCTTTAATGAAATAGTTATTTGTGATCTTTCCCTTGAGCTTAAGAAGACATTTTTTTCATTTTCTAACCAAATGTTAATCTTAGCACAAAGCATCCCAGCAGGTCATCAGAGATTTGTAACAGCTCGGGAAGTGGAAGGGCAATATTGTCCCCATGATGATATTGGTGCCAAACCAGGAAACACTTTCACATGTTTTTCTAGAATGGAGATCGCTCATGTTTGCCGGCGTACAACAGATTTAAAGACAGTGAATGCATCACTGTGGTGAACAGTCGCACACTATTTCACCGTTGCACATTTGCAAGTTAAAGGGATAGTTCGCCTCTTTTGACATGAAGCTGTATGACATCCCATACTAGCAATATTATTTATGAACATTTTCTTACCCCCTGCTGCGTCAACGCCAAAACGAGGCCGGAACTCGGCTCACAGGACGCAGCGGGGGGTAAGAAAATGTTCATAAATAATATTGCTACTATGGGATGTCATACAGCTTCATGTCAAAAGAGGCGAACTATCCCTTTAATTTCAGCAATGTTACAATTACTTGAAAAAACTGTCAAAACCAGCACAGCCATTTGCTTCATTAGAATAATGAGAAGAAGCTGTCCAACACCTGTAATTATAGCAGGTGTGTAATATTTTGAATGGACCACGTTAGCTGCGCTATAGTCCATAGTCGAGCCATAAGTGTCTCTCGTGGTGAGAAGGCGAGCCCAATACCCATGCCTCACAGGAGACCTTTTCTACACCACATCCAGGGCAACACAGTGACTCAGTCAAAGACAACAAACCTGTAGCGCAGTCATGATGACCTTCTGCTGCACCTCTCTCCGTCTGTAAAGCAAAGGGAAGCAGCAAATCAGAGCCAGAAAAGAAACGTAATCCCTGTTGTTCTTTTACAACAAATTGTCACTGCTTTACAGTTCTGTGGAGACGTGAAAGTTTATTTTCCAGCGTTAAATAATTCCTCTGATTGTAACCAGTCATTTTGAGCCATTTACATTTTTATGAGAAAATTAAAGGATTGTACTTTGTCCGTATTAATTGGCTCTTAAGGAAAAATGTTAATGAGTATTTAAACCATAAAAAATGGTTAAATTGGATTCTGATTTGACTTCTTATATCTGGACATATAAAAGTGTTGCGATAAAGAAGAAATTTCATGCCTGCTCTGATTAAAATGGCGACTCTTGAATGGAAATTCATGTGTAAGGGGTCAGACGGAGTCGGTCTCATGCTGGGCTCCATGTTTTATACATCAGTGCAGTGATTAAAATGTAATTAAAACATGTCAGTTCCTTTATAACTAGCTTCCCCTTCTCTGTGTCTCCCTCTTCCTCGAATATATGAATATGTTTTAGATGCAGATAAGCATTTACATAGCTGCGCAGTGTACACAAAATAAGAAAATGCGGCGCAACGACATGAACCAGTTACACTTTAAAATATCTTTATCCACTGAAAGTCAGGATGCAGTCTGATTTACACTCTGCCCTTGACCCTCTTTGAGCTTAAACCTTATTAAACAAGGTTATATTTTTGTCTTTGAGCCAGTTAATGTCATTGTACTATCGCCTGAGCAGTGATATTATCTCTACAATGACAAGAATCTATTCTTTTATTGATAAAGGTTAAATGGGAAGATCAGTACTTATTTTTGTGTCACCAGAAATGTACAATGGCCACATTTACCCACTTCTGCGAGATGTCATACTGTAGTGTGAAAATCCATGGCTGTACAGTTCCCAAGACAGGAATTGTGTTCCAAAGGTATTCAATTTTGAAAACAGCATCCATTTCCTTTTGTGTAACTATTCATTTTTTAACACTTAATCTTTCTCAGCGTTCGTTTAACTCCAAAACTCCAAAAAGTAGAAAAGAAAGAAATCGTGAGTGGGAGCAAAATAGTGCACCAAAGGTGGAAGTTTTGGGCCCTGGACCAGCAGAGCTATATTTCATTTTCACGTTTTGTATCAGGTTTTAGTTTGTGACACCTTTGCCTGATATTATAATTTAAACCTAAAGTGTGTCTTATTTCAGCCTGGTCTCATGGGAGACTGAAATTTTCATGAAACACAATTTTTGTCGGTAAAAACGATTATTTTTCTTTCTTGTATTCTTTTCTTCGTTACACCCAGCACCAATATCTAATTAATGTAGTTCAGTGGAATGTCTGCTTTATGTGTCTAACATATTCTGTGTGCTTAGCCAAGGGGACAAAAGTAAGGCGCCAAAAAATTTAGAAAAATTATACTTTTATGCGTAACGTTGATGCAAATCACGCCATTTTTCCCTCACCTTAACCAAGTAGTTTTGCCATGCCTAATCATAACAATGTAATGTAATGTGAAACAGTCACACGTGTCCATCCCCAAGACTTTGTTGTCTGTTGAATGGAATGCAGCAGTTAATTAACTATCTCACGAAATGTGGTGACCTTTGAATTATTTTTCATGTCCGCTAGCATGAACAACAACAGCTGCAAAAATCACGTCTGTGAACCCAAACCAATAGATTAGGCAGCCGGGTTTTTGTAAACTAATGAGCTAATGTTTATTTATAAAAGATCAAATAACATCTTTAGTACCTGTAGTCAACACATAAATGAAGTGGGAAGGAATGTTATGCTCATAAAGTTACATCAGTGCAGTCACAATCCTGAGTTTCCACATTAATTGATATGTTCCTCTCTGTTATTGTTCATGTTTAGCTCACTTTCCTCTCATGGCAGAATGTTATATTTTCTCTCACCACTCTCATGTGTCATGGGATTTCTGCAAATGGAGGTACAGTAGATGTGCAGGGTTATATGTTGTTACATGTTTACATTGTTCCTACTGTTGTGCATGTTTGCACTACAAGAATGCAGAAATGTGGGGAAGAAGAAAAAGGTTGTTTAGCACATATTTAAGTATTTCTGGTTTGAGAGGCCAACTTTTTTTAATATAACTTAGTGTCCTGTTCCATCAGTGGATGTCTGGAATCTGTAGTAAACCGCACAGTTTAAGTAACGCCGGAAAATTCTGGGACTTATGATGCTTCACGTTGTGGATACACCTCCTGTATATACAGGAGTGGGTTTTATTCTACCAAGTGAAGTTAAAGTAACATGTCTCATACATCCTTTAGCTGTACAACAACCTTTGCAAAGTAGCTGCATACAAGCGCTCAGGACTAGCATCTGACAAAAAGAGGTGTTGCAAGTCTTCTGAACTTTATAAGTCTTTGTTTTCCATCTGTAGCCACTACAAATACTTTGAAATTTGTGTTATATTATCTACAGTTAATGTAACATGAAACTCAGACCACCCCCATCAGTGACTGATGTGATGTGTTGAGGGCTCATGAGTTATTAAAAGCTGCCATGTTTGGCGGTGGATAGGAATGACTCACCGATGAGGAGTGACTATGTCAGTTTACAGAAGCAGTTGATCATTAAACACCAGCGAGACCCTTTCATTTCATCACCTTAGTCTTTGAAAAATATATTGATCGTATCAATCAGTGCAGGTCTGCTCTCTTTCAAAAACTTTGATTAGCTGTTCATCAATAAGCATGCTGTCGATGACCCATTCCCTTACAACTGGCTCCTAACTGTTTGGTAAATATTTAAACAGCTAACAGATTAACAGAGTGACAGATATTTTCAATACTTTCTTTTTGTTTTTCATATAAGGGGATAAAGAGGGGCAGTCAGGGTACCCTTCTTTAAAATTCCTCCACGTTTTTTTTTGCTGCAGCCCTAAACATTTCGGAATGCTTCGGTTGTTGTCATAGTTTCACCTGCCTTTAGAAAGATCAAGTAGGGATTTTCACACTGTGCAGCGTTCGCCCGTTTGATCCCTAATTCCCAGCACTGAGCTCCAGGTTAAGCGGTGAGCGTCACAATGCTTCTTCTCTCTGCAGGTGTCTGAGTTCCATTCAAGTCGCTGAATTTCGGCTGATTTTCAGAGCAGAGATTTCAGCAGTGGAGTCGTGACAAATGATACTGCCACTTCGATACTGTGTCATTTGTCATTATTGCTCTCTGAACGCGCAACATTGAGAACTTTAGTCATACAAAAAGCCAAAGGAGAAAAAAAAGAATAAATAAATCTAGAAGTTTACAAGATGAGGCAGGTTGACGTGACACCGGCTACAGGCTCAATGAGAGACAGCAGGACCATCCAAGTGTTGTTTTCTCACCTTCAGGTCAGATGTCTGGAGTCATATGTTTAGTCTCAAACTGCAGTGAAAGTTTTGTTGCTGTCAAAAACACAGGAAGACAGGACAGGTGTCTCCTCCTGGCAGCCCCCCCTGCTCTCTGCATCGCCCTCTATATTTGCACCATGCGCCCTCTTGTGGACAGTTACGGAACTCTTGGTGTGTCATTCAACCCATGTTTCCTTTGCTTTTTTTTTGCTTTTTTTTACAGGTTTTTGTTCCATTTCTAATATATCCACACCTCTGACACAAGCATCTGAGTCATGTGTTGTAGCAAAGTCCTTGTGGCAGTTTGGACATGTGTACAATAAGTGTGTAAAGAGGAGACATTAAGTTGAACATTGATTGTACATGAGAGCAGCCACGTACCAGTTTCCTGCATGCATCAGAGCTGAAGGATAAAGAAAACTAACAGGATATCATGTCAAAGGACGGGTTCAGATTTTGGGAGTTTAACTCAGTTTCTGCAGTTTTCTGTGTTTCTTTTATTTATTTTTTCTTCTTCTTCTAATGTGCAAAACGTTTTCAGTGGCTGACTGATCCAGACTGCATGCAGGTTTGTTTCAAACTCAAAGCCATGCTGTTGTAATGCACACGCACAATGTGGTTTGACACTGTCTCGACTATTGAAAATAAGGAGGACCATATTGCTGCTTTCAAATATTCCTTCGTATTATTAACAGTTTTGTTGCCCCGTCTGTATTTCTTGTGTTTTGTATCAATGCAAATTTAAAAATGTAAGAATTTATTTTCAGTACTTTACCCAGTGTCCCATCTTTCTGCAAATGGAATGGTCTCCCTTCAGAAATGCTATGTAAGCATTGTGAGCCCAGAAGAAACCAGAGGACTGACCAAGACAGCTGAAGGCGAAAAAAAAGCTTCAGTACATAAAATGCATTTTTTTTTTGCACAGAATACAATAGCTGCTAATTGAGTCTATGAATTACACTGGAAAGCTCTTGATGAACAAGCTACTTCAGGGCCAGCTGCCCACTGTACACTGTGGGCAGGTTGTATTCAGGGGAGAGAAGAAAAAAAGTGAACTATCATTTAAGCCAATTTACTGTGTTGCATAAGGGCGTTCTTACCTGCAGTATAATTAACTATATATTTTCAAGACTGTGCATTTTGTCACTTAAAGATCATCTGACAAAAACAAAATGCACACACAGCAATGTTTGGACCCCTTAGAGTGGGGAGCCAGGTGGGCACATGGAGCCCACAAGCGCTTTGTCTCTTGTGGGTTGATTCTTGAATCTCAACAAAGCTCAGACCTGAACAGCAGTCCGTGATGAAGGTGTTCAGTGCTGAGAACAATCTGAGGACAGTTGTTTTTATGCGCGCTTTGTCTACACAACATGTGTCATGACCTACAACCGGGTGATCCATTACCGGCAGAACATGGGTAACAAATCTCCGCCGTGACCTGTGCGTGTGACTGACTGACTGGCTGTCTGTGCGCGTGTCCACCCATGTCCCCGCCGCCATGTATGATGGCGACGTGCTCCAGAGGACCGGCTCGGTTTATAATAAGATTCCTGAAGTAGCCTATATTTGTGGAATGGCCCATTTGTGCGCCTGCAGGAGCCATTCTTGGTTTCTCAGTGCCACCTCGTGGCCTAAAGCAGTTTTTACTGTCTGGGATCTCTCAGGTCACATCTTCACCCTTCACCGCCTGTCTGTCTGCACAGAAAGTGGGGAAATAAAATGTTTGTTGCGGGTGCACGATTTCCTTTCAGTTACAGCTGTTTTTTGTTTTTTTTAAAAACGATTATTTGGAAAGGGGGGCTGTCACTGAGCTACGCATGATGCTCAAAAACAGAAGACTCTCCGGATGTTGGGGAGTGGGGAATACATAACTGTCGTCTGATGAGGTTTTGGGGCTGGTGTTTGTGGCTCTTTCTCCCGCGTCCCCTTGTGTTTTTTCTGTGTGTGTGTGTGTGTGTGTTTTTTTTTTCCCCAGCAGAACAAAACCAGCACACTCCCTCCTCCTCCCCCTCTTCGATCCCGATCCCTCCTCACATAATGTGTTGATCATAGCATCAAACTTCAAGTCCTTGTTCGTGAGCAGCATTCCAGCCAGAGCTGTACAGAACAGAAGACCACCCATAAGCACTTCCAAAAAAAAAAAAAAAAGAAAGAAAGTCACACTTGAGGGGCCGAAAACGGCGCCATTCAGTGCCGACCGCGCAGACAGCTGTGGCACGCAGCTCCGGTGGAGACGGTGGCTGCTCCCAAAGAGCAGTGACAGGAAACTCCAGACGGGGCTTGGTTTAATTGTCAGCCATTCAAAGCGACCACTACATCAGCGAGGTCACCTTGGGTGTGATCTGGCGGGGAACTGAAGCTCAGCTCTGTTTGTGTCCTCTTCGCCTCGGTTGGAGTGGGCGCATCAGCCTCTCCTTCAGGATTTAATTTGGTCTTAAATTTCCCCTTTTCTTGCTTTTGGACTGCACCTGTTCACCTGGATACACACCACCACGGTAAGTGGCTTTACGCATGAGCGCGGATTAACAAATCGACTAAATAAACTCGGGGATGCTCTAACAGGTGTTTTTTTTTTTTTTTAATAAGATTTAAGGTGCTCCCTGAAAGATATCAGCTTTAATTGACAGAGCTTCGGATTAGTTTGCATGTGAACTGTTTGTCACGTTAAATAGGTTTCATATACTTTCGGAAGGAAATTAAAAAAAAAATAACACATTTAGTCATTTCTCTAACCTGCACCACGGCCATCGGAGCAGGGATCACCTTGAGCTTGATATTTGCCATTGGGCTATATGAAGCCAAAGCAGACCCCTGGTGAGCATCCAGGCCGTGTCAATGATTAATGAAGACAAATATGTAACAACTGTGATCATGGATCTCTCTCTATTTGAACTTTTGCTGATGGCCTTGCCTCATTTTCAACGCAGGGATGTAACCATAACGATGACAAACACGAAGCTCTGAGCAGCCAAAAATGATGAGCCCCTGTCAGTGGATTTGTTTTCCTGCAATTCTCGTTATTGCGAATTTTTTTTCCCCCCTCCCCGCATTTTGCTCCTTTTTGTTTCGTGCACCTTGTGAATTTGAATCTCAACTTGTGAGACAGGATGTGCCCTTGTCGTCTACAGGTCTGTGTCGCCAAGTTGAGCATCTCTCTTAGTGTTAAAGAGCCAGAGGCGCACGCTGAGACACGCGCATTCCTACAGTATGGCTGGTGGCTTTCTCCCGTCTCCCCGCCAATAAGCCCCACTTTTCCTCTCTGGTAGCATAAAGAGAGATTTTTAAGGGGGAATAAAGACTTGAAAAAAAAAAAAAAAAAAAAAAAAAGTGCCAAGGCTTTTTTTTTTTTTTCTTTTTGGGCTCAGGGTTTCGGGAGTGATGGCGGCGTCTGCACCCTCCTCCTCCTCCTCCGGCGGCGAAGCGGATCCCAACTCGACAAATTTACGGCCACCGGGCACAAGTAGGTCCATCACAGATAAAACGCCATCTTCACGTGTGCTATTTACTTTGTGGGCAATGCCATTAATCATTTTCATCGAGGGGGAGACAGGGGGGAGGGGAGGAGAGGGATAGGTGTGGGTTCGGAGGAGGGTGGGGGTGATGTGGGGGGAGTCCGCTTCCATCGCCACAAATCATCGCTGCATTTCATTCACCATACGGACCTCCCGGCATCTGAGACAGACGAATGCTGCTGTCAGAAAAGCGGTGTCCTCTGCTAACACCACTGAAGGCTGAAACATGTCCGAGGCTGCGCAGCATCTGACCAGAAAGGCAATATTATCACAACTAATTCATATTTGTATGATCAGTAGTCTTAGGAGTGGTGGCAGTGGTGCTGTAATTCATTATTTTCCATCTTTTCTTGTTTCTAAAAACTAAATTTTTTGTTGTTGTTGTTGTTTTGTTTTTTTCCCCCTTCTGCTCTGCTCGAATAAAGTGCCTGCATGGAAAAATGAAAATTGCCCCTGAAGTGCCTGTTAATTCAGCCATATTAAATAGACTCTAAAAGCACTCTCGAGCGTTGTAGCCTTCAAGCGGAGAGGCGAGGAGACCGCTGAGTCCTTTCATTGTCAGCCGGTAGCCATAAAATTAAAAAAAGAAAAGAAAAAAAGCCTGATTTCTCCCAGTGAATAGAGGTCCAACATCAAGTGACAGGTGAAAACACACAAAACACGAAATTAGATAAGAGAAAACAAACCAAAAAAAAGAAACAGACGTTTTTAATCCAAAGATTTAAAAAAAAAAAAAAAAGAAAAGAATGCTTTCTGTACACAGCTTTATGACTTCTCACTGTATTTGATTTGAAAAAAGCTAATGCAAAGCTGTTGCGTTGTCAGCCCTCGCGCGTCTGATGAATTGGAATGATTACAACCTATTAGGCCCG
Source organism: Odontesthes bonariensis (assembly GCF_027942865.1). Classification (NCBI taxonomy): domain Eukaryota; kingdom Metazoa; phylum Chordata; class Actinopteri; order Atheriniformes; family Atherinopsidae; genus Odontesthes; species Odontesthes bonariensis. The sequence goes on along the minus strand of NC_134517.1, from coordinate 21,916,972 downwards.
TGCATTCCTTCTCCTCTGCACCAGCATCGTATGGTCTGAATTCTATTTGTCAGCATCTGCTCTTTTTTTCTGTCTGTCTGGTTTTTTTTGTGTGTGTGCTTGTTTGTTGTTATTTTTTTGTTGTTGTTGCCTATCTCATCTCCTCAGCCTGGGGTGAAAATATCTGCTAAAGTGCGTTTAGTGAGCTCAGCAATGATGTATCTGATGATCCAAAGCAAGGGTTAAACTGGCATGTGTGAATGGGACTGATCACCACCACCTCCTCCTTGTTTCCTCCCCTCTCGACCTCCCCCCTCCTCCTCCCAAATTGCTGCTTTTTGAGGATTTTCGCCTTTGCTTCCCATCCAAGGTGCCCCATCCCCTCTCTGGCTGGAAGCCCTTGATAACGCAACGATTCTCTATCTTTCACTGGCCAGCCGGCTCACGTCTACTGATGCTCGCAGCGTCTTTTCACTCAATTAGATCCTCAGGCTGGCGTGGATTTAAACGTCTAATTAATTCCGAGCCCCGTGGGTCACGGAAGGTGCACGCGATGTGGAAGCGGGGCAAATCCAGAATTAAAATAGATGTGAGAAATAATCCCACGACGCTCCTGTTCACGATTGTTTCAGCATGCCACATCACCCACCCTCACGCGCCTCTCCATTTATTCTCATTTTGAGATGTTCAAGGTAAAAGAAGCGAAATCCAATAAAGAGCCTTTCTAATCAAATGTTTTTCTTGAATGATGTCAGGCTATGACGCGTGGTGCGGAGTTGCTCATGGATGCACTAAAAAATTGGGAATGAAGATATGTGGTAAGTTGGTTTTGTTCTGTTTTATGTTAGAATGAGCAGAGACAGACATAAGCTTCAAGTCTGTGTTTGCAAGCTGAACTGTAGGCTTCATGGCCTGCATCGTTTTACCAGCAGCTCAATGCACGCATCTGAATTTTTCCATGTTTGGTTGATATATATTTATCATATATATATATATATTTGTTTGTTTGTTTAATTCAGTCGGCATGAAAAAGGAGAATCAAACGCCATCGATTTTGACCCTGCGTGGGAGAAAATTAAAGGGGAAATTAGGTGTAATGGATTTTCCAATTTCCACTCTGAGGGTCTATTTCAGTCTCGCACTAACAAACCAAGGACGACCTGACATCTGCCTTGATGGGGAATGTCACGCACCGGCGCGCAGCGCAGTTTTTTGGTATTTTTCACCAACACATTCTGCTGCTTTCATTAAATTTATCTTTTTTTTTTTTTAAATCATTCTCAAATATCAAAGAGAAAAATACTTCGAGAGACCAAAGCAAACATTAACTGTTGTGGAAATTGTGAAAGTGTCGGAGCTGCTCTTTTGCGATGTTGTTTTTTTTTTTCAAACGAGATATTTTCTTGATCTTTCTAAAAGTGCATTTTGATTTCATCCATCGATATTTCATTTATTTTCTAATAAAGGCTCCAATCCTCTCATCATCACGGCAAAAAAAAAATCGGCCACTTGAGCTCTTTCCTCTGATGTGCACAGTGTCATGCTTTGGTAAAAACAAAACAAACAAAAAAAAACTACATGACAGAGATCTGTTTTTGCTTGACTGGATATTGGTGCTGATGTCAACGGGCTCAACCTCCCACAGAGTCTCCACCGGCCTATAAATAGGACCGGATGGCTCCCATTTCTCATTTAAAAAAAAGGCGGAAAATACAGTGCAGGTCACCCGAGACTAGAGAGAGCAGATAAATGGGAGGGTGCGAGAAGAAAAATAGGCCTGTTAGTGTGTCTGTTATAGTGGAAAAGCTGCAGCACTCATCATGTTTGGGAAGTGTAACCATTCTCAGGACTCCTCTCATACTTGTAATCGTTTAGGGTTTTTGCAGAAGAACAACAGCCTGGAGGAGAGGAGCAGGATTGTGAGTTCCTTCAAGGAGCGCTCAGCCAAAAACCTGCTGTCCTGTGATAACAGTGGCGGAGATGCGCACTTCAGGCGAACAGAGACGGACTTCTCCAACCTGTACGCCAGAGGTAGGCTGCAGAAAAGACTTATGCTTAGACTCGGTGCATTTCGCATTAAATGCAAGGCCTGAGAAAGGCAAGATTGTGCGCACTTTTCAGTCTGGGTTGTGATTACCAAACATGTAAATGATGCTGTTAAGATAAGAAGGCCCACACTGGCAAAAGCTGCACAGAAACAAGTCAATTGTAAAAGATGAAGATTGAGTGTTAATTCCTTGATATTTAAAACAGAAATTATAAATCAACCAAGAAGTCGCCAGAAAAATCATCAGCCCATTTTGAAACATGTTTCAAAAAAAAAAAAAAAAGGGTTGTTTAACAAGAAATCAGGAACCAAAAGTTGACCCGAGTTAACAAACAACTTCTTTTTTTGTTGTTGTTTTTGTAGATTTGTTGCCTGCAAAAAATGGAGAGGAGTCGACCATGCAGTTCCTGCTGGAGATCGTCGAAATCCTCACCAACTACATCCGGAAGACCTTCGACAGATCCACCAAGGTCCTGGACTTCCATCACCCCCACCAGCTGCTGGAGGGCATGGAGGGCTTCAACCTGGAACTTTCCGACCAGCCCGAGTCTCTGGAGCAGATCCTGGTGGACTGCAGGGACACCCTGAAATATGGAGTGAGAACAGGTGAGAAGGCCCGAGAGCTCAGTCTGCTCCGTCTGCTCTGATCAATAGCTCTCATTAGCCGACTCTCTCAGATTCGCAGATGGGTAAATGGCTTTCTGAGGATTGTGATGGTTTATTCCCTTTGGATCAATCGCAGGTCATCCCAGGTTCTTCAACCAACTGTCCACCGGATTAGACATCGTGGGGTTGGTAGGGGAGTGGCTCACCTCTACAGCCAACACTAATATGTGAGTACAATTAGGATAAGTCACATTTTATTTGTGCGCCTTTGTTTTTCAATGGTCCATGATGCGAAGAGGCTTTCAGTCGGAAGAATACTTGAAGTGACATGCAGTAATTACTGTCTTTGGCTGAGAAAAAAAAAAAACAAAACCCAGCATGCTCTTACAGACTGTCAGTCAAGCAAGAAAACGAAGAACACAAAAGAGAACGTTTGTACAGTTACACCCCCGCAGCATTGTCAGTAGTGGCCTGTGCTTACAGGAGGTGGGTACATGATTCAGCCCAGCAGGCAAATTAAATTGCATATTGATTAGCATTCGCAGTTTTACATGGTTTCTTTGTTTCGTGTTATGCAAGTTCCTGTGACATAACAATGCCAGGATGGGGGAAAAAGAGCCTCTTCTCCTCCGGCCATCTGTAAATGATGTGAGCAGCCATCACTGGCTCTCTGCAGGAGTTTCGGTGCTACAATAAATCTTTTCAGTGTGAGAGTTTGCTGTATTTTATTCGATTTTTCTGTATGACTCATGATCAGAACAGCATGGGTGGCCTCTTTCGCTTGAATAAATTCAGATGTTTTTTATAACATCATGTCTTCTTACATGTGGTGATGGGACTGCAGGAAACACACATTGCGTAGCTACTGAGTGCATTCTGCACCTCATAAACAGTTGTAGGATGGTAGAGACAGCACCAACGCAGGAATCCAGGAAGTCCTGCTGTACAAGTACAATACCCTAAGCATAAGGTTTATGAACATCTTATTCACACCTTCCAATTTTGCTGACCACACTCGCTGAAATAAATGACCAAAACTGAAACACACGAAAAAAGGACTTAATCGATATTTGGTTAACATGTGGACTGAGGTCACTTGAATATTCCAGTCCTTTCACTTTGGCCAGAGCAGCAGACACGCAGAATCACTGTCTATCAGTTATTTCCTTGTGCATAAAAGATCAGTTATGATCCATGAATGACAACAGATTGTGGATTGCCGGGTTGAAAAGTACCTCGACTGACTGGCCTGTACAGTCATTTACTGTCAAGAAAACAAATGTGCCTGAATATCTTCTAACTGACTCATAAATTACAAGTAAAGCACCAATAAGTCATTGTATGACCATGCAGCTTCTCCTTCACAAGAGGATAATCTGAGGACAAAATGTAGGCTCAGAGAGGGCATCAGCTGTGTTTATTTCCATGAACTTTGACGAAAGTCCTCTCAAGCTTAACATGTTTTTCAGACTGTTCCCTCCAGCTGGTTCAATCACCTTGTGTGTTATTGGTGACATCACTGTGGATGACTTTAAACTAAAGGGCGTAGGTAGCTTACACTCCAATTTACCTTTATTAATTGCTCCATCAGCCCTAATTATCCCTGGCAGATATCAACTGACACTAATAGACTGACAATCACACCCAAGTCTTACATAATCGGAGTGAGCCTTGTCTGCGTAAATGAGTGCAGCGAAATTTATGAGTCGGCATGTGACTTGTTTATTTTTTACCCCTCCATATCCGTGTGTGCGCGTGTGCGTGTGGGGGCTGTAGATGATGTGAGGCACAATGCAACATCGTCCACTATTCCCATGATTCATTTACTTGCTTTGCATGAATAGACGACATACTTGTGTAATTAGAGGAATGCTGGTCGAAAGAAGATGGATGAGTCTGTCTGTACTGTAATTCCTGACAAACTGTGCTTTTTCTACAATGCAGAGCGGCCTTAATGTGCTTGCATTTCATGGAAAAACTTATTTACTTTTGTCTGTTCTAGGTTCACCTATGAGATTGCTCCTGTTTTCGTGCTAATGGAGCAGCTGACACTCAAAAAGATGAGAGAGATCGTCGGCTGGCCGATTGGAGAGGGAGATGGAATCTTTTCTCCAGGTAAAAGCCCAACCAGTGAGCTCAAAACAGGACCTCAACACGTATGGAACCATGGTCGAACTCATTTGACCCACCATATAACCAGATGTTCTGTTTTTTTAGCCACTCATTTTTGTTTCCAACCATCAGATAATCTCATTAAGTGTTCAGATGTTACATTTCAGACAAAAACAGAGACTCAGATAATGAAAAAATTGGGGGACGCAAGCAATTTCAATCAAGAAGCAGGGAAAATTGCCAAAACCAAGAAACATGGCAAAGTAGAAAACCATGAGGCAAACCACAGGTGCAAATTCTAGAAAGCCAAAGTTGGTGAAGTTGAAAGCCAGCAATGGAGTATGTACAGCATATGGGGCTGTAGGAGTAAACACAAGGGGCAGAAGCAGGCAGAGAATTGGGAAGAGATGGGAGCAGGGGCCAGTAAACAGGAGACATGAGGACATGTCATTAAATATGAAAGATGAGCATATTTGGAGTTCAGTGTTTTGGCCATGAATCCATGGCAGAGCAGGGGATCAAACCACCGACTTTGCTATCATGAGGGCGGTGCCTGTATCTGCTGAGTCACTGCCACCTCTGTTGCTCAGCAGAACACCACTTCTACAACACAGCTTCTATAAAACTAAATTGTGCTTTCAAAAATCTTACTTGAGTGAAATTAAAACTAAACTATAAAAAAATATGATAAAGTAATCATTGTGCAATGCTGCATTCAAGAAAAAGATACAGCTAATTATAATTAGTTTATGCTCTGCTGGGTATGCAAGTCTACAATAAAGCATCATCATTTACTTAAAGTATTCTGCTATGTGAATATCCACTCTGCAAAATTACAGTTCTTGGGATTCAAGGTCACGTTTAGGTCACGTTTATTTATATAGCACCTTATAACAACCTGGGTTGACCAAAGTGCTTTACATAAATAAATAACAATAAAATTCAACAGATACAAAGATTAACAAAGAAATTCAGCAAGAGATAAAAACTATTTACACACACAGACAACATTTGTTTCACCCAGGTCTGAAAGCCTGGGAGAAAAGGTGGGTTTTAAGAGCTGTTTTCAAAATTTCGAGAGTTTCTGATGATATGCAGCGGTAACCCGTTCCAAAGTTTAGGGGCAACCACTGCAAAAGCTCGATCGCCTTTCGTTTTCAGCCTGCGTTTAGGCACATCCAGAAAAGTTTGTTTGCCGACCTCAGAGCTCTGATTGGTCTGTGAACATGTATGAGTTCAGTTAAATACTCAGGGTTCCAGACCGTTTAAAATTTTAAAAACAAACATCAGGATCTTAAAATCAAATCTTGAGATTGAGGATGATATGGAAGGTACGGTCTGATAATGTAAAGTTTAATTCCAGGAGCAGAGGTCGCTCACTCTGCTCACTGTGAGACAGTCAACATGGTCGCCAAAAAAGGCACAGATGGGCCAACAATCCAGGTCCAGTCCAGGAGTCAAAAACCTCCCAAGGAATCTTTAGGGAGTCAAAAGAAAAACCCAAACCGTGACTGTATAACTAATGCTGACACATAAAGGTTGGGCAGTACCAACCTGGCTGTGCACTGTGGAGAAAAAGTACGTTTAATGTAAATCAGATGTGTCCTTTCATTTCTGTGCTTCTTTTGTGGTGCTTATTTCTGGTTTCAACAGGAGGTGCCATTTCCAACATGTACAGTGTGATGATTGCCAGATACAAGTTTTTCCCTGAAGTCAAGACCAAAGGCATGGCAGCTGCACCCCGACTGGTCCTCTTCACCTCGGAGCACGTTAGTCCACCTCTGCCTCTCTTCTACTAAGCACCTTGAGCAATGTAGAACATTTACATAAAACTGGACGGTTAATATCCGTTTTCTTAGTGTGCAAGCAGCTCCAAGACGATTTCTGACTGCTGATGTTCTGTTCCTGCAGAGTCACTATTCCATCAAGAAAGCAAGCGCAGCTCTGGGCTTTGGAACGGAGAACTTGATCCTTTTAAAAACAGATGAGAGGTTTGCTTTATGTTCACTCTGCATGCTCACTACATGAGCAAAATATTACATGTCTTGATGGCTCACCGTATGTTTTTCTACTTTTCCAGAGGGAGAGTCATTCCTGCTGATTTGGAAGCCAAAGTAATCGAGGCCAAGCAAAAGGTAAATGTCAGCAGCGATAACTGACACGTCGCCTCTCTAACTTGATTCATCTCCCTCCATCCAGTAATTCCTACAATGAGCAAAACTCATGTGAGCTGTGGAATTCAAGTAAGACTGCGCTGGTCTAAAGTTTCTCTCCTGAAAGTATTTCTTCGAATGTGAAGGCAATTTTGGCCCAACAACAGGCAGAGACAGAGAGGAAAGCATTGACTGGGACTTGTTTAAACGTGTCTCTTTGACGTCAACAATCACAGGGGGGAAAATAACATAAGAATTCTAATTAACTCGTCTTGTTTTCATTTGGTTTGCAGGGGTATGTTCCGATGTTTGTGAACGCCACCGCTGGTACCACCGTCTACGGAGCCTTTGATCCCATCAACGAAATTGCAGACATCTGTGAAAAGTACAACATGTGGCTTCACGTGGATGTAAGAGAATATTCAGAATCGCCAGTGCACTCATTTACATTACGGATTTCTGTGATACAATTTAGATCGACATCAGAACCCTTAGTGTTCTAAGGACAGAATGCTGTTTCCTGTGCAGGGTGCGTGGGGAGGAGGTTTGCTGATGTCCAGGAAACACAGGCACAAGCTGAACGGAATAGAGAGGTGAAGGATACGTGTTCACGATGAACCCTTAACATTCATCACCACACAGACGTTTCCATCGGTATCTTATATGGTTCACTCCTTAGTAGTAGACGGAAAATAGCCAGTGCAAAAAAATACGGGAGGGTTGTCTGTTGCAGAGATGTGTGTTTGGCATGAAAAGATCTACTTAAAAAAATGTTAGAAGAAGTTCAAGAAGACAGAATTTATTTTGGGACATTTTTACATGCAGTGATGTCACCTTAACCCCTACCAAGGACCCCCTTGGTGCCCCGAGCCCTGCATTCTTTTGGAAATGCACAACTGTTGGATTGCCTGGACCCACAGAAGCCCTCAGTCATAAATCCGTAGTCATCTCATAGAACTCTAGATATCTGAATTTATTCTTCTTCAAAAGAAAAAAAACATCCTATGGTACCACTTCTCTTCAGAGAATTGGTAAACACTCACAGTCCCTCATGGGTTTGCTGTTTCAATATCTCTGCAGGGCCAACTCAGTCACCTGGAACCCTCACAAGATGATGGGAGTGCCGCTGCAGTGCTCTGCCGTTCTGGTCAGAGAAAGGGTGAGTGTGTGGGCTTTGCTTTCCTGCTCCTCACAACGCTCCCACCTCAGCACACGTACAAGCTCAAATGGATGCATTCTCCTCCTGCTTATCTCTTGTTTCTATTGAAGGGGTTATTACAAGGCTGCAACTCGATGTGCGCGGGCTACCTCTTCCAGCCAGACAAACAATACGACATTGCATACGACACAGGTGACAAGGCCATTCAGTGTGGACGACATGTTGACATTTTCAAGTTCTGGCTCATGTGGAAAGCAAAGGTGCGCAATCATCTGTAGCATGATGTTCCTCACTGCTTCTATCAGCCTTGCTGCCACGTGCGGAATATGATTACAACTCTCGTTCTTATGTTTTCTAAAGGGAACGGAAGGATTTGAGCAGCACATTGACAAGTGCCTGGACCTGTCAGCGTACCTGTACAATAAGATAAAAAACAGAGAGGGCTATGAGATGGTGTTCAACGGAGAGGTGAGATGACTGTCGCCACAAATGGTTTTCATTGCAGTTATTTGCCACACAGCAATCATCATCCCTCATAATCAGAGTTGTCTTTTGCTGTTAACAAATGCATTAGTAAAGTATTCAAATTTGAACTCAGTGTGAGGATTGATTGGATCATTTTGCTCTGCTGACACGATGACAAGAAACACTGAAATGACCTACGGCAGTTTTTGTCGGCACACTTTACAAATGTTGTTTTCTCTTATCAGCCGCAGCACACTAATGTCTGCTTTTGGTACATTCCGCCGAGCCTGCGCGGCTTGCCTGATGGCGAGGAGAGGCGCGAGAGGCTGCACAAGGTAATGAGCCATTAATCTGCGTTTCAAGCCTCATCTCTAGTTTCTCCCCTCGCTGAGGCTGATTTATACAGGCTGAGATCGAAGGATTCACTGGGCGAAGAACAACACAATTATGTGTTCGGGTTTTAAATGCACTCGGGAGTTAGGACAAATCTTAACTTAGTAATTCTACACTTTTTCTACATCAGGTGGCCCCAAAGATCAAGGCGATGATGATGGAGTCAGGCACTACAATGGTGGGTTACCAGCCACAAGGCAACAAAGTCAACTTCTTCCGCATGGTCATCTCCAATCCTGCTGCCGCCAGGTCAGACATCGACTTCCTGATTGAGGAGATTGAGCGATTAGGGAATGAATTGTAAGAGTCCCCTGTATCATGAGATAATATTTTGTCCAGAACATTTGTCTCAGCCAATTCTGAAGAGACTTGAGCTTGGCTTTATGTCCCCTTTGTCTTATGGAGACGGTGAGATTTTTGCCTACAGGTCTTTTTAGGCAATGCACAGCAAAACTATAATGTACCGTGTGTCTTTCTGTCTGTTCCGTCTTTAGCAACAGTGGTCTATATTGAAATTATTTGCACAACAGATTCTCTGTGGGAAAAATGAGTAAGCACGGTGGTGTTCTTGCTAAGACATATTCAAAGGGGAAATAAATCCAATTGTAAATGCAATGAGTTTATCAAGGCATCCTTTTCACGTAAAGAAAACCCACTTTTCAGAAATGTTAAGACGATGTCTCAAATGCAAATAAAAACAGAAAGCTATGATTTCAAAATAATCTAAACCCCATCGTTGATTAAAATAGTACAGATGTAACATATCAAACCACAGAACTGAGAAACTTTATTATCCTGTTGAAAATAAATGCTAATTTTGAATTTGAGGCCATGAGGCAGAATGTTTGAATAAAGTTAACAAGGAAAGAGAGAAAGAGGGAAATAATTCAATTCAAACTCAAAGGTGGGGATGGGTCCAAATAGTTCAAATAGTCCAGCAATTTCAAAATGATGTTTGTCAGCGTTAAACTGCAGAGATTTCATCATCTAAAATGCATCGTTAAAATATTCAAAGAAATCTGAGACGAGGCAAAAATCCAGAGCTGATTCTTTCTCTGTTCTGTGAATATTTCACACAAACATCAGCAGTGAGAACAGTTGTAACACTTCCTGTGTTGCTTTTGTGCCACTGGCTTTAACTGCTTTGCGAGTCAAGGATTATTTCCTTGCATTTTAGACAAAGTCCCGACTTTTTCCGGAAGCTGGGTATATATCTCGATATATATATACATATATATATATATACATATATATATGGAGAATGTTCTATTACTGTTGGTCGGTACTAAAAACTTTGAATTTTGTTAGTACTAATGAACTTTCCACGAGTAAGACAGCACATTGTGGAAACCATAGTGCAGCTTTAATATGAATGTATTATGTGTAATTCTAAAAAAGTATATATGGTTGCTATTAAAGCCAGATGTGCCGCAACATCATAGCAGATATTTCCTTTAGAGATTTGAACATATAGTCACTGTAAGAAGCACTGTAACTGATGTGTTTTTAGACTCTTGTGTAGATTGTGTATAGTATTGTTACATTGCCTTTGTGCCAAATGTGTCCTAGTTTTACAGTGAACAAATTCTATATGTAAATCAACCGTACAGTGTATATGTAATAGACCGATCACTTGATTTATATTGAGAGACTATTATTGTGAATAGTTTATCTGCTCTTCTGTGCCATTTGTCATGTACCCTCCTCCCTGTTTGGACACTCTGCTGTATTCTATCACAGTGTTTAGAGTGACAGTCATGTGTTTTAATGTATTTGTGAGCCAAAGAAAGGTTGAGTTCCATTAATGAACATATATGTGTCCCTTATTCTCCTTTATGGATGGAGTCAGACGTTTATATAATGATGCCCCATTTACTGCCTCTCACTTTAGCGCAATCTCTATTGTGTAAATGTGCAACTTCATTGTGATTCACTGACCGAATGTCGTCAAAGCACTGCTACAAGACTGGCAGTCAGCTGCCGCTGCCTCGATAAGTATAAAAAGCACAACACTAAATTGTGAACATGAGGCATCTCTAATTCTTTGGACATATGATTGTCTGCATTATATTGTGTGAGGTGGAGTAAAAACTATATGCAAAATTTAGTTTCATATAACATGCTTTCAATAGGCACACTTTAATGTGGAGGAAAACCTATTTCATTTTGCTTTAAGAACGAAATGCACAGTGTGTGCTGCTGTATTAGGACTTATTGTACATTCCTCAATTAGTGGGATGAACTTTCCCTTGTAGTATTCAATGTCGGCACTTTAACAGAGTTATATTACTGCTGTATCCACCACACCAATAAAGACGTGAGAATTAGACCCTCCGCAGACAATTGTCTTTGCTGTTCGTGGAAAAGACTTGACTTGGCCGATAAATAAATGTATGTGCAACCCCCGAGCGAACGTGTCGTTTTCCGATGGGAACCTCTGATGTGCTCAGTTTGTAACGTTGTTCTCAACCATTTGACATGAGAATGCCAAAAGCTAAGCATCAAGCTGACAGAACAACCATTTTAAAAACCTGTGAGCACAAAATTTTAAAGAGACTTTCTGTCTGGCACTGGTCAGTCGTTAAAAAAGAGGGTGAGTGCATCAAGGTCAGTGAGCCTCTTGAGTGACAGGAGCAGTTAATCTCTATGTTGAAATATGCAAAACAAATTGTTGTCAAAAAATGATTTAATCTGAGACATGAAATCCTACAGTAAAGTGCAAGCTTGGGCAAATCTGCATGTTTTCTATCCTAACATTTTTGTCTTTCTTTCTTCCTTCACATCTTCTCAAACCACTTGGCTGTTACCATCCATTGATCGGTTTAATCACCCCAGAGGGAATTTTTATTGAATGATCATCTCACATCTGGGATTTCATGAGAAACCCTTTCCAATCCTTTCATTTCTCCCCTTACTCACACCTCTGTCATAAAATGCATTCAGCTGTGATCTCTTAACACCCCCCCCCCCCCCCCCCACTGAGCCTATTTCAAGGATGCGCCTCGCTGTGTTTTATTTCGACACAGTCATAGAACGATCGACTGTTTGAGTGCGTCTCCTCCCTTCCTCCGCCAGACAGATGCTCTTTCTTTGTTTCATGCTTCAGGGCAGTGATCATTACAGACCTGATGTCAATGACTGCTTTGTGAAGCTGCAGGGAATAGAGGGTTCAAGGAATAGCCACTCAAATTATCTTCAACATCTTGTCACATCTACAGGGAGAGAATTTTTTTTTGTTTCTTTTCTTCTTTGGTTGCTCTTTGAATGGTTGTATAATAAAGGTTAAATGTGCCAAAGCGTAATAATATGGCTAATTTGGAAGCAGGTGCTGGAGAATATTATAATGACTGAATGCAAATGGAACCAGGTCTTCAGCTCCTGCAGTCTGTCACAGTCTAGTAATTCTGGACATGAATGAATGTTCCATAGTAACAGAGTCGGTCTGCTCATAATATCAGTCAATATATTCTGTGTAATGCTAAATCAGCTTAATTAAACCGGTAATGGTGTGAACATGCCGGTAAAATCAATTTCAAGAGCAGATTACAACTGATGTAAACTGAAGACTAAAACTTCATATTTTCTATTCCAAGTGTTGTATTGTGTTGAAAAAAAACTAAAGTCACCCCAAGAAATGAGTTCTCATTCAACTTTTCCCAAGGTCTAAGACCTTAACTAGCTTGTTAGGGTTAGTGCTTATTCACCAACATCACCAAGCTGGGATAGGTGATGTGAATTTCTCTTTAAATCCTCTGAGTCCCAGATCCATTTCCCAACAATCAGCAGCCATGTGCTTCTCCAAACAGGTATCCGTTCAGAGTACAGGTATAGTACTCTGAAAATCACTATAACCATTGTCATGGGAAAGCTACAAGAAGACTGGAGGTCAAGTTTAGGTCCAAAAACCCAAGAAATTCCTCCCAGAGAGGTGTCCATGGGATTGCCAGAGAGGCTAACGAGAACTCCTGTTTGACTGCAAAATAACTTCCAATTGGATTATCAGATTCTGCTCTTTCTGCACTAGAATTGGCTCAATTAGGAAAGGTAAGTGTTGAGGGAAAACTTTATAATCCAAACCAATTACATTTTTTGCCTTAACACAACCAAGACGTGACAAAAGTGAACTCTGTTGATCATCCACAAGTTGGTCGTGATCTACGCTCCACAAGGGTACATTTTTCAAACAGTTGTCAATAACTGTACAATGAACTCCCGCACCTTTGTTGTTGTGAGGACTTTATACCTTCTTAATTGACTTTTTTAAAGACTTGAGAATGGCATTTGCTCTGATTTGTAAATGCTCAAATGAGTTATATTTGCCTATTGCCGCTTGTAGGGGCAATACTTTACAGGGGGCTGCCATGGGTCGTATGTGACGGTGTGATAAAAAAACCTGGATGCCTGTGTGGTTTGGAGAACTTTGTTTTTTTCTTTAGCTGGATCTATCGTGCTGTGGGCTTGTGTTGCTACCAGTGGCATGGGAATAGCAAATTGTTTCATTGGCAGAAGGAAAAAAACTGTAAAAAGACTGAAAATGAGAATGGCTTTTTCAACAGTATAATGGTCTTAGATACACTTCAAAAATCCACCCCAGGAGGTAGAAACTTCAGGTCTTCGATCTAAGGATCTTCAAGATATCTGTGGCAAGAGCTCAACAGGGCACTGAATGTAAGACAACCCAAGAATGTCCTTATCATTGGGAAAAAATCCCTAAAGCAAGAACTAGCACACTTAAGTGTTAAAACTGCTTCAAGCTGTGATACATGCCACCACAGTTGTTACTTAGAACTGAGCGTGCAGGGTCCTCAAACATTTGCTTTAGGTCTGTGTCCCTGTTTTGTTACCCTAAAATTGTAAAAGTGGGAAACTAAAAGTATAATCCTTGAGGAAATGTTGAAAAAAATTGGTCACGTTTAACTTACTTCCTTTTAAAAAACAGGTAGTGGTGTACTTATGTAACTATTCATCATAAAAGGAATTCTTCCCATGACTGGCCAACCATTTGCATGCCAGTATCAACTGCACCATTAATATCATTTAGTAGCATAATGTTGATGAAAAAGAGAACAATGCATTAACATAATAAGGCGATGAAGCAGTTGTGGCTTTGCAGTCATCTCTGGAGGGCAGCTGGGCTGACTCAGACCGTGAAATGCTTAATGTCTGTCTCTGTACTAGCCTGTTCACCCTCCATTTCACACCTGGCACACACACACACACACACTTCAGCCCCTAATAAGTGCTCCAACTTGAGAAAAAAAAAGAATGTGATACTTATCAGGATGACTGCAAAGCAAAATGAATTTTGGTTTCAGCAATGACGCACTTTGGTTTGGTTGGTTATTTTGAGGCTGGTGTAAAAGATCCCTTTGCACACAAGAGATCGCTCACCCATCTATCCGTCGCCAGCTGTGTAATTCCTCTCTCTTATATATCTAGGAATCTTGTCAGTCATTTCGCAATGTGCCAAATATATCTCCTGCCCCAGGGAATCACTGCCACATTAGCTTCCTGATAGATACTGACAATCCCATTGTGAGAGGGAAGTCTAATGAAATGATGATGATGATGATGATGATGATGATATTGACTGGGGGCTGCTTGCCAGCCCTTCCCCCCTTTTTGTCCACACACCACTCATACACATGTGCAGCTTTACCACAATCTCCTTTTCTTTCTTTTTTTTAACTTTTTTTTTGCGTTTGTGCTTGTTCTAGTCAACCACAATAATTGTTTATTTTCAAGGCAAAGAACAACTGCACCCAACACAACAGCGATAACAGGATCAATTATAACACCTTAAGGCCTCTGTCTTCCAAACTGATTATAATGGGTAACACTTATCTAAATAGCCTTCTCTTAATTACTGCATGTCCACAACTTGATTAATGTTGGCAGAAAGTACATTTTAAGAAGAGAATTAACAGTCCAGAGACTGTAACTTGCCTGTCTCCATGGCAGGGGAGAGTAAACCTAATGTGGCACTTGTTAAAGTCGAAAGGCCTCTAGTATTTGTCTCTGTTGGACATTTTCTAAAACACTGGGTCTGGGCCCTGGAGCAGTAACACCGAGCCTCTGTGACGATTGTTATTGTAGAAGCTAAATGAACAAAAGAACCTTAAAGCATATGATGTGTTAGCTTTCTAATGTGGTCTCCTGTTTTCTGCTGAATGGCAAACAATGAGCCATTTTTATGAATAATGGACAGAGGGGGACAGAAAACGTGTGTAATGTTGCTAAAATTAAAATGAAGAACGGGAACGATAATAATATGATAATAACCTGCGCTGGTATTTGGCTCTGCTGCTCCATCTTTCTAATACAGGCTTTTGTAATTTGAATTGCATTTTATCTCTGCCTCCCAGCACAACAGAGTACATTATGTCAGCAGAGAGCATGTACTTATTAGACAAAAAACTGCCCCCTCACAGATGTACTGCATCGAGCAGCTAACCCTGACAGTAACGACTCATGATGTTTGTTGCTTACTGTGTAGAAATGCAGCGCGTGTGTATGTGTGTGTGCGTCTGAGACAAAGTGTGGAGAGGGGCTGTGTTAATGTTTTCCTCGCCTTTCAGACTAGGTGTATGTGGTAAAAGTGCTACAACAAAATGAAAGTGCACTTTTTTGTGGCTTTAGTTGTAAATCCCTTGCAGGACTGAAGACATATAAATCTGAGAGAGCTATCCAGAACAGTGATTGTACGGTTTTAAGGCGTCAGCAAGCTGCTGCTGAAATATAGAGTTTATTTATCTGCCGTGTGAAAGAGCAAGTGTCCCAACGAAAAGCATATTTCTAACTTGTTATAAATATAGAGCAAGTATTGATTTCCGGGTAAGTTGTAAGAAGTATTCTGTTAATTCTCCATGAATTATAAAAGAACATGGGCCTAACTGTACATGACAAATAAAGCCATGCTGGAGAGATGCTTTACTTGAGCAGACCTGACCATGCTGGCAGCTCTGTGATGCAGTACTTGAAGTACTTTGAGCTAAATGCTAATGTAAGTCTGCTGATATGCTCCCAATGACACTGCTAATATGCTAATTTTTTTGGTAAATTCGCCATCCAAATTTAGCATGCTAACATTTGCTAATTGTCACTAAACACTAAGTGAAATTGAGGGAATGCCAACAAAATTACATAAAAAATTGTACAGTATATTAACAGTAAGGAGTCAGCAGGATTCACTGCTTTCTATCTGGCTCAAAGGACAACAAAGGTCCAGCATACAAAAGCAAGTCTTAATGTTAATAATGCCATGATTGTCCAGCCCTATCAGTGTTATCAATATAATTCACATTTTGTAAAGTAGGTCCACGCTTTCCCCTGCTCACACTGCACCCAACCACGCAGATGGTGAGCCCAAGGGGAAGTGGTGCCAAGGCTCACCAGCAAGCTTCCCCCACCCAGGCCTGGATCCAGAATGGTACCCCGATTTCTCTATTTAGGGTGAAGTATCTTACCCTTACTACCGTCTCTTCATTGAGGTTTTGTAACCAGTGCTTTTAGGACTCCGAAAAGGCTACCCCTTGTCACTGACTCTGTTTGTAGTGTTCATGTACAGTGTCTTGAGGTGTAGTTGGGCAGAAGAGGGTCTCTGTCGTGGGGAACTTCAGGGTTGCCATCCCTGCTCTTTGTGGATCCTGTTAATCTGTTGGCTTCTGCAAGTTATGACCTTGGGTGCACACTGAAGCAGTTTGCAGCCGAATGAGAAACTGCCGGGATGAGAGTCGGCCCCTCCAAGTCTGCAGCTCGTCTTCGATTCTCAACTGAAAAGTAGCCGAAGGTGTTAAAATGAATAACTGATGGCAAGGTCGCTCTTGGCTTCCTTACTCAAGTGAACTCAAAAGCCAAAATGCTCATTTGTTTTGAAAAGAAAGTCCTTATGTCCACTGACAATGAGACAAACAGAAACCAACACACTGTTTTGACTGAAGGGAAAACAAATAAGTAAATAAGATCTAATACTGAAAACAATAGAACAGTAAGATATAAACTGCTGTTTGATTGAACCAGCTTTCCTCCACATTAGAAATAAATGGTCCGGTCTGAAAATTGGTCCCACTCTGGCCCTGTTTAGGGGTATTAAATTAATTGATTAATTTAATCTCAATGACTCTCCCCACTTTTTTGTGTGACAACTCAATGGTTTGGAGTAAAGAGAGCAAGCCGGTGGATAGCACTCAGAGCTTCCTAAGCTGTGTGTCACTCACAGGAGGGGGAGTGAAGGAAACAAAGATCAGGATTTCTAAAACTGAAGTTCAGATTGATAGAGGCTTGAATGCAGCGCCGGGATTGGAATAACTGCGAGAAAGAAACCTCAGCAGTGCAGCATTTCATCCAGCAAAGCCGACACGAAATAAATAGGTGAGTATTGAAGTTAATTGCATTAAGAAGACATTTATTCCATTTTTTCTCAGTCAGTTTTTGAGGTTTTTATTTAAACCATATGACTTACTCACAGTGGCCTACTGGAAAAGTCCGGATCATTTGACTGCCAAACACAGTGTTTAAAGTTTGTTTGGTGACGATAAAAGTCAGGGACCAACCATAATCACCATCTTTACATAGTGTGACATCTACTTTTCTAGTCAAAATGACAAATGTCAAAATGTCAAATATCAACCTTATGGTTGCCGAGATATTCAAGTCCAAATTAAAGTGGTGGACTGACCAAAGGACTGAGTTTGCTTTTCATAGAACTCGGCTTTTAGGACCGAACCTTGGAACAAGGCTCCGATTGGCCCTCTATGTTTAACAGAAACATGGAAGAGCAATGATAATTATCAGCAGCAAATGACAAATATTCAAATATTCGTGATCAAATGTGAATATTTATATATCCTGGGATGAAAGTGCAAACAGCCAAAAAGTATGTCTATGAATGACCAGATGAGGTCTATCAGTCCAGTTCAACACCTAATGCTATTTTATTTATTCATTTTATTAACCTGTGTTGTCTTAGTTTTTATCTATGTTTTATCATGAAAGCACTTTGTGATTTTAATCTTTGAAAGGCGCTCGATAAATAAACTTTGCTTTGTTAATGTAGATTTTGGATTCACATATACTACCCACTTCTGTCATCATAATGAAGGAATGATCTTTTGGAAGAATGGTTCAGAATCAATGCCAAGGCACACTGTAGCTGCTCTCAAGCCACCTGGTTTTGGAACATCTTACTTATGGTCAATTAAACCTTTTAGTATGTCACCTGTTTTTGTTCCCCACGAATATGAAATTAGAAAAGGTGAAATATTCTTATCAAGCAACCTTCTTAATGCTGAGCTTCCTACAAAAAGGTTTGTACATCATTCTCAAGACATGAAGAAGTGCCGCATCAGTAATAAGCAGCAAGACTGTCACTGACATGCTATCCACGCATGTCGTGTTTTGAGCTCTGTCAAATTTGATGAAAGTAGTTATTTTAAGTATTTGTCCTTGGAAATACGTGATTTTGGCGATTGTGAAGAATGTTTTAAAATATGTCTAATTGACAGCCAAATTAGCAAGAACTGCATTTCTGTTCCATTTTCATTATTTGCGCATTTTGAGCACGAGACAGTAAAAACCACGATTTAGTAATCTGTGATTACTTAAATTACAATGTTGGTCCAGACTGCAATGTCAAGATTGTCAGAACACAAGACAACGATAATTGATATTCTGCCTTGAATCCGAGTGCATTTCAAACTTAATGTTTCGTCCCAGACTGAATCAGGGTGAGCTGTGACGGACAAAGAGACTGACAGGATAACTGATGATGGATGAGGAGAATCACGGCACTGCACAAGTTTATTTAAAATGATTTGATAAGACGTGCTGCACCACAGAGATACTGAACTACATATAAATGCATCTCCTCCTTGAGCTCATGTTCTCTATAGCATCCTTCATTATCACTCTTTGATCACAGAGACATTAAACTGGAATCAAACTGAGAGGGGTTAGGATGCGAATGAAAGAAATAAAAGCAAGATTTTCTCTGCCGATATTTCTTACCACTGCTTGTGGAACCCATGTTGACAGGAAATGTTGGAAATCTTGAATAAAATGTGAAAAAAATATAGGAAATACAAGCTGCGAGCAAAAAAATTGCCTGGAATATTTAAAGAAAAGCTATCCTGGTATCCGCTGTATAAAATGTGCTTCATTGTATTAAAGAGTTCTGATATGAAGTATGCAGCAACTGAAGCGTTCTGCTCCACGCATTCCTCTGTCGGCACATGTAGTTAGCCATTTCAACCCGTGCCATTAGAAAATTTCTTGGGTTTATCATCTTCCAGAGCCCTAAATGTATTTATCTTAACCAACACCAGTCTTTAAAACAAAAACATTCAGATCTCCGGTTGTAGTTTTGGTACAATCTAAGATCCCTACATTAATAACATAGGGGGTTGGCGAGGGCACAAACATAGAATATGACACTGATTTGCTTACAGAGTTTGAAAAACACGATACTAGTTATCGATTATTTTGGATGATTTTCAAAAGAAAAATAAATACACATAAATATACGACACATAATTTAACAGGGTATAATTTTTTTTTTTAAAGATTTCTTTATTAGATTTTCAAAGGTAAATACAAAGGTTTAGGATCTTTTCATGTGGTGTATGTCCAGAGCCCAACAAGTAAGGCAATTTGATTGGCTGACATT
Organism: Odontesthes bonariensis; assembly: GCF_027942865.1. Lineage (NCBI taxonomy): Eukaryota > Metazoa > Chordata > Actinopteri > Atheriniformes > Atherinopsidae > Odontesthes > Odontesthes bonariensis. Next base: position 21,897,395 of record NC_134517.1, on the reverse strand, counting down.
AGGAATGATACCACACATTGGTTATAAAAGCGCAAATTGTTTAACGCAAATTGACGATGAATGGACACGTTGTAAGATTGAGTCCCATACAACATCTAGAATATCAATTCCCAGGTCCTCCTCCCATTGAGTCTTAATTGAATTGAGATTTACTGGTCTTAAGGCATACATTCTATTATAAATAGAGGATATCATTCTTTTAGCGTTAGGAAGAGGCATTAAGAGGGAGTCAAGGGGGTTAGCAGTAGGCACATTAGGGAAATTGGGATATAAGGATTTAACAAAGCTGCGTATCTGTAGATATCTAAAGAAATGTGATGTGGGTAATGAATATATTCCAGATAGCTGTTGAAATGATGCAAATATCCCATCTATAAACAGATCCTTTAAGGACTTGATACCCAACCTAGACCATATCGACCACGCTTCGTCAGTCAGTGAGGGTGGAAAAGCTTAACAGGGTATCATTTCAATGTTGAAAAAAAAAATGTGATGGACAAGCAGGGAGTCATCAACGTTCATGTGCGAGAGATCTTCGTCTGAAGTCCTTTAGGGCCCTGAAATTCACAAATTTCAGGAGAGGTGAGAAAGTATTGTTCCATTAATCAGACTTTTCGACAGACTCATCAGAAATTTTCCAGGAGCCTTATCAAGTTTGCCACATTTTGTTTTCCGGATTTTAAAAGGACTCCTCGTAAGTAGACCTGCTAAAACAGGATTTTTGGAAGGATAGAGTGTTCGTGAGCACTGTAATAACCTCAGAATTTTGGAACTACTGACAGATTATATCTGGCTGCTAACCCAAACTAAGTTATCTGTGATTACAGACCTTTTACAGACAGGCGACTAGCAAACCAGATTTACCGACTTGGCCTTAATTCCCATTTGTGTGTGTGTGTGTGTGTGTGTGTGTGGTGGAATCCAGGCACAGAGAATCGCCTTCTCAACACTTTCTCTCCAGACAAACATTGTGATGGCAGCGTCGTTCTCTAGGATGTCTTTCTGCTGGAAAGATTCGAGGAATAGAGGGCACAGGCCTGAGATGGCCCAAAAAAACAAAGAACGTTTGGCCCAAAGAGGCCTCACATCTGCCGTTTTCTTTGGTCCACATTTGCCCTCAAATAATGGTGTCAACTCGTGGTGAGTGTGGCCGCCTAAACTCAGCCACATATCCGCCAGACAGGGCCCAAATTTGTATTTTTTGGGGGGGGTTCTGGACCACACCTGGCACTCGCTCTTGCCACGACCCACGTCAAAGCCAGATTAAGACATTTGGACCAGATCTAGGCCATAAAACACATGCATAGGCCCAGCTCACGGCTTGTGGGCCATGACGGTCTTACGTAAGGCTTGGACCAAAATGTGTCGGTTCACAAGGTGTCATTCCTATGTTTTGGTATGCTCCGAATGCTTGATGTTTCGCAGGTTTAGGGGAAGGTGTAAGGACTGTGTTAACATCACTGATTTAAAACATTGTTCCAGAAAAAAATTGAACCTGAAAACACAAGGAAGGGGTTAATGTGTATTAACTGAATATTGAACAGGGGGACATAGGCCCTTCACAGAAGTGTTTGAGGAACATAGTTGCTCCCCCAAAGATGAGCTGCTTCTCTAGTAGCGGTGCACAACTGCACAACTGGTCCAATAAACTCTGAAAATCGATTTACAAAATGGGAATTTATATGGATATGATTTTAACAAAGGCTCTGATGCAGTCACCACACAGCTATGAGGGTGGAGGGAGGGTTGCACCACAGGAAGTGCCGCGGGAAACCAGGAACCACAGGAACACCGACATGACTTGTCGCAGAGCAGTCTGCTAACTAACACGGATATCAGGGAAAGATGGGAGGCTCGCAGAGCGTCGAGATACCAGGCGGAGGGAATGAAGGGTACCACGTCCTCAGGGTAAGAGCAGGTGTCATGTCGCGCGAGCTTCTACGCATTTGCTTACATGCTTCGGCCAGGAACTGCAACCTTGGCACTTTTTTTTTCGAGGAAACGCGCACTGCAGCCAGCTATGCATAACATTTGAATTGTCGTGCATGCTGAAATGCTTTATAAGGAGCCTGGGTTGGATTTCTATCCGCAGATATGTTCGACACATTTCCACAGATGGCTGATTTCGGCGTCGGCGTTTGTGGATACAGAAGGCTGCTCTCCCGCACGGTGCAGCGGTGTGATCACCGCGTCCCTCTCCTCGGAGAACTTGTCTGTGTTGTACTTTAAACGGTGTGAATTGGAGCGACAGACTAGACACGATTGTTGTCCATACGGGCAGTTGTTCACATCATCCGCAGATCTCCCTGCTCTCTGGCACCTAAGATAGAATAACTATGACCCACATGATGCCAGAATAACCGGTGTGGTTACTGTGTGACTAATGGACACGGGTGTGTTAAACAATGAGGTTACAGGGCCCCACTCTTAGCTGAATGTATGGATTTGTTTTTACTTCTGTAGAATAGATAAAAAATACTCATTTTATCATTTTACTTCATATCTATATAAAACAATCTTGTCCTTATTGCTGTTTTCATGTATAATTCTGATTGTTTAATTAGATTTGCCAATTGCTTTTCAAAACTTTACTTTGAGCATCTTCAGATTTTCATTCATGTTTTACAAGATATTCTATGGACTTGCATCCTCTGCTCTTTTTTTTTTTTAGACTTATCTTAATCAATTCTTAGTTTTATATATACACACACACACATCTGTGCAGTCTAGGAATACGCTAACGTTTTCCAAGAACAATCTGAAAAGGTAAAACTTTGAATCCTTTGGGAAACTTAAAACTGGACCTTTATACCTTTTTCACTTTTTTCCAGAATTCATTTTGAGCATGTTTTATGGACATGGGAGAGGTCATCGGCTTTTCTCAGCTTTTTCATTTGAACGTAAAATATGATGAGATGGCAACTTAATTTGTTCCATTGTGATGTGAATGGACCTCAATGTTGGATGAGATGATTCTTTAAGCAGGCGTTCAATGAACAGTATTAGGAGAGAAACGGTTGATGCGCTTTATTTACTTAACTTCCGTTAAATCCGGTGTGTGGAGCATAAGCTCGATGCCTCCACGGTAAATTTGAGCCACGTTTAAAATGACTGTAGCTCTATAAATGCCGAAGAGCGAGGAATGGCTGCTCCACAAAGCAACATAACTGGTTTCTTGAGGTCTATTGTCACGTCAGAGGTCATCTTAGTAAGATTTAGTCTGTTTGTTCTTCAGACCAGTTTGCCCTAAACCTGTTTTATCCTTTGCCTTTTAGTAATCTGTTAATTAAGATGTCTTGTTTTCCCTTTTTAGATCATTATATTAGAATTATTTAGACTTTAGGAGGTATAACTAAAGAGTGATGCCTGTACACAAACACTACACAACTCACAGTGTTTAATGTACTGCCTGGTGAGCAGAATTCCTTCCTCGGCTTTTTGCTGAGCTCTTCTGGTAACATTTAACTGGACTGAGTCTCTGACCGCCTTGCGTTGCTCCAACTTTTACAGGTGCAGGAAAATTCCCCGGGCTACCTTGCGGGACTGGAGCCATTCTTTGATTTTATCATTTCAGTTTGCGACACTCGACTGGTAAGTTTCTCCCTGTGGGTTTACTAAAGGTTTGATGAAGCCAACATGAATGATCACGAATGGCTTTGAATGTGTTGATTTCTACCAGAACAGGGACAATGACACTCTGAAAGAGTTGCTGAAGGTAAATGTGCAGAGGCCCATCAAGATGTTGCTGTACAGTAGCAAAACGCTGGCCGTGAGGGAGACGACCGTGATGCCCAGCAGCATGTGGGGTGGCCAGGGCCTTCTGGGTGTCAGCATTCGCTTCTGCAGCTTTGAAGGAGCCAATGAAAATGTTTGGCATGTCCTGGTGAGTGCGTGGGTCAGACCAAAGCTCTATCTTTGACACCGTCCCAATTTCCTAATACGTTTTTACGTGTTGTTTCGAGTCCAGGAAGTTGAACCAAACTCTCCCGCAGCCATGGCCGGTTTGAGGGCTTTCGTAGACTACATTATAGGAGCGGACACCGCCATGAATGAGGTACCCACTTTGCCAATGGATAGTAGTGATTAGATGGGATTAGCAGCAGGCTAACACGGTGCTTGCTCTTTGGACAGAGTGATGATTTGTTTTCCCTCATTGAGACCCACGAGGGGAGGGAGCTGAAGCTGTACGTCTACAACACAGACACGGACAACTGCCGCGAGGTGGTCATCACTCCAAACCCTGACTGGGGTGGAGAAGGCAGGTATGACAGAAACTATCTTTGCAACTTTATATTCCGGTGATATTAAGACGTACGATATGATGCCATAAAACCCCAGTGTTCCTGGTGCAAATCTGTCTTCTTAACTTCAAAACTCCCCCAGTTTCTGCTGCGACAGAGCAGCTGGAGCTTAAGATAAAGCTTCTGAGTTCACTAACGCGTCGTGGCTCGTTCCAGAAGCGGTTATCAGCCACGCTCTGATAAATGCAAGCAGTTTTTAAACGTACGCTCATGTTTGAAGCCGCGTGCAAAAAAAAAAAAAGACCAAAAACCAAGTCGCTGGCAAGACATCTGAAGACCGTGCCTGCTGGAAGCCTCGCCGGTCCAAAGAATGCCATAATTTAAACCATGAAGTCCTCTTGTGTTTATTGCAGCAGGATTTGGTTGGTTTTTACATTAATTCACTTGTTTTAGGTGACCATTTGATACGTTTTTTTATTTATTTATTTTTATTTAGAATTTTAGATTAGTTGTCGTTTAAGGGTGATATCAGGGTATTTAGGAAAATGATTTCCACTAAGCAGGGTTTTAAATTTGAGAATGATATCGCAATGGTCGTACTGTATGGCTGTGTCTGCAGTTTAGGATGCGGGATTGGCTTTGGCTACCTGCACAGGATACCTACGCTGCCATTTACAATGGGCAAGAAGATCAGCTTCCCTGCACAGACTGGAAATGAAGCAGCTTCTACACATAAAGATGGCTTCACAGAGGTAACTCAGCACTTCAGTGAAGTAACCGCTTCCAGAAGTAAATCGTTTTTTTAAAGACTCATCGTGTTTTCCGAATGTTGTTAACCTTTGAGATAAAAGTCATTTTGGTCACCAGGTCCCTCTCTCTGCTGTCATTCCAACCGTTCCAGTTGTTGTGACAGATGGACCAGAGCGGTCTCTCACCGGCTCATCGGTCGGCTCTAACCTGACGGATGTCCTGACCAGTTTACCAAAAGGTACTCCGCCGTGTCGGACTTTTCAACACCTTAACACCTTTAATACTTTGAGCTGATGAGAAGTAAAGTAAAATTTCAGTGGAAGAACTCAAAAATCTGTTACTGGCCGGTACAAGCCTACCCATGTCTTTTGTTTTAATGGTGAATAATCATATAAATTGTTATTTCAGGAGCTCCCATTGTGTCAGCGCCTAACCAAGTAACCCAACCACAGAGCGCTCCACTGGCTGTCAACCCCGCTCCAACACTACCAGGTTCTGAATTCATAGCCATACATTTACATTTTAAATAAATAAAAAAATAAAAAAGCTTGCATTTGAAATCTCTTTGATTTTTGTCGCTCAGGCTTCATGCAACTTCCTGGAGGTCTTCCAGCCTTTACAAATTTACCAAACCCAAATGTCACCTTGCCAGATGTGAGTCATTTTCTGTCACCTGGAGTTGGGACGCAACGTGCAGGTATGGTTTTCTTCTCTGGTGTGTGTAGCTTAAGATTGTAAATGCTACTGGGTTTAGTGTTGTTTTTTGTTTTCACTTATTGTATTGTACACTAAACTAAAGGCCAATTTAAAACAATGATCTGTACTATAAAAATAAAAAAAAGAGTGTAGTTAAAGCCATGTATAATACCCCTCTGTGCCACAGAGCTCCATTTTTGTCCAAATCTTAAGATATTTCAGCAAATTGCAGTCAATTGCTGTCGTAGTAGCATTTACAGCTGTTAAAATGTTATTTTCTTTATCTTTTTTTTTAGCCATATAGAGTCTTTGATGGGTTGCGCAAGTTGAGAAATACTGAGACAGACGAACATATTGATGGTTTCAGTGTTATCAGATATGACAGCAATGAGTTTTACAGCCTTATCCCTACAAAATCAACTCGTTACTGACACCCCATTCTGAATTAATTTAACTTTTGGTTTTGGAGAATAGTACAGTAAAGGTAATAGTAAAGGTACTCTGATTTTCAAAGCTCCTTGAAAAGATTAGGTGTCGGCACGAACCGTGAAACGAGCTTGATCAGCTGTGATCATTCTCAGCTTTTTAGTGGCCTTGAAGAAATCCCTTCATTGTGCACTTCCGGTGAAGAGAGGGACAGAATTCTCAGGCATCTCACGGTTCAAAAAGAAGTTTATCGTGTTGACATGTTAATACAAAAGTGTGAGAGCAGAGGCAGTAAGGTAGCGACAACCATCTGTACTTGTGTTTTCCTCCTTTGTTTTGGTGTAATTCTTTAGTCTTTCTGATTGCTTGGTTTGTAGACGTGGGCTTTGTCCCCCGAGTCTAGATTTTGAATAAATTTTCCAACCTTTTAGTGCAACACAACTCCACGTCATCGGTTGTGGGATGCGTAGACTTGATCTGTCCTGTATTTACAGTCAACTTGTGTGTTGGACAATTTAAAGTCACAGAGCACAAAGGAATCTTTCTGTCATTTCAGTCTAAAATTCCCAAGTTCTGAGGTCGGTTTCACGTAGCAGGTTTAGTGAAAACTCTGAGTTTATTAACCCTGAAATGAGGCGAAACTGAGTTTTCCGTTTCACAAAGGGAGGTAACTCAAACCCGAGAAAGAGGGGTAACTCTAGCCTGTTTCACAAAGAGAGGTAACTTAAGCTCTCGGTCAGTTACCGTAGTAACAGACTCTCTGAACCTAACCTGGTCAGGACCAGGTTTTACTCGAGAAACCTGGAGTTTCTCTCTGTCTCCGCCCTCTTTCAGCCACACACGACATTTGATTTCCTCATTCGTTCAGTCAGCAGAGCGAGTTCCTTTTGACCTTTTGACAACGATCCCGTGGATGAGGGTGCAGCATTACTGCGCAGAGAATTAAATATTCGTCGGGAGATTGTTATTAGACCGCGCATAGATGTTTTAGCATCTCCAGACAATTATCTTTTTGAGCGGCACCATCAGAATTTTGTTGTGACAAAAGAAAAAAAAAACACCCGTTTTACAGGCATCTGCCTTCTTTCTGTTGGCTCAGTAGAAGTCTGTGTTAGTTTAAATAGGCTTAATTATTTAACAGAATTTGATTTAGATGAAGACATTTGTGTGTGAAAACAGCATTATGTTGGGAATAAAATAACTGCACAGTCAAATAGCCACTTAATATTTACTTTACAGTGTAAAACATGATCAAAATGAGATACCTCCATGCTGAGGTCTCACCTGTTTGAACAATGTTTTTATATTTCATCTTAAACTGCTGCCAGAAGCGCTTCTCCCCCGCGGGATTGCACCTAAATGAAATAAATGAATATGCTTCCATTCAAGCAGTTTCCCTGTAATATTATTGTGATTGCAAAGGACTAGATTTAAACTTACGCTTTTATAGCTGCAGCGGTGTGGCACTTTCTAAAAACGTATTGAAACTCGCCGAATGAGCGCATTAAGATTTCCAATTCGAGGTTGATGAAAAACGTAGCCCCTCCTCTTCCCCGTTGCCATGGTTTTTCTGTCTCAGAGTAGATCAACTCAGAGTTCAGGAATAGACTCAGTTTGTTGAACCTGCTTTGTGAAACGGACCCCTGGTCAAATGGTCTTTCTTTTTTTTTTGCTTTGGGAAGCATCTCACTGAATGAAATGAGCCGGAAGTATCCCGAGTAGCAGCTGTTCAAAATATCTCAAAACTTCCACAAAGGAGCTTCTTTTATTATTTCTTTTTGTGTCGGAAATACTGGACAATTCTTTACTACAGAAAGGAGAGAATTACCTCCTGCAATTTTTTATGTATCATGTTTCTGTGCTGCAGCCCCACAGAACAGATGCTCAGATTTTCTTAAGTCCATAAGACTTTCTCCTACCATCTTTCCTCAGCTCCGATGTTGTCCAATGAAGTTAATAGTTCAGGAAGAGCGAGAATAACTTCTCAAAATTGCAGTTTTGGGTAACGATGTCTGTGCTGTACTTTGCAGGTCTTTCACCGCTTCCTCCTCTCAACCTGCCGGGCGCAGTCCCCAGTGTTCCCCGGCCTCCGCCGGACTTCGGTTGTCCACCCGTCACTGCGTATGCAGAGCCTGCGATCCCACACACTGCCAGGCTTCCCTCCTCCACCATCCAAACGAACAGTTCCCTGACCAAAACCCTCAGCCCGTCATCAGTGTCAACCTGTGGATCGATAAATATCCCAATGTCTGTGGACTCCTCTTAGCACCACTTAAGGATGCCACCTTGCTCTAAAGTCCATACAGGTCCGCCGCTCGGCTGACAAATTTTCTCTTTCACAGCTGTTTTAAGTGTGTGTATGAACTCAAGGAGGACTCCGAATACGCACTGCTGGGCTGTTCAAATGTGTCAAAAACCCAGTCCAATTTTAAGCTTACGAGACAAAATTAAACTACAATTCAAGCACAGTGATCTGCATTTTAACTTTCCTTAAAAACCAGTGATAGAATGTGGAAGACTGGTTACCAGTTAAGTGTGCATGCCATTATCATTTTACCTTCAGGGTAAATGTACTCAAAAGGTGTTAAGAAGGGGACCTTGTACCTTCTCCCATCATCAAACCATAGTTTTGTACAAAATAAGTAAATGTAAAGTGCAATATTGCTTCCTGGTTACACTTCTATTTTCTGTGCTTCATGCTTCATCTTGTGTGTCCTCTGTAAGACGCAGTACCAAACAAAGCCAGCGGGAGCCAGTGCAGTCTTAAAACATGAAAGCAAAATGCTGGTCAAGCTAAAGTTTTATGTGTATATTATCAGGTCATGATCTACAGCAGCAGAATAAACTCTCCAGGACACTTATTTTTACTTTGGGAAATTTTTTTTTTTTTAAACTCTTTGTACATATTACTGCTGAAGCTCAAAATTTGAAAATTCACCTATACAGCATGTACAGTTTCCAATTTCTGTTAATTAATATTCCTGCATAGGGTTTTATACATTTATCGTATTTCTACATTTGGTTACTTTGTGCATTAAACATGTAAGTATGCTGCTCCAACCTACAATACACTAGATGCCACTTTTATGCTACACATTACATTCTCATGGCTAAGTAACTCAAATTAAAGCCTAACATTTGTGAAAAACAGAACATTTATCCAAAATCAATAGTGAAGTCTCTGTAGTTCTACTTAACAATGACAGGCTTCTCCTCACAGTAAATTAACTTCTAGCAGCTGAATAATTTGCATCCTGACAGGACCATGTTATTTAATCTAAATGGCAGGCTGCAACATCTCCCCTTCAGCCCCTCAAGGCTCCATCCATCTGCAAAATCCAAACAGTGTCCAGTCACATTTTCTTCAAGGTACAAAGTCAGTTTCAGTGCTTTTGTCGGACCCTCAAAACGATCCATTTACCCATGTCCTTTGAATCATTCCTTCACTGTTTGTCCTTAAATCAAACCCTGGTTAACATGTAGAAGCCTGATGCAGGTCTGAGGAGGCCAATAGAGACACCCCCCCACACCCTCCCTTCTGCCTGTGCTCCTTCTGTTTCTGGCCGTTTCTCCTCTCACAAGTCAAAGCCTCCGGAGGAGCTCCACAGGCACCTCAATTATCAGTTTGCCCTTCTGTCACGCTTCAAAACTGTCAATATGAGATGATACTGGAGGAGGCTGGTCCGGAGCCAGCGGCATTCATCTGCAGGTTTCCAGAAGAACTCGATCTTCTCATGTGAGGAAGCAGGTAGGGGTCACTTCCCAGCTGGTGAACACCGATCCGGTCCTCCTTTCTGTATGCCAGACACCTTCTTATGAAGGCCTGAAGGGGAAGAAATGGCATTCAAAATGAAAACGTCAAACAATTTTATATAGACTTTGACACGAAAGCAACTGACTTTTCCAAGCAACTAGTCCCATTCGAGTCAACTTACCTTTGCTTCACTACTGGCAACGGGCTTTACAGGGAACTGGACCTCAGTAGCTTTGAGTATGGTATTCTCCTGCAGAATGTCCTGCTGTGACTGGTTGTGGCCAAAAGGCTGAAAAACAGGGACAGTGTTTCATCTCTGGGCATAACTTACAAAAAAAATGGACAAAACCTTTAAAGCAATCCATTTCCCACCCCACCTTACCTTCCTTCCGTACAGACACTGGAAAAAGATGACACCCACTGACCAAACATCCACCTTATTGGAAATCTTTGGAGGTTCTTTACCAACCACGAAACATTCAGGAGGCAAGTACCTGACAAAATAAAAAATTAAAATTAAAAAAACCTGTTCAGAGGCTGTTGCACACATTCAGACAAGAGCTGAAGAACTGATTTCTTTTATATGGATTGAAAAATAAGTGTTCTACTGCTACTTTTTGCTTAGTTAATCATCGTTGATCCTCACCAATAAGTCCCTGCACCCTGTGATGTCAGGTCCATCCCATCCACACCATAGTTGTCGTCATCCATGATTTTGGAAAGACCGAAGTCTGTGATTTTGATTTCCCCACAGGCTGTGCCATCCACCAACAAGATATTACCTTGAAATCAAAGTACATTAAGTGAGCACTGAAACTGGGATTGTGTGCCCAGTCATTCGTCGTCCAGAGCGAAACGTTTACCTGGTTTAAGGTCATAATGGATGATGGGGGGTTTGATGTCATTTAGGTATTTTAGTGCATTCACAATCTGCATGACGATGGACCGCGCCTCTTTCTCGGACATGAGCTTATGCTGCTTCAAGTAGAAATCCAAGTCATTGCCGTCGCAGTACTCCATAACGGTGCAAAACCTGTCAAACAGATGAGTGCTTTTAAGAATTGCGGCCCACATCTAACAAAAGATAATCAGAAGAACAAGACAAGTGACTGACGTGTCTGTGTCCAGTGAGAAGTAGTCGTAAAGTTTTACAATCCTGGGATGGTCCAACTCCTTATGTATTCTGTACTCTCGACATGCATGCCTGTTGACACAATGATATTTATACTTTATTAGCGGGTGGCTCACGACAGTCATCGTTTTTCTTAGGATGTCACAATCCCTATAATTCATGTTAAATGATATCTCATACTTATGATAGTTCTCTTTTTTCTCTTCTCTCCAGTTCTTGTTAAGTTGGTGGATTTTCACTGCAGCATACCGTTGTTCAATCAAGTCAAAAGCCTGGACAACACATGAAGGAAAGGTCGGCTTACAAAGCACAGCTACACCTACCACCGTGACAATTTACACACAATCATTTACCTTGTAAACTTCACTAAAGCCCCCTCTCCCAAGTAGGTGCAGGAGCAGGTATCGTTCATTCAGCGTTGGGTGATCTTTAAATCTTTAGAGACGGAGAAAAAAAATAAGTGAAGGTATAAAAATTATTCATCTTGATCACTCGTCACCATTAGTGTTGCAGTGGTACTTGTTGGTTCGGTGGATGAGGATACTGGACTTGTATATGCATCATGTTCCAAAGTCAGTGCAGTATCTGTCAAAGAAATTGATTTGGACTCACTGGGAGCTGTCTTCATTATTTATTCTCTTCAGCTCCCGAATGTGAAGGTTGCGCACTCTCTCCAGGCGCTCAAGCTCCGCCTGGATCTCAGCTTCTTCCTATAAATGATTCAAGCAGATAAACACACAAGTGCAAACATGAATCTCAGAGTACTGACTACATGTAGTAGTTCATCAAAAATCTTGTTGTACACAGATGACTACTTTTTAAATTAAACACAGCATCTGTATGTGCTAGTATAAAACTAGTTTTGGATCAAATAAGAAATGTATGAATTGTTCCCCACGTAAAGTTTTGTACGCTGTACATAATGACTTGTTGTCTTCTTAAAATGTAGCCATTTGTTCACTATTAACGAAAGTAAACAAACCTTCTTCAGATGTCCAAGTCGCAGTTTAAAGATCTCTTCCTGTTCATGGTACTCTGCTAATGTCAGCCTTACCAAGAGATAAGAGAAAGAGGATGAAAAATGATGACAGAACATTAGCTTAAATAAATCGAATCTCTATGTAGATTGTTGCGGTCATTCTGCATGCCGTCTTGGCACAGGGACGTACTGGTACATGTAACATACATCACGGGCCTGGACTTACAGTTGAGGTAGGCTGGGTTTTAGAAAGGGATCGCTTTCTGCTCCATTCACTGCCTTGGTTTTGCGTTGCTTTGGCTCCGAGTTTGTGGTTGGTGCTTGGGAGTTATTGGAGGATGGAGGTTTTCTCTTGGCAAGAAGTTTCCTCTGCCTCTCTATGTCTTCTCTCTGTTGGTTTAACCACTCTTGCTGTCTGCCGATGGAAACGGGGATTAGAGCATTTACGAGATTTGCATTTTCAAACTCATTCCTCAAAACAGATATCTGCTGCATCAAGTATTACTGACGCTGTATAACAATTCATTGAAAACACGCGACACAATCTAACGATTCTCACTTTACAAGGTTTTGAAAGGCATAGCCATCCGTCCACTGCTCTGTGAATGAGGCTCCATGTCTCACTGTAGTGAAATGGCCTAAACGTAGTCTATCCTGCATGCTCTTCTCCCGACAGGCTTGCTTCTCCTGGGTGCTCTGAAGAATGACATCAAATGCACGTTTGCATCAGGATTCACATGGACTCAAATGTCAATAATAAAGAAAACACAACACACAAAGAGACAATAAATTTACCTTTTCTATAAGCAACTTCTTGCTCATGGTGATGCATTTATTCAAGCGTTCTTTGTACTTTTCAAGTAATTTTTGTTGCTCATCTATCTGCCTCCTGAGATCACAGTTCGCCTGTGAAGCAGGAGAATAAACATTACACCAAACAGCATATAGATTACTTTAAAACCATCATGTAACCACATGTTAAACATTATTTATTGTGTTGACAGAATACAAATAAATAAGACCCCCTTTAAATGACCAAATACTCAGGACAGTTTTACTGAAGTACAGACCAGCCCAGCACTGCTGCAAGGTAGCAAACAGAGTAGAGTACCATTTTATTCTTACCCTTAGCAAGTCATCTATTCTGCCCTCTTTCTTCTCAAGGTCTAGATTCTTAGTGCTTTCAAGGGCAGCCAATTTTAACACTGTAAGGTCAGTCTAGAGTGGAGGGGAAAAAATGTAAAAACATGCTTATTCTCAACCTCAATTTAAGTGATTACAAAAAGCCACTGATGTCCGACCTCACCTGAACAAATTTGACCGCCATTTGCTTTGGATGCGCCATGTGGTCCCCAAAAGACAGACTAGTAGGAGACGAGCTATTCTGCCTAACCTGCAACAGAAGGAACTTATTATGAGATGGGGAACCAGCGAACGGGGCAACGAGAGGAGACCTGTATAACAGCTTCAAGCAAAACTTACAGCAGTGCCCTGAGCCGAATGGGAATGTGAGTTCTGGGGTGAGCGAAGCACTGGAGGGAGACCTCTTACAGGACTGGACCCATTTCCTCCCTGGAACTGCAATATGAAGACAGGACAAGCGGCATCTTGTCATCCAACATCTGACCAGCCAATGGCTCCTTTTTTCTTTAACTCATATACAGGGAACTCATATATGCCTCAAATGTTCAGCAAAGCCCCGAACACGACAATCGTTATTTACTCGTCACAAATGACAACAAACGTAAACTCACATCGAAATAATCACTTATTTTGGGTCCTCGGACAGCTGATTTTCCTGTCAAGAGAAGAGGGAGGAGAGTTTTAAGATTCATAAAGTAGTAAAGAAAGCAGTAAAGAAATACTCAAGAGCCAAAAATATAACCAGATTAATACCTTGGCTGCTCTCTGACTGGATCTCCGGTTTCCTTTTTCTGCCTCTGGTTGTTTCAGACTGTTTCTTCTCCGGAGTCTGAGAGAGAAATTTCATTTAATAGCACATCGTAATATAATTACTACACAAAAGAGCCATTCTGACCATTTGCCAAGAGCTCCGTCGTTGCCGTTTCATCTATACATTGGAAAATATTCTGTTCCCACAGGATAACTGTGTAATAAGAGCAAAGTTGATGTAGGGTTTTACTTTGATTTATGATAAACACCTGGCTAGTTACAAACAAATACCTTCTTTTTTTATTTCATTAAAAAAAAAATAATAATAAATAAATAAATAAACACAGCAGACGTAAGGTGAAGCTATGTTAACCTGGGACAAAAATTCAAACAGCCCAGTCGATCATATACCCACCGAATAAGCAGGAGAACTTCCTCTTTTCACATCTGACCCCTATTAAGTAAGGGAAAAAAGGCTTTTTAGACCAAAAGCACAAAAAGAAACATTTAGCTGTAAAACTACTAGATTCTGTTTACAAGATACTGGTAATTACATCAGCACTCGATTGCAGATAGTTGAATTTTTTTAAAAAAAAAGCAAATGTATGCATATAAATCAAAATTTAAGATAGTGTTTAAAAAGCTTATCAAGTCACTCTATCAAAAAGATTTTCCCTGCATATGTTTAAAGCCGCTTTCACATTGGATGCAGTGTGCACTGAGCTGGTCATGGAGATGAGGTGCACATGTGCAAAGCTTCAAGTTTGAAGTTTGGTGCAAACTGTTATGCAGCTGAAAATATCCAAGAAGTAGAAAGTTTTTTCCCCATTGGTAGAGTTGGATGCAGGATGTATTTGCCAAGCTGTCAGAGGAAAGGGGGCTGGGATTATTATTACTGATGAAGAGGAGGGGAAATGCAGCAGCTAAGAGTGTGTAGGTTCAAAATATCTTCAGGGCAGGCTTGTTATGGACCTGCACTTGTATGATGACAACTTCCAAATCAAGCCGTAAAGGGAGCAATTAGACAGCCTGAGGGGGAAGAGTTGGGCTGAGACACACAAAAATAAGAACCAACTTCAGGCAGCTGATCAACAGATTCACTCAGATTGATCGTGTCAACGCAGAGCAGCTTTATCGCACGGATATCACACCTGACCTCACGCTACACCCATTTCTACACAGCACAGATTCGTTCTCGTGTCCTGCGACACAGACATGAATGAGATCAGAAGTGGAGCAAGTTGCTGAAGAATGTGCACAAAAACCCAGTTTCCTCGTGTGTGTGTGTGTGTGTGTCAGCTTCTCGGTTGAAAAAACAAACAAACAAACAAAAACTCAGCCTTGCAGACAACTACCCCTCATTAACTGGACCCGTTTCATAACAGTAAGTCATTAAGTAATCAATGTATATTTGAAAAGATGGCATGTTAATCGGATTCATGCCGGTGTAATCAATGTAGGTTTCAAAGCCAAAGAAATATTGTGGACATTTACCTCCGACTCCTTGTCACTCAAGGATCCCAGACTTCCAAAACTATGATTTGAACATTCATTATTGGTCAATCCCTGGAGGAAAAACAAAACAACATTAGGATAGAAAATAACTTTGCACTAAAGAACCCAAAGCATGCTTAATATTAGAACTTGACTAGAATTTGATTACTATACTCAAACAATGACGCACTTTGGTACCCCCACTTGTGCTGCAAGTACTGCCCCCCGTGCTGCCACTGACCCCACCCATAAAACGTGCCTCCAGCAGCTCCTGTCTCCGGGGGTCCAGGCTGTGCAGCTCCTCCATGGTGCCTGGGTGGATTAGCAACAATTCACAGCGTGTTTCAGTTATTCAAGGATCCACTTAATTGAAGCCTTTGGGATGCTCAGTCAAGAGCAGATGACACAGTAACAGTGAGATTAGGAGCAGAGTCATGTGACTTAAACCCCAACAGGTACTATAGTCTACACCTTGAGAATATACAAGAGCCATTTCCAAGATGAGTTTCATTCAGCACAGAAGGTATAATCACATTTTCATCACGTATCCTCCTGTAAAACCAACGAATGCTCCAGGAATCTTCTTAAATCTACAGCTGCCAATAATAGAGACATCCGGAATAATTAAATTCATATTCAGAGGCAACATGTATTTCTGTGCCACAAACATAATCATCACGAGCGTCCAAAAGGAATATTTTGATTGCTAGGCGATGCTGAATAAACTCCTGTGGGAATGATGCAGCAGCTCCATGAGATTCAGAGCTGCAGCAGACTCACAGGTGCCTCCACACTAACGCCACGTTTTAATGAGACAACCATTTTGAAGGGCTATGGAGCCTTTGCACCACATCCAAGCTAATAGTGGGCACGGATTTTCAAAATCCATTATAAAAAAAAAATTAAAAAAAATAGCGAACATGTTCAAAATAAAGCCACCTAGAAATACATCAAAGATTCGTAAAATTGAGGCTGTACACCTACCAACTGTGACAGATACCCATGTAGCTAATCAAAATAAATAAACAAAAGCAATACAACATGGTGGGGTAATGAAGGGCAAAAAGTGATTATGTAATACACACTGATAAGGGTACGTTCAAACCCATCTATTGCCCTAATGCTCCCAAGACAAACATCATTTCAGCCTACAGTGATTTGAACTGGCACAACGACAAAATGAGAACCCTGCACAGAGATGATCAAACAAAGACAAAAATCTCTTTAAATTGAGGGAAACAATACCTCTCCTTAGAATATCTCTGTACGGCAAGCATTCAAATGAACGTTCCATCAATATCCGGAAATGACAAATGCAATAAAGTGTCTACACGCAAGAATTGCAAGTCTAAAAGAAGCCTTCAGTCATCTCAGACATGGATCGGATCTGTATTTATCCCATTAAGACCTGATGCAATGTATCCATTTGCCTGTGCTGTCTGCTATTAGGTTATGCCTTAAAATGCATTTGCATGCCACACACTGACAGCCCATTTTGGAAAGCAGCACAAGACAACTTTAGAAATGGGAAGCAGCACATTGAATGTAACGAACATGCGGACTATTGACTTGAATACTGAATACTCTGAGATAAGCACAAAAAAAAGAAAAAGAGGTGATCTAGTATGTATCCAAAGGCACAACATAGATATTTTTTTTCCACTCAAGTTAAAAGGTAATTTAAGCTACATTGCAAATATTAGTATGTTTAGATGATATTAATGATCACTTGTTTGATATTAACAACATACCAGAAGAACAGACTTTGCTCAGGCAACAACACACTTTAATAATACCCATTTGATCATCAGCAACACAACCATGGGTATTGATCTTAAAAACACCTTCCATCTCTTAGATTTTTTGGATACAGTACTTCAGACCACTTCTGTATCTAAGGAAAGTTGCAAGAGATGAAAATGCTGCCTAGCATCCCACTTCTTCCTCTAAAAATATATTTTTTTAAAAACAACAAAAGAAGCTTGTTGCACGTCTCCAGAATGGCTTTATTGCAAACATCGTCTACCTTGTAACCACAAAAATACCATCCACTTTGCTGCACATACAATCAGTTTAAAGCAAAACCAAAAGCTTCCATTACCCATCCAGACATTTCGCAGTAAGAATGCACAACAGAACTTCATATGTAGGCCTGTAACAAATACGGTTTATTTCCAGCCTGTTCAGATGGATGGCACAGTTTTCACCTTTCACCTCCACAAGCTTGACTGGCAAGTATAGCTCACGCTGGGAATTAATGACTGGTATGTTCTGTCTTGTTAATGATAACTTCAAAATAAGAACCACAACATCCACAAGCGGCAGCTGTTGTGGGCATTCAACCCAACCTCTATGGGAAGCTGTGGCCCCTAAGACTCTTCCTCTTGCTGCTTTCAGAGCGAGCTTGATCTTGATGATTTGTACACGTAACCCTACATCACCTTTTACCAAAATGTTTATGCCAGTTTGACACAGTAAATACACACAGGCTGAGATGTGCTTCCCAAGGATTACCTTCTAATTCAAACATGAAGGCCTCAGCATATAACTGTTATCTATTTTCCAAGCCCCTGCAGGAGCAAGCGGTTGAACCCTTACAGCTCTTGCTGTGGATGTCATTTTAACTCCATGCTGCTCAGCATAGTGACCACCTGTTTATGGTAGATACTTTGAGTGTGTTAAAAAAATCTCAAGCATAAACTGAGTGCACTGTACTCTCACCAGGGTTCATTCATTAACAGTTTCAATTTATAAAGACACTGGACTGAAAACAGTCTCCCAGTTTACAATCATTACAAGTGACATAGTGATGTAGGCAGCCATCACTTGTGTCAATCAGTGTAAAACCGATATCATGAGGAGAGGGGGAATCACCATCAGTGCCCAAAGCTTAGCTAAATCCTCCATCATTGCAAAAATCAAGTGAAAACTACTGACAGGCAAGGAAGCGTTATTAACACTAAGTGACAACTACATTGGCTTTCGTGTTGGTTAGCATGCTGCACTACCCTAACAGCTTGTATCCCTTTGGTGTCCCTGCAGGTTTGTGGAGCATCTACTAACTTAAAAAGGATATAAGGTCAAATAAGTATGCCAACAACCCAATACGTTAGCATCTAAATGAAAGGGATATCTTTTAGGCAACAGATAGTCTTAGTAAACACAAACATCATTCACGTTCCAAGCCGATTTAAGACCCGTTAAGATGATAAATAACGCCAGTTACACATGCACTGTTCTGTGAACATTGATGGTATGTAAACACCAAGAGCAACAAAGGACTGCCAGCGATGCACACCTTTACATTGCTTGCCACGAATTCAGTGATATAACCACTTCTAGAAACTGCTTGATTTTTCTACTTGCAATTTCTGACTCAATTCTACTATCATCGCTGAGTGTTTTCCCTCATCGGTGCCGTGTTTAATGAAGGATGGACGGAGTGCAACACCCAACACTTCTGCCCTAGCAAAGATGCATCTCCATCGTGCACGTATTTGTCTTGAGGTTACAACACTGGCCTGAGCCCTAAAAGACGGTCCTGTCTTCGGTGCTACTAGCTAGCCAAACAGGCTCAATGGACTTTGGAGCTGACGCGTTACTGTAAGGTTAGCTAGCAAGCACCTTTCGCCACCAAGATTTGCTCGGTTATTTGTAACAACTTCGTTTCGTTTTGCGCAAAATGACCCAGACGGCCAAGTAGAAAAGACGTGTGTATTTTAAGACATTTTACGATACCTTCCTAGGCCTTCACCACTGCCGTGGTATTCTTCTGAAAGCACAGTCCGTGTTGGGGACGTGGAGAGCTGGGACCAAAGATGGCGCCCCCTCCAAACTTCCACTACTTTGGATACTCATCAAGCTACTTTTTGTGTGTAGGCACAGCAGCACGTACAGCCACTCTCAAACAAATATTGGGAAATAAACCAACTGGCATACCACATTTTGGTTTACATGGGTACGCCGACTGCCATCAAATGAAATTTGGCAATAATTATGTTTTTAGGGCACAAACCTCTTCACACCTCAGTAGAGCGTCCGGGCTGCGGGGCCACCTCTCCGTCTTCAAGTGGTTGCCTGTGAAACGTCACGCAGCGTGTGCAAAATTCTTATCGCGAGGACGATTAATTTTTTTTTCCCCCTAAACATCCATGACAACATGAGAAATAATGACTTGACAGCTGTGCATTCATTCCCAGCAGAGATGACTTCTATCAACTCAGTAAACGGGCGGAAAAGAAACCCACAAGAAAACATCATTAAGAGCATTTTCAAAGAACTCCACTTCATGAAAACAGATAATTAGTTGCTCTTTGTGTAAAAAAAATGAACACAATTATTTCAGTTTAGTGCTAAATGGCTTGGATAACATAAAATGTTTTGTTATGGTCTCAAAAAACGTCCACTGCGAGGCATGATTTCAAAATCACAAAAGAAAAGGATCAACAAAATAGATTTTCATTTTCTGGAGGGGAAAATAAACAGAAACATGAACATTTCTCAGAACAGTCAAATTCATTTAGTTAAAATGTAATATTTTTAAGACACAACAACAACAGAACATTTCAAATTATAACGCAGAAAACACTACAATGTTGATGAGCTTTCTGTACAGTTTTTTTCCCCATATAATGTGCCTCCTGGTTTGTTTGTTTTTGTTTTCTTAAGTCATATTTTTATTAAATGTCATTCATTCAGTTCAGTTCACAAAGTCAGCTGTGGAACACCAAGTTCTCTTAAACGTTCCCATGTTTAGTTTTTTTTTAAAAATGTCACTGTTTTATGAAATGTGGGTTTTTTTTATTTTTAAAAACATGTTTCTGTTTAGTTGTTGTGTTTTATGCCTCATTGCTACCAAACGCTGTCATTTATATCTTTGTTACATTAGTTTTTTTTAGATAGTATGACAAAACTTTGACTAGACCATAACTGTGATTGAGATAAGAAATCATAGCAGTAAGTTTGACCAGCTCTGCTAAAACCCCTGTTTTTATATAATTTCATAAAGATTTCAACCCACAGTTAGTAATTCTCTTAAAATCTTGATTATTTTTCAATTCTTTTTAGACCAGAAACTGGCATGAAAATAATGGATCTACAGTTAAAATGAAATCATTTCCACGGTCAAATTTCTAATGCATGTAAGAAATGTTTCACTGTACAGTCAGTATAATTATTTCTGAATATAAACACAGCGAGACATAAAGCACCACAGCTCGTTTGACATTTCATTTCATAAGTTTATTGCACAACATTGTATTTTTCTGCAGCTCATATTTGCCCACACTATAAATATAACTGATCAGAAATAAATGAATGAGAACAAAAAGCATTTAGAAAAAAAAAAGGTACAAAGCTGTGCGAGTCGTGGTGTTAGGGTGACGAATGTGGTTTCCTATATTTGCTCTGCATCCAAACCCGGCGCATTGCGACTTTCTTTCCTCGGTTCACTTGTAGTCGTCTGTCCTCCAGATTCTGAACTTCCTCCAGTCCAGCTTTGGAAAATAAATCATGAATCTCTCCTGGGGAAAAAAAAATAGATAAATAAAAAATTCACATGAAGACAGCAACCAGCGTTGTGATAAATTTTTACAAACACTGCAACTGTAATTATTTTAATTTTATGCTACCTTATTGTGAGGTTGTTTTTTAATCCAAATGTCTTGACCCTATGAGATTTTTCTGTTCTGATACATTAGCATGAAATGTTTAACAATAATACAAGTTGTCTCAATATAGAGACCAAATTGCAGTTTCAGAAATTTCTGCATGCCAGAGAAATGACGGCATCATTGATTTTATTTATGGCCTTGAAGAGGTCAAAGGAAATATACAAACTCTGAAAATCCCTACAATCATCATAACATTTTAAGATAAGCAGCATTGCAAAAATGAAGTTTCTTCTGGGCTCTTCAGAACCCCAAATGGATCAATCTCCTCAGCCTAAATAGCAGCGAAGGTGTCGATAGGTATCTCCAAGCACTGTAACAAAGAGTAGATCTTTACCTTTTGTGAAAAAATACACACAGGTTCCGTCTCCACGCGTGTAGAAATTCTCAGACAAGCACCGTCCTGTTTATTAAAAAGAAAAAGGAAATTCAATTTATAAATTAGATTTATAGCTAAAACATTACAAATTAGATAACGTCCCTATAAGTAGGGGGTCTCACCCTTCTTAAACCTGAGTTGTGAGAAGTCGTGTCTCCCGTAATCCCGGAAGAGGAATATTCCTCCATGTTTCAGGCAGGCAGATAATCGGTTCACAACTCCCTGCATTCTGCCAGTGAAATACAAATCAATAAAACAGCAACGTTTTTTGGGAAAGTTTTACAGTTTTACAAGTTCCAAGCAACCGTGGACAAAATATAGGCTGAACAGGACTATGCTCACTTAGACACCAAGACACAGAACAGCAACAAGAATAAAAGTACTGAGTAAATAATGCTGAAGTGCTCGTAAGTGCATTTGATTACTTTGGCTCAAAACTAAAATCTGCACGTTTCCATTCCTCACCTGCTGTCAGACGATCCTCAGCACGTTAATATAATGCACTCGATCGAATTTATATTTGGGTTTTGCGAATATATTCAGACAGAGCCCGGGTAACGTGAGGGTGAGCTGGGAGGGTTTTGGAGGTTGTGGAGAAGGTGGGGCTGACGGGTGATAAATGACGTCAAGCTCTCGCATCTTTAGGCTCTAACCTTCACTTACCGATCTGGATGGATGGATGAGAGCACGAAGACCGCCAGAATAACATCCAGGCTCTGCTCAGGAAAGGGAAAGGAGGCCACCTCCTCGCAAATGTCATGGACAAAGGCGTGACACACAGAGTTGTGATAATCAGGGTGGTCCTATAAGAGGAAAATAAATTAGGCCACATTAATATAAGTGTCACTGTCACATAAAGTCAGCTGGCAAATTTAATTTTTGCCTCCATGCAGATCTGAGTGACTGATCAGTGTTTGTATTCTAATTATAATAATAATAATAATAATACTAATAAATTTTATTTGTAGAGCACTTTACACTGAATGAACAGTCTCAAAGTGCTACATTAAAAATATGAACATGGAGGGCGAGCGTCTCCAGAGAAAAAAAAAATAATAATAAAATGGCCTAATCAAAGGCTTTTTTAAAAAGGTAGGTTTTTAGGCCTTTTTTAAAAGTGTCCAGGGTCAGTGGAGCTCTCAGGTGGTCAGGGAGAGCATTCCAAAGACAGGGAGCAGCGTGGCAAAAGGCTATGTCTCCCATGGTTCGGAGCTTGGTCCTTGGGATCTGAAGGAGGTTTGCCTGACCGGAGCGGAGGTGTCGTGGAGAGGGTAGAGGGGTGAGTAGCTCCTTCAGGTAGGTTGGGGCAGTACCATGGAGGCACTGGTGGGTCAGTAACGAAATCTTGTATGTGATCCTGAGGGAAACAGGAAGCCAGTGGAGGGATTTGAGGACTGGTGTGATGTGCTCGAATTTTCTTGTCCTTGTGAGGATCCGGGCAACACAGTTTTGGATGTATTGGAGCTTCTGAATGTTTTTATTTGGGACCCCGATGAGAAGGGCGTTACAGTAGTCCAGCCTGGTGGAGACAAAGGCGTGGACAAGTTTTTCTGCATCTGGGAGAGAGAGTGATGGGCGGAGTTTTGCAATGTTTCTAAGGTGGTAAAAAGAGTTTTTGCAAAGCTGTTTGATGTGGAGGTCGTAGGTCAAGTGAGGGTCCATTATTACTCCGAGGTTGGTGACTGATGAGGAAAGGTGGATGTTGTGGCCGGCGAAGGTGATACTGGTAATGGAGGATGACCGGGTCTGATGTGGGGTGCCAACGAGAATTGCTTCAGTTTTTGAACTGTTTAGCTGCAGAAAGTTTTCCTTCATCCACGCCTTTATCTCCTCCAGGCAGATGGTGAGTGTGGACGAGGGCAGAGTTTCAGAGGATACTGGGTTGATTTTAAAATAAAGTTGGGTGTCATCAGCATAGCAATGGAAAGATATTCCATGCCGGCTGATGACACGGCCAAGGGGAAGCATGTATATAGTGAAAAGGGTGGGGCCAAGGACTGACCCTTGGGGGACACCACAGGAGACAGGGAGAGTGTCAGACTTGGCTTCTCCCAGGGAGACGTATTCAGTTCTGTTGGTGAGATAGGAGGTGAACCAGTTTAGAGTTGAGTCAGAGAGTCCGATGGTGGAGTGTAGGCGGTGAAGGAGGATGTGGTGGTCAACCGTATCAAAGGCTGCAGTGAGGTCAAGGAGAATGAGCAGGGATGGTGAGCCAGCATCAGCTGACATCAGTAAGTCATTAGTGACCCTGGCCAGAGCAGTTTCAGTGCTGTGGCCAGGGCGGAAACCAGACTGAAATTTTTCAAACATGTTGTTTGGTTTGAGATGGTCATGAAGTTGGGCAGCAACTACCTTTTCCAACACTTTTGAGAGGAATGGAAGGTTTGAAATTGGTCTGTAGTTGGCAAGCACTTCCGGGTCGAGGCTGGGTTTTTTAAGGAGTGGTTTTATGACGGCAACCTTCAGGGCAGATGGGATGTGGCCAGATTGAAGGGAGCAGTTTATGATTTTAGTAACCATGGGGCTAATGGCAGAGGTGTGAGTTTTAATCAAGGCTGAGGGAAAAGGATCCAAGGCACAGGTAGAGAGTTTCATCTTCCTCATGATTTCCTCAACCTCACACTGTGTGATGCTCATGAAGCAGCAGAGAGGCTGGACCATCCCAAGCTGAGGGCTGTCAGTTGGGGTTGGGGGGGCAGAGGGGGTGGAGAGGATGGAACGGATGTTATTTACCTTTGTCTTGAAGAAGGAGATGAATTTATTGCACTGCTCCTGTGTGGTGTCCAGTTTCGGGGGGATATGAGGTTTGAGAAGGTTATGAACAGTGGAGAAAAGTCTTTTGGAGTTTCCAGGGTTATTATTGATGAGTCTATATTATATTATATTATATGAACAATCTTCTTTTATTTGGACATTTCACCTTGTGATCACTTCTTTATCATAACTTACAGGTCACGTCTTCTACTGTCTAAGTTCTACTGGCACTGTGAAGTCATCTTTCCACTTCTTACATAATTGTTTGCTAACAAGTGTGATTTCATTCAGGTTAACATGTAAACTGTACAGTATATTAAGAGAAATATCTCTCTCTATAAGCATATATATGTGTATAAACACGAATACTGCTCTGTCACAAGCCTTATTTTTATATCAATAATTGATATTGATTGCAGGGTATTAAGATCAATTAAGTTTCATAATGAATAAATCTCAGGTGACACAAACTCAATTTAACACAGGATTTTTTTTCAGCTGAAACTTCATTTTTGGACAGAGACATTTATTTTCATTCTACTTCATTTATTTTCTCCTCCTTAATGGATCAATAATCTGTAAAAACTAATGTAAATGCAGATGATTTAGTTAGGTTCATTGTTTCAGATCATTTGACACCTACATAAGTATCGCTAGAATTAAGACGGCACGTGTGACTGTATCTATTATTACTGAATATTACAGTATTGAAATGACATTCCTCGTGATATTTTCCTCGTGATGTTAAGATATATTCCCATATAGATGTTAAGATATATTCCCATATAGATGTTAAGGGGGGGGCGGCGGCTTATATTTACTCTGAATTTTATCTTCTCATCACCTTCATGTCATTTGTTTATATGCAACAACTTTTGTGTTTCAGGCCTGGAACATGTTGCATAAAAGTCGAGGCAGTAGTAACTTAGGGCGAATGAGGTAAAATAATCATTTTTAAAAAGACGTTATTTCAAACAGGTAACGATAATAGACTGTCCTCGTGATTTGGGAACAAAGCAGCGCCCATTAAAGCAAGAGTCAGAGAATCTCCAATTCGTCAACAAAAGTGTGTGAAAAGTGACTGAACTGTTTGAGAACAAATGTTCCTCGGATTTGCATATTTCTCCTCGGACAGGGCAGAATATCATTAGGAATTTCAGTGCACACAGAACAGGGGCGCTAACAGAAGTTAAGACACCTGTGATCTTTGATCCCTCAGATGGCACGGCATCAACAACCATCAGTCGTCAAAAGCTGATAAAGCCACATGGGCAAAGGCTTACAGTGGGAAACATTTGTCAAACACTACAATAAAGAGCTGCATTCACATATGCCACTTAAAGCTTTACTGTGAAAAAAAAAGAGAAGCCTTATGTCGACCTGGTCCAGAGACAGCATTGACTTCTCTGGGCTCTGAGGCATTTGGGATGGACAATAGAACAGGGAAACTGTGTTTTGTGGTCAGACAAATCAGTCTTCCAGATCTTCTTTGAAAGAAATTCAGACTGTGTGCTGTGGGCAAATAACAACAAGGGCTGTCCAAACTGCATCAGCAACAAGTCCAAAAGCAAGGCTCTATGGTGGCCTGCGGTTTTATCAGTGGCAAAGCTCAAGTATACCTCTGTGATGGCAGGACTTATGCAGAAAAGTTCATTGAGATTTTAGAGCAACAACTGCAGCTTTCAGGACTACATCTCTTCATCTGAAAGGCTTCATCACTGTGTATTCTCAATATGAGCTACAAGATATTCATGCTGATAATGAACTCTTTTACCAAGAGGGTTATCTGCCGAAACATTGCTACATTAAATGTTAATAGATTCAGTATTAATATTTCAGGTGATTTACAACTCAGTTCCTCTTATTACGATCTGATTTGGCTGTAAAAACATTCTACAAATTTCACTGATGGTCAAATGAAGTGATAGAAAAAGCTGAATTCCAGTGGTTATATAAAACTGTGGTCATTGTCACTTCTCTGATATGTACTTTGCTTTATCGTGCCAACAATACGAACCTTAACCAGCTGAATGGCTCGCGGGGAGAAGTCACAGCAGTATAAAAATGAGTTTGTTCCCCTGTGAAACAGAACAACCAGCTTAACCCTGAAAACATCACATAACAGTCACATCCACCAGTAAAAAAGTGCCATTCTAATGTGAGGCTGACCACGAAAATATAACAGGGGAACTACTACTGTGTGCTACTCTTCTTAAATGAATCGACGACATGAAAATCTGTAAAGAAAATGTTCACTTACTTGATGTTATTGACAATGGGAAATACACTGTTACCAACTCCACATCCGACCTGTGAGGAGTAGAAAACACAAAGCTCTGTCAAGGGTGTCAAACAACATCATAACTGTCTTACAGTCGACACATCGCTAGGTTTAGAAGATAACAATGTTGAAACCGTATGTGAACATTTTGGAGAACCTCCAAGATCCTGAAAGATGCATCTTGTCCAGGAAAAGTAGAGGTCTGGAAGGCAGCTTCATTATGCTGCTGCGATGCTTCCTGAAAATAAACGGCGTCTGTTTTTCTGTGGAAGTGAATGGGATCGCTGTGTTCGTGGTGTCCCGTCTCTGTGTCCATTCTGGATCCACTTCCAAGTGGGATAACTGCCTGCTGATGACCGTGGCGTGTTTCTGTGGCCTGGTCTTCTGCACTTGATGGAAGCAGTTCTGGGAACTCTAAAAACAGCCACCGGCGATCTTTGAAGAACTTGTCCTGGTGCATCTGATAAAAAGTGTCCCAATACTGGCAAGCGTCTGTGTCAAATTTACCTGAATAAAGGGAATTCGGGAATATTTCTTTAAACCATTTTGTTTCTTGTAATTCCAGTGTTATGTAACTTAATAAGTTAAAGTATTTAGTGAGAATGCCTACGTGCCTTGTTCTGTTAAAGGAAGCTGGACACTGGAATTTTCTTGAGCCTTCTGCCGTGCGTTTTCTTTGTCCTCTTCTGTCCACTGCACGTGATCCCTAAAAGAGAAGGCATTACAAAAGCAGCTGTTGTTGTACGTTAATAAACACTATGAACAACGTAAAGTAACAGTCGCACTCTTTATATTTGATTTTCCTTGAAACAATACATCCAAAAATAGAAAAACCAACAGCATTGTTATGATTTTGTAAATCACCAACCACATGTTGTGCTTAAAGATGTCATCAACACTGGTAAGGATCCGTGAACCCAGTGGAGCCGAAGGCCTTACTCTGCTGCTTTTTAATCTCATGGACAATCTGATGAAAGCTGTAGCCACTTTGGCTACAGAGAAACTCCCCTTTTTATGCATTCAGTCTGGAAATATGCAGGGAAACTTCATTACATACAACAGCTAAAACAGTAGCTCTGTAATGCAAAGAAAGAAAGAAAATAATAAAGAAACGTGTCAAGCATAAAATATGAATTATGTAGAACAAAGATTACCTCACAGAATCTGTTATATGAGGTGACTTTTAGTGTACAACAACGGTCAGAGCACTACCAGCCGAAGTGGGGCGCTACAGTTCTGGAGGAGGCACTGCACGCTTCGTTTCTCCGTAGAAGAAGAGGGTTGTAAAACATGGAGCGGTAGAGGAGGACAGTAGCGCTAACAGCCGCCTAACTCTACACAACCTGATAGAAAAACATTCATTTCCACCGATTAAATTTTGTAATTTAAAATGTTTTTCCCTCACCTCGGTTAAACTAATGCAGATTGGATGGCAAGACAGAGTCGAGCTCTGAACTAAGTTATCAAGGTTCACTCAGCACCGTTAACTTGAGCTAGCTGTTAACTTTTCACGTTAGCCAGAGCCGCTGTGGTGTGTAGTGTTCTCGGAAAGATGACACTTAAAAGATAGCTGCAACATTGTCGGGCGTGAAAAAAAAACAAACACCATCCTTACTTGGCACTGGAGACAGCGTGGTGTTTGGGTCAGTTGATGTTGTCGTTTATCATGCTGCGAAACAACTTCCGCCTGTCGAACTAAGCGCCACCTGCTGATGGCGCCATACCGTAGAAAGAGCAGCGTTAACGCCGCTGAGCTCTTGAGCCGAAGGAGCAGAGGTATCAGGGATGCTGGGACTTTAAACAGACACTGTTTGAAGCTCCTTAGAGGTATCCTCCTCCAGGTAATGAAAGAGACTGAGCTTCAAAATGTTTACTGTTTAAATGAACGTCTTACTATATCCACAATTATCGCCACGTTGTAGGAGGATAGGAATTTCATCAAAGTATGGAGCAAGACCTCAAAATCCACAATCATGTATGAGAATGGAAAAGTCTACTTTGACAATTACCAGAACTGCTACAGCTGGTGAGTATAGCTGCAGAAACCAGAGATAAGAATAAGTTTGCTTGCATACTCTGATACATGGACATTTTTTGGGGGGTATAATGAGACATGCACTGAAATTGTAAGTAAGAGCAACACTCTTGACACAGATGCTCTGTGTTGAAGTCTTCCTTTCTTTTTTACAAGAACTATTCAATAAACCCACCTGAGTGCTTTTCACCTTAACAGTGCTTGTATAATCATTATTATTTTTTCCACAACATAAGGTCACATGTTCAATTCAATTCATTTTTATTTATATAGCGCCAAATACAACAAATGTCATCTCAAGGCACTTAAATCGGGATTAGGCTGCACACTTTTGTTTTCAGCCCAAGCAAGGAGTTGCTCCTTAGTGGCCATCAGATTACATCCAGGTTTGAAACACATGACTTTTCCCTCAGTTTTGAAACTGCAATGCAATGTCCATCTTTTATATATGGCATATTAAAGGTAGGGTAGGAGATCCTGGATTTTGAGTCCAGCGAAGCTGCATTTTAAAAATACACAGGTAAAAAGTCCCAACCCTTTTCTTCACTTTCCCCCGAAGGCACGCCTCTAGAGTACATGAACGCGCACGAGCACGAAGGTGCACGAGCGCTGTTCTGACAGCAAGCATCGATCGTTGCCGTATTTAGTATTTAGTATTTAGTTTATGCTAACTATACGTTTAATAATGCTAGGTGCTAGCCAAGCTGGCTCTAGTTTAGCTTCCTGCCAAGCTTCGTTCACGGAGCAGGGTACGCGCACAGGGGGAAGGAGGGGGAGGGAGGAGCAGATTGCAGTTTGATAGACGGCATCAGTATCCAATCATTGTGAACGGTCCGTTCACAATGATTGGATACTGTTTTTCCTAGATTGTACGTTCTAGAGGCCACTAAAACTTTTCATATTTGTGTCAAAACTTTTAATTAATTGGTTGCAATGGGGGTGTGAAGAGTATTTCAAGCAATATGTAAAAAAATGTTCCAGAAAAAGATCCCCTACCCCGCCTTTAAACTAGGGCTACATGAAATTATTTTGTAAATTTTTTTTTTTTTAGAAAAAAAACGCTTAAAGGGGAACTGCGGTATTTTCAACATTAAGCCTCTTTTCTGAGTCGTCTGCAATGTTTTAGAACCCCCCTCACCGCTTTTTTGATGTTTACTGCTGTCTCCGGTATTTGCCTAATTTTGATTCATCTCAACCTGCTTCAGAAT
The DNA here is from genome assembly GCF_027942865.1 of Odontesthes bonariensis. NCBI lineage: Eukaryota > Metazoa > Chordata > Actinopteri > Atheriniformes > Atherinopsidae > Odontesthes > Odontesthes bonariensis. The sequence continues at coordinate 21,867,704 of NC_134517.1, read as the reverse complement.
GGCAAGTCATGTGCATGTCCAAAAAGGTCCGTAAAAGCACCATAAACGTCCGTTTTCAAAATAATCAACTCACCGGAGTGGTTACTGGTGTGCACTGGTAATCCATATCAAATTTCGTTGCGAAAAGTTGCTTCTGTCGTGTTTTATTTGGCAGCTCGTTCATGCTCGAACTATTTTCTTAGCGGTGGCGGATTAATATCAACGAACATCCAGTACAAAATGTCAAATAAAACACGACAGAAGCAACTTTTCGCCACGAAATTTGATATGGATTACCAGTGCACACCAGTAACCACTCCGGTGAGTTGATTATTTTGAAAACGGACGTTTATGGTGCTTTTACGGACCTTTTAAGACATGCATATGACTTGCCATTCTGAAGCAGGTTGAGATGAATCAAAATTAGGCAAATACCGGAGACAGCAGTAAACATCAAAAAAGCGGTGAGGGGGGTTCTAAAACATTGCAGACGACTCAGAAAAGAGGCTTAATGTTGAAAATACCGCAGTTCCCCTTTAATAAGACCTGTGGGAGAATAAATGTTTATATTTTGGCAAAAAAAACAAAACTAATTAAACTCTCTATTTTCAGTGTTCATGCTGAGCCTCAAACATTGTACAAATTGCCTAAAAGGTCCAAACACGAGAAAATTGAAGATGCCTTGCTGTGTCAGAGCCCACTTGTAAGTAAACTAAAGCTCTGTTCTCATCGATTTCCACATGAGTCCTGGGTGATCAGATCAGAGGTGGACAGCTCCCAGTATGTATGTTCACACCTGGCATCAGAATGAATCCCGAGTCACCACATGTGATCTGATCTGATCTCAGTCACACAGTGAGCTGAGCAACAAACAGGACGTCGGCTCATCTGCTGATGTTTCCGCAAAATCAGAAATGCATTCAGTAACTGAACTATAGCATTATTCAGACATCGGCACCGCACACTTCATAAAAACGAGTTAAAAGCTCAGTTCATACGGATGTAGCCTGAGCGATCGGCTCTAAACGCATCTTCAATCCGTCCTGTGTGCGTTCACACCTGCATTTGGCGGTGCGCACATGTGATCGGGTCACCCAGGGAGCATGTCGATACCAAATGTGAACTTAGGGGTCTTTTAAACAATCCAGCGCAGACTAATGTTTGATTGATTGATTTATTGCTTGCTTGCTTTTCCAGGACAAAACCTTATCCTCTCCCTCTCATCATAAACCCAGCCTGCTAGCTTTGACGGCCAATAACTGGCTGTATCGCATCTCAGCTGAAACGGGAAAAGAGATGCAGAGAGTTTACCTCTCTCCAAACTACAAGTTCAGGTACCTTTACGGATCTCAGTTCTGTGTCACTCTAGTGGATATTCTTTACCAGATTTCAATTTTTCTTGTTTGTTTTCAAGTACTCTGCTTACAGCACGTTCTTGTCTTGTAGATATCTTGGCTGGGATGTTTCTCAAGAAACCTTTTATGTTAAATCTGTTCAAAACAAAGAAGCACCTTTAGCAAGACAGGTAATTATGCATTATATGATGCAATAGATGCAATTATAAGATGTATTACTGAGGATACACATTATACTTTCATTAAGGAAGATAAAGCCTGTGAACTTGCTGTGTTGGCTTTCAAGAGTTAATGAATTTTGATATTGAAATAAATGTAAAATCTAGTAGTAAGTCAAAGAATTTAGCGTCCACCAGTCATGGGCCCAGTTATACAGTTTAGATGCACAGATTTATCTTTTCAAGATGTCGTAAGATGATGAAAAATGCAAATTACAACTTCTCACTGCTTAAGATTACATCTTGTAGATGCTGGTTTTTGTCCAGACAACATTTCTCCACGGGTTGAAGAGAAGAGAAAGTGCTTACTCGGAACAATTTAGGATTTGTTGCCTGTTAACCTTTGCTGAATGAACATGTGATCGTTTTCTCTCCGTCTGTGGCGAAACTAATTGATCCTGAATAATTGCTGATGAATGAATGAATGAATTTGACACTTTGGCTTTTCTCCCACAGGCAGGTATCTCGCAGAATACAGTGATGTACTTGGGCATTTTTCATATTTTCCCATTGCAAATTGTTGGCATTTTGGAGATCAATAAAAAGGTGCGGAGATTAGTTTGGTCATTTAAGTTTTTCAAACGTGTCTCTGGGATTCATTCAAAAGTCAATCGTTCTCTTTCAGGTGTTTGGAAACGGCGTTACTGATGTTGTTCTGTCTCAAGGTGTCCTCGCAGTGTCTTACAGCAACAAGTCAGTGAAGCTGTACAGCTTTGAGCACATTGTCCAAAGAGTATGTATTCATTTATCCTGAAAGAATTTTCTCCAAAATATGGAATGATGGACATATTATCCTTTTTACACTTTGTTGAAAATACTGCAGCTGTGAATGTGTTACACTGTCACCCTGTGTATGTGTATATGTCCTGAATATCATCTTTGTTTTCAGTCCCTAACTGAGAAGTTGACTCTTGGAAAGCAGAGTCCACTTCTTGGAAACAAAATTGTTGGAGATGTTCCATTTGGTATCCCAGTAAACATCCAGATCTCAGGTGAGTCAGCTTGTAACTCTCGACCACTGGTATTATGCTAAGTTTTATCTCCCTTCCGGACCTGGAGGGACTTTGAGGTGCTTTCACCTTTAAAGCCTGATGGGACGGGATCATTTTTAAGATACACAAATGATAACTTTTGCTTATGAAACAGCCTCGGGTCAGAATGGATTAAATCTGTGTTTTTATCCCAAAGTAAGCTTAATGCTTGTACTATAGTGCGGGCTAAAGCCACAAGACTCTAAAGACTACTGACATCTTCTAGCTTAGTCTATCAATGTGTTGGAAGTTCTTGAAGATTACTAAAGTATGACAGAAGAGGTTCCCAGACTGACTGAAATTTGTCTGAGCCTCTTATTGCAAATTTAATCTTCTCCAAACGTAAAAATAACATAACATCTTTTAGCCATTGTGCTCCAATGGGTGGGATATTTGATTTCCAATTAAGTAATATTAGTCTTCGCGCAAGCAAAGAAACAAATGCTGTGATGTTGAGTTGCTTCTTAGTCAAGTTTATGTCCTCATTTGGTACACCGAATAATGAAACACCCCCCCCGCTTTTCTAACACAGATTGTCCGCCAGTACTTTTTGAGGTGTCATGCTCTAGTAATGGTGTCCAAATTGGAGGCTACCCTTGGCACTACATTTACACTCCACCGCATAAAAATCACAGGGGGACTCACCACATCTGTTCACTCAAAGACAACACCATGGTATGTTAAGATAATCTTCTTCATGTCAACAGTATAACCTTATAAAGTACAGTGGTGGTAATTTAATGAAATGTAACCCATGATTGACCGCAGCAAGCCGTTTTCACACATTCAACAGAGTCTTAATTTGTTTGTGAGATTTTCTGGAGGGGTGTCATGGGAGATCACATATTAACCCATTAAGGCCTAAGACGCCTGGAAAAGAATGCCTGTAAAACCTATGGGCGATTTCAGAAAGACCCCCTAAAACCTGAAGTTTTTCTGGAAATTCAGCAATTGTGTCAACGCCTACTAAATGATTGATTTCTCAGCCTCTGTAGCAGATAGAAACAAAATTCAAAAAGTATTTGAGAGCTTACACCTGTGGCTTTCTTTGGAAATTGAGTTTATTTACATACACCTTCACGAAAATAGAAAATGTAAAAAGTAAAGTGCAGGAACAGCACTATTTTCAATTAAAAAAAACAGTAATAAAATAAAATAAAAAGTCATGTGCAGGAACAGCGCTATTTTCAATTAGAAAACAGTAATAAAATAAAATTTAATTTTATATTTAAATGATTTATTTATATATTTATTTTATCGCCAGTAATCTCTTCGTACTGGCAGCACAAGGAGCCCATACACATTCCAATAAACGTTTTCATCTCCGGCACAGTTACGTGTGACCACCTTGCCATCTTTGCTCGAGCTGGAGTCTGAAGTACCTGGTCACTGTATCTATTCGTCTCGGAAATGAGATGCGCCCAAAGCTCCTCAGTAAAAATATGATTAAATGCCTGCAATGATGTGGCATCTGCAGGTAAACCGACTTTCACCCCTGGTGTGCGGTTGAAATCTCTCCGTCGATTACGGTGGTAATTGTCAGTCTTCCACTCACATTCAAACCCTTCAAAATCATCCTCAAACATATGTGCTAGCCATAAATCTGCATCAATTGGGTCAGCACGTTCTTCAGCATCATCAAAGCCAAGAAACTCCTCACAATCGCTCCCGTCTGAAATGTCTTCCCACTGAAAGTCCTCCATGCTTGGTTCGATGAAACTTAACTTTTTTTTTTTTCGATGTAACTTAACTTTAAAACAATGACACGAGGAACATGACGACACTCTCACGTGTCTATTATAATGCATTTAATTGGCGCAGAGGTCAATAATTGGTGCAAAACAACCTTATACATGAAAAAAGACGTGTACGCTTTCCCAGCCTTAAAGGATAAGACCGGTTTTTTGACATTGGGCCCTTGATTTCACATTATAACATGATGTTCTACTCACCCCTGCTTGTTGTTGGTCATTTGGAGCTGTTCCGAAGATATTCGCGAGGCGTCTGGCTGCTCTCTTGAGATATTCGGCCATGAAACGGTTTCCTATGGGCAAGCTCATACAGGCACAAACTATGCTGTTTATAATTTATTAATTACTCTACACTAGAACTGATAACGTGGAGGTGCGTCGCTTACTTAAAAAAATCCGGGTTATTGTAATTTTGATTTTTTTTGTCGTAAAGTGGGTGTTACTGACGTCATCGTCGTGCTACTGCCACAGGCAGCCCACAGACCTGCTGCCTATTTATTCATTCGGCTAAAATTCAAAATTAGTAACCCGGATTTTTTTAAGTAAGCGACGCACCTCCACGTTATCAGTGCTGGTGTAGAGTAATTAATAAATTATAAACAGCATAGTTTGTACCTGTATAAGCTTGCCCATAGGAAACCGTTTGATGGCCGAATATCTCAAGAGAGCAGCCAGACGCCTCGCGAATATCTTCGGAACAGCTCCAAATGTTCAACAACAAGCAGGGGTGAGTAGAACATCATGTTATAATGTGAAATCAAGGGCCCAATGTCAAAAAACCGGTCTTATCCTTTAAAGGTAGAATAACGCAATAGCGCCCCCGGCTTTAAAGGTAGAAATGCGGCAATGCTTTCCCGGCCTCAGTGGGTTAATGTAGCAGCAGATCTTCTGGAGCATTGGCTGCCCGTGTGGGAGTGTGCGTGCTGGTAAGAGTTGCTGCTTCACCCTCTTTTCCGCTGACCTGTATGTTGCCCTCCACCCGCTCCTCCTTACTGTGTTTATGTTCAGATACACATGGTGTTGTTATCAACTATTTCCACCATGTAATACAAAACAAAAGAAAACGGTGATCCCACAGCCTATTCTCAGTTTCACTCCCTGGCTGCCGCACCCTCCCAGATCAAATTTCCCACATTCTCCTGAAAATCTCCGTTTCTGTGTGAACACGACTATAGATGAATAGCCCTTCCAGTTATTTGATTATCATTACTTCCAATAAACTGGTCAGATCAGTTAAAGAGGTTCCAGTAGTTTAGAAATTAAATGCATTGCACATCACCAGCATGAGCTTTATTAAACTCATGTATCTCTCATATATCAAGCAGCCTTATTTCAGGTGTAGTATGGATTTCAGGACCAGGTTGTGTTCTCTCTGAACTATTTCTTAAAATGTGGCGTTAAACTATGTCAGAAGTCATGTGTTGATAGTTGTTCTGAAAAGCTGTACTGTAGGTTGGCCATGAAAGATGAGGAGAAATGATGTACTTTGGACCTTTTATCACCACCACACAGTTGACCATTTAAAGAAAGTAACAGGAGGGAACGCTATGGGTCTCTTCGGCAAGTAGTTCAGACTAAACCTCAATCGAGTGTCACCTTTTGTGACACTTCAGCATGTGTGCAAGTTGTTGTTTCTCTTTAGATTCAGAAGTGCAAAAAATTCATTAAATGAATTCAAATTCAAAATAACAACTTTAAAATTTTGAGTTACTATAGGGGGGAAACCTGAAGGTATTATGTTCTTATGCTGTGCTGTGAGTACATTATGTGGTTGATGAGTTCATATATTACCTTGTAACTCTGTGAAATTAGGCAACAAATGGAATACAGAACATGAACTGCTGCTCTCTAGAGAGTGACGGGATCTTCTTCCATCCAGATGACTCTGGAAGAATCATCCATGTTGGACCTACCACCATAAAGTCAGTGCTCCAGTCAATATCTACATATTATTTGAATACAGACTGTAAAGGCGTAATACTATCGTCAGATACATGGTTCCATTCTAATATATCTTTTTTCCCATCGAAGTGTCCTTAAAATCCTCGGTGAACTGAACAGTCCTTTGCCATCAAAGGTAGTTGAGGATTTCTCTATGATGACTCATCGAAACAATGTGAGTGTAATGTCTAGTATGTTTGCATGTGATTAATGCGAGTGGTGGAACAGAACTGATCAAATTCCCGCTGCTGCTTTCAATCTCCTTGCAGCCTGCCTCCCAAGTCACTGTCACCTCATCAGGCCGCACAGTTAAAAGAAGATTTAATCAGCTGGATGATGACCCAAGCCAAGAGGTACCAGCTGGTGACTGTTTTCATATAAGCACACAGTTTGGTCTAAATAGATTACGTTATCAAACACTGCGCACCTGGATTATTCTGCTTGGAAGCTTGTATATTGTTTAAAGCTAAATCTGGATATATTTAGTCAGTCAGTCCCTTTTAAGTGACACCATGAAGAGCTTACATGTGTAATATGCAGGAGAAGTAGTTATAAAAACGTAGAACTCTACACAGTGTTTGCGATGACAGAAATTCATGGCAGCCTTTTTGATTATGCAGACTTTTCGAATGGTGGAATACGAGGACGAGCTCGACCTTCTGGCAGTCGTGCTAACAAATGGCGAGGAGGAAGAGGGAAGAGCTCACATTAGACTGCATGACAACCAAACGGGACGGTTACAGCGGAAGGTCGATCTGGTCGAACCCTGGGACGAGGTGAGTGATAAAGACACCGACTTCAGGCTGAGCTGTGTTGTATATCAACTCATGGGTCCCGTTCTCCTCTGTTTCAGACCTATCGACACGAGTTGTTCTTCGACAAAGACACAATCGTTCACATTGAACAAAAGAACAGCAACTTCTGCTGCCATGTTTACAAACTCAGGGCCACCAGGAAATAGTTGGTGAAAAAACGACTCGAAGCAGCCTAAAACCCACATTTAAGATTTTGTTATGGCTGTTTAAAAGTTGTAGTTTTTCTATTTAACTCGTAACGGTGCATTTCTGATGTGGATCACTGCATCATTTATTTTGTGTAAATTACACTTGATCGTTTTTAATCGAGAGCATCCAGACTGTAACTGTCTCAACTGTGGACATATGTTTTTAACACGTTCTCTACAAATTAAAGTGCTTTTTTTCTTTCTATGTTGCTTTGTTTTCTCCTCTTTCCATCAAGAACATCTAATGGTACAATTCTGTGTCAGTGTGATGTGTGCAGACAGCGGTGTCTGACAGTTTGGGAACCCTTTTCTCTTTGATGCATATAAATGACCTTAAATGTCATCAGATTTTTACACGAATCCAAAATATTGGAATAAAAACTGAGCGAAACAGAATGTTGGATAGATGAGTGGCGAAAGTATTTAAACCTTTAGGATTAGAGGTTCATTTTAAGGAGGAATTAAGTGTTTAATAATCAGTGGGAGAACAAATAAGAGTATGAGCCCTGTTTTATGTAAAGAACGGGAATATTAATGACTGATGTTCACAACATCTTTGTGGAACAAAGGACATATCTGGGGACCTTAAGTGTTGTTGAGGCTCATCAGCTTGGAAAAAAAGCTACAAAACATCTTTAAGGAGTTTGGACAGCAGCAGTCTACAGTTTCTGTACAAGCTAAAGACATTAAAGACCATTATTACTTCCGCCAAAAGTGGTCTAAGTAAGAATTGATAAGTTTGGAGAAAGGAAATCTTCGGATTTCAACATAGGAAGCTGAATCCGTCAGTGAAACTGGAGGGTTTGTTAATCTGTTTACTGTAGCAAACAGGACACGAGAGTTGTTACTGCAGTTTTTGATGATTTCAGGAAAATAATTCCCTTGTTCTACGCAAAGTCTGGTTGAACACACATAGCTTTTCTTTGTAAATCTCATAAAGAACCTGGAGCTTTGACTTGCCCCATTTCCGTTCGGCTCTCCGGCACTCCCTTTTCTGTGCCCTGACCGACTCTTCTTTCCTCCATGGCGCCCTTTGCCTACTTTTAACCATTCTAACCTTGACAGGAGCAATGGTATCCAAAACATTTAAGAGACTTGATGTGTAAGAGTTCAACAGATCATCAACATTAGAACACCGGGTGTTCTCAAACCTAATCATTTGCATAAACTGTGTCCCTGTTCTGTCATTTATGAGTCTTCCCAACAACTGCAGACCCAGCTGCTGGTTTGGGTGTAACAGACAGGTCAAAGAAAACACAAAAATGATCAGATAAAGCAACATCGACGACATCCACATTTGAAATAACAACACCCTTTGAAATGAGCACATCTAGAGTGTGCCCTCGGTTGTGGGTGGGCTCAGTCACATGCTGAGTTAGACCAAACCCAAGGGCAGCAGTGAGTTCTTTAGCTTGCTTGTTCTGGGCTACATCCACATGCACATTCAAGTCCCCTGTTATGACTAAACAGTCAAAAGCAGTGCTCACAATTGAAAGTAGTTCAGTAAAATCATCAATAAAACAATTCTGTGGTGGTTTGTAAATGGTGATATAGAGTATGGAAGATTGTTTTATCTCCACTTTGAATGACACATACTCAAATGATGAAAAAAACCCAAATGACAACTTGTGAGGTGGGTATATTGTCCCTGAACATGGCACAAACACCCCCACCCCTCTGGTTTTCTCATGTTTCAGACACAAAATAAATAAAAGCAGAAGATGCTTTTTGACTTTTGATAAAAGTCTGATGTTATTGGTCAGATTTATGCAGAACCGTTGAAAAGGATCAAAGCTTCGCAAACTTTCCGGTGCCACTGTATGTTGAATAAAACAATATCCAATTAATCAAATCAAATCAAATTTATTTGTATAGCACATTTCATGTACAAACAATTCAAAGTGCTTTACATAAAATAAAAGTATTGAAGAAGCATTACAAATACATAAAAGAATATAAAGAGAAACAAATAAAATCATTGAAATGAATTTAAAAACAAACAACAGTCAAGATAAGTTAAAAGATACCGTGCAGATTTCATGCATAGACACATGAGAAAAGAAATGTTTTTAACCTTAAACCGTTCTGGGATTTGTAAACCATCAGCAGGCTTTTAAAATCTATTCTGTGACTGACTGGAAGCCAGTGTAAAGATTTAAACCTGCTTTCAACAGGCCTGCGTTTCCATTTAAATTCCACACAGATTACACAACATCATGAGCTGAACATTGTTGCTAGTAAAAAGCAAAGTTGAGTTTTTTTTTTTTTTTTTTTTGTTTTTTATGAAATACATCCATCTATGTATGTTGTCATTTGGGGGGGGCAACAATAGAAATGACGAGTGTTTGTTGGAGATGTGACTGAAGTGCTGAACTGAGGTCAGAGGATGACACAGCACAAATACTACTGCTTCCAAACTCTTCTGTAACCACAAAAGTTACAAAACGTCGCTCCTCCAAACTCTTGCGCAGCTCCGGGTCACGTGACAGAGGTCCGTCCCCGTCGGGCACCACTTGAGTTGATTTGGAGCTGTATAAGCGCAGCTGCTCCGGTCGTGTCGCTCCGTCCTACTGCCGCTGCCTGCCGCACAGATGGCGATGGAGAATCTGAAACAGTTCCTGTTCGCCCTCTCTGCTGCCGGCGCCGTCGGCTTTGTCGCCATCATCTTCGTGCTGAGATGGGTTCTCCACTTCAAGGAAGGTCTAGCCTGGGATGGAGGACTGGCTGAATTCAACTGGCATCCGGTGTTGAATGTCACGGGCTTCATTTTCTTGCAAGGAATAGGTGAGAAGGCGCTTTCTTTTCTTTTCCAAGGAGTGCGGGCTCGCAAAGGGACCGTGGGAGTTGTTAAAGAATGTAAACAAGAAGAGGAAAAGTTTGAGAGTTCAACAAGTCTCGCTTTCCTCAAGTATCTCGGGGGGGGGGGGGGGGGGGGGTGCTGTGAATGTTGCTGTGAATGTTGCTGTGAATGTGGCAATTGCAAAAGATTAGTCTACGAACTACACTTCCATTGGAGGAATGTATTTAAAGCAGGAAATATGAGTCACGTCAAGTAGCAAAATGCTCTCAAGGAAACAAACTCGGCATGTAGATGTTCAACACCCTCAAGGGTAAACAATTAGTAAAGTGAAATAACAACTCTTCTTCTTTTTTTTTTAACTTCTGATGAGTAAAGTGGTTAAACCTTTTGTGTACATTCCAGTAGAGTCCTGTCAGACATAAAAACCTTGGTGAGACAGTGCAATGACTCTATTATTTCAGGATTATGAGGTTAGAATGGAAAAAAAAAAAAACTTGCTTATGGTCAACAGACGGTGACTGATCCTCTCTCTTGCAGCCATAATTGTCTACAGGCTCCCCTGGACCTGGCAGTGCAGCAAACTAATGATGAAGTTCATCCACGCGGGCTTGAATTCAGCAGCCTTCATTTTCGCTGTTATCGCCGTGGTGGCAGCTTTTGACTTCCACAATGCTGCCAAAATTCCAAACATGTACAGTCTGCACAGCTGGCTGGGCCTGATTGCAGTCATACTGTACAGTCTGCAGGTAAACACACTGTTTTTCAGCATCCGTTCCAAATAACTGACGATAAAGTGGGACTCTTAGTTCTGAGTTTAGGCTTAGATCCGTTGCTTTAGATGCAGCTACGGGTTGACGTAACACATAAATTCACACCCACACGGCAGGAAAGTGTGTTTTTTCTAGGATTATATTGGGATTCTCAAACTTATGTGGTCGTTTCTAAAAATGCTAAGTCATGGTGAATAAGACTCCTGATGAGGAAAGTATCTGACAAACTTTTTTTTCCCCCTCTCCCTCAATGAGCAGCTTGTTCTAGGAGTTGGCATGTACCTGATACCAGTTACACCTGTATCCTGGAGAGCAGCCTTTATGCCCATCCATGTCTACAGTGGTCTTTTCCTCTTTACCAGCATCATAGCCGTGGCACTCATGGGCATCACAGAGAAACTCATTTTTGGCCTGTAAGTATTAGTAAAGACTTGGATTAATTACATCTGACCTGTAAAGTCTCTGTACCGTGTGACTATGAGTAACTCTTTTATTTGTACACAACAAAGGAGCAACCCGAAGTATAAGGACTCCCCCCCAGAGGCGATCTTTGTAAACGTCCTGGGAGTCCTCCTGGTGGTTTTCGGAGCTCTTATCCTTTGGATTGCCACTCGAACGTCTTGGAAACGCCCCAGTGACCAGATCTTGCATGCTCTGCATTCCAATGGGGGAGGTGAGGACAACAGCAAAGTGGGTCCGGCACTATCTGAGCTGACTGATGGAACTGAAGCTGAGGCCGAAGGAGATGTGAGGAGGAGGTTTTAAGATTTAAGTTCAACAACTAGGCCGACTGATTTTCTTTTAAAGAAACGTGTATATTTGACTTGGAGCTGGTCCTCTCCCTAGTGGTGAATGTATGTAAACAACCAGTCTACACTGGTCAGAGAAAGTCAAAATAAGTAATGAAATAATACTGATCTTTCATTCATAACTTTCTCTCTTGCACCTTGAAGTTTTTCATCTCGGCTGTATTCTCTGACATTTATTGTTACAAGTGCATGTAAATAAGGGTGACCTACAGTACATTGCAGCAAGAGTAAGATACTGATATATGATATATATATATATATAGATGAAAAAATATATGCTTTGTTCACATACACTGTAGAAAATGTTCATGACAGTTTTGTATTCTCTAACTCTCTGAATTGTAATTTTCCCTACTACATATTTTCTAATAAATTCTTTTTTTTACTGCGCTCATAGCCTTGTTTTATCCATGCATTTGCTGCATAGGAGGAAAATATCTATGCTGTAGAACACAGTCAATATTAAGGGGCGCAATCTTGCGACTGCCGTAGATTTAGCACATCGATCGTTGGGATTTTGGGTTCCTGTTCCCATAGGACAACCAGGGTCGGGTCAGATTATTTTGACATGGAGATACGCGATGAATAGAATTCATACGGTGGCATTTGTAATTCGTGACATCAAGAGGACTTTTGAAATATTGAAAATGTTTGATTTTTACACTGAAAATTTGGATCCCACTGAAGTAATTTTTCTCCCTCTGAACATTTCCATGGCAACATTAAATGTGATTTGTCTCATTAAAAGTCACAGAAGGTCAAATCAAATGCCCTCTGTAAAGTAAAGAAAAGTACGAGCTCAAATTAAAGGTGCACTGTCGTGTTCTACAACATGTGGAGGAATGTTTCTTTTGGGGTAAGTTTATATCACTGCTGCTTTTCATTAGAAGCCACGTAGAAGACTGCTCTGTCAGAGCAAGAGAAGCACAAACTCAGAATGTTTATTATTAACTGTCACTGTACACGAAAAGGAATCAGTAACTATTATTTGTTTATCGTTTTTCACAAAGTGTCGCTTTAGATTCTCAGTCATCCAGGTCATGGTAATCCTAAGAGCTTGGATAAGTGCAACTGGGGTTCTTTACGTTTGTCCAGGAAGGCTTCCTCAGTTCTAAACATGATGGGTAGTTTTTGCTTGTAAGCAGCTGAAGGACAGATCACACTTCAAATCTGATGGTAAAAAAACATATACACCGTAGAATATATATGTGGAAATTCGAATTGGCAAACTGTTTTTATTGCCTCATTTTAAAGATGTAATCATAATGTAATCAAGTGACTTTACTAATAATTTTATTTAGATGTAATCTGTAGTTACAAGTTACTTTTATAATCGAAATAAGCTCCTCTATTTACATGTTATGTATTCTATCTGTTGTCTATGTGTATATATTATATAGTTGTCTTATTAATAGTGGTAAGTTCCTATATAACAATAAAGGTAAACAACATAATGTGAGGCCAGGATGGAATGATCATGTAGCTGACCTCCATGTGGAAGCCAATAATGCTTTTAAAGCTTGGGTAATAGCAGGGAAAGCAAGACATGGTCCTGAGTATGAACGCAAGAAACTGGGAAACGCTCGTTATAAGTATGCTTTACGGTTTATTAAAAGACATGAATTGGCTATGAGAGCTAACTCCATGGCAAAGAAGCTTCAGAATAACAACGTTAATGACTTCTGGAAAGAAGTGAAGGTCATTAATAACAGTAAAATGCCACTGCCCTCTAGTGTTAACGGGGTTACTGGCTCAGAACAGATTGCACAACTCTGGAGCAGACATTATGAAGATATTTTTAACTGTGTTAAGAGTGAAGAGTTTAATGTAGGTAATGTACCTTTTAATGAAAATGTGATTATTAGACCTGATGAGGTGCAATATGCCATTGAGAAACTGTCTATGAACAAAGCCTGTGGGCTTGATCAGGTAACAGCTGAGCATCTAAAACATGCCTGTCGGAGGCTACCAATCCTGCTTTCAATGCGTTGTACTGGTCTTTTAATGCATGGAATACTACCTGAAACGATGATGTCAGTTTTGCTAGTGCCAGTCATTAAAGACAAAACAGGCAATATTTCCAGCATAGATAATTACCGGCCAATTGCTCTGGCTAGCATTATTTCTAAGGTGGTAGAGATGATTATTTTAGATAGGCTCAGTGATTATGTTGAAACCACAGACAACCAGTTTGGCTTTAAGAGCAAACTTGGAACTGACCAGTGTATCTATGCTCTCAAAGAAATCATAAACAAGTACAGAAGACATAATTCTACTGTTTTTCTGTGCTTTCTAGATGCTTCTAAGGCCTTTGACAGAATAAACCATGGGAAATTATATCACAAACTTCGACAGCGAGGTACACCATCCTACCTGATTAGGATCCTGCAATTCTGGTATACCAATCAAACCATGCAAATAAGATGGGGTGGTAGTATATCTACACCCTTCTATGTATAACAAATGGGGTGAGACAGGGTGGTATTCTATCCCCGGTTTTATTCAATGTATATATGGATGATCTATCCAAAAATCTTAAGCAGTGTAAAACTGGGTGTATGGTGGGTGACAGGATAATTACTCATCTCATTTATGCTGATGACCTGGTTATTATTTCCCCATATAGTGCTGGGCTACAGCAATTGCTTAATGTGTGCTCCAGATATGGACTTTTATTTGAAATCAAGTTCAATCATAAAAAAAGTGTAATTGTTATTGTAAGAACTAAGGAGGACCAAAAACAAAACTTTCCCTTGTTTTCTTTATCTAACGGCTCCCTTGATGTAGTGAGTAAAGTGCGGTATCTGGGTCACATCATCACTGATGACCTGTGTGTGATGAAGATATCCAGCGTGAGTGCCGTAAATTGTATGCACAAGCCAATATGTTGGCACGCAGGTTCCATATGTGCACAGATGATGTTAAGGTCAATCTCTTCAGAGCCTACTGCACTCCTTTTTATACAGCAAACCTATGGTGTAAATACCATTCAGGTAAGCTGAAGAAGCTGCAGGTGGCATATAATGATGCCTTTAGGATTTTTCTGAAGCTACCAAGATGGACAAGTGCTAGCACTTTATTTGTAAATTTTAACGTCCCTACTTTTCATGCTCTACTGAGGAATTTTATGTATACATTTATGGGTAGACTTGTTGGGTCCAGCAATGCCATTTTATCTTTACTTTGTGATACCAGGCAGAGTGATAGAAGATACTTCTCTGAAATGTGGAAGCACTGGTATAGATGTCTGTATGTGTTTGTGTCCTAATTACCTGGTGTTTGTGTTGTACCGTCTGTTTTATTAATGTTTTTATGTGTTGTATGTGTTTTTTATGGAACATTGAGTCCGCAATAAAAGTTTTCATTCATATAATAACATAGATTATATATTATCTATGTTATCATTACATGTTATCTATACAAGTCGACCTTAAAGTGAAATTCTGTCACAGTATTAAGAAATCAGCTTAGGTGTTTACTTTGAGTTGCATCTGTAAAGATTAGGTCAAACTCGAAACTCCATGCTTCGAGAACGGCGCAGCCACGTCAAAGTTTAATTACTCTTTTTGGCTCCTCTCGGCACCTGTAGTGTGTTTGCCAGACCGATTGTTTTGTGTTGCTTTCAGGGCATTTGGTGTCAGGTCGAAAACCTGCTTCAAGGTTTGTTGTCTACATTTTAGTGGCACGGTAGCTGTATCACCCCACATCTGTAACGAGTTGACTTTCTTCACGGATTTTTGTAACTAGCCTTGTTCAGCTTGTGGTCAACACAGTTGAAAGTGAATGACAGCGGAGTAACCGGTCAACTATAGTGGCTAACTGCTAGCTAAAAGCTTAATCGAAACCCTTAGATGTTTAATTGAATTACGCGAGTCATATTTTCTATGACATAGGAAACATAACGTCACCCAAATCATTGCATTAAGTTGCACATTTTTCACTGCCGGCTGCCATTTCTTGTTCAACAAGGAGGGCTAGTTTAGCTCTTTGGCTAATCATGAGCAACAAGGGAGGCTAACGTTAGCAGCAGCTGAGAGCAGTCGGAGGCTAGCGTTTATAACTATTTACTCCCATGTGTGATAAGTAAGATGCAACTTAAAAGTTCTTCAAATTTGACTGCTTATGCATAACGGTATGCAATGGAGAATAGAGTGAAGCGGCTGAAACAAACAACCACACTCACCTAACTGGGTGCGAAAGATTGTACCAACTGTAGGGTGGGGCTCCGTTGGCCCGATGACAATGACTGGTCAGCCGGTGTAATGGCAAATTCTGTGACCTGTGAAAGAGGTTTTGCCGCCACGTACGCTTCTGTTGTACCTTTTATTTACACTCCTTTCGAGAGCTAAACACGGTGGTATCATACTGTGAATGTTGAAATGTGTTATTTGTGTCCCGTCATGTTCTGTATGAAAAATTAGACTAGATGTCAAAGTGTTGTCAGGGGAGTTGTTAGTGACAGAAGCCTGAACCATTGAGTTCCTGTTTTTATAGCTGTCAAAATGTGTTACCTTGTGATACCTAAATTTCATTTGGCCCATATTGGACGACGACTTACAAAATTCACCCAGCCAAACAGATCAGAAAACATAGAAATGTCATAGAAATGAAGTTGGGCAGCTTTTCTCCTGCAAGGTGGTCCTGAAGTTAAGGACCTCAGTCATGAGAAGATGCTTGGCCTGTAGCATTGTTGCCTGTGTTAGTCAGGAGACAGCAAGGTTGCAAGGATGCTCATACTCCACTTGACAGTTATATTAACTAAGTTTGAATTAAGCATATTTTCCAAATAAATAGATGTAAAAAAAAAAGATAAAAAATTGACAAAAGACATGTGTGTTGTTTGAAAACAGCTGTGGCATCATGTCGGACAAAAGTGAGCTGAAAGCAGAGCTTGAAAGAAAGAAGCAACGCTTGGCACAAATCAGAGAGGAGAAAAGAAGAAAGGAGGAGGAGCGCAAGAAGGTAGAGGTTTTGATTTTTATAAACATTTAGAATCCTTTCCGGAAACTGAGCACATTTAAACCAGTGTCTTGAGTGTGACCATTACGAAATACTATTTTTTTTTAATGATTGATTTGAAGTTCTTTTGACTTGTCATAGTCGAGGTGCTGCAATAAATGGGTGTAGTTATTCTTTGCAGATGAGTCCATTTAGAAAACAAACCAAAAAAAAAAGATAAACAACTTACCAACCAATAGTTGTAGTTGTACTAAAAGATGTACATAAGGCATTCTAGGCCTTTCACAAAGGCAAAACGATGCAAATGCAAATTTTTGAGCTCTACACAATAAGAATTTTTCAGAACCTTTCTTACTACTTCTTCTTTTATTCCATCATTAAAGGGATAGTTCGCCACTTTTGACATGAAGCTGTATGACATCCCATATTAGCAATATCATTTATTAAATTTGACTTGCCCCCTGCTGCGTCCTGTGAGCCGAGTTCCGGCCTCGTTTTGGCGTTGACGAAGGTAGTCCGGCTAGTTGGCTGGGGCCACACAAAAATAAAGCGTTTTGCTTGTCAAAACAATATGCGTTCAAAAAAGTATTACATTTGCATCACAAAATCGTTCAGCCAAAAAAAAGTCAGACCTCACAATCGCTTGGCGCTATTTTCTCTCTCCCTTCATATCACTGCGTGCTGTGTAAACTGTGCAGACCGAAGTGCAGACCGAGCAGTCCCCTGCTTCCGAGCAGTAAACACTGTAACAGGTGCGGCTATCGGCAGGTGGCTGAACGCATTGATATGAAGGTAGAGAGAAAATAGCGCCAAGTGATTGTGAGGTCTGACATTTTTTGGATGAACGATTTTGTGATGCAAATGTATTACTCTTTTGAACACATATTATTTTGAGAAGCAAAACGCTTTATTTTTGTGGCCCCAGCCAACTAGCCGGACTACCTTCGTCAAGGCCAAAACGAGGCCGGAACTCGGCTCACAGGACGCAGCGGGGGGTAAGTCAAATTTAATAAATGATATTGCTTATATGGGATGTCATACAGATTCATGTCAAAAGAGGCGAACTATCCCTTTAATCTAACATATTACTCACTCATTGTCCAGGGGACCAATGGTTCTTACATTAGTTATACAGGTAATTAGTATTTAATGATACAATAGTGCTAATAACAAGAGTAATTTATATGAGAAAGTGCACAAGTCTTTCTTATGTTTCAGAGACTATGTTAAGTTGACACCCAGAGTTTGAATTAATGCGTGGGGCTCTATTTTTTTCTAGGCGGACCAGCAGCTGAAAGAAGCTGCAGTCCAGCAGGATGACTCTGACCTGGAGAAAAAAAGACGAGAGGCCGAGGCTCTCCTGCAGAGTGTGGGCATAACCGCAGATGTTTCAGCCGGTATGTTCAGTATTACCTGTAGGTGGATTGTACAGTGTGTAGGTGCCGTGATGTCTGCTTTTAAATTACCATTAGGGAAATACATGCAGCTCCAAAGTGTTCTATAGGCTATACTCTATATATATATATATATACTATTTGAATATGTTCTATATATCCCCATATATACTATTTGGCAGCAGGATGATACAAGTATTTAATTTGCTTTTGTATCTTGCTACAATTTCAGTCATTGCATTAAAGCAGTTACATTATATTATTTAATATTTTTACACTATTCATTGCTTACAAATGCAAGCGACTCATTAAAGCCAAAGATAGATAGACTTTTTATTGTGATGGTTATCATGGCTGTCATTCAGAGCACTGTCCTATCGCAAACAGCAGGGGGCAGTAGAGGTCCACAATAAAAAACCTGTTCCAGCAGACAAACCTGTTGCAAAAATGAATGCAAATTTGATCCAACTGTGTTTTTACAACCTGGCTCACAGTGTAGGTTTGCCGTGTAGATGCCAATTTATGAATCTTTCTTTCTCTGCTGCTCACGTCTAGGTTTCCTACTCATGCGCTTATGTTATTGTTATCTATCAGGAAATCTAATTTATAAGATTTGGTAGTTTTCTACCAACAGTTAACGCCGCTGATACATTTCTGCTGTAGTGTTGTGGACAGCTTAGCATTTACATTGTAACAGATGATTATTGTCTGTCTCCCTGCGTAGGCGCTCCTCCCACATCACCTACTGCCAAATCGGCGGGGACACCAAGTGAGACAGGAAGCCAGGACTCTGATGGAGCTGTGGGACCCAGGTACACACACATACAACCACACACACCTCCTTGTTTGAACTTCAGTACGGTGCTCTTCTGGCAGACAGTCAGTGATAGTTAGAGCTTTACTGAGTTTTGTCCAGTGCGTCTTTTAAGAAGTATTTTTTAAAGTTTCGCTCATGTCAAAAATAAATATTTCTCCATTGTCCTCGTCACAGCTTAAAAAACAGATGTTTTGTGCAGCATATAAGTTGAGAAGCATTTTAAAAGCTCCCTGAAGAGGCTTGCCTGTTTCGCTTTTATGTGCCTTTCACTTCTTTCCACCCCTCAACAAAAGTTATGGATACTTGTAATGCGTGCAACTGAGCTTAAGCTTTTTACTAAGTCTTTTATGGTTTCAGTGAATAATGACGAACTTATGCCAACCGAGTGCGTGTTTATTTCATTTATGTGCCACTGAATTAGAATGATCCTAAATTAACAATAAAACAGCAGGCTGCTGTGACGCCTGGGGGACTTCTTAACCCCTAATTAGAGCCCCTTCCCTGGGCTGAAATTCAAGCTCCCCCAGTGTCCCATCAGACCCAGTGAGCTGTTCCCCCTACGTGTTGACTCATTTCCCTCACCAGCATGGCCATTTCCTACACACATGGAGGTCATGTTTTCTCCCCACCGCCCCCCACCCCCCACCACCACCTCTTTCTGGCTACACTCAGAGCCTTTGGTGGGACACAGTTCGGGCTGGTGCAGCCCCGCAGGCTGCATGTTACACCCTATGTCTTCCTACTCAGAGGGTCTGTGTGTGTCCGTACATTTTAAGCAAATTAATTCCTCCTTTTTTTTATTTTTTTTTTTTTTTTCAAGCAATCAAATTCAAGCTTCGTTTGAAATGAAAGAAATTGAAAATCAGATTTTCTGTGTGAAAGATCCAGTCAGCATGTTGCGTGCCATAATGCTAACTTTATTTCCTCTCCTCCTTTGTGATTGCCTGTTTCTCTGTCACTAATGCTGCCTTGTTGCTGTGACACTAATCAGGACTCTGCACTGGGACTCTGACCCGTCCACTCTTCAACTTCACTCTGACTCTGAGCTGGGGTACTGGACACTCTCTTCTCTCCTTTCCTGGTCATTTTCCTTTCTCTCAATCTATGGCATGATTACTTTGTCTATTAAATTCATTGTTCAGTTAAGACAGTCCAGGAAATCAGTGAAGTCATTTATGCATGAATGGTCAGTTTAAACCTTTTGATTAATTCTCAGTGGTTGCTAAACTAATCTGAACTCTTTGCCATTTCATGAAAGACTAATTTACATTCTTTTGATCAGCCTAAGATCCCATCTGAAGGAGGTGAGAATGGTAACAAAATAAACCGAGCTCGGTTGCAGTTGTTTTTAATGTGCAGTCTTGTAAAAATCATTCCTGTTTTGTGGCGATGTTGGTGCAAAGTTTGAGTTGTTCTGTTCTTTTAGGCGCGTGACTCCAAAACTGGGGATGGCCAAAGTCACACAAGTGGACTTCCCACCACGTGAAACCGTGTCCTACACTAAGGAGACCCAGACACCTGTCGTGACCCAGACCAAACAAGGTGACTAATATAATTAAGCACACCTTCGAAAACACTGACACTGATGATGTCATGCATCTATCTGAAAAACCGCGTGCGCGTATTTGTGGATTAATAGAGAGCTTTAGCAAAACATATTTGGCGATTGAAAAATGTAGTTTTATTTTATCACTTGAAGGGGCAACCGGATTCTTGAAAAATATTCCCGACGGGGGAATTGTGGGAACCGGAAGTAAACGACAAGTTGAAGACGTTTACCAAACTCTGAGATGAAAGCGGAGGAAAAATGAGGCCCAAGAAACACAAGAAGTCAGGCCAGAGATCAAATTCAGACAAGCTCTGCTCCCCGGCACCTCACAGCCAACTCTGCTTCGGTATAATTAACCAGCAGGATGAGAAATCCAGTGACAGGAAGGAGAAATGCGATTGGAGCGGAAGATATGAAGCGCCGTGCATTCGACTGCTTATTGCCTCTGAAGCGTGTCGATATGTATGTAATTGGTGCGCTTAAGCTTTCATGTGGTTGGACAAAGAATATTTGGCTTTGTACTAAAATCCACATGTTGAACACATGTTGCATGAAATATGCAATATTTCCGGTCATGTTCCTTGTTCGTGGGCTGATTGTTGTAACGACAGCTGGTGAATAATGCGCTCGATTGAAATCCTGATTACGATTTTTGTTTTGAATCTCCGCTTTTATCTGCTGGATGAGGGTCTTTTTTTTTTTTCCTCAGTTTGAGCCAGTTAGCATCTTTCAGCTTCTTTGAGAGCCTGGTTAGGATTTTAAGCGGTATTACAGTGTGCCGATGGAATTAAAAATTCTGAGATGGCACGAAGCACCAGTCAGGTGACATATTTCTTCTTCTTAAGCAGAGCCAGTGAGGGGATGGAGAGCATCCCTCTGCTCCTTATTGCTTTTTACTCCGGACTCTGCTGGGCATAGTAAAACTGTGTTAAACAATGATGGTTTCTGCCAGCTGTTCAACACGGAGCCCCCCCCCCCCTCTCTCTCTGCCACTATGTAATCATTTCATCAACTCCCTCGCTTCCCTGTCTTCTCCCTTCACCGAACAGGCACATAACAAAACACACTCAGTGACATTGTGCATTTTCACACCATCACTTCTGGCTCTTGATGAGGCGGCATCCCCTATCCCAGCTTGCTCCCCTCGCTGCATCTTTGATGTGTAGGGTGGCGTCGGGCCTGCTTTCTGATTGAGCGATTTATCATGTTGTCAAAAGGAGGCTCGGATGCAGCACTCTCAAGGTCAGCAGGCGGTGGCGTTAGCGTTAGCGTTAGCGGCTGCCATGCTCAGGTGGCCGCAGGCCGAGAGTTTCCACTGCGTTGGCGGGACGTCGCAGAAAAGGGAGAAGACGATTAAAGATCACATGATCGAGCAACAGAAATCCACCGAGCAGTCAAGGAAAATGTTTCCTATTTTCTATTATATTTTTGTCCTATCTCAGTGCGTCTCAGAAATCTTACCTAATGAAGGTATGGCCTTCTCAGAGCACTGACCTCAGCATCAGTGACTCAGTATAAAACCACTAAAGAACACTAGCAATTTCTGTTGAAACTTAACAAAAATGTACATTTGTACCCTGGGGAGTTTGGCATTATCACCTTGCTTTCACGTCCTAAAACTTACAAGATACTCTAGTCTTTCATCCAACTCTGGGGAGTTTGAGGAATTATTGTTTTAGGCCATTAGATTGGCGAATTAGCCACTGCTACAACATTCCCAGGCGGTACTAGTTGGTAATATGCTGCACCGGTATGAACTCTTCAATAAGGGGCTATAATTATGGAGTAAGATATTGTTAGACATAGAGGGCCGTCGGTCGGTCTAGTACAGCATTTTGAAAAGGCTCGTCAGGGATACAAGTATGTCGAGCAGTTTAGTAGATCTAATATTTAATTGAATGTGATTGTTTTAATCACTCTGAATTCAGAGGCAGGTCAAAACTTTTAATCACAAAAGCCCTTAATGGCCTTCTTGTTTCAAGTGCCACTTGTAATTGTGGTCAGCTTTAATGCTTTTGATGATTAGTACTGTTAAATATCTGTAATATCTTTCTGTCATATGGTAGCTGATAATTTCGAGCAGATACTTTGAACGATTCTCCCTTTTAAATGGTTTTTTCTTTTGTTTTTTTTAGCATGTGATTGTAGAATTTGAAGCCTTTTGAGTTGGGACAAGAATCTCAACAGGATATTTATATTTTTTCTCATCAAAACCTTTTAGTTTTGCAATTTCAAACTGGAAGTTTTATGCTGGGATTGCTACGCCAGAAGGGCTCTTTTTCAGGAGACGAGAAACACATGCTTGCTCTTTATAAGCAGAGTTTTTTGTCTTTCTGCGGGTTCATTATTGGCATTTGTGCAGCAGAAACAAACCCCTGTGCACGTGCTGAAGTCAAACCCCGGCTCTGTGTGGACATATAGAAAGGGGAAGACACCTGCGACAGCGAGCAAAGGTTGTTTTATAGTTCATCACTGGCCCCATGCCATGTTTGCATTAATATGTTGTCTATTGACTTGGACTTGCGATTACTCTCCCCACCGCGCTCTGGTCCAGCTCCCCCCCCCCCCAAAAAGCTTTTATTTCTTAAGTGGTACAAAAGCCATAATTGGGCCTGCTTTGAGAGGTGTCAGTGTATGGGACATCGGTGATCCGGGTGAATTCTGTTAAATGCAACCACCCACCCTTGCTGCCACCCCCACCCCACCCACACACATCCTCAGCGGGGTCACCAGGATCACTAGCTTTGCTCCAAATGGCCATTTTGGCTGGCAGGTGCATTATACCCTTTATTTTCAGATTGTCTGTCCGCTCCTAATGCGTGGCAGGTTGATTGCTCTGGCTGCCTCACCAGGGAAAGGGTTGACGAGCACGGCCGGGACTAGCTGAAAGACAGTGATTACTGTTTTCCTTTAAGCCTGATTGAGGCCCTTGAAAGGAAAGATTTTAACCTTCTCCTGTTGGGTGCAGAGTATGGCTGCACATTGAAATGGCTTGTGTCATCAACCCAGTTCTGTAAACTCATCAGTGCACCCAATAACCTTCATCCCCCAAACCTCCATCTGAGAAAGGGGGTAAATCATTTTGGACAAAGTGACAGATGACATTATCATTTAGATTATCTCAGTGGGAAGGAAATTCGTGCATGTGGCGCCGTCAGTTTAAGATTAACTATAAGACTTATCCATGATAAATGCCCGTAGGAACCAGGAGAGTGCTTCCTCTGTCCACATGAAATCTGTTTTGTCCTCCTTTTTTTTTTTTTTTACATCGCGCACATAGGCTAAATACCATCTCTTGGAGATGTCTGAAAGAAAGCGTGTTCATCTTCTTTGAGGTGTGCAGTTTGCCAGCTGGTGTGGCCTGTATTTTGTTGTACATTCTCTGCGGTTGAATAGGAGTTGCTGGACCTCCTGCTAGGACGATAATTGCACTGGCTTGCCGTTCGGGGAGAGGCTTGTCTCGGGGCAGCCAGGCGTAAAACCTCTGTGCCATCCCCATGCCACCTCTGAAGAGCACAAGACAATCCCAGCTTCACCATCTGCTTTTGCACCATGCCGTCATCTGGCCAGACCAATAGGATGGGCCCAGGCAGCTGCTCCACACCCTCTGCCCCGTGGCCTTGAAGGGGGCGACCTGCAACTGGGACACTGAGGAAACAGCTACACTGACAGCTAGACTCACTATTGAATGGCTAGTCTCATTAACAGTGGGGACAGGCAGGGGTCCCTATGACAACAAGACACCCGCTGTGCTGTGTCCCTTTAATACAAATGACAAACTTCCCTGCTTTAGAGGAGCAGGTTCTTTTTTGAAAGGCGACATAGTGCTGACAAACCAAACAAATGCAAGGCAGAGATACAAAATCATTCTATTGCTGTGCCCATAATCGCTGGGTGGAGCTTTAATTGAAAGAAGTAAATAATGAAGCTGGGAAATGTGGCAGCCAAGAGGTGGCGAAACATTGGAAAGGACGCGTAATCGTTCCTTTTGTGAAAGTTTTTACGTTGGACATGATTTTGCTCTTGCCAACATTTGTAAGCCTGACAAAATGTGTGATTAAACCCAAAATATTTTCCACAAGAACATGTTGATTCAGAGATGGAGTTGATGAAGCCCAACTTAGTGTGTGTTCTGGTGTTTATTAAGACATTGCTTTCTGATCAACAGAGGAAGAAGAAGAGGAAGAAATTGCTCCACCTCAACCAGTAGTCGAGATTCAGACTGAGAAACTGGACCAGAAGGAGGAGGAGGAAGGTACTTCACTACCAGTGATGATAATTGAGACACTCGGCTGAAATTGAGCCACTTAAGTTCTTCTTGGAATTTTTCAATTACACATCTAATAGTTGTTACGGATTACAAATTTAGTTTTTATTCCTTTAAAATGGGACATTGGGTTCTGTGCCGTGGTGATGGTGAGCAGCAGGGATCATCACCACATTCTGCTGTGTTTGTGTTTCTCTGTCAAGCACCCCCCCACGAGCTGACAGAGGAGGAAAAACTCCAAATCCTGCACTCGGAGGACTTTGCAAATTTCTTCGACCAGAGCACTCGCATTATCGAGCGAGCTTTGTCCGAGCATGTGGACCTCTTCTTCGACTACAGTGGCCGCGACCTGGAAGAGAAGGAAGGGTAACAATGACTGGACGTCTAGTGTTTTATTTAAACAAAATTTTAAGCTGTGTTTTTTATTGACTTAATGTGTTACTACCTTTTTTTTTTAATTTTATTTTTTTATTTCCCCAGTGAAATTCAGGCTGGAGCAAAACTCTCCCTCACCAGGCAGTTCATGGACGAACGCTGGTCCAAACATCGTGTCGTCACCTGCCTGGACTGGTCGCCCCAGGTCAATGTTTTGAACAATTCTCTCCTGATGAAGCCCGTGTTTTAGCACATTTCTCGTAGCACCATCGATGAATTGTTTGAAGCAAAATCTCCTCCTTTTTTCACTAAAGTACAACCAACTGTAATTGCTTCAAATTAGGATTTTCTCAGCCATAATGCTTTATGATTTTGTTACTTGAGTTTGACAGCATTTACTTTCAGCCTAAACTCCCTCAGGAAAAGCAAGTTGTGTCCCATACAAATTGTCACTTATTCGTTGGCCATAATGATTTGTTTCCTCTGGTGTCTAAGGTCATTTAATGCCTGATTCTGCAACAACTTGTGACAGTGATTGAACACCAACCCTTTGTTCACTGTATTTTCTTGCTCTGAGCGACATTAACACCCCTGTGATACAGAATAATTTATTAACTGGATTCAGGTCTCAGATTCAAGCATTTGATGCGGCAGAGCCTTGTTATTTATTTACATCTGGATTGCATTAATTTGATGTGTTTTTGATAAAGTGTGGGGTTAGCTTACAAGTTGAGAGACCCTCACTGAGCTGCTGAATCTGCCCCTGTGTTCTTCTGAGCCCCCGTAGAGCTGTAGCATTTAGTTATAATGATGAAGAGGAATAAAAACATAATTTACCAAAGAAAGGTGACTTAAATGAGTCATAAATCTTGAGGGAAAGGGGTTGCTCATTCTTGAAGGCATTCGGCAGCACCACACAGGGCAGGCAAGGCTTTTCCACATTCAGTCAAGCCTAGGGGGCATGCCTTCCTCCCCCTGACATTCATTCTGTCTGATTTTTTTTTTTTCTTTTCTTTTTTTCCCCTCTTCTTTCATCAGTATCCCGAGCTCCTGGTTGCCTCATACAACAACAACGAGGACGCTCCACACGAGCCAGACGGCGTGGCCTTAGTGTGGAACATGAAGTACAAGAAAGCCACACCAGAGTACGTCTTCCACTGCCAGGTACCAAAAGCGACGTCTCTTTTCTTTTAGACTCCCCTCCCTCTTTCTGCCCCACCCCCCACTGTTCTTGACAAGCATGGAACGCCGCCAACCATCCCCGTTGCTCGCCGCCTTGCCACCTCCTCTGCCCCCCACCCGGCCTTCATTCGCATTGTGAGTTCACCATGTTGGCATTCACCTCCACCACTTCTGTCCGCAAACACATGTTCGTGAGGCGCCGGAGAAGACCTGTGGCGCAGGACCTGAATGGAATCCGAGCACTGCAGCAGGATTAAGTGTGCAGGGCAGAGCTGGTTATCATGTGCATCTAAACAAGGGCCCTGTGTTCAGACAAGCTAGCTGGGAGACCAGTTGAGCTCCATCGCTCTGCTCAGCCTTATTATAATGCTTGCCCTGAGGCTCCTTCACCAAGACAAGTTGAGTAGAACCACATGTTGCTGCCTTCAGAGCGGATGTAGTCGTAGCCATGCTGCTCAGATGAATAAAACTGAACAGAAGTGTGAATGTAGTTTTCTCTGTACCTCCTAGTTGCTTCAAAAGGTAATTTTCTTCACATGTCACAATTTTCGTCAACAAAGTTCTTTTGAAAAAAAAAACGTGTCTTGAGATCGAAGTGGTGTGTGTGTGTGTGTGTGTGTGTGTGTGTGTGTGCGTGCGTGCGCGCGTAGGCCACCTTAGTCACAAGATATATTCAGATCTTGTTGGTCAGTCCCAAGGTGTGTTTACTTGCACTATAAGCGCTGAAGCTCAAGTTATGAAAGACGTGTTTGGTTGTGTTGTTGGAAAAGGGAGAGTCGGGTCTTTAAGTTTAAGGGGAAGTTAGAGAGGAAAACGGCTAAGTGAGCTACATGTTTTCCAGGTTATGGTTGCATTCAGGTATTTTTGATATACTACTGCATTTTTTTTATTGATTTATCTTTGAAATGGACTTGTATTAAAAAGTTCCTATTCTTACTAAATTGCAATCAGGCTGTCAGAACTGACAATCACAGTGTGTTGGGGGATGAAGCTTAGGTAGTTTTGGTGCATCTGGCAGATTTCCTATCATACAGGGTTGTGTGGCGTGGAGGCGCGGTCAATGTTTTAGGCTCTCGATCTGATCTGTTGAGCCGTTCCTGTTTCCAGTTTGAGAGATGTTGTGTTCAGGATGTTCCAGTCTAAAACCTGTCAGTGATTTTAATGCTGCGGCAGATCAGTGTAAGCCTTATAAGGGAAAACACATACATCAATTATACGAAAAAAAAGGAAAATTTAATTTGGGTGAGGGAATATATGGCTTAGATCCAACTAAAATCAGATTTAGCTGACGTTAGTTTTTAACTCGTTGAATTAATTTGCTCTGAGTTCTTGGTAAAATTAAACATTTTTCAATGAAAAAGTCAGTCTAAAACAACTCGGCTCTCTTCAAAAAAATGATTGACCTTTGGAAAAGTTCACCAGGACATCTTACTGAAAAATTCTGTGCAACTACAGTATATAGTAGTGTATAATATCAGTGCATGCAGCCACTTTTAACATTTGGATAAATGAAAATGGCGTCTTCACTGCGGCGTGTTCCCAACAGGCTCTTTAAGTTTTCATTTGTCCGTTTGCTACACTGTTACTGAGCCATAAACCGGGTCCTGTTTTCCACTTTACTTCTTTCTTTTTTTGCCAATGGTCAAGGGATACAGGGTTTGTTACCATAGAAGCACGCATCTCTCCGTGTCCCTGTGTTGCCATGGAAATACCTGATTTCCAAGCCGTTTTCGACAAACACCACAGACATCTTGAAGAGACCAGCCAGTTATACATACCCAACTTTTTTAATCTCGCTTATACGTTTACCTTTGTTCTCACAGTCTGCTGTTATGTCGGCGGCCTTTGCGAAATTCCACCCAAATGTCGTGGTTGGGGGCACATATTCCGGGCAGATTGTGCTGTGGGACAACAGGAGCAACAAGCGGACCCCTGTGCAGAGGACCCCCCTGTCAGCAGCAGCTCACACGGTACTGTGAACACCCGACACGTGGAGGCTAACAGCTCATTTATATTCACTGTAGCAATACCAAACTTCACCTTCACTGTCTTTGCAGCACCCGGTATATTGTGTGAATGTGGTCGGCACCCAGAACGCCCACAACCTGATTAGCATCTCCACTGATGGCAAGATATGCTCGTGGAGTCTGGACATGCTCTCTCAGCCACAGGTGACATATCCTCAGAGAAACATTTCTGAATAAAGTCAAGCTATGAAACTGAGTTGCTGCATAAACATTAATTATAGTTTAAAAACACACACTTTTCCTTACATTCACCCGAGAGGTGAATTTTTTTTGTTGGTCTCCTTCGTTTCTGGATGAATGTTTGGCGTTTCCCTCCTGCACGTTTGTTTCTGCAGCTCATTTTTCAATTTGAAGGAAATTATTTTTGCCAGATGTGTCATTACATTTGTGCTGCCAAGACCCTCATGTCAATTTTTTTTTTTTCATGGAGTGCTACTCGAACGTAGATTATGCATTAATAAACTGTGGAGTGATTTTTATAGGTTGTGCTTGGCAGAGGACATGTTAACATAAAGCCTGAGCCGGGAGCTTGTTATGGATGTTGTTCCATGTTGCCTCCTTCCGCAGGACAGCATGGAGCTGGTGTTCAAGCAGTCCAAAGCTGTAGCCGTCACCTCCATGTCTTTCCCTCTCGGAGATGTCAACAATTTCGTGGTGGGCAGCGAGGACGGCTCCGTCTACATGTCGTGTCGACATGGAAGGTGCGTCTGTTAGCAACCGCAGCCCCCAGCATCCCTCCCCGATGCCAGCAGGATACTGAGGCGACTTGTTAGGCCCACCTAGGACCGAGTGTCAAATAAATAAAGCCCACTCACTTCCCAGCGCAGCTCGAATGCAGCACTTGATCTCCTGCTGTTTGAGGTTTCACTCCTGCCCGGTCATCCTGTTTTTCTTTTCCGCTTGTCAGTTGTGTTTGTAAAGGTCGTTCAACATAAACAGGGCACACATGCAGGGGAAACAAATCATTTTTTCCCTATTCTTTCTTTCCCCTCCGTACGTTCCTCTGGCTGAGGTTGTTTACACTCGGTTGTCCCAGGCAGAATCAAAACTGCAGTTCGTCCCACAATGTTCTCATTTTAGGGACCGGGGCTTCTTTCATGCTGGAAGGTCCTCAGCAGAGTAATGTGGCTTAAATCAGAGCAGCCACTGAGTAGTGCGTCAGCCACACTAAACGTCCTGTAGTTTACCAGAGACCGCAGTGATGGGTTAGCTGCTATGTTTTGCACAACAGAATCACCTCTGTAATTGGGGGAATAATTTTCCACCTCATTTACAATGGTATGATACTCTCATCGCAGTTAATAATGCATAAGCATCACTCATGCTGAGTATTTACCCCTCTACATTAATTATCAGAGTCTCAGTTGGATAACAGCTCTGCAACATGTGGTTGAAAGGACACGGGCACTTTTGCCACCCCGCTGGTAATTACATGATATAAGTAAATGATTTTGTGAATACATCCAGCAGAGGTCCATCTGTGCCCGTTGCTTTCTTTCATGCTTAATATGATACCTAAATTGTTACACACGGCACTACTAACTGTTAACCCTTTCGATTTTTTTTTTGTTTGTAGTTCATAGCCGATATTTCTGCAGCATACAGACGCGCATATTCAAATACCGCAACATCTGCCGCTTCCAAATATCAGATCTGTCGTGCTCAATTGAACCTGTCACTGGGTTTTGACTCATTCGCGTCTTCATGCGTGTGCTCCACAGCAAGGCGGGCATTAGCGAGATGTTCGAGGGCCACCATGGCCCCATCACAGGGATCCACTGCCACACAGCTGCGGGGCCGCTGGACTTCTCCCACCTGTTTGTTACCTCATCTTTTGATTGGACAGTCAAGCTGTGGAGCACCAAGGTATGCATCTCAAAGAGCAGAGAGAACATCTGGATTCATTTATTTGGTTGTGTGGCCCATGACTCTGTGAAGGAAAAAGTTTCCTACGGCTGTGTGTTTTGTAACTCGATGATGTCTTGTTTTTCTTTTTCTATTTCATTTATAATATAAATCAGGAAAATAACGAATCCTTTTATGATGATTTTCGTGCCCCGGTTAAAGAGGTATTGATTGAATTTGAAGACAAATGTTCTGACAGCTGCATTGCCTTTGCTTAGCCAAGATAAGTAAATTCTTAGCACTTACTATATGTAACCAGGGTGAGACTCCACGCCAACAATAAACTCTGCTGTAATCCTCATTTTAGAGGGCAAGAAAGATGAGCTAAATATAAGTGCAAATTGTTGTTTGATTTTCTTTTTCCACACGAGTACTGCAGCCCTGAAATTTTCTAGACATCAGGAAGGACTGCATGTGAGAACGCAAATGTCTGATTCAGTCGTACTGAACTCTGCGCAGACTTTACGCGGCCAACTCCTCACTGGAAGCAAGTGCTGCCCAGACTTCATCTTTTTTTTTTTTTTGATTATCAGTGACAAAATATGCCAATTAAGAGTTGGAAAAGTGTTTGATCAGAAAAAACACATTTGACAAGTAGAATTTTTTTATTTTCTGTTATACTATTTCATTAGAAACATGGCTGCTTTAAACTTCCTGGGTATGGAATGAACAGTGACTGTCATTCTGCTACTAATGTTGGTACATTTGGCTGAAACCAACATAGCCCAACAATATCTCACTGATTTGGAGATGTGTTGATTCACGTCTACTCATCTTGAAAGCGTTGTTGAATCGTACCGCTTTAATTTCCCCCCGAGTAGCACTCGAGTGCAGATGCATTAATTCTTCTAAAGGTAGTTGATGGGGTTTGCTGTGTTTTCTTCTCTGCAGAACAATAAGCCTCTGTACTCATTTGAAGATAACTCTGATTACGTGTATGATGTCATGTGGTCTCCGACTCACCCTGCTCTGTTTGCCTGTGTGGACGGAGTCGGCCATCTGGACCTGTGGAACCTGAACAACGACACAGAGGTGCGACATTCACCCCATTTTGTGCGAAATTCCATGGATACGGTACAGTTTGCAGAGCACATTTCCGGTCTCGAGTTTTATTCTGCGCCGTTGCTGTTTTAGGTGCCCACCGCCAGCGTCACAGTAGAGGGTAACCCGGCCCTCAACAGGGTCAGATGGGCTCCTTCTGGCAGAGAAATCGCAGTGGGAGACTCTGACGGACGAGTTCTTGTGTATGACGTCGGGGAGGTGAGTAAACAGGCCTGTGACTCCACTTTTAAACAAACACGCGTGCGTTGTCGCAGAAATAAGTGATGAATGGAATTCATTTAAAGAGTTCGTTATTCAGCCATTATGAATGCAAACGGATGTCTGCTTACCTGTCATGGCAACTTGAGTCATGTCTCTATTGTGCCCCTCCCTCGCAGCAAATTGCAGTTCCACGGAACGATGAGTGGACCCGCTTTGTTCGCACACTGGCAGATATCAACGAGAACAGGGATGATGCAGAGGAACTGGCAGCTCAGCGTCTCGCAGCATGAGCTCACCGCCACTGGACGCAATGTTCAAGGGACCAGTTGTGTGCTTGTTAACGTCAGCCCTGTTTTTGATAGAAGGAAAGGATGTGATGACAACATGACTGAAGGGGAAAAAAGCGTGGATATTTTTTTTTTGTTTGTTTTGCTTTTTGGATGAGAAACGAAGTACGGACATGTTTTGATTTCCAACACTTCTTATTTAGACAGTTGGACCGTCACCAGTTGTCAGGGCTATCAACCTCAGACGCTAACATTAAGCCATAATCACAAAAACGGTCTTCCTTTCTTCAGCCAGATGCCTTAAAGTTTAGTTTTAATGTTGATTGTTAAATCATTACCCGTCATTATTTACATTATCTTGACAGGAGCCTTAATTTTGAGGTATCAAGCTAAACAGGTGCTGCACTCCACAGATGAATGAAAATCAGTCATACTGTAGCTGTTCTCCATTTCTACTAAAGTTTTAGTGAAGCAGTCACATCCATAAACACCTAGAAATGTAACCATCTCGTAGCTGTATTTCAAGTTGTCATCTCTGCTCCTTTAGACTTGATAACATGTTCACTAGTTTGTAAAATAGTGAAATGTTCAGTCTTATTACTCTGATATTGTTTTATACGACTAGAGTTCCCACCTAATCTGTGCTGCTGGAGTTTGACTATCTTCAATGCCTAAGAGGAGGAACATGTATGCTGTAACTGCTCCGTGATTTCCACACCCGTCTTATATATACACAGATATATTGATGGGATCTAAATAGGGATTGTTTTCCCCAAAGCCTGGTGTCAAAACTGAGAATGTACTTTTCACAGTAGAAACAAACTCTTTGAATGATTTATTTCAATAAAATACAATAAATACATTTAAATTATTTCCCAAGTCCCTGGTAATGATTTCAAAATAAATACTTTGAAAATATCTGTACATCCTTGTGTCTCTTACATATTGACACATGCACACCGAAGCCATTGCACACCAGAAAAATGCAGTAACAACCCTTAATAAAGCCATAATGTCCCTCTGTGGAGAAGTACAGTATGTACAGTAAAATTGTGCAAGCTATGCAAAGAAGTAAAATCAGAAAAAGTGAGCCATACTCATGCAGTTTAGAAAGTAAGACAACCGCTCGATATGTGGACTGGAGGAACATGCAGCCCTCAGTCATGACTAGTAACTCTTTAAGCCGCCTGAGGTTCAGTATTGGCTGGTTTGATTGTCGCCTCTCCAGAAGGCTTGAACTTTGGAAGGTGCAAACCAAACTTCCTCTCCACGCCAGCAAAGGTCGCAGCAGCCAGACGGTATCCGCCCACATGGTCTTCAGTCATAGAAGGCAAGTCCTCCATCTTGGGTTTGTGAATGGGCTCAGAGCCAACAGGACGGCTGAGGATAAAGGCCAGTTAGAACTGTGCACTCATTGAAAATGTTTCTAAAAAGACTCAATTCTATCAAAGTACTTACTGTCCTCCAAAATCAACGTAGAGCCATCTCTGTAACAGCTCATAGGTTACAAGGGTTACACCAAACTGCGGCGATGATCTGAAGACACGAGCTAATGGGAGGTAGATGCATTTCTGAGGTCAGCTTAGAAACGCTTACGGTTTGCTTTCAGAGCACATCTTTGACGATAAAAGGGTGTCTGCATGTGTGTATTACCTCCTGCCCCCTTCCAGAATGCCTTGAAACCTTCCTCTTTCATAATCTTCTGGAAACAGTCGATGACCCCACTGTATGTTGTCTGGCCTGCTCGAGCTGCCACCTGAAGCCTGGTCTTGATGACATCAGCAGGGGTCACCAGCGAAGCCGCAGGTACACCTTGTTTGTCACGGAGCACATAATGAATCGCTTTAACTATGCACAGATGGTATCACATTCTGATATCCCTGTCGAGGCGTCCCGCAGGGCTTGAAATGTTTATGCCTTCATGGTGTGATATGACAAGAGCTCTGTAAAGTCAGGCTGTGGATGAGGAAACCAAAGCGCATTTTCTTGGAACCAACAATGCAATGCCTGCTTTTATAAAACACAACAAAGTGCTGTTTGAAGGTGCCTGAGCTCTGCAGATGTTTGTTACCTGCAATAGCTCCCGCAGTGAGCAGCTGCAGAGCCCCCAGCCTTCCATCCTCATCTGCCATCTTCGCCTTGGTGTGTGCATAAACAGGGAAGTAGATGGCGGAGAAGGGGATGTCACGCAGGAAGCAAGCTTTGGCTCCCTTAGAGGAAAAAAAAAGAAAAAACATCTTAAAAACATATGTATCCTCACAGGGCTGATAGATGAGCAGAGACAAAGATGGAGCAAGTTTGTCTGGAGGGAGCTGGCTGGGGAGCTGATTTATTCATCCCATAGAGGACTTTAGTATTGATGATCGGGGCTACAGAGCCCCAGGCAGAGATGCAGCGCTGGCCTCCAGAGACAGATCCATCACAG
Source organism: Odontesthes bonariensis (assembly GCF_027942865.1). Classification (NCBI taxonomy): domain Eukaryota; kingdom Metazoa; phylum Chordata; class Actinopteri; order Atheriniformes; family Atherinopsidae; genus Odontesthes; species Odontesthes bonariensis. The sequence goes on along the minus strand of NC_134517.1, from coordinate 21,833,597 downwards.
ACACACAGCACCAATATGCTCCTCAATGTATTGGTTCCTTTTATAAAGAGGAAGCAAGTTTTTTTTTTTTGTTTGTTTGTTTTTTTCTTTAAACAAGCCACACACAGTATGTCATTCATTAAAACATGGAGCATGCACGCATGACTTCGATCTTCAAGTGAAGCTGCAAAGATCTGGAAAGGAGCAGTAGCTAAGCAAACGCCCACTCAATCCACTCAACCAGTTGAGCTGTCCGGCACACAAGCTTTAATAAAGTTAGTCATTCAAAGATGCACACATCGAAGCTTAAACTAGCTCTTATCTTAACCAGCTACTACTCACTGATGAGTGAGCTGATAAAATGCAAACTACTCATAATCTAATAAACTAATAATCAACTGATTTTTTTTAAAGGAACTTTAGGACTGCATCTTGCAACACACAGAAGCTTTAAAGTAAAACCACAAAAGTGAGCGATAAATAAACTCCTCGTGTAGTTGTATCTCAGGACCATCAGAGCGCCTTTCCTTGTCCTTGTTTGACAGTAAGCAGAGGTTGATTGTGCAGACGTCATGGTGCTTCAGAGGTGCTGACCCACCTTGTAGAGGCCGAGGAAGCCCAGGTCTCTCACAACACTCAGGGCACTGACCCTGGGGCCCGTGGTGATCTCTCCAGCCACCTGCAGTCGGATCTTAACGATTTCCAGAGGATTGGTGAAAACCACCTGGGATGCTCCAGCCTGCAGGATTCATTAAACAAACAAAAAAAAAAGAAATAGGGGGGGAAAAAAGAGCCAATGAGCAGTTTGCATGCAGAGGTTTCTGTGTGAATTTTCTGCTGTGAGTTTAGTCAGCCGGAAGGTGAACTCTGGGGTGATGATGTGCAAGCATTTTCTTCCTCATAGGAATTTTTCAATCATCTCACAGTAAACTTCTGCACAAAAGACACTTTATTTTCTCACTCTCATCTCATATTGTCAGAGTGGCCTTGACAGGAGGAGGAAAAAGCAAGCATTGATAGAAGAACAACTGGGGTCACAACGGAGCAGGAGAAGTCCCGGCTCATAGTTGGGAGGCTCTGACCCTGGCACCGGCCCTCTGCCCCTGTTGCCTCCCCTGAGGCACCTCCTGTGGCAGGGTGAGCAGCCCAGCCTGGCCTCACCCAGCACACTTGCCCAATTCACCCCCCATTCCCAGGGGAGAGCGCTGAATCACCGGGACGGCTCAGGGTCTAGGAAAGCAATGCCCCGAAGGCACAGCACCCTCTGACTTGGGCACATTTATCACCCTCCCCAAATCAAATCAGGCCCCAGGATGGCTGCTGCTGACATTCAGGGCAGGGGTCTTATCTGTAAACATCCGAGCAAAGGTCTAAAAAAAGCTCTGGCACATTTAGTCATTTTCAGAGTGGAGGGGGGATATCCGCTGCTCTGAAGATTGATGCGCTCGTCTCCTCTCTTTCATCTTCTTCAGTTCTCTCCTCTGCTGGAAGCGATAATTCAACGAGTTATCAGATTAACCTGAATTTAAACTTTCGGGAAACAGAATGAGGATGCGGGACAGTTGACGTGAATCCCCTTGGACTTGTTTAACCAAGCCCATAGAAAAAATAATCTTAGCATTTGACAATGCTAAAAAAGAAAACATCCTTGTTGTCCTGCGCGGGGACCTGTGCGCTGATCACGCCCCTGGTTTGTACCCCGTTGTCAAACTTAATCATACTGAGCTAGACCCTGCTTCATCCAGGACCCTCCAGGGCCTCTTCCTCCAATTACACCCTGACAGGGGTCACAACCCCGGAGACCCAGCTCCTCTGAGTCCAACCTGCAGCCTCCACACAGCCCGCCTCTTTCATTTCTACACATCCAGTGGAGAGGCAGAGTTACATCTTTAATCCGATGCTGAGGTGACAAAATTGAAAAATCACGTCTGACTCCAAGCCCAATTTAGAGGATTCGTAATCTAAAGTTCACTGCAATAGTTAAGGGAATCCTCGGTGAGCTGACACCAGACGCTAATAATGAATAATGAAAACTTGCATGCAGTTAATACGAGCCATTACTGAGTCATCATTAATGAGGCATTCAAAACTAGAACAAAGTAATGATTGGAGTCCGATGAAAGCTGAAATTCTTAATAAATCAATTTGATGAATCAATATATTATTGTGAATAATTCCCCTCAATTACAAATCAAAACTGAGCAACAGACAAAGATCCAAATTATGTTGAAATGTTTTGTTTTTTTTCTCCCAAACTGTAACCAGACAGGGTCCCGCAGTCCTCCGGCTCATGTGTGTCTCAGGTAAAAATCGGCAACACGCACACTACATTTTTCTGTCTTTTGTATGTAGGTTATGTGAATAGGGAATGTGGAGGTACATCTCGCACTGTGCAAATACGAGGCACTTACGGTGCGTTGCTTATGTTGCATTTGACACATAACAAACATATCGTGAGCTTGCAAAGTATTCTGCATGGCTATGATTCACCTGACACAATAGCAAATTACTTCTGATGCATGAATAAAAAAAAAAAACGTTTCTTTAGGCAAAGTACCAGTGCAGCAATGACAAAGTCTTCTGTTACACATAATTTCTGCGTGAAAAATCCAACTCAAGTTAACGTCAATAAATATAAGTAGCAAAATCTTCCTTTGGTCACGAGCAATGCTCCATTATTATTTGTGACATAGATAAATGACCAAAACTGAGGCATCAGTCAGTGGGCTGCATGTTACTGTTGGAGCTGCAGGAGCACGAGCGGCTGAGCTATTTTATATACAGCTGGTTTACAGGGACAGCAGATAAATCTGAGGAAACCTTCGTGGTAAGAAGTCAGTTGAAAACATTCAAATAAAAGTGTAATATTTATATATTTGACACATGTAAATCTACTTAGTTACTTTCCACAGAGGATATAACACTGTATAATAATGTTCACCTGAGCCATATTTTTGCATCACATTGTACATTTTCAATGCCTGATGCTGATTTGTAAAGAGATTTTCTCCCCCCCCCCACTTGTACTGATACTGTTATTAAACTGATTATCCACAATATTAAATCTCCTGAGAGATTAACACTGATCATCTTGTTATAATCCGAACCTCTGCTGGGAAACCCGGGCATTCTGTATTTGTGCGGATAGTTTACACATGCATCGCCCACCCAAACGTCGCTGCAGACTCCCTACAGGCCAACAGCTCTCAGTGACAGTAGCAGCCTCTCCCAGCAGGACAGTGCATCCTGCAACACTACAAAAAACTGCTCAGGAACAAATAAAGAAGCACAAAAAAAAGAGTATAACATGTTCGGACTCCAAACTCCCCAGATCCCAAACCCGTCGAGCATCTGCAGGACACGAACAGAACAGGCTTGGTCTGTGGCACCCCCACCCCACAACCCCCTCCTGGGTTTCAAAGGCTCCAGCCCTTATGTACTGAGACCAAGCAACAGAACCTCTCCAGCCAAGGTAAATACCCCCATCATCACTTTGACCTGTCAATTGTTTCTCACTTACAGTTTATTTTCTTTTTGACTCCCTAAACACAAAGTGTAGAAAACAAAGTGAAAGATAAAATAATATTTATATCATCAATAAAATCATCGTTTGTGGTTCTAAGTTAATCTACAGACTGAATTTAGAAGTTCACTGAAGTGATGCTTACACATCCACCAGCGAGGATCTCCGCAGGGAGAGGTATGGTATCGTCTTGTGTGGTGAATTTGTCTCTGATAAAGTCGTTCATCTGGGGAAAAAAAAAAAAAAGGGAAAATGACGCCATGGAAAATTGAGATATAAATCTGATCTTGGTGGCAATATTAATCGCAAAGAGTATAGTTCTTCTATCACTACCGCGTTTTTTTTCCATTTGTCATTCACAAGTGAATCATTCGGAGCAACTTTCTGAAGACTAAACTACACAGTGGAGCGACTTGCCGTGAGTTTGATAGCTTTCTCCGGGGCGACGCCGATGAGCTGCGGGAGGAGACCTGCAAAATATTATTCATAGATGCCATTAGAATACCTGACAGACAGAGATAAAGTCTGCCTGGAAATGAATGCACATTTTTATCTTCCCTAAATGAATACGTCCACTGACAGCTAGAACAATATAAGCTACGGGGTTCTTGTCTGCGTAAAACAAACCCATAAATATTTACAGATGGTGGCTGATATATCTGATGCACCAGGACACAAAGGTCCCATTGAGGTTGAACAAAAGTCCAAAAATATGACACTCCTGCTGCATATGGGATCAGTATTGTTGAGGCTTTATCCCACTGTCAGTGTGGAACAGAGAGAGCTGTGTGGTCACGATCGAGGGTGGTGGGGGGAGCGTGGTGGGGGGGGGCTGGGTGCTACAGTGGCGATAACTGCCATACTGTTTCACCGTCTGTCCTTCATCAAACCAGATAAACTTCTGAAGGAGCTGCTGAGTGACTGCTGCTGGTATGCAGCCAGAAGACAGCCGAGCGTGTCTGTCTCCGAGTCAATCACCCTCTTATCATGTGCAAGAGAGGAGGAACGAGGGGAGGCAGAGGAAAGCGGATCAGAGCAACAAGAAGCTGCAGCGGTGGAGGCAGCAGTAGATGGCAGTCTTGACTTCCTTCCTATGAAGAGCCTGAGGGGTAGAAGTGTTGTATATCACAAGCCCTCAGCACTATTATCAGCACTCGGGCAGAGGCCGATCAGACAGTGCTGCTACATGAATACTGCTGGTCATTCTCCTTGGGGAACTCTCCCAGATAATGAAAACGTGACCCCTGGGTGTTGTTTTATTCACTGCTGAACAGGGAGGGCAAAGGTTTCTGGTATCAATTAGCAAACTGTGCTCCTGATATCAGCACATGGACAAATCCTGATACTTTCCCATCAGATGGGTCGTTTTGCACGCCACAAACATTTGCCTGCAGGCGCATTTTCATGTCCTTTTACGCACTATAAAATCTGTAGAGGATTACCTCTGTAAAATCCAAAGAAGCCCTCGAAGCGGAGCACTTTTTTTGCACAATCAAAGCTGTTCTTGTACATCAGCTCTCCCACAAAGGAGCCTGTGGAGCGCTGGTTTTGCATGCGAGTCTTCACCAGGTCGATGGGGTACACGGCTGTGGCACCGGTGGCTGCAAAACAAACACATTTGTCAATTATCTTAACCTGTCTTTTGTTTTACCTTCAACATAAAACTGAGAGACATGCTACACAATATGTAAGGCAAACTCAAAGGCTTGCTGAGTCTTCTTAGGTTTACTCAGAACTGTAAGAATCAGGGCTTTATACTTTTATACTGAAACTGGTGAATATTCAGCTTCCTTTTTTCCCAAAAATTACTTGAACAATCAATCGGTGTTAAAACAGGTACTTTTTAGATTCAATTTCTGGTATCTGCCTATCAAATCAAATTTCCAAGATAGAATTTTGAGCTTTTGGACAGCCCACTTGTTGCATTCAAGGCATCATGCCACCCTAATCCATTTGTAAGCCACTTGTTGTACGATAAGACATCTGCATCCATGTGTGGGTGATTAAGTTTGTGTGTAAACTCAGTATACAGTTATGATGGGTGTAAAGAGTTTGGTGACTGGGGGAAAACTGTTAAATAGAGCCTGTTCTGGAGAATTGATGCTGAGCCAAGTTGCACTAAATCCCTGCTGCCAGCTATAGGTGCCGCATCTTGTCTGACATCAAATCCTGCTGTAATGACTCTTCTCCAACATGCAAACAGCACAAAGGGCGAGAAACAACTTATTATCGCAAAGAAAAACACGGCGGTGTCACCGTATGTCTCATGATACGCATCTCTCCCTGACCCTGTCTGAATTGGACACTGCTGAGTGACGACTGAAAAGTCTGCATGTATGGAGAGAGCGCACACACGCACTCGGAGTGTGTTCCTATCTGTGAGGCAGTTATGTCAGAGGTTCCTTATATCAGTTCCCTCCAGCGTAATTAGAGAGGGAGATTCCAGAGAGTGCGGTTCCGGAAGATTTGTGTCATTCCAAGGCTCTGTCTCCGACGACAGCCTGGAGCCACCAGTGGCACGGCAGCACAATGCCGGAGCCTCACATCACAGCCCCTCTCCCTGCAGCACAATGGCCGGCCCCGGGGCCTCAGCGCGCCAGTCGGCTGGCTAAGGTTACCCCTCAGGCGGGCCGGGGGCTCTGCCGCAGACATGTCACTCACCTCCAGCGATTGAGCCCAGAGTGAACCTGTATGCCGACTCTGCAGCCTGGAGCCAGATGGGACGAGACGTTTCGTGAGGGTGCTGTATGGGAGAAAAAGACACCGGCAGTCAAATGAATCTGGAGAGAGACGGAAGGGATCAGAACACTAACTATGAATCGGCTGGCCATTAAATTGTAGTGAATCAGATACATTGTGCAGAGAAAAATGTTATGGAGAACTCAGCGATGGAGGAAGGCGATGGAATGCGGACATGTCATATAATGTCTGATTCATCAGCGGCCGGTATTAAATGTCACAGAAAGAATAGCTCTAAATGACTGCGTGAACCTGCAGCCGAGTTTTCTGCACATGCTACATTGTGGGAGGCTGTGAGCTAAAGGTCTTCTTTTATTTTAACGCAAAGTATAATTTCTCTCTTATCCACTTGATCTCTGGGTTGTCGTTTGATGTTGAAAGTAGAGCCCCTTTGTTTTGGCTGTGATGCAGTGGAACAGATTAGCCCAACAACCCTTTCCCATGTACAGATAAGAATCTACATGAATTTTACAGTCAAAAATGAGGCGATGTTACAGTGTGCAGGCTGGGGGTGTAAGTAACTTCTACCAGACTAGATGAGAAGGGAGTAAAGCAGATCAACCTTTTCCTCTTCCCAGATGCTTCCACTGAGGGTTGCATGCTAACAAGATCGAGGTCTTGATCAAAGGGTTTAAACAATTAGCCTACTTCCACTAAAGGGCATGCCTGAGAAGTGCAGCATCCCCCCCAAAGGAATCAAATTCCAGACCTCTGAGCATAAGTCCCGGGAGTGGACTGAAAGCTCTGACCACAGACTGATACATAGCCGTGTTATCCGGTGGAGGCAGGAACTATTCTGTTCTCCCACATCCACCTTGACTCCCCCCCCCCCCCCCCCCCTTCCCCCATCTGCCATTAGCAGACTTTGCTAAAGGCTCCTAAAACTTCTCAAGCCCCACAGTGATAAAAGCCTCTTATTAGCGCCTCAGATGTGTGATTGCAGCTGATGCGCATGTGAAGCCATACTGAATAAAGCAGAGAGAGCCTTTCATGGAGAGCCGCAACGCAACAATCCATTCCTCTTCTATGACTATAATTGGTGTACTTTTATCTGGGAGTTTAAGAAATGCACTTCACAAGGGAAGAAAAACATGGGCTCTCCGCTAATTCAGTGACTGAACATTCTGCCTTTTTCACTCCTTTCTGAGAGCGAAGCAGAGGGAGACGAGGAAAAGGCTTTGATGAAAGGCAGAAGGAGGATGCGAGCTGTAATAGAGGAGTCACTCAGGCTACCTGTCTCTGGGTCTCTGCTAGGTGGTACGGCATGGCTCCTTCCTCCAGCGGGGCGACCCTGTCGATGTCTGTGTGATTCAGCCGCCTTGACAAACAGCACCGGGGGAGGGAGACAGGGAGTTAGGCCAGGAAAAAGCAGAGAGCCCCGCATCCCCTTTGAGCTTCAGCCAGTGATGTAAGATTTTCCACAGACCTTTTACTGCCATATAACATCAAGTTACTGCCACTTTAATTCAAGCTTATATAAACAAAAGACAAACAAAGCTGGATGAGTGCCCGTGGACCAACATGTAAATGAAAGTGTTTTGTTACTAAATGTTTGAGACACAAATGTTCCCTGCTGGCCTGATGCATCATAAAGTCTGTATCCATGTTTTATGTTTGTCTTGTAAATCAGCGAGTGGAGCCACTGTTACTGAACTGAAGGGGCCATAACTTTATCTTTACAGCCAATAAACAGGCCTGTAACATATTTACTCCATTCATGCTGGAATAAAAAGAATCCCCTTGAGCAACATCAGCAGCTCCTCGTGTAAAAGTAAAGATGATCACCATTTATTTCCACAGTCCAGGTTTATAATGGTTGTTTCTGGTTTTGTTCTGGTCTCACACCAAAATGTACGATATCAGTTGTCAGCACAAATGCAATTTAACAAAGCGTTAAGCTACTATGAACCCAAAGTCAATGTAAAATTAAGCGTGTTTTCATCATTACGCAAATTATTACAGCGCAGCGGAGGGTAGAAAAATGATGTCTTTTCCACCTACACACACAAGTGTATGATCAAATATTTAACTGAGCCTATTTAATAGATCATTCTTATTTGACACACTATATAGATGAGTAATCACTGTAAATAAGAATGTTTCTATTTAAAATTGTTGACAAAAAATGTTTTAAAGAAGCTTTACTCAGTTTATTTAATGTATATGTCAGTGATTAATCTGGCAATCTCTGCGTATATATGTGTACTATTCTCTCTTCTCAAGAACCAATCATCAGATCTTGCAACTACCCACGAGGGCTAAATGGTTCGTATTTTGTAAGACTAATAAGTAGAGATGCAGAGCAGAAGTAGTGTGCATATGCCCCCCTCAGATTTGAATCTGTGGTGGCTAAAAGTTGTTTTCTGTCACACTCCCTCAACAAACGACTGCTCACATGCGAGGCATTTGGTTGGGCTTTTCCCAAATGGACCAAGCACTAGTATGTATAAATGAATTGTGTTGATGTAAAATATAAACTCTCTTTAGCAATTAATAGAGAGACTCCTATGTGTTACAACAGAGTAATTAAGGTTCTTACCCGGAGTGCGAATGGAGACCAACAAGCCGGAACAGGATGTCTATCTCCATCGGAGTGATTTGACCAAACTTATTTGCAGCATGAACAAACTCCTCTGTGATTCAACAAAGAGATGGGACAATGCGGTCAGACAAACAGTTTTAGAGAGGCTCAAGAAGCCAAAAAGGAAGAAAAAAACGTCTGGTACTTTCTACAGAAGGCTTGTACTGCATAGTATTTGCAAATACTGGTCTTTGTTTCTTTTGATGTTATTGCCTTTGTCTGGATATTTCCTGCCAAATATATTTAGAGAGGTTACAGAAAAAAATGAACCCATGAATATCGTTCTGTATGTGCTTTAGCTCCTCTCAAAGCAACCGCTACAGGAACATGCACCCCATCTCTGCATCACTCTTTTATATGAGTTTCATATTTAGCTCTTTGCTGCTTCCCTCTAAGTATTTAAATAGCCATCAGGTGGTCTTTCTAAGAGGAAACCTAATGGTAGCTGTTGAAGGAGGGGGGGGAAAGACAGCTATTCACCTCGCTTGCAAAGACCTTCCTGTCAGACTCAAGGGTTGCAACCTTTGCTTGCAAGCCCGCTTTTCTCGTCTAGAGGACGGCATTGATATATTTCTGTGTGACTGACAGCTGACATGTGAGTGTTTGCTTTAACGATAATTACATTTGATGTGTTTGGTGACAAATAACAGTGACTATTTGCAAATACTATTTGCCCAAGTCTTTTCTACAAGGAGGGAAAACTATGGAAAGAGAGCAGAAGTCTAATGTTTGCATCACGATGGAAAACACAGCTGGGAGCAGATGGGACTGACGAGGTCAGTTTTTCAGATCTATGCAAGGGGGTGATCTGATTACCGGGTTAAAAATGTACGTTTACCTTGATTAATTAGTGCTACAGTAAATCTTTCCTGTGTGTTCACTCACACCACTCTGTCAAGAAAGTTAAAGTATGATCGAACAGCGACAATTCACGTCATTTTTCGAACGAATTCACAGCGATTTCAGCGGATGCTCAGGAGTACCTTGGGTGACGAGGGTGTCTTTGTGCGTGCCGGCGAGCGTGCTGTAAATCTTGCGGATCAGCTCCATGTTGTTGAGGAGGGCATTGAAGGCATTGAAGTAGGAGAAGCTCACCATGTGGGAGGTGCTGCCTCCTGCAGCCTACAGAAGGATCCAAAAATCAGTCCTTCAGGTCAGAAGAGGAGGACGACAGATGGATATTCTGATAAACTGCTAAATGACAGCCATTCTATCACATCTCAACTTCTGTCGCTAATGTCCAAGCTAAATGTGTGCCTGCTTGAAAATTAAACAACTGGTGTGGGAATTTTTCTACAACTCACTGAAACCAGATTCTCCTCTACAAAAGGAGTCAGCATGTGGTGCCTAATGGTGGCCATGATGTCGCTGAAGTCCAAGGCAGTGATGGTGCCACTTTTGTTCTTGTCTTTTTGTGCAAAGGCCTGGCGGGCGTGCTCCAATTGCAGCTCCTGCAGCAACACACAGAAAAAGGTCAAGCTGTTACCTGACAAAAGAGCGTGTTCCTGTGACGAAGAGCATCGCATTACAAGTCAGCGGTGAAATGGAACTTTGGAGGAACAAAGTATAGTGATATCAATGTTGCACGGATGTGAAAGTCATCAGATGTGACAGTGTCAGACGCAGGCTTTTGTAATCACCACTGTCTCTCCGGAGACTAATGGAAACCATGTCCGGAGAAGTCTGATCCCTGAGCCGAGCGGCTGGTGAGATGGCCGGCAGGTGTGTGTATGCAACGAGATGATTCAATATGACAACCATGCAATCAGGAGGGGATGCAGGGGGAGACTGACCCCAGGTCAGTGTCTGCTGTCAGATCTCATAGCGTATAAGCAGAGGATTGTGGAGCAGCGTCGCTGCAACGCTGAGCTGTTTCTTTATCCTCACACTCTGGTTCTGATAACCTAATCAGTGGATTGTTGCTGAAGATTAAGCCGCACAATTTTTGCTGATTGTAATGTTGAAAACTGCCAATATATCTCTCACTCCCTGACAACTATATTATACTTTTGAGACTCAGGAGACGCTCCACCTTGTCTGCACATGCTCAAATCTGAGCTAAATACTGCGCCAACCACAACGTGGAAGAACACAGATTCTGAATACCAAGCATTCAAACGGACGTATACATTTTTACTCGTTTGTACACAAAGACAAAAATGAATGACAGAAGAACAGGACATTAACAACTACAGCTGTGAATGAAACCCTGCACAAGCCAGACTTGGGTGCTGCGGTGGGAACTTCTAGTCAATTTATCATGAACCACAAAGTGCTCTGAGGGATCCCACACTAAGGTGCAGTAGGGGCGCAGCTTGCATAAAGCCCCGGACCACCCAGTTTTCTTCCTGAGACCACAGCCCCTCGTCTCCAAACCAGGTTCCTCCACCACGTCGCTGCTGCCTTACCGACACAGACCTCTCAGGGAGAGATAGGCCGTGTCCGATAAAGCAAAACAATAACGTCTTTAATAGCACTCCAGGCTACTGCAAAGCACCAATGAAGCTGAGCGGCTGAAACACTGAACACGCAGCTCCACACTGCTTTCCCTTTCAGCTTCTGAAGAGATCTTGTGAGGCATGTGGTTCACTTTCCAACATTTTCACAAGTCCCTCTTCCGATGAAAATACCTCACCGCAGGATGAATAGGCCTGAATTTATTGATGCAAATGCTTTCTGAAAAAGATGAAAATACATTCTGTGCACTGACAATATGTCTTAGATTTGCTGTACAGCAGTGTGTGAGCAGCGTCTAAGCAAAGCAAATGACATCCCCACCGATACACAATTCTTTCTACAAAGTGGTCAGCTGCCATTAGCTTTCCACAGTTTGTAAGATATGCACTTTTAAAAGAAGTCATGTTCTCTACTATTTCTTAAAGTGATGCAGAGTACATAATAAGCAGTTTACAAACACTGCTTGATAGTGTCTGCTTGAACACTGCTTGAACACTGTCTGATAGATCAAGGTGGCGTTTTTCATCTCTTGTTTTTGCAGTATCTAAACAAACAAGATAGAACATGTCAGTTTGTCAGCTTTATAGGTGCTAGAAGGGGTACATTTGCAATCTTTTAAACAGCAAAGATGGCTGTTGTGTTTTTTTAATGCTCAGCTATTTAAACTAATGGGTTCATATTTACCGCACAGAGACGACAGAAGCATCGCCTCTCATGGCTCTCTACAGGAGACCAAATGAGCTTATTCCAGACTGTTAAACTATTCGTTTAAAGGCAGGTAATGGCCTGAGACCTGTCTGTGACACTCAGTTCAGATTCAGCATGCAGCTTATGAACTACGAAATAAACCCCCTGTTTGGAACAGAAGTATTTTACTACAGAGCCGTTGCTCTAAAAGTAATATTTTAGACAACTAGAAAATTTCTGAAGGAATTTAGTAGGGGCCTGCCAAAGTGTGTGTATCGCTCAACCAATCACGGCTGCTCAGGAATGGTTCGCAAGGCCAAAAGAGGAAGCATTCAAGCCTAAACGGCATCAAAGGATGACATGGATGCTTCTTCTTAAAGCGGCGAAGTGTCCCTTTAAAGAGGCGAACTGTCCCTTTAAAGCGGCGAAGTGTCCCTTTAAAGAGGCGAACTGTCCCTTTAAAGCGGCAAATTTTCCCTTTAAAGAGGCGAACTGTCCCTTTAAAGAGGCGAACTGTCCCTTTAAAGCGGCGAACTGTCCCTTTAAAGAGGCGAGCTGTCCCTTTAAAGCGGCGAACTGTCCCTTTAAAGCGGTGAACTGTCCCTTTAAATCGGCAAAAGACTGGCTGGGCCACTAATAGCCTTGTTTCTATGGTAATTAATCTCCCTCAATTAAAGCTGAGGTCGGCAACTTTTTTTTAGTCATATTAGCTTGAACTGTCATGGGATTCTGGAAGTAGAATATTAAATAGGCTGTTTAGGAAAAATAACGAAATCTGTAGCTCCCTCTGAAGCCTGTAATCATGCTTGCAAAAATCGAGCGCTCCCGGCTGTTTTTAACCAATCAAGTTAGGGTGGAGGAATCCTACCTGTCAATCACAGCTTGTGCACACGCTGCTGAGCGTGAGTCTGCCCCAGCTTGTGTGCGCTCACACTGGTGTGAACTCACGTGCACAACCTCATTAATGTGGACGTAAGAATAAATATAGCCTATAAATAAATCTATAAAGAGACACGTTTTCAATGTTAAATCCCATAGACTTTTGCCAACGGAATAGTAATAGGTGCCTTGCCATGCATTTGCAAGCAATGCTATGCAGTGCTCTCCTATGCAATGCTATGGCAGGCCCCAATTAGATTTGTGATGTTTAACCTGGTGCTTTTTTTGTTGCCCCTGTCCCAGCTTTTTTTCAAACATCGTGCAAACCTCAAAAATGAGCACACATTTTCATAAGTCCGTGAACTATCTCAAGTCTGTCTTTTTCACCAAATTTTACCTGTAGAAACTGAGTGAACTCTGCATAGCTGAGGTTCTTGTTTCTTTCATGACCGAAGTGTAGCCTGATGAACTCACAGTCCCAGTTGAAGGGAATGTGGTGATGAACTGTGGTCTGGCTGAAGATGTCACGAACATTCTCTGTAAGAGTGAGTCATAAGTGAGCAATTACAAACAAACAGAGGGACAAACACGCCAGATGCAGTTGCAATGTCCACCTTACCTACTCATTCAATTTTAAGAGGGCTAGTTTAGATGGCAGAACTGATAGCTTGATGGTCCTGGTCTATAATTACATTTTGAGAGTTGTGAGAGTTGTTCTTCCAGGACATTTTTTTGTAGGAGCATTGGTTGAAATTCCATCCACCTTTATGGAGGCCCATTCCCCAGAAAGAGCTCTCTTGGTTTATAATAAACAGGACTAATTTCTCTTTACGTCAATTGAGCCAAGCGTAATGTGGTATTCCTGGCATCTTCCCGCTGCCATGCTCTGAGATGAGACTTTAAGAGAACAATTTGCTTCTTTTATCTTATAAGCCGAGCTGTATGAGATGAGATCGTAATTAATATGTTGCACAATAGTGCAAAGAAGCGAATATATACAAAGCAGCAGACCAGCAACTCTAGTAACAGTAACAACAATGACTTTTTTTGTCTGATGACTCTGAAGAGAACTTGTTGTTGCTGTCTGATGTCTGGATAAAGCAATAGCACTAAAGCTAGGTTTAACTGCTGAACAAGTTGGGACTTATATCTAACTTGCTTGGACTTTTCACCACTGCTCCAATCCTTCTCCCTCAAACTGAGGGTGTGCCAACCAGTTCTACAGGTTATATGTGTTATATACACAGAAATAATCATCTCATGCAGCCCAGCTTCAGATAAACTGACCTATCCCCTTTAACAATACACACTGCAAGCATATATAACACACTGTACGCTCTTGAAGCCGTACCTATAACTACATTTATTGACCAGACATGCTTATAAGTAAGAGCACCACTTTCACAGCGTTCAGTGCCCTCAAATGCCCTTGAGCACACACCCCCATAACCCCCACCGCAGCAATTTTAACTTCCCTTCATCCTTGTCATCTTTTGCATGTTTACAAAAACAACATCAAAGCATAAAGCACCTTGAATGTCATTTATTACCAATGTAAAGACATTATCTTTACATTCAGTCTGCATACTGCTGAAAGTACTCTATATGCTGACAATAAGTAACGTACACATACCAAATGAGATGTTCCCAGTGCCAGTCTTGTCAAACAACTGAAAGGCCACTATGAAGAGGGCGTCGGGGGCACATAGAACTGATTCAAAGGCCATAAACTCCTGGAAAGAAATCAATCTGTTTGGACAAGAAAGAAAGGCTATCTGAACAAAAAGGAACACGGGGCTTCAACAAAACCATGGAAAGGGCAGTTGATAAAAATTATTTCACCTCGAGGTGCATTTCATAGCTGTTCTAAGGCTTTCGAACATGCTTCGAACAAATAACACACATATAACATTTTACATTTCCATGTTTTCAGTGTGTTTTAAGGACTTTTCCTTATACTGATTTCAACATATTATAAATGCCAAAAAATGTACATGTGTTTTCAATTTTTTCAATAAACACTGGAGCTGAGGTTGTAAGTCGACACGGCAACAAATAACTGTCCCGCTCAGAAATAAAAGTTGATTGTGAATGTTTAATGACCTTGAGGACATTTGGCGTCATTGTAAAAATGTTTTTTTCTGATCTACAGTCTATTTAAAAGTGTATATACTGCTTGTGCAACAGTCTGCAAGCATATTGCAGACAATTCTGTCTATTTTATCAATGGGTCAGGTACTTGAGTAATACTGAATGATAAAGAAGATTATTTATTCAGTAAAAATTGACAATTATTTCTTAAACAGAGACTTAGAAGGCGGGGCACCAAAAAGACAAATGGTTTGCTCTGTTATTACTACCCTCAAAAGCTCAGGCCTGCTCTTTAATATTTGAATATCAAACACAAAAACAAGGCTACCTACATGTATCTGTCACACCAACCATAGTAATTCCGTTTTAGATAACAATTAGTCCGATTTATGTACAGAAATGTGTCCTTTGGATATTGCTGAGGAGTTGATAAATATATCAACAGACATGAATAATAAAACATCCTAATTTAACACAAAACAAGTCTTGTATAGCAGTGAACGATGCAGTGGAGTCAGCTGAATAAAGTGGGAGAACCCAAATACAGGACACAGGAAGCAGGGTTGATGAATAAAAAAAAGCAGGCTTCGCTGAAGCTGCTGCAACATGAAGATCTAGCGGAAAAACAAAAACCATGGGGACCAGACTGGAACCAGGCATCCGTCAACAAAGGCAAGACACAAAAGGCAAAATTATGCATGACGCAAAAGAAACGCTGACAACAAATACAGACGAGGAACTGACGCAAGGAGCTCTGGCGAAACTGAGAGTGAAAAGCAGAGGACTTTAAATCAGAAAGACACAGAGGCGATGAAACACTGGTGATGCAGAAAACAGGTGGAAGAAAGAAGAAAACACAAAGACAGGAAGTGAAAAACTATGCCACACAAGTAAAATCATTTCTTTAAAACAAAACCTGAAATCAACAACTAAAACCCGAATCCATGGCGATTTAAACGTTGTTTGTAGTGTTGAATTCAAAACGGTTCCTGCAAACCTTTGGTCGGATAATAAAGGAAATGTGGGTGCAATCCAAAACGCGCATGTACCGAAACATCAGACTTCAACATCAACTCTTGACGGAGGTACTGCGGTTACTCACCCATCTTTTGTGGTGTCAGCCACTCCAGCTATCAGATCCACAGTTTTGGGGTTGTGTTGAGGCTGTGAGTGCAAACCCAAGTAACTTTGCACAAAGTCCCTGGGGGTCATGTAATGCTCTCCATCGTCCACCACGCTGGCATACTGCAGAGGAGACGCACAAAAGACGCATATACAAAGAGCTGTGACCAAATTAAATCGACATGTAAAACTACAAGGTAGACAATGATTTGGCTTCCATAGAAAAAAAATGGAGAAAAGGAGCTACTTCTTCGTGAGTATCTCTTTTCTTTGTGACAATAACATATTTGTATTCAGCTTTTCATGCCAGCACACTGAAATCTCAGTTCACCGGCCCTACGGAGTATTTCGACTCTATACAATGCTGTGCTGCATCCCATAGCGACACACACAGACTCTTAAATCATTGTTCTCTTTTCCCTTTCTTTTAAAGCACACCAGCAGTACGTCTCCTGAAATCAGACACAGCTGCCTGCAACTCATTCTCTGACAAAAGACGTACACTGCACATTTCAAAAAGTTAAATATGTCACACTTTTGATAAAGACCAGGAGAGTTCTTTACATATTATAAAAGCATTCGCAGTCAGTGATTTGAAGTCTCTTAAAAGGATGAATATGACAGTATAGCTGCTATAAACCACTGCTGTCCCATTATAAACTGTACACCTTCATGTCACACAAAATATATTTGAACTGATAAAACACACAGAATACAGTGCAAATAACCTTTAAGCCTCTAATTGTGAATGTATTTCACGCCACATGACCGAGGCAGAACCTGATCTCAGTGAGGCTTTAAGATGTAAGGTCATTTATAGAGCCTGGGTTGGGTTTCACGTTGGAACCGAGATAGCACTGGGAGCACAAGCGCTGCATGAACTGGCAGCGGAAAGGCCACATTCAATATATCTGAGCCAAGCTCAAATAGAAAGACCAAGGGTGTGGGAGGAGATCCCCCCCCCCCCCCCCCCCCAAGCCAAGTGTTTTCAGGCCTACAATTCAAAGCACTCTGTTGAATTAACGTTCAAAGTGAAAATATCAACTTCTTCATCGCCATTGTGTGTCCATTCAGCCTCACAGTACGTCTCAAGTAGTTCTTAATCAAGTTATACAGGCAGTCAGAATGAGCTTCCAGCAATTAACCCTTCCACCTGTATATGCATCACAAATTATGCAGGCCTGTTACAGCGGGTGAAGAGATGCCGAGGACCATAATGCTGCCTGCATAGCAGAGTCCATATACTTTCAGGAACGAGTTTATACTCCACACTAGCTGCGTACAGGGTAAACAAACCTACACACTTGTTACAGGAATTTTTTGTTTGTTTGTTTCAAGGGCAGTGGATGGAGAGTGACATTCTTTATGCCAAATCACATATGCATTGTCAATGTAGCTTCATTAAAAAGCAGATCCAAAATTAGTCAAAGCATTTGTGTGACCTTAGTAAAACTATTTAACCCACTGTCCCAGTGGGCACTACAGAAACTGCTCACTGATTAAACCATGCAAGTAGATTTTATATGCCAAGTTCTGTATGTAATTGTGTGTCTTTTATGAAGGTTAATGAACAAAACTTGTCGGTTTCTGTGGGTAGGTCCTTACCTTGAAAAAAATAGCCTTCAAGTCATGGGGATCGGCTCTTTTAGTGACTTGCACCTGTAACAGACAAGCTTGAATTAGGTCTTTAAGAAGTAGCGTAAGAAGAGCAGCATAACGATGTCGATAGCAGATGCAACTTTGTCATCAGTGCAGCTGAAGTTCAGTCTGTCACAGTTTTGCTTTGATTTTTACGCAGGCGGGTCAGCAGTATCGATCACTTGCGACTCGAACAACCGCAGCACACAACACTCCGTGTGGACATAAACGATCTGTTCACACCACACAAAAGAGCCTCGAACCAAATCTCCCAGAGACACACAAGCAACTAAGGAAATAAATAACAGTTGTCCCTGCGAGGCCGGGAGAGATGCGCCTGTCAGGATGCAGAGACAAAATAAAGGGGGACTCCGCTGTTTTTTTTGTTTTTTTTAACACAGAAGCTGTAAATCCACGCGCCCGCGCACACGAGCTGCCCTCTGCACCCGACAGCGCAAAGCTCACGGCCGCTTTACTTCCCTTTGAAATTCATATCTGATAAGAAATATTGACGGAGTCACCTTGACCGCCATGCTGGATGTGACGTCGGCAGCAGTGGACTAGCGCACGCGCTGGGCTTCGGGATGACAGCGCGCGGGCATGACAGGACAGAGGAGGTCTGAGACACTGAACTATATTTATCCACAGTATTGTCTTATTCTGCGTTCAGGGCGGTGTGATAGACGAGGAGCTGCTGAGCTGACAGAACAACTTCACCAGCATTTCCTTCCTGCTCGGGTCTATCGAGGACACTCCTCACACCTCATCACGCTGTAGCGTGCAGGCAAAAAAACAAAACAAAAAAAACTTTAGGATAGAATGGATGGGCGGACAATAAACGGCACGACACAAGCCTGGGCGTTAAATGGAACTGAAAAACGCAGTCAGTGTTTCAGAAAATAACGAAAAATGTCCAGAAGTACACATAGTACAAAGAGACAGAACAACAATGAAAGAAAACATTAAGAAACGGATCCAGCTGTGGGGGCATGTGGGATTTAACAGTTCAAAAACATTCCCACAGGATGTCAGCCCTTGAAGCCCCCAAAAATCACGAGCAATCAATGCTGAACTGTTTTTATGTGATCAGTCTTGCACCACTTGTGTGTGCCACCTAAGCACCAACATTTGGCAAACAGTTGTTGTTTTGTTTGTTATTTTTTATCAGCAGTCTGTTTTAGATTTGTTAAAACAAATGTTTAAGACTTATCCTTGCACGGATTTTTCATCCAGAGATGCGCTCAAATTTTTTGAAGCCAACAGACTTGATGCAGAATAGTGGGTGGGGCTTGGTCAGGCTGCTGGAGTTGACCAATCGGAACCGACTAAATAGGGAGCTCCTCACTAGCTGCTGTTTTTACAGGAAACAGCTTCCCTTTGCCCATAGGAAGTTTGACAGTGGCAGTGGAAACTCTATCACCCCTGAGTTAACCATGTTCAAGTTGCAAGTCGGAAAAAAACATATTTCAATACGAATTTGCTCATTGTTGTGGTCACTGAGAAGGCTAGCAAATACCATCTGATACTAGCACATCATGCTCTATTTTGGCCATGCAGACACTCCAGCAATGTGTTCACTGATAGTGTACTACGTGTGCCACTGATCTAAAGAGTCCTAAACTGATAAATGTGCTGATAAAGAATGTATTACTACAGCAACTTTTTATGTGTGGGACAACCATGTTGGATTTGAGGTTGGAGCTGACTTTTCAGCACAGATATTTGGCTCTGAGGGGCCTTCCTGTAGATTTTCCTAACTGGGAACTCAGAAATTCTGACTTCCTGGTTCTAAACACACACCATTAGACATGTGTGACCAACGACCACTTAATTGGGGCACTTATGATGCCTTATAAATAATGTAAGCTGACTCATTCAAGTATAGGTAGCATGTGTCTTTATGCAGAAAAGAAGAAAATAGAGGATCAATTACAGCTCCAAAAAGAGTGCACAACCACCAACATCAAACAATTTGTTTTCAAACTATTCCTAACAAAATGGCCATTTGGCCTCAGTCAAAGCAGCAGTCGAGAACAAGCTCGAAAACAGTATGTTTAATTTTTGCGGTGGTTGCGGTGCAGTTCTTTCTTTTATTTCAATTAAACTGACCAATTATCACACGATATGTTGTTTATTCAACAAGAATGAATGGTGGAAACTTAAACCTTGCTTGCAGCATTGTACTTGGAGCTGTATAATGTAAATATAAGTATTTAGAGACACATAAACCTGAAAGCACGTGCTTGGGAGGGAATTCTTTCAAAGCTCAGACTAGGTTCCAAACAAAGCAAGCTAGCATGAATCTTTTTCTTTGTGTCCTCCTGTAGTCCACAGCACACATTATATCATGGTCACATAACAGATAAGGAACATTACATCTTACATCACAGCTTTAATGTATTTTTAATACAATGTGGTTTTGTGTACACTGTAAAAGGGAATTAAACATAATGTCAAACTGCTCTAACAAGAGTGGAAAATACTTTATTTGTAATCAAAAACCTGCTTTCATGCTCTCAAGGTCTTTGATTAATTACTGTGCTGTTCCCAAGTTGCCTCATGTTTACACAAATCTACTGCGACGCTGGTCTTTAACATGAGATACAATGTTGAAGCATACGGTCCTGAGAGCAGAAATCACTTCTGATCTGAAAGAATGTATTAGTGAAACGTCAGCACTACTGTCTCTTACGCACCAGCCAAAGGCCACTAATTGGGTTGATTTACACACATTGCTAGACATCGGAGAATTTCTCAAGTTTAACACTATACTTCCTCCTTATACTGTTAGATCCACTAAAAGAATGTTGAAAGACTATAATTTATCGTTCAGAGATCAAGCAACATGTATTGCTTACATGCAGACACACTTGGTTGCCAAGGATTGTAAGATGTATGCTTTTGTTGAGAAGAGGGATACCGGTAATCTAGTGTTGATAGTGTAGTAGAGGTGAAATGACAGTGTCTTAAACATGGCCGAGTAGGTCATTCACTGGTGGTCCTGGAGGTCAGAATAGCTGAGGGTAAGATGATAGCACAGCATTAGCAGCCCTCAGAGGGATGTTCAAAATTAACACTTAAGCAGGGATGGTAAAATTCAGTTAATTCTACTTTTTTTTCTTTTTAGATATTCATGTTGGCTAATTTATCAATTTACTGTATTCTCACAAAACTGGCACATTAAATGGGACTTTCACTCTAAATGTATTCTTTTTATGACTGTCAAATGTTATGAAGCAGGTTTAGGATTACTGTTTTTGAGATATAGTTATAAAGTTTTAGATTTGAATGAAACTGAACAGAAAATCACCAAATGTCCAAATTTTGGTATGAATTGGCATTTGATGTGAATCTAATTTCGCTCAATTTCTTTTTTCCTCCTCACTTTTTTTTGTGGGGCTGGAATGATCAGGAAAATAATACACTGAAGTTAAATGCAACAAGTTGTTTGAAAATGACAAATAACTGAATTTTTTAATTTGCGAATTCCGTATTTTAGGTGCTGAATCTAACTCGTTAGCAATGCAGGTTTCCCACTATACGTTGCTGGCTTTCACATTTCTGCCTTTTTGAGTGAGACACAAAAGGAGCATTAGAAATATCCCTCGTCTGTCATTTGGGATATTCAATACAATCACACAAAACGTTTAACATTTGAATGACTTAATAAAATTAGAATTACAAAGCGGGACGTCAATTAGCTCAATCATAATTTTGGAGTATTTCTAATGCTGTTTTATTTTCCAAATATAAATATACAGAAACACTGGCAGACTTATGGCACCAACCCATTTCTCAATGTAAGCATGGAGGTGCACACTTGTAAAACTGGCGCCGTAATTGAAGCAGTTAAGATACTGAACATAACCATTTTTTATATAATAAATTCGTTATCCAGAATGGAGTTTTAAGCACATTATTATTCTCTTGTGAACGGACTATTTTAGCAGTCGCTTGGTAAAAAACAAAAAAACTACATCCTGTTTCCACGGAAACACGTTGACCCGGAAGGGCTTTTATTTCCGCGGGTCTTTTGGGACAACAACACAGCTCCACAGTGTTCAGAAATGGCGGGTAAGAGCCCAAATGTTTCATTACCTCAATGGCTTTTTCTTCATTTGAATACATGCTGACTCACACGTGGACGCCAGCACTGATTTAATCCTGACTGGTAGCGTAATGTCTCTCTGCAAATCGGCGCGTTAAGCTAGCTAACTTTGCATTGGAAATGGAGAAGAGGGCCTGTGTGCTAACGCTTGCAGCATGCTACCAGGCTGTCATGGCATCCAGTGTTTTTGTGTGTTTATGTAACGCGCATGTTTCCGTCCAAACGTGCGATGTGGATGTACTGATGGATGTACTGATGGATGCGGACTTAACGTTAGTTTACTGCACCACAACGATGCAGCAACAGCTTTATTGCGTTAACAGCTCACCTGCAGTTTTCACTTGTCAGAAACAGTGAGCGTGCTTGTAGTTGATGTTGCTCATGTGGCATTGCATGCTGTTCAAATGCCCACTGTTAAATCCACTTTGTAGAGTAGCTCAAACTTTCAAAAACTCGGCAGGACACATAGGATGTAACGAAGAGTTAGGCTTGCATTGTTTAGAGTGAGAGAGTCACTGTGCTCTTTATTGGGGTATTAATGACAGGAGATGTTGTTCTTCACATCTGGCACAAACAATTAGAGTATGGTAATCCCTGTTTCATTAACATAAACGCAGCGGTACTAGACTGTTGATTGTACACTAAATAATTTCGATACAAGAGGTGATGGTTTTCCACAAAGTGAGGGCTAATTTGTGTAGTTAGTTCTGTTTTGATTTGCAGCATCTTAACAGTACAGCAATAAACTGTTTTAAACAACTATTGTTTTCATTGTCACTTTTTGCAAATTTGCTTTTTTAGAAAATGAAATGTTAAGAAATAATAATTTTTCATAGCCTAAGGCAACTCCCTCAGATGCCTCGTTTCACTTAACCAACAGGCCAAAATGGGAAGATACTCAGTTCAGATTTTTAGATTCAGTGAATGATCAAGAAAAGCACCAACTCCTAACATGTAAGAAAACCAACCATAATAATAATAAAAGGAACCAGTAAATGTGGGCATTCGTGTTACACCAAAAATGCCCAAAACAATAATTTGATCGTGAAAATAGATGTACAATAATTAACGCTGCTCTTGTCTCATGACAAAATGCAAAGTAGAGTAAAGTAAAGTTGTTCTTTCAGAGCAGCTAAACAACTACATATGGTGGAACTATTATTTATCAAATGACATGGTTTGTGCTCTCTGGGTTTCCACAGGGGTAAATGCCATGGAGAAGAAGCTGGCTGAATACAAGTGTGATACCAATGAAGCTATCTGTCTGAAGCTGGGTACGTGTCTTTTTGCTTCATTTCATATGTGAGATAAGGCAAATTGATTCAATTCGTGAATTGATTTTCATTTTGTTTTACTGTCTTCTCATTTCTCTCTGTAAGTAATTGGTCTTCTTTCAATCTCAGTTCGTTTTTCCGAGGATGTTGAAGATGATGGCACCACATTCCACCCAGAATACAGCCACCAAATATTTGGAGATGAGTGAGTATTTTATTTTTTAGTCATCACTGTGTGCTTTGCAGTTTTCCTTATGTAGAGAGAAATGTTTCCTCTGTTCTGATGGATCTTACTTTTCATCCATTGAAAGGTTGTAGGACAGCCTTTTGGGTTAGAATCATCATCAGAAACACACCTTTCCCCGCTGTTGTAGACTCACTAACTCACATGATTAGTTGTCTTTATGTCAGCCTGCCTCTTAAACTCAAAGCCCGAATCACAAATCGTCTCTCGCTAATTTTGTGATGAACCCTGGATCCACTGGGTGTTCCCCAAACTGAAATGTTAAGATCACATTTATTTGTCATGCATACATTCGAAATTTGTCCTCCGCTTTTAACCCATCCAGGTTGGCACCTGTTGACACACACATGCACAGGGTCACACACTCATAGAGACTCATGGAGCGGTGGGCAGCCATTCGCAGCGCCCGGGGAGCATGGGGGTACAGTGTCTTGCTCAAGGGCACCTCGGCCGTGACAAGGAGGTGGACGGACACCCCTCAGCTGTCAGTTCCAACAATTTTTTGAGTGGCGAGCGTGGGATTCAAACCGACCGACTCTAACCACTAACCGAGTACTAAACATACTTTGGGTGGAAGCTGGAGCGCCTGGAGGAAACTTGCACAGGCGAGGGAACAACATGCACACTCCTCACAGAGGCGCTCCAGTCAGCTGGCGTGTTTGAACCCAGAAACACTTTGCTGTGAGGTGACAAATGCACACAAATGAACTGCTTGTTTGGGTGGTTGTTGAGCTTCTCCACCCACCGCTACATTTACTTTTCCATTTCAACTTACAAGACACATTTTTACTAAATCTTAGAAGCGTTCACGTGTTTATTTATTTATTTATTTTTTTAAAGTATTTTTTGGGGCTTTTTATGCCTTTAATGTTAGGACAGTGTGAGAGAGACAGGAAGCAGGGGGCAGAGAGAGGGGAAAGACATGCAGCAAAGGGCCACTCGGTGCGGGAGTCGAACCGGGGCCAGCTGTAGCGAGGACTGTAGCCTCTGAACATGGGGCGGCTGCTTAACCCACTACGCCACCAACTGCCCCGTTCACGTGTTTATTGGATCCAGGTTGAGTTAGTCGTTTATCCAGTCAACTACATCTTAATTAGTTTGAATTTAAATACAGATGCATATCATTGATCTTAACCTTTCGCTGCGCTTTTGGCGAGAAAAGCCAGCAGGCACACTTCCCAAAATATCGTCCTTTTAAAGAGAGTTTGTATAGATGTTTTGCACATCTGCCTTTGGAATCGGTGTCCAAACCTGCTGATTCTGGTCATATCTGAGCAGGTCTTACCACTCTTTCATTATGGAATATATGTTTTTTGGTTGTTTTTTTTTTTTTGTACGTTTGTGCAAATATGTGAATTTTTACACATTCTTAGCCAGAAACTGTTGAAGAATTAGTGAGAAAAGTGGGATTTGCAATGTCACACAAAGAATAATGGACCCTCACATGAAG
Organism: Odontesthes bonariensis; assembly: GCF_027942865.1. Classification (NCBI taxonomy): domain Eukaryota; kingdom Metazoa; phylum Chordata; class Actinopteri; order Atheriniformes; family Atherinopsidae; genus Odontesthes; species Odontesthes bonariensis. Next base: position 21,808,825 of record NC_134517.1, on the reverse strand, counting down.
CACGAGAGCTTGTTGATTTTGTATGTTGGTGTGGCATAAAATAAATAAAAAAAACAGTTTATAAAGAGTTGCATTTCTACTGAAATGCGATGTGCAAAAGAGGCATTGAACTCTAGCAATGCTCTGTTCTTGGCAGTGACACCTGTATATCCATGTGTGGACTTACAGTAGCATGTCGTTATGCTCTAAATTGCACTTCCAAATGAGTCAAAACTAGGATTAGTTATTTTTGCGCCTGCTGCAATCAGCTCAAAGGGAACTCTGTAATTGGGGTATTAATTATTTCAGCAAGCGCTAATTGCTAGTAAACCTTAATCACACGGTTGCATAATGATGAATCTATTTTGTCATTCAGTGTTTGCGATATAATGATGAAAGAAACAATGCAGCACAGCGAAATAAGTGGCCAGAGTAAACATTTATTATCCTCTCCAGGTGCATATTGAACTATTTTAATACAGTTGGATTAAAAACATGTTTGTTATTGTCCCACTGACGTGAGTTGAACTTCCACATGTCCACTGCACCAAACGGTTTCATTTGATGTTTATAAGTTAATGACAGAGTTGTAAATTCGTATGGATTTCTTCCCGCAGTGAGGTTGCTTTTGGATACAAAGGTCTTCAGATCCAGCTGTTCTACACCGCTGGGAACCTGAGCACCCTCTTCAAAGTGAAACATTCCTCAAAAGTCACCGAGACGTTTGACTGTGTGGAGGTGAGATCCGCTTTGTTCTTCTCTTTTTTTTTTTTTTTTTTTTAATGGTAGCCCCCCCCCCTCCGAAAAAAAACAGTTAAACTTGGTTCAGGATCAAGTGATATTACACTTAAGATGGCCAATAACAGTCTAGCTTTCTATCACTGTTCATTTTCCTGCCAGACTTGCAGTTTAAATATACTTATAAGTTGATCATTCACTTAATCCTTATAAACAGCAACGCCAATTTATTCCAAATAAACACACTAAGGTTTAACTTTTTAAATCGGGCGTGGCAGACGTGTCATGACCACAGTTTGACGACAGGGGTGCAGTGGGGGTGATGTGATTAAAAGTTCTGCTCCTGTATCAGTCAGTCACTCTACTGAGGAAATCATTTCTATACATTTCACGCAGTTGTTTTTGTCCAGGTGAATTGAGTTGCTTATGGCAGTAATACAGACCTAGTGGCAGTTATTTAAAATAATTGCAGTTCTACCGTTAATCGTGACTCTCCAAGCTGATTTGCAACCGTCTCAACTGCGATGCTGCAGCTCTGCGTTGAACAAAAAGCTGACCCAGCTGTGACCCATCCTCAGAAACTGTTCTAAGGAGGGGGTTGCGGGTTGCACCAAGTGAACTTGTCATCTCAACAGGGTGCTTTTCAATAACTATACCAGACTCATTCTTATGTCTGACAGCGAAGAAAACAAAACAAAAAAAACAGTTTTTTTTTTTTTTTTGGTTGTGAAATTGCATGAAAGTGTATTCTCAGACAGAAACCTGTCAAGGGCTCGTTCTGCCTGACAGTAGGCACAATACAAATATGTAGTAATATCTAGCTCTGTTTATGATTATTTCAAAAATAAATATTTAAAAAAATAAATGTAATTTAGCTTGAAAGTACCACAATGTCAGTTTTGGTTCATGTCAGCCTGACGTGTGTTTGGATCCTTCGTCTGAAGCATCGTGTTATTTACAATTTATGATTTAACAGCAGGTTATCAAAACGGGCGCGTTTTAATTGTGGTAACGTTCATGATCAAAATGATCATTGGCCTCCTTTGGGGTCTCTTGCCCAGGTAGCTACAGTCTTAGCTAACGCTGGGGTAAGTAGTAGACTTAATCCCTGCACAGAGCTTCCTAAACTGTAATGAAATGCAAGCTGTAGGTACCTTTTAGTTGTTGCCACATTATTAGTACTATAGCAGATCATTTAAAAATAAAGAGAAATAAGCTTAGTTCAATGGCTACAGAGAGGTTGTGCTTGTTGAGCTGCAGGCAACAAGAATTGACCAGTGCAACACCCCATCATGTGCCCCACTTCTGTTCAGTGGCTCAATGAATAGTCGCATAACTGAAGGGTTAAAAAAAACTATGCACAGGTGTCTCAATTGCGTTTCTGAAGACAAATAATTAAAAAGATATATAAATAAATCGTGTAAATTGATCATAAAAGCCCAGTGTTCAGAATGTAATGTACCAATGTCAAAGTCAAGATTGAGTTTGAAAGATTGAGCAGTCTTGTTGTAGTTCCTAAACACAGCCGGCCTGGGTTTGAGTCCTGGTCGGGGGCCCTTTGATGCATGCCCGCCCCCCCCACTCTCTCTGCCCCCTGTCCTGTCCACCCACCGTCAAAAATAAAGGCCATTAGTGACCCCCAAAAAACCTTTTAAAAAAAAATATATATATATGATAATGATCGACATTTTGCAAACTAAACATGTCAAAAACTTTCGGTCAAACTTCGAAAATGACGCAGAAATGGTGGTTGACTAAAGACATTACTGTTAGTTTTAATTTTAATGTCTAACTGTTGTGCTACATGAAGTCAGTTCAAATAACTGCCTGCAGGGATAAGCCCCCCCCTTTTTTTTAACTTTTGATTGGACATTTTGAACGCTGCCGTTGAACCGTGTTATTGTGAAAGTTGTCACTTATCTCGAGTGGTTCATTGTAATTTGCAGTTGACAATGATTTTCAAAATGTTACAGTATGTCGCACGTTTTTCTGAAATTCATCTCAACTTTAGCACACACACAAAAAAAGGGGGGCTGTTATTCGGATCAATAGAAGGAAGCTTTTATGAGCGATCTCCTCCGAAACAATCTCTTTAAGGAGAGTCAGTAGCCAGTGATGCTTTTCTTTTTTTCTTCCTTTTTTTTTTTTCTCCTCTGACTCAGAAACCTCTGAGACTTTCTTGAGATTTGACATTATTCCAGTTAAAGATGTCCCGGTTTGTTAGACTTAAACAGCACCGGCCCCCTGTGCCAGCACACTAATCCTGCTACTCCCAGTCGGAAGAGAATGGTTTTGTTTATGAGGTCTAACATGAGACATTGATTTTTTTTTTTGTTGTTGTTTTTGTTATTTCCAACCCTTTTTTTTCTTTCTTTCTTTCTTTCTTTCTTTCTTTCTTTCTTTCTTTCTTTCTTTCCTAGTTGTTTGTGAGACTGAATCAGCAGGGGGAGTAATGTGACCTGGTTGGGTATCTCATATATACACGCACATATTTTTACATGTGCTAGCTTTAAAAGAAATATAGATGTTGTAGTGTAAATATTGCAACTTTTATGAAATAATAACTTAACAGATGACTTTGTAGGTGGAATTAATGTTGCTTTGTGAGTAAAACTTTATGCTTTGCTTATTTATTTCTTTAGTCAGTTATTTACATATCAACAGCTCACATGTGGACAAAAGCGGACAGTAAAGTGGAATGCTTGTCCTGCTCTTTGAGACTTCACAAAAGGACACTGGCTCCTCTGAATGTCTGGCGAAACTGACAGAATTAGCTGTTGGCCCCTACTGAGGTCAAATGATTCAACTACGGGACATCTGTCCTGTCTTTGCAACGTGCACGGGAACTGGTTTCCATGAGAGAACTGGGACAGCTTTCGAATTTTGGGTTCAGAAGTGTGAAACGCACAGAGACGATAGATTTATATATAAAGAAACAAACATGACGACCAACTTCACTTATTTTCTTTATTTTAAATAAGGAGAGCCATTACACTTTTGGGGGCAGCGCTGTTTGAAGCAGATATTCAAACCGAAATGTGATGGAGGTGTGCGCCTCGGCTAAGAGTTCAGCGCTGACCCGTGAGTGTCGGTTCACCTTGTTAAGGGTTTGAGTGCAGCTGGCATAGAGGCAGAGAGTGAGGGGAGCAGCAGAGTTCAGGCTGCATCTGAAGAGTGTTTGTCTCTGAGTGCGTGTGGATGGTCGGGGTGCGGTGCAGCTGGCGAGAGACGAGGGGAGGCAGAGATGGAGTTGATGCAGCTGTCACATTGATACAAGAGTCTGATCGAAACTCACCTTCTCCCCTTTAAATCAGCCAAAAAAAAAAACCCGCAGCACTGCTGGACGTCTCCCAGAACGCTCTTGAGTCGGTGCCAGATCCTTTTTTTTTTTTCTTCTTTTTTTCCACGCGGGCACTGAACAAAACTGGAAAATTTCTATAAAAGTTTTTTTTTTTTTTTTTTTAAATTATTATTACATTAACAATCTGCTTGGATGTGTTTCGCTTTAAACTTCACAAGCAGTAGAATCCCAGCAAATATTCAGTGTAGAATGGCCGTCGAAGTGGATTAAAGAGATGAAATAATACCAATACAACAAATTAGATAGTTTGTTCTCCCTTTGTACTTATTGTTAGAAATCAAAGACATTAACAAACTGCTCTAAAGGAACATTGTTAAGTTATATTCATGCCAAACTAAGGCATCTATTCTGGAAGGCTGTGCAATTTAGTGTCTAGTATGTAGGAGAGTGCCCGGGACAAAGCAACTTGTTTGTCCATGGTCCTTTAAGTGTGGTCCTTGTTCCCAAGAAATGTGGCTGAACAATTACAATGGTTAAGAGGCATTCAGCTGCAGGTGCATTACTTCCAGTTAGATATTAGCTGATGTCTGAAAGGGGGGAATTAGCAGTATGTTGTATTAGCCTTTTGTAGTGCATTTTGCTCAGACCTTCTTCATTTCCCAGTTTTCAATGCTGAGCAGCAAGGGTCTCTGTGCCGCAATAATGCCCATCACACATGTAAATGGTGTGAAAGGGCTGCTTAGCAAAGTGTTCTCATGTCAATCCTTGTGGAAATGGATACAATGCAAACATTACAGCTGAACTAACCACACGTTGCACTGAGTAAAAAGTCCGAGGGTAGGGCCCCTTTGTCTCTGAGGCTCTTTGAAAACGCGGGGGCAAATTCATTTGATTGGGTTCACTTGGCAGGATTAGAGGAGAGGCCTCTATTATGGATGCCCAAAGGTTTGTTAAGTTGAAATCAATTCATAAGATTTCATTTCCCAGTGAGAAGCAGAAATGCGTTTTATTGTGGCAACTTCATCACATATTCATGGTTTAACATGAGTAGTAAATGTAGTGATTTAGGGGGGGGGGGGTGCTGCTGCCGTGGCCTCCGCTCAGCTGACAGTTTTAATTGCCTAATGGTTTTCTTTTCACGGGCGCCAAAAATGGATAATTACAGATTGTATATCGCAGCCTTGTCTAAAAGAAGAAAGAAATGCGCAAAGTGAATTTTGGAAATCCACCAAACATTTTTTGGCCCTCGGGACCTGTTTGTTTAACCACTAATTCTGATCTCATTGTGTCACGCAGCCCGACGACGTCGAGGGGAAGATCCGTGAAATAGTTCCCGCCGGATTCACCGGCAACACTGACGACTTCATCTCGCTCCTGGAGAAAGAGGCCAATTTTAAACCCTTCGGCACTCTGCTTCACTCGTACACTGTCCACAACGAGGAGGCGGGAGAGCTCACCTACCAGATTCACAAGGTGCAAACCTCCTTTGCTGCCGTACCGCAGCGGCCCACCAAGCCGGTTTTTCCTCCACTGTTCATTTATGGTGCTTATTATTGCATCTGTTATGACAGGGATGAGATTTAAATCTCAACTATTATTTTTTGCTGCATTTGCATCCCCCCCACCAGGCTAATATCACCTGCCCGGGATTCCAAGAGTACCACGAGCGCCTCCAGACCTTCCTTATGTGGTTCATCGAGACCGCCAGTTTCATCGATGCCGACGACGATCGTTGGGACTTCTTTCTTGTGTGAGTGCCCTCCTTAATTGACACAACCCCCCCCCCCCCCCCCCACCCCCACTCCCAGTGTTACCCTAAAGCCTTTTCTGTGTCATTGAAAAACAAAGCCCCCCTTTGAGGCGCTTGTGACCAATTACCAGGCCAGTTTGATTATATTTCCCCCCGTAGGAGAATTGTTGATCAGGCAAGAGCTTCCTTTGTGCCAAAAGCCCTTTTCAGATTTTTCAGGGGCAAGAGCTGAATTGAATACTGTTGTCTTTTGAAACACTGAACAATGTCTTAACAGTAAAAAGAGCCTCTGCCAGTGTTTTCTTTACCCTGGCACCTATTAATGGTGACAATGGGGAAAATGGACTGAAGTGATTTTGAGGAGCTCAAACCCTCCTCCAGCCCCTTCTCTTCCTCTAAGTTGCAGTACTCCAATTAAGTGCATAATGTATTCAGGTTGTAGCAGGTGTACCAATTGGGCCCTGGCTCCTCTAACATGCTGATGTTAGGGAGGGGGGGTTTAGGGGTGGGCATGAGAACGGAGGGGCTAAAATGGACACTGCATGGGAGTGTGCCTGTAATTGACCTGTTTGCCTTTGTGTTTTATCTGCAGATTTGAAAAGTACAATAAAGACGGGGAGACTCTCTACGCAACTGTTGGCTACATGACAGTTTATAATTACTACGTATACCCAGACAAAACCCGACCACGTGTAAGGTAATTGCTGGGGCAGCACGTGCCTTCCCATTCTTTTGTATGAAAAAGGAGTGGAAAATTATACATTTCTTTATCCTCTCCCCCAAAAAGCCTAAATTACTGGCTTATATAGCTAAGCATTCAACCAGATTTTGTTTCCGAACCAAACCAGGGCGATTTGTGTCTGAAAACAACTTTATAGATAAGCTTTTGATGTGATTTGATTTGTTGCATTGGTGGATCAGTATAACAGTCCATTGTTGGTGGCTTTCAATCAAAGAGTTTCTGTTACTATTGAGAAAAACAACTGAAACGCCACATATACGTGTTTGTCTTTCATTTGGAATGAGCCGGGTTTCTCATGTGCGTGTATGTCTGACCTTTAACTAAACAGCCAAATGCTGATCCTGCCTCCGTTCCAAGGCGAGGGTCACGGAGCTCAGCTTCTGGAGGCAGTGCACAGATTTTACTGCAGTCTGCCCAAAGTGCAAGACATCACAGGTGAGCATCTAATATGTTTTTTTTGTTTTTTTTTAAACATGGCACAGACTGTGTGAAGGAGCACAGCATGAACATTTAAACCAAATCCGGGCATCACCCCCCTGAACAGTTGAAATGATTTTTTTTGTTCTGCAGTTGCTGGGTCCAGACGGTAAGATAATCTGCGGGACTGTCTCGTGTACCGGGACGTCTTTGATTGAAACTTGTTGGATAGAAATGGATTCTTTGCTCAGAGATGGAGGTTGAATATTAAAAATGGCTTTCCAGCCTTTTCCTTTCAAAGGAAAAAAAAGAAGAAATCTCAATTGGAACTTTGAGATCGAGCTGTAAATGAGCAGAATGTAGTCATTTTAATGTCATGACACCAAAATCCCTGGCTTTCCTTCAATGATACAACTAACATACCAGTAACGTGTTCTGCACCACACCGCGTGCGTCGGAGAACCAGACGTATGTGAGAGCTTGGGTTTTATTTGCTCTGGCAGAAGGCGCCCGCTGCCTTCCAGTTCTTTTTTTGACATTTGTTTTTTATTGTGGCCAAAGGATTTCACCATTCTCACATTATCACCTCTCCATCTCCCCTTTCCTTCCCTCCCACATGAGCTGTACATCACCAATACAGAAAAAGAAAACAAAATGTATCCATTTTGGTGAGAGAGTCCTTGGTAGTTGTTATATCAGAAACAATTTTCTGTTATGGCCATGAATTTTAAACATTTCAGCATTCTTATAACTAGAACAATTTAAACATGGGGGTTCTACACTTCACATTTATCAAGAGTGAGAGTAAACATACAAAATTACACAGTACAAAATAAAGATATTGATCAGCAAAAATCTGATCTTATGTCTTTAACATAACCAGTCCATTTAGACCACATCCTAAAAAAATTCTGTTTGTAGTTTGAGAGAGTAGGAAAGTTTTTCCATAGCATATATATCCCGAGTCACATCTAACCATTCTTCTATGGGGGGGGGAAATCTGGCTTTAACCACCTTCTTGAAATAGCCTTTTTGCTTGCAGCCAAAAGTATAAGCAGCACTTTTTTTATCTCTATAGTCCCATCTGTCAAAAGTGATATTCCCTAAGTACAAAGTGTCAAATCTATGGGGTATGTTTACCCCAAAGACAGCTTCTAGATGACAGTTTATTTCTCTCCAGTATACAGTTAAGACTGGGCAACCCCAAAAGATGTGGAAATGATTGGCCTCGCTGTTTCCACAAGCTCTCCAACAACCTGTGTTTGGTATCGCTGCCTTCCAGTTCAAACACATTTCCTGGGCCAATCACCCGCCACCATTCTCAGCTCTGGTCGGGTTTGATACGCTAAGGCTGTAAAGAAGGGTGTCGTCAATGGCTTTTGCTGCTGCTCGCACGTTTTAGTACTCTTAATTGATCTGGTCAACTGGTCTGATTGAAGCCGTTTTTAATGATCCCGGGAAATTGAAAATAAACAGAGAGGGTTACATTTGTGCATTTATGCGGCTATGCTTATGGCTGTCATAATTAATCTCAATCCCATGGTTATTGATTAAGTGAGCTGACCACAATCATTTTACATAACCTTTGGAGCAATTTTCCCATTCACCTCCATGAAACAGCTGCGTGAAACCCGCAGAGTGGTCCTATTTCCAACATTATTGCCACGTGATTTGTACCCATTCCTCTTCTCTGTGTAAAGGAGCCGACTGATTATCTTGATGCACTTTTGATGTTAAACTAGCCAGATTTCAGTGATGGTCTGTCGACATTAACGTCGTGGAGTTGGTTGCAAAACCAAACCGCACAGCATCTTTGTGGGAACATTTTGCCCTGTAACTTCGAGGAGTCTGTTTGTTGGTTTTATGGAAAAACGGCTGTAGACAAAAGGCACGAACGCAGCTAATTTCATCTCTTATTATTTTTACAATCCAAATGTCGTGATTGTTACAGCCCCAGCGGCACCAGACTTGTGCGTTGTGAATCGGTTGTAAAAACGTGGACATCAGCACTGTTACCTCGTGTAAATCGTTTTCTGTTTTCCCTTTGCAGCCGAAGACCCATCGGAGAACTACGTGAAGCTGAGGGACTACGTGCTGGTGAAGCTTTGCCAGGGCCTGTCGTCCTTCGCTGCAGACAAGCTGCACCTCGGCTTCTCCGCTGACATGGTCCAAGAGGCACAAGACAAGTTGAAAATTAACAAGGTGCTGAGAAAAGGCTGCAGCTGTGGTAACAGCTGTCCCTGTAAGATGTCAGAAATATTGGGAAAGGTCCATTACTGTTTTATTGAAGTCAAGATAACTAAACTTGACTTAGCAGTTCAAAACCTCCCCAACTGGTGATTGTACAGTAACGAAAAACGGGAAAATGCAGCAAATTGGCGTGTTGAAGAAACTGCTGTTGATAAATGATGATCGGGTTATCAAAGTTGTTATTGAATGACCGTTCCAGCTGTTCACTTAGCTGGAACATTAATGTCAAACTGTAATAATCTCATGTTTGAAATTAATCCAATTTGAGGCATTTGAGCCTAAAAATGACCAGTTTTCTTATCTCAACTTCAAAAATATTTTCTATCTGCTTCCTGTAGCCAGTGTGCCTGGATGTGTGTCCAGATGAGACATAATGGTTTCTCTCCCCCCCCCCACAGAAACATGCGAGGCGAGTGTACGAAATCTTGCGTCTAAGAGCAACAGACATGAGTGACGAAGGAAAGGCAAGAGAGTACCGGTTGGAGGTGAAGAAGAGGCTCTTTGGACCTTACAGGGTGAGGATAGAATCTTTTACAGTTTCACATACGTGCGGGGAAAAAAAAAAGGTGTTTTCAGAATGACATTCTGAGCTGTTCCCATATTTATTCAAATAAATGTGGATGCCAGATTGTCCCAGCTGTCAAACATGAATCCAGTGTGCAGTCTTCCACTTCTTGTTAGCATAACATTATAGCTGTTTGATATGGGGGTGGGCAAATTGTACATGTACGGCATGCATTTGATCGGCATACAGTCTTGTATTGTCACTAGTTATTATGCCACCTTTTAAAACAGCAGAAAAATTGATCTTGAGTCCTGCAAAAATTGATAGATTACCAGTGCTGTATTGTTGCAGCCACAATAGGGCGCACCAGGCGTCTGTGGTTTCGCTGCCGCTGGAGCTTTTTTTTTCTATTCAAGCGCATGTCATTAGTCAGGATTTGCATTTCTTTGGGAGAAATCATTTCACAAACATGTGTTTAAAGCACTTTGTGACAGAGCCGGCGGCTCGGCGCAATTCGGCGCTTTGAAAAAGCGGCGCGCGCTGCCGTGTTTTTGTTGTTGTTGTTTTCTCCCCTGCTCCCAGTGAGCTTCCGTGAGTTTAGAGTAACGGCCTGGTCAGCCCAACAGAAACCGCCTGCGAGTCTGTGTCTGTCTCTCAGACTCGACAGTGGGAAACACTGAGTATTTCTGTGCACTAGAATAACTCCCTACATCCTGTTTGCCTGTGACATTTTCAGTTTGAGCTGCTCGCTGAAACTTTGCATGCCATCCATTAGAGAATTTTCTGTCAGCAGGGTAACCACATGTCTCATGAAAAGGCAAAATCCTGACATGGAATAGACCTATGTGGTAAAGTGGGAAGGAAGAATTCCTTGGGAGAGTGGCAGCGAAAGATCTGGTAGCCAGATGCAGTCGGTTTTTTTTCTTTCTTTTTCCTTCTTTTTTTTTTTCCTTCCCTCAGGAGATTCAGCCCGTGTTTTGTTGAATGGCTGCTCTGCGAATGTGAGGGGGGAATTATGCATTTCTGCTCATAGCCCCGGTTCCCCAGAGACCATGTCTGCGTGCATGTGCCTGCAGATATTTCACACACAACATGTTGTACTGGACTAAGTACATCTGTACTCTGTCCTTCCACATTCAGAAACTTGCAGAAATCAACATCACTGTGGAAGTTTGTGCAAATCAAAAATACTGGCTTAATGGTTATTAATTCACCCTAAAATAGCCATAAGTGGGAGGTAATTGGTTGCCTGATACAGATCCTCATGTTTCGCCGTTATTTTTAAACAACTGTTTGATTGATCACGGATAGATTGATTCTGGATCTAGAGTCAATTGCTCTGATTCTTCCACCTTTTTTTTGTTTGTTTGTTTGTTTGTTTGTTTGTTTGTTTGTTTGTTTGTTTAGGCAGAGAATTTAATTTGCAATCCTGTCAGCCGTGTCCAGTATTTCTCAATAAAATGAACACTTTCTGGTCTTTTTTAAGGGTCTGACCAAACGGTTGAGGGCTCAGTCATTCTCTTGCCACGTTTCCATTCACTCGCAAAGGAATTCTCCAGTGATCTCTTGAAAAACCATTAAAAAGAAATGTGAACCAGACACGTTTCCATAGACTGGTTTGAAGTGGATAAACTAGGCTGGGTGGTATCGCCGGAGGGTGGTGACGTAGGTTTCGTTGCTAGCAGTAGTAATTCACTAGAGGCGGGTATCCCAACCAAAAAACTAGAGCTCTTACACATTCTCTTTTAATACCTTTATCAGGAATGACTTAAATCTCTGGGAATATCGGGGATATTATATCTTAGCTTGGAAGAAACTGTTCAGTCATGTGAGTCGCTTCATTTTATTTTTTCCTGAGTCGGACGCAAGTTTCCACGCTCCTTAAGGTGCATCAACTCATCTGTGAAACGGGTGAAAAACACCTCGCGTGACATAAAATGTTGTTGCTTACCAGGAGACGGTTTTCCGATCGATGCCTTTTCCATTCTTCTCGTCTTCTTCAAATGTTGTGAATGCGATTCAGAATTGGCAAAGAAAACCCAGCTTCTGTCAGAGAGGATTTCATGCTCTGTTTGCTTGTTCTAATGCAAGAACTGTTGCAGAGTAACTCTTTTTCTGTGTTGCACAATAAACCTCGCTTCAACTCGGAACAGTTATTCGAATATTCGTTTGACTGAATGTTGGGAGAAGGCTCCGCAGTGTGGGGCGGTTCTAACAGCTGTCACCACTTTTAATGCAGCATTAAGACGTTTCATCCATAGATTTTATGTTGTTTATAAGTAACCTTTGATCGCATCTGTTACCTTGTTTTTTTTGCCCACAAATCCGCCTGAATCTCTAAAGCAGGCGACGCCCTCTACCTGTATTTGAAGCTCAACGTGTGCGTCTTGTTGTTTGTGTTGTGCAGAAAAACCAGCGGGAGCTGGCGAAGATGAGGAAGTGCCTGCGGCCGGAGGAGCTGGTGTCCCACATGGGTCAGATGGACACCCAGACGCAGCACGAGGAGCTGGAGAAGAGTTATCAGGTTGTTGTGGAAGACTACAGGAAAATCATTGAGAGGCTAGCAGCACAGGCCTGATCTGACTGTGACACGCTGCACCCATTCAACGTACAGGTGCTCTCACCAGTCTGTACAAAAAAAAAATCCACATCACTACAGACTTTTCGCTGCAGCCAAGAAGATGCTGTCTTGATGTAACAAAATCAGTGGTTGATTTGAAGAGTATTACAGGTTTGTAGTAGCTGGTGATAGGCTGCCACAGCAAAGGCCTGTCTGTTTGCCAGCTGATGCTGATATTAGTAGAGGAGGGGAGTAGTTCAGCTGGAGGGTGTGATTACTGTTTATCCCACGTGTTTTATCACATTGTGTGAGATATGAAATGATGTGTAGTTTTTCACAGGTGATCACGCGTCGGCTGTCCCGCAGAAGACACCCCGCTTCTTCTCCATCATAGGCATTTTTTTTAAAGGTCTTTTGTCAACAGTTCCTGGTGTGTTTTGAAGCACTTCATACTGAAATTAAAAAGTGGTTTTGTACATTGTCCAAATGGGGTGATTCTTAAGAAAAAAAGGGGGGTAAAAAACAATAAAATTGAGCAACTGAGTTTTGTCTTTGTCATTTAGGTTTTGATTGAATAAATATAGTATAAGTAAGACAGAGTCTGAGTAGAGTTGAGTTGGTTAGGTGAGATGGGGAGTGTCTCTAAGAGGCCTGGGGGTGGAATACGTGGTGAGGAGCTCAAGAATGTAACCGGCAGCCTGTCCATGCACTGCTTTAAAAAAAACAAAGAATCTTCACATAAGGACTGTACTTCAGTGGTTCTCTGAGTGGAGGCCAGCTCAGAGGAAATCTGGTTTCTCTTCTTTGTACCAGTGAGAACTCCCACTGCTGGATTTTCACCAGCTGAGACGTTTAATTAACTATGAAAGGACAGAGTAACAAGAGACTGGATGCTTGCTATTTTATTCATGCTGGCAGACTTTGATCATTCAGAAGACACTTCCACAGCAGCATCTAGCGGCGCTGTGATTGGAGTGTTTTCTACACGAGGTGCAAACTAACTCAGACTCTCATTAGAAAAAGTTGCACATTTAGTTGTTTCTTGTTTAGCGCTGAACTTCGATGGCTGGACAGTGGAAAAACAACACCAGGAGAAATGTAATCTGGTCAAGCCCTGAGCCTGACGTTACCCACAAAGCAACTGCACACTGTGCTCTGTACCTCTCACATTCAGGCTCGTGTTCAGGTGTAGCAGCGGACACCATCTTTAGCTTTTTTGGTGTCAGTCTTTGCATTGTTGCCTGAGGGTTAACTGAGTTAGGGATGAAAACAAAGGCTTCTCCTGCACGCCCATTCTTTGCTTTAGATCAGTCCAATGGCATGAGGCGTGTGAGGAACCTGGTAAGACATCGGCCCTGCAAACAAGCACAGATCCGAATGATGAGATTCTGTCAGAATCTCTTGATTGCCGGGTTGGCTGAGGATCTTTAATTCATTTGTTTTGCAGCACCTTCCTGCAAGTTGACAGCATTCAGGTACAATCCCACAAGGTCATTAACATTCTTGTTACGACTCGAGTATTTTTGTGATGCATTAAAACCATTTCAAGTCATAAGGTGATGCTTCAGTGTGTTCTGTTTTGTTTTTTGGGTTTTTTTTTTTTCAAGCTTTTGAGAATCTTAGACTGCCAAACAACCCGTTATCTGAGTTTTTTTTTTTTTTTAAAAGAGCATTTTATTATCTACCAATTATCACTATATTTTTCCTGTGGTAGTGCTTTACTGCACTTAACTGATATTTTCAGCTTGGTGACAAAGTGCCGAGGTTCTGTATTTGTGGGTTTTCTCACATCCTCCATCATCGCTCTCTGAAGATAACTAATGTGTGACTTTGAGGTGAATCTAATTCTTTTCTTGGCTGTAAAACTGGAGCTGTCCATTGAAATATATCCCCCTGAACGAAAGTTGCTATGTAATGGACAGATATCCTCAATGAATACGAAACCTTCTCATAGACAACAATGTGCTCATTAATGCACTTCCCAGTATATGACGGGATTTTTTTTCGCAGTGTAATTTTGTCCAGGAACCCTCTCGCAGCTAATGCAACTTCTGATTGGTGCTGATGTTGAGTGTTGAGACTAATGAGTATTATGGTTTTCAATTGAAAAGCCTTTGTGCCGCTGTGTTGCCCCCGCTTGTGCAGATCACTGTGATGAATACCCATCATACTTTATAATACTTTAGCACAGTGTCACTAAATGAAGGTTTGCAGGTCAATTTTCAATTTCACCCCCCCTTCTCTCTTTCCACTTGAAACAAGACAAAACCTTGGAACCCTTCACATCACTAATTCAGACTGATTGAATCCACTCGTGGCCACGAGGGGCCTCCTCTCACTGTAGTTTTCTCTGCACATTTTGCATTGCACTGCACAAGCTTAGCTGACAGACCTGCTAACAGGAAGTGGCATTATTGTTTAGAGTTAAGATGCCGTTTCGCACATCCCCACTTGTAGACGTCGTCATGCAGCATTAGGATGCAACAAATCTCCAAGCCGAAGGAAACAAACTACTATAGGAGGGGCTTGTTCGGATGATCTGCAGGCCCCTGTGTAGTTGTCAGTTGAGTTCACAGAAGCTTGAATATTCCGCTCACATGTTGAGTCTATCCTGAGCTCACTTGTCCAGTCGCACCAGTCTGCATTGTTTTGGTTAAAAGAAAAGTTTGACAGTTTGGTAAACATACATTTTCGCTTTCTTGCAGGAAATAGTCCAGTAAAAACGGTCTGTTTTACTCCTAAAATATCTATGGATTAAACAAAGAAGCTACACTCATACGATTTTGGCTGGACTAACATGTTTACGTGCAATTTAAAAGTCCAGTTTTGGCTAGGCTGAGACAACAATGAGTTTCTTTTTTTTTTTTTGTAGAAGACGGCATCATTTCTGGGTCTTGTTTTTTTTTTTTTGTCTTCTGCATTACTTTTGTTGCCACTACCACAAACCAGTGAAATCAAGTCGCAGTCAGAAGATGTCACACAAGAGCGAGATGCTCTACCTGCGTTCCAAAACGGTTACAACTGTACACCTCTTAACACCCAGAGAGATATTCATTCACGGAATGAAAGGAGCTAACCAACAATATAAGTTAAAGATGGAATTATTTCGTTCCAACATTACTTTCATCAATAACTTTTTTTGCTTTACTTTTTCTTTTGCCAGTCATGTTGCTCACCTGTGACGTTAGGTTTATATGTTCCATAGAGTAAAAAAAACAAAGTTGTGTACAAGCCATGAAGAGTGATATTCAAAATGTGTATTTCAGCATATCCTGCACCTGCACTCGATCAGTCATTCTGCCGCAGTGAATTAAAATCTGAAGGAGGAGAAGGCGGTTCACTTTTTGCCACAGTCGAAGCTTTTAGAGTGCATCAAGCAGCGGGCCTCAGCTGTACGGGGGATACAGCCAGCCAGCAGAGGAATGGAGGTTGCTTTAGGTCTTCCAAGCTCCCTTTTTACATTATTTTTATATTTCACATGTTAAAAGAAGATAGAAACACACATCAAGGCTCGCATCTCTTTGCTTTTTTCAAATCGTGTGTGTGTGTGTGTGAGGACGTTTAATCGTGCAAGTAATTGTATGTCACTCACTTTAAAGCAGGCAGAAAGGCTTAATGCCACTTCTTCTGAGGAATGACAACAACAGTATCAAGCTTGACTTGAATATTTGGTTTCACCTGTTGGCATTTGTGCTACTGTTACTTCATGGCGCCTCCACATCTCTCCACTGAGGGCGACAGTCAGGGAGTTTGGATTGGAGCCCAGCTGGACTGAGGAACCTGCTGAATATGATACCTGTGTGGTGGAGCTCCTGCGTCTTAGCCCCCAGGTTCCCAGGAGAGGGCCAGGCAGGAAAGTTGGAGTCCTCCCCCGCCTACCTCCTCCAACCACCACTACTGCTTTTCTTATCATGTATCCATTTCTTTTGTCCTCCTCGGTTACCCCCAGGCTACTGAGCCTGCCCGTCACCGTCGGTGAACCTGGCTGGTCCCTTTTCTTTGCTAAATGAGTCCTCTTTAAGATAATGTTTGATGTGTTGACAGCCAGAACCAAAACAGTGTAAAAGAAACCGAGTTTGACATCTTTTAATTGTGCATCAGAAAGCAGAGATTGTGGTCTCTTGGACTGCTCTCAGATCATGCTGCTGATATGGTAATTTACTCATGTGAAGGCTGTGATGAAAGTGGTGCTGTTGATAGTTTGGTAGCAGAAATCCCTGGAGTCCAGTTGGCCGGTCCCCCTTGCCACAAACATCACTGAGCCTATCAAGTTGTGCAGATTTTAACCCTTTTTTTGTTTCAGGTAATCTCCTTCAGAGTTCCACATGTGGATCTATGCACAGGTAACATTTAATCCCAGCAGCAAACTTCATGATGACTTCAGAACAAATGGTGGATATTCATAGGGATTGAATGTGTTGTGATAGGCTCTGTGGTCTAAATGATTTGGGATTATGGTTTTAATTCGTTTCAAGCGTGCATAAAGCCAGATTTCTATTCAGATGACATGGATATAGATCAGTTGGTGCACATAAAGCACTGCATTTTGTTATGGTGATTGACAGTCAGTTAGCGGCTGCCTGACAAGACTTGTTATTTTTGTCACAAGTGATGCGTCTTTGTAGAAGAATCTGTCCCTTCTTCACAGCTCATTAAAAAACGGTGAAGCTTATTGAAAGGTTTGATATACTACATTGTTTATGTCCTCCTCTCTTTCTGTTGTAGTAATTTAATTGACTTGAACAAATGCAAATGACCCCTGGCTTTTCAAGTCATCGTGCAACATATAATCACACTGACTGGAACCTGCTGTTGCATTTGGTTTTCATTTACTCCATGTGTAGCCCCTAAAATATGACATTAACAACATCCACCGGGAAGTTGGATGAAAAGCCACTGAAGAGTCATTTTCAGTGCGTGAGTTTTAACTAAAAATTAGTTGCGACTAATTATGAGCTGAAGGAAACGTTCACGTGGATTTAATTGTATCTGTGAAAAAGAAAATCGGTAGTAACACTGGGCTTTATGTTGTGATCTGCACATGAATGGCCTCCTTGACGGAGCTGCTGTTTCCTGAGACTGGCGTTTCTTGTGCTGCAGGGTCAGTCCAAGTATTAATCTCTTAAATGAGCCATGCTGTGGAGTTGGATGAACATGTGCTTTGCTAGATGTAGTTTTCTAATTCAAACTGTCCCATTAGGCTGTAATTGTTGCTATCTGAGGTTGGGACCGAGCCGTATGGGAGGGGAGCGAGAAGTCAGACTGAGATGGTATCAGGGCTGAGGAGACAGGAAGCCTCTGTGTAATCATGTCAGCTTGGACATCTGGGCTGAGATCAAGCCGACTGGACTGAACTCTGCTTGTCTTCTGCTGTACTGACGCTTCACAGAGTGAGTGCTGGCGAGCTGGTATTTCACCTGGCTGTTTGCATTTTGGAACACTTTGTAAAAAGAGAGCATACTGTTAAAGAGTGTATGCAATGAGTGTCTGGGTGGAGAAATGGGTTGATTATGGCCAAGCTCAGGGAGAAAACATAATGTTAGCTTTGATGAATATCTCCTACAGCAGCTAAACATGTGAGGACAAGTTGTTTCACCTCCAATTTATATGAAGTCCATTTAAATTGTGTGTAAATATAAGTCGTGGAAGCTGATTAAAATTATGACTTGGTTGGATGCTAACAGAGACAGTGATGTGATACATTTGCACATTTCTGGCGTACAGTCTTGCTTTTTTGAGTGTGTCGCTGAACTGAAGGGGGGGTCAGTTGCTTTGCTTTGCTGGGGTTGCTTGCAAGTCTTCCAATCAAAACTGTCCAAACAGGGCTTTTGTTTGCTACCTTACATATGACCCATAACAGAATCTTCCAAACCACTGTCCCTACAGGCTACAGAAGGGGGGAAAAGATTTTATAATACGACCGCAATCATATCAGAGCAGATGCCACTCTCAAGTGTTTCTTTAAACAAGCCACAAATTTCTATTAAAGAGGAAAAAAGGGCGTGAATGGAGGGATTACGCACCGCACTTTATACCAGGGGAGGAGACATCAACATCCAGATACAAAAACAGATTTTTCACTTCCTGGGTACTTTCAGACAATAACAACAGTTTTTGCCAAAGTTTTGTCTTTTTAGTGTGGTTTAGGTAAAAGCATCAATTGGTCAGGGTACTGAAACGATCATGGCTAAAATACAAAGTGTTACTGGTTGCCTTGGTGACATGTAAACGCAAAATGATATACTATGCAACATTATTTGCTTATGGTTGGAAATAGAAAAAAAATAAAAATTTATGGTTCAGAGACAAATACATTCTTTGTACTATTCCACCGGCACAATTTTGCCATTTCACATGCAGTTGCTCTCACGACCACCTGAGATTGCATATTCTTTTTATGCAATTACAGGTCAAATGAAGAAGCGACTTGTCGGCTCATCTTTGTGAGGAAGCCAGTCTGGAAAATCTGCTGTGCAGGTGCCCGCCACTCACATCGACCACTGATTGTGTGATGGATTCTTGTTCCAATTCCAAACATCAGGCACACCCACCTTCAAGCGTCAGCGTACACATGAATTCTGCCTAAAAGGTCCAATTATACACACACACAGACAAGTGTGGGTACCACTGGCCCATTGTTGATCTAACAAAGCTCAGCTTATGAATGCAGCTGTGGCTCACGTTGGTACCTGGTGTTCTTCTTGTTTTAGTTGGTTACTAACTCTCTGTTTTTTTTTAACCTGGTGCATGCAGTTGGATGAGATTGAGGAATTAAACAGTTATATGGGAACACTTGAAGATGCCCGTTAATGCCTCTCTCTGTGTAATAGTAGTTGCCTTCATTGAATGGGTTGATAAAGTTGAGACAATTTTACACAGACACTTACTCCTTTCTGTCAAATAGCACAATACATGTGATAACGTACAAACACGATTTATCCATTTTTGGTCAACTAACTATCAGAGCACGCTTCCAAGTCACTGTTTGTAACACAGAGTGTTTTAACCTTTGGTGGAATGGCCGATAGGAAAAAAATATCCCATCTCCTCTGGGTACCACCAAACCACTGGTTGTGGCTGATGCTGCAAAGTCACAGGATCGCTTTTTTTTTTTTTTTGGCACTTGCGCGGCAGCTTGAAAAGCTTAACTTGTCTGAACATTTCACGGCGCACAAAGCTATAAGCCAAACAAAAGTCCCGCAATTTGGCAACGCACAACATCATACCATTAAAAGTGAATAAAAAGGAAGACTTTTAAAACTATAAGTAAGGAAACATGTTTGAATCGTGCCTAAAAGTGTTAGCAGACCCTTCTCTACAAGCTATAACCAATCAGTGCAGGAGTACTGGAATACGAACATAATCAAATCAAAATGTGGGTTCTTCACCTTGTGAATCCATGACTCCATATATTCATTGAGGGTAAACTTTACCTGAATTTAGTCATTTAGAGGGTATCTTTAAGATTCTCCCCAGACATCCATGTACAGTATCTGCCAATTTGTTGTGACAACATTGACTTGTCTGCAGTATTGATTTGTAGTGTACATGCAATGATTAAGTACAATTAAACAAAACACTTCCTCTGAGAGGACTTTGGTGGTGACTGCAGTTGTGTATCCACAGGTGAGCAGAGTTTAAGTCTTTGACACACCCTTGCACACCTTTTGATTATAACACCATTGTACCACACATGAATGTGAAAGTTGTGACGCAGGCAAACACAATCAGCCATAACATTATAACCTCTCACCTAGTATTGATTAGGTCCTCCTCGTGTCACTAATGATGACAGCTCTGTGGAGGGTCGGGTACTGGAACATTAGAAGTTGAACCTGTGGACCATGGATTGAGCTTACTTTCCACAGATGCCATCAGATGCTTTCAGGTTGGCATTTGGGGATTTTGGAGGCTGGGTGAATGCCTCAGAATCTTTGTTGTGTTGTTTGAGCCCCTCCTCTGCTGCTTTTGCAGTGTCCTGCTCAGGGAGTGCAGCAAAAATGTGGAGGTTGGTGCAATGTGTCAAAGTAACATCCACGTCGATGCCAATATGCAGGTTCTCTTGGCAGAAAATTGCATTATTACAAGATGAACAGTATGTCACTTTACCTGTCAGTAGTGTTAATGTTATGGCTGATCAATGCGAGAAAAATGCTATCCTCTACTAGCCTGGGAATTCCCATGCTGCTTTGCGCTCAATTTCATTCTCACTGCAAAGTCAGCCTGGAAACCACCGCCCTTATTTTTGCCAGAGTTTGGGAACCAATCACAGAACGTGGGGAGGGGGGGGGGCAGCAAGACGATGACGACGTATATGCGCTACACCGAAGCTTGTAGAGTGTTAATCCAACATGACAGCGGACACAACGTTACCGTTTGATGCAGCCTTAGAAAGTGTTTCGGAGCAGATTCACCCAAGGGTCATTTGAACCGTGACATCCAGCCAAGTAGCCCACCCGAAGTTTTTCCGATATTGGCTGAACATCAGCTGAGTTACTGAGTTATCCCACAGCCATTATAACGAACAGCCTTGCCACTCTCTATTAAGCCCCATTGTACCGGCTTTTTGGCTGCAGTTCCACCAGAATTCCACTGGGGGCGTCGGTGGAGACCAGAATGAATGGGGCCCAATGGAGCTAGATGCTACAAATGGTCAGTTTCACATAAGTCTCCTCAAGAGCGCTCAGATTTGAATGTAGTTTCTGAGAGCTCAACATGGGTTTCAAGTCAAAAATCTACTGAACGAGTACATATATCCCTTTGATTTCTTACAGGTTGGCTTCTTGTTGTCCACAACGCGCTAGCATTGTGCTAATGACAGCTGGTCGACCAGCTATGTATGACGTCATATACATTTCAAATCCTTTTTTTAAGCAAATGAGTGGCTCTAAAAATCTAAAACTCAGCCATGGGTATTTTCTAAACACCCTCTTTCGAAAACAACATTCGAATTACTAGAGAAAAAATTATATCTTGAGATAAGGGCACGATAGGGCGTATAGCTCCATAGGACTCCATTCATTCTGGTCTCCAAAATTGAGCGCCCCACGTGGAAAGAGGGTGGAACTGCAACCAAAATCGCCTCGTTGGAAACCGGAAATGCACCGTGAGTGGCGTATCTGTCCTATTATAGAATCTGTGGTTATCCCGAATAGCTTCGTACAAGGGTTAACGGACCCTGGCAGTATCTCCAAAATTACCACACTAAAATCACATGTCATGACACCAAACTTCTACAGTAGTACAAATATGGTCTGTACTCACAAAACGATGCATTTTGAAGTTTGTACATAGTCCAGGAGTTTATTATTATCATCAACACAAGCCTGATAGCTTTTCTGCTGCTAAAGCTGCGTCGACGTCACTTCTGGGAGCTGGGAGCTTCAAAGTAAGATGAGGGTTGATCTACTACTGTAGACAACAAAGCAAGGCTGCTCAATTTCTCCATTGATAAAATAAATTCACAACTCTACAACATAAAAATTCATGTAGAATATAGCATATAGGCCTACTTTGTTGTCAATTTAAGTAGCTTAGAGCGCCAGTTTCCTTTTATTTTACTTTTTTTTCTTCTTCCTCGTCGAATTTCTGTCGTCATCTGGTATAAGTCATACAATTGGCTATGAATCGCGCGCAAAGCAGCATGGGAAGAACCTTACGTCATTTGATAGACATTCGTAGCGCCCAATAAACGGCTCTAGGCATTCGTAAACCACGCCTCAAATACGAGAAAATGCACACCTAGTTCCCAGACCACCATCTCATCGAGATTGTGGACGCGTCAGCCAGGCTAATCCTCTACTGCAGTGACAAAAAAAAAAAAGAAAAGAAAAAAATCAGTAGCAAGGTCCACTCCCACAAATCCACATGAAGAGTATTTTTTACTGCACCAACACAGTAATGGATAGGTTAGTAGGTGTGTGTGTGAACCATGTAGCAGTATATGGAATGCTCAGTAAACCCTAACTGTACACAAAAGTCATTGGATAATGACACAGCCACTATACATTACACATACTGTATGCCACTCACTCAATGATACCAAAAACTCTCCCAAGACTTCGATTTGAAGCACTGCAAAGCTCTGTGTGTTTGTTCCAGCTGAAACCGAGCTTACTAAGTAAATAGGAATGCTGCACATAGAGACATGCTGACATTTGCCAGATGCTCAGTGCTAATTAGGGCCAAGTATTCCCCATCGGATGAAGCGTGTGAGAAACCGTGAGTGCACCGCTGGCCGACCTGTAAGACCTAACTGGGGAGGAGTTGTGTGTTTGCACTCCAAATACTCGAACGTAACAAACCCAGGACTGTTATTCAGGTTGGGAGCATGTTGGGTCAGTTTTTGATACAAGTAGAAGTACCTGAATTCCAATTTTAATTTACTGGACCAAAGACCTCCATTGATTTGAAATCCAAATAAACTACCAACAATGCATTGTGTTAAAAACCTCAATCCAGAAAAGCTCTGAAGAAGCTCTGCTTTAATCCATGAGCAGATATTGCTTTGCCTCTTGACTCTGTCATTTCTTGTGTTTTTTAGTTCACTGCTGTCTGTGTAGGTGAGCTGCTGCAAAATAAGGTGCCAAGAGTCAAAATACTTTCACCCTGTTGCTAGTTTTTCCCAGTCCACAGCTTTTCACTGACACATTATACTTTCCTTTTATAACATTTGTAATGGAACATTTGTGTATATTTTCAAGTCTGTGGCTCCAGCTATAATCTATCCATATCATGTTCCTCCCTCTCTTCCTCCACTGGCAGAATAGTGGTAGTGGTGAAGCATTAAGCAGGAAGTAAAAGGAGATCTGAAAGCCGCCCACACACCCACCCTGCACCTCTCCCAGGCTGCAGCATGGCTCTGTGTCCTGGCTCCTGTCCAGGTTCTGGTGCTGTGATGGGGAAGGTCATGGTTTGCGTCTGACCCTGGGTCTGCATGTTGGATGTTGTTATTATTAGAGCCCCGTGGCCCCCCGGGCAGGCACTCCCAAAAGCAGGAGGAACTGTCGGGCTCTGGAGAGGCTCTAGACCTGGAGAACAGCTGTGCAGGTTAGAGGCTGCCCGAGTCCCCAGGGAGAGTGGGGCGGTGGGGGTTCCTCCACTGACCTGCTGGGAGGGTTTTTTTTTTTAATTTTATTTTATTTTATTTTTTCATGTATTTGGGACACACTGCACAACCTCACTATGCACTAACCGATGCCTGTTAGTGGGCACACACTGTCTAATGCACAAGGGCCAAGGATGGGAACCAGGAGCTCAGAATGACATTACAAGCTTTGACCTTAAGAATTACACACAGGTTAGGGGTATATACTGTGAGACGTTAGAAATTTAGGAACCATCAAAGACATGGCATTTTACCTCGGTATGCATTCCTGTAAGGCCTTTGTGTGTTAGACTATTAGCTTGCTATCATTTTCAAAAAATTTTTGGCATGTGACCAAAGTGATTTTTGCCTCAGATTGTTTTAACCTGAAGGACATTTGAATGCCCGATCGCGTGACAGAATTCAGTATTTCAATGAAAAAAAAGCTTAATTACGTAAGTGTCCAGAAAAACCCCCAGTAGATATTGATTTCTTCATCTTTTTACTTTTCAGATGTATGTTGGAAACCATTTGGGGCCAGTTTGGGACCTGCAGTTTTAGACCACACATGTTATATAGGCTACACATGCATACTACATGGATACCAGACGGAGACACAAAGCAACCAAAATTTGATGCAGAAGAGGTGTTCATAAAGAGATACGTTGAACCCCAAAAGATTTAAAATAACTAAAATTAGTTACAAGCCACCATAAACAGACAAAAAACAAAATGAGTAATGTTACACAAGCCAAAATCAAATGCAGAATGACTGCAAAGAGACACAAAACAACCAAGATAACACTAAAAATGTTTCACAAAACCGAAATCTGTGCCATAAGCAAAATGAGTGCAAAATGATGAAAACTAATCCAAATGAGACACAAAAGGACCAAACTGGCACCAAAACCCACTATAATGAGATGCATAATGACCACAAAGTGATATGAAATAATACCAAAACATCTGCAAGATACAAAGCCATGACCAATGTGGAGCAGTGCTAAAAGTCACCTAACAGCACTGCCTGGCCTAACTTTGGTTTCGCAAATGATCTTTTACATTGATATAATAAATATTCGATTCCCTGTTTAGATTAAAAACAAATCTTCCAGTTTGTTTCACAAGCGTTTCCATTCATTTTCCCAATGATTACATCAAGCTATACCTGAACAATGTTTAAATCCCAAAGATTCAGTATTGTTTACTGAACAATTTAGCAGGTGCCTCTCCGTGTACAGACTCCATGAATCCATTAATGCATTTGTAGATGAATCCTGCATTCTATACATGCTGCATAGCTCATGTACTTCAGACTGCCATCAGTTGCTTTGTGAATGGATTAAAGCCATAAGAGGCCAAAAGGTATTTAGAAGACTAGCCTCCCTCTTTCTGCCATCTTAATTCTGCCTATTCTTGGCAGGTCTGGAGGGGGGCCTTCTAACTGTGTAAATAGCTCTGGAAATTGCGTGTGGCCTTTGACTGTCTCTGTAATTGCGAGCCTCTTGCAGTATTTGGCTTGGCAGTCTGAGAGGTTAACCCCTGAGGGCTGGAGGCCTGGGGCTCTCCGTCTGACTGGCAGAGGGCTCCTCAAAGACCCACTTGTTCACCTCCCAGCTCGGGCAGCTCTGATCCACCGCTGATCCTCTTCTGGGCGAGAGGGAGAGTGGGAGGCTGCTGCATTCAGCCGTGGCTCAGGCTCTGCAAGTTGAAGCCTGGAGTGTCGTCGGCCCACGTAGACGAGCCAACCTCAGGCCGCCTGGCTGCACCTGGGCAGTCACCTCTGCTTGAGAGCACCACTAAGCTAAAGTTTCAGCCATTAGCTTATTAAATACATGCTGCTGTTTTTTAGGGCGTGATCAGTTTTCCTAAAATCCTTTTTTCTGATTTTCCCATGAAATTGCAAATGCGAACTGTAGCTCCGCTTAATTGTGTGCAGATGGATGCACTTAGTTTGAGTATATTGAATGAGTGCTTGATGCATTTGTCCACTTAAATTTCAATTTATGAATTCATACAATGTATCACTGTTGAATTACAAAAACTGCCCTTTTAAAGCCACAAAATGTGTTTGGAAGCACTGAAAATAATGGAGAGAGTCAGATTGGAAAAATAAATGTTGATTCTTTGAAAATGGCCAAAAGTAATATTGTGTTAAATTGATACCATCTTAACTCTGCACACGAATCCCTTATTTCTAATCCTCATCTCAGAAGAATTCAGGGGTCAAGTTGGAGATTTTTGTCAAAGGTGCCCCGTATAACCCTGCTGTGATGGATGGTGTTGCTCTATGAAATGGTGTGTGAAGATGCCTCTTTTGGAGTCACAGCAGAAGCGGTAGAGAAAAGACAACATGTGCAGTTTGCCTCCTTAGATTCCCACATTGTTCTTGCCAGCGCTGCTCCCCCTGGGCCTCGAGAGCGACTCACTGCACCCCAGACAAAAGTACACGGGCAGAAAAGAAATATCAAGACACAAAAGCTCTTTATGTAACGCTGTCAAGATGCATTGATTTTTTTTTTCTGTATATTTGACAGACAACATAAAATCGTTGCTTCATGTCATGTCAAGCTGGGCTTTGGAGATTGCATCGGCTCTACCAGTATCATTCAGTTCTTTGGTAGAAAAATTTCTTGGCCTGAAATTTTTTTTTTTTTACACACATGTTAAGCATGTTTTATTCATTTGTGGTTGCTGCCTTTACACGGTAACAAACATACAAACTGTTCCACAGAGTGCCACCCTCAAATCTGAGTCATTTTTTTAGGTTACACTTACAGCAGATGTCGTACAGTATTCTACAGTATCTGACGTCTGTTTTATCAGTAGATTAATGAATTCAAGGTCTTTGCAGCAGGAATGGAGGATCAGCAGCTGTGTAATCAGACCCGGCTCTGACCCTACCTGTGCGGACGTTTCTCCACACCCTCCATCATGGCCGAGTGTCACACACATGCTGATGAACCGCTGGTCGCGTGCAACCTCTGCGCTGGCCTGGCCCGCAGTCTCATTTAGTGAGGATAAGCCACCGCTGCCAGCACATAGGGACTTACTGGGAATACAGCGCATCATTATTTGCCTTTAACATTCATCAGGGTTTTATTTCAAACTTACAATGATTTATTTTGGCCACTCAAGCTGGGCTTAAGAAGAACATCTTGGAAGAGCACTTTTCGGGTAGTCTTGGTTAACATGAAAATCCCACAATTCACTAGGAAATATCATATCATTTTCCTTCTCTGATTTGGATTTTTATGCCCAAAACAAATTAAGCATCTTGCTTAGTTATACTTGAACCTCTCGTGCTCTGGCTGTTTATAAAATTTCAACTTGAAAAACATGATAAACTGCCTCAACCGAAAGGTCAAACTGAACAATCTTTGGCTCTTTGGATCAGAGTCACTTCAGAAAAACATTACTTATCTTATTCTTGTCATCAAGGCAGAGAAAGACAACAAAACACAGCAACAAAAATTGTCGTTTTTACCTCCGCCTCGTCCAAGCTGTAAGCTAGATAGTAAAGAACAGTGAGTCACACACTGATGCTTTTGAATCCGATGTTTAGATGAAACACAACGAATGCTGCTCCCATTTCAGTCTGAGCTCCTCGGTGAAAGTGGCAGGCGTGGAACCCTAAAAAAGTTATGCAAGTGGCATATTTAGAATGAAAACAGCCGGATCCAAGACACAGATCACGGCTTCAGGGAGGAAGACGTCAATCTATCCAGCAGCAGATAAAGTAATTTGAATTTGTTGAACATGTTGTTCACCCTTTGATAAAATTGGGTAAATGCTGTGTAAACCCAAAGAGAGAATGACTTGTGAAGCAACTAAGTGTTGAAAATGAGTTTAATGTTGTTATTCAACAGATCAAAAGGAGTAATACCTCCATTTTCTCTTTTTCTTCATGTGTGTTTAGATTTTTAAAAAGCAGGGGAAATGCAATACCGTTTAATTTGTTTATGTAAAATTGATTTATTTGTATGGATAAGAACTGATCTCTTTGTCCATGTGTGATATGACTCATCACTAGTAATAGCTGTCTGAACTGATGAAACTGATGCACAGTTTAACACATTTAAATTGATCACTTACAGAGTGTAACCACAACAAACTTCAAACTTTTGCATGCAGCCTGTTGAGCTGGAAGCACGAGTTTGCACAATTTTGCTCATTTTTATTAAATGATGCTGCAGCCTTTTTTTTCAGATATGTTGAATGAGGAAATTAATTGTCAAAATGATGTTTTTTAACATTTCTAAGCCTATGAAATTAGCACTCTTGTTTACCCTATTGAGCTTATATTTGAGCATGAACATATTCTGGTCATGTATTTTTTTTGCTTGATGCAAGTTTTACACATTGAAAGCACACATTTATTCAATTAATTTCTGACAATATTCGATTACATAACGAGATTGACATATTTTGCTGTTGATCTTTCTTTACTTTCAGAGTCAAATTGTGAGTGCATGACTTTAAAATGTTTTTACACTATAGTTTTTACGAAAGACATTATTTATCTGACGACTGAATGTGCCACAGTAAACCAGGCAGCCAATGTCGGACATGTGGATGCTCTGGGGTCCCTGTTGAGAACACTAAGCCCTGTATTTGCTCTCCTCTTGCTGAGTACAACAGCCTCTCCAGCCCAGGTTAGGAGTGGGGCTCCCTGCAGCTGCTGTCTGAGGCTGATTAGTGCAGTGATGAGCAAATGAGGGCCAGGGGAGCCGCATACACACACTCATACATACACACACACACACTGTGAAAGGGTTAAGCAGCCGGTTAGGGAGGAGACCTGCTCTGTGTCCAGGATGTGGAGGGCTGCGGTGCGATGGTGTGCTGTTACACTGCATGAGGCCTCGGCTCCACTTGGGTTCTGATTGGGCCTGTAAGATCACAGTCACCACCACCACCACCTCCACAACCCCCTCCTCCCTCAGGGTTTCTCTCTCCACATCCTCCCTGTTGATTATCACCACTGCCAGAGCTGACTCTTGCACTCCAGCTGCTGTCCACACTCTGGCTCTGGGGCTAATTTATCCAGGCTGCATGGAGGGAGAAAACTTTCTCACACGATACAGAGAAGCCAGGCTGCAGCACACCAAAGCCTTAACTTGTTTCCCTCGGCAGAAACTGCCATCAACCACTGCTGCTGTTTTACCTGTTTTTTTTTTTTTTTGTCAGGGCTTCCCTCACAGTCAGTTTGAGCAATATCCAGATTCCTCGAAATAAGGTCATGGTTCTTTTAAAATAGTTCATCAGTGCAAAATAGACAGCAGAGGTTTCTCTGCAGGCCCACATGTGTTGCTCTCTGCAGGTGTTTCCTCTGAGCAAGTGCTGCATTTGCTGCTCAGAGGACGACTCAGCAGTCATCTTCAATTTGAAACTCAACCTTTAAGCTCTTGATATAAAACACACATTCAATATCTTGCTAGCTACTGTAAATCTAGGCATTGTGTGCTTCCTGTACAAGACAACAACGTTAAACTGACATAATGATGTTTTATTTTTCAGGGAAAAACGACTGAGGATGAAAAGCGAGCTGGAGTATTTTTTTGTTTCCTTGAATCACTCCCATCTCTGCATTAGGGTATTTTCAAGTTATTGTTGTCTTATAAAAGCAATAGCTGAATAATTCACACAAACACTGTCATGAAACTGAGCTGCAAAAACATCAGCAGTCACAAGACTTTGTGAGTCTGGGAGGGAGAAAAACATAGTCATTGACCAGTCAAACAAGTGACTTTGAAGCAGGAATAAAGACGGTGGATCTTAAAGAAGACAGGAATCAAAATAAAGCAGCTTTCTGTCAAAGAATTTGAGTTTGAGATGAAGCATGCAGAAAATGTTGAATCTATTGAAACCGGCTTGTCTGATCCATCATCAATTCTAAATGACAGATTTTGACTTTGAAAATACAGTTTCTACTTATCATGTGAAATATTTAGGGTTACATTTGTATGAAATTCTATGTGACAGCCAACAATTCAAACAATATGCAGTCTATAAACATTAGGTCTATCCTCTGCCCTGGCGGAAATCCATAAGCCACCTGGACGCGAGCCAGCAGCTCTCGGAGTAAAGCCTTGTCTGACTTGTGAGTCTTTGCCAAAGCAACATTATATGAGTGTTGATGGGGAGAGTCCCTCCGTCAGCCTACGTGGCTCCAGTGTCTCTCTCCTGGTCTGTCCTGGGTCCTGCAATTGGGCAGAGAGGACGAGACGTGCCTCCACAATCCCAGTCCCCCCCCCCTCTCAGTCCACCACATTAAATGAGAGCACTGTGACTGCAGACCTGTTCTCATTTTCATGTACAGTTTCTTTTTCCCCTCCTCCTTGCAGTACATAATGACCCCAGACTACTTGACGACAAGCATTGTATCCAACAGAGAAATTAAAGAGGACGACCTGATTCAGAGCCGCAGGTCTATTTCTGCTGTGTTGCGTCCAGAGACGTCGAAGGTGGCCCTCGCCTGTTGTTTTAAATCCAGCAACGGGGGGTAACAATTCATTTAATCAAATTTTTGCCCAGAGGAAGAGTTCCATTATGGCATTAGAGCTGTAATCTGATGCCCCCCTGCCTTCACTTGTAAAGTGTGTGAATTGACATTGAGGCGGTCTTGAGGGTCCTGAGCCAATCGTTATTTCTTCAGATATTGCCAGGAAAACAGGAAATAGATGAATTGATATATTCAAATGTACAAAAATGAAAGGAAATACTGCATATGAAGCAAAAACAGAACACGCTTCAGAATCAATATTTTGTATGACCACCTTTGTTCTTCAACACAACTTGAACCCTCTTAGATGAGCTTTCTTGTAATTTCTTCAAGTAGTCTTCAGGGGTAGTTCTCCAGGCTTCTTGAAGGGCATTGGGGAGGATTCATCACTCCATAAGACCTGTTGCCACTTTATTTCAGCGCAGTTCTTGATTCATTTGGCGTACCTCAGCCTTTTCTCCCTGTTTCACGCCTTAATTGGCTATCATTTAACTTGTTTTGAACAGTGCGGAGATTTCACCTGAGATTTCCCACAGCCTTAGTTCCCTCAATCCTCAGGTAGCAACAAACAGCGAGTAAACAGAATAAAACTGTCTTTCCTTTTTCCTCCACACAACACAATAGTCACACTACACTTCACAGGCATTTGGAATCCCCCTCTCTTTCAATTACGATGTGCAAACCCAGCAGCACTGTTCTGCTGGATTATGATATCTCTTTTTTCCCTCCATTTAACTTAAATGCTCTCTGAGAACCCGCACAGTAAACACACAACTATTTGTGCACAACAGCTCTGAAACACATTTCCAAAGATAAACTAAAAGGTCATCGATGAACCAGTCTGTACGACGGAAAATCGTAAAAACTACTTATAAAGTGCTTTTCCAGGATGTTTTCTCATTGACTATTGTGGTCTTTCATGTTGCATTCACATCACTTAAATTTACACCACAGGAGACGATATTAGGATTCTGCTTCTCTTGTGTTTACATTGGAAAATACATTTCC
Source organism: Odontesthes bonariensis (assembly GCF_027942865.1). Lineage (NCBI taxonomy): Eukaryota > Metazoa > Chordata > Actinopteri > Atheriniformes > Atherinopsidae > Odontesthes > Odontesthes bonariensis. The sequence goes on along the minus strand of NC_134517.1, from coordinate 21,777,984 downwards.
TTGTGCACATTTACCGCACGAGTATGAAGTCAACAGTTTGCTGCAGCCGAGCACAGAGATAGCATCTCAGGTCTCAGAAGGCAATTAAAAAGAAATTAAGTCAAATTATGTCTAACTTTGTGTTGTCTGCTATATTCTGTGTTTATTTTGAGCAATCTTTCTTGGAAACTCCCACGTTTTAATTGCACCAAATGCTTATTTTAGTCTGCCTTTCCCCCGGTTTGTAGATGCGGGAGATGCTATCAACAATGATGCCAGTGTGACTATTTCTGCCTACACATTCACTGATTTGGTGTGTGCATCAATAATTCACGTGGGTCCAGCTTTGATCCTCTGATACGGCCTCTCGGTTTGTCAGTAGTGGCAGGAAAACCAGTAGATTGAAAATAAGGAATGCATCTAGGGGTGTGCTGTTTACTTGCAGCTCAGGCAGCTGGTTAGCCATCCCTTTGCCGTTTTACACCCCCCTCCCTTGCTTTTCAATTCCAGCCAGACCCCAGTCTCAGCTACTAACTGGGGGTTGGAATATTGTGCAGTGGGGATCAATGCACCCTTGAGTGAAATGTCAACCGTAGCCCTGCGATGTGTCAGGCTGTGAGGGAGTTGTAATGGCTATTGATCCACTGTGCGCTTAATGCAGAGCTGCCCGGCCGTGGTGTGAGCCAGCTGCAGCAGAGAGATATGTATGAGATGAGCTAAAACTGAGAAAATAGAAAAGAAAGAGCCCACAGTTTCATCCCCCTCCTTCCATCCCTCCCTCTCTGGCTGCAGATTGATCTTCCTCTTCCTGCTGATTCTTACTGGGGTCTGTCATTATTTTACTCTGTCATTAGGGGCTCCATTGACAGCCTTGGCCTGTCTGTGCCACTCTATTGAGACAGCAACACTTTTCCCATGCGGCGTTCCCTACATTTATTAAAGTCTCTGACAGCCTTGTCTTAGCTTTCTGCATAGATGGCTGAGCGCCAGGCCGTGGTGCAGCAGTGTAAATTGAAAGACGAGTCTTTCTGTCTCTGATACGTATCTGTGAGCTACAGCTATGGGTCAGACTGGTTTATATCAGACTGCTGGTTACGAAGCACAAAATCAGACCACCCCTGTCTGAGGATAGGCTTTAGAGGCAATGGTATAGACCCTAATGTCATGTCTTTATTTGCAGTATGAATTATGGTTGTGTCTTTTACATTTTTTACTTTTTGCTCAAAGTGGACTGCATGAGTTGGATTTTTTTTTTCAGTATGAGAGCAATTCCTTGCTTTTTTTTTTTCCAGTGATTTTTTTTCTGAATTAAATCAACTAAGAGTCAGGAGGATTAGAGTGTAGATTCAGAGAGAACTCGTCAGTGACAGTTCACACTTAGCAGAAAGCAAAGAGCTAAAGGTATCAAATTATGTTAAATGTTGCATGTAAAGTAACTGAGGTATGGTCACATTTCAGTTTAAATCAATTTCACATTCATCTGCAACTTTAGTTGTTCATGGCAGTATGCGTTGTGATAGTGTTGTTTGTTGTTTTTTTTAAGCTAAATTGGAGATGTCTCCTTTTCTTTATTCATTTTTTCGATAATGAATCTGTTCTTAAAAGAAACCGCCCTTTTGCCTTCTGTTTGACCACCCTGCATTTTGGATGTATTTGACGGGTGTTCAAGGGTTCCAAAACAACTGATAGGGGGCAAACTTTTCCTTCTCTTGGGATCAAGTCAAATTTATGTATGTGCAGTGATACTTAAAAACATGTTTGGCAGCCTCACCTGGCCCTCGACAGAGGAGCAGGTAACATGTCAAACAAAAACACAACACGTGGAGAAAAGACTGCAGTTGGAGTTATAATGAGTCATAATGAGTTTATTGCACTGTTTAATGCACTTCAGGACTTTATTCAGTGATTAGGGACTGGACAAAGCAACTGCAGAGAGCAAAGAAAAAATGTGAATACTATTTGGTTGGTTTTGACTTTCCTCTTCACTGAAATAAATTCCAGGAGTCTCCTCTCAGAATACCAGAACATTACACCAGGTGTTTAACTTCTATTTAAATCCTAATAATGTTTATGGGCCGCAAACTTTACATCGCCACGAGATCACACATCATTATAAAATTTCTGAAGACAAAGTAGAGAGGTGAAGACCTCTTCCCCATTATTTTTACATTCACCTTTAAAATCAAGGGTTTGGCAAGAAAAAGCTCATGTCACAAACCATGTTTGTGCAATGAGTAAAATCAGATATAAATGCAGGATGGCTGGAAGTTAAAATCCCAGCCTCTTCATCCCCTCGGCAAAAAGAAAGAATACGCAACATTATCAGTGTTCTTTTCATCCCCCTAATAATTTTCCAGCTGTCCCCTACCGCTCTCAGGATAAATAAGCCTGTTTGTAAAAAAAAAAGTAGCTTGTGTTCAAATATCACACCAGCAGCAGCTACTGCTACAGACAAAGAGTCACATGCTTGTTTGGTTCCGTGACACGGTGACCAAACTGTTTAGATATTACACCAGCTTTCCCTGTGGAAAAAATAAGGGAAAACTGTAAATGAAAGAGGCAGAAAGATGCAGCCCAAACAGCTTCTCACAGTCTTTACACAACCTAGATTTCTGATCATATGATTATTGTTTTGCTGTGTTCTGTGCTCCCGGACTATTACTGTAGGGAATCTGACAACTTGAAAACATTTCTGAAGGCTGTCAGGAAGTTCACAGTGGGGTGCACTGATTTGAGATTGGTGGTTTGTGGGTATGTGTGCATGGGTTTGGTTGTGTGCATGTATTTGTGTGTTGCACGAAAAAAGCGTTGCTGAGTATAGGCTGGTGGTGGGACCAAGCTGCTTCTCCGTGCTACAAGAGGCACAATCAAGTAGAACCAGGGGGTCTGTGGCTGTCTTGGCACCGTGACACGCGGGGCGGCTCAATGGGACGGAAGTTATTGGAGGGTTTGGGGTGAAACTGATGACACGGTGTGTGACCATGGCTCATCATTTGAGGGCGATACAAGTATTTGAGCTGCAAGGTTGTAATGTTGCTCAGCTTGTCTGCAAAGATTTATTCCAGGCTGCAGAGTGTGAGGGGTCAGCGGCCACACATGTTGGGAGGGTTATCTGAAATAAACTGGGGGGCGCGGGGGGTGGACATAATGAATAAGATGCAAGAATCAGTTAGTCTAGGGGAAGAGTATCTACTAGTGCTTGTGTAATAAAGGGTAGGATGCAATGTGATTTACAGCCATGCTCCTTGCAGACAGAAAGATAACTTTTTTTCGTCAGAGAACAAGAAATCTTTAATGCAACACCCACCTCCAACAGAAAAACTAATGCATATCTTGCTTCCTCTTTTGTCTCGCAGTGAGATGAAGTTGGAAATCTTAATGCATTTCCGAGTCTCCCCAAATGGAGACATTGATAGAGACAGGGGATGTCATATTTACAGTAGGAACTCTCATGGTTTAATGCACTCCACAATACTGTCATCTCTAAGTTATCTGGAATAGAACATGCTCTTGAACATAAAGAAAAGGCACAGAACAAAATTATTCCTCAAGCTTTCTATCAAGCCTCTGCATTCATGGCAAAGTCTAAAGGGCATGTCAGTCCTCCTGCCTCTGAGAGAGGTAATTATCCTTTTCCTGTCAGAGAACAACAAATGATAGCCAACTATGGGGGTGCATTTTCAGGAGCCGAAATTTGTCAATAGGAAGGAGAAGGAGGTTTAATTTTCTGGCAGCTGCACATCTACTTTTATTATGTTTTTTTCTGTGGTCATTTGTTGCTTTTTTTCTCTCTCTTCACATCGACTCTCGCTGTGCCGTGCTGTTTGTTTATGTCTGCGAGCTTCTGAGGGTGTATTTATGTGCCCTGCATTAACATACCTATTTATAGTCCTTCACTTTCTTACAGTCATCTTTTTTCTGTTGTGACCATTTCACAGATTATATATTGTCCAAGTAATTTCCCTTTCAGCATCTGTGTTTTTTTTACCTTTCAGAGAAAGCAGTGAATGGGGGGAAAATTATCACAATTACTCATATAATTGAGCCGTCTTTGTAGCAAGTGCGGCTCCAGTAGCCCCTTTTTTCCATCAGCCAAAATGGTTTCATTATATGGGTTTTTCATATTCCCTGACACAGGGCTCTGCTGAGGGCCTGGCGCGTGGATGAGATGCAGGATGAACAGAGCGAATCATTAAGGTCACAGTAGGAATAATTATCCCAGCTATGGAAAGAGCATCTACAGCCTTTTTTCTCCCCCGGCACAAATGCAATGTCCACGGCTTTTAGTCACAAAGAACTTTGTTACAAATGGAGCTTCCACCTTCTACTTATACAAAGAAGAGAGGGGGAGAGCAAGACTTGTATCAACATGACAATTTTCCATCATTAAGACTAATGACAGGCACAGACTGTGGGGATCAAGGGGAGCACAAAAAAGAGAGGCGCATTCAGGTGTTGGCTGAGTGCTGACCTCCTTCCTGTCTTTGTTGGAGACTTAACTCTTAACAAAAACTAAAAAGGGTTTCAGACTAAAGGCGCAGTGGCAGCTGAACGTCAAGCAGCCCAGCTCTCCATGGGCAAATGACTTAATTGGCAAATTTGCATGTTTTCCATTTGTGGGGAAATTAATTCAATAAGACCTACATGTAAAGATGTTTAATCAATCATTGTTTTTGGTGAAATAATTCCCAAGCTTACATTATTCCTACAATCTCATTCTCTTACATCACTTGTCTATAAATTCATTTTCTGATTAGCTGCACTTTGAAGCACGGACCCCCGCTTAACAGAAGGGATGCAGCAAAGCGTGAGGCGTCAGTGTGACACTAGTTTCTTTTACAGTTTAGCTGAATTAAGTAAAAGCCATATTTTTCAAAGTCCTCTCTACCCAGCCTTCAGTCAGGTAATTGGTCATTTTGCAGCCAATTTTGGGCAGCTTGGATGCTTGCTGCCATGGCCTGACCCCTGCTGCTGTTGTAATGGGGACAGCATTTCTGCCAGTTCACTGGGGGCTTTTCCACACCGTAACCCCTGCTTTCTGAGGAGAAAGCGGCTCTGAACACTGAAACTGAAAAGACTGACTTCCAAGCACCGCTAGAGCAGCCTGAAGTCTGTCAGAAAGTACCGTAAGAGGGGTTGATTAAAAAGTTTCTGCTGCTATCCAGACAAAAGATGTAAAAAAATTAATTAAAAAATTTTTTTTTCATGAAAATAAAGCTATTACAAAAATAAATGTGCATTTATAAAAGAAAACAACACAAAATTTCCTTTAGCTCATTCTGTTTTAGTCAGAGGTCAAAGAGCGAATGATAGTGTTGGCCTTCTGCAGGGCAACAAGTCCAGTTTGGAGTCCCAGCAGCCTGTTTATGGCGAGGTGACTTGCAGGAGCTCCTGGTCTCATTGATGCCCTAAAAAGAAAAAAGAAAAATTAAACAAACGAATTAAGATGATTTCAATAAGTTTAGAAAAAACAACAACAACATACTTGACTGGTTTTTTTTTTGTATTTATCATTTAGCTGTCCTTGAGAATATTTCTAATTATTGTTGACTGATGGAGCAAATAGTTCCCAAATTTATGAAGCTCATAAACACTCAATCATAAATGAATGAAATAATATAATAATAATAATAACATGTCTTTGGATTAGATGTCAAATAAAATAAAGTTAGTACAAGCTAACTGGCTAAGCCTTTAAGAGGGACATCTATTCTTGATTTAATATAGGCTAATTCCAGATACCCAAATTAATCACAAAAATAACATTGATCCAACAAGAGATACATTCAAACGCAACAATACGAAGAAACAAAATGTCGCTCTTTTAGATTTTAGATAAATAATCACGCAAAACTTAACATAATTTAATTTTCTCCTCCTGACCCTCCCGACGACGCACGAGATTAACCAGCACGACGATCTGGCTTCTCACATACAATGATTCATTTTTTTGTTTACACATAACCCAGCAAGCAAAATCAATTCACTTTTTGATGCCACATTGAACACGAAAATAGACGCTGAATCGAGTTAATTGTGCTGCATCTCGTTTGCGTTCATTGACGCTGCAAATTACAGGATGGCAGAGAGGAGCAAAGCCAGAGACGAAGCAGAACAAAAGGCAATTTCACTTGTTTGATCCGCTGCTTTTTAAAACGTGAAATGCAACCGTCATATAGTTTGACATTTCTGCTGGGAGTCACTCACTGAATTACACTTGGATTTGTAGCCGAGGTGATGTGGTAATGATGTCCATAATGGGCAGTTTCAGACAGGATACTGTATTCATGGAAGAAGAAGTCATTTCATCTTTGTTATGTTTTCTCTTTCTTATTCTATTGAAGCCTGCGTCCTATTAGACATGTATGCAGCGTGGTTTTTTTTTTGGTTTTTTTGCAGGGTATAGAGCATTTAACTTGAAAAAAAAAAGGGGGGGGGGGGGGCAGGTTTTGATTGCACTCACCCAATTTGATCAAATATCATCGAAATGATACCAGCAGAGGCCAAAACAATTCATTAGCCTACTAAATAATGTACAACAATGCAACATGAGTGCACGTTGAAAGACATTATTACGTGTCCTTTATAAGGATGGAGAAAAAAAAAAACAAGAAAAAACAAAACAACAACAACTCACATTTCCCCTCAACTCCGGTGACATAATTAATCATCGCTCGCTTGCAGAGTCTGCAGGGCGCGCGGGGAGCTGCGCCTCCTCCCAGCATGGAGGCGCAGTGTACAAGCTCACCGCGGTCTGGATAATATTTGGTTGCTGTTAAAATGTGGGTTCGGCGTGGCAGCTGAGGAGGGCTTCCTATCACCGGACTGAAATGAAGTCGGTGTCTTCTTGGTCCGTTTACCCCTCCTCCCTGTCAGCACTGCCCCTCCACCTTTGCACTAACCCTCAGGTGAAGAGCTGCAGGTGTTAAAACACCCTCAGCCACAGAGCTACTCACTCCTAATGAGTCCTGCCTCCGCGCTTCATCCATGCATGGAGGACTTTATTTTTAGTGGGGCGAGTTAAGAGTCCTGCAGCGGGCCGGAAGCACTGCTGTGGCCTGAGCTGCCCTCCTGTCGGCGAGTCAAACTATTAATGACAGTGGTAATATTGTCACAAGTCTGCCTCATCCTAATGACACTGCGGCTGGGTTGAGAAAGTTCCCTCTTTTTTTTAGCATTATTTTTGCAAAAATATCTCATCAAAATATGATATAAGCAGGGTGTTTTCCCTTAAGCCTCCTCAGCTCCAAATTCCCTTACTATCAATAAAAAACGTCTCACTGTTTTGATTCATATATTTATTTATTTGCTATTATTAGCACACTACTGATATAATTTTAACATGTTTCTTCAAATTCCGCCTCTATTCTGTTAATGGTTTTGCTCACAGCCCCTCTGTAGATACTATAATCGTGGGAAAATAATGACAGTTATCAGTCGCACCCACCAAGTACCCATAAAAATCTGTCCTCTGTTCTGGAAGATGATAATTATTGGTTGTACCACCATTATCATTGTCGTTGTTGATAGAGGAAATCTTGAAGCATTTTTCGAAAGTAATTCCAGAGAAATCACTTCAAATTGGCCTATTTTAGGGGGGGGACAAGGGACCAGCTTTTCGTTACAGCCTAATATTTCACAGAAATCCTTAAATCCAGGCATCTGCAGCCGCGTGGCACATTGTGGCACACGCTCCGTGATGTCAGCGCCTGCATTTTGATAACACATTTTGCAACTTGCTAGTTCTGTTTTCACTTCAATTATGCAATTAGACTGATAATCACAGTGAGGGAATTCAACTGCCTTTAATTTGTTATTCAGGTGGAGATGGAGGGACTGCGGATGGAACAGCCAGCCTGTGTTTGTGCTCTGCACAGACACCAGAGGAGCTGCGGTCTGCAAATGAATCCTAATAAAATGAAGATCTGCTGGATTCTCTCCTCCGCTCGCACCGGGGGCGTCCTGCGGAGGATGCCTGACCTCGGATTTCTCAGCTTCTTCTCCGTCACGTGACGTTTTGAGTAAGTGGACGGACTTTGGCTTTTGGGTGCTGATTGAAATTAAGGTCGTGAGGTTATGAACAGAGCGTTTGAGCTTTAAGCTGTGCCCTGGATCAGCTTGCTCAGGAAAAAAACCAAAAACAACAACAACTGCCTCCAGTTTTGTCAGTCGTCAGTTCAATCGGAGATATTGTTTTTTGCGACCCCCAAATTCAGACAAATCAAAAGTGACGGCGTTGAATATCATAGGTGACTGCGATATAAGGCGCAGGAACACGTTTCGATGACATTTAAATGCAACGAGAAAAAATAAGTCTGTGCTGCTGTTTTTATAGAACAGACAGGGATCCAAGCAGCTTTCCTCCTCTATCGTCATGACTGAATTATTGAGTTAACTGCTATACTTATTAGGCTACTTTAATTGCACTTAATGGCAATGCAGTTAATCAAATAGCTGTAGGCCTACAGTATCGCGGCTGTGAGTTGTTTTTACATGTTTTAGCCCGTATAAAGCATCCTTAAGCCTATACGAACCTGTAAAACTCACCAGAGCGAACTGTTTTACCGTCCTACTGCTGCCAGGTGTAACTGAGACCTCTACGTGTTAAATACATGCCTAATTACAGACCTACTTATGAAAATTGAACGCCTGTGTTATGCTAATATACACCTTCCTCCTGATGGCGCATTAGGAGCTTTAATCAAAAAAAAAAGAAAAAAAAAAGCTTTAATCAGACTGTCCAGCAGACAAAGCAGCTGTAACAAGATTTTTTTTTTTTTTTTTGTTATTGTTGTTTTTTTGTTGTTGTTTTTTTTAAACTTCATTAGACGTATGACAAATGGCAGTTTTAATGCTAGTATCACTACGAGCCGCAACGATGACATAAAAATAATAGTAATACAGTGAGTCTTGACATGTCAAAAAGGAGATCTGAGGTTTTCTTCCTCGACTTCATCAGGTTCTTCGGACCCAGCCCCAGCGTCACCAATCGGCTTCCCTCTTGGAGAGAGTGGACCAATCAGCGACAGTCTTTGATGAATATTCATGAGTCCGAGATTCAAACCTTTGAGCGAGTTTGTCTTGGTCCACAGCATCATTCCTAGGACTTTTCACAGGCACAAACTGCATTTTCTTATGAATGGAAAGAGAAAAAATCAGTACGCCTTAAATTGGGAGCCATCCTTCACTGAGATCATAGTAGGAAAACAACAAAAGCGAGACCAGGGGGACCGCCGGAAGAGATGACAATGACTACGATTCCAGAAAGTCTTAATAGCCCTGCCTCAGGAAAAGCCGTTTTCATGGAGTTTGGACCCCCGAGTCAACAAATGTCGCCTTCCTCCATGTCTCACGGACACTATCCCATGCACTGTTTACATTCTGCAGGTCATACACAGCACGACAGCTACAGTCCAGCCTCGTCGTTTCCCAGATCTTTGGGTTATCCATACGTAAACTCCGTCGGCAGCCATCCCACCAGTCCATATCTCAGTACAGTACAGACTTATCAAAACAGCTCGGGACTCACGCAGACGCGGTTAGAGGACGCAGGTAAGTGTGCAACGGCATCCTTACTTCTCAAATATTGACTTTCAGTGTTTGGACGGCTTTGCACGGAGAAGACGACCCAGATGTGAAATTAAGCTCGCCAATTATTCATTGCGTAACGCTATAAACAATGTATGCAATTAAGGGTAATTATAGCGAAAGTACAAGCCTGTAAAACTTGTGCTGGAGTGTTCATTGCTGCGCAGCTCTGTTGGGCTACAGCAGCCTTGTTGTGTTTTGTCTCCTCTTTCTTTCTTTCCTTCCCTCATTTTGCCTCCTTTCTGTCTCCATCAGCGCCAGAAACCGAGAAAAACACAGTGGTCGAAGGGGGAGAGGTGCGATTCAACGGGAAAGGGAAAAAGATCAGAAAACCAAGGACTATATATTCGAGTTTACAGCTTCAAGCTCTGAACAGGAGATTTCAACAAACCCAATATTTGGCGTTACCGGAGAGAGCTGAGCTGGCAGCGTCGCTGGGTCTCACGCAGACGCAGGCAAGTCTCAAAAATAGCTTCACACTGCAGCAGCGGCGGTAGCATTTCCCCACCTTTTTATTTTATTTCTTTACCACAGAGACATAATGATAATTACCACGATTATTATTTACATTATTTGTATTTCTTAATAAGTTACAATCATTAAATGCTTTGTCCTTTTAATTTTCCTGATCGCATCGCATGCGTAAAACGTGCGTAAAACCCCCTTTATGCTCCTTTTCCCCTCATCCAATTTATGTCTTTTGTCTCTCCAGGTAAAAATCTGGTTTCAGAATAAACGGTCCAAATTCAAGAAACTGATGAAGCAAGGCGGTAGTACAATTGACACCAACGCTTTAGCCACTGGCCGCGGACTTTCGAGCGGCTCCCCCTCTGTGGCACCTGTCTGGACCTCGCCGACCACCGTGAAGACCTCGGTGGGCACAACCGGGTCTTACATTCCCAGCTACACCTCATGGTACCCAACCACACACCAAGAGTCTATGCAACAGCCGCAGCTCATGTGAACAAACACTTCAGTGTCAGGATGGTGAAGGGCCCTGTAGCCGCTGAGCAGCCGGCTCGGCGTTGATGATGCTCAACAATAATCCCGGAGATTGCAGACGGATCCCGCGAGCTGACACGGAGGCCTCCTCATACCAGACCAGCAGAGAAGAAGCTGGGGGAAAGAAAGGAGGGAGCTGAAAAGGCACAAAATTGTGCCCAGGGCAACAAGTCCATGACAGCGGAAATCAAATAGACAAAAGGATGATTTTTTTTGGGGGGGTGGGGGCTGCTGTTGGTCACTTTTATGTCAGTTTCTTTTCTTTCTTTCTTTTTTTTCTTAACTCGAATTTGTGTGAGCAATTCTGTTGTTGAGCTGTAGGCTACATGTTTATGAGAAAACACGTGTTTGTTTACGGAAGGTGTCGGGGCCCAAGGTGATGATGCCCCAAAATCAATCTGCATTCATTTGACAGTAAAAGGCCAATTAGGCCACAGCAGTGTGTCTTTAACCAAATAATTGATTGCAAATTCCACCGGCAACCTTCAGGCCACAGCGCATCCAGCCACATACTGCGCAAAGCCTCAAGTCGCTACAAATGTTGTTTATATGTGTTTGTTATTTAAGTTAAATTATTCAGACTGCCTTTCCTGTCGAGGTCAGTCTGTGTTCACTTTTTTTTGTAAGCGTGTTGGAAACAGCAACACTGTGTTTTTAATGCTGCACTAACGCAAGCAAATCTTTTCTATTACGTGCCCCGATGTTATGTGAAAAAAAAAATGAAGAAAAAAAAACGTAAAAGGCCTGACGATTTGCTGCTTTTGGGGGCTTAAAAAAAACGAAGAAGAAGAAGAATTATCCCTGAGGGTGAGCAGCTCATTTGTCACTGTACTTTGTACATAATTTTTCGGATTTGTTTTTGTGCTGTACTGGATACGCTGTGAAACAGGGTTTAGGCTTTGTGTACTCGTCAAAAAAAATGTGTTTAGTCACCATAGAAAATATTTAGTTTTGTATTGATCAACTTAATTTATTTATCTGTTTTTCTGGAGTTTATGTACATAACGTGAAAAGTTTCAAAGGCAGTAAAATATGATTTAAATTATGTCAAGCACGGTGTCTGATTGACCCCCACCCACCCCACACCCCCTCCTTCTCTCCACCTCCTTTGCCTGTGAAAAGAAAAGCTTCAGCGCCGTGCAGCTTTAATGCGAGCTGACACAAAGCAGTATCATGTTGGCTATTGTAGCAGAGAACCATGTGAGTGCGCGTGTGTGAACTGCAGAAAGGCCCCTTGTTTGGATTTATGGTCATGTTTAGCATTCTGTCCTACATGGGTTTGCGTTGCTCTCTTGCTGCAGATGTGGTCAAAACTCTGGGGTAAATTAGAAGAAAAAAACAACAACTTTCTATCTCGAGACGTCAACGAATTTGGTTGTAGGAACGTCTTCAGCTGCAGATAAATAAGGACAAAAAGTGTGATATAAGAGACAAAAAAAATAAAAAAATTTAGATCAGAAATTTTACTGGCCTCGGTCAACATGATCGGTGGGTTGTTAAAGACACGGATTTTGTCTTCGATGATCTCCAATATTCCCCGCGTGACAGTGATCATTCTGTGTGTGTCAAGTGAATAATTGCGCAGGGGGCAGGTGCACCCAAAAAAAAAAGAAAAGAAAAGAAAAGAAAATGGGAAAAGTGCAGGTGATGAGCATGCAGGGACACTGCAGGCCGGATCAGTGAAAGTGGAAACCTCAAAAGCTTTTTTCTGGTTAAACACTATAAGAAATATATATTTTCTTTATTTCCCCGTGTATATTTCTCGCGATTGCATCATTTAGACTCGGGGAATATATATATTTTTTTTAAAGGGATCTGACCACTGTCTATTTCACGTACCATAACACGCATTAAAAAACGGCCACATGGGAAACTTTGAATGCGTAAAAATGGCACACGGAACGGGCTGTAAGATGCAACACCTGTCCATCCTGTTGCTGCGTTTAGATTGTAAACATAAATATCTGTTATATGGCACGAGGTGAATGATGAGGAAATAGAAAACAGAATTAGAAAAAAAAACACAAAATAATCTAAGATGTGAAATGTTTGCGTCCACAATAATAATAATAATAAAAAAGAAATAAAGCGCGCCCATGCTCTCCTACGGCTACGACATCCACGATAATACCCATATTTCTTAAATTATAATGTCAGATTGGATGTAATTCAAAGTCAATAGTTAAAGTAAATATACCACTATTACTAATAGTATGATTATAATTAAATTAAGAACAACGCCACACACTATAAACTAAGCAAAAAATAAAATTAAAATAAAAAAATAAAAAAGAATCCAGGGTCACGTTTCTTTCCATCATCTGCTTCAACCCTGTCCTCATTGTTTGCTTGAGTCCGGATCTGGGAACATATACAATCTTTTGTCAGCGGCCCTTACATTTCCAACAGGCCCATGTACGTCCCCATATTTATGTGGATACCACTAAGAAAGCAGCCGCGAGCAGAAATCTGCCTGCACCTAGTCTCAGAAAGGCGCAGCTGCACACCCAAGAGGGGTCAGCGTTATTTCGATGCATTCTCCTCTTGATTATACGAGCTAAGCCCATCAAACCCGGCATAATTACAGTAATTTCGCCCTTATTTATTCTAATGCAGTTTCCTATCTCTGAGGTAATTATGCGCAATTTTTTTTTTCCTCGCACCGAGGATCTTTCTGCCTTAACAAAAGAGATAGTGCTCTGAAAGAAACTCTCTGCTGCAATGGGTGGATGGTGGTGGGGGAGGAGGGGGGGAGAAAAAGAAAAGAAATAGGTGAGCTGCCATCTCTGCACTCTTCCCTTAGACTGAGCCTATACGGCTGACAAATTGCTTGCAGGTGTACATCGACGAGTTGTCAATGCGAAGAAGCCTCAAAATTAGTCAGGCACAATGTCAGCGTAACGAGTTGTGTGTCCCTTTCCTTACGTGTCCCCTCAGTGTGAGCAGCCTTCTAAGCCACACGAGTTGCGAGCTGCGCGCTAGATACGCCGAATACTTTGAAAAACTAAAGTTGCGCGTCTAACATTTTCTTTTAGGGGGGGTGGAATATCTGGTGGTACCTAATAAACTCAAATAATTGGCAACATCACCAAAGAGTAAAAAAAAAAAAAAAAAAGGAAAACAGAGTGCTGTCGGTGATGAAAGACATTGATCAATTGTGCCAACCCTGCTTCCTGTCTTTAATGATCCCAGATGGGTTCAGTCATCCCACCAAAATGTACGAAACAAACACGAAGCACGCACCTTTTTTTTTTTTTTCTTTCCAGCTTGACATAGACGCTCCCTGTAGGGGATTTGCAGAGATCAACGCGGAGGCAGATGAGCAGAAGCACCCTTGCACCACAGGCACGAGACCGACGCGTAAATCCCACAAAACGAGTCCCGTGAGCCGGTCCAAGCTTTAGCAGCAGAGTTCAGAATATGACTGAAAATGCCTGCTTTATTTCCCCTCTTTATAGCCGATGGAAAGAGGAAGAAAAAAATTGTAGATTATTAGCATAAATGTTTACTCCTCATTACGCTGATGACATTGTGCACTCGAGATCTTGGTAATCTTTGGAGGAAATTATGAGTAATTTTTTAAAATTTAAAGCAGCAGTTACCATGCAATTCAGGCTAATTCCGCGTAGGCTCCACACGGATATAATTATCGTTGAGTCAAGATGTTAGACTAAAAACTATGCATTGATATTCCCATTTATTATGTACATGCAACTTTGACAATGTTGATGCCTGAAATAGCGGGAAATTGTCTTGTGTAAAAAATTACACCCCATATTAGGACATCTGAAATTGCGAAGAATTATATAGTAATTGCAGGCTTTCAGATTTGAAAGCCAGAATGCTCCAACCAGAGTAAATGTGGATGAAATTACAGATCAGGGTTTAAATGAGGATAGGGGGGTATGGCATTTACAAGTTGCAAAGAAATGCAGAAAAAAAGGAAAAACTACAAACCACACCAGCTCTAATCCATGAATGATATCAGAGCAAGAAACAAACAATACCCCCATCAAAACAATCTTTTTTTCTTTTTCTTTCCCACCCCCCCAAAAAAATCTTTTTTTCTTTTTTTTTTAAATCAGGAAGCAACTCATGAATTAAACCAAACAACTGCACATTTTTTATTCGGGGCTGTGTGCTGGTTGTTCATCCAGCTGCGGACTTCTCCTCCTGCACATATCTCCACTCGCTGCAAACAGGAATTGACAATTAACTGGATTCGTTAAAGGCAGGACATGGTCTACATGTGCATGCATGTGTTCGCACACAGCAGAGGCCGGCTGCATGCCTGGGGGCTTGTCTAATTCTGTCAGCCCCGAGGAGGGGGTGGGAGGGTTGGGGGGCTTCATCATGCAGATATAGCAACCGCTGACAAGCTACAGTCCTAATTATGTACAAGGAAACGATCCCACTTTATGGCCTGTGGTCGTTTGAAGGCAAATCGTGTGGGACAGACAGTGAATGAGAACTCACTAAGCAGAGCTAAATAACGCAAGTCTCACTCTACCTGTTGGAGTCATAACAGCTCAATAATGTGCTTAATAAATCTGAATAAGATGTTCCCATGCGCTTCTGCAATGTGGCCCATGAAGCGTTTAGTAACAAGCAACACATTTTTATGATGTATAAAAAATATTTTCCTGGCCGCAATAAATGGAAGCCTCTGGACGTGTGCCTGCTTTCCGTGTAGCCCAGAGGATTTACACGAGCCGCATGAATAATGTGGGTCAACCTGCTCGTCTTCAGAGATCAGAGACTTTGCTTGTTGTGAGACGTGAGAAGTGTTTCCATGATGCTCTGTGGCCCCGGGCTGTCTTGGATCCAGTTCCTGTCTCTTTTTCTCTTGTTAGGCTGAGTTCATAAAACGTCTGGAAAGCGGCTCCCTGACTCCACAGAGTCTGAGGAGCTCGTGCTCGCTCATACCCACCCTCATCGTCCCCTCTGGCATGCACAGGGCGCGTTGCTGTGCTTTGTTCAGCGCGGCCCCGGGTCTCCTAGCCTCTGCATGTCTGCGCGAGCGTCGGCTTCTGCTAATCAACTGCTGACGGAAGCCGGTAAAATGAAGTGAGAAATAATTTGAACGCTTGCCCACGCTTGCCATAGCATACAGCTTATACGTGTTTATAAAATCACACACACACACACACACACACACACACACACACACACACACACACACACACACACCACAAAAAATGTTACAGCATATATTTACGGCTGCCAAACTTAGTAGCACCGACCTGGCTAACAGCAGTCCAGCTCTTGGCCAGCTATTAAACGGTTGCCAAGCAACATAGCTAGCGGTTAGCATAATTGCTCCGCCATCAATTTTGTTAGCAGTCAGCGGTGTGCTTTTATCTGTCTGGTGAAGTGTTTCGAGCATTTCATTAACAGAAAATAAGTTCCATACTGTTAGACAGTCAAATAGACAAGTCTGCAGCATTCAGAAGGATGCACCAAGTGTTCAGTGAATAGCCTATAGGCTATATTTGATGAAAATAGGACTACAAAAATGTCCAAACGTGTTCACAGAAAAATAACTTTGGTTTGTAGGCCACTCATCAGATTTTTCTCAAATTCCGAATTTTAAAGGGAAAAAGGGAAAGAAATTTAAACGCAAAACTATTAATTTATTCTCTAATAAAATGTGGTGGAAAAAAAATATCAGCTGTCACCACGCCTAGGCCTACATCTGTTTATAATCAGTCCCACCTGGAAAATTAATAAACAAGAAGAAAATTGCACCATAAATGACTGTAGCTAAATTAAGAAAAAAATACTTTTGAAAAAATCGAATGCAAATTCACAGAAAAACATTTTATTTAAATAACGTCTGGCCATATATGGAACATCGCTAAAATAAATAAGACAAAATACAATTAAATTGAAGACAGGCAAATCAGAGGGTGGGACAATCAGTAGCTCACGGTGGTAAATGAATTTGCACCAAACAGCCTAATAAAGAGAGAAAAAGCGACAAGGGCTGAAGAAAAAAAAAAAGCTGTGGTAAAAATATTTACAACGTGTATCAAGACACTTGGGCTAACCCCCCAAATAGGCCTCTATATTCAAATCAACGACATGAGGAATGAACAAAGATAGCCTAAGCTGCTTTTTCTTACAACAAAATGAGGTCATATTGAAAAAAAGGCACGATACAGTTTACTTGTGCTACATCTGTGACAGGTTGTCCCACTGTCACCGTTTCATTTTGCAGGAATGAGAAAGAAAGAAAATTAAAAAAAAAAAAAAAAAGACGTCCGCGTAAAAGCAGGCTTGCGCCCATGGCTGCTTTGGGTAATAGTGGTTCATTCATCCCTCGCATAAACAAAATAAATAAATACAAAAATAACTGTAGAAATCTGTGTCTATAATTCGACAACTGGCAAGGTCCATGAACCTGTCGCACCATTCATTTCTCCTAGGTTTGTGCGTGTAAAGGCGCACGCGAGGTCTGTAAAATGAAGCTATTGGCATTTTACTATTGTTGTCCCATTTAAACCCAATGTTTCTTTTTTGTTTGTTTGTTTTTTTTATATTTCAGAATATCGTCCCGGCGCTTATCGCTGAGTTGTGGTGATGCTGGACCAGAGGAGACTGCAGATGCGTCGTAGAGTTCGTGGTGGAGTACCAGGAGTAGTTTGCCAAAAACGACGAAGGCGCAGTCGTGTTGAGAGGGCTGGTGCTCTGAGGTAAACTCGAGCTGACACTGTTCATTCTTTGAGTCGGTGGAAAGTCCCAGGCAATGGTTGGCGGAGACGTGCATGGGGGGGATTCGCTGGAAGCAACATGTTGTTCTGGGGGGATTTCTCCACTTTTCCACAGCTTCTTGAACTTGGAGCGGCGGTTTTGGAACCAGATTTTGACCTGAGCCAGAGACAAATAAGCATAAAATTGATTCACGGATATTTTCAGGCTTAACCCCCCCATCTGTCAGTTGAAATTTCTGTCGATATAAGTCTTACAATGAACACTTGACGGCACATGGAGCCATGTCTGGATGTACCCACCTGTGTTTGCGTAAGGCCTAGCGAGGCTGCCAGCTCGGCCCGTTCTGGTAGAGCCAAATACTGCGTCTTTTGAAACCTCCGTTGAAGTGCAGCCAGCTGGAAGCTGGAATAAATGGTTCGAGGTTTCCTGACCTTCTTTGGTTTTCCATTAACCATCCGGATCTCTGGCTCGCTCTCTTCTTTCTCTGGGGGAACATTCAAACGCAGTTGACGTTATGCATTGAGGCTTCTGCAGTTTTTCACCGTCGTAGAACTTTTATGCACATTTGCACCGCCACCAGTGTGTGTTTGATAGATTTGTGTACAGTTGTAATAATTAATCTGACCATATTGAAAAAATTACCCACTCTCCTGAGGCGACACTGTCAATATCTTAAGAAATAAATAAACCAAAAGCTTGACTGTAGACTTTTAGCGCAAGACAGTGTCTAATATGGCTGATTTCCGGGCAGATAATAGAGGTCCTGCCAAATATTGCGCAAGAAATAGCTGCAAAGAAAAGCATGACGATAATGCGTTCAAAAATCGGTGTAAGAGCCTGCTTACCTGTATCAGCTGGATTAGGAGAGGAATTGGAGCCATAAGAGCTGTATGCACCATAAGATGAGTTGAAACCAAGGTCGTAAGACTTTGTGTTATATGGCACTGAGCTCGCGGCGCTGCCGTGGTACTGGTAAGAGCCGAGTTGGCCGAATGGAGACCCGGCGCAATGGCCGGGCTGCTGGCTGTTGTAGTAGCTGCTGTCCGTCGCCGTGGACACCGGCAGAGTCGGGGACTCCTGCGACTTGTGCAAGCTGTGGTAATTGTTTGAGGTAATCTGGTTCGAATGCATATCAGTATTTAAGTTCTCAAAAACTCCAGTCATCTTGGGGAGTTGGAGCGGAGCGGGCTGGAAACCTACGCGCAAAAGTCGCCAAACTGCGAAGTTGCTGGACGAAAATACGACTCGACTCTTGAACCCTTTCTTGAATCAAAAAGCATCCCCGTGTGCACCGTGGCGAAATCAGCGGAAGGTGTGTCCGTCTCTCAGTGGCCTGTGATTAGCCTATCTGCTACGGTCGTCTGTGGGAGCGCATTTATGTGAGAGTGAGAGGGAGAGTTGATGTGTCTCAGGCAACCAATGAGTAAGGGCTGCACGGCTGACTACTCCCCACCGCGTCCACCCTCCATTATTTGTATGCCCACACTTTTCCGTCAATGTCTTAAAAAAAAAAAAAAGTAAAAGAGGGGTTTGACACAAACCCAAAGGTAAATAATAATGATAATAATAATAATAATAATCACATTCTTCTACAATCTCATTCTGCATTCAGCCGTAAATAACATTTAAGAAAAAAATCCAATTCATTTGGTGCACCAAACTGATTATTAGTAGCTTTGTGAGTGTTTGTTTTCATCTGGATTTCATGCTTGCAACATGATATTGTGTCGCAGTTTTGTGCGGTCTTCTTGCAACCCCCCCCCCCAAAAAAAAAAAAAAACCAAACAAAACTGTTAAAATTAGGTAGCACTAACAAATCTGGTTGGAAAGAAACACACTGAACCAGATGGACAAGGAGGAGTCGGCCAAACTGGGATCTAAAGGTGCTGATACAAAGTGCAAGATGCTGAAGGCAGAGGTTTGGAGATCACAGAACACAGCTACAGCGCCCCCAGCTGTTTTCACACAAGAGATTCACCTCTTCAGGTATTCCCCTGTAGCTCACACTTGGCTCACTGAAGAGGACAAAACGAACATCCTTATGATCTAACGGACTTCATGGATGTGTGAGCAGGTCCACGTTGAGATGGAGCCCACGATGTTTACTGTCTAACACTGTGGTGGCACCTACTTAAGAAGTTCATGTGATAATAGCTGTATAGCTGCAGTTACAGCTGTGCTTGCGTTCATCGCCACAAGATGGCAGCACAGGGCCTTTTATTAACACCGTGCATAGACGATAACACCTCTGAGATGGAATTTAACTTTGCAGATGAATTAAATGCAAAGAGTCAGGTTGTTTGCCCGAGCTTCACCGAGAACTGCTGACAAGATCAGGGGCTAACATAGTCTTCATGAAGCCTATATATATATATATATGTATATAAGTGTATATATACACCCTCCATGTTACAGATGGGTTACATATGCATATGTTTTTACATTGTAAGGGGTCAACAGCTTTAAAATAATTCAAAACAAGGTGAAGGTTCCTCTGGAGAAAACATAAGGGATCACATTTTAGTATGCAGCCTGTAAGGATTTACAGCATAGTTCACAATCAACATGATGATGGGGCCTCGACTGACAAGCTCCCACTCAAGAGGAAACTCCAGACAATTTACATCTGGTTGTGAACCTGTTGTTTCCAAGTTCAGACAAATATCAACCAAGAGCATCATCCGAGCCTTGAGAGAGCTTCTCCAAAGCCACAGAACTCCATATAAAAGCGGTGTGAGTCCATGTCGCACTGCCCATAAAAACATTGTGTAAAACAGTGTATGAAATCAGTGAAGCACCACTTTATTATTGACGTCTGTGAAAGCAGTCACTATTCTGATTCAATAAATAATCATCCGCTTTAATCCATGTCATGGTGCACCTACAGTTATTCAGTTTATTCTGCCATGTTGAGCTTGTTGTTGCTGTTCTGCAGGGAACCTCAGCTCCAGGCCAGGGATGATTCTATCAGCCCATTGTTTTCCTGAGAGGCAAGCAGTCCACTCCCACCATAGGCCAATGTAGCTGCATGTCACTGCTCATTAGTGGAACAAAGTCTCTGCATTCAGCAGCCTGCCATCAGAGCCACGGTGAGCAACAATTCTCCAGGCAGAATTACATAGAAGCTGAAAAATACTTTTCTCCTGATTAATTACTCACTCAGCGAACAATGGAGGTCATGGGGACACTTGTCTTTATGAGAAAGTTTTGTTGCTTAAAAAGATAACTCTACTTTTCATGCTTCATCTGCCTGCACAGGTGAGTTTGGTTTGACTCTCCGGGAGAAAGGCCTTTTGTATTTTAACTATGTTTAATCTATGCCATGTCAAGGAAAGCATGAAGCGCTTTAAAGTCAGTTGACAGAAGAAATATGTTTTTCTGAATAATGCACAGTTCCTTGGATTTAACAAAACAGTTTGCAACAGGATCAGGATATGTCAAAACACCAGCACAGAGTGTGTAGCTTAATGACTTGGGAACATAGTTCTCATGCATTTTCTGTCTATCACAGATATAGATACTTCGACTTGTTCATTTTCTTCCTAAAACTGAAGTGTTTGTGTTTTCATGTCGGCTCTGCCAGTAACTTGACCATAAATGTTGCAGAGCAGCTGGCGGTGGATATTTTCCATTGTTCAGTGATGTGAACGTAATGCCAAATGGCAGCTTTTATCACACACTACAAATTCCCGTTTGTACAGGAGCTTTTCTCGGCCTGTCTTCAGCACACCAGTCAAACAGTTTTACTTACGGAAAATAACCAATTCACATGTTTGTTTATTCCTTATCTAAAAAACGGGTGAAACTTCACATTATAGAAACACTTGTCTCCGTCAAAAGACTGCTCTGGGATCAATAATTCAGTCTGATGCCTGCTGGAATACCCATCCATTATTTAAAGATCAAAAATTTGGCCTACTGTGAAAAAAAATGTTTTTCCTCTCTTGAGAGAATTAAATTGTGCGTCTGAGCTCACAGAAAATCATTAAAAAAACACAGGCTTGTCACTTTGTTCTGGGAATTATCTGAAAATATCTAATTCAGTGACCTGTTCAGATTAACAGGTGGTATGTACATCACACTCTCAGCTCAGTGAGGACATATACATCCTCCTCATCTTTGTCTCCATCCAATGTCATTACAGTTAAAATCATGCTGCATTTACGATAGCAGTTTAGTGTGTGATGGTGTGAGCTCGGTTTGCCCGGGTGTGCTCAGACTCAGTCTCATATGCTCTCTCATAATGGTACTAATGGGCCTTATGGGTTGTTGAGTGCAATTTCGGTCTAGATTTACACTTGCGTGGCAGCTCAAAGCTGTGGGACAGATCTCATTAAAGACATATGCAGAAAAAGCCAGGGTAGGTCAGGGTAAAACATATGACCTCATCAGATCCATATACACTAACAACAAGCAGGGAATTAAAACTGGCAATGAAATAACTTATGTTTCCTCCCAGAGATATGGGGTTTCTGCCAAAGTCCAACTCTGTTCAATATTCAATATGAATAGGAATGAACTGAGCAGTCAGTAGCATCACTGTACACGACTCAGAAATATAATTACTGACGTCCACCTCTGCTCAGGGTCGAAAAAACAGAACCTGGACCTACTACAGCAGTGCTGTCAGACCTGAGCCCTGACAGTTGACCTAAAAAAGACCAGAATCGTTGCCTTTTTATATAATTTGTGATTTTCCACTAGAAAAACACCTCGGACTCCAAAAAACATCTGTCAGACTCCCTGAAGAAGGCTTATTGCTGATCCACATCAGTGTTTTTCAAGTCAGACTGACTGTGCCATAAAAAAAGAGGCATTTCAAATTATCTTTTAAAAGAGATTTTTTGTCAATGAAGACAAATTTTGTATGTAAAGTCGATGTAATCACCTCTGTCAGTAAACACTGAAATACAGTGTCTGCACCATGATTTTACTTTGAGAAGAATGCGAAAAGAAGACGTCTACACCCAAACACTGGCTGATATTGACATGTTGTCTTGAGGAATCAACGTGCACAAAACAGGAAGTTACTTTAAAAGATAACAACCCTAACATTTTGAGGAATTATTGATCTTGGGTGTCTGTTATTTTGTTTTGTTTTCTTTCCCATAATGCAGAAGCATAAATGGCAAACAAAAGCTGAGTTACTCTAAATGACAGACCACCTGCACGAATTGAGTCAGGGCTCAAGAAAAGAGTGGTGTTGTTGGCTTTTATATTAGCGCATGGAATAAACCACAGGCGAAATAATCCAGAGGCAAAGTTCATCAGAGTCTGCGTTATGTTTGCAAAACTGTATTTTGCTGGTACCAGCAGGGTTAATTGCAGAGCGCACGAAAGCGTTTTGCCTCAAGAACAGAGATGTCACGCAAAGATTGTGCTGGAGCTTTTGGTTTTCAGTATGAACATCTTGCTTGTTCTTGTTCTGTGTGGAGGAGGTAAATCAGTTTGGCCTTATGTGAGAGGAAGTTATTGTTGATACTATCTGCTGTTGTGTGTTTCTATTGTTTTTCTTTATATTTATCTTTCTCCTGGGCTAAGTATCTTTCTTGCTGCTGTAACAAGGTGGAATACCCTCATTGTGGGACAATAAAGGGAAATCTAAATGAACTTGAGTAAAGAAAAAACATGATTTCATACAGTGTTTTATATGTTGTCATCTAAGTTTCCATAGATTGCATTTCTTTTAATCATTCTTATGTTGTTATTCTACTAAATGATATGATCAATGTGAAGCAAATCTATTTTTGACGTCAATATCAGCGCAGTGGATGTTGCATTTGCAATTAACCTGAAACTATATTGTACCTCATAAATGTTTATTAATTTTAAGTGAAGCTATCTTCTATAAATATTATCATATATTCAATAAACTATATTGTTTAAAACATTATTTTAAACTATATTCAATTTTCATAAACTTAAAACTGCTACTGAGGAGATAAAACAGATGCTTTATTGTACTTGGGGGCCATTGAATTTCTTTGTATTGATTACAGCGGGGTCTTACTTTGTTCGATTCTCCTACCAGATTTCCTGCTGGGTCAGTTGCAGTGGCCGGTTCATCACCTTGGCAACACACTCTTTAACTCAAACCACATCACTGCCGGTTTTTCAGCCGTGGCTTCTGAAATGCTCTCACACAAACCAAAGTAACAGCTGGAGGTTTATTTGCTCCTCTATTGTTTCCAAATGGTTTTAAGCGCTTAGTGCGGAGTCAGCAAATAGAAATACCTGAATGCGTCCCTCTCATGTGCTTCTTGCAAAAATGGAAATGGTCGACCAAGTGTTTCTTGACCCCTCTGTTCCAAAGGTTGAGCATGTTTGGCTCCGGACACGAGCGCCGTTGAAGTTGGAAACCTTCAGCAGGGTGTTCATGACTGAGCATGTGTTTCCTTGCAATTAGTCACGGTGACTTTTCCCCTTAAGAGAAGCTATTTTTAACAACAAAGGCCTTAATGACGAGCACAGGCAGACAGTAACAATTGGGAGGAAGTGTTCAGTTTTGAGCTCACAGCAGATGCAAAGGTTAATGTTTAATGCTTAACGTGGGGATGATATGCGGAAAACATCACTGTTGTGTTTGTGAAAGAAATTGTTTGGAAACCTTTCCTTGCTATTTGGAGTGGTAAAAGAAGATCTATCTGCTGCTAACGCTAAAAAAACAACCCCTTCATTCATCAATTTAGATGCAAATGATTCGTAGGAGGTTGTAAATGCTTTCAGATCTGAGGAAAAACATTCAACTTGAAACCTGTGAAAACAGTTCTACACGACTCTTAGTTTCTCTCCGAACCGCCTTAAATCACGTGGGTTTTCGAAAAACAGTGCCTGTTGTGTAATATGATTGACATAATGATGATACATCCTGGAGGGCAGGAATTCGCACTAAAGCGGAAATGATTTTTCATTTTGCTGGACTAACAAAGGAATCCCCAGAATTCCCTGTGTCGTCTGCACGGCCTGGTCAGAGAAAGAATTCAGAGAGGTCTACGAGGTCCCGCTCCCTTCATTGTTGATTCGGTGGCACACCCCCCACCCAGGAACCATAAATGGAAGCGGCCCTTTGTGCGCGGGGAGAGGAGCAGATTTACTGCGGATGGTCTCCTCACAAAGGACCGCAGCTCTGTCACAACAGGACCAGGATCAGCTGCTCCAACTTTCACACAGTGTGGTTTAACAGCGAGCTTTACACGGCCACTGGTGCAGACACAACTTCTGTTATCACTCAGCATCCAGGCACCTCTACCGCAAAACAGCCAGGGACCTTCCCTCCCTATCAGTGTGTGGAGTCACAACTCAGACCATCTTGCCAGTTTACGCGTTTGTCTCAAGGACAGAGTTGTTTGTTTGGATTTCAACACATTTCTGAAACAAACTCCCAGAAAATTCAAGGCCAGCACCTAAACAACATCAGACTTTTCTATTTGTTTAATATACATGAACTTTGGGGCTCCTTCCTTTTCTGTTTGTCTTATTTCAGTTGATTTCTTTTCTTATTTCATACTCTTAAAAGCCAGTTCACAGATTTTGTGATTTCCATGTGTGTGTTTTTTTTTTTTTGGACATCTTAATGCATTTTCAGCACTGTGTATTGCTTGATTTTTGGTAAAGATGCTACACAAATAAAACTGCCTTGAAATACATACATTTGAGTTTTACCATGATGGTCCAACCTGTGCTCCTTTTCTCCTTCTCCCTCAAAAGCCATTCCCATTGCTGCAGATCTTGAGCAACAGATGTTTGATGAATATGATCAATTTTACCCTCTTCTTTAGGCTGCATAAATGTTGCTACCAAGTGCGGCTGGCAACACATTTATCTTTGGAAAGCTGTTCTAATATAAAGTGAGGCCATTCACTGTGGTCCTCAATATGACTTAATTTTTCGTCACACCAGTTGGCAAATTCCCTGTGCCAGCTGTGGCTTCAGAGTTCTATTTCATCCTTACTGACCGCCAGAGGCGGTGCTTTCAAGCACTGGATGATACATCTTGCGCATGCGCAGGTCGAGTGTTAATACCAACAACGTCACTCGTGACCCCCTGCTGACCCCGGAGAGCTTATATACTTCCGGCAACATCAGCAGGTCAGTCCTTTTTCATCTTCTCGCTGCGCAAGGTAAGTACTGCGTCTGCATATGAGACGATTTCTGAAACCAATTCTACTTCATCGTTCGCTGCTGGTGGTCTCGCGACGTCCCGTCGAGGCTGCGAGCTGCTCGCCCTTCAGAGACCGCGGCGAACTGCCGAGAGGTATGTAACCTTTTTTTCCCTCGGCTGATGAAGTTTACTGCCAGCTGTTACAAGCGCCGGTCTAGGTAGCATGCTCGCTCCTTCTCCCGGTGCTGTGCGCTGCACGTGAGTAACAGTCTGTTTACAGTTGCATTGTCGGTGAAGCTACATTGCTAGCCCTCTCCCGGCATCTGTAACCTACTTAAGCTAAACGGCCAACTCGGTTGTGCCGGTTCTTTGATTTTGTTGCTGCTATTGTTCTGCCCCTCTCCTGGTGCACGGCGGCGTGTGCGCCCCCCGCTCCCAGAACAGGTGGCCTATAGTGGTTGTCGGTGAAGGCACCGTTTGCGGCTCCCGCTCCCGGCATCCAGCTATAACTAATAGAACTTGCACTAGCCCCTCTCCTGGTGCACGGCGGCGTGTGCGCCCCCCGCTCCCAGAACAGGTGGCCTATAGTGGTTGTCGGCGAAGGCACCGTTTGCGGCTCCCGCTCCCGACATCCACCTATAGACGGTGTATAAATACAGCAATAGCCCCTCTCCTGGTGTATGGCGGCGTGTGCGCCCCCCGCTCCCAGAACAGGTGGCCTATAGTTGATTGTCGGTGAAGGCACCGTTTGCGGCTCCCGCTCCCAGCATTCAGCTATAAGTAAAGAATTTTCTTCTAAAAAAAAAAAAAAAAAAGAAAGACGAAATATATAAATAAGAATTAGTACATACGTACTATCGGCAAATATACTGTGTGTATATATATATATATATATATATATATATATATATATATATATATTGGAACCAGAGGTGGTCCCGACATGGATCACAACCACTCCTGCTCGGCCTGTATGACTCCTCTACAACTTGAGGATGGCCATGATCTGTGTCCTTCGTGCCTCGGCCTCGGACATCTGAGGCAGGGTCTCTCAGACGAGTCCTGCATGAATTGTGGCATCCTGCCTCACGCTGTCAGGGCTGCAAGGCTGGCCGAGGTAGAGCGCCTGTTGGGCCCTCCCTTGTCTCCCCAGTTGACCCCTGACCAGCGGCTGGCCCCGTCTCGGTCTAGCCGACCACGGCGTCGGCCTGCTGAGACTGCAGGCCCCACCTCCGGGAAGAGGGCCAAGGGGTCCGGGCTTACCTCTAGAGTGGATCAGCTGACAGCAGAGCTTGACAGCATGAAGTCCCTCCTCCTGGCTCTCCAGCCTGGGGCTGGAGCAACCCAGCCGGGTGCCCTTGTTCCTCCAACGGCCTCCTTCGGTCCGGAGGAGGATGCGTTTTCCATAGCAGCTTCAGCTACTATGTTTCAGGACTACGCTTCGGACGTGCTCCTGGGAGACGAAGCCTCCCGTCCCTCTGCAGCGGGCTCCCTTTCTTCAGCCCGTAGCCCGGCGGGTGGCAGTGAGGAAGGCTCTGTGGGAGCCGCCATTCGTACGGCTCTAGCCAGGCTGCAGCTGGACGTGCCGCAGGCTCAGCCAGCTTCGGCCAGTGCCTTTTTCAGGCGCTCCTCAACCCCCGCTGAACTAACTGTACCTCCATCAGAGGAGTATCTGAGGGAATTACAGACGTTCTGGAGGGACCCTAGGGCCCCTGCCCGTCCGACAGCCGATGCTCGGACCCTGGCAGCCATGCAGGACGCATCCAAGTTCGGCCTGGACCGCATGCCAGCGGTTGAGCCCACTATAGCCGCCCTGATCGTGTCACCCGATGAGGCTCTGAGACGGGAGGCGAGGTGTCCTCGCCCCCAGTGCCGGGTAACGGATGACTTGCTGTCTAAGGCCTATGAGGCGGCAGCACGCATGGCTCGCATGGGTAATTCCATGTCCCACCTGCTGCTCGCCCTGTCATCATCCCTGCAGGAGACCGAACTGGACACTTCTGTCCACAGTGTTACTGACGCCTCTCTACAGGCCTTTGCATTGATGTCTAGAGAGTTGGGACGGGTAATGGCAACTCTCGTTCAGGCTCGCCGCCAGGTTTGGTTGGCGCAGTCCCCTCTCTCGGAGACCTGCAGGAGAGCCCTCCGCAGTGTTCCGGTGGAACCGGGGGAGCTGTTTGGCTCCGCGGCTCTGGAAGCCCTCGAGCGCACGGTCCAGGCTGGGAAGACCCGACAGCAGCTGTCTGAGCTTCACAGAAGCGCGCCGCCGCCTGGCGACCCTAGGGGCCGTCCAGCTGCCTCGCAGCGCGGCACCCACTCACGGGCCAGGGGCCTCCCTCGGCCCCAGTACTCACGCCCACAGCCTGCTCAGCGGCAGGCACAGTCCTTTCGGGCGCCTGAGCGACTGCCCCCTGGGCAACCTCAGGTCTCACATACTACCCGTCGTGCCCCTGGAGCCCCTAGAGGTCGGGGGGCCCGACGCTGAGGCCACGGGGCCGACCGTCGGCCTTTTTTCCCAGCAGCAGCTCAGCTACTGGGCTGCTTCCACCAGGGACCCGTGGGTTCTTTCCACCTTGACCCACGGGTACAAACTTCAGTTCCGACGTCGGCCCCCGACCCATGGCCGAGTCAGGATGACTGTCATCCGCGACCCGGCGAAAGCCCGAGCCCTCGCCCAGGGGCTGTTTGTCCTCCTGGGCAAGGGTGCCATCGAACCGGTAGACCCCCTGTTGCACCCCGGGGGGTTCTACTCGACTTACTTTCTGGTAGCAAAGAAAGATGGCGGATTTCGACCTATCCTCGACCTCAGGAACCTCAACAGGTTCCTGAAGGTCTTGAGGTTCCATATGTTGACCACTGCAGAGGTTCTGCGTACGGTCTCCAGAGGGGAGTGGTTTACCTCCATAGACCTGGAGGATGCCTACTTTCACGTTCCTGTGGCGCCACACCATCGGCAGTTTCTGCGATTCGCCTTTCAGGGGCGTCATTTCCAGTTCAGGGTGCTCCCGTTTGGTCTCTCCCTCTCCCCACGGGTGTTCACCAGGTGTGTGACGGCAGCCCTCTCGCACCTACAGTCGCGGGGCATGAAGATCTTGCCATATCTGGACGACTGGCTCGTCTGTGCGCCATCCCAGTCTCAGGTGGCCCTCGACACGACGTGTCTTCTTTCCCATGTGGCCCGTTTGGGCCTCAGGGTGAATTCTACAAAGAGTGGCCTGGTCCCATCACAGAGCACAGTTTTTCTTGGGGTGACCCTCGATGCGGTCACCATGATGGCCTGCCCGTCGCCACGGCGGGTGAGCGACATCCTCCGCCACCTCCTCCCGTTTCGGGAAGGCAGGCGGTTCCACTACGTGGAGTTCTTACGCGTCCTGGGGAAACTGACAGCTGCGGCTGCTGTGGTCCCCTTAGGATTGCTGTCGCTGCGTCCCCTCCAGAGGTGGTTGCACAGCTTTCACCTGGACGCCAGGAGACACCGGCACAGGAGGCTTGCGGTGTCACACCGTTGCCTTCTTGCTCTGGCCCCGTGGAGGAAGCGTTCGTTTCTCCTCCAGGGCATGCCCATGGGCTCCATTGCATCCCGTCGCGAGGCAGTCACGACGGACGCCTCCCTCTCGGGGTGGGGCGCCGTGTGGCAGAACCGGACGGCTCAGGGGCTGTGGCTGGCGCGGGACCGCTCACAGCACATCAACGCACTAGAGCTGCGGGCTGTACACAGAGCGTTGCAGGCTTTCCTCCCTTTCTTGAGGGGCCGACATGTACTCGTGCGGTCGGACAATGTTTCGGCCGTCTCCCACATAAACCACCAAGGTGGCACCAGGTCTGCACTGCTACTGCAGGCATCCCGGGACCTCCTGCTGTGGGCAGCACCACGCTTAGCCAGCCTAAAGGCAATGTATTTGCCCGGGGAACGCAACCAGACGGCGGACTTGCTCTCCCGTGGCAAGCCTCCGCCGGGGGATTGGCAGCTCCATCCGGAGGTGGTGCTCAATATCTGGGCCACCTTCGGCAGAGCAAACGTGGACCTCTTTGCCTCAGAAGAGTCGACCCATTGCCCCCTCTGGTTCTCCCTGACAGAGGAGAGCAGTCCCCTGGGACAGGATGCTCTGGCCCACGACTGGCCAGAGGTTCTCCTCTATGCTTTCCCGCCGATCCCTCTGATAGCCCCTACGCTACAGAGGGTCCTCCAGCAGGGCCACAGGCTGCTGTTGGTAGCCCCCTTTTGGCCAGGGAGGACGTGGTTTCCACTGCTGCACAGGCTCTGCAGCGGTTCCCCATGGCGCCTCCCCGACAGGAGGGATCTCCTGTCTCAGTGGCAGGGTCAGATCTGGCATCCCGACCCGTCCCGCCTGCAGCTGTGGGTCTGGCCACTGCAGGGCCCGACCCGATGCTGACTGAGTGCTCTGGCGAGGTATGCCATACCATCCTAAACGCGAGGGCGCCTTCTACCCGGGCGCTTTATGAACAGAGGTGGCGGCTGTTCACTACATGGTGCTTGGACAGGGGTGAGGACCCTGTGCACTGTCCTGTCCCTAGGATTCTGGAGTTCCTCCAGTCACTCCTGGATGACGGCCGGTCCCCCGCTACCCTGAGGGTGTATGTGGCGGCCATTTCCTCCCGGCATGCTCGAGTGGATAACGGCACGGTGGGAAGCCACAGGTTGGTGTCCCTTTTCCTGAAAGGTGCGCGGCGGCTGCGCCCCCCACGAGTGCGGCGCACCCCGCCATGGGACCTGCACCTGGTGCTCAGCGCCTTGTGCGCGCCTCCCTTTGAACCCCTTGCTCAGGCAGGGCTGAGGTGGGTCTCCGCTAAGACCGCCTTTCTACTCGCTATCGCGTCAGCGAAGCGCGTCGGGGAGCTGCATGCTCTGTCGGTGAGCGACTCCTGCATGAGGTGGAACTCGGATGGCTCAGGGGTTTCCCTATGGCCGAACCCCGCTTTTCTCCCGAAGGTGCTGTCTTCATCTAACAGACCTATCCACCTGGCACAGTTTGTTCCCCCGGAGGGGGAGGACAGGTTACACCTACTGTGCCCTGTGCGGGCTCTGAGAGCCTACGTGGCCGCGACTGCCGGTATCAGGCAGTCGGACCAGCTCTTCCTCTGCTACGGTGGCCCTCGAAGAGGCTGTGCGCTCTCCAAACAGCGACTGTCTCACTGGGTGGTGGACGCCATCACCCAGGCATATGAGGGAAGTGGGCGCCCCCAGCCAGCTGGGGTGAGCTGCCACTCCACCAGAGCTGTCTCGACCTCATGGGCAGCCCTACGGGGCGTTCCCCTGGAAGACATCTGTGAGGCAGCGTCATGGGCGTCACCAAGTACCTTCTCCAGGTTCTATCGGGTGAATGTTGCCACTCCCAACCCGTTGGCTGTGGTCCTGCTGCCCGACTCGGCTGCTTCCTCTCAATAAAGTGAGTAAGGGCCGGATTCCTCGTGACTCTTCTGGTATTAGTCATCCAGTGCTTGAAAGCACCGCCTCTGGCGGTCAGTAAGGATGAAATAGAACGAAAGTTACGTATGTAACTACGGTTCTATGAATCCTGGATGACCGCCAGAGCGTTCTGTCACTCAGAATCCTCGTATACTCGCGAGAAGATTCTGTAAGGACTGACCTGCTGATGTTGCCGGAAGTATATAAGCTCTCCGGGGTCAGCAGGGGGTCACGAGTGACGTTGTTGGTATTAACACTCGACCTGCGCATGCGCAAGATGTATCATCCAGTGCTTGAAAGCACCGCCTCTGGCGGTCATCCAGGATTCATAGAACCGTAGTTACATACGTAACTTTCGTTTTCGTGACTCTCTGATAACATGTGAGTGTAGTTTCCTGTATAAGACCCCATTGTTTAGACCTAATTTTGAAACTTAAGCAGATGTCCTCTCTGTCTCACCAGGAGCGTTGTTATTGGAGATCCTGCCCAACAGTCTTAAGATGAAGGTGAAAAACATCCCTCACGTTTAAGTCTGTTGACACGAACACCAGTCTAAGCATATCTGTCTGAAACTGAGTGAGTAGTCTAGATTGCCGCACATTTAGAGATTTCAGAATTTTGTGTCTTTATGTGGTGTCAACAGGATCGAAGCTGAATGTAGTCATTACCCTCTGTTTACAGTGACACCTTCCATCTATTTGCTTTACTTTAAAGCCTTGGCGCACCAGCAAATTGCTAACGCCAGCTGTGCATTTTGGACATGCCTCCTTATCCCTCGATAACTTTTGGGTTTGGTTTCCTCAGTCACATGGTTACGTTGACTTTGGGACTGTGAAACCTGAGGAGCCAGCCCTTCTGTCCTTTCAGGTTTTGAATGTCAGAGCTCCTGAAAGCAAAGGATTTCAACATGAAGGTGGAAAATCAGGAGTCCACCTGTAACAATATTCTTATGGTTATATGCTTCTCTGAGTTAAAACCAGCGTTCAGAAATGATATAAAGAGACTTTAAGACCTGTAATGCTACTTCTTTGTTTAGCCATCAAACAGTATTCAGGTGAAGAACCCTGAAAATGGGACAGATGAACAGGTTCAACAGACAAGTTGTATGGAAAAATAGACAACATATTGACAGTCTTTACTTCTTTGGGATATTGCGCGAAAGAAAGCAAACAAAATACATATTTTCCCACACTATTATAAAACACTGCGTTGTGTTGAAAAGCATCGGCGTGATATACTACCTTTCTCTCGACAGTTAAAAGTAGACCGACTGGTCTGCAACATGTCTGCTTAAAGATTGTGGTTCAAACGCTTGAGTTTTAAGATTGAGTCTACTTAAACACTGCAGATGATATTACACAAGTTGCCTCTTGTATTTTATTTGAAGAAAGCCAGCGCTTGGCACCACAGGCCTACGGTTACACGAACAGATTAAAGAAACCTTTTCTCTTCAGAATTTGAGATGAAAGCAGTCTAGCTCTACAGGCTAAATGCTGACAGGAGCACTTTGTTTCAGCCACGGCTGTTTTAAAGGGCTTTATAAATAAAGTTGAGTTGAGTTGAGTTGAGGAGGCAGTAAAACTTATTTGACTACATCTACTGATTTGTACTTTTGTTGTTTGCTGCGCTGTGTTTTGTAATCTACGTGAACCAGCCAGCAATTTTGATTACAAATACAGAAATTTCTGATATAACATTCTGAATCAAGGTGGCTAACTTATTCCAAACCCATGTAATATGTCTGTGGGACCAATAGACGATCACTCAAGTTCTTAACCCATAAATTAAACTTCTTCTATGATTTTACTTTGGGGGCCACACAGATCCTTGTCAAGTGTGTGTTGATTTCGTTCAGACAAAAGCCCGACTAATCTGTGAAGAAAGGCTTCGTCACCTGCAGGGGTCCACCTGTTGGACCTGAACCAAATCTCTGGTTTCTCTCTTCCCTCTGACCTTAGACAATATGAGGCCATCCAGCTTCACCTTGTCTGACAGCTCATGTTACACAACCACCCAGGGCAACCGCGGATGTTTCTTTGAGGGTAGGTGAACTCAGGTGAAGGCAGCTTTACAGCAGCTTTATGCTCCCAGAACTCACACGCGCGGATCAAAACAAGCTAGAATTCAGTCAACAACTTTTTCTTCTGTTTCTTAGTATCCCAAAAGAAAAAAAACAACTGAGTGCAAATGGTTGAACTGAGCAAGATCACTAAAATTAGTCTAAATGCTATCACAACTCATCTTAAGTTACTAATGTGTGGTGATAATGTGGTTGGGGGTTGAGTCACCAACCTCAAATGGGTCTACAGGCTCCACATTTGCTCCACGTCAACACACCTCTGATCACAGTCACAGTAGAAATGGACAGATTTTTATTTACATTCGTTATCCTCTTATCGCTAACTGTATAAGACAAAAACAATCAAATAGCTTATGTTGCATTTCCGAATATCCTTTATTGTCATTGTAACAAATACAATGAAATGACGTATTCAAAGTTTATGGGATGAAATGTGTGTGTATGTACCCACATTAAAACTAGAATTAGTTTTAGTTTGTTCATCTAGATTACTGTTAACTAACGCATATTTGTGCAGTAATTATTGAATGCTTTTTTTTAGTGATGGAAATAACTGTAACAGGTTCAGCTGATCTGAATGCATAGCTGCAAATTCTTCCCTTTTTTATTATCTTACCTTTCACCAGATCCTGTTTGAAATATACTTACGGTGCCTGGTCCAATATTTAGCTACAGAAGTGATGATTAGACTTCAAACTCCACCTCAAGGGAATCAAATATATGTATTACAAAACTGTAGTAAAAGTAAACAAAGCTTTCAGAATGGGAATAACAAGGACTGATCAGATTGATCAAAAATCCTCTCTGCATTAAGATGATGACAGTATGAGGGTGTGTGTTGCAGAGAAATGGGTTACATCAGTGAAAAGGCATGAGATGTGCTGACATCCGATTCATCTGCTACCAAACATAGAGATGCCTCTCACATATTTTAAACTAGAGCCACCCCAAGTCTTTTGCTGCAATTAGGAATGTGGCAAACGCCCTGCTGCACCCCTCCACCCGCACACACCCCAGCCTCCTCCTGCCAACACACACACACTGGCCCGCACACACAAAGACACACGCTTACTGGTCTTTCTACCCTCAACAATGCCCACATTGTGTTGCGTTCTGCTGTGTGATCACGGCCCAGTCTGGTTCAAACTTCACGCAACCATCCAACTCCAGCAGATGCACTGGGACAAGTGAGCAGGCAATACAATGAAGCTGCTTCATGTTCCTGGCAGGTTTTGGATGGTGACACATGAGGGCTCGTATCAGATCTGCAGATCACTTCTAACATGCCCGTTTTACAGGGACTTCTGTCTTCTCAGCTGTTTGTGAAAGTTTCTGAAACTTGAAGGATCTGGGTCGTAACATTTCTTCACCTCGCACCAAAAATCCCCCAAATTTGCCTCTGGTATGAAAAATAGGATGCCCTGAGTTGACTGACGCGTTTCATAACCTTAGAACCACAGAATGTCCTCTACAGTGATTATTTATTTACGAGCATCAGCGGGTGTTCTTAATAATGGCACATAAATATTTTACTCTTTTCCATAGAAGGATAAACCCCATACCAGAATATATTGCCTTAGATCGCAGAGGGTTGTTTTGTTGTCTTTGCTTGAGTGTTTACAAGATAGTCCAACCGTTTACTGTCCTTCAACTGCTCGTCTCCTGGTTTGGCTGAATTTGGGAGGTTTATTTGTCCAGCTGACGTAAACACTTGCAGTTTATGAGCATCCACCCAACTAAAATAGCAAATCAACCTGTATTTATCTTCTACTGGAGGTTCCTTTTTGTCTACTGTGTATTTTGTGCCAAAAGTTGGAGCTGTGTATGTTAAATCACAGAGTTGTCTTGATCAAAACATAAAGTTTTTTTCAGGAAAAAGCTTAAAACTACACAGTACCCTTGTTATTAGATATTAGTCTGAAAAAAACAAAAACTCATTGCTAGTTAGCCTTTAGAAAATTAGTAACTTCTAAGCCGAGAAGTATCTATGAAGAATCTAATGGCGAATAAAATGCTAATAAATGAAGAAACAAGTAAGGAACAATGGAACAAATTGATAAGTGATGAATTATTCATGAGAAGCACAGAGCAAGAACAGTTTTTTTTCTTTTTGCTGCAACACAAAATTAAACACAAAAAAATATGGAATTCTTATATATTCCGTCTGCTTGTCAACTAATGAATGATAAAGTATAAAGGAAATTCATCTCAAGAGAAGATTTCACGAGCAGAACAATAGATAGTAATTGCAAATAGCCATAGCAACACACACAAAGGCTACAGTCACAACAACTACAAACAGAATAACGAATACATTAATAAAAAAGACACATTTACTTCTTTGATTCATCGATAATCTTGAATGGCATTAAGTCAAGAGCTGTGTCTGCTTTTAGATCACAGATTAAGGATTCCAACAATCGAAATTCTGTTTAGCAGATCTGATGATCAGAGAAGATACTGATATGCACAAACAAAGCAAACACCAAACTCAGGACATCAGGATTGTTCTTTGTAAATGATTTGTACCCTACATTTAGTTAACAGACTAGGAAATCCAAAAGTAACAGACCATAATGTAATGACTTCCTCAGGAATATCAGTTAATCAAATAATAGAACCCAATCTGATGCGCAGCTTTACTTCCAGAGACACAAAAATAAGTAAAAAACAATTCAAAATGAGGTAATACTTTGTAACTACTCTGTATTGTTAACAAACACTGGGTGCACAAAAGCAGCCATTTGTGTTTAAATAATTGCCAAAGGGTGAATCATTACTTTTTGTGCTGCTCACTGGCTGATTCATGGTTAGTCATGAACCACTCAAGGAGAAAGTGTGATCCAAGCACTGATATTCAAGACTGAATCATTACCCAATAATTCCCTTAATATAGATATCACATTATGTTCTCTTGTCTTATTATGTAGCTTACTGTACTCCCATATGAATCAGTAGCCTACTTATCAACATCTGACTGACAGAAAAGTACTTATTCCATGCTCATGTTTCTTGAATAGCACACCATTAAGTAACCGTTAGCTACATTAACTTTAACATTAACAGTTTTATTTTAGAAGAATATTTCTCATTAAATGTCACTGAAAATACAGCTGTCCACCTCAAATGCAGACTTTGGCCCCAAAGCCGTTTTTTAATGAATATATCTGGCTGTACCTTGTAGCAGTTCGTCCTGCTGGCTGAGGGGGCGCTGTGGAGCGGCGGCAGGGATCCCACTGGCTCAGCAACCAGCTGCAGTCTTCATTTAACAAGTGACGGAGAGGAGAGGAGCTGCGGGACCCGCGGCGCTTGACTTCGGGACTGCTGGACTTGTCTGAACGGCGCTGTAATGCTGCTGCAGGGGGGACCCTCCGCTGTCCATGCTGCACTTTTACTTCTTATTCACGTCCTGGAGCCAGCAGCGGTGTCCGCCTTCAACCTTGACACCAGCGATGTCATCAGGAAAGACGGGGAGCCGGGGACTCTGTTCGGGTTTTCGCTTGCCTTGCATCGACAGGTCAACCCGGATAAAGTCATGTAAGTGACGCCTCTGGGTGTGAGTCTGAATTTGGGTCTGAATATGAAGGAAAAGCGCCACTCTGGTACGCGCGCACCTGACGGGGCAGGTTCAGTTAACCACGTGGGGGCTTTTTTTTTTTTTAAACCAAAAATATCCTTTTATATCACACTTTCACTCATATCCAGATAGTGTAGAAACCTATTACTAGCGAACTTTGTAAACTTCTGAACCTTTCCAGTCTTATCTGTTTTTTTTGTCTGAAAGTGAACCATTTCACTGGAAACATCTTTTCGATAATGCGGACCTCTAAACTGACTTCCACCTTCCACATGCGCTCTTCAGCACAACCCATTCAGTGAAGTCACTGTAACTATCTCCCAGAGCCCAGGGTTTCTTTTACGACGTTTTTGTCCCTATTTTCAATAGATTTCAAATGCCCCCCCCTTCTGATGCTTTGAATATGAAACGGGATGCAGCTGAAAGACAACAAGTGCAGAAAACAATGACTAACTGTCATGCAAATGTGGCTGTAAGGCCAAACTAAGAGAGGATCGAGGAGAGAGTTGCAATGATGGAGGATGAAAATGACTCTGAGCTCCAACAAATGACAGAGAGCTTCAGTGATTTTGTGAAGTTTTTCACTGGTTACTGATTGCAAACCAATCAGCGCCGATCAGACAAAAAACAAGCGGTTTCTATTTACTGACAGTGTTGAAATAACTAATAGGTTCATCAATATTCAACAGAGGTTTGGGGAAGTTTTGAAAAAGGTCAAATGGCTTATGGAGCGATGCACCCACCGCTAACCTGAAGGTGTAGAGGAAAAAGCAGTGGCGCGAGCCCAAATCCTCGTGGTTTTCGAAAGAAGTGTAAACTGGCATGTGCTGAAAAGGTGGACGCGACACATCTGAGTCCACACGCAGGGCGAGGCTGCGCGCAGCAAGGTTCTGCGCTGGCAGGAACGAGATCTTGCAGCAGCATGTTGGAGAACTGGGATGAGGCACCCTGATAACAAGATGAGATAGATTAGATTTAGCTTGTGGAATTTTATCTGACTGCTGTTTTGGCTTTTGTGCGAATGCAGGTAATGGGGATGCAAAAAAAAAAAAAAAAAGGAAAAGAAAAGAAAAAGCTTCTTTTCAGAATGTTTTTTTTTTTTTCCTCAAAAGGGTTTCAGAGAAAAACTGCAAGACCGAAAATGAAAAGGGTCACTTCTTATGTTTGCCAGACTTGATGGTGTAAAGAGAGGCAAATAGAGGCTTGAAATGTGACACTGGCTTGATAGTTTGTTTTCGGGCCAGTAAATGTAAGCGGGGAGCGCGGATTTGCCTTCTGACACGCTGTTCTATGAGAAAGCTGCTCCACTTTTTCAAAACTAATAACACAAAACTCCGCGAACATACAAAACAAAAAAGTGATGAGACTCATTAGTTACTTTTTAAACAGTTATGAACCTGAAAATGACCTGAATATATTTTCTTTAACTTTTGCTCAGAGAAGACAAGTTAGTTAGGAAGTGGTTCTTTGTAATTAGTATGGAGATCCTCTCAGACTGTTTCTCAGTCGCTGAAGTTCATGAATATCCGATCACTGAAAGATACTTGAACTTTATTATGGTCTAGAAATGCTGATAATGGGAAAAATGATCATTTAGCTGTTACTTCTTGGACATTTTAAAGCTAAAAAATGAGGACATCAGGTAACCTGTTTTGTCTGACAAAAGTCTAAAGCTTAAAAATACCTTTTTAAAACAAATCTATAAGATAATTGCTTAATTTGGCTTAAAATTCAGCTTAAAGGGGCAGTTGTGTGGAGAAATTACACCACAAATAGTCAGTGTTTCACTGGCAGCAGATGGCGGTCAGAGCGCTCTCAGTTTGGAGACTCAAAAGACATCTCGACTGTCCAACTGAAGGTAAAAGCTACTCAGAAGGAGCCCGTGAGATTAACTGATGTGGTTTTGAAAGCAAATTGTTTACCCGTTTACCCCACAGGTAGATGTCGGTTTTCAGCTCAACAGGTCGGGGCATGCTATTAATTTCATAATCTTCACATTACAGGGGTTTTTCACGGTTGAAAAGTCTGGAGCGTAGACAGGCCAGTTCAGAGTGCGAACTCACCGCAGAGGCATGGTAATATAATAGGTGCACAATGTGGTTTGGCATTGTCTTGCTTAAATAGGTAAGGTATTCCTTTAAACGTGTTTTTTTGTAAAGATTCATTCATATGATTCGGAACTTGATTTGAACATTTGTGATATACTAACATCAATAGGTGGACTCTGGACCATTATCTCATCCAATTCTAGTTAAAAGTCGGTTGACTAAGATTTTGCTGCAGATTTTGCACAGTCAATGCAAGATTTCCATGTGAAACTGAGTGTTAGATATATGAGTGTCATCGCTTGTGAGGAAAAAACTTAAACAGCACGAAGATAATATGGTCCTCAAGTCTGAAAGGTAAAGTCTGAAACACGTTTTGGATATTAAAAGGGAGAAAAACTGTTCAAAAGCCTGGTCAGCTTTGCCTCACACTCAGTAACCCTCAAAGCTCACTGAGTTGACGAAACATACTGCAGCGCTTGCTGTTGAAGCCCCCTTTACTCAGCCCCGATCTTAGCTCTATATCCTCATGTGACCCTGAGATAATGAGCCAGACAAGCCGAGTGGAAGTGCACAAAGGTAACGAACAGCCCTGCGTTAAAACGGGGAACTCAAAACGTAGTAGTCTTAAAACCACAAGCTAGCGGTGTGCCACACACTTCTGCATGTGTCTTTCCTCTTCTCATACGAACATGTGTTTGATGATGATCACTGGCAGCTGCAAAACTCTGCTGGCTACCACTTCTTAAATTGATTGTGTTATTGTAAAGCAGACGTGAAGAGTGTAACTCAGACCTTTACAGGGTGACTCATAAAAAGTCTGCTCGGTGAGAAATGGATGCGACCAGAAAGATGGGATTCTCCTCCTCGTGTTGCACCTCATGGCTTACCACCCCTCCTGTGTTTTGGGGCTGAAACATAAATCTTCTCCACTCTTCTGGTGATGAAGTGTTGCTTTTTTTTCTCTGTAATTCATAAAACTGGTTCTGCCGACTCTCAAACAG
This sequence comes from Odontesthes bonariensis, assembly GCF_027942865.1. Taxonomy (NCBI): domain Eukaryota; kingdom Metazoa; phylum Chordata; class Actinopteri; order Atheriniformes; family Atherinopsidae; genus Odontesthes; species Odontesthes bonariensis. The sequence continues at coordinate 21,738,466 of NC_134517.1, read as the reverse complement.
TTTCACTGATCACGCTACTTTGATGAGTGTGCATGGTATTACTGTGTCTTCCTTCTCTTATTAGAGTGGAGGCAGGTACACATTGCACCACGAGACTGAACAGAATTTGGAAAGAGACAGTTGGATTCCTCTTTGATGAATAACATGCTCGGTTAATGATGTGGCTTTAACATACTCTCAGTGCAACCAGAGAGAAAAAGGCCATTTGACTGGACACGCTTGGCCATCTGTGCACATGTAACCTGATAGATTAAAGGCACCAGTGAATCATCAATCGAGACATTCCAGCCAAACTTCTCGCAGGAATATGTCGAGTTAAAGGAGGAGACAATAAAAACCAAAAAAAAAAAAAAAAAAGCAGTTGAACAGGTGAATCTGGAAAATTGTTGCGTGTTTGTCACATGATGCCGAAAACTCCCGGTTTCTTCCGCGAAGTGTGTCCAGCCAGTCACAGCTCGGCCCCAATCAGAGCACAATGTGTAAACCGAAACAGTTAGAACAGCTGCAGCGGGTCCTCCTGGTTTGAGTGCACAGCTGTGGGAGCGCCGGAGCACATCTGTTAACAGAGACCAGTGAGATCACTGTGTAAACCCACACCAGCCGCTATGCGTTCCCACTTACACTGCAGTGAAAGATGTGGCGTGTGATGAGATGTGGTTTTTCACTCTGAGCACCGATTAATACTGGATTTTGAAAGCTAATACAACTCAGACTCTTTTTTTTTTTTAAGGATTCCAGTAATATCATCGTGACGCGTTACTTTTTTTCACAGGGATCACTCACAGTGTGGGCAGATGGGTGAAGGGCCTCCCGCATGTGCGACAAATCATCTGACGTGACAGGTTAACAGTTTTCATGGTCAAGAACAAAGTTTCACACTTAATGCACAGTTCTTGCCCTTTTGGCCCTCAGTTTGTTGTTACACGCTGGCCAGCGTAGAAGTCGCTGCAGACACACCCACGATGAGTTGGATTCAGTAAGTGTGTTAGACATGATTTATTCACTGGTCTTTGGCCTCCGCTGCATTTACTGTCAATATAATGTAATTAATTACGGAAAGACTCAAAATCTGCCTCAGTTTGAAAAACACCTCCATTAGTTTGTCTATTTGATTATATCTTGAGGCTACTAAAGGTGTAGTTATCCTATTTAGCTGATAACTCTACCTTCAAACAGGGAAATCAGACTGCTGTTTCCCTGTTTGAAGGTACATATAACCATAGTTTTTTAAGGCACTGTAATAGTAATTACAGCTGTTTTAGTATTGGATATTTGCCAACTTTAAAAAAAAAACAGCTGAAAATTAGCTAAAACAGTCATGCATTTTAAGTAAAGAGCGGTCAAGCAGGGACGAGTTTAACGCTGAGAACTATTTAAACATACGGGAGTTTTTGCCAGAAAAAGGACAAGGATTAGGAAAGATACTGTTCGTCAGAGAAAAGTTCATTTGCCACGAGAGCAGAATCGGCGAGAAATGAGCCGGTCTGCTAACGATTGCTACTTTTGACACAATGCAGTAAATTTTGCACTGTTCATATGTCAGATTATAACAAACACACACAAGTAATGGTTAAATACTGGAGTATTAAGCTGTACTCAAATCAAGGATCGGCAGGTGGGTTATTATCATCTCACGTGTTGTATAACAAAGTGAAGCTACGTTTAACTGATGCTAAAGACATCAGAGCAGGAGATGGAGGGTTGAATCAAGTATACGGACGTGCATGTTAGACAGCGGCTCAGGGCCCTGAAAGTGAAACTGGGGCTTAATGTAAAGACTCCTGTTTGTATTTGCGTGTCACTGGTTTTTGTTTGAGGAAAAGGCTTACAGTTTGGTCTTCATTCTTACATCAGACCTCCTCTGGTGAGTCCTTGGTGTAGCTAATGAGGAGCCCCAGGGCTGCCCCAGTGATCAGCATGGGGGTTACAGAAAAAACTGCGGGGGCACAGGGTGGAGAGAAGGGTGGAGAGGATTTCCTTTTCATCTTTTGAAGAAATTCCTTCATTGTGTGAGCAGTGTCAGCTCGCACAGGGTGGTGTAGTTTCCTAATTGCAGTATTTTCTAAAGATGTATTCATTTATCTTTGGTATTATACTTTAGTAAAAAAGACAAACTGACTTCCACATTGCTCAGTCTCATTGTTTCTTGCTTCGCAGTTTTATTCTCTGGTTTGGTGCTGGTTTCAGTCTTCAGATCACCAACACTTAGACTGGTTCACTGTGAAGGTTTACGAGGGAAGCAGAGTGGTTTTGAGAGATCCAGGTATTAAGTTTTAAAACCATGTCAAGTCATTAAAATGACCCCTTTCACAATGATGCGTTGACGTGTGCTCGCGGCTTGAAACAGAGATTATCGCCTCGGTTTATAAAGATGGTTAAATCCAAGGTGTGTAGTTCTGGAAGTTAAGTTTGCGTGCTGTCTGTAAGCTGTTCAGCAGCAGCAGGTTTAACAGACAGCTGCTGGCACCACTGACATTGTGGTGATTTAGAGGTTAGCTACAAATAAGAACAATAGAAATGTTGTCCCCCAGTAACACCAGTAGTGTCAGCAGTTTTGTAAGAACAGCTGAATAAGTGGTGTGATGCTAACTTGCTAAGTTTTCACATGCTCGTGTGAGAAACTGCAGCAGTGCTTATATCCCCAAATAACAATTTGATTTTTCTCATTTGCTTTGCTTTTTTAGTTTGTGTCAAGTGTGCAAAGGACCTTAAAAATGTGACAAACAAAGTGATATCTGGCAGCAGTCACTCATGAAACAGCCTTTTCTTCTTGTTAAGCCTCTGTGAGAATGTGGGTTTAAAGGGGAAACTGCGTTTAACAGGCTTAGGTTGAGCAGAAAAACCCACGCTGCTGAGCAGCCTCAGCTTGTCTGCTTTAGGGCTCTTTTTGCCCTCTTCTGTCTTATCACAAAATGTTACTTCACTTTGAGAGACTGATCAACTGGTCCAATCATCAATCCACAATGTGAGCTGTCCACAGTGCAGCAAGACAGAAACAGCTTTATGTTTTTGTGCACGTGCAAAAGACTGTATATAAAAGACTGAAGTAGTAATTTTGTGCCAGATAAAGGGTTAAAGCTGGTGCTTGTCAACTTCTAAAGTCATTATGGTGTCGTTAGCTATTTGGCCTCTTCAGATCAATGTGCTGCAAAAGTAGAACAACCTCCGGCTGTCTGTTCCCCTGCAGGCAGAGAGAAGGAAGAGTTTGTACTTTGTGCGCACCTTCCACATCTAGGGCGAGCCAATTTGAACCGAACGGAGGTTGCAGCGGAATTAGAGACAGTCTCTTCATCGCGAGCAGCAGCCTTGGAGCTGGCAAATTTATCAATGTGGGTGAGACAGAAAATATGAAGGCATTATGTTGCATCTGAAATGATATGTCATTTGGCCATGAAGACACATGAAAATATCTGAAAAAGGAAATCATAACACACACATGCACAATAACAGCCCGATCAATTTCTATATTTTGATCAAGATTGAGACTGATCCATGAAGAAAGTATTGCGCTAAGATTCTTTTCTATATCACCCAGCTCTAACACATCCGTACATCTGTGTTTTCCGCCTTATCTCCAAGCAAGGAAGCTAATGACCCATTATACAGGGCAGGCCCGTTAATGCTTTGTAGATAAAGCAGGGGCTGCCAGTCATCTTCCTGTAGCCCTGATTAGCTTTTGGCCTTTCGTGTACAATCTGACAATTTCCTTTTTGCTTCTGCAGCGTCCTTTGTTCTGAACTTACAGAGATGATTGTGTCATTTGATTTTAGCCTGCTCAACTACTTTTGTTTGTTATTTGAAAACAGACACCACGCGCACACACATGCACACACACAAAATAACAACTGATTTCTCTTTTTCTGCTTCACTGATGAGTGACTCCGTTTCACATTCAGTAAAATTCTCCCTCTTCCTGCCGTTTCAACGAGTTTTTCACCTTTTCATATACAAATGCAGGGAAGCGTCCTCACTCATTCACGGCTGAAATGGGAGTGAAAATCTGATATGTGTGTCACAAATTTCACTGTGATTTTTGGGATTCATAAAAGTGAACCCATATTTACGAAAGGCTTCATGAATCTGGCAAGGACACCGTGTGAGCTCACAGTGCAAGACGGTGCAGTTACATGTCGCAAAGGCCCTCAGCCGGAAATGAAGACGGATGTTGTAGTTCAGAGGTATGTGCTTTAAGCGCAAGGCGGCCAGGATGCCTCTATTGTTCTTAGTTTTTGTAGACAGTCACAATGTGACTTAACATTGAGACAAATAGGTTTATTAACTGCAGTGATAGGATGTGGAAAAGATAAAAAAAAAAAGCAACTCCCCTACAAGCACACATCAGTATTCAGATGACATTTTGCTCGGGGAGTTTTTCTTTCCATCTCTGTCACTGTCGATGTTTTCACACATGTGGAACAGATTGAACAAGCTGCTGCAGCTTGCAGAAAGGTAGTCTAATCTGAAAGGTAGTCGAACAAAGCTGGAAGGCAATTTACTGAAACAGCAGAGCTTGTCGTGGTGGGAGCTAATTCCAGGACTTTTCAGTTGCTCCTGCCAATCCCTAAAATGTATGTTTTTGTGTTTTGTTTTGTCTATCCCTCAGGCTGCTGATTGGTGCCCCCAAAGCCCGAGCTTTAGAAAAGCAAACATCCAACATCACAGGAGGCCTTTATAAATGTGAAATGACCCAATCCAATAAATGTGAGCGCATTGAATTTGATAATGAAGGTGAGATATCTACCTAACTAGCGAGCTATCCTTGTATCCGTCGAAAAAGGCACATTTCTGATTTGACTGTTTCACACTGCATTATCAAAGAGGACACACGGTCGGAGAATAAAGAGAACCAGTGGATGGGTGTGACGGTGGAGAGTCAGGGACCTGGGGGAAAGATTGTGGTGAGTCAAACTAAGCTGTTCCACCATTGCTCCTCCTGCCTCGTCCTCGTTAACCAATGAACTTGAACACAGTTGCATTTTGTCATTTCAGACATGCGCCCATCGCTATAAGAAGCGCCTGTCTGTGGACACCCCCCAGGAGTCTCACGACATCATCGGGCGGTGTTACGTCCTCAGTCAGGACTTGACCATCGACTTGACTTCTGATGAAGACGGTGGTAGCTGGAAATTCTGTGAGGGCAGATCAAGAAGCCATGAAAGGTTCGGGACATGTCAGCAGGGCCTGGCGGCCACCTTCACCAAAGACTACCACTATGTGGTGTTTGGAGCCCCAGGAGCTTACAACTGGAAAGGTCACCATCTCTATCAAACAGAAGAAAACCACACATCGATCTGACTGCAGTTACCTGTGGAATCAAAGTTTTTCATTTGGTGCATGCAATGCAGTTTGAGCCACTTTTTCTTGTTTGCATCAAAATCTGATGCTTTCGTCTCTCAAATCCTCTCCAGGGGTTGTACGAGTGGAGCAAAAGAACAACACTTTGCTGGACTTGGGAGTGTATGACGATGGCCCGTATGAGGTTGGTGATGCCCAAGTCTTCGACACCACTGCTGTGCCCGTACCTGCCAACAGCTACCTAGGTGAGTTGTCTCCTCACAAAACGTAGATACGTATTTTTATGTCTTACTTGTGTTCTGTTGGTCTGCATTTAGTTCCTTTTCTTCTCTGCTATGACGAGTCCAAATGTGTGCTGTAAAGTTGTGTTCCAAACTTATTTTATCTGTAATAACACCTGCAAATAAGGCTTTCAGATCAGATTTAACAGAACAGTTGTTAAAGTTTCTGCATGAAAAGAAATCAGACATATCGAGCAAGTGGAGTGAGAGAGTGTGTGGTCAAAGCAGATGAAAACATCAAAATGGTGGACACGGAAAGGAAAGAATTTAAGTCTGTCATGTGCTCGACATGCTAATGAAATCAGATCAGCGTCAGAGCAGATTAACATCACCATCATCATACCCAGAGAAGTCAGAGACTTAAATTTTTTCGACATGGTTGTCATTTTGTCGCAAATTCGCTGTTCCCAACATGAGCCCATGGCTCCATTAAAGGGGATATATGATGGAAGAATCTTTTTTTCTGTGCTCGAGAGCACATATTTAGGTGTCTGAAGTCACGACCGCCTCAAAAACTCAGAACAAGCCAAATCCTGGCCTTTTGTTTTGAGCCCCATGAAACGTGTCACTGACTGAGCCGTTAAGGTTTGTAGGGGAAACAGACGTAGTTCTGTCATTGAACGCACCATCAGTATAGCACAGGTTATCTGCAGTGCATGTTTCAACAACAAGGGCCAGTTGAACACATGACTTCCACAAAAAGTGGGATCGTTCACCTACTAGTTGTCTTTGGTCCAACTGCAGATGGGGAAAATGTATTTGGGAACAAAATTGTCAGTCAAGTTTGGTGCGTGGTCTCTCAGACTATTTACTGTATGCTCTCTCATAACACAATAACATGTTTCAAGGGTTAATAAGTGCCCTTACTCTACAGTCCACACCCCTAAAACGATTCACTTGAATAGAGGTGTAAATTAATGGTTTAAAAACAGAGCTCCTTCACTGTCTCTTTGTGTTATTTACACCAAAGGAAGTCACAGACAATTCATTAAGACTTCAGGAAATCGTGTCAGCCTGTTAAAAAAAGGGAACTATATGTCTAGGAGTACCACAAACAAATGTGAACATCTCTTCCATACCGCAGTGTTGCACAGCACTGACTTTTTCAGTGTTTTTTTTAACCCACTGTTGGAGTGAGAATGTAAAAAGTAAGCTGCTGTTATGCAGCAACTTGTGGGATGTTGCATAAAAAGTTAATTACAACAGAATGTGTTGATTTGCAAGTATCATAAACCAATATTTTATTCACATCAGAAAATGTAAAACATATTCAATGTTGAAAGGGAGACTTTTTACTACTTGGTTACTACTAGGAGCAAGGAAAAGCTGGGAAAGCTGGGACAATTCAGCTTCATCTCTGATGGTATGGGATTGCATTAGTTCCTGGAGTACTGGAGACTTGCACATCTGAAAAGGCAACATCAGTGCTGGAAAGCCCATACGGGTTTTCAACATATGCTCCCGTCCAGATGACCTCTTTTTCAGGGAGGGCTTTGCATATTTCAGCAAGACAATGCTGATCTGCACACTGCAGCATGGCTTCATGGAAGAGTCCGGATGCTGGACTGACCTGCCAGCGGTCCAGATGTTTCAACAATTGAAAAACATTTGGTGCATCATGAAACAAAATTCGACAAAGAAGATCCAGGACTGCAGAGCAGCTAGAATCCTACATCAGACATCAGCAAGCATGCCTCTCCAGAGTCTTGTTTAAATAATGGGGGGGGTGCTTTACAGGAGTAAATATATGGCTCTGTCCCATCTTTTTAGACTTTTAGTTTCACTGATAAAATGTTTAATTTTTAACATTTGTTGTGTTTTCTATGTGCAGAAAATCTGGGTTTACGAGGTTTACAAATCATTGCATTCTGTCTGTATTTACATTTTACGCAGTGTCCCAACTTTCTTTTGGAATTGGGATTGTAAGTATACAGAAACAGGTGCAGTTTAGTACATCAAGAAATCAAGGTCATCCAAAAAGTAGAAAAAAAATAGTTTTGTACAGGCGTAAGATTCTCTAGCATTGACTTTAAGTGAATAAACATCCTCACATTTTGACAGAACATCTCACATTAGGAGAAAACTTTTAATTCGGGAAGTTAAAAAAAAAAAAAAAAATCGACTATAGAGATTTTTTATCTACAAAATCTATCCAACTTTAGGATTCTCTCTTGATTCTGGCCATCACATCACGAGGAGTCGCGGCCTGACGGTTGTAGCTGGAGCACCAAGAGCCAATCACAGTGGAGCTGTGGTCCTGCTGAAGAAGGGGGGCGAAGCGTCCGGCAGTCTGTTGGTGGAGCACATTCTGTATGGGCCAGGGCTGGCCTCTGGCTTTGGATACGACGTTGCTGTAGTTGACCTGAACGGTGACGGGTAGGTAACGCTTCTCACTGCTGAGGAAATGATGTTTTTCTAAGTCATTTCTATCAGTCACTGAAAGAAGAACAGAAACATGTCTGTGAGGCTTACTGACTTTGCTAAAGGATCTGTAATCACTTTATTTTAATGTATTTATTTCTTCCGACAAGCACACATATGTCACATTAATATTTTACTACCAGTGGCCCTTTTTATGTTTGAAATTAAACTGATGAATCTGTATGGTGCAGATGGCAAGACATAGTTGTGGGAGCCCCTCAGTTCTATATGAAGGCCAGTGACATTGGAGGAGCTGTCTATGTCTACATTAACATGGCGGGACAGTGGGAAAGTGTCAAAAGTGTTCGTCTGAATGGGACCAAAGACTCAATGTTTGGACTGGCAGTGAAAAACACAGGCGACATCAATAAAGACTCATATGAAGGTAATTCAGCTGCATTTGTACTCTTTATTTATGTCTTCTTTTATCGGTTGGAGTCACATAAATAGTCTTTTCTTCTCATGCAGATATTGCAGTTGGAGCTCCGAACGATGATGACGGAGCAGGAAAAGTCTACATTTATCACGGGTCTGCGCATGGGATCAAAGCCAAACCTGCACAGGTTGGTTTTATGAGCTTTTCTTTTAAGCATCGTTGTGTTGACAGAGGATTACGTGGCTTCTTATTCATGGGAGGCACTGGTCTTAATGATGTGGAAGTGATGTCAGCTCAAGTGATTTAATAGCAACTTCACTGTGGGAAAAAAATAGCATTTAATTATGCTGCACCCTTTGCGTGGAATCAGCCTCAGAATTGCTTACGATTAAAGAAGCTGATCTCGCTGAATGAATTCAAAGCGGGTTTTTTGTGACTTACAGGCAGATACTTTACTTATGGGTCGGTTTTACCTCGGCACCTTGTGGCTTCTATGATTTATAGGTGCATTCTCATTTCATGTTTAATCCTATGTAAACTTTGTATGACTCACATGCGTTTAACATGCGTGTCTGTATCTGAGGTGTAATAATAAAAATAATGAGAATTGCTCATGCTTTGGTTCAGTACAGAAGGGAAGTAAACAAAAGGGATTGCATGTTAGACTTGTGTCAGGTTAACAGAAAAAAAGGCTCCAGATGATTATTAATAGGAATTACAATGATGTGATGGAGGGAGTTTATCAGGACAGGCCTCTGTGGGTGAGGATGAGCCAAGACTGACAAGATAACTCCCATTGAAGTCATTCGTTTAACTCAACTTGGGTTGAAAGGCAGATATTGGCTAAATACTTAAGTTTATGATAGGCCTGTGTTGGATTAACAGTTTACTCTCTACTTCCACAAGAGACTGTAAATTGAAGTTATTACCTTAATTTCCTAGCCACATTTTTTTGTCTTTCAAGTGGACATTTTTTGTTGATTTTTCTTCCTCCTCCATTACAGATCCTTTCAGGAAAAGCGCACAACATTCGATTTTTTGGCTATTCTCTGGCAGGGAACATGGACCTGGATGGTAACTCCTATCCAGACCTGGCCGTTGGCTCTCTGTCAGACACAGCTTTAATTTACAGGTAAACTGTGGCCTCGCACATTGCAGCTGCCATAAACCTAAACTCTACTCACGTTTATCTGAATTCACTGTAACAACCTCTTCTTTCAGGGCAAGACCAGTCATCAAAATTTGGAAGGATATAAAAGTATCTCCACAGGAAATTGATCTTACAAAGAAAACCTGTGGAAACTACAATTGGTAGGTGCTCCGCTGTTTTCACATTTAAATGGACCTCAAAATCCAAACATCCTGCCTGTTAAAAATGCCCCTTTTCTGTATCCATAGCTTCAATGTGTCCGCATGCTTTTACTACCAAGGAAACCATGAATCCTACAACCCTCGGCTAAGTATGTAAAGAGAGATTTGTTTGACAGATATACGCACACCTTTAGCTGTTCTTACACACATCGTCTCATTCCGTGCCCCAGCTATCAGCTATTCTGTCGAGGCGGACGGAGATCGCAGGAAACTGGGGCTGACCTCCAGAGCGGTGTTCCTGAGCAAATCCCTCCCTGAATCAGACTACCAGTTGAATGGCACCATAGACCTCCTGAGTCGAAACCGGAGAAACTGCATCAACATTAAAGCCAGACTTAAGGTAAATCATATCTGTCACACATTCACATTTTTTATTTTATTTATAGCAGCTTTAAGACGTGTTCAAACAGAGGTTCATTTATATTATACCTTTGAATCTATGGTTAACTGGTTGCTTTGATTTGCACAGGGCAACATTAGGGACAAGATGCGCAGCATTTCCATTGAGGTATCTGCAAAAATTATCGGTGTAAAACGACAGACGGCAAAAAATGGGCTCCCTCTGCTAATGCCCATCTTAGACTCCTCTCAACCAAGCAAAAGTGTCACTGAGGTAAACATTCGGGTTCAATTCATAGATAAACACACACAAGTGTTTCATAGTTAATGATGCCGTTTATATCGATTGTTGTTTTAGGTCAACTTTGTGAAGGAGGGATGTAGCGAAGATCACGTTTGCCGGAGCAACCTGATGATGCGTTACGACTTGTACTACAAAGAAAGAAGCCGCGAGAAGCTCTTCCCGATAGACAGGTTAAAATGCAAACTCAATATTGCTGTGAAATGAAGTGAAAACGATTTGAATGGATAGAATTTACACTTTAACGCCCATTGTTAGCCTGATTTTAGCTCCGAGGTGAGTCTGAAACTAGTGGTTATGGTTATGCACCTGCAGTACGAGCAACATCTATGAGTTTCATCTGAATTACAAGAAGAAGGATTTGGCTCTCCAAGTGACCGTGACCAACGCTTACGGCGACGATGCCTATGAGGCAAAGCTTGTGGGGAGTTTCCCAGATGCGCTGTCGTACTCTGGAATCCGCTCCAGTCAAAATACAGTAAGTTGATTGTACAGCAGTTGAAACAATTGAAACAGAAGCACCTATCGATGTCAAACAATATGAACATAGCCACTTTTCATCCAAAAAACGTTGCCCCGATGATCATCTGTGCAACTTTTGGTTAAGACTGACATGATCTTTTGGCCCAAGTCTGTCGATTGAAATCAATCACCTCTTGGGCTGACGTGACTCTGCTTTGGGATCTTCCAAAATGTAACATATGTAACTATTTAGGGATGAGCAATTTTATCGATACTGCGATATATATCGATATTTTGTTTCCCGATAAAGTATCGATTTTTCGGCCACGAGTATCGATCTTTTTTTTTTTTTTTTTTTAATTTAAATTTAAATTTTTTACATTTTTTATTGATTTATTTATTTTAAAGCAAACTTTATTGAAAAGTCAGACGTTCCAATTAGTGAAAACACAGAACATTAATATAATACAATACAATGCCAGGGGGTCACATTCTACAAAACAGTGATAAATTAGTTCATAAAAATGTTATATAAAGTGCATAGCTCTCACATTTGTTTCTGTTTGTTTGGCGGTGTTGTCCTTCCACTTCAAAGGACGGACCACATGTCCAATCAGCGACGATTCATGTCAAATCACACTGTCCCTTTTTTCAGAAAATTTTGTAAGTGTATCGAATCGTATCGAATAGTTGGCTGAATATCGTATCGTATCGTGAGATTTGTGTATCGCTACAGCCCTATAACTATTGTAGTGCCCCCAGTTGGTCACTTGATGCCAGATTTTGCATGTTTCTGTGAAATGAGGTGCTGAGTTCAGATTTAAATGATGTGTTCTTTCCAAACAACGAAGCCTTTAAAATGCAACGCCAATCACAACGGCTCTGAAGCAGAGTGTGAGCTGGGAAATCCTTTCAAGAGAGACTCCAAGGTACGCACTTGTCACGTCCACACACGCTTGTTTGGACACTCAACTGTTGTTCTTTAAGTGTGCGAGATGACGTCCTCCTTTTTTCTCCCCTAAAGATTGAACTTACCATCATCCTGAACACGGAACACATGACTCTCGACACAACTGAGATTGAGATTGGTCTTCAGCTCCAAACGTAAGTGCTGCTGCAGCTGCTGATGAGGCTCAGCTCGGTGGTATGTTCTGTACATGTGCTGCAAGGCCAATCCAGACCTCCCACTCGTTGTTGATGTTCAGAAATGGTACAAAAGGTCTTCACACATCGTTATTGTTGAATATGCTGATTGGGCTGCCCCGTTAAGGCCCCATTTGGAATTTGATGGAGATCAGACCCCCTATCTTTTTGTTTTGTTTATAATAGTATGGCACAGAGGGTGTGAAGTAATAGAAGTACAAGTTTTTTGTTTTGTTTCAATTTACATCAGTGTGTTACGCTGCTCCCGTTGCAGCGTGCTCAAAGCCTTCTGTTTGCTGCACACAGTACTTATAAATTTTGCATTTGTGGACTGTGGAAAGATACTTTGATTGTAATAGATCTCTTTCGGTCTATTACTGAAACGGGGATCTTAGTGATCAAACTGAGGTGTTTTTGGCCGGGTGTGGGCATTAAAAAAAATCCACTTGACTCTTTAAGTTCTTGGAGATTGAAGTGGGAGTAAAACCGAGCACAGGTGGAGAAATGAAAGACTGTCTTTTTTTTCTTCCTCTGGTGAGGACAGACATGGCTTCGTTTTGCAGGATTGTGTGGTTGCAACCGTGCGCACAGCGAGGAAAAAACTAAATCCTGCTTTTCCAAGTTCTTTTTATCTCAAAAATGTACGACTTCAATCTCTGAAGAAATGTTTTTGTCTTTGACTTTACCCCGTCCCTGCCATGTCTCTGTGGCTCTACAACACCCTAAACACGCTGGTATGATTATAATGCTAAACATATACATCACAATATGCTTCTGTGTTGTTTTTTTTCTCTCCTTTTAGGACTAGCGTTCAAGCGAATATTTCCCCTGTGAAAGTAAAAATCAAAGTGATTTTTGAAATGGCTCTGTCAGTCAGCAGGTAAGTACTCTGCTGCACATCTTCGCTGACTCGGCACACTGTGCATATACAGCCCCAGCAGCGGCATGCAAAGTGAAATGTTCTACTTCTTTTCAACAGTGAAGCCAACCCCAGTCAGGTGACGTTTGGAGGGGTTGTGAAAGGGGAAACGGGAATGAAGTCAGAGGAAGAGATTGGGAATTTGATTAGCTATACTTTCAGCGTGAGTTCAATCACATGACCTGTTTATTATGTAAATGGCGGATCACTGTTGTCACAAAGTTTTCCATGAAATTGTGGGATCGTACAAGGCGAATGTCTCTTTCAGATTAACAACGTGTGGAAGTCTTTGGGGCCTATCAGTGCCTCACTGCACATTCACTGGCCTAAATATAACAAAGACGGGAAATGGCTCCTATACCTGGTTAAAATCACCTCTAAGGGACCAGAGAAAATCCGCTGCTTCCCGGAGTCTGAGATCGACCCTCTCAAATACGTCAAGGTGGCATTTCTGAAGTGTTAGTTTCATATACATGATGCAAAATGAGTAGCCGCTCTAAGCTGCAACTGTCTTTCAACTGTCGCTGATTTTGCGTTGGATTAACGAGAGGAAATACACTTTCAGGAGTCCTCTGTGTCCCGGGCAAAACGCGAGATTTTGCAGAAAGAGAGAAAAAGTGGTGGCAAAATATCTTATCTCACAGGCAGAAACAAGGTTTTGGTGAGTCTCGGTGTTGATGCACTCGTGCTCTTCTATAAATGTGCAGATCTGATGGGTAATAGTTCCTTTTTCTTGCCGTTCTAGTCTTGTGAAAGAGAAATTAGATGTGTGGTGATACAGTGCCCCCTGCAGGGACTTGACGGAACAGCAGTTGAATTAAGATCTCGTCTGTGGAACTCGACTTTTGCTGAGGTAACAAACTGCTGCTTTTTTTTAATGTGTCCACGCTTCTCTACAGCATCGCATCACGATGCTCGACCTCCTGATAAATCATACGCCTGCTTTTGTTTTTTACACAGGAATATGCAACTTTTTCCACCGTGCATTTAGTTGTGAAGGCCTCGCTTGTGCTTCATACTCAGGCTCAGAACATGATCCTGAGAACTCCGGACACGACTGTATGTAGCTCATCATCTGAATGAAGTTCTTGCCAGCATTAACAGTTTCGATAATATCTCATCTGGTCTCTCGGTTGTCTCGGCTTCGATGTTGTATTTCAGGTGACGGTAACTGTGTCTCCAAACAATCCGGTAGCGCAGTACGGTGTTCCCTGGTGGATCATACTGGTGGCGGTTCTGGCAGGAATCCTGATTTTGGCTTTGATGGTGTTTCTGCTCTGGAAGGTGAGTATACAGACCTCACACTTTTATACAATCCATGTATGGTAAAAAATATAGCAGAATGAGGTGAAAACAGAGCAGGAACATCAATGAACCCTTTGTGGAAATATGGTCTGAAAGCCTGAGAAAAGTTTTCCAGATTTTACTGGTTACAAGGTTTTTTGTTGTATTGGCGGGTTTTCTTAATTTAACCTAATTATGACCGCTGAGCCATGAGCTTAATTCTACTCTCAGATACCTTGTTACAGTGGCACATATTTAGGAATCTGATGTATAAGGTAACAAGTGAACAATATGTTCTTGAAGCTTACGATTCATAAGTATAAGATCTGAGCCAGCTGGTTGTGTGGAGTGTTTCTGGTTCATAGTAGTGATTAATATCAACCAATATTAACATGTAGCACCTACCTAAAGATCGTTGCAGGCCATTTACACCCGTTCATTGCTGGGATGTCCTGCTTGGGCCACAAGTGTCTGATCGGGGTCTTGATTCAGGTGTCTTTTTGACTAACGTCAGCCGAGACACCTTGTTCGAAGTAATTAATCAGCTCATAATTAATTAGAATATCAAAACGGAGGCAAATTACTGAGGCTGGTTTTTGGTTAAAAATGTTTGAATGACTTCAGTGTAGTTGTGTTGTGTAGTTTGCGCCTGTGCGCTGTAATAAATTGGAAGTATCACATAATGAGACTCTGCACAGACAGATTCTCTGTCCTAAATGACTCGGTTTGGTATCAGGGACAAAAAGTCTTGATTGGGACGTGCCGTGCGTCCTTCATGGCAGGGTCAGTGAGGTCAGAGAAGCACAAACATTGAGTGTTGATAACTAAATCTGCCTGCCTTCACCTTTAAACATGTTTTATTAACACTTGTGTTAACTCTGTATAGAGGCCAGATTGTTAAAAAACGACTGTGGGCCCTGACATCCTCCTCATGAAATACCCCCACCTGACAGATTTCTAACGTTTTTTTTAGCTTTGATTATGATACAAAATGATTCTTGTTACTTTTAATATTGAAATGTATTAGACGACCTGTTACTAAGAGACCAAAACAAACAGCATCACTGCTGCCCGTCACAGATGAAGTATTTCCCCCATGAAAGGTGAAACAGTCTTAACCATTGCCCACCCCTGCTCCTCCTCAGTGCGGTTTCTTCAAGAGAGCAACTAAAGAACAGTGCAATGCGGCGTATCATCAGGCAGAGATCCACGCTCAGCCCTCTGACAAAGACAAACTCTCTGCTGAGGCCTGATTTATCCTGTCTGAGCAAGGGTAAAGTCGGCATGAAGTGTGATTATCTCTGCAGTTGCTAAAGAACTCACTTTCCGTCCAGATCTGCTGACTCATTGCTGAAGAAAATTCAATCAGACGCATATTGTACAGAGCTGATCACACGCGTCACGTGGGGAAAGTTTTTTGACAGGGAAAAATCTCCCACCTGCATCAAAGAAACCCCTCATAGTCGGCAGTGACGTCTTTGTGCAATACGTGTCTCTGAATTTTGCCTAGAAATGCGTGCATTTCCTCTGCAAATTTTCTGCTTTTGCAACGCTCTCCCGAGCCCCGCAGACGCTTCCCCCGTCATCGCCTCTGCTTCTCAGCTGTCCGAAATGCAAAAGCATTTACTTTTCTATGCAGTTTTGTGTAACAGCAGTTAAAATCTCTTCCCCCACCCCAGTGCGGCTTCTTCAGACGCTCCAAACGAGACGACAGCGTCCCCCGTTACCACGCAGTGCGGATAAGGAAGGAAACTCTCGAACGTAAGGATGGGAAAGTCAAACTCGATCCCTTCGAAAAGCAGTGGATGACGAGTTGGATCGACGACGGGAGCTACTCATAAGTTTTTAATGAGCAGCTTAAGGAACCTGCTTCTCTTGCCACGAACACACCGACCTTTGTTTAGTTTGTTAAAAACGGTGCTCAGCTTTTTTTTTTCTTATGTAGATATTTCTTTAAAAAAAAAAAAGTTGTGCTCAAGACCTTGAATTTTTACACTGTAAAGGCAATAAGATATTTTTTGTAAGTGTTGTATATATTTGAATATTTCTGCACACTTTGTATTTATTTTTTATATGAAAAAAAAAAAGCCTGCAACCAAAGTCTTCTGTGACAGATTTACTGCTGTTTCTGGAGCTTTACCCACGAAAAGCTTAAAAGTCTATGCAAGGAAGGTACAGCCGGATCACTGCAACATGAATCAGTACACCATTTCTGTTTTTTTTGTGTCTCTAGTTTCAATGCTTTCCAACAGAAAGACTCCTTGCTCATCTTGAAATGACATTTAGGTACACGTCAACAACAGAAACGCGTCACTTGTTGCTCAGATTGTTTCTTCCCCTCGTCTCTCATTGCTGTGGCGTTCAGGTAGCATCCACTGTACTGTAGATCATCACTGAGGCAACTCTTTTTTTGTTCTATGTGAGGAATCCAAAGGGAAGATGTTTAAACAAATAACAAAAATGTTGTTTTATAAAGGTAACTGTTTGTCTTAATTGTTGTCAAGTATAATAAAGATGCTGAAAGACCACTTTTCTGCTGCTGAATTTCAATACTAGTTACACACACACCGAGTACAAAGATGAATGACAATCCAGACCTCGTTATTTCTGCCGATATTTTCCCCGCCACAAACCTGAGTGTTTTCACTGCATTTGATTATGTTCCGGTGATACTGGGGTAAGGTGTGCATTATTATTAGGAAGCTCCATTATCTCAAGTAAAAAAAAAACATCCCTTCTGGATGAATGCAGTACTTGTAAACAATCAACAAGGTGACAAAACACGATCAGAAATGATGTAGAAAGAAAGGAACCGACCTCCTTTCAAAGCCTTTTCCTTTTCCAGAGGTTCTGCTTGTTTTTTTTTTTTTTCCAGCAACGCGGTCAATGTGAAGAAAGATGAATCCCAACCGCTGCAGTTTGAGATTTACAAGTTTAAATGTCTAGATTCGACCAAGAAATACCTGAAGGCAGATTTAAAGGACGAGCTGAAGATGGCCTGAAAATAAACTCTCTTCAAGACGTTTTACAGCGACAACTCAGCGTTCAAGCATAAATATCAGCTCACTTTTCCCTGGTTCAGCTGCTTTTGAGATTCAGTCCCGTTTTTGATCGACTAAGAGCATTGCATTCGTTTAAGAATTAAAAACAAAAGCTGATGAATACAACTTGCCTAATAACTGCATGCAGTGTACAAATGCGGGACTTTGAGTAATTATTTTGACAACCGAGTGGAAACATATCGTCTAGAAACGCTAGTTTTAAAAATTGGGACTAAAGGTCGTCGCAAAGCCCCGAACGCCTTAATGTCGTCTTTAAGATTGTCAAAACTCAAACGTACTCAGTCTTTAAAAATCACACGAGGGGAAAAAATGTCCTCAGGTAAAAAAAAAAGGGAAAAAATAAGGAAAGTCTGCAGTGATTTTCTGACTTTATGGTTGTTTGGGGTCAATAGAAAAACAGATTTATTCCAAGCATTTATTTAATCACACTATTCAGAACAATTTTACGTGGACACAGAATATAAGCTTTGTATAAAGGCTATTGCGTTGGAAAATGGATGTTTATGAAACTCGGACATCGTAAAACAGGAACTGAATGCTAATCCAAAAGAAAAAAAGAAAAGAAAACAGAAGATTCCAGAAATAGTATGTCTGTCTATGCACAGGTCGGCCTATTCACTGTGGATCAGTCAAATGTTAAGCGGTAGGTTTTCTCCTGCTCCTTGCGCTGGGTGTCGCACAGTTTGGACACCTCCTCCACTCTTCTGTGCAGGAGAACCGAGTTCTGATCGATCCACTGCAGCGAATCCATGTGGGCGTTGAGAATTTTGCAGATCTGCTGAAGCTGAGGAAGAGAAAAAGAAAAGAAAAGAAAAGAAAGGATAAGATTAATTCACGCTGCACGACTTCATCAGACAAGATTAGCGGTATCTGGCATCAAAAACTGAGGGTCTGATCTTACTGGATCACTGGTGTCTGCTGGGCCGCTGGATGTGTTCAGGTGCTCGATGATCTCCTTCAGGTCCTGCGACATCCTCTTCAGCTGCGCATCCACGTTCTCGGCGAGCTTGTACGTTCTCTCGCGCTCCTCGTCGGCGTTCTGCATGTAGATGGTTCCACTCTGCTCCTTCACCGACTCCTCGAGCGGGCAAAGCAAGTCCTCCAGCTCCTTCTGTTGGGACAGGATGAAGTCCAGCTCCTGGTTTAACCTCCTCTGGTCGAGCTTCACCTTCTCCATCTCCTTGTGCAGGGCTGTGATCTTCTCTCCATTCTCCACCAGCATTCTGTCCCAAGCGTTCACCTGGGTCGCCTGCTGTAGGAAGTGTCTCTCCTGGTCCTCAAGCTCAAGACTCCACTTGTTTATGAGGCCCTCTAGCTGGGCATAGGTCATCACTGGGGGAGCCACGGCAGTACTGATGGTTGTGGCTGCAGCAGCTGTTGTGGTGCCGATGCTGGATGCAGGTTTAAATCCCAGCGAAAAGCCTGTTGCAGCACCCGTTGTGGCAGCTGCAGTTGCGGCCGTGGAGGCAGGCGCAGAGATGGTGGCGGTGGCTGAGCCCAGGGGCTTGAGCATGAAAGATACCCCTGCCCCAGCTGCTGTGGTAGTTGCAGTGCTGGCTGCTGAAGGAGCTGGAGCTGCGCCCATCATAAAGCCTGCAGCAGAGGTGGTTGCAGCAGTTGTGGTGATAGGTGAAGCAAAAAGAGATGGGCCTAAAGCTGGGGCTGCCTGGGTCGGTGCAGAAGGAGCTGGGGTTGATGAGGGTTTAATACCAAAGTTAAATCCGCCGCCCTGGCTTGTTGGGGCTACAGCGGTGGATGTTGGCTGGGGCTGGGCGAGACTGGAAGGAGCAGCGGTGCCGAAGCTGAACCCTCCCCCCCCTCCTCCTGCTACTGCTCCTCCTGCTGCTGCTGCTGCTGCTGCTGCTGTGGCCGCAGCAGAGGATGCGGCTGGTGTCACCTGGACTTTGGTGCCCCCAAAACTGAACCCTCCAAACGACAGCCCACTTGCTGCAGCTGTTGTTGCTGCTGTGGGCGCAACTGATGCGGAAGGTTGGGTTTGAGCTTGAGAACCAGGTCCAAAGCCGAAGCCCCCTCCTGTTGGTGCGGCAGTGACAGTCTGTCCAGACAGCATGCTTCCCAGAGTGAACCCTGACCCTGCAGCTGGAGCTGTTGTGGAGCCCAGAGTCAACCCGGGAGCTGCTGTGGAGCCCATGGTCATACCTGGAGGTGCTGTGGAGCCCATCGTCATACCTGGAGGTGCTGCGGAGCCCATGGTCATACCTGGAGGTGCTGTGGAGCCCATGGTCATACCTGGAGGTGCTGTGGAGCCCATGGTCATACCTGGAGGTGCTGTGGAGCCCATGGTCATGCCTGGAGGTGCTGTGGAGCCCATCGTCATACCTGGAGGTGCTGTGGAGCCCATGGTCATACCTGGAGGTGCTGTGGAGCCCATGGTCATGCCTGGAGGTCCTGCGGAGCCCAGAGTCAACCCAGGAGGTGCCGTGGTTTGAGGAGCCGCGCCCAGGCCAAATGTGGTGGTGGGAGTCCCAAAAGAGAATCCCCCGGGGGCTGGAGAGCTCTTTGCTGGAGTGCCAAAGCTGAAACCACCGGCAGGGTTGGCGCTGGTCTGCGTGGAAGTGCCGAAGGTGAAACCTCCTCCCGCGGCAGCAGGTGTGGAGTTTGTTAAACTGAAGCCCGTGTTGGGGGCAGCAGCTGTGGTCTTCTGAGCTCCGAAGGTGAAGCCCGTAGACTGCCCAAAATTGAATCCGCCACTCATTTTCTCTCTCGGTTTAAAAACGTAACTGTAGCGAATGGGCTAGCGTACAAAATGGTCACTTCCTCGCTGAATCTTTGCGGCTTTTGGCGGGTAGCAAACACGAGCTGGTTCAACTGAAGTCACCAGAGTAACACTACGTGTATTGGGTTGACTTTCCACACGTTAGACCCTAAATAAGTAAATCACCGGCTTCTGAACGTAAGTTTCATCAGACAAGGCATCAGAAATTAACAAAATATGCTAGATAAAAACGTGGCCCATGAATCGACATTTCCTCCAGCAGGCATTTGTGTTGCTACCTAAAGGAAATGACGGCAGTTGGGGCCCGAATGCCCGTTTGTTTGCCGGTTCTTCGCCCTCACCTCTGTCTGTCAGATAGAAAACCCCACCCCTTTCACTAAATTGACAAATGTCTTAGCCTATCATATTTCAGATTAGAAGTAAACTGACATCTGATTGGCTCCTCTTGCTGCCTGACAGACAAATTCTGGGAAAATATTAGGCCATCGCTACACTTCCAAAGAGTATAGGAACGACGAGTAAAGTCACACTCTCTGTTTACCAACTTAGATCAACCGTGTCACGCAAAAGCCAACAAGGTTGCGTTGTTTTATTTAGTCACATTAAACCGTCGTAGTCAACGTCGTTACCAATATTACAAAGACGTGACGTGATTCAAAGAGAGTTTTGAATGTCTTTAACAGAAGGAAACGGGTCTACTTTCACTCTAACGGCCAACAAAACGGTCACATTTCTCATTAACAAAGCTGTTGCTTTTCTAACACATGCAATTTCTAAGGTTTAGATTTACACCAAAACGATAAATCAACTTCAACTTTTCAGCATCTCTTCGTTACAATGTAAAAAAAAAATACATCGTATATTAATTTTTTGTTGTTTTCAGTTTCTTTTCCAATTTTTATGACACGTATGTCACGAACTTATCCCTTAAAAAATATTAAGAATATTGTTGTTACAAGTAATTATGTAAAAAAAATATATATTTTGTTCAATAAAGTTTATTTTTAAAATCAATACCATAACAGCGTCAAAGGTCGCAGACTGCAGGTCTGCCTTCTCTTGGCACTGTAACGGCTCTTTGGATATTAGCTAGTGCCGCACTGACTTTCTTTTGCCTGTTGACTTTCCACCTCCGAAGAGTCAACGGGGAACAGCCGAAGCAAAGGACGACACACGAATATGGATCCTGAAATTCCGTTAACCTTCGAAACATCAGAAAATTAATCCTCCCTCCCCAACGAGTATTTTACGAGGTGCCGAATTTAGCTAACAAGCTAAAGTCAACAGTAGTCAACGGTGACTGGGGTGGGCTCGCTGTGGCCGCCACCAGCTTTGTAATTACAATTTCAGTTAACAGATAAACGTGAGCGGACATTGGGGGGTGACATCATGAGGCTTTTAAGGTTTCTGAGGAGCAGCGTGTCGATAGGAAAGGACATTGACTATTACTCCAAATTCTCTCCTTCCCCTCTTTCAATGAAGCAGTTTCTGGATTTCGGTAAGAGGTGTTTCTCTGTCCACAGTGTCACTCCATCGGCACATTATAGCCCCTCATCCTAACATTAACCATCACAACTGAATGTCTAACATAGAGTCATGAGTCAGCGACACGAGGATAGTAAATACAACAATTTAAAGCTGTTAGTCTTTCCCTAATGGGGTGCTGTGTTTTCACCTAACTTACCTATTGTCTGGCATCACATTATCTCATGAGTTCAGATCCCAGGTCGAGGACCTTTGAATGGGGACGTCTCTTCTGCCCCTGGGTTTTGTGGCTTGGTGACCCAGTGTAGTTCAACTGAGGACAAGCTTGTCTCGGCAGCAGAAAGAGAGAGGGCCCGAAGATCATTAAAAGTGCAGGAGCCACTTGAACACCCACATGTTGTCAGTTTGCTTTGCTTTTATCATTCAGTTTTATTTTTAAGTTGATCCCGAGGCCACATGTGGGCTGTTTACGCACTTGACCTTCCTGTGAGAGGTTAACATCTGACGATAAACAAGCTATGAATCCTGGGAAGAGATGCTTTCTCTTGGTCGATGTGGACTAACTGCTGAGGTCTGAGCCAGGCGCTTGTGTTTAGTCTCCCCACTGCAAAATTAAATGGATCAAATAGTTTGTAAATGATAACGGATGTCGATACATGTTTAAGGGAAAATAGAGAGACTGTTATTAGATGAAGTATCCACAGAAAAATATCTGTTCAGTCTGATCCATTTTGTGCCGTCCGTGTTTCTTTTTCCTCCTCCAGGCTCAGAAAATGCATGTGAGAGAACATCCTTCGCCTTCCTCAGACAGGAGCTGCCAGTGAGGCTGGCAAACATTATGAAGGAGATCAACTTGTTGCCAGACAACTTACTGAGGACTCCATCGGTCCGCTTGGTGCAGAGCTGGTATGCAGCGTCTGCTTTTCCTTAAATAACCTTTAAAACACACTCTATAAAACACTATAAAACAATGCTTTCTTTCTTTTACCCCCCACGCCCCCATGTAGGTACATGCAAAGCTTTCAAGAGATTCTCGAGTTCAACGACAAGAATGCGGACGACGAGAAAGTCACGTACGAGTCAGTTTCTGCTTTTCTTTGATTCAAACGGTTCCTCTGTTTCTGGAGTTTAAACCCTTTCACGCAGTTCTGTCCTAAACGTTTTTTTGTTTTGTTTTGTCTTTGATCAGTTTCACAGACGCAGTGATAAAAATCAGAAACCGCCACAATGACGTCATTCCCACCATGGCTCAGGGGGTTGTGGAGTACAAGGAGGCATACGGCACGGACCCGGTGGTCAGCCAGAATGTTCAGTATTTTCTGGATCGTTTCTACATGAGCAGGATATCCATCAGGATGATACTCAACCAGCACAGTGAGTGAGCACTCTTTTTCTTACTTTTATTCAGTCGGTCGTGTATTTTCTGAGCTGTCGCTGGCGTGTGTTGGGAGAACAAAAGCCGTCAGAAAAAGAAGCCAGAATGTGCCACTAACAGGAGAGCGTTTCCTGGACACCTGGTTGCCATCTTAGTGTTTTTTTTTAAACCCAAACGGGGTGTCTGCAGCTCTTTCAGCATATCTGAGTCAACAGGCGACACCCAAGGAAATTGCAACATTCAGATAAGAGCTTGAAACAACTTGTAGTTGATCTGCTCCGAATGAGTGACTTGTTTATTTGAGTGTTAAGGACAAAGAGATACAGTAGTTTTTTTACCCATCATGTTGGATAATTAATATCAATATATGATATTTTAATCTTAGCATCTTTCACACATGTTCTCTAATAAGTCCGGAAACATTGTTGATTTCCGATAAAGCATAAATCAGGTTGAGCCTGGAGGAGCTCCCGTGCGGGGTCCACAGGCTTTAATATGCCACGGACAGGCGTTTCAGAAAGGTTTCCACCAGAATAGGAAGATTTATACGAAGCCCAAGTGTTACGGAATCTTTCACCGACCAATCACTGCTTCACATCTTAAATATTTCAGATGACTGTAGGACTTTCCAGCTCGACGGGAGGTTCAGGTTCAGTTCAGGTTGCTTCATCTGTACCAGAGAGTCTTTAATGCTCAGGATTCCAGTTATCACAAAACCCCAGAAAGCCAAACAGTGACAGATTAGTGTCGCGTCTTGATTCTCTGTGGAACAAAGTTACATTTCTGCACTTTGGGAAAACCTTGAAAGAACGTGGTGCCCAGGAACGCTGGGTTGAGCTTCGACTCCCCCGTATGTGTCTGCTGGAATATTTCATCATTTATCCAACCTAGACTCGTTTTTCATTTCTTCTTTTTTTTTTAATGATTTTACTTTAAACAAAGCGACAGATGAGTTACGGGTCATGATTCCTTATACATTGGATACATTTAGGTAGTCATACAGACGTTGTGGTGGCTGCTAATCTTCTTTACGCTCACTGTAACCGACTGATGGATCCTAATACATTTAAAAGTTTAAAAATGAGAAGCAACAATAGAATTGTTTCTTTTAAAGGTCGTGCAGGGTTTTTCTTGCTTTGAGTTAAAAACATGTTGAACAGAAGTCGCGTTTGTTTTTCGTGTGCATTAGAAGAACCCTCCTGTTTGAGGGTGTTTTTTTCCGTTTTAAATGATCATCCTTTCACTCCTCCAGCTCTCCTGTTTGGTGGAAAGGTGAAGGTGAATCCAGCGCACCCCAAGCAGATTGGCAGTATTGATCCACACTGTAGTGTCAGCGAGGTTATCAAAGGTAGGATGAACTCTTTTTTTTTAAGGCCGGGTCGTTCAACTTTTCCAGAGTCCTTCATGGATCGAAATAAAAGCCCAACTCTTTGCTGCAGACGCCTATGAAAACGCCAGAAACCTTTGTGACCGGTATTACATGAACTCCCCCGAGCTCATTCTGGAGGAATTCAATGGTAACTTGTTTGGATATTTTTCTCACTTAACATGCATTTAATTGCATTCATAATGGATAAACACATATGACTGGCCACATTTGTTTTCCCGACAGCCAAAGATCCAGAAGACCCCGTCACCGTGGTCTACGTTCCATCTCATCTGTATCACATGGTGTTTGAGCTCTTTAAGGTGAGATCAGCTTTTCATCGCCTCGTCCCCACCTCGCCGTCTCCCTCACAGATGCTACGACGCAGTGCGTCCTTCTGTTTATTTTCTTCTCTTTTTCAACAACAATGGCAGAACGCCATGAGGGCCACCATGGAGTTATACGGGGACGCAATGGAGTATCCACCCGTCCACGCGCAGGTCGCTCTGGGAACTGAAGATCTCACAGTCAAGGTAAACGCTGCGTCTCAGTGGGTTCTTTCCCACGGGCCGCTAAATGTTAACGCAACACAACTTGGGATTTGGAATTTGTTTTGGTTAAGGTTGACACTTTATTTTCTTTGTAAGGTGAGCGACCGCGGAGGCGGCGTGCCGCTGCGGAAGATCGACAGGCTGTTCACCTACACGTACTCCACAGCTCCTCGGCCCGGCAACGACGGCTCCCTCGCCGCTCCACTGGTCAGTGACGACTTCATGAATGTGCAAAGTGAAACTCTGCCCGCTTTGTCCAGGGCCTGAGAACATTTCAGCCTCGAGTTGCTTCTTAAGCGATGAGGTGCATCGACTTCAAGTTAAAAAAAAAAAAAACCCGTGAGCAGCGACTGCAGACGTGTAATCACATCGGAGGTTCATCAAAGCCGGACGGCTGCTGTAGAGTCGGTGAAATTAGTCGTTTTAACGGCTCTGCGCCGGCTTCTCTGGCCTGGAGAGTTTACTGCTGATCAGAGCTCAGTCGGCACGGAAACCACCCTCACAGGGACGGTGGTTACACCACTCAGTGAGAAAATGTCTTTGTTTTCCCCCAAAAACTCTACAGACCTTTCGGATTTGCTAAAGTAAAAATTCTGTGCCAATTCTTTTGCTCTTAAGCCCTATTCGGACGGGACTAGTTTAATGGGGGGACCTGGGGTAAAGTAATAATAACCGGGAAATCTAGTCCCGTCCGAACGCGCCGTCAGTAAAGATAGCGGAGTATGTCGGTAAACTTTGCCGAGAATTCTACCTCCTGTGAAACGGTCCAGAGTATCTACCATAGGTAATACTAATCCCGTGCGAATGCGACCTTCGGTAATAAGTACGGAATATGTCGTCACATCCTTTTAAAGAGAGAAACAATTAGGTGTGTCTGTTTGCAAACATGGAGGTTCTGGATGAAGCGCTGCTTGCAAGCACGCATCCAATTTCTGACTTTGGCTTGCTTCGACCTGGTCGGCGCCATGTCTGTTTACAGATGGGCTTTACGGAAGTTAAATGAAGACGTGCATAACATCCAGGATGTGACGGTTGTGCGTAACCAACAACTCCTCCCATGTTAGATGAATATTACAGGGATTTCTTGTCCTGTCCGAATTGGTCATTTCTTCTCCCTGGCGTCGTCTGGTTAACCAACATTACCATACGTCCCCCCATTGAACTAGTCCCGTCCGAATAGGGCTTTAGAAATACTGAAAGTGTTAAAGAATTATCAGAACTATGTTTGATTTCTCTGGATGTTTCCGTCTCATCAGTCGTGAGTTGATTCTTTTCCTGTAAAATATCCACAGTGGGTCGGTTTTCTCCAGCAATGACTCACTCATCTCCCCCCAGTTATCAGATAACTGCTGACACATCTGTTGACTTTGCATCATTGAGGCTACATAGAAACCTTTTGCCTTTCTCCAGGCTGGCTACGGGTACGGCCTGCCCATCTCTCGTCTTTACGCTCGGTACTTCCAGGGGGACCTGAAGCTGTACTCTCTGGAGGGTTTCGGAACCGACGCCGTGATCTACATCCGGGTAACTCGAGTTCCACTGCAGAAGTGTTTCACCTGCACCAAGTAAGACGGCTCGCGTGACCTCTCCCCCTCTTCTTCTTCATATTTCAGGCGCTGTCCACGGAGTCCATCGAGAGGCTTCCAGTGTACAACAAGTCGGTCTGGAAACACTACAAGACCATCCACGAGGCCGACGACTGGTGCGTCCCGAGCAAAGAGCCAAAGGACATGACGACGTTTCGTAGTTTCTAATGTTTCTGTAGCAGTTTCTGTCCAGGAGAAGTCCGTGTAGGTGATGCCCTGTGAACCAGTTTATTTGTACAGAAAGTTTAAAAGAAAAAAACAAAAACAATGACCCGGCAATAGTTATAGTGTCATAAGATATTACACATGTATAGTTTTATAAGAAGCCCAAACTACTGTAAATAGTAAGAACAGGAAGTGATCGAGATGAAAGTAAGACCCAACCAGCACTGGAGTAATGACACGGGTAATGATGTTAAAGAGTATTTATGAGCTGTCAGTGCAGGTGTCAAACAGCCAAAACAATTGGGCGATTAGTTTAAAATGCTTTGAGAATGAGAAACAAAGTTCCACTCGGCTCCCGTTGCTCCTACTGTTCGCACCGGGGGAGTAAAAACGCCTCCTGTAAGCTGGCGTTAAATATGTCCGATTGTTTTTAGATTTAAGTTCGCAGCTTTTTGTTTTTTCTGCACGGTTGGCGTCTACAGTTTCTCTTCTTCTGCTTCGCGTGAAGCTCAATTTTTTGAGTAACAAAAAAAAAAAAAACTTGATGTAACTTGTTAGCTGCTTATTTTTCGTTCAAAGCTGCGGAACATTTGTGCTTTCTTTGGTTTACATATTTTATTTAGGTCATATCCTCTTTAGTTGGATGACAGTCACAAGCTGCGTGATCAGATAGCGATTTGCTGTTTGTAAAAAAATATTGCACTCGTTTTTAGAAAGCAAACGTAGGGCAATCCGTGGGCAAAACCAGATTCAGTTAGATGGGATCTTTAAATAAAACAGTATTGGGTGCTGTGGCTGCAATCACAGGACTCATTGAGTAGATTTTCCATGTTGCACTATTAGCACCTAACTGAGTGGATCATTAGTAAATATCCAACAGATATTTTCTTTAAAAATGCAAATGGCACAGACGATGGAAACCTCTGTGTCATAATACGTGATTCTTTCTGAGATCACGGCTCTCTTGGCACATGTTGGCTGACAGCTGAGGGCATTAAAAGTGTTACAGTGTGTGTCAAAAATGATGCTTGAATAAATTATTTTAAACCAGTGTCCGAGCTGGTCTTTAATGAGTACAAATGCTGTCAAAAATGTACCGATTTTGGACAAAGACACAACGCAAGCCCACGTAAAGTGAAAATTAGTTTATTGATGCTGGATGTACCAAGAGTCGCTTCTCTGACGGTTTCCCTGCAGTCCAACATGTCGTGCTGCGGTACAGAACACGGAGTCGTGCTCCAGAAGAACAAAGGAAGCCCTTCGGTTCCGTCATGAACTTTCTCACATTCACACACAAGCGCCCGTCGTAGGCTCCTGCGACGCGCTCGTGCTGGGTGCATTTACACGGAGCGTCTCAGCGATTATGGAGCCCGAGTCGGGGACGGCGCAGCAGCGTTTCACCTGGTCCCCTACTTGATCCGTTTAGTTGCTTTTTCTTTCAGCAAAAATCAACGTTCTAGCTATTCTACTTAGTAGAAAAATGTAGATAGTATAAAATGAACGGTGGAATTTAAGTAAAAAAGATGCAGGTAACAGGCACATGTATAAAACTCATTTATACATTTAAAACCTTGTCACCCATTAAGCTTAAAAGACAAATATAGTGCTTTTATCTGAACTGTACAGTCACTTCCTGCAAAGAGCTGAATGTGGAATCAGGCAAATCTTTTCAGCAACAAAAATATATAAAATGCTTAAAAAAAACAAAAACGAAACAAAAAAAAAAGCAGTATACATTTGTTTTCTGTAGTTAAATGTGTGCATGATCTGCAGGAACTACATGATATCCGATTACAGACTTTTATAATTGTAGCTTCTAGCTTTTTAGTGGTAAAAATGTTAGAATATTAATGTTGGTCACATATGCAAATGGACGTTCCTCGTGGTGTCGTTAAAAAAGTTAATTATGTGGAAGAAAAGGATGATTAAAAAAACAAAGTAAATTAATCACAGCTGGCAGCTCAGGCGAGCGCGGACCTGTTTCTGCGGGTCTTTGACGTGAGCAGCGTGACATCACAGCTCAGTCATCAGCTGAGCCCCCTCTCTCCTGTGGAGCACTGGGGGGGCCGGAGTATGTCCCAGATTGACCTGGGCAGGTTGCCAACAGTCAGACAGACAAACATTCATAATCAAATTCACACGAGGGTCGGTTTAGAGTTGTCAATTAATCCGACGTGTACGTGTTTGGACTATGGAGAGATGCCGAAGCACCTGGAGAAGAGCCGCACGGCGACGCCGTGAAAACTTTGCACGGAAGGGTCCAAAGCTGAGCGACTGGTTCCAGGAGAGAGGGCTAAACACGGCGGCATCCTGACAAGAAACCAGGTGGCCGAAATACTAATTCTCAGGGTTCCGCGCGGCGATGAACTTTATGGGATGCCTTGATTCAGAGCGCAGAGCTGATACCTCAGCAGACGGAGTCGGCTGGGAGCGGCAGTCTCCCGCTGCGTCGGCCCTCCTTCCCTTTTTTCTCTCGCTGTTTCTCCAGCTTCTCCTGGGCCTTCCGCATGTCTTTCAGCTTCTTCTTGATAGTTGAACGGTCACTTTGGCTCGACACGCCGAGAACCTGAAAAAAAAAAATAAATAAAACGTAAGAATACAAGTGTACAGTATTCTGATGGTGTCAGTCCATTTAGTCGTGTGATATTCTTTCATTTCTGAGCTGAAATAATGAAATTCAGCCAAAAATCCTTAGGAGAAAAAAAAAAACCCAGCTCTGGCCAGAAGGTGGCAGTAACAGGCTGATGTGGGCTTCTTTGGAGCAAAAAGGCCACCTCTGACTACAGTACGCCAACATTTCAACATCATTATTAACAAGCGCCTCTTTCTTACCTTTAGCTTGTCGCTGTCCAATTGCAGGAGCTGCTGGCCATCTACTCCTTTAGATGTGAATTCAGGTGTGTACTGCTCCATGTTCATGCCCATCAGCCAATGGCAGACCTGCTGATTGGTCCACTCAGAAACTGGCCGGTTCTGCCACTGATACTCTTTTCCTGTAGCTGCCGGTTCATCGTCCAAAGTCTACACAGAGAACAGACATTATGGATACGTATTGAACTCATTGCTGTAGCTTTAGAGCTGCCTCGTTTATTGGTTTTAAAGGCATTCTTCTAATAAGGTCTGTCCAGAATGCCGGCGTTTCACGGACTTATAATATGTGGCGGGAAAGTTTGACTTTTAGCCGTCAGAGCCTACAAAAAGTAAAGCTAACGACAACACACAAAGCACACGTAGAACAAGTTCTGCTGGTACACCTTCCCCAAGCTGGCACAGAGAAAAACAAGCGTGCAGTGCAGAGCCAGCAGATAAAAAAAAAAAATGTATGATGCATGTCAAGGTCTTCACGTCGAAAAAACTAACTAAATTCAGAGAAACCGGAACATCTGAGGCAGGCAGAAGCAGAACTATACATCATTAACGTCACAGCCGACTCAGGCAAAGATAAGCCACAAGACTTCTGAAGACAAAACAAATGCCTTTAACACAGACATGCTGCTCTCTTATATTGTCTCTCCATTCATGGCTTAATCTGCGCTATGGAAGGGGGAAGGGGGCTCAAAGAGCATGCTTGAGAATACTCCCTTTCAGTGGCATCGAGGCGCCCCACACAGCTTTTGTGACTGTGCAACAAGGAGAGCACTCACCTCGCTGGAAGAGAAGATTAAAGTGTGTGAGCGCCCAGACAGATTGGGTTCAGCGACTAACCCAGAGATCTCTGAACTGGGACTGGCAGGGTTAGAATCATCTATGACTGAAAAACTCTGGAACAAGTAGAAACAAGGAACGCATTTACTACAGTTGCACATCAGCAGACAGACAGTTTCTTCAGCTACGAGATGCAAACAAACAGAACAGTGCAAGTATGTGGGGTTAAGATCGGTGACGCTTCCACAAAAGGACTACGAATATGCTGAGGAATGATTACAACTGATCACACTGGCAGCAGTCCGGGTTATTGATTATGAGAGATGATTTGATTCCTCATGGAGTAGAAGGAAGGAAGGAAGGTGAGTATCTACTGTGCAGCGCAACGTTCAAGCTGATAAAAACTAAGACCAATCCGCCACCAAAGCTACGTCATCACCCTTCAAAACTACAGAAGCTGACGGTGCCGATTCTAATGAAAGAACACCAGTTGCACAAAAATTTAGGTTCGGGGTGACGCTTTCAAGTTAAAGAAGCACAAACTCTTCTCATTTCACGTGTCATTCAAAATGTCACAGTTAAGCTCTTATGTTTGATTTCTAATTGCACATCCACACATACTTTTGTTAGTATTGCTCTACTGTGCCATCTAAAGATCAAAGGTGGAACAAAAACATGTATACTGTACCAAATCTAACGAGCGACTGAATAAAGAGGACCAGGAGAGATTTGTCTGTTTAAAGGAAACACGGTTCAGAGATTCAAATACCATCAATCACACGGCAACAGAAAATAAGCCCCTCTCTCTCTCTTTTTTTTTTTTTTAGCACCACTGTTCTAGATTAGGCCCCCCCCCGTCTTGAGCTCATTAAAGCAGTTTTGTGGGAACTTCTCATCTGGGGCCCCGGCAGCTACTGACATCACACGACATTCTTCTCTGCTACTCTTGCAGGTGGCGTTAAATACGTGCAAAAAATTGACGCCAACAGCAGGAGGTGTTCTCTCCTTCCGAAGTCATGGGGATTTCTCTCCAAAAGTTGTTGCACATTAGAATATCGAGGACAATTCGAACAGATTTGGGACTTCTGCTCAGTCACACTTGACCGTTTGTCTTCAATGCACGCTGGGTTGTGCTTTGTAACGTAGTGGCACAGAGTTTACAACAGAGCCACTGTTTATATGCTTGGATAGTGCAGGGTGGTATATCAGTTTTAACACCCCCCCCCTCACATCTCTTTCATTCTTTAAGAAATCTACAGAGAACTTCTTGCCTTATTTTTGCGATCCTGGCTTTGCTCACTGCCGGTGTCATTCGCAGCATACGGCAGGCTGCTGCTGGAGGAGGACGGCTCTCTGTCTCTATCCCTGTCTTTGTCTCCAAACCAGGAGAACGGCATGCAGGTCGGGATGGAGGTCATCGAGTCTGCGGGAGACAGGTTCCCTCCAGATTCCTCCAGTAACTCTGCAGATCCCCTGGCCATTACAGAAGTAGAAAGACACAGTTGTAGACGCATAGACGACCGCTACTTCGTGATCTAGCATCAAGAATCATGAAAGCTGTAATTCCTGTGCACCTGAGCAAAAGGAAGCCCGTTTAAATCTCTGTGAGGTTCAAATAAGCTGTAACTGTATGTGCCAATGTGCAATTCAAACAAGTCCCAGAAGAACACCCATAACTTGAGAATGATTTCTGAATCTCTATAAATGATATTAAACTTTATGCCAGCATTACAATACCTGCTGTCCAAAGATGCTCTCATCGCCTCTTTGTCATGTTTTTTTCCTTTTCCTCCCGACTTCCGGAGGCCCCTGTTTGGATCATCGGTAATATTCATTCAGTTAGTTTAAAAAAATAATTAAAAATGTAAAAAAAAAGGATGAGAACTTTAACAAAACTGATAAGTTACCCAAAGTCTGGAAATCGTCTTTTAGGCTTTCCTGCTGGAGAAGGCTCGCTTGGCTCCTCTGCAACAGAACCGTAATCATCCATTTCAGTAACATGACAAAGCCTTCCCGCTCTCGGCATCACATAAGGCTCTTGCATACCTTTGAGCTCTTTACCCTTGCCCTTGGACTCTCTCTTCTTCACATTTCGCATGAAACTGGATGGAGAATGTGGTGAGGAACTGTGTTTTGGAGAGGACAAAGAAGGGCTGCTGGTGCTTTCAACGCTGTCTCCTTGGGACGGCGACAGAGACGGGCTGCTGGAAAGCTCCGCATTACTCCTGGAAGCATCTCTGTCCTCGCCGGGATCATCTTTCTGTCCGTTCCCAGAGTAGCAAGCGGTGACTGGGAGGGACATGCTCTCCTGGATTGACATCCGCCTCTTGTCAGATTCCTGCTCCTCCTGCTCGTCCTCTTCTTCGGTTTCCTGCAAGGACCAGGCTAATTATTCACAGGGACAATACAAGGAGGGGATGAAAGCTATTTCTGTAACAAAAACTTCTGCTCCAGAACTCTGCTTTTCTATTGTAGTTTAGAATCTCTTGGTATGTTATGGTAATGGTTTCTTAAAAGTGTTAAAGAGGAGACGAGCCAGAGAATGAAGCAGCTTTTTACCTGCCAGCTACCATCCCTGCATAAATCCCCACTTTTACTGTCACTGAACTGCTCAGAAACCACCAAGGTACCATGTGCTCTTATCCTTCTACAGATGGGAAGTTTTTTTTCAGTTGGCATGAATGAATGAATGAATGCATGCTGGAGAAAAAAAAAAGTTTCTTGGTGCAACAAATCAGGTAATTCAAGCGCATCAACTGCTACAGGCAGACCTGAGAGTGACATGGAGCCACAGCCAGGCTCTCCTTCAGTTTGCTCCGGGATGGAGGCTGACGTTTGGCCTTCTGAGCCAGCTGGCCTTTTGCTCTGTGGGCACTGGTGTCCAACAGCTTCGTTTCAGGCACCAACTCACTCCAGTCTCGTTCTGCAGCAGAAAGAACAGAAATGCACATCAAACGAGTCATCTGCTTGGTTGCGATTGCAGTGTTCACAGGGGTTTCACACCCGAGTTTACGATGCATCCAAAGTTAACGTTTCTTTTTTTTTCCTCCATGGAATCCACGATTACCACAGCTACAACCATATCGCTGCATTTTATTTCAAACCTGTTTATTTGGTCACAGATGTCAGAAAGAGGTCAGCGTTTATGCTTTTGCTTCATCTTTTCCTGAGATGATCTCATACGTTGCTTTGTGGGCGTGTCCTTTGCTTGGCTTTAACTTTTTACGAGCGTTCCTTGCGGCGAAACGCAGCGGAGAGGACAACTTTGTCGACTTTCGAGAGCAAGCCGATCACATTCTAAGACTGAGATCTGCAATAAACTTGTGGCGTCGATGAGAAAAACAAAAACTGCCATCAGCAAGTCAAGTCCACAATTCTTTGCTGTAAACAAAGCAAAGGGATTTCTAATTTCTACTGGAAAGTGTGAAGTGCTCCAAAGAAAAAGCCGGAGAAGGTGTAGTTACCACGCTGCTCATCGATCAGGCACCAGCTTTCACTATCAGGGTTTTTTTTGCCCCCCCAGATATGAACTAATCTCTCTTTCACAGCTCACTTTTGATTCCAGTGGCCGTGTCCTGCTTTTATTGTCTATGTCTCAAAAAAAAACACTCTGCTAACTTGATTTTTAGATTCTCATTAGATTCAGAAAGAATACAAAAAAATGTTCTATTTCCATACCATTTCATACCGCATAGGAACACTCGTGAAATAAAGATTGTATGCTCAACGAACAGCTACAAGGGTGTTTTTAAATGCTACCGTTTGATAAATCTGGCTCCCAATTGCCAGCTCCAACGAGTCAGACACACCCTGCAAACTGATGGGACTGGTTTCATAGCTTTACGACACATAAAGCTGATTTCTACATGTCGGTGGACTAACTGTCCTGATGAGGAACCGCTCAGCCGTGGTGTTTACTGCTTGTTGCACACACGATATGTCCTCTGGCATTTAAAAATGACAACACGTGAGCAGGTTAACAGGATTAAAGACTTTCAGTGAAGGCGGTTTTTAATGTCAGTTTCACAACCCCCTGTACCTAGCAGTGAGTCAACAGAGTGTGTGTCGGTGACGGAGTCTTGGCTGCTTCGTCTCTCTTCTGCGGCAGAGTCCTGACCGTGCTGACATTTCACCAACGGATCACCTCCAGACTCCAGGACGGCTATCTGTGGAATAAGAAAAAAAGAAAGTCACACTGAGGCTTATGTCAGCGTCTCCAGAAGGCCTGCAGGTGTGCAGGCTTTTATTTTCTGACCTGGAATACTTACCCTGTTCTGCAAGCTCTCCAGCTGCTCCCTGTACCACTTGTCCTTTTCCTCAAGAGTTTTCTTCAGCTCCTCCTCTTTCTTCACAAAGTCGATCTCTCTGAGGGAAGAAAACAAGAAAACGGATTCCAATCAGACTTTTACTTTGGAAACGGGCTTAGCTTTGCTCAGCATTGCTTCATTTCTTTAAGATACATTCTCCACAAACAAGTCACAAGTCTGACAAGTCAAGTCTGCGTGGAAAACATGAGTAAAGTATTGTACCATTCGCGTAGCATTTCCAAAAATTAGACTCAGCCTATTTAGGGTGTGTTTACTCTTAAAATGTTTAGCTCAATTGAAACAAAGTCTAGTGTGACGGCTCTGTTGGTGCGGACCAAGTATGAATGTCGTCATTCAAACCTCGAAGTGCAGCAAACAACCAAGAGATGAATGCAGCTCAGGCTGAAGACAATCAAACATACACAAGTTGGTTCTTTGGTTTCAAGCTTACCTCATTCATTTAGACACAGTGGCTATGTTCCTCATTACAGTTCAACTCAGGAATCTGAAGTCCTTTCAATATTTAGTTATTTGTATGAGCAGCACAGCGACGAACACTATCTTGACTCTTTCATACATTTGTAACGACTCCAAATGAAAGCTCTGCTGGTAAGAATACTCCCATTTAAAGGAGAACTCCGGGGCATTTGAAGCGCAATCCCATTGCTAGAGGTTGTCAAATACTGATAGTAGGACACAGACAGGTGCAAATCGGCGCTCCCTGTGTGGAGATCGCGCTGTTCGCGCAGCCTGTCATGCGAGGCTAATACGTGGTGGCTAAGGGGCAAGTGCTAACCCTTCCACGTAAAACAACAACTTGCACACTGCAGAAACGTCACACCACTTTATAAACCATCCGACAATAAAGTCACAAGCCTTACCATCAAAACCATATGCATGGTTCTCACATTACTGGCATGGGGACGTTACAAAACAACTTTATAAACAGCATGTAACTCACCGGTTAGTTGTACGCTCGCGCATGTGAAAGCCCAAAAGAGTCGATGGACGAAAACAATTATCTTCTCTAGAAAAACTGCGTTCAAGTATTTAAAACATTACAACAATACATGCCCAGTAATATTCTTGTAATGTTTTAAATACTTGAACGCAGTTTTTCTAGAGAAGATAATTGTTTTGTATATGGGAGTATCGTCCATCGACTCTTTTGGGCTTTCACATGCGCGAGCGTACAACTAACCGGTGAGTTACATGCTGTTTATAAAGTTGTTTTGTAACGTCCCCATGCCAGTAATGTGAGAACCATGCATATGGTTTTGATGGTAAGGCTTGTGACTTTATTGTCGGATGGTTTATAAAGTGGTGTGACGTTTCTGCAGTGTGCAAGTTGTTGTTTTACGTGGAAGGGTTAGCACTTGCCCCTTAGCCACCACGTATTAGCCTCGCATGACAGGCTGAGCGAACAGCGCGATCTCCACACAGGGAGCGCAGATTTGCACCTGTCTGTGTCCTACTATCAGTATTTGACAACCTCTAGCAATGGGATTGCGCTTCAAATGCCCCGGAGTTCTCCTTTAAAGTCAACCTAAACACAACAAGCAGCTCAATGACTCGAAATTTAAGAAAAATATATATAGTTACCCCTGTTAGCTGCAGCAACGTCTGCAAACTCAATTCAAGCTTAGACGCCCTCTTAAAAGTAATTTTGGTGTCAAATTTGGACTCTTTTGGTGTCAAATTTGGACTCCAATTAGTTCCATTAACGCTCATCTAACCAAAGTGCTGCAGTCCTGGTTTGTGCAACTCAGGCAGCTTTCAAAGATCGGGCCTTTCCTCTACCCTTCTGATCTACAGAAGGTTATCCGCGGTTTCATCTTCTTCAAACTGGTCTAATGCACGATACTTTATTCTGTTATCGGCATGTGAAGAAACTTCAGCTGAAACCGAACTGCTGTCAGATTTTTAACGGGCACAAAGAGAAGTTGATGTGACAGCAGACCTGTCTGCCCTTCACTAGTTGCCTTTAAGGTTTAGAGTAAGATTTCAAGACTTTATTGCTCGTCTCTAAAGCCTTAAAGTCGGGAACCGGTCTATCTAGGTGAGCTTTTACCCTTTAATGAACCAGCTTGAGTGGGACATTTTCTAAATCATGACTTGTCATTAGGGGTGATAGGGCCTTTGCAGGCTTTGGAGCTTCCTGCCAAAAGATTTCAGACAGGCAAGCCTTTTTTAAATCTTAAAGTCTTAAAATTCGCTTTTACCACTTGGCCTTTTGTAAGTGCTTGAAATTGTTCTAATTTGATCTGATATTTGTTTTATTGATAGTATCAACCCGAAACACAGTATAACGTCGGACGTTCTTAAGTTCAGTCAACAAAATGTTCACTAGTGAAGCCGTCCGATCACGGTGCGACTCTGTCCATATGCTTTCTTAATCGGGCAATTTACTCGTTGAAAATGTCAGCGTGAATGTGAACAAACATTTAGTCCAATAAAACAAAATACAGAGCAGCCTTGTCACTGCTCATATGATGACACAATGTCACGATCGTGACTCTTCAAAGTGTGGAGGATGTTACTTTCCAGGTCACGGCTTCTCTTTTTCAGCTATTTCTCCATAATCTTACAGATGTGTACCTGGACTGCACGGAATGTGAACATATGATCCCGAGATATCATCTCATTGCATATTTAAATTTCAATGTCAAACATTTTCTCCTGCAGAGTTGTTTTCATACGTACTCTGAGAATAAGCCAACTCTAGTGTAACTTAAGACAAACTCACTTTTGCTGGTAGTCCTTGAGCAGTTTCTTGGCCTTGTTGTACTTCTTGTCCAGGTTGTCGTACTGAGTCTGAGTCTCAGATAATTGTTCGTTCACACTCTTACACACTGCCTGGGCTTCCAGCCAGTAATTCTCCAACTTTAGGATCTTGTCGTTGTTATCCTCAATTCTTTGCTCCTGTGCAGATTCCCGGGCTTCCCACATTGATTTCTCTTCCTCAGATTCGCTCAGCTGCGCAGAGATGGTGACATGTTACTCGGGTCTGATGAAATGAATTTGCTTAGCAGATGGGCTGCTGGCTGTCAGACAGACAGTCAGTGTGTTGTGTTTGGTATTAAATAATCCTTTCAAAGATCTAGGTCACACATTTTGTCAACGTGTTGAGTATAAGCCTGTTAGGAAGGACACAGTAAAACTAATTTTCCTACCTCAAAGTTGTGATTTTCCTTTTGAATTTAAATGTTCATACTGCCGCACAAGAGGTCACGAGAGTTCAAATTCAAAAGGAAAAAAAAAATGTGTGAGATAATGTTCATCATACCTTTTCCTTTAGTTGATTTATTTCAGCTACGGTGATGCTGTGTTTGAGCTGCAGCTATGGGAAACGTTGAAAATAAAGTATTTTGTTATATCAAATGTAATAGAAAAAAAAGAAAGACGCAAACCACAAACAACCAAATAATGATGGGTGGTACCTCTTTGAACTTGAAGGCCATCTGAGAGCTGTTCATGTTGGCTGGCATAAACAAGTTCTCTGAATCAGGAAGCTCAAACACCTCAACGCTCCGCCCCGGAGAGAAATTGGACCCCAGAATCCTTTCCTCAACGCCCTCGTCGTCCTCCTCCTCCTCATACCGCTCCTCCTAAAATATGATGTCACACATGGCATCACATACCGTGAGCACCAACGCACCATTCATGCCAAGGAATATGTTCAACGACACTCCCAATGTTCACCCTGATCAGGAGGGAATAATGTAATCAATACTTCTTATCCAAACATTAGTGGGCTCGCCTACAGGGGACGCAGCAGGAGCTTTACTGCGTGTGCTCACAGCATTAAAAGCAATTAGCATGAAAAACATTCTAAGCAACTCATAAGAGTCATCAGCTTTGCATCACCAGAGACCCATTAGAGTCTGAGTCCACTTCCTCACTGATAATTGGGCCTTTTCATTTGTGTGCTTCAGTAAATCCTATTTATTCTCTGCGCAGTCTTACAGAAGCACAGGCTTGTGGTGGATTGAACTTCAGCAAGCTTCGGCAAACCTTTCACAACTCTGGCAGACAGATGGCAGCGGAATGAACCATTTCCAGCGCAGCAGAGCGGTGACACATGGCTTACTCACAGGCCAGCTGCTAATTTCCTAGCTGAGCTGAGTGGGATTGGACAGGGAGTGGCACAGGGGGTTAATGCTGAGTCCACACCGTATCAGCATCATCATAATAACAAGTTTCAGACTTGCAAAAAAAGTTTTCCTCTGGAGGCTATAATATCCTACTTAGATATACTTACTATTATCATTTTTGATTGCGTCAACACTTTCAAGTCATCAACGCGGGAATCTTTTTCTTCCATCATATAGACAGTGTTGCTCTGAGAAATGACCGACTCCTTCAAAGCCTTCATGACCAGCTGACTCACCTCTTCTGTGGAGTGTTCATCCAAGTGTTCCTGCTGCTGCTGGTTCTTTTCCTGCTCCAGTGTCTCACTTATGAGACGCGCTACCTCACTCTGAGTTCCAGGCTTCTCCCGACCAATCAGGAACCTGCATTTTTTTTTTTTAGTCATTTAAAAGCCATACAATCAATACGCTTTGAAATGAAGTCTTTTATACAACCCACACTGTTCGACCCCTTGTTGAGACGGAGCTGAACTTACCTCACTGTGCCTTTAGTGTT
This sequence comes from Odontesthes bonariensis, assembly GCF_027942865.1. Lineage (NCBI taxonomy): Eukaryota > Metazoa > Chordata > Actinopteri > Atheriniformes > Atherinopsidae > Odontesthes > Odontesthes bonariensis. The sequence continues at coordinate 21,699,348 of NC_134517.1, read as the reverse complement.
CTTTAGGACTGTTGCGGCAAACAGTTGGGTGACTCCCACCAGACTGATACCATCCACCTCCACTATCTGGTCATTCACCTGTATCCTGGAGAAACAGACGACAGTATGACAGACAGATTTATTTTGGCGAGTTATGCATCTCCCCTTTAGTTCAGCAGTTAAAATACAACCGTTTCAATGCAGCTAACAGGAAAGAAATAAAAAACTATTCTCCCGCGCTTTCATCTTGAGATTATAAATAAATAGGGTTGTTTGTGCTCTGTGCATCTCTCCTGAGGGATGAAGAATTCCTTGTGCGCAGTGTCACAACCAATTGTGAAGCCGTGCACAATGAGCGTGCGCGGTGCTCCAGATTCTCCAAACAGCATTGCGAGGAACTCTTACATGACACAGAGGCCTGAAGTTTAAGGTTTAAAGCAGGAACTCACCGTCCGTCTTTCTCAGCTGCTCCTTGCTCAGTTATAGTTTTCACAAAAATTCCAAGCTTCTCCAGACCTTGGTCGGCTCCCACTCCCATTCCTATGATGCTGATGCCAAGGCCATTTTCACCTGGTGACGGAGAAATCACGCATACTTTAAAGCGCAGGTAGGAAGTACAAGCTGAATCCTCCACATTTAAAATGTAGACATTGTGCTAGTGCTGGGCGGTATCACACCGAATACCGGTTTATAATTTCGTTATGATATGAATTTTAAATATACCGCCATACCGGTGTATTTGATTACACAACGGGGGGAACGCTGCGTCGCGCGACATTGTTTGAAACGGGGCCCTTTTCAGTGTCGCGCTTCTAAACACGCATGTTTACTGTCTATGGGTGCGAGGTGGTAATAAGCACTTGCGTTACGCGAAGGTGAAGGTGGATAAGATAGACATGGAAAGTTCCGAAATCGAAGCTGCAGAACTAGTAGAACATGCTGACACAGAAGAACTTGTGCCAAAAAAAGGAGCCGGTGTTCTGTAGTTTGGAAGTTTTTTTGGTTTCAAAAAATCCGACGTCGTCGACCAAACAACCATTTTATGCAAGTGTTGTCGGGCTACAGTTGTCGCTGGAGGTGGCAACACGAGAATTTGCTCCATCACCTTAGCCGTAAGCATGTCTTAGAATATCAAGAATGCATGAAGTTAAGGTCAGCACCCGCCACATCAGCAGGTAACACGGGGAAAGCAAAAGAAAAGTCGAGCCAAATGTCACTTCAAGACGCGTTTGCTCACCTCATTTATTTGAATGTGAATACCTCATATTGATGCAAAAATATAATTATTGCAAGTTGCACTACTTTTTTGTATTGATTTTCATAAAATATGTTTGAAATTTGCACAGTAAAAGTTCTGTATTTTGACTGCAATTGTGTTTGCATTCCGATTCCTCACTTCATTAGAATCATGCGTAGCACTTCTTTGTAAACAGCATCATTTTGTGGGGCGTTATTCTATGACGGTAAAATAGACCATCCTAAGTTAATCTACTGCAGTAATTCTGTTCTCAATCTGTAGAAAATGCTGTGAACACCTAATTATGCATGAAAAAAAAATACCGTGATGTACCGTGAAACCGTGATATGTATTTTTGGACATACCGCCCAGCACTACATTGTGCATATTGAGATAAGGCTCAATGTGACTAAAACTGCCCTCGTTTTGTTGACTTGTTCGTGCAAAATGAATTAGAATTAGAATATGCAACAAAAAAAACTATTGTTGGATTTTGGGTCACAAGTGTTTAACCTTTCTGAAATGTTCCTTTTTTTTTTTTTCTTTTTAACTCACTCAATAATCTTATCTCACCTTTTATTTTACTGAACCCACCTTTCTCAATCTCCACAGGAAAAACATCCATCTTCTCCACTCTCTTCTCCAGCTCATACTCTGCAGATGCTGCGACCGGGTCAACATCATCATTGCGTCGGTCATAGTCTTCATTGGAAAAGGTACTGAACACCTGTGTTGATCAAAATATATAAAGTGTCGTCTCAATGCAGTAATCTTTTATGTCCTTACAGGGATGTCAAGCACATTACTCACACTTTAACCTTTTGGAAAACAATACATCACTAAAGCTCATTAACAGCTGCTATGGAACAGATGACGCTTTGGACCACCGAAACCAAAATTCCCTCTTTCATTCATTAAACATATAAAGCTGCTTAATCTTTAGTTGTCCAGCTGTAAAGAGCCTCATGACGGTTTTAAATGTTGATTAAAGTGGAGCAGAGGAGGAATTCCCAAAATATGCTGCTTTGAATTTGAAGAAGTTGTGAAGTTTGCAGACGGGCTGCTAAAAGCGCTGGACGCGTCTCAAAGAGTGTCTTCTGGTAGCAATTACAAAGAACACAAATGCAAAAAAGAGAAGATCATGAGCAGTGTGGAAAGTAGGGCACAGCTGGGGAGAACTAAGCAGAGGATGGAGGAAACAGAAATCTTCATCCTTAGTAAATAGAGTGAGAAGAAATGAAAAAATGTTTATTAAATTAACCTTCAGTCAACGGGCATTGCCCTGCACTTAGGACCAAGCTTACTGGTTATAAAACAATATTGTGTTATTTCCCTTGAATAGCACTGATTAGATACCAGACTAGCCCCGTCTCAATAATCAATCTGGAAAACAAGAGCATGCTAAACAGTTATGAGCATGTAGGGAAGCTCGAACATGCCCTCATCAGAGTTCTGTGCTCTGATGAGGGCACATAGGACGGACGCATACACTCCTGCGAGCATGACTTTCTGCAACTGCATGCTGCTCTGTGCGCTCATGGGGCAGAGAGACTTACAAACAAAACAGCAAAACAGAGAAATAAAACATTCACTCCAGTTTCACAGCAGTTGCAATACAGTTAAAAAAAAAAAAGAAGAAGAAGAAAAAGCACACATCCAAGCAGAACCTTGTAGGAAGGTGTCAAGCTGATTGTACTGCCACAGCTTAATTGCTCCTTTTTTACTGCAGATTAAACAGTATTTCCCATATCCTGCGGCTCACACCTGCTCCTCAGACAAATTTCCAGTCGACAGCCGACAAATTCGCCTGATATTCCCAGTACTTTAGACTACAGTGGAAACACAAACTACCACCATCTCAAGCAATTGCTTAGTTCCTTGAGAAATGTTTCTGGGGCCTGAGGCATGAGACACCTTCATCTCAGGACTGAAAACAAAAACAAGACTTAGAGATACATTTAGATTAAAACTTTGGCTTCTAAACTTCTAAAACGAGCCTGTAATAGGATCAAATTGACGAGTTGCAAAATAAAACGACTCACTGGGCAAAAAGATAAACTTCTACTCAATTATCAGCCATTGTTCGATAAATTTAACGTGTGGAGGCGATGCATAATGCTTCCACGTGCAGTACCACTGATGATCACTAGGTGCTGGCCTGATGGTTGCAGAGTGGCAGGACTTGCCTCAGCGACTTTGCCAGAGCACATCATCTGTGTTGACTGAAGTCATTCTCACACATGCACCATAGTCCTAAAATTTTCCAAAAAGTTTCAAGAGGCATAGAGCATGAAAACGCACATGTCTGCTGCATTCATTCTGGACTTCTTGAAGAGACTTTCCCCTCAAGCTCTGAAGGAAAATCTATGGAAGACTGCAAAATGAGACCACGTGAGTGAGTGTGAGTAAGTAAGTTCAGAGTCCACTCTCTGTTCTGTTGACCTGTATGTTGCTTTCTACTCACTCTTTGCTACTGTAGATAAGTGTGGTATTGATTAAAACATACAGAGCCTCATCCAATATCCTCCACAGGCTGTAAACGAACCACAGCAATGTCCACAGCCTCCCTCTTTGCATGATGGAGGCAGGAGCCTCCTGTGTGGACTCGACACACCTTCTTCCCGACCCCACCCACCATCATCGCATTTCTAGTGGTAAGCCCATCTCCAGCACAAAATCCCCCAAAGTCAAGTGCATTTGGGATAAGGAACTGCTCAAAAAGTCGCGGAAAAAGGGAGAGAGAATTTTGTTTTGGGCATACACACGAACCTACATAACAAGTCAAACACAAAGCATTAACAAAGTTGTCCCACACTTGGGTTTTGAATGTTCTACGGTGTGGCAAAGACACAAAAAAAGCACTTAAAGCGTTGCAGCTCTTCCTTCAAGTGTCTTCCTGAAAACAACATGGGGAGTAATTGAAATACTGGATAAAGCATGTGAAATGTTGATAAGCGAGCAGATTAGAGTTTAGCAGACTCCATCGGGAGCTAATGCCTGATAGGGATGAACCCCACAGAGGGTCACCAATATAAACCCTCAGCGTGGTCATTGTTAGTTCTCATCTCGGTGGAGTCATGATGATTCTGGCATGAATGTAAAAAAAAAACAAACAGTGCATTTCACATTAAATAACAACTGAATGAATTACAAGCATGCTAATTTGGCTCCGCTGTGCACATAGGATGGGAATGACTTTGAAAATGTAACTAAACAGGAGCTCGAGTTTCTAATTAAACCAATCGAAATCTAATCTTGCAGGTAGAACACAACTATTAAAATAATAGATACATATTTTTTTAAACGATCTGTGCATTACTGCATTTCCTTTTTATATTCCTGGAAAAGGAAAAAAAAGGTCTGTTTGTCACAGGTTTTGACTAGTGCTCCGAGTAACTTCCCACAAAATACTTAAGATGCATCCGAGATGATAGAATTAGACCAATACTGATTGAGACTTATACCACAGGGTTGCGTGATGTAATCAAATAAACATTTCCACTGCAGGCAACAGCCTGAGGTCTCGATCCTGCGGCGCGTCAAGACTTGAGGAATTAACCACAAACAACCTCCCTCTTTTGCTGTCTTTCTGTCTCCTCACTATGTTGCTTTTGGATAAAGCTCAAAACAGTACAGATAGTAATTTTCCAGAATAACTCACTGAGCTATTTGCTTAGTCCGTCAAAATGAATGACTTTGACTACTTCCAAGTGAATATCAGATGCTGTCGTCAGAGGATTCGTACGGTGTTATCGAGAAAAAAAAAGAAAAAAAGATGTGCGTTTACCGATTTAGTGCACTCTGCAGGTACCCGAGTCATGGATGTAACAAAGGAAGATTAGACGCTGCTTGAGTGTCGACTACATTGCAGCTCTGTAGCACAGACAGGAAGGCTATTCACAGGGCTTCAACCCTCCATCAACCTGTCTGTTACAGATTCTTTCAAAGAAAAAAGTGCTGTCAAAATGAACCGATTTTCTCATTTTGGGGCCATTGGAAAAAAAAAAAAACAACCTTCGCCATTAATGCAAGTGAACTAGGGCCGGCACGGTATATGTATTCGTACCGAACCGTCACGGTACGGGGGTCACAGTTCGGTACGCGCATTGCCACGCAGAATACACACGGTACAGAAGTTTAATATTGATCTGAACGCGGAACTGTTATTTTGCAAGAGTTTCCTTCAGGACCCATTTAAACACTGCCACATGCAAGCTCTGATTGGTCCGTAGAGATATACGCTTTCGGACAGAGTAGTTATAAGAACGCAGTTATCAGAACTGTCCTACTCGAATTTCGTTCTGATAACTGTCCTTCCCCAGCGGAGCTGTTTCAGTCTGCATTCACACATGAGTCGGGACTGATGCGCCGCGCGCAGCCGTCCGCGTCAGTGACGTGTTACGTTAGCCGTTTAGCGCCACAATCAACAACAAAACAAAACAAAACCCGAGAGAAGAAAAAACACCACAAAGAAGCTAATATGGAGAGCGGGGAGGCCACCGTGTTCATGGTCTGCATGATGGTGATATTAATCATGGACAATCACATCAGGCGTCTAATATCGAGGCTGGAACAGCTCACAGAGAGAGTCAGGATCAAGCGCAGGCGATACTTCTTCATTTCATGAAGGAAGAAAGGAGAGCAGCGCGCCGCAGACAAAGGAGACAACGTGTAAGTTTAACTTATTAAACACGCGCCGGTTCTGTCTGTGTGGTATGATGAAACATTTCAGCCGTGATAGCATGACATGGGGCGTAGCTACCGACCACCACACACCTCCGTCAGGTGTGTTCTATAGAAACCATGAAAAGACCCGACCAATTACGTCTCCCAAATGTATTACAACAACCCCTAGATACGAATACATGCAGAGCGAAAAAAATTACCGAAGCAATTGGAATTTACATCGCATCTGCTATGCGCCCATATTCCACTGTAGAAGAAGCAGGATTCAGATATCTATTACATGTGCTCGAACCTCGCTACACGCCTCCTTCGGCACTGTACCGAAAATGTACCGAACCGTAGGGTCCGTACCGAGGTACGTACCGAACCGTGAGTTTTTTGTACCGTTCCACCCCTAAAGTGAACGTATAATTAAAAGTCTGATAAGGAGTTCATTCCAGCAGATGTTTGAATTGTACCACTTTACAATGCAAATCTGACCATATCACAAGGAAGCCAAACACCAAGACTGTGGCAGCTGTTCTGGCAACTTCCTGACTGGACGTTCTGCCACTAGTGACTGCTGACAGTTGGCAAAGCGCTGCTAAAAACAACACCGCATCAAGCTCTGGCTAACCTCAACAAGTGTCATTGTAATGGTAGTATTTCCATAGAGCATGCTCCCCCACCATAGCGTGTCTTAACGGTTGCTTTTATCTGATAACTTGATGCAGTTGAGTAGGGACAGAGAGAAAAACTAACTGTGCCCCAACAGCGATTTTTAGCAAATTACAATATTAAGTGAAAAAGTATCCAACAAGCTACTCAAGACAAATTGAAAACACTCCCATAAACAAGTGTAACAAAGACGATCTGTTTTCAGTTTATTCTGTTAAAAATGGATTCACAGAACTAGAGCAGACAAAAATGTCATCAAGGATAAAAAGATGCTTTTGGAATTTAGACTTTGGAGACTTTATTAATTATACGTTGCAAATGTAGGTTAATAGAGTATAGTCAGCACTGCTGCATCCTATCCCATGGTATTAACTGTTCTTCTCCCCCCTTACCTTCCCTTGATCGCTCATGTTTGACTTTCCTGTTGCCACGGGCGACCGGGCCTTTTTCAAACAATGTTCTGCTCTTTGCTGAAACCTAATCACTCTGCCGCCGTCTTGTTTGCAAGAAAGAAAGAAGTCAATCTGTTCATTACATTCTTCCACTTAAAAACGCCACAACCCAAAGTTTATGTCCCGGTTTCAACTGTCCAACAAATAGATGAAATGAAAAAAAAAAAAAAAAAAAGTGTTCATGGGACAACAAAGAAGTAACGATGGCTCATCCAGTTTACACTGAATTTCTTTTTTCCTGAGACATCCCAATTTTCTCCCTTAACTATGTGCTCTTGTTGATCACTGGGCCTTGATATGGATCAGCAGACCATAAATGGCATCATCTTTCCATTTCTTCCAGAAACATAGCTCTCAGCGAGCTGTGTGGGCTCTTCATCCATCTTCTACAACTGCAGAGGTTTCTCCTCTCTTTGTGAGCTTACAATCCACAAATGTACATATACCCACACCCAAAATGAAAATTTCCATCCTTTCCCTCGTCCCCCTCCATACAACCAAATACCAGTGTGGGAAATGAGTCAGCAGCTGTGGGGAAAAACAAACCAGAGAAATCTCTTGCCAGTGAAAAAAAACTAAATTCCCCCCCAAAAAAAACAAGGGCTGACCACTGGATTGGGGAACTTGTAACGTAAACTAGCTTACAAAAAGACAACAAATCAAAACGTGCTGTGAGAACGAACATGGGCAGGGGTGGCAGCCAGCACAGATCACAGAGTAATTAGGAAACAAGGCGTGGAGCCCAGGTTTTAGATCCTGTGTAAACACACGAGGAAAAAGAGAATAATACATCTGTATTACTTCCTGTGTGCGTGCTCCTGAACCGAGCAACACAATGTAGAGCCTACACCAACAAACTGTAAATGCCAGAACAAAGTAGCAGATTACAAGGCAGGTGGTGTAAACAAAAAATGACCACATCCGCAGAGCAGACCTTGTCGGTGTGGAACAACACAACTTTGCCATCTAGAAGTCTGAAATATGTTTTCTTCGAAAAACCGGCTGTCTGCTGATAAATGCTGCAACTAGTTGTACTAAAATGTTTTATTCTCATTTATAATTTCTTTGAAGAACAACACGTCAAGTGTGTTTGATTTGGATTTTTGGAAAAAGACCTCTACAGTGCAAACTTCAAAAATGTACAAAAAAAAAGGTCAGATGGAAACACAAATAAGGTCTGTCATCTTACAAAAAACTGTTCTTTCAAAACAAACCTTTAAGCAAAAAAGGATTTGCAATCACCTGAACAGAGATGGGTATCTTTGTTGGCATCGCAAAATTCTATTCTATGAAAACAAAAATTAAATAACCAATTTGGCATCCAATACAACAAAGTTCATGTTTCCCTTCCTTAAACGTCAAAGTGTTCCTGTAAGACCAAAAGCAGGGAGAGGTGTACTGCAGTGCATAAACCGGTTCCACAGGTTTGTCTATAAATGGACAACAAAGGGTATTTTAGTCTTTGCCAGACCTGCTAAAACTTTGAACTTTTCGTGAAAATACACAAACATTCTCAGATGTGTTTGTCTGTAACGACAGAATCAAATCGCTCAAAGCAATCGCAGTCAGCCTCAGACTTCATCACGATTAATGAACAGCACTGATCTGCATTAGTATTCTGCCCTGTCTTGTCACTGTCTGAACCAGGTGGCTGAAGGGAGCTCAGATCCTCTTTGCTATTAAGATGAGGGTGGAGCCAAGTCAGGCACATTCCTGGGCAGATGACCCATCTCAGCAAGGAAATGAGAAGCATAACGAGGGGACCATTTCAACGCAGAGGGCGAAATATTTTTTTTCACTTACAGCTATCCTAAAATACAGACAGAGAAGAGGGGTGTGTGTGTGTGTGTGTGTGTGTGTGTGTGTGTGGAGGGGGGGGGGGGGGGGTCTGTTCTGCTGAACTGAAATCCAGGTTTACAACATTTCTGGAAAATGACAAACCCTCTTGGCAAAACTGTGCTCTACCAGAAACAGGTGAAATGTCCACAGACCATGCACTACAATGATAAATAGAAATACTTATAAAGAGATCAAAGAGAGCAAATGAAAACCCCAGCTACAATATACTGTACAATCTTACAATCTCAAGCGGAGACCACGTGGTCACTTGTCTAAAAACGGCTGTAGGTGCTTCCTGACTTTGTGGTGGGGTGGGGACAAAGCAGCAGGTGCAGATCCTGGTTTATGACATTTTTCTGGTGTAGTCAACTCCCTTTTTTTTAATAACTACCATGCCTAAAGTTGTGTTTAAAAAAACAAAACAAAAAAACAAAAACAAATCCTGTGCCAACTCCTTTGTGGGCACAAGATAACTGCTCTAAAAATGACCGTGCAGCCTTTGTTCACAAGCAGATAACACACCTACAGCAGGAACTGCTCATAGTTCAATAACCCGGCCCTTTCATCACACTGAAAAGGTGCAGAGAAACTGAGCGTCAGCTTAGTCACAAACCTATGAACTACTAAAAATAATCTGAGATGGAGGGTTTGGGCTGGATAAAAGCAAGCAGGCTCAAAGTTACAGTCTGGGATGTAATTGCTACTTCTCTAGAAAGTGAATGAAGAAAAAAAAAAAAAAAAACTAAAACCTGATATAATTCATAGCAGTGGTGCCATATTTATAATTGTCACACAGCCAGAAGGTATCACAAACTTAAATACTGACACAGCAGGAATGGGAATGCAGCGTTGCAAATGACCCACTAAAGTGCAACTGTGTTACCAAACATGCCTGCGAGTCTTAAAAAATAATTTAAATAATAACAAAATAATGTTGTGTATATGGAATTTCTTTCTTCTGATCCATTTTCTTTCCCATCATAGACATTTTGAGTCCCAAAGAAGACTTTAAATGCATTTGGCAGCAGTAAGCATTCAATATTTGGCTCCACTGCCTCAGAAGCCCTCTTTATCCAAGATTCTCTTTTCAACCCTAATAAGGGTGAACGCATGTTGAAAGTGGATGTCTCCTCTCCTTCACAAAGAAGACCCCCCCTCCCTTCCCACATCTCCTCTGTCAAGAAGACTTGGGTTACTCAGGGACCTAATCCTGTTGTGAGCCAGCAGCACAGAGAACGTACTCTCTCATTGTCGCCTAAAACTCAGGTGCACATTCAATTCCAGCGTCAGCTCTGAGTAGCAGACTGTGGAAACATGACGCATTGTTTGGTGGGATGCTTTGGCTGGTCAGGCCACAGGTAGAGATGGTGGCTGAGGGAAATCTACGAGACTAAACACTCCTGCCACCTCACCTTGAACCCAAGGTCTTAACACTGGCCCACATGGGTTTTTTTTTTTTTTACAAAAGCTGTGTGTGCTTTACAGTCTGCACACTACATTCTCCTTTCTACACAGTAAAAAAAAAAAAAGATCACCATTCATTTCCCCTCGCCATTTGCCCCATTTTGCATTTATGATTATTGCTTTTAGCAAAGCTGAAACAAGTTTTTCCCCCTCAAATACTGTATACAAGAAGTATACTCATGGATACATGAATGGAAAAAAAAAAAAAAAAAAAGATTAGTTTACTTTCTCAGTCAAATGTTCCGGGGAATATAAAAAATAAAAAATTCCACTGGCTGTTTGAGTGAATCACAATTGGTTTCAGAATAATACGAGGGATTCACCGGAGCCAGTTGATAGAGACACTGATTAATCAATTTAACCAATATCATTCTGTGATAATCAAGGAGTAAAGTCCATTTACACCATAAATCATGAACACCACCTGGTATTCTCAACAATAACAACTTGCTTCTTTCCTATTCTTTATGAGGTAAAGAAGTGAATATTTTCAGTTTTGCACTGTTGGTCAGATTCATCAAATAATGCAAATACTTTTCACACACCAACTTGCAATCTTAATAAATATTTAAACTCACATATAACAATACAATACAACCCTGTATCAGCCATTTATTTAATTTTTTGGTAGTAAGCATTCCCCTCATCATAGTTATGAAGAGTTTGTCAGCTGATACAGAGAGAAGACGGTAAAGCGTAATGTTGATATGTGACTGTACATTTTGTCAACTTTAGGCAACTGCTGTATAAGTCCCCTCTCTCAGGACCCCCTGATGACTGGGATGGGAATGGGGGGGGGGGGGGGACACACCCTGAGATAACACCACATTTTAAGGCCTGGATAAACACTGAGCTGCTCGCAAGCTGTGCGGAATGCACGGGAGTGATTTGTTTTCTCCGTTTTAGCAAAATGTTGATTAGATACGGCCATGGTGGAAAATCAGTAGTGGAAAATATTGCTGCTAATTCCACCATTAACCCTAAAATACAAGCTGACAGTGTGTTTACAATGATGATCAAAGAGCTTACACCAGCAGCAAAAATAAAATGACAAAGCAGACAATAAGTTCTGTGTGAAATTCTAATGCTTTATCTACAAGCTGTTGATTGAACATTCATGTTCAATAATGTCACTGACAGTGACGGCGAGCACACCACCATGTCTACAGGTACTGGAAGCACATCCACGAGCACTCACAAAAAACCCTATGGCATATTGACATTCATCACAAAACAAACTGCTCTCATAAAACATGAAAAAGTTGTGAAAAGTACGGGTACTAATAAAATCAAGAACAGTGTGAACGCTTGCTAACAGCTGTTTGTTCACACTAGGGTGCCAAGACTGTGGGTTAACATGGTACCAGTCCCTAAACAACCTGTATCTGTCTCATCTAATGTGAGCCTTATTTCAGTAACACTTAAATGCCTGTGCTGTTGATTTAAATGCTTGCTCTCTAATGCCCTGGAGCTAATATTACAGGCAACAGAAGCATCTTAACGTGAGTCACTTCTTTGAAAACAACACCCTTGCAAAAGGTAAAGGATAGCATACTATCTGCTACTTTAATAGCAGTAAAACTGCCTAAAATGGCTCAAAAAGATTAGGAATATATCAAATATCTAAGCAAAAAAGAGCTATGTCTAACTGGTAGATTTACTGCATGTCAAATAGAACAACCTGCAGTATGGATCGAGTACAATACAATAACTAACTGTCTACTTTACTGAACAGGCAGGCAGATAAACCATGAGGGAAAAAGGAGGAAAAGAAAACAGAGTTGAATGGAAAAATTTGAATAAATTTAGAGGAGAAATGAGTAAAAACACCCCTCTGCACCAGCTTAGAAGTGGTCAGGATTTTGTACTACTCAGTCTAAAGCTTCCAATCTCTACCTCACTGCAGGTCTTTTTCAGCTGTCGTCCCGCTCTCACAGGCTCTTTGCAACTTAGAACATTATTTACAAAAATACCTAAAAATCTCCACTGCCTCTGGCCTCCAAACTTCTGCCTCCTCTCCAATGAGATTCAGGAGATAAGCTGCCAAACTACCTGCTTTGCTATTCAACAAGATGATATTAACCATGGTCTGGTTTGTTTGTCTGAACTGTGGCAAAGCTCGTCTGATGAGATAGTGCGGCAGGGGTGACGTGAACATACCAGGCGACAACGTTCATTCTCATCTTCCACTAATTTGCTCCGTGTCTTCAGGGAACACCCAGGTCAGACACCATTGCTGAGTCAGTGAGACGGTGGTTTATAATGAAGGTGCAGTGCAAAACCTTTCAGGGGTTTCATCAGCAGACTCAAACAAGACAAAATACTTACCAAAATGGGATCTGTGGAGAACTTGATTCTTCTCTTTGAAGGAGGTTCGTCCTCATCCGACAGACCGGGGGCCTCATGACAGTCATCATATTCCCTATACGTTTGATATTCCTCATCTTCCTCCTCCTCTTCCCTAAGGGCCTGGTCTACATCTCTGTCATCCACAAATGCAGCATTTTCAATACCATACACCACTGGAGAGGCTCTATCCAGAACGCTCTGATCCACCTCCTCCTCTGCTGCCTCGTCATCTTCACCAAATGCATCTTCACCATCCTGACTCCCAACTAAATGGTCTTCGACTCCCTCGTTTTTCAGCGCAGTTTCCTTGTTATCCTCGAGAACTCGGCCCTGATCCACAGTGTCTGTTACCCTTTGTGCGTCTTTTGTGGTCTCTCGGGACATGACCTGGTGAGCTTGGTTAAAGCTCTGTTTTTCTGGTGAAAAGGTTCTTTTCAGGTCATGCTGGTGTTTCTCTTTCTGCTCTTCAAACACGTCGTCTTCATTGTTCTCGTCCTCATTCTCCTCACTATCTGAAGACTCATTCTGAACCACTACCAGCTCAGCCCGTACCACGCCCACCCCCTTGGCATGCAGCGATGAAGTCTGGCTGGACGGTTTGTCCCCAGTCGGGCTAATTATTACATCGTCATTGCTCTTGGATTTTTCAGGGTATGTGGCCCTGTTGGCATTCTGAAAGCCACCAGTTGACGGAAAAGGCTGTTTCATGTCCTTTGGGGGTGGACTACATGGTTTGGCCTCATCCCCATCGACAGATGTCCGAATAAACCCGTCAACAGATGAGGAGTACCTGCAGCCATGGCTAATTGGGATAGTTTCCTCGTGCGGGAGGAGCTTGTGAGTGGCGTCAGTTGTCGAAGAAATAGATTTGGATGCTGGGAATGTTGATTTCAGCCCAAAAGTCGACCCCAAAGATGCAGATTTGCTGTCTTTATTTTTGTTGGTGACATTAGTTGCAGAGTCAGACGTTTCTTTTACAGGAGAAGTTGGTTTGTATGAGCTGTCGCTGGCTGGAGAGGTAGGCTGAATGTGTCCGGTGGGACTGTGCTGTCTAGCAGAAACCATTACTCCTTTCTCAGCAGATGAGTTGTTGTCTTCCAAGTCATTCTCAACCATGTAATTTTCCAACCTCTTTGACATTGGCCCTGCATTCAGTGACACACTAGACATATGCCTTTTTTCACCATCAGCCATCTCATCTGAACAACTTTTAGCTGGCGCCACATGAGTTTGCTCTGAGCATCCCGATACCCTTCTTGCACTTTTCCCATCATCAGAGGCACTTCCAAGAGATAAACGATTTACCACTCTGTTTGCAGACTGCTTTTCAGCCACAGGCTGCTCTTTAATGCCCCTTTCAAAGAGTTTTCTGGTTACAGAAAACTTCTCTGCCAAAGCCACTTTGTCAATCTCAACATCTTCTCCCTTGGGTGTTTTATCTAAATTTTGCGATTCTGGGCTTGCAGGACTGTTGAAGTTTACTCTCTGAGTGTTGACTGGAAACTGCATCTTCGGTGGAGAAACCTGTGGAACATCAGACTTTACAGTCACTTTCCCTTCTTGGGACTCCTGCTGCTGACCATCCATTTGTAGGAATATGTTCTTTATTTTATTCACTCTGGTTCCAAAAGGCCTCCCCCTTGAGTCCTCCCGGCTGTCACTGGATCCATTTGCAAAAGTTTTAGAGGCACCTTCGGACTTTGGCCCATCAAAGGAGCACTTGATGGCGTGGAAGTCAGACTTGTATGCATTTCTGTGAGGGGACGCACTTCTTAGGCTCCTCTCCCCTCCTTTGCTTTCTGCTTTTATCATCTTGATTGTTGATGGCAGCAGTAAAATTCTAAAGGTCGGCTTTTGGGATTGTTAAAGCGTCGGATGGAGAACTACAACACGACTTTAGGCAAACGGTGCCATGGGTCGGAGGTTTTCCTGGAGAATGGTTGTCTCAACTCACGCGAGGTAATCTAAAGACAGGAGTAGAGAAAAGAAAAAATCTTAATATATTCACGCGACATCTCTGACTCACTATTTTCAAAAGCAAGGTTACTCGTTCTAATAAATTAAGACGTAAAACGCGTTTCTATAATAAAACCAAAACAGTCTGTAACGTTCAGACACAACGTAACGTTCATTTACTGACTGCTGCCAAGCAACTTTGAAGGTTAACGTCGCGTGCATAGCCGTTTGTGTGCATTTGAATAGTTGTCGAACTCCTAGCGTAAGCTAACGAAAAACCAAACTTGTTAATCTCGAAACTGATTTCAATTATGATCTTCTGCTGCACCTAAATCGACCGGTTAAACTTTATTACTGTTGCTGGTGACGCCAACCACTGACAAAAAAAAGCGAAACAAAGTTCAACTTACTGGGCCGACAGTTCAATAAGCCTGAACCTTGGTATCTCATTCTCAACAATTCATTGTGGCATATCAAGCACGGACCGTTGAAAACGTTAACACTACGTCTATACAGAACGCCGCACAGAGGTTAACAACTTTCTAAGCCTCTCACCTCGTTGCTTCATCGTGTTGGGCGCCGAAAGATCGTCCACGATCCGACTTGTAAAGTATCAAACTTGTTCCTTCTTCTTGCTCACCGCCATCATTCCCCGCTCCAGCAATGTTTCCCTGCCTCCTCTTTGCACTTCCAGACCTGCCGCGGGCTGCGCGCGCACCCGAATCTGTCTGCGCTGAGCGCCGTGGCCGACGACGACAGAGGATTCGGGCGCGAGCACACATTCCAGGACTGTAACCCACCACTCCTCTCTCTCCGCACTGTTCCTTCACAGCTCAGCTCACTGACACGAGGAATTGTTGGTGAAAAAGCGTGAGAACAAGAACTCACCTAGACCTCTGGACGGACAAGAGTCCACACCTACAACACCAGAACAATTTACAGGAGAGATTATTTACACTATAAATGTTACGCAACCAAATCTGTAAAAGGTGCCATTCTACAAAGAAAGAGGCCCTGCCTGACAACCTTCCAAATAGTCTATGCAATGGTCTCACCATAGTAGAGAT
The DNA here is from genome assembly GCF_027942865.1 of Odontesthes bonariensis. Taxonomy (NCBI): domain Eukaryota; kingdom Metazoa; phylum Chordata; class Actinopteri; order Atheriniformes; family Atherinopsidae; genus Odontesthes; species Odontesthes bonariensis. The sequence continues at coordinate 21,683,662 of NC_134517.1, read as the reverse complement.
TGCTAATGTAATATGTTACACATTAAGTTCACTTGTGTCAGTAGGTGCAGCCTACCACTCCTGTAAAAGAGTTGGAAAGTCTGTAATGTCTACTTTTGCCAGGTGGTTTGGGTCGTGTATGAAATGTAAAACAAACCCAAGTGGAGGTTTGAGGTGAAATGAGTAGATATTGAAGGGGCAGAGGATACATTTTAGAATATGCATTATAATTTGCATCGTAAAAATTATCCACTGTTTCGGCTATTTGAGACGTTTTTTGTTTACTCTGACCAATTTCCAAGACAAATTTGCCTTTTGACCTCTAACTACTAGAAGAAGAATTTGTCATTTGTAACACCGATGACGGCTTGAATCAACATTGTTTTTCAGGCACCTCAGCCGGCTCACAGTTGCACTGTTATAGCTGACTGGGACATCTTCATAAGGTAGTGTAGTTGCTAATGTTTTAAGTTCGATCCCGTTTTTTACACATGACAAATCAGAATGTCTGAAAAAGGCCTTTTGCTTTGAACAGACGAAAGAGTCCCAGCTGCTAGAAAGGTGCAACCAACTGCAAGACAGGTTTTTTAACACCTATGCACAAAGACAAGTCAAATGGCCTTTTTGATATACCAAAAACATTGAACAGGAAACAATCATACGGGAAGACAGGTGCACATTAACTAAACTCCCACTTATTAACGTTACTCCAAAACCAGTCTGAACTCTAATGTCACAAATGCATGATTATAGTGACTGTAGTTACAGAATAACAAAAAGCAAGTCAATTTACCTACTGAGAGTACATACGGTGTGACCTCAATAAAAACAGGTCACCAGCAGAGATTCTACCTCCTTTATATCGTGGCTCTGGCCGCCATTAGTGAATTGGGACATTTTTTACATTTCTAATTCACCACGCAGAAATGATCCGTCAAAGTGATTCCACGCTGAAGTTTTTACTTTTTACATTACAATTAAGTTTCCAAAGACGACTTGCAATGCGCCGTGAGTCAGCTCGTGCTCTGCATATTTGACATCTACTGTATTACTGCTTAAGCAAGCTGGTTTAATGCAGGAAATAAATACTTTAAGGTCCGCCACAAAGAAACTGAGCGACGGCATAGTCTGATTTCCTCAGTGGCTGAGAACCTACATTGCAAAAATATCATCCAGTCAAACTGACCTAGGAAACAGACAGGGCATCAAGTGGGAGAAGATACATTTTCATGCCTGCTTGTATGGTTATCAACCGGAAAAGTGTTTTTGAAATCATTCATCAACCATAAAAAAAATCAAAAATAAGGTGAACCTTGATTGCTTCTGAATCCCAAGTTTTAAAAGCAAATTTATCAGGGGACATCTTCATAGATTTAGAATGCAATTGGGATTTATGACCATGTAGACATTTTCAAAAGACTTCATGTATCAATATGCAATAAGGATGGTAAATATTGATTAACAGAAACCAGACTGCCGCCAGATCCTTGAACAGATGGTGATCTGAATACAAGTCACTTTTCGTCAGCATTGTCATCTTTTTAAGTAGCCTAAGGAGTAATCCCATTTACAATTTTAATTGGACAAAACATGAAATATTGAATGCCCAGCACCAAAAAAAAAAAAAACACCTGACAGTGTTACTTGAGTCTTGCTCATCAGAATCTCCTCAGAGCTTTTTAAGAGAACATTATTGTATTTTGGGCTTGTTTAGGCCAGCATTTTTAAAATGGTGTCTTAAAGTGTTCAATGAGACGTCTCTGGAAAAGTCCCAGTCCTCAGGCATTTCCTCTGGAGTTATCTGCCCTCACATTCCATCTGAGACGTGGTTATCTGATATGTGAAGTCTAATGTAGCTTCTAATACCCTCTCACATGCAGAGTTCGGGTGAGCTCTTGTTTGTTACTGTACAATGTCGCTTTCAAAGGCACTCTGCGCGTATTTGTTTTATGTAAATCAACTGACATTTGGCCACCATGAGAACATCAAAACTCCGAATGGCATCAATCACGAAGCACCCTGCTTTAAACATATTTTCCTTTTACGAAAGAACTGTGTTTGCAAAGCTAAATTTAATCTCAAAATGATCATCTGACAATAGTGACCAAAAAACAAATGAACCCAAGCTTGACCCCAAACATATTGTGTCATTTAAAGGCACAAGTGCACAACAGTTCCACATACCAGCAGCCTCTCCACATGCTCGCCAGCATTTTGAAATTATGCTGCGTGTGCACATGCATTAGGGTTGCATGTGTCCGTGTGTTTACCATTTCGGGCTTGCAGGAGCATCTCCTAGCAACTGCAGGTCTAAAAAGCAATTCAGGCCCGGAGCCTGGGGAAACATCACAGCCAAGTGGTCCCTATAGAAACATGTCAAACAACATAGAATGAACAGGAAAAGAAAAAATGGAAGAAAAAAAAGGAGCAGACAATCCGCTCAGGGTATTCAGTGGAACCTTTGAGACAACGTCTGACACTTCGTCCAACTGGCCACTACCATAGGAACAACATTATCTCTACACCTGATGTCTGTCTTCATCACTCAGATATGCTTTTCAGTAACATATAGCTGATTTACATGCAGCTAGCAGAAAATATTACCCAATATTGTTGATATTTAAGCACTATATATGCAGAATACATTCAGTTATGTGCAGTTTTTTCTGCATCTTTGACAGAAGACTGAGATCCATTGTTTGGTGTATGGACGGGTGGCATAAAATACCAGTAAATGTTTAGTGCGCAACAAACAAACAAACTGCTGTAGAGCATGTTGACGCGTTCACACATTGTTGTGTGGAGGTCTGTGTCGCTCAGATTTGACGCTCTGCAGCATTACAAGAATGCGTGTTTGGTGTTGTGCATGTCCTAGCTTGAACTCAGTTCCAGTATTTACTCCGTCAAAAGAGAGCAGAACTGTGATGGAAAGTGTAAATGAAGAAAAGAGACGGGCGATGACAAAATCAGTTTAAGGTCAACTGGGCAAAATTGTGATCTTATAGGACAGAGTGAGACTGAGGACCAAACCTGAAGTTCCAAACCTCTTTTCAACAGAAAACACAGCAGAATACTCTTTGTTTTTCCTCTCTGCTGCTGGAGCAGTGAAACAACTTCATGCACCGATATTCTAGTATTCTTAACATCAACAAAGACAATGCTGCCATCTTGCTACAGAGAAGAGAATTGGATTTTAAACATCAGCGTCAAAAGATAAAGAATTTGTAGCTTTAATAAAAGGCCCAGTTTTACTTGGATTTGATCATCTTAAGTGTTACTGACAACATATTCTTCACATATAACAAAGACAATGTTTTTTTCAGTGTGGCTGCATTTTTGATGCTCTGTACTGTATATAAATGTGGAAAATTAGATAAAAATCTTCAATACCAACTTCAAAACTCGGGTATCAGTACAAGGCATCAGGGATCAAGTGATGAAAAAGTAACGACGATGTTTCCAGCACAGAAGGCATTGGTGCTCCAAAGAATTTCTGTCTCTGTCGCAGTTTGTTGTCAAGGTAACCAAGAGAAACCAACCACCTTTTAATCATGTGGCCTCTTCTTACAAAGCACCATTTTTTTCATGGCCATTAAGGAACATATTTCCACTTTATAGGCAGTCTTATTCCCAACATGCAGTTCAGTTATTTCAGCCATTTACAGCTGTTAGTGTTTGCAGCTAGTGTGAATTATTTGCTTGAGTCCCTGTAAACTGTGTATGTTTTAGATGAGCTGTCATGAAGTCACTGCCATGTCCTCTTTCTCCTCTTTCTATGCTAATACATTGCAGTAGAGGTCACTCGTTGTGCTGAGTGGTCAATTTATTTAAGCCTCGTGTGTCTCTTCCATATTCCTGCTGCTGACAACTTCCAGTTGCCTCGTGGCCACTGTATCAGTCATCCATCACTTCTGGACACGACTTCTTCCTCTATCTCTTGATTTCGCACCAGTTTTTGTTCATTTCCAGCCTGGGACTTACAATCCCAAGCCCAAAAGGGTTGGGAGATTGTGTAAAATGTTAAAAACAGAATGGAATAATTTGCTAATCTCATAAGCCAATATCTTATTTATAATAAAACATAGAAAAAAATGTCAAATTCTGAGGGTGGGACACGGCTATTTTTGAAAAAAAAAAGATCTCAAATACTCATCTTGAATGAGATGGCAGCAGCACATCTCAGCACAGTTGGGAGGGAGCTGGAAAAGTAGGAAAAGTGAACCATATAGGCAGAGTCTCTCAGAAGTGAAGACGGACAGAAGTTAAGCGAATCAACAAAAAACTGTCGACAAATTGTGGAGTAACTTCAGACTAATGTTCCACAGTGTAAATTATCCACAGAACATAATATAATCAAAAGATTCAGAGAATCTGGAGACATCTGTGCGCAGACGGAGCTCGGTCAAAAATCAGTACAAGATGCCCTTGATCTTGGGGCCCCTCGGACAGCTCTGCATTAAAAACAGACACGATTCTGTCATGGACAGCAGCAGGAACACTTCCAGAAATCACATCCTGTGAACACTGTTCACTGTGCCACCCACATAGGGAGGTTAAAGCTCTATCACGAAAGCAAAAGCCACGTGTGAACAAATTCAAGAAAACCAGCATGTTTTCTGTGCCAAAGCTTATTCTAAATGAACTGATACAAAATGGAACTCTGTTCCATGGTCGGATGAATGGGAACTCTTTCACGTAACCTTTGGGTGCTGTCCTCCTTGTTGTCAACTTGTGACCCTCAGTCAAATCAGTCAAGGTTTCAATTCAAGTACCAAAGAAGATTATTGTACACCTTTATCAACCATATTCTGTAAAAAAAAAAAAAAAAAAAACCCGAATGTATTTGAATGTATCTGAAACTTATACAGTGTAATTCACCACCACTAAAATAAATCACATGAAGGTTTGTTGAGTTGTACTGGTTTAAAGTAAAAAGGTTTCAGTAACAGCATTGGAGCACGAGCACGTCTGAAAACTACGAGAAGTTCATGAAAACACTTTTCTGAAACAGATGGAGGGTAAACCAAACGCAATAACCTTCATGGAGACGGGATCATTTGCATTTGACCCACTGTGTTTGAAGCTACACCCGTTTCACTCAATATGTCGAAAAACTGCCAATGCAGACAAAATAGCTACCTCTATGTTTTAACTCGAAAGTCAGAGTAATCTCTGGTCCGTTGACAAGTGTTACCGGTAAGTGTGACGCATCCTCCCCAAACTGCTCGCAACAAACAAGCCGCCTTTAGTTGGCCCCGCGTTTGCTCGTTACGATCTGAGGTGAGCAAACACAATAAAGACTGTCAGCGGCGAGTGAGAGGAGGCAGATGAAACGGTGTTGTTGGTCCAGCCCTCCACTCCTCTCCTCTTCCTCCTCCTCTGCAGCAACAGCAGGAGCATCAGCAGGATCGCACCATGGTGGCAGCGCACACTTCTTCACGCTCGTCGGAATCTGCTGCGTGGATTATTTGTCTGGATAAGAGGTAATCCATTATTATTATTATTAGATTATTATTATCATTAATGCAATGCCATCAACTTGTTTTATTGGCCAACTTAAGGAGCGATTTGATATTTCTGCTATTTTCGTTCCCCGCTCCAGAGAGCTTGGGCGTTGTGTTTCAACAGCTGCATTAGAACACAGGCTGCATGGGCTGCTGTAGTTTTCATTTCACGGCGGAACTAAGTGCACCGGAGCCTGAATTAGTGCATCCTTGGGAGCTCCAAGGTTACCGCTTATGTCACGTGCTCACGGTGCCTTTGACCTGCTGTTGGCTTCACGTTTAAACAAAGCCCAAACAGTACAGGTGGCGATTCCAAGGCAGGCGGAATTAGAGAGAATATTGAAAAGTGTTTCTTTACAGTATGCAAATCACATGGTAAGTTTTGTAATGGAAAACACAGACTCACCCAGTGAATTAAAAGAGAAAGCAATCTCATCTGAATGCTTCTGGATTTAAAAAGGGACTCAGCCACACGTGTGCATTTCAAAGTGCAAAAATAAAGTACACAATTCAGCATGTACAGTTGGACACATCCCATTAACCTGACAAAACACCCGCTGGGTGTATTCCGAAGCATGCAGGATGCTGTTTTTGTTTCAAGAGTTTCTTAAATCAAAGTCAACATGGAGGAATGCAGGAGCACTTCCTCATTATTTTATAGACTATATTTAATGGAACACCTTTGAAAAAGTGGGGCACCTGTCCAAGAAAACCTGCAGTCAGCGGTGCAGTGGAGCCTGGAGAAGTGAATGTTCTCCTAATTTCAGATCTGATGTTTTAAAGAGGTCTGTCCAGCAAGCAATGAACAGCCTTGTAAAAGTCTCACACCATCATTATGTTTACTCAATAATCCATTAGCATTTGCACATTGCCACTTAACCTCTGCTGCTTGATTTTGAGGCGTAAGAGCATCAAGTTACTGCCTACAGGTCATGTCTAAACCTGACCAGCACTTACTTTTAACTACTGAATGTCAGAGTAATGCCCCCCTGAAACAATCAAACAAGCTTACGGCACATTACTGAATATAATATAAAAAATATACCAACATATACCCTTCACTTCACCTTCGTCTGAGCTTTTCATGAGTGTAACAGTGACATGAATTCCAATTCATGTCACTGAATAAATCTGAAAAAAAAAAAATGAAAAATTTTTTCCTATATTTTAAAGACATTACCTAAATGTCATCTAGTAGTCATTCATAATGTAAATAATTATATCTAAAGTGCACATTTAAGTGTGATTTGGTCTGATTATTACTTTTTGTATAAGTATTACATGTCATTTCTCACTAGTCCTGCTATTTATACACTTGCTGCAGCTGTAGCTAGACAAACCAAAAAGCCAGGGAACTATCTGAATGAAGCAAACCAACAATATGAGCTTCATGCACTCCTGACGCAGTTTGAAGCAGCAAAACCTTTCATGTGTCCCACCTCCACACCTTACTCAGCTTTATCCTATTCCACAAACTTTCAAACTTAATAGTTTAGGTTTGCAAAAGTTGTACAAGATTAATCAAGATTAATCACTTGCCTCTCATTGTTAGGGTTTGTTGTCTGTTAACTTATATCTAAATTCTGCTCCAGATCGCAGTTGAATGTACTGAATGCACACACCTGTCAGAGGAGGAAACCGTGAAACAACTGAAAAACATAGAATTTGACAATATACTGCAAACCCCACATCTTTCATCTCTATCCGTCGCAGCACTGAACTGCAATGCTGTGCCACGCACATTAAAGCGGGGTTTTTGTGGAAACCTTTGAGAGCAAGATGTTTATTTCGTCAAGATTTCTGATAGAAGGACAAGAGTTTGGTAGATGAAAACACCGGTTCATGCGTCAAACAGGCAGATTTGCAAGACCCATCAGGTGAAAAATGGGTCACTTGGATGCCCAGGGAGTCGAGAGAGAAAATGGGGGGGGGGGGGGTTGTATCACAAAAACAAGGACCAAAGTACAGCAGCTATAAACAGCAAAGTGATGCAGTGTGCCAGATGTGTTTACACAGCAATATCCCTCGGTTGGCTGTAGAAGCCACCTGCGCCTCTTAAATCAATTGGTTCTTCTATGACTCACTTTTTCCTAGCAAACGGTGTCTTCATGCTGTTACTTTGGGGCTAATCTGACAGTGCAGTGCAGTGGATCATGAGCGTGTATGTTTCCGCACGAGCCCAGTCTGGATGTGACAACTTTGCAGAATTTTTGGACTGAATTGAAGAGATGAGGGAACATTAGAAACAAGAGTGCCATTTGGATAAGCTGACATCCTCATACTTTAACACAGAGCTGTCACTCATTATTAGATTTGTTACGTCTCATGCTGTGAGTGCGCTGGAAATGAGATGAAATGGTCATAAGGTGTATCACTGTTTGCAGTGACACAGTAAAACAAGCAGACATAGGATGAAAATCCTATCCTCATTTGGACTTTCTGACTTTCAGTTGGAAATCTTTTTCAGTTTTGCTCTTTTTTGGACTTGGTTGGTTTCCAAAAACACTCCGGCTCTGAACTTCCCACACACCGCTGTGAATGTTACACTTTGCAGAGTGTGATATAAAGTGTAGAGTGCTGAAATAATAGGGGGAGAGATAATCTGAGAGAAGAAAAGGGGGTTCTTCCACATTTGATGTGACTGTGGGTGTGATTAAGAGCATTTTATAAAGAATACACTCTGAAGAGCCATTGTTGTACAGTAAAAACACTTCTACAATAGGTACAGTACAAATGTATTTTTTTAGGGCAACATTAAGCCGGAAGCAAAAGCTTGCTTTTCTTTTTTGAATTATTGATGCTGTTTGGGTTTACTTCTCAAATGATGGACGTTGACTCACAGGTGCTGTAAGCTACATTTCAAATGGCTCTGGATTCAAATGTGAGGCTGTGCCATGCATAAAAAAGAGCAGCTATCATGTAGGGATTAAATACACTTCTGCTGCATTTGATGTCACTGACACTTTTTTAGTTCAGACAAATAAAAAGTGGCTGAACCACAACTGTGAGCTCACTTAATACTCTAAGCAATTATCTGAATGTATCAGTGGTCTCCTTTTGGATGATCCACTGTATACACCGAATTGACGTCTAATTAATTGTTGAGCAAAACGGTGTCAGTGTTTACAATTTGAATGAAAATACGTCTCGCTCCTGGGCTTCGTGTGACTCTTAAAGTAGGCTCTTTCTCATCTCTGCTGTGTAACCCATATGCACCAATGCAGCTGTAGACCACACTAAGAAATAGGGGAACTGTATTTAACAGCGACAAGACTGCTGGGCTAAATAAGTTGTGATAAAATTAGGGCTGGGCAACGATTCAAATTTTTAATCTAATTAATCACATCATTTCCCTGATTAATCACGATTAATCGCATTTGTACGCAAAATCCAAAAATGAATTCAAAAGTAGTGTATAGCTTTTAGCATTTAGTTTTATTTTAAATGTGCTGCCATATGAATGAAAATGCCATTACATTTGTTGTGCAAACACACTTTTAACATCAGCATTTTTATGTAGTTTTACGTAGAAGCCTCGCTCCACTGTCTGTTTCGTTGAATGATTTGCTGCTATCAGTTCTGTGTTTTGCCTTTAAGTGATATTTTAGACTGGAACTACTACGGTGATAAGACAATTCAACTTGGCAGAGTTTACAGATGACTTTGGTTCTGTCGACTCCGCCGTCTGGAAGAACTTTAAAATGAAAATGGCCGAGTAAAAGTTCCGTACCCTTCTCCATGTTTGGTGGATCCGCCGATTACTTTTTTTTCTGGTTCCACAGCAGACAGCAACAGACATTTACAAAGTAAAAGCCTGTGAGCAGCAGACTTTTACAATAATAAAATAAATAATAAAACCTGCGCTAATGCACGATAAAATATTTGTCGGCGTTAAATAATTAACGAGTTAACGAGATAATAACGAGTTAACTCGCCCAGTCCTAGATACAATTAGACTTTTTTACTGATTATTCCAGCTCAACCTGTTTGGAGTGATACTCCAAGTTCTTCCTGTGCAGAAAGCATTCTGAGGAAGAGCTTTCCTCAGAATGAACAGAGCTTATGGAAGATTTTATGGAACGCTGAAAGCTCTAACGTCATTTCCTTTTCTCACTAAAAAGTGATTTGTTTGTTATGTAGTATATGCTTATTTTGAATTTGATCGTACCAGTATCAAGTCAAAAAGATAAACAATAAAGATTCTGAAGTTCAAAATATGTTATTGTCTTTTTGCCATTTTCAGACAATAGGGTTAAATAATCTGCAAATCATTGCATCCCGTTTTTCTTCACATTTTGTACGGCATTTCATTTTTTGGTCATCTAATACGTGATATTGTACAAGCTCTGACACAAAGGGCTTAACATAAAAGTAAAGAGTGGTACTGTGTGAAAATGAATGTGTTCTGTGATAGATTTCCTCTGCAGAGCTTCAGATTTTTAGAAATAAGGCCAAACTGCAGTTATGCCGCTTTGAATGACACAGGCTCTGTATCCTGTTCAGGTAGCTCATGTCTAATTTTAACTTAGTCTACACTGTGTGGAGTTTTAAAATGTACTTTTCCAGACCAGCAGAGCGCTCGAGTGAGGACGTTGACATAATCCTGGCTCGTCTGAAAAATGTGAAGGCCTTTGAGAGATTTCACCCCAGTTTGCTGCAGCAAATCTGCTTGTGTGGATTCTATGAGTGCTTGGAGAAAGGCATCACCTGTAAGTTGAACACATGTATCTGTGGGCAAAAATTGTTTTATTAAAGAGAATAAAAGAAAAAAAAAGATGTTTTTCTTACTTTGTAATTGCTTTAAATGGTGCTTTTGTTTTCAGTGTATCGCCAAGGAGACATTGGCACCAGCTGGTACGCTGTGCTCTCTGGTTCACTGGATGTGAAAGTGTCGGAGACATCAAGTTATCAGGTGCCGCTAAAACGATCCCCCGAGCATCATTTGAAACTGCAACAACAGCGTTTTTTTCCTTTTCATCCAGTGGTTTATTTGATCTAGACAGAAAAAGTAAATAAACTGCCATCAAATGCAACTACATCCTGATGAAAATAAGCTGGTAAAGATAACAAAAGGCACATGTTTAATTTACAGAGACACAATTTGAAAGTAGACATTGGCACATGGTTGTTCTTGAAATAACCGGGAGTTGGTCAAAGTGGTGAAAGTTTTGTGGATTTTGCTCCTTTCATAGAAAAGTTGGACCGAGAAATATTTTGTAGTAAACACGTGAAGCTGTGCTTTTGGATCTGCTGCATCTACGTACTGATTTTACAACATTCAAACTCAAAACTCAAAATGGAAATGTTTTCACTTAGGTTTTCCAAATGTTTCTTTTCTATATATACATTTAACAAAGTGAATAAGCTTATCTTTAAATACTTACCCTCTGTTGCTTGCTCTGAAAGATGGGGATGACACTGTTAAAAGGTGGCACGCTCTCCTCTTGTTTCCAGCATTGTACTGTCTATCTTAATGAACTAATTCGATGTGCTACTTCTTTTGTGACATCTGCATTGTTTTGGAGTCTTTCTGGGAATATTTGAGTTTTTTCTACCAGTAAAGCTATATTTGTTTCAACTCGTTTGGGGTGAAGGCTGTAAAGATTTTTAATCCATAGATTGTTGCTGAGAATGGTCTGGGTGCTGACTGAAGGCATTTCTTTGCAGATTATATTTGATCCATCTTTTCTTTTTTCTCATGTGCTCAGGGTATTGCCTCTAACTCCTCAAGTTCTGTTCACGAAAAACCTTTTTTCTTCAAATGGAGGCTGGGGATCACATTTACATTTAAGATTCTTGTCGTCCCACTGATGTTTTATCCTGCAGCAGGACGCAGTGTAGAGCGCCATGTGTACTTCTCTTGCAGGATGCTGTTACTATATGCACGCTGGGGACTGGCACGGCGTTCGGGGAGTCGATCCTGGATAACACCCCCAGACATGCTACCATTGTCACTCGGGAATTCAGCGAGCTCCTACGCATTGAACAGAGGGAGTTCAGGTCTCTGTGGGAGGTGAGTTCTGCTCCATGTGTATCAGTATCAGCCTACAGAAATTCTCTGGCTTCATTACAGTTATGAATCTCAGATATGAACCCAGGGCAAATGGGTGAAAATGCTGCAAAATGAATGTGGCATCTGGGTATTTTCTTTCAAATGCTTTTTTAGAATGTTATAAAATGCTGAAATCCTTCATTGTAGAAACAGAAACAGGTGAAATATCACTGTTTGCATATACTCAAAAGTAAAAGATGGCTGTTGTTTTTATGTGGTTAAAGTCAACAGTTGCAGATTTAAAATAGATCTTCACAGCCTCGTGGGTGGCTAATATACTGCATGCAGTGCTTTGAATTTATTCTTTAACCCATTCGGATCTGGTGCAACTGATGTGTGCGTTCACCTTTCAAGCCCTTATGCAAAGCTCATGTCCCATTGACATTTTCAATACACCAGAGCAATTATTTAAAAACTACTGATAAACTTGACGGCAAAGTTAATCATTTGCAATAAAATGGTATGTGTTTTAATGTTTCTGGTCTCCTCAGAGGCTGAGAAATCACATGTTTTAGTGGAATTCTTTGAAGTTTTACTGAAAACCTTTAGGCTTCAGTGCTTGATTATTTTGTTTCAGACAAAGGATTGGGTCATAATGGGTTAATTTCTGACCAACTGAGGTGGCTGCTTAAAGCCAGAGAAGAGCCACTTGTCCATGCCTGCTCATACTGCATGTGAAACACTGAATGTGAAAACTGAGAAAAAAAGAGCAGACTCCAAGCCAAAGTGTGGGTGTTGTATAGACTTGTGGAATAGTGAGGGTTGATTATGAATTCATTTAGAATGTCAGGCCCCTGGAATGACTAGAGCTGTCTTGTTATTAAACTGTAACCTTCTGCTCCCAAGTTTGTGGTTTCGGTCCAAAAGTCTGTTTTGCTTAGGAACCTTCCTGCCTGAATGAAATGACCCAGATATGACCCATATGGGAGGAGAAGCCAAGATGAGAGCGGTTTGAATAATCTACATGCTACAGAAAGGAGTTCCAGCGCTTCCTTACACCATGCCAATCCTTTATGAGAGAAAGGAGATGATTCCATTCTTATGGCCGCAAGTTTTATAGCAAAGCTCAATTATTTTCATCACGTCGTGCCGAACATGTGGATGAATATGATAACAGGAGGATGAGTAGCCTGTGACAGCCCTATATTTAACTTGTTAAAAATGTTCCTTTTTCAGTTATGAACTTTGAGAATAAAGTAAAATTCTATATTATCTCTAATATGATCTATATGACAGCATGTTCACGTAACAATGTGATAAGATTGCAATTGCTCAGTGATAACATAGCTCAGTGAAATGATGGTAAAATTCTCAGTGCAGCGTTGTCTACCATCTTTCCTTCACCCCATGACATTTTCAGCGAGGTCAAGGATAAGAGCCTAGGAATAGACGATAGGTGGGCTTTTTCTTTTTTTTTTCACAAGATGAAGTATTTATGGTTGTATTGGTGTGTTGGAGGTTTAGAAGTTTTGGCCACTAGGTGGAAGTGTAGCACAGGGGAGAAACATACTCTCTGGCACTGTGTGTTGACAGTTGACAAGTAATGTGCCTTATTTCAGCAGAGTCGTCCAGTATAAACTTAAAACAGGCTGGATTTTCACATGCAGTAACATTAAATGACTCTGACTTGATAACATCATGTTTAATTTTCTCAACTTTTGTTGCAAACTGCCAAAGAGAAAAAGCATTGTTTTGAACAACTCAAACGGGTGCACGCGGGTCATGCTGCATCACTCATCAGTGAAAGCCCTGCTCCTGTTGGCTGATAGATGCCATGCTGTGTAGAAGTCCTCTAGGCTCCCAGCTCTGCCTCTCAGTGCAGCTTGGTTTACTGGGCTGGTTTCCTGAGAGACACAGCCCATTTCCTTTGGGACCACAGGGCATCAGAGAGTTAGATTATTGGCTGTGTGTCTGTGACAGAGTGCTTGCTGGCAATATCGAGACAGGACACTTTGCTCTGGGAGTGTGTACACGTTATCCAGGATCACATAGAAAGACTGCTGTAAAAACATTTCACCTCTGCCCTGCGGCGACCTCGTCAGTAAGGTTGGTCTCAAACAAGATTGTACAGCTCCTGACTGTGGGGACCAGATTGTGCTCTCTTGTCCTTAGACGGTGCTCGACTTGGTTTTGTGTTGTAAGGGCAGACTGATGTGACTTTCAAGATGCTTTTTTTTCCTTTCTTGTTTTTAAATTGTATTTTTTGTACGCAATGTCTGAATGAAGAAGCAGACTCTTTTGTTTCAAATTCAGGTTCAAGGTTCTTATTTGTTACATTTACATTCCATACGTGCTTTCTAATTTTGCGTGGTTCTCTTTGTTAGATGTAGGTTGACCCAGTCTGGCATGAGAGTCTTCACTCCTCCAGACTTTTATCTATGTGCCTATGTGCCGCCTTTGGCCAGGCAGTGTATTTTTCAGCACTGATGGTGACTCCGCAGATATGCAAGTTACCCATGCCATCTGCGCTAATACACCCCCTCACTATAATGAGTGCTGGCTTTTGAACTGTGCTGATAACCAGCCAGATGATTCCGTTCCTCTTTGGCTTGAAGGATGCAATCTACTTTCCCCGAGAAAAATTAAAAATTTTCACATCACACCAAAAGACAAGTCCTCCATTTCATCAGTTTTTTGTACAATTTTTAATTAGCTACATGGTTTAAACTCCTGTAATAGGTTTTTTAATTTAAACTAGAAACAGCATACCAGTGTTTTGGAAAACACTGTAATTCAAATTACATATTTACCCTCAGTATAAGCCTGATTTATTGCATCGGCACCCATAGATGTATCTACTATTGTTGGATTAGCCAGATTTACTGTGTCTTTAGGGCTATAAATTCAAAATTCAAATAACCGCCACATTGATAGATTTCGCTGACCTTTAGCATGTTCCAGTTTATACAGCCAGTTCGCCCTGTCTGCCTGTGCAGGGTGTTTTTTTTTTGCTTTTGGTGTCAAACTCCAGACTGTTTCTGCCCCTTCTGTTGTCTGTGGAAGCAGAGTACCTCTGACTGGCCTGCTTGTCTCCTGCTTTATCACATAAAATTCGCCCGCTGCACTCAGGCTTGATTTAAACTGATCCGTGTTTTGTGGTGCATGAAAATTGCTAAGCTGCGTGAGGTCAGTATTCTTGCTGCTTACAGTCCAGGAATACAGCTTGATGCCGGCTGATATGGGAGCAACAGCAAAGAATAAATGCAAAGTGAAACAAATCAGGTACCAAGTTGAAGCTGAAGCTCTGAAAAGTGTGCCAGTGTGAGAACAGCATTGCCATGATGGCCCACAAGTGTGATCGTTCCTCTAAAGTCTTTATGTAAATGTTGAGTAAATAAGATGATTTATAGTAAAGATATGTGTGTGCTGCACATAAAGCCTAAGGACCAGCAGGAGCACTTATTTATTTCATCCGTATTTCATGCATGTAACTGCGGTTACGTATCGAAGTCACGTCATGCCCGAGTGGACCATTTGTGTCACTCGTGCAGACTTTTGTTATTCATTTCCACATGTCGCTGACTACTACAATTAGTACGACTTTCATGCCGCTTGGCACGTGACAGAAGCTGGATTCAGTTGCCTGGAACAGGCAGCCGTGTGCTTGTTTGTTTAACAGAGCAGACATCAGCCAAGCTCAGCATAAAGGGGGGATGGTGACCGCTGCTTTGATGACCTGATCATCAACTCACTCTTTACTTTGTTTCCTGCTTCCGATGGCCGCTGGGATTGAAATAACACAATAGAAATGTGTGTTCGAAAGGCTCAAAAGGTGGCTCTTTTGCAGACGCATCAGCTTGCTTGTGGCCTTGACGTGAAGCTTTGTTTTTCTGCATGAAAAGCGATGCAGATTACAAAAGAACACTTATACAGGCTTATGAAGTCCTCGTGTTTTTATTCGGTAACATGTTGTTTGTATGCTTGGGGCGTGTCTGTTGGGCGCTGAGTGAGATTGGTGCGTCTCTATAACCAGCCTATAGAAGCTGCATGGTGGGCAGCCAGTGGAGAAGGCTGATGAACAAGAAGTGGCAGCGATGCAACATGCCCTCTAGTACTTTAGGACAGGGTGTGGAGGAGGTTGGAAAAACGAGGCCAAGTATATCTCCTGATGGTGATTGCACAGTGGATACATGGGAAGGGAGAGCAGGTAGATTGCATGAAAAACATACTATTCCCTTTATTTTTACTGCTAAGAAAGGTGTTACATTAAAGTCCTAAATCTGAACTGAATATGTTTAACAAAACAAGCCCCATAGAAGTCATTATCATTTCTAGCCACGCAAGCCATGTGATTCTGTGGATTGAACATGGTTACTTCATTCATATTGTCCAAAGGATGGATCCGACTGGTAATTTGAGCTGCCTTATTTAGCTCTAATACAGACCATACATGACACTACAAACCAACAACAACAACAACAACAAACAATCAATTATTGTGTTAATCTGACTCAAACCGGACTTCAAGATCTCAGATGATCAGTCAACTTAAAATGCATCACCTAGAAGCTCAATAAATACAAGTCAGTGAAAGAGCAGTTTCAAATTTCAACGTCAAACTTGATATTCTCCTGAATAGAAAACTAGAAAGATGTTTTCTCGATTGTCTTGAGAAGCCAGCACACAAATAAAACATTTATTTGGTGTCTGTTCATCACCGGCTGCTACTGAATCAAATTTAAAAAAACCATATAACATTCAAATCAGGGGATGATGTTTCATTTAAGAATTTAGTTCAAAGCTGAGGCATTTCGTGTTCTGTCAGCTGGGAGTGACAAAGAGTCGGAAGCTTTTTATATTTGCTTATACTGACAAATGAAGGTTACCTCATAAACATTTTATGAGCGATTACCTTGTGTTTTGCATAATTTTACCATCTGTACTTGACACCTGCTCAGAATAAAGTTTTGAAGTGTTGGCAAAGAATCATTCATTTTATACATGTTCTTGATTTAAAAAGAAAGATTTCCATCCACACTGGTGGTACTTTTGTTTAAGAGGAATGTTTTAATTTGGGAACCTTTGTCAGTCATCAGACTCACAATGTGAGGCAACATGTTTAAATCCACAAGCAGCAACCATAAAAAATGCAAAATCTCAAACAGCTGATGCAAATACAATATTTAATCAGTCACTGGCTTAAGCATAATTGATATGCACATTTAACAACAATAAAAACACATTTTACTTCAAACAATGTTGCTACATGATCATATGAATGGTTTCTTAGTTCCTGAGGGAGTTCACTACAGCTGTCTTGTATCTCTTACAAAAACAAGGTCAACGATTAGGCGCCATCTGCTCTCAGTCCTTGAGAAAAATATGAACTCTATGATACAATCTGCACATTTTAAGGGTTAGATTGTTGGTGCAGTGGATTAGGACTGAGATTTAGAATTTTATCTGAATATAGATTTACAGAACTTATTAGGATTTTTTTCTTGACTACATTTCCAGGTCAGTTATAAAAACAGCTATCCACAACTCAGGTTTGACACACTACCTTACAGTAGCTGTGTGTTATTATACATATTTTATGCCATACCTTTAAAAAAAACCAAAAAAACAGGCCAGAATATAGAATTAAAGTTAATCATTGTATCGTTCATTCATTCCAAAGTACACAACTGTGTTTTTTTTAGCTTTAGCTCAACTTATTTAAGATCGGACTTAAATAAACCCGGAGACCGACACATTTTTTCCACCTTATCATGGCCTCATACTGAACGGAAAATGCAGAACTATTTTACAGTGCTCCATTTGAGTATTGTGCTTTACTTAGTTTACATGCTTGCCTTCTACGGGGGACTGCATCAGCGTAGAGCTCAACAAAAATCCTTCTGGTATTCTTTCAGTCACAAACATACAGTATTTTGCTCAGTCCACTTGTATGTATTTCTCCTCACGCTTGTATACTTTCATGTATTATGCATCCCTTACTCGCACGTCTTTACATTAGAACTCTTTCGTATACTGACAATGTGAATTTCATGTGAAATCTTGACTCGGGAAAAACACGGAATGCAGAGCTGGCCGCAACCAAAGTAATGAAGCACAATGCATTTTCTCTCTTGTATACAAACACGAGTCACAGTCTTAAATGTATACTTTAGATTTCTGTGCGTGAAAGCAAATTGTATTCATGGATTTGTCATTTAAAAATATATGTAAGAAAAATGCACAAGTTGCTTTAAAAAATATATATATACATATATATTTATTTTTTATATGTATATATGGGAATGAAGTTGCACGGGTGTAAAACTGAAAAAACAAAAATGAGAGTGTGAATGTATTTATGAGAGAGGTAACAAGAACAAAATTGAGTCTTGGCCGTCTTTGATACTATTATTGCAGTACGTCTGCGTATTCAGAGTGGCTAATTACTTCAGTGTCCAGTGTTTCAGTGTGTGATTTTTCAGACATAACATAAAGCCTCCACCATGGATGTTTCACACATGTGACAAACTATAAGCAAAGAGGATACCATGTTCTCACAGACTTTTGCTTTTTTTACACCATGTCATCCAAAAGTCCAACTCATCAGACTCTGAAGCTGATTTCAGGTTAAAGTTGCGCTAACTTTTAGTTGTAGTCACCACATATCCTGATAGGATTTGCGGGACTTTGTTAAAGAACACTGCTAATTTGACATGTTTTTGTGTTGTAAAACATGCCTTAATAACTTATCAAATGTCTCCCTGAAGATTTAGACATTTTTAAAAACATGTTTTTATGTTCTCAGTCGCTGGTCTTCACATCAGTTGGGACAGACCTCAATATGCTTGAGCACTTGCTCTGTGAGGATGGTCATGCTGCAAAATGAGCAGCTTGCCCTTGTTGCGTGTGCAGACTAGCTTGCGTTAGACAAAGGGAGGGGGGAGAGATTGAGCATGCTCTCCTGTGTGCTCAGTGACTGGAGTTGAGTAATCACCTAGCAACTGCTGCTCAGAAGAAGTCAGCAGCTGACTGGCACTCCGCTGAGCTCTCGGGCTGACACAGTCTGCTCACTCTGCTCTCAGAGTGGCTTGAAGGCGCAGCTGGATCATGTTGGATCCACGACCAGCGTGACTCTCTGAGAGTTTTAGAACTGGATGTTCATGCTTGGAGTGTTTGTTAATGCCTGGATTAAGAGGGTGTGGAGGACCTTCCAGTCAATTACTACAATAACAAGCTGCATGGGACACTGGGAGCATCTTTAGGTAACATCTGCCTAAAATTGTAACAATCAGATGCATTTGCATTTTCTGCAAATACTTTGTTTCTCTGGATAGAAATTGGCGTTGTGATGTGCTTGTTGAAGGTGCAGGAAATTCTGTGAAGTCAGAAATCAAACTTTTGCATTTTCACTCCTGTTGGCGAAGTGAGGGTTGAAAATGTCAAATGTAGTTTCTGAATAAAATTCTTGGCATAGTCTTCCACGTGGTGTTTTCCCTAGGAGCCCTGAAATGTGCTTGTAAATGTTCAGAATGTACACTTTAAGCAGACTTTGCACCAGAATGATAATGCAATCTGGTGCAAATTATTCAAAAATAAAGGCGTGCATTCATGCACAGTGAAGCTCACAATGCATTAATGTACTCAAGCGTGGAAGACTGGGGCGAAGCTAGACCTGAGAATGCACTGAGGGGACTTGTGTTGTAGCTCCACTGATCTGCCGTTATGTGACTGTTATAAGACTAAACTTATCTCTCAAGTCATTGACAGATATCAACCACGCGCATCACATAAATATACAGATTGAATTTTTAGTCATTTTTCAGTCTATGATGGTGCTCTTTTCAGTGGTGGAAGGTGAAACCGCAGATTGACAGAATATTATCAGAAGCTGAGCCAAAGGGATCTATCAGGGGTCTCCTGCTGCTATAAACAGGGACTGAGCGAAGGGGAAGTTGGTGGACGTTTCCAAATCCTCTGAAATATATATGATCACGGTGTAATGTTATTAACAGCCAGCTACATTAAATACAATTTGTTTGAAAATTGTTTTGGAATGTAATACTTTTTTATTCAAATTCTTTATGAGAAATTCAATTGGCCAAATACTACATGTGAGTTTGTCATGTTACATGTAGTTTTAGAGACTATTGGAAGTGTTTTCAGATGCTGGTACTTTGCCAGTTGGTGCCATGAAAGTGTCGTGCATCGGGTCCTTTGTTACGAGCCATTCGGCCCCTGTATTTGATTGTATTGCCAGCAGTAAGTCAGACTTGTCTCATTGGGAGAAATTCCTGTTCATAGTCGGAAACTAAGAGGGAATCTCTGAGAACTGATGAGGTAAAACTGACCCTCAACCCTCACTGCCATGAGCTTTGGGTTGTGACCAAAAGAATGAGATCGCAAATTTAAGCGGCAAAATCGAGCTTCTTCCAAAGAGTGGCAGGGCTCAGCGTTTGGGATAGGGTGAGGAACTCATTCAGTTGGGGGGGAATCGCTGGTTCTCCAAATTAAAATGAGCCAGCAGAGATGGTTTAGGCATCAGGATTTCTCTCAAATGCATCCCAGGATGGGTGTATTAGGTTTGTTTAACTGAGAGGAACCCTCGGGGCAAACCCAGGACCTGTTGGAGAGATTACCTCTCTCAGCTGACACCTCAGGGTCCCTTCAGAAGAGCTGCAGGAGGTGGGTGAGGAGAAGGAGGTTTGGAGATCTCTGTTTAGATCGTTGTCCCATCCTGGACCAGGTCTGGGTCAACTGGATAAAAGAAAAAAAACAATCACCAGGAACTGTGAAAAGGAGGCTCAAGCTTAACATGAAAGTTTGAAATTTGAGTTTTAACCTGGTCCCTTTCAGGTTCAGAACAATGCAGTCATTTGTTGCCTCTTTCATTTATTAGAGCTCTAAAATTTGCACGTGCTCCAACTTGCACCTCACTCCAAACTTCTAGAGACTGTTTTTTGTAAAGACGCTCATCGACGGTGACACTTTAACCATGGAAAATATTTAAAACCTTTAATCTCCGTTTTGTGTGTAATGAACAAAGCTACTTTTCAGTTAGGTGCCAGATAACCATAAATTACATATCTCAATAGAGAAAAGTAAATATTTCATCCTGAAATATTGGTGTCATGCACCTTATCAAGCTTCAGCCTGCAGTAGAAACATGCTCACTTTTTTGGTCACGGATACAATGAGGTTGCCACTTAGGTTGACTTTGATCTATGTGAGCTGCTCCTAATTCTGTTACATTGGACATACAACACCTTTACAACAAGTAAGGAAATGCATGTTGGCAAGTTAATATTTTTGTCTCTTATTATGCAATCCATGGTTTCTCTTTATTTTGACCTCTGATTAAAATTTGCCATGGGGAGCACTTTTAAGATTCCCTTGAAGTCAGAGACCTTAAATCTGCCAGTAGTTAGTTTTTATAGCTTCTGTTTGTGATTGTATTTTGACTCCCCCGCCCATCTGACTGAATCAATGCTCAGTTATCTCAGAACCTCCTGCCGTGATGGAAATCAGTTTAGAAGAATAAACACAATCATTGATTTAAAACAAGGTTGAGTCAGACGAAATATATCTGACTGAGCCATTAAGCGCTCGCTGACCAGATGTGTAACTCCAAAGGATTAGTTGAACGCATCTTCCAGCTAATTCCTGCTTTTCACCAGTAAGAGCACTAAAGCTGCGTACCACCTGTGCAGATCTGCCTGTGAGTCCCAGTGGAGCAAGTTGGTGTTTTGCAACTATTGACTGTCCATTCGTCAATAAAGCTGATGTGCAGTAACAACTTAGAGATCATAAAATGCATGAACCATTACATTTTCCCTTACTAAGGACATTTTGGTTGGAGCTAGGGTTGTAAAGTGACTACAGAGAAAGGGCTGCACATGCAGACGGAATGAATGTTTTACTTTGGTATGAATATTTCAGTTTGTGTTTCAGGGACTTGAAAAACATAGATCTCTTTATGAACAAGCCTTGTTAATCTTTAAGTTAGAAGATCAGACAGGTGACATATCTGCTGTTTTAACCGTTCTTGGATGGATTTTTGAGGTGATTAGTGCTTTAACAGTGCTTTTGGGATTAAAATGCTACAAGCCAATGTGTAAATAATCAAATTGACACGCATGGATTCAATTTTTCTCTTCTTTGCTGAGAGTTAGATGTGTCTTCTGGGTGTTGAAGAGCAAGTTTTACCATGAGACACTTAGCTTAGCAAAACTTTAAAATAAACAGCGAAACAGTACATATTTTACACAAGTACATCTCCTGCAGAATTAGTTTCAGACTGAGTTGTTGTGGAAGAAGACTTAAATATATACACACTGCGGGGATCCAGTGGCATTGCTTGGATTGCTGGCTGCATTTTGCTGGCATGGTTTGGGCAACTTGTCTTCTGAGGGCCCTTTTACACCAGCAAACGTCTGTTTCTCTTGTATTTTGCATGGTGTAATGCATCGTTGGCATCGTCAGACTTCGGGCATGGTTTCGGCGTCCGGCCTGTCGGTGAGAGCTTGAGAGTTCAGCTCAGCAGATGGGTGCACGAGAGAGTAGGTGGCAGTGACGACAAAAAGCTGACTTAACATGTCACATGCAATCTTTTCTCATTTGTCAGCTTAATTTCTCCACAACAAGCAAACTCTTTTCACAAAGAGTTTAGCTGTTTAGACTGATGAAACTGAGGGCCAACAGATAATCATGATTCAAGAGAGACTATCTCTTTTGGATCACAATACAGAAAAACACAAAGCTCTGAAAACTATGTTTACATGTATCTATGCCATCTTCTGGTTTGCCCTGTTGTTTAACATACATGCTATTGCCCTTTCCTGCACTGGCAAGTTATGTCTTCTTTCACAATTGGAGATTGTACTTCCTGATCGGCAGCTGGAGGTTGTCTCCACAGTGTGTTCAAGTGCTGTTTTGTTTGCCCAGATGCTGATATGAGGAGACACAATAGTGGCTTTTCACGTCAACTGGAGGGCAGGGTCTCTGCATTTCTGTCCCGATGGGAGTGGTCTCCTCTCTCAGTCACCTCGTTAATAACTGTCTGATGATTTCTACTCTAGTCACAGGATCAAAAGTATATTCATTCTTAAATGAAATATAAGAAAAAGAAGAATATTAAACAATCAAAGGGTAAAGTTATCTTTAACTTGCGGTTTTAACAGCAGCACTATGTGAAAGGCGTTGCACGTCACAAAAGCTGGAGACATCGTTACTAATAATATGGAGAATGAGTGCTTTTTGCACACCCAACAATGGTCCTAATCATTCTCTGGAACAGCACTCCCACCCTGCACACTGGGTCTTGTCCCTCAGGGAGTTTGGCTTTATTGGCTCAAAGAGCTTGAGTTCATTTGTTCATGTGCTCCTCTGTTTAAGTGTTCCTCCCTTTGCCTCAAACCTTTAATTGTCAACAGAGATTGATATGATTGCTGAACTGATTCTAACGGCTTATGTACCCTTGTATTGATTACATTTAAGTGATTAAACCTGTTATTTGTACACGTACAAACAAGACAATACAATACTCTACAATACACAGTTTAAAAATCTGAGCTCAGCTATAATGTTAATGTATATTAATGATGAGCAACATGACTCTCATTTGAATAGATTAACAAATAAACTGAGGTCACTGAGTTATTTCTAAACAGTGTTTTAACTGAGGCAAGCGGCTGCAGTTCCCCAAAGAGGAGCTGAAGCGATTAACTGACTTCAGAGAGCAGAATTGAATTTAAAATTGTGACCTTTTGAGTATGCTGCCATCAGAGGAACAAAGAACTTGGGGGTTCTTGCTTTCATTCAGTCTCCACTGACCAGAAGATAGGGAAGGTAGAGATTAGTGGCCTGGCACTAAGTGGCCCTCAATCCGCTTTTTATTGACCTCGAGCGTCGTTGCCACGGCACACAATCGCTTTGTGTTTGTCTTTTACTCCAAATGAATCATGAGTCATCAATCTACATGACAGACTTAAGTTGGAAAATACAATTTCAACAATGAGCGGGTCTTAATGATACATGCGATAAGGAAATCTTTTTTTAAAGACCAAGTGCATTTCTTTAAAGATGAAGAATGGAGTTGTTAAACTTACTGTAAAATTACTGAACGATTAACCCTTTTTCTATTTTTATATGCACGCTGGGGCGTTAATTATAATGCCTATTTATACCTAATGGTTATCATAAATTGTACAACTCTACCGTTCAGAGAGGAACTCCTCAGACTATAACAAGAAAACAACAAAATAAAAAGAATCTCAAGTTATATGGTCTTTCCATCTAATTAAAGTGGGTTGAGTTTACAGTATTCTTTCTGCCTTGAAACATTTCTGAAAATACCCTGAAAATCACACTATGATGCCATGAAGAAAAGAGTATTAATTTTAGATGTTGAAGTCAGTATGCTATTGACAACTCTTTGGATTTGGGTTGAGGAACAAACTGAAGCGATGAACACATTAGACAGTTATCTTCTGTTTGGACAAGAAGGCCAGTGCAAACACAAATGTCTGTGACTGAGTGATCAAATGACATCGCTGGCCAACCAGCAGTGTGGCTGTTTCTCTTTCAAGATATTTTGAGTCTTCAGTGCGCTGTGTGTCTGATGGTACTCTTTACTCATTGCCCTAATAGTAAAAATCAGAGATGAGGCCAGAAGTGAAGAGTGAAGCGAGTTTTTCAGCTGGATCCCTCACGAGACACCTTTCTTCGAGGCTGTGCAGAAGTTTATTTGTGCATAACTGCTATAAAACAATCGAAAATAAAAATTTTACTTCCCAGATTTACTGCCTCATTGTTATGATTGCTCTCCCTCTCTTTAGTCACTCATCCCTGCAGAAATGCTGAATAGGCTGCTTTGTTTTTTAAGTCTCTTTTGAACTGTAATTGCTTTTGGCAACAGTGGATGTACTCAAAACCTTTTTCCAAAGTAAATGTACTGCAGAGTAATGATGTGCTGAGCAGGGTGTTTCAATATCCACACTGCTTAAGCTGAAAAAATACATGTTAGCCACCTGAACCTGACCAGATCCAGTGTGACATCTCGAAATCAAAAATTTCATATATCATCGAGTTATCTTCCTCCTCTTCATACAACTTTTTATTGGGTTAAGAAGGTTTATTATTGAGGCCGCTGCTCAGATCTGCAGCCTCCCCTGTCGTGTGTTTGAGAGGCGGGGGCAGAGACAGTTGAAGGTGGACCTCATAGGCTAAACGAACTGCTAGTTGTTCAAATCTGTGCAGAATTCTGCTTTCTAACTTTCTAACCCAAACATTCTCAACTTGTGGGGTGTATGCCTTAAATTGCACAACAGAAAAAGTTGGAATCAATGATTTAAAGACTTTTAAGTTTGAATTTTTTTTTCTCTTTAAAACATGAACTAAAATAACAGATAAGTGTGCCGTTAATGTACTAAGACGATGAATAATATCAGTAAGAGTAGTTTTCTATTGGCTCTTAAACTGTCTTGCCTCTGAGTCATTCGGGCACTACGTCTGTGAGGGTCTATGTTATGTTACATATCAGAGATCTCAGTTTGTTTTTTCTCATAAAACTAATAAATCAAGAAGAGTGAGGTAAAAACACCCGAATGGAAAACAATAGTGGTAAGAGTGATTATTCCCAGGGGCGGAGCCTAGGGGTGGCCCACCATCTTGCCCAACCAGCAATGCCAAATTATCATGCCTTTTCTCAGCGGTCTGAACGCTTAACATAAGAAACTGCTCCAAATCTTATTTGATCAATCAATGGTTAAAAAAAACTATATACTACATAAAAACTATAGACTCAGCAGCTATGTGCCAGAAGAACACAAAAAGCTTTCTTTGCCTCCCCAGTGAAAGGGATGGTCACAGCCTGTCCACCCTTGTAAAAATATTGCTGGCTCTGGCACTGATTGGGCTGTTTCTTAGGCCGAACAAAGATCCTGCAGCCCCAAACCAAACTGATTTGACATGTCTGGTTTTAGATTTAGACAAGGATGTCTGGGTCTCTTTGCTCAAGCTGCTGCCCCCGCGACCCGATCCCCGGACCAGCGGAAGATAATGGATGGATGGATGGATGGATGGATGGTTTTAGATTTCAGAAAATAGGGCTGCGAAAAACCAGGATTTCACATTAGACACATTATCCCGACAGTCCTACTCTTTGCGCATGGACCCAAGATCTTGTCCAATTGGATCTAACGGACCCCTTAATTATGTCTCTTTGGCTATGGTTGAATTAACCTCTTGCTGTACCAGCATCATGAACACAAAAATGTCGTTTACATGGATGCATTATGATGTTCATTATGCAATATTCAATTCAATTCCATTCAGTTCAGTTCAGTTACCTGTGCTATTGGTAGACACAGTTGTATTTTCTCACTATGTTTGGGCTTATGCAGTTTGTGCAGCAATATGGATTAGAAAAGATGAAAAAAACATAAGAAAAGAATGAGAGAAAAGGCAACAAAAAATGACTGAAATAGAGAATTACCATGTTTATATGGGGCCGAATTGTTATTTTTTTAAATATTTCTTTTGATCACTAGTTGTTGAACCTTACTCGCATTTGTAAGTTAGGATAAAACGGCAAAAAAACACCTCATACTCTTGTTGACTTTTTGTGCCAACAGCCAGAGGACAAGTGATGACAGAGGGGTCTTTTTTTTTTCTTACAGTACAATAATGAGACGCAGGAAATTTTGAGGAGGAGGGAAAAGAAAAACATGCAACAAAGAATTACCCACTGTAAGGCATGTTGTAGGCAAGCTAATTTTAATAATCTTTGGTATTTAGTGTTTAGATTATAGTGAACTGCTTGCTGATGCTGTTTATTAGGTAACATGAGGAGTCAGAAGTCACACCCTGGATTAACAGTCCTCTGAACCACTCCTGTTACGTCTGTGTATTTTCATTCAGGACTCGCTTCATTCTTTTCTGCCTCTTCTTCAGTACATTGCCATATCTGTGCACTTTGAGCCAAGTGTTACCAAAAAACATGTAATAGTTACGTTTTTTAACCTATTATGTTGTCATCCTACTATCTATGGTTAGATCATTTGAGACGGTGACATATGCCTTGGCTGATTACAGTACTGGGTATGGGAAATGTAGTTAACATGCACTTTTTGACAGTTTTTTTTGCACTGTGACGTACGCATTAGAGTGATATACCAGAGATTTAGCCACAGTCGCTACAAGAGCTGCATGCATGACAGTGTGCCCCTGTGTCAACTCTCAGCTTTGGGCAGACTGAATTAATTCATGATAATATCCTCACAAAAATTAATTGCATTCAAAAGATCAAAAGAAATTGGCCATCCGCTGACCTTTCTTATTGCACCACCATCAGTCTGACATTTTGTGTTTATTTAGTGAGAAAGTTGTGGCTGATGAATAGACTCTTACTCGAGAAGATGGGATTTGTGCTCTTTTCAGTTTACTATTTTCAGTTTTCAGTCACGGTCATGTTGGTTTTATTAAGTGTTTGGCAACTTAATCAGGCTTAGAAAAAGATTATAGTTTCTCTCACATTATGATGTGTGAGAAAGCCTTCCTGGGGGGAAAGCGCTTAAACAATTCCCCATCAAAGGCAGTTTAAGAAAGCTTTGTAATATCAGGCAAAGAAACTGCAATGAAGATATATATATACATATATATATACATATGTATATATATATAAAGATATATATATATATACATATGTATATATCACAACAAAGGATCAGCCAAGTGTTAATCTTCCCACTGCAAAATTATTCACCGAACAGGCCCTCAAACTGGCCTGGTGGAACAATAAAATGTGTTCGATGTGTTTACAGTATGTGCAGAGTATTTAAATACACTTTAAAAGAGCTGTTATCACAGCTGTAGGCAGTTAATAACTTGGGTGTGATTTAATTTTGATATATTTTCCTGTCAGGTGTTGTTCGGTATGATAAGTTCTCTTGTTTTCTTTGTTCGTTATAGAAATATCATCACTGCATGGCAGGACTACTTGCCCCACCCTATGGCGTGATGGAAAGCAATTGTGGCTCTGAGAGTAAGTAACCCAGCATGCCTGTTTCCATCATCAAACTTTGTTACAGCTATATCTAGCTGTTGATAAATCCTTTCACACAGGACCGGCTTTGGAAGATTTAAAAGCATTCGTTAGAATAAAACCTTTTTTCCGAACAGTCGACTGTCAAAAATCACAGTGAATATGCTCCCATGTGTTGAGCAGATGGTTTATATGAGTTGGATTACTCTTATCTGCATTATTAAAGACTTTCACTGTAGACATGTTTTTACAGATGACCAACTTTTATTCTGTCACTGCATAAATAATTGAATTCCTTTGCAACCCTCCTTTATCCTCTTACGTTGATATAAACGCTGATACTATTATTCAGGCTTTTCTGTTGTAAGTTAACTCAATATTGACTTTGCTTGGCTCAACCAGAGCGCTATTGTAACTCGCTTCAAAGTCATGTGTCATAAAAATGATGAAGAGCAGTGTGCAGAGAGAAAATCCAGAGTCTCTTGTTTGTCAGTGGAGTTCCAGTATATTGTTTTGTATTTCTGATGATCTTTCATGAATGATTGGCACACTTCAAAAAGAAGATTTCACCCCTTCAAACTCACACACGCTGAAGTTAGGATTTCATTTTGGACTTTTTGATCTCTTTTAAAAATGTCTGCTGTAGTATTCATTGTGCTTTGGAGCAGTGAGGGCTCTGGGTGTCTTTGCAGCACACATAGTCTCGTACTTTTGGGATTCACAGTATGCCTTTTTATGCAAGGAAACACCAAGACCGAGGTCGGACAAGAACCAGCAGCTTGAGGCTGAGGCACTCTCATGCACTAAACATTCACGGCAGCTCAGTGGGATTGTAACTGTAGTGATCAAATAAATGAAACATGTTTTTAACAGTTTTCTTACTTGCAGCGCTGCCCTTTTATTGAACTTTGGCATTAACAGGTATATGCCTTTAAAGGGAGCGTTGCTTCAATCAGTCCTGTTGTGCATTCTATGCACCTCCAGAGCTCAGACACAACTGTTTGCCTCAAGTTTTTCCCGACATGGAACAGTAATTCATCTCTGAAACGTTCAAAAAGAGAGAAACGTTTTTTTTTGTCTCCTGACAAAAGTCAGCTTGGATTCGTCTTACACATGCATACCGTCCGCTGATGATGTGATTTAACTGATGTGACACGTCGACAGTGGCGAGATGCCACATGGGGATTCCACTAGTGCGATAGCTTCAAAAATAAGATGATGGACAGCTGTGTTAACTGCTCCAAACAGCTGTACACATTCACAACTTCGGCACGTTGGCCGATGCCAAACGGAGGCTCTTCTTTAACTGCAAATCCTCATTCTTTTCTACTACTGAAACTCTCCAGAAGTCTTCTTAACAAAAGAATGAAACCAGTTCTTCAGGCTGAATAATCTTTAGTGTATTGTGCAGTCGGTCATGTAAAGTGTGTGCTTTCGGTGTTAGTAAATGCGCATCCAGTGTCAAAGTCAGTCAATTTGTTTGTATGTTTTACTTACAAAAGTTTCTCAGTAGATTTTTATTTGATCAGTTTGCAAAAAAAGAAACATTGTGCTCCTATTATTGGTTTCCATGGAAGAAAATTTACTTCTGTTACACAATCAACAATAGAAACATTTCTTAAGAGAAAAAAATGAAATCACAGTACAGAATTCAAAGTATCCCTGAAATACACAGCATATTTTGAATTAAGTTAAAGAGCTATAGATGCTTGACTTGCATTGGTGTATATATAACCATAAGCATTTGTGCTCATTTATGTGTGTGTGTTAGTGTGTATGCGTAGATTTATATGTGGATCTGGCTTTTTTATATAGGGAGTCTGACAGGCATGTCTAAAAATAGCTGGATTTCCCCCTGCAGACACACTTATGACTGAGCAGCCTTGACCGATAATAATATTTGTCCTGAAGAAGAAGAAAAACCTTAAAGCTCATTTAACAGAGTAACAACCACACCCCTCACAACAAACGTCATTTAGGGGGAAAAAAACCTGGTTAAAGTACATCTTTTCTGGTTTTCTGCATTATAGATCACAAAAACCATTTAAATTGCCCCAATTCCAAATAAATTGGGCCATTGTGTAAAATATCAGAGAATATCAGAGATATCAGAAATATCAGAGCCTCCAAAAAGTTGGAATAGGGCCCTGTTTCCCCCTTCTTTTAATGTCATTCTATAAACTTCTGGGAACCATTTGTTGGACCTTTGAGAGAGGAACGTTGTCCCATTCTTATGATATAGGATTCTAGCTGCTCAGCAGTCCTGGGTCTTTGTTGTAAAGGCCCATCATGATCTGACAAATCTTTTCAGTTGGTGAAAGGTCTGGACAGCAGGCAGGCCAATCCAGCACCCAGTACTCTTCTACTACAAAGCCATGCTATTATAATAGATGCAGTACGCAGTTTAGCAAGGTCTAAATATAGAAGGCCTCCATCAAAAGATATCATCTGGATGGGAGCATGTTGATCTATATGCCAACGCTGATAAAGGTCTGGGTAAATTTCCCTGCAAATATCAGTGACAAATGAAAATACTGGGATATTTGTGTGATTGAAAGAGCAAAAGAACAAAGCAAATAAAAGTGGAATGCATTGTAACTTATTATGTTATTATGACCAAAAGTGAGAATCCAGAGTTTGAAAATTGCTGAAAAAGGTTTCTTGCTCGGTTCTACAAAGGTAGTGATGATGAGATATGGGCTGATTCCTAAAGGGAGAGCTCTGAGGGAGGGAGGCTGAAATGAAGTTGAGAGCTGGATGGAGTGAACAAATGTGTGGACGAATGAGAGGGTTAGGGTTAGGATGCAGGCAGCCGGGTGTCAGAGCAGAGAAGCAGGCTGAGAGTGTCGGTGTGGCAGCAGGATGAAGAAACAAGAGCTGATGGCACAAGAAGTGAAGCTGAATGAAGCTCGATGGCGCAAAGGAGAAATGTAAATACTCCAATTCAAAGTTAAAAGGAATGAAAGAGCCGAGGAAAAACATTAAGGAGCCTGTAGCAGAAGAACCACGCAGTGAGGCTGAGCTACCTGGCAATAAGGGAGCAGACAAATAAAGATGGGATGATGAGGAAAAGATTAGATGGGTGATTGAATCCAGAGGAGGTATGAAGCTCAATGTCCAGAGACACACAAACAGGAAGGAAAATGGAAGCTTACACAGTAATCACACGGAGGAGGTAAAAACGTAGCCAGAGCCAGAGCCAACGCCTACGATGGAAGAAAATAAAAGGAGCGCACGCTCACACAGTTTGACATTCAAACCAGTTATAGTTGATCTAGAGAATCTAGAACAAGCTGGCATTTCAGGACAATTGAATTTTCAGCCACAACAACCTTTCCAGAAATTTGTAAGGAATGCTTACCAAACTATGTTAACTATGTGTGACACATCATTGCATGGCAGCTTACAAAACCCTCCCAGTAACAGACAGTGATATCAAGCGCAGTTAGATTTAGCTCTACTCAAAATCAGTTTCTGCTGACTTGAGAAATCTGGCGGCAGCTTGAATATGTACATTGAACACAACACAGTTTCCCCGTCACGATAAACGTTCAATTAATTTGATTTATTTAGTCATGTGCCGCTGTTTTGTAGATTTGAATTCACAAATGTTTACATTTGAAGTGAAGCAGTTTCATTCTGTGCTGCATTTATTTATCACAAAATTTGTTTTCATGGATTCAGCAAGCTTTTAAAGAATGAGTTGGATTCTCAGATAAAGGTAGATGTTTGTTTAAAATCAAGTTAGACCCTTTTTTTTGGTATTTTCTTGTGATGTTTGGCATTTCTTCTGTTTTACAGATTGTAAAGTGTCCTTATGTCGTGTGGATTTTATTTTATCCTCTTCTTTTTCCACCAGGAATGCCGGACAAAGAGAACATGAGAAACAACTCATTTGTTTCCAAACATCCAAATAAGGTACAATACATGCATTATTTCTTTACTTTAAACTTTATAGTTAACAAATTTATATTGAAATACAGGGAATAAGAGTTTGAGACCATACATTATCACTGGCCTTGTTTCTCGTCTTTGAACAGACCAGATGGGCAACAAGTAAAACGTCAGCCACTAGACGATGCTTAAGATCTCTCTTTCTCCCGTAACGTCCTTCTTTATTACGCACCTCTCCTTCAGTGGATGGGAATAAGCACAGAATGTGAAGTTTGTTTAAATTTAGCCTCAATATAAATAAGGTGACTGGAATTCTTGTCTCCATCCACAACAGTTCCTGTCCCACCTTTCTCCCGCAGTTGTTTCCTGGTTGATAACGTGGTACAGCAGCAGATTTATGGTGCCTTGTGCTCTGTTCCAACATGGTGTTTAGTCACAACACAATTGCTCTGTTATGTAAAAAAGCAAAATCTTAAGTTGTTTTCCTATTATGTAACAAATACAGTTTTGATTTGATTTAACATAATATATGTATATCCATGTGTGTGTGTGTGTGTGTGTGTGTATAGAATAACTTTGCTTCTCTGGCGATTGAGCGGACTCATTTCGTGTAAATAAAAGATGAGGCATTAAAGCCTTCACATAAATGCTTGAGTTGCAATGCCCTCGGAGGGATGCAGAATGTATTTTAAATGTCAACGTCCTGCGGCCCATCCCAGGGTCTCAGTGAAAGAGTGAAAATAGATTTAAACTAAAAACTAGAAGTCTTGCGTTCATATAATGGACTGTGCCCGTGTCCTTTTAAAGCAAATGAGCGCTTCAGTCAAGACTAAGAAATATAGGAGGTATTAGATTGATTCAAATTGAAGGCTAATAAACACACAATGTCAGCATTGAGGATTATATCCCGTGACCCACTGTGAGAGGAAAAGCACCCGTTATCCAGCTGGATTTGTCAGACACATCGTCATTCCCACAGTGTCTTTTATTGCCAATTACTGTGACCATTGTATCCGACAACAGACTGTCAGTTTCATCCAGTTTCCTCTTCAGGTGGAATATATTTTCATCAGAATAGCCTGAGTTCAATTGCTGTCCATGGCAGATTTGATTTCTCTCATTTTTTTGTTTAATTTTATTTTGCAGAAGTCTTTCATTGAAAGTCCAGCCAAACCCCACCCTTTATGCATGTCTCAGGTAGTAAACACGATCACCTTCTTTGTGTGGGGGTCAGTCATGACCTGCTCATGTGGCGGGCAGGACTCCGCTGTGGTGTGACTTCACTCAGATTCTACTGTGCAGGTTCCCTCTGAGAAGATCCTCCACGCGGGAAAGATTCTCCGTAACGACATCCTCTCCAGGGCGCCCCACATGATCCGGGACAGGAAGTACCATCTGAAGACATACAGGTACTCAGGTATTTTGTGAAAGATGCCATTTAACGTGCCTGACTGATCACTGAAAGTGGAAATTTTAGGATAAAAATGTTTGCTAACCAAAAAACAGAATACATTTACCCCCCCACGAAACACCAGATAAAAGGAGAATGCACGCATAAAATTGGGTAGATACAAAAATGTAATCTTCTGGGTATGTAGGTACTAGGTTTACCACCATGTTTACCATTTCACTGATCAGTAGATGTTCCAAAGAGCCCCCTTCCCTCGAGGTTTAACCTGAATTTAAACACGAGCTGTTTTTTGACAAAACAACTCACACACAGATAGAGAGTTGATAAAACACAGAACAAGCATCAAGCTAAAACCAGATGATAAACACATTACATAACTGCTCAGCTTTGTCCAAGATGTTATCGAGGTCTTTGTGTTTTTTTTTAGGCAGTGTTGTGTGGGGACTGAACTGGTAGACTGGCAAATGCAGCAGAGTTCATGCGTCCACTCTCGCATCCAGGCTGTGGGCATGTGGCAGGTGCTGCTGGAGGAAGGAGTTCTCAACCACGGTGAGACTCTGTGTGATGTCTGGACACGTGTACATGTGGGCAAACCACCATATTTAACATTTAAACCCAGCCATCTCTGTCATCTTGACGCAGTGGACCAGGAGGCGAGCTTCCAGGACAAGTATCTCTTTTACCGCTTCCTGGATGATGAGCAGGAGGATGCTCCTGTGCCCAATGAGGAGGAGAGGAGGGAGAGCCACGAAGAGCTGCAGGACACTCTGCTCCTCCTGTCGCAGATTGGACCAGACGCGCATATGAGGATGATTCTGAGGAAACCGTACGTCACTAAAGCAGCTATCTGCCAAACTGAATCAGTGCGATTGTCTTCTGATTTTCTTACGTACTTCCTGTTTTGTAGTCCGTCTGAAAGAGCAGCAGATGACTTGGAGATCATTTATGAGGAGCTGCTTCATATAAAGGCCTTGTCGCACCTATCCACCACTGTGAGTTCAGTTTCTTTGTCTTATGTGGCCACGTGAATCCTGTTTAAATATCTATTCTGCAAGAAAAATCCTAAATTTGTGTAGGCGCTTATGTCCACTCAAATCAAAAGACAAGCTGCATTACATAAACTTTGCATACGCACACATGTGGTTGTACGCTCTTGTTAAAACTTCCAGTGTAACACATCTGTCTCTCCCGCTTGCACAGGTAAAGAGGGAACTGGCAGGTGTCCTTATTTTTGAGTCCCATGCAAAAGCGGGAACAGTGTGTAAGTAATGTGATGTAATGCATGCTGTGACTCCCGACCACTTATCACAACTATCTGATGATAATTAAATCTGGGTTATGATAGAACCAATCCATTACTGACGCAGCGTTAATCCCCCAAATCCCAGATGAGGTTACATCAGACCACCAACACTTTTCTTTGTCTCTTTTGTTCCTCAGTGTTCAACCAAGGGGAGGAGGGCACATCATGGTACATTATTTTAAAAGGCTCAGTCAATGTTGTCATCTATGGAAAAGTAGGTATTTCTCCAGGCACTATTTCTGAAAGCAGTAAGCTTATGTTTCTCTGACCGGGGCTTGGATTGATTAGATCAGTAACTGATCAGAGCGCTGTCCTGTGCAGGGTGTTGTCTGCACGCTTCACGAGGGAGACGACTTTGGGAAGCTGGCTCTGGTCAATGACGCCCCCCGCGCCGCCTCCATTGTTCTGCGAGAGGACAACTGTCATTTCCTGAGAGTAGACAAAGAGGACTTCAACAGGATTTTAAGGGTGAGTTTCAGGTTAATGGCACTGCTGGTGTTTTAAGTAACAATAATAAAAAAAAGCACTGCTGCCCTCTGTTGGCACAGACACAGCGATGCAGCCAAAAATGTTACAGTTTTTCTCGATTGCTTAAACACAATTTTGAGCGTTGTGTTTTTTTTTGCAAAACCTTCACACAATTATCACAACCACAAACCCAATTCGCAAAACACCTTGGATCCTTTGCAAAATGAAACGCTCTTGTAAAAACTATACGCTCATTTATCAAAACCATATTTTGTTACCATATGAAACACACACGTTACATATGACTTAACTCTGTTTGTAACAGTTACACACTGCTGTTGAAAACCTCAAACACTTTTGGCTAATTCTGTTTCTGAGTGAATAGAGTAGTATAGGTGAAGTACACAGTGAATTTGCAAAACCTCACCCAGATTTGCACAACTATAAACACAATGTCGGCTCACACTTTTTGCAAAACAATACACAAGACACAAGACAAGACCAATTCTGCAGACTGATGAAAATGTAATTTATTTCTCCATATACTGAATTTAGTCAACAGAGATATAAAAAACAAAACAAAAAACATGCCCCATTTTCCATGCTTCTGACAAACATAAAATTGTATCCTGTACAAAAACAATAACCAAAAAAAAAAAGAAAACACAGTACAGAAATCACTACTGGTCATCTCTTCGCCTCGCTGGATCCGGCCAGAAAATTTCAACAACATCGCATGCAAATTATCATTTCCAAGACAGCGTGGAAAGAATTGTCTTGAATGCAGAATCCATCCCTGTATGGCTGTGGCGTCAATCAGGTCACAGGCCTCCTCCATGGCCTGAATGAGGGCTATGCGAGCCTGGGGGTGCAGATCATAAACCCTCCACCGCCATGCTGAGAAAAACTCCTCAATTGGGTTCAAAAAAGGAGAATACGGTGGCAGGAATAGGACCGTGAACTGTTGATGTTGCTGAAACCAGTTCTGAACCAGAGCAGAGCGGTGGAATGAAACATTGTCCCAGGTGACAATGTATTGCATCTGTTGTGCGGCTATGAGGTTGTGTAATCTGTCCAGAAATGTGAGGATGTGGGGTGTTTTGTAGGGACCCATGTTGGCATGACGGTGGAGGACCCCATTCTGGGTAATTGCAGCGCACAGGGTGATGTCCACAAGAGTTGAAATAAATTCTTTCCGCTTCACCTCCTCCTCCTCCTCTTCCTCTTCCCCTTCCTCCTCCTCTTCCTCTTCCACGACCTCCACCTCCGCCTATACCTCTACCTCTGGCGCGGCCTCTGGCACGGCCTCTGCTTCCTTCTCCTCCTGCGATTCCTCCTCTCACCCTCACTCTTCCTCTTCCTTCCTAGTGCTTAAACCTGATTGGTGTGTCTACAATTAAGCAATCTTGTGTTTGCACACCTGATGGCTGTGTTTAACCAATTGGCACATAGGTGTGGTTATTTGACAGTCAGTGCTTTAGAATTGCAAGGAAGTGACATCTTGATATACTTCTGTGTCTAATGCATACAAGTGTGTTTAGTGTTTTGCAAATCACTGTGTGTATTGTTTTGCAAAAAGTGTGAACTGACTTTGTGCTTACAGTGGTGCAAATCTGGGCCGAGTTTTGCTCGTTGAGTGTAAGCTTTTGATAATTGTGTAATACTTTTGATTTTAGTGTTTATTCAATCGTAAAAAACTGTAATTGAGATTGTGAGCCGGCCCTCAGCACCCATTAGCTTAGTCGTTCCACCAAGTATGGGGTATGCTGATGATGACCCACCATCGTGGATTATTAGCTGTTGATGCAAGGCTTGTTTTATGGAAAACTTTTATCTGGGAGAGCTAATGCCATTACAAAATTCCTTTTTGGCATAGAGTATAACAGCAGAAATAGACTGTGGTACTCCAGCAGGTCTCAGCTGAATGTAGACACATCTAGTGACTGACATTTAGGCAATTTGATGATAACGATGCCACCTGTTTTCATTACTATTTTCATCAGCTCACCATGTAGCTTTAAGTTAGTCAAAGTTTAAGTCGTCTAATGGCGACAAGTCCCTGTGTGACCCTTAGTTGGATTAAGCGGGTTCCTTCAGTGTAAACCTTCTGGTTTTATCGGGACTTGGAAAAAAAGAAAACCCACTTGATTTTTGCTGTCAGGAACTTTATTTAAACCTCATGCCTTCTGCTTCAGATTAGTTGTGCACACTTGTGACTTATGCTAATTTTGCCATGGTGGAAACAATGTTGTGGACACACATACAAGAGTAAGCTTAAATTCACAAAAGCTTCCAATGTCTTGTTGTCAATATCCTGTCTATTCAAAAGTGTTTGAACTGTCCTGATAACATCACATCACATATTTAGTTGATGTAGACAGTATAAAGGACATTTCTTTACTTTTCTTTTGTATGTGCAAAGGATGTGGAGGCCAACACCGTGCGTCTGAAGGAGCATGGTCAAGACGTTCTGGTGTTGGAGAAGTGTCTTAGCACCAGTCGAACCTCTGTCCACGGATCCTCTGCATCTCATTACAAGTAAATGGAGCCTCCACCTGCACTGCTTGTGTTCTGTCTGTAAGGTCTTAGAAGTTGTACTTTAAGTTCAAACTGTTATAAAATCTGCTAATTATAGGTAAAACAACTAACTTAAAAAAAAAGAAAAGCTGATGATGTGGTGCACGAACCTGATGCTCATTAGTTTTCACTGTTAGTATGAGTATGATCACTGATTTATAGCTTCATTTTTAGAAGGCTGATTTTCTTTAACACCTAGACACTTTTTTCATTTGCTAAATTCTCTCTTATGTGTTGACACAAAACTAGTCCATCCTTTGAGTTAATTTCTATGCTTCATAGGTGCATGATTCATAGCTTCATGCAATGTGGCTTAGCAAATAGGAAATGCGTTCCTCTGAAAATGGTTAGGTACAAGAAATGGACTAGAAAATAGTAAAAAAAAAAAAAAAAGCAACCAGTGTTCATAGAAAAACTTCAAAAGGAACTCCAGAAAGCCTGGAGAGCTATCGGTTAAGATCTTCTTAAATATTACCCACAAAAATCTGAGTGCTTGGGAAACAAAAGGAAAAAATGAAGGATGATACGACAGTATGTTCATTTTAAGGAAGAAGCATGTTATGGAATTCTGTGGAATAGAGGGCTGAGCTAAGGCGTAGTCCGTCTTTGGACACAGCCACTCTTCGTGTTAACTGATCACTTCATGTGTTTGTTTTTCTTGTTGTGATGTGTGGACAGTAAGAAACACGCATACTGTACAAACCCCAGCTTTCAACTTAAAAACAGCCTCTTTAGTTTCTGTTGGACTCTTTCAGTCAGTGTGACCAGCAGATGAAAACAGCAATTCTGCGGTCTGCAGCCGACAAGCGTTATCTTAATGGAGGCATCTGTCACTGCACCACAGTGGCTGTAATACTGAGAGACATATTAATGGTAATGACGGCCTAACTCCTGGGTGGAAAAAGGAGGCCTGGCACAATTATGTGTTCAGGGTCGCCCTCTAATCAACTCAACTCTTCACAGATGAGAGTGTCAAGGCTGTGTTCTGGCCCATGTGAGGGGAAGACTCAGCCCTCCTCGTGTAGCTCCCTCTTGTCATGCTGTTATCATGTAATGAAAACAACCAAGGCTGGATCAGGTTGATTCTCCTTCACGTAGAAGATGCCTCTGCGTTTCAGTTTTTATTGGCTTCGATCCTGGCACTTATTCCAGACTTCCCCTTCATCTTCAGCCAGCCAAGAACACTGATTGTAAATAGGATTGTTATCAAATGAAGCAATCACAGTCGCACGTTGAAGTAACACAAATCAGTCGAGAGCCGCAGCCGTGTCATTAAGCATTAAGAGCCAGTATTTCTTGATTAGTGAAGGGGGTGTTTTGTTCTGTGTTGCTTCAGATACAAGGTAATGTCTGGGACGCCGGAGAAGATTTTGGAGCACCTTCTAGAAATGATGCGATTGGATTCCCAGTTCACGGAGTCAGGTACTGATCACCTTGTCGCAGCCAGAATGTCAGATTAGTAGCATTTTAATACAGCATATCATTTATTGTGAAAGGGTTTTCACCTGTACACTCTCTGTGTCCTCTGCTGGCTGCTCTGTACTGACCCATTTGTTCTCATCTATAATTAGCTACACATCACAGACCTGATCTGATTACTATCCTGTGTGTGGATACATATGGTTTTCACTTGCCTGACAGAGGAAGGGCCACGTGTTTGAATGTCGCTTTGATGTGCTCTTGTGCTGGTGACACAGGTCTTTAACTGCGGCTCATCTATTTCTTTTTCACAGACTCAGCCTTAGATGACTTTGTCCTTATGCACTGTGTCTTCATGCCAAGCAGTCAACTGTGTCCAGTGTTGCGAGCCCAGTATCCTTTGACTGCTGCGTTCCTTTATGTGAAACTGACCTGAAAACAAAAGGCCGACTCGTTTGCTGTAATTACGTCGTCGTGATCTTTAACTGCCTGTGCAGCTACCATGCCCAGGCCTCGCAGGGCTCTGAACAGGAGAAGCTGGACTACACACTGAACAACAAGCGCAGGGTGATCCGCCTGGTCATGCATTGGGCTGCTGTAAACGGAGAGCACCTGGAGCAAGACGATGTGGCCTTCCTGGAGGTCAGTGTGGCTCTAAAGGTTGCTGTAGGTACAATAGCAATCTACTGTATTTACATTAGCAAACTGGTTACACTGTTCTGTCTCTTTAGATAACAGACACATAACAAGCAAAGCCACATGGTTAGGTTTATGATGTTCAGGTTATTAAGTGATTTCCAATATAGGATTTGAATATGATCTGGCATGATGCACTGATTTTGCTGTAACATGATGGACTGCTCGAAAAATCTGTGATGTATGAATTTTAGATTTTGGTAAATGAAGTTGCCAAAAAATGGCTTTCTTTTTCTTTTGTCACTTCAGTTGAACCATTATTTTACTGGAAATTAATTGTGTTTTGCAGGAGTTTCTCATGGCGGTATCTAATGATGCCAAAGTGCTTTCAACTCTTAGGGATCAGCTGACAGAGTTGGAGAAAATTGTAAAGCGCAAGTAAGTTAGTGTTTTGTGTTATAGATCACATGGATGAAAAGGGCTCTGACCCTTGCTGTATGTTGGGAATATCCTTTTAATGAGCAGTGGATAAAGTTTTTTCTCTTTGTTTACCTTAAATACAAATGATGAAACCCGGATAAACCAGATTTGTTCCATTGTTGCTGATATTTCTGATAATTTTTTTTTTTAGTGTTGAAGAAGCCCTGAGCTCACAGAAAAAGGTACAAACCTGGTCCTTTTACTTTGCAATTAAATGTTGGATGCTGATTTTTTTTTTTCCCCGTTTGTTTCTAATGTACTTACTTGTTAATGGGAACTTGTTCAATTCTGTAACAGCACAAAGTCCTGCTGCGGCAGTTCAGTATGGGAGAAGAGAAGCTTCAGAAACGGCAGCCTATCAAAAGTAATGATGAAAGTGAGTAAAGGATGACCTTTGTTTGGATCAGATTTTGCGCAGTATATAGATTGTTGCTTTACAGGTTGTAAATCCTTTTCAATCTTTCGACATCTCTCATCTTTACCCTGATTCATACCTCCAGTTCTGTTCAAAGTCTACTGTTGTGACCGCACCTACACCACGATCCGGGTCTCTGTGTCCGCCTCGGTCAGGGAGGTCATCAGTGCTGTTTCTGACAAGCTGGGGTCAGCGGAGGACCTGATACTCGTCAACCTCAGTTCGGCAGGAGGTGTGAATGGCAGCAGCTACATGTTAATCAAATGATTGGAGATGGCAAAAAGGCAGAGCACATGCAGGCTGGTGTAATAAGTCATCCCGGCTGATATAGAAGATAACCGGTGGTCTGTAGCAGTCAGCTTGCTGACAGCGACCGGCAGCTTCAATATGTGCTAAAGAATGGCTTTTAAAGTAGCACAAGAAAGTCCTGAGCTCATTTTTCATTATCACATTCAGCACAAAGCTGTTGATGCTCATGGTTGTCCTCACTGTAACAGATGTTCTTTGTTTGTGCCAGAAAGCAGTCTCGTAGCTTTCCAAACTTGGCCTGAACTTTCCACACCAATGGAAAACAAAGCAAGGGCAGCTCTCTCTGGCTTATCTCGCTAGATTCTTCTGCAAAGAAACATCAAGAGCTTTACCATTTCATGAAACATCTGTTCTGTGCTATTTAAGACCAGCCCAGTCTCGGGTTAAGAGGTTTAATAGGTACGTGGCGTCACAATAAGGACGCAGAAATTGTGAGATGTTAAAATGTTAAATTCTTGCTGTATAAAGAATCCTTCTAGAGACGTGAATCTGTAAACATGTATTTTTGAATATTTACCGTTTTCTAGGTGATCTAAACGTAACAAATATGATTTGTTTCTAAGCCTAACCAACTCACAGAAGAGCTGAAAAAGCAAAAAATGTGTTGGATAGTATTGGGTCAGATGGGCCGAGAATCTGGTTCTCCAGCATGACGGTACACAGTGTTACACCACCACCGACCCCCTCCGACCTCTAAGTGTGGTGTATTATCAAATTTACATAGTGTAATGAAACTTGTAAGAGTGTTGGAAGTTGGAATAAAAAATATAGACATGTATTTTATTGGAACAAAAAGTTGTAACCGCCACACGCATTGCTGACCGATGGAGCTGTTCCACATTTTCTTGTGACGCTGTGTTGTTGTACAGAGAGTAAAAAAAAGTCTGATATCAATATACTACATAAATGTACCGTGTATGAGAATACATCGAGAAATATAAAAGCTTCATAAAAAGTTCCTGTTTTGGTGCTTATCTGAAAGCATATTCCGATAAGTGAATATTGCTCTATTATGTCGGCCAGCGAGTATCTTGGTCCGACTGCACTTTAACCACCTAGAATTAGGACGAAATCTTCTGATAAAGTATTTTTGAGATGCTACAGTCTGAGAGGTGAACAAACAGACTGCCATACCACAGTATTATTGCTGTAAGTTTAGTGTTTTTCTTCTTTTTGTTGTCATTTTTGATTCTCCTTTGTGCTCGGATTAAATTTCATTTTCCATGAAGTGATCTACTCTACACACATGTGTTTGAATCTTTGGTGTTTTTTTTGTTTTTTTTACAGAAAAATCCATCTTAAAGCCCAACGATGTCTCGGTCTTCTC
Source organism: Odontesthes bonariensis (assembly GCF_027942865.1). NCBI lineage: Eukaryota > Metazoa > Chordata > Actinopteri > Atheriniformes > Atherinopsidae > Odontesthes > Odontesthes bonariensis. The sequence goes on along the minus strand of NC_134517.1, from coordinate 21,641,909 downwards.
CAGACTGAGTATAAATGGACGACTCTTTGTCTGCCGGAGGGACCAGCTGGATTTATTGGTTTGTTCAAATCTCACAGAAAACACACTGGGCCTCAGACGCTTTCGCCATATAAACATACAGCAGAAGCACTGTAGCTTGTAACCTGGCCGCAAGTCCCTGTTGCTCTAAATTCGGTTGCTCCCAACACTTTTTTTCACCCACATTTTATGAATATTTGATGTACTTTAAGCCTTTATGAATTTTATTGTAATTCTTTGGTGCTTTTTAGACCCCTTTACCTGAGCAGGAGGGTCCCTCCACAGGATCGCTGGCCAGCTTTGAGCTGATGAGCTCCAAAGATGTGGCTTACCACATGACCTCCTATGACTGGGAACTTTTCAACTGCGTACATGAGGTATTATGGAGTGACTGGGAGTTATTAGCAGAACCGATCAATTACTGTATGTCCCCCTCTAAGGTTGGAAAATTGGTGTTTATTTGGTGCGCTTCTTACAGCTTGAACTCATCTACCACACGTTTGGGAGGCAATACGTCAAGAAAGCCACAGTGAACCTGGACCTGTTCCTGAGGAGGTTTAACGAAATCCAGTTTTGGGTGATCACAGAGATGTGTCTGTGCTCGCAGCAGAGCAAGCGAGTGCAGCTTCTCAAGAAGTTTATCAAGATTGCTGCTCAGTAAGGAGATCTTTTTTTTCCCCATTTTATTCGTCTTTCTTTTGACCCACTTTGTCGTTTTTTTTAAAGCTCAATTTTGCTTTTGCTGATTTCTGTTGAAGCTGCAAAGAGTACAAGAATCTAAACGCCTTCTTTGCTATCATTATGGGACTGAGTAACCCAGCAGTGAGCAGACTGAGTCAAACCTGGGAGGTGGGTGGCTGTGTGTGCCATCTGGTTTTACATAATAATCTACCTTAACTGCAAATGAACCTCTCCTTCGTTTGTGTTCACAGAAACTTCCCAGCAAATTCAAGAAGTTCTACGGGGAATTTGAAAACTTAATGGTAAACTCATCTTGTATGTTGGATATTTCACGTCAGAGCCTTACCCTCTTTGAGTGGTTTTATTTTGAGTCAGTACTGAAGTCAGCAGTGTCCAGTTCTGGCCTGGGTCAGGGCCGTGATGGATCTGTTTAACACAGTGATGGCAGATTTCAGAACAGTGCAACTGTTTCCACAGGATCCGTCCAGAAACCACCGGGCGTACAGACTGACAGTCGCCAAACTGGAACCTCCCATCATTCCTTTCATGCCTCTGCTCATCAAAGGTCAGACTTATTGATTTGATGACTGTTTATTTTACAATGCAACATCTTTTTGGCATGTGCTCCCCAATCGTTGTGCTGTTGTGCTTCTTCAACTGCTCTAACTCTCTACAATTGGTCTCTTTTCCTTGTTTCTACCAGACATGACATTCACACACGAGGGCAACAAAACATTTATCGACAATTTGGTCAATTTTGAGAAAATGGTGAGTCTCTGCAGGTGCAGATCATTGTCTGCCAGTTGGCGTAAATCGTTTACTCATCTTTAGTTTTCAGTTAATTGCAGATATTTGTGGCTGATGATAGCTCTCTGTCTTGCAGCGGATGATAGCTAACACAGTGAAGATAGTGAGATACTGTAGGAGTCAGACGTTCAGTAAGTTCCTCAATCTTAATCAGTCGACTCTGTAGGCGTGTCTGTTCTTAAACGGTGCATTTTTATTCATATTTTTGTGTGGATTTTTCAAGAATATATTTTCTTCTACTAATTTGTGAGGGTTTTTTTTCTGCCACATCCCATCTTTTCCATTTCACAAGGTCCCGATTCACCGTTGGCTAGCAAGCACCACCCCGACGTTTGGACTTACGTCCGTCAGCTCAGCGTGATCGACAACCAAAGGACGCTAACTCAACTCTCTCATGGACTTGAGCCCCGCAGGTCTTAAAACCACTCAGGGACAGAAATGTTACCCTCTGATGCTGCTTCACAACATGACATGTGCTCACGTTGGTATGATTTCACTCCAAAACAGGCAATCACACGGGGAACCTAATGAGGTTTCAGATAATTAGATATTGTTTCAGAAGCTGTTGGCTGACTTGTTAAGCCTTTTTATTACAGTAATTTGTGATTTTTCAACAACAGTAATTGTTGTGGGATGAAGTACCTCTCGTGTTGATGTCATGCAGATATCATATCATAACAACTGAGGAAATAAAGGCTCTTTGGGGGGGGATCTAATTAATTACATCATTGTGGAACATTTCAGATGTAAACAATATGTGATGCTTTAAAAACGCAGTGTTATTATTCTTGATATTCAGTTGTTTTGTATTTTTTTTATCACACGATATTTATATATATATATTTAGGTTTGTCAGATTCTATCGTGCTGTAAATTGTATACAGATATTTATTTTGACTTCCGCATGCAGGGGATTGTGATGGCTTGACTTTGCATTCATGTGAGCACATTTTCCTTTAAAAGCCTGGAATTATAGATGTCTGAAAAGCTTTTGTGTGCAGTAAATATTAAATGTTTTATATGCATTTGAGTACTTTAATGTTTGCCGTTGGGTTCTGTTTTGATATTTTCCAATATGCCGTCTGCAATCAAGTTTGTTAACTTTTGTATTTCTTAACTTTCATAGTGTGTAATTACAGTTCTTACTGAGTGAAATAGGGTCTGTTTTAGGCATTTCCAAACATCTCAGACTGATTGGTTTTGTGTTGCCTGCTTTATTGAAATAGTGTGGGACTTCATCTGAGGGAAGTGAGGGAGAGAGGAACACAATTACTGGGGGGGGGGGTTTATATAGAAACATTCACTTCGAATCAAGATTTAGTTTCCGGTGATTTGGTGTGATCTTAACGTGTATTTACAGAGTGCTATTTATCTATAGGCAGACACAAACTTGTTTTTAATGTTGCCTTATCCCTTTTGACTTTCGCTAAAACCACGTTACAATCTTTACGATTTCTCTTTAACTTCCTTACAGGTACTATGTTGCAAATATTCAATTTGTATGAGACAAGTTACACATTAAAAAAATGTTTCATTTCAAGTGAAATGCAATCAAAATGTGAGTGTGGGGGAAGTGTGGAGAGCCGATCGCCAATACTGCACAAAAACAAGAGCCGAAATATTTTTAATGGAGCGTGTAAAGGCAGCCAGATTAACTGATATAAGAGTTTAGGTCTAAGCATTGCCATCAATACAACACCAACCGAAACAAACAAACGAACGGTCACTTTAGTGGAGCAAGGGACTTTGAATTAGGGTGTGAGATACTTGGCTGTTCAGTGATTTGCCATCCACTGATCACAGCCTCAAATGTTCCTTTTTCTATTTTCATTTTCACAGTCTCATTCTACAGCGAGTTATTCCAAAGGAAGATGACTGTATATAGTTTCAAGCCGAGGTAAAACACTGTCTCTGACTGTTCCCTGCTGATGCCACGCTGGTGGCAGGAATAACGAGGGCCCTTCAAGCATGTTGTGCCCGCTCTGAAAACACTTCATTTCAGATAGATAAATACTGGAATACTTAATACATATTACATGATTATTATGCTATTATTGAACTTTTAAGAATAAGCGATATTGTCAATACTGATACATACTCAACCCTCGATTGATTGAAACTGAAGTATTCGACTCCTGTATTTATCTGAAAGTGATACAGTGATACATGATGCTTATGAGCTCATTTCATATTTTGTATGATGTGTTTAGTAAAATCTTAATTTGGAAAGTAATCATAAACAGATTAACCCCTTACAGTTATATATAGTAGAGAAGACCGGTGCATGTTGTCACACTTTTCTCCCACCTTTCTCTCACTTTTCACTATCCATATAGTGCAGTGGTATAATTTTCACACCAAATAAAGGTCTTGGGTATTACTTCTGTGCTTGTTACATAAAAAAAAGATAATAATAACCTAATTTCAGCTCAGACCTGTAGACATTTGAAAATAGTGTGTGCACTAATAATAACTTGCCCCACAGGAGCGTACATTTTCACATTGGACTATCAAGAAATACAGACAACAAAGCTTGCTTAATTTTGAGTGCAAATTTATTTTCTATCTCAGTTTAGAACCATATTCATTCGATAATGAGCAATCCATAACACAAAAAAAGTCCCATTTTGAACGGCAGTCAGTTTGTGTTGATGGGCAAACATCAGGGGTCCGAATGCTGCAGCTGGAAACACAAAATATCTTGTAGACAGATGAGACGCATTACGGTTTGGTGTGTCATTCGTACACTATTTCAGGAGACCAGGCTGTTCCCTAGGTGTTTGGTGATGAACTGTCTCAGATGTTTTAGTTTTTTTAGCTGCTTTTTCTCTTTAAAGATGCAGCTTTTGACTACCATTTGCCTCCTCTTCAAAAACGGACTTTTTTCCCAATTTTTGTTGAATTGTTGAGCTACCTGTAATAAGTCCAAAAGTCAGTGAGACAACTTCCTCCAAACTGGCACGCGTGTAAATACAAGCTACATCTCACTGTTGGCTTATCAGAGGACTACAGCTAAATAATTTATTGTTTCTCTACTCAGTAGCTGCTCAAAACTGAAATATAATTCACAACACTTGTTGCAACAAGTTTTATTGTGTACATTGCAGACTATTGTTTTTTGAACTTTTGAAGGAAAAAAATTAAGAAAAAATCTTAGAATAGTGTGACTGACCGTTTGTGAACAGGAAACTGAACAATGAGTATACAGTGGCACGAGATAACTTTATTTTATAAATGAGATAGCACTTTTTGTTGAGGAGAAATTGAAACCCAGCATGGGTATGTGCACAGCTGAGTTGAGCTACGTTTATGGCTTGACTTTTGCCATTTAACAACATCACTGTCCTTGTAACAGTTGTGCAAGAGAGAGGGGGGTAGCCGCAGACTGAGTGAGAAAACATTAAACACAATCACCCGCTTCTAACTTCCTCTGTGATCCAGTGTTACTTGTATGACAACTTAGCCTGTTCTCCCCTACATACACTTATAAGTATGAAGTAACGTAAGCAGAGAAAAGAGCAGCAATGGCCCATAACTGTATGTGAGTATGTTCTTCTTGGGGTGGGGTATAATCAAATTAAAAAGGTTAGATAAAAATGCGGTATGGCTCAACAAACAGACAAAACAACAACTATCAAATTGAACTGTTTTTATTTTAAGTCCACACATTTGGATCCAGAAAAAGGGCTTAGAAACACATCTGCTGGCCCGCAGAATTCACCTTGAGCACTAGCGGAGGTTGTGCCTTTTTTCTCCAGCAGGAGGAGCTGTTGTCATCAGTTTGGTGACGGGAGTGGGGGGAATAGTCACTTGGCCGGCGCTTCCCAAAGTTGTGCAACCGGTAAAACCACAGCGGAGACAGTTGATTAAACAGAAATGAAACGACGTCACACGAGATTTTCCGGAAAACCTCGTCGCTTTCTCAAAGTTTTCCTCGTGCCCTCCAGCAGCGACGGCGTGCTGCCCCTGAAGCCTGAAACTGCCCACTGCATGTCGGTATGTATGCTTATAACTTCGGGCGTAAAAGATACAGAATCCACATGTTGCTGGTTTACATGGCATCATGTGGATAAAGACAGCTTACTGGGAGCTGCATGTCCTCCATTTATAGCGTGGGTTGGACAGTACACATGACATGTTTCTGCTTGTCAATGTTGGGCCGCCGAGTGTGGCGGATACGACATATTTGTAAATGTGTTATTACTACAGATACAGTCACTCCAACTCCAACATTCTCTCCTGAAGTATTCGTTGTAGTGTTAGTGTGTCAGTGCAGTATACCTCTGATGTGGTTGTACAAAACATGGAGGCATCATCTATTATATCATACGTAGTAAAGTTACTCCACATGTGTGGTTGCTGGCTTTGAAGATGGAAAACAGAAGGTGACCTCACTGCTGGCCATCACTGAGCGATTAACATTGCATTTAGCTCTGATTACAGTGACAACCTGTGGTTTGACATATGGCTATCAGGTGTTTGGGCTGCAGTGTGTACAGCTGTGTTTGCTATTAGGTGAGAAGCTTGCAGCAATGACTCAAGGAGAGCTACCATGTCCCAGTTACCCTGGCTTCTGGAGTGGTCAGGCAATACCGAGGTGAGGGGCGGGCTACTGAGAAAATTGCTTTGAAGCTAAGTATAGCACGAATACAAGTAAATCAGCAGAAAGCAGTGGCTCCCCTCTGTGACAATGGAGGCATTCCCCACTGTGATGGATAGTAATCCCAATGAAGACCAAGGTAACAGCCTTTTAAAAGCCATAATTGCTCCGCTGTAAATGGGAAACCCAGGAACAATAACAGAGCTACAATTTCCTGTAATGATGGAATTATTTTTTTACTAGATGCTTTTAAGTTGTTACAGACAAACAAGGGATGTGATAATCAGTGTGTGTGGACTCCGCTTTGGCAGCTCTCCGTTTTGGCTTGCATGCACAACGTGTTTGGCCTCAGCGTAAGCAGGAAGAGCTCCTTCTTTAGCTGAAAAGATAAAGAGAATACGAGGAACCCTCCATGCTTTTTGCATCTAAATAGAGACAGTTTATTATGACTTTTTTTTTTTACCCTCCCTGCTTGCGGCCTTACTTGTGCCAAACACAACAGAGCCTGCTGGAATAGTCTGTGACTGTTGCTGTTGATGATTCCAGCATACCAGTCATACCAGCATCCTTATACGACCACAGGCCGAACTCTGAGCTTGTTACTCAGGGATGTTGATCAGTATTGTAAAGTGGCGAATGAGGAATAAGCAGAATTAGCCGGTGGCTTTTCACTGAAACATTAGGTTGGCCTTTGTTGAGTGAATCAGACCTTCCTCTTGTTCTGTGAACCCCCTCAGAAGCCGCATTGGAGTCGAGTGTCATTATGAGATGTCGCCTCCCAGCTCGTCTTTCGTGCAGGTCAAGTTCGATGACATCCACTTCTACGAGAACTGTGGCGGCGGCAGCTTTGGAAGCGTGTACCGAGCCAAGTGGATATCCCAGGACAAAGAGGTGGCGGTGAAAAAATTGCTCAAGATTGAAAATGAGGTAGGAGTCATAATTGCCCTGGCTTTTCTTGTGCTTTTTAATTGTCAGTGAAGTAATCATTTTAATTACTGCCCCATTTCGCTGGATATGATGACTTCTCTACCCATCACTCATGGTCATTATACTCCCCCTCTCTGAGAAGCGTGCTGCTAAAGAAACATTGTCAAATGAAAGAATGTGTTTTGGCCCACTTATAGCCGCGGCTCCTCTTGAGATCCTTTTGAAAGCGCAGGCTCATTGTCTTAAAGACAAAAAAAGAATTATCTTTGAAATCTTTTCAGGGAAATCGCACTACATTTGTTGGCCTTTTCGAGGTTTCGTAAATGATACATTGTTGCTCGTATGAATTTGTGAACGATCGCAGGTATCCATTCAACTTCGCTCAAGTGTCGGAGACATGATTGTTCAGTGAAAACGATAATGTGATCCTTTCACATTGGAACACTTGTTCCTTTAATTATAGTGTTTGGTTACAATTAAATGAACTCATTCTGTCAGGTTTCCGTTCATTCAAGAGACGGTTTCACATGAAACCCTCGGGCCAAAAATCAGGTATTAATAGGTCTTTGTGTACATTTTTGTAATGAATTCAATATCTTAGGGATTTATTTCACAAGCCGATTAAAGGTACCACGTCGTTCCCTTTTTCACAAATAAATGCTATTCCTGTTACATCCCTGGTTTTGGACCTGTTTCATTGTCTGGAGCTCAAAGCACAGTTTAGCTGCTGCCGTCCATTCATCCTCCTGGAAGAAGACTGCACCTTTCCCACCACTGACTGAGCTCTCAGGAAGAAAACAAGGCCGGGGAACTTGGGCCGTTTCTATGAGGATGTAGCAGCCAACACAGAGTTAATGCACACATTTGAGCCACAATCAATATTTAAACATCCTAACTGAAAGAAAAGGCAACCACTTGGTCATATTTAACATCATTTCTGAAACTATGTGTATGCATCCTACAAGAGGGGATTCTGACGGTGAGCTAAGTTGAAGTTATAGCATTGCAGTTATGTAAACGATGCAACCCACATCTTGTTCATTGGTTTCAAATGAAAAGTTAAGCTGATTTTGTTGAAAAATGAGCTAACGCTGAGGATTTTCCTATGGACCTGTTTTCTTGAGATAACGGGCTAATAAGTTCTGTTAATTTGGCTTCTTAAAACTTGATTCCCTATTAGTACAAACAGTGGGATCGCCTGGACCGCAGCTACTTAAAGTGATAAATTAACTTGTTATAAAGTCTGTTTTTATCAAATCATCTTGAGATCTTGAGATAACAGCATCAAAATAAACAGCAGAGGGTAAGGCCGCCCCGGGCCTCTGGAAGATTAGATGCTTTACTATGAGATTTGTTACAGAAATGTATGTCTTGCTCATTCGACAGCCACATAGTCATCTAGTGCAGTTATTACGGCAAATTTCCGTGCCAATCAGAAAATAAGATGAACTCCACAAAGCAAGCTTGTCGGCATGCTGGTACTGGCATTTAGTCTAAAGCGTCTCGTTTGCTAGCCTGGCCGTAGCTCATGAGCATTGTTTATTCAGATTCTATTATGAAAAAGTTTTTTTCTTTTTCTTCTTGTGCATGTTCATCGCCCAGGCTGAAATCCTCAGTGTCCTCAGTCACCGCAACATCATCCAGTTTTACGGCGCAGTTGTCGAGGCTCCCAACTATGGAATCGTCACAGGTAAGTTTTGATAAATGATGATGCCTCAACTCTGGTTCGTGGCTACTCAGCTACTGAATTATATCCTTGTAGAAAATGCAATGGCTGACTCTGTTTGCAGAAGTCGCATAGCTTGCCAAACGTTGAATGGAAAAAAAAGGCTTCTATGATAGCATAAATGAATGCCAGAGGCTTCAGGAAGGGTACACATTCAAACTGCAATTGTGTGGCCCTGTTTTCCTTTTGTCTGGGTCAGAGGCTGTGAAGGAAAAATCAACCCGTGAGGCTTGTATAGGTGTGCACTGCAGAAAACAAGGGACCATTTTTCTCTAAGCACAAACTTTTTATCCTGTAGGTCATACTGCAGAGATATCATATGTCTCTGTGCTTGTAAGTATATATTTTTTACATATGTTGTCTCGAACACTGATAGTCATAGGCTCGGATAAAACAATGGACAGATAATGCGACTGATTCGCTTGTAATATTTAGTTGGTTTTAAATGACAGCTCAGAGGCATGGATGTCTCAATTTGTTAAACGCCTTTTTCCTTGACTAATCTCCTCCTCATTCCTTTTCTTTGCCTACTCCACTCACGTCTCAGGCGGCCCCACAGCAGCAGCAGTTCAGTGCAAGCAGCTCGGCTTCAGTGTAGATAGGAGGTCATCAAGGGGTGAGCTTCTGAGCCTCTTGGGGTGAGCCAGCAAACTCCATTTCTGCTCACAGACACACGATGCCACTGTCGGGAGCTATAGCATGTTCGGGTGGCAAGTGTTTTCCCCCGTAGCTCCCACATTTCCAACTGTTACAAAGATCGCTCTCTGTTTAGGAAACACGCTGTGAACGGAAACTGCAACGGTCCCACTCACACCCTGTGCAGCGACTTTCATCTGCTTAGATCAAGGCTTCCTTCATTTCAGCTTCAAGTTTGCGATTCAAAGTTCTGCATTTGCCCAGGCAAATGAATAAAGAAAACCCTCAAGTCAGTCTCCCCCCCCCCTTTGAGTTAAAAATCATCGGCCATTTTAAACAGCGTGGCTTTAAGAAAGTTCTGAAAACCACATAGTGTATGATGAGCAAAAACAAACAACGACAGGAGCAAAGAGACTGAATCTAACTTGCAAAAACTCTGTGGGATGTCAGCAGACTTTGAAAGCTGTATCCAGAAAGAAAAGCTTTCGAGGACGATCAGCCTCCTCAAGCCAGCGTTCCCAAAACAGTCGTTAAGGAGACAAAAAAAGATGTTACACTGCTGTGGGACTTATCTTCCTTCAACATCAGAGTATACTGTACCTATATATTCATCATATACCTATTTCACCGACCCATATTTCATATTAAGGACTCATCTTTAAGGAGTTAGTGATGACTAGATTGATCTCAGCAAAAATGAGAGTGGTGGCAGCTGACCTTTGATATTCTTGGAAGGGCTGGGAACGTCTCCCCAGCTGCTGCGTTACAGTTGGATATGGCCGGGCCACTGTCCCCATGTGACTTCACACAGATTATGGGCTAAAGGTTTCTTTTATCTCTTAGGATGAAGAGTGCTTTATGAAATGCCGTGTAATCTATGCTTCTCTTTCTCTTTTTTTCAGCGATAGTAAATAAAACGGCATAAAAAAAACTCATCATAAATCACGAGACAGTGATGTGTGTGTGTGAGAGCGGTGGAAAATGCTTGTGCTCCTCGGCTTTCTCCGCAGTGTTTTGGAGCTGCGAGACAGAAAGTCTTGTTGCCAGGGAGCTGGCGGGTGTCTCTTGTTTATCAAGGCAGAATCTAATTAACACCAGAGAAAAAAAAAAGAAAGTGTTTATGGTCATCCTGACCGTGCCATGTCCACATTCATCAGCTCTGTTACAAATTTCCTTTATCTGTTGACACACAGCATCGGTCCACACAGTTTCCCTCTTCTGCGGCCGACCTCACACACCCGTGTGTCTCTGTTGATCCGCTGGAGTTTAACAATATCTGCTGTCACTTATCAGACTCATAAACTTGACGGATTGCAGTGAGTTATCTTTTTCTGGGTAAAGGTACACTTGCCCGTTTTGCTCGTTGAAAGGTGTGTGAAATCCGACAAAAATGGAAAGCGCGCTTTTACAGCCCCACAGGTTGTCACGTTGTCTATGGGAAGGGCACGTACTTCCTCAGGGGCAAAGTGCAGACCTTCAAACCGTTTGCACTGGTTAAGGAGCGGCGTGAGACACGTTTCTCTGTCCACTGTCATCCTGCAACCCCTGTGACACGAGCAAAAAGACCCACATGAATTTTAGGCCTGTAATGATAAAAAACCCCTAGTGTGTTTTATGATTGTTAATTAGGCTCCTGTCTCGGTGCCTGCGCTTGTTTACAGTACTGCGTATAGGGATATGATTGGGTTATTATGCACAAACAGAGTCTTCCTGCTGTTCGAGCTACTGCTTGCCTATCTTTATTTAAGCACTTCACAAAATAGGCTTTGTCTACACATGGGAAAAATGTGGCCTGTTCTGCATATCTTTGATTTACGGAGGCTTCATCAAAGCCGTCTTTCAGCGTCTTGGATGTGTTTTTTTTTTCTTTTTCTCCTTTTTTTTGTTGTGGAGCAGATTTTGCAGAGCGAAATGGGATTTTTAAGTTTCATTTAGCCGTAATTGCTCATTAGAAGTGCGCAAGTGAAACCTTTGAAAACAGAGCAGAGAGATCATTAGTGAGTGTCATGAGTGATCATGAGTGACAAACTTGTCCGGAGGGGACAATCGGCCTCAAACTGCGACGAGCCAGTGACGGCAAACCATATTTAACCAGGTCCCCGCCAGCTGGCTTGCAAAGTGGGTCCAGTCAAATTTCGGTTTTTAAATGATTTCTCGCCCAGCTCACACAAATTGCACCCATGTAAACAATGCCCCACTCAAAAGAACAGCTTTGCCCCTGTAAGATATTTATGCCTTCACTTTCTCCCCCCACCTGTGTTTATTGTAGTTGTTGGTGTGTGAGCCTCTGTCAGCTGTATTTTATCTGCATCCTCAGAGTATGCAAGTGGTGGCTCACTGTACGATTACCTGTCGAGCGATGAGAGTGAGGAGATGGACATGGGACAGATCATGACCTGGGCTGCGGAGATCGCCAGAGGTACATTTTAGATTTTATCTATTTCCTTGATATTAACCGTAAAAAACTGGATCAAATTCTGTCTTGTCAATATCAAAGCTGATTGATGAATTGGTCACTGACTGAGACGAAACTTTTGATTTGTTTTACAGAGTAACACCAGGTTACATGTACATGATTGTTGGTGAGGATAAAATCCAGCCAAGATTTGTTCACAATATCAACAGTAATTGTAAAAAAAAAAGAAAAAAAAAGCCTAGAATTATCCCTGTAATCTGTTGCCTTATTATTGCAACCTAAGATTTAGATGATAATTCACACATATACACAAGCCAGGAAAAAAAACACCATCACAACAATGCAACACAAGGATTAATAAGTAACATATCTACATGCAAAACTAGGCTATGAAACCTCCGAATAAATTGCTGTTGGATTGCTGAAACGGCGCGTCACCTCTCTGCTACTAAACCCTAAAAATTCAAATCTAAAAGTGTGTGTAAATATGACAGAGATGTGAGAGGCTGCTGATGATCAAATGTCCATCAGTTGAGAGTCCCGGGTGGCAGTTGGGGTTGCCGTGACGACGTTAAATTCAACAAAATCTCTCAAACTCTGTCTCAAAGCGCCACTATGTCGAGAAAAAAACGCAAGTCCTCATGAAACGGTTCACAACCGTGAGCTCCGAGAGACTTTCCTGCACACGTCGATGTGTGGCGTGTAAAAGAGAGACGAACAAAGGAGCGCGATTAAGATGATGGAAAAACGTGCGTGTGGAGCGAAAACTGTTCAGAGAAGCTCTACGTTTAATTTCACTATGTTCAGAAAGAGCACATGCAGTGAGTTTTTAAGTGATCTTTGCCTGAAAACCTTATTTCTCCTCATTTCTGCTTCAGGGATGCATTATTTACATTCAGAGGCCCCCGTTAAAGTGATCCACAGAGATCTGAAGTCCAGGAATGGTAACTACTTTCATGTCTGACACAGGTTTATTTTTATTATTTGCCTGGTTAAATAAAGGTAAATAATAAAAATAATAATAATTGCCCAAATTCAATAACTGCAAAAGCTTTTAAAAAACTATTCTCTCTCTCTTCTTTTTCCCCTCAGTTGTTTTGACCGCAGATAAAATTCTCAAGGTAGGTCTTTCCATGTGACTCACTCACTGCTTTAATCAGAAATACACGAAAATGAAAGATAATCCAGATTTGTGACACAATGTATATATCATACATCATATTATACATCGTGTCATGTCAGCATCTTGTCACATATAACTTCCCTTTGGGATCAATCAAGCTGAAATGATCACATTTGATCTCAGGCCCAGGGCATGAAATCCTGGTAATGTTTATTTTTATCTGCAGTACATGGACATGAGAAGTCAGTAACTTACTCTACACTCAAAGGAAATTACAGACAGTGTTTCCAACGTGTCTTGTTAAAGGTCCTTAGGAGACTTATGGGGCCAAGAAAGCTATTTATCTGCTGTTTTTGACCAGGTCCTCAAAAGAGACTTAACTACAATCATGATCTCTTTATACTTTGCTCTGGTGTAATTTACAGTTTCCAGTACACATTCCATTAATCGGGACTTGAAGGCGTGGTCGGTGAAGTTTAGAACCTGCTTCTCTCCTCGTCTCGGGATGCTTTTAAAAACCATCTAAGATCCATAGATCCAGTCTTGTCTGTTAGGATTGTTCTTTTTCTAAATGCTAGTTTTATATGCAATTTCCTCATCTGCATGTTGCAATGGATAGCCGGATAAACTTTTTGACAAACCTGCAACATTGGTCTAATTGTCGTTTTTTTCTTCGCCTCAGATATGTGATTTCGGGGCGTCTAGGTTCCTGACGCACACGACACACATGTCCTTGGTGGGCACGTTTCCCTGGATGGCTCCAGAGGTGATCCAGAGTCTCCCTGTGTCTGAGACATGTGACACCTTCTCCTACGGGGTGGTGAGTGGAGGAACTGCGTACTGCCAGAACCTTGACACTTGTGTGTGTTTTTGTTTTGGCACTTAGAGTCTTCCTCGTGATAAACACCTCGTTTATGCACCTGTTGTGCACCAATGTTCCTGAATATTACTGAATTAGACTATTATCAGGCTGAGATGTGTCTGAAAACCCCAAAACTCCTTCCAAATACTTAATATTCTATGCTCGTAATTAACAGTAACACATGCTGATGCCATACATACATAATACGCTTGTGAGCTGCGTAGCTATCCATAGACCTGTAAGTGTGTATTTTGGTCCATTCTGGTCTGCTTTATCTGACCGGCGTATGCCGTATGAATGTGGTAAATTGGATAACTTAGTAATGAACATTTTATGCATTGATGCATCTTCGATGGGGATTTTTTTTACAGCTGTGAAAAGACGGACGTTATCAGTTACTGTGTCCTGATGCTTTTCAGTTTGTCAATTTAAATGCGTTTTTTTTTTTTTTTTTAAAGTCGAGAGTCCAACAACGCATTAAGCGGCGCACGACCTGCACATGTCGTCAATCGCATGCTTTTTATTCAATGAAATGTGCCACCCAAATACATGTTTTTCTTATGCTCCAAGAGTTTCATGCACATCCCTTCATTTACATAGAAGAACCCAGGAAACTCTCATTTTCATTATTAGCCTTATGTGTCATTTATATGTAGCTGTTTTTGAATGCTCTCTCCTTTGCTTATATTCTTGCATCCACTTTAAAAAGAGCACTTATTATATGTAATTACATCAGTTTATGAGAAGAAGCCCATATCGTACTGTTGATTAGTTCTCGTTAATACAAGCTTTCGTTTTCATGGGGTTTTCTGATGTCTCCGTGCTGCCTCACACAGGAGGTTAAGATTTTTCCTGAGAGCTCCTTTGCTTTTAAACCTACTAACTCATTCATACCTACTGGTTCATTATTTTCTTCGACAAATAATACCAATTCATTCGATCCGAACGTGTTCATTATGGCACATCAAAGATCACAAAAGCGGTCGACAAGAACAGTGAAGCTAACAACCTCAGGCGAAGAAGTAAGGCGAAGAAGGAAAGACTTGATTGACAGGCTTTTTATTTCGGTCAAAAAGAAAAAAAAAATCCAACTTGCGGAAAAAAGGAATTCTTTCAAATGTGGTGAATACATTTGCAAGAAATTGCACTTAAGTCTCTAATGGCTCCCAGCAGAAGTCCTGCCGATATTTTCATTTCTGCTCCTTTTTTTTTTCTTCCTCTACTTTAAGTGGACAGAAGCACAAGTTTTGACCTTTCCAGAAGCACAACCCCTTAGAAATTGATTGTTACCTTTGTTGATCTTGAAAATATCTGAAGACATTTGGAGGTAGTCTCAGAATAGAATCTGTTAAAGTAGATTTTCTGAAATTCCTTTTCTGTCATACAAATGTAAAATCCCTCAGTATTAACAAAAATGATGTAAAACAAAAAAACTTTCACTTTTGAAAAATAAGACATCTGAATACTAACTGAATAGAGGCTAAATTTTCAGGGGAGTACTCGTAATGTACACCAAAAACAGCATCTGAATCTAAAGGTATATTCTTTTTGTGCAGTCCTCTGCTAATTATCTGGTGAAATAAAAACTCACAGTCGAAATGTCCCACGTCAGCAGTTGGATTTACGAACATCTCCGATGTCAAATGCGGTCAGAACAAACCACTGAGAAATCTGAAATTGGAAAATGTGTCGCAGCCCCGAGTGGAACTAAAAAAGTCCAGTTTACGAGCAGCGATACGGCAGGGATAGTGGTGACGTTTGCTCCTCTGTGACAGGTTCTCTGGGAGATGATCACCCGTGAGATACCCTTCAATGGCCTGGAAGGCTTACAAGTGGCGTGGCTCGTTGTGGAGAAGAACGAGGTATTTGAATGCATTTTTACATCATTCAATTGTTATGCATCCACATAAGATGACAGGAATGAATTTTGGATGATGAAAAAAAAAATCCGTTTGTCTGTTTGTTAGATATGAAGCAGGAGCCTGGATACCATTTGCTTAACTTGGCATAAACAGTGGAAAACAGCGACCGCATGCTGATTCAAAGAAAAGATATGACTGGACAGGGATTTCTCATCCCAAGACATAATTAATCTCCTCAAAAATGAGGTCCGCGTGTAATGAGGAGCTTATTAGCCTCGTAAACACACGGTTGCACTCTCACGCTGGCAGCAGTGTGCACGAGGTGGAATGTGTTTTGCTTCATTTTCTGAATACACTTATAATGACATTTTGCATCCTATCCTGTTTTAATTATATGTCACGTGAAAACTGCGGAGGGAAAATGTCAGGTTGTGGTTTTTATTGAGATGTCGTTTGAGGTACTAAACCCGCTTCTTAAAGTCAAGGATGCTTCTTTTGTGGGGTGGGCTCCTCCAAGTCAAAGACTCCCTCCTCGCATTCGAAAAACACATAATGGAACGGTCCTGACAAGTGGGCATATGTCACGCCAACAGTCTCACCAGTAATTACACCCTCCTCGCGCAACAGCAGGAAAACTGAATGGCTATTAATTAGCCGGTAGCTGTTAGCTGGCTACCTAATAGTCATTTATACTGGCAATTTACACTTTCTGCCCTTTGACGGAGAATATTACGACACTACAAACTTTATGGTGGCCACAAGTATAATTAAAAAAAAAAAAAAAAACTTGTAAAGGGATATAGCATGAAGCCCAAACTATTTTTTATCTGCACCGTCCTCAATGTGCGCAGAGAATCAAAGCAATCTTTGATATCGGAACGGTCCCTCTGCCAGATTTTTTTTTGACGTGACATCCGAGGAAAGGCTGCTGTTAAGGATTCTTGCTTGACTTTGAGAAGCACATTATCTCTTGTTAAGGGTGTACTGATTTCCAGGGGGCTTTTTTTTCATAGTGAGGTTGCTAAGCAACCAGCAAAGCAACCAGCAGGATGAAGACATCCTCGCAATTTCTGCTAGTTTAGAGACTTTTTCTAAACTAACTAGTTGCTGGATATAGTGTCATATTTAACAGAGAGTCGAGCAACATCGATCCTGTAATGTAAAGAAAAAAAGTTTAGCTTCCATAATGTCAAAGTGTTGCTGTTCTGGACCGTGTGCATTTCAGAGGTTAACCATCCCGAGTGGCTGCCCTGCCAGCTTTGCAGAGCTCTTGAGAAAGTGCTGGGCAACAGAGGCAAAAGTGAGTTACATTTACATCCAAATCAACAGTGCACTCTATGTATGTTTTCATGTCAATCATACACAGAGCAAATGTTTTTCTGTTCACGTAGGAAAGGCCAATGTTCAAGCAGATCCTGTGTACTCTGGAGTCCATGTCTAAAGACAGCAAACTTCCTCAACAGTGCAACTCTTTCCTCCACAACAAGGCTGAATGGAGGTAATGTGATCAGCTATTCTCCACAGGCAGTAAATGTATTTGTAACACTATTTTCATGCCAATATACTGCCTCAGCCTAAGGAAACGTGCCACCGTTTTTTAAAAGAAAGATGTGGAAATGTAGCTGATGGGGGCCGCGAAGCACAAAGAAGAACTTGAGCTCGTGCATATAGATCCTTAATAATTACGCTGATAGCTACATAAAGACATGAAAACTGCCAAAGAATGATCCATCTGGATATACTTCCTCTCTTTACCCATAAGACCCTAAAAATAATCACCATCTTTTTCAAGTAGAAGTGTTTAATTGGCCTGTATGAGCAGCTGGAGGTTTGGTGATGTTCAGCACAGCCTGAGTCTCAGCTGTCACTTTATTCTCTGTCTGCCTCTCTGCCTTGTCTGTGCTCGTGAGTCCCCCCCCTGCCCCCCTCAGAAGTTGTGCTGGTAGCAGCGTGTCCAGGCAGCCATCTGCATGGGGAGCAGGTTGGGCTGAATTTTATTCCTAAGAAACACAAAGTGAAAATGTGAAGGCAGAGGCTTGTGGTTAATCGGAGCAGGTGGTAGCTCTTACTGAAATGCTCGAGAAGCGTTGCGCTTGTCGTGAGTTTACTTAGGTATGAATGTTACCCAGAAAGAGATGGCGCTAGATAGATAGATAGATAGATAGATAGATAGATAGATAGATAGATAGATAGATAGATAGATAGATAGATAGATAGATAGATAGATAGATAGATAGATATTACATTTAGTTTTTTTTGCTTCAGGTCACTGGGCTTAAAATGACAAATTCCCTCTTGTCTGCACCATATTCTGAGGGGAGCATCTGGCTGAGCTTTAAGAAGCCTTAAATTCAAACCTATAAGCTGAAGGACACTTGACATACTGTAAAGCTGAAGGGAACTACAAACTCAAGTAGTATTTCTCTATGACTATGAATAATTTCAGCTCACTTTTAGTGGTTACCCGCTTTGATAAGACAAACATATTCATTGGAACTATGTTTAAAGGACATTCACGTACACAGTACGTAAAGGAGGAAACACCGGGAAATGTACAGGGTTTGTCAGGAAGGTGGGAAGCAAAAGAAGTCATCATTTGCTAAGCTGAGCGGAAGCTGTTTGAGGTGAGAAGCTTCGGGGTGGAGGAACTGGAGAACCAGGAAGAGCGAGGCTTGGCCTTCCTGCCTGGGATACATGTGTTTATGGAAAGAGTGTGGGACGCTTTCTTGGAAGGGACTCAATGGATTTCCACAGAGGACTGTGCAGCTCCACCTGCTGGACAAAACGAACCTCCTTAATAAGAGGCAAACGTGAGGCACAGGACTGCCCCTGAAATTTTGAGTGTCAGTTGGCACATTGGTGAGTTGCCAAAGATGTTTACAGCACTTTTATTTTGGCTCAGCTGATTATATGTGAGGACATACGTACCTAGAGCATAATCTGTGATGCTTTTATAACAATATTCTACAATTATTATATCTTTAAAGTAAACAAATCCTTTGGAATGACCAAAAGCAAAAAAAAAATAAAAATCCTCTCCTACTCCTACCAATAATGTTTCAGCCAAAGATGATGTATTGTAGAGCTCTGTGCCACAGCAACAGTTGCTGTGGAGCTAAACATTACTAAAACCCACACTATTTTTTCAAATCCTTATAGGAAATGCTACTTTCCATCAAATCAAACATGAGAGGCTGAATTTTAGGACAGTGTCTTTTTGTTTGAATATGTATTTTTAACACAAAAACCTAAAAGTCTTAACACAAAAACCTAAAAGAAACCCTAAAATTCAGGTTGAAGTCAATACAGTTAAAACTGGATTTTATGTTGCGCTTTGCTCTAGCCTTGTGAACTTGAGCAATGCCACGTACGCCGTTCACTGATGTAAATATACTTCCCAGAAGGGGAAAATGCTTACAGTGTTATGCAATACTGGAAAATACTGGATAAAAATAACTAATTCAAAGAGTGAAGGTGGTAATAAGGTGACTTGGAAAGACAGCAGAGGTCACTCGGCCTTCGTACTTCAAGAAAAAGTCAACAACAACAGTCCGAACAAGCTTAAAAAAAGTCGAACATTTGGCAAAAAACAGAGGAGCTAGTATCTTGTCAATCAAATATGAAATGAGATATTTAGATATGCGATCACCAGGTCACCAAATAAGTTTTAATCTGCAGCTGGATGGCTCCTACTGGACCAAATGTACTGTTTGCTCTGAAATGTTTGCTGAAAATAGAGCTGCCAGGCGGAAATTAGATGAAGCTGATAAGAATGAGCTGATTGTCACAGACAGAAAGGAAGCCGGAAAATGAAAACAGGTAGTTGCGGATTTTTTTTTGCAGTTAACGAGAAAGATCTAGAATACGGCAGCCCTGAATGTTGACATTGCTCTGTTGCTGTGTGTTGAAGGTGTGAGATTGAAGCTACACTCGAGAGGTTGAAGAAGCTGGAGAGAGACCTGAGCACCAAAGAGCAGGAGCTAAAGGAGCGAGAGCGGCGTCTGAAGGTGTGGGAGCGCAAACTCATAGAACAGTCCAGCAGCCCGGTGAGTCCCTCGTTGTCCCCTCTTGACTTTGGTTCATCCTCACCTCATAGTGGTCACAGTTACATCGATGTTGCTGTGCTTTCCGGTTTCCTCAGTGATCAGGAGCGCCGTTCCAAAAATATAATGAACGAAAAGTGAAAAATGAGAGGAAAAGGGAAACACGTGTTTGACGAATGTCAGTGCCGCATCTACAAGCAGTGGAATACATTTACATCGCGCTGCGCTGATATTTACAAACTTGAATTGAATCGTGAGTCCTGGTTGAATCACCGCGAATCGTAGTTTCTGACGTGCAGTTCACGCTTTGCTCTTCTTCTTTGTCTCGTCTGCGTTTTTTTCCCTTCTTTTTTTTCTGAACGCACAAAAATCAATGTTACATCCCCAGCATCACACAAAAGGCCTCAACACAGTCAAGGGCTGCATCTCACTGTCTTTTATATTCACTGGCTTATCTGAGTGCTTCCTTGATTTGAAAATTTAATGGGAGAAAGCAGCAATAAGGCCATCATTCCCTACTGTCATTTATCTGGTGAAAAAAAATGGTTTCGATTTGAAATCGTGAACTCTTTAAACCTGCTCTTTTGATACCTGTCTCCCTTCTCTTCCTATCCTTCACCAGCTATACTTTTCTGTGTATTTCCTCATAGCGCCCTCCTTTCAATCATTTTATTAAGGCTTCAGATTGTCCACTTGTCTCATCTGCACTTTATCTTTGTGGTTTAAAGCTGATTGTTTACTTCCTTTTCTTGTCCGTCTTCTGTCTTTTCTTCCCCCTTTTTGTTCTTCCCCTTCTCCGTCCTCGCTCTCTCCACTTGTCTCTGCCTTTCAGCTCTTCTCACCTGCGGCTAAAAAGATAAGTGCTCAGTCGTTCTATCGCTCCAAGACGGAGGAGTCAAACAGTTCACAGATGTCGTGTCAGATCACAACCTCCGGTAATAAGGAGGTGAATCTGCACTCTGTGATGAAAGGCTTTGAGGACGCCTTTTCGTTGGACCTTGGCCGGCCGGTCCTGCGCGCTGCCATGCGAGCCGACATGCGGGCCAAGCGGAACTCTTCCAGGTCGAGCCGTGTCAAAGATGGACACAAACTCCACGTGGCTTGGGGGATGGGACACTCCTCCGGGTGTGCCGACAGTGAATGAACTCTTGGATGATTTGTGATGCCACAGCTGCATCTTATGATCTGTGATCCCGTTTAATCCATTATTGATGTGGAAGCGCAACTGCTTGTTAAGTCATGCCGTTAATTGTTTTATACTTTCATTAATCGTTACTTTGTCATACCACAACACACATTGCCCTCTGCCACGTAAGCCGGATGTAGACTGCACAGGAACACGGACACAATAATCACGTATATTTCAAGCCTGTGGATATTATGAATGTCATCTACTGTAAGCCTAATGTTGGGGATGTATAGTGCCACGCTGTGAAGAAAGAGCCATGTGAGCCAGTTGCTTGGAGAAGGCCAGGCTTTTATGATGAAGTGACATTTTGCTGACATTAAGATTGGCCAATTTGTTCTGGATGTGGTGGAGTGCAGTTGTTGAGACGCAGTCTCACTAGGAAAGTGAACATGTTTTTTTTGTTTTTTTTTTTCTTCTGACTGACCTCAGTTGAAAACAGCAGGAAAGGGACTTTGCTGAATGACTGTCAGCGCCCATTCTCTCATTCTGTGTTTTAAACTGTTTTTCCAAGCTGGTCTCCACCTAAAAAAAAAAAAAAAGATTAAAATGAATAGAATCATCTCCTCTGATAGAAAGATGCAGTACTCCACACGCCGTGGTTTAACTGAATATTAGCTTGAAGATGTGCATCTTACAGTAGAGAAACTGGTATCAGTGTTAGTGTTAGTGCATTACCCTTCATCTGGGCGAAGGACATGCTTCCTTAAGCATAGCCCATTAAACTGTCCCCTTTGCTTGTTATAATCAGCCAGTCTCACGAGAATGTAATCCACTGTATTCCTGCGTTGTTGCTTGTTAGCGCTCATATTCCAGCTCACACACTGTCCACACTCTTGTGTCAGACTCAACATCACAATTAAACCAGATTTGCAACTTTTGTTTGCATGTACCTGTGTAAAATGCAAACAAAGGGCATGCTGAAACACTGTACCCATAAATGTATCTTTCAGAGCTTCCACTAAAATAAAACCGCTTCTCGATGTGACATGTCCCTGCGTTCTCCAGAGCTTTGTTGATAAATCAGCTTCTTTTAAGGTTTTAACAGAAGACAGAACAGGGTGTGACAGATAGCATTTTACTGTCAAATATTTTTGCCGCGCGTGGTATGTTTGTTGAGCCTTTTCTTGTGACTCAACTTCATAACACCCAGTAACTCCCCATTGTTCATGGCCCAGTTACCCATCATTCACTTAGTCCACACGGGGGCAGACTTGCATGAAATCTCATCTCCACTCAAAGTCTTTTCCTCCCGCGGATTCCACCCCCAACAACTCCGTCCCCCCAAATTTTCGTCGACTGAACGCCACCGATCTTTGTAAAAGAAGCACAGCTGCTTGTTTGTGAGATAAAACGTGTTTTTTTTAAACCAATGTGAAGTCACTACAGTGAGTCTGAATCCGTTTGCAGCTGAACTGCATTACTGTAGCAGCCTGAAAGCCGCTGTAGGGGAGATAGGCTTTATGAGGCGGCAGCCTGAGCCGCCTATGGCAGCGACTGTCGACCCGAAGCAGACGTTTAGTTCATAATCGGAGCTGCTGCAGGATGTCGTGGGAGGAAGACGGTGAATGGAGATCACCCTTTCATTTAGCCTTCCTTTCTCCAACTTTGCAGTGCCTTATTACGTTACACGCCAGTCTCACCAACATAATGATAAAATCTTTGTTTTGAGGGAGTTGCTGCTTGATTACGTGTAATGAGTGATAATTATTCATATTGTTGCCATTTTCACTTCAGTAGACCACGTTATAGCAGTCATTTCTTTTTTTTATATAGAACATTCTGGGGCTGCTTCCTTTCGATAGCACAATGACATCAGAAAACATGGTCACTTTCTTATTTTATATCCATCCACCCTCTGCTGCTGTTACTTTTCTATGTGGTGTTTCTCTGCAGTTGCTGCCCACCCTCGACATATATACCTGGACAGAGGAGCATGTGGTCAGTGTCACTGCTTTTCATGAACCGAATATTATTTTCACTCAAACGGATACCATTACGATTGAATCTAACACATGACTATCTTATCCCTTCAGTGTTTCTGGATGCAGCAGGTGTTTGGTACAGGTTCGTCCATTTCCTTCCTGAGCGATTCAAACTTGGCCCACCTCAGACTCTTTGGCTGTTGTTCAAAAACTGTTTCTTTGCTGTTGTCGCGTCAGGACATGGTACGTTTGACATGGAGCTTTACACCGACCTGTTTAAAGAAAACCACATCACCGGAAAGAGGTTGCTGCTGCTCACGGAAGACGACATGCGGGACATGGGGGTCAAGTCCAAAGGCCACGTCATGCACCTCAAGGCAAGGCGCCATTAAACGTGATAGCTTGACCCTCATGTATAGTATGCGTTCAGAGCTGACTGATATTTGGAATTACTGTGAGCTCAATGAGAACTTTCTATTATGCAGGGTGAAATTGAAAAGCTAGCCAACGATTACCTCGGGTTTGTCCACTTCCCTCCACTGCTGAAGGTACGACACTCATTCTTTATCCTGGAGAAGTGTCGTTTGCTTGTTTGTTTGCTTTGTCCCACATTTGATCCCTTTTCTTCCCATAAGGATGAGCTGGAAAAGGAAGTGGAGCAGAGGAAAATTGTAAATCTGGAGCTGGTGTTTGGGTACCACTGGAAACCGGGAACAGGAAAGTCTGTAAGTTTGTGAAGGAAACAAAACACTCTCAAACGCCGACTCCAGCATATCCTGCAGCTGTGAGCATCACTGGCTCTGTGAAAGCAACAATTAGTGAACATCACACAGAAATCCTGTGTCTGCTTGAAACATTTTGGTAATAATGGATAGTTTCTCAGTCTGCTGCCACTGAAGCTGTTTGCTCTGAGGATTCATGGCGGCGGCTGTTACACCGCCTATTGAAGGCATCACTAGACATGCATTAGACCAGACAAATAAACATTTCACTCTCAGCCTTGTACCAGATCCACCTCGACTTGCTCACAGCCCTTTGTTACGGTCTCAAACTGTGGAGAAAGGGTGGCTCTTCACTTGCTGTTTGAATTTAATCAAAAATAGCCCATTTAGCCAGAAGTCATTTTCTTTTAAAAGGCAAACGTTATTTAATCTTTCAGCTGTTCATTGTCCCATCATAAATAGTCCTCTTTCAGTGTGTTCGGCAGGGCTGAAACGAGCCTGCTAATTGCCTCCCATTTCTTCTGACATGTGGTGGTTTAGTGGGTAGAAAACACAGCAGGGAGAAGGAAACAGGAGGCTGAGAAAATGAGAGCTAATTATTTTCCCCTGCCTGGTGTCAGGTTCCGTGTCAGCCTTGTTTTTACAAACTGGAAGGTTTTTTTGCACTAAATAAAACAAACCCACACTGCATTTTTTTTTCCTTTGCCCCTCTTTGCTGGCGATGTCATGGAAGCAGCTGCACTTCTCAAAGACAAAATGAGGGCCTGCAATTGTGCGGCCACCATCTGACAGCCACTGAGGGTCCCCTACTAATGAGGATATCACCGTGCAGCCAAGTGAAAGGTGCTGAATTATGTATGAGTTGTCATTAGACGCACTCGGGTCCTAGGCATCATTACCAGACATTGTTTCTGCTGGAGTGATTAGACTAGCATGGACCTGGGAGCCCCGGTGCTACCGTCCAGGGCCGACACCAGGCCAGCACAGGGATGCTGGCGTGTTTCTGAGCCAGAAGCTCGCTGAAGCCTCGGCTTTGAGCCGTTTCCAGCCCCCGGGGACGGATGAAGGAGAGGTCGAAGGCTCCACAGATGAGTGTGTCAGTGCCACTCCTCTGATGTCTCTCTCTGTGATCCCTACACAATGGATTGGCCTGTGCCACGAACCCAGCGTGGCTAAGCAGTGACCTGTGGCTTCGTGGGCAGCTCTCGGGGATTGGAGGAATCATTACTGCGTCGTCAGCATTCAGCATTCAGAAGAAGAGGGCTGGGGAGTTGCTCAGATTTGTGCCTCCCAGTAAGAAGCGTGCAGACCGCAGCAGCTCACGAGAAAGAAAGGAATTTAGCATTTTCACACCACCAAGAAATGATTCGTTATTCCACTGAAAATGCATTTTGTTTTCATTTAAATTAGCGAACGAAATTCCATAAAATGTATCGCATTGACCTCGTTACTCGCATTGTAATGTTGAGAGTTAGTGCAAATAGGTGGAGAGCATGTTTCTATCAATATGAGTTCTTTTTGATGCTGTAAACATCATCTGCAAACGACTTTTGAGAAAACCTCTCTGTCTTTCTCCTGTTAGGAAGTTGTAGGGTTTATCTTCAGTACTCACCCTCTGTTAAAAGGTTTAGTGGCCAGTAACCTGCCACTGCCGTTGAACTACCTGTAGGTTGTGCTGTTGGTTTATGTTCAAGACAATGAAATTTCACCTTTGCAGAGTGGTGCAGTTAGAAAGTTTTTCATACATCCCGGTTGATTCTGAATGCAGCAGACCTACATTATCTTACCAATAACTGTTTTTTTTTTGTTTTTTTTTTCCAGGACTGCAAATGGAAAATGTACATGGAACTCGATGGCGATGACGTTGCCGTGACTTACATCAAAGATGTCATATTTAATGCCAACCGACAGGACGTGGAAATCCTGCGGATGACTAAGGTGTCGTTAGAAAAAGAAAAAAAAAATCCTAATTGCTTAACTTGTACCCCTCCTTTTCCTCTTTTTGCATTTCTGAAGGTTGTCTGATGAAAATGTTTTAGTTTAGCAACAAGACTGCAAAACTGTATTGTAGATGCTGTATTATCCTTGCGACAGAGTCATTTTTGATGCTCTGATGTTATTACATTGCAGCCGCCTTTTGTGATGGATAAATGGATTGTCGGAGTACAACAAAGCCAGAGAGTTGACTACACGGTCAACTATGAGGTGAGTCATTCCATCAGTTGTGGGGGTATCACAAAACAAAATCTCCACATCATCCATCACGGGTAACCATAGACACGCGTGTAGATTATAAGCTTTAACACTAAATATCACTTACCCCTCTGTCCTTTTCACTTGACATTTCAGAATGAAGTCAAGTCACCGAAGTCTACGAGACACAGCTGTTCGATGGAGTGGAGTGCCAGTGGAGGACAAGATGAGATCAAGACTGTGGAGCTGGTCATTGAAACAGCCGAAGCTAACAAAGACTGGAAACCCAGGGAGAGCGCTCACTCAAGTAATTGTGGGGGTGTTTTTTTCTTTTTTCTTTTGTCTACTTAAGATTGTTGTGATTGAATAAAGGTGAAATGAATATTCCTCTGTTTTAGATATTGATCCAAAATGGATGCACAACGTAAGGCACAGGCAGACGATGACCCCGAAATCGCAGCAGAAGGCGAGCTCCGACGCCCGCACTCTGCCTCAGTTCCTCTCCGCACACGAAAGCCAAGGGTTTTCTTATGCTGCAGCTGTGCGTCGCTCTCCAAACCGCCTCAGAGTATCTCCCTGGACTGACTCTCGCAGCTCCTCGCCAACTGCCAGCCTGTCAGCCAGACTCTTACCACTCAGTCTGGGGTCAAAGGGCAGCAGTCCCTCCAGCACTACGTCAGAGAGCACCTCAGAGCGTGAGCGCCCACGCAGTGCCGGAGCCATACGTGACCACAGCGGAAGAAGCTATTTTGGCAACACGTTAGCGGTGGGAGGGGGGCAGAGTAGGGAGCACGCATGGAACAGTAATAGAGGAGGCCATATTCATAACAAAACCAGCAAAACCTCACGGCAGCCAGGGAGGCCACGATCCAGCAGTTACAGTGTCACACTACAGAACCGCCCACCAGAGATACCAGGTATCCTGTCTGTGACAGGAAACCCCAGCGACGAGAAAGAGGGGGGCAAAGCCAGCGACGGAGGGTGGATCAAAGTGGAGCGTCAGAAAAGACTACCACGTCAGGACAACAAACAAGTGAGAGGTCGACCAAGAAGAGGGGGCAGGGGAGGGCGTGGTGCTGGTGGAAGAACTTGATGTGGGCCACGCGCAGGCTGACAGCTTCTTTTATGCCGAGGATGCACTGAAAAAGGTTTTACATATGAATTATATCCACTGACATACTCCCAAATGACCCGCATGTTGTCGGAGAATCACAATCGTGTCTGTAATGTAATGTAATTGCTCTTTTTTTTTTTTTAGACGAATAAAAATGAGTCAGTCTGCTCCGAATGTATTTATGAACATCAAACCAAACACTTCTGTATTACTCATTTTCTATCATATGTTCTATGGCAGTTGACATCCACTGCTGCAGTCAAAATATAACACTATTTATCAGCCAGTTTTCTCACAGGCAGAACCAAGATTAAATAAAAATGTTTTAAGTCTATTTTCTTGTTTGTCTCTTTCATTAGTTTTGGAAACAGGTATTGCCTATTACTTGGTGTTTAAATCATGTTCATGTCCTGATGTTCACAGGGATATGTTATTTGGGCTTTGTCTTATTACAACTATAAATCCTCATTTTAGTACATCTTTGTTACTTCAGTTAATTAATCAATATAAAACACAATATTCCCACCTCTTTTAGTGCCTCCTTTGAGAAGTGTCCCTCCATTATAGTGTGTACCATTTATACCCCAACATGAAGTGTGGCTTTCTCGCAGGTATGAACAAAGTCTCATATTTTTCCCCCCCTTGGTGTCCCGCCATGGCCTTGACACGTGAATTACCTTAAAGGAAGTTCAATTTGGAATGAATTCAACATTTTACCCGCCTTGTATGCAAATTGACCAATGAAATGTTCGCGCCATGGTACAGTACATGGAAGACACATAGTACGAGGCCTAACAAACCGATTCGTCTTAAACAACTCATAGCTCAGAGGAACTCAGGACACCATTGAATCTTTATCGTGTTCTTCAAATATCGCTTTCGGTTAACATATCTAAACAAAAAGACTAAAGCGTTGTTAAGCTGTCGGAGAGCTTTTTTATGCGGCTTTCGGGACCTTTCGGGGGCGCGGGAAATGAACGGAGTCTGTCTGCGTGCAGCCGCAGGTCC
Source organism: Odontesthes bonariensis (assembly GCF_027942865.1). NCBI lineage: Eukaryota > Metazoa > Chordata > Actinopteri > Atheriniformes > Atherinopsidae > Odontesthes > Odontesthes bonariensis. The sequence goes on along the minus strand of NC_134517.1, from coordinate 21,614,060 downwards.
TGCTTTGTTCTCTGCAGAGTTACTGCACGGAGTGTCAGTGTGTCTGAGTCTGGGACGGTTTTCATTGGGAAAAATGCCATTCACCCGCTCAAAGGTAAGAAAAACAGAGTGGGATTTTAATATTAATACAACGTGTTACGTGTGAAGGATAAAATTGTTTTGTTATCCTCTCAGAAAACCATGTTGCATGCAAAGTTAGGTCAACTAACCTTCCTGCTAGTAAATCCAGCGTATAGTTTTGAAACTTCAAAATACGTGGCACATTGACTATTGGTGCAAGTCTTTCTTTGCCAATTGATTATGAATACTTTGAAGTTTAAGCTGCTCCTACTTGCAGCAACCTACATTTGGTTTGGTTTGAACTTTGCGCTCAGAGGTGTGTCCCGTGAAACTGTCGGCAGTTCTTGAACAGAAAATTGACTTCAACTTGCCCAGACTTTTGTGGAGTAAGTGTTTTTGAAAGTAAAGTTAAAAACCGTCAGGGTTTCGAACTTTAAATATTAATATTTGTGAGTTCCAAGTGTTCTGTGATCATCAGAGCTGTAGCTTATTTTATCATTTAAGTATGGACAAAAGTAACCGTAATCACTCTATGGTGGTTCTGATCATCCATGCTGTCTCCTACAGAAACTGGTAGCCCAGCCTCCATCCACCAGGATGAGTTTGAGGAGCTTCCGCAGTGTTCCCCTGGTTCCCATGGAGACCTCTTCCTCCTCTTCCTCTGACGACAGCTGTGACAGCTTTGGCTCTGACGGAGGCTTTGCCAATACGGTAACAATAAAATGCCACGTTTGACCATTGCTGATATCCTTCTAAATGGCCCTGACTGCTGCAGCTAATGGCTTGTGTCTGTTTCAGAGGAGCAACTTAAGACAGACGAGGAGGACCGCGGGGAAAGCGAAGGTGCTTGAGGCCACATCAGAAGAGGATTCGTGCGGCGGGTTTGAGGAAAGTCTCATCAGCAGTCAGATAGAAGCTATGGTAAGGAATGCAATTGTAACTTGTTTAAGGACTAGGTAATAGAACACAAGTGTTGTCTTTAACTACAAATCGTTTATTCTTTCAGAAAGTAGACACTGAGCCGCCGAGACGTGGCCGCAGGTCGAACATCCTGAAGGTTGCCATGACGTTTCCCACCAAGAAGACGGACAGGAAGAGGCCTGCATCAGAGCCGCTGCCTCAGCCTAAAGTGCCGAACTCCGACGAGGAGGAAGAGGAGGAGAACTTCATGCACAAGAGAGCCCTGAATATTAAGGAGAACAAAGAAATGGTACTGTTTCGTTACCTTTGTTTCACACTGGTGTTATGACACTATAAACTGAGCCTGGATGGGACCTTGTGCATTATCGTCATGCTTTGTTGTCTTGTTTGTTTTTAGCTTTCAAAGCTCATGGCTGAGCTGAACAAAGTACCTGGGCTCTTCCCGAGAAGACGAATGGCGATGTCCGCGTTAACTACGGTATCGTAACCACTTTGAATTAATAACTGTATTATTTCACATATTTACCACATTGAGCTTTTTTTTTTTCTGTATTAATCACACGTTACTCTTTTGCTCTTCAGCCCCGACAGGCGCCTCGGCAGTCAGCGGCAACCCCAAGAGCTTTGAGGAGAAACCCCCAGCGGCTGTCTCGGCCCCACACTCGGTCTCGCTCACAGGTGGACGGACCCCCCAGCCCGCCTCCAGAGGAAGAGTCTGAGGATAAGTTCAGCCTGGTTCGCAAAAGTCGCTACTATGAGGAGGTTGATGAACCTGTAAGTCAAAATTATAGCCATCTGTCCAAATATAGGAGATTGTGAATATGTTTCTAAGTAGGAAAACATATTTCCTGCACAGCCCCGTCGTCGTTCCTTCAACGGCACCAAGGCCATCCCTCACGTGGTGCGGCCTGTGGAGGACATCACAGAGGCAGAGCTGCAGAATATCTGCCACACCGTGCGGGAGAAAGTCTACAACAGCTCAACCGTGGGTTCTTTATTCGCTCTACTGCTGAAAACATCAGAAAAACGGTTACATGTGAAACTGACTGAAAAGCAACATTATTTCAATCTGCTTTCCCAGGGATCCACTTGCCACCAGTGCCGCCAGAAGACAACTGACACCAAAACAAACTGCCGTAATCCAGAGTGCATGGGGGTGAGGGGGCAGTTCTGCGGCCCGTGTCTTCGTAACCGCTACGGAGAAGAAGTCAAAGACGCTCTTCTGAATCCGGTAGGATCATAAGCTGACACCATTGTGATGGCAGTTTATGGAGCTGTTGTTGAGTATGACTCCTCTCGTTCTCGCAGGAGTGGCAGTGCCCGCCGTGCCGAGGAATCTGCAACTGCAGCTTCTGCCGTGCCCGAGAAGGCCGCTGCGCCACAGGGGTGCTGGTTTACCTGGCTAAGTACCACGGCTATGATAATGTGCACGCTTACCTGAAAAAGTAAGGATGTCTTGGTAAAATGTGAAGTTTACTCAAGGTTTTTGTTGGTTTTTTTTTTTTCCTCACATGAATTAATTTCTTCTCTGCAGCTTGAAAAAAGAGCTGGAAGAAGAGAGCCTCGAGTGAAACGTGGAGAAGCTGCTGGAGATTCTGGACCTGACTGACACGCTCTCGCAAAATTTATACACTCACAGTCGAAATGTCAGTTTTCAAAGCGTTGCAACTCACAATACTTCCTGTTTGTGAAGTATTATTTTGAGCTTGACTGACATCTGGAAGAGGCACACAGCCAGTTGTGTGTCTCCTCTGCCCCAACCCCTTCCCCACCCCACTTCCTGTTTTTAAGAGCTTAAACATTGCATTAAGACAAATCAGTTGTGGAGTAAAACGGTTCCAATCCACCTTCTGCAATCTGATCTTTGAAATGACTAAGATGTACATATATCTCGTGCTTGTATACAATTTTATCGCTGATTATCTCTCCTGCTGCCAAAAGGCTCGTTTATATGATCACCTGCGTTATACATTGTTCTAAATGTATTGTTTTTTTAAATTGCCCTCTTGGAAAATGCATCAGCCTCTGGAGGGGAGGTGTCTCAATGTTGTGCCTTTTTTGTTAGTTGCAAATTAATGCTTGTGTTTTTACAAGTTTTGTTTTTAAAAAAAAAAAAAAAAAAAAGTTGTACTCGTTCTGTCCTGTAGAACTAGCCCAGCGATCTGCCTGCCACGAGGGGGGAGGGGATGCAGGTGGAAAGGGCATAGACCGAGGTCCACTGCCTCCCTCCTCTAAACCGAGAGGAACTGTGATATACTACAGCGCCTGGTTAAATATCCTTCATTAGATAACTGTCACTAATGGTGTGGAAACAATTAGCAGACTCTAATGGGAATCTCATACCTGTAAATCATTTTATCCGGTTAAAGCACATTCTCGCTCTGCTCCAGTCTCTTTGGCTCATTTTCTGCCGAACACTGTTAAGTAGGAATGGTTGAAGGTGCCACTGAAGTGGCAGTAGAGTTATGGCCTGCGTTTTCTGTTCACAAGTGTGATCCTCCACACGAAATGACACGGAATTAACCTTTTTGCTGTTCATCTTTGCAGCGTTCTTCATTTGACCTGTGGTGTGAAATGCACGATCTTTATAGAACTGTTTTAAAAGCCATAATCGTTTGCAGGTGGAATGCATCAAACTGCCGTATGTGTTTACCAAATTCTGTAAAGGGGAATCAGCGTTGTTCTCATTGGTTTAGCTGTACGTTTTCATTAAAGCGTTAATCACTACCGAGTCATGTCAGCGTCCTTCTTTGATTCAACCATCGCTCTCTCCAAAACAGTGGCAGCTGTAATTACTGTTATTTAAACATGGAGGACAAATCCCGGCTGACGGCGTAACTGAAGATGTGAACGCCGGACGTTTGTCTTTTCTGTTAATGCCGGTGAGGTAACGTCACTTTTAAGGTTACGCTCGCATTCCTTCAGAAGGTAAAGCTTAACAAAGCCGACATTATCCTACAGGGCTGTCACAGCCGCTGCACGGTGAGGATGTTTAGGTTGTCAGTCAGCTGCCTGCACAAGCTTGAATGGGTCAGATAATCACCGTTTACAGCAGCAACACAAATCAAAATACACATGCAACGGAGCTACTTAAAAGCATATGCACACTGCCCCATCTTAATATGTTAAACTTGTGCAACAACAACCCCAATTACTTAAAAAAAAATCATGAGGCTGTGTAGCAAATAAAAACAAAATGCAATGTTTTATTCACAATAACAAATAGAAAACACAATGTTGAAAGTGAGATACTTCATTTGTGAGGAATATTAGCTAATTGTAAATCTGAAGACCACAACAGGGTCCTACTTACCACTGTGTGCCGTCCCCTCTTCTGATGCGACCCATTGTGCAGCCTTTGAGAGAGGAATAGTGTCCCATTCTTGCCTGATAGAGGTGTTTAGCTGCTGAACAGCTCTGGGTCTTATTTATCGTGTTTCATGATGCTCCAAATGTTTTCAGCTGTTGAAAAATCTGACTGTAGGCAGGTCAGTCTTCTACTGCAAAGCAATGCTGTTGGGATAGCCGCAGTATGTGGCTGAGGACTGTCTTGCTGAAATCCACAAGACTTTCCCTGAAAAACACATTGCCTGAATGGGAGCATATGTTGATCTAAAATCTGCATTGATGGGGCCTTTCCAGAGGTGCAAGTTGCCACTTCCATAGGCACTAATCCACCCCACAAACCATAAAAAATGCAGGTTTTTTAACTGAGTTGATAAAAAAATCTTCTCCAAAAGAATTTCAAATTTGAATTAATCTGACCGCAGAACAGTTTCCTACTTTCACCCACAGAAGATGACAATCACAGTGCACACAGAGTTGTCTCCAGATCCTCTGAATCTTCTGATGATATTAGTCACGGGAGATGATGCAATATTACAAGTCTTCACAATTTTACATTGGGGAAACAGTATGAAGTTACTCCATAAATTTAAAATAACATTTTTTTTTAAGATTGCTGAACTTCTGCCCATCTTTACTTCTGAGAGACTCTGCCTCTATGGGGTGCTCTTTTTATGTCCAATGTCAATTGCAAAGAAAATATTAGTTTATGAGATTTGCAAATCATTTAAATGTTTTTTTTGTTTCACATTTTACACGGCGTCCTAACCTACAGGAATTGGGGTTGTTTTTCTATTCACAGCGTAGCTTCTATAATATTAGAATCCTAGATAGATGCCCATAGCGATACTCAAAAAAGTCGACAATTAACAGATCTGAGAAGCAGGGAACCTGGCAATAGCTGCTGTTTTTTTTTCTGTGATAAAAGACTAATGTTTCTATAAATCTGAATTATCATTTCAGAGTTAAGATCGAGTATTGATATAATATTGGTACGCACAAATCTAAGACAATTATCACTGCAACATTAAAATTTGTTGTTCATCTCTTAGATATTGCTGCAGTACAGTGCTTTAGTGAATAGCTGTCAGAGAACTGGTTAGAATAAACACATTACCTGGAAAACCAGGTTGTTTACACAACCTTTACCGATAAAACGGTCCATTATAGGGGTGGACACGACATGTTTGAAAGGATTTACATTGTTCACACTTTAACACATTAACGTTCCTCTCTGCTCGTCTCGGGTTCAGAGAATGGCTGCTGACACTGAAAATGTATGCTGTGTGGAAGTTAAAGAGGGTTTGTGGTCTTGTAGCAGGACATCTTTGAGCCTTTCAGCCGTTTGTTTACTGCTTACATCTTTGCCCATCTGTACATTATTATTACCATTACAGCCCACATTCACACTGCTTTGCATCCCGCTGTTTGTCGAGCAGACATGAAGACAGCAGAGAACTAAAGATGCCTGACATTAGCCTCAACTGCACAATACAAGCAGAGCATTGAAAATAGGATGTGATGATATGAATTGTTAGTTTTTTGTGGTTGTTTTGTGTCTACTACTTGTGCTTTTTGCTTCCCTAAGTGATTGGAGGTAGAAGGGGTTGACTCTGGTGTTACACCACAATTTGTCACAAAAGAGAACAAAGTGTGAGTTCCATATGGTACCATATTGCCCAACAACTTTTCTATTTTGGCTATCAGGTGCGGTTGATTAGGATTAGGCATTAAATAGGGGTTATATAAATATCTAACCGTTAGATATTCATATTAATATTATTAGGGATAAAAGGCATATGGTTAGGCTTAGATAAGAATAAATGCATGGTTGCAGGTTTGCACACATTTTCTTCAAGTATGGCTTGTTTGGTAAGCTTGCCAGCAGAAAGCCTCTTCTTCGTCTTAGGTGTTCCAAAGTTGGATCTAAACAAACCATACGACTCCTGAAACAATGTCCTTTGGACAAAAAATCTTCGTAGATGTCTGGCCAACATGCACAGTGCCATGTGCGGTGAAAACCAAACACAGCATATCAACACCAGCATCTCATAACTGTCAAGCACGGTGGTGGAAGGGTGATGATTTGGAGTTGTTTTAGCAGCCACGGGACTTGACTCGACACCTAGCAGTCATCGAGTAAAACACGAACTCCTCTGAATATTAAAGTATTCTAGCGTCAAATGTGAGGTCATCAGTCCGACAACTAAAGCTTGAGTGAAATCGGGTCATGAAACTGGACAATTACACCATTAAAGTCAATGGGTTTAAGAAAATACGAAAAAAAATCAAGGTGTTGCAACCTGTCCAGACCTGTGGCAGGACCTTAAATAGCTGTCCATAAACAGCATTTAGCTGTTATGCTGCAAACAAGTGGAACAAACTGCCACTTGAGATTAAACTTTCACCAAATGTAGACATTTTTAAATCCAGGTTAAAAACATTTCTTTTCTCATGTGTCTATGCATGAAATATCTTTTAACTTATCTAGACTGTTGCCTGATTTTAATTCATTTAAATGATTTTATTTGTTTCTATTTATATTATTTTATGTATTTTTAATGCTTCTTGCACTCCCTGCTGCAATGCTTTTATTTTATGTAAAGCACTTTGAACTGTTTGTACATGAAATGTGCTATACAAATAAATTTGATTTGATTTGATTTGATTTGATTTGATAAACAAATGCTGCAAACCTCAATGAACTGAACCTCCTGTAAAAAAAAAAAGTGGTCCAAAATTCCTCTATAACAATGTAAGAGGCTGAAATTGTTCTCACTTCAATCATGAAGCGTACTTAGTTTTTCGCACAATGTCTCTTTTTTGGGTTTTGTAATGACTGTCTTTTTAAGTTTTGGCAAATGAATAACAACATGATGTAAAATGCCATGTGTTGTTGGATGTCTAACAGATGACTTTTTAATTTTGTCCTGATACATAGAAATTTATACCTTGCAATACAAACATGAGGGTGGTATAAACTGTGGTATCTGACATTTGAAAATCAGTATTTTTTCCCCCTCAAGTTTGCAAATTGAATTGAGAAAGGTAAAGTGACTGGTCCATTTCATGTCATTTACATGAAACTGTATGTGACTGTATGTGTAAAATGACAATCTTATAATAATTTCCCCAATTTATACATTTGTAGTTCTTTGTCATTTCTAATCAATTCAGAGTCTGGTACTCGTGAATTAATAATAAACAGTCTTCCTGACAAACTCATATTTTTAAAGCCACACAGATATAGATATAACTTAAATGGTAACGTCTTCTCTTTTTTCCATCCAAAAGGAGCATTTCAAAACTATTATTGGTATAATAAAGATGCACTTGAAAATACTAGTCCTGTATTAAATACCAATGATCATCCACTCTGGGGTGATGAATATTTAGGGAAGTAATTGTTTACAACGCTCAAGCATTGAGCTGATCTGGTAATCAGGCTATGAAATACAATATTTATTCATTAGAGCAGATTTAATGAGGCCTTGCGGCGCTAATTATGAAAACCAGTGTAGCAGTAAATGAGTAGCGCATGGTGGCGGGCTGCGGGGTACCTGTAAGGAGGAACTGGGGGTTGAAGTGCCCTGAGTACCATGGCACAGTGAGCAGCAACATGCAGCCCTGACTGCGGCCGTCCAGTCGGCAGCTGTACATCACCGAACCTGCAGACAGCTCGCAGCAGATGGGCCCCACATCTCTGGATGCCATGCCCTCCCTCCTCCAGGAATGATGTCTGGATTTCTCTAACGCATCTAAATGAAATCCAAATAATCCGTTTTATAGGTCGTCAACACACAGAACGGTAGAAAATCTCTGCAGCGAGGCTTTTAAATATTATTCCAGTTGATATATGGCCATACATAAAGCTGGAACAGGCTGAGCGCTTGTTCTATTTGTATGCGGGTCTGGATATATGTGGTAGGATTTCAGAGCTTAATGTGGGTTTTGATTGACTGATATTTTCATTATGACTGCAGGGTAGCGTGAAGACTGTTAATTTGCTTGAGAGTCCTGCAGATCTACGGTGATTGTAGTAGAGCCAGAAGAAAAGCTGAATAAATGAAACTCACGGGGTACAATCACAATCTGTGGGTCAAAATCAACTGATTAATTATCATTTAGAATCAATCTGTCAGGCCTCTGTAATAAACACCCTTTCAGGCTTGCTGCTTAATAACCAGCTTTACATGCTGCAACACTGTTCACCATGGCATACCATGTAAAGCTATATTATTACTGCGAATACACCACGATGCTCGGATGAATATTTCTGACGGTAAAATGAGACAAAATATTTCGATGAACAGACCAGCCACACGGACCGCTCCTCTTTTAGATGCTGCTCAGCAAGAACACTTTTCCACACAAGAATCCCCCACTGGCTCTGACCTCTACATCCTGTAAAGTATAGTGAGGAGAGTGCTGTTAAATGCATACAGTGAGTGACTCTGGGTGGCAGGAGGCTTATGACATATTCCGTTCCTTCTGTTCCAGCCTGGAAAGTGATGGAAACAGCAGTTTGGTCCAGGTGTCAGGGACATTATCAAAGAAAAGGGCTGCCTGCAGTTGCTCCATCTCACAGGAAATTGCCAACTCACCCTAACAAAGGAAGGCATAAGTGCACTTGCTGCTGCCTTCAAGGGGAGCGTGATAAGATGACATTATAAATACAGAATTGTTCAGGGAGGTGGAGGGGTAGGCACATCCGGCGGCTGAACTTGGCAATTCAGTTCTTCGCGCACATGTCCAAAAGCCTCAGTGGGTTTGTCTAAAGCATCATCTGCTTCTTTTCCAGCGGAGTGTCACACATTTTGTAAATATGGCAAACTGTATCTGTGAACTAAAATACTTTAAAGTGCTGCATCACAAAGTTTAAAACTTCAGACCCAGGACAGCTGGCAAACCTGGAAAGACAAAGCATTTATGATAGACATGAACACTTCACATACAGCAAACTAACACTGTATAATAAGCCTGCAGTGGCCTCTAGGTAACAAAAAAAGAAAAAAAAAAAAGGATTATTTTCAGGTTGCTTCTGCACAGTTCCACAAACAATCAAACATTTTAATTTCATGTTAATCCCACATGAAAGTCCTTTCTTCAAAGTTGTCTCCAAAATCAGTCGAGCAATTGTCAAAAAGACTGAACAAAGTTCTGAAATGTAAACTAATGGTCAATCAACGCTTCTGTTAAAATATGTATAAAACTGCCATGAAACGCTGCTGCTGTTTATCACGTGAAACAGTTGACTGTCCAGAAAAACAGTTCTCCTGAACACCTGAAGGGGGAGCTCTAATACAGGTAACTTGGTTCATTTTGACTTGCCTCAACTTTCAACAAGTCTTTGGGAGCAGAGAAGAACGTGAGAAAGTGACCATATATCATGTATCAAATAAAATAATGTGCTGCAGGAAAAACTCCAAGGGTCTGATTATGAGTGGCAGAAACGTTTTGGTAAAACCTGTGTCTCAGGCGGACAGCGAAGCATCAGGGCCTAATATTAAGTGGTTTGACAGCTCGACAGCGTCTGTGCACAGTGTTGTGAAACTTTACATCGAGCATTTGTATAGGAGTCCAGCAGCACCACTGAGTGGTGTGGCCGTGGGGCTGATTATGACTGGAGGGGCACTGAGGGCTGTAATCTGTAAATCTATTCTTACTCAAAGAAAGAACTGGTACATTGGATTGATTTTATTGAGATCATACATTATAAATGGGGCATGGAGGAGCTTACAGCCTTGAGATGGTGGTGCTCACGTGCTTCATTAATTTTTGCTTCATTAACTCTCTCCTTCAGAGCCTTCAACAGAGGCCATGAATCCTGGCTATGGGCAAATGGACATAAGCCCAGAGTGACTTTCAGTGGACTGGACGCACTAAGTAACGCTGTCAAAACAAATCACCAAGACATGAAATATACATAGCCTTTGATCTGTATTCATGTGTGAGGTCACTTCTTTTAAACCTTTAATGAGCGTGTTCATAAAGAGTAAAGGATGTAAAACCTGAGCCGAGAGTCAACTTAGGTCTGGGTTCTTGTTGTTCTACAAAGGATATAAAGTTTGGCCACCGATGACGAGGCGGTCCATTCAAATTGATAATCACACAACCTATTTTCTATTTTCCTGCAGTGTGTATTTACTCACTTTTGTACCTATGTGGTGCTTCGCCAGTCGCTTTTTGTCTCACAGCAAGGACTTTCAGAATCCCCTGTGGGCCCTTTAGAATGGTCCATTTGTTTAATATTATAGCCTTAAGCCCAACAATATCAATCAGTCATAAAAGCACCTATGCATGCTGCTCTGCCCTGCGTCACCATTAGCTCCACACAAGTGACGGCCTCTGCTAGATCGCAAGGCGAGCAGAGGGAGGGTGTCGGGAGGCAAAGAGGGATAAATGGATGGTGTCCGTCTGCTTTTGTAACCCCTGCCCAACTCAACACCTCCACACCCTTCTTTTTTTTGTGCGACTGAAAAATTTAGAAGAGTGAGCGCGTTCCATTGGAAAAATCCACAGTGGCCACAGAAGTCCTGAGAAAAGTTTCTGAGCTTTAGATGAGAAACAGTTTGTGGCTGTGAGCTACAGCTGGGGCGGCTGAGATTTTAATACATGAGAATAATCCTTTGTTTTGGTTTTTTAAATTGTTTGCGTATGAAATAATTTCCCCCCAGAAATCTCAACACAAGATGTCTCCTACACCGTCCTTGTTCATTATCCACTGCTGGGTTCAAGTTTCCACTTCACATCCGTGCAAGCTGTGTACTGACTGTCACAAAACATACAGCTTAAACGTGCATGTCTTAAACTCAGCTTTACGGCGAGCAAAGACCAAAACTCTGATGTAAAAACAGCCTTCTAGGGTAAAACCCTCACACACATGATTCTGCAGCCAAAGCAAGAACACTGAGTTTCTTCCTTTCAAGTATGACAGCTGTATATGTGGTTGAATACCTCCCGGCTTCTCGTATGGAGGCTGTGAAGTTGTGAGGGGCGACAACAAGTCCAAAGAGTCTACAGTCTCGATGTAGGAAGCTGTGATGTGTGTTTCACTGGATGAGAATGACACACATCAGCAAGCGGGCGCTCAGTGCCTCTCGTCTGAGGCGGTCCGAATTTCTTCCCATTTCAAATCTGTTGCGACAGCTCTCCCCAAACAACGTGTGTGAGATCTGTTTGCTCCGCTCAAGTCGAACAGAAGATTCCCTCATTAAATCAGCCATCAGATAATATTTCCAAAGCTAACAGTTTGACCAAATCCAGTAAAAAACATTCTGGGCGAGCTCTTGAAGGGAGGATTAATGGGAGCAAAAGAAAAACAGCTTTTAGACAATTAGCACCAGAGACCACTCTGTAATCTTAAGATTATTCTCACCACTTAAAAGCAGCACACATGGTTTGTATTGTGGCGGGGAAGAATGAACAACAGTCGAGTGGATTTGATGTAGCCTCCCTAATCTGCATTTCCTTTAACATGCCTTTCTTCTGTAAAAAAAAAGAAAAAAAAGCGAGTGTTGATCAACTCCAGCTGCAACACCGTCAGTGTCTGTCACCAGTTGCAAAATCTTTGAGACTATTTTTCCCACGAGGACAGAGTGAAGTGTTGATCTTATGCAGATCAGGCACGTCTTCATCTTGAGATGAAGACCCATCTCGTCTTACATAGTATGCACACCCGCTCCACGCGTTTAGCATAAACTGTTGTTAAATTACTCTGGAGTTGACACAATGTTCGAACAATTTTAAGCCTTCCGATAATGTTGATGACCCAAAAAAAGAGAGACAATCTACTCTTCTTCTTTGGTATATTGAGTTGAAAAGAGAATGAAATTAATCTATGACTCATTTTTCTGCAGAACCCCCCCTCAGGGCACACTAAAGGACCCTTAGGGGTCCTCAGACCTCACTTTGAGAGTTCCTATATTGTATCATGTTAACAGAAACCTCCCAAAGCTATGTTCATTTAAATAACAACATATTTTTTTGGATTAAAAAAAAAACTGTAATTGCTAAATCTGAAATTTAACCCTGGGGCTTGTTGCTTAACCAAACATGCCTTGGCTGGTTAGGCTTAGTCACAGAGGAGATGTCTGGCACACAGATTGAATTTGTTCTCTCTAAAGTCAAAGGCAGGAAAACAATTAAGTGTCTGCCGCACATTTCACTGTGTACCACTTGACACAGTTTTTCACATCACTGGGGCAATTGTCTGCAGAGAGCGACGAGACAAAGCCATTACTTCTAACGTCTGAAAAAGATGGCATTGTTATTTTCTGATTTCGAAACATTTCAATTAAGCCACTGATGGAGATAATAAACATAATGGTGTGAGACTTTTACTGTTTTCTTTTGTCCTGTCACGTCCATTTTCAGGACCAGAGGTGCATCGGTGGGGGCTTTGGTCCCAAAGGAGGGTAGGTGTGTGTGTGTGTGTGTGTGTGTAGTTTGCTATCCTCCAGAAACCCCATCCCCTCCTCAGCCCTCGTCTTTCAATTCGATGTCTAGTCCTTTCAAAACAAGGTGAAGTTCAGCAAAGTTTCTCTGCAGAGATGATCAAACAGTCACATCACTAATGGCGATGGGTGACAGGGCCAGTGAATACAGATCAGCTTTAATTGTGGTGGGTCTTACTGCCACTGTCTGTCAATCTGAGCCTTTGAATTGGTGAAAATTTGCTCTGTTCATTCTGTTAAATGATGTATCCAATTAAACGCTTTAGAATTCACGATCTTCAGTCAAGGTTAAATGAAAGCAGTTACTCCTGTCAGTGAGGTGATTAAAAGCTGCCTACATCGGGCACATTTTGTGCAAAAATTTAAATTTGGGACTAAAGCATGAATCTTTATTCATTACGCGCAGTCCTGCTCTATAAATGTCCACCACAGTCGCTCTTAATCACCTTGTTCTTTTTCTAATCTCATATTGGTCCTTTTTATTAGGAGGCATCTTGGTATTCAAATACGAGTGTTTTACATATTCTGATTGAACTTTCTCAGAAGCAAGTTCACATTTAAAAAGGGACTTTCTGTCTTTTTATCCCACTAAGTCATGTTTGTTTTAACCTTTGAAGAAATTCTCCAGAAATAATCAAACAAGGTAACAATGCCGAATGGAATTTGTTCCATTACCTTGATAACTATGACTGAATGGATACCGCAAACACTGCTGAGCGAAACAAAGAAAAAGCTTTTTGACAACTGACGTTAAAATGACCAAGTGCACAGGAGCAAGGGAATTAATTTCCCTTCTGCAAGATGAATGTCATACCAGGTTATTAATGAGCTTATAATGTGCTTGTGCAAGTAAGTTTTCTGTGTTGTGGTGATAAATGTGACGAAGGAGGTGAGGAGCACGTTGACTAATGAGTATCGTCCGGGGATCTGATCTCGTTGCCCTCAGGGGAGAGAGCCACTGTCTGAATTTCACACATCACATGATGTTAATACCCCAAGGTCCACCAGTCAAGCTGCTTGTTACTGACTCAACTCTGTCATTTCCACATAGCTTCTGGTCCATCCAGGCTCAGACTCAGTATGATGCAGCTGTCACAAACATTTTTATAGCAGCGCTTTGTGTCATTTGAAATAACATTAACTCTTGATATTAAGGCCATATAAATGTTAGTATCCTATAAAGGCAATAGTTACAGTGGGAATTCTAATGAGCACTTGTCAAAGAATGCACAGATGTTTAAAAAAAAATGGGCAAATTAAGGCAAGACATGAAGTTAAAAGCATTGTTTATACTATTTGGAAATTTTGGGCTTTTCTGCAATACGACATTTTTCAGATTTGTGGAAAATAAACATCCAAAATGCACATTTAAGTGTAATATTCATAAAACTGCGTTAACATGATACAATCCACATTCAAAATCTAACTTTTGAAAAGATGTTTAATTTGTACAGAAGCGTATTGCTGCCACTACGAAAAAAAAGAGGCTCAGTATCATATAATCACATGAAACATTAATTGTTATAACAATATCTTTTTCACGTTTTAACAATATATTTATCACGTTATAACGTGAAACCATCACGTTGTTTCAAGATTCAACCTTTTCACGTTATAACGTGATAAATATATTGTTAAAGCGTGAGGACAAATTTCGTGTGTATGCATGTATGCATGACCAATAAATCGGATCTTAATCTTAATAAGATATTGTTATAACAATAAACTCTTCACGTAATTTCGTGATACTGAGCCTCTTTTTTTTCGTAGAGTGGCAGCAATACGCTTCCGAACGTTTGAATATTTCATCATGAAATATTAGAAAATGAGTTATAGAAAAACTCGGGACATTTCGTGATGATATCCATAAGTTTTTTAATTTTTTTTTCCTGTACCGGGTCGGAAATCTGCACATTAGACATTTCATTCATTGCTTAATTTATAGAAAGTTTTATTGGGAAAAGCATGGCTAAAATGTATTGTTTTTTGTGTTTTTTCTGAATTATTGAAAAACGGAGAAATCCAAAATCCCTCTTCAAAAAATCTCCTTATGTCAGCAGAAGGAAACAAGAATTCTGTACCTGGCTCCATCCAATGTTCAGATTTTTGTTCTTGAATGTATACAAATTAGCAGGATTTTTTTCTAAACAATATATCAATTGCATATCTTAATATGAAATTAAAAGAATATACAATAGGTAGCATTATTAATGTAAAATCATAAAATAGAGATGTTTTGTGATGCTATCTGTTTCAACATGTAGTGACGAACCATGAGGTTTAAGTATGAAACAAACTGAATATGTTCCTTCTAATGTTCTCCGACCAAGGATGTTAAAGAATCATTGTTGGCTGCTACAAATGCAGAAAGACCCTCTTTAGAGCCAGTGTTTGATTTGTCTCTTCTGGGCTACTGTAGAAACATAGTCATTCAATATGGCGGACGCCATGTGTAGAAATAAATAACTGATTCCGAGGTAACATTTTCATATGTTTCATATTTCCTGTGATGACACACTTATGAAAACATTATTATTCACATTGTATAGCATTTTTGGCAATAAATCAAACTAAATGTCACCACATGCAGACTTCACACATGAACCAATTTACAGAAAACACAAAGAAATACAAACGTTTTTTTTGTTTCTCACGCTGATGAAGACGACTCAAAGAGCAATTCAAGAAAACCATTTCACCATAAGTGTTTTTAATCAAAACTGTCACACATTTATTCTGAATCCCAGAAAGGATGCACCATTTGGATTCCAGTTTGTGGTCACACTAATGAAGAAATTCCATTTATAAATAAAAGAAACAAGAGATGCCAAAGCTCAAAGAAGTTGGCCCATGTTTGCAGAGTCTGGTGCAACTCGTCGTAAAAGTTACAAGGGAGAAAGAATGCAGCAGGAGCAGCAGACAAAATTTAAAGGGACCAAAATAAAACCTTCATAGCTTTCTGTGTATCGAGTCCTATAGCTGTATAATAGGACTCGGGCCTGAGGGCTGAGATGCACATTTGAACGACTGCCAAGTACACAAATTAGGCTCACTCAGGGGCTCAGTAAATAAAGAAAGCAGTGGATTACATCAGATCTCTTCTCAAACCACTACTCCTGCACGCCATTCCCAGTGTAGAGACCATTTAAACTCTAGAAGGGGCCAAACATCAGCGGTTGGTCTCCTTTAAACAAGTCTGACTAAAGCAGAAAAATAAATAAAGCCTCGGGCGCTCCACTTTAATGTATTCAATTAACTGGGGTCCCTCTAGAGAACTCCTGCACACACTTGGATAAAGAGAGAGCATATCGCCTGGAGATGAATATGCTGAATGCACTCATTCTGAAGACCATGATTGGAAATCTTCCTCAACAGGTTCTTACTTAATTAAACTTCCCTTCATCTGACTTTCTGTGGCTTTCGAGGGAAAATTGGCAGAGGCCTTTTCAAAGCCGGGGAAACTTTGTTCACCATTGCTTGTTGTTTACGGGGCAATTCGGGAGACTTGTCGGGCCCCGTGATATCCTCCACCTTCCCTGTGGAAAGTCAACTATTCCTGAAAGAACAGAGAAGTATATAAAATCTCTCGTTCAATCACAGACAATTATGTGGTGAAATGAGAGAAATTCAGCAGCCGTCAAGTCTGAGTGGGAGGGATAATTATCTGGCAGTCATTACTGCTCCCATTATAGCATTTCACCACATTCATATACTGTATGAACATAGTATTGCACTTGTTGGAAAAATGAAAATAATCTGAGCAGCCGTTTCTTCAAAATATATGAGAAATATAACATATTCATCATCACGTCCTTGAATGAATGATGTATGTTAGAATGAAATTTATCTAATTATCTCAAATATGTCTCCCGAGAATCCATTCAGGGTCTCTTTGTGCCTTATTTTCCCTCTGCAGCCCCTTTGTGCTGCAAAGCCCCAACAGTGTTTCCTATCTATTAAAATCAATCTCTCATCACGTTGCCTACATCCACCATTCGCTGCACTTTTTCCGTAACAAATCAACTTCATCAAGCTCATTAAGTGTCATTATTAGCTATTTATTGTTATCTCCCTCAATGAAGAGCTGACAGGTCCACCCCGCCCACGCTTGTCCCCCCTGATACCGGGACCTTTGCTTGTCACAAACGGCTCTGCACTCACTTCTAATTGGCCCTCAATTGTGTTGTTCTTTGCAAGAAAAAGATGTGAAAGATTGTGGCACCATTTTGCTTCACAAGTTTTACATCTGTATTTCTTCACTGCACTCTCAGCTGCTCAGACGAGCCCTGTGAAACGAGGAGAAAATGCATTGAGACTCAGTGTTATTTTCTTTGGCAGGGTGTGGAAAATAGGCATGGAGAAGGTGCCCCAGATCCCTATTGTGTTTAAGTGTGCTCTTAAACACTGTGGACGCTCCTTAATGCAGCATGGCGAATGTATTTCCACAGCTGTCAGGGTGATGGACAGAGGGGCGAGTTTTTCCACTGCAATGGCATGCTGCTACCTGCACACAATAAGCCTGCTGCAGGATGGGGCTGTTGACTGATGAGAGGGAGAAAGCAGGGATGAGATATGTGTGCTGCTGTCGGGAAGGTGGAGGTGGAGGGTGAGGGGAAGTTCGTCCCATATAAGAGTTATTTAGTTTGTCTCTTGGACACACTTGGTTCCACCAGGGTGCCCGTCCCTCATTCTCAATAGATGCTAATCTGTTCAGGGCTGACTGATGACAGAGCTTCCTGCCCTTCATAGAATTAGTCCTCAGCTTTATCAAAGGACCCGAACTGCCTGCTAATTAGACTCATTTCCTCTAGCATGAATTATTTATTTCCATTGTAACTGATCTGAGGCGATTGTGACGCATCCCGCTGCCACCAGTTTTCACACAGATGCGCATGCCGCCACAGGTTCTCAAACTATCAGCTTGGTGACTGGAACCTAATGGCAGCAGGGGTTAGATCAGCTTTTTCCTGACTCAAAGGCAGGTTAGAGGTGAAATTACACAAAGCCAGGAGACGCTTTTTACTTGTACACAAATATAAAACTTCGTATGACCTTTTTGAAATTCTCACTTTGAATAATACTAACTTTATGTGGTTAAAGCAAATGTTTAATTGGTCTGAAGTACTTCTAATTTTCACTGTGACTCCACAGTATTTCTGAGAGAACATCATACTTTTTACTGCACTACATCTATCGGATTTATTTCTGTATCTTTGAATGAAGATTTGAAACCTTACAATGATAATGCATGCAGTAAAGAACAGTGAACTTTTACACTGCAAATAAAGTCAAATGACTTTATTGACAAATTAGTAAAATCATCTTTTTCTCTGACAGCTACAGCATTCAAATGATGCTCGCATGTGAATGCACAAGTATGTGGTAACAACATGTATGTGCTGACAGAACACATCCTGCTTTGTAAGGAATACTTTAAATTTAGATATAGACAATTAGATTTGAAAACATTTGCTAAAAAAATGCTTTCGTACTTTTACCGGCTTCTTATTTCACACCTTTATTTTTTTTTAAGTTATATTTATGGTTTAAATTTATTGTAAAAAAATACAAACCTAATTCCCAGAAGATTTGAGATGTATTTTGCAATAAAGATTTGAATTTGTAAATCTGTAAACATTTATCTAATAAAGAAAAAGTCCAAGGAAATGATTTTCAGTGTTTTCACTGACCGGTTGCATTGCATGTAGAAAGAAATTTAAATTTTGATGCCATCAACACACCAAGAAGTTAAGAGAGAGGAAAAAATAAATAAAAAGAAGAAAAGTTTAGAGAATATCCAAGTAGTTGGTGACAAGTGAGGGTGTCAGGATTGGGTGTAAAAGGAGAAACCGCCAAAGGTTTAGTTTGGTCACTCAGCATCTACACTGACTGATGCAGTGAAAAGATTCAGGGAGTTTGGGGGGAAGCTGGAAACCACACAGTCTGCCACTGCAACCAAAAACGTAACCTGAAACTGTATTACACAAGGCAGAGGCCGTGTATCAACTCTGTGCAGAAACGTAGCTGAGTTCTGTGGGCATGAGCTCAACTTAGATGCACAGAAAGACTGTCAACAAGTGTTCTGTGATGAGTCCACGCTTCAGCTGCATTTAGGAAAAAAGGGCATCAGGTTCTAAGTGCCGAAGATGAGAAAAACTCCCCAGGGTGTTATAAGAAAAAAAGATGCAAAGGCCAGTGACAAATTGTGTGAAGGTTGCCTATAATGCAGAGGTGTGGCTTATAATTTAGGAGGGGTATATGTTACCATCAGGTGATTGTCATGATCTACCCTGATCGGTGCTGTTTTTTTTTTATAAAGCAAAATCCACATTACAGTCTTCTTTCTATCCCAAAGTTAAGCCAAGGCGATATCAAATATCACAGCCAGCCAAATCAAGAGGGTATCTTCTGAGGTTACCGTCCTTTGAGTGTCATTTTCATCCTTATTCTTTCTGCTCCTTCCTGCAGCTCATCCAGGACACAATCATGGGAAGGAGAAAGAAAAAAACTTTGCAGCAAATTGACCAAAACACACACACACACACACACCCACCCACACACACGCGCGAAGGAAAAAAAAATTACAGCAATTCAAAATGACCTTTATGTGGAGTACAGCTGCTTCCTATAGCTACTTTAGGATGTTTCACTGGGAAGATTTCTGGATATTTTCCATAAGTTCTGTTCTCTTCATCAAAACATTCACTCCCCTAATTACATCAACTTAAGCAATTTTGTGACGGGGGGTGAAAAAAAAAAGTGTTGCGCTTAATTGCATTACTATCTGCAAGGCAGGAGTATGCAGAGCGAAAAAAAACATATAGCAACGTGAGGGAATTGCTAATTAGTCAAATATTTGGCATGCATTACCAAATAGCACATTACGCCCTGCACAGATAGGAGGCTAAAGAGAGTGAGGCTTGTGTTCTTGAAGCTGTAATCAAACAAAGACAGATGTACAGATAAACACCAGAGGGAAAGTTTGGAATGATTGTTCATCTGCTAACAGAGACGATTTTCTTTGAGATTAAATATCTCAAACTACAATACCTGCTGATAAGGTTAATAAAAACTGTCCAAGTATTACAATAGCACAAAATGTGTAACTGCTGAGTTATTCATGATGGAGTATTGTGCTGCATTTCAAAGGCTCACATTTACAAATCATGCCCAATACAATGTGCTCCAGAAGCCTGCCATTTTCTCCCTCAGCGTGGGTCAGTGCACATTAAAGCTCAGTTTTATCTCACCATTTAAAAGTTTATCCAGACTTTGAAGCGGTCTTCAAAAAAATGCCCTTCGCTCCACAATAACACTTTAAATGCTCTTTCGGTTTCCATTTTCACACGAACAATAGGAAATTATGTCGAAGCAACAGCGGGAAAAAAAATCTTTTATAATGAACACCACCTTTAGTGATTGCAAATAATTGCGTTAAGTGGCTTATTTGCCTTAGGTCGGGGAGGGTGACTCCTGTATAACTAATACAAGGATGTGAACCCTTACACTCGCTGATGAGGTCTATTCACAGCTCGGGTGCCCTGTGCCCCCTCCTGGCTCCTTGTTCTCCAACGTGATGAGAAGTATGATGTCAAAGTTTCAAATCAACGAATTTACACTGTTATGTAGCAGAAAGCAACAGCAGGTGCAGTTTCTCTCCTCCGCGTGAAGGAGGAGAGCGAGCTAAAAGACGCACCAGAAACTGTGTGACGGCTGATTATGCAGAGAGGACAAAACTTAGATGGCCAGAGCCAAAAAAGTACCTGCTCTTGAATATGGTTTAATTTATTGTGACCTCACAACATTTAGACGTGTGGAGACTGGAGTTAGGGTTTTTTATTAGTTATTTGAATTTGTGTGTTTTTCTATTAAAAATCTCCTAAATCTGCTACCTCAAGAGTTTTAGTGTTTTTTCAGCAGCTTGGTATTTCAATTTTATATGAAAAAAAAATCTTGTCTGCTGGCACATCAGCGTTTTTAAGTACAGAATCTAAAATAACTTCAGAGAAAACAATTTCACAATTTCATTGAATCTGAATATTTCAATGAAAATGTCAAAGTTGCTCAACAACGATGCAGACAACAGGGGCTTTTGTCGAGCACAGGCACAAAATATAGACACTGGGCAAAATGATTGGATTTGATTATTTCAAATTAGCTTCTCAGAGAAGACAAAAATCTATGCTTAACCTTATGAGTCCAGCTTGAACTGCCTTGAACTGACTGATAAATTACGGTTTTACTGTATAAAAAATGGGTCGATTATCACAACAAAAGAGCTGTCTGGGAGCATCAGAAATGTCATTATCAAAAATCAAACAAACATGATGATACACAAATACAAAGGCAACATGACGTTCAGTTTGTCATGTTATCGAGAAATTTTGCAATCATAAAACCGTTTCCAGGACACTATTCTGAGAAGAAATGTAACTCTGAGAAAGTCGACTCAGAATGGTTTTACCATAACATGCTGTGCACATCCACTAGAGCCAACATCTGTCACTCAAAGCAGCAAAGTCAGTTTTAAGATTTAGTAATTACACTTTGATTAATTGGATATATTTCTGATATCTGACTGTTTACTCTTTCAAATGAACAGTTTGTAGAAAGTCTTGTTGGAGTTAACGACCATCTCAAACGCCATCCATCTATTTCACATCTGTAGCCTACTGGCAGGTTAATTCACCTACAAAAGAGAAAACAAATATTTGATTTCTCTTTTCTGTTTTCGCCTATCACAAAATGGTTTAGCCTCTTTGTGTTTTTGCGTCTTTGGTGAGATCTGTTCATACAACATTGCCTGATCTTCCGATTCTCCATTTCTGAAACGCCTACCCTAAAACTCCTTACAAATCTGTTTGTACAGTTTTTGAGTTGCCCATTTTATTCCTCTTTGCCGCTCTCTGAACGGTCGGAGACTGAATCACGTTTGCAGCGAGCCTCGTGTGGCCATTCAAGGAACTACAGTTTCTGGCAATTCCATAATTACCTGGATTTTTGGGCAGGGGAGGTTGCTACTCAGGAGCCTGCAAATGGATCCAAGAAGGACTCCATGGGGAAAGGCCAAGGAAGACACCACTACTGAAAGAAAGACGCAAAAAGACGGCAATAATGTCTGCGAAAACTTCTATTAAAGCTGCAGTCTGCAGGATTTGTTGTTGTCATACGTAAAGTCCTAATTTTTGGCATTTTAAGAGTTTACATGATCTATCAGAACGCTTGAAGTTGAAAACGGTGACCTCCGTAGTCGCAAAATGCAAGAAATGCTTATTTTTTAACCAAAAAATAAAAAGTTATTCAACTTCCTGTCCCGCCCCATCAAAACACATGAGAACTCGTGCACGTCTAGGTGCACGCCAGATGCGCGTACACGACTCCTCATTCATCAACTCACCTGTCATTTGCGATCATGGAAGACACGGTAAGTAGACTAGCCCGTAATGAAGTTCAATAGTCCAGATAAATAAGCGTGGGGACGAGCCTACCTTGTATCGCGCGTGCACAATCGGTGATTGACAGGCAGCAGAGCCCAGTTCGTAACCTGATTGGTTACCTTTTACCGGTCCGGTCTGCAATTTTGTAAACAAACCTGCTGGCTTTGGAGGGACCTAGCGGGACATATAGGGGACCTAGAGAACTCATTTTTTTTTGTATTGGGGTATTTAATGTACTACTTTCAGAATCCCCGGACAGTTCCAGGCATTATGCTTGAAAAAGAGTTGCAGACTGCAGCTTTAACCCATTGGCGCCTAAAGCACCTGCAAAAAAAGCTGCTCAATGCCTAAGCCAGTTTTTAGAAAAGGTCCCCAATGCCTGAGGTTTTTTTTAACTAAAAACAATTAATTGAAAACACTTAAGAACAATTCAATAGTCTCAGCCTCTGAAACACATAAAGACATGAAATAAGTTGCATTTTAAAGGTTAAATTCTCTGCTTTTATTCCGTCATGTTCATTCAGCATTAACACCAACACATTTTCATTAAAAAAAAATGAAAAAGATGAGTCAATACACACACAAACACACACACACAGACACACACATGATTCAGGATAATACCCAATGCTGCTATTTATTATACTACTATTACTATACTATAACTAATCATCATTACTATTATTATCATCATTATTATTATTAGTATTAGTAGTAAATGTAGGCACCACTTCAGCTACATTTCTGGCCATGATAGAGACGTCATTGCAAAATTATAATATCAGCAATAATAATGAATGATAAAAAGAAACTGCAATATATCTTGCATTGTGCAGTTATACTGTATACTTCAGTGACACGACTTCTAAAACATCATAGTTATACTGCAGTAATTCGCACCGGGCTCTCTCTTTTTTTTTTACATAAGGGCAACGCCACTCAAATAAGAATGAGAAGTCGTCAGAATGAAGCGCAAGAATAAATAATTACCTCCAGATCATGTCAAAACGATCTCGTGCCATCACTCGGGCGACATTTGTCTGATACAGCCACACATCTAAAGGACTTGCATCTTCAGATATAGGGCTCGGGCACGTGACGTCACTACGTGAGCGGCGGCCATACTGGAGGCTCAGAACTGTTTTGTTTACATTGTTTTCCACTGCGCGCAGACGTACTCCCGCCTGGTCTCGGAACTTTCTTCGTTGGTTTATCTATTTTACTTATTGTCTTTGCCACTATGGTCGCACGTTGCTGTGTCGTGGGGTGCAATAGCGTAAGCCGTGACAGGAATGGGGGGGAAATCGTAAATGGTTTATCTTTTTACCGGTTTCCTGCTTGGAGGCACACCCACGGAGACCAAGTGTCCGAGATAACAAAGCGTCGTCGACTAGCATGGATCGCTGCTGTAAGACGACCAAAAATAACTTTCCACTCAATCCCGGTGTCGATGAGTGTGTTCTCTGCATTTTCATTCTGGTAAGTTACAGACTTTTGTATGCTGAAGTAAAGATCCCCGCCTTCACAAGAGGACACTGTCAGTTGGAAGCAAGGGATGTCTCAATGGGTTAAAAGCGGAGGACAAATTTCGTGTGTATGCATGTATACATGACAATAAATCTGATCTTAATCTTAATCTTAATTTAATGTGGAAAATTGCCCATCTCCAAATTCACATGGAAAGGGCGATTGGAACTGTCAGAAACAATACACCTTTTTGTCAGCTAAAGTACCTATCAACATAGTTTTGCCATGCGAAGGTGAAGACAAAACATTCTTTGACAAGATTGTATCTGTATGTTGTACTCTGACCACCATGAGCAGGAGTGTTGTGCAAAGTTGAAGTCGTCTGAAATAAATATGCTTTGAGATACAGCCAAGTGTGTGTGTTTCATTATTTATTTACAAGTAGAGTAACATGACAAAAGTGTAAAGTGTCATTATAATTGAAACTGTTGCAAAGTATAAGCACTGACACCACATACTATATACGCAATTATGTCCGAAAGGGTGAACTTAGGCAGTAAATCTTCGTCGACAATCCATTCCTTGCTCGGTATTTCATAAGGGTCCAGTCCGTTTATAACGCCAATCTTCTGTATGTACCGATCTCTGGCTTCCTTCTGTAATGTATCCCGGTATATCCCACATCCTTTCTTCGATTTTAACATGCTTTTCTCTCACTTTTCTCTCACTGTTTGGTCCTTGATCTCCGTCTTGCCTCAGGGTTTGTTTACGAGATTGTGCCTCCAATATGGCGACCATATCCCAGAATGCAACGCGTGTGCCCGAGCCCTATAGGCACCTTCAGCCCCGGTGTACGAGTAAACTTTTGTTGACGTCGGGGGCGAAATCCAGCGGACTGCCAGTCTACTTGAAAGCCAAAAAATTCCTCGTCCTCGTCCTCATCCTCTCCAAACAAATACCAATCATTGTGCATTACATGCGCCTTGAAAATAATGATAAATGAACAATGTTGCGCTACGCAACAACCGGCGTTAGGGACCATGTTGCGCAACGCAACAACCGGCGTTAGGCACAATGTTGCGCTACGCAACATCCGGCGTCAATGGGTTAAGAAGTCCCAGCGTCCAAGGACAGAGAAAACTAAAGTAGAGTTCTTTGGCAATGGAGTACAGCCAGTTTGTTTGTAGATATCAAAGTAAAGCCCATGAAGACATGAACCACCAACCTGCAGTGAAACATGCTGGAGACTCTATCATGATATGGAGCTACTCTGTGGAGCTAGAGGCTTTCACTCTATCATAGGAATGAGGAATTCTGAGGCGTACAAATCTGACTGAAAACCATATTCGTGGCAAAGCTGTAGGATTTTTTTCAGCAGCATCACAACCCACAAGCACACATCCAAATGGAAAGATGGAGTATTGACCTAATTTCTATTGAAAACCTTTGCTCAGAACTAAAATCTGCCAACACAAAAGGGAATCCTGCAAATTTAAAAGAAAATGTGGCGGAAACCACCAGCAAACAGGTGCAAGGAGCTTCTAGATGGCTGCAAGAAACATTCAGATGCCCTCGGTGTTGTCAAATAGCGATAAAGGATGGGTGAATTATTATTATTACTATTATTTTCATGATCAAAACATTCACCTACTTGCATGCATTTCTGAATGTTAAAAGACTTAATAATGGCATGGTATACCAATTAAAATGTTTTTCTCATCGGAGCAATAGCAAAATCTTGAATCAGTCTATGGAAATAAATAGTGCTTTTTCGTGTCACGTAAAACTTTCTCTAAACACAGTTAAAAAAAACATGTGACCTGATTTGTTTAGCGTTGACGCCTCTCATTTGGAAGCGCTGGCCTATAGTTCACCTCTCAGAAGCCATAGCAGGTTATTAGCAGTATTCTGGCTGATGGCGGAAAACAAAAAATATAGAAATGACTGCTCACATTGTCCTCTATTTGAAAAGAAATACCTTGGGAAATCATCAAGAGAACAAAAAACAAAAAAAAATCTGGTTGCTGCCTTAATTACTTTAGGGTATCCAGTACTCTCTCATGGAATATATCAGTGGCCACCATGTCTGGTGTTTGACCCGCAGTAGCTGTAGAAATCTGAAGCAAACAAGGGATGAGAAATGTACCTCCCATTATCGACAGCTAAAACGGTCCCTTTACAAGAGAAGAAAACCCGCAGATACTGACCGAGTGGACAATGACAACAAAGGAGGCTCCATCTCAGCTGGGAATGTAAACTGTATTCACTGCTGTTGATATGTGTAAAGTGAGGTGTCACATAAGGAAGATATAGAGTCTGCGCTTAAATTTGGATATTTTGGAACGATCGTTCAATTTTAAAAAGCAGGTCCTTCATAGGTCTTAAAATAATTCATAGGTCTCAAAGTAAACATAACCTCAGATAAACAACATCACATCACATATTACACAAAGCCTTTATTTTGTGAGCCAAAACGCAGAGCCAGTGTGTGAAAAGTTACAAAAGGACAGAAGTGTCCCGAGTGCTCACGCAGGGATTTGTCATGACGATGACATGTTCAAAATCTTTGCAACCTGAGAATCTTTTATGGAAGTTTTTCTGTGCCATCAGAGTTTGAATACGACTTTCTAATATTGAATTTTTACAGCATCAAAATCAGACTTTGAATTTGAAAAACCAACAGTGTAAAAAAAAAATCAATTTCTAAAAACAAAAATCAGTGGAAAATTCAGTGGAAAAAAATTCAACATCAAAAAATTCAGTGGAAAAAGAACCAGACTCAACATCCAGGTAAACAGGGAGAAGCAATCGATCCTTCAATAGACAAATAAAAAAAATCATAAAATCAGCTCAATAGATATTAGTAATATCTATTACTCAATTTTACTAACACAAATGGCAAATAAAGTAAACTCACTCACCGAAGCACCATCACCCGCGTTGGTGGACATGGCTGATCTGATTGGCTGCCGTTGGATGAATTGAGACAGGGATCGATTGCTTCTCCCTGTTTATTCGGATGTTGAGTCTGGTTCTTTTTCCACTGAATTTTTTTAAGTTGAATTTTTTTCCACTGAATTTTTTTTAGAAATTGATTTTTTTTACACTGTTGGTTTTTCAAATTCAAAGTCTGATTTTGATGCTGTAAAAATTCAATATTAGAAATTCGTATTCAAACTCTGATGGCACAGAAAAACTTCCATAATCTTTCCTCTTAAAGGAGAACTGCGGTATTTTCAACATTAAGCCTCTTTTATGAGTCGTCTGGCGAAAAGTTGCTTCTGTCGTGTTTTATTTGACATTTTGTACTGGATTTTCGTTGATATTACTCCGCCACCGCTAAGAAAATAGTGCGAGCATGAACGAGCTGCCAAATAAAACACGACAGAAGCAACTTTTCGCAACGAAATTTGATATGGATTACCAGTGCACACCAGTAACCACTCCGGTGAGTTGATTATTTTGAAAACGGACGTTTATTGTGCTTTTACGGACCTTTCTAGACATGCGCATGACTTGCCATTCTGAAGCAGGTTGAGAAGAATCAAAATTAGGCAAATAGCGGAGACAGCAGTAAACATCAAAAAAGCGGTGAGGGGGGTTCTAAAACATTGCAGACGACTCATAAAAGAGGCTTAATGTTGAAAATACCGCAGTTCCCCTTTAATTTGATGAACTATTGTATTTGGCCAACCGGTTATTCCATCCCCTGCTTTACTTCTGGAAGACTCTTTCTCTTTGAAGCCCTTTTTGTATCAAATCGTGTCACTAACCCGTTGCCAGTACACCCAATTAGTCACCCGATGTTCAACTACATTTTTTTTCCTCGTAGGACCGCACATCTTTTACAATCCTTTGTTACTCCAGTTCCAACTTCTTAAATGCCAGACAGTCATACACCAATCTGATTGCACTGTAACTTTTTACTTTAACGTTTACTATTTTTATTCTTTTTTGATATAATTTAGATATCTTTATACTGTGTGCCTTGTATCTTTTTGTATATCCCAAGCCAAGAGCTTCTGAAAGAAATTTCATTATGACAATCGTGACACTAAAGATTCTTGATTTTTTATTTTAATTTGTTTTTAAATGTATTGCACTTACAAAACAAACAACAACAAAAATATTCGATATGGTGTCTTTGCACTATTTTTAGTCAAACATTGCATTAAGGAATTTACAAATTGCACAGCATTCTGCCTCCCAGCTTGTACAGAAATGGGGCTTCATTTCTGCATCTCCCTCTCCCCGAAATATTCATTGATCACTGTGCACGACAGATTGTGTTTTATTGTGTGTTGACAGAGCGACATTCTGTAGTGCCATTCAATATAAACTAAAAAGTGTTAAGAAGCAAGCGATTGTCCAGCAGCACCTGCTCTTATATTTGATATTGGGTATAAGTATAGAAGGTTACTTGTAAATGACCAGCATCAAAATAGCAGAAGAAGTAATCGCGTCGCCCGACCGCGTCTGGTGTGAACGCACCGTTAGGCTGTTTACAAGAGCCCAGAGGCCTACATGACTGAGTGGGTTACATTCAAACAAAACATGCGATGTTTAAAGGTTTTAGCATTATTTAAAATTCTAATTATGTATCAGTGATGATCAGTGATGATTATGTATCAGAAAAAAAAAAGATTGTCCAACAATTATCAGTTAACTATAACTACTAAAGACAAATATATCATTTTTTCAACACATGGCCACTTGTTTTTTCATCCTGCCACATTAAGTTTATGACAGGAAGAACTCTTTGCCTGTGTTTAGTGGTGTATGGCAGGACAATGCTGTAAAAGTCTTCTTTCAGACAACCTTTACCTTTACTCTACACATTGGATATCTGAGCAAATCCGAACTTATTTATAAGATGATGCTTTGCATGTGAAAAAGCTTGTAACACACACACAAAAAAAGAAATTTTTGCAAATAATCAAAACAGGACGTTCACGGAGATATCTTTTAGTTTGAAGTTTTACTGTTTTTCTGAAGTGCCTCCCCTTGAAAAATCGACACTGCCAGTGTTGGCACGAACTTCACCGGTTCTCTCACTGCTGAGTTTGTGGGATTGTCCGACCTTTAAGCTGTTGGAATGTTCACTAAAAAAAAACTTCTAATTTTCTATACTTTACAGTTTTAACCTGGAGCTGAAGCACACATTTTTGCCCTCACTATGCTCTCTGGGACTGCAACATATGGCGCGATATTTCTTTTCTTTGATCGTTTTGCCTCATTTAAAAACACCTGAATGCCATTTCAGCTTGAAGCACATTGACAACATCACTTCCAGGTGATTGAAGTGTACAAGAAAAGTTCTTCAATTTTAAAACTAATTGAAATAGTTACAGATTTTTTGTTAAACAATCAAACTCTCTCTTCTTGGAAACATTTGTGAAGGAGGAATGATTTAATGGGTAATTTACAAGTGGATTTACACAAATGTAACATGATTAGAAAGCAGAATGAGATGATTAAAATAATGAGTATTGAGGGGTGCAGGTAGTAGCAAAGTTTTGCTGTTCACATACAGTTCGTGCAGTCTCTGTAGGAGCCCACACTTAGAGCCTTTTAGAACTAGTGCCTCAGCAGCGGGCAATTAAATGTCTCCTTGCAAAATGAGCACTCAGACCATGTTTAATGGGCAGAGAGCTAATACAGGTGGCTGTGAGTGGCGGGAGAGGTGAGTCACCTTACAGTAGCAGCACAAAGGTGAAGCAAAGACAAGAGTATGGCTGCTTGTACGGACTCCATCAGGCCCCTGATCATCTTCCTGCCAAGGGCCACATCTCATCAACAACTACGAGCCTGCAGCAGCACATAAACTGAAAGTTTGCGCTTTTCGCACAATGCCAGAATCACATCATGACATGCGCCCAAACCCTTAAACCCGTCTGATGTCATTATGTTGTAAATGCAATATTTGCTTTAGATTTGCCTCTCAGTAATAATGTAGACAAAGACAGAGCATCACACATACCATCAACCTTTGAGTCGATACTCTGCTTTTAATGGAGAAAGATGAAGAAATCAATACCAGCTCATTTACAAACACATTTCATTGCCCAGTTACTTACACTTAATTGTCTTTAACAGCTACACAGCTGATGTAGCAAGAAATCAATTGAGCGGCCAAGTTAAGTGACTGCAGGACAGCTCATATTGAAGACAATCCAACAATAATCTGAGAGGACAATAATCCAAGGAGAACAGGTAGGAGGCGCGTATATTACAGCGTAGTCTGACCACCCACCTCCCCACCGCCACAACAAGCTGTCTGCCAAGAAAACATGAGATGAAGTGGAATAAATTCTCCTGGTAAATGTTATTACAAACAATGTGCCGCCATGAAAAAGAGGGAATAGCAATCTGCGCACACTGACCATCCTGCGGACCGTTTATCAGCTTGAAATGCTATTTCATGCATTAATACTCCACAGACCGCAATCCCCCCAACACTTTGAGTACAAAAGCCTCCGATTTATGATTACCAGTCAACTAGGCAATAGCCTGTGGCCCCCGCCGACACACCACTTCCTTTTACTTCCCTCGCCGTGAGCTCGTCTCAGAACCCCTGCAGGTTCAGAGACAAGGCTGTCAGGATAATGTGATCAAGGTGGATGCAGGCTGGAAGAAGCTAAATCGTGGCTGAGGGATGACATTCTTTGATTTTTAACCATTACAGAGTTTTCATAGAGCTGCAGTCAATTTATTTTATTTATTCTAATGAAGAGCATTAGGAGTGCCATAGTGTGCTGCGCTGCACATTGATCGCCTCGTTAATCACACTTTGCAGACACTCGCAAATCAAGTTCTAACAGCAAGCACTGAATCAAGTGCAATGAAGCATGAGCTCCTTCACAATTTATGATCTTTCAAATTGCATCTTTTCAACCATTAAATTGCAAGATACCATAAATTTTTATCCTCTCCTCTTCAGTCCTGCTATCGATTCTGTCGTGTGAAAAATAGAGGAGTAGTAAATTCAGGCAGTTAGACAAAATTTAAGCCTCGTCTTCAGAAAGGAAACTGAATGGCACAAGGAAAGCTGTTAATTTGCCATTGAGAACAAATACCAGGGGTGATAAAAATGTAAAAGTCCAACGGGGGCTTTGAAGACGTGGTTTTCAGCTGGGTTTCAGTCCTCTGCAACCTTGAGCTCTTACTTCACTACCTCTCAAATGCCAGTGCACCTTCAGGGTCTTTAACCAACCATTTTTTAAGATTAGGTACCTGATGTGCTGCGGAATTAGAACGACTGTCTCTCCACATTTCGCATGGAAATGACAAGATACTCTTTCCTGTGGCAGACAGCCACACATCCAACAGTTTTCAAAGAAGATGTAAGAACAAACTGCCCAAAGTGGCAAAGACACAAGTACGGACATTTCGAATCATAAGTTTATTACACTTTCTTTTCTTTACCAGAGAAGTATATAGTATATAAGTATATAAAAAAAATACTCCCAAACTCTACAATTCAGTACTTAAGAGTAGTCATTACATTTAACCTGTGAAAATCTAAAATGGTTTTTACCTGCCCCATACTGTTCTCAGAAAATGGCATAATTGTTCTTAGATTGCATTTCACTCACACAAAGCCATAAGGAACACTTGTCAAACAATACAGTCAAATTAGTTCTGTGTGATTGAGCAGGTTGAACATCTATCCAGCGCATTATATATCTAGGAAAAGAAACAGAAGTGCCATAAAAGAGTGTCAATTACTGTGATAAAGTAAAGTAGAGCTAAGAAAACCAGCTAGCGGCTTCCAAAAATGAAGGGTTAACCTCTTCACATCTGCTCAGAGACCAACTCTTAAGTTATGATTGGAAAGAGTGCCTGCTGTTACTTGTGGCATGAAAACAACAATGCCTGCTTTTTTGCTTTTTCAGACCCTGCCTCTGAAAAGTTCCGAGTTGAAACACATTTGTGTGCTGTATTTATGTTTGTTTGATTCAAATCTAAATCAAGGAGAAACGCTGTTTGGTGATTCAGATGCATGCAGATGTTAGGGATAATTCTCTTAAAGTTTAAAAGAGACTCTTTAGATCAGTGAAGAAGAAGTCCTCATCAAGCTCTGCAGCCGAGCAACATTAAGCATGAAGCGCTGTAAGAGGCAACTGCTCTGAAAAGGTGAACAGAGAAACTGCAGTGGCACGGCCGACAGGCGTGGAAGATAACGCTGCTCCAGTCCCTTTCAGGGGAGGTGCTGCCCATCTATGATAGCAAGAAAACACTCCACATCCTCGGCAAAGCAATGCTGGTCAGGCAGCGAGTTTTTAACCCAGGTGCGCCCCGAGGGAAAGCAAATCAGTAGAGGAAATAGCACGTAAGGAAAACAAACCATAAGAAAAGGCATAAAAGCTCACAAACAGTGGATTGATCAGACAATTACAACCCATCTGGCCTGTTAAACTCAATCTGCTCGCACGCAGGCCTGCAGCTCTTTGCATTAGACTGTTTCCAGACCTGCCAACAGCCGAGCCAACCAAGAGTGGGGATATTCTATATTTTCTTCATATTGATTCCCATAAAAATACCAAAAAATGTTGTTTGGTCCTATTACAACAGGCTGCAGTTTCTTTGGAGGTTTTCTGAAGTTTCACCATTTTCATTGAGATGCTAACGAACAGAAATGTTGCGCAGGATGGCATACTTCTTTTTTATGATCAAAAATAGATGTCGAGTTTATCCATCCAACATCGTGAAGCTGCCTTTAATCCAGTGTGTAGGATGTAGCCACATCTAGTGGCGCTAACTGCAAAATACAACCAAATGAGTGTTTCAAAAACCCTGTCCTGCACATACAAAAACTATGGTTACACGAAATAAATGAAGAAGCAAAAACAAAAAAGAAGTTAAATAAAAACCCTAAAGGCCTGCTTTAGGAGCAGTGTTTGTACCTTCTCGATTACCACGGTAACACTGCAGTCTGCAGTGTCTTTGGATATAAACTGCTCCCACCAAAGCAACAAAAACACAGCTATTTTTACTTGATTCTTAATTCAAAAAACAGATTAATACTACACTGCTCAGCCTAAAAGTTACACTTTAAATCCGGTTTAATGATGAACATGAATAATGTTTTTACTCTTTGCGACATCCACCTCGACTCTCAGAATGATTGATTTTAGTGGAAAGTTTCCCACGTGCCTACCTTTTTTTCTACTTTTCTCACAGTGAGTTCGAAATTTTTTTCTTGATATGTGGTACAGCAATGTTGTCAAAGGGTCCATTCCAACCGTGTAATGACAAACCACAACATTTTCCTGGCCATAGTTTTTAATGCGTAAACCTGGCTCAATATTTTATTACTTTTTTTTTTTTTTTTTTAACCAATCCTACAAACAAAACAGTGTACAGTCAAAGTAAAGGCTAAAGAGAGAGTGTGAAATTAGCTGTAAAAAGTTTTGGTCTGGAGAAGAGGGGAGCTCTGCTCACATGGATGCAGCACAGTCTTGTGGCAATGTGTGAATCCATTGGTTTATGTTCTGGGACCCAACTCTCTCCTTTCTTCTTCTTTTTTTTGTGCACACAAAGTGAAATGATTACATCTAATGATACAGCATTTCGTGAACATAGGCATCGTTTTTAAGAGGCAAATAAGTCCATATTTGGAGGCTGTGGCAGCAGAGAACACAGATTTCTTTACTGTCCCACCTAGTACTTCCTATATTTAATTTTTGTCAAACTTCAGTTTTGTTTTCCCTCACGGTTTGGTTAGGTTTAGGGTCCTAAGCCACATGGTATAAGAAATACAAACTGGGGTTAAGAAACGCCATTGCATGCTAAAAAACAAAAAAAAGACCCTCTAACAATGTGTACCGTGTGCTAAAAAACAGACAAAAAGTAAACCCCCACCACACTCTAATATATAATTTTTCAAGGTGTGCTTGGTATATAGAAAGGCCACGTTTCGTGTCCATCTGCAAAACAAATACAATTATTTTTGTTTTATATTTCATGATTCACTATAAGACTGAATTTGAAGATAAGAGTCTTTGATTTTGGACTGCTGACCGCTCCCCTTTGCCCCTGATTTCTTCCTAATGTGCACTTTTTTTATCTCTTCATTTCACTTAACAATACTGCATGTATTTTTCTTTGTTGACAGGTAATCGTACGCCCAAGACCATAACTCAACAGATTATGTTTGTCTTAGGATCCATTTCATAAATTTAGCATATATATTTATAAATATACTGTATATGTAGAGAAAGCTGGAGAGGAGAGAGAGATATGATGAACTGATCCATTGCCACAGCTGAACTGTACAACATACCACAGCATTATTGCAGTATCACATGAGGAAAGTGTAATGTGACATTACACCTCCCTCTTGTGCTAATTCAAACAGAAAAGTGGACCAAAACACGGTCTGACTTTATGTGCAAGCATCTATCAACAAGCACACAATAGTGCACTCAAAGAGACACTTTCACTAGCCCAACAATAGGAGATTCTTCGTGTGTGACAAGTTCTCGTGAACAACAAAATGCTGCCTGACAAGCTCTCAGGGGATGGTTGAGCCCTGGCAGAGATCTTTATCTTTTTATAAAATGGACTGCAGCATCTAAGTGCCAATGACCGAGAATACAATCTGAATTGTTAAGTGTGCAACAGCCATTACATGGAGATGTAGGGCCAGTAATGGTGAGAGTAATCATGTGATGACAGTTTCACTGCACGGCAACGTTCTCCAGGGCATTGTCATCATCCATGACAGGTAATACTGGTCCACTGGGAACTGTGAATGTCTTACAGTTGTAGTTTCTTCTTCATAAACACCCACCAGCCCATCTTTACTTACAGCTCCATCAAACCCCAGAACTCGAGGTGGGTTTTCAATATAGCTGCAGGTCTGAGTGCGGTAATTAGATGTTAATGTGAAATAATGGAATCACAGGGGTTTGTTACATAGGGAGAAACGCAGACCTTGGCATGATCTCGGAGTGAAAAGCACAATTGCTTGAAAATCAAAACATGCTGTCAGCGGCTCACCTAAGCAGCAGCAAATGCCCTGACTTTGGAATACATTACAATGGTAATTGCTCAGACAAAATTACCTTGTCTAAGATGAGCTCGGCCAGACATCCAAGACATGCATGTCGATTGGCTCAATTTCATGATCATTAGGAGGCAGAAATCAAGGCCTTTATGTGAGAGAAAATCAGAGTGGAAATTGACATAAACATCTCATCGGCGACATTACAGAGGATTGTGAGAGCGCTTCATTTTGACAAGAAATCTCCACAAATCTATTTAAAGCCAGAACACGAGATCATTTCTTCAGGTGGACATCAGTGGAGAGTGAAATTTGAAATTGTTTGCAAAAAGATGACACACCAACAAGTTGCTCCTTACAGTTGCCGAAATCACCTCTTTGTACATTTTGTAAATGTTCCCGTGCGTGCCATTTATTTTGTACAGCTGGTAACATAAGCATGAGTACCCGTTTCATCGGCAACAAGCGTCTGTTTCTTCCTGCTGCATCAGCTGCCAAACCTCCGTTTTTTTCCATCCTAAAGAGTGACAAAGGAAATTGAAGAACAGACAAGAAATGACTTAATAAACACAAACACGGCCTTATTCAAGGACTCCACCTATGATTGTTAGCCGTGTCTCCTCCCGCCCGGGCTTTTCCTCAAACATATCAGGACAGGCGCAGTTAAAATGCCTCTTGTGCCTGTGATCTGATGAGGATCACCTTCATCCATTTGAAAGGTGATTTCCGAGCAAAATTGTTTCTCTGAACACATGCTGCTTGAGCCGAGAGCACATTTTTCCAGCATGTTAACAAACATGTAATTTCCATAAACACGTCCAGTAATTGACAGCTTGATTTGGGCTCTGCCAAGAAGCTGACAGACAGTTCTTGGCTGCTTTAATGCAGACAGCACAGGCTTAAGGCCTCACCAGACTGTAATGAGCTTCTCAGGGCTTTGTCTGGATTAAGCTGTGAAACACAAACAAAGTCTCACTCAAATCCCGTCCGACATTCTTTGTCTTGTGACTAAATTACTTTCAAGCGTATGAAAAAAAAAAAAATTGAAGTCAAACATTAACAGTAATAAACTTAGATACAAAATCGAAAAAACATTTTGGTTAATAAAGCATTTTTGTGGGGATTTATAGTCATGTTAGAAAGCTGTAATTACAATGATTCCATTTCCAGACTGATGTTCCTAAATTCACGAATGTTTTTCAGAGAAGTGCAAACAAAATACTATATTTTTCTCTGCAGGTGCAGCTTGGTTGAACTATGACAAGAATTCAGGGAATATACGTATTACTGCGAGTCACGTTTTGACAGGAAATGACGGCAAATTAAAAAAAGAGTTACACTAACTTACATGAAAATTACTTCAGAGGTCATACAACATACCAAAAATGCAATGCGTTTACAGTAACTAACTGTAAAGAGGATTTATAGTCGGTTTACTAAGGAACTTGTGGTATTTAACAGTTTAGCAGAATTACAGCAAAGGTTAACCATGCAGGTAAACGTAAAACATGAGTGTGTTCAGGTCCACATAAAGGTAAAAATTGGGTTCATGTGTTTTATAAACAATAAAAATCTCAGAATTTGCTGTGAAAATATTAACAATAACTGAAGATTAGGAAAGAGAAGAGAACGTATTATAATGTTAATATTGGATTTTAGATCACATTGATAAAATCAAAACAAATGAAGAAACATTCAGCTGTTTCTTTGCATGTCATCACCAGTTTATGCACACAATATCACGCAACAAACCCATTTTTCTTGCTCTTATTCTGCACTACTCTCATGTGAGATGATTTCCACAATGTATGGTCACAACATGGAACATGTCCCCTTGAAAGTTAATGAAGAATCTATTTGAAATGGGTGCGATACAAATAAACCGCGGTGAATTTATTTCTTGCCTGTGTGCTCTAGCTGGAGACTATCTGAGGAGTCGCCGCAGCACTTCAGGGCAGCTCAAACATCAGAAGCACACTCAGATCTTTTTCCTTGTAAAAAAAAACTGCGGTTGCAAGAGGTGCACTGAGATGATGGTGAGCGTAAGAGGAAAAATAGAGTCTGATAAATCTGTATTGAACAGTGTGTGAAGGATGTTAATACATATTAATGGTGACAGGAATATTTGCAAGTGAATACACTGGTAAAGGGGATTAGACATAACTCTCCATAGAAGGGGAGGTATCATCACTCCCATTCTGGTGTGGGACTCGGCCGTATCAGATTCATCCCCATGCACATTGCTAGCAAACACTGAGCCCTTATCTCTCCACTGGGCCTCTCCGGAGAGTTTACAATTTCTCGCTTCGTTGGAGCTTGAGCTGAGCTTGTTACTGGCACAAAGGCTGAGAGGTGGCCTGGTTGAGAGCACAAAGCCGCCCCCACCTCTGGACGGACACATTTCCCTCAGATAACGGACGACTTGTTGGACAGCGGCGCTACACTGGCCCTACACATCAGTATGGCAGACACACATTCTCCACACAGTGGGGCTCACAACAAAGTTAAAGTTCAGAAAAATACATGACACGCTTACATGGCGTCAGTAAAGGCTCCTTATTAATGAGATGTGTAGGAGGTGGCAGAGGGATGTGAACTCAGCAGATGTGGTCTGGTCCCTGGGAGACACTTCTCGCCTCTGGCACTATTCTCAGAGGGCATGAGCATCACAGAAAATGTCCCATTTGCTACACCGCTGATCATATGAACTCCCAAGGGGATTAGTGTAGGGGACACAGACATGAAATTTAGGCTGAAGGTGCCTTTTAACCACACCAAAATCTCCGTCCACTCATTCTTATACAAATGAACCCGTTTAGTATTTTCATTGGATAGCATCCATATACATTTTCCAGCCCATTTGTCCTCCAGGGCAAATGTATTTGCAGATCACTGTGTTTGAAAAAACATTTAATGGAGAGACTTGTGTAGATTGTATGTAGCTTAATTTTCGATTAGGAAACCCTTTTTACGGAAGAAAAAAACAACACAAAACATCAACCTTGTGCATAATCAATTATTCTTAAAAGAAATAAAAAAGAAATGTAAAATTTCGCTGACTACAAGCCTTTGTGTACATTAGTTTCAGTGGCAAATGAATAGAGGAACTAATGAATCCAGTGGTGAATTATTCACATGTTGACCCAGAAAACACTGCCATCTCCTTAACATAAAATATTCTCCACCTTGCACATGAGTAATATATTT
Source organism: Odontesthes bonariensis (assembly GCF_027942865.1). NCBI lineage: Eukaryota > Metazoa > Chordata > Actinopteri > Atheriniformes > Atherinopsidae > Odontesthes > Odontesthes bonariensis. The sequence continues at coordinate 21,576,159 of NC_134517.1, read as the reverse complement.
AAGATTCAATAGACCAAAAAAATTACGGTGCACATTGTTAGCTTCCAGACGATTGCCAATGAAGGTTGCAATGATGACGTGGAGGGTTCAAAGGTCAATCTTTACGTTCGAAGACAGCAATCTCACTGTTTAAAACCAAAGGAAACAACTTCTAAAGCAGAGTGGAAGTAAACGAGTGTGTTTAGCGATGAAGCTTTACATAAAAACAGGTTGAGTTGCAGCACAACAGTGAGTGCGTTTCGCTGAATAATAAAGGCTCACTTGCTTTACAGCAGAATCAGCTTTAAAAGCTACAACTGTATTTTTTATAACAGAGGAAAGTGTCAATGTGATTTCAGAAGATTTTAAGTTGACAAGTAATACTGGATTGCCTCTTGTCTTACAGTAGGACTCCCAGTCACAGCAATTTCAGCAGACATGTTGCTGAGACAGCTCTGGCATTGTTTTCTGGGACACAGTGAAATTCTATTTTCAGTCTTACTTGGTGCAGTAATTATCTGCATTGTTGGTGAGAATAAAGAAAATAAAGTGCATGAATATGTGCCGGTCAATTGGATTCTGTCAGTTCGAGCAGAATTGGTACACAAGCGAGCAGCTTGCCAGCTTGTAATAACGATGGTGTTTGCGTGGAACAATTTCCCCTCTAAAACAGCTCATCAACAGCAGAGAGAGTCTGTCACCCAGGGTACGGAGTGACAAGTCTTCTGCATCTCTGTCTGTTATTAACATGTCTCTTACGACAAGCTCAATTATCTGACACTGCCCGCAATTTCCATTCCTTTTTCTGGCACAATGTAAAGTTCCTCTCCTTCATTTTAGAAGCTGGTCGTTTTGGATCCGGCAAACACTGATATAAGACATGTGTGGGAGGAGAAAGTGAAAACTGAGGAAAAAACATCTGCAAGTCAGAGCAAAGTTGCTACCGGCTTGCAATGTTGAGGCCTAGATCATTTCGAATTTAAAAAAGCCTGAATCTTAAGCATATCTAATACATCAAAGTGGTCTTTTTTTTCTTAATTAATTAATTCATTCATTTTTTTGCTTTGCAAACATTGGTTAAGGAAGCTTAGGCGAACTGTGAGAGAATTCTGAAAACAATTGAGCATCGCATTAGTATTCCCAGCTTTAACGGGTCAAAACATGTGATCCAGGTCCAACTGGGCTAAATCTATCTGCTAATGAAAATCATGGTAATTGATGGAAGCAGTAGAGCCGTCACTAATGATGCGGTGCTCAAGATCACTATATTTTGACGGTCTTGGTCTTGTCTCAGAATCGATGGAATAGTCACTCAGTGTATCTGTATTTGACCAAGAGGACTCAAATTTCATATAAAGTCCAGTCAAAACTGAAGCTTTGCCTGCCACAATATTAGCCAAATTTTCTGTGTCTGCTCCTCCTGGAGGTCTCTTCCTGTTGAAAGGGAGTTTTTTCCTCCCCACTGTCCACCTGCATGCTCAGGACAGGGGATTGAATCCAAGAAATGATTCAGTGCGATTTGATGGTTTCCTTAGCTAGGCAACTGTTTATAGAATTCACATTATATGAGTACAAAAATACTAAACTGGACTCATTTGGATTTTAATTGGACTGGACCGTATTATTAAAGTGTGTTGAGATTAATTTAGGTGTGAACTGGCGCTATTTAAATAAACTGTGTTTATTGAAAAAGAAGCATAAAGAAAGGCCAGTTTGGTGTGAAGCTAGCAGAGATAGCTTGAAATGTTAGCAGGTTTCTGTACCAAAAATCTCCTCAAGCCTCATCCAAAGATATTTAGGGAATATGCACATTAGCTGCATACGTCTATGTTTCAGGGTGCGGGTCTCAGTCAATCTAATTTAATTAACAAATATTCAGGGACGTGAGGCTTAGCCACATACATCTATGTAGCTAAGTGTATTAATTAGCATCGGCTCCAACAGAAGCCCTGCAGTATGGCTCATAAGCACAATAATAAAAAAACAGTAAGTCTAAGTTAAAAATTAACCAGTTTGGCCATATGATATGATATTGTATTGTATATATCTAAGTAAAATTATATCATAGTAAAACTATTTGAATAATGTGGTTATTCATGATGCCCATCAAATATATGATTGACTTATTTCAGTGTGCAGATTATACATAAATTCATTAAGTTTTCCTGGTTTTGATCTTGATTCTGTCCCATCCTGCCTCAAAGTCTCAATATTCTCTGGTCTTTTCATATATTGGCATCAGTTTCATGGTCTTGATTACAAAACCAGCTGCCACTAAACGGGCCTTGTGGTAAAAAGAAGTCAGTGCTGAAAGTCATATAACCATAAAACATAAAGGGGAAAAAAAGTTGCACTGAATGTTACCCGTACTGGTCTTAATGTAGATAAGGCCCCTCATATAGCTGTAGATGTTGATTAGTCCGGATTTCAGATGGCGCTGTAATCAGTAAGCTGTAGGTGTGTGATGTCTGTGACCTCCACAGTTTTGATTCCTCCTCTGTGTGTAGTGTGGCTGGAGTCATTTAAATGTACAACATTTTCTAAAGGATTGTACTAATGAAAAATTAAGTTAAAGGTGCTTTCTTGCAGCATGTCTTGATTAACTAACTAATGCAGGAGCTTGTTCCTTTTCTGATTCACTTTAATGAACCATTCAAACAGCTTTTTTCACAGAACTGCCTAATGATTATTTTCAGACTTAACAATCTTGCAATCACTTTTGAACAACCCAGCTAAAATAGATGATAAATGCCAGTCAAATGACTAACATCACCTTCTTCATATTTTGACACAGATAAAAAAAAAAAATATGGGTAGAACTCTCTTACAGCCTTTTATCCTGAGGAATTTCTCTCTCTGAAAATCTTGATTTTCAATCTGAAAAGTTCAAGCTGATCGTTGCCGGCAACTATTCTGGAAACTGTTCAGAACCCCAAGTGCCCGTTAGATGTTACCTTAATTCTTTGGATGTTAAAGCTACCTCCACTCGTGTGGAGAGACGCACGTAAAATGAAAATGTTCCACCAAAGTGAAATATCGCTGTAGGTAGGAGTGTCTGGGTTGCTGCGGGGGAACGTTAGAGGAAGTGGTAATGATGACAGCTCTAACTCAGTGCAGGTGCACTAAAGCATGGCAAGTTGGTCAATTGCCCAGAACCCATTACTTCTCCCTGGAGACCAACCTTGTAATGTGCAAGGTACCTTCTGTAAAGGATTGACCTATTGTCAACAGGGAAATTTCTCAGGTTTCACATAAAGACACAAGTATCTCTCGCAAGGTTATGCAGACGGATGAAGAGTGTGGGGGTGCTGATTGCAAACATTTCATATTATTAAAGCGAAAAATCTTGGCAATGCTGATTTCATTCATTTTCAAAGCCGCGGAATGCTGTATTTATAAAGAGAACAATACGTTTGCCGCTAACAAATTGTCCATCTGCATTTCATGGCTTGCCTTGCCAGACAGTTTTTATGTTGGTCTGTTGAGCTGAAGGAGCCAACAGGAGCTTTTGTAAACAGAGCCGGTGCATGTGAGATTCATATTGCTGCTCGGTTTGTGAGTGCCTTTACAGGTGCGCTAAACAACCTGTGACAGTGCCAGAGATGGGAGTGGGATGACCTTGGGTGCCAAATACATCTCTGTTTTTGTCATCTTCAGACAGCCGATGTTTGACCACTATCTACAAGATGCATCCTATCCGACACTTGTGACAATAGTGTAAATGGGACGAAAATTGAGCTCACCTTAAAGGCGGACTCCAGTCCTCTTGAAGGCTGAAAGCCCTGGATGAGCATAGTGCCCAGTAGCAGCTCAGAGTCCTTGTTTTGCTCCCTGAGACGTGTGTAATCAGAGAGAAAGTCCAGCACAGATTACAGTCTTCAATCAGTCAGTGAGGAAAATGATATGTACATCATTGTCTCTGCCGCACATCCCAGCCACTGTCAGCCTGCATGCATATTACCTGTGTCAAAGCTGCCAGGCACATGACGAGAGAAACTGAGAGCCATCACAGAGCCGCCACTCAGAGAGGGGTGTCGGGTCTTTGAGCGCAGCAGCCAGATTCAGTCTCCATGGGGACTCTACTCTGACCTCTCTGATGTTGTTGACACCATTTAATGTACATTTTCAGATACAAATCGTCTCCTTTCATATCTCAAATCGTTTTTGAATGGGTTGAAGGCCAGCTTTTGTCACCAAAGAAAATACTAAGCACAGACTTGCAGTTTTCCCCACTCACTCGAGTCCATAAAAGTTGAAGCCGTGTGACCTTGAGGTGCACAACTGAGAAAGTTATTTCACACCGAGTGAAAACTATATGATTGCTGTGAGGAATGACACAAAATTATCCCTCCTCATCTTCTCATAGATCTGTAATGTAATCATGTTCAATTGTCTCCTCACTAAAACAAGACACATACTGTGTATGAATATAACAGCATAATGTGGGAAATTTTGATGGAGGTGTCTCATTGTTGTCGATTCAATTTTCACAGCTGGATCTGGAAAAGCATACATAGTATAAATGCAAAACGGTGGGAAGGAGAAATTTCACAATAAAGACAGCAAAGATAGATTTGATCTAAATTCCTCCCTCCTAAAATTGGACGTAGTCAGACCATAATTTCACGGAGACAAGTGTTTAATTTAAAGCTGTGAAGGGCACCTCTGCATACAAAAAGATGGCAGACGACTTGCAGCCGTGCTGATCCCACACACCATACTTTTCTACCTGAAGTACAACTTCAAATATTTTTAAACATCCACCCCAAAACTGGTAATAATGATCAAAATACACGAAAAACTGAAACCACAAGCATGCGACTGCTAGCCGTGACCACTGAGTTTACATAATAGCCCCCCTGTCCCACACCAGGTAGCTGTTCACCTTGAGCAGTTCAGACCCAAATGCAATGTCAAAACAAGCACTTTCAGGCTCCGTGATTCTGTTTGTCTCCTCTGGTCCTGCTGGGGCTCCAGAGGGAGGTCACCAAATGGTCTCTGGTGTAAAAAAAAAAAAAAGGCGTTGACCTTTTGTTAAATTGGCCACATTCAGTAGAAAGCGAATATCAGGTTATTGAGTTGATCCATGCTGTGTCTTCTTGGCTGGGGAAAATGATCTGGGCTGTTGTCTGACTTTTGCAGTTGATCAAGGGCAAGAGTGTGTCAGAGCCGAAGAGACGCGACACGTTTTTTAAATGTTGCCTCCAATGTCCTAATGTTTTAAGCGAAAAGCAACATCAGTGTCCCGCTGTAAACAAGAACATTAGGCAGGGTGGTAAGTGCTTTCCACTTACTGGAGAGACTTGGGAGTTCATATCCAAAAGAAAACAAATAACGGCTTTCTGCTTTAAGTTCTGCTGCAGAAAAAAGACACATTGCAAATGAGTGCAGCTGCAGAACCCCAACAATTCATTGCACTGTACTTTCAAGTTGTTGATTCCTTGAGAAAGGCAAATAATAGTTATTTTGCAAAATTGCAGGCCTATCCTTCAACAACTGGAGAAAACTGTTGAAATTGGGCACGGCTCGGGAAGAAGCGGCCCTCTTGCTGAAGTATTTCATATATTTGGGACAGCATAATGAAATAAGTCATTTCTGCCAACAGTCCACATTACCTACCAATGGGTAAGAACCATAATCCCAATAGCATTTTGAATTCTGCAACGCTTACAATCGGAAATGTTATAGTATGATTACAGTGTTCTTCTCCCTCTCTACGTAGTTATTTTATTTATGCATTTTGCACATGAATTGGAGAAGCTGAGCACCATGTACAATTATGCTGCAATTCCAAAACTGTGCGAGAAGAACCAAAGCTATCTGGTTACAATAAAAACGCACAGATAACTGCACGCAAGCAGCTTGAAATTATACCCATCTGTCAAAAAAAAGACACCAAAGTTGTGTAATTGAAAAGGCTTCCGCTTCTCAAAATAAGACCCAAGTTGAATTCAGTTTCACTCTTTTTGACTAAATGTGCTCCGTCTTATTTGCTCAAATTGAAGCTTCAGAGCTACTGCCCGTCTCTGATATTTAAGCCAAAACTTCCTCTCAGTCTTTATTAGAAAGACTTTAAAGCTCCTTTCACCATGGTCCATAGCTTGAAGTCACTATGATCCACACTGACAAACAGATCAGAACACAAACAGAAGAGCTTGAACAGTTTGTTGACAAAGTTCGCCTGCAATCCAGATGGTCAGTTGAAATGACAGTCGGGACGTTGTCATGCTCAGCAACCGCCCGATCTCCCTTTCCTTCCCTTTAACTCGCCGAGCTGCTAGGAAGAACTGCCAACTGATGGTAGCTTTTATCTGTAACCACCAAAAGAACCGTGTCTGTTCATGTTACAAGGCAACGGCACTTAGTCAAGGGAGACAGTTTTCCTGGTGCTGATACCAGACAACGGTCGAGTTATATCGCACATCCTCAAGGCAGATCGGACACAGCTATTGGTGAACAATATTAAAGTTGAGAGTATCATTTTTCCCAACCACTGCAGACATCGGACTAAATCTCAGTCGCAAAAGAATTACTTTAAAGCTCTGCACCACCTCACAAGTGGGGGTAAAAGAAAGAAGTAGAAAAAAAAAAGATGATTCCCAGCTCTGATTGTCCCCGAGGTCTGTGCATCATAGATTTCATTCCTGCAGGGGAGCAAAGATTATTACAATATTCAGATTACCGAGCGGGGGAAATTAATTGAACTAATTAACATACAAGTAAATGATGATACCGTTAACACATTTCATTAACTCAAACTGTCATTCCATGTTCCTGGTGCACTTGGTATTGCATTACAATGAATTGGATTCATTAAATTATGCAAATGAAAGGAATGGGAAAAAAAACAGACGAGTCCTTTTTAACCGCATTTTCTGAGCCGTTTTCTGCTAATTGACCAAGACTTTAAGAGTATGTGCTTATCACCCAGATTTACCAGGTCAAGCCTCTCACAAAATACCTTATTTTTCATTTATGTTCCCGGACACTAAAACCAGGTAGAGAACGATATGCTTTTAACTCCCTTATGTAGCCATCTTCAGCGTGCCATCTGAGGGTCTAAATTTAAATGAAAAATAGCAGATTAATCTATCAAATTATTTTGGCATTTGGAAAATAGTATCATATTTTGGTAAATAACAAAGACAGGAAACTGTGGACATGACCTGGAAGCTTATCTGTAAGGGTTTGTTGATAATTCACTCAAAGATATATGAATGCAGGGCACAGAATCGGGAGCCGCTCATCCCTCTGTAGGGTTTGTTCAAAGTCACGAGGCACTACTTTGTTCTCCAGCCGCAGAATACGTTCCTGACATTTCTGTGACATTAACTCGCAGTTAATTGAGGGTCTGCACCTGCTGTTGGCCTCGGTGACTCCTGTCTTCATCATAGCAGCGGTACAGACGGAAGGTCAAGGGGTCAAACATAGCTCACGTCCTGCTGCCTCGGCTGTAGTGACATCTACTGGACTACAAAACCCAGAGTGTAAGCTGTGCAGGGGAAACGAACCTCTTTGGCTGGCTGACTTCTTCACAAGGAGACAAAAACTGAAGATTTCAAGGAAAGAAAAAAAAAAAAAAAAAAAAAGAGCAAAAAAAGTTTCTTGTGTTTAAGTTTTTTTTTTTAGAGGCATCAAACCTTTCTCACAGAGGAAGCAGAGTACGACCAAGGCTGTGTTGAAAGTCAAAGAATTGGGCAAACGGAAAATAAAGCAAACGGAAAGAACGTTCAAGTGTAACAAAGATTTATATTGATGTTATATATTGACATATTTATACAGAAGACTGGAGTGAAGATAAACCTTCAGCGTTCGGTAAAGAATACGAAGATGCTGCGTGTTTCGGCATCACAACATCCGACTCCAAAGGCCTCCTGAAGAGGACCAAGTGGCTGTTAGGAAACGGATCGAATTACATATTTTTCAATGTCTCAAAAAAAGAAAACTGAAATAAATTAATTTTTTAAAAAAAGACCCAAATATGCCGCCATTAAACTCACCGTTCAGTGTGCATGTGCATTCAATTTAACAACTTGGGGGCAGGAATAATTAGAAATAAGATATCACATGGAAAAGGGGGAATGTAACACAGTTAAAGTGAAACAACGAACGAACGGGGGGGAGAAAAATAAAATTCAAAAAAATAAATGACATTTGTCAACAACGGATATGACTGACGGATTTTTACAAAACATCTTTATCCAAACTGATAAACAACAAGATTAAAGTGATGAGAACAGTGCTGTTAAAAAGTACCACTTTGAGTAACCAGAGTTTGCTTTTTCAGAACTAAGCGACAGAACCGAAGGAGTAAGATATCTGTGAAAAACTCTGCCGAACTGTCTCCATAAAACAAGGTTTGCCGTGATAAAAGAAACAAACAAAAAAAAAACAAAACCCTGACATGATGGGATTCAATGCGCATAGGTAACATAATGGCAGCTTAAACATTTTCTTCACAACATACAACCGTGGCTGGGGAAGCAACAGGGGTGATTCATTCTACTTACAGCACGCAGTCCAGAGTCACCCTGAGTTTGGAGTCAAATTTGGCAATTTTCACCCAAAAAAAAGAAAAAATAAAGGAAAAAAAAAGTCCTCTTCTGAAGTCCTCCAAAAAAAGGGTACAAAACACATCTGAATCACATTATAAGAGCCATTGGAAATATTTCAGACCTTCAATATCACAAATGCATTGTCTATGTAAAGCTTCATATAAATAGCTGTTCGAAATATTCAAGAAGCAAATAACGTGCCATTTCAACAGTGTACGTTGAAATGGGAAACTACGATACAAAATTTTGATTGTTTTTCATTTTCACCTGCAAAGAGCGGTAAGTGCGAAACAAATTCGGAAAAGTGAGACAAAATATATATACGAAGGAGGAAACAAAAAACAAAGAAAGACGGGCTGTGAAAGCAGACTGGCTGCCAGGAAACGATGCAAAATAGCATTTCATAAACACGTAGAGTGAAAAGATTTGCGTGGACTCGACGACTTTACTTCAGCTGGATAAAATTAGCTCTGGTGCGCGGTTCGGTTTCTGCCAGGAAAAGAGTTCGAGGAACACATTTCGCTTTACAGGGATATGCTCCAAAATATACTGTCAACAGAAAGGCGAGGAAAGAGTCGCTCAACTTAGTCATCATTTCTTTTCATGGAAAAACACATAATCAACAAATGGGTAGATTTAAAACAAAGTGTACTCCTACATTTCCAACTACACAACACTGTACAAAATAAGGCATTTCGTTGTAGGTTTACTGCCATGTCTTTTTCCACTGTTTAATTTTCACTTGTTTTTTCTTTCCTAAATGAAAACTGAGAATTTAATATATATATGTGTATATATATATATTTTTTTCCTTCAAAACTTGAATAAAAATGCAGGTAGGAGTATACAGTATGAGAGACACTGCAGAAGTTCATGAGCAGAGGACACATCACTCCATGACTTCGCTGGCTGCTACCGTGGTGACGAGCTGGAGAGGGATCTCTGCGTTGGCCAGGATGTCCTGGGCGTTGTTGGAGCCTTGCTGGATGTTGGTGAGGATGAGGGTGGTCCCGCCCGCCGTGGTGATGATGCTGTCGGAGGAGCCCGTGGATTCCATCGAGGCCACCATGGCGCTGCCAGAGTTCACGCCTTTTTTATTCTGATGAGTTTTAATGTGCTTCGCCAGGTGGTCGCTCCGCATGAAGCGCTTGGAACATTCTGGGCAGACAAACTTCTTCTCTCCTGCCAGAGAAAATAAAAATAAAATTAAAAACTTTGATGAGAGTTTCACGTTGAATAAAATTGGACCGGGCTAAATGTGCCATCTATCGTCAGATAGCTCCGAAGGAGATTTTTTTTTTTTTAAAAAAGACACACAAAGTTTAATTTGACTTGTCAATCTGTCACTAACAAAACTGACAAACGGAAACTAAACAGCTGATGAACAGTCCGGCCTTGTGTGTGCTTACAAACATCGAACTGGCCTCGAGGAACTCATGGTCGTCACTCAGCTGATTCCGTGATGCCGGCTTGATTGTGTGTGAGGACACGACATTTTAGTTGGAACTGCCCCCAGCCCCTGACTTAAAGTGATAGTTCGGAGTAGATTCACCCTAGGGTCATTTGAACCGTGACATCCAGCCAAGTAGCCCACCCGAAGTTTTTCCGATATTGGCTGAACATCAGCTGAGTTACTGAGTTATCCCGAATAGCTTAGTACAAGCGCTAATGGAACCTGGCAGTATCTCCAAAATTACCACACTAAAATCACATGCCATGACACCAAACTTCTACAGTAGTACAAATATGGTCTGTACTCACAAAACGATGCATTTGGAAGTTTGTACATAGTCCAGGGCCCTCATTTATCAAGCGTTCTTAGGAACAGATCTGTGCGTAAAGCGTGCGTGCGATCATTCCTGAGCAAAGTGTGGGATTTATGAACATGTACTTGAACTTAGAAATGTGCCTAAATCTACGCACAGCTTTGACCATGCTTACGCACATTGCCTAGTGGTAGAATTACAAAACTGCAAATGGTGTTGATCGCTGCACAGGGGAATATTACAATGTTCATTCAATTGTTGCATTACAGTATGTCTGACGGCATTTGGGTCCGTGTAGCCTATCCAATTCCAAAGCACGGTGCATTAGACCTACCTGGCGTTCATTGCATTTCATTCAGAGTGTAACAATAATTGTTTCACCAGAAGACCTGACAATAATCAGCCTAGTTTAATTGATATGGGTATAAAAGGCACACGTAGGACATGCCATTCAGAACGCAACATGGCCCATCTTGCAATGCTTGAGGATCTGGAAAACCGTGCGCTACGGAGGGAGCGCGTGTTTAGGGAGCGTGCAGATTTATTGGCAGAAAGTAGTGAGTGGCTTCTAAGCAGGTTCAGATTTCCTAAACATATATTGATCGACCTCTGCCGTGAACTGGGGCCATCGATGCAGCATTTCTCAGCCGTCCATGAGCCGAATTCTGCCCACAGTGTTGGATGCGATTATTTCTTTGGCCCCGACTTACATTTGATTCCCTTATGGGGGTCCACGCCAGGCAGACATTAAGCGAGGGTTTTATGGTATCGCGCAGTTCCCCAACGTCATAGGAGAAATAGACTGCACTCACGTCGCACTAAAAGCACCATCACAGCACGAATACAACCTCGTGAATAGGAAGGGGAAGCACTCCATTAATGTACAGCTTATATGCGACAGTGATATGCTGCTTCTCAATGTCGTTGCCCGATGGCCAGGGGGGACGCACGATTCCTTTATTTTGCAGAACAGCTCCGTGGGCCTTCGTTTACAAGAAGGAGCTGTTGAAGATGGATGGCTTATTGGTGAGTGTTGCGCAGCATGTTTGCAACATTGGTTATATTCAGTGTTCGAACTACGTGGGGACTCAAGGGATCCGAGACCCCCTGAAACTGACACGAGACCCTCCGAAAACATGATTTGGGAAATGTTGGGGGGTCTCTAAAATATTGGCAAAATGTGATTTCCCCTAATGAGTTATGATTGCAGACGCGATGCGTGTGTGGAGGTGTGGAGCCTGTGTGCGTAATTGGCATAAAGCTGTGCTGTCCGCCGCGTATGATTCTGTATTGCTTCTCATGTGTTTTCGAGATCCCCGCTCTGAGTCAAGCGCCAGCAAGCAAGCAAGCAAGTTCCGGTGACTTTTAAAGGGAATGTCGGTGCCATATATGGTTACTTGGGGGCGTTCCATGATGCAAATTAGTCTGCTCGTGCCCGCGCAAGGTGAACTGGCAGGCAGGAGGGAGAGGCGTGCGTGTGTGTGCGTGTGTGTGTGTGTGTGGCCGCGAGAGCATCAGCAGAAACGGAAGCAAAGCAGAGGAAACGAGGGTCACGGTTAGAACTAGCACCTGAGCAGTCAGCTTAATTCAGACAATCAGAAAGGGGAATATGTCTTCACGGTACCTGACCTGTTCAGAGCGTTCCCGTGTCCCAAAACTCCAGACGAAATACACAATGCACGCTCGATAGCGTTTGTAGGCCCTACAGTTCGGGCGTTTCCCTGTTTATTATCCGCACTCTCTCTGCAACTAATGCTAGCTCCGCCACACATACTGTAGAACACACCGTTGCGCCCTCGACTTGAATTGCTCACTTCCTCATTTACTACGGGTGACAAGGCCCGCGTGGCTGCTTGTCCCCAGCTGTGAACGTAACATCTCGCTCCATTCATGTTGCCCCGCGTTTCCTATTTAATTATTAATTTATTACACTAGACTACATTAAATCAAAAATGTTATTTTACAAATTTTATAATCCGACATTTTTAATTGACGTTGTGAGCGCATCGGAGCGAACTGGAGCGGAGCGAAATCCTCGCTCCGGCTTTTGAATTGAAAACCACTCTCCGCTCTCACCATATTTCACCGCTCCTCTCCACCGTCCGCTCCACCGTCCGCTCCACGCTCCGCTCCGTTCACATGCTCTGTTATCAACACAAGCCTAATAGCTTCTCTGCTGCTAAAGCTGCGTCGACGTCACTTCCTTGATCTGGGAGCTTCAAAGTAAGATGAGGGTTGATCTACTACTGTAGACAACAAAGCAAGGCTGCTCAATTTCTCCATTGATAAAATAAATTCACAACTCTACAACATAAAAATTCATGTAGAATATAGCATATACTTTGTTGTCAACAGTAGTAGATCAACCCTCATCTTACTTTGAAGCTCCCAGATCAAGGAAGTGACGTCGACGCAGCTTTAGCAGCAGAGAAGCTATTAGGCTTGTGTTGATAATAATAAACTCCTGGACTATGTACAAACTTCCAAATGCATCGTTTTGTGAGTACAGACCATATTTGTACTACTGTAGAAGTTTGGTGTCATGGCATGTGATTTTAGTGTGGTAATTTTGGAGATACTGCCAGGTTCCATTAGCGCTTGTACTAAGCTATTCGGGATAACTCAGTAACTCAGCTGATGTTCAGCCAATATCGGAAAAACTTCGGGTGGGCTACTTGGCTGGATGTCATGGTTCAAATGACCCTAGGGTGAATCTACTCCGAACTATCACTTTAAGGCAGTTTTTAGCTTTGACATGGCACCAGTTTTTTTCAGTGGTGGAACCAGTGCTTTGGCGGTAAAAAAAAAACAGAGAGAAGTAGTTCTCAGTTAGGCTCTGGCTCCGAACGCTGGAACCGCTTTGGTAGAAAAACCCTATAAAATGTAGCTTTTACGGTTTCTCTGAAGACTGCATGGTCTGACCTTGGGGTGAACTTTTTGGGACGTCCACACCTGGGAACCATCTTGAATGTGTTCCACTTATGAATAACCTTTACTTCACTATAGAACAATTGACTCCAAATAGATTGGAAACGTCCACATAACCATTTCAACGTTGATGGGCAGCTACATTTGCTTCTCTTAGATCATTGCTGATGTTTTTCCACCTTGGCCTCGTGTGAACACACACCTGAATGTACCGGTTAAGCAAACTCTATTTATATGGTGGTGATCACACTTGCTGATGATCAGTAAATCAAGCGCGTTTGATGAACAGCACCTGGCAGCTTCATTCATTTAGTTTTGGCTAAATAAACAATGGCACAAAGTCATATGTCGGGTGCTGTGGGTGGATTTTTCATTCTTTGTGAATTTATTGCTTTCAAAAGTAAACGGATGGATTTTTGACCAATGGCTTACAGTCATACAGTGAACTGACTGAAGAATCAGACGAAGAACACGGCTTACTTTAATTGCAATGTTTGTTGTATTATCTGACGTGCACGGATCCTTCAAAACTCTGTCATATTTGGATGTTTCTCACTATGGTGTCCAGTCCTAATCTGATATTTTTAGTTAACCCAGAAGAAGACGAATGCGGTATTTCCCTCCGTGACTCACTTTTCAGGACACAGTTTAACATATCTTGCCGATTTTATGGATGTTTTCCTGATGTGCAAACACAGAGGGAGCAAAAAGAAAAGAGGGGCACCTGTGTGTGTTCTCCTGTGCCTCTGGAGCTCATCGCTGCGTGTGAACCTTTTCCCACAGAACATCCAGCTGCAAACAAAAGGTCGCTCCCCCGAATGCCAGCGCAGGTGTGCTCGCAGGTGGGATGTCTTTCCATACACTTTCCCACAGCCCACTATGTGACAGATGTGCTGCTTCTTCTTGCCCATGCTGGATCCTCTGGGAAACACAGGTATAGACATTTAAAGCCCTTATGTGGTTTTTTTAAGCATACAGATTCAGTAAGATAATCATTCAGGCCTACTGACCTCCCACCCGACTCTTTGCAGTTGGGGCATGTGCATGCAACTCTGCGCAGCCTCTTGCCCTCCTGGCCAAGCTGATCCTCGTCATCCACCAGCCTGCCACGGAGGTGGGACAGATCATTTGTGTTCAAGGTAGAGTCTGTGTTCAGCCAGTCTCCAGAATCTGGCTCTTCCTTGATCTGAATATCTGAAATGTGAATATTATGTGAATATCAACAGAAGCTCGAGTAACAACTACGAAACAACAACAAAGAGCTGAGGAGTGATAGCTGCTCTGTAGCTGCACGTAAGAAACACAGTGATAAAATAAGAATTACTACCTTAATATTACCAGAAACTCCATCACTGGTTATTATTAGAATTAATGGGAAAGCTGCAACTTTTTGGCACCCAACCATTCTGTAGGCTATGTACAATCCAAATGCAGTATTTGAGTTGTCCAGAAGATACAAGTACACAGTAATTGTTTGAGACCAGACCCAGCATTAACAAAAAACTTTTTTTTTTGTCCCTTTATAGCGCATTTTCAGTGAACAGGGAGAAATCAAGGACACCCTGAGGACTTGTTGACCAACATGAGTGGCAAAAAATTGAATGAATAGTTTTGCCAAAAACAGTTTTGTTAAAAATCAGACACAAAGAGGTTTTAAGATTACAAAGTCATTTGTTGAAACACGTAAGCATGTCGCGTTAACAATGAAAACTGAATAAGTGCTTGAACAAATTCAAGAGTTCAGTAATGCTGGCCAAAAAAACAACATATTGTTTTTAGATTGCTGCACTGGCAAAATATGCAACTGCTTATGTAAATTTCTTAAATGTAGACCAGATTTACCGCAGACACTATGACACGTCAGAGTATGAAAAATGACAACCGTTACCAACATCAGGGACTGGTCTACTCTATTCAAGTGTCCCTGTAAACCACAACAAGGTGACAGCGAGCTACCACGAAGAATATCAGGAGCCTGAAACCAAAGCAGCTAAACGGCATGCAGTGGCCATTTATTTCAATACATGTGCTTTCATGCAGTCACATGTCAACCTGTCCTCGCTGAAAAAGCTTAGTAACTATTCATGTGTGAAAAAAGTTCAAATAATCAACTATGAAAATAACCGTCAGTAACATCCCTTCAACTGTGCAGAAAATACATTAAAAAAACCCCAAAAAAACAGTAAGTGTGATAACAAGAGCCGTGACACTGCAGACACAAATGTCACCGTGGATTGTCTTCAACATTCAATTACCTTATTTGTATTACTGTAATAAACGTGGTAATTGAGTACATTATGATAATGAGAAAAAGCATTCGGACTATAAAATATTAAAAGCTCTTGTACACACAGCTTGGGATTGCCTGAGAGCAACTACATCCATGTAATAATAAGAATAGCAACTTTAAAGAGGCGCTCCTAAGCTGACAGGAAATTGAAAGAGATGTAAGCACAGCAGACTGTAGACACCAATACAGTCCTGACAAGAGGTCAAATAAGACTAAATCAGGAATTGGGTTCATCACTGGTTGGAAAGAACATTATTTTTCTTGTTTACACTAATAATAATAATAATAATAAAAAAAAAGGCTGCTGTACCTGCCAGCATATCTGTTCCTCCTTCCTGTTGGGCCACCGAGTTGACAGTCACCGTCTGTAGGTTGGGAATCTGTCCGGCGCTGATGCTGCCCAGTGACAGGGTCTGGACTGGTGCCAGGGTTATCTGCTGGGGTGGTGTGGTGGGCAGCTGGAGGTTCTGAAGGTTTTGCACTCCCTGAACCTGGAAGGTCTGCCACTGTATCTGACCCGATGGCGTGACGGTCTGAGCTTGGATGATGAAGGTTCCTGGGTTTATCAGTTGCACGTTTTGCAGATTTTGTCCACCTGCCGCCACAGACTGGACCACCTGACCGTTGGTGGTTTGAACAGGCACCTGCTGCAGCTGGAGGATGGGATGAGCTGAGGACACCTGAATATTCTGCTCCTGATTCTGCTGGACGAAGCCTTCTTGAAGACTTGAGTCGGCTTGCTCTGTAGCCACTGACGGTAACGAAGAGTCTTGTGACAGCAGACCACCTTCACTTGCTGAGAGATGTAGCTGAGAGGAAGACGTTGGCACAAATATGTCCGGATTTGCATTTGAGTCATTTACCGGTAGTGTCTGTGAGAGGTGATCATTTGACTTGGCCAGAGTCTCTGAGCCATCCACAGGCTGACTCGCCATTATCAACTGGCCATCAGCAGTGACCCCTGTTGCTATCGTCTGAGCACCCGACAGGCCGAGGGAGTCCAAGTCCACACTGTTGATAGGAACAAAGGTAATGTTCCCAGGCAACCCCACAGGCACATTAGTAACAACCTGGCCCTGGTTGTTGAAAGTGGAGCTGCCAACTGAAACCCCCTGGATCTGCTGGACATTAGCAGTCTGTGAAATGAGGTTCTGGTTGTTGTTAAGGATGCTTGCAGTTGATGTCACATTGAGACTCTGGCTACCGTCAGGCAAGACCTGAATCTGCCCCGTGGCATCTTGAGTCAGAGTTGGTCCTTCCACACCAGATGTGGAGAAGCTCAGCTGTCCATCTGCTGTCTGAATCTGAGGAATTACTTGGTACTGAATGTTAGGCACTGAATTGGCAGCGGAGTCGTCCGTTCCAGACGTCACAAAGATTGGGTGAGTCTGTAAGTTTTGGAGGGGAAGAACATACTGTCCATTTGATGTCAATATTCCTTGACTTTGGATCTGTATTATTCCAGACTCATCCTTTACTGTTGTCGTGGGTGTTAACACCTCCCATTTGTCAGTCTCTGTGAGCTGCGAAGACGGATCTGATGTCTAAGGAAGAAAATGAGCGACAATAAAGAAATATAAAGCCACATCTTCAGTATATTCATCAACAAATTATTCAAGAACAAAATGGCCCTAATTCTTTAGATTAGTAGAAGTCAAGGGAGATTTAGATTCTTGTTTCAAATATATTGGAATTCTTATTTACTTTAATGTAGAGGCATTTACCTTTGTTCGCCTGGTTGTGTAGTATTACTGTGTATAAGGTTTTTTCGCTGGTTTATGAGGAATCATAACAAATTGAGCGTTGCGGCCCTGACATCACACCTGAAATCTGACAGGTACCTCAAGCACTAGATATGTCAACAGACTGTCATAAAACACCATCTGTAGCACACAGAACCAGGTGTGGAAACCCTCACCAGCCAAAACAAAACCTGCTTTACTTGGATGCTCTGGATGCTTTTATTTCTGGTGATCTTTGTCAAGATGGTAAAATTCACAAGAGATTTTGAATAAAAGACTTCCTAATAGCCTCAATTAACCTGAATAACTTTTCGGTTCACTAGATAATGCAATCGAGGCTTGGAGGGCAATGTCAATGATCCAAAGCCTCCAGAATGACAGATCTGAGCAACAAATAATCCACTCATTTTTCAAAAGTGGTGTCAATTTTTACTTTAACTCTTGACAACTGAAATAAAAAAAAATGGAAAATACCAACTCTAGCAGACAGACCAGCAGACTCCTTGTCATACAATATATACAAATAATTGAACATTTCTATCAAAATAACTTAAAAAAAGTCTGATAATAAATACAGCTATATATCTATTAAGTAGCCAGAGCTGAATACAAATCAAATTTGACTGATTATTTGGCAGCAAATCAAATGCATGCCAACAGAGTGAATGACAAATAACCTGGCAAATAAGCACAAATGAAAGTCAACAACAGAAAGCATCGACAAGCCTTAACCTATTTCAACTTATGAGTTGTTCAGAGAGCTGCTGTACTTGCGGCCTATTGTTGATGTCCTGGCTATACTGCTCTCCCAGTGACAAACATATTTGTTGTCAGCTTGTCATACGTTGGAGTCACAGAGTTTAGCCTCAACTCAGAGGCTGTTAAGGGCTTATCATGAGGACAGAATGGATACTGGTCCTCATTTTTTAATACAGGAAGAAACATGTAACAGTTAATGCAATGGGCTTTTCTCCTGTTTGCTAACAAAATGCAGAGGCTTTGTTCCACCAAACAAATGCAAGCTTTCATACACTCCCACCACCAGTTTTGCTCAGTTGTAACAGATGGCTTCACTTCTGCTAAAACTGTATCAGATGTAGCAGAGGTGCTGACTTACCACATCTTTGGCAGCACCTCTGTTCACCTCTGACGATGGTGACCCAACCTTAGTGCAGGTCGTTGCTAGCAGGTCGAGGGGTGATGGCTGAGTGTCCTACCCACAATGAGCAAGTTTAAAGGGAAGAAAGTGGGTGGCCATTAGTCAGGGCCACAGAAAAAGAGTGCCTCATAACTAAATATTTTAATGGACTTTCGTGTCCAGTGTTGAGCTCCTCAGGCAGCACCTAGCATAGCATTGTAATAAAGTTTAGGCCTGGTTCGAGTTTCGTATATCAATTAGGAGGTGGGATTTGTGATCGGTCTGAGAGGAAGTGTTGCCTGAGAGGTTCAAATGAGGGTAATATACCCCCTCCTCCTCCAAGTTTGAAATGTTTGAGCGTCAGTAGGCACCACTCAGGTAACGAGATCGTAGCAACGACGTATAAGTGTCATAATACCAAGAGGAAACTCTTACCTGATTGCCCCTGCCCTCCTCCTGCTGCATAAAATTGCCCTGACTGCCGTCCATGTCTAGGGCAGCCATATCATCTGGTTTCAGTGGCTGTTCTGGGGCTATGAAGTTAAAATAGGAAGGAGGTTGGCAAAGTGAGTGAACAGCGAATGCTAATGTTAGCTACAAATACCTGGGATTCACACAGGGTAGATTTATCTTGAAGCGTCGGTAAACTAACGGACAGTACAACCACTACACCAACGACAAACGTGTAACTAATAGCACTTATATCCTTAAAACTGTGGCATGTGGTAATATTTTTTCAAAGGAGACCTGACTGGTAATTTGTCCATAACAAGCTAATCTAGACAGCTAAGCTAACGAGCAGAGCAGAGCGTTAGCTACAGTTGCTAACCGAGCTGGCAATGATTAGCAATATCACCAACAAGCATCAATGCTAGCCTGCTAGCGAGCTAATT
Source organism: Odontesthes bonariensis (assembly GCF_027942865.1). Taxonomy (NCBI): domain Eukaryota; kingdom Metazoa; phylum Chordata; class Actinopteri; order Atheriniformes; family Atherinopsidae; genus Odontesthes; species Odontesthes bonariensis. The sequence goes on along the minus strand of NC_134517.1, from coordinate 21,556,868 downwards.
TAGCCAGAGGATGCCCGAGATAGCTCGTTAGCTTACGTGTGAAGAATAATGATTATTACGTACCAGTCATTGCGTGACTTGTCATAAAACGGAGGATCCTGATAGTCACAATCCACGGGACATGATCAGCACATTAAATTGATTGTATACGCGCAGAAATAAGTGATAACTGTCAGATTTTTTTATATTTTGATTGACGGGCAGTAGGTAACACAAAGGGTGGGGCCTCCACTGTTGACTGAGAGTATTGCGTCACGTACAGGAAATCCCACCATTCAGCGTAAAGGTGATTGGTTTAGCTTAAACTTACTGTATATTCATTTGCCAGTTGACATGTCAATCATTCCTTGTTGGATTCTTTTCCTGTTTATTATGCATGTTAGTGTCACAGTGTAGGTGGCAGTGAGGATTGTAATTACATTGTTGTTACCAGTGAATCAAGCCCGGTATCTGAAAAGGCAGGAATGGAACCAGCAACATTTTGCATAATAGCAAGGGCTGGGAAAGTCGCTTTTAAAATATAATCTGTCAATATTTGAATTATGTCAACAAAGAAAGGATTTGTTTTTATTTGAATACTTTTTGATTACTTAAAAAAAGATGTATCTAGGCAGTAGCGAATTAAATGAATAGAGCATTCCTATGCTGATAGCACTTTATTGTAATATTAGAGATATTTTTTTTTCAGATTTTACCATGACATGCTTACTGCCAGCATGGCAGACTCAGGTTGCTTAGTATACATTTTATCAACGGAGGAAAAGTGGTGCAAACAAAACCAGTCAAAAACAACACAAAAAATTTGAACCCTTACTTTTAAATGAATAGATTGTGTCTACGTGTGTTGCTCTCATACTTATAACTTTGCTCACTCACATTCACCAGAAATATCCCAAAAGAAGGCTGTGTTGCAAAAAGAAAGGATGCTACAGACGGTAATAGTTTTTACATAGAAGTCTAAGTCTAAGGTACATATAGTCTACATAGAACGACTTTCATATTCAAGTGTATCCTTATTGTATCCACAACTTATATGATTGGTAGCTGTAGTCTAATTGCATATTTTCTTCTCTCTAACTGTAACTGATCATAGTCACTTTTATTTTGCAAGATTTAAATAGCTGCTCTGCAGCAATCGTCATGCTCTGTGGTTAACCCATTGTGTCCTGGAGTGACATATCCATCACGTTACCTTTGCAGCCTGTGACACACACATCAACATTATCAAGGCACTTTTAACTATTACATTTTTTAAAAATTATTGATAAACACGCGGGCAGAATTATTAATTTAAGATCAAAACAGCGAGTTTAATCTCCCAAGTGTTTTTGCTTCATGTTTCTAGCTTCTTCAGAGGCTAAGAAATGAAGGCACCACATCACCACAGCCTTTCGCTATCAAATTCCTGAATCACAATAACTTGTCCAGATGTGCCCTGCCAACTTTTGCAAAGAAATACTTATTCTTAATTCTCGATTGTATATTTTTTGATGGAAAAAATGTAATTGAAATTCATCTAGACATTCAGTATCCACTGTAAATCCTGTGAGAAAAGGTAGAAACACATGATGCTCGCATCACTGGAATTACTACAAATGTCTGTAACAGCAAGAGATCCAACCTAAACAACTATTAATATATCTTGTCCCCAGCATTTTTCCTCTGACTGCTTAAAGTAACTTTTTTTTGGAAACTTTGCTATAGGTCAGAAAAGCTGGCAAAGATGGCAAAGTTGCTGCAGGACTGCATGTGAACTAGGCAGTTTACAGCTAAATAAAACAATGATCCTGATCCTATCTTTAAGAAATGTTCAAAAGATTAATGCTATGCTGCTTTAATTAATTAATTTCTGTTGGTAATTCTGTCAATTCTTTACAACAGTTATGATGCAGAACCTCGGTAACAGGACAATTGTTTGCATGTTAGAGCCCTTGATTAAGGTTTCCAAAGCCAAAGTATGCCTGGAATAAATCAATAAAAATGGAAAGAAATGAGGAAGAATTTTAAGGCATTTCTTCACTTGATCATCATGGTCTTTGAGAGCTGTGAAGGACACAGTGGGAACATGTTTCACCGAGACCTGGCTGCAGGGACAACTGTAACACCTCTCTACGCAGCTTTAAGACTATGTGGGCAGACAAGGAGATAACAGTGAAAGAGGAGGATTACAGTGCTTGTTAACAACAGATGGTGTAATCCTGGACATGTCACTGAGAAGGAGCGTTTCTGTACCCCAGATGATGAACTGTTGGCTGTGAGTTCCTGTCCATGTTGTCTACTTAGACACTTCATTTGTGTTACCTGCTGGCGCTGTGTGTGACATCATTAGCTAAGTTTTTGCCAAGCTAAAAAAAACAACACCCCAGTCCATTCATGGTGATCCATAAAGATTTCAACCCCACCTCTCTCTGCTACACTTCAAGTTTCTAAATATTTGTCAGCTGATTTTTCTCTATTTTATTTAAATTCATATCAACAGCATATCTTTAATGATTATCTATACCACAGCAGTGCAGTCTCCTTCTGGGGATTATTAAAGTATTATCAAACTGAATTAACTTTAGAAAGGGAAACCTGCAAAACTTCTTGAATTAAAGCAATAAACTGTACAATCGGTAAACATATTAGATATGTGTATTCTGGCCATCATGAAATTTGGTCTTTTTCTTTCACACTTAGTTTAACTTAGACAGATTCAAACAGCAGCAACTACAACCACAAGAGAAGTTAATACTTCATCCAGGCGAAATCTGTGTATATGCACATTTATGAGCAAAACCACTGAAAAACCAATAAAAATATTATTTGGTTGAGACAAAAGCAAAGGGATCTTTGTTATCTCAAAAATTTGAAGCTCATGAAGAATGTTTTTTTTTATCATTATTATTATTATTATTATTATTTAGTAGCCAGATTGCCCTCAGGAACAGTTTTTTTGTCTATTCCTACAGAAGTTCCCTCTCTCCAACCATTCTCACATCAGTATTTCACAGTTTATGATTGAATTAGATTTTTATTTAGTGATAGCCTGCCAGAACTCTGTGATCCGACACCGTTTTTTACAAGGTGTGTAACAAACAGCTGTTACTAGATGTGAATTAACTGATATAATAATATAAAGGAAATAATCTAAATAGTGCATTTGACAATTAATGGCATTGATGAAGATACTCTTAATATGGATCGTTTAGGTCATGGCTGATATCGAGCCGGTGGATAAGTTCAATAAAGGTAAGGGAAAATTCTTATTCAAAACTTTCCCATGATGTCATTTATCCTCGCTTATGTTTTTGATAACTATTTGTGACATTTTTGTACTTGTAGATAAGAAATTTAGGAGCTTTTTGTGTCGATATCATTAGAAAAAATAACACAACCTCAGCTTGTATTTGACTGGATTTGTTGCCCTCCATCTGACTGCGCACATTACAACATTGTGAAAGTGCATTGAAATGAGAGCCTGCATGCTATTGTAGGCACTCTTAGGCTGTGATGCTATCAGGACCCCACTTCTGAGTATTATTTGTGGTGTGTCAGTTCCTCACAGTGCGCGACGGCAGTGAGGCTATTTCTCCCAACCTTCAATTCAAACTTGGCCCATTACAGCCAGACTACAAAAGCACTTTCTGTGCACTCAGGAGCTCACTGCAGTGAATGGTGGATATTTCCAATCACTCTGCTGTCAATCCAAGTGTCAGGTAAACACAGGCCAATGGAAACAGCTTTAGAAAAACCTTGCCGCTACGTCTGTCGTACTCCACGAGTCCTTGGAAACGGATCAACAATTTCTACAAAGACCTCCAAGTTAAAGCGAAAAGTCAAATATCCTAAAAGCAATACAAATGCAACTTAGTGATGGACGCAGTGGTCTACAGAGACGTATAACTTTCATCGTGTTTGTCTTCAGACCTGTGAGTGTTGTGTTCAGCTGGAGCTGCAAACAAAAGAAAATGAGAATGTGCTGACAGACCTTGTATTCACCTCATAAGAGGAACCTGATGTCTGCGGGGCAATTACTCAGTGGGATCTGTAAAGATTCAACATGACACATATCACTGTAAAAAGGGACATCTATGAGTCAATGCATGAACTTGGACCTTTTTCTTTGTCATTTTCCTTTAGAATTATGTATTTAAAAAAAGCTATGCTTTATTAACATAGCTGCATGCAATTTTTCTTAAAAATAATAGAGGAAAAACAACAGTATGTAATGTAAAGGCCTTTCTCATTTATTATAAGAGCTGACATAGCCTCAGTGGCACGTTGCAGAAATAAGAAAGATAACTGAGTGAGTCCATAATGGCTCAGAGTGTTTCATATTAACATATTGACAGTTGTTTTCATGAAGGCCAGTCCAAGACACAGTGACCCCACAGAGAGAAACTGCCCAACTGGTGGCACCATAAATGGGACCTGAGACTGAAAATTGAAACTGGTGCAGCATGAAGACGTGTGGACAGAATATCAAATATGTTTAAGAGACAACTCAGAGGCACCTGAAACAGAAACAATCATATGTTTCTTTGTCTTGTGTGCTTACAGTAGAAGCGATAGCTATAGGAAGCCCACTTTTGAGCAGTTTTCATGATATTAAACTAAAAAAGACAGAAAGCTTAATTAATGACAAGCAGGAAAACACATCAGAAGTATGAAAACTGATAAATCAACAGAACAATTTTACTAAAAAATATACAGCACTTATAGTACAGGGTAACATAGTTAACATTGATTCAAGAGTGCAAAGAATGCTGAAAACTGAACCTTTTTTTTTCCAAAAAAGAGGGAGCAGCGTAAAATGTACATACATATTAATTGTTGAAACTCAGAAATGCCACTCTTTTTTGAAAATATGCACTTTTTCTAAATTTCAGCTTTCAGAAAAGTCAAAGAAAAATTTCACAACATAATACTGCAAATAATTTAGATGTTTCATCTTCTTTGGTGTTTGCATGTTCTCCCCGTGTATGCGTGGGTTCTCTCCGGGTACTCTTCCTCCCACTGTCCAAAAGCATGCATGTTAGGGTAATTGGTGTCTCTAAAATTGTACAAGTACGAAAAGCTAGTATTGAATGGTCATGATCCTCACAGCATCCAAAACTAATACTATAAATTGTAGAAGGGCATTACTAAAGCATTGTCTGTGAACACAGGTCATTACTGCTACAAGTAGGCCATGCTTGTTTCAGCAAGATAGAGCCAAACTAGTCTGTGCAAAAGTTACAACAGCACGGCTCCATAATAAAACATTCTGCGTTCTTAAATGGCCTCAATTCAATTTCAGATGTTGTTCCTCTCTGTTCCCAAATGCTTACTGTGCAACACAGTGCTCCAGTTTACTACTTTAAAAAAAAAAACCTTTAAAATTTTTACTACTAAAAATAGGGCCATGGAGGAAAACATTCACAAACAAATAAACCTAAAAAATGTCATATTAGGTCAAGCCATATATAGTAAATAATACATCATGTGCATGATGAGAGCTGCATTAGAGAGCTGTGTAGTTTGTCAGTGGTTTCAAAACTGAAGAGCATCCTCGTGTTATGCCTGATGTTTCCTGCCACTGACCGGCGGAGTCTGTCACAATTCAGGTAAAGATGGTAAGTGCTTGTGTTTTTTTCAGGCTTTTTGCTCAATTTCTTTTCGACTTGTATTTGGAATTTTGGAAAAGACAAGTGGAATTTTGAGTCACAACTGGTCGGCAGTATATGTTCTTAGGTTGATAAAATAGTGACGCAGTAAACAACTGTATTTGGCAAAAGTAGTCCAGTGAGTTACGATGCTGTGAATAGGGTTTGAAAAAAACTTTATGAACTTGTGAGATATAGTTGTTTTAGATTTGCTCTTCCAAGGCTCCATTCTGAGTAGCTATTGGCAAATGTTAACGCTCTGACTGCTGACTGCTGAAGGTAAGAAATTGACACACAACCCCACTTAAAGATGAATTCTTTTTGGTATTATTTAACTGAATTGAATTGATTTGAGTAGACAAAGTGTCCCAACTTTTTTTTTTTGATACAGAGTTGTATGATATATCTTAAGTTTCTCCATGTGGAGGTATAGATTGGGTTTGTCTGCAGAAAAGCAGATTTAAAGATTTACAAGAACAGATAGTTTATTAGATAAACATAAAGAATATTTAGTTCCATGTTTTAACATTAAGGTGATAGTTAGTGATGCTGCATCACATTGAATCCTAACATTTTACCACCTCCTCGTGATTGTAGATATATGGGACAAAGAATATGAAACATCTCTCCATTTATTGTGTTTTCCGACCCGATGAGTAATATATAATTTAATGCACACAGCCCCAAAACTTAGATGTTTAGCTATGGTGTTGAATTTCACTTGATTTTACAGGTGTGCTGTTTTTATAGCAATAATTACAGAGAATAACAGAGACCAAACTCCACAGGGTTAGATTTAAACCCTCCTGTCTAAGTTTACTCTGAGCTGTTTATTGTATTCTCTTCACTCAGCATTGCACTGACAATGTGTCATCCCCCTGACATTGACAACAGTAAATCAGAGTAGAATGCTGTGTCATGGTAGTACAACACCAATGAGAGGAAACTGTCGTTTAAACCCTCAAATGTGAACATTAACTGTTATTTTAGTCAAATCTCGGTTCCGTGTTTATTCAGTGTCTATTCTGTGTGCAGCACATTAAGTGAAATCACACAATAGCAACAATTACAACATGGTGACTCTTTTATTGTTGTCCAAAATAGCAATAATTTCCTCTCTGTAATAATAAGATACAGTGTGTTTGTAATAACCATTGAATTTCCCAACACAATCCCCTGTGCATAGTTACGGCTCTGAAAAATGCCACATGTTTATTTGTTATAAGTCCTACACTCTTTTTTTTCTGTGAATTCTTCAAAGGTTTTTGGTGAGTGTGTGATTTACAACAGCAGGCCGCGGTCTGTTTTGTTGGGTGTGTGTTTTAAAGCCAGCTTTCCACTCTCTGCTCATCTTGGTTTGATGCCACTGTGGTTTGCCTCAGAGCAGAGTGGCACCACTTGATTGATGGTGCTGACAGAAGATTTCTACAGAAATTCTGTCACATTTCTGGGCTCATTTTATGAGTCCTCGCAGGCAACTTTTACAGTCCACTTACATAACGACAATGGCTGCAAAGACCTAAATGTATATATGCTTTCACAATGGTGTTATGTTTGCACATACAGTCCATTAGAACTATATGTGTAATGGTACTCAATGACGTCAGGACAGAGAAGACACCCAATTAGCTTCTAATTCAATAATTCTTGCCTTAACTGTGACAGAAAAATGATTGGTATCAAACCCTGAAACAGCATGTTGAGGTTGTGCTTACAGAATGAGAAACTCATATAAATTCATATATGGGGGGGGGGGATTCTAAATAGCTTTATTACTTGTCCTGAAAAGATTTATAGGCACTTTATGAAAAACAAAATTCTCTACCACCCAGACCACTGGGAAGAACTCATCAATCCTTGAGCCTCAAAACTGCAGCAAATGAATGATCTTCTGTGTGGGGTTTAGGTTGGCCAACGCCACCACCACCACCCTGAGAGGAATGCAAAAACACTTTTGTCTCAAGACCCCATTGTACTCTCCAGAGGATTTGTATGGTTTCACTTATAAAACAGTCAACTAAAGCCTGTTGTAGAAGTATTTACAGTATATGAAAGCTGTAAACGCCGGTTCTTCCTTTTGTCTGTTGTATGAAATTTGAGTGATTAAAATAAGTGGCTGACGCAAAGCAAAATAAGCTTAATGTTATTTGATACACATGTTGTCATCTGCTATTGTTTCCAAATAACCACAATAAACAGTATGATATACTTTGCCATAGATCTCAAACTGTAAAGACTATAATCCACCTTATTTCCATGACAAACACTATTCTTTGTAGTGCTTGCACAGGCTCCATAAAACATCACATCCAAAACTTTTATATAGAATATTCTGCCTGTAAAATGACCATTTTCATTCAATCTTTTTGTTCCCATCAAATGGCCATTTTTTTTCTCCCTCTGCAGTCTTAATGGTTACAAGATATTCAGCGAAGCACTGCTGATCTACAGCTCTTTTGTTCGGGCTCCCACCGAGAATACAATCTTACTCTGGAGCACCGCGGCTGCAGCCGTGCAATTCCATCAGCATAAATGCTTCACAAACACTTGCACAAAAAGTATAGGGGCGAGAAAAACACTACTTCAGACAACAGGAATTTGTTTTCTGGTTGCACTTGTGGATTGTATCAACTTCTATTTTCATGCCATACTGAATATCCTTAAATGTGGACTTTTTGGAGGAAATACAGTTTGGATTAATATTTCTGTTATTTATTTTGTCGATGTACCTTTGCCCTCATTGTTCAGGGATAAGTGTGAAAAACTATGAAGATAACAAACACGCTGTCCTGTCATTATTTAGGGATTGTAGAAGAGAAAACACATCTTCAATAATGTGATAGAAATTGAATATGAAAGGTTACAAATAATTAAAGTGACCATTTCCTTTGGCAAAGACAACTGCATCCTGCATGTGCCCTTCCAAAATCAGCATCACTTAACAGATTTAATTATAATTGTCCCCCCCTATGCTACAGTCAATGTCAGCTGTGTCTTTTAATTCTCTAATCAGTGGTCGGCAGGACCGCTATCACCATCCCCATGCAGCTCCCCACTCAATACAGACATCCCAAAACACACACAGACTGGTTTTGTCAAATGTTTTATTGAGTGTAGACATCTGGCCTACTGTAAAACATGTATTATCTGTAGAAGGGAGAGAGGAGCAGGTGGCATTGTCCCCACTGTCAGCTGTGTCAGTGCTGGCACCCGTGATGGAGATTAATGAAGTATCTGGAGAGTAATATGCTCCTTCAAATGCTGCTACAATTTGGAGTGGGGGCCGATCCTGATCTTAAATAGCGAAGCTGTCAGAGTTTACTGAACCTGTGTTTTGGCACATGAGGTGCGATTTGATCCAACGGAGCAGGAAACAAAAGTTAGACAGCCCCCACCCCCACTCTCTAAAGAGAGAAAGAAAGGAAAAAAAGAAAGAAAGAAAGAGAAAGACAGAAAAAGGCAACGACGCCGTCATTTATGTAAACAAACATTTTGGTTTTTTTGTGTCACTTCTTCTTTGGTGCATTTGGCGCGTTGAATTTGAAAAAAATGATGTCTCCGTCTTCAACAGTGTAGTTCCGTCCCAGTTGTCTATATCTCCCAGCTGCCTGTAAGATTACAAAAGAGCTGAATCAAAACAAGAGAAAATGCAAAGTAAATTGTGATGCATGGTTATAGACTATTGTAAATTTTAGCTTTTCACTTTTGGATTAAATAAAATGCATAATAGTCCAGTGTATTGCAAGTAATAACAGAAAACAGAAGCGAGAGATTAGTTTCCAGTCTATTTAGTCACTTATGATAGCACTTGCAAATGTCATACTCATGTTCATCTATGAACACACACACACAAACACACACAACTGCATGCATGTTTTGCTCATGGGGTGCCTGAATTCCTACTGAGTGAGTAATCCTCTCTTCTGTCCAATTCAGTTTCATGTGCACAAGCACAAAATGTTAATACGTCTTTGATTATAACACTATGAAACTTCTCAAGGAAACTAAATAAGTTCTAACATTTCTTTTGTATACAGTAAGTGTTTGTTCTTCCCGGCAAACTCAAAATAATTGACTTGAAGTGCTAATACAGACAGGTTTATGCATTCTGGTTCTGCACAGTGCACAATTAATTAGAAGAATCAATGTCCCTTTAAAGGCTCAGGAGACCATTTAATCCAAGCTCAATACCACCAGAAACACTGGATGGAGAGGGAGACAGGGGAGAAAAAAAAAATCAATGGCTATTTGTGATTCCTGAGTATGTATTAAACCAGACACGTCTAACTGGTTCATTTGCACTTGAAAGCAGCCATCTGGAGCAGCAAGCTTGGCTTAAGCAGATATGATTACTAATAATGTGATATCCCCGCACACTGGCCCTATTCAGGCAGCCTATTCCCACAACTGGCATTAAATAGCATGGACTTAATGCCACAGTCAGAAATGCTCCATGTTCTTCTGAGGCTGCAAAAGGGATTAGTAAGAGAGCATGCAGTAAGGACCTGACACTCTGATCACAACCTCAGATAACAATGGTGAAACCCCCAGGGACTGACAAATTTCACTCTACGTTAGCAGCTTATGGAGGGTGTGGACAATACACTGCCACTGCATAAAATATCAAATATTTAGGGGGAAAAGGGTTTGAATAGTAAGAAGGTTTCTATGTTTTTTTAGTGCTTCAATTTCACACCGGTCCCCACGGGGCCTTTGTGCTACCATAATTACATTAGTTGAGTCTGTAAGTGGGTACATGAAGTTGATGGCACTGATAGAGGGATGTCAACAACGTGGCTTACAGCTGCTGCTCACAAGAGCCACGCAGAGCAAAGTTAGACCCTTCTGCTTTGATTCGAATAACTGAGAATTCAATTGAGTTTTGTTTTTTTTAATCTTGTGGAAATTTAGGTTTTAGAAAGCGGTGAAAAGGCATCCTACAGGGTTAAATAGTTGATGTTAAATTTTGTGCTGTCAGCTTGCAGATTGAAAACTAAATTCATTTAAACTTAGAGCAGGAAAAGAAGGCACTTTCATGCATTTTGCAGTGTACCAGCTGCAGTTGCAGCCTAGTTATTGTCTTCACAATTTCAGCATGAAATCGGTTATTACATTTGACAGGGGTGTGCACATGAGCAACCCACAGCACAGTTAAAAGGTCAAAACAAACGCAGTCCATCGTAAAAGTAAGATATGCAAGTCATATTTCTGTGCTACCCATCCATGAAGTGGTCCTTATTTAAGGAATTTCACACTTTATTTAACTTGCCGCTTTATATCACTGTCACATGCCTGCAGCGGCTTGGGGATTTGGCCACGGAGAGCTCTAAGCTAACAGTGCACTCTATAGATCTGATAAATGCCTGGTGAGGTGAAGAAGTGATTCCTCTGAGCGACAGTGCTGAGCCACAAGCAAGCACTACCATCAGCCAGTTAAGACACATTGTGATAAAGATATGCACAGCTGGTGCACAATGGCAGTGTTTAGAGCCAGAATCAGTTGGCTTGTCAGGAGTGGTGCTGGAGTGTGTGCAGTAATTTCTTCCCCTGAGTAAAGGTGAAGAGCAGTTTTCAGTCGGAGCTTTGTGGTGACTGTCAGCTCCACTGATCACAAGAGACTTCCCCTCATCTCCTCCAGTACTCTGACTGCTCACCTTGACAGCGTTCTCGCTGCCTTCCTCTTTAAAATCCTGGAATTTCATTACTTCTGCCATAATGAAGCCCTTCTCAAAGTCTGTGTGGATCTTCCCCGCAGCCTGTGGAGCCTTAGTTCCCTTCTGTCATGAGGAAGGAAAAGAGAGGACAAATGAATTGTTTTGGAGAAGATGGATTACAGCATGCGAGCGACATGGTGTTTGATAGGGTGATAGCGCCGGGATCGCTCTGGGGGTGTTTTTCAGACGGGGGTATTCTTGCCTCGGTTCTGATTTCTGGATAGCTTTCCACTCGGCTGTGCCCTGCTAGGGCAGCCTGGACACCGATAAGGACCCAGCGCTGCTATCAATGCCTTCTGATTCCCATTCTGTGGTGGTATTGATTTCTGTCCAAGCAATCTTGCCTCATTGTGGGTCGCTGCTCAGCTCTCTGGTCATGACAGCAAGAAGACCCAGTGTTGCAGTGAGAGGCCGGGGTGGTATAGACCTCACTGCATCAGGCCTCACTATTGTGACACACCAGGCTTTGGTAATTCAAATTCATTTCCAACCATCGGTAATATTACACTGTGGTAGATGTAGTGCTGTGTCTTTAAGTGGATATTTGTCTTTCAAATCAAACCTAAATGAACAGCTTAATTGTTGCGTACACTTTTTTTTTCAAAATTGCCTTGAATAACTCTGATACTCTCAAAACTGCTAACAGATCAAATGTGCAATTTATATGCTGCGCAGAAATGACAAACGACCCAAACGTGTGACGTGGCTCCTCTGTATCATCCCGATTCCTGCCTTTCGACCTGCTCGCTCTTTCTCTGCTCCGCAGCTCCGCGCTCAGGAGCTGTTGAGCAGTTTTAATTATGTATATAATCAGGTTGGGGTCAACATATTTCATGCCACAAGAATGATGTGCATTTAATGACTCTAATACATTACCATCTATTTGCAATTTCATTGACGGAGTACTTGTGAGTTTAACTACCATTAATCAGCATCAAGGTTTGTCTATCTGGAGAAAAAATAGATTAAGGGAGGGATTTTTTTTCATGTGGCACATTACAAGAGATCCACATTGTCCTAGTTAAGAGCTATGCAGAGCAGGCTGATAGATAATGGTCACCTCGAGGCTGCCTAATAAAGCATGTTAAAGGGCTTAGGAACACGACATTACTGAGCGTAGTTTTTACAATGCAAGATGTATTGGCTTAATATAGTTACTCACTGGTGCTTACCTGACTAAATGCCCCTCACACACAATCAAGGCTGCCTGTAATCACTTATGGTCAGGAGGACCAGCCTGTTTTTGAGGATGCCTTTGATGTGTTTTGGGACTTTTCTGTAAATTGCGAGGACATCAGTCATAATGAGACAAGTGTGCGCTTGAACCCGGTGATGTCATCTGACTGAAACCTAATGTATCCTGTTTTCAAAGGGCAAAAACAAAGCACCTCATGTTCTCCTGAAGACTGTCGACAGTCGGAGAAGACAGAGCAAAGACATCGAACAAAAGTTGCGTTCAAACTTTTTCATGATGGGTTTATTCAGTATAAATGTGACATAATATTTGGCGAGTCGTGTACAGGTGGATGGTCTTTGAAGTTTGGTATTCATGTCATATTATGTGGCAGAATTATTTAATTTTCTTATCAGTGAAAAAGAAACAGGATATTTATTTTAACTTTCTATCATTCAGACTGATATCAAGCTAAAACTTTGAATGTTGTTTCTTTATCCTTTGTATTTACCACATTTCATCTTCTCCAATATAGATAGATAGATAGATAGATAGATAGATATCTTTCCTATATTTTGGAGGAGGGAGTTTTTTTTTATTCTAAGAAAAATGCTGAGCGGATTGTAAATGAGTAATATTTGAACAACACAGATATAACTAACTTTAAAAACAGTAGCTGGTCCTTGAGAATAAGCTAAATTGAGTTAAAGCTCCCATTAAATGATTGGTAAAGTGATATTTACTTCTGAATGTTCACATGTTTTCTCTGAAAACAGAAGCTGGGGGCGATACGACCCCTCACTGAAAAGCTCACTACTCTGATTGGTCAGCTCTTTTGGCCTGAGCAGGCACCACCCACCGTTTTACATCAGCACTGCTAAAATGAGCGAAAGTGTTTAACTGGACACAAAATTACAACCGTTGCCCCTGGGTAGTAATGAATTTTGTTACATTTTCCAAGAAATGAAAAAGTCTACAATATCAGTAATAATACCCACAATACAACATATACATATACAACAATACACTGGCGTGTAGGTGACATATATCAAGACATATAAAAAACACCTGCTAAATTTCTTCTCTTGAGGACTTTAATTGTCCTCTAGTATGATGTTTTTATTTATAACTGAGACATAATCCTGAAAATAAAATGTATTTGTTTATTTATATAAAAAATAAATCTTAAATATAATTATTTGCATTATTAACTAACGCACCGAAACGCACCTTCTTTATTTGTGATTTTATTTTTTACACGGACAACAATGTAAATAAGAACTCAAGCAAGTGTCTCAGACCTTTCTTTGATTACTGCCTCCAAATGAACTGAATTCATAGCAGCCTATTTAAAGATTTTGAATACACTAAAATGTGAACAGTGAAGAGACTCAGATTTGGGGAACAAAACAATAATGATCCGCTTGGTGACAAGTTCTTTGAATAGATGCCATTTTGGAAAATTGCAATACATTTTGAAAATGTGCCTCTATCCTCAAATGGATATGTCACGTTTATAGGATTGAAAGCTTTCTGTATTGCGGCAATCTGATGTCAAATTATATGAAAAAACGAAGATGACTGCATGTGACAACAGAGTCCCATCTTTAGTATCTAAAAAAAGTTATTCAGAAGTTACTTTAAACCACCCATATCCACTTATAAATCGTAAGTCAGTCAAACATCCTATTAGATCTGCACTTTTATCAGCTCTAAGAAATCATTTATTTTTAAAAAAACACACAATACCAACATGCAAAGCCAACATCTGTATTGATGTAAATCCTGCGATCCCATTGCACAAAGCTCTCGGCGGGCTGGGCTCAGTAAACTGAGACACACAGGGAGGAGGAGCCCCCAGCAAGGCCCACAAACAGTCGAATGAAAAGCGACATCAATTTTGGCACAGACAACCTCCGTCACACAGATTAGGCAGGCACAATGCACCGGCTCCTTATCTCCAGCGGCAGGAGGAGGGCAGGCAGATCTGCACAGGATGGAAACATTCTCATGGACGTAATGGGCAAAATCAATTGTTGCCCTCCTCAATCAATGTAGCCCCCACTTTCACCGTTCAGCAGCTCACCAGTAATTGAAGTTATCCTTGGCCTGTAATGACTAGCTAAAGCACAACCATGACAAAGTTGAAAGTGTGTGATATCAGTGTGGGTGCCAGCAGGGTGGAACGTGGGATACTGTGCGTATTTGTTTGTGTGTGTACATCTGGTACACACACTCACACATGTATGTGCGCAGAAGGCAGCTGGCTCTTACCCGAACGGTCCATGCACGGACCTCATCTGGTCCGGCGGTGAAGAAGTATTCCAGCTGCAGGACTGCGTAGCCTGCCTTGATGATCTTGCTCAGGGAGCTGGTGGAGAGAAATTTAATCTTGAATCGAGGGGTCTGAACTGTTTTAGTATTCTTTATTGCCACTGAAGCCTGCACAAAGTTCACCTCAGCAGCAGCAGGACACCATTCATTCCAATACAAACTCATTAAGTGAATAAGATGGGTCACTTTGTTTCACATAAGACATTCAGTACTCCAATGGTTCCTCTGATTAATTAGAGCACTTGTAGACTCATTTAACATTTTTAAGAATTCAACCCAATGCTTCTTTCTGAGCTGAGAGGGGAGAAAAAAAAAATCCCCTGTCACAATTTTTCTCTCCATAGAGGTTTTCACACGAGAACAATAAACCCAAAATGCCTAAGTTATAATTATACCTACAGATGACAGATGACAGTTAAAAACTTAATTTAGAGGAAAACCCTTTGACTGAGTTGTTCAGTAAGAAGAGGGATCCTTTGCTTTATAATGGTAATTACTCTGCCATTTATTATTCCATCAGCACATGCAATTAAAGGAGTGCATGGAAGACACAGCTGATGATAAAGTGTGGGGAGACAGAATGCTAATTAACCTCTGCGTCTTGTGCGCCGTGCAATACTTCTGCCTCTCCTCTTCACTACTGTCCTGTAGCTGGCTCTCCAGGTTGCCACTGAAGGGGATGACCAAGGCTCCGGGGTCGTGGCTGTCCACCCACTCCTTGATTTTCACCAACCTGATGGAACAGTAGCCACAAAGCAGCCACAAAGCTCAGTGGAGGGACTTTAACATAGAGGCATTCTTTGTTAGCTTAGGCATGAGTGTTTGCAGGGGACCGTTGTACGACTTGCAGAGATAGCTGAAATTGACTTAAAAATGAGGAATGCAGATCCTTTGCTGAAGTAAATGAGGCACAATGGAAAGTATTAGTTTATAATCCTACATGTAAATTGTGTGTTGTGTCAGAATTGAAACCGCCAATTTTGCATAGTGTGTGTTTATCTACTGAAGATTCCTTGACAAAAACAGAATGGCACAATTTTACTCCACCTGCAGGTGTTAGATGAGACTTTAAGTGCTTGATAACAAAATCTCTTCTGTTGAGCCTCCTGTTCTGCTTGAATATGATATAAAAGTGCAGTCAGCACAAATTTTGAGTAAAATAGATTAAAAAAAAAAAAAATTTTCAACAACACCACCATCTCTGAGTCATTGTTTTTTTAGGTTGATATTTATGCTCTTGTCCACAGTTTAGATTTAAACTCTTCCTGTTCCACTCTGGCCTAAACCTGAGAATGTTTTCAGGTGGATGTTTTAAAAATTAGTATAGAGCTTAAGGGTTTAAGTGGGCAATTGGCTTTTGAGTTCAGAAGCTGGTCATATTTATGAAAAACAGCCCATTTAATCATAATCATGAATGTAGCAGGATAAAAAAATAATGACGTATTCCTCTGAAATATAGGTGTGTAGAAGGGAAAAAAAAGCCTAAAATTAAAGTACTTTGGAGCTTACATTACAAAACACAGTCAAGGTTTTGCTGTTTTGCCTAATGTTTTACAATGGAGGACAATTACTTCACCTGCTGAGTGTTAAATAAACATTTACCGTAGAGCCAGGAGGGAGTGGAACAACTCACCCTAAGTGTTTCCCTACTTTTAAATGTCTTTGTCATTCTCTCAACCACCAGAGTTTTTCTTTTTCTTTCTGTCTTCCTGTTCAGCGGGACACCTGACATTGCAGGACAAAGATATCCTCACACTTAATGGTAACTCTCAGTCAGAACAATACGAGGGGGTTAGGGCAATTATGAGATTAGCCCCACAAGCTCTGAGGCTGGGATTGGACAGACTGCGAAGAACAGCATCACACAAATCCATTTTCACACGGCGGCTCCTAGGCTGGATTGATTCTAAGGGGTCCCTGTCATTATGTGTAATCCTAGTTTCCTGTTTAAAGCCCATAAGAATCAAAGACTGGGAGGAACCCAACCACCTCAATACCACATCTATTCCAATAACAATGTCACCGCTTTATCACCTGCAGCACCAGATCACTGCTCCTACCTAATGATTATCAATATACAACATACGACAGGGTAACAGCCAGGAGAAGAGCACAGTTTTGCTTTGACTGAATGTTTTTCACAACAATTTTATATGCCTCATATTACAGTTTGTCCCTCAGTTCAGATGCACATCTATTCAGAGACATAACCTGATATTTGCCTTTCTGTTCACATTGCAGATGGAGAGCTGATGTTTGAATGTCACCACAATAAGGTGGTAACCAAAGTCTCGTCAATAAAACGGAAAAATAGTCAAAGCCAAAAGCCTGAAAACATAGGAGATGGAGGGTGCGCCACAAGGGGAAAAAAATCCAATCTGAGATAATAACAGCTGTAGTTTGTCACTTTTAGCAGCACAGCTGTCTGTTTGGTGGCACGTTATTTGCATTCCTCAGGTATTGCGTTCTCTACAGGCGGCTGAATAATGATTCACAAATCACTCTCTCCACACCAGTCAAGGGCTGTGATCCATTGAATAGACCATTGTACCTGAGACTGTAATTGGTGAAGACTTGACAGAGCTGAGCCAAGGCAGCCAAGTAACAAAGAGGCTATTGGTAGAAGGCTGAGGGATGATTTTAATAATGTGAAGCCGAGACGGAGAATGTGAGCCACAAATGAGCACGGGGGTCTTTGGGTCCTTGCACTGAGTGACACGGGACCAGACAAACACCTTGCCCAGGGAACATGAAACACCCCCTTCCCTCAACTCCAGAAACAATACACTGTCAATTAAGAGCTTTGATGTGCCGTCAACACGACTCCCAAAACCAATTCTGTCAGCTTCACCGCTGCCTCCTGATGCTACTTTGCAATGTGTATTTATGTGCCCACCAATTATTTGTGTGAAATTTTATACGGATGTGTAAATCTGAGGAAATGCTTATTCAAAACATGCTTCAGATTTTTTTTTTTTTGTGCCAGTATATCTTTCAGTCATTCTACACGTGCATGCGGATGTGCGCGTTTCAAAGCAAATGCTTTCTGTGCATCAAGGCCAAGTCACGATGAGATATGCATGGGATCTCATCTTTCTGTGGCTTCAGAGATAGGATTGACTTTTTCTCAACACGCTGATTTACAGACTCATTCATTCTCCTTTTAATGTCAACATCTTTAAAGAAAACAAATCTATATGGCTGAGTGAAATGCAATAACAAAAACATGAATAAAATATCCCTTCATGCGGGCCCACGTTAAAAAAGCTTTTACAAGTGTGAACTAAGATCAGTAAGAAGGAGTGTGTAAGCGTATGTGTCTTGTCAGTCTCCCATTATGTCCCAGCACTGAGAGCCATCTCTCAGTGCTCTGTTAATAGAAAGATTCAGCACTTTCTGGTCTTGATAACCCTCTCCGAACAAATGATGCCTGAAATTTTTATTCTTTTTATAATGGAATTCCAATGGCCTTTGCTGCAAATCAAGTGGAAATTTTTGCATATCAAGTGGGAAAAATTAAATGTTAACCACGTTTTAATGTGATTAAGGGTGACAGGGACATTATTTCTGCTAATCATTCACCAGCATGAAGGCTCAAACAAGGCTAAAGCACAAGCCATGTTTGTGCTTTTGCTCATTGACTATCAAAATCAAAGAGAGAAAAATAGTTTGCCAAATAGTATGCACTTTTTTTCAAAATCGTTTTTGCATTACAAACAAATGCTGCAATATTGAGTTTGATGGTAAACTGCCAAATGAATATATTAAAAAAAAATCTATTAATGATTTTTATTAAGATCTATATGACTACAGAGACCTGAGCATTCTTAGTACTTATCACTTAGTACTTTGCATGTTTTACATAGTCAGAATGACGATATAGAATCCTTGGATTCTTGCTCTTATCTAAAACGTGCATGTATTATTGTTTATCGATATGAAATAAGAAAATATTAAAGCAATCCCATGAACCAACATGTTTATCTCACATTTAGACAAACAACTGCCATGTCATTTGCGTTAAACTTTATATTTGTCACCTGTTGTATTTTCAGTACATCAAAATTTTGAATTATTGTATACCGCAAATTGACAAGACAAAAAAGAAAAACAATTGGACCTTCCACAACAGACTGGCTCTGAATAGTGATGTCCCGCAGGGGCCACCCTCTGGAGCTTATTTGTCTTTTTGTGTGGGAATCCTGAGGAGGGGGATAATTCCTGTGTTTCTGCATGCCTGGGGCTTCCCTGTGCCTTGTCAGAGCTTTGATCTGCTTAAACGGCTCAGGAGGGGAAAACAATGGGAATTTCTAAAGTACAGGGACTACTACCTGAGACAATGGCCTGGGTCTGTGTCTGACATGCACTCATACAGGTTGGCTTCAATAATGAGAGCTGAGCCATTTAAACCTGCAAAAGGTGGGCCATCACCTCCAGTTCGAGTTCTCCTTTCAGATGCAATTGAATGCTGACAAACCAAAGGAGTAATTTGTGACCTAGGGCCTCGCTGACACACCCACAGGTGGAGGGCCCAGCACCTGAACCTGAGCCATTTAACTTATCTCTGCTGCTACAGCCTCATGATGCCATTAATCTGGTGTCTTCTCTATTTAGCTGGATTCCAACTTACACAGATGAGCAATTTAGGGGGTTATGTTGCTGTGGCACACAGCATAAGCTAACCCCCCCCCCCGCTTTTCCTGTCTCTGTTAAGGGAGACAGAAATGAGAGGTATGAGCTCATGGTGGCTTTTAAGGCTGGGAAGCCAGGGACTCTGCGGGATGCTTTTCATCCTCCCAGTGGTGAGCTCCTGAGCGACAAGAGTGCAGACGCTCTCTGCTCCCTGTGGCCACAGTCACATGGAAAGACATTACACATCGGTCTCTGAGAAGGGAGGAGGAAGGATCTAACGCACAGACAAACACACACACACACGATCATCAATATTATCAACTTCTTTCAATCTTCAAAGCAATCATGGGCTGGATGAAACAGAACATGGTGCACGCACAATGGGAGCAGCTTTAATTAAGAGCATCATCTCACATCGTATCTCAAACAAACCTCGAGGGTGTTCTGGTAACAAGCTTTTTAAAACAACTTTCCTTTCTTTGATAACTGCACCCATTAAATAGTGCGACTTTAAATGTCTGCACGTGACAGATGAAACCTTAAACCACCAGCCCCAGGTTTGTCTTTGAGATGTTTGTTGAGACAACGTTATCAAAGCTACAGCCCTTTTCAAGGCTATTTATGGGGGAAAGGGGGGTTAAAGAAAAATAAAAGGAAACATCAGAAATTCAACCCAAAGGAGTACATTCTGCATCACCCAAAATAATTCTCTATATGGGGTATCCATGCTGTCATTCATGGCAGTTGACTGGGCGATAGAAAATAAGGGGGCTGGGGTAGAGGGGGGAGTCATCAAGATGTGACAATTGTGACAAGAGCAGGCAAAGTGTAGCACTGAAGAACACCACACGGATTTCTCCATCTCTTCTTTTTTTCCAGGATGACAGCTTAATGTCTACCACATGCAATATTTATTCTCATCGTGTGTCAGACTGTCTTCTAGCTGTCCCAGGGAGTACAAAGAATGCCACTTATTAGAATAAAAGCAGAAGGAAGGTAATCAAGGACATATGTAACATCAGCCAATCATGCCCCCTTCCAATCCGACATGTTTTTTTTTTTCTTGTCCCCCATTCATAACAGTTCAACAATAATCCTGGTAATAAGCTTTCAGGAGCCGTATGTGGCAACACTAAATTCATTTATTTGTCTCATTAGGGCGGCCGAGGCTGCTGGCTACTCACTGTGGCGTGCCTGTTTGGTCTTATCATTATCAGAAATAAGATTTTACACAAAAAAAACCCTGCTCAACAAAGGCAGAGCATGAAAATGTATCATTAGACTGACTCGACTCTCTGAGACATTTCTTTTATTTCTGCAACGTGCCAAAACTGCAGGTTTTACAGGTGAGCAATTCCCCGTGTGTCCTCAGAGGAGGCAAGCATGTTGTCCTGCTGCAAAGGTGTGTAAATGCATTAAGAACAGTAGGGGACTCACTCAGCCTTTATCAGGCTTGCGTCTGATAAACGGGGAAGAAGTCACTGTTTGCATATGATTTTGGAGAGGAGAAACGAAGGAACAAAGAAGAGGAGAAGAAGTCTTAGCCCCAAGTTCAGGCTTCGTCTCATTAGTTAAACTAACAGTGTTGTTTCTAAGCTACACAACACATCAAAGACAATGGAGCGACATGCTACACGTCCACAGTGTCCTTTCATTACCTGAACAGGGGACAGTCAATAACTGGGTTAACTGAGCTGACAAGACTTTACATCTGTTTCAGTTTTATTATACAGTCTCTCCTGTTGTTTTCTCTCATTGAAAGCCAACTTGAGGCATCCATTAGGAGTGACTGTGGGCAGCAGGGTACACATCTTACCATGGGAAAGTATTTCTCAGGGTCACACACAGCACAATGAGAATGGACGACTGAGCACAAAATAAAAGGAAAGCATGTGATTGTATATCTGACACAAGCTTTAACTTCTTAGATAGAGCGTACTTAAACCTGGATGGAGCCAGCGGTTTTGCACTCAGTAAAGTTTCACTAAAGTTTATGGGAATTATGGTTTGGAATAGCTCAAGTGGGTTGCAATGACTGTCTTTGTGGACCGTCATGACAGTGAATCACAATGGTTCTTCCATTCTCAGACTTGAGTCTCACAATCTTGAGCGGAAACTGTTTGCAATAATAATCAAAAACACACTGTGTTTCTTTGAAATTAAAAAATGAAGGCAATAAAATGTGGCTTTTAATCTGAGCTTTTCAATGGATTATCTGTTCTGACTGGAGACAGAGTGCCACAGCTGGCTTGCCAGCTCCTCTCAGAGCCTCCTTTACTTTATCAGTGAAGGCTCCTCCTACAGGCAGACGTGAGAATCAGATTCAGGAGAGACAATTTTCTGCTCCTTCCTCCTCTTCAACAGAGGATGGATTGCTTCAAACTTGCCAGAGATATTACCTTATGTTTACACTGCACTGGCCGTCAGGATTAATTTACATTTTTATCACTGTTGAAGGACGGAATGCAAAAATTTAAATCACTGAATTTGTCCTCTTCTAGTTCTTGGCACTTCAGTGTAAATATCTATTTCCTTGCATCTTAAAATAAATATATAATACTGATATATAACCTTTTCATTAAAAAAAAGACTTTCCTCAAGCAGATATTTGTATTAGGTGCACTTGGGGTTTCAATAGCAACAGGATTGCATATATAGAGTTGAAATTAAATGCACTACAGTGTTTATTCTTAATGTACTGACAAATGTAACGGTGAATCCCATTGGTATTAGGGTATAACTACCCTGAGACAGCGATAGAAAGAAGTAGTTATTTTTCTAGATTTGTTTGTCTTAATCTTTTTTGCTGAAATGTTGACAAAAAATTAAAAATTTGAGCCTCATCTTTGAACTAATATAATTATTAAAGGTAGTAGAGGCCCGATAAGCCATTCACAGAGATCAATCCAATGTGATTAAAGAAATAAACTTCTCCAAGTTCTGACGCACACCGCTCATCTACTGTCTTTTCAAAACAACAGTGTTGTTAAATTGCTGATGAGCACGTGAGGATGGGAAATATTTTATGAATAACACAATGATAGGATAATACATTGGGAAAAATACTTTTGAATTAAATGTGCATTCGATTAAAGAGAGGCTGACTGGAAGAGCAGCTGCAGTTTGTAACTACTGTGGCTTCCTGGCAAAAGCATGAATAATACTGGGATGCAACTACCTAATGCAACACAGACAGTGAGGCAAATACGGTTCAAAGCGATGAAGTACAAAATAAGCTTTAAAACGGAGTAACAATAAGTTCAGACACATTAAAGAGAGAAGTGCTCATACCTATACCACACTCACACACTCGTATACAGGGAGAGAGACAAACAGACCCAGACCAACAGAGTTAATAAAAGCTCCAAGCAATGGTACCCTGCAGTTCTTCCACTCACCAGGAGAACCCACTCGGCAGAGGCACTCACAGACAGGTCACGCTTGCTGGTTTCCTTAAAGGTCAACTCATCTACTTAAGAGGCACCAATTTACTTTAATGCACATTGTCCAAAAGAAGAAAAAAAAATAAGCAGAAAAGGAGATGACAAGGAAGAAAAACATCCCGGCATATAGCTGGAATATTCTCAAGTTGCCAGTTACAAAAATATGGCTGCTCTTTGTTCTCTGAGGAAGAATAAATAAATGTCTGATATCAAACCTATTAAAAGAAATAATGACTGATAAAAGCGGCGAGGCCACATGCTTGTAAACTGAACAACATCTTAGATGACAAGTGAAAGATGCACTGGGCAGACTGCAGCCACCGCACCATCAACAGTGCTGTAATGACCTTCTCTATCACACAAACTATGGTATGTAGCGCAGGGAAATAGGCAGCTCACTGACGCCGTGGAAAGAGGAGAAAGCCTCTTGATAGACTCTTGTAGATGCCATTCCCTATCACGCAATGCCTCTCAGTCATAAACACATGACAAATGCAGCCTTAATCATTTTTTACGAGCGGGGATGTGCAGGGGGCAGTGCATGGCTGGAGGGGAGAGGGGAGCGGTGAGCAGCAGGCGGCCCCCTCTGCACAGAGGAGAGGGCTGTGTGGTAAAGTCTCCTCTGGAACATCACTCGGCCAGCGCGCCTTTGATCTCCACACCGCAATTACACCAGCATCCAAATGAGCATGGAGTCGCCTCTGAAACAGACTTCAAACATGCACATGTACGCATTCTCATACACATGCACTGTATAGGATTGGAGCCATGTGCTCCTCTCAACAGTAAATGATGTTCTGTCTCCAGCAGAGAACCTGAGGATGAAAGGAGGCCTTGCTCCTCGTCTGATCCCTCCATTAATGATGGCTTGCTAAAGCTAATACCGTGTATTCTTGTCTAAACAAGGACAGCTTGGTATGTGGTTCCCATACTCCAAACAGGATGATCTAAGTTGGTTTTGAAGGCTCACAATATTTGATAAGGACGCAATCATTAAAGTGTTTTAAAAGATGGTGATATCATAACTGTCTCTATAAATGCAATCAAATACACTAAATGAAATCAACTTAGTTGATTTTGGGCTCATGTTGGCCTTAATCTTGCTGGGCAACACACACTCAAGCAATTCAAATATAAAGCAGCCCCTGAGAAAAAAAAGAAAAAAAGAAAAAAAAAAGCATGCAAACCTGTGAAATGGCCTGAAAGGGTGTCCTGAGAGGTTTACAGAATTGGCTTATTTGCCTAATTCTGTGATTCACCATCGTTTCCTCAATGCATTTAGACTGAGATTGCAATTTGTCTTGCTGTTTGCTTTGAATAGTCCTTAACTGTACCATCATCTCAACTGTGCTGGTGGAAAAACACGGGAGCATGGCGACAGCCAAATGGCAGTCTGGCGTCTTTGCAGCAGTCTAGCTGCCATTAGGGCTGAGAGCAGCATTTATTGTACAATTAGGGCCAGCTAGATCTACCTGTAATCATCTCCATACAGGTGTGAGCCTCTCTCTGGACAAGGGAAGTGACTCATCACTTGTCAAACATCAACACTTTGATGTTGGCATTGTTCATCACCGAGCCCTCAGGACACCTGAGCACTACTGTTTGCTGTTTGAAACGCTCTTCAGATTTATGGCATTTCACACCGTAAAAAAAAGGAAGAAGGAAAAAAAACACTCACACACACACAAGAGAAAAAAAAACAAAAAACTCTTTTCCTGCTGATGACGGATGTTCCCCTCGCCATGAATCATTTGATTTACAAGCTCTTCCTCCTCCCTCGGTCTGACACTCGTACTTTTGTGAGAGAAACATTTAACAAACAGTCATAGGTAAACAACTTCTCTTGTAATACAATGCTGCCAAGGAAAGCAATAAATACAAATTTTGTGAAAAAAAATGACACCACAAGCCTTGAGGCCAATTGGAAAAGTGTGATAACAATCCACATGTTGGTTTTATTGACAAAACAGCTGTAGTGTGGAAAAGTAGCCCTCTAAGATATAATGGGTGTCTAACGCCAGCCCTTTGAATCTGCTCTCACCGCCACCAGATGACAACATTACTGTGAAATGTGTTTGTGGCAGGGAGGAAGATCACGGAGGTAGAAACACTATTTTCATTAGTGTGTTAGAGCTTCAGAGAGTTTGCAGCCTTGTCGTAGGTGGATGTGGAAGTTTTGTGGTTGTAAAGAGATGCTTTCAGAGCAAGACTAACAACATGTGAAGACAAAACCAAATATCTGGAGCAAAGCATTTTAGATAATATTTGTCACTATGAATCACTGGTTGCCTCCGGAAGATATTAATCACTTGTGTGGCTTCAAATGTACATGTGCTTGTTTTGTTGTCACTGAAAGCCCTCCTTCTCTTTGATATTAATATGAATATGAGAAATTTGATGGGAAATGAAGACCATATGCTAGTGTGTGTCTAATGAAGTGCAGGGGGAAAGTCTGGGGGCTGGTTGGGATTTGCAAAGCTGGATGTTGTGTTAAGAGTTTACTCATTGCCACCTCCAGGCAGATCTTCTCACGAAGATATGACCGTTCCTGCCAGCAGGAGACCACAGTCAGCCTCATGTGCCAGCACGTGAATACACAGGGGCAGGCACATACAGGTTTCATAGCCAACTGCGGGTGTTGTCAAAGTTAGTCAAGATTAACGTCAACTCCTTCCATAAGCAGAAGGAAAGCTCTGTGGTGGTGATTAGTTAGTGCAGTGAGTCTCCGGCGCTCTTCTTCTAAGCACTTACCATTTGTTTTTTTTCCTTATGTAGTCCTTCTCAGACAGATTAACGAGGTAGATCATTGGTTTGGACGTCAACAACAAGTATTTGTTCAACACTTCGATCTGTGAAAAAGGGAAAGGCAAGTTCTGAGAATCCACAGCTTTCCATTGTGGCCTTTGAGGACACAGACAGAGACAACTGAAGCCAAATGAAATGATGAGCACTGTGGGAAGCAGCTATGAAGCCTCTAAATAAAGATCAACATGGCCAAATGTTACTAGCTTGCATGAAAGTAATGTCAAAATACCCCACCCCCAAAAAAGGCTTTGCATAATTTTAACTTGTGATTTGCTCTGCCCAGAAGAGAAGTAAACAGCTGTTGTATTTTCAAATTGAAAAGATTAGCAAGATAAATCACTTAAATAAATTTGACAGTAACATCAAAGTCTTACCTCCTTGTCGTTCCAGTCGTTGTAGCGGACGTGCTTCTTTTCATCCACTACCCAGCTCTTTATTTTGCACATGACGTCCTGTTTGGGGTTGAAATAGAATGAACAAGAAGCCATTAAAGGAGATGAAAAAGAATAAACCCAGCAGGGTATGGGGTAATTATTTCCTAAATGCATGGCATCCTGATGCCAAAATGAACAATGGCTTTTGCTCGCATTCAGGCAGGAGTGGCCTGGCTTTGACAGAGATGGCATGAACAAGACCCCCTTCCCTTCTTTAAATCCTAACAAAATGCCTTCTGGGGTGTCTCTCTGAGTCTCGGCTTTATACATCCATATTCCACCGGGACTGTTTAATCAAAAGGATTGAGAGTGGAGACAAAATTGGAAAGAGCGGGGAACTAATTGGAAGTTGGTTAGTAAGGTGTAAATTATAGGTCCTTCCTCAGGCACTTTGCTGAATGTAGTCACACTGAATAAGCACTAGTGAGGTACAGAGCTAATTATTCACTGTTTCTGAAAATATTGAGCATTTCCAGCTACGTATGCCACATTCATAACTGACGTACTTGTGGGTTGAGACCACAGGCAAGACTGGGTCTTGACAGGATCTGGAAGCGGAAAAGGGTGGGAAAATGGGAGGGAGGTAGTTATAAAATTTGTAATAAAGAAATTGAGCCTATTATTGTTGATCCAGCCCCACAGAAATTAGCGGAACACATTCTTTTTGTTCCTGTCAACTTGACCTCCCCCTTCATATAAAAACTCCACCACCCCCTGCAACACTCCCCCTACCTCCTTTTCCCTCCCCAAACCCTTGCAGCACTTCACAATCATACTCTCTTTTGAAAGAACTGAGGAAAAAATCCTGCCAGAGCCTCAATTACACAATGGCAGAAAAAGCTCCACACACTGACCCCCAGCCAGCTGCATTCACTCTCTGCACATCTCTCTCCACAGGAATTCTAAAGGCCTTTTAGTCAGGCAGCCAGAGTGCAGCCAGCAGGAGAGAGCGCAGGAAGAGCTGCATACACTCCGCCCGCGCCGGCCCAAGTCTTCACAGAGAGATTAATCATCTGTGAAATGGAAACAGCAAACGGCCGGTGACACAGGCTGAACCCGCTCCAGGTTTCCCTCATCAGCTCGCAGCCACCGTGCAGCGCTCCTCTAACAGGCAGGTGTTAATAAAAGGCATATAGGTCCCACAGGGGTCAAACACATACGCTTGCCACCATGAAGCGCCACTGGTGGGCCGGTTTCTTATTATTGTTTTGTAAGGATAGGGATTTTGAGGATTCGTGTGGACAAAAGCAATGAAACATTGTTCTTGTAAACACAGCTCCGGGGAAAAATGGATTTACAACAATGCATACATATCAGCTCGGTCCTGCTGCACGCACATACATTTAGTTTCAATTCACAAAAATATTAAGTGACCTTTCATCTTGACAGCGAATTTCCAAATGTATTATTTTCTAAATATCATTATCTTCTGTTGTGAATTCACAGTCCAACAGTAGGAAGACTTGCAGCTTCACTATTTTTGCTTCTTTTTTAAATCGTCCCTCCTCATCCATCACATGAGACTGTGCTATTCTAAATGACATCCTTTTAAGTTTACAATATCAATCATCCTTTTTGGGGTTTGGTTTTGCCTCAACATCTTGTTTCTGCAGGAAGAACAATTAAATAAGATACTCTCGATTGAGTCACAAACGGCAAAAATTCAGCTTTAGTCTTTTAGTG
Source organism: Odontesthes bonariensis (assembly GCF_027942865.1). Lineage (NCBI taxonomy): Eukaryota > Metazoa > Chordata > Actinopteri > Atheriniformes > Atherinopsidae > Odontesthes > Odontesthes bonariensis. Next base: position 21,529,022 of record NC_134517.1, on the reverse strand, counting down.
CCTGAGCCAAGCTTTAACCATACGCTGTATAATAATACACTACTTTACACAGTAGTTATAACTTGAATAGTATTAACAAAGTACAGGGAATTTCCCCTACTGTCTCAATTTCTCTGCAAAACACCTCATTGCCCTTAAGCTCCACCTGAGAAGTGCAAATGGAAGCAAAAAGTCCCGTTTGGTGATATTTGTGTCAATTGTCATGTTCTAATATTTCAAAATGCAAAACATCTTAAAAGAGAAAATGCTTTGAGGTTTTAGATATGTTTGAATGATTTTATTCAAAGGCACATCTTAATATAAGTTCAAGTATCACCGTGTAAATATAAATAGTGTGTGTCATCTTGAATAACATCCAATCCATCAACCACAAGATGCCTCCACTCCATTTGATAAAATGTTTACATCTGTTGGGGTAAAAGCCGTGTTTATTCATGAATTCTCGTGGCACACCCTCACCCGAGGGCCACAAAGCATAAATCCTGTCTCAAAGTGCTTTTCAAAGTACTTAGTATAAATGGATATTTAAATAACGGCACACTATTTCCTTTTTATTTTTGCAGAATTCTGATTCAGCAGACAGCATTACTCTTAAGTTTAAACTATACATCATCAGATGTGTTCTTAATGTTTTGCACATAGGGTGCTGACATAAATGCGTATGTGAGCCTGCGCACAGCTGAGCATATCAAACGCAAGACTCAGGCTGTGAGACAATCACACAGTCCCCCCCCCCGCATCTAAAAGCTTACTGCAGCCTTTGATAGCCACCATTCTTCACCATCTAAAGAAGCCTTCTATAGATTCTCACTTGCCGGCGCGTGCACAACCTTTGACAAGTAATGTAGATTATTTTTATTCATTGCCTAAAATTGTTAGCAATTATGGGTGTAAGCGGCCACCTGCCTAGCCTGAATGGCTCCTGTCTGTGGGGCAACTGGCTGTAAAGGCGAGAGAAGAGAGGGGGGGGGGCGGTGTCTGAAGGGAACCAACCAGTCACGAGGGTGTCTGCAGCAGGTGAAATAGCCCCTCTCGTTAGTGTAATGAGTGGTCAGAGCCTCGTCGTGTCGGGGGCCTGAAATTGGGCATGCCACTCCCAGTGAAAGGCCAGATCCTTGTTGTGTGCCGACCCATCCTATCCCGCTCCAATGATGGAGGGGCATCGTGTGACATTTGCAACCACATCATTGCTGAAGTTGCCCTCTCAGCCTCATTACCGTGACAATATAACCATCTGAATGCCTGTGAATGCACATACATTTTGATCTGACACCCAGGATGTGGACTTCTCCTTCCTCGGTTTACCCTGCATTTCGCCTTGCACCTCAGAGAGCTGAGAAATAATATTCTGTCAAGGAATATTCTAAACATTTACGGTATTCATAGCGAGGTATAGGCATATGTGTCACCCACTGTATGGCCTTAAACAATTTCCCAAGCTGCTGTAGGAGTACAAGCATGAGCAAGAGCTGCGCCATGATTTGAGTATTACTTTAGATGAAAAGAGCTGTGTGGAAACACTTTCATTAGCCCGGTGCTGTGACCCAGGGTCAGCAGCTGAATAAGTAACTCTCTATTAATGATTTCTACAGCAGAAAACCCCTGACCTCTGATCACTTTCAATCTCAGAGAGGGAAAAAAATGGGCCAGGGGGAGGGGTGAGACCTATTGGAGGGAGATTAAAAAAAAAACATACTTTTTTCTCCTTGGCCATGTGTGTGGGAGGGTTATTATTTGTGCCTCGCTGTGAGGGGGAGCAAAGGGCCCGCTGGGACATTGACTCACATATTCTGGTTTGAGTTTCTTGTCACCGCCTCTAATGGCCGTCTTCTCCAGCTTGTCAATAATAGGCCCGATCATCTCCTCATCCTTCAGCCTCAACTCCTCGTGGATGATCTCCATATCCCTCACTGGGTCCACTGTCCCCTCAACATGGATGATATCCTCATCCTCAAAAGCACCTGCAGGGGCAGGACACAAACACAGGGTAGAAAAACAGTAAAGATTTTTTTTTTTTTCCAGCAACAACAATGCTGCAGCCTCTGTGAATGCATATGATACAGACCACAGAATCAGAGTAACACAATCAATGACATCGACTTTTTGAAATCAAATGTGAAACAGTGATAAGATTCAGCACAGAAAAATCATTAGCTTTTGCTGAGAATGTGGCGAACATAAATATTTCATGAAAAAGCACAGTGGGAGTTGCTGGAAAGTCATAACAAATACAATCATGTGCTCAGAAATACATCGTATGGCTCTTTTTTACTGTGCAAGTGTTAGAAATATGAAACCACCTTGAAGTGTCACAGTAAGTTCCATTAACTGGCTTTAAGTACAACAAAACAGGTTTGTCTGACATATAGAGCATCTGGCCATGCACTCTCTGCTTAAGCTAAAAATGTGACACAAATGTCTGCAAAGATTTAAGAAAATATGTCATTATTCCTAAATGAAGGAGGACAGTCTTTTCTTGAGCATTTGCATTTTAACTGTGGTTGTGCTGGTGATTAGGTAATGAGGCTCTGAAGCAGACCATTTAGCCACCAGCAAATCTCAGGACTCCTTCTTATTCTTCTGCAGGGGTGGGAGGAGGAGTGAAAGGGGGGGGCACCAGTGTACATCTGCCACATGAGTGACACCCTTCAACATTATTAGTGGCAACTGTAGTGGACCCCTCTCCCGAATGCTAATGTAATGTGCCATTTGATTTAACAAACCGGATGATTTGGAGGCAGTTTAAAATTTCAATTTTATTTACTTCTTCAAATAAAAAAGGTGATGAGAGTGTCTCAGTGACACTGAAGCACGAAAACACTCATTTTAAAGTGCAACTCCTGTTTTGCAGATTTCACTTGAGTTAAATTAGTCTTGCAAATGTAGAAGAATCTGATACTTCTAACTCTGAAAAATGACACCTCAGAACTGTGAGATATGTTACAAGATCTCTGTACACAATTTGTCATTGGACTTATAATACTTTTATAGGATCTATATACTCTAGTTATATTTGGAATATACTGCACATATTGTTGTAAATCACTCACTCACTCACTCACTCACTCACTCACTCACTCACTCACTCACTCACTCACTCACTCACTCACTCACTCACTCACTCACTCACTCACTCACTCACACGATCTCATTTAACAAGGAAGTGGATGTCAGGTAAATGATGACTTGCTATGAACTGCTGCAGTGTCAATGGACACAATGTTTGGAATGTGCATGGTGGAGTTACTACATCCATATTCATGTGTTGACACCTGAGTGTGTGAAGAGGTGGTGACAGGTGAGGCCCTGCTAGATAACATCTCAACGTTCTAACAGTGACACATGCAGAAAATAGTGCTGAATAATAGCTTTGCATACTGGTGAACCGCATACTTGAGATTCAGGGAAATCTTGGCAAATAATTAATCCTGAATGAATTCATTAGATCACTTGAAAGAATAGTTTGATTGGTCTGATCTGATTGTGTAATATTGTGTATTTGGTTACTGACGACCAAACCTTTTTGTGCACCATAAACTCTTGAGTATGAGAAGTGAATCAACTATGAAATATAAAACTCAGTATTTTTAATCTCACAAAAACACAATTTCCAAATGGGGTTGGATTTTGGGTGGGGGTGTCACACAAATGATCTTTAAACCACGGCCATTTGTAAGACGTTAGATCAAGACCGACATATTATCAATAACACGAAAACACTTTAGCTCTTTTGTTACTTCATAGTTAGCTTTAGGAAATAACATTAGAGTTAGAAAACAATCCTAGTCATGTCTGAAATACATTCTTTTTTAAAATACGACCATCACCCTAATGGACATAATTTTGCTGGTTGCCGTGGTAACATGTGAAAATGACAAATTATGAAAGAACACAGTCAATATCCAGTTGCCTTTACAAAATACTACCGCCGTTACTCGAATCAGCTGAGTGATGGCACCGTTGGTTAGAGTGGCAAGTTCCACAATAATGGCTTGATGTGTGTAAGCACACGCAAGGCGGGATCAGTTTGTCTCTGTTATAACAATTCTTGCCATCTCAGAAGTGTATCAACAGAAGATCAACTTCAAACCTGCGTTCTGTACCTTCACACATGATGCAATGCACAATAAAGACAGTCCTGGCTTGAAAAGGCATATGTGAAAGAGGCTAATCTCTTTTAGCAAGACAACACCAAACCACAATTACTTCAGCGTTAAAGAGAGTGGGTGCTAAATTGACCTGCTTGCCTTCCATAGCAGTCAGATATCACAACAGTTTGTTGCCTTATAAATGTACAACAAAGGAGCCTTTAAATTGTTGAATAGTTAAATTCTGCATTAATCTTACTGGGTTATGTTAGGGGAAAAAAATTCCATAAAAGTGCACAATATGGATTTTTGAATCGAGCTCAACAACAAAATGAAAAGCAACCATCTCACACCTTAGTACTCAAGCAAGTCAACACAATCTGTAGACTTTTGTGCAAGCTGTCATCCTGTGCGTTGTCCTCATGGTGAAATGAACTTATTCAATTACTCTTTGCCTAATCAGGCTGTTTTGGTTCCTCTCCTCTTGCAGAGGTACTCCACAGTATAAACAGTTCACTTACGCCACACAGAAAGGGGCTAATCAGTGGAATTATTGTTTTGCTGCTCCAATTTAGCAGCTCCCTGTTCAGCACTGATTGGAATGAAAATTTGCTATTGTGTCTGCATGAACCCAGAAAAAATAATGCAAAGTAATCATTTTGTGAGCTGCAAAAATATACATTCATTATAGACAATTATGATGTACAGTTTTGATACACTGTGTTTCAAATGGAAAATGCAAGACTCTGTTGTTCAGTTTAGTGGATATCAATTAGAGGAAAATGCTTTAGAAAGATTTACAAGGTTAATAAACCACTCGCGGCTGGTGTAAATGACTGAATACATAAAAAAAAAAGACTATATATTTTCGAAGTAATTGTGAGTTTTAAAATTAGTGTCAAACATCTAAATAAGAAAAAAGTCAAAATTCTAAACACGCTTCCAAAGAGCAAGCGCAGCTGGTCACTCACAATTTAGGCCTCTCATTCCAGAGTAATTTGCCTCAATTCATTTCGCCTAATTTAACATTCACATATTCTTTACCACCTTCCCCTTTCAAGGCTTAGAACTGGACATCAAATGCATGAAGAGAAAGGGGGGGGGGGGGGATCTGATGGGGCAATCTCCACAATTACTCCTTTAAAAGCAGGGTCGGGGTAGGGCACTGTGAAGACAGTCCTTATGAAACTGCGGCGCCACACAAAGCCCCATGTAAGACAATAAAAAGACACAAAAAGGAGAAAAGAGGGTGGAGAGCACCACTTTCAGGAGTCAGGTCTGTCTCTCAAATCAGTTTTTTTACTGCTTCAGTTTAAACAATATATGTAGACGTGTATGAAGACACTATTAACAGGTGCTCTTCTACTAACAGAACAATAGGATTAGTCTCTGGAGAGCGAGTGGTGTACAATGGCCTGATTAGGGATCAGGCTAAGCTGTGCAAAATTACCGCAGCACTTCAAACAGGTGTTGCCTGTGAGTAGAAATAACTTGAACTGACATTTACAAATGAAAGTGATTTTGTTAAGGAACAGAAAAACACGTATTTACATCGACTTCAGCATAAAAATGTTAAGTGCAACTGAGTTTTTTTTTTTTTTCAAATTGCTTTCTATTTTCAGTTTGCATTCAGCTTAACAACTAAAAACATGAAGCAAGCTTGAGTTAGCTTATATCATCACTTTTCTGTAAGGTACAAGGCAGACAAGGCAGCTATCTGAGTCAAGTCGAGATCAATACTGATTGAGCTGCCTGCTCTGAAGTTTCTAACTGGGAGGATATGTGGTCAACATAATTCTGTTAAATTACAGTATTCATTGACTTCTTACTTCCTGTGCATGTTTTCACATGCAAGATGGGTAAGAGCACATCTAAAGGACTTGCATTCCTGACGCCGCTTTTAAAATGTTCATGCAAACTCAGTGCCGCAATTCTCCTGGTATTCAGAGCAGTAAAAGCTATTTTATGAGTCTGTCAAGGAAAGCACATTATGGATGTCTTCCCAGCATAAAAACACTGGCAACACACATAAGGGTATTTATGTTCATTCAGGATTTATCTTCTTGACATTCATTTTTTTTGGATATGTGAAATTGACAGCAATTTGTAGTGCACTGCTCCTGTAACAGAGTTTGTGGAATGTTCAGCCTTGTTTCTCTGCGAATGTCAATTATGGCAAATATATTGGATGCTAAAAAGCTGTTTGACACGTGAAAATGGTGGGTGGGGAGCCTTTAAGAGATACTCTCATGTTTTCCACATGATACCACCTTTCAAAATAGATCACAGTATACGATAGTATGAATATAAGTACCTCACAAGGTGTCACCAATTCATGGGTAATCTACTGACAGCTGCCTTGTCTCATCTCTTTCTGAGTTCTAAAGGTGCATCTTTCCACCATGATTGATATTAGAAGAAAAAAAAAAGGTTTGACCTGTGTGCAAGTCAAAGCTGAAAGTCATGAGAAGTGAGCGGTTTCCCTGAACTGACCGCAGAGAGAAAACAACAGTATTAATTCCCTTATCATTAGCTTAACCGCTGTCATGCATTTATTTTGTTAAACCACTGAGCATGAGAGTGCCTTGATTGAAAGCAACTGTCATATGCAGACTACTGTTGCACCACATCATTCACAGAACAAACCTTTTCAGATCCCTAACTACTATAGTGCTGCTGATTGCACAGACACCAGCAATTTCCTAACCAACCGCCACCTGAACAATGATGTGTTCAGCTTTCAGGCCCTCCAGCCTTTCAAAGGTGAATCATTTCACAGTTTGGAACGAGATCTCCATAGCAACTCCCTTTTGAAGGGTGTAGAATCACCATCCAATAATTCTATGATCATCGGGCCTTGCCATTCCCAGTGGTTCTTTTCACAATGGACAGGCAAGGGGGGTACGAGGAGGAAGCAAGAAGATTCTGCAGTCTATTTCAGGCAATTCATCTTGCGGGCCCATTAGAATTCAAAATATTGCGACCTTCAATCACAGAGCATGTTATCTGGAGCTGTGGTGATCTCCAGTCAAGATGGGTGGACATTTTTCTCTAATCATCCACGATGAGTGGAGGCTGACAAAAACTCTTCATTCGCGCTGAAGCAAAATGCTCATTTAAATGCTGTGACAGTACCCCAACACAGCCTGAAAACACACAAAAGGATGATCCCGGCACAGCTGAATGATTGAGACTTTACGGTTGGAGTATTGGTTTAAAAAAAGCACAACATAAACAAAGTACGACACAGAGCACAGGACATAATGAATTTTTATAATGCAAAATTACAATGCATACCCTGGAATGACTACAAAACCAAGAGCTGAACCCAGCTGAATTTCATACATCACAGTGTATTTATGACCAATAGTAGGAAGGGAAACCTTGTTGTTAGTTAGTCAGTTAACTTGACCACACTATGAACAAGTCTGTCACTTTAGATAAATGTTACAGTTTGTGTTTTTTTTTAATTTGATTTTCATGTTTTGGTTGTTGACACAATTAAGAGTCAACATAAAACTATTACTGTCTAGAAGATAACAGATTAGAGTTTTTTTTTAACAACAGACTAATATCTTGGCTTTTGTTTTCTCTTTGACAAATATTATAACTGTATATCAGTAATAAACAATATTCAAGTATTTTCGAGACCTAAAACTCTCTGTATGAGTATACTCTAAAAAACAGTGCAGATACGGGAAGAAATGGCAATGCTAAACTAGTGTAAACACTGAAGCTTGATTAATTTTGTTAGATTAAGGCAGAACGCACCAAAGACTATCTAACTGGCCCAGTTTTACTAAAATTACTAATGATAGAGGAGAGGGTGGGTACAACTGCTGAACCAGTTGAGTCTTTCAAGGAATTAGCAAAGCCAAAAATAAGAAAAACATCATATAGCTATAAAGACAGTTACAGCCGGACATACTGTATTTAAGATTTTGGTTTTACACAATGAACAAATAACAGCATCCAAGTAAACACAGAAATAAAAAAACTGTTGCTGGTCTGGTTAAATTTTTAGGGGCGAGTGTTAGGACACAATGTGGTGGCTATAATGTGTATAATGTGGGCTGTAAAAAAATCTGGAGTTGAATCAAAATATAAAACTTATTTATTTATTAATGAATTTATTGTGTAGTAGTTATGAGTAGCCAATGTGTTACCCTCAGTCGACAGCAATCAGGTCACTTGTTCTTTGCAGAAGAAGGTTTCCTGACGGATCGGCTAAAGCTTACAACTACTCAGAATTGGACCGTGGAAGAGCAATTTTTTCACATTCTAATACCACTGAAACCTGATAAAAATGTAATAGTGGTTCAATAGAAACACGATAGCGTGGCTTTTTGCACTGCATCACTTCTGCATTTACTCTAAACCCTTCTCATGGCCTCCTTCTGAGAAGCTGTTAGCTTTAGCTCACCTGTCAGGAAACCTACTTCGCCAAACTAACAGCATATCTTACCTGCAGCTGTCTATTGACTACTCATAAGTACCGCATGCAACCAATTTTGAAAAGAATAAAACATCCCCTTAAAGCAGGGATGTCCACATCCGGTCCATCCGCTGTCCTGCAGGTTTTAGATGTTTCTCTGCTTCAACACACCTGATTCAGATCAAGGCACCATTAGCAGGCTGCTGCAGAACTTAACAATCCTTTTAAGAGATCCATTTCATCTGAATCAGGTGTGTTGAAGCAGGGAAACATCTAAAACCTGCAGGACAGGGGCCCTCGAGGACCGACTTTGGACATCCCTGCCTTAAAGCCACACCCATTGGAAATTGGGAACCCAAAGCACTTTAGCACTTTGAGATTTTGTTGTAAATGTAAAGTGCATTATAAATGAAAATGTATTATTTTTATAATTAAAGCTTTTTCTAACTGGAAAAAAAATCATTGCAAGGAAGTGCATTTCCTTGGCTAAATAAGAAATCTCAACTACATCTTCTGCATTTTACAAGCTTACACAGAAACGCAACATGTCATTATTGATCTGATACAGAGTAAATTGACTGTACCTAAATAGCCTAGCTTATATTGCTGGTCTAGTTGACCACCCAAAGCAGTTTTACACTACAAGACACATTCACCCATTCACACACACGCAATCATACAACACGTCTTCTACATAATGTTACAGGTGACAGGTGTTTTTTTTTATCACACACATTCACATGTCGATGGACGCATCGACAGGCAACATGGGGTGCGGTGTCTTTCCCAAGGACACTTTGACATGGGAAGTCAAACCACCAACCTTTTGATTGGCAGATGACTTTTCCAGCCGCCCCCTGATAAAACATTAGACAAAGAAACTTTCATTGCTTTTTGTCTAATTGGTTTCTTCCTCAAACTACAGAACTGTTGATGAGTTTGGACTTTTCACTTCCAAAGTACCGCACTTGGAGCATCAGCTCTCGACTTCTCAGATTTTCCCCATTCCGATGGTGTGACTTACAGCCTTTTTGCCAGGACACCTTGGCATCAGTAATCAATGTGACTTGTAAACGCTGGGAAATTCCATATTTCTGTCAGTATCCATGCACTAAAACTACCAAAGTGAAGCTGTGTCTTTTAAACCAGCTGCGCCATTCTTCCTTCAGTACTTTGCACAGATTTGATGCCTTAGGGCACACAGGTTTTCGTCCCGTAAGACGACTTTAGATGATTAAAAACTATGCAATCGGCTGTAACTGTATGGATCTTGACCAGACATCTTGGCACTGATTTTTGGGCTGACATCAGATGAGCGCAACATTTATTGCTTCTGTAGTTTATTCACGTGAACGGAACCAGTTTCAAGACAGAGATAAGATGGTACAGCTCTCTTCTCTTGAAACACACGATCGACTCTCTTATTCGGACCATAAAGTGACAACCAATCTAATTATTTAGCTTAAATATTGGCCTATAACGATTGGTGTTAAAATGATCAGAGCTTGTAGAATTCCATTACTGACCATAATCTTTCCAAATCTGGTGATATGTTGGGCATGAAACTGAAAACACAATAGTTACTGCAAATGCTGGCTTTAGAATTACAGTATGTATGCATGTTTTTGCCATTTTTTTTTTCCCGAACCAGATCTACATTACAATATCGGCGTGTTGTTGTTCTGTCTTTTATTTTTAGTATTGACTGTTTACACAATGAAAAAGTCATTGACATATTTACTCGTTGCTGAACGGCGTCCTGGATGTTTTTCAAATTTGAGAATGTGTGAGTTGCTGAGTGATAAGGCAGAATGCCCGGAGAGAAGCCATTACTGGCGTCAGTGAGGAGGCAGGCCAGTCATAAATCACTTCTGTCTGAATAGTTAATCCTGTTTGCTTGCTGTGGTTAAAATAATCAGATTTTTTTTTTCTTTTCTCAGGAAGCGATTAGCAAAAAGTGGGGTGACCGAATGATACAATAAACAAACACAAATGTGAGCACTTGCTCTGAATGGTGATTCACGAGGAAGTTAGCACACCGAATCTCTTCAAACAAACAATTTTTAGCGGCGAGAGAATGGGATCAGTTTCTAGAGGCCTTTTTGATGTCAAATTGTTGTTGAAAGATACCCTAATTTGATGAAATTAGAGTTTGAAACACTCATCCCACCACCAAATACTAAACCAAGCAGTTACAACCAGCAAAACTCTTTATCTTCACTTATCAGCAGAAAAACACAGACATGTAAATTTTCTATCAAAAAGTCAAACATGTAAACTGTTTTGTTGGGTGTAAAAGTACCTGTGGCATATTCTCAAATAGAATATACATACTTACACCTTCAACAGAAATAAATTGAATTTCGATCAACACTATTTAGGGTTCGTGAGAAAAGGCTCCATAATTCAATGAAAAATCAAGCAACTTTTACATGCTGCTCATGTATCATGTGTAGTCTGTCAGTCAGTCATTGCAGTTTACAGGATGTTTTCCAGGTATCCAAGACTGCAAACCAAATACAACAATTATCCTCAAAATCAAAACTCTGGCTCACCGGTATTTGGTCTGCGGGCTGCTATTAACTAAATTACAGTAATATTCTTATTAGTTTTAATTCCGTGTATTAGATGTTAAAGGTGATTTTCCAGTCATATATCAGAGACTGTACTTTACTGTAAGAAATAAAGCTCGTAAAGACACTGCCTTAAAGATTTAAACATGATGTGTTTAAATCCATCTTCAAACGACGAACTGTGGTTTTTATGAGGAATTATGTGTTGGAATATCCCCCATAATATGCACATTGGTTGGTAAAGCGTTCCACGACCAAAAACATTCTGAAGCCAATTAAGACATCTTTTTTCAGACACTCAAGTTTGATAATTCATGTTAAATAAAATTTCAAGATTCATGCCAATGGTCTGTACTGGCATAGTGCTTTTCTAGTTTAGCTGACCACTCAGGCACTTTTACACTACATGCCGTATTTATCCATTCACTTACACACTCATACAGCACGTCTTAGTCCATATGCAGGCTACACAGTACTTTCTTCTATGCATTCACACGCATTCATACACCAATGGATGCATCGGCAGGTAACGTAGGGTTCAGCGTCTTGCCTAAGGATGCTGCGACTGTGAGTCATACCACCGAACTTCCAATTAGAAAGGCAACTGACCCTCCTCCAGAGCTACAGCCGCCCCTATACTCAGCGTGTTGATGGACCTAAAAACTATGCTTTTCAAAGCTGATTGACACATTTTTACAAAAATTAAATTAACTGTATCTTTGAATGTGGGTTCCATAAGTTAAAACTACGTTAAAGATTATGTCATTAAGTTAAGTCATAATGCATAGCCCCGCATTTGGTGAAAACCAAACACAACACATCAATACAAACACCTCATAGCAGCTGTCAAGAACAGTGGTGGAGAGGTGAAAATTTGGGCTTGTTTTGCAGCCACACGACCTGGACACCTTGTAGTCATTGAGTTGACCGTGAACTCATTGACCATGAACCATACCAAAGTATTCTAGAGTCAAAGGGGAGGCCATCTGTCCAATAGCAGAATCAAGTTGTAATGGTCTAGTCAGAGTCTAGATCTCATCCTGACTGAAATACTTTAGCGAGACCTTAAGAGAACTTTGCATAAACAAATACCCGCAAACTTCAGTGAGCTGGAAAACCGCTGTAAAAGAAAAGTGGGTCAAAATGTATCTAAAATGATGTGAGAAACGGATAACATCAAACAGTCCCGCTGTCAAGTTATAGAGGTGGTTCGGTTCAACAAGCTATTGGAGTGTGAGTGGAGTGTCCTTAGTTCTTTTACACGCTGCTACTGCATGTTCTGATTTTTTTTTTTTTTTACAGTGCAATGTGCCGTGTGCCGTTGTTCATCTGAGGTTGTATCTACCTCATTTGCAGACCTGGTAAGGACCAAATGATTTTTTATCTATCTCATAACAAATAAAATGATAGAATCGAAAGAAAGTGTAGTAAAGAAAAACTCAACAGCAATATGGCTGAGATTTCATGAAAAGTATAAACTTTCTTTTTTCCTAAAAGTTCCATAAAAGAAGGGAGAGTCTCAACTTAACCAAGAATTCAGGTGCTGACAGTGTGAATATCACAGAAAGAGAAAGTCTGTGCCAAAAATAACAGCTACTTTCAACTCAGCCGCCCACAACCACAGAAAGTCCCTTAAGATGAGTGTGCTATACCATGGTATCTTAAGGCTAGAATCTTAGTGAGTGCCATGCAACCGTAAATAAGTCCTCATTAACCGTGAACTAGAGATTGCCAGCAGCGACGGGGGGGCGGGGGCACTGTGTGAGCATTCAAACATCTAATTGCTGGAAACCAAACATCTGGGAATAAGGCCAGGTGGGCTGGCAGAGTTGCTAGTGGGAAACAGAAGAGTAGATGAAGTAGAACATGTCTGTGTCTTGTCTCACACGGTACAGGTTCCAACCGCTTTCCAAACACTGCAGAGGCACATGGAACATTTCGCCTGCAAACCATTTTGCTATGAGACAGGAAACACCAGAATCAGCTTTCAGGATGTCATCATGTATTTAAACAGTTTCTGGAAGATATTGTTGAAAGTGAATCTTCTGTTTATGCAGGCTTTTCAAAGTCATTGGGGAGGGAAAATATTCAGAATGTGCAGAGCAGACATAAAGAGGTGGCACCAGTAACCCTATACTGGGAATGAAGTATCCTAAAAAAAGGATTGTCAGAAATGTAATGATCTAAAGTTTAGCAAGACTTCAGGACTTAAATTAATCCAATTTAAATCAAGTGCTTGAGTTTTCACTTCATACCAATGACCCCACAACAGTAGTAAGCTTTTAATGAAATTCTCTGTTGTATGCAAACTCCTCTATGCTCTATCAAACAAAAAAACAAAAAAAGAAAAAGAAAGAAAAACACCATTCAAGGCAGAAATAGGGTGGTATCCACAAACATATAATAAAGCCATATAAAAGCAGTGGCTTTACTGTTGCACTCCGCTTAGATAGATATAATTACAAAACAAAAGCAACTATATTGAATGCTAAACTTGTGAAACAAACCACATTGTTTCTTCAGACTTGACAAGAGTAAAAACAATGGCATGCCAGAGCAAATAGCTGCAGACACACACAGACAGAAGAAGCTTTCAATTTCTATTTCAAATTGCTTGGAATGTTTGTCTTCCTCCAGTGAGCAGACACAAAAGAGTTGGTTTTGGTTGAGGATCTGGCACATACAGATCCTCATAGATCTGTATATATATGGTTCATCGTCAAAACCACTGTGGGTACTTTTCACCACATTCTGTTAAAGCTATGAATATAGAAAGACACACAACCCGCATAATTAATACAAATGTAAAGATCACAATGTGCACATTAAAATCCCCAAAAAGAATAAAAACAAATCAACATTCTGAAATAAAACTCAAATATAAACATCAAGTGGATCCTATTCATGTATGCTGGCGGTAATGTTGCTAAAGCATTATACAACTTTTCCTCTGTGGGATCTCCAATGCTATTCAAATAATCTGCTAACTATCATATCCCGTTCAAACAGAGAGATATGGGTCAACCCATTTGGCAGCTGGCCCTCCTTGAGGAGCTCTTAGTGGACTCGGGTCTGTGTCTGCTGTGTGGAGACGGTATTAAAAATACATCAGTGAGCCACATGTTTTCTGTGAGTGTGGCAGTCTCGGTGATGTTGACAAAAACATCCCCAAATGTGAATTTCTCCAACAAATGCTCTGCTTGCTCCTATGTGGCAAAGCTTTGCTAAACACTACAGTGCTCATTACAGCTTCACCAACCCAATTGAAAGGTTCAAGGGATCGTTTTGGTGATTTCTCTATGTCAACAAATTCTATCAAAATACAAGATGTAACAATGATTTGCATCATAACAAGTATTTCATTACTTTGTTGGTGGCCACTGAGCATGCTCAGGAACATAGTTTGTGTTGTGGACCCTGCCTTGTAGCAAGTGAGACACATTTTGCATTCGCTTTAGTTTTTTCCGGTTGTATTTTGTAATACTCAGTTTGTCTGCACTTCAGTCAGTTTTATGCTGTTTTAGTTTGCATCGGTTTGCCCTCGTACATTTCCTTACCCTAACCCTAACCACCTGCAGTTAGTTCTGCTTCCTGTGTTTGTTTGGCTTTGCACCTGTTTTGAATTAGCTGACTACCCCACACATGGGTTTAGTTTATGATCACTCCCTGTATATACTGTATATACTCCCTGTGTTTTTTTGGTCATTTGCCAGATCATCCTTGCACTCACCAAAGTTTGACTTGCATTTTTGTCTTTGCATTTGATCCTCACCTGTTTCTACCCATGCTTCACATCAGCACCTCCAGTTTTTTGTAGTACTGTGTGGGGTGCTCAGTGTCTTTGTGTTGGTTGATGGGGTCACATTAAAGTGTTCTGCTGCCCAAAGACACTTTCAAATAATGTTGATTGGATTCACTGCGCCTGAGTTAGACTTGTTTTATCACTGATCATCATCTGAGACATCTTAAATTGTTAATAACTCTGAGCATGTAACCTGTGCTCTCCCCTTTCAGCTACATTAACGTAGCATCTTCAGATTTTCCGCGTTACATTAACGCACAGTCTCTATTTTTTTGGGACCACTTCATCCTGTTGTATATCTGCACATTTATAGTATTTATAGCATTCAGTTTGTACTACAGCTCCTTATTTTTTGAAGATTCTGTATATATATCGATATGGTCTATACTAAATACTCTGCACCAACTACACCAAGTCAAATTCCTTGTAAGTGCAAACCTACTTGGCAATAAACTTGATTCTGATTCTGATTTATAGGAACTGCTCTCTGGGACAGTAAAAGAAATCACAATGTTGCTTTTCAAAGTCATTTTTATTCTTTACGTCATAAACTGCAGGCAAGCTCTGGAACCGAAAATGACCAAAAGCAAATCAATCCCCACAGACTCTTGTGTTCAAGCACAGTAAAAAAACAGTTTTGGTCTTTGTAGCTAATTTCCCATTCATGACAGAAACCTGGGGTCATCGGTCAGATCCAGCTCTGTACACCCCTTCTTATTTCAGGCATCACTTCTGACGCCCCGAAAATTAAGATTGTGACAAGCTCATTACAAATTGAGCTTTCAAAACAGTAGTCCACATACAAATGGTTCATGTCACGTTGGAAACATATATCTTTTGGATAAAGTTTATAGAAATAGGATGCCACCCAGTGCAACAGTGACAAAGTTATTCTCGGATAACAATAGAGCTCTCTGGCAGAGAGGAATCAGATAAATCAAGCTTTAGAAACACAGGCAGTACAATTTAGAATGATTCATTTATTGTCGGTTAATGTCTTTTCATGTTGGACTATATTCAAGGATGATAAAAGGGACTTAAGCCTGACTGAGAACCACAGGAAAAATGAAAGTTTTTATATAACTTTCAATTATCTTTTGGTGGGATCTGCTGACAATAAAAGATACAGAATAACATCAACGTAATTGTCCATTAAAACCTCAACTGACAGCAGTTAATCTGAGCTGACATTTCCACTGTGTAAATCATTACTAAATCTTACAAAAAGTGACATTTTTTTCAGAACCGCCTGTACAAATCTACAGATTATGAAATGGTGTTTGAAAATTGCATTGCAAGAGATGCAATATGTTAGAGATGACATAGAACATAGAACTTTGGAACAATGTAGAAAAATGGCCTCAATCTTAACCCTTCTGATCCATCCGCTCTTTGCCTGCCGGCATTGACTATAATCAGAGCTCTTTTCATATAGTGGGAAAGTCAATAACGGCATACAATCAGCAAACAAATTCAGCGATTTTTAAAATCGGCCCCTGCACTCATTTCACTCGCAGTAATTTGAATTATTCTAGAATGTAACACTTTAACCACCGAAGACAAGGAATATGTCAGAGATACGGAAGAACCTGAGACAGAGAAGGCGATTTGGGGACCATCTCACTGAGGGACGTGGAAGTAGAAAAATAAGCTTTTACGACAGAAAAGAACATGACGAAAAATTTTAGAAACAGATGAGAAAGGCAAGAGAAGAAAATTCATGATATCATATTTATTAATAGGTCACTTACCTCCTTTCTACTCTTTTGGACTAAATCAAAAGTGGAAATCATAAAACAACAATAATAACCTTAAACCCAGTCCTGTGATCCTCATTCAGGGAGCCTTTCTGTAGGAATGTGAGGTTTGGTGTGACTTAATTCATTCTGAATGTGACTGTATGTTGATCTTGGCACCAACCCACACCAATACCCTGCAAGTAAAGCTCAGTAAAATTGTGGACTCTGGTTTCAAATGCCTGGTGGTGGAGTCTCAGTGGGACCAAATGGTAATTCTTTAAAGTTTTCTACGTTGAACTTTAACAACAAACTAGAATATTAAATACTTTAGAAATGTTTTATGTGATCTGCTGATGATGTCACATTCTGAATAATGAAGCAAACTGACTCACGTGTCATGTGGAAGATAGCATCACAGGCGCTGATGTGGGACAGGAAGGCATTTCCCAGGCCTTGGCCAGCATGAGCACCTTTCACCAGGCCAGCAATATCAACAACATTTAGGAATGCTGGGACTTTGCTGTAAAAGCAAAGAGTTAAGATTCAATATAAACGGCTCCGCTTCATGCTAAATTCTGTTTCTCACCCATTTTCAGAGGGGTGCAGATTTAAAGGGGAACTGCGGTATTTTCAACATTAGCGAAAAGTTGCTTCTGTCGTGTTTTATTTGGCAGCTCGTTCATGCTCGAACTATTTTCTTAGCGGTGGCGGAGTAATATCAACGAACATCCAGTACAAAATGTCAAATAAAACACGACAGAAGCAACTTTTCACAACGAAATTTGATATGGATTACCAGTGCACACCAGTAACCACTCCGGTGAGTTGATGATTTTGAAAACGGACGTTTATGGTGCTTTTACGGACCTTTTTGGACATGCACATGACTTGCCATTCTGAAGCAGGTTGAGAAGAATCAAAATTAGGGAAATACCGGAGACAGCAGTAAACATCAAAAAAGCGGTGAGGGGGGTTCTAAAACATTGCAGACGACTCAGAAAAGAGGCTTAATGTTGAAAATACCGCAGTTCCCCTTTAACTTAAGGGTGAGGTTCAAGATTCAAATTTTGCTGCATTGGACTATATTAAAATGTGAATGCTGCTTCGTCTCCTTAAAAACAAAACAAAAAACAAAAAAAAAACACATAACACTGTGTCGGTTTTCAACAATAATGACAAAACAATGTCATTCAACAGCACCATAAAGTCTGAAAAATACAAGTCGAACTAAATAGAATACATCACAGAATATAAACAGCACAATTTCAGCACTAATGTGAAATTTTACAGCATGAAATTAGATACTTTTTTCCCTGTCAGTTAAATAAAAAGAAATATATATATAAAAAATATGTGGAAATATATGATTAAATGACTTGTGTGCTCAGTAATGTGCTATCTGCTGGAGATGTCTACTGGCTCCTCACTTTTAAATTGCTTTGTATAAAAGCATCTGCTTGATGACTAAATGCAGTGTGGTGTAAATATTGGAGTTGATATCAAACCAGTATGACACTTAATGACCGCCACTTTGAGGGTGTAACATTTTTGGAATTGTGAAACTAGAGGAAATTAGCTACTAAAACACAGAAAACTTGTGCATGCATAAGTTACAACTTACTCCCCCAAGTCAACACTTTGGAGAGAGCCTTTGTTTTGCCTTTTTGCAGAAATTAATGCTACAAGTTTCTTAGGAAATGGGTCCTTTATTTTGGCACGTGTCAGATTAGATTATTGCCATTTCTTCCAGGCAAAACTACACCAGCTCCTTCAAGCTAGATGGTTTTCAATGGTGTTCCGTAATCTTTAAGTCATAGCACATGTTCTTAGTCAGATTTAGCACTGGGCTTTGACTCGGCCATTCTGAGACATTTAAATTAGTTGTTTTGTTCATACCCTTAAATGCAACCCTTCACATCCTGTAAAGTATCACTCCTACAGGTGGCAGAATCGAAGTAAGACTCACATGAGTTTCTACATCAAAGCAAATGTCTTTCTCAAGTGTTTACTGCAAGAAGCAACTAAATCCTCATAAGACAGGGGGAAAGGTGTTTGGATGGAGCGATAACGTACATCACTTTGAATCACTCGTGCCTTCACAAAGCATGTTCAAGACCAACGTGTGTCAGGAGGTTTTTCGACTCTGAGTTTCATTCCGTTAACAACATGACAACACTTTATTAAAGCAACACGAGAGAAGTTTCTGGACCTTAAAACTATGTCCTACACCAAGCTGTGTTATGCACATTCTTGGGCCTGGAACTGCCCTGGAGCAAAGATGGATGAAATACTACAGTTCACAACTCTGATTTCCAGCGCAGCACAAAATGCTACCACTGTTACAAATAAAGTTGAGGGAATAAAGTCAGTGTGGTTCTTACAAATAAAGGAAAGAAAAATCAACTCAGACCCACATCCAGCAATGAGTCCCAAGACAACACTACCAGAGAAGGTGAGGAAGAAGACATAGGAGCAAGACACTGGACAAGAATAAACTTCATATTAGATTTGATTGCTGAAGAGAGCTCAGAGAAAAAGACAGGATGACACACACAGGCAGAGTTAGCCTCACTGTAGCTATAGGTTAGTAATAAACGATTACCCGTAGCTCTCTTGTTCTGTTACATTTGATGTGTTTGGCTCTGTCTGCAAGTATGTCAACATGCTGGCTTAAATTCACGAGAAGAATACAATCACTTTCATTTCTCCCTCTGCTCTGTGTGGGCTGTAAATCTGAGGAGACTGAAGCTGTGGTTGACTCCTGCTATAAAACTAATGAAACATGTTTATATACCCCAGACATTTACTTTAGTGCTCTGTATCGTGACTAACGGGAAATACACAACATTAAGGCAATGTGTTCATCCTTTTTATTAATCTGCGATGAAACGTTATCCCTCTGCCTCACAGATAAAGCCTCAGTTAGATTCTTCAAATTTAATTTCAGACTAACGTTGAAATAAGTTCTTCACAAGTATAAATGTTTGCTCAGTTTGTACAAATTTGAAACCAAAATCAAAAGTTTGCAGCCTTTCCTAAGATCTTCTGCTTACTTGGAATACAGAAAACGGTTATATATACAATGTGCATGATGTTGTACATGTACACTTTTTGTTCAGTCTTTTTGTGAGCATGCTTGTTAGTCACATAAATCATATAAAGCTAAGGCTGGGCAACGATTAAAACATTTTAATCTAATTAATCACGTGACTTCCCTGATTAAACGTGATTAATCGGATTTGTATGCAAACTCCAAAAATGAATTCAAAAGTAGTGTATAGCTTTTAGCATTTAGTTTTATTTTAAATGTGCTGCCATATGAATGAAAGTGCCATAACATTTGTTGTGCAAACACACTTTTAACATCAGCATCTTTATGTAGTTTTTATGTAGAAGCCTCGCTCCACTGTCTGTTTCCTTGAATGACTTGCTGGTATCAATTGTGTGTTTTGCCTTTAAGTGATATTTTAGACTGGAACTACTACGGTGATAAGACAATTCAACTTGGCAGTGTTTACAGATGACTTTGGTTCTGTCGACTCCGCCGTCTGGAAGAACTTTAAAAGAAAAATGGTCGAGTAAAATTTCCGTACCCTTCTCCATGTTTGGTGGATCCGCCAATTACTTTCTTTTCCGGTTCCGCAGCAGACAGCAACAGACTTTTACAAAATAAAAGCCTGTGAGCAACAGACTTTAACAATAATAAAATAAATAATAAAACCTGTGTTAATGCGCGATCAAATATTTATCGGCGTTAAATAATTAGCGCGTTAACACGATAAGAACGAGTTAACTTGCCCAGCCCTATATAAAGATGTGCAATCTTAGGTCCAATAACATTACCCTTCTTTGTCTCTTGACATAAATTCACGTGTATAGTGGTGCATGTACAGTGCTCAGACTGAGGTTTGATTTCAAGGCAGTGGCTGTACATCCCATAACTGTAGGAGCAGATAAAAAGCAAAAAAAATGCAGATTCCCTAGTGATGCTATACCATGCTTTAACTCTTTTGTCATTTCCCGGGTTTAGGCAATACAATTAGCTGGTTAGAGTGAGAAGAAGATCACGATCAGGGATGAAATACACTTACTGTATCTACAATGCAAACTTCAGTACAGTTTACATGCAGTTCACAGGTCACATTTTTCAAATTAGGACAGTCTCCATAATCGTTTGAATTCTGACCACTTTCTCGGGCCCTGCTGCTAAAAAAATATCCCCACAATATGATGCCTCCGCCACTTCACTACTTTTCTGTAGCATTCTTAGAGTTATGGGTTTGTGCCAAATGCAGTGTTTTCCTTGATGGCCAAAAAGCCAACCATCTTCCACACCTTCGGGCAGATGCTTTCGTGTAGTTTTTTTCCCCCTTGTTTTATTAAATCTTGCTGCCATGCTGTTCAACAAGCCATACTTGTTCAGTCTTTTTCAAAATGTACTGTCATGAACTTTCAAGATGCTAATGTGCAAATAACCTTTCTCACTGTAGAGTTTTGTTTGGAAATGGTTCTGTAACCCTTCTTGGATTGATGGACAGAAACTGTTACTTCTCTAAGATGATTGCAAATGTCTTTCCTCCTTAGCATTGCATGCTTCAGACCAGCAAACTGCCAAAACTTCTGCACCTAAAGAGGTCTTCACACTTGTTGATGACCATTTAATCAAGAGCATTTGATTAGCAGCACCTGGCTATTTACTCTCTTAATTCCTACGAAGCAGTAAAGATCGATTTAGTTTTTCACACACTGCCCCTGCATTTCTATAAGTAAACAATTACAGCGTGTATCATGTAATGTTGTTGTTCAAATATTTTGTTTTTCAACTAATGTTTTTCCAGTAAAAATAAGAGTGAATTCATTGTATTTTTGGTATATTCACTATTTTTACAAAAAAATACATCAAATAGGCTTTAGCCAGCTTTATCTTGTGAAATGCCTGTAGAGTAGAAAAGCTGTACAATGGCTACAGAGATGTAAGACCACAAAGCATTTTATTCCACAAATATCTGTTTGTTCGGTTTACTTGTGTAAATAGAAGTGGAACCCATCTTGCTTTCATTTGATCAAGCATAGTATAGTACAGCAAACCTGAATTCAGTCTGCTTAAACAGCCTCCATAATCATGTATGATAATCAGGAGTTCTTGTTTTTTTCTGTGAAAGAAGAGTAGAGCAGCAATCTAACATCATACACAACACATCATACAACTGCATGTCAGGAACACTGCTGCATTCTCATACCAGGAAGACCATCAGGAACCACAGATGTGAAGTGTGCATAATGTGTGAACGATGAGACCCCATACCTGGCAGGTTTGTGGAATTGGCAGAGGAAATCATAGCGTTCATCTGGAATGGGCACTCTGCTTTCATTTGGGTCAATGGTGCAGAAGGGGAAATTTTCAGCTGCGGCCTGACTTTTTGTCAGCACGTTGAAAAAGGTTGACTTCCTGAAAATAAAAACAGCAGTTAGGTCAAGACATCTGAAAGTGCTGGTGTGGAGAGCCTGCCGGTACGACCGGATGAACACGACGCACCTCGCTAGATTACGCAAAACTGACTTTTTTAAAGCTTTTTTTCTATATAAGAGAAAAAAAAAGAATAATATAATAGATTAAATACTTGTGCTCCTCTGTAAAACACCATGCCAAATTCGTTATAGATAATCCCCTAATAGTCAACATTTCCAATCTCAGCTATTGAGTATGATCAGCAAAACGTCGCCTCATGTTGTGATCACAAAGAGACTCATTTTCTGTGGCACAAGCTCCTCAAGTGTACTCAAAATCTGCAGACTATAGCGAGCCATAATGACATGGCATTTAAGGATAATCCAGGACTTTCCATCTTCATCCTTTCAATCAATTTCAAACTGAAATGTTGGCATGACGTTGCCTTAGACTTCCAATGTTCATATATCACGTCCTCATGCAAGTCTAGATTGATTCTTTCACATATTTGCCAACTGTTCCTTAGTCACAAAAAGAAAAGCAAGTCCCAGCAACAGTATAACCACTTTCAGATGTAACATTATGAATGTGAATATTTTCAGTTAAAATATGAGAATAGTATGCTGATCATAAAACATATGGGTCATGCCCGAATGCCAAAATATGCACAAAAACTATGAAGAATTCTGTCCTGTGGGTTTGAGGTGCACCCCATAGACTGTGTTCCAAATGGTTTTCTAGACCCACTTCCAGACTAAGCCTGAGGATGTTTATGAAGAATTATGATGATTGGAACAAATGTCCAAGAATTAGGGACTATTCGCCACTAAGGCCTACCGACGGGAAAACATTTTCTTCTACGGCGGCCATCTATGAGCATCATCAAGTACAGCAGCTTTAAAAGCATCTTTGGAACCTGATTTATATTTAGACTGTTTTGCCCAGTCGAGCTCTCCAAGGTTACAACAACAATAGCGTCTTCTTCACCATCAACTTGTATTGTAGACCCAATCCCAACCAGACTGTTCAAGGAGGTCTTCCCCTCAATCATTATTGGGATTGAAGGAACCGCATTAGGCTGGTTTAAGTCATATTTTACCCCACAGCTTTCAGTTTGCTCACGTAAACGAGGAATCTTCCTCACGCGCCAGAGTAAGTGACGGAGTCCCGCGAGATTCTATTGAAAACATTATTTTCAAACAGTTCATTGATTTTCTCACACATCTGTTGCCAAACTGCAGATCCTCTGCTTATCTGTGCCGCTGAACTTTCATGGATTCTGCTTTTGTGCCAAATCGTGATAACAGATATTAATTGTTTTAAATGCCTTCTTTTAAACCTCAGCACTAGCCCTAAATTGCTCCTATTGAAAACAAAGAAATAGCCAAAAAACATTTTGGAATAACTGCATTTTTTTTCTTTTAATCAGCATTTTTCATTTTGGTTTTAGACTGCAATTTTATAATATTTCTGTCGTTGTTGGGAAAATAACCTACGTTGTACGTTCCTCAGGACAAAGGTTCCCTTTTGTTGGTGTTCACCTCTCAGTCTTGGTTGGTTTTATCATTTAAGATTGATTAATCAAAGATGGGCATTTTAAGTCTCCATTTAAGCCTAACCCTCCTCATTGGAGTGTTTGAAGCCATTTGTCACAAGAGGTTGCAGGATGTTCTACCCAAAACACAATTAAATATTAATTACTTATTCACATTTGTGTTTCTTGTCTTGACTTATCATTATTAAGTGGGGGGAAAAAAAGTGGCTTCTGTTGACGGATTAGTTTTTTTCTTTTCCAAACCAGTGATTCTTTAGAAATAAAAATCAGTCCACAACAATAAAAGAGCTTTGGTCTATAATTAAAAAAAAAGACCAAGTCTAACTTGAAAACCAGTACAAAGGAGGTAAGGAACACTTTTTTATTCACCTTTTTCACCTTGTGAACTTTTGAATTGTATATTTTATTCACACAGAACCAAAGTTAGTTTAAAAATCCCTCCGTGGTCACACATACTGTACACATTAACCTACATATACGCATGTTTTTGAGGGTCAGGGTGCAGGGAAGTACAGACAAGCTCTAAGGTAACAGTAATATTGATTGTATGCCTTGTCCATACATACAAATGCACAACATTTCATCTTCCCAATGGCTGGTGTTTGTCTATCACAATGTTGTCTCCCCAGCTAGTTCAGCCGTTTGCACGAAGCTGTGAGAGTCTTTGTTTTTCTGCTCGAATGCCTTCTTAATCTTAATCATCCTCCTTGTCATAATGCAAGCTGCCCAATTCAAGGTGATCGTGTGACTGTTACATTGCACTTTCAGCACTCTCAGTCACTTTGTCATTAAGAGCAGTACGTAAAAAAAATATTACACCTCCTAAAAATTTCATGAGAGGTAAGAAAAAATTCTAGAAGCTATTCTTTTAAAAAAAATGTAAACAGCGGTTTCTTGACCAGTTTCATGTGGGAAAGAAGCTGATTCACAAGGTAAAAGGTGAATGTCCTTATGTATGTGTGGGATTGAACTCATTTGAGGCAGTTAGGCCTTGTATGATGTTTCCATAAAGGGTTAGACACACATGCCTAAACTGTCTCCTGCCCATGAGCAGAAGCATGGCAGCCAGTTTCATAAGTGTGAGACATGTTCAGTTACACCCAGCTAACAGCTGGCTGGCATTTGAACACAGTTGATTCATGAAGAAACCATAGGAGGGTTGACGGCTACTACTTTGACACAAATGTGCTGTGGCAGGCCACAACCTCAGTGAGTTCTACTTCTTATAACAGGAAGAAATTGAGGTTTGGCTGCGGTAAGAAGTGAAAACACTGGACACTAGAGAGTGAGATCTTTGTGCAGTCGTCTCCAAAACCTGGCAGAACAGCTCCCAATACACACCACACGTGGACAAACGTCTGTAGGAAACCGGAGCTGAATATTATATTTTCCTCCACTATCAAGCAGTGTTACAATATATGAAAAATGACTTCTAGAAAAACACCCTGAACCTGTCAACAGCCTAACTAAAACACTAGCAGTGACTAAATTTGCACAAATTACAATGAAATAACAAGGGACTCCTCAGCATCAAGGGCCTTTAAGTCTTTTGAAGCTTTATTCTAGGCCGCTTGAAAAGATCCAGTTCAGTTGAAAATCACTCAAATGTTGTTTTTTGAATCTGCAAAAAAAGATGAGAACCTTGTCAGCTGGTTTTAGCGCGACCTGTCGCCCTATCTGTAACCTAAATGGGGCCGCAGGGAGGCCATGTAAAATCCACCCTGTGACTACTTTATGACAGAGAGAGTCTTCATGGATGCTGACAAAAAGAATGCATCTGACCAGGTCTGACCTGCAACCAGCATGTCATCCTCTTAACTCACAAAAGACCTGAGATATGAATGGGTTAGCGTGAAAAATAGATAAATCAAGGGAATACGTGCTATTTTATTTTAAATCAATGGGTTCTTTGAAATCAGAGGTTTAGCCTCAATCGTAACGCTTATCTGATTTAAAACACTAAAAAACAGGATCTAGGTATAGTACAAACACTTAAACAGAGAGAAAGTTGATGTGCATGAAAGGAAAGACATGGGTGGCAGGACACGTGACTCCACACACTGGCACTCTCAAGGAGCACAGAGATATTTTCCACACAAAGTCACATGAAGCTTTGATTTTTGTCTTGCTGGCAAACGCATTAAAAATAATATGAACGACACATTTCTTGCTTTAGTTTGCAGTGTTGCTAAAACAAGATGGGGAAGCTCCATTGAAAGCTTCACAATTCCTGCAAAAAAAAAAAAGAATTTCTACTCTTTAGACATGAAGTGGATTGTTTATTATCTCTTTATTTCCTGGCACATATTCATTTCTGCGGTGTCAAAGAGACCAAATATAGTTGTGAAAAAGGCACATGCTGGTTAAAGCCATAAAATCTCTATGAATGAAAATACTTACCCAACATTGGGCAGGCCAACAATTCCTATTTTCAGTGAGGTGCCAAACCTTCCAATCAGCGGTGGTGGATTTGGTACATCTCCCTTCGCCTAATGAACACAATGTGAAAATATCTGCAGTCAGACTGAGCACTTGCCATTACATAATGCTCAACGCATGCCCATTCCTGAACGAATCAGTCCCCTGAAACACAAAACACACCTTTTTTGGAGCCATGTCCCCCCACTTAACTTTGAATCAACTTCTACAGCAGATCAGAAACCCAGAAAAGTGCATTCATTTGCAGAAAATGGGCAAAGCTAAGCCCTCAAAATGTAACCTGCCAACTGCACCTCAGCTAGCACGCTCTCTGCTTGTGCTGAAAATAGAACATGCAGCCTCTGGAAATGTAAGCTGACACTGTGAGCTGGCAGGCTGACCTGCACCTCCAAATTTAGCCGTCGATACTGTAGATGCGGGTTGATGAGCGCCTATAAAATCAATCTTAGGCAGCACAGTGTTATAAAAGCAAAGTTAAGCCCGATCAGCCTCCTCTGCCTTCTTCTCTATTGTCTGCTTTATGTGAGCATTTATGCACCAATCTTGACTCTAACTGAAGATAGTGCCAATGTGTCTTAGCAATACTTGCTTTTCCCTTGTTTTACAGTCATAAATCTTCATTATAAGTTGTTGTTTTTTTTCAACAGACCTATTATGATTTTATGTATTATGAGTCAATTTACTTGCTTTGGCCTCTGTGGGGAAAATACAGTGAGAATGAGCTGTCAAACTTAGTCCAGCGGTTATCTCAAGGAAGATAGAAGATAAACTGTAGCACTGTCATTTAAGCAGACGGAACAAAATAAAGCAAATGACCTGCTATGGACATACGGAATAGAATAAACTCTTCAACCCAGAAATGTCTGTAAGAAAGGAAGACGCGCCAAGTGGACACTTCTTGACAATCTACATACTTGTGCCCACATTGTCTTTTTTCACTGAGCCCCCTCCGATCCACTGCGATACAAGTGGAGTTGTCAGATATGAACATGCAGCTTCAGCACCAGAGAAATAAAGCACAACATCTTTTCACACATAGTTTACTCCAACCCCCTGTGAGAGAAACAGGTGTAGCCACACGAGCACACGAAATTACAACAATTAGTTAAACATCCTCAAATAAACTTCCCTTTGCAGACATACAAATTAAGGCATACAGGGGCACAGCCAGAAAACCACTGCCCAATCCAGCAGCCTGTCTGGTTTAACATGCAGAAAATGAGGCTTTAATAATCTGGATTTTGAGGCAAGTGAGGGTGGCTTTGCAGAAAGAATTTAAATGAATAGGTCTGAATTCATCATTTATCTTTTGTTGATGGATGCACCCCCACTTAGACTCATCACAATAGATGCAGAGCGTTTTGTTCGACCAAATAAATCATTCCCATTGTTTAAGGTACATTGATCAATCTAATGGCTTGTAATAGGCTCCTAATTGCCCCAGAGAAGTGCTCACGAATGGAGTCCAGAATTACAGATTCAACTAAGAATTTTCACTTGAACGACAAAGAGAAGATGATGTTCTCCCCTCTTGTCCTGCAAAAAAAAAAAAAAAAGAAAAAGTGCTTTGAAAACAACCGATATTCTGTTACGCTGCTAATATTTCTTTTTATTTTAAGTAAAAAAAAATGTAAAAGATGAAAGGCCAATATTTGTCAGTGCGTAAAGGGCCGCTGATTGCTCACATTTCTGTATTAGGACTTGCTCCAGCGTGCACACTGCGCTTCATTGAGACACAATACTGAGCAAGTAATCGTGCACGAGAATATTAACACCTGGATATACAGACATATACAGTGGCTCTGCCTCTCTATTAGCAAGCCCAAACATAAATGATGATCTATTGTTTTTGTTAAATGGAAAATGTGCAATTAATTGAATGATGAAGCTATATCTCGTTTCTTTTCTTTTCTTTTCTTTCTTTCTTTTTTTATTTTTTTTAGAAAGGAATTAGGTTATATTGAACAGAAATTCATTTCAATTTTCCTGACGCTCAAATTAATTTAAAATCTTTAGCAACAATCAACACTGCTTGTGCAAAAAAAAAAAAAAAAACCAGTTAATACTGTCAACGGCACTCTGCCAAATTGTCATGATTGCAAAAATGATTCAATTTTCCTGGCAGCGCTAAGCTGTTGATGAGACTGATTTTTATTCACTCTTTCAAAGGTGGAGCTTTAAAGCAAGAAAAAAAAGAAGAGTATTTGAACAAATTGCGCCTGTGTTTACTGGCAGCATTCACACGCTATAATAGAGCATTATTCACCCCACCCGTTCCTGAATACCGTAATGCACGTCGTTCGGTCAAGCCTTTCTCATGAAAATTGCTTTAACTTTTAAAAAGGGACGATGAATCACATCAGAGCAGGTCAATTTTACATTCGGCCATTATCTCTGAGCGTTTTAACAAGCTATGGAATATGCGGGCTTATTGGATTGTGATGGGCTACTCAAAGTGTGTGTGGAGGGGGGGGGGGGGGGGGGGTAAAATCTGGATACAAGTAGAATTGGTGAATACAGCATCCCCATCATTGTCCACAATTTCATTGAATGTGTGATTAAGCTGTTGTTAAACGTTATTTCACGGCTACCAGACAGGCATCGTGCCTCGGGGACGACTGGCGGCCTCAGCAGCAGGTACCACTTAATGGATGCTGAAACTTTTCTCCACCTTTAAAAATTCCTCTCTTTTCAATAAAAAAACTCCGGCAGAAGCTGTCAATTTGAATGAACCCCTCACCTGTGTTCCGCAAAACGTGTAAGCAGAGGGCAGCGTGTGCGGCAAGAAAAAGACCCAATTTGGCCGCATATGTGGGTGGATTTTTTAACGGGAAGAAAATGCAAAGGGCTCGGCTGAACCGTTTGGAGTCGTCAGCGGCTTTTTCTTGCAGGTGTTTTTGCTCGGTTAGCTCATAAGTGCGGTCCGACAGGTGAACCGCGTGCCGTCAGGCCCGGTTCTCGACTCGGCCGCCAAACTTCACCCATCAACGATCCCCCAATTTAAACACAAGGACTTTAAAAACGTCAAACAGAGCGTAGCCTCGAGCACCAGCAGTTTCCCCTCTCTGCGTAAACGGTGCCATGTCTGACACACACTGGCTGCGCGCCGTTTGGATAAAGTCATCTCCAAGTTCCCCCTCAAGCTGACAGTCTGTGCTTAAGTCAACAATTTCTCAATGACGTGATGCTCGTGATCTGAATGTCGAGAATGAGATCAGGAGCCTTGGGTTAGAGACGCTCCGCCACAATCCGCAAGCGTTTGGAAATTAGTAGAAAGCTTACCTTGAGGAGATTTGACGCGTGAACTCGGTTCTGCAACGAAAAGAGACATTGCGCCTTCGAATGACAATACATGAAAAATAACTGTAAGCATTAAAAAAAAAAAAAAAAAAAAAAAAAGACCAAATCGTGTCTTGTATGACAGTCTGAGCAGAGGCTGCACAACACATGATTGACGGCGGGGTTTTTGGTGTTTCTGTCTGCGGTCGTGTCTCTCATTGGCTGACTTCAAACCCCCCAGCCACGAATGCAGCCATTAGATTGGCTGCGCGTCTCCTCCAGCTGTACTTCAAAGAACACGCTCGCTACAACTAGGTAGTGTTGGGAGCTGCGAGCCAAGAGAGAAACCGTGTGACCCGAGTCAACACGGTGGATCTGAGTCAAATTGGAGCCATACAGCATTGATATCGCGAACTCTTTCATCACAGCACAGACCCTGGATATGGCTACGTCTATACTTGGGGTAAGTCCGACACTGTAACTCGCAAAAGTTGTGCGTAAAGTTACTGTTTATTTTTTTCTCTCTTTCTTTTCTTTTCTTTGCAAGGGAATATGTTTGCTGCTTTTGGTAAACATGCATGTTTTCTTGCCTGAGGTGAAGCTTTAGTACCATGCTGTGTTTGGGAATTTATAGTCAAAAATGAACCTTTATAGGTGCTTAAACTTTGCGATGGTTTCGGTATTTTCTACTCGGTGCCCTTACTACTTTAAGGAACCTGTTTGTAACAATCATTTAGCCTGCGTGTTTTTGTTGCTCACTGCGCCTAATAATACCTCATTCCTAAAATGTTTGAGCAAAGTTACTTGTATTCAAATACAATTGCATTCCTAATTTTTGTTGTGGTAATGTTTTGACCCTCCGCCGCCTCGGAGTACTACAATCTCACCCCATTTGTCAGCTCCTGTTTTTAAGTGTAACTTTTTGTGCTTCTCTCAGGAGGAACCACGGTTTGGAACTACACCACTAGCTATGCTGGCTGCAACTTGCAACAAAATCGGTAACACCAGTCCCCTCACAACTTTACCTGACTCCAGCGCTTTCTCAAAGGGCGGATTTCATCCGTGGAAAAGGTCGTCATCCAGCTGCAACTTAGGATCCAGTCTGCCCGGTTTCACAGTAGCAACGAGCCGTGCGTCGACGGGACTAACACCAACCAGTGGCACCGGCAACAGCGCCTTTTGCTTAGCCTCCACCTCCCCAACCTCATCTGCGTTTTCCACCGAGTACAGCGGTCTGTTTTCCAACTCTGCGAGCGTCACAGCGCAGGACTCTGGGCAGTCTGCTTTCATCTCCAAAGTCCACACATCAGCAGAGACTCTGTACCCACGGGTGGGGATGGCGCACCCATATGAGTCGTGGTATAAGTCGGGGTTCCACTCAACCATCTCTGGTGATGTTGCCAACGGGGCGTCCTCGTGGTGGGATGTCCACACTAATCCCGGGTCGTGGCTCGATGTGCAGAATCCCGCAGGCACCCTCCAGACCTCACTGCACTCCGGCACCCCCCAGGCAATCCACTCCCAGCTGAGCGGCTACAACCCGGACTTCTCCTCGCTGACCCACTCGGCGTTTAGCTCCACTGGAATCAGCCCCTCTGCGTCTCATCTACTGTCCACCAGTCAGCACCTGTTAACGCAGGACGGTTTCAAAACAGTCATCCCCACTTACACAGACGCTTCTGCCGCCAATGCCATGATTTCAGGGGGCAGTTCAGGAATAAGTAGCTCCTCGAGGTCGTCCAGGCGGTACTCTGGCAGAGCAACATGTGACTGTCCGAACTGTCAGGAGGCTGAGCGGCTGGGACCCGCCGGGGCCAGCCTGCGGAGAAAGGGACTCCACAGCTGCCACATTCCCGGCTGCGGCAAAGTGTACGGAAAGACATCTCACCTCAAAGCGCACTTGAGGTGGCACACCGGCGAGCGGCCTTTTGTGTGCAACTGGCTTTTCTGCGGCAAAAGGTTCACTCGGTCCGATGAGCTCCAGAGACACCTTCGCACCCACACTGGCGAGAAAAGGTTTGCTTGCCCGGTGTGTAACAAGCGCTTTATGCGGAGTGACCATTTGAGCAAGCACATCAAAACGCACACGGCAGGCGGAGGAGGCAAAAAGGGGAGCGACAGTGACACCGACACCAGTAACTTGGAGACCCCGAGGTCCGAGTCCCCAGAACTTATTTTGGAGGGAGTGAACCCCAGAATCAATGTTAAGGATCCGTCTCCTCACGACGAGCCCTGAGGGCTTCCCCCCAAAACTGCACAGCAATGAAAAAACGGGTCCTGTTTGACAGACAATTAAGGAGAAAATATTTCCAGAAGGGGTTGCAAAAACTAAAAAAAAAAAAAAAAGAATATATATATATATATATATATCTATTCTCCACAGGCGTAACGAGTATCTCATTCGTAAATTCATCTCAAGAAAACACAGATTGATTTACTGTAAGCTTTCGGGGAATCTTTAGGGGTGCAGCTTGAAGGGAAACGGACGTTTGCTGAAGGTGCGCGAAACCTGTTGAACTTTGGTTGGACAATGTGAGCTACACATCTTGTATATTGACGACTAAACTATGTGTTCTTTTCATGTAAACTGTTAGGCAATGATTGTTTTTATTCGTGTTGGTATCCTGGAAATCGCGCAGGGAGTTTACTTTGGACGCACTTTGTGGACTTATGTATGTGCACAGCTTTTTAAACTTTGGTTTGACCATTTGATTTATTTGCTAGAGAAAAAAAAGGAAAAAAAAGATCTATATATAAATGTTTACCTGTATAAAGTCACACGTAACGAGACTTTCATTTTATCGTAATTAAAACATCTAAAAAAAAAATAAAAATGTGATGTAGTTTTCTATTTTTTTTCTTTGTCAATTTCGATCTAAAATGTTTCATTTAAAGAAAAAAAATAATAAGCATTTCAAACAGTGGGTGTGTTTTTTTCCCCGCCCCTTAAAATAACCTACAATACCGTGACTTTCACCGTTTCCCCCTATGGAATAAATCAATGTTTAATGCCCCGGAAAAGACATTTCATGCCCAAATGAAAATCTTGTTAAATGGTATTAATTATGACTTGGAGCGCAACGCAGCCCCATGTGTCTTGTATTTGCGATGAGGGATTCGTGTCTTATCAAATATCTAATTAATCTCCGAGACATCTTTTGTTCGCTTTCACTTTATCTGGGGGTTTCCACGGGGAGGGAGGGAGGGGGCCTGACAAAGGTCCCCGAATATTTATTCTAATTGTCCAAATTAACTGCTTTCATTTGCATAGCAATCGATAGAGCAAGGATAAGGACAATGTTTCCTTCTCAGAAGCCACATAAATGTTGCAAGAGCAGTTTTTCTTTTGCTTTATTTATTTTTTTTTGAGGGGGGGAGGGGGGGGGCAAAGAGTCACATGCAAATGGGGGACTTTAAATGTTCTTTGCGCGGCGCAGTCAAATGGTTGCCCGCGTGTTATTTGAATATCAGTGGCCCCCGTATTGAAAGGGTTCAAGGATGCTCTCTGACTTCTTTGTGCTTACCCGGTGCAGCGTCCGACGCCCAAAGAGAGAAGAAAAAAGAAGAAAAAAAGAAAAGAAAGGGGAATAATTACAGCGTGAATCCGGGACTGGGGATACGTCATGGAAAAGCGTCTCATCCAGACAGCCTCTTTCTTTCTTTCTTTTTTGTTTTTTTTTTGTCGTTGAGGAGGAGGATGTTAAATTGACCAGAAGGCAATAGAGGGGAATTATTTTCATTTCCTTTTGTTGCAACAGCGGCTTCAAGGAAACGATAGTAAAACTAAGACATTAGGCTTCCAATCTGAATTTAATCAAAATAGGGGAAAAAAGAAAAAGGAAAACCAAAGCAACCCTTAAACAAAACAACAAAAATAATACAATCTAATATATTTGTCACATTTATTATATTTGTCAGTACATTTTCTCCAATATTTATTTTTTTTGCCAAAATCAAAATAGTTTCTTCAAATAAAAACTGATAAAATACGTCAATGTAAAAACAAACAAACAGTGGGCATAAAATAAAAGCAGCGTTATTCATTTATCTTTTTTTTGTATTTACACTAAAATGTGCAACTTTTTCTGTGGACCATTTCAATTCCATCTTGATTTTTAAGCGTCCGCATAGACCCACAATAGCGCATTATTACAGGGCCAACAGAGGACTAACGCGCGCCACATCAGCTCAGCCAAGGAACCCAACCTGATGCCTTTAATTACTGAAATGGAGAGAAATACATTTTAAAAGAAAGATCATTTAAAAACTGTCGCACACAATGATATTTAGTTGTTTTCGGGTCTATATGATGAACATCATATCACGTATCGCATCTCACTTCTGCATGCTGGTGACCTTCATTTTATGATTTGCCAAACTTAATATAAAAATCAGAAACGGACAACAAATCGAGAGCTTTAGAAATTTAATGAGAAACTAAAAGTTGTCATTTATCAGAAATCAAGAGGTCTAAGTATTACATCTTACAGCGGCTATTTCTCCAAAAATTACAATAACAGAAGTAGGAAGAAATAAAAAAAAACAAACAAAAAAAAAAAAAATGCAGGAGCAGAACCTGTGTGGGCAGCACGAAAATGAGTCCAACATTTTCCCATCAGCGGTTCAGCTGAAAATTGCCTCAATGGTAATTCATTTGGACCCTTTCATACGGTGTGAAACATCAGAGCAGCACCGAACAGCAGATGTTTTCGCTCCGCTGCCTCCCTCTGCTGGAGGAAAAGGGGAACAACGCGGAATTTGTGCAATATCTTTTCTTTTTTTAACGAGGATCTTATTTCCTAAACTTAACTGATTGAGGGAATGAAAATGAAAAAAAAATAAAGCACAACATTTGCACTTTTCCATCTGAATTATAACAAAATAAAACCATCAGTGCCTTCTTTTAATTCTGTCTGTGCTTCTGTCTCGTCTCTCCCTGCTCTTGCTCCTTCTCCCCCTGCCCTCCCTTTCTTCTCTCCTCTCTCTGCTCCTGCTCCTCCCATCAGCTGTTTTGCCTTTCCTTCCTTCTGTGCTTCTTCTGTTCCTCTCCTTGTCTCCACTGTGACGTCTGTCTTTACCTCGGTCCTCCCTGCCTCTGTCGCGGCTCCTGCTTCTGTCCAAGCCTTCCGTGGAGCTGCTAGGTTTCTGCCTCTCCCTGCTGTCGTGCCTCTTTCCCTCTTGACCTCCCGCCAGCGTGATCTTGTTCTCGGGGCTGCGATTCCGACTCCTGCTCCGTCCCCTGTCTGTCCTTCTTTGTCTGTCATCTCGAGTCTCCTCTTTGGGATGCTTCTGTCCGGCGTGAGGGCTCGGTGACCTGCTCACGTGAGAAGAGGCCCTTTTCTGACTCTTGACTCGTCGCTCGCTCTCAGAGCTGTTATCCCGACAGGAGTCTTCTTTTTTGTTCTTCTTTCTCTTTTGGCTCTTGGACTTGCTATGGCCGTCTGAATCTGAGCCACTGTCGCTGCCGCTGTTGGCAGAGTCGCTCGAGCTGTCGCTGCTCTCTTGCTTTTTCTTGTGCTTTCTTTTGCTTTTCTTCTTCTGCTTTTTGCTCTTCTTTTTCTTGGCCTTCTGCTTTTCCAGCCGATCGAGTTTTCTGCAAAACAAGGAGACACATTTTTCGACCCGCGTTCTCTGACAAAACGGCAGAATACATTCAGGTGAATCAAATCAAACCTTGCCGAG
This sequence comes from Odontesthes bonariensis, assembly GCF_027942865.1. NCBI lineage: Eukaryota > Metazoa > Chordata > Actinopteri > Atheriniformes > Atherinopsidae > Odontesthes > Odontesthes bonariensis. The sequence goes on along the minus strand of NC_134517.1, from coordinate 21,493,981 downwards.
AGCCTTTCAGATAAATGTGAAATGCTCATAAAAAGGGTGAGCAGATTTAAAATAAGCAGATTTAGTAGATTCTTGACCTTGTCAGTCATGAATATCAATGTATGCCCTATTCTAATCAAGTTTAAAGAAATATATTCAATGTAATTAATACTGCAATCAATCAACATTTGAAAACTACACCATGGTTGTACCTGAGGAGTTTCTGCTTTTGTTTGGTCGTCAGCGACTTCAGAAATTCCACCTCAGGGTCGTCCTCCACATCACTGGCTACATATTCCTGTTAAAGTAAAGAGCACAGTGTGAAATCCGCCCCGCAATCAGGACAGCGACGTGCAGATAAGAGAACACGCCAACTAAACATCTTCTATTGTGTTCGGGTCAAAATTGACCCGTTTTCAAGTTTAAATGTGTAAAAATTACCATTTGCTTTTTTGCTCTGGAATGAGGCTTCATCTAATCCTCAGACACACCCGATTGAATGCAGAAATATCAATTTTCACCATTTTAGTAAATTCTAAAGATCTCAAAAAAAAAAAAAAGTTACATCTGTGGTGTTACGGGTCAAAAATGACCCGGCAGAGAATACTGGCTGTTTTATGCATCACCTAAAAGCTATGGGTTGCTCTGAGGATCAATTGTGGCCCAATATGCCCATTTATGGCCCACACACACACACACACACACACACACACACACACACACACACACACACACACACACACACACACACACACACACACACACACACACAGGCTTCTTTCACATGCACAGGCACAGACAGAGACATATAGAAAACGCATACAGGCACACACACACCACGCCCATGTGAACTAAAACTTTCTCACAGCATATTGATACATTGTTTATAAACATTGGCACATATAAAGAGGGTTTGGGTGGGATACTATTAGTTGAATTCTGTAGGAGCATAAGTCAACATGAGCAAAAGGTATTCTGTTGATGCGGCACTAGATCATATCTTTGGTAATGATGGTGATCCTGAGGAGAGAGAGGAAAGTGAAGCTGAGGAGGAGGATGATGTTCAGTATGACCCTGAACAAGACCAAACATCTGATGAGGAGGACTCAGATGTCACAGATGCTCAAGGAGAGGTCTTCAAGTCAAAAAAAGGTGATATTTCATGGTTATCAACCCCTCCTCAAACCCAAGCCAGGGCACCTACGGAGAACATCCTCAGAATGACTCCAGGGCCTACTAGATACGCTGTGTCACACGCCCAAGACATCAAGTCAACGTTTGAACTGTTCTTTCCACGACCTATTCAGAGTATCCTACTTGAGATGACCAACATGGAAGGGAGAAGAGTGTGAGCAGTAGGGAGGACAAGAAGCCAGACATGATCCTGGATTACAACAAGAACAAAGGCGGTGTTGACAACCTGGACAAGGTCACCGGCACATACACATGCAAGCGGGGGACAAAAAGGTGGCCAATGGTTGTGTTCTACAACATGCTGGACGTTTCGGCATACAACGCATATGTAGTGTGGACTGAAATAGATCCAGGATGGAATGGAGAAAAACCTTTCAAGAGGAGTTTTTTTTCCTGGAGGAGTTGGGCAAGTCTCTGGTTTCTCCCTTCATCGAAAGACGAAAGAGGCTGCCCCGAACCGAAGCGTCTGTTCGTTTGGTGAAAGGGCTTCAGCCAACACCCACATCATCATCCGAACCAGGGAGGAGATTCCAGGAGCAGCAAGAGGAAGAGGTGCCAGTCCTGCCCCGCCAACAAGGACAGGAAGTCCAACACCACTTGCCACACATGCAAGAAATTCATTTGCGCAGAGCACACAGTAACCATCAAATACTGTGATTCACACACACACACACACACAAACAGTTAAAGTTTCTGATGCTAAGTTTTTGGTTCATTCAGAGTGACTCACCTGCACTAACATATTATTATTTTTCAATGTTCAGTTTATGGTTAATGCAGGCACACACACACACACACACACACACACACACACACACACACACACACACACACACACACACACACACACACACTGTTGTTGGTCATTGTTCATTTGTTATGGTTAAATTGCTTGGTCAATTGGTACGGTTAAATAAAAGTTGGTTTTATGGAAAGAAATTTGAACACTTGTTGGTCAGTTTTGACCCGAAACACCAAAGATGTCACTATTGTTAATAATTTTAAATAATAAAAAAAATATAAATTTTTTCTTTGGTAGGTGTACTCTAATATATTTCTATAACACATTTACAGTTTCTAATTACTCAGTCTATAAGAATGAAAAATATTTTTAGTGAATTTAAATAGTTTTTGCATTCAAAAACGAGTGGTACATTTTAAAACACTGTGTCTGTGGAGCCAACTAAAGAAATTTCCCCCACTGGTTCCATTTATATGAATGTATACTAAGCCAACAATGAGTTGAAAAACAATATTGGAAGAAAACTGGTGATTTTAAGCATTTTCAAGCATTTTCAAATCGCGGGTCAAAATTGACCCGCAAACACCACAGGTGTAAACAGCTTTCTAACACAATATAAGGGTTAAACTTTTCTGTAAATACACTTTATGTAGTCTAAAGACGGTCATTTCTTTCCCCTCGAGAGTGCACCGTTGTGTATGCACACACAGATGACGGTGTGAGACGGAGCAATTACCTGCGATGGATCACAAACAGTAGAATTCCTATCAAGGACACACTTTTTCAGGGCAAATCCACTGTTTCGCATCTCCGCCATTAACTCAGAGGGGTGCATCGACGGACCTGTTGGTGCAAATCACAGCCTCAGAGTCCCATTGATGTCGAGTCCGTGCCGTCCACTATCTCCACAGTAGGAATTTCAGAGGCGGCTTTGTTAACAGAACGGCACATCAAATCAACTCACTCCACTTCCGGCTGAGCAAATCATACAATATCTTTCTCAGCCAAAGCAGCAGTTAGGCGAAATCAGAATACACAATAATTACATTTTTTTTTTTTTTTCTCCCAGCACAGGAGGGGGAACCATTACAGCACTCTACCATCAACCCCACTGACTGGACTCTCTGAGGGTAAACATTATTACATTTCTACTCAACTCACTGATTGCTCAACTCAGAATCAGCTCAAGGCTGGGAGCCGGAGCCCAAGCCTGACAGGAGTGATGCAGTAGGTAACCGCTATGAAGGCAAAAGCCACTCTGCCGCTACCAACACATTCTTGATCCTTATTCCTACCAATAACCAACCATGTTTTCAGGAATCATGTTTCAGCAAGTAAAAACTTTTGTATGTCCACTTAATATCTAATTGATGAAAATGACTTACTGCACATATCATATAAGGAAGCCAACATGTGCTTAACTGCAGTGATGCCATTTATAACTGACGTATAACTCATGATCAATAGTCTAACAAATAATATTTTCCCATAGACTGGTGGCCGTTTCAATGAGAAGGTCAACACTTCTCACTGAATCCCAGAAAGAAGAGCAGGATGGAAACACAAAGACATAAAGTCAGAAGACGTACCTGCTGCCTCCTCCGAGGCCATGGAGCTGGCATTGATCCCCGACAGCCCATACAGGGGACACTCTCTGTCCGTGTTCACGTGGCCCCATTTGTGGCATTTGATGCATCTCACATTGCGCACCTTGAGAAGTAAACAGTCGGCATTTTACTTTTTTTTTCTTCTCAACAGTGACGCAAGCATAACGATTCAAACGCCACCATAGAGAAGAAGAAAGAACAAAAAAACAACATGAACGCAGACAAAACAACTAACGATGACAATGCTGAGTTAAAAGACTAATTACAGTTTATCAACCCTGTGAAATCTGAAAGAAGCACACACACACACACTCTAAAACCCATTTTAGCTGCTATAAGCCGAGTGTTTTTCTGAAAAATGGAAAACTAGCCATTTAAACCTTTGCCACTCAGCCCCTGAAGAGACTGTAACATGAAATAAAAACATCAGGTGAAGCCTTTAGCGCTTTCTGTAAATGACTGACTCTGCCCTTACATTTAATTAATATTATTTTTTAAACGAAGCAATGCTCACGTTGCATCATCCTCAAAAAGGTGACTGAACGCAAACAACGCTCCAGTTCTGAAGGCACATGTTGCGCTCAATCCGTCCCGAATGGGTCGGTGTTACGACTTCGTTCGTCACAAGCTTTGGTTTAAAGGGGAACTCCGGGGCATTTGAAGCGTGTTTCCATTGCTAGAGGTTGTCAAATAATGATAGTATGACACAGAGAGGTGCAAATCTGCGCTCCCTGTGTGAAGATCGCTCTGTCCGCACAGCATGTCATGCGAGGCTAATACGTGGTGGCTAAGGGGCAAGCGCTAACCCTTCCACGTAAAACAACAACTTGCACACTGCAGAAACGTCACACCACTTTATAACCCATCCGACAATAAAGTCACAAGCCTTACCATCAAAACCATATGCATGGTTCTCACATTACTGGCATGGGGACGTTACAAAACAACTTTATAAACAGCATGTCACTCACCGGCTGGTTGTAGGCTCGCGCATGTGAAAGCCCAGAAGAGTCGATGGAGAATAATCCCATATACAAAACAATTATCTTCTCTAGAAAAACTGCGTTCAAGTATTTAAAACATTACAAGAATATTACTGGGCAAGTATTGTTGTAATGTTTTAAATACTTGAACGCAGTTTTTCTAGAGAAGATAATTGTTTTGTATATGGGATTATTCTCCATCGACTCTTCTGGGCTTTCACATGCGCGAGCCTACAACCAGCCGGTGAGTGACATGCTGTTTATAAAGTTGTTTTGTAACGTCCCCATGCCAGTAATGTGAGAACCATGCATATGGTTTTGATGGTAAGGCTTGTGACTTTATTGTCGGATGGTTTATAAAGTGGTGTGACGTTTCTGCAGTGTGCAAGTTGTTGTTTTACGTGGAAGGGTTAGCGCTTGCCCCTTAGCCACCACGTATTAGCCTCGCATGACATGCTGTGCGGACAGAGCGATCTTCACACAGGGAGCGCAGATACGCACCTCTCTGTGTCATACTATCATTATTTGACAACCTCTAGCAATGGAAACACGCTTCAAATGCCCCGGAGTTCCCCTTTAAACATTTCAGAGTGGATGCAATTATAATCGCAACAGACAAAACAAATCTGTGTAACGCAGGGAGTACGACCGCACAAGACTTGTCTTTTAATGATTTCTTTTGTGGGATAAAAGTTTCACACTTTGCCAAGAAAAAATAAGTAAAGTAAAAGAAAATGCGTCTTACATGTTGACTTCGCTGTTACTTTTCCAAACCACCAGGAGCAAAGATCATGCACACACTGTTTCCCCACACATACACACTGGTACCTAGGTGGGAAAAACGTGTGCAGCTCATGCCTCCTTCAGAGCACGTGTACACAAGGTTTGCCCGGAGGAGGTAAAGACCGACATGGTATCGAGTTTGCATTTCCGATCTTATTTCTCGCCTCTATAATCATTTTACTGTCAACAATGCACTGAAAAGAGATGAGTGCGTTATGAGTCTGTGTGCCCCGTTATCTTTTACCTATTATTTTTTTAGTCAATGTCAGTGCTTTAGAAAAAAACGGTGCATTCAATATGCAACAGGAAATGCCACTTCTGCAATACGGTACATATTCTGTCTGACGTTCTATAAAAATCTCAAGTCTCACCGTACCCAACAATGTTAATGTTTTTTTTGTTGTTGTATTGTGCATCACCTGTGGCATTCATAGTGAAAGGCCGAGTAAATAAAAACACAAATAACTGCTGAAGGAAACCTGTTTTTAACACCTTATACGACAACAAAACTAACGCTGTTGAAACGCAGTCCCTACTTTTCCTTTTTCTATCCATTACCAAAGAGTAGTCTGCCCCTATTACTTTCTTCTAATTGTTAACTTTTGTTCTGACTTTGATTCCAGGACTGACACAAGCAAATAACATGCATTTTCACATTATTTTATATGTGTAACTCCGTTTCACGATCCACGAAACTATGAAACTGGTCTGTCTGTGCTGTCGTGTCTAATAAAAGCAGAGGGAGTGTCTACTTTCATTAAACATGAGAGTGGAAATTAAACACACGTGTACAGCTTCACAATAACTGAGATTCATGCGACAACCCCGTGTGCGCACGACTTCATCAGATTTGACGCATTTTTCCGCAGGCCGTAAACGCTGCTGTAACATAGCTGCTTAAAATAAATACAAAAACATAACGCACCTGGATTCCAAACGGCTGATCTCGAATATTCATGTCATCCTTTGCATACCTACGAGATGAAAACAATAAATTAACCAGTGAACGAATATTCTGATGGAATCGGTCTAAAACCTTTTAAAAAACACTTACTTTTCTCGAGGGGCCCCCTTCTGCCACTCAAATTTGTACTCGTCTTGCCCCTCCTGAGAAGCAGAAACATTTCCCTCATCAAAATCATATGTACACATACTTTTTTGTTTCATGTTAAGTAAATTCACAAGTACCAGTGCACAAAAACGTGGGCCGTGGACTCACTGCTTCTTCTTCTGTAGTTACTAACACTGTGAGGCTCGTAACGAGAACCCAATCATAAAGTATATATGTAACGGTTACTGGAGTTATCGATTATGCACTGTTTACACTGGCTTTAAAAAGATTGTAATGAGTTCAGAAATGTTTCACTGAAAGGTTTTAGAACGTCATTTCTGGTACGATTTTAAAGTCGTCATTACGGTAAGGTGACATTGTATTTCTGTCGTATTTCTTCACACATTTAGGCCTTACAAAAGGATGCAACGTCCATTTTTGGTTACTTAGTTTGATTTTTACTGTAAGGTGCGAGTTTGGAATTTGATCTACTTTACCTCTTTCGTCTCCTCTTCGGGTCCGAAGCAAGTTACAAGGAGAGAGGGGAAAAAGCAAGTGTTTAAGTAATGCAAAACAACCAAAAAATAAATACATAAAATCAACCAATCTTCAGAATTAGTGGCTAATATTAAGTAGCAGTCAGAGATCCTTTGTGTAAGCGATAATTTACCTTTAGATGCTCCAGGTGGAGCCTCGTACATGAAATTGAGGCCATTTTTAACACGATCATCCCCCATCAACAGCCTGCAGGTGAGAAAACCACATGCTGAGCTAAAACCTTTTAATCAATTTATAGAAAACATGAAATTGGAGGAAGTTTCGCAAACATATCAACTGGATTTCTCAACAGCCGACAATCTTTTCGCTAAACCTAATATCAAAGGAAAACTTGTCTATAACATTCAACACATGTGAACTTAAAAACATATTTGGTTTAAACAAATTTTGCAATGAACAGAGCTTTCTTTTTTTTAAAGAAAGTTCAAGGCATTTTCACATATATATATTTTCTATTTCATACAATCACCTGTTGTTGTAGGTTTCCTGCTCTTTCAGATACGCCGACATAAGGTCTTCTTGCTTCTTCTTCTCGAAACCCAGTTTCTGTTCGGCAATCCATACCTAAAAGATAGAAGGACGGGGATGGTAAGAGCTCACGTTACAATACAACAAACATACAGTCATGGTTTGTTAAAGGTTGCTCGAGATTATAGAAACTCAAATAATAAAAAACAACAACAACATAAGACTGAAAGGTACAATCAACTGTTCACCAGACTGTAAAGGACATTCAACGTGACTGTCACTATGGTAGCAGTATTATTAACTTCAACTTCAACTGCATCGTCCCGAATATAACCTAATTTTGTTTCTTGGGAACATGCAATTCAAACAGAATAGCATAAAAATGGGACATTTGACAGCTGACACTTTCTTGTGTTGTATTTAATGTTAGCTGTAACTATTCGGACTCTATGGTATTAAGCTAAAATTAAGCTAACACAACGCAAAGCTCTTTAGCTAGGAGGCTAAGCTAACGTCCTCTAGCCTAGAGAATGGTCCTCTTTACGGCAAACTAGCCCTTACCTTTTTAATATTTGACTTCGAAGCAGGGTGAAAATCCTTCTTACACATAAAATTTGCGAACGACTTCCCCATGGCTGACGACGAACTATCGCTAGCCGCGTTGGATATGCAGTGTTATTTTTATGCTAAACGAGTAGCGTTGCTCTCTCGCATGTAAACAAAACCGTCGACATTCAGAGAAGCTAGTTCCGCATTGACGTAACGAAAACGAGCTTCATTTTGGTCACGTGACCGCACTGTTTCCGTCTTAGTGACGTAAACTGTGACCGATCAAATCGTGTAGATACGCACGGGAATAGAAACTGATACAGCTTTCAGAAAGACTGGTGAGTTTTGTGTCCATATTATCCGCAGGTCATTTAAAGACTCTCTTGCATTAAATTTTACACTTATAGCTCACGCTGTGGTGAGGTGAAGGCGTTCAGAGCTGCTTTAGTTTAGGGAACATGATCTTTAAATCTGAGAACAACTTGTGACTGAATAACTTATTGGTTATAACTTGGTTGTTCTTCCAGCCTTGTTTGATCTTCCATTGAAATGCACCCCTCTTCCTGTGACACCTTTGTGGCTCTACCTCCCTCCAGTGAGGGACAACGTGTCATCTTTGGGAAAAACTCTGACAGGCCCTGCGATGAAGTCCAGGAGGTGGTGTATTTCCCTGAAAGAGACTACAATTCAGAGGAGAAGGTTGAGGTAGTTGACACAGTCTGTCATTTGTCGCCAACCTTCAGTTTTCCAAAATATGACTGTATTTTACCTTGTATGACGGTGAATTAATACTTCTTGTCCATGTGTCTTGTTCTTTTTGTGGGAAGTGTACGTACATTGAGATCGAGCAGGTTGCCCACACTTATGCTGTTGTGTTGAGCAGACCGGCATGGCTATGGGGGGCTGAGATGGGTGCAAATGAACATCAAGTGTGTATTGGAAATGAGGCAGTGTGGGGGAGAGAGAATGCTGATTCTGAGGAGGCTCTTCTTGGCATGGATCTAGTCAGGTAAACCCCCTGTAAAAGAAATTATTTGCCCCCCAACCCCTGTGAAACGATAGACCATATTCAGCTTGAGTTATGAGTGAAATTAAATTTACTGGACAAAAAACTGTTCATATGTCACTGATTTTTTTTGTCCGTTATGAGTAGTTTTTGTATACAAAACACAAATCTGTGATCCTTCAATTTCTCAGACTTGGACTTGAGAGAGCTGACACAGCTGAGAAAGCTGTGGATGTCATCACCGAGCTGTTGGAGAAGCACGGTCAGGGAGGATCGTGCATGGAAGACGATTCTGGCTTCACCTACCACAACAGCTTCCTCATCTCTGACAGGAAGGAGGCATGGCTGCTGGAGACGTCAGGAAAGTACTGGGCTGCCGAAAGAGTTGAAGGTAATCAGAGGAGAATAACGGACATTTGCAACGTAGCGAATGAGCTCAAATGCACAGGACGTGCAGCATGTTCAGGCATCAGTGAAATCCACAAAGTAAAAAAAAGAAAGGTAGACTTTTTAAATTTCACCTTCCAATGAAGTTTATGGTCTGTAGTTGTATTAATAGATATTTAAAAGCATAAAACAAAAAAGTAAAAGAAGCCTCAATGTTTTATACCACTGATGCCACTAATCGAGATACAATTTATTACCTTATATTGCTTCAACACACACACACTTATATTGATATTTGTGGGCTGAATTTTTTTTATTAAAACTACGACATTTGAAGTATTTACAAATCTTGACCACCAGAGAGCACTGGTGCATTTTTTCTTCTTCCCCAGATTGAAAAATGTGCCGCTCAGAACACTTTTAGTACCATTGAGCGGTTTTTAAACTGTACCTTGACGCTAGTTACCCTATCCACCTCACCGCTTCTGTTAGGCTCGAATATAGCTGCTTGACCAAACCATCATCATATTTATCGTGCCTTGAAGTGCTACCCTCTTTCTGTCTTTGCTGTTAGCAGCAGCATTTATCTGCGGTGACATGGAGGCAAAATTCACACGGACATTCATTTCCCATCAGTTTTCTAACGAATCATTATTGTTTGCGCTGCTGCTGAACAACACCATTTTGTGCACTGTCTCTAGGTGGATATCGAAACATCTCAAACCAGTACGGCATAACAACTAAGATGGACAAAGAGCATTCAGGAATGAGGGAATATGCCCGAAGCAAAGGCTGGTGGGATGGGCAGACAGAGTTCAACTTTGCTACCGTTTACTCCTTTTTGACCACAGCCAGGATAGAGTCAGCTGGGAGCCGATACTGCGAGGGGAAGAAGTTGCTGGAGAAGAGTAACGGTTAGTTAACTAAGGCGCCGCCGTGGAAATTAGAATCACAGCAGGAGAAAGGTTACATCTTCTAAAGTGTGTTTGCTTTGTTTTCCTTAAGGTCACATTACTGCTGAAGCAATGATGGACATCCTGAGGGATAAAGAGAGTGGCATCAACATGGAGGGCATGTTCATGACAACAGGAAGTATGGTGTCTGTGATACCCACGGACCCTGCTCTGCCAGGGGTTCACTACTTTACTGCAACTCCAGACCCCGAAAGGTGCCTCACTTAAGCACATGAATCCCTCTGGAAATGAAAATGAAAAGACTGTTTTAACAGACGGCTTATTAAGTTATTCTTTTGTTTATCAGGTCTGTATTCAAGCCGTTCATCTTTGTTAAACATGCTCAACTGCTGAAGGAGACTACTTCCCCAAGTTTTGGGGCAGACGATCCAGTAAAGAAGAAACCCCGTTTTCAGAGCAAGCCTGACCGCAGACATCCGTTGTTTGTCAAACATGAGCTGGCGGCTGCCATCATTGAATCTCACAAGGTTTAGCAAATTATTTTAGCTTCGCAGTTTCCCCTGAGTTAGTCAATTCACTCGTTGATGTCTGCTGAAAGTGTACTTAAAACTCAGGTTTCCTTTTTTTTCTCCCGCTCGTAGGACAAAGGACAGAAGATCACAGAATGTACGAGGCAGCTAGAGAAGGAGACCATGAGGCAGATGGAGGAGATTCTCACACAAGGCATCGATGAGCCTGACCTTTGGGTGAACCTGTTCTCGAGTTCTGTTGAGAAGGAGTTGTCCACTTACAGCAAAAGCTGAGAGGTTTGCGACTTTATGGAACCTCACAACAGGCCTGCAAGTGTGTCAGCAGGAGGCAGAAACCGTTTGTTCGATAAATCAATGAATCTGATCAGAGCTGAACATCTTTAAAATCATTGTTTAATGACTCAGTGTTCCACCAAAATGGAGCAGCTCTGCGGTAAAAGCCATCATTTCCGCAATGTGAATGAATTGTTTATTTAATTAACCATCGGCCACAGATGTTTTCTGAACAAATTTAGAGTGTAACACGAAGGTTGAGAGAATTTTTATTTCAACACAAATATTCTGCATTGTATTAAACGCAAACCTTTGGCAGAAAATTGCATCACAGGGATTTTTATTAAAGACGAATATTTGTCAACATTTCAAATGAATAAAACAAACCTCGGCTTTAAAAATAAATAAAAAAGCCATTAAAATTTATTTAGCTCTACTTTCATTGTTATTTACATCAAAGACAAATATAGCAGCGTCACCTTTTCATTTACAAGGATTATTGTAAGAAAGACAGTCCAGCTGAGCATTTTCCTCTCCACACGCTTGGGGCTTGAACTATGGATGTTTTTATTGACTTATTTTATCTGGATTAACAAATCTGGAACACCAGGATCATGTTCAACAGTGCAAAGACGTTTGTTCTCAACTCGCCATCACATAAATGAATGTGACGCAGGCGTGTTATTGCCTCAAAAACCCTAAACGACAAATACAAACAGAGAATTCAAACCTGGCAAATGTGCCAAAAGTTTGATAACATTCCAGTGATTAAGGCAGTCTAACTCTGAGAGGGACTGAAGAGAAAGAAGACACTCACTGTCTAAGCAGCAGTATCTGTTTTTTTCACATTACAACAAAAAACAAACAGACAACCCTGATTGGTCACTTGGTGATATTTCTCCATGTGGCATCTCTTATTTCATATACAATCTGTTCCAGTGCAGCTTTGAAAACTCAAGAGGTGAACCTGAAATAATCGTATCAAGCTGAAAAAAAAATCCTGCTTCATAGTTCAGGCCCCTGATTCTTTTTCAGGTATTCGGTCATGAATAATCTTATACCAATGCCATGTTAAATTAAAACATGCGACTGAAGCTACAGTAGTTGTGCCTCATGTAACATTTGCCATAAACAAAACTGGTAAAATAAATTTTTAATATTAAAAAAAAATAAAAATCTTCCCTTCATTCCTTTGAAGGGAATGGCTTTGTCTGAGGAGTTAAAGTGAGTCCAGAGGTGTCTCAGAATAAGCAAGAATACATGCAGCAGATAACTGGCATCCTTTTTTTTTTTTTGCTGCTCCAGCTTTGTTCATGAGAACACCTTTTTGTGCTTCCTCATTCACATGTTAGAACACAAAAATAAAACAACAGGAAGTCAACACAGGTGTCGAGTGCATAAAAGTCAACCAAAGACGCCATCATCCGAAAGTCTTGTTTTACCCCAAGACTAATAATCCCTTGTTCATCCACTGCCCTGATGGGTGCCTCCATGTCCAGTTTTTTCCAGTGAGGGATAACCATCACTGACAATATGGCTAAACAGGGGCCACCTGACAGTTTATCTAACAATGTTAACTGTTAAAACAAGGCAGCTGCAACTTCACATTTCAGAAATGTTAAATACAAAAAGGAACCCAAACTAATATTAATTCTATGGCTTATTACAAAGATTCACATTGGCTACATACAGTAAATATGACTGAATTGAGTCTACTGCAAGGAGATCAAAAAGGTGGGAACATGAGAGTGGAGCAAAGTCTTTGTTGTCTGCGCCTTTCATTGATAACAGAGGAAAGTGGGTAAGTTCCTTTTCCTCTCGCTAAAGCAGAAGCCAGTTAGAAGTGACGGGGAGAGGCGAGGGAATCGTGTCTTTAAAGGAGGGGAAACGTTGGCCAGCAGGAGGACGGTCACCTCAAAACAGGGACAATCAGTCAGAGCAATCACAGTTCGTGTGATTAAACAAAAACAAAAAAATGCAAAAAAAAAATATGAAACGCACAGCTTGAAATGTTGCACATTCAACAGATTCACTGAAGACTAACTTGTTGCTTAGCATCAAAACATCTCTGTTGTGTTCCTGTCAACATATGGTTGAAGCAGGTGTACGTGCCTTATGCATGTTTCTGAAGCCGCTTTGCATTGATGCTTTACATAATGCCCATCTACATGTTATAGTGTGTTGCTGCCACTTGAGGGCAGACTCAGAAATGTGTGGAACCATCCGCGGTGTGGGCTGAAGTTTTTTTTTTGTTTGTTTTGTTTTAAAAGATTGCCAGGAGTTGGGCTGCCTTGTTTGGGTATGCAAAAACCTTCACTTTGGGTGGGATGATGAAGCAGTAGACAGATGCGTACATGCTATCATAAATAAGCCCTTACACTCTGTTTAAATCCTCTGCAAACTTAGAGGTCTGCCTTCTGTCATCAGCTGGTTCAGATAAACAGACTGCAGGAAAACGGGGATGGCAGAGGCTTTAACTGAGGACAGTTAAGTTTTGTTGTGTTTGAACTTTGATTTTTACTGTTTTCAAAGTCAAAATGTGTTGGGACAGTGTTAAGATTCACAAACGACTGTGGCATCTGTGCCAATATGACCAACGGGAATTGAGCAGTCCGACAGTTGCCACCTGTGCTGCTTAACATAAGGGACAAAATCATAGTGATTGCAATTACGTTGCATTATGTTGCAGAGAATTGCCGTTTGTCTTTCAGTCATGTGAAAGCGGAGCCGGCTCATTAATCAGTGGTTGTTAGAAATCAAGTGGGACACAATAACGCGCGCAACATTTTGTCATAACCACTGTTACAGCAAGTCACAACCAAGGCCTCATTACCGTGTCAGTTGACAAATACATGACATGGAACAGGGAAGACGTGGTGATAACAGAGCAGTGGGTCCTCGGGAAGTTGACTTTGGTCCGTCTGTTATCTAGGAAAGTTGACTTTAATTCCCTTGTTGTCTTCTGACAAGCAACTATGACCAAAAGAAGCAGCTTGTAGCACTTAAGTGATATCTTTACTGCCGACCCGTAAAAGCTGCAATATTACTGAGACAGTAACTGCCGTGTGTTGTCGGATGAGGCAAAAGCCCCAGAATGCCATCTGCATGAAAAGTAACGGTGGGCTCTGAAATTCAAAACATGCATTTCACTTTGAATAGTGGAACAATTTAAAAATCTCTCCAATGTTTTGTTGACAATTAAATAAGGAGATGGTATTTAGAGCATACAAAGGCCTGCGAGTTCCTTTTGAAAGGTTCCTTTGAGGACAAAGGTGGTACATTTTAAATAAATTTTTTAATTCCCTTTAAGCTCATCAACGAGGCACAGTGGAGCTTTTAACTTCAAAATGTGTTGCATTCATTCACACACCTAAAAGTAAAAGTCTGCTGTGCCCAATTCTTTCATTTAAATGTTCTGCTACATGACACCATAGTGCACCGTCTAGTGTGTGAACACAGAAGAATTTCCCTTTTGAACTGAAATGTGCTGTACCTCGAAAGAAATGTCAGCGTTTGCCCTTTTGTTTTACGTCATAAAGTAGTAATGAAGATGGCCGTCTTCGAAGCCGTACTCCTGCTTGATGTGCTGAAGCACACCGCCCTGCTGCAGCCGCGTCCCGTAGACTACCGCCTCATCGCGGTCCTGCGCCAAGCCCACCCGCTGAAGCCACTCCACGAGTTCAAGGCCAAGAAAACTGTCCACCGCGGTCTCCTTCCCACACCTGAAAGTCGATAAAGAGTTCAACTTAAGGACCGCTGCTCTGACCAGAAACAGAAAAAGCTGCTGACAGAACGCAAACACACCACAAGCAATGAGCAAAAAAAAAAAAAAAAAAAAAAAAAAAAAAAAAAAAAAATCAATATTAAAAAACAGAAGCATGTTTGCTCATGACATTATCTCATCAACCTCAGACCAGAGCCCACTGCATAATCTCACCTTCTCTTTTTAACAATCTCATGAAAACACTGCTGTTTGTGGTACTTTGTGAACTGGGTGCAGGTCATCCTGATCTCATCGGGTAAATCAGGCTGTGGCTGCTCATCCTGCCTCCTCCCAGACCACAGTCGGTATAACCTAAACAATCATTAAAAGAGTGAATACACACACTCGGCTCTGTACTCATAACATATGTATTATGCACACAGTGGACAAGTTACAATGTGTGTTGGAAAACCTCTGAACATGCCTTTAGTTTTGAAACATAAATACTCTTTACCTTTTGAATGGCGATAAAATCAAATGTTTGTCCAGCCCAAAAAGAGCAAAGGAGAGAAATCCCTGTCAACAGAAAAGATAACAATTGTGACTGTGGTGCTATGTGAGAATAAATACTCATTATTTTGGGGCTGCTGTATTTGTTGTAACAACCTGGCCATAGTTGGTAATAGCACAGAAGAACTGCAGCTCCAAGTAAAGTCTCCCAGGAACGTAGTTATAGAGCAACCACACGCAACTGGATAAGTTCTGTTATTGGAGAATTTAAGAGGGAAACAACATGATAACAACTGTGTGCATCAAGCATTTATATCGAACACCATGGGAACCAAGCTCTTTTTCATGAACTGTATACATGTACTGAATACCTAAAGAAATACATATGCAGCATTTAGGAATTTTCTATTGTGGGTTTCTGAGCAGGTTTCTAAAAGTCTTCCTCTGACAGAAGCTGGGAACAGAACAGCTCTGCTATTTGTATCCGCTTTGGTTTGTGACGCTCTTAATATAATAAGCGGGCAGATGTTACTGCAGAACTGAAAGGTGGTGGTTTACTCACAGCGAGCAGGCAGACAGTCAGAAGCAGACACATGAGCACATGACGGACCACTTGTCTGTCGGCAACCTGTTGGAGCTCCTCTATCTCAGCCAGGAGGCAGTCTGTTGATTCACATCCATGCTCACACTGACCTGAGGGGGGCAGCAAAACAAAAAATGATCATATTGAATTTGAGTTTCAGACACCAGGTTAAACGATTTAGGA
Source organism: Odontesthes bonariensis (assembly GCF_027942865.1). Lineage (NCBI taxonomy): Eukaryota > Metazoa > Chordata > Actinopteri > Atheriniformes > Atherinopsidae > Odontesthes > Odontesthes bonariensis. The sequence goes on along the minus strand of NC_134517.1, from coordinate 21,477,978 downwards.
AACTCGGATGCAACTGATGTCTGGGGTTTACTTGGAGGGTTTAATGCATTGCAAAATGCGTGCCAGCTGCTTATCAGTCCAGTACCTGTGAGCATGGCTGGTGTGCCGTTCACGCTGGTGCTAGCGATCATGTCGGGCATGGGCTGGGGGGGTGGAGCGCAGTCACATATGAGGCACTCTGATAAAGTGACAAAACTGAAAATGATTCTCTGACACCTCATCTCAGCTCACACGAAAAGCAGACGACAGAGACAATATTTAAGAATAGCAATCACGCACATATTAGTTTAATAAAGGATTGATTAACGTGTGATGACAACCCCAAATGAGAAAAAAAAGTTGGGATGTTATAGAAAATGCAAAAATGCTTTAGGGCTGCAGCTTTACAACAGCTTTTCATCACAACGCATCTACTTTATTTAGTAATGTTAAATCTTTGTATGCTAAGCTGTGCGAACCATGTAGCATGTAAGTAGCACACAGACAACACAAACTCTGCTCAAATGAATTCCTATCTTAGCATCTCTTTTTTTCAAATAGGTTGTGCAAGACCATGACTTCAGTGTGGACTTTAACTGATCGTGTTTCCTCCAGATAATGACACGCAGGGTTTTTTGTTCAGTTTCCTTCTTGTTTTACCTCCTGATTTCGTCACCGCAGTGGGACTTTTTCCACTGAACATGTATCTGAGCAGAATGAGCGATCATCAAATGGAGGTTACACTGAGCAGCTATTTGTTCTAGAATTACTGGAGATAAATCGTAGTTTTAAAAAACTGATTTCTCTCTTCATTCCCACTGCCGTCTCTATGCTTATTTGATTGTAATTACTCTCATCACCAGCCCTAAATATTTCCAAACATAGTTTTTTGTTACGTGAACATAAAAGGAAAAAATGTTGACTTAAACGTTTAAACAATAGAAAACTATAATCTAAATGAAATGTTCTCCATAAGACAAAGTACCCCCATCTCCTGCTGTGGCGATTGGCTCGACCACGGTCCGGATTTCTGGTTCAACTTCTGTCACATGATCTTCCACAGTGTCAAAGGAAGAGTTGCCCCCTGGGTTTCGTTCGGTTTGGGCCCAGCTTCCTCTACTGAGACACACGAGGGAGCCTCCTCCCAGGAGTACGCTGAGGCTGATTACAATGGTGGTGCAGATTATCTAACAGAGAAACGCATGTTATGGAAACATTCACGTAACTCTCTATTATTACTCCAAATGACAGAAAGCAGGAGACGATCCACTTGCTTTGTTACCTGTGCTTTGCCATAGAAGAAATACGAATCAATCGTGTCAGGCGTTGGTCGCCCAGCCATGAGCAGAATGGCTGTAAATAAAGCTGGAATCCTGTTCCAAAAAAGAATTAACTCATTGGATTAAAATGTCCAACAAAAACTGGCTCAACAACACTGTCTTGGGAAAACACCGGTGGAACCTTTTTGCATAGTAAGTTTACAGGAAATTAAGTAGTTACTCCAGAGCAGTACTCTTCAGCTATATTGTGATGGTACGTGTTCATGCACACAATCTAAGTTAAATTGTCTATCGTCTGGCTATGATATGGCTTTATAGTGGACAAGACAAACTTTGCTTGGTTTCATTTCTGTGTTAACCAACATTGACTCACCCCCAGCCAGCGATGACCAACACGCCTGATAATCCTTTCAGATCCTCGTACTTCTTCATGAGCACAATTGAGAGCACTATCAATCCTTAAACAACAGAGCGCGCGCACTTTTCAAGATTAAAAGCCAAACTTCACATTTCAGAGCTCATCGCAACGTAGTCGCGCGATTCAATGTGTGGCCGCTGTGCGCGGAGGGTTGTGCGTATACCTGGCCAAACGAAGGTGCTGTAGAGTGAAGTACACAACAGCGTGAAAGTCAGGACCTGCCCGATAAAGCTGTCTCCCTTCACCGCAAAGTTCCACAGAATCATCCCAATGCAAGTCAGCAACTAGGAAAAGAAAAACACCATCGTGGATAAGAACGTTTACATGTGAAGTTATTCACAGGTGCATCTGCTCAGTTGTTTTATTCAGTGCGAAATATGAATATTGAGCGTTTGTGGTAACATTTTTACCTGTGCAAAGAAAAGGTTGACGGTAAACATGTGAGGTAGCCTCTTGAATTTCTTACTCAAGAACATAACAGTAATCGTCCACACCTATCAGAGGGAAACACGCAGATTTCAATTTGTGTACAGTTAACAGCATAAAAGCATTTGCATTGAATTTAAAGACAGACATGAAGCATTGCTGGCTGGTTATTCAGTCTCTGCAAACGCAGAAGAACAGTAAAAGTACATGGGAAGACAAAATTCAAACCCAGATATGACCACATTTCAGGGTAACTTTTAACTTCCCTAAAAGAAACACTGAAAGTGAGAATGAGGAAGTAGGGCATCTGTGAGGCTGTACGTCGTCTGAATAACTGAGACTTTTAAAGTTAGCCTGTTTGAGTGGTTCAAAACATCCAACAAGAAGCTGTGTCTACTTTTAGAGCAAATAGTCAAAGACTTAAATAACATCAACAGCTCAAACTGCAGTTGAGTTACAGAGGGGGGGCATTGTATACAAGTTTGGCATTTCTACGACCTTTTCTACCGTAGACCGTTTCTACATCGAGACACAAAACAAAAGAAACAAAAGAAGCAGCTGATAAAATGTCAGTCGTGAAAGACAAGCCCCACAGCAAGCCTGCATACGCCCCGATGAGGTTGTGACTCACCAGTACAACTAAGCTCACTATGCTTGTATTAAAGCTGACATTCTGCAGTGAATTCATCACAAGCTGGGGATCCATCCAGTGGATTGTGAGCAACCAGGCCGAAGCATACATGATCGGAGCCGAGAGAAAAGTGCTGATCACCATCCCGGAGGTTATCTGTGAGAAGAAGAAAAAGAAGAAGAAAAAAGAGGCATAAATAAGAAAAGGAAAACAAAACAAACGTCATAAGTAAGTGAATGGCAGATAGAAGGCTGGGGGGTAATTGCAAACGACTCACAACTTCTAGTTCTGCGTTGTAATAAACTGCATAGATGGCCACACTTGGTGCAGTCGGGAACACGCCATAAAGAAAGGCGTAATCAGAGAGGCTGGAGTGGTTCAAAGAGCTGGTGTTAGTGTTGTCCAACAGATCCACCATGTCCTTACAAAGAAGGGGCATCAGCAACCTGAGAGTCAAAAGAGCAGAGCAATGCACCGTTATGTGAAGGGTTGCTTAACACTATGCTGTGAAATGCAGTGCAACAGAAATATTTAAATAGAATAGCTACTATCATTCTACATACTCCTGAACCCTGGAATGAGACATCCATTTGGTAATGCCTTGTTGTCTGATAAAGGCCTGAGTCATCCAAACCATCAGCAGTAATCAGCATGCTGGGATCACTTTGCTCTAACTTACTGACCTTCTACACTCCAACAGCAAGCCTCATAATAACTATGCAATGGTTGCTTGATAACACTAAATTTATTTTACAAAAAAAACAACCCAGCAGTTGCAGTAAAAATCCTTAATGACACTCACAGTTTTGCCGTAATGAGTAATATCAGTGTCACGACTGTGGATCTGGTTAGTTTCCTCAACTGGCCCACCATAGACAGACCCAAGTAGAACAGAGCTGCTCCCCCAAAAGAGTTGGCCAAGCCGTCCAGAAACTCGGCCATGAAAGCAGGAATTGTCTGGTGCAGGACAAAGTGGGCGATGATACCAATCACAACCATGAAAACAATGGGGTTCTTTAGGACCTGCAAAACTACGACTCCCACAATCAGGAGTTTGCTCTGCTGGCGGTTCCCTTCATTCTTCCACTTCTGGATCTCACAGAAAGCAAATCCGATGGGATTTAGGAGCATCAGGGAGACCGGTGCAACCAGGTAGATGTACTGAAGGTATTCTGGGTGTGTGCTCTGGTAGAGGGCTTCAACTGAGGATGCAGAGGGGAAATAGGGGTTAAAAAATACGTCGCAAACAGGAAAATTTAAAGCCTCGTACATAAAACTTTGCCTTGGTTTCATACTAAATGTTTGCACAGAGGTACACCTGCAAACCGTCATTAGGATTAACAAATCATGCCCATTTATCAACAGAGCGCACAGAAAGCTTTTAAAACCACTCAGGGAGCGACCTGCATATCAATGATCACCATTCACTGGAAGAGCTCAAGTCTTTCTGACACATGGGGCAGAAGGAGAGCTGCGGTATCAAATGTTACTGCAGATAAAAATGAATGAGGAAATTGGAGTATTCATCACTGAACTACAAGCAACACAATGAGACACTTTCTGGAAATGTTACAAGATCATCCAAGCTGAAACAGGTTCTTCCAGCTCTAAGGGATAAACTGTGCCACATGAAATAATGATCCCTATGTTTGAAGCTTACACGTTTGTCAGTTTTCCAATCATGCGTACGAGGATTTGTTTCATTAGAATTACATTTCTCACGTAGCTATTTTTTGTTGTTGAAATGAAACACACACTTCTCCATTCCAACCAACTTGTATGATCATGACGTGTGTTCATAAATCTGAAACTCTGCTCCGAAATGCCTCGCAATATTTTCTTTTGCAAACTTTATTCATAGTGTCACAAAATCAATAGAAAAGCTTTCAATTTGATGGATGTGCATTATTGTAAGCATTTATAAATGAGAGGCAGTGAATGAAAAGCAAGTAGGAGAACTCGTTTTTATGCTTACCTATTGGATAACCCAAGGCAAAGTCGTTGCTTTGGGTGGCAAATATAGAGAAGAGCCCAGCCTTACTGTAGCGACTGTCAGGACTGGCAACTATCAGAGTTAGGATGCAGACAATGCAAAACACGGACACTTTGGCGATGAGGACGCTCCAGAGAAATGGCCAGATGACATTAGCAAAGTCCAGCAGCACCATGTTCTTGAACAGCAGTGCCGGGAGGGCAAATTTGGACACAAAGTTTCCCAATCCTTTGGCCTGAGTGGGAGTGATGATACTTGTCCTCCCTGCGACGTAACCGCACAAAATGATCCCAAAGCACTCCAGGAGAGCCGGCAAGAGCCTGTCTATGGACATGGTGGAGGAGAGGGCAGAGGGCTCTGAGTTTCCCTGCTCCATGTCCGAGAAGTTAAAGCTGATGATTCTGCGAGGTGTCTCCATCATGCCGGTCCCCTCTGTGGTGTCCGCTGTCATGGATGGTTTGTGGTCATGCTTATATCGGCTCCGTTTCTGATTGGTACTGCCAGTTACTAAAGGCGGAAGACAATGGAGGACGGGTTACTAATTAACTAATTTTGCCAGATTTTGTAAGAAAGAAAGACTGATTACGTTAGTTACCCAAACATCGATTGGGAAGTCTCGTGTAAAAACGAAGTAAAGTTATTATTACACAGTCGATAAGCAGTGCCCCCTCTGTCACGCGTAGCGCATATACCTTCTACATGTCAGCTACCCACCTCGCTGACAGTTGCGGTGCCCTTTGATGATTTCCCATGTGTCGGTGAAAGTTCCCAAGGAGGAGCCGTTAAGAGTCGGTCAGCTAGCTAACGTCACTTGGATACAACGTAGAGCTACGCACACGACCAAAATGTGGTGTTTGCGCCACAAAATTCAAATAAATAACAAAAAACTACCGCATTCATGTGTCGTGTTATGAGACACATTGCTTAACGTCCCACCCTTCGCTTTTCATAATCCCTGATATGGCAACACATGCTCACCAATCACAGGGCAGGGGGCGGGGCTTAGGCGTGTCAACCTACCTACCGCTGTTCGGTGCTGGTCTTTAGTACACACACGTCGCTGCTATTTACTCGCTCAGCGAGTGAAGTCAATAGAATGTCTATGTGTTCACTCGAGGCGAGGAGGCGAGTAGGCGAGGAGAGTACAAGCGAGTACAAGCGATGCGATGTGGGCGGATTCCGAGATGAAAATATTTCAACTTCGAGCGACGCGAGTAAAGCGAGTAAAAGCGAGTAGCCAATTAAAATGCAGAATACAGATTATTGACAGGTGACGTTCCCCCAGTGTTCTCCAAACAGTGGCCACCCAACTTCTACACACCAAGTCAGCAAAAGCACCCAAGCGAGTGAGCGAGTAGCGAGTAAATAGCAGCGACGTGTTTACTACCATGAATTGTAAGCACACTTTACAATACAAATAGGGATTTCCCACACACTTACTTTCTCCCCAATAATAATCACAGAATTGAAAGAATAAATGCAAGAAAAAGATACGTGTCACAGAGAGAGAAAAGTACGGAAGAGTATTAGGGCCAGGCATAAGAAAAAATATTTATATTTTGCCTGTCGAGAATAAAGTCGACATGTCGAGATTAAAGTCGAAATGGACTAGAGGAGTTGACTTTTTTCTCGAAAATTCGACTTCTCAACATGTCGACTTAATTCTCGACAGGCAAAATATTATTATTTTTTCTTATGCCTGGCCCTAATACTCTTCCGTAGAAAAGAGAGAAGTGAAGCCCATAAGGAAAATGATTATCTACTGTACCAGTAATAAAACACGGTGGAGGTTCATTCATGTTGCCTGGCTATTATTAATAACCAACCAGCTGCATGGGCAGCTCCACTTTATATTGTTTACCCTTTTTGTGAATGTGCAAAACGTGCATATCTCTGACAGCAGCCACAATCACTAATCTCACAAAGCTCAAAGCAAATGCTCATTCAAAGCATCACTCTTTCTTCTGTCATCTCAGTTATCATTCATCCAGTCTACTTTAATCTTTGCTGCTACGTAGTTAGATAAGTCAAATTAAGTAAAAGTAGTAGATGAGAGAGATATGCTGTTGAATTTTTCATGAAATAGATTTAACCCTACCCATTCCAACCCAAGGCTTCATTTAAAAAGTCTTCTGAAATCTGATAATTCTCTGGAAAACTAAAAGCTGCCCACTGAAACGTTTCATTGCTCAGCCTTTGAAGAAACTACAAACACGAATTAAAACTATCTGAGAAGTTCAACATGCCGCTGTTGTTGTATTTGACTTTTCGCTCATGTTCATCAATATCTTTTAAAAGAAATTCGATATCTTGTGAGTCTTGAAAGTGTTAATGGGACGCGTGTGTTGCTCTGAGCATTAAAAGGTAAGAACACACATACTATATGTTACACCAGGTCAAACTGGGTCACAAAAGATAAACGAGAGCTTCAAGTAAAAAATGGTTTGCTAAAGGAAATGTATAAAAAACCCAAAACCTTTTTCTTTCTTTTTCTTAAAGCTACAGCACCCAAGTGGACAAATTCCTGGAAATGATATTTAACAATAAACTGTTGAAATAGTTTTCTTAACAAATGCTTGAAGATAGATGGAGTAAAAAGCTCAAATCAGTGGATCAGTTGTTTAAGTTCATAGCATCAGTTGCGTTAAATGACATCCATTTCAAAATCAAGTCTATAGGCTATAATCAGTGGGTTTATCTTAGAAAATTTTGTGAGTATATCACAACAAAAGGTTTAAAAAGATCTATTTAATTTCTATTATATCGTGTCTAAAACTACCCTTCAAGAGTACATTTTAAAGTTAGACAGTTAACTGTACTTAGACAGCAAAACCTCAATATGTCATGAACTGAATGTCCTACAGTTGCCTGTTTAGAAATGATTAGATGATGAATTGCCAAACAGAGTTGTCGGACCAAATAGCATCGTCAAGTTAGCGTTTTCCACAGGATAAAAAGCTTCGGCCCCAACAGAATGGTAGCCAGACAAATACATGTTACAGCTCAACATGAGAAGGTACAGAATCTGCATGTGTATTTGAATGTCAAATAAAGGATTAGCAGGAAACTACAACAAGTAAGTCACTCTGTAAACTGACAAAAAAAAGTTTTTTCCAGTTGTAGACGATATATCAAGCAAAACAGAACAACATTCCCAGTTGTTATATTTCTTTTTAATTATTAAAATGTATATTTTTTTGTCAAAATACACTGGAGATAGGCTACAGCATACAACATGCTCTTATGCACGTACAAAACAGGACAAAAATCCCTAGAAAATTAAAAACCAAAAAAACACAGACAATTCTAGAGGCACTGAGTGTAAATACTGGCTTCAAGGCACAAACGGTGACTTGAAAAGCAGACACATGAAACATGTTTTATAACTGTCGACAAATATCCGCAAAGAAGCTATGTAAACTGTAAAACGCAGGCCTTTAGAGTGTGCTCAGCTCAATCAGGCGGCCTGCAAAGACCCCTAAAGTCCCAATGAGACACACAGCCATGAAGACACACAGGAGAATGTGATCCAGCACCATGGCCACAAACTTCCACTCTTCTGCCGCCTGGTAAAAAGAGGAAGGGACAATGTGTTACATATGCAAAAACAGGAGTGGAGCTACTGTAGCTAAAAACAGAAACACCTTTCATTATAAGAGAGATTACATTGTTTGATTCCTCATCCGATTTCATTGTTTCTGCGATGTATTTGACTCCTTCAATGGCACTGCGGACATCAGGATTCTTGGTGATGGGTGAGTGGTAGGGCACAGAAGAAATCTGGTTGCCAGAGATGTCTGAGATGTCAAAATCCGCACCATAGATGGGTTTAGTTTCTTTCTCGTTTCCCGGGCGTTTCATTGTGGAGAAGAACATGATGTTGGGAATAGTTTCAATAAAAACCTGTCATGAAAAAATATAGGAGCATTAGACAGTAGAGCAGTTTGTTAAAGAAAAACAACCACCCCCCCCCCCCCTGCTACCACTAGATGGCAACATAATGCAGAGTAAAAAAGGTTAGTGGTGGCTCTCCAAAGCTTGCCAAGCTGGGTGAGAATTTGTTTGTGCTTATAGAGCTTCTCAGACAAAAGTTTGCTTTTACACCCGCTTTGTGCTCACCTTGCGGACCCAGTCCGGCATCGTATGAGTGCTTGGGGAGCGGTGGTGGGTGTTGATGACGATGACAGTGATAATGATGGATGCAATGACAAACACCATGGTGAAGAGCATATACTTCCCAATCAGTGGTACAGCACTGGAGGTAGAGGGAATCAGCTCCACGATGACAAGCAGGAACACAGTCAGAGACAGCAAGACAGAGATGCTGAGAGTCATCTTCTCACCTGGAAGAAGAAAAAAAACATTTTCACTGATGCATCTTTCTTGTCTAATAACACCACGAGGTACAGAACATCAGATAGTAACTGGTAGTAAGAAAGTGGCAGCCATGGTAGAGGCGGATAAACTTCGCTATATGCAAAGGAAAGGGGCTTTAGTGGTTCCTTTATTTTATCCTTTTAGCATAAGAAACACTGGACAATCCTTAATGAAAAGTGAGGAGATCATTTTGAAGTCTGTTTTTTTTAATAGTCAACAGTGGTGGTTCCCAGTCAAGAGGTCAAATTTAAGATTAGATCAATGTCTAAATGACTAACCGGACAGACAATCAGAAAAAAAATGAACACTATTTAATTTCAAAGGCCGTTTACAAGCACAGAGTCTTTATCAGCAGATGAATTTGGCTCATGTGATATAATCATCTGCTGTATAATCACCACTAACATGACCCTGAGGTGAGGTAGTTTTACAAATCCGATGTGCACAATCCCAAAATAACATAGAATTTATATAAAATAAAAAAGATCAAGATGACATCATGTCATTTTTTCAGACCTTCATCTAATCTTTGAATTTCTTCTTTGTGTTTCCTTTTGAGGAGCCTAAAAATCCCTCGTTCAATGGAACTATTACGAGAAGCCGTTTGACGACAGGTCATATGTTCTTCTTGACTACTTTGAGGGGCCATGAGGTAAAAGGCTGGGACACCCACTGTTTGGATCATCATTTGTGTCCAATAAACTGAGACATTGACAAGATGTTTATGAATGAAGCTGTGTCATCATTAATATAGTAAATTGCCAATTTTCGTCAGACACCAACATATTTTGTGACTGCAACACCCTTTCCTTTAAAAGGAAGATTGAAAATGTGGACCCGCCAAATTACTGCAAGTGCATGTTGGCTCATAAGCATGTAATCCTATCTGACTGCCACAAGGGAGGGATGTTTGTATTGTATCCAGCCAATCAGGAATCTACCTCTCTCATTTATAACACAACAACCACTCTGTTCACCCCGATATGCAAATCCCATTTACAGACTGAGAACCTTTTTTAGTTTGATAAACCAACAGTAGAACAAGTAAACTGATTCTGACACCATTAAACCGAAGAACAATGCAAGATATGTCTTGTTGTTGTTGTTGTTGCTGCTCAGTATAGGCAGTTATTCCAGAGAGAGCATCTTTTGGCACCAGCTTCTCCTCCACACTATCCTGTCAGCAGCCATATCAGAAACCGAGATCAAGTGATGTTTTATACATTAAAGCAAACGGCTGCTTTCAGACATGGCAGCACAGAGGGACACTGGGTAATGAGGCAGGCGTACACACTGGGAGCACATCCAGATGTGCACATAAGCTGTGAAGTTTTGACAGCGGCTGATGTAGGGACACTTTAGACTGATAGGGAGGATTGAATATGAGGATTTGCCTAACGTAGTATCAAGTGATGTTATGAAACAAAATCTGAAAATTAAAGGTATACTTTCAGGTTAAAGTGTCATGCCTGGTTTGCTTAGAAAGACACTTCAGAAGTCACTGTGGAATTTAAACGTAAGAATACATGTTAGAACTAGATGATAGTTAGGGAGGGTTAGACTGGTAACAAGAAAACACTTGGCTGAAATGTTAAATTTTCATTGGAACATCTGAAAAGAAAAAAATACATGGCATATTTCCTATAAGGCTTAACTTTTGCCTGATTTTTATGAACAGTACACAAAAGTGGACACAACTCCCAGAAATGCAGACGCACACACACAATGTTGAAAAGCTAGAATGAAGTTAGCTGAAAAACAGCTGAAGATGAGTTGTGTTGTCTTTGGTGCATATCATCTTATTTTGAGAGTGGGCCGATATACATACCAGAGTCTGTAGGAAGGTAAAAGACGAGGCCGGTCAGGAAGGAGAAGAGCATGCACGGGATGATGACGTTGACAATGAAGTACAGTGGAAGCCGCAGCATGAGGAAATGATAGGTGATGTCCAGGTAGGGGGTATCAGGACAGCAGGCGTAGTACACCCAGTGCTTCCAGCTACGAAAATCCTTCATCACCCACTCTCCACTTTCCATAAAGTTACTCAGATCAGGGCGGTCACTGTCCTGTGAGAAGAAGCAGTAAACCTGCTCATTGCTCTTATCTTTTTTCTTTACATTCTTTGCAGCCCGGTGTCAAAAAAGTTCAGATGTTCTTTAAAATGACCAGCCAACCGTGCCGTCTAACTGTACATTTATATCTGACAACAAGCCAGCTAACTGTTCTGCCTTTATCACAAAAATGCATTTTCCCTCGCTGTCAGAATTAGCAGAATTTGGGCTGCTTATTTAAACTGTTGATTTTAATAATTAGAAGAGGTATGAACCGAATGTACCTTGTGAAGAACCGAGCTAAAGTGCAGCACTGCAGATGTTGGAGGGGATTGCCACCAGCTCAGAGGATAGGCTTTACGAGTAAAGGGCAAGCTCATGCCACAGATGTTTTGTACATGTTGAATTACAGAGATTAGAGAGTTCTTCTTCTCAGAGAACTAGAATAACTGCTCTGCTGATCTGTGCTTGATCTTGTACATGTCCATGCGAAAGAGAGTTGAAAATCCCTGCCAACACTCCTTTTACTTTTCACGTGGCAGGAGACAGCTGGGACTAATGGATGCATCGCTTCCTTCTGCTGCTTGCGTCCTCACACCAGCTGAGTCTGTGATTTAAGTTAAACAATTTGATCAAATTGTCACTGTAGCTTAGTGCACAGCTAGAAGGTGACCAAATATTTAATACCTTAACATCTTCTCATGATTTTGAAAGCAAATCCTATGTAGTTCCAGATTGTTTTAATCATTTGTGTTAGGCTGACTGGTTGATAACACATTTTGTTCTGTAATTTCACAAACCCATGATTCATATCAATTTTTGCTTTACTAGGACCTTTAAGGGCTATGATAAATTAAGCATATCTGAGGATATAATTGTGGCATCAGTCTTCTCATCTAACCCTTGGAGAGAAAGTGGTTACGTGCGGATTAAATGGCCTTACAGGATTGACGACGACCAAGTTTCCATCGTAGGTCCAGGTCCCCAGCTTCATACTGCAGTTCTGAAGGTCAAAGGGGAAATGCAACACAATGATTTCACAGTAGCTCTTGAAGATGGCAGGCGGGTTCCATGTGATCATTCCAGTGTGCTCCAGGAGCACTTTGGTCTCATGAACGATGGCAAAGTCACCATCAGCACTGTGGGCACAGACAAACACAGGCAGGATCAAAATGGGAGATGACAACTAAAATGTTAATGCATAGAGACATCATTGCCTGAGGTATGAGGGGTGAGCACAAATTGTTCCTGCTGCGGAGCTTGTTGTCGGGGTAAAAACAGCAGTGTGTCAGTTGTAGCATATGGTGGCGGTGGTATTTAGGAGCTGCAATACATAGAGGCCAGATTTAGCCTGATGAAATCTGAGCTTTCACACACTTCATAGTGTGTGGATAGTGTGCTTCAAAATATCGCTGGCAAGTGTGTGGATTGCTTCCGAGGTCATGTGTTCAGGTCACATAAAGCTGATTCTAATGAAAAAATAAGTTTTTTGGGGAAAAAAGGAGGCTTGGATCAAATATAGCATACTTGTTGTAGAGAACCAGATCTGGACGCCAAATGTCAGGGGAAGGAACTCTGATCTTTTTGATGCCACCATAATCCTCCGGGTTCCACTGTAAGTTCACATCTTTCCATTGCTGAAAAAAATAAAGAAATAAACACAGAGCAATGGATCTGGATAACAGCCTTTGGAGCCAAACTTTTAAAGACATTTTGAGCAATAAAACTGGATAGAATCTGGTGCTAAAGGATTGAAAGAAGACCTTTTCAAAATCAGCCATGCCCCTGACCTGCATCTTACTCTGACTTTGCCCTAAATACAGAGGATTTAAAGTGATCGCATTTTTTAAAATTTGTTTTAAATGATACATCTTTTCAGACAATTCTGCAATAATATGGCTTGTCCAAAATTAGGATGAATTACTTTCTAAATTTCTCTCTGCAAAGCCTAAAGCTCATCCAAGTGCTGCATTGACAATACTGACAAGACAGATCATATTTCTCCAAACAGTTTTTTCATCTAAAAAAAAAAAAAAAATTAACCGTTTGGTTACTTTACATTTCGAGAAACCATGAGCAATTTTAATGTCAAAGCTTCGCAACAAACCTCGCAGTTCCAATCTTAGTTTCCTGTTTCCTTCTCATTCGATGCCTAATATAATCTAACTAAGGTAGAGAGGTTTAAGCAGCTAAATTACTTTTAGGTTAAACAAAATATGATGGTATGAAGTTAAAAAAAAAGCCTCTCAAAACCATTTACATTCTTTATAAAGTGTGGCTGGTTTTAGTTTGACAAATGGGTTGGTTTGCCTAATATCAGCTGCCATTTACTGACACCCTGAACAGAAATCAAAATCCTTCTCCATGCATACATAGCCCTTAATGACCAAACTGTATCATATCTGTAAGCCTTCAGAAGCACCATGTTATCCCAACAGAGCATTTCGCTCTCAGAGTGCAGGATTACTTGTGGTTTCTTCTCTTGTGAAACCTGACTCTTAATACAGTTTTAGGAGGATGATATCCTCTCTACTTTTAAGGTTAAGCTAAAAATCTTCCTTTTTTATTAAGCCCCCAGTTTGTGCTAGCTTTTGCAACCTTGACCAATACATCACTTATACTGTTGGCGCAGTATCTATTTTCGACTTTTCTCTACATTCTTTAAAGCCACGAGTGCATTTCATTATCTTTGTGTTGTCATTACTCATATAATTTGTGCTCTTTTGTCTCTGGTTTCTCTATACCGGGTACCTCTGCATGTTTCAGACCGTCATCCCAAACAAAGCTTTGATCATGCCGTTGAAAACTACCCACAATTACGTTCAAAGAACGTGCAATCTCTGATGATCTCGAGAGCAATTACATGTGACTAAGCATCAAGGTAACGGTTATGTTGTGAAACCAATGTATTCAAGTACTAACTATGATCATTTTCTAATCCTCACCACATATTCTTGAGTCTAATGATACCCAAGTGATGTTACCACCTTAAAAAAATCTCCTCAATGTTACAGAATCCTCCTAAATGAACTGTTTGCTCCCTTTTCATAACAGTGTAAGAGTTTCTTACAGCTACATATGAGATGTAAATGAAATGATTTTAAAATTTGACTGAACAAAAAGAATAGAACAAATCAAACCTGTTTCAGTCGCACGTTGCTGCTGACGATCTGGTTGACCTCATCCTGTGGGTCCAGACATAGGCAGTTGATAACAGTGAGTCTTAGTACAGACTGAGTGATATTCTGTGTCATGAGTTCTCACCACACTGATGAGCTGGATGAGCTGAAGACCCACAGTAACAACCACCGGGTCCTTGAAATGATTGACTGGTCGGACAACCTTATTGTAACCAGTGAAAAGGGTTTTAACCAGACGAGTTTCGTCAGAGGAAGACAAGTCAGCACCTAGAGCAGACAAAACACTTTATAGAATACCGGCGTACAGCTGTTAACTGATGTATTACTTATATACATCTAGATGGTGAGATGCTTCTCCTGGGGGACGGTGTAATTCCTAAAGTTGAGTCTTGAGTGTGTTGGAAAACTGCGTTGCGTCACGGAGCGGTATTGCTTTAAGGCCACCTGATACCTGAGGTGAGTTAATTTAATACAAGTTTAAAATAGAAGTGAGAAGCATCATCCTGTTAGTGTAACATGTTGGCGACTTTAAGCTGACCAACTTTTTATTCAAGCTATTTATTCAAATCAAGTTATTTATTTAATTGTTCATTCAAGCTTTGATCATGTCTGTTTGATTGAGAATCATCTGCAAATTCAAGTTTAAGGTAGAACATCCAAGAATATACATGAAACCATGAAAAAAATGTTTATGTTCTTAAACCTTATGGTCTGTACAAATACATTTGCATCTGCCCACTAAGTTTAAGCTGGGGTCTAAATTTGACATTACTGTATTTGAACAGGCTCGTTCTGTGAGCCCTGCTAATAGAGATATTCTTATACTATTTCCACAACTTATCTGTCACAAGCCAGAGCAGGATCCCCTTTCACTTTACAGCCAACCTTGAAAGGAAGGTCACTTTACGGCAACATGTTGTTTGAATGCTTAGATGATTCTGGAAAGGCTGGAAACTAAGAATATGAATTTAAACTAGAATTGTGCAGGTGACCTCATATGTTGACAGATCAAATAGAAAAAAATAAACCAAACAAACAAGTAAACAAACTAAAATTAAACAGCACAATTGCCAAAGAGTGATTAGCCGGGGCAAAATGTGCAAATTTTGCCCATTAGTGTTGTTTATTGAATCAGTCATCTTACCTAACCTTAAAATGAGTTCCATCAGGTGTAACTGAGGAAGAAACAGTTCAGTAACTGGAACTAGATTTATGTACAATCATATGTGTGACTATTTCTAACTTTTAATGCTACACATAAGCAAAGGCACATTTACCAACAATAATCCAACACACTTTCTTTAGTCCCTTACCTGCTAGAGCGACCAGAAGAAAAATGAAAAATACAGTTTCCATTCTTTCCGATAAACACAGCCCTCCAGAACCGAGATCCAACCGACCGTTGACCACTTGAAAGTTAAAAGAGTTTGACTCCCCCTCTCTCTCTGAAACTTCCTTTCAGCACTGGCAAATGACTTACTGTACAATCTCTACGCTCTCCACTGGCAGTCTCTGTGTTATTGTCCTATGTAAGTAACCGCCTGCCAAAGCTTGTCATTTGAGATGGCCACAATCCCTGTCATGTGTAAAAAGATCAACATGCCAGAGTAATCCACCACTGAAATATCTCATTGCAAACTTGACCACACACAACCCGGCGGTATAAAGACACAACACATGGTTGCTGCTCTTAGTTCTTCTTGTATCAGTGATTAGTTATTGGAGACTAAAAATCTTTACATGAAGGCCCGTGTAACAGAAAAATCAAGAACGTGTCTCTACACTTGTCTATAATCTTTATGGTAGGGGTACTCACAAAAAAAAGGGAAATAAAGGGGCAAGCACTTACTGCAGCAGCTCTGCTCAGACAAAGCCTGTAATAAAATAGAAAGCTCCAGAAACAGCCACTGAATAGAAATGGTACAAGATTAAAAAAAAAAAAAAAAAAAAGCCTGGTCAGACAATCTGCATTAACCTGAAGGTTATCCAGTTCACCTCAGAGCTCGGAAATGTACAGTAACAAATAATAATCAGTGTTATGATGAAAAGTATGAGAAACGCATTGGGATTAGAAGGGTTGTTGTATGGATTTTAATCATAATAAGAAAACATATGAAATATCAATTTGTGTCGATGATACACATGATAATGTTGTAATGTGAGCTCACATTATTGAATGCAGATTGATTTTTTTTTACAATTTTCTAAAGTTCATCATCTCTTTTTCTAAGTTCCACTGTGAAAAAAAAGACAGAAAACTAAAAGTTTGAAAGTTTGAAAACTAGAAAATATATATTTCTTTCAAATTTTCTATTGACACCACGCTTGTATCGTTATAGTGAACGCTTTAGGCAACGATAACTGTAAAATAAAAATCAGAAACTGTTACAGTACTGATAAGGATATTCCCTTAACAAAGAATACTCTTCTGTAGTATCTAAAACTATACAACTACAGAATAGTTCTTGCTAAGTATGGTTGTTTGAAAAAAAATAAATAAATTGAATAGCTGTAATCGATATCATATACTCATGTATATTTACTTGTGGCTGTGCTGAATATTAATCTTTTATTGTTAAAATTAGGTTTGAGGAAAGTAAGTTACAGAAAAAAGTCTACTTTTCTGCTTTGTCAACTAAATGTCTTTTAAATAATTATTGATTAATTATTAAATAAATTATTATTACCATTTCTATAACATCTGTTTAATTTTTGAGCAAGAAAGTTGGTAATCTTAATCGTGTTCTATGTGTATTTAAGTATGATAGAACTATTTATCACACCTTCTAACAGTAAAAACTGATTGAGAACTATATTTCGAATCAACATAGTTTGCGAAATTATCTGAACAGTTAAAATCTGCGGCACTTCACATTTGAAAAGTTCTGCATTTAATATTTGGCTGTATATTGGCTGCATTTAATGCAGCACACTAGTGTAGCTGTAAGCCCTTACAACGACATCCTAAGTATAGTATAGTAATGTAGAGTAACTGTAAACAGATGAGTTTCATTAATTTGTTTTCTATATTTTCTTTCATTATCTATCTGCCTCTATTAGCCACAAGGGCACTCATTGCAACTGGAGGAGTTGTAATTACATTAATAAACTGAAAACCTTATAGTCATGACATCTATCAGGGAACCTTTCAGTGAGGAGAAATATTATTTTTCTCATTTGTTTTGAAAATATTTTCACAATATCTCTAAATTACAGATATGTGAACATCTGTAATGAAATGGTCTGACACACTGAGGCCAGGTCTAACGCCCATATATCTCCTCTCTGCTGAGCTGCTCTGCCCCATCAGGCCTGTGATAGGTCAAGCAACTCAATTTCCTCACATTCGCGATCCGTTCAATCAGCCAGCCACTCACCCACAAGCCACATTCATCTTGCTTAGCAACAAATGACCATTTTGGCAACATTTGAATTGAGAGAGATGTGCTTCAACCCTCCCCCCACTTTCTCTCTGTCCAATCACTCAGGTCACCTGAATTTACACCATGTTGGCTCCACTTTGCCTTTCTCTAAATCTATCATGTAACATCCTTTATTGTGTCGACTTCACTACAGACGGACACTTTTGGTGCTCTGTTTGATGTTTACAATATGGCTCCCAAGCCGCACACAGCGTTTCCACTCTCTGGAGGACTAGAACCCTTGGTGTTTACATCTGAGCCGTCAGTGATTAAACGTTCATTGAATCTGAATGGAAGCATCAATGTAATATCTGCAGGGGGTTGATGAAAACTGGACACACTGGGTGTTTCTGCCTTGATGAAGATGAGGGGGATAAGAGAGCTTTTATTGAAGAGATTATAAAGGGCTTTGGACAATGTAAATTACACAATGCTACAATACAATTATAGAAACATCAGAATTAATTCCTTAAGAGATAATATATATATATTTTTTTCATCATTTTATTTCTTACATATCACTCTCATAAATCACCAACCATATGCATTTGAATGTGTACTGAACAAGCATGGCAAAATTCACAATTCACCTCTTGATATGACTACCTTGCTGCATGTTGCATCATTAAAAGGATGATTTCACATACAATTAAACACAACAAACATTACCATTTCAAATACTTCCCTCTGGTGAACTGAATAGTGCTTTATATTTCAACACTTGGAGATGTATTCAGGTCAGTCTTGTGCAGGGAGACAAGCATTACCATCCAGTTCAGAGAGAAAGGTCAGCTATCTTATGGATCACAGCCTCTCAAATGTACTCTCATTGCTTTGAATAATGCACATGCACAATACATTTTGCACACACCACTGTTGACTGGTGTTATCAGAGCATCTGACTGCGAGGCACAGAGCCTGATAGCTTTATTGGCGCGGGTTACCTCCTTTTGCAGTCAATACCCATCCCAGATGAAGGTACGATATATTTAAAATGGCTGATAATGGCGGGGGAGGCTAAACGGTTGGGTGAAAATCCAATTTTGCCACACAATCACCGGAGACCAGTCTGAATTTGGCTTTCATTAACTCGATGCGATGTGGACACATCACTGAAGAGATGAAACGTCAAGCGGTGATTGCTTGGTGGTGATATTCGAGGAGCAAAAATGCAGATAGAGGCTGAAAATGAGATCACAGACAATACATGTTGCCAAAAATAATAACTCGGCATGAAAGCTAACATGGCCATGGTTAAAGAGAAGTTGTAATTTAAAAACACTAAAGAAAAGAAGCATTTGGTCTGTGAGCTTTAACAATGTGAAAACTGATCCTGATGTCTTGCGTGACTGGTTCCTGGAAATTGCTTGGAAAGACATAACCTGTGGGTAATTAAACTTGAAATCCATTAATTCTGTGTGGCATTGTATGCACATATATACATTAATTAATAACCTCTGATGAGCAGCACAGTGGAGCTGCCTAAGGATGTTGGGTTTTAATCACGACAATCTTTCGTCATGTGATGTGCGGCTTTCAGGCACAGCCTGTCACACTGAATATACATCCCAATGTATGATGACTGCCAGGGTCATTGTGTAGCCTAAAAGAGATGCTGTGTTAACAGGATCTTTTAAGAGGCATGAAAATTAAATTTCTTTTTTCCTTGATTTAAAGTGTTACACTCATTATAGATTATACTATATATATATATTTTAAAAAAAGACAAGCAGGTCACAAATATGAACAGATGTCCATTTTATCATTCTAATTTCCTAGACATGTCCAAATAATGTGACTCAACAGGAGCACATTATGCATTTTTTGGGAAGTTTTTATTTTGAATACTCAGTTCAAGGCAGCAGGATGAGACTGACACAAAATAAAAACCCTTATCATGCTCATGTTAAAGATAAAATGTCCCGATCTCTTGGTACATTCTACATATATTACCGATGTTTGGCACAATGAGACATTTTTAGTACAACCCTTCGACATCTAATCTAAATCAACCTGTTTTCCTGGAGAAACTGTAGAGCTCAATTCATTTTGAGTCTAGTTTTGTTTTCCCCCTCTATCCTCATTTAGTCTCTAGCAGCCTCTTGATTGCTAAAAGAGCTTTAAATTGGCACACTGACTGAGGATGCTCCACTGATTCTTTTCAGTATTATGACGCCAGCAGTCGATCATGTTTAGAGGTGTGCTTGTGTTTGTAACTTTGGAGCAATGTGTTTTCAAAGGTGATTTTTGGGGTCATTCTGAAGTATATGCTACAGGAAAAATACTTGCAATTTTTCTGTCGTTCTGACTAAATGTAGAACTCGTGACGTTCACTCATCAGGGTTTTTGATACTTTGAAAACATCTCTCTGCCACGGCCAATTAGAAGTGGTGGTGTAGCTACCAGACAGCCAGGACGGGGGGACCTATTTTCATGCTGGTTCACCAAATGGTTTGTGTTATGGTTAAAGTATCACAATGTGTCTTATTGTCAGTGTACACAGTGCAAAATGGCGTCAACATCAACAAAAAATGCATTGTTCTAACACGTGACACGACTTGACCAGTTCATGACACCAGGCCACGGAGTCTTATTATTTAACAGCTAGTGGCCTGCAGTGATTCGGGAAAAACAAAATGCATTTTAATGACAAGTGACATGACTCGATGTGTCATTCATACGAAACTAGGCTGGTCAACCCAATACATCACAACAAAATATTCCTATAATTGGCAGGCTAACTTTGGCATTGACATATTAGTAACAGGGCAAGTAAAAGGCGTTTTCTAACACTCGCTTTAAAAAAAACTGTCAGGAATTTTCACTGTAATCTGCTGTCCCATAAAAAGCTTTTTAGCTTCTCTCATCTAAATGATTTGGTTTCTCAGCTCACTGCTTGCAGACGCTTCAGGCAGCTGTTCAGAGAAAACACTCAATCACTGTCGGAGCAACATTAAACAAAAGACAAAAGGCTAAAAGATAACCACAGAGAGAGTGAATACTGAACTCACAATCCATTAGCGGTCACAAAAACACATTTGCAAAGGAATAATAATACCTTTAGGAAACTATACACCATTAAGTTTGCAATGTCAACCTGAGGGTTGCGTTCCCAGCTTTTTCTCGCTGCCCACACCTTCACCTTCAACCGCAAATTTGACGTTGATTATTATTTTGACAATGACTTATAGAGCACTACATTTCTTTAAGTAGGGTTTAATAAATTAAACTGAGCATGCACAAGTTGTGTACAAAACAATTACAGTACAAAATTAATTTCACAAATAATGCTTTTTATAACACAGTAAAAACGTTATTATCAGGAAAATGCACCACTGTTTACGCAATAAAGAGGAAAAGCACATTCAACTAAGAACAGGAGGTGACTTACAAACATTTTGAGGAGGTAAAAAAATACAGCATCATAAAAATGACCCCAGAAAAATTAGTAGCTTAATTTCATATCCAGCTATATAAAATCTCAAAAGAAGAAACTGCACAGCGGGCAGCTGGGAATGTAAACAATGACTACTACACACCAGACAAAAGTAAAATCACAACGCTACACGATCTCGACACATGCTGGGTTACCACTAAAAAAGCAACAAAGACCTCGCACCATGCATGCTGGCCTGTCAGCTTCTGAAAATCCCCCGACAAAAATGGGGAGACATAAAGTACGTACAAGTGTAAGGTTCATCATCCGCACCCAATACGGCGGAGGAGAGATGTTATGTCAGCACTAGTCCATACACAAGGCATTCAAAATGTATTGATCAGTGTCATACAAACAGTTGTGCAGGTCTTCACACAAAAGATTGGTTAGAGAACTGTTCTAAAAAAAGTCCTGATCAGCGTTTAGAAGAGCACCTCTTCGTTTTTAATGAGCACCTCCACCACCTGTCTCTGGTAGCGGATGTCATTCAGCGCTGTTATGGCATCCTGGTCGGGTGCACGCATGAGGGTGGGCCCGAAAATGATGCCAAGGTTCTCTGCGTTCATCAGGTTGAATTCATCATTCTGCGTCACCCTGCAATGTTCAATGAATCACTGAATTAATCTCTGGGGAGGGGACTGAAATGAAAATGATAGTTGGACGTGCAACAAAGAATTGAATACAATGGATTTTGTTAATAACCATAAGTTCTACATTTCTGTTAGAAATCTGAATAAAGAAAGGTGCCTTTGAATAAATACTTTTTCTGACCCCCACTCCTTTTTAATTTTCAAGACGTCCCCAAGCTGTTACAGAATTTGGATTACCGTTTTAAGTGGGCCATGAGGTACTTGAGAGTTTCCCTGTGTGATGGTGGCAGCAGAGCGAGAGACTCGCGGAAAGCTTCCAGTTTTTTCTCTGGATCTGTGAGCTCTGCCAAACAGAAAGGAAGACGATATTAGCATGAAACGAGTGGCCAGACAATTGATCCAGAAATCAATAAAGTTATCTTCTGTGCTGAACCAAAAACTATCTATGAGGAGACAAGATTGTACGAACAGAATTTTTTTTTTACAAATAAAAAAAAAGGAGTTTGATGTTTTTCAGGAGTCAGTTTCAGTGCAGAGTTATCAGATGCAAAGCATGCATTTTCACAGTGCTGATCTGGTGTAACTTAAGCTGATGAATCAATAAATCAATAAAGTTTTACTGTACTGAAATAAAAATACAGTCTTATGTAACAGCAGCCCACACTACAGCCCAAAGGACAAGCTGACATTTTTCTTTTATAACTCCTAATGACATTGTGTGCTTTTTTCCCCCTATCCTTTTTAGGCCAAAATGAAAAGGAAAAGATGAATAGAAAACAAACATAACTGGATAACTGGACATATAATAAGTGAATAAATGCAGGTAATATTTGTAATGTGACTGATGTCATAAACACATGAAGGAAACCCAGCAGTGAATGTTTGTCAGTAAACACTGTTGCTTTGGAACTGATTTGGTGAGTTGTGACGTACTTGCAGCCTCAATGAACCTGGGGTAAGCATCATATGAGATGACGGGAACTGGCAAATCCCTGAGGTACAGTTTCAGTGCACTCGTGATGATATTGATGTCTTCATAGGCATTCACTGAGATGTCTGTCTTCTCGCCATCTGTGAAGATTTGAGGCGGGAAAGGGGAGACAAGAGGGAGAAAACGAGAGTTTTCACAAAAAAAAAAATGGCTCACTTCAAAACTTTCATGGCTCAGGGTGAACTAAGGATTAAAAAAGACTGTGTTACAGAGGTGGAACTCTGGCTCTATATTCTTGCAAAGTAGCGGCTATCACCCCCCTGGCCTGTTTAATTCTGACTTTCCCTCAGTTCTGCTTTCCAGAAGAGGCCATGGCCTAGATGTGCAGGCAGACTGAACATCACAGCGCTGTGAGCTGGAATGACACTCTGTCATGGATGATCTCCCACATGTGGATCTGGCTCAAGAGTTCAGTCCACTGCTGCAGGGTTTCTCTTACAGTTAACATTCAGACTGCACTGGCCCAAGGCAGGTTTACTCTTACTAAGTTGACTACTGAATCCCAACACAGCCACGTTTAAGGCAGTCGGAGGACAACCGTGGTTTGTAACCCCTGAGATCCCCCTTGTCTGTCCACAGTGAAATCCCGCATGAGAGGGAGATGTCAGAATGGGAACTGCATTCCCAGATGGACGGTAATCCTTCACAAATGTGTCAATTTTTCATTAATCTGAGGAGCTTTGTGTCTCCCGTTGACATATGTAAGCAAGCAGTGCGTTCTGCGGTCATATTGTGAGTTGTCAGCAATCTATTAAACAGAGAACACAAACCTTTGTCAAACCCCATCTTAACTTCTTCCACCGAATCACTAAATCCAGATATTCTGTAGAGGCCCTCCGATTTCAGTCCTTGAGGAGCAACAAGAAATAAACAACCCTTTAGACAATGTAAACGCTGTCAAGAGTAATATATACAAATTCATTGGCATATATTAATAGGTCATTTAGAAAGTACTACAGTATTAAATATTCATAAGAAATTAAGGATTAAATGTCCACAATGTCACACGATGGAACAACGTGGGCTAATGCAAATAGTTTTTTGCATCACTGGGCAAAATAATAAAGACATAAATCAAACTTAGCAACAGTCGTACATTGGAGGGAAGACAATGAGGACGCTATGTGGTTCCTGCATAGTTGAATGATTTAACTAAAATGCAATCAGCTAAGGCAGCAGGAAACAGAGTAATGTACTCCTCATTACACATTTACAATTACCAGCAATCTCATCACCTCTCTCAGACACCCCTCCAAAAGCAAAACATGAACCCAGTCAATAATTGAATCAGACTTTTGGCACAACAACCTAACTCATATATATTGAATATCACTTAGTATAGAATTAAAGTGAGGCTGTTTAATAACATGCATAAATACAGTAAGTAAAAGCCTTTAACATATCTAAAATACCTTTTTTTTAAGATAATATTCTAGCTAATAATCCAAGAAAATGAATGCTGTTCAAGCATTTGAATCAGTTGTTTTAAAGGTTTTTTTTGGTCCTATAATATCATCTTATGGATGAAAAAACTGTGTTGAGATTTGAAGATTTTCAATTCAATTACAATGCCAGTGTATTATTTGCAGAAATTCCTCAAGGCCTGTTTATTAAAGTTGCATCAACCAGTGAGACCAAGTGTTTTAACTGTGGACCTAAAATGGAATGACACTTAAACATCATTGACTACATTTGTCACATTCCTGTTTTCATCTGTGCAATCCAAACAAATCAAACGCACACAAACTCACCTCTGGACTCTATCTCTCGTATGCACATGTCCACCACCATGGGTCGGGCCGTGTTATAAGCTTTTACCAGAGTGGTCAGGTCACAGCTGTACACCTTTCGGACATGTCTCAGGTCTGGCTTGCAGTCGTTGGGTGCCAGAGCTGAACACTCTTTGTGCACATTCACTCCGCAGTCTACAGGGAGACGCACACAAAGGGCTTAGTTCATACATGAAAGGATGCCATACTCTTATGCATGCTTATTTGAACTGTGTGATGCGTTAACAAAACCAGGGAAAACTGAACAAATTCTTGCAGTTAATGTTATCTTTCAACTGAAAGTGACTACACACCATCTAACAACAAGGATGTTTGGGCTTATGTGTGCTTAGGCTTTTAGAGAAGTGTTAATCCCCCTGATCAATAACTGCCCCTGAAATGTCACGGGGACTATTCTTCTCTGCTACACATACCATTAAAGTCACCTTGAGATCTTCATATCTCCAAATTCACCTCCAGATGGCCATTAGTTAATTGAAAAAATGAGCCAAATGTTAAAATTAAATAACAATGAGCCAGAGGAGAGGACACTGGAATATACCACAGGAATGTGTGGTGTGATGTTTGGGTTGTCAGAAGAATCTCATGTAACCTTAAAAGTAACCACATTTTTTTTTTATTTCTTTTTCTAAAGACAGGACTGCCCTCATTTGATGTTTTAATATCATATTTGTCATGATGTAAGTTTAAGTAGCCAGCGTTGTGTTTCAGCTCTCAGGCACAGTGGGTTGGGCCCAGCTTTTAACAGCGCAGGGCACCTTGTCGGGAGCTGAGGTTTCCATGGTGCAAGAGACTGCACCTCTGCTTTGTAACAGAGACGCGTGAAGGGAATTGGTGGAAGAGTAAAACGCTGGTGCCCAGAGGAGGGACACAGCACTGCTGAGCACCCTATTCTTTTTCTGAGCTCACTCACAATGGCAGTGGAAGCAGCAAATGAGGCGCTGTGGGCTACAGAAGACCTAGTTTCCAAGACTAAAATGGAGCAGCTCTTCAAGCTCCAAGATCTTTTGAGCAATCTCCAATGTACTAAAAAGGTTTTTGTTTGACAAAATTACATATGGCTTTTAATACCAAAAAGCATTTAACCCCTTGGAAGAATTGCTCCTTTTTTATTTTAGATAATAATAACAATAGAAAAAAGAAAAGAAAAAAACACTTTGAAAGCTGAGAATCAATGTTTCTGAAGGACATCCGAACCATATTTTGATTAATATGGGTCCCTGGGGAAGTTCACACAGCCTGATTTCATATGCACTGATGCAGAAATGTAATTACCTTAAGAGATGATTCTCTTAAGGACATGAGACAGGCAGTGTAATAGTCAAAGGCCTGTCATCAGACACAAGCCTGCTGAGCTCTTCTTGTCCATGGGATCACATTTATGGCCCTGGGTCCCAGGTGGGGTTGGCGAGCCCAAGGGACATCAGATGCTAGGAGACAGAGGAGGCTTACTGCACCACCAGCTCCTTCGCCATTGCTACAATGGGCTGCAGCTCAATTTTGATTGGATGTTTAATGGTGGCTAATTTCTCATTTCTAATTACTAATTTCTAATTTCTAATTTCTAATTTCTAATTTCTAATTTCTAATTTCTAATTTCTAATCAGTCCATTATCATCAAATCTCGGAGCTGAAACTGATGTCATTCTCACTCGAACTGAAAACAAACACTTTTTTTCTTCCCTACCAAGTGTTTAAGTTAAATAGGGGTTGAGCTGTGTGACCCAGCTCTTTGGTTAAAGCCGTCTGAATTTTAATGTGTGTGGAAACGAAGCTCGTTCCCCACACTCCCAGCCCTGCTCCTCATTAAAGAGACATGCCAGCTTTGTTTTCCTTCATGGGCATGATGGGATGAGGCTGGGTGGGGGGTGCGCTCCGGTGAGGAAATGTGCCACAACAAGCACAAGCAGAGGCTGGCTCTCTGGCACTTGGCCAAAAACAGTTCACACATACAAAAAGAGAAAAGGGGGTGGAAGAACATTTTTTTTGGTATGCAAATGTGAGCATCATGTGAGACTTTGCTGCCCTAGTTTCTGCTGGCTGGGGCTGAGTCTGAAGGAATGGTGGTATGTTTATACAGTGGTTGATGAAGATTGGCTTCTACCGTATGTGCCTTTTTCTGGTTTGCTGTCAGTTTTCAACACCATGATGTTAATAATTTATGTCAGAGTTCCCACAGATTTACGTGACACACTTTGTTGCATCAATAAAACATCAAAGACACACATCAAACTGTATTATAGCACTATGCAGGCACTGGGAAAGGAATTCTTACAAGAAACGGAGGGAAACTGAATATTTGACAAACAGAGGAGTAAACGGAGACCATTTCCCTCACAATAACAGTACTGCGTGCATGTATAGGTTACATTTGTCCCACAAAAGAGAAGAAAAAATATGAAGACTGAAAGTCATTTCACATTGTGGGGAAATGATTGCAAAAAAATGCTCGCACTAGGGAGCAGATAACGACATAATGCATCCATGAATATAAAAAAGAGCTTTAAAATACATCAGCTGCAATTGGCCAGCTTTAGTTTTTCAGGCCTGGAATGCTACATGTGTTTATCCATTAAGTCATCAGAGTGGAAACACAGAAAGCTTTTGTTGTTGCTATAGAGATGACAGGATGCCCAGAGCTAAAGAAACTTTAAATGAGTTTGAAAAAAGCTTGAAAAAGCAGAGAGGGGGAGAGACAGGGCTCAGAAACATATTCTTCTTAATGTATGACCCCCACACTCCAACTCAGTGGAGACAAAAGTGGGTCAAATATAGGGTTTTTTACATCATGTAACATATCTGTTACATCACAGCTGCAGAGCCCCCGTTTTACTCCGTTGTGTAACTCATAATCCTCAAACTACTATTGAGATTTTAGATTAAAATTCAGTAATCCAGCTCCAGATGCACTGCAAAGCCAAGTAACCCATATAGAGTAATGCTCACTTTGTACACCCCCAGTGTAACAAAGAAATGCTGTAGGCTGTTCAAGCAGTATATGTAAGGTTGTGTTACTACTGAGAACAAGACATACCTGCACATTTGACCCCCTGGGCCATCAGTCCCCACATAAATCTGGCACAGTGTTCACACCAGTGAGGCCCCCGAAAAGTGTGGACCTACAGCAGAGAGGACAGTGAAAGATATTAGTGATGGATTGCAATGACAAGAGTGTGAAACAAAAGTCAGTCCTTGCATCCCCTTCTTTAGACTGCCAAAGGACCTGTAGGCGCTTAACTGACAAAGTGGAGAAGGATGGATATGGAGCTTTGCCATCATATATCAGCAAGATGTGA
Organism: Odontesthes bonariensis; assembly: GCF_027942865.1. Lineage (NCBI taxonomy): Eukaryota > Metazoa > Chordata > Actinopteri > Atheriniformes > Atherinopsidae > Odontesthes > Odontesthes bonariensis. The sequence continues at coordinate 21,450,158 of NC_134517.1, read as the reverse complement.
CACTTCATCGCAGGAAAGTTGTTGGGTGGATTTTCAGTGGAAACAGTTGAGGAATAGGCACTCCCACACTCCAGCGGGTGACAACAGTTTAGCCAATCAGGGGGTCCTCTGAGCTGAAGAGAGCGAACCACAACTCTCCCAGTATTCTTGTATTAAGTTAATAGAAGCTAAAGAAGGAAACTGTTTGTGTGAAAAGTACAATGCAGATGGAGATTATCCCAGTTAATCCTAGTGATGTCATCTATAGGCACTGTCTTTCATGTTCCTACAATTTACAGGTTGCTATCTATAACAATACTATGTATTAAAAAGAATTACATTTTTTATTAATCAACTGGAGTGCTCCATTAGTTTGATCTGATGCTCAAAGATTTGTTTCAGTACAATGATTTTGTCATGCTGCATATCTTTTGTCCATTAGTACATCAAGATACCTTCCTTACTTTAATTTTACGCAAATGATAAATGCTGCCTTGGCTACAGAAACCCCCTTAAAGGCTGAAATACAATATTCAACAAAAAGGAAATAAAGCAGTAGACAGAGATCAGCAAGGATCAGCACTTTGAAAAGGTTGACAGAGATATTTCTCTCCCTGCTCTCCATCCCATCAACCAGCAAAAATAGGAGCCAAACAAGGAAACACTCGTCTACTGTTTCCCAGCAGCATAATCTCCCCATCTGGTGCTCTAACGAACAGCAGTGGTCCACAGCCCGACCAACAGATTTTCTTTTGATAAAGCCTCACTGGACAGACCAAAACAGCTCTGTTTTTCATCATCTCTCCCAGTCAGTAATGCTCACCCCTCCCTTTCCATCTCTCTCAAGGGGAACAAGAGAAGCAGCCCTGTGGCCACACATGATGACAATAAACCACAGCTTTGGGAATGCATCAGCTGACAAGTGCTTTTTAAGTTGACTCAGTCTCACCTTGAAGTTGTGGGCTTTCTCCGATTTGGGTGTCCGGTCACTCTCCTTCAGCGAGGCTCTGCGAACCAGTGAGGTGAGCTGCGAGTACGCTAATAGTTTAAGTGGTTGCCAAAAAGTGGCTGAAGGTTTCTGTGGCCCCATCCTCATCCCCAGAGCTGCTGCCAGAATATCCTCCTGATTGGCCTCTCGCTTGGCCTTTTGAACCAGCGGCTTCTCTTTCTTTTGGATGTCGTAGGACTCTTTAGATGGCATTCTGGAGCTGTAGTCTCCCAAACCAGTTGAAGAAGCGAACCAAGTGGAAAAGTCCTAGACAATGAAAGGTTAACTCCTTGATGTTCAGGGCAAGTACACGTCAAAAAATATCACTTGCATGGTCCCTTTTAAAAAATAGGCTTCACTGATGACAAATTGCACATTTATGATATAAGAGAGAGAATGAGGATATTTCAGAAAATCAAAAAGAAAAACGTGGTCCCTGAAACCTCTCACAGTGGTGACAGCAGATCAAGTGGAGCCTCTGTGAGAGAAGTGCCAGGTTTTATTCAAAAGAGGTGTAGCCTTGGGTGCTCATGTGGTTCTCTGGGAACGTAAATGCAGATGAGATGAGTGGTTGAGCTAATCCTCTCCTCCCTGTGCAGAGCTGATATTCTCCCTGGAACAGGCACAGCACACTGTTGTGTGTGGATGCTGTCTGGGCGGGCAGAGAGAGGGGGAGGAGTATGGAGGTGGACCCTGTAGTAGTGGCAGCAGATTAAATGGATCCCACCAGCCAATCGCAGCATGGATACACCAGCCTTGTAGTAGTCTCTACCATCTCTACCCCGCCCCCACACAGCCATCAGATATTCAAGCGGGGGAGCCTGGACAGGATGAAATGAGAGTGGGCTGATAATGAGCTATGAATGAGTCATGTATCCTGAGTGGGCTTCTGCCTGGAGAACTTGCGACAGCAGTGGGCCGTTAGACAGAGGAGCTTTTTTTCAAAATCACCTTTCCACAGAAACTGGTCACGACCGGAGCCACACAGACAAAAAACAACAACATAAAAGCTGCAAGCGTCAAACCAAAACAGAACTTTTATCAACGCATGTCGTCATACAGTGTGATGCAGATCGAATTCAGCAGCATTTGGCCAAAAACTGAGCCAAAAAAAGATGATGACAAAAGAAACAAACAAAAAAATTAAAATCACTAAAAAGTGTTTTGCTTACACTCTTTAATGGTGTATTTCTTCTACACCGTCTTATTTTCCTACATTATGTAAGTCCCCTCGAGCTGCCTTTGGGTATGATATATACATAAAGAATAAAAGTGTAAACATCACTAATTACAAGTCATTGGTATTTGAATTTAATGTAGCAGGATAGCAAAAGCAGAATACTTTAGATCACAATAATAAGTATTCACTTTAAGTAGCTCATCCAATCCTCCTACGTTATGATAAAATAAACAATAAAGAATTAAACAGCATATGTCTGCAGCAGGCATGCAGTCTGGAAGCCATTTCTTTTTTTGCACGTCTTTGTCTGAATTGTTCATTTCCTTGAAGTACACGCTGATGTAAGCCTTTGTCTTGCCTGCATGCAAATGAAGTATCAAATATAGCATCATGATCGCAATGTGAGAGAAAGGATCTGCAACCTGCCTGTGTTATTCACACTGCAAGTCAATGTGATTATGCACCCACGTCTCAGTCTAATTCAGACGCTGCTGCTGACGCTCTCACCTTTTACAGCAGAGGAGGAAGTAACTGTGCTGGCTGGAGGCTTAGAAATCGATGGATGAGAGTTTGAGCAGGAGAGAGGAGCAGGAATGAGGCTTTGAAAATCAGTGTACTTATGCAGACTGGCATTCCAAACTGTGGTGTCTGACAGGGACAAGCTCCAAACATGAAAGATATGACATGGAGTGCTGCCAGTGTAGCAACCCTCTCTCATGCTCAGTGGAAGTCTCTGCTCAGGAGGATACCTGAGTGTGGTGAAGATGAAACGCAGTAAGAGTCTTTTGTATGCACCATTTCATCCTCTAAGACCTGAAGCCGTTTCGGGGGGTGTTGCAGCGTAATTGTGTTGCCTGCTGTTGAGTGCAGGATGACCGTCTCAGTCCCAGGATGTGGTTCACTTTGAGCACAGCTCTAATTGACACTGATTGATTTGTTGTTTCCAAAACATGTCCAGAAATGGGACTCTTGAGGATGGATGCATAGGATGCGATATATTTTACATCTCTGTAAAGTCCATCTGTGCTCACCCTAGACTTGTGATCTAAATGCTGAGCTCCTCCACATTTAGGATTTAGACAGAGACTCAAACCTTGCCGATTTATAGTTTAATTCTGATTTGACCCAGAAAAACAATGGAATCTCAAAACTTTCTTTCTCTAAACTTTCTTTCCTCTGTTTCCCCCAATCTCGTCTAATCCATTAAGCTGTAGCTGAGTATTTCTGTTGGGTTAGAGGGCTATTACATAAGGAAATGTTCCTCTAATGCACTGCTGACCCCAAACAACATAAAGACCCATTAAGAAGACAGCCGCATTCGTTCTCATGATCTGAATGTGAACTCTCACGGCTATGATTTCTATTCCAGACACTCACACAGCGCTCTTTGTTTGGACTAAACAAGGAACAGGCTTGATGATAAATGTATCACTCATGGCCAAACCAAATGACAAAACAACACCAAAAGGCTTTGAATTAATCTAAAAGGTTGTCGATCTACAAAGCTCATCCCCGAGCAGAGCTATAGGTCATGTAGTTATATAATGTTACATAAACTACAGCTTCATGAGACGTCTATGGGAGGGAAAATAAAAAATTGTCTGCACACTGAAAGCTCTCAGAGAAGCTCTGTGTGGTGAAACATGATCTCAATAAACTTGAATCTTGAAAACCCCTATTTGACAGCAAAACACCTTGAGGAAGATTAGAAGATTGTGCAGACTTTTCTACCGTGTACACCTGAACACAAGGACGACTAGTCAGAAGAAAAACATATCCTGTATCCCCAACACAAAATTCAGAATCACAAAGTTAGCAAAGGAACATTTAAACCAGCCTTAAACATTTTGCAATCAAAGTGTGTTGACAAGTGAAATAAAAAAAATAGACGTACTTGATTGAAATGAGCTGAGACATGTTAGGAGAAAAAAATGGATGAAGAATTCCACAAAAATCCCATTGTTCAGCGCGAAGGGGTAATTGATCGTAATAAATGCTTATAGGTAGCATTTACCTGCAAATTCTAGAGACAAACATCCCTCCATCTGCACCAAAGGGTTTTGCTATCGCTTTCCCGGCTTAAAAAAGTTGAAGATATGTAAAAAGAGCAATAGATGCAAAATAGCCCGAAAGTCTCGCTGAATTAGGAGACTTTTGTAGTTAGGATGGATGAACATCCTTCGAACAAGTCGTGAAAGAGTTTTTACTCAAGAACGACTGAAGGCTAACTTTTAGCTTCAGTACATTTCTTTTTTCTGTCTTTATCATTATTATTATTACATCTGATATTATTTTGTTATTTTGAAAAAGAGGAAAATAAAGAAAAGCATTTTTTTGAGATATAGAATTTGTCATCTTTCATTTTTTGCTATTTGGATGTCACCACCATCATCGTCCCTTTTGTTCCTCATTACAATAAGAGATTTTTTCAAAGTGTAGGTCAGAGGTACAACGAGTCTAGACAGAGTCTACCATCACTGCCTGGAAATATGTCAAACACCACATATGCATGGGATGCTGCTCAAATGGCTGCTCTTTTGCTGCTCCTGCAGGAAACCTGGAACGAATGACACCGTATTTTAGCAGAACAAATAGATCACCTAGATGTAGCTGAAGCAGTCTGTGCTGTGACAGTGATTTATGGCAGGCCGCTATCACATTTTGCTATTCGCACTGCAAGGTCAGTACATACGTGGAACACACTCTCCACAATGCATGCACACAATATAGTGGGAGGTACAGTCTCAGCTGCATTTTCAATTGTGATTGCATTGTCATATTTAAATGTACCGCTAGAGAATTCATGATTACAAATATTTGCTTACTAAACCAATCTTGGCTGAAGCATTGTTATCTGAACATTTAAAAAAGAAAAAAAGTGCTGAATTAATCTGTTTCTTGGGTTTTTGTAACCTCCCAGTTACAAACGGTGGGATGCAAATGCTTTCATCACTCCTGTCTTAAGAAGCAGTTTAGTTCCAACAAAGCCAGGAATTGCCCACTTTTATTAAGAATGTCGGGGAATTAGATGAATTACAAAGGCTCGTGAAGCGTAATTGGAAAAGCTCGAGTGGTCCTCTATCTCCTTGTGTGGCTCTGCTGAAAACACTTCCCCCTCAACAACAATGCAAATACGTGTTCAAATCATGATGAATGGCACAGTGTGCATGAGTTGTTTTGGCAAAAGAGACACGAGAGCGGCACACGAAGTCTTGAACAGTCAAAGTCAAATCTGTGGAAAAGAAAGAGATTGAGTTCATTTTCTTTTTCAGCGATGAAAGATTTTAGGAAAATTTGTTTATTTGAAAAAAAAAGTATTTGGTTTGCTTATTCAGTATTTTTTTTCAATTACACACACACATATAGTATACGTATATATATATATATATATATATATATAATATCTCTAGGAAGAGCCTAAAAAGCTGTATCTTCCTGTTTCCAATTATTTGGGCTAACTATGTGCTGCAGTTGCCCTTTTAAGTATTTTGCATTAGGGATTTGCAGCTTCTTATGTTCCCTATTGCTGTTTTTTTGCCAGGGAAAATCAGCCCCACAAACAGTGAGACCAATCAACAGTTTTACATAGTGCTCCACACCACTAACGAGTAAAAATCTAACTATCCGTGTTAGACTGTGAATACACTAAATGCTTTCTATCTGTGTACTGTGTGTGTGTGTGTGTGGGTGTCCAGAGCTGAAAAGCTGAATGCAGAATATCACACGTTGTTCTCATAGCTATGGATGGATAGAGCAGCTATATATTTTTTTCACACTTATGTAACTGTACCTTACTCCTCCACATCTCTGGAGAGACAAATGCTGACGGGCCCCGCGGCTTCCTGCAGGGCAGAGGGGCTTATATCAGCTAAGCCAACTTTGCTTTTAGAAATTAAAGGAGTTCTTTCTCTTCTCACCACACAGAGACATACAATGCAGAGATGTACATGAAGGTGTTCGGCTTTATAAAATAGCTCTGTAACAAGCCAATAGTTTTCCCCTAAAACAATAATGTTACAAAGAGATTTGGCACTAATCATATCTTTGACTGAAAGACTCCTGTTTGACATTTTTGTGACTCACAGTTCAACTGGTCTAATCCCAAAACAAGTACGACGATAAAAGTGTGTGATCAAAAATCTATGCGTAGGAGGATGATATCCTAGAGCTGAGTTCTAGGTGACTCATCTGACCAGTTGGAGGATGTGCCAGGCAGCCATGGTGCACCCAGTGGTGCTGAGCAACATGGAAGTTATGTTGAGAAAATAGTGAACAGTGGTCTGATGCAACAGTGATGCATTTTAAATTGAATCTTCAATGTGGTATTTTCTTAACGGCAATGAAAATCTTATTTTGAGGTCTGGTTTCTTTTCTTTTAGATGGTGAACATTCGCTCCTCTTTTGTCCCTGCTATCAGTAGCTGTTAGCTTGGGTCCCCCATGAGAATTTCCCACTGCTTCTCCAAACAGATGGCACTCTGATTGCTGCCTACTGCAGGTAAGGCTCTCACTACTCACCAATACAGCACAATAATCCCACTTCAAAAATTGCTTTTTAAAACTTCCAAAAAATTTTCAAAATTGAAATGATAATGCCTAATTTGATTTATTTATTTTTTTATTGTGGTAAATATATCCCTCCAAGAAATAAGTAACTATTAGCACTTTATAGGAAAATTAAAGGTTTAAAAAAGGCCTTTCTCTGTATTGACAGGCAGTTTTAGTCGATAAAGTGGGTTTGAAAATGGTTTCATGAGTCTGGGGTGGTGGACTTTTCTTTTGACTGGCCAGAATAAAGCCTTGACCTCAATTACACAACATCTGTGTTCTGGCTCAGCATCACAACTGCTCTCCAACACTGCACACATGGTTGAGGTCAGATGGTCAGATATACTCACGCTTCATTCAAGTCCAGACAAGCTTTTGCTCACACAATAGGTTGGTGGGTGCTGGGACACAGAGTGCATTTGTAACACTAGATGAGAAGACTCGGTCTTAAATAAATAATGGAATCATGACATTTCCTTACATTTGGAGGTCTTCCTCTAAGTTTGAAATGAGAGGTCCCTGATCCTCATCATGTTCTGTGAAAGGCGGATACACATGAAGACGAGTGTAGGTGCCACTGGTTCTGCAGCCAACAAAAACATGTTACCTCACCAGCTTCTCACCATCTCACTGGTCACTTGTGCTCGCATAAGCAAACAGGTTGCAAGGGGAGTCATTTACTGCATGTGCTCACTACACTACATGAAAAAAAGACAAAAAAGGTTGTTTGTCAGTGTTCAGGGCCAGGTGGCCACATTTGGCAGCAGGCCTTGACTCTCTGATCAGTAATCTGCTGACTGTCTGCTCCACCTGGAGGACACAAACCTGTAGAGTGTGGACCATATTGTATCTTACCAGGTTTCACTTTCTTTTGAAGAACAGCATCTGTTTTGAGTGTCGAGTTCCCATGAGCATGATATCTCTGAGCCGGTGCGCGTCTTTTATCCACGACTGGTTGTCTCACCAGCTGAATGTAAAAGACCAGTCCCATAGGCAATGTTAATAGATATTTCAGATGTACTCATGTATGAATTATCTGATTGCTGAGCTGACACTTTTGCAACACTGAGTGCATATTGCAGTGTGAGCAGCAAACTAAGTACTTTATGTTAAAAGAAGGTTTTGGGATTTGCATACAAATATTTGTTAAACAGCAGCACCCTTAAAATGCAGCAAACATAAGCAAAACATAAGTAAACATATAATGCATTTACCTAAACAGAAGTGCTTAACAAAGTATGGTTTTTACCTGGTTATTGTGCCAGACTTATTTCAGGGTGATTCATATTCAGAAGGGAACTTTAAGCTTGTTCACTCTCAGCCTCTGTTCAGCTTTCATGTGACCAGACTTTAAAGATTCTTTCCATGTAATTCAAACTTTAAACTTGGTTTCTTAGTGTCTTTTGGTGCCATTTATTGGTGACTAACAAAAAGAAAAAAAAAGAAGTGTAATTCCAAGATTATTTACTGTGATCCTGTAAAACTGCAGCATAGCTAAAGCTGAAAGGGCACTCAGAGAGCACCTACCCCACAAAGACAAAGGCTTATTTTGCTATTTCAAAGAAAGTGATTCAGATCTCCACAAAATTTGATGCATTCTCCCTTTGGCCACAGAGTTTCATTACACATGGCTTTGTGTTTTATTCACACAACCTTGCTAAGAAAAGCCGACAACCAACAATGATCACATAGCAGAATGAGAGGAACCACAAGTGATTACCCCTCAACATCACATACAAACACATAGGAGGACAGAATTTATGTGAAATGTAACATTTGAACCTAAACTGTGCTTTGGAAACCCCTTCAGATGTAGTTGTATTCCTGTGAAAAAGTAAGCAAACAGTCTTTCAATTCTGAGCGTTTACTGTATATGACTACATAATAGAAAATCGCCTGGTCTTTACCACATCTCAAAATTAGGTTGATACAAAATCAGATGAAGAAGACCGCATGGCATGTTACACTGTTTTATTATTTGTTTATCAAAAACTAAACTAAAGAACTCCCAATAATTCTTAATAAAACTTGAAGTGAGTCTCTCACATCATTGTGGAGATATTTTGGCACACTCATTTTTACAACTTTGCGTAAGTACAGAGTTTTGTGGGCATTTATTTCTGCACAGCCCATGTTTCTGGGCGGCAACAGTTGCTTCTCTAAAATCTATTGCGAATGTCCTTCTTCCTTGGCATTGTGTAAACACACACCTGAATGCTCCAGATCAGTAAACTGACTAGACTTCTGCTTTTATAGAGGTGTTCACACTTGCTGATGAACAGTTACTCAACTGCATTTGATTAGCAGCACCTGGCAGCTACTTAACTGTTTTATTCCTATGGAAGCAGTAAGGTTGCACTTAGTTTTTCACAAACCGATTCTGAATTCAGTTTTTAAAAAATATATATAATAATACTGTTTTTATTATCTGTGGTTAGAATTGTTTAACTATAGGACTTGGTAGGGACCACATAATTCTTTATCATGTCTTGCTATGCAGAACCTTAGAATTAAAAAGGCGTGTACTTCCTTTTTTACAGAAAGGTACCTGGAGTCATCTTTAAGCATATTTCTTAGCAAGGCAATATTACTGGAAATTATTCTTTATTTAAAAAAAAAGAAAAAGAAACCATTAACAGTGGTTGCAAAGTTAAAGAGACAGCATTTTATTCTTTACTTGTTGTGGTGTCATGGCAGCTGGCAAAGACACACTGACTGACACTGATTGCTGCATAAACAAGCTAGCTGATAGAAATGAAAGCATATGAATTTATTTCTGTCAAAAACAAGGCATTTAGCTTCAGGCAGTTTCAGCAAATCAGCAGGCCATGAATAAGGAATAATTCAAAATTACGCAGAACAGAGGCACTGATGGACATCTGCTGTCTGCTCTGTGCTGCCTGCTTGTTAGCATTTCAAAGGCAGAATTGCATTTTTCATAAAGAAAGAGAAAATTGCACCTTTCGAAAGAAACAATACTTTGAGACTTTGAGCGGCGATAATGTTGCTTTATTTGAACACTTTGAAAAAGCACCTTCCCTTTACATAACATCCAGAGACCCAAAGACGTTACACAAGTGGTGAGGTAATGAAGGTAATCTGCCAGGATTTTCAAACAGAGTTGCTCTTTGTTTTTAGCTACTGAAGTGGCTCATACCCCCCCCTGCCACCCCCAAACCACCACCACTGTGTTATCCAACACTTATTGTCCCCAGTAATGTGGGAATACATAACACACACCGAAGAAGAAAGAAAAAGATGTCCTACAAAGATTCTCTATCTGCAAAGATCGCCTTAAACTGTGCTTAATTGTCAGTTTCTGCATGATCTCACCCTCAATTGCTGAGCAGGGACAATATTGCTCATTGTCAACACATTGCCTCGTCTGCCTTTTGCTGCTTGTCTGTTTTCAGAGGGCTGTGTTTTCCTCTGGGGGTATCCCATCTGTAACATCAGAACGTTGAACACTGGCTCTTTCAGCTTAAACTAAAGGTACCAGACCGCACTGTTACATAATATCCAAAAATAACTTTAAGAGCACTCATGCAGTTTAGAAATGATTACAGTCGTAAAGAGCCCACATGATACCCAGATAAACCCATGGGTTTATATGGGACATGTTTATCTGTGTAATATAGCTTTTATGTGTATGTAACAGGTCTGCAAAATCAAATCAAAGGGACTTTTTCTCTCCCACGTAAGTCTCCGACGGCCTGAGACATCTTATTTTCTGTCCCTTTCTGTCTCTTTATGCGGGACTTGACGATATCCCTGTGAGGCACATTTGCATAATACTCCCCAAGTGGTCCGTTTGACATGTACCAAATAAATTGCACTCCACCATTTTCACCATCTAGCAGAACAATCAGAGGGGACTGGTTCTATTACATAATGCATTTCAGACAGAGACTGACATAAGGACTCTACAGCAAGGCAAAGTTTGCTGAAAAAATGTAGTTTGTGAACATGTATTGACTGTACAGGAATGGATGAGGTGTTATGATGCTGATCAAATGTTACCGAACTTCAGATAACATTAAGGAACTGTTTGCTGAGAATAGGAAGTATGCAGCACGTTATGAGCACTCAGTTCAAAAGCCAGCAGCACTGATGATATGGGGGTGCATTAGAGCAGACGGCTTGAGTAACTCGGACATCTGTGAGCACCATAAATGCTAAATGATGTCTACAGGTTCTGGAGCATCACATGGTCCCATTAAGGCAAGTTCTTTTCCAGGGAGGGTCTTGCTTATTTCAGCAAGACAATGCCAAACTGGAATTGCATGTATCACAACGGTATAGCCCAGCAGTAAAAGAGTCCAAACTAGTGTTTATGCAGACCACCAGCTGTCACCAACTGAAAAAGTCCAGCACCTTCTGATAGATTTCTGCTGAAATCCTGAATTAGGGAAAGATGGAAGATAAAATAGTTATCTTTTTTAGGTACTGTCAGTCTCTTCTTAGAAAATGTACATGATAAACTTTTTCATTTTTCACATCTTGGCTTTTAGCTTTTTTCGACCAAAAAAGGGAATTCTAATGATTTGCAAATCATTAGAAAATACTTACATTTTACACAACACCGACTTCTTTTGGAAACATGCATGGTTGAAAAAGATTAGGATGTATTTTAATCCCATATTTAAATGAGAAAAGTACTCATCCAACACATCAAAGGCTGAAGCTGAGAGAATGAACCATATTTTGAAACCAATCCAAATATAAAAGCCTTACATTTTTAGCTCTGCATCAAATGAAGTGACAAGCAAATAATTGTCCTCGGTCTTTTGCTGAGGAACTTGGAGGCGGTGACGTGGAAAAGCATTTTTCATTTCGATAATTAGATGCTTCTCTTTCTGCTCGGTCTGGCTTCTCGTGTCAGTCAAGAAAAAAAACTGACACCGACTCCGAGCATGTTATTTACCAACCCGCTCAGTCAGGAAGCTCTGAACTGCCTATAACTGGATCAAATGAAAAACGCAAGAGACTAAAATTAAAACAATTGTTTTATGTAAAGAAAAAGAAAACGGCCGTAGTGAGAACTGCTCCATGTGACTGCACAGTCAGCTGTAGCACACACTGCCTGCTGGCTTATGAGGTGGATAAAATGATTGTAGTCTAAATCACCATAATTCCCCTTTATTACTTTTCTGACCAGGGGATTGCGGTGAAGTGTAATTTCAGATTTGATCCACTATGGGAAGGCATTGAGGTTGTTTGCAGTGAGGCTTAAATGTAATAAAAGTGTCGGGAAAAAAAAGATCAGCTCATGTCTGGACTGATCAATATCTGTAAAGCTTACATCGACCTGCCGTGCATGTTTACACGGAGGCTGTGTCAAGATAAGAGGGACAGTTGTTGACAGGAGCCTGGAAAACTATTAAAGATCACGTGTTCGTGTTAAACAAATCATAGCATTGTCAGAATGATTTGACTATATAATAACACTGTTTTTCATTGAGATATTTTGAATTTAGGTTAAGATGAAAAGCGAGGGTGAGCAATAATCTGATTCTTGAATAATCACACAAAAACATTAAATTGTTTAATGATTCATTTAAAGGACGATTTGAAGTTTCCCATAGTTCACATGTCAAGCTTTCTTTGAGAAAGATGCTGAACCCAACATTGCCCCCAATGTGCTTCACGCGTGTAAATTGCTTCAGTTAAAAGCCGACGCAGTCTTACATTGTTTTTATCATCATTATTTTGTTGTTTTTATTTGTTTTTACTTATTCTTCTCTTTATTTATTACCTGCTGTAAAGCACTTTGGTACACCGAAAGGATTGTCTGTAAAGGGCTCTATAAATAAAGTACATTTACATTTACATTTACATTTACAGAGTGTTTGATAGCTATGACGGTTAATAGCATTGCAGCTTCATAGCAAAGGCTCAAATATGGTACAATGACAACACTTTCTGAGGTCAACAGTCTGCCTTTTAGAATTGTAAAATGCCAACATTTAGCAAAATGTGAAATTGCCACACTATCAAATAGCAAATTTAAAATTAATTCTATATTTTAAAGGCTCAGAAAATGTGACACACCTTTGTTTTCCTTGGCAAATTGTAACATGCCTACGTTTTGCATGACATGAAACTGTCACAAAGGTGACATTGGAAAACAAATAGATGTTCACAATTGCTTAGAGGGAGGAGGGTGATGTTACACCACCGACCACCATACAAGAGAACCAAGTTCAAGCCCCATCTGAGCAAATCTTGTTAAACTTTTCTATTTCACGATCATTTGTGGTTGATCAGGTCAGGTTTAAACATAAGAAATATACAGTTAGAGTCACAGATAAAACAAAACGTATAGCTGGGCTGATATTTTAATGGATACATCATCACATGTTCACATCATGTTTCCTGAATGCTTCCCCATAAACAAAAGGCAATGTACACAGTTGCCATCTTACAATTTCTGCTCCTTTATGACACTGCTAAGTTTCTGCTAAGTGAATGTAATGGAAAAAAGTAGATGCTTTTCTTGGCCCTTTAGTATTCTGTATTGTATTTTTGCAAATCAGAAATCAGGTGTGCAAAATGAAACTCGAATTCATGCGAAAGTAGCACATCTTTTTTATGGTAATTTGCAAGTTTACAGAGAATCTGCAGAATTCACCGTGAACAGCATGCACAGCGATTATTTCTTCACAAAGTACATAATACGGGACCATTTTGCCACTGAGGAAACAATCACAATGAAAACCGGTCTTGGGGATTATGCAGAACAAGTGGGTCATTGTGTCTGTACAGAGAGAGACTGCATATTTTATTTCTAAATATAATTTTGAGTCTCAGTGTTACACCCAAAATGCAATTCTCTACCACTGTGTTAGCGGCAGAAATGTCAGACAGAGATGCTAGACATGGACATTTTTAGAACCGAGCTATTTACAAGTTTCCGGCCTGACATCCAGCGAGGCAACACATTTTTTCATTGTAATTTGGGTGAGCTTTTAGTCTGATATAAAAAATGTTAATATCAGTGCAGCCAACTGAGAATTTTTATATTTTCACAAGAATAGAAATGACACGTTAACACCAGTTTTAGGTCAGAATAGTAGATCTTCTAGAATTTATTCTGACTTCAAAGCCTTGACTTGAAATTCCTGAAAGCCTGCTTGAAAGCACGAATATCAATTAGCCATTCTTTCATTTAATGGAAAATGTTAAAACAGTGATTAGCTTGTCTTTGTTGTCTTGATTAATTCAGTCGCTGGTATGACAGCAAACAGCTGCAAGTCTGCTATAATCAGTAGCAGCAATCAGCAAAACACTGCAACCTTCACGACCGTCTGCGTTGGAGGAAAGATATCGTGGAGCACAAACTGATCGATCCTTATTTAATGACACGAATACGTAGAAAAACCATTAGAGTTCTGTGGATTTTTCAGTCCTTAAAAAACACTTAAATTCATAATTCCATCATTATCATCACTTTGCTGCTTTCAATTCATAATTGTGAGCCTTGTGCCAAGAATTTGATTATGCTTCTTATAGATTTCATGTTCTACATAGATGGATTGTAAGATTCGAATATCTAAAATTCATGCCAATGTGACATGAAAAAAAAAGAAAGATGTGACAGGAGAAATAAAAATGGACAAAACAGGCCCATGCTGCATCTTATTAAGTTTTTAAGTCAAATCTCTGAATATATAAACACCATTAAGACAAGTTCATAAGTCAAGTCATGTTTTGATGTAATTTATGACAAAGGACCTGCTCCTATAACAAGTTGGAGAACAGACAGAGGTTTTATCAACTTCTGGGATACTTCTCCTGCAGCTTAGAAAGCAGGTAAAAATACCACGAATAAAATGTGTCTACTTGTGGGTTTATTAGCATATAAACCAAAGTAAGTGGTGCACCCCCCCCCCCCCCCCCCTAAGGATACAAGGTCTTTTTGCTGTTTATACTTGCTGATTTACTTAAACAAACTGAGACAACAGACGTGTTTGTTCTGGTCAGCATGGCGATATTAAAACAGCACATCAATAAAGACCATTTCCATATCCCGCATGTCCAAATTTAAAATTCATAAAGATTCATTTGACACATAAAACTAAACTGCATGGTAATGTATAATCTAACATACACATTTCCAATTCAGTGAAATCATTATTTTACTGAAATTCATGCACTAACATTACTCTCTGTTATCCTACGGCTTGAAGCCAGTGTTACAGGAGATATGCTTAAAAAATCAAGTTTAAACAGCATATTTTTTCTGCTTTTCAAGCCTGAATATCCCAGAGATCAGACCACCATTTTAAATTACCACTCTGTGTGATAATGGGGATTATCATTAATCCAGCAACCCGCATCTTCACATCGGATTTTGAAAATAATCATTACAGTGATATTTTAAAATGGCCGTGCAAACAGCGGATGTCGCAGTGCACGGCTGCCCGTGTCACAGCCAGTTGTTGGGATTCACAGCTTTGTCCACAGCTGTCATAATAGAGGCAAATGGCTGTTGTTGTCACACAGACACAATACTAGTTTAACCTCAATAGTTCTGTTTATGAGCATGAGAAGGACTGCACATTTCTTAATATCGTCACTAACGATGTGATCTCACATTTCCCTGGGGGTTCATCTGATAAACAAAAGTAATCACACTCCCCTTCACGTGTAATGAGAAGGGCTCTCATTAGCTCAGCGCTGCTCTTGAACATTTGATCGTCGAGTCCTGGGTTAGCTGCCTCTTCTGTAATCCCATTAACTTCATCAAGCTCAGTCTGGACTTAACTGCTGGAGAAAATGGGGTTCAGACGGTGAGGGAGCTCGCTGATAGAGAGCTAATTCTGTCAAATTGTGTGTATCTGGAACATATTTTCAAAGTCCACTTAAGGATTTTCTGAAATTCGTGTCAGGGCAAAGCTGTTATTAAACCCATTTGGAAGATTTACGGAAATCCCATTAAAGGGTGACTGACTTGAGTTGGTACTTGAAGCTGAAAGATTCATCTGCTGTGATGAACATGAACCTGTCCAAATGTTTTAATGGATTCTGATGGCTATAAAAATACAGGAACACCGTCACACACAGCAAAGGGGAGAATGTACAGATAGACGCCTGCTTATCTGAACCATTACAGTTAGCGACGGGAAGAAAAAGATTTATTAACTCACATAAATACATTTCGGTGGAAAATAAAACAAGAGTGTGTCTTGATGAACGCAAACGCAGAGAAACTGCAGAAACTGGGTGTTTTGTATGCTGTATATAAATAAAAAAATGCCACATTCACAACAGCTAGATCCCACAAGGTCATTTTTCTCAGTAGAGCTGCACTATTCATGCATGACAGAGTCAAACCTACACACCTGCTTTATAGATTTATAGAAAATCCATCATAAGGCCATCACACAGAGGTGATTCTAAATGTTTACTTTGGATATCTGTCGTAAATCTACGTGTTTATTGAAACATGCAAAGCAACGATGACAGCTGTTTGTCGGTTTTGCGTGAATATGACACATTGTACCGAGGTTTATGTGGTCAGGTTGTTTTGGTAATAAATGGAAAGCAGCCACCGCAGGAGGCACAGGCTTATTTACAGATGCTTATAGATATCTTACTGTGTTAATCACATTCATTCAGAACATATAAGCCCAAATACTTAATTAAATCAATACTGAGTGGGATTTGTTGGCTACTTCCTGATGTGGTGTGATGGGGTTGCACATTTTATCACTAGAGCTGTCACAAAGAACACAGCTTTCATTGAGATATTTTGAATTTAAGTTAAGATGAAAAGCGAGGGTGTCCTTCAGCTGATGCTCACACCAGCATGGCATTATTATTTTTTTCATTTTACATTTTATCCTCTGACAAGCTGAGCTAAGATTCACGTCACCACTTATTTCATTTTATGTGCTCGTGGGAAAGACAATAACATTTTGAAAAGAGAACAATGTGCAGAAAGCTATGTGGTCAAAAATGATTTATTTATAGTCCGATTACAATAGAAAAAAAAAATAGACTGCATCCTCCAAAGTTTTAGAGATAAATGAATAAGATAAGCTTGTTATTGAGCTTTAAACAAAAAAAAATCTGAATCCAAATCAACTTACACTCATGTCCCAGGTAGCCAGGTAGCCTTGTCTGAAGACCCATACCGGAAGAAGCAACCTTCATCCAGGTCACCCACATTAGAGGCAATAATCTTACCACTCCACTATCAAGTCACTAGAAGAAACTATGGAGATGCCAGGGATTGAACCTGAGACCTCATACATGCAAAGCATGCACTCTACCACTGAGCTACATCCCCTCACTACGAGAACAACAACTGAGATAAAAATCAGAGCATGACCATCATCTGGGATCAAAAGGCAAAAGTTTCTGAGAGAAGGATAAAAAAATACTCGAAAAGTTCATTAAGCGTGACTGAAACAGGGATGTTTGTCACTCCTAACTATGCTGCTGGCACTTTTTAAAAGGAGTATACTTATGTTAGGTTAGTATACCTGTGTTAACAAAATACTTCTTACATAATCAGCAGCAAACATATTCACACATAAATCATAACACTCAAACCAGCCGTAACAATAGGTTGTATTAGGTTTAGAGTCAAGTGAAAAGTACATGTCAAATAAAACGAAAGATTATCTACATGTGCAGACAATCAGTGGGCTTCTCAGCAACTATGCTGGAACAACAAACAGACCAACTTCTTAGTTACCAACAGATAATCGTCATGAGTAATTATATAAATACACTTTAATGATTTACTGAATGAAATTCAATGATGAGCAGTTTCTATTATTTCTGGCCCTGAATATTTTTTCTTTCCTTAAAAAAAACTTTATTTGACCAAGATAATGAGACTTTGGAGATTAAGAATCTCCCTTTCAAGAGTGTTATGACATAAAGACATAAAGCAACGGAAAAACAAAAGAATCACAAAAACACCGGAGAAAAAGCTGAATAAAACTACAATATGGCCTGCCATGAAATGATCGACGGGGTAATGAAGGAGCTAATGAGGGGGATCAAGATCGCTGCAGGGCCAATAAATCAACACAACTGTGCCTACAATGATACAGGAGCAATCAGTAATGCTGGTCAGTGCACATGAAGCAGAGGGAGGAGGGTGTGCTGGGACAAACGAGGGGGTTGACTCTGAAGTGAAAGTCAACGTCAAGAACACACTGGTCAAGCTTTTTGGTTTTTAAGAACATTGTGGTGAAATGTGGATTTCTTTTTGTCAAATTGAAATTCAAATCGTTAAAAGAAAACATAAGTGTTCCAGTTGATAGGAACTCCTTTTTTTCCCCACCCTGCAGGTTTAATCAATCCTCAGATCCAGTCTGACAATCGATGAAGCCTGTACACAGATCAGCACATCGTGAGGACGATTCTCCCACGTAAGCATGTTGGAGTTAAAGGTCAATCCGCTCTCCAGTTCAAACACACCGTCTGGGTAACGGCCCGTTTTAAGATCATTTAAAGATAATCAGTCCTCAACAGAAAATAGTTCCACCTCTGCTGTATTTAGGGCAGCTTCTTGATTAATTAGCAGTGGAAAAAAAAAAAAAAAGAGCTGACCGTCGCAAGAAAAAGAAATGTAGGGAACTTTATCCGACAGTGGTTTCTTAGCAAAAGAACAGGAGAACAAGTAAACGGTTCATTTTGGTAGTTTTCTACAACCATAGTATCTGCCTCTCATCAAAATACAACTATATTGACTGCATAACTGTAACTGGAGTTTACTCAGTGCCCTGCTCTGTCTTATGCAAAAATGTTCTACATCTTACTCAAACATTTGGTTAACTGATTTAATTTGGCACAGCTGTGGAGTGTCCCAGCCTACAGACAAGACCTATGTGAAACAATGGTAAAAAGTCCAAATTTACAGCATATGGTGCCTTTTAACCATGAAAATGTTCTGCAAGGTATTTTAAAACATGTTTCTCATTATCCCAGTCAAACACACACATTAAAGCAGAGTATGTTCTACCTAAATTCTTCTTTATCATACACGCCGATGAGAGTATCTGGGGCAATGTGAGGTTCTGTCCCTACGCCAATGCTAGACGGAGGGGCAGGGGAATTGGAACTGATTGGTTTGTGAACAACAGCTCTACCATCTGAGCCACAGCAGCTGGATCACATGATAAATCAGAGTGATTAAAAGAACATTCCAGAGAATGGAAGCACAAGAAAAAACAAAAACGATGTGACAGAGGGTTCAATTACTTTTCACAATCTTATTTTTATTAAACTATTTATTTGCACTTGTCAAGGGAAACACTGTGTATCTAATTCTTTAAGCACCTAAATTCATTTTACTCAAACTAGTTAAACTCTACGCATACCTCACAGACAATGATGACTTGCCTTAAAAGACCATTTTTTTCTCTTTATCTACGACCAGATAATAACAATGAACAATATCAGACCTCTCACCCCAGTTTTAATGTGAGTTTGATTAAATACAATGAAAATTTCCAGCAAAACTAGGTGGAGAGGAATGTCAGGATGGCCACACGCTTGGATCAGATATACAGCACATAAAGAAGCTAGCATCTCTTATATATCAGCAGGGGTCAGATGTAATTCTCGGGAGGTTATCCATCATTTTTAAACTGAATTACCCAGAGGCCACTGCTTGGATGGTAGGAAGGGACTGACCGTATTTTCTAGTCTTTTTTGAGGCTAAAAACCTGAAAGGGTTTTAAGACACTTGTGACTTCATTATGCTATGAAAAATAGGTTTGCAATCAAAACACGGGTGTGAGCATCTACTGTTTACCACACATAAAATGCTTTGTTTTTGCAAGTAAAATAAAACTGTGCTTAAAATGTGTGTTGTCTTGGTGATTATGTTTAGCTGACAACAACTTTAAGCGAGATATCAACAGCATGAAAGGATTCCTATTTCTACTACAAATGCGTGTAACCACCATTAAAAACGTTTTTTTTTTTAGCTGAAGTTTGCTGCCAAGTCTGATAGTTAATGCAGATCCCCTCTGTGTGATAGCATGAAAAACACACTAAAGTAATTCCACACAGCACGCGGGACAGTAAAATTCAAGTCTAGAATTTCAAGCAAAACACAGAAGCAACATTTTGATTTAGAGGCTGAAAACTAATGAGAAAAATAATGGTTATCCTTAAGTCAGAGAAGAAAAATACTATTTGAGCGTTGATAATGGAGTTGCAGTTTTCAAATCAATGCTGCTTCATACTCAATCTGAGCTGCAACCCTTGCACTTTTTACTCCATGACTACACAGGGATGTGAGTCGCATTTTTCCTGATAAACTTGTTCTTAAAATGAGAGGTTTGAATACAGACCTGCAGCAGTGTTTCTGTTTTACAGTGCTGCTATTTTTTTTACTTCGGCAAATGCTTTCAAGCATTCTTCCTGCCAACACCGAATGCTGACTTAACAAGTACCGGCTCTTAATTCCACCAGCACAGTCTTTTATCATCAGCATGAGAGCACACTGGAGCAACATTAAATATTGATAACAAAATAAGCTAATTCACATGGGAAGCAGGGCTGAGTGGGAGAGTCAGACCTGTACTGTAATAGCCCCACTACTGTGGAAAGACCCTCAGTGCATAATAATGTCAGCAGAGACTGATGGGGGAGACATCCTGGTGCCTGTAGACAGAGAGCTGGTGCCCGGGGAAAGGATTGGCAGAGTCGGAATTACTCAGTGCACGTGCACATACCCGCTGTGGATTTGCCTCTGTTCGTGCATTTAGCGATAGCAGGGCTGATACACCCCTATAATGCTATTAAATAGATGCACATCCCCCGTGGTAGAACCAGATGCCCCGTTGTCCTCCATTCAAGAGCAGGAGCAAGTAGACTCTGATAGCATGATAGTATGTGCAGAAGATAAATGAGAAGTTATCAGTATTTGGAAAAAGAATGTATTTTATCTCATCGAGAGTTCAATTAAATATCCACGCCATGACTGAAAGAAATATCTGATGCTCCTCATTTGAATGACAACAGAGGCCTTTCAAATGGATTCTGCAGGCATTGTGCCCTGTGTTTGGTTTGGGACATGACCAGTATATTTACATAATCTGAATTAAATGTAAATCAAGCTTTTTCATCTCCGTCTCCCTGGATTTGAGGGGTTAAAGCGTTTGCTGAGAAGCAGCACCCCTCAGCAGGGGGAGAGGCTCCTCATTGTTGAGAAATCTGCTGTTAGAAGCCTGGAGCAGCTTCTTTTTAGCAACCTCTGCGTTTTTCAAATTTAGCCCAGATGCCCCCTGAAGGAGAAAGGGCAGCCAGTTTGTATTTATGATACAATTCACGTAAATGAGGCCTTAATCCTTGCCTAATTAAGTGCCAGTCTGCGGAGGCAGAATGCATAGGGCTAAAGTGTAATACCTGTCAAATTATGGGAACAGCTGGAGCAGTCTGCCTGTTGGCAGATCAGCCCCACATTATTATCCTGCTCATTTATCGAGAAGCTAAAACAACGATGCTTCCAACTACGGTCAAATGTCAGCCATCTTTATTTCTATTACTATTCATTTCTAATCAGGCTTTGCCTGCTCTGTGTATTGCTTCGCGTGTGGGGCTCAGAATTTTGTCAAACATGAAGAAAACAAATGTTGTTTTTTTTTAATCTTTTTATTTTAATTTTCAATCTAATGAGCAGACTGTTTATTCAACACAGAATAATACAGTCTGTCTGAAAGATTCACAGCCTGCTGCAGCACCAAATGGTATGAATTCGTTGAAGAAAAACCTAATCAAATTTACATTAAAACCATCATGGCATGAATAATGAAAAAAGCAGAGCTGTTTGCCAGGGGGAAATTAATTTATCAAACAATCAGACTTAATGGTCTGCATGTGGTGGGGAAATAGTTTGGAAAAACATCAACTATGATGATCAGCCTTTTCACCGATGCTTTGATTTAACATCAAAGATGCAGACTCTACTGTGCCTAGCGTCACTCTTTTTCCTCCTTTGTAAATATGCAACATCAAGCCAAAAGTGTTGTTATTGGCCAATGCTGTGACCTACATAGTACCGCTTACAATTCTCTGCTCTGTGATCAGCAGCTAATCATGGCTGCCCTAGTTAGGCAATGTTACTGAAGGCCAGAGTGCCACCAAATGGAGGGTTGGAGGCAAAATTCAGACGGTATTGATTGTACAACACTGATGATATATACAGATGATGCCACGTTCTGAGACATGCATGACTGAAATGACATTAGCTGGTTTGATCATTATGAGTTCACTCTAAATCTTCAAAGCAATGGGAAAAACATGCTGAATTCCTATGATCCCAAACATACATTAGTCATTTCTATTAGGTTTGGCTGTAGCGCCCCCTGCTGGACACGCTATGCAAGCTCCACTACGTTAATTAGAGAAATGTTCAGCTTTGTCAACTGTCGAAATGGCAGACTGATGGCGGATCTTTAAACAACAAAGACTTCAGTTGTTCTTTTTATGGTTTACTTGATACATGCTTGTGTTGGGACAACTCCTTCTCTGACTTATGATACAATATGAAATAAAGCTGCTGGGCTGCAAAAGTACCTGGAAACCTAACAAGAATATTGACTTCTAGGGCTGGGCAACGATTCAAATTTTTAATCGAATTAATCATATGATTTTCCTGATTAATCACGATTATTCGCATTTGTGCGCAAAATCCAAAAATGAATTCAAAAGTAGTGTATAGCATTCAGCATTTAGTTTTATTTTAAATGTACTGCCATATGAATGAAAGTGCCATAACAATTGTTGTGCAAACACACTTTTAACTTCAGCATTTTTATGTAGTTTTTATGTAGAAGCCTCGCTCCACTGTCTATTTCGTTGAATGATTTGCTGGTATCAATTGTGTGTTTTGCCTTTAAGTGATATTTTAGACTGGAACTACTACGGTGATAAGACAATTCAACTTGGCAGTGTTTACAGATGACTTTGGTTCTGTCAACTCCGCCGTCTGGAAGAACTTTAAAAGGAAAATGGTCGAGTAAAAGTTCCGTACCCTTCTCCATGTTTGGTGGATCCGCCAATTACTCCGGTTCCGCAGCAGACAGCAACAGACTTTTACAAAATAAAAGCCTGTGAGCAACAGACTTTAACAATAATAAAACAAATAATAAAACCTGCGCTAATGCACGATCAAATATTTATCGGCGTTAAATGATTAATGAGTTAACGCGATAGGCAAGGCAAGGCAATTTTATTTATAGAGCACAATTCATACACAGGGCAATTCAAAGTGCTTCACAGCTACATAAAATCACAAGAAGGCAATAAAATCATTAAAAAGAAATAAAAAATAAAAATAAAATAAAAATAATATAATAAAAACCCATTAAAATAATCATTAATTAATTAAAAAGTGAAGAGTGCAGATAAAATACTTTCAGGTGTCATATGCACAGCTAAATAGAACTGTTTTCAGCCTGGATTTAAACATTGTCAGAGTTGAGGCCTGTCTCACATCTTCTGGAAGACTGTTCCAGATTTTAGGAGCATAAAACTGAAACGCAGCCTCACCTTGTTTAGTCCTGACTCTGGGCACCAGCAGGAGACCCCTCCCTGAGGTTCTCAGAGCCCGAGTTGGTTCATATGGCTTTAACATGTCAGGGATGTACTTTGGCGCTTGACCATGAAGAGACTTGTACACAAGCAGAGCTGTTTTAAAGTCTATTCTCTGAGCGACAGGAAGCCAGTGCAGAGACCTGAGCACTGGACTAATATGGTCGTATTTCCTAGTTCTAGTCAGGACTCGAGCAGCAGCGTTCTGGATGTACTGCAGCTGTCTTACAGCCCGTTTAGAGAGCCCAGTGAGCAGGCCGTTACAGTAGTCTAACCTGCTGGAGACAAACGCATGGATCAGTCTCTCTAAGTCTGGTTTAGACACTATTCCTTTGATTCTGGCAATGTTTTTTAGATGGTAAAAAGCTGCTGATGTTACAGATTTAATGTGGCTGTTAAAGTTCAGGTCTGAGTCCAATATTACCCCGAGATTTCTAACTTGATAGTTAGGTTTTAGAGAGAGAGTCTCAAGGTGACTGATAACACTTTCTCTTTGTTTCTGTTGGCCACAGACAATGATTTCAGTTTTGTCTGAGTTTAGCTGGAGAAAATTGTTTTGCATCCACACACTGATCTGTTCGATGCAGCGACACAATGTATCTACAGGCCCGTGTTCTCCTGCCGTCATTGACACGTAGATCTGAGTGTCATCTGCATAGTTGTGGTAGGACACATTATAGCTGCGTATTAGCTGGCCAAGTGGAAGCATGTACAGATTGAACAATACGGGTCCCAGGATTGACCCCTGGGGAACCCCACAGGTCATAGCCATTTGGTCTGAGACAGTTACCAATTTCAACAAAATATTTCCTGTCCTCCAGATAGGACTTGAACCAGTTTAAAGCACGACCAGAGATTCCCACCCAGTCTTCTAACCTCTGTAATAAGATTGCATGGTCAAATGTGTCAAAGGCAGTACTCAGGTCCAGCAGAACTAAGACAGAGACTTTACTTGCATCTGTGTTCGGGCGGATGTCATTTGTCACCTTGATCAGAGCTGTCTCAGTGCTGTGGTGGGGCCTAAAGCCTGATTGGAAAGTATCAAAAGCATTGTTAGACAGGAGAAAGTCACTAAGCTGTTGGTATACAACTTTTTCTAGGACTTTGCCTAAGAATGGCAGGTTTGATATGGGCCGGTAGTTGTTCAGTACTGTGGCATCAAGATTGCTCTTCTTTAGAAGGGGCTTAATGACAGCGGATTTTAAGGCCTTTGGAAATGTTCCAGTCTGGAGTGAGATGTTGACTAGATGAGCGAGTTGTGGTAACAAACTGCTCAGCACAGACTTTAGGAATCTAATGGGCAACTCATCAAGGCAGCACGTTGATGAACTCAGACTGCAGATGGTCTCTTCGACTGTTTTGTCAGTAACAGGTGTGAAATGTGTCAGCTCTAGGTGTCTAGCTGGCTGCAGAGTAGTTATTTGTGTTGTGGAAATTATTGCATTTTTAATGCCTTGAGAACTTTGTCATTAAAGAATGTTGCAAACTCATTACACTTAGATGTAGAAATGAGTTCTAAAGGCAGTGAAACTGGAGGGTTTGTTAATCTGTTTACTGTAGCAAACAGGACACGAGAGTTGTTACTGCAGTTTTTGATGATTTCAGAAAAATAACTCTCCCTCGTTCTACGCAAAGTCTGGTTGAACACACATAGCTTTTCTTTGTAAGTCTCATAATGAACCTGGAGCTTTGACTTGCGCCATTTCCGTTCGGCTCTCCGGCACTCCCTTTTCTGTGTCCTGACCGACTCTTCTTTCCTCCATGGCGCCCTTTGCCTACTTTTAACCATTCTAACCTTGACAGGAGCAATGGTATCCAAAACATTTAAGAGACTTGATGTGTAACAGTTCAACAGATCATCAACATCAGAACACAGGGTGTTCTCAAACCTAATCATTTCCATAAACTGTGTCCCTGTTCTGTCATTTATGAGTCTTCCCCGAACAACGATAATAACGAGTTAACTCGCCCAGCCCTACTTCTAAGACCATGACACAATAGTAAGTAACTGTAAAAGAGTTTGAAGGGAAGTTCAACAAAATGAGAATAATGTCTCCCAGTTTTAAGTTAAAAAGAACTGTGGATTTTATCATCTATTTTTCATGACATCATTAAAGGTTCAGTAAGTCTGGAGGATTTTTTGTAGAGTAAACTAATTGCAAACTAACACTGAATGGCCACAGCATTAAAAACCAACACGATTCCAGTGGAAATCGTTGCATGGGCTCTGACACATTTTCAAAAACCCCAGTCAGTGAACATAGTTTGTCTTTGGCTTCATAAATGCAAGATAAAACTCAGACTGTTATCTTCTGTTACTCAGAGTAAGATGAACTGAGGTGAGATTGAAAACTGCGCTTTGGCCTGAAGAAGCTGGACACAGTTTAAACGTATCAGTGATGGTATGCGGGTACATTGGTGCATCTGTGAAGGCCTCATTAATACTGAAGGCTATGTATATGCACCATAGTAAGAGAGCACGTACTGAATTGGCCTGTCTGCAGTTCCCACTGAAAACATCTGGTGCACGGAGGAGACCCTGAACTGTTGAGCAGCTGAAATCATATATTAAACAACAGTATCTCAGCTTTTTTGGAAACAAGACCGTACATGGAGGACTGATAGGGAAGGCCTAAAGAGGTTGTGGTTGAATATTTGTAGTAGTATCGTAATCAGAAAAATGTGAAATATAAAATCCGTAGTTACCTAAGATTAGATAGACTGATGCTTGGAAGAAATACAGATGTCTTCTGATTGTCCACAGGGTGGCAGTCTATACCACAAAATTCACCCATCTCAGGGTCCTACAAAAGATTCCTTTTAGATGTTTCCTGTAGGAACTGTCTGGGTCGCTGTCTAGGTTTTTCACCTTTAGGGTGACATTTTTACAATATGAATTATATAAAGAAATTTAATGCAACTTTTTTGAATGGTCAACATTCGTATTTTGGTGGTTTCATTCTATGAAACGATGGAAGTGAGAGTGCAGGATTTTTTTTTAAAGAGTTATTAAAAGGTTTATTACAACAACTTTTCAATTCAAGTTTTATACAGGACTTTCACGTTACAGGTACACTTTCAATACAGTATAACACCCCGTTTTTAGCAGTTAAGCCCGGGTAAAACAAATCACCAAAGCTCTCACAACTCAAGTTGCAATCACTTGTTTAATATCGTTTTCTTTGTTGAGACATTATTGAATAAACGGTTAAATTCTCGCAGAGAATTGTCATCTCATGCAGATAGCACATAACAGTAAACTTTTAAAAATCACATTTTAAGAAAACCATGTGTCAGCTGTTTGTAAAACTACACAGTAGTAAGTCAGTACAGACTAAGAGAAAAAGGCAAACTGACTTCAAGGCGTGACTTGTTTCTTACGATTACTTCAATGATGAAATGCTAACAGTTCTTAAAGAGCTGCAGCGGTAGTGTAACTCTAATGTACACGATGTGATTCCAGTTCACATCCGAATGCTTTCATTTTACATGACAATCTATTGAGTCACGAAGAGGTGCGTCCTAAAGAGAGATTAAGGTCAGTTTTCAACTGCTAACAGAGTTAATGTGATCCAAAAGGGCTCAGCTACTGAATCCAAACAATCCCAGAAAAACAAAGTACAGAACATCAGGAAGAATCACGTACAATGTATCCGTAATGATATTTACAATGTTTTCTAAAAATTCCATTTAGAATTGCGACAATGAAAACAGCCTAATGTCCGTGGGTGTTCTGCATTAGACGCTAAAGCCATAAAGAGTCACTTATAAAGCAAAGAAAGCATAGAGAGCAAAAAGATCCCCCACAGAGCAAGAATGTTTGTGGGGCCCTTAAAAACTCAGAGAACAGCAATCAACTCAGGCTAATCTGTTTTAAAAATGTACAGAAGTCATTAATACAAAAACATTAATGGCACTGAATGAAGTCAACATCACCATGACTGAGTAATGGAAAAGATACTGCAATCCTACAATCACTGCTTCAGAAACAATCAGACTACAGATGGAATGTCAATGAAATAACACACATATCTAAACAGCTCACCTCCATGAGACTATGTTACATGCAGAGGTGAGCTTAAACATTCAGACTACAGCTGATCGCACTCACAAAGTCAAATTCAAAAAAAGGACTCAGCCATGTCAGCCCGTGTCATGTGACTGTATTCAAACCTACTTCGAATAAAGCTGCCGGTGCTCGACGGACTCCTAAAAACTAAAGCCATCGTCTCTCAAACGTGTGCAAAATGGAAAAAGCAAATTACAAAGACGGAAAGAAAAGCGCCCGTTCCTTAAGTCGTCATAGAGATAGTGCTTATAAAAGTCATGAAAACAGATGAGCAAAGTACTGCAAATGAGCCACAACAGACTTTGGTAAGGTCGCAAACAAATCACCCGTCAACCGCCTCTGCTGATTGTTTTAAATAAAAAAATGTACAAGACTAATAAATAAGTCGCACAAATACAAAAACGGTTAAGAACCACAAGATTTACACCCAAAGTGCCTGTTCTTTTGTCTTCATCAGCTTCAGAGAAAACATTGCATCTTTAAAAGCATTGCCTATGAAGTACAAAATGGATCAAACATAAAAGAAAACAATCAAAAAAAATGAAAGACTGTGCAGTCCGAACTGAAGCAAATTACTGAGTGAGAAGAACCCCTTTTCCTCTGTTTGTGAGAGATCGAAAAGACAGCAGAGCTCCGGCGTGGGTGCTCGGGCACAGTTTGGGACGATCAGCTCCCTGAGGGCTGAGAATGGGCGGCGCCCCTCTGCGGCTGACTCTCCTCTGTGCTGTGGTTTGATGGCGGCGCGGCGCTGGACGGGGCGGAGACGGCCGGGGTCGTGGAGGAGGAGCTGACCCCGTTGGAGGTGCTGACGGAGCTGTGTTGGATGGCCTCGTTCTGGGGGCTGCTGGGGATGGACATCTCCTCGCAGCTCTCGTCTTTGTCGGAGACTGTAATGACATCAGAGAAACATTCGGCCATGATGCCTGGATTTCCTCACACCGTCTCTCCCTGACATTTCATTTAAGCAGATAAAATCCAGAAGGCTGGGGTAAGCTGTGTCACACAGGCCTAATCAGATGTAAAACAGCTATCTGCATGTAGCGTAGGCAAACCATTCCATTAATCCCCATAATGCTACTTCGGCACCTCATCCTTTAATTAACGCTCCAATGTCAATTTAAACCCACATCATAAGGGTGCATTACATTCTGGGGCATGTGGCTGTGTTTCTCTTCCCTAACTGCATTCTCATTTGTTTTTTGTTACCTTGCCAACTACTGCAGCGACAGATGATTACAGCACCTGATTTTAATGATGCTCACACTGGAGAGTAGGGAAGACTTGGAGTCGAAATGCCACCAGCTGTTAGGCAGTTGCATTGAATTAATTGGATCCTGATGGAAAAAAAAAGACTCCACTCTCACGCTCTGTTTCATACAGGAATAAGGAGCACAATGATAATTAATATTGCTAATTATATGAAGTCACTTGTTATGGCACTCTGTAATTAATGACTGGATCTCTAAGAATGCAAAATGCAGATTCCACAGCAAGAGGGTGTGATGTATGAAAAGCAACAGAGATGTCTTCACAATAAGAAGCTTCAGCTGCCTTCTCGCCTGGATTTCAGTTCGAGAGAAAGTGAGAAAGCGCTACTTTTTTTTCCCCCTCTCCCTTTTATGATGCAGCAGCTCAACCTTGGAATGAATCCATTTGGTGGTTTGGTTTCGTGTTCAAGTGAGCATCATCGCTTCTAACAACGCTAAGTGGTGGCTAGCTGATTTATCATAATGCTATGAAATTCTGGTTCGCCGAACAGGCAGAGCCTCTTTCCGCTCTCTTGGATTCTGAAGTGAGGTTCGCTGTAAACAGATGGACAGCTTGCCGTGCCAAGTGAAACCATGTCCTGGCTTGTTTGTGGGGTAGTCTGGGTAATTTCCTTCCACCTGCCACGGCTACGCCTGGGCAGGACGATGAAGGGTATTACAGGGTCTGGAGGCCAGAGCAGCCTTGTGGGAAATGTAACTCCAAGAAAACAGAGCACGATGAGGTCTTTACGTCAGTGGAATGGTCAAATTAAAGTTAAATAAAGTGCTTCACTAATTAGCAAAATAGATTATTTCAGAGACTCTCAACCAGGGGGTACTGGTGCCCTGGGGTGTAGTTCTGCAGTTGTTGGGGGCGTCAAATGAGAGATTGCAGAGTGCTTAAAATAAATGGAGATGGGAAAAAAGATTACATCTGCATTAAGCGTTTAATGTGTGAAAACTGGTAAGCGAGCAACGGTAAATGTTAACTGCTATTAGTTGTAAATAAATGGCTGAAATGCAGGATTAAAGAGTAGAGGATTAATGACTGACAGGTCTGACTTCTACCTGTGATAAAAGTGCAAATACCAACTTGACTAAACAGACTTTCACGGTAAATTTCCATTTCAGGAAATGGATAATCTTTTGTACGATAAACAGTGTTTAAGCATCCAGTTTAAAATCGGTTCCTCTGAGATTCCGCACGAGTCGAATATCAAGGATGGAGTGTTTCCTCCTGCCGTAAGGCTTTACTTAACTCCTACCATCAGCTAAATCTGTATCTAAGCTTGATGTAAATCTACCTGACCAAACACACAAAGGTATGTGGCTGTGGCATTTTTCCAAACAGGGTAAAAAGTGCTCCAAACGTCATCCTTCAGAAAGATTCAGAAAACAACAGGCAAACACTGATTCTGAGCAAACAGACGAGGGAAGATGACCAAATTCATCTGTGGATCCTGCGAAAAACCATCTGCAACAAACCAAACGACAGCACACTCTAGCCTGGCAACCATCAGTCCCTTAATGCACAGGAAGTGTGTCTGCGGGACGGTAGGCAATAAGATATGCATAATGAATGGCGTAGCTTGGTGGATACCCGGCAATGAGAATGTTCTGCTGTCTTGTCAAGCTTGCTGCTTTAATGGACTCATTTCAGTAGCAATCATTGTCAATACAAGTCAGCCGCGGTGTTTACAGTACAGTGCAGGAGCGGTATGGTGCATTCTGGCTGCAGAGCAGCTCATCTGTGAGTTATGACCACAAAATCAGAATGACAGAGCCCCAAGTCTGAGGGAAACGAAGAAAAATTGGCGATATGTATCTAAATGAGAACACGTGATGAGTCCGTGCTGAGCACGCTGACAACACAAAATTTAAATAAAGAGGCTACAAATGGCAGAATCCTCAAGTGTTCAAAAAAAAAAAAATCATCACCTCATGCTGAACACACTGAAAATTTAACTTTTTTTAATCACCACATGTAGGCATAGCAAAAAGAGAGAAACCCAAATATTTGGTTTCTGAGCACAACCATTTAGCTCTATCTAACAAATGGTGATTTAGGTGTCTGATGTGGAGAAACAATGTGAATACCACATGTAGCCTCCGACAAAGATTTGTCTCAACTACCAGCACCCATCAAAATCTGAAGTCCGGCAAAGTTTGTCAACAGGAAAAAAGTACCTAGCATGTCAATGTCTCTTCCTGCTTGGCCATAAGTAAGACGCGCTCTTAGCTGGGGCTCATTTTAGACATGTTTCACAAGCAGCCTCGGGCTGGGAATAATGGAGCATTACTCACTGTGATAGCCAGATTTCTTCTGCATGGCGGTTACAGGGCAATCTTTATGAGCCAGAAGAAGCTGCTTCAGCTGAGCCACTTCGTTTCTCAGCAGGGTGACTTCATTCTTGAGGAGAGAGGAGACACACAACAGCACCCGATGAAACGGTCACTCTGGAGCGGAGTGTGTGTCACACGAAAAAACACAAAGACAGACAGGCGACAGGTGCGCACAACTAAAATCTTCAAAAAATGGCTTTAACATACTAGATTGAGGGTGAGATTTAAGCTGCGGTTTATTCACTGACAAAAACAAACTCAACAACATACAGTGCATCAACATTTCTGGTCAATTTTGTTCAATAATCCACAGTGGAGAGTTTTATATTCATTTCAGAGCGCTCCGATTGACAAAACGTGTTGGCGTTTCTTAAACTGTCATAAGCTGACATCTAAGTCCAAGCTAATATGTCAACAGCGAACTAATAAGGGTGAGTGTCCATAATTAGTATCTCAGTCTGGCTCTGCTTTGAACTCAAAAGAGGGAGTTAAAACAACACACAAGCGTGATTGGGATACCTAAAGCATTTAGGGTGATATATTGGCAGCGGTGCAATATTCAGCTGGTTGGTATTCAGCTGGCTGCATTCTACAAATTTATGGCCCTCTGCCACTAAATACCGCACTTTACATCTTTGGGCTCGTATGAACGCAAGTGAAATATAAATCCTTCATTCATACAGTAATTGCACATAACAGTAGGTACATACAACCGGCTTGGATTTGACTACAGCCACTCTAGACGAACAGCTCCACCTTTTCTCTAATGCCGATAATTAATGGGATCACTGTTGAATTTTCAAAATCTCTTTGCACATTGTAACAGTATATTACTGGAAATAAACCAACATTTCTGCCCATTAGAAACAAGCAAAAGGAAAGCAAAACAATATAAATTCATTCGGGGTCAAGTATAAAGCGCTCCTTCATTTATGTTTTCCCTGCACAATAATTATGGGCCTTCACTGGCTGCCGACCAGCACATTTGTCAGAGGTGAGCAGCTCAGATTGTCAGTACAACTTCGTAGACGCTGTTGAGATTTACACTCCTGTGTCGTTACAGCTCCCAAGAGAGCCGAGGATTTCTGCATGTCGTAAAAGAGAGCCACATTACGCTGAAGGTGACTTTAACTGGATTTAGAGTGGCCAGGGGCCCGCGAACACCCAATGACAGATTTAAGCTCCTTCTCTTCTCCTTTAAAGGACTACGGGTGGCTTAATCTATTAGTCTAAAAGCAGCCAATTTATTTGATTCCATCTGTTTGGTTTTGCTGGTGTTGGCAGTGCTGAGCTATTGTAAGACATATTTAAACACAGCTGGAAGAAGCATATGTATCCCACGCAGCCAACACAGTGCTTCCACCACGACTGCTGCCATTTACAGACGATACAAACGCGCGTGTTCTTTTAAAAGGCTCCATGTGATTTATCATAGAGATGAACATTTGCCCAAAAGGTGGCACAAGAGGCATGACGAGCGTTCTGCCGGATACATCAAACTCATCATACGTAGGATTTTAAACCAGACTAAGTTGGACTATTGAGAGTTAAAAGTTGTTTCCAACTTAATCGAAATCGAGCAAATGGGCTTTGGGTGATGCTGGAAGCCCAGTGAGCTGCCTGGTCTGACACCTCATTAAAAAGCCAGTTAAGGATGATGTTAAAATAATTGTGCATCATTAGAGGCAGTTTCGCTGATCAGCTGGGCTATGTCAGCATGGGGGGTTTTTCACAAAAACTGCACTGCTGATTAATGCCGTCATATAAAGAGCTCTTTTATTCTCTACCGCATGTTGTGCCCTTCTTTGTAGTTAACAGTGATTCTCTTTCTGTTTATAACCCCGATCCTCTTCATCTACCTTTATTTAAATCATTTCTTAGGCAGCGCGCACATGACAACTGGTGATAACTTGATTTTGAACCAGATATTACCAGGAACCCGTTTATTTTTTTTTACGCGGTTGTGCATTTCCTCCTCCGCCCTCCGCACCTTGCGCTTGCTTTCATAGGAAAATAAGACGGTGAGCGAGTAAACACCACATCTCATTTAATTGTCTGGAACACCGATGTGCCGCACCCCCGGCTCACACTTATCAACAGAGACAGCAGATACATGAACTGTTTCGAACTTGTCAGCATCAGATCCTAATTGCTTCCTGCGGAATGAAGGTTCAAAAAGACACCTTTCCCTGGGAGATTTTTGAGGCCATTCAGTAAACTGCTGAGACAGAAGCGACGACACGCTTGTGTGCGGCTGACATCTGGAGGATACATCTTTATTGACAGGGACATATCGATGTACAGGGCTCACACACTGCTGCTGTCACACCGCAGCTCTTCTTAATCGGCTTTAATGACTTCATCACCACAGAAAGGGAAAGTCTGTGTGCACACGCTTACGCTAACATCACTTAATGATAAGCAGGCCCACAAACCGACACCCTAATGCATCTGAGGGTAAAGAAGCAAGCTGTTACGTGCAGTAGCTGAGAGAAAGACGGTGGGATCACCTGTAGTTGTCCATTCATGGAGTTGAGGTCCTCAGCCTTTTTCTCCAGAGACTGGACCCACACTTTTCTCTTCTGCCTACAGCGAGAAGCTGCAGCCCTGTTACGCTCCAGGAACTTGCGCCGCTTCTCGTCAGGGTCTTCACTTGTGGTTCTGCGGCGCCGGCCCCCTGTGCTGGGAGGGTTTTGCGCAGGTGGCACGGGGGAAGCCTGTAGAACGACAGAGAAGAATAACACTGGGCAATAATAAGCAGAGCAACAACAACAGTTGTGCAATGCTGGTTTCAGTGTGAAATGATTGTCATTAATAACAATATGCACTCAGCGCTCTTCACCTTGGGACTGAGATTCAACATAACACCCATGATATTATCCTGTTGTTGGAGAAGGCTTTCATAGAGGTGAAACATGTTCTGAAAGATGTTACTGAGGAAACTACAGCACTGCAGTACATTAGGTCAGGGGTAGAGTTTTACTTCCTTACAACAGGACTGTAGTCTGTACACACTTATGTATCTAAATACATGGTAAGGAAACGGCAACTAAATCGGAAACTCTCTGACGGGAATTAACAACCCAGACTGCAAATGTTTTCGCCGATAAGGTGTTGTTACCTTGATACGACTTCACTGTGGACATGAACTTACAGGTGTCTCTGTGGTGGAGGTGGCCGGCTGCTGGAGGGAATGTGTGGAGGGCTCCTCAGCTGCGGGCAGATGAGGAGCCGGAGTTAGGATCGCAGCTGGGGCTGGAGTCGGGATTGGAGTCGGGATTGGGGTCGGGGCGGGAGAAGCGGGAGCAGCAGTGTGGGTAACGGCGCTGCTTTGGATTTCACCACCGTCTCCATTGGTTACCTGAGGAAGCTGCTGGCTTAATGTGGCTTTCAGTTTCTGGGCACAAGAATTTGGAACAGGATCCACAGACATGAAATTGCGCTAAAAACAAAAAAGTGGGCAATACAAGAAAAAAAAAAAAAATGACAAATGGATGCTTTTTCCCATTTGCAACAGACAATAAAGGTTATCAATATGGCCTCAAACCAAAAATTATAAGTCTTAAACATTTTAATCAAAATCCATCTCAAATTCACAAATTTACTAAACAGTGAGTGCACGCTGAAATCTGTCTAAACAAAAGCATCCCGACCAATGATGGGTCCAATGATGTTAAAGGCTCTTTATAAGTAGTTGATTAAAGCCCTTTTACAGTTGTTTAAAGACAAGCTGAACCAGTCTTAGGTTGTGTGCACCCTGTAACAGGTCTTCTTTTAGAAACTCCATTATTTGACAGCATTAATAATTCCTTCAGCTCTGACCATTTACCGTCTTGAGCTACGGTTACATCTCGACTTAGCCACTGAATTGTGTCTTCTTGCTTACGCGTACAAGCTCGGCAGTTAGAGGTTGTCTTTAAGATGGGTTTGAGCGTAACTGTTTTGGAATAGTTGAGCATATACATGCAGAGTGATTCAATATCCAACTGCATCATCTGGGTGTGTTAGTCCAGTTTTGAGAAACTGGATTCAGTTTGGTTAGACTAACATGCTTATGTGCACTTTAAAAGCCTGGTTTTGGGCAGACTAATATAATGAGGACTTTGGTTATTCGTGCCAATAAATTTCCCTACTTCTAACAGGGCGGAGCTTTGAATTGCAACATGCTTTCTAAATCCACTGTGACTTTATCGAAGCAAACTTAGCAGCATTTAAGCTGGAATTCTGACAACTGAAAACGTTCTACCATGCGCAATTACAGCACAGGCCTGTTCAAACAGCTCTCAGCACATCCAACAATGCAAAATCGGATCCTCTAACATCAGTGTTAGTCTGTGAGGTTTTTAACCCTAAAATGTGTTTTTATCTGTGGACGGCTATGTTTGAGAAACTGAATTGAAATGAAAACCTTTGAAATGTCAAAAGTTCAGGAAAGCCATGTTTACAGGCTGCTAACAACAGCACACCTCAGAAATGGATCATTTAGCACACAGATTAGCACCTTGCTTCAATGTGGTTTAGTAAGCAAAGAAGAAGAGCCAAAGACATTTCCCCCACATGGTGAAATATTCTTCTCCTATTAATTTTTCAACCAAAATGAAGCCGATAAAATGGAACACTAAAACGAATGAAGGCGAGTAAAAATTGGCACTAAAAAGAAACACTCAAAGAGAGCAGAGAAAGTTTCAGGCTATCAGTTGATGAATGTGACAGACACCTCACATAAAGTTTGATCCGAACACCAAAGGTACAGCCGCAGCGCTAAGGCGGCTCAAACCATTAACAGAGGCTTTGCGAACACACTTCCACTGATTATGTAACAAGAACACGGCCCATTCACAGGAACTATTCCTCCGGCATCAAACACTGAGAAAACAAGGTGAAAGTGAATGAGCCTTCCCAGGCAATAACAAAGCGAGAGGGAATACATTTACATGAAAAAACAGAGGATCACATTATTCTAACAGCTACCTTTGCCAGACCAATCTATCTACCAAATTAGTTTATCGTGTAATACCCTTCCAGAAGCTCTTCTGGCAGAAACAAGATATTATTCTCCTGGAATGGCCCATAGAAAGAGGGAAAAGCCAGTCAGATTCATATTTCATCTCTGCCATGGAAACCTCATCAGTGTAATAACCCTTCATCTCATGGGTGTTATTCAACCATCTGCTACTATATTACTTATCTTTATTTTGCAACTAATTAACAGCATAATCTTCTAAATTCAGCAAGTTAATTATCATTATTGTGGTGTTTGCAGCATCATCAGTCCTTGTAAAAGTGCCGTCTAGCCCCCCACTCCCACCCCCAACCCACGAGAGCTGGGTGGGGGTGGGGAGTAGGCAGGTTGAGGTGGGGGTCTGTTTTCTTGATGCAGGCTCATTAGGTGTTTGCTGATGAGCTGAGTGCGGTGGGAGACGCCTCGAGTATGAGGGGGGGGACGCAGGTCATGCAGGATTCTGCTGAACAAAAGGTTCCATGCAGGGTGAGGCTGACTTAATGTGCCTCAGTGAGCCGGTGCCAGGATGCCCCCAGCTGGCTTTGGCTGGTTTCCCCCCCTCCCTCCTCTCAGGTTGGCCCTGGTGACGGCGTGCTGAGCACAACGCTGTCTCGGCGTTTGTCATCTCTGCACCCCATGATCTTGAACAACTCCCTGCCCCTCCCTTCTTTCCTCCTCCTCACCAGTCCAGATCAATCCTTCCCTCACAACACATGCACCCCCTCTATGGAGTTTAGCTGTTAATTTCCACAGGCGGAGCATGCTGCGAAACACTTACGGGTTCTGTGATCCACGCTTCATCATGTTGCCACTGATTTCCTTCACAACGCTTCATTTCTTTGTCCTTAAACTATCGTAACGGAGGTCAACCAGACTGCTGTGACACTTCACAGAGGTATATCTGGACCTTTTTTTTTTTTACATTTAAAGATGCACTGATGGAAAATTTATGGATCCATACTGATTTCCAATTTTTCCCAATGGCCTGACCAACCGATTCCGATCCATTCATGATAATACATTGGCTGTAAATAAAGTCATTTCAGAAAGCTGCACCAGGTTATAGGGCCTTCTCTCCCTTTAAAAATAAAGTGCGACGCATAACTGGAAAGAGACATTTGTACAAATAAAATCCAGCAGCAAAGGAACAGCCGTGCATCTCCCAAATATCTGTTGTAAAACTGGTTTTACTGTTTATCACTTCGGTCGCTACAGTTTATTATCATTTTCGCCTTTTATTTTCTCTACCAGTTAACGGCACTTTGTGCAGCACCTTATTGTCGTTTTACTTAACAAATTAATAAAACGATTATTCGCTTATCAGAATAAATCAACTCCAGATCCAGACGGAAAGTTAATGAATGAAAGGGCTAATTAAAATCTTACTGCGGGAAAAAAACAAAATAAAATCAAACGCTTTTATTATTCCCTCACTCTCAAGCCCTCTCATTACCTCAGTTGTTATTGTCTCTCTCAGATGGGAAATAATGGACACAACGGGGAAATGATACTTGATATAAATGAGAGAATAGATGATAAATACCAGCTTTGCTTCTGATTGGGCGGGCTGAGTCTGTGGAGAGGGCGGTCCAGGGATTCCAGGGACGGCAGGCACTACGGTGACAGGTCTGACAAGCTGACAGCAGAGACACAGACACAGATCAGCACGGAGAAAATTAGTCTTCGGCTGTAAAAAGGCAGACATTGCCCCCACCCCACCCCACAACACAAACACACACAGCCATGCCAGGCTCTCAGTTTCCCCATATCTCAGCCTCATTAGGCTGGATGGCCTGTTATTTTGTGGAGGCAGCGCCACATGGAGATGCAGTGTGCACGCTAATGAACCTCTGCCTGCCTGAGTGAGAGCATATGGACAGGGAAGCAGAGGAGGAAGACACACATGAGTCATAAGGCCAAACTCAGGCCTTCTCTCGCAAACCTTTGACAATAAGATGGAGAAGGAGGTGGGGAAAGCTAGAGAGGGGACGGAAGAGGAGGGAAGGAGGGGATGATCAAGTGAAAGGGAGGCCCAGTGGTGGCTCTTGTTCTCCATCTACTTCTACCCTCCTTTACTTGTCAAAGGCTTTCCCCATCCCCGCAGACTGGGAAGACGGAGGGTTTTCCCCGCTGTGCTGCTATCAGGAGATAATCATCTGCTGCTCATCGTTCCACACAGACAATCGGAATCACTGGGAACAATAAGACAAGCTTCCACTTGTGGGAGTTCACAAAGTACTAGCTACACCTTCATTTACATTATCTAATTCATGTAACTCTGTCATGGGTTGCAGTTTGTAAAAAAAAACGAGAAACCTCATCCATCAACTCTGCCAGAGATAAAAGAGCATCATTTTTTAATTGTACAAGGACAAATAGCTATAAAGTATCCTGGCCTGAAGCCCGCAGCTCCTCTGCCAAATCCTCTGTCTTTGAAGCAGTTACACACAGTAGTAGTAGTAGTAGTAGGAGTGAAAGATACTCTCTGTCGAACTAAAGCAAAGGAAATGTAAACTGCCAATGCTTCCTATAGTTCAAATGTAATAAGACTGTAACAGATATGCAACTCAATTATGTGCACAACAGTGAATCCAGTTCAGCTCCTTTTTTTTAAAACAGTAAACTATATCTTCTATACATGCTCAAAATCACCAGATTAGCCATTAAATAGACTTGCAATGTAGCAGAACTCATTTTCTCCTTTATTTTTTCAGCACGTAAATGCCACTGCATCCGTTCTAGAGAATACAGAAAAAAAACTTAAACAGCACAAGAGCTCAATTCCGATTTCACTAAACAAATTCAAATTCTACTGGAGTCGAACACAGTGCTGGCGGAGCATTTTTTGGGGTAGAGCACTCACAGGGATTGTTGTTGGAATATGTACACTCGAACTCGTAATAGACGCAGGTATAGCGACTGGCATGGTCTGGCCATTAGGCAACTGTAAGAGCACAGGGAAGGTGCCAGACACCGGGCTGAAAGAGCAAAGAAAAGAAATCACAAGGATTAAAACAACAGCTTTTGCAGTTCATACACAAAAATGCGTAGATACATTAAAAATAAGGGTGCATAGCAATGTACTAGCATATTCAGACAACAACTGATGGAGATAAACAAATCAAATAAGGACAGAAGCAAACTAAAAAATAAACTCATTACATAACACAGTAGAAGCATATCATCAAAAGGACACAGTTGACTGTCAAATGAGATCTAATAAGTGACATCAGTATTGCCCATGAACAGTCTGGCATTTTGGTTAAAAAGTGATTTCAATATAAGGAAAACAGCAGGGGTTTTCACATAATCATTTTGCGTCAGCCTCTCCAAATATTCATTCAAATATGGTTCCTGTTACTTAAATAACTAAATGTATCTATTTGAACAAATTCCTCTCATGGTAAGTCATTTCTGTGGGTTCTGATAAAAAAAAAATACACTCGACCAGCTTAAACGTGAGCTTGAGTTTCACTGGTTTTTACGATCCAATGATAAAAGTCAGGTGCAGATTTGATTGTGCTGTTCGAAACACGTTGAGTTTTCACAGTTAGTTAAACTTACAGTAAAAGCAATTGACGTTTCAGGCCATAGTCAAAGTTTAAACTGGTGTCTTCCACTCTGTATAAAAGTGACATTTCTCAAAGGTCACTTTCGTGCTCTGTATGTAGCGGGTGTTTAACCACTACAGCTGAGCTCTCAGTCTTGTTTTCTACACAATTGTGCTTCATGCACAAGTTCTGTGTGGAAGCAGATGCGCATGCGACATACTAATGGAAAGGGGAGATTCTTGTGATTCAACTGATTATACAGTGACCACAGTGGGTATGATTAACACAAGGAACACTCAAAAGCACCTCCTGATAATCGGCTGAACAATAGTTTCATTGACAAGGGTCGAGACAATCGACATTTCAGCTCCAAAAAAATCAATTTCTTTCAAATATTCCCACAGACTGCTGTAACACTGGATGATTCTGATAGTTTAGGGAAAGAATAAGAAAATCTACATTTCAACTCCATCACTCCATCTGGTTCGAGAACAGCTCTCCATTTACTGTGGTTATGCCACGAATAAGCCTTTTAAGGCAATTTTTCCCAGAGTGGTGAAAATCAAACACTTTTCAAGGGGTTCGAGGGCAAAACTAAGCCCTTTAGTAAGAGCGTTGACAGGGAAGATTACGTGAAAACCCGATTCACTTTTTCAAAACTCACAATTTAAATGAATTCTGTACATCTTATTTGAGCAACACTGACTTTTTTCTTTAAAGAAGGAGCACACGCGGCGCAGGGCCAAATAAAACCTCCCTTAGAGCGCAAATGAATAATAATAAAAAAATAAATAAAAAAAAACAAGCACATGCTTCATAAAATATGAGCTCACCATGACAAAACTGCACAAAAATGATTTGGAAAAAGAAACCATGATTGAATAAAACTAAGATTTTCTTAAAAAACGGACGCATTCAATTACTTACACTATAGGCCTATTAGTGGATGGGACTTGGGTAATAACAGAGCTAGACGTTGGCGATGGGAGAGCTTGCTGTATTACAACATTAGCCTCTGTGGTTGCTAGGAGTACATTGGGAACTTGGAGGGATGCAGGATGGACTATAGTGGGTGTTGGCAGTGAGGCTGGCTGCAAAGATAAATCCTGAAAACATCATACAAGATCTTAGCTTCAGGAGTGTTTAAGCAAAACGAGATCACTTATTTACTACAATGTGATGCTGCAACTTCACTCGACATTAATAGTAGGAGTAACTCTTCAGGCAAGAATACTCATACCAGTTGATCTGCAAATTCTAGTGTAATTTAATGATCACAGAAAAAGAGAACAACCCTCATCACAACTGATGTTATCGCTATGCAAAAACACGAGGGGCAGCGAGTTGAAAACATTTACCTTGTCGTCATTTGTAGTGGACTCGGGGTGAGGCAGGGGGCTATCCCGATGTACGTCTATAGCTGTGGGTTCCTCAATTTTGTTACGTATGATTGGTGTAGCAAGAGGTGACAAATCCAGGGGTAACTACAGAGCAGTAAAAAACACAGAGGGGCATATCGGCAAAGGTCCGAGCAAAGACACAAGTCAGATGATCTTCAAAAGTGTTCAACAATGATGTCAACCTTTTTAATGTCATCCTCAGCTGCCTTTTTGAAGTCATGGTCGAAAGGACTCGCAAGCTCATTGAAGAGTCCCACTTCTTCGCAGTTCTTCAAAAAGCGGGTAGGTGTAGGGGTTTGGTCTGCCACGAGAGAAAATCACTGAAGTGAGTTCAGTGTAAGGCCTCGATCACATCAAATGATCTCAAGTTGAAGAGCACTCACCAGCGATGATAACATTATCATTCCTTGCTGGGCCAAACTTCAGTGTCATCTCATGTTTGTGTCTGTGGACAGCCAAGTGGTCTTCATTTGTGAATCTCTATGTTAAATGACAAAAATAATACAGAAAGGATGACGAGACATGATCAAGAAGTGTAAGCTCAGTAGCAGACAGTTTACATTTACACCTTTTCGGAAGGTGCAGCAGCTTACACTACAGCTAACGATATATCCTCTATTCCCCGGCTGTATTTCATTTAAACGCCCTGATTGACTTTGACTATCATAACTCTACTTAAGACATGTTGTCTCTCGAAATGTCAACTGTACTTGATTAAAGAGGGTTAACTACACTACTTAACACCTCTGTGTTCACGAGGATAGCTTAAATCCACGAGGATAGCTTACATAACAAACTCCTATCAGTACCCAAAAAAAAAGAATTTTCTGCACAAGTCGTCTGAGAGGAAACTTGACTTTGGCGCCTCCTCTTGCTCTGTCCGTCCTCATTTTAGCCTTGTCAAACTAGCTCCATGCAAGACTTAGGCTAACCAAAAAAAAAGAAGAAGAAGAAGAAAAACTGTTCCAGGTGATGTCGCATGTCTTTTGAGACAATGGAATATCTTCTGAGACAACCTGAAGAAATACTGGCACGTAATGCAAAAAATGTTGCAATTCCAAAGATGACAAAACCTGCCTCAACCACTGAGCATCTCTGACTAAAAGACAATTATAAAACTGATAATAAATGCATTAAAAGAAAAGATGGACATTTTGAATTTGCAGTTCTTCTGCTGGACGGCCACTATACCATTTCAATTTTGCTTTCATATCTAAATGTGTTGGAAGATAGTGTAGGTAGATACTCCTGAAAAGCAGGCGACGAGTGCCCGCATTTAACTTTCTGATAACCATAGTCAGGAGCTCACAGCTCTGTTTACGTCAGCTTCATGTAGGCATATGCATATGCTTGAGCTCGTCTGGTGGGGGCAGCTAAGGACGAAGATGCGTTTCAAATTGAGTTTTTTTTCCCCCTTGTTTTTCTAAAGAACTAAACTGAACTAAAACTATGAGGATTCAGCAGCACCCCAGTTAGGTAAAATAACACTTTTTTATAAAAGAATTTAAACAAAAAACAAACACTAAACTTTACCTGGCGACACAGTGTACAAAAAAGTATGTGTCAATTCTGTCAACCCATTTCCTTTTAGAGTATCAACTGTATACATATATATATAAAAAAGACTGATACTGATGAAACAGAGGTAATCTCCTCGGCATTTTACGAGGGTGGAACAGTGAGCTTTTAGGCTAATATCAACACTTTTATGACATCCAAACTGAATGTATTATTGCAGATAAATTAAATATCATTCAAATTCTCCCCCAAATATGTACCTTACCTTATGACAATAACATAGGGGACAACCGGATAACCTTTATTATGGAAAGGTTTTTAAACTATGGTGTCTTACCTGTCCACAGCCAGGAGCAGTGCATTGAAAGGGTTTGTCATCACTCATATTAAGCAGTTCCTGTTACTTCAGCCTGCGAGAAAACAAAATGAAACACAACAAAACAAACCGAACCAAAAAGATTAATAACCCACATACAGATGTGCCTTCATTTGAATGGGTTAATCAATTTGACTGGCGGTCCTTCAAGCTACAGAGTAACCCGTATAACTATAACAAAGATTAATTTCAGCAAACGTCCAGAGCTTCTAATAATGTTCAAGTACTAACACTGCAGAGGTGAAAGCTCTGAGAGGGGGCAGGTGGAAATCTGGACAAAGCCTATCGATGAGGGGCGTTTGCTGTGGTTGTTTACATTTCGGTGTCATCAGTAAAGGTAAAGATATCGAGATCCAAATACGGGACTGAAGCAGATGTCAAGAGCTATCCTCCGCCGATTTTTCTTGCAGTTAATCTCTAGCCTGTAAGTCATCACACAAAAAGAGCTCCTGCGTTATTACATAGGCAGCGATCATCTGTTCCAGTTGCTTCCAAGGACTAGCCTGAGCCCTGTGTTAACACACAACCGTCGCCATATTAAGACCTAAATATCACTGTAAACTGAGAAACAACCAACGTTTACTTTGAAGTCGTTTTATTGCACTGGAACAAGACTAGTCCGTAAAATTATTTATTTTACCACAGCCTAACGCACATTCGCTATCAGTTTACGTGGTCACTTACCCCTCAGCCACAACCCTTGATTTCCAAAATCCCACGGTTGTGCAAAAGTATCGCGAGAACAGCCCACCGTCTTCCGTAAACGTCACAGTCATTACAATCAGGTTTAGCGGAAAGTTAACAATCTTAAAAATTGTTTTAAAGCAGAAGTAATATGAGAAATATTCAGACGTGTTTAAAAATACTTGTAAAATCATTTTTGGCAGGAAATATTAGACCGCACGATCCCATTAACGGAGTTATAATCTTTGCAGATGTCCTAGAAAGTCCCCGTTTGGTCAGTTCACCTTCAAGCTTCAGTGTCTGAGAAAAAAGGTACAACTTCCATTCCACTTTGTATTACAAAATGCATTGTTGTTGCTATATTAACTTCTCATATTAAGCTCTGAGGTCAGTTGTTTATTAGTGACCATTTGAAAACCTTTATTATGATGAACTGTTACTAAGCACATACAAGTTTATCCATCTTACATAATCTACAAGTTTCAGATCCCTTTTCATTTAGTCTGCAAGAGGTAAAATGCCCATTAGCAGTTCCTCTAATACAGGCTGACAAGCTTTTACAACAAATGTTGAGCATTACTGCTTAAAAAGTCTT
Organism: Odontesthes bonariensis; assembly: GCF_027942865.1. Lineage (NCBI taxonomy): Eukaryota > Metazoa > Chordata > Actinopteri > Atheriniformes > Atherinopsidae > Odontesthes > Odontesthes bonariensis. The sequence goes on along the minus strand of NC_134517.1, from coordinate 21,406,113 downwards.
ACAACTATGTTTTAATGCTTCAGTTTTTGAAGTTCAGCCAATCAGAGCAGCTGCAATCGGCATAATAGCTCAACCTCCATTACTGGCAGCTTTTGCAACTTGAAAGGGTGGGAGGAAAAAAACAAAACAAAAAAAAAAAACATTTAACTCCATTAAATCAACTAGATTTATTCAGTGTCATTTACAAAAACGAAGCTTTCACTTGCTGCCCGATTACAGAACTATAACTGAATCTGAACGAAGAAATAATTAAGGTGGACTCCAAAAGAGCTGAAAAAACAAGGCTGAATCATGGCAAGTCTAAGCAGCTGCTTCCCTGAAAAAATGACATTCATGAAAGCCAACCACTTTCCGTTGCGTCCGCATGATGTTCCAGACAGAAAAGTTACTGCCATTGTTAAATAGTCAAATACATGTATTTTAATCACGTAAGTTCTTACATTTGTACAATACATGTTTTGCTTTTTGACAGCGTCTGAGAGACTTGAAAAATGTACATTTCCATGACCAACACCGAACAATTTTGGTAGCCACAATAAAATATGTAGTCACATCTGTAAGGAAAGTGTTGTGAGCGCAGAATTTTACATAGCAAACAGGATAAGGAAAGCGACCATCAAACAGAACAGTCCCATAGCTTCAGACAGGGCAAATCCCAGGATGGCATATGAGAACAGCTGCTGCTTCAGAGACGGGTTCCTGCAAACGAAAAGCCATCAGTAAATCTAGAGAAGGCACCACAAAGGTTTCGATTGTTGAATTAGCGATAATGTGGCTAGATTAAAACAAACCTGGCATAGCCAATGATGAGACTACCGAACACTGTCCCAATTCCAGCACCGGATCCTGCAACTCCGACTGTGGCGGCTCCAGCACCAATGAACTTGGCGGCAGTGTCAATATCCCTGCTAATTGCGCTGGTCTGGAAACCTCTCAGTGTGACCTGGGTGAGGGGGCTCTGTGGCATCACAGCAACAGTGCTCTGAAGGAAGAAAAGACAGCCCGTGAACGTTTATCCCGTTAAATCAAACTAAAAACGCATATCATCATTGTCGTCACAAAGGGACATACAAAACAAGGAGCCATTTTAGATCCAGGCAGGACTGAACCATTATATAAATCCTTAGTTGTAAATTACACTTTTCAATATTGTGCAGAATAATGACAAGTGACAAAAGTATAAATACATATTAGTGTTCTTGTTTACAGTCTGTACTTCTTACCTCCGTTTTGCCCTCAGGCCTGGACAGCACAGAGGCTGACAGGGGTCTGTAAAGAGCCCGGGAACCAGCACGGACCTGCAACAGGAAGACAGGTTTTATAAGATAAAAAACATTTAACTATCGTTTGAAGATATTCTCAGTGTCAGGGCACAAAAGTCGTTGAAAAGGCACCTTGAATATCAATTGCATTGTAATTCACTGCAGCATAGACTGTGACCCGTGGCATTTAATGATGGCTACCAGGACTGCCAGCTGAACTTATTAGTTATATTAACCTTTGTTGCTGGAATTATACAATGGACATTGAAAGGAAGTAATGAAATATGATACTCTCGTTATATTCCACAGTGGTTCGTCTTTTGGAATATCTACAACTAGTAACATGACCTTGTAACAACAAACACTGGGCTTCATACATTTGTCGGGTAACAATGTCCAAATGGACAAAATTAAAAATTAGTGCATCAATTCAAAGGGCCTGTGGTTGAATTTCTTTTCCTTGACTGTTAGCTAAGCCCGGCTAACAGTGTTAAAATGACCTTAACTTAAGGCCATCAATGAAGGCAACTGCTAAAAGCTAACGCAAAGGCGCTGCACCACTGCAATCCACAACTTAAATGCATCTATTTAAAAGACAATAAAACAGTCATCATATAGTATATCTGTCATTATATACTGTAGCATTAGCTGCTGGCTAACCAGCTGGCCTAGTCCGCGGATACCCTTGCCAATAAGCTACAGTCAAGTTCAACTGGAGGCCCACTGGACATAAAACTGACTTTTACCAAGTATTCACATCTCAGAGACCAACAAAAGAGGGAAAACTTACCAGAGCCGGCGTGGAAACGAACTTTGCACAAGCGTACATTTTCTATTTTAGGTAGTTTTAACCGGTTTGGTCAAATCTGCTGAAGCCCGGGTCTTTCTGCGGAAGAAAGATCGGAGAGAAGTAAGGTCAAAGGGGTGTAAAAATGCTCAACAGATAAAATGAAGGCAATCCTATATACATCCACATCTATTCTGCATGTTATTCTCACTTGTGCAGTGCTATGTGAAGCTACGAGACAGGATGAAAAGGGATTTATCAAGATACGCTTCTCATTCAAACTGCCATTACACACTTACCGACTGCAGAGGTCGAACCACAGTGGAAGAGTGCGCCTGCGCGTCGTGACGTATGTAGATCCCCGGATGATGACAATGGAAGGTCATTTCACTATAACTTTATTTAACAAGAACACGGGAGCAAAGTCAACGGTTCATTCACAAAACCAACTAACTATTTATTTGTTACCGGATACACTTTTTATTGGATGGACACAGTGAAGATTATCAATTGGGGTTTTAAAAAAAATAAAATTTCAGCTATTTTAGAATGGATATTTCCTGTTGTTATGGTAGTCGTACAGTGTTGACCTTATAAAGTTTTTAAGAAAGGGGGATTTGAATAAAATGATGTCTTGTGATAGTTCTTTCTGTTTTTGACCTTTTCTCATCTTGGTCATTTTAGTTTAATGTGACTTAAAACAGCTCAATAAGAGTTTAAAATTCGACCATTGCGAATTCAGTTGGAGTCCCAAATAGCTATACAGAGTTTGTTCAATGATTCTGGGTCTCAGGAGGAACAAGAAGCCTGTTTTTGATCATATATTTTCCCCCAAACAACGTAACTTTATTTCAAATTGAAGTGAGAATTACAGTATCCAAGAATACGAAATATGTCACGCAAAATTTTGGGGGAAATGGAAGAGCTGGGTTTTGAGTTTGAATAAAAAGGTTAACATGCTTAATTTCCTTAAAAGTACAAACACCAATGAAAAAATTTGGGTAACCACAGTGTTTTAAGCATCACAGGTCATATGTAACATTTACAACCTTTGGGATGTAGAGTATGATGTCAGCCAAGCAGTGAACTTGAACAAAACAACATGACAATTCCAACACATTTCTGACAGAGCTCTAATGACAGTTGATCTATAATAGTTTTTGTAAGAAGAGAATAATGTTGACAAAGGTATGTAACCTCTTGAGAAAATTCTCATTTCAAATTAAAAGTATTTATGCAGGTGAAAATGAATAAAACGACTTCCATGATTAATACAACTTCTTTAATGTTACAGAAATTTAACAGTCAAAAAAAGTGTGATCTGAACACAGCTTCTTTTCTTTTTCATCAAAAGGACCACATTTGCAGGGAAATGTAAAATGTGGCCTGCATTTCAGCCTCAATTTTTTCCTCATAACAAAATCTGCCCGCCGCTGTCCACTACTATCACCTGTTGTGGTGTGAATTTAACACCGTGCCCAGGGGGACTGATGGCTCAGAGTCTTATCTTTGCGTCTCGCAGGCTGATGGTGGAGCTGTAGGCTAGCGACACCAGGCGGGTTTGTAATCGTGATGAATGACTCCACAGCAGCTGGTCTGTGATGGAAAGGTAATGAGCAAAGGGAGCCTGCCTTTGCTGAACGCTGGCTTAAAGGGAGAGAAGTCCCAGTGGCTCCTCAGTTATGATCTTTTCAGTTTCACAACGAACATGAAGCCACAGTTTCCTGACCTTGTAAGCAGTGAGCAGAATCAGCTGGTACATCATATGTGTGCAAAATAATACTGAAGAAGACAGTGACAGATCCTATGCATTAGGAAAGTGCACAACAGCTGGGTACAATTCTATTTCATTCTACAGTTCTATTCACTGTTATCCATTCAAATCGTACTGTTTTGTTCTGTTTCATTCATTTAATTCTTGATTCATCACTGTTCCACACCTATTTGGTCTAAGTGTGTATAATCATATCATTCCCAAAGAGCCATGCCACCAGCTGGAAGGTTGTTAAAGTGGTAACCCTTTATCAATGAGTCTTTATACACTGATGTGACAAAAAAAGCCAAAAAACAAACAATCAATTTCTTTAAAATACATATTATGCTTCGCAACATGAAACATTATACTTACACTTAGATTGAAGAGTTATTGAAATAACTGCTGAGCAACTTTCTATTTTTATGTATATCACTTGCATTGGGAAAAATACATATTGAAATGAGCCCCTCATCTTCCAGAACAAATAAAAATCTGCAAATAGCATGTTAGTAGGGCAATTTCGTACCCAGCCTTCATAAGCCTTGAAGCACTCTGGTTCAGCTCTCTATTCTGATCATTCTAATCTATAACTATGTTAAATTCATTTAGCACTTTACTGTCTTATTCTGCTCCCTTTAACTCTGCTTCATTTCTTACATGTCAACCAGAATCTGTTGAAAGTGATTAATTGGAGAACTTGATCACATTGCCGGATTGCAAGTAATTGTGTGTTGAAGGCTTTCAAATTAATGTATAATGCTTTAGACGTGATTGCTTTAGGAATCAAGGTTATTCTCCCAAAGATCCAGCAGAGGGTGCAGTAGTGTCTGATGTGATCCTGCTTTTGTTGCCGGGGTCATGGTAACTGCACAAAAGAGAGGAGAAACATGTTTTTCACAAAACACTGTTCATGGTTTCAAAGTGAACTGATCGGAGCAGAACATTTTTGTTCTGATATAAATGTCCAATAGGTAAAATTAAGTCAATCATGTTTGGTGAAACTGTACCTGGTCTACTGGTCTAACCCTATCCATTTTATTTATGTTTGTGCACTCGCTTTAAAAACCAAATTACCATACGGCATATTTAATTTCCCAGTGGTTACACTGAATTTCTGTTAATGCAGGATGTAAAATGAAAGCGCGAACAGTAGGCCTGAGTGTAATGCAGCAACTTATAGGTCAGAGCAAACCGAATGACAAAACATGAACATTTACAATACATTAATTGCAAGACAGCACATATCAAAGTGGCCATTAACTACTGAGGTCGATGTCATACTGTCTAATTAACCGGGCAGTGGCTGTGGGGTCCTACATGGCTCTGGAAGGTGGAAAGAGCAGCCTATCCCACACACCCCACCACCCTTTAACCATCTTAAACTCCCTCCCAGATAGAGGCACGCACACAATCGCTGTCTGAGTTCTTGCATAGAACACTGTGAGACATTCCATTTGCATGCCCGCCCCATCAAGCTGGATGCACTCAGACTGGTAATAAAAGGCATTGACCCCCTTAACCTTTATGAATTACAATTTGTGCCTGCAGCACGTCCTGTCAGAGGGCTCAGAAAAGCAGGCACCTCAGCCGAGGTGTGTGCGTGTTGTTTTGCAGTTGTTAAGGAGAGGGGAAAAGGTTTTTACAGCTCCTCGTCGGCGCTTCTGACAAGCAAGGAGGAGGCAGTCTGACAGCAGAAGCAGGGTTGGGAGGGACTGCAACAACGCTGATGGCTCCATGCTAATCTCCATACCTGGATGCTGCACAAAACTACAGAGGTTCCTCTCTTTGTCAAGACCAGAGATAAACAGTTAATAGGGGTTCAGGTCAATTGCATTTTTCTGTTAATAATTGAATTATTAACATTACTATTTCTGACTTCTTACGCTTGACTGACTGGCAACTCAGGTGGAGATTTGTTTTTATCCATACTTTTTTTCTAACTTTTGTAGTGAAGCTACAAATTCAAATTTAAATCGAATCTTCAGAACTTAGGTCTTGTCAAAAATAGAGAGCATATCATTGCAAATATAACTAGCCCGTTTTGTCTAATTTGATATGCATTGATTGCATTTGTACAAACGGAGGATGCAAAACAAAATTTTTTTTTAAAGTTTGAAAAATAAGAATCCCCCTCTTTAGTTCGATGCTGTTCAGTCGGCTGTCTGCAATCTCCAATAGCTCACATATGAGTAAATTTTTTAATATGTTCACATTTAGCTGTTTAGCTGATAGTTAGTTCCAGCTGGCTAAAGTCACGGGGAGCCAACAACAAACTATTTCACAACAAAGAGGACGAATTAAGCGCCAAAAAAGCGCCAAGTGAAAAGCACAGATAACAGCTGCACAGTCTTCATCACAAGTGGTTCTTCGTCCACTTCGATTTCTGTCTTTTCTACAGCAAAGCAAAGCTAAAGGACCAACAACAATGCCAGCACAGAAAAAAAGAGAGATGACTGCCCCCAAATGGCAGCAAAATGCTATAACATGTAGATGTGCATCTGAGAGGCATCAACAGAGAGCGAAAAGTTAACCCCTAAACCCTTTTTACACTGGAAAGGAAACACCCACTAACTTATGGATCAGCAGTAGCCTACTGTAGTTATGTTTAATCGTCACTCAATACTGTATCTAAAGTGGGCCAACACCAACTCATTTCACAATGAAAAGAATGATTATTCTCGGCCCCACTGTATTGGGTTGACTTCTGCAGTCTTGTCGAAAGTAGTAAACTAGCATCAGAGTCGCGATTGTCAGAAACACAGCCTGTAGGACACAGCCCTCCCTTCATGTTGTCACAATACGACGTCTGTCCTCTGGAAAATAAAGGTGTACTGGACTGGTAAGCTTTAGCCCTGCAGAGAACTGATGATAAACCTGCTACAGTGGAACAGGCTTCAATCAGCTTTGTGTAGCAGGTGGATCAGTGTTTTAAAAAAACAAACATTTGAAGACAGTATTGTTGGTGAAAAAATGATAAGAAGAAGTTACTTGGTTAGATTGAAAGAAATGGCTTACACACTAAAAATATGTATGTTTTGTTTCATTAAAACACATTTTTTTCACAACCTCCAATTTCTCTCTGTTTCTGACCGGATCTTCCATCCATTATTAGGATAATTTAAACAGTGATCACACAAATCACAGGATCGTTCACCTACCCTGGAAATTTTCACTCTGGTGTGAACAGGAAGCACAGTATCAGGTGATAAGGGTGATACTAATTGGTGTAGCTTATTTCAGCACTGGACAAGGCCAAGTATTGTGTATTGTGTCCATTGATATGTCAGTCTGATAAGACCATTTCATACAAGATTTTTTTGGGGGGGTCAAAATCCCTCGAGCAAGAGACCTGAAAACAACTAAAAAAGGATATTATCCCAAAACAAAACAATGCAATTAGATTACACAATCAGTGCACACACCCTTAACTGTACTTCTACTCTGTTAGTCAGGTGACTGCTGCAGGTAATTGGTGCAGAGATGAGCTGTGATTATATAGAACTTAGTATGAACAACATTGTCTGTGATTCTAGCTTGCTTTTTGAAAAAAAAAAACAAATAAAGGATAAGGCATAACCTTTGCTTTGTCACTCTCTGTCTGTTAAAGTAGGTAGTTAAGATACTCTGAATTCTTCTAAAACTTACATGGATACCAAAGGTGATAACAGGGTTTGATGCATAGAAGTACAAATAGAGGATCTCTTGTGTCCTTACTGTAGTTTATTTGCCAAAGCTGCACATTTGTCTTAAGGTATTCGGCTCCGACATGAGACGAAAGATGATACATCACACAAAGAATGAAATGTTAGTCCTGTAAACACTGGATTAGGAAAGAAACTTGTCTTATTCTACTTTGAATGTGGCTATGCCATCGCTCCCGGGTGGCACATTCGATAATTACAGCCGTAATGATCAGACACCATGATAACACTTGCAGTTTCAGTCCCTGAGCAAACTGGAGAACAGGTGTATAATCAGGTGGAGACTGAAGTGAATTCAGGTCACAGCTCTGAAAAGTCCGTGTTTGGGGATTTTTTAAGCAAAACAAGATTTTTTTTTTTTTTTTTTTTTTTTTAAACCTTTGTGGGTCATCATCCCATCCCCTAAGAGTGTAGATAGCTCTCATGCAGTTGGTCCTATAATACACAACAGGACCAGTCAGGGAGTTTCCTGATACTGGTGCTAATCATCCCATAAAAAAAACCAAACCAAGCATTTTCAATCTCTGAAAGATTTAAAGGACATTAGCATTCATAAAATTGATTTTTTTTTTAAGGAAATCCATAATAACACTGATGTTTGTTCTACTGCTGAGCTGTGCAGCTGGAAGTAGTCTAAGAAATGCGGAAGCCTGCAGTATCATTAGTCTTTATCTTGACTTTTTAGCTAAGTGTGTAATACCTCAATATTTACACTGGATGTCCGTAACAGTTCCTTAGCAGAGGTGTGACAAAACCAACACTGGCTGGAATTTAAATAAACTTGAAAACTGACACAATGTTCTCACAAATACCAGCATGAACTGAGCTTTAATCCTCTTTCTTTTCTCTGTCGAACATCAGGAAATTCAGTCAGTGGTTGTGTGAACAGGAGCGTGGCTGACAGGGGCAGCCGTGCGATGATTGGTTTACGGATCTCTGCTTTCTCTTGTGCCTTCGAGGTCACAAAGATTTACAATCAAATGGCTTATGACACTTTAGTGAAAGCCACCGAAAACTGATGACAGGAAAAGAAAAGCAGCCGGCCACTAAAGAGAAATCTGCTTGACCTCACGCTGTGGTGCATGACTATGATGTGCTGTTGTCTTTTTTCTTATTATAACACCCAACATACACACGGTATGCCTGTTAGTTTTGGCAGACAGAAGGTTGTTAAGGACTGCATATGGAGAACAGATTTGATAGACAGACACTGTATGGTGCACACAGTGTAGTAGATAAAAAGTACGGTGCATCTCAGGCTCCAGTCAAACTGCAGTTTCAGTCTACTACACAAAAGAGCAATTAAATATGATTTAAAGGCCAATCAGAAATGGCAGTGTGCCGCCCCCTATTGAAATATTATTGCCCCACTACTTACTGTTTTAGGTGGTGATTTAGTGTGGTGGTCTAGTTTAGTTTATTTCAGTTGTCAGCCGGAAATTTAACAGCTGCATTTTGATTTAAAGAGCATTTAATGACTAAATACGCGTTTACCTGAATAGGACGATGCTCTGACAGAGCTTTAGTCAAGCAAACCAAATCTGTATTTCAAAAATAATGATGGACTCATAATACACAGCTACAAAGCTTATTTATTGTTAACAAGCCACTTTAACCGTTGCGAATACCCCAGAAAATCACTATACAAGCAAAACATAATGCAGATTTTGTTTCAATCATCAACAAAATCACCCAAACAACAGTTGATATGAGTCTTGTTACTCATAAGCTGATTTTCTCAGCATGTTTACTTAGCACTCATATGGAACGCTGTTGATTTTTATGGGACGCATATGGCTGCCTTTTATTGTGCTCAATTAAATCGCTTTAAACTAGGATTAACTTTTCAAAGCAGCAATTCATTATATAAAGTCTCAGTACTTATAGGAATCCACCATGTGGCTGCAGCAAATGTCGCCTATGAGCACTGCTCACAGACCAGGGTGTCAGAATCATGGCTGTCACAACAGTATTTAGTGAAAGAGCCCTTCCTGCTTTTAATGGCCTGACCTACATCCCAGTTCAGAGAGCTAATAAACGCAGTCTGGTGTAGGTCCTGGAGCTGCACAATGTCAATCACAGATGCCCAACTCAGCAAGATCCGGAATGCTCAATTAGTTGTTTTTATAGGCCCCATTAATATGCATTAACTCTCTTTCCAGTGTATTGGCACAGACAAACAGTTACTGGTGGCAACATGTCGGCCAGGTAACAGATATTTTTTCAAACCCTTTACAATTTTTTTTTATTTTGGGAGCATGAAAACCCATTGCAGAAATAAACAGAAAGCTTAAACAAAACAAGAACAAGGGAGATGTAGAAAATACAGTGGTGGAACTTGAAATACTTAAGTGGTTTCATTTAATGTTCCATATTTATTCCCATGTATCTAAAGGATAACGTTGCAGAACTGAGATAGTTCATGTATTTTTCAATGAACATGAAAAGTGTTCATTTCATTTTTCCAGCAAGCTTCTCGGATGTGACCATAATGTTTACTGCTTCTACATGTCATGCAAATATGTCATGTATCTTATAAAAGAACCAGGGCCATTTCACACAATAGCATATGATGATCGTATAGCTGATGATCTTTACATTTACATGGTATTACTGACCCAGCTTTAGCTCTACTCCACTCCACCAAAATAATAATAGGTCATCACAGAAACCTACACAATCTGGTACCACTCCTCCCACACAATAAACCGATCGGACTCACAGCAAGCTGAATCAATCATGGCACTTTATTATCCTGTCACTAGTCTGCTTCCTGCAAGTGTGTTTACCCTGTCCATGGCCCTGCAATCGTGGCTGTTCAGTGTACATTAAGACAGACATAATTGAGATTGTGGGCGGCCAAAAGTACAGGGCTCAACCTGTTGTCGTTAATCTGTCATATTGTTGAGAGTGACGGCAGTGGTGACCTATAGGAGGCTCTATCTTGGAGGTACTGCTGATGGTGCTTTGTTGTTCATGGCAGAGGGCCTCACCTATTTTAAGTTTATTGGTTTGCCACCAACAGAGAGCCCAAAGAAAGTGTGATCTATTCCTCAACCTTTGGCTTCACTAGTCTCAATCCATGTTTGGTGCTGTATGTTCAGCGGTGACGCCCTTAAAACTCATCACTCCTTCATTTCATTAAGGTATTCATGATTTGGTTTATCAAGGGTCAGACTAATTTTGAGGTGTTATGATGAAATATAAGCCAGAAAAGTCCAAGGAGGAACAGTCAAGTCCCATATATTGAAGGCTTAATACTGCTCTTTGTAATATGCTGAATTATACAGGCAATCAATTTGAATTAATTGGAAACTCTTCAGATAGCAGCAGTCTCCCTTTAAATTAGATTACTGATAGCTGTGCTGAAAATTTGCGTTCACTTTGTCCAAATTAAAGCTCTGGAAAAGCATTTACAAAATAACAAGATATAAATGAATGCAATCGTACCGTTGGAAAAGGTACTTTTCACAATCACACCCCATATTAGAAATAATAGCAAAATCTTGCCTCTGCGGCCTGTTATTAATTACCTGGCAAATGGAACCTGTCTGTTTTCAAACTGAGTTATAGTGGTAGCGAGAGATCACCAAAGAAAATTAAACAGCAATCAAAGTACATTTCTATCATCATAATTCTGATTGTCAGCATCAACTTTCCCGAGATGGCTCACAGCGGCATAACAAACCCAAGTTTTTATTAAGTGGTTCAATTTTCTGCCGTTCATATTTCATATTTATGTTGTATTACAACCTTGTCATACATGTATCCTGCATTCTTTTTGCTTGTGTATAACATGATTTATTACAATTGCAGCAGGGAAAATGCTGCCGTGAAACTGGATCTAATTGATAGTTAGAGACGACGGAGCTTCTCAACAGTAATTTGTTGGCATTTTCTGATATATTTACACCACAAACAGCAGCTATAACGTGGGGCCACAGGAAGGTTTTTATCGCATCATACATTCCTTTAACCAGCCTTGATTTTACGCTGCAAAAATTCACAAAGCCATTGGTTAAAACGTGAAAGAGGATGTAAGTTTCTAGCTATGGCTCCTCAGATTGTGGCTTCTTTTATAGTGTGGGGTTATATCAGCCTGGAGACTCATAAGTTATGAAATGTCAGGATCCTATGCATTCTAATTGAGTGTGGAACAGTTAATGGCTGTGGAAATTCAGCCGCTTGACGTCTTATTCCCCTGTGTGCCGTTTCACAGCCGAGCCCATGAGCCTCAATTAAATGACAAAATGGGCCCATTCTAGAAGATAACAACAATAAAAACACAAGCCTATGAGGCAATAATATCAGGTCTCACCTTGAATCAACAATGGCCACAGCTTGCAAATGGCTAAGACTGTGATAAGAGACGAGACGAGACAAGGGGTTTATATGAGTTCTCTCTTGTACCAGGGGGTCTTTACTTATCAGTTAAGATACTGATGATATTTTTCATTGTTTAATTAGATCTTTGATTGATGAAACACAATAAAATTGTGCAAAAAAGCCCTTTCAAAATTGGACAAAACCCAGAAAACAAATGTTTCTCTTTTGCCAGATCAACAATAAATCTCACCAAAAACTAATGATTCTATAACACAAGAGTGTTATAGTTATAGTTATAATTGACTTTTGTCATTTTAAAGCTAAAATACTGTTCACTGATAATTTTTTGTGACAGTTCAGTTGTGATTTTTCTGCCACTTTTTTCAGCTCCGTCCCGTGCATATTGTAGGTTACGATAGTGCAGCAGAACATGATTACATTTTCCTGAAGCTGAGATAGAGCAGGTAAAACTCAGCCTGTCAACTGCACCCACTGGGAATTTTTTTCTCAGCTTAGGCCTACTTTTTTCACCAAAGTAGATCATGTCCCAAAAAATATCCTTCCAAAACTTAGTTACCCATGTTTTAGTCAGTAAAACTTTTAAAATCCAAAAATCAATACTGCCTAAACCTTTTTCCACTTTCAGCAGGTCTGCAATCTATAAATACACATGGTGCATGTCCTATTAAACCATGTGATGTGGTGAGGGGCTAAATATTGACCCAGTCCTGATTGGAGGGGATATTTTTCATACCCTTGCTTATTGTTTTTACAACTCCTTGACTTTAACCCCTTTACTGCTTCGCTGATTTCATGCAACAAACAGTAGTTTTTCAATAATTCAATTTACAGCTCTGCATAAATGGAATTCAAAGGACAATGCTGTTGCAAATGAACACAGACGATGCTTTTGGCTCCAGCAGCAACCCTGTTTGCAGGTAGAAAGAGAGAATATTTATTTTGCGGTTGCCTCGTATTCCCATTAAAACGAGGAGGCTTCATTTCCAAGCATGTGGTGTGAATGTAATATAAAGAGTTGAAAGAGACAGATGGTGGAGTGAAAATCTCATGTGGCAACAGTGTGCAATGGTACCACAGCAGCCAGTGCCAATGAAGAAATCCTCCCCAAACCATCTAAAGCCAGATTATACCTATTAATACATGTTCATGTGTAACTATCATGTCTCATGTTCACATACACATCCGTGTGGACAACCTGATTCTGGATACTCAAGTGGCAGAATCTTGTTCATCATTCATTGTTGATGCCAAAACCCTGAGAGCTGATATGTGGGAATGGATCTAAAACACAAGTATAGAAATGAATTACCATCCTATTTATTCATCCATGCCTTTCTGTCAATCACAGCAATAATCAGAGCTAACTCATTCAGATTTTGTGAAAATGAAGGATGCATTCCTTCCAATTTTCAATTTGGAAGTGGCCACTATGGCCATGATGAATGTCTGAATAGTCCATCTTCTTCCTCTCATTTCTCCTAACCTTTCCTGACAGCTTAGATATTGCCTACCTGGTAATTTGCTCTACAATAATTGTTACTGTGAGATTTCCCCCAGCTTTTAACAAGGATTCTTAACACCCTCTGTAGGTGACAAAATGCAATTACAAACAGAAGTGTCCCCATCGTGACTGGTCATCAGCAGCTGCCACCTCCATTCCCCCAGCCACAAACAGTTACATTAATGAAGAGAAAACAAAAGACAAGCAGACAGAGCCGGCAAACATTTGCTGTGAATAAAACTTTAATTAAAAGATATGAGGCAGCTTTATTGATTAACAACATCCGTGATTAAAGTGTACGTCTGACATGTTTTTTCTGGTCTTGCTATTTTGTGCCCGTTTATTGTTGTGCAGGCCCAGTTTATTGATAAGTGTGTTTGATGAATGCAGATGCGGCTGCTGGAAGGGCGGGCTTGCTGATGGAGCGATCATATTGTGCGAAACACCAGGCTCAGGCAAGAACAGCTGTTGTGGCTCCATCCATTGGGACGCCATGTTTCACCACCGCCCTGAGTGCACATGCAGACGTGCTGCTGTAAAACTGCAGCCGACGTATCTGCAGCGCACTAACAACTCTATGAATTTTATGACACATCACCAGAGCTCTCTCATCTCTGTCCAGCACTAAAGCCTTAATTATTGGACTAATTGCTATGGCTTTACACACCTCTCTGTGATCCTTTGGTGATTACTTTTCGTGTTCAATGCTGTGCTTATCCTTTAATTAAAAGGATTATTAACCTTTAAAATGGAGCCATGCAGGATTAAACCCTCGAATGCTAGTGTCAAAATTATTTTTCTTTACAAATAGGTGCACTATTTCAATGATAAAAAGAAGAATGAGGGGCAACACTGATAGTTCATGGCTGCACTCGATGTTCGTCTTTTCAAGAAGCAGACTGACATCAGCGATAAGCTACATCTCCTTCTAATTAAAGTCTACAAAGTGCTGACACATCAGGCCTGGTGGGCTCACACTCGGTGCAAATAGATGGATAATGATACAGTTCTGACCAGAGAGATTTTAAATATGGTGAGAGCAAGGTGAAAGGGCGAATGAGCCAATGATAAAAAAAAAGAAACTCATTATAAAACAGACAGTGAGATTTTCAAGCCCTTTCACCTCCACAGCGAGTGAGTTCAAAGTTCAAAGTCAGCCTAACTGGAGCGTGATTGAAAATCATTGGAAATCTCGGACTAATAAGAGAGAGTTTCGGACAGTGAAGGTGGTGGATCGGTTTGAGATTTGATGGCACCTCATTGATCGCCAACCTCTTCATGTATACTTCTGTGAGAAACTGTGAGGAGATACGCAGGCTCTGATTAGTATATGAATACATGAATAAAAAAGATGCTCTGTTGATAGCATCAGTGTCACGGCTGCCGCGTTGGTCACCCAACGTAGCATCATTTTGTCTGATCAATACCTGGACTCATTAGTATTGCAGCAGAGCTATTTGGCACCAATGAGGCGAACATGGGTAGAGAGCATGGTGCTGAACCCTTCTCAGCTATGTCAAGCAGTTAAAATCAAGAGCTGTTTGCCCATGCCAAAGCCACGCTGCATTATCCCGAGCAAGTCTTCATTTGAATGTCCTAATTAGTTAATTAGTTGGTGGTTAAGGATGATATGAGCATCTCATCAATCTCACTATCTCTAAAAATAAACACCCTGGGACGGCAGTGGTGAGTCATTAGAATACTGATGACTGTGGGAAGTATGCGTGAGGAGGAGAGTTCTGCTCATGACACACTATATTTCCACAAACCACTCGGCGGCATGAAGAAGACTGAAGAGCAATTTCTGAGAGCATTGTATGGATGACAGGCCAAGCATGACATAATGAGTTTATGGAAACTCAGAGGAGCTCAATTAATGGTTTTTCAAGCGTAACTTTTGGCTATCGATTTGCTTGTTTATCGTTGATGGAGGGAAATGAGAATTAGACATGAGAATGAAAGCTGCTTTTATTGTCACACACGATGAAAAGAAGTTTACTTTAAGAAAGAATTGGTCACGCTTTAAATGTCAGAGTGGAGTTTGGTGAAGTGACACTTTTCACCCCAGTAGACTCCTTACTTTTCATGTCGATTTTTAACAATTACTCCGAATAAAGTAACAGCATTGTGTACAGAGTTAGTTTAGTCTTTATTTCTGCAGTACAGTAGTTGAAAGAAAGAGGGTAGAAGAGGAGAACAGAACAGGTTAAAAATAGTTAGCACATGCCAGCATATGATTGAGCTTCCAGGGCTCTGAAAATTCACTCTAATTATTCAACAGTATCCCTCTGTCATCCTTCCCTATACGCATTCCTTTGCTTGGAAGTACAAGTGACTCCGACTAATATACATAATTCTGCTACTTAATTGGCACAGATCGGGTGAAAGTGGGCTAGGCAAAATCCTTAGAGACTAATAGGGGCACATATCATTGGCTCCATCAGAACAGCATTCCCATTGGTGATAGAAGTCAGCAAATATTTCATGAGCCGCGCTATCAAAGTACCTCACCTCTGGAGTTTTGGGCACTATCCTGCGAAGAACGCTTTCTGAAATAGTCGTGCTGTCAGGTGTATTTATAGCGGGCAGGACCATGACTGATGCTAATGCCACGGAAATTATGCAGTGCAGCATTGCTGTCATAATAATATGTTAGATTTAAACAGTAAGGTTAACTAAACTAGTCATTTAAGTTATAAGTGGGCCACTGGCATATGTTTGTGTACACAGATATGAATTAAACCATGTGCTCTGTTAACGACAGTTGGTTTTCCCATGTATCATCGTCATAGATTTATTCTTGTTTTGATTTGAATAAGTTAGTGTCAGATGTGCTCCGAGGCTAAATAGGGGATTAAATGAAGTCACAACTAAAAAAAAGAGGCTAAAGGTTGACCCTGTGCAGAAGATGGAATTATTAATATGAATTAATAAACATGAGGCGAGTGCCTCAAAAATCATAATCAAAAAACAGACAATTTAAGGCAACTAATTTAAAAAGTACTTAACGATAGTTCATCAAAATTTATGACAAAGCAACCAAATCTGTATGCTGTGATCATCACAAAAGCTGGTCGTGTATTTCTGCTTCTGTTCAATGAAACTGCATGGGTTAAAGAATAAATGATTTATCATGAAAATCATGAATAACAAAATATTATTTCAAAACTTTCATTCATTTTTTACTCGATCTAGCAGATTAACATAGAACACTAAGAGATGGAAAACCGGCTTGTTGGATGTAGAGAGAGCAGCCGTTCGCAGGAGTCGTTAGCACTGATAATTACCTCTGTAAGATCTCATAATAGCTGGAAAATATGAGGATATTTTGCAGGTCTTGGTGCACCCCAGGGTGTCACTGCTGTTCCGTCAAGATGCTTCTGCATGTAATTACAAAAGGAAAATGCCACAAGTACATAAATTCAAGAATGGTTTCAAAACAGCCTGGATGAATAGCCCAACAGTTCACCGCACAGTTCAGGTCATACATGACAACATACAAGGACAAGTGTTGGTTGTAAGCTTGATATTCAAATCCTGTAACAGAGTAGGTGGTTCCACATTCATTTGTCTTGTGGTTAAGCAGTATTTAGGACTGTGGTTGTTAAGATGGTATGACTGATACAAAATAAATGTATATGTATTAAAACTCTCCATAACCAGAATAGAAGTTTGGAAATAAACTTTCTCAAATCAGGCTCATTTCAGCCTCTTTATATTTGAGCTTGAATAGCTCAATGCAGCCTGACATTGGCAGACAAACGTGCAAATGCAAATTAGTCTGAAATGCCTCAGTTCATTTCTGATATCCAAAGGGGTGTTGTTAAATGATGTAGACAATAAATGCTTCTGGAGACAACTGGCTAGAACTCCAATCAGTCAAAAGGATGTGACTGTTGTGCTGAGCAACTGAAAATATTAACAGATGTCAGCGGGACACGGATATATACCATCCCGTTCTTTACCAAGACAATAGTAGATACATAAGACCATTCTGCATAATTTTTTATAGTTGTTTCCAAAAGTTCCTCCTTGGTGCTCATCTGTACATGTCTCAAACCCAATCCCAGTGGTTGTGATTGGCCGGGCCCAGGTAAGGCGGGGTGGGAACCTGTTCAAATAGGAGGCCTGGCATATTTTGAAAGAGCAAATTAAACAACAGCTCTCACATTTGTCCACTTTACAGACTGAATGAAATCTTATCATCATTTAAATGCCTGTAATTAATTCATAACACTACAGCCACCTCTTTATTCCACAGTTTTGTTCAATACAGAAAGGCACTGAAATTTAACATAGCAGCACAAAACACAAAGTAAGCCTGGAAATGTGTTGGAACTTCTTAAGATTAATAAGAGCACAACATTGACACGAGAATATTTTTTGCTCCACAGTTGAAGGTTTACATGGCTCTCTCCAGTACTTTGTTGTATTGTGTAGTGTCAAGTACAAACCATGATCCGCCTTGTACTGAGCTTTTGGTGTTGGTCGGCGCAGAGTACTGATCCAAAACCAGAGTTATAAATTAACAAGCTGTAATGCTGTGAAGAAAAGGGAGATGATTTTTATATGTGTCAGCCTTGACTTAAACATTGTTTTCAACTCTCTGTAAAACAAAAGAAAGAGCAAAAAAAACATGAATTCATATAAGATAATGTACACAATGTTACTGAACAATTAATTATTATCAAAATGAGTGATAACCTTTAAAAAAAAAAAACGTTCATGAATTTGAACCAAATTAAAACAGGACGCAAAATTAAAAGCGAAAGTAAAGAAATGTGTAACTGAATTGAACATATTAGCCTTATTGATACAGTTGTCTTCTTTTTTTTGACCCAGAAGAAAATTGCTGGGACGCTTTCATTTAAAAGCTTCTTATCAACATGGAAACCTTTCCTATTGACTTGCCGTACAGAATAATCTTGAAGTAGTCTCAGCTTTTAACCATCAGCTTCTCAAATCTGCTACTATCAGAGGCACATTTGGAGTAATTCCAGACAGATAGGCGCCTTGATGGAACACATGGATGTGCAGCTTCACCAACGCAAAAACACACAAGGCCTTTTAATCTTTCTTAAATCAAGACTGCCACAAAATCAAAGGTATTGGTCAGCTAGTTCTAAGGGTGTACATGGTTTTTAAAGTTAAAACTACAACAAAAGACTATTCTAAATAATAAAGTAACCCCAGAATAAGAGATTTACACTATATCAGAAGAAATCGTGGCCACTAAAGGAATCAATTTTTGACATTTCACCCCTATCTATAAGGAGTTCACTGACCCTGACTCTTAGATTTACAGCCCTCAACAGCCTCTATCAAAGTGTTGTCAGCAACACATTTTGTTGAAAGTTTTAGTGTAACACATTGCTGATCATGACATGTATGGATTTAATGGGCCCTTGAGCCACCTTTATATATCTCATATCGTTCGAACAGGATAAATATCTGAGCTCTGGGTGTAATAACACAGAAGGAGATTTGTGGATGAGACCGCCATTTCTAATCTTAGATCTATTAAATTGCTTCTGAATGAATCATCAAAGCTGTTGATGTCACCGAGGGCTTGTTAGCTGGATCCTGGAGTCAATAACAATTTCTGTTGGGGTATGTAGGAATGGCCTCAAACAAAATCTTTTTATGGACAATTATAATGTCCTTGAATGAAAAACAATATACTAAGTTATCACGATTAATATGTATTTACATGTTCATCTCCAAAAAAGCTTTAACCGTTTAAGGTTTGGTACCTCAGCTCGAGATTCTTCTGGAAGAGCAGCAAAGAGATATGGTCCAAACAAAGACAAAAACAGCTAGAGTATGGTAACGGCTTTTTCAAGAACAAACACAACCGGGTTTCCTTTGTGAAATCCAAGGAAAGAAAAGTATTTGAGCTGTGGATTCCTTCTAAAACAGCAGACATGGCTTCTTCCACTGAGGTGAGAGGCTGTTCAGTTAGCCCAGGGAGAGGGATCATGAGTACAATATTGACTTTAAATTACAGCAATAGCTGCTGCTCATGCTGTCTCAGGACTGCATTGTGGATCAAACGCAAAGATCAGGCCAGGATTAGGGGAAAGCCACTTACAAGCACAAAGCCGCATTTGCTGCGGCAGCAGACACTCTCGCACAGCACCCCCCAAATCTCCCACTAAGCTCTCCCCCGCCTCGCAACTTGTAACACACAGACCTTATACTCCTCTAATTTGGATTTCAAAGCTACAACTGATTACAAAACAAAATTATCTAAACTCAAGGCGTAGGGTTGGCTGGTTGTGTGTGGACTTTGCATGGATCTGTTCTGCGGACGAGAGTCTGGCAGCATTTCCTTCCTGATTCTCAAGTTTGCCATACAGGACTCAGCCATATTCTTGTGACACCCTCTAAGTGGGCTTTTATTTTCCTTTTCTTGGCAGTTAAACACAAATAACAGTAAGGATGATGTGCTGGGAATCATCGTGCCCAGGGAGGAGTGCAGGACATGACTGCTGTGATAAATGATCATACCTTGTGCCTTGTGTGACAAAGAAACTGCAGCACAATCTGCATGTGCTCCATCCTCTCGCCATCATTAGGTGTAATTGGGACTCACGATGAGGCATGTTCTTTTTTCCACGGTGGAAGTATCTGGAATGAAGCTTCTGTACCCTAACAGCACAAGCTACAGACGGGAGACAGGTCCAGGCCACTGCTACACCAATGATATCTTGTAATAATGTCACACTCCTGGCCTAAATGGAGGCTCAACATATATGTGCATGTGTGAAAATTCCCTAAAGCCGAATGTCACACCAGGTCTGTTGTCATGTCAGACTACTCATTTTGATGTCAACACAGGGGTCGTTATTGGCATCTGTCTGAGGAAACCAGAGCACGTTCCTCCACTATAAACACACTGCTGATTACAGTGCTGCTCATTAGCTATAATGGGGATGCATGTGGAATTTACAGCATTGTGTAACAAGGTTAAAACAGACTCATGAATCGTAGTATTTATACAGCAGATCCTGCAGCGCTATTATTCATCATTAGGGATATCCAAACAGCACAGTATATACATTAAGTCTTGACTAAACTGGAATAGCAATCTCTAATGTGGAGTGGTAAATGTGTGTCCTTGTTGCCCCTGTTTCTCGGTGAAATATTCCAAATCCCCATATGCACTCTTCTAACGTGGCGGAGTAAGTTCTGGCAGCAGCAAAAACACAAAGTCTTTGTTTCATGACCTCAGTCTGTATATCCTTTCCCCTCCTTTGAATCAAAGCCCCCCACACCATCTTTAGCATTTAGAATTAATTGCACAGTTATCCTCAAATTAATTCCTAACTGTTTTACAACACACAGAGAGAAAAGGGCAAACCAATTATTATTCTGTTTTCACCTTACAGAGGGGGATATTATGCAAATGATCCTCTCTACATGAGAAGGAAAAGGGGCTTTATTTTCCTCAGCAGATGCTGCCTAGACAGTCTAGCGTTCTATGGGGGACAGGAAGTGGGGATGCTGTGAAGATCTGATCGCTCCACCTGGCTTCCTACTGACTCCATATCTGAGCAATCATAGAAAACACTCTGATTAATTATTTATTTCAAAGAATTGTTTTTTCTACATCTCACACTGGACAACTAAGGTTAAAAGGAATGTTCTAAGCGATGTCTGGAAGCATTTTACAACTTCTTTGCTTACAAGGTGTTTCTTGATGGAAGACAAAGTCCCTCGGCTAGGCAGCCCTGCAAGATATTTTATTTGCTTCTTTCCCAGGAAATGAATAGATTGAGCAGCAAGCCTGAGAGCCAGACACACCGATGTGACAGGACAGCAATGAGCAATACTGGGTTTCAAAGAGGACAGGGGGCATCTCACCTCCCTGGGATGCTCTGCACTTTTGACCACAGCGAGTGTTTATTAATCTGAGACCTTGAGACCTCAGAGAAGTTGCTAAATAAAAACTTAAACAAATACATGCAACATTTCCAACTTCTTAACAGTCAAGAGCCATGATGCTTTGTGAGCTGATTTAGAACCAGCTTCTTCTTCCAAGGTGGAACAAACAAAGGCTTTAATGAGCTGTAATGATGAGTTGAGGTCAAAGCGCTTATCATCTTTACAAATCAGGAGAAGACGTGCTCATGGAAATAAGCTCCCATGAATATCCATCATCACCTCAAAAAACTGCATGCAGTGGCACAGCTCCAGGTGCTCGAGCAAATTGGGCTTTTCGACGTGGAATGGATCAAATGTCGGCTCAATATCCATTATTCTCTCTAACCGTGATCTGCTGCAGCTCTGTGAGTGGGTGAGGGTAATTGTGTACCTCATTGTGTTTGTGTTTGGACCTAACTTAATCATGATGTCAGACTGTTAATAAAAGGTTATTAAAGGAACAAAGATCCAGGTTTTACATATGTTTGGCAGGGGAGGTCTTAGGAACCCCTGTCTCTGAGGTAAACACGGGCCCTCATGACAAATGATGCTCATGCTGAGATCAGATAGTTAACAAGAGATCCCCTTATTAACCAGGTCTGCATAGATAATTGGCACTTGAGCCTCACATTTTGAATCTGGCCTGAGCAGTGTCATTTATCAAGAACCCGAGCACGCTGTCACGGCTCCATAATAAGCTGTGGTAACTGATGAATCAAGATTAAGCGGCTAGATTGAGAATGAAGGAGGAGAAAACAGGCCACAGGCATGTTGCAAGGACATAGCTTGATATTCATAAAAGGTAAATGGTGTTATTCTTGACAGAGTGGGGAGACAGAGTGAGTTAGAGAATTCACGCAGACTTGGAAAGTTAAAAAAAAATAAAAATTTGTGACGTGTGCACATGTTTGAGTAATCATTGGAAATCCGCAAAAATGAAAAAACATCTCCAGCTTTTTAGAATTTTGGAAGATTTTGCTGATTTTCTTAAAAAAATACGGCAATTCACTTCTTTTTTTTGTAAGTATAAGAAACTCGCAGATTAATTGAGAATTAGAATCATTGCAGTGTAAAGAAAGCGTAGCTCTTATTTGCCACGCCATCATAAGTCTCATAAGTATGACTTATGAGACTGAAATATATCTCACTGTTGCCTTGGGTTCAGTATTAGCTATTGTTCTCAGTAAGACCAATCTGCTGTCATTATACAGTTTAATTGGCATTAGCTAAACAATACAGATGCTCATTATGGCTATTACAGCTGCCAAAATATATCAAGCAAAAGAAAGAAAGTACATAACAATAGCTCATTAGAGTAACAAAATTAGCTGCAATTATTTCAGACTCACTGGTCTCCAGGTTTGTTGCTGGTAATGTAGTATGGAGTGTGTGTTGGGTGTGTGTTCGCCAACCCTTCGTTTATCTCACTAGTATATAAGTGCAGTTAATTACAGATGATGAGCTGGTGATCAGCTGCAGGTATGGGAGCCACCTCAGGCCTCGCCCAGCCGTCCACCTCCAGTACTCCCCTGCTCTGTCAGGCATGTTTGGCAGCGTCTTCTTTCCCTAAGTCTCCAGCTGTCCAGTGGGGTGCGCCAAGTCACAGCAGGAGTGCGTGCCTCTCCATCTATGGCCGATCTCTTTCTAGGAGTGTGAGGTGTGAGATGTGTGTGTTTAAGGAGAGTGAAGGGGGATGAAAGGAGGGTGGGTGGTGTGGGGGGGTGTCCTCTCTGTACTCGCATTACTCACTAGCAGACGGTGCATGCTGCCAGCACCCAGCATGTCCGCCCACACGCCCCTGCCCTGTCGGTTAGACCTCACGGTTGGAGGAGATGATGGAGAGAATCTGGGATCTAGGAGGGGGGTGGATCCAGAGGAATCTGAGAGGCAAAGAAAGACAGAAGCCCAGAAGCTCCATCCCACAAGCCGAGCCTCGGACAGCCCGACCTGATATGGTAGTCTGACTCTCCTTGTTGGGTTTCTTTTGGGGGGGGTGGGGTGCAGGCAGGGTGTTACTGTGAAATAACAGCTGAGTGATTTGCTTAGTTTTGTGCTATCGATCCACCTTAAAACCGCATTACGCTTTCTACAGGCATCTTTTTTAGCAAAGGGGCTTAAAGTTAGTTTTGATGTAGACCATTAAGTTGAAAATGATCAATTTTCATTAAAAATCCCACGGAAAACTTAACATTTAGCAGCCTGACTAACTTTACAAGAGTAATATATATAAAAAGGACATTTGGATCTGAAGAAATAAATACCTGTAGAGTGTGACTGAAGTGCAAACACAACTTTACTCTATATATCTGTTCAGAGTATCAAAATGTTGTCAGATCTAGTAAAATAGGCAACTCCTCGCATACAAAGAAAAGATGACAAAATTTATATCCATCTTTATGATGTGAAAAGAAAGCTGAGTGAAGCTGAACTGCATCAGAGTATCCATATTAAATGCTTGGAAGAAACAACCCCCCCCCCAAAAAAAAACAAACAAGAACTGCATCCGATAATGGTAACCGTCAGCAGTGGAACAAATTCTCAACAATATATCCTCATCCAAATATAAATAACTAGGACTCATCACCATCAGTTGGAATTTCTTTCATGTGCCCACAGGGGGCTCTAGTGTACCACAGATTTTACTGCCTAGAGTCTGTTAACTGCAGCTCAGAGACCACAGCTACTGATTGTGTCAATGGTGGACCTTTTGAACTGCTGTATTATACGATTGATACAAACATTAACCAAGCTTATGCACGAATAACAATATAAGCAGGCTTTAATGTGCAAATTAAATGCAAAATGGGGTAAAAGTAGTAAAAAACAAATAGAAATGTCCTCATAATGTGAAGCTACATTGCAAAGAAGAGGTCCAAAAAACAGAGAATACACACATATATATACATATATATATATATATATAAATGTATATATATGTGTGTGTGTGTGTGTGTGCATGCGTGAGCGAGAGTGTGTGTGTGTGCGCATGTCTGTATGAAATTCCAAGGTGGTGAACAGTACTTGATGAGCTAGCTCTGGAGACCTCTGAATTTTAATGATGTTGGAGATGATATTGTGTGTCCTTCAGCTTGTTATACTGACACAAGCACTCCATAAATCATCATACCTAGCTATCGTAAAATCAATACCAAACTGCTACCTCAGCGCTAACCCGTAATAAGTTTTTCAGCCATCTAACAGCTTAAACTTTGCTGTAATGCCGTTCGACCTATAGGTTAAGATCAGAGCATGCTTAATTTGTTTTGTAATAGAGACTTTCTAATCCTTAATGAAGCGCCTATTAGGAAGGCTTTTGTTGGCACATTGGTGATCAGTTGGTGGAACAGCCACTGCAATTAAGTTTGAATCTTTGTCCTGAAGCGAAAAAAGGAAAAAAAGAAAACAAAAAAAGGAAGGTGGAAAAAAAAGGAAGCTTGAGTGGTCAATAAATGTTAATCCAGTCAGAACTCGTCTGCCTTTGAACAGGACTCATGCTGGTTTTTTTTCACATGCACTTGTTATATCCTTCCCCTAAGAGAAGCCATCCCTTAAGAATACTACCACTGATCCTGAGACCAGAGTACCACTCACTAATAGGAGCCCATGTGTAAGCAATATTGTCCACATTAAATACATTATTAGTGGGCTTTGTGTAAAACATAAGCCATAAATACATCCAGAGAAATAAACGGAAGACGTTTGTCCACAGGAGAGCTGAAATAATGGGACTGCCTTTAGGTTAATAGTAATAAAGCTAAATTAGTGCTTTATGGCTGAGCTGAGCAATTTATTGCTACTGTTATTTTTGTCTTCTTTCTGCACCAAAATCATGCTCGGATGCTTTGTCAAAACAACCGAGATGCAAATAACAAAAAAAGCAACACAAAATGACAAGCCTCATGTAACCTTGTAGGGTTGCGTTTTTTTTCAGAATGATCGCTATAACTGGGGCAGTATTTCCGAGACTCACAACATATGTAAAAGCCTTTGCACAAGAGAGAAGCCATTGCCACAATTTCTGAAGCGTAAACAGCTTATGAAAGTCAAATGGATGTGTGGCATAATCTGACACGGCGAGTCGCTGCTTCAAAAAACAGCCCTAACAAACCACGAATCCAGACAACAACGACAATGGTAGCATGTTTTTAAACGCTCCACAGGTGATGGAGTTGTAATATCGCCAGTTTGTAAGACAACAGATGAAATAAGTCTGGTATTTTTCCATGACAACATATCCTTGCTTTTCGCTTTTCCACAAAAACTGCTAATGAACAAGAATATGACAAAGAGCAATCAAATTCCAGACTGCCAGCTTTCCATTTACACACCAGTGGGTGTAGTATTAAAAGGCTATCACAGGTCACCACTCGGAAATTTCAAGTGTGAAAGATTAAGCATTAGAGTGACTTGGCACAACCAGCAGCTTGTTACTCGTGGGTTTAGCTTTAGATAGTTTTTGGTAATACTGACTTTGGCTGTGATTTACACACAGCACGAGGTGGTAACCGGTTGTCAGAGGTCTTGCTGGCTGACACTGAAACATCTGTGTTTTAGGATCTGTTGCTGATTACGCAGCAGACAAGGCAGAAAACGTATGATGGCGCCTCGACAAAAAGAGAAATATTTGACTTTCACAATAACAATGGGATTTCTAATAAAACGCCAAGTAAAAGTGCGAACTGATGGGTTTGATAACAGAGAAAAATATCTTAGTCCTGTCTTTTAAAAATTGTTCTTTTTTAAAAGATAAACAATAAACGGATAAATCTTTATGCCTGAGAGTGAGCTTCCCTGTCTTCGCCTGTTTCGTATGCAAACATGTCACTCAGCCAGCATAGTCAGTATTTTTTTTACTCAAAATGAGTTTGTAACAGAGGTCATTTCAAACATTTAGCATATATATATATATATATATATATATATATACACACACACATATATATATATACATATACACACACATATATATATATATATACAGGAAAGAAATGTTGGCTTGAAGATATTTAGCTCTCGATTAACCCACTTTTCCTACAGTTTTATTTGCACAGGATTACCGTCCTCTGATTAATTTCTTCCACTCTGAAATGAAAAATTCCCATCACAGGCCCATTTATTTCTGTCCCTAAAAAAAACACTAAATAACTATTTCTCTTGAATATTTTCTGGTTGGATCCTGACTAACACAAAACTGCTTCTGAATCCTCTGGAGAGTCATTGTGACTAAGCGTGACATTTAATTTGGTTTATTTTCAACGACAAAAAAAGCACCCAAAAAAAACAAATAACTGGGAAGTGCTTTTTTTCTTTCCATATTTACCATCTAGGTTTTATTTTAACCAGATAGTAATGCTAAGTTTGATTCATTGATATGCATCAATCCAACAATATAGCACCATAAATATATCGACCTGCAATCTAGTTTTTGCCACATCCTCGGTCTTTGATCTGCTTGTGGGTCAACAAGCATAATTGAATAAAAAGATGTAAAAATTTTTTTTTGCAGGTCAGTTTTATTTTAATTTTGGGTTAAATTGAAGCAGCTTGGTGTCTTATATGTCCGTCAGAGGCCTCCCGTGTGTGCTCTGCGAGGGCTGTTAGGAACTAGCGAGGCCAGAGTGGAGCAGGGAGTGAGGGGAGGAGAGGATTTTCACTTAGGGCCAGAATTTGGATTCGTCAGTGTGGGTGGGTCGGGTCATCTTCCGCGTGACCTGCCACCACTGACGTTGCTCTAAAAAGTGCATTCTGACCCCTGTGCTGAGCTGTCGTCTCGCACTGTCACAAGTTTGACTTCTCTAAATGGAGACCTCTTACTATTGTGTCATGGATCTATTTCTGGTGTCTGCATGCACAAATTGCAGTCTATTATCCTGATGAATATAATGACTTTACACAAAGCTAATGTTAAAAAAAAAAAAAAAAAAGTACAACTAGGAAATTTTAAGAGGACAATTCTAGTTGTAAGAATAATCCAAGAAAAACAACTGAGCTTGAAAAACATAACGATGCTTTTTAATTTAACCCACAGAGCAGCATCGAAAATACACGTGTAGTTTTTCACAATTGTATGATCTGCCAAAAAGTCCAGTCTCGCCCTTTGTTGAGCATCTACGGTGAAAAAGGCTTAGATAATAAAGGTCTCTTCATGATGAGGCTCCTGCACACAAAGCAACAAGACAAAAAAAACAACTTAAGAAAAGATATCTATCAGAAGGTGGGAATTACATTGCCCTGTGCTGGTGTGGGAAAAATGAAGCAGGCATTTCTGAGCTCGCCGGCAACATAACCTTCAGAAACATCCTATTTTTCATTAGAGTTGTGTCAGCCAGCTACGCCTTTAATAACATTCATCCCCGTACCAAGGAGAGGATAACTCAAGCTTTAGGCACATAATGAATGGGAGAACAGGCCCTGGTGCTGTTTAGAACAGGAGGGCTTGCCAAACAGGCAGAGCTGCACTGCTGCACTCGTGGCAAGCCTTTCATAGCACGGCATCCTTCTGTATTAACGCAATGCAAATGAACAGTCAGAGGCTTCCTGAGGTGGTTCACTAATGTGGCTCTGTTAATTACTGTCATTAAAGGAAGGGCGAGGAGAAAGTACTAACAAGCCACCATCCTCATGATCTCTGCATTTGAAAGTCATCTTGGGCGATAAAAACATGTCACAACACTGATAAGAAAATTGCAAATTGCTAAATTTGCTGACAGAGTGGAAAAATTTCTGCTGACTCTGAACAGGCTGCCAGTGATGGATGCATTCTTGACACAGTCTTGGTGTTTAGACTCAAGAAATAATGAGTATCAATGTCCCGGCCGTGGAATAGGCAAAGACAAAAGATCGCTGTGTGGGTTTAATTAAGGGAAGTAGAGGCGGGAGCAGCTTTCAAACAGAGTGACCCAACATGATTGGGTTCTTATAGCTCGGCAAATGCAACCCAGAGATATATTTGTACAGCATGTTCTGGTTTATGTATACAACATAATGTTTGAATAAAGGATGTGTGAGGCTCTCTGAATAAGGGCAGTTTTGTTTAAAGAACAGTTGAATTGGTTTTCACGGCATCATTACAACCGGGGGGTGTGGGCACTCATTGTTTCCACAGTCAAGTAAAGTATTTTGTTTTACAAATGCCCTCCAGCAATTCACACTTCCTACATCAGAGGGGGGAGTAAAAAAAATGTTTCTCATACTTCAGAGAGCAAACCAAAATATACCCTATTATGTCTGTGATGCATCAAATCCCTGGTGTGGCCGTGAATTTAGTTTCTCCTGTAAAACTGGAGGGTGACACGGTCAATATATTCAACACACAAGGCCACTTCCAGGCTAATATGGAGGACTTTTCTCTCCTTTTTGCCTCTCTGTCTCAGCTTCACTTTCTCACTCTCATTCCCTTCTCTGTTTTTCAAACGTCTGTGCTGTTGAGGACAAATCAAAAGCTCTATTTTACTAATGTAACACTGAGCAGACTGTGAGGTGGCTGTGGGGATAATGAGGGACTGCAGAGATGTGAAAGAGACAGGCTGAAATGGATAATTAGGACAGAAAGTTTCCGCGATGCCAATGACACTCTGCAGGAAATAGGATCATTAAGTTCTATATGAAATCGCTCTACAGTGTATCTGTATAAAATCGCTCGTCCTATTCATTCTTTTCATTACAACTTTTCATTTCATTATGACCAAGTTCTGTTTAACTCAAGGTGCAGCCCTTACCTCTGTTTAAGAGAAATGTCAAAATGTAGGTACTTTAACTAGCTTTATAACTACCTGTGAATATATTTTGCATAATTACGGCTTTGACCTGCCAAAGAAATACACGACTGCGTCTCGTACTTTTGCTCGGCTGCCCATTATTACTTATTCTGCAAACCCAGCGGCCTCGTTGTGAAATGTCGGCATCAGGGATGAAAGCTGTGGTGACATGTGTATGAAAAGGATAGGAGTATTTCATACTGCACCAGAGAGTCTGATGCAGGCAAACTGGATAATAAGCTGCAATAGCTGTTAAAAGGTGTTTGAGGGAGATATCATACGATGTTGCTCTATTATGATTAGATTTCTCCTTGACAATATGAAAAGATCAAATCAATATCTACTGAGATTTTTATGATCCACAAGCCGCCCCCATCCTGTTTCTCCATCTCTAAGGCTCTGTTGAGAGGACATGATCTGACATTACCACAGCAACATCACCGCATTTCTCTGCTTCTGTTTAAATATGTGTAACTTCAGTTAGGGAAATGCTTAACAAAATTACCTGCATTTTGGATTTGCCTCCAAATGTTTCTTTTTGGGTATTGATGACAGGACCCATTGTGTTCACTTTAAAGCAATTCAATTAAGAGTCATTAGTCCTCTGAGTGATTACCAGTGGCCTATCAATAAAGAGAAAGGACACACTAATTAAAGGGCATTTAAATGTTTGTCAGAGCAGACTAATGGGGAGAAACACAGCATTTAAAACCCAGTTTGGAGGAAAATATCCTTGCACAGCAAATGACCAACGTCACATGTTGACTTTGCTCTCTGCATATTCCCTTTATAGACACATGTACGGTAATGGATCCCACAGGAATACTAAAATGTGATCATACAACAGTCGCCAAGAAGCCAACAGCAATGCTAAAAAGCAGATAAACATTGCGATGCTTAAGCTAGGAAAAAGGAAAACGACAGACACACGAGAGAACTGATGTAAAATCATGATAGGTATTTATAGCAAATATGTGAAGTTGAATATTCCACTAAAAGGAGGATGTGGATTATCTTTCATTTTTAATTGACTGTCAGCATTGTGCATCTTTGACTTCATTGTATTAAAGATGGATAGGCACTTTCACTGCCTATGATGAAGTTAATTCCATTCTTAGATGAATTATAGCTGTTTAATCAAGGAAAGGTGCTTTCCTTGATATAATATGTTGCTGCTTTTCTTATCCACACACAGTTTTATCCAATGGAAATCATCAGAGTAGAAATTAGAGATACTCTGTATATCGGCTAAACAGATAAAAAATGTTTTGTAAGATACACATTCAAAAGCAGCACATCCTATGTTATTATAAACCACGCAAAATAGCATTTGTACAGTTCACAGGATCATATCATTTACATATTTATTTTTATTAAATATGTAATATGGCTTATTAGCCATATAAGGACAATCTACCTCAACAAAGTTGAGAAGCCTGCTTTGTGTTA
This sequence comes from Odontesthes bonariensis, assembly GCF_027942865.1. Taxonomy (NCBI): domain Eukaryota; kingdom Metazoa; phylum Chordata; class Actinopteri; order Atheriniformes; family Atherinopsidae; genus Odontesthes; species Odontesthes bonariensis. The sequence goes on along the minus strand of NC_134517.1, from coordinate 21,375,627 downwards.
ACATAGCGAGAGAGGTATTGATTAAAGTATGATAAGAAAAAAATCCACTCCCATGGCAGAGTCTTCACAACTATGATTAAATACGCTGTTAGTTAGGACTTGTATCTCAGGCAGAAGCCAACTGTGTTCATTTATAAGCGGCAAAATTGCTCTCCCGCTATTGTATTATCAGAGAGTTCAACATTTCTAAAATGCAAGCAATGGTATTTTTCATATTGACGAATGTTTGTAGTCCACAACAAGCCCTTATTTTGGAAATAACTTTGAATTTTCTCAAATTTTCCAAACGTGATCAGAGGTATTGGATAACACCGTTACACAGGTCATGACATGCGGTGGCTGTTCATTGTTTGTCAAACACTGGCGTGAGGTAAAAGATTACAGGTGAGATGACAAAAAAGACAAAGAAGAAAAAAAACCTTCAGTGGGGAAACTTTCCTGTACAGAAAAAAAAAAAGTAGGGAAACTTTGAAGAATCCTTCAGGGGACCAATAGCAGCAGCAGTGGGAAAAAAAGCACAGTTAGATCATTTAGGATCAGTTGAATGAATTTCAAAATTCAGTCCACATAATAGTTGGTATCTAAATCTAATTTCACTTCGGAGTTGCTCTATTACCAAATTAAATGTTTTCTGAAAACAAAGCGAAAAGAAAATCAAACAAAGAAATGAGAACACAACAAATACTTAGATTTTTTTTTCCTATTCTTTTTTAAGATTGTATCTAAGCTCCAGATCTCCAAGTCTCCATTCTTGCTAATGTACAACTCTATTTTCACTTGATTTATTACCTCAATAAACATTTTCAGGTTTTTATGGTCATTGTTGCTAGCTTCAAATCTTCTCAAAATACAGTTTGATGCTTATTTTCATAAATGATGCTCTAATTTTGTATAAAACAGATGATAAAGTAAGGTATGCTCTCGGCTGGGGCTACGTTGTGATTGATAAATCGCTGACATATGATACAATGTATTATGTTTCTGCGGTTCTCAGCCCTGTCCACCTCTCACATCTCATTTTAAAGAAACAAAATTCTGAACTCTCGTCTTCAGAATGATAACTGACAAACCACTTGAGGATTTTGACAATTCTTTACACAGTTTATGTTTTTCTGTGCATCAATTAGATCAGTGTATCAAAACCTATTGAGCATCTTGCAATTCATAAAAAAACGAAATTGATCCAGCTCCGCGTCGAAATGGAATGGGTACCAAGTTATGCATAATGTGGCCAGGTATTAATGTTGAAGACAAATGAAGGGACAAACAGCACTGAAAATTTAAGAGGGTAACAAGATTCTAACAGAGGGATATAAAGGAACAATGTGAATGATTTGGTGATATCTGGCGGTGCAGTTGCAAATTTCAACCAACTGAATACTCAATGCCTTACCCTCAGCTTCACACTTGCAGTGGAAACATTATTGACAGCTAAAAATGCAAAAAGCATTTCTCCACAGGCAGTGTTTGGTTTATCTGTTGCTGTAGAAACTTGTCAAAGCAAAACGACAAACTCGAAAGAGGAGGAATCACAAGGCCTGTAGATAAAAAAGAATAAACTGCTCATCTCAAGGTATAACAGAAAGACGGTGATTCTTACTTTCACAGGATTCGACACTATATAAAACATAGTAATGAATATGAGACTGCATTTCTGCCCACATACCACATGAAATGTGACACACAGAAACTTTTTATTTTCAGAATTACATCCTGTTCTTGCTGCATAAAACCTTAAAGTTTTTCAGCAACAGGACCAGAGCTTGTGATTTTTTTCTAAATTCCTGTAAATACCAAAGAAGCGATGTTTCAATATGAAATATAATAAAGCTGCATGTGACAAACAGTGAAATACCCATATAAATATCCAAAGTAAAATATTGGATATTTTCCCATATGATTAAATGACCAAACCACACAATGGTTGAACTTATCTCACGCAAATATAACTGAAAATACTTGTACTGTGCACAGGCAGAACTTTGTGAAACTCATACTGAAGCATCATATTGAATTTCATGCCCAGATGATTAGAATGTATGAAATTCACCTTTAATTTGCACAACCTTATTTTGGGAACAGCATCAGATATGCTGTAGGGAACATTCTCACGTAAAGATTAAAAATGTCAGTCATTATCGATCCATCCTAGCTGAAATATTGGGTCTGAATTAGGTCTGAGGCAACTGAATGAGAATGTTATGTATACGCCACAAACTTAAGCCCTTGTCTGTTATGCTGCTCAGTGCCTCTCATTGTCTTAGCTGTCTTTCTCTAACCACAGTGAGGAGTTTGATGCCTTTTGATATGAGTGGAACCTCACTTAAAAATCAAAATGAAGAATGTGAAGTTTAAAGTCGGATTTAAAAGCAATCATGACATGAAGCTTTGTCATATCTGTGTCAAACTTGTCCGTTATGACCCTTAATAACAACTATGACACACTCTGAAAAATAGATGATCAAGTTTGCATGCCAACTGCGTTCCTGTGTTTTTTGCATCACAACCAAAACAACTGTGAAAAATGCCCCCTTGGTCTGACTTTTATTCCTGCACCTTATTCCCAATGTCATTCATTTGCCACTGAAGGTAACAGGCCTTTTCCACTTGGTGCCTTGTAACGGCAGACCTTTAATAGCCATTTCCCGGTGTGGCGAGAGGAGAGAGGGGGAACATGTTTATTTGTGTGTCTGCACATGCTTCTCCAGCGATTCTCTCTGCTCCACTCACCCAACTGCTGGCTGGAGGAGTGATTCATGGGCCTGACAGATGCCTGGTGCAGCTGGATCTGTCCTTGATCATCCCAAAAGCCTGGACAGCACTGTCATTCACCATTGCCCAAATTATCTCTGTATTGACTGCAGAACCCTCTGTGACAGCGCTGTAATGGCTAATTACCCAGGATGCTTTGGGTACTTTTAAACCCCAGAGTGTTCTCTGGCTGTCTTGCCATGCGGCTGCTGCTGCTACCGTATTGTGTCGTTGTGAGGACCACTGTTTTCTGTGCCCCACCTGAGCTCTGCAGCCTGGAGGTCCCAGAGAGAAACGTCAAGAGAAACAAAGGCACAAAATCCTCTTTTCCCTAAATTATACAATGACAAGAAAGTAACAAAACAATTTTCTTGGGTTGTCATTCAGAGACAAACAGAGTCTAACATAAGGATATGTGAACAAAAATGTCTGTTTATGGTTTGTCTGTTTCTTTCTCCTTCTCCATGTGTCAAGGGAATTACTTAAGAAACACAGTTAATGATCAAAATCTGTCTAATGATGGCAGAAAAATTAGCTTGTTCAAATCTTTCTTAGTTTTTAATTATGACAGAGTGCCTTATCTTGAAAACATGCTACAAGAGCAAACCAATCTAAATACTGTAAACATCTGCCAAAGTTTTCTTGCACATGAAGTCAGCCATAAGCATACCAATCTACAATCCTAACGCTGTTATGTTACTTTAGATTCTGAAATGCATTTCGGGAGGAGGGTGACAGAGAAAAGTGAAAAGAATCGAACGGAGACACAGAAAGAGGGAAAGAGAAGGTGAGGGAATAGAGGGTACAAAATCCCATCCTGACTGTTAGGGAAGATGATGAGGTCCCCTGAGAATGGACGGAGAAGAGAGGGAGCAGCTTTTCCTCGCAAAGATTCTAGTAATTTGCCACATCCTGTCCGCACACCAGGCATGGAAGCCACTCTGTCCTTAATTACCAGGATAACAAACCCATCCCCTCCCTGCTCCTCACTGTCCTGTTCTCCTCACGTTACTTCCCCCCTCCTTCATCCTATGCCTCCACCTCCGAGGCTTACCGTGCTCTTCCTTCCCATCAGTGTTGGGGTAGAAATGAATGGCCTTTGCAGCTGTCTGCAGGCAGTGGAAGAATGGACACCAAATTAAGTGATAAAAGCTGAGAGAATGACCCTGACTCAGTTAGCAGCTGTGATCTTGATGGACAGGGGCATTATAATGACACCAAGGCCTCACCTGGATAAACTAGCAGTTCTGACAGCCCTGATAGCTGCATACACAGGGGAAACCCTTCAGATGATGGGTTTCAGTGTAGTCCCCCTTAAAAAGTCATAATTTATCATAAAAAGATTAAAATCCATTGGTTTTCTATTCTTTAATTTCACTAACAGTTTCCACAAGCAAAGTTAAGTCAACATTAAAATCCGTGCTGTACGACACAGCAAAAGCTGCGACTTGTAATGACATCACTGTCAGGAAGCAGCCAGAGTGTCGGGACCGTGGCCTTTTCGTCTGGCCGTTGGCTGTCAGCTCCAAGATGGCGCTGTGTCTGCCTCGGGCTTTATTTGCATCAGCTTTTGCATATGTCTGCGTTACTGCATGCATCCTGACTTCGCAGAATCAAAACAAAGAGGGAGATCTGGGAGTGACACTACAGTACCACAATACATTCAGATACATTCAGCTCAGGGGGAATGACAAGGCTGTATTAGTGCTGTGTTTGTGTGTCCTTTCAGTGAACAGGCAGTGGGAGGTTCTGATATTCCTGAGGGTGAAGGGGTTAGAGGGGTGTGTGTGTCTGTGTAACCAGTCACCTGCTGCTAAATCCTATTAGCAAGGCCTGGGGGTTAAACCAACCATCACCATTAAAGGCCTGTCAGGGGAAAGCCCACAAATAATAGGGCTGATCGCTACAACTCACAAATAATTAGGTGCTTTGATAGAGGATAATCAATTAGTGATAATAGGAGGAGGCTTGACATTCTCAGATGGACCAGAGAGGAGAAATATGTTAACCAAGACAACATTTTTTGACTAGCCTTAACCTCATTTTATTGAGACCACAAAAAATGAGGCAAATTAAATTATTTTACACAGATACAGTTGAACGTTTAAAATTATGTTTTATTTTTTTATTTTTTCAAAGTTATTTTCATGATTTAATTGCTAAATGCTACTGAAATTGGTCTCTTGCAGTTTTGTGAAGCCCAAGATACTTTCCTAAAGTAGTAAGTTCGCCATTAATTTTGAATGAGCAAAATAATGAAAACAGCGTCACAAAGACTGAAAGCAGCAGAAATCCACTTTAGCTTTAGAAGTAACTGAAATGATCATACTGATTATAAAAACAATAGCACATTGTTAGATTAGATAGATAGATAGATAGATAGATAGATAGATAGATAGATAGATAGATAGATAGATAGATAGATAGATAGATAGATAAATAAAAGCTACATATTAGTTAAAACCACACGTCAATTAACTAATTAAAGCTATTATTTTAATTTGTCAGTCTAAATTTAACCTGTAAATCTTTGCCGGTGAACAGCCATAGCTTTGATCTTAATTTGATCTTCAAATCTGTTTCAGGACATTATGTGTGTTGGATACTAATGATAGTTCATGGATGTTAACAATCTAATATTAACTTTGCTTAATTACACCGCAGCCATTTTTCCACCTTAAGTCGTGTTTAGCTTTTGGACCTTATCGTCTATAGGTGTGAACAGTATGTGAAAGTCTTCAGGTAGAAATTCTTAGGAAAGGATTAGAATGCCAGCTTAAACATATCCATATGTTTACTAGCATGAGGAAGATGAGGTGAGGAAAAATTGGCATAGCAAGTGTTAAATGAGATGAGAAGTGACAGTTTACATCTCCAGCCACAATTAACACGTTGATGGCGTTTTTTGCTGGGCCCCTCACAGTGATAATGCCTGTTGTCAAATCTGTTTAGCACGCCAAATCTCCTGGAGCCTTCAGCTAGGCAGCAAGCTTTTGACAGATTGAAGGTTCAGAGATAGGCTATCATGACAGATGGAAGCTGGCATCGATGTTCAGCTCTCGCCAATCACAGGGGACCTGCCCCCCTTATTCTGCGGGGCGCAGCTCCGCAACCTTCCCCCCTCTGATGGGAGCAGGGGATGGCATTGTTAAGCAGTGCATCTGTGAGACTCAGTCTCCTCTGATGGAAGCATAAGGCAAAGAGCTCTCAAGCAAAAGACGGCCACTGCTGTAAGCGCATTTCAGATATGATGGGAGGCCAGCTCTGGGGAATTGTGGAAGAGAAAAAGTTTGAAAGATTTTGAGGAGCAGAGGAGTACCCAGGAGAGAAAAGAGTGACTGCAGCAAGCCTCAGCTATTCAGTAATGCCATCATTAAATTTGATTATTGCCTAAATGCTGGCAAATGCTCTGTAGAGTCACAGCACAGTGGAGTTTGACAGAGAGATTTACATGATCACTCTTCATATCTGATGAGCAGAATGACATTTTTCTTGTGACCAGCAGAATCACACCTGTTAAGTACTCAGTACTCAGAAGGAAAATCAATTTCTAGCCTTGGTTTGTGTATAAAGTCCTCCTTAGAACTCATACTACAGTATGATTACCCTTAATGAGATCCATCTGAAACAGTGGCACAGGAGAAACTCATTAAACTGAGCTTGTTGTAATCAGACAGGCTTATATGGATTTTGCAGACATCATAAATTGTTCTGAAAAATAAAAGATACACCAGGGCCTCTGAAACAGAAGAAGAAATCTGATAATTAAGTATCTGCCATGTGCTGATGATATCACGAGTGTTAATGATCACTATAATGACAGTTCAAGCAGCATCCAGTTGATTTACAAAACACCTACTGTGAGGCACCACTGCGACAACCACTGCAGCAAACACACCCAAATGAAAACAGTTTAGTGTAGATTAAAAAGACATAAGCTAGACCCAATAGGCAGTTTTAAATAAAGGAATTAAATGCTTACTTGCACTATAAAATTTCAGCAGGTAGGTAAGTTTGAGGTGCAGCAGTGTTGATTTACTTGCTGGCAGGCAGCCCTCTAAGTTGTTTGGTCTCTCCCTCCCTGTTTAGGCGAACACATTGTTGATTCAGACCCATCATGTTGAGGCTTGAGGTCACCCTGTCTCAGGCTTGGCTAGTTAGCAGCAGCCCACCTGATGGCCCAGAGGAAATCACAGCAGCCGCATTCACAGGAGAGGGCCTGACAGCCAGGCCCCGCACCAGAGAGAGGGGTCCAGCCATGGGGGTGGAGAGAGGAGGGTCAGTATGGGGGGAGGGAGGAAAAGAAAAGGGAGAGAGTTCTGAAAGGGAAGCGTATATGGATGTGTGTGTATTTGTTGGGTGACCGGCAGGGTGGGGGGTGGTGGGGGTGGGGTGCAGTCTTTCAAAGCAGAGGGAGATGAGAGATAACTAAAGAGGGTGCAATGGTGAACAGTATTATGGTCACGGCTGTATCAAGTCAGTGATAGTTTACCGGGTGGTTTGCCACAGAAAAAACATGAAGATTAGAAATAAGGAAGACACTTCCTGCATGCTACAGAAAGTGATGAGAATACTCATTCATAAAGATGGGTGGGAGTTAGAGGGCTTTCTGTTCAGTGGCATAAATGGATCGGGACGGGGGCAGGTCTAGTGGTCATGTTGTCTAGTTTTTTCCAACACCTAGCAGCCGTTTCTGTTCATGCAGAAGCAAAACTGCTGCTGTGTAAATGAAGTGAGGCATCAGTGTAAGCTATCCTGGGGCAGTGATGCTGCTCTTGCAGAGAAAACGTTGGCTGTAAAATGCCGTGATGAACAGCAGACATTTCCAGTTCACAGGACTCCCAGTCTCTCCTGAGAGTCTGCTTCATCCCTATTATAGCCAATAATAGCCCATTGTAGTCAAATGCTCTTTCTCTTCACTGTGACTGAATGAGGACGCGTTATTTACTAAGAGGAGACAGCACTAATACACGGCTGCAAAAAACTGCTGACAGGAAGAGGGCAAAAACCATGGGTTTTCCCTCCTTGAGAACGTTACACTTCTTTATATTTATAGCTATGTTTAATAAGATCCCACTATCTGCCCTCCAGACAACATCCACAGTCACTTTCACTGCATGTTTATATGCAAGGTGTTAGATCTGGGTGAGATCAAAGTTTAGTTTCCATTTTCAATGGCAAGCCTTCATTGACACAGATTAGGCTATTCAGTGATACACAACCTTGTCTGGCTAAATATTCTTGCTGTTTGATAATTACAGCTTAACTAATTAACTCAGCACTAACATTTTGAAGCTTAATGGTACAAAATGATGCTTGAAACGTTTAAATTCTTAAACTTTTAATTCATGACTACACTTTCTACAGATCAAGAGCAATGCCAAAATTGAAATGTAGAAAAAAAAAAGAACTAATTAGTCCCTTAATACTCATTAAAAGGTAATCTCAGTGGAGAAATGCCCTCTTTTCCGGAGCAATTCAAAAGGGCATTAACTTCAAAATGCGGTTCCGAACCTCACTGCATTCATGTGCCAATGAACATAGTTTCTTTAGGTTTCCATTTTCTCCTTATGTCCAAAGGCATCCTAAGACAAATGCCTCAACACAAAGTCATACACCATTAATGCAGTCAGTGGTGCTGCAGCCTCAGAATCTTATTATCTTAGTTGGTTCAGCCTCATTAGCTGTTCTATGCATATTAATGGGTAGGAAATAGAAAACTATACCCCATTTAAGAACAAAACATGCTCAAAGTACTTGCTGCTTCTAGGTTATAGGACATAACTCACTCTGCAAATTGCTATCATCGGGCTTGTGGCAGAACCCTGCTGTTTTCTTTACCCAAAAGCCCTTAGTTCCCTCACTGAGACAGAGTTTCATTAACCTGCACTGCATTCAGATGCCATTATGGCTCTAATTATGGCACATGCTCCTATGAGGAACTGCCTGAGTTCTGGGGGACTTTATGTCCAGCTGTCCTGTCATCAAGGCCGGGGTCGTCCCCACCGCTGTCCAAGTTCCAGATAAAGAAGATGTGCTAATCTCAGATGCATTGAAGCTGGCTTTGTGGACTTATGCAGGCTTATCTATCATGGTCACGACTGCATTAAACATAAGATCTTAAGTTTACTGCCACTGAAGTAGAAAGGAGAGCAAATTAGAGTGTTCTCATCTACCTCCTCAGCTGTGTCGAGATTGCATCAGTCAAAAAAGAAAAGTTGAAGATAAAACAAGGAACTAGCAGTGCAAGGTTTAAGTCTCTTTTGTTCAGTTTGCTCCCCACAGTAAAAATTAAAATCCCTTTACAGACGCTGTTGTACAGGTTTACCAACCTCAAGCTATTTGAAAAGCAAGGTAATGTCAGTGTGTTTGCCGGTTTAGACTCAGACCATCTGCCAACAGAGCAATGGAGACCTTAGCTTGGGAAACAAATAAAACCTCTGTCCAGTGTCTCATTATCCATGAAAGTATCTCCAGGCTTCCTCTGTCTAATCAAAGAGAAAGGAAACACAGGAACAAGCTGAAAAATTCCAACATGGGAGAGACTGAAACAGTTCCCTCAGTGTTGAGCATCGCTCACTCACAGCAGATAGTGAAGGTATGAAGATCTTTTGGCAGGTGCTGTGAGCTGTCAGAGCTATAGATGAGCTCTGCTGCTGGATAACATCTTGCCAAATGCTCGAAGCTTGTCAATTAACAGTCTGCCAGGAAAAGGTGGACAGCTACTAACCTCTGAGAGAAAAGATAAAGACCAACAGCAAGTTCCAAGTCATAAAAAGAACGTTTGAGATCCCTGGATGAAATTAACAGTATTGTCACGACGATGAATTTTTGATGATGAACACTTTTTATGCACGTAAAAGAAAAACTGCAAGATGACTTTCAGTGCAACATCTTTAACCCCCCCAACGTCTGCACTGAGAAAAAAAGCAATGGGAAAAAAAGTTTCATTGCATTTTTAAACTCATTGGGACAATATTAATAAGAATCACTGTATTTTTCAGAAATGGTTCGGGTGACACTTTATGGTAAGTATCAAAATCTGAAAAAGTAACGTCATATAATATAAATCCTTTTAGCATTACATTTCTAGTGCTAAAGATGGTTTAGGCAGGCTTACATCCATAAATTTTCTGCAAGACAATATAGTTTATGATGTAGCCTAAAGACAATACAGTCACGTAAAAATGTGCCCTTCCCTTTCTGTTCGAAGTCACACTCCATTCGGAGAATACGTCCACACAGACGTGTTCATGCTCACATGTACACTAACCTAACCGAAGGGAGCGGGTTGTACCTTTCGTTAAAAAAGTCTCTTCAGTCTGTTTTATGTTTCACATGTTATGTTGAGGGCTGCATGGTGGTGTGGAGGTTAGAACCATCGTCTCACAGCAACAGTTTTTTGCTGGTTTGAATCCCAGCTGGGGCCTTTCTGTGTGGAGTTTGCATGTTCTCCCCATGTATGCGTTGCTTCCTCCCACTGTCCAAAAACATGCATGTCAGGTGTAAATCATCCCTAGGAGTGAGTGTGAGCATGAGCATAGTTGTTTGTCTCTGTGTGGCCCTGTGATGGACTGGTGACCCATCTAGGGTGTACCTTGCCTCACGCCCAATAACAGCTGGGATAGGTCTCCAGCCCCCCCCTCCCCGTGTAATCCTGAGTAGGATTAAGCAGGTATAGCATATAATTGGAATAACTAAACTAGTAAAAAACAACAATGGCAGTGGTTTCCCCTAGCAGTGTAACACTACAAAATATACTTGGGACCATCTGAAAGAGGACAACAAAGAGCCCAAGGCATTGATCTGCCCACCAAAGTCACAAAATCCCTATCCGGTCAAACAACCATTGTATGTACCAGAATAACTCCGATCCACTGCCAAAGTCTCTGAGCCAAACACCACAGGACACCGTGTTAATGCCCTGATGGATCAGAGCTGCTTTGGCACTACAAGGGGGATCACTGACTCTTCATGTGTGTTTCTTAATTTCATATGGTCAAAAGTGACAAAAGTTCAGAGTGCAGCTTCTGGGAAAATGAGAGCCACAAGTTTGGTTTGTAGAAACCAACACATAGCCACTTTGCAAATGTGTATGAACAGCATAAGCCAAATAAATGTTAATGGTGATGCGAATAGCTGTTTACCATCAGAAACACACCATGCTCTGGATGAAGGCAGATACATGTTTAGCTGTATCTGGGACTGAAGACTTCAAATATTTGTCACTTTATTGTCAGAAGTGATCCCCCCTGCAGTGAACGGAGATTTCAAGTGTACGGTATGGAGGTTTTCACCCGGTGAAATTAATAAAGTGTTTGAATTTGTTTAAATTGCTAAATCAGAATATGTACCACTTTTGCAATCTCTTAAACAGAGCTACCAGTGCACAGTTCTTAGAAGTCACAACAGCGATGTAAGACGATTTGCCATTGAAACACGCTGGAATAAGCAGCAGGGGATGTTGGCAACAAAACAAGATGGAGAAAGGAAGCCATAATGCTTCAGCATTATAAAAATCTATCAACCAATGCATTCTTATCAGTGATGTTATTTGGTTGTATGCTTGTTGTTATTTTGCAGTATTTCTGTTACTTTCTGAACAAATAGCAGAACACTAGCACTAAAATGTACTAAAATGCTATTGCATCTTTGTGAATATAATGAGATAGCTTAATGTCGTATTACTACTTAAATCTAATTGTAATGATAAACTAGCTAATTAACTCAAAAATAATTTATGGAGGCAAAAAATTTAAAATGTGTGTCTTAAACTGTAAGAAATACTGTAAGTAATTATTTTATGTCAACATAAGCACTGTTAACTTGCTATGATGAGCAGCTGTTATTATGTTTTTCTTTTCTTTTTACTAGTACCTACTGACAACTAGGTAAATTGATAGGAAAAAATAATCTTTATTGACATGCACACATTGTATGTGACTAGTTCGCTATGAATCGATTGACTAAAACAATGAATCTGACTTATTGGTGTATTTTAATGTGGCCTCATTGGGAACGAACCTCAAAGGCTTTCGACGTGAGAAGTACTGTAAAAGGGATACTTATGCACGAGCAGGCAGAGGCATCTGTAAATCACTCCAACACCTCCTTTTAATGTCTGTCGAAATAATGCAAAGAGTTTTATCAGAGCTTATGAATCCGTTGTAAGCGGATGGTTCTCTGTTTGTTTTTTTTTGCTTCGCTAATAGCACAAACTATTTGAGTAAGTATAACTCATGATTGAAAAACATCTGAAGTGTACACACTTTCAATGTGCAACACTGATTCCACTAAGCCCTTTTCCTATCTAAATAATTTTGCTTTAATTATAACCACCATAACAATGAGCCACAGAAAGATAAATAAATAAGTTCACTGTCCTCCCTGGAATAGTGCTGATGCGGAGGCCTGCCTAGGCATTATAAACCTAATTAGCAGAAGATTACTATGCAGTGTGCAAGGCTGTGGTCCAGAAAGACATCATTAGGTCTTCTGATGGGGATATGCCTTCAGCACATTGATTGTTTTTCGCTCCAAGAACAATGCAGATTGCAGACTTTATAATTGGGCTTTCAGGTCACTTGTGACTTCACTTCCACTCTGTGTGGCTGGTGATCTCCGTTCAAACAAAAGAAGCTGATATGGAAAAGACATTCTGAGCTCATAGAATGAAGAGGATGTTATGGATTATGATAAAAGCCATACTGTAGGACTACACGACTACATGACTATCTCGAAGCTGATAAATCAGATATTTTGAAAGAAACCATTGGTGGAGGATCATTTAAATCCAGAGGTGTCAAGTAACAAAGTACAAATACTTCGTTACTGTACTTGTAAGTACACTTTTTAGGTATCTGTACTTTACTCCATTACTTATTTTTCTGCCTACTTCTGACTTCTACTCATTACATTTTCACACAAGTATCTGTACTTTCTATTCCTTACATTTTCAAAACAAACAGCCTCGTTACTCTTGGCTTCAGTTTAATGTTTATGTATTTCACGTCATGTGCGCCATCCAATACAGATCAGTGGCGCCATCCACACCTAGTGAGAACGAGTGTAATTGGATGAATCATATAATGCAAACACTCATCGGTTAGGCTATTCGTCAAAGGAAATCGTCAGAAGCAAGCAGGTGTTCTACAAACTGCAAACGCGAAGCTGCGCGAAGTGTATGCCACGCCACAATGTCGGATTCAGAAAAAGATGGCGAAATGTCTGAAAGGTCGGACACAGGCGACAGCGTATCGGGAGATGGAGACGGAGACCAACAAGTCCTTCCTCATCCTTGGCCCTATCTCAAAGAATTTTTCTAAATAGTCGGGTGCAAAAATGACTCGTGGAAAATGCAATGCAAACTCTGCACACCCAAGACCCACGTGTAGAACTAATCAGTTTTCAAATTAAGCTTGCAATTCATATAGTGGCATCTACCTTTTTGTGTGGGTTTTTAAAAAAAAATATTTTAAATTTTTTTTAATTTAAAGGTTACTTTATACTTTTATACTTTAAGTAGGTTTTGGAGCACATACTTTTTCACTTTTACTTGAGTAAAGAGGTCAAGTTGATACTTCAACTTTTACCAGAGTGTTTTTAAACTGCAGTACTGTATCTATACTTCTACTTAAGTAACAAATGTGTGTACTTTTGACACTGTTTAAATCAGTGTTTTGTATCTAAAAAAATAGTTCAATGGTCTCATTGAGAAGCATCAGCTAATAACAGTGGTACCACAACTATTAGTACCTTTTATTTACATAAATCCACATACTGTACTACACAACTACTTTGATCAATAACTAGTCATATACAATTATCAACAAACACAATTATGTCTGGATGAAATTGCTTAAAACTATATAGTTGATTTATCTAAATAATTTGGAACTTTTAATCCTTTAATCCAATTAGTTTGATACAGTGAATGTTTATAGAAAATTCCGTCCATAGTAATTAGTCTTAGGCCTACTGAGGTCTACTTTAAATAATTCTTCATAATTTAGATATGAAAACATAACATTGAAAAAAGACACATCCTTTTTTGTGCGGACAGATACCAACTGCCCATGAGCATGGGACTCCTTCTAATAAACAAGGACACAAACAAGATAAAATGCATTGATTTCATGTACGTGAACAAACTTCCTGTGCACTGAACACTAATTTTTTGTGAGTTGTCAATCAACACATTCTTCTCAATGCACTGACATAAGCTGGTCTGGTAAGTGTGTAGATGAGAAAGGACAGCACAGAAAAATAGTGCAAAACATTAAAGCAATACAATGTAACTTCTCAAAAAGCCCACTATGGAGCTCCCCCTACAGGCTTGGAGGTAATGTACGGTTACACTGTCGTAAATACAACACCCTTTCGCTTTCACGTTTCACGTTTGTTGACGAACCGGTGAGGAGTCAGAAGGTGCAAGCTATGTCGACCGAGAAGGTAAGAGTAATCAAATGTACCTGGGAGCGTGAGAGGGGTCTATTTGTTTTTGCGGTAGGTGTGCCAGAAAGCAAGTCAAAGTACTTCCGCTCAGCTCCCGGGCCGCTCCAGCAAAGTTACATTGCGCAGTTTTTCCAACTCAGACCCCCGAAGGGCATAGGAGACAGGCCAATCGTAATATTAAAACTCATTCTATCCGCACAATTTTTTTCAAGCTGTTATTTTAAGGTAGAAATGTTACATAGTATTACTTTAAGGACATCAGGAGTGAGGGGATAACACCCGATATCAAGCAAGAAAAGGGAGAATTATTGTTGCTGAAGCTGTCCTGAAATAGGGGTGTACTTGGCTGCATTATCTCTAATACCTACTCTACCTGAGGAAACTCAACACATCTCTAGACGAGAAGGAACGTGTCAACTTTCAAGTGTTTCAGGATTGTGCCACACTTAAAATACTCCTCTACCTTTGTCGTCAACGAAGACCATATGAAGGAAAAGTGGACACTGTAGCAAATGAGGAGCTAGGCCTCAAAGCACAGCTTAGTCTCATACAACTTAACAGTCACTGTAAAGTTGGGTGGTAAAGTCCAAGAGTTTCTTTAGTCCAAAAATATGCCTGACTAAGGCAAGCAGTACTGGCTGAGAACAGAGTGGGCCATGTTGTGCTCCCCTTCAGAGACAATCCATAAAAAGTTCTTTACTAATTTTAAGGTCAGTGAGTGTGCACATTTCTAAGGGAAAAGAAAAAGAAAAGAAAATGTCATCTTTGTATCCCTGCAGAACAACTTTTAAAAGTGTAGCTAATTCAAATCTCCTCATACAGTCTCAGCTTAAAACACATTACACATGCACGCATGAAACTTCAGACACTTCCAGTACATACTTTGTTTTCTGAGTTCATGATCAACTGGCATTTATACAATGGTCTGGGTTGTCACATTTCTGGCTGCACGCAGATATCTGCCGAGCAGTTTAGCATGTGTGGCGGGCAGTGGCGGTTCTAGGATTTTTCTGAAACAGGGGCCACCATGGGGCCAAATGTAACCTTCAGGGGCCAACAGTGTCACCACCATCTGATATCCAGTGATGACGCTGCTTAAATAAACATCAATTGGCGACAAGGCAATACACACATTATCCAGCAAGCGGTGAGAAAACATCATAGTCTTACTAAATTAATTTGCCAATCATAGCCTCATGGTAAATAGGCTACCAACCTGATTTGGATATTTTGTTTAGTGTATTGCATACTGTAATACATCATACCTACATATTGCAATTTTTTTTAAACTTACTCTTCTACAGTATACTGACAGTAAAGAACATCTACTTCTAGTCTACTATCCAAAAACAAAAAGGAATAATTCGGTATCCCTTTTGAAACTGAAATAAAAAAATCATGAATCAGTAACGTTTGTAATAATTATTTTTTTTAATTCAGTGTGCATTAAGGGCACATAAAACACACAAAACATAAAACATAACAGCTTTTAACTGTATATACAACAACATATTCAATCTCATTCTCTCTCCCTCCCTCCCTCCCTCCCTCCCTCCCTCCCACACACACCTTACTATATTTGTGAGCACCTTCCATTGACTCCAATGCATTTTACTAGCATTCAAAATTAGTGAATGCTGAACTGTGCCCTGACCAAAACAATCCCTAACCCTAACCTGTCAGTAAACAAATGTTTTTGCACTTTTAGTACTTTCATCAACAACAAAACATATTTATAGCAGCTTTTCCTTCTTAGGTTTGTTTAGTCGCTAGTCCTAACAAGGTAGCAAAAACCATGTATACAACTGATCAATTCCCTTTCTTTTCATGCTGTCTGCTGCTATCTCTGCCAAAATCTTAATATTACACAAAACACAAAATCACATATCTTAATGTTAAGCGTTGAACAAGCAGCTCAAAGCTATTGCTATCCTACCAACAAAATAGCAACTTATGACACAAGTGCAGTGGATAACAAGTTTAGAAGCCAACCGTTTTATGTAGTCACAGTTTAGTTTAATATAAACCTAAACTTAACAACAAACAAGAAGATTTGACTCACCAAATGACAAAGTCACCTTCTTAAGCTTCCAGCTCGAATTCAAGTAATTAATATGCCATGCACACTAAAACATGAACACTGAAGTAAAGTGCACCATTTGAGATTTAGTACTTTTCTTCTTCTTTTCAGTTGTATTGACACAACCAGCGCACTGCCACCCACAGTTTGGGGGTGGAACTGCAGCAGTGATCATTTAGGCTGCGGCTACACGAAAACGTTTTTCACTGTAAACGATACTTTTTCTTATCGTTTCGCTGTCGCGGCCACACGGAGCCGGCGTTCCCACTACCCCAAAACGATAGTTTTTGAGAACGGGTTCCAGAGTGGGAAAGTTTGAAAACGAGGTCGTTTCGTTTCCATTATTACAGCGAAAACGTTTTTGCGTCAGTCAAACGTTGACGCTGTGAGACTTCTCTATTGTCTCACAGCGTGGCGTGACACAGTGGCGTGTGTACTGCATCGTTTCATCGTTTTCATCCGTTTTCGTCTGGACCTGAGTCTTTACAGCAGCGTTGCCGTGTGGTTGCAAGAATTTTTGTACCCGTTTTAAAAAAAAACCTCGTTTCATTTCCGTGTAGCCGTAGCCTTAATTCTCCACTTGTTTTTCTCGCCTGGTGATTGACAGGACAGGGGCACTTCAGGGGCCAATCAAATTAGAGGCGGGGCCTCGGCCCCTCTGGCCCCGCCTCTAGATCCGCCTGTGGTGGCGGGTCCTTTAGCCACCCCGAATCACAGTTAGAGTTTTTTGTGTTTGGTCTCATTTTACAAACATTTAAAACTTTTTAACATTTAACAATATCTGTTCCTTAAATACCTTATGAATGTGTATTTTGATCAACCGAGCTTCAATTAAAGACCTAATAGTTAAAAGAAAGGAGAGTAGAGGTGTGATTGATACAATTAAATAATTTGTTCTCAAAAATGTTTTTTTTTTTCTAATGACAGGTTAAAAGTTTGTTCTTAGTTGTACACTAGATCGATCAGCTGCATCTCAATCAAAGTGCGCAATCGTCCAGTCGCCATTGTTGTTGAATGACCTCCGTAACCGGAAGAGAAACACGCCACCCACCACACCCACAATCCTAGCTTGTTCGTGATTGTCCCTCTTGCGTTGTGGCGTGGAATTAACATAGCGCAGACCGCGCTTCAAAATTGGGCATAAATCAAAAATAACTGCGTCATGTCTGCGACAAGCTCACTGCGACACACTGCTGCGAGAGTATACACGGCCCTTTACTCCTCATCCATCCTTCAAACATGTCCTGATGTTACAATATATACCATCCTATGCGTCATTTTGGAAGTCAAGATTCATTCAACTATATTTAAAGGGGCAGTTTCAAGTATTGGGGAAATAAAGACAGATAAGGCCCCGTTCTCTCCCGTTATATGGATATACGAGGATCTCGAGTGATCTAAATATTTTCCGAAGGACGCCGACTTTCACCAAACTGTTATCGTGAGTAGATGAACGTATTTTATGCCAGAAATAAGGTCCAGTTTAAAAAAAAACTAACTTCTCCTTTAACTCTTGGTTTCATTATTACCTAGTTGTCCTCATTTTGAGCTAGACCCTAAAATGTAGCCACTTATTTTCCTTTTCCCACATTCTTACACAATCTTCTACTTGGATGGTTTAAAAATCTTAAACATTTGCCTAAAAATAAAATTGATTGAAATTTGGCTCATTTGATGAGCATGTCCGGTATCTTCCTCTATCAACTAATCAAACTTTTCCCACCTGTCAGCCTCTGACAATCAGTGGCAACACTCCAACACCAATTGTACTAAAGAATATTGTAATAAACAGTTAATCTCGAGAACTGATGGGAAAACAAGAATTATGATTCAAGGATTTGTCACATTCCCTAATATCTGAATATGCTAAAGGAAATAATATCAGGTTCTGAGATGCTGGAATCAATTCAGGGCTACGAGTGTATAGATTCAGTGTTGGGTTAATGGTTAAAAACATAACTGTAGCATCCTCATAAGAAGACATTGGTAACAATTTTCCGTTCGAACACGCCTTTAACCCCCTGTCCAAACCATCTAGCTGTCTCATTGTTCTGTTTTCATTTATGCATCTTGCTCAACAAGGCAGTTTTTTAACCAAATTCTAACGGGACCCACGAAAATACAAATCATAAAATTACAAGTTTGCCCCAGCTGCAGTACTTTTTCACAGTTGTGGCATCAAAATGAATTAGTGGATAACTTACAGTAATCACACCTAAATATACACTTTGGGGCTGTAAGGCCTTAAGAATAAAAAACTATGATAACTGTACAAGATGTGACAAGTGCTATAAATATTCTAATGCTCTCCTCTGTCTTCTGCTTGGGTTGCGTTTTGTTTGCTTACTTTGCATTCCTCTATGTGTTCATAAGAGAGCTTGTTTAATCAGCTTTGCTTGCTGCCTTCCTATCTGGACTCACCCATTGCATGCCTGTCTGCCGCACCTCGTTCTCTCTGCCTGGCGTTTGTTACAGAGCACTACAGCCCCATTTGAGGTATGATAATCAGCTGATTAGCCAGCGAAGTCCTTTTCCCAGAGGCTCCTTTGTGTGCAAAATCCTCGCACTCAATTGACATGTGGACATCATCAAGCTGATGAAATGCAATTGTAATGAACAAGTGAGGCAGAGCATCTGCAGTGGGACCCTGAACGAAAAGGACCCTTCCCTCCTGACATGCTAATGCTGAAAGCTGCTCTCTGCCTGTACTTCCCGTGGGCCCCTCATGGAAATGTGAAGAGATGCATATTCAAACCAGTGCCTTCTGAGGGGGCTAGATGTACGAGGAGAGAGACGGGTGAAAAAAAAAAAAAACCCTGTATGGACTTGGCCAAATGCTAATTCTGAGACAGATTATATTGCATCACGCGCAGTAATGATCTGACAGTTCATTTGTGAGGAGAGTTCAGGATCTGAGGTTTAATGCTTGGGTGGACGCAGGTGCTGAGCCCCAGCTCCTCAGAGCTGTCAGAGGAAGGCAGGGGGCTGCTGTCAAATTATCCCCGTTAAAAAGGCTGAGGCGCCGGCAAATATGAAAGACGTTTAAGAAATTAATGCATTCGTATTCAACACATATTGCAACAGCGTTTCATTAGAGGTGCTCTAGTCATATTAAAAGTGACATCTGACCTTTCACATTTCACTGAAATACTCAGAAACATTCTTATTACATACATGCTTAAGTCAAAGAGAAGGTAATTGTGATAACTAGCAATAATTAAACATACTGACATTTTAGTACCACCATTTTCCCTATTACTTATGTTCCTTTTTTACACTATGCAGAAGAAAGATAACTAAAGCCATATTTTTACGAGGCAGCCTCTGTTGGAGGAAAACTGTCCAAACTGGAGGATATGTGACTATCACGTTCTAAAATTTGATCTCTTAGTTGTTTTGTGTAATTAAGGAGATTTATTATATTACCACTGCTGCTTTGTTACTGCATAATCTTACTGTGATTGTGATAAGCATGCATAATGGAGACTAATTCCATACAGTTTTCTTGATCAACATTTTCTGCTTTCATGCATAAAACATTCATCATAAACAGATACAGGGAGTAAATTCATGAGACTATCAAAGTCAGGATTTCATAAATAACACCATATTTCCAGCAGCGGTGTCACAGAAGAGCGTAAGAAGTTCAGTTGAGTGAAGTTGACTTTTCAAAAACAGTTTCAATCTTCTGGATATTCACATAAACAGAAGGAGGGCAGAGCTGTGATATGAAATGCTTGTACAGCTGGTGGAGGTCAATTCAAATAAACAGACTGATGATGGCATACATATTGTTCTATAGGATTAGATGTAGGTCATTACACCTATGCCCTCCAGATGACTGGCTTTGTGATGACAGGACCTCTGGGCTTGGACCTCAGAGACAGAGCAAATGGGCAGTCAGCAGGCCCCCTGCTTTCCGGGCCTTTTGGGTCGTTGAGGTGTCAGAAGGAGAGAGGGTCATGGACCCTGAAATCCAGCCTCACACTCTTCAACTCCATACCTAACCCGGTGTAAGCACAACTAGACCCTAGGCTATGAGGTGGGCTCCCTCCCACCAGGTGTTCGGGATGGCATACTTGTCTTCAGGGTATGGAGTGCTGTGGGCTGCCTGCAGGACTACAAATGGTGCTGGGGGTCAAACATGGAGCCATGCTGGACCAGCTGTCGCTTTGCTGTTTGCCCCAGCTCTGCGCCAGGCCCGCTGGAAGAAGCCAGATGCGCACACTCAGTCACTCTTCAACAGATAACTACAACATGGTTCTCACTATCTGACCTCAGCGCTTTGGCATTACTTTTCCAAGATCATTGCAGCAAGTAAGTGAACATGCTATGAATATGGACAACTTTGGCTCCGTGCAGACCAGCAAAGAGTGTGAATGCAATTCCTCATATTCTCCCAACAACTGACACGGTCATTGTTCTGTGTTCCCATTCCACACAGAAGGGCATCCATTCATTTGATAAGACAAAGCTACCATGTACACACATGTACGCAGCTTGATCACAGACTCGGCGCTGCTTTGGAAGCAACAGCACTCCATCTTCTGTCTACTTGCAGCTAAAAGCATGAAAGCAGCAGTGAGATTTCATTTGGCTAACTGACTGAAGGCACTGAGGGAGTAAAGCTCGCTGGAGAGATTTATACACCCAGTCTGATGCCTCCTGCTCCTTATAATAGAACAAAAGCTTGTTGTCTCTTCCAATTACAGATGTCAAAACGCTTATTTTGAGGGTTGTGATCTTTTCCCTTTTAATCTGCAAAGATAAAAGGTCTCAGCTTCATTAGCATGTGTTCACTCCCCCCAGACCCAGATTCCCTGCAAGCAGCAAGCTCAGCCTTACAGCCTATTACCCACTCTTGGGGCCATTAAGGTCTAACATTAATGATGTGTAATTAGCATATGATGACAAATAATAACAATGCACACCCATTCAATGTAATGGGGGGTAGGATAATAACATGGAATCCCACTGTTTCAACCGTACATAAAGCTCACAATATCTATGTTTTATTGCCTACGCTGTTGTTCATAGTTATAATGGAGTGGGATGCAGCACATGTGAATAAATTATTCAAATTAATATGTTTACCGAGAAATATCACAACCACAATAAATCAAAGTGCTTAATCTGCACAAAGCGTGACTAGTTTAATTATACTACTTGACAAAAGAAGTCAAATTTGATCTTTTTTTCATGTTTGTGTGAAAAACACGAGACTCTACCACTAGTGAGCTGTGATCTTAAAGTACCGGATGCACTTCAAACTCCTCAATTAACTTGGTGGGTCAAATGTGCAAATAATGTTTTATTTTTTTTTTATTTTTTACATGTCCCATAACTTCCCTATGTCCCCAATTTATAAATGATCTATTAAAGACAATGACACAAGAAACAAAGATAGATTAAGGTGTATTTGTAGACAAGTTATCAATTATGCTGTAGAACAGAGGCAAAGCAATCAGAAGTGACAGACCGTCTTCAAACGGCTCTTCTCATCCATTAAACAGGCTGCCTGTTTGTGTCAGCTGTGGGTCTGGAAGAAAACTATACAATTAAAGAGACCCCGCATGTTCAAGCACACACATTCATATGCAGCTCCAACACGGAGCATCTTGTATTGTGTTTTGTCTAATGCAGCTTTTTTTTAGTTTTCACATCTGTCACAAAACAACCCATCACCAATTATACTGAAGCAACAAACACGGCCGTTTACAAATTCGTTGGTTACCTCCTGTAAAGAAGATGGTGGGGCATCTCGGAATCAAACTAATCAAAGCACCTCAAAAGTAGAAACTGAATGAATATATTGACAACACGCAAAAGTGAGGCGCAACTGAAATAAACAAGTGTGAGATGTTGTGAGACATCCAATTGTGCTTGTTGTTCGAAAATGAGAAGAGCGACTGGATTTTTAAAAATTCTATCCTTTTCTCAACAATTTGGAAATTTTACTGGTCCCTCACAGATTATAGGGAAATCGCTTTAAAGGTAACGGTATTTGTAATATCATACGATGTCCATCTGAGTATCACACTGAAAAGAATAAATTACCAAAATGTAGAAGTGCATGAATGGAGGAGAGCACACAGAAAAAACATTACACCTCAGCTGGTTCAAATGGAATTTGCCATCTGGAAACACAGATATTCTCCTTTTTCAAGCAAGCAACGCAGGGCTACTTGAAACCCTGTTTACAGCACCCAGATCTCAAATTGACTTGCTAATGTTAACTTTTATTCCGTTGCCATGGGTTACCATGTCGTGTGATTTGACACCGAGCTACAGGCTCTGCTGATTAGTAGCATCCAGTTCTGTCCATCTCTGTGCATCACTGAACCATCTGGTCATTTATTCACTAATAAGCCCCTAATGGCCCAAATATTCAGCGGCCTGTCATTGTGACATGGCAGAAAATGCCTACATCTTTCAACTTGCCTTGACATGTTGCTTGTTTCACATCAAATCTCGTCATTTACAGGAGAGAAACTCAGAGGGGTAAAAACTTGACCTAATCTGCAGTGTTAACACAGAGGCAGGGAGCTTTGTTATCTGCAAGACTGACTGAAAGGATGTTAATGCATTCATCCTTCCCCACTTCAAGATCTTCTTTTCTGCCACAGGGAGAAGGATATGAGTGCTGTCAATAGGAATTTGATTATGCACACATTGATTCTACACTCAAGAAGCAAAGATTATGCACAGCCCAAACCGTGAGATGTGGTGAGAAAACACAGCATGCTGTGCAGGGTTCTGCAATGCGTTCACCTCCAGCCTGTCATTTGTCACCAAAACATTGACTTTTTCTTTTCTTTTTTCTTTTTTTTTTGTCATAAATATTTCCAGATGAACAAAGCCAGCTGGGACTGTAATTAGTGACATGCTATCATAAATTTAACCTTCCCTGGGACACTGGTGGCAACCAATTAACTATCCATTGAATAAAAAAATATCCTCAATTATCTGTCTCATTATGGCTACGCTGGCCTGCATGTACAAAGACGATGAGCAACAAAAACAAGTTTCTAGTAATGATTTCATGTGGGCTTTAAACGTTTCATATATAAGTACCCTATAAGTGATTGCACATAGATGTCTGATTCATATTAGTCTTAGCTTGATACATGAATGTGCAGTGATCACTTGCAAACAACCAAAACTGCGATAAAGAAATAAACACTTTAATCCCAAATTTCAAATGCGCCCTAAAACAGCCTTTTTCTCTATCATTGGTCTGACGCCTTATAAATGAGCTTCATGTTGACCGCCTGGTTGCAAAACCTCTCTGTCAACTTAACTAGGAGTCCAGGATGGTGTGAATGTATACTTAACTCCCTGTCACTTAGCAAGGCATGCACCCTGAGCCTCCATCAAGACGGGCTAAGTAAGATGGAAGACAAGCAGGCTTTGGCTGGAAAGGAGACGGGAAATGCCACCTTTGGTGAACTCGCCTGGGACCAAAATCTCTCAGACTCATTTGAATGTTGTGCTAAGGGCGAGAGGATACAAACTGTGTGTCTTTCACACAGTTAAAATAATTTCTATTGTATAAATGTTAGTGTATGGCTACTTGAGGGATTTACTTCATACTTGAAGCATTCACAGGAAAATCCCCACTCTGGCTCATCTTTTCCCTGTTTAAATCTCCTACCATGCATTGGCATTGCAAACTAAATCGCAAGCAGAGGAAATCAAATCATCTACGTCTTAACCCATCAGGCTTCATGTAAAAATAAAGCTGAAACCAAAGGCATTTGATACAGCAAAGTGAGGGGAAAATGTTTTATGTATGCACCACAGATTCAGAAACGTATATAAAGCAGGGTGCGTATTTTGAGTCTGCTTTTTTAAGCATTTCTAATTAACTGACATATTCAAATACTAACAGTCTAGCCTGTCAAATGCAAGTGCAGCTTTGTGGTCTAATTTATGTAAACTTGTTCTATTATATCGGCTGCTGAGAGTATCATTAAGAACTGGCTTGGTTTTGGGACTCTTTTCAAGCAAACCAACAATAAAGCACAGCCAGCTCATCTCATTTGCTCTGTATGTTGGATGTGTATTCTAATGAACGGCTTACAACAATGAGACCTGCCAGTGCAAATAATTAACCTTAAGTGAAACCAATTACATACTTTTCTGCCATTGCGCCAGTCTCCAAAAGCAATCATGTATGGCTTTCTCCAGGAATGTTTTGCTGATGAAGAAACTAAGTAGGCCTACATGATTCCGGGCAATTCTGTTGCAACAAATGGACACTGAGAAGTCTCTTTATGCTCGGAGAGAAATCTAAAGAGGAGGAAGATAAACAACAATTATACTGCTCTTCCTGTCAGCACAGCATGCCTCGGGTCAGTCCATTAGAGATCACTGTTTGGTGCACTCTTGTGCTGAAATAAGAAGTGCACCCGTTTGCGGCCAGGGTTTTGACTGGCAGTTGGGACCTGGAGACTGTGTGTGTTGTGAGCTGCCTGCGAATGCAGTCGGGGTGGGGTGGTGGTGGGGGGTGGATATCCAGACATAAACTTCCGCTGTCAGCATGGGCAATCATGGCACTTCATTGTCCAGCAGCATCATTACAATATGGTTATCATCTGAGCTTGAGTCTGACACCTTCTCCAGGACCTCTCCAATCACCCCCATAGTAGGCTTCAGTACCAAGCAGTCAGGGCAAATCTCTGCTTTGTGCTTGTCTGCCTTAATAGACTGGATGTCACTTCTGCCTGTGGAATGTGCCCGGTCTTCAGCTGTCAGTCAGAGGCGCGGGTGTCAGGCCGGAGCGTGGCTGGAGCCGTCTGGATTAGAGGGTAGTTACCATAGCTGTCAGATTACTGACAGCCTGACACCCCCTCTCCCAACTTCCTTTTATTGTTTCTTTGTTTCTCTCAAACATCCTCCAGATGGGAGAATTACCAACCAGAAGAGAGAGATAGGGAGGAGAGAGATGAGGTACGTGAGAGAGGGGAGGGGGGTGGTTACAAAAGCTGAGGCGGGTTTTAAAAGTTCTATGCCACGTTAGTTTTGTGATGAAGTAAAGCGAGCTTGGTGGATTCCCATAGAGAGAGAAGGAAGAGGAGAGAGGATGAAAGAGAGTGTTACACCTATTCCCACCTCTCCTTGTTATCTTTGGTATTCATGTCAAGATAGGTGATTGTGTTGGTCATTAGTGTTCTTATACCCAACAGAGTGTCTTAGTTAGTACCTTTGAGGAAAGCTCCATCTTCACCGAATATTCACCTCTATGACTACACCTGACTCATTCATCTGGAGATATGTTGGAGCTGTGCTATAATTTCCTCCTTCTTTCAAAGACAAATGAACTGTTTTAATTTTGAAATTTAGACAGACATGTTAAAAAAAAAATCACTTAGATAGTATGAGCCATAATGAATTATGGAATTGTCCATGGTTCCTAGAACTATTTTAATGATTGAAGAAACTGTGGGCAGGCAACGGGTCAGCACTTGTCTTTACATTCTTTCATCCCTCTTATTTTAGTGACCCTTTATGGGCGACACTGTCATTCTGCCTTTGCCAAATGAGCACTTGACTAACGGCAGACATTGCATGAGAAAGAGAGATGAACACCACAACCCAATGTCTGACTCTGCCTTTCATTTGAGCGGACAGCACGATGGGGATTTTTTTTTTAAACATAGTGTGAAATTTACTATCATCAAAATGATTTAAAAAAAAAAGTCAATAGAAAACAATCTTGATTTTAACATCATAGAGTTTATCCTACCCCGGCTTCCAACAACCACAAGCTGTCAACTTCAGAAACAATTACACAAATGTAAGATTAAAGAAAATTAGGTCTTGTGTTTGTAAATTACATTGATACAACACTTCAAAACCTGGCCATCGGACTTTACCATAAAAATAACGGAAGGCAGATTACAGTTTGCCCTGACCTCCAATTTTCACTAACAAGCCCGGCTACTAAAATCAGCTGGGCCGTCATGTACGGGTAAAGATAATGAGGGTGGCTGCCAGAGGAGAGACTGGATGCAAAACAATTATAGTTAGTTACAGGAGCACAGGTTAATATTCTCTCATGTCCCTCTTCTCTCACATTCCCTTTTGTCTTACATCAATCTTAATGAAAGTTATGAGACCTGTCCGCAATGATAAGCAGCCACTCAGGCGTACTCTGTGTCAAGGCTTCCACATTATGCCTCCCCCTCAGCCTATGTTTTGCATAGCCTAAAGCATCTATTAAAATCCCCTTGTAAAATTCATAAAACAAAAATGTGGTGGGTCAAGTCTAGAGGGAGCCAAAGTAAGCTGCTTATTAGCAGGGAGTCGAAAACACAGATCCAATTACAGATCCTGAACAAGGAGCACTAAGAATCAGCATTGGGGAATAAGTATTTTCCTTTTCTCTCCCCTTCAATTGGCCTAGGTGCAGAGGAGAGGGAGAGAGGTATCAGAGAGCAAGATCCACGAATGGTAATTACAGTGGGAGTGTTTAGTGCATGAAGCTAGAGTTGGAGCCATTCAAGTACAAACTCATGTAAATCTTCACTTTGCTTCAGATAGTAAATTGGTCGGGTTTAGGAGGAATCCCAGAAGAAGAGGAGGAGAGGGGCCGTGCCGAGAGAAGCCATGAGCTCCAGAGGTATGTAAAGAATCTCTGTCTGGAATTTAAAGGGCTACAAATTAGACCTGACATTAGCCTTTTTCTTTTACAGAGCCAGCAGAATGTGAATGAAACAGAATAAATAACTATAAGACGGCTTTTCCCCCCTTCTTATAAGATGACATTAATCCTTTCATGTGCAATGACAGCTTACAGGGTTTGACCCTCTCCCCAGACAGCCATATAAAGCCAGGAGATTTCTTGAGATCCCACCAAGAACAAGCCTCTCTTAATAAGAGGTCCTGATAGAGGTCTCCACCCCACATTTAATACTGCAGTTTACACCAACCTTCCCCGCTCAACAGATGGTTCTTATTAAACCAATCAACATAATTGCACATTTCAATTCCATTTAATCTTCTGTTTTCAATTTGAATTGTTCTCTATCCGTAACAAGCGGACAGCACTTTTACATTTTTTTCTTCGTGAGTAGTGAAGTCTGAAGTGTCTCTCAAGCGTACAATAGCGTGAGCATTTGAGCCCTTTGTAAGAAAAAAGATCAAAGGCGGCAAGTCCTCCTGCTGCTGCTGGGTTTAAGCGCTAACCGGCACAGACCACGCTCTCCACATCTCGAATGGCACATAGTGGTGGGTGGCGAGCTGACTGATTGCCAGGAGTATACTGTCAGCGTCACTCCCTCTACAGAGGACCACGAAGGGGGACAGTGTGTGGGCAGTGCATGTGGACCCCACACCAAATACTATAAGTTCTGCAGAGAGACAGCGGCAGATTGTGTCTCCTATGATGACTTCAGTAGGGAGTGGGCAACAGTTATATTTCTACAGAGTAATTCATTTATATAAATGGACAATCTCTTGTATTTTGCACAGACAATAAATCTGCTTTAAGCTGACTGAGCTGCATATTTAGTTCTCAAAAACACTTGAAAAATAGTAATGTTTAAAAAGAAGTCAACAGAACAGCATTGTAATTCTGTAAACTTATATATATATATATATATATATATATATGGTGTGTCAATAGTAAAATGATTTTCAAAAATATGTGGATGGCACAGCGGTAAATTAGGGAACTAACGATGTGTTTTGTAATGCAGTGGTTTCAGGTCTGGTTTATGGCCTGTGCTGTGTATCATCTCTCTCTTCTTCCTTTCCTCCCAACCGTGTGAGGCTCCCCATCCGTGAGTCTGTTAAAACGACAAAATATATGTTATCTCATATTTTATTCTCTATTACATACAGACATACCTTATATTGCTTCAAATCTGGGCACATCTGAAGTCATGTCTAGGGCTAAACTAAGTGCAACGGTCTCACATCCTTAAATAAATGTTAACACAGTGGTATGAGTTAACAGACATGCCTGTACAATTACCAGCCAGTGATACACCGTTGACATTATCAGGAGGAAACCTACATTACAAATGGTCCACCATTTGAAAGCAGCAGCAAAGTGGCCACTTTATATTCCATCACCTTAGATTTTCTTCCCCAGCCGCCCCTTATTTCCCCTCCTTTCCAATCAATTTCATCTGCTGCCAATGGACTGATACAAATACTATTTCTATTTACGCAACAATACCAGACACAAGACAAACAAACTCTGGAAGATATGCAGTCCAAAACAACATCTACTAGTCAAAGTGTGCAGATTAATTGGAAGTCTTTGTTTTGTGATTTCAGTTGAGTGCAGTTTGACTAACATCTTAACCTACTTAGTGCAATTAGTGCTTCATTAGAGAGGCTAACTAACTATTGCTTCTCTCCATAATGATGTGCAAGAGTGTAGACATAAAAGTACATAATCAATGGTTTCCAATTACTCCACAAGTGCAACCACTATTTCAAATAAACTAGATAATAATATAGAGCCATTACAAAGTCTAAGGTAGCAGAACCATTTAATTGCAGTGCAGTTCTTCCTCAGCTCCAAGATTTTTTCACACTAATGAAGTGTCATACAAAAAAGGCCGTATTGATTTTTTCACCACACAGCCTCCACCACAAATATGTAATTATCCTTTTTATATCTGGCAGGGGATTAAAGTAATCTATAGTATCTAGCCTTTGCGCTTCCCTGACAGGGTTGTGTGGGGCTTTTACCCTTTTCAAAATATGCAGCTTTTTGATGAATGAACTTTCGACAAAATGGTGTTCTGTTCTATATTGTTTTGTCTAAAAAGCTGTATCCTGAAGACATCATGCAGCATGTACAGCTGCCTGAGCTTTCAGTACACTATCATGGCATTTCAAGCCCTGTCATCTATGAGCCAGGCAGTTAGAGCAAACCATCAGCTAACATCCACACATCCACACACAGACAGATAGGCTCCACCATCAAACACAATCAAACAAAAAAAGAAACAGCTGCACGTACACAAACACACACCCACACACACACACAGAGAGAGAGAGAGAGAGAGAGCTTCTTTTGAGATCTGTGTGAAGCAGTGAGTTCAATAGAATTCATCACAGTTGGTTAATAAGGTTAATTTAATCCAATAATGTGTCCATGAAAATCACTATTTCCTCAAGAGCACCACACAGTAGCTTCCTGCTGTTCACTGTCAAACACACAACACACCCACACTCATCCTCAGGCTTCACATGATAACAGCCTAGTCCATTTAAACTTTGGGCCAGCTACTGTTCGCCTCTCTCCCCCTCTCCCTCTCTGTCTATCTTTGCGTCTCCAGACCTGAGATGGACGAGCAACCTTAAGACTACCCCACGCTGGGCTGCCCTTCACGATAATAAAAAGCCATTACCTTGACCGCTGACACGAGGCCAAGTGTGAGGGTCAGAGTGATATTTATTGATGAAACTCTGAGCTCCCAATCTGCTGCACTCAGTGCGCATCATACAGCTGTCAGCACAGACAGGGATCAGGCAGCATGATGGTCCTCGACATGGCCCATCTATAATTTATGAACTACACAGAAAACAACCAGGAGACAACAGAGAAGCCCTGGCTGTCCAGGGATTACCCTGCAGCCCAGCTAAAGAGATCTGAACGAGAACCGTCTAAGGGCCACTGTGGGCCACGCTGATATGGGGCAGCAGGTAAGCACAATAGCTGGTGTTCCATATTCAGACGGGCCTCACCGGGATCCATCTCTCTGGAGGACACCGTTGTGAATAATATAATAGACAGTGTTTACAGTGGGAATGTAAAGTGAGTGCGCTGGTGCATCACACACCCCAGCACACTTCAGCTGAGCCCTGTAAATGAGTTAACAGAGGGGCAGAAGATATAAAGTTTCACACTTTATTCGACAAAAAGCCCGGGGATAGCCCAGAGGGGAAGAGAATGAACATCCAAAGGGGAAGCAGTTTTTTTTTTATTTTGTGTCTGTGTGAGTATTTTTGCTGTTGCCATTATCTGTCATTACCTTACTGATGGCACTTCTTGTGGTACCATTAATCAACTCGTAACACAAAAAGGTTCTAGATTTCATCATCAGTTAATCTTCCTTCTGTTTTCTCTATTCATCATCTTGTGTATAAACTGCCTCAACGCATTGAAAAATGCAAGTCACAGTATCCTAATGCCACAAAGAACATTTTGAAAGGTCTTGTTTTTGTTTTGTTTTCTCGCTTCACACAGCAGACTGCTCATTATATACATTTCTTGTATGTGATTTTCCAAATCGTGCTGAATTAACCTTCAGAAAGTTATGTTTGTGCAGATCAACAAGCCACACCCATAAAGAGAGCAATTTTTTTTTAATTTTAATTAAATAAAAAAATAAAAAAATAAATTAAAATAAAATAAATGTATAAAGAAAACTCAAAATAAAGAATCTGGAACCAATGAATCAAACTTGAGAAAGTAGTTAACAGCTTCCAATTAATTTTATACTGACTTACTAGTTCAATAATTACCTAATGGCTAAATACACAAAGGTAACACTATCAGCATTTATTATTATTATTATTATTTTTTTTTTTTTATCAATGATTAGCTGTCAAAATAAAGTTGATGCAGTATTACTATGAAGGACATAACAGCCAACCAACTTCAATTATTCAATTACATGAAAGTAATATTTTGTCAGCCGTCGTGGGTTGAAGTAGATAAAACTTTTTTATTTCCTAACTTGCTTTTTCCCCATTGGTATATTTTGGTGTCGTTATATTTTTTCCTCTTAGTTTAAATCCCTCTTGACAGGTCTTTGTTGAAAACTTTAATTGCAAACACACTTCTTGCCCATTTTTCAGCGCAAGGGTGTTCCGTCTCCATTCTTGAATTCCCAGCGAGATCAAATGCAATCCTTCATCGGCCAATTTCATTGACACTTTGTTTTTTTTTTGTTCTCTGAGTTCATCTTTACATGCTGCAGACAGACATATATTGTTTCTGATCAATAAATAACCAGATAATTGAATACTGCTGCATCTCGAATGAAGCCCTCATTTACCAGGTTCAGTAAACAGGCTTGATTCTTTGCCTATCTAACGCTGACATTTCAGAATTCACGCACATTCAGGGCAGTGTCAGTGCAAAGAGCTTCTGTATCCCACTTAGGCTCTCCTTTCAATATGGAGCTATCTCCACCCAATAAATTATTCTGGGCATCTCCAAAGTCATTACACATTTATTTTGATCTCGCATCATAATTCACAGCTTGGAGCACAATGCATTTTCTCAAAATGCATGGTAATTCCTTGGTGCAGGGCAAAGTTATGATTCATTTATACTGGAGTGACAGCATAATGCAGAGACGTCAAAATCCATTAAACTGTTCAATGTCTTGGGGTTTATTTTTAGATTCAATTGAGATCTATTGAGATTTAACTGATGGTGAAAAATATACAGTCAGATGTGTTTACCTCACCTTTAGAGAGAACGTGTTACGGCTCCAATTAATTTGTTATTCTTGTCACTAAAGGCATTGTCTATGTCAAAACTGTCACAGCGCTTTGGGCTTTGTTTTCTGGAGAATGGCATTTCATTTCACCGTATACTTTCATAACTGAACTAATTTAAAAGGTGTGCGTTTTATTTAGAGACGCTTAAAACTTAATACATGCTGATTTGATTGCACATCACAATGGCAGATCGCAAAACTGCTAGCTGTTACCTTCACCACTGAGCTAGTTTATTATTTCACGAGAGCCTCCCGAGATGAACGTTGAGAGGAAGATTCTGCTGTCTGAGTGGATGCTAAATTGCATGATTGTGGACATAATGCTACCATTTAGCATAGTTACCTTTGTGGATTTTTTCCTATATAAAACAGTATGGCACACATAATAAACACATGTTTTACAGCACAATACAAGCCTACGGAAAATATCTCACCGATGAAATGGTGTCAAAAAAGTTTTCTGTTGCTTAAAACCGTGAATAATGCAAAGTATTTGAATACATTTATGAAAAATTTTTTAGTTACTTAAGCCGCAAGATAAGACTTTAAACACACACACACAACAAATTAAATGAGACTTTGCTGATGTGCATATCTGTGCAAAATGCACTGAGCAGTGATTGTACACTCTACACTGCTATCATTCTGCTGTGTGAAAGCCCAAAAGAGCACTGAGTATGGCTAGCTACTCTGAGATGGGAAAAGGCAGGCAGGAGGGTTTTTTTTCTTTCTTCTACAAGGATTTCTTGTGTGCAGTTATGGTCCATCATTATTAAATGTCTCTTGTTGGATGGGAGAGGCGCTTTATCAAAAACAGCCATTCATCAGACGCTGTGCAAGACAGCTCACATCTGACCTCTGCGGCAATAATGCCGCATCAAGTAGGCCAACTACCTAGTTTAGCGGCAGAGCAGGGAGCAGGGGCCGGCTCCAAGATTAAGTGCGCTGTTTCAGGTTTTCATTCCCAGGGGCTCTGCTGGCTGATGTTGTATTGATTGCAAAAGTTTACCGTAAGTATCACAAACAACAATAGCCAGGTCAACGATCGGTGATGCCTGAACTGTTATTCCCCGGCGGAGGGCTTCACGTTCAGGGCTAAAGCACTGCCATCATCATGCCTGTGTGCAGGGTGCAGAGAGGGCTCTCCTGAGTTGGGGGAAGAGAAGTGCACTGGCTGTTCCCGCTGACATTTAGGAAAGCGATATGTCAGTGTGAAATGAGCGAGCGTGAGATAATTATAAGCCTTTGCATTATAAAAGGCTGCATCGACAAACTGTCGGATTGGCCTTCCACGGAGGCTTGTAGCCCTGTTAGGTTCTCTTACATAGGTTACTCCTTATTCCGTTTAATGGTTTGGTTATTTATTTTAATATCCACTGTAAAGACTTTTTTTCTTTTTCACACTCGTATACGGCAGTTGCAAGCAAATGATTCACAGTCAATTCTATTTTCAAACAACTCACCTTCGGTATTTATGATAACGTGTCCAAGAAAAGAACTGTTACCACCAAACAATATTTTCTAGAAGAGAAAAGCAGCACTGCACTCTGACATTAGTGAAAGGGCTGAGCAGTAAAGAAGACAATTCACCCTGAGGCCATCTCCAGCAGGCTGAATGATGGTGCATCCTTGGCCCTGCATGGGGGACAGCACACAACCTTCCATCACAGTGCCACCGGACCATTACCCAGGGACTGAAACGGCCAGCCGCACCAACCGGGCCTCCTCCACTGCCCCATGAAGCTAATCATGTGATTTGATGCAATGACAGAGTAATGACACAGATTGGTGGTGTGTTCAGCCTCCCCCTGCTGGAGGCAGCAGAGGAGATGGTAAACACATGAGGATGTCTGAGCCACAGCCAGAGATATCACATTTAAGAGCAAGTTACAGAAGCTATCCAAGTACTCTCACAAGTGAAATCAAGATTAATGGAGCTACTGAGGGATTCTTTTATGCCCTTGAGTAACTTTATTTCACTTAATGAGAGACATTAGCTGTAATAAAACTACTCAGAAGTACAAGCCGTTAATTAATGCCTCCACATTACCACTGAATGAAAATAACTGAGTAGTAGGACCCATTGGACCAAATATTAAAGGTGCAATCTGTGGGCTCATAATTTCCACGGCTTTGTACCTATTTATCATCTAAGCTGTTAAGAAATATATCCATGTGCCAAATTTCTAAATTAGTACTGTGAAACTTTGATTTCTGTAGTGCACATCATCTTTTTATGTGACTGCCTTTAGGAAAGTTTGAAATTACCATTTTTGTTTACCTGCCATTACAATTCAAGGCAGCAGTGAACATCATCACTCCAAGACTGCTTTTAAGATACTAAGGATTGTACATGAACTTGATAGTTCAAATATAATTTACTGCTCTGATTCTAGTTTACTGTGTTTATTTCTGTATCAGACATTCTGAAAATGACTTCTAAGAGCACCTTCATCTTGCTGTAATCCTGGCTGTAATGTGTACTCGTTAGCAAGGCACTGCTGGCCCACACCAGTAGTAACACAGGGAAGGCCTCAGGCACCGATGGAATTAATTACAGACAAAAGCGATGGTGTTTGCAATTGTCATGCCAAATTTATCACCAGCCACTTAATGTGCCTCATCTGAACTGATCCACACTAGCTGAATTGCCCCAGGGCGTCTATTTCTCATCTTCCAGGGGTGAGGTGGGAGGGCTCAGAGACCGTGTCTGTACGTGTGTACTGGGCAGTCTGCATCTGCTGGGGGCCTGCCTAAATCCTGAGCTGGAGGCAGTGTGTGCTAACAATGCCCCCAGCAAATACAACATGTAGAAGTGTATAACATGTCAACACCCCTCTACACCCTCACATTCTCTACTCACCCAACAACGTCTCCAGAGAGGGGTTCAAAGCCAGTCTTGACATGTTTAATTCTGTCATTTTTGTGATGATAATCCTTGATGTGCTTGGATGTGGTGTCAGTACTAATTTGCTCCACACCAAAGTACATCTCTACAGCATATGAGCTTGTGGAGCACAAACATCTTTACTGTAGATCAATGAAAGATAAAAGAAAACTTATCATATTTTGTCATTAAATACATGGATACATTCGCTGAAGTAGGGCTGCAACCAGCAGATGATAAAAAAAAAAATTATTCTATATTTATTCTATAGAATGACAGAGATTAAATTAAGAATATAAATATCAAATTCAGTTCTGCTTGAGGTAAGATCAGAAAATCTTTCGTATTGTTTCAGTTTTTTTTACCTTGGACTAGAAAAACATTATTTCTGACTCAATGGCTGTCTGTATAATTAGCAAGTACTTAGTTATTTAAGAATATCATAGAGTAGAGTTAAAGTATAGCTTTTTTTGCTATATACTGCTTAATATAGCTTGTACATTTTTCTATTAGATTTAACTGCTTTCTTTAATCTTGTCACTTATACAGTTGTTTATATCAAAAGGACAAAGGCTGTCCCAAATGTACACTTACACATAAGCCACTATTATCTTTCTGCTTGTGCAGCTGAAAACCAAATACCTTAGTTCAATAATAATGCAGAGGGGACAGCTCATTGGTAGCTCAGAGCACAAGAGAATAATAGCTGCAAAAGAGACCTGCCTCTCTAAAACAAATATGCAGGTGCCTCAGTTCAGCTTAGAAAAAAATGGAGCGAAATATTGTATCCACAAGTGCATAATGTCTCATCAACACCAATCGGTTATCAATTAAAGCAAAACCATCTCATTATATTAATGAATGGCCTCAGCTAGTAATAGCCTCTCTTATTGATGTCTGAACAAGGTAAGCAAAAACCCCCTTACACAGCACCAAGATCCACAGCATCAGCAGCTGAGAGCAGATTTGCAAGGATGAAGGAAACAAAAATGAGGAAAAAGCAAATAGAAATTGAAGGACACAAGAGGCTACTCTCAGAGGGACTGCATTTCTTCCAGCAATTGTCATGCAAGCTTTGTTGTAAGTAATAATGTGGCCTTTAATGACGGAATGATGGACCTGCCAAACACTGGGTCTGCCATACACTGTCTGCATGTCCCTGCCGTCCGCTTCTCACATACCCATCTGGGACATATTACCATATCCTCATCAATTCACAGCCCACTTTAACATAATCCATATTTGTTGGGTAAAGTCCAACAGCAAGGCTCCCATACAGCGGTCATAGAATGCTATGACACACTTCAGGAGCCCGGCCCGCATAAGGCATGCTTGGGCGACTAAGCAATTCAGAAATGCAAAATAGCACGGCCCGCCATCCCCTACTTTGTACCTAGAGGGACAAATCCCTTTTGGCCAGACATCTCCAGACTGTTACCTTGGTATTCCTCCACAACAGTACTGGTGATTTTTATTCTAAGTGTTTGGGAAAAAAGGGGAAAAAGAACAAAAAGCAGCTTGCTGTCATGGCTGGCAGTGAGTGTGTAGAATACATTGGATTGCTGAGGCGTGTCAAAGTATATGCTTCACCTATCAGAGAATAATGCCATATTTTGATACACATTTGCTTGGTAAATATTCTTATTTTTGCTTTTTAAGAAATGGGGTAACTGCAAACTGCATAGAGGCAACACTTGCAATAGTTTCAAATTAATATGTTACTTTAAAATTAAATATAAATGATGATTTTTTCCTAGACTGACAAAAGGCTGATGTGTAGTGGTAATAAGACAAATCACTGTAATTCATCAAGTATGAGTGCATATGCATACATATAGATATTTGTATCTATATGTGTGTATATACACAGAATAATAACCTTTACTTTTGAAATACATATGAATAGTAATTTACGAAGTGAGTAAATTCCCATTAGAGAATTACAGTTATTATCTCATAGAAGAGAAAGATATCTCCTGCATTGCAACAGTCAGGAAACAGTTTAAGAAAAAATAAACCACAGTTTCGAATATTTTCAATATTTGAATCCAATCAGAATTAGTAGAAAAATGGCTAATTATTGTCTGAATAACGTAAATTCTCCAGAGTTGTGGGTTCAATGGCACAGTTGTCCTCAGTTAAAATCCTCATCCATTTAAAAGCAGTACCTGTCATGAACCATCATGACTGAAGCCTTTTGAGATATAATCTCAGAGAACTTTTAACCAGAAATTTCAAACCTTCCTGTCAAAGAGAAAGCAGAGATCTTGGGATCATGACACTCAGTCAGCAGCAGTCACACAGCTCTGTGCGGAGTGCTTCTCAACCGCTGGACTATCTGGCAGCCAGCAGGGCCGGGGACCGAATTCGACAAGTCTCAGTTAAATGTTTGGTGAAATCCACGTAATGTACTACAGCGCACATGCAGCTATGTGCCAATGCAACAAAGCGCGCTGCATGGTGCTTTTCATCTGTTCCAAAAAAAAGGACCCACCACCACTGATGGGATATAAACACAGTGGAGCAAATTGTAAACATCGAGAAGGCTATAAATATTTCAGCTGTCTGTTGTCAGACCCACGTAGTGTTGGGGCTGGAGACATGTAGTTATTTTGAATTCTAACTGAGGTTGACTTATGATAATGAGATTCATTCACAGCACGAACTACTGTATACATAAAGGACACCTCCTTCATTTCACCGAATTGAGGAAGTTTCTGATTTACTCCCTCCTATCTTCAGAGAACAAGTATTTAAAAAGGAGTATGTGCTATACACAGCTTCAGTGTTGTGAAAAACATTCAAACACATTCCTCTTAAATCAAAGACCATTTTGATTTGTTCTTCAAAGAGGTCAGCAAGGGAGCCCTCAGGTTCATGTACCACCCCCCGCCTCCTGCTCCATCCAAACCCCCAATGAGGCTGCGAGTGGGACGCTTCTCTAAGGGATGTCATGCTGCATGTCATCAGCCTGGTTAAATTGCACTGCCAGTGGGTAAGCAGCAGGGGTCACATGAGGCTCAGTGTGGACTGCAACATGTAACGCATGGCAGACCACAGTCTGAAGGCTGGCCAGTAATGACTCCAAAAGATCCCGATAAAGATTGAGGGGCAGCTGTTTTCATCTAAAACAACTCCTCTCAGACAGGCGTGCACACACAATGGAGAAAAGGCCATGAAAAGCTCTGCTGTAAAGTCTTAAGAAGGGCTATAAGGTTTTGTCTTGTTTGCATTGCAGTAATCAATATACCAATATTGTGTCAATAGGATCTATCTATGGGGTAGTCATTTGGGTGATGGTCTCCAAGTGTCTCATTTTGGGAACGATTAAACAATCCTGTGTATCGTTAAAGCAAAATGCTGCCTCGGGAGCAGGTCCAAGCATTTGCCCTTGTAAACACAAAGCCGCCATGTGACTAAGAGAGGCCTCAGTTGGGCAGACAGCAGAGGGAGTTAACAAAGCTAATTAGGAGAGGCTGACATGTTAAAGTGAGCTGCGGCTCGGGAATCGGCTCTATCACATATGTTTCCTTTGTGGCGGGTGAAGTGGCTCCTTTGTTTGTGAATTGATGGCGTTTCGCTCTGCCGTCCCTTTGGGTAGAGGCACTGACCTGCGGAGGCCCCAACAGTGAGAGGAGGCTCTTTTTCTGTCTCCCCAATGCCTGAAGCTCCAGCTGTCCCACCCCCTCCCCAAACCTAAACCTTCTCAGAACCATGGATGCACAGTGAGATGGGCAACACCTGTAAAAGAGCGAATACCCCCTCCGCCCAGGAACCTCAAAGCAGCCTGCCCACCTGCTACTGAGCTCTCTGGGCCCTGCAGCTTAAACGCTCATTTTGTGCCTCTCAGCACGGGACTTATTGATATAAATAGCTGTGCACAAAGTGCACACTCTGTTTTCTCTAGGTCTGATGCAGTAGGTGTGTATGTGATTATATTCAATGGCAGCCTCTTTCAGGTGAGGATGAAATATGAGCAGTTTGGACACTGCGTAAATGACATTCTCTTCAAGATTCAATGAAAATTATTACAGCACAACTGACATGTATCGAAATGGACAACATGATTGGGGCACCAGTCTTAAACAAGGATTCAATATCTAATATGTAGACACAATATACTCTGTATTAAACATAACAGATACCACGATAGATTTAATGATGACCTTACCATTTGTCTTTATATAGCTTGTCCTTCCTCACTGGTGAATCATAAGGTTCGTCCTTGGGCAAGACACTTTATGGTTACAATGAAACAGACAATATTAAATTCATAAAGTGCAAGCCTTGCAGTTATTATTACATGGTGATTGCAGTTTACCATACAAATGCCTGGGTATCATTAACTCCATAAAGTTTGCATGTATTTGGAACAAGCAAAGAAAAAAAAGGTAGAGCAAACCCCACTGTACAGCATCTCAAGGCTGGACATTAAAGCGTTAACTCGCCCTATCGGTCTAAAAAACAAAGTTTGAAAAAAAGTCAATCTCTTTCATTCACCTAAGCCACCATGGCAACAGATTAATCCTCACACATTAAGATGACGGGACAATTTGTGGAGCAGTTGAGTGTAAATAAATACGTGGAGAAGGAGATAATACATTAGGCTGCTGACCGGGCTATTCCATTACAGCAGCGCATTTGTTTCCATACACGGAGGAAGCCATTCAGCAGATAGCGTCTTTCCTTCAAGAGGTGAAAGTGGATCTTGCCTCTGAGAGGAAACTCAGACTCCCCAACATTAACTTTCATCACAAAAGTCATCTCCTCAACCAGGAATAGAGGTTCTTTGAGGCTGCCTCATAAAGAGGGAAAGCTATAATATACAGCCCTCAGTTTAGGAGGTAACAATAGTTTCGTCTCCATTAAGGAAAGAAAAAAAAAAGCTCGAAGACCATCTGATGCCTCACTATTTCAGAAACATGGCTGTAAAACACTACCTCCCAATGACTCTCCAGCAGTACTAAAAACTTTAGATGTTTTATGTACATCTTCAGATCTACAAGCTTCTTTATCATTCCAGGTGGTAATTCTGCTAGAAAACAAGAGGCAGTACAAGCCAAGTGGCTGCATTGATTTTGCAGTAATTGATCTGATGGCTCTTTGTGATAATTGACAATTATCCCTGATTACCAGACAGGGGCTTAAAATCAGTCTGAGAAAATGACCAGCATTATGGGATGTTGTACAATGGCTGAACAAAGATAAATCAATACGCCTCAGAAACTGCTTAGGAAACAGACAAAAGATTGTCACACTGGGCCACTTTCTGCTCTCCTGTACAATATACCATGTACAATAAATAATACATTATTTATAGACATTTCAGAGCATGAAATAAGCTTCTTGTAAGATCATCTCATAATTGTTTCTGCTTGTGTGTTGCCCATATAGGGCACGTGTTGGTGTGTAGCTGCATGTCTATATCTCTCTGTTACTATGTGTCTGACCTCAACTGATTGGTCCTCTTGATTCAGCCAGACAGATGCAACTCATTGCAGCTTAATAAATATAGGGGCCCAGGGGATCTGTGCTAAACAGTTCTATTAAGTTGGAAACATGTCAGCCAATATAAAAGCAGCCTGACCCTAGGAAAGGTCAACTGTGACACGCATGTTTACTCAGGAAAACAACCCGAGGCTGGAAGGTCTTGTTTTATCGGATGTCTTCAAAGGAGAGAGAGCGAGTGTCGGGCTGCCCAATTGTTGGTTTTACGTGATTTTGGATCTTTGAACCCACAGAGGAGAGGGCTGTGTTGACACTGAGCTTTCCTCTACACAGGGAAAACAACATGTACACAAGGTTACACTGTTTATTTGTCAAACTTGAGTAGATAGATAGATAGATAGATAGATAGATAGATAGATAGATAGATAGATAGATAGATAGATAGATAGATAGATAGATAGATAGATAGATAAACTCACCAACAGCAGAGGTTAGAGGAGCCTGCTTCCTGTCTTCATTAACCTGCCTCTACAATGTTTAATCAGCAGATCAAAACATTGAGGGAGAGGAATTTCCGTGCTTGCTGAGCATATTAGGGATGCAGTCGCAGCGTTAACTAGCATTGATGAACTGTTTGCTTATGCAGTAATAATTAACTTCCATTACATTACTTTGTGTGATTACTTTCTTAATTGCCTGAATTATGCATCAATTTAATATCTAATAACCAGTCTTAGGCATTAGACACTGTTCAGACACGTTGCATATAGTTTCCCAGCTTTAATTAAACACACTAGAATAAATGAAACGATGTGGGATGGATGTCTTGCAGTGATTTCCTGGGTGCTTAAATATGCTATTTATTATAAAAGCATATGAAATTCACTTTCTCCTCAGGAAAGCAAACCACAAGATGCCAATT
Organism: Odontesthes bonariensis; assembly: GCF_027942865.1. Classification (NCBI taxonomy): domain Eukaryota; kingdom Metazoa; phylum Chordata; class Actinopteri; order Atheriniformes; family Atherinopsidae; genus Odontesthes; species Odontesthes bonariensis. The sequence goes on along the minus strand of NC_134517.1, from coordinate 21,334,609 downwards.
ATAGAACCCAAGTTGCTTTGCCATGGCTTTTTGAAAACAGAGACTAATAAATTTGTTGAAAGGGACTCATTGTGTATTATGCAAATACAACAACTATGCCATTCTTTAAGTTTCAAATTTGCAGAGCAAAACATGTCCCCAAAGATGATTTTAATTATATAGGAGAATGGGCTCCTGTTTCACATTGTTATTGTCCTCCAGTAAGGAACCGGTTAGTGGGGACAATAAATGAGTGCATGCAAATGTTCAAATTATATATATCACTTAAATGCAAAACATCTTGTGTTGACTTTTTGCAGGAATTATAGCCATGTGCTTGAAGCTTCAAATGAATGGCAGGAAGGTTGAAGCTAAAAATGAATGATCTGATTGGAAATATAAAAGAAGAGTAAAGGTATTAGAGACATTGAGTAATTATAGGAATGTTATTTCAACATAATGTAGGTTGGTGCATCAGTGTGAAGAAAAGGCTTCTGTGCGAGTGAAATGGCTTTGCTCATCTCTTTCAATTCAATGCAGAAATAAACATTTTAGAATTAGTTCCATCTTTCTCAATTGTAACCTTCATGGTACCTGATTCAGATTTGATTTAAAGGTAGTAAGGTAACTGTGTGTCATATGCCCAGAATATAATTAAAAAGCCAACCCATGGAGGCGCCGGGTCATTCAATGAATTGATATTAACTTTTAGTCCTCTTGCATCATCATTTTACCCTCACTCTAAAAGTGACACGGCCACTTAAAGAGAAAAATGAGCCCTATTTTCCTCATCAGCAGTAGTTTGGCAAACATGCATGTTACAGAGAAGCGACACTCACACACTTCCCTTTAAAAAATCATGAGAATGAAAACCACATTTTGCATGAATTATTGGAAATTATATATGTATTCAAATTACTGCAAATCAAGGTAGAAGTTGTTATCAGGGAAAAAAATCACCGGTGTCCTAAATAAGAATTAATTTAGCTGATCCAAACTCGTGCAAATGCCTGTGACTGGTGTTCGGTCTGGCAGCGTCGTTAGTCTGCCTTTTAAATGATTTCCAGAGACGGTGAGCTGCTAGCAATGCAAGGTTAGACAGAAAATGATGGCAGCGCGAGGATGCTTCACAGACCTCATGATAGTTTCCGTCTGTCATTATTTACGTCTGACTAGTCGCGTCATGTCAGATACCTAGAGAGACACTTTTAATGTGAAACCCCCTCCGTTCTCTTATTGCTCCTCACAAGCAGTGTAGTATACCATTATTTCTTTGCTTCAGTACCTTTAGGTGAAGCTTGCCCTCCCATCAGCCAGAATCAAAGACAGATCCCTTACTTGATATTGTACATGCCCATGTTCTTACTGAGCTGGCACAGAATCTACATACCACGGTGAGAGAGGGCCGTTCTGAATCTCATTTGACTAATTAAACAAAATAGAGAAAAGATACTGGGTGAAATGGTTTTAGGGGTTTTAAAATCTAGATTTCAAAAGATTCTGGAGGGCACAGCTACAGCAGCAGTTCGATAATGAGCATCTCAAATGTTTAATTGTTGTTGTTATACTGTAAACTACTGTATAATGAGTCATAAGGTATAACAGAGTATGTTCTCCTGAACAGGTGTGAGCATTAAAGGATGCAATGAGCTATTAAAACTGATAAAATACTGAACATTGAAAACAAAGACAAAAGCACAACATTATGAGTCCTCTCTTGCAACTTACAAATGTATTTCACAAGAGTTTCCCCCAGGGCAAGATGGCCATTTATCACAGCACTACCCATGAATCAAGTCACGTTGCAAAATCGATCATTGATTCACCTTATTCCCTTGTTTTTCTATCTGAGCCACATAATGATCATTAAACTGACCACAGTATGTCCAAAAAATGGATTTATAATACTCTAAGCTTTGCCTGAAACCTCACAAAAACGGTATCCTGAGGAAAAGTTGACACAGATATAGCATACAAAAAAAAGACCATTAATTTACTGTATCTTAGGGTTACAACAATTCCTCCTGCAGCTGTAAGTATGCTTCACTTGTTGTAGAAGAGGAAACCACAGGCCCAAGACCTCTTGGCTACAGTCCATCTCTACACTTTGTGCACGTGATCCCAGCCTAGATGAGCATGCTTTAATGGGGCTGCTTAGCCCCATCATGACCCAATGAGTGCCGGCTGTGGAGTGGATGTGCTTGGTGTTGCATGTGTGTGTATGTGTGTGTGTGTTCCCAGCAGGGAGATATTGCCTTATGAAGGTCACAACTGCAGCAGTGTGGGGATCTCTAAGTGAACCCTGGAGAGGATAACAAGCCACATCTAACGCTCTCTTTGTGTTCTCACGTCCACTAATTCACCTGAGAATAGTGCAAGCTAAAATGTAGTTAGCACGGCAGAAAGCAAAATCCCATCTCTGGATGGCACCAAAAATAAAAAAATAAAAAGAACAGTTGCTCTTGAAAATGGCATTTTCAATTACTACGGAGAATTATTATCTCAGCCTCGGTCTAAAGGCGTATCAGTCCACACCCAAGATGAGAAATGTGGCGTTTTGCAAAGCAATTCTTGTATAGCCTGTATACAAAAATGAAAAAATGAGGAATACAATTTGCCTCAAGGGAATTTCAGTTCAACCACAATGTGTGACAGTATTGCCCTGTCTTATGGCCACCTAATGGACAATGTAGCATTAATTCAGCTTCAGATGAACAGGCAGGACAGCAGAATCAAAAATGAGGAGGGGGCCCTAGGTGTATGAATTATGCATATTACATTACCATAACACTACAATATGCTGTGCGACAAAACAATGCGGCGAAAATTGGGCTTCGACTGAGATATTGAACAATTTCCTACATGGTTCTTGCCTACCTCAGATGTGAAATTGTATTAAGCTTCCTCTATAACAGCAGAGCCCATATGAGATTTGTATGTTCACATCTAGTTCAGCGAACAAAACTCTATGTAAACAAGTCAGGGATAATTGAAAAGAAAGTCTCCTGACTGCTTTCCCTGGGACCTATCATTCAGGTAGATGAGAATTTGGTTAAATGGCAGGTGAGAAATTACTTTTTTCATTGATTTTCCTTTAGACTTTAAAGGCGGATAAATGAAATGGAGCAATTTACTTTATCAGCCTCTGAAATGGTGTTCAGGCTAAACATGTCAGAAACTATTATTTGCAATCATGTTGCTCTTATTAATCTTAAGGAAAAACGGATAGATGAAAGCACACAAAGGGATTTACAGGGCAGCAGCTCATATTCGGTTTGTATTAAGCCATAAACAGTGCAGAGAAGCACTTGCAGTTGTACAGGGCAAATGAAGTGAAAAATTAACAAGCAACTTTTAAACAAAGTTCTTGAAAACGCCACTTGAGAATTTGTATCTGAGATCATTATGCGTGACAAAAAATTGATTTGTATCCAATTTCAAACAGTATGTTGAAATCAATTCCTCTTTTACTGGTATGAATGTACAAGGTCCTGAAAGAATACAGAATTCACAAAACTCTTGTCATTTCACAGAGTAGGCTATTTACTTCTATTTAAAGCAGTTTGAGTCACTCTTCAGTGGTATATCTCTTCAAAGACAAATAGAAAAAAAGGAAACGACAGTTTTGGTTTTCATGTCCAATAATATAAAGCTCAGACTACATCTCTGATTTGTAGATGAGTCCTGTAAAGGCGACAGCTTTAGCTGCAGCTCACACTTGCAGTGAGCTGTGTAAAACAGTATGTGGTATTGGTAACTGCTTCTGTTCAAGCCTTGTAATCATTACCTGGCATCTTATTGCCTCTGTGGCTTTTAAAGCTCTTGTCTCACCCTCAGAAAACAGGGAGTTATAGCTGATCTTTTATTAAAACTTTAGGAGAGCGTCCCTCTCTGGAGGGGGCGGAGGAGGAGTGGGACAAATTAGTGTTGACAGTAGACACTTAAAGCAGGAAAATCACAGGCCCACTGGGAGGCAGGAGCCACATGGGGCTCCCCGCTTGTGTAAAGAACACTCCAGATTTCACTTGAGATGCACTTGCCTTTTAACAGGGCAGGGGGAATGTCAACAGACCCTCTTGAATGAACCAATAAAGCCACTAAATGGAGAGGATTAACCAGCTGATATCAGGGACAGCGGTTTGTTGTGAACGCAGCTCCTCCTCTCTGGAACACGGCCTGAAACACACGAGGCGGAACATTTCCTTTGCTAAACATGCTGTTACACTGCCAAAATTGCGTAGTTAATTGTGCTAATACTTGATTGTGGTCACACCAGACTTAACCATGTAATTCTACTGATGTTACTACTGCTTGACAGAATGGAGCATGAAAAGACTTAATTTGTGAGTGATGCAAAATGAAAGATTTTTCCCTCGTGTCAACTTTTCATGTAAAAATGATCAGTTTCCACCTCAGCTCCCCTGAATAGCCCTGACTCTATTGTTGGTTTTACTGCCGATTTATCAGAGCGCTACTGCTGGTAAGTGAGGCTACACAACATGAAACAGTAATTACAAGACATCAAGGGCTTTCAATCTCCTCTTAATTTCCCAGCAGCTGTGATGAAAGACCCTTAGTCCAATTAATGTGTCACAATATGACCCAACAATATCATGACCTTCTCACAACCCCATAAACATCAAATAAAAGCATTGGCTTAAAACAGATGCATTTGAACCATGATGATATAATTTAATACGTACAAAGCAACATATAAACAAGCCACATTTGTAGGGGGGGCTCAACAACTTGTGTGTTTAACTGGGGGAGGGAGGACGATTAAGTAAGTGCCCTTTGATACAAGCATGAATAGATATTGGAGAGGTTTGCGGTTTCAAGTTATGGTGTGTAAGACATTGCCAGATGTACAAGTTGCAACACGAGAGGATTTTAATAAATATAGATCAAGCTTCTTTGATTTGATTTCACTGAGATGGAAAAATATAAACAATATATTTCTAAATGGATAATTGGTTATTACTCATTCTGTCTCACAGGCTTCGTGAATAAAATTATTTGTGGGGTTTTTGTTGTTGTTGTTTTTGTTTAATCATCAATACAGAATGGCTGTATTATTAGCTGTTAATTCATTGGTTAATATCCAAAATACAGCTTTGAAATGCACCAGAATATGTATATGCCTGATCCTGTGCATGCCAATAAAAAAAAAAGAAAATTCTCTAATTCCAATTTTGAAATCTGGTTGCAAATTTTGTTTATTTTTTTTCATTGTAGTTGACTACTTACAATCCTGCGTCCTTGCACTTAATTATTCAATTATAAGATACTTTCTGTCATCATATAATTTAAGTCTGAAGGTATTTCTCCCACTCTGATTGTTTCATGTACTTTTATTCTGCAATGTGCCCATGCTCAGTAACTTTAACAAACAGTTTAATAATGCTTCATTATTGTCAACTGGATGAAAAATGTTGACTAAATGTTTTTTCTATTTGGAAAAATTACAGTTTCTTTGTGTGTGAAGAGGATCAGAACATATTTCAAAGCAAATAATGCAGTTTCGGGTTGAACATAAAGTGCTAATCTATACACCAAAGTAAAGCTCAGTAATGTATAAGAAAGCTGAAAAAGAGCCACAATACATTTAGTTTTTATGAGCACTGATACTTTCTGAAACTTTCTTTACTATGTCAAGGACAGCAGTGGAAGATGAATTTATTCGTTTGCAGTGTGCAACTGATTTATTATGGAGAAGGTGAGGGTAAAACATAGAGGGATTTCCCTTTAATCAGATCTCTTAGGAGCCCATGTAGTGGACCAATACCCCAATGAGTTCCCTGTTAAAAAGCAAGGAATATTAGATTGGCTGCACGCTGCCTCAGTTTTAGCCTCAATCAGAGGGAATTGGGGAGGATTTTGCTAAATCTAAAAGCTTTTTACGTCTCTGAAAAGTTCATTTCTCTTCATCTATTAACTCTAAATAAAAACGTACTATCATTTATGCATTTGTCCATTTAGAAATCCTCAAGCTTGTGAGCTCTAGATCTAAGCCCAAATTTTGAGCTTACGGATGACCAATCACAGAGGTGCGTGCCTCAGAGCTGAACCGCAAATGGATCCTTCACAGCATTGTAAATCAGGACCTCAAAGAGTATTATTTAGCCTGAAGCAAAGAGTGCTTGTTTATCAGATGGAGCCTGAGTCTAGGATAAAAACCTTCCCATAAATCTGGGTACCTTTTATGTGCTCATGGAGACTGGCTGGCTCGTTCTGAGTGTAAGGCTCTCAAGAATGCAGAGGTAAGCACAGCATTCAAATCAAAGAGCAAACATGTCTTACAAGTGCCTGAAGACTAGCATTTATGAATGTGGTTTATGAGATTTTCAAAGATATTCTAATTGGTCTTAATGTATTTTTAATGGCAGCTGTGTCCCTGTGTAGCTTTGGTGTAACGTGGCCAACTAAGTGCAAACAAACAAACTATTAACCACAATTCTGTGCCAAATCATAACACTTAAAAAGGTGAACCCAAGGTGAATCTTTAGTCTGGCTACTGGCTTTGCATCCATGATCCAGTGTGTGCAGTCAGTATAGACGTTCAATAAGCATTGTCATTTTTCACATGACATGTCAGTAGGTGCTACACAACATCCGACAGAGCACTACATGTAAGTTATAACGGCTGCAGCACTGCAGAAGGTAATTTCTGAACATTTTATTTTGTTGTCTGATACACTGCAGCTCAGACATGGCATCGCTAAACCCCAGATGATAAATCAAACGTGCAGTGGCTGCTTCTGATAACTCAATAAGCACCTGGACTCCTCCTAACATGTCACACCTGCACTTCTACATATACCACTCTCATTCTGGGGCCTCACTGGGGGGTTCAATACACCTGCGTACTGCATCTCAGCAGCCGAGCAGCTGGGTGAGGAACATCATGCATGCTTAATTAGGAGGCTCAGAAACCACAGGAAGAGGTTGGTATATTTCTATGCGCAATATATACTGTTCCTAATATAAAAATCCAATAACTTATACAGAACATGCAAGGGGTTTATTTATGTAACTATATCATAAACATAGGGGATTTAATACCAAAAATAAATTTAAATGATCCCTCCCAGCACAAATGAAGAAAAATGAATACCTACTATACCTACTGTATATATATGCAATATACAATTCTGAAACAACATATAGGCTTCGGTAATACAAAAGTAATTTCACCAGCAGTTTAAACAAAGAACAAAGAAAAACTGGCATTTTCCACATCATTCACACTGCAGAGTATTAAAAAGACTTAATGTAATGAGCATATTTGAGCATATTTAACAAGAGAATACCAAAGGGAGACTTTTTTGATCAATACCACTGTATACTTTCTGACCAATCAATTTACTGTCTGTTTAGGAGCCATTACCAGGAGTAATACAAATATTTTGTTTTTTCTGAAAACCTGGAGGCATTAATTAAAGTGCAACGAGAAATGTTCAATGTCACACAGAAAACACATAAAAAGCCCATTTAATGGATCCACTGTGCGCTCTTAGACTGTCAACAAGTAATACAGCAAACCATTGAGTGAATAAGATAAAGTATCTGAAATATCAATCATCAAATAAGCCCTTGGTGAAGCACTAATTCCAAGATTTTTTCTTTTTAATTGAAGCCATACTTCTGCAGCCTCTAAGCAAACCACAGAGTTCTCCAGAGAAAAAAATCAAAGCACTGAACATTCAGTCCAGTAGTTTTTAAGCAAACATAAGAAAAACCTTCGGAATTTTTGAAAAATAAATGTTTCCTTGAGCTGAGATTTTTGATGCCCTGTAGAAAACAAGTTTCTGTAGTTGTGTAATAACCACATGCACAGAGGTACGAGTGTCTGAGAAGCTATTTCAGACAGGAGGTGGAATTTCCAATGTATTTACAGTGCTTTACAAGGACAGTCTTCTTGTATAAGAGTATTGCTTATAAGGAGTGACTCTTATCAACACTGCAGAAGCTGTGTGTTTATCACAGACTTATAGTTGTGTTTCCACATCTGATGTGAGGTCCCGCATTGATACAGAGGCTATAAAGTCTATAAGGGAGCAAGAAAGGGAGAAGCAGCATGATAACTCAGAACGTCCTGCTGTAATTATGGTATTCATGAAAAGATGAAATTGAGTGCAGACTAAATCTGTAGCTGCAGGCAAAATCAACAGCTTGGCATTACTTTGTGACCCTTGCATATCTTAAGGATACGGCAAACATACCAAAACTTCTCAGCTTTATTCACCAGTCAAGAGTGAGGGAATGAAGTGCATCGATTGCTTGTGATTATTAACTAGACTGAGATAAGCCCTCTCCTTATTATGCAGATTACTGAGGCTCCCCGCTCCAGCATATTGTACAGATGCAAGGGAGCAGCTGCTCTTACAGATGGTGGGTACACGGATCTATCATTATGCCTCCATTGTCTCCACTTCAATTGTTTGGGGGACAACAGAACTGCATCAAAGAGGAATCCGACTGCAATGAATTAAGAAAGAGAAACGAAAACCATCAACTAAATTTATACACCGGAGGCCATGAGATGGAGAGGAGCGTAAAGCTGAAGCTATTTCATATATAAAACCATGGAGTCACCCAGTCATGTATACTGTACCCAAATCTGTTGGATGCAGCACTGTGCACCAAACATATGTTGCTGTTTTATTAACAAACAGACATTAATTCAGAAGTTGAATATTAACTCAAACATGAAAACATGAAAAGGGTAATATCACACGCACAAACAATAATGTTGGCTGAAGAATAAATCATTTAAAAATATATAAAATCATCCCACAAGGGCAACTGCCACGAGGTACGAATATGCAGACGACATCAGTTTTGCCCTTAAGGGGAACCTCTGGTTGTCTATTTGACTCCCTTCACCTCATGCTGTGCAGTGCTCAGATCAGGACACTGGTAGCTCCTCTGATCAAACATGACATTACACTAGAGGGAACTGCATGCTCAGATTATAACAGAGAAGGTCACACTGAGTTGTAAGTCATGCCAGAAGTCTCACACTGTAATGCAGACAGGTAACATTACTTTAGTCCATTGTCATGCAAACAATATAAATGACAATTCAGTTTTTGGTTCATTTCGTGAAATCATTAGGTTTTGATAAGTGGCAAAACTGATAGAATTACACGCTCCAAGATATTGAGCACCACTTTTTATCATTTGGCTCAAAATCAAAATTTGACCACAGCAATGTGGTTCTGTGTTGTTGTGCTTTCCAGCTGCATCCATGGTGTCAATGTAAGCAGTGGCTCACTGAACTGTAGGCAGCCACCTATAGGTTCTGAACATACTTCTGCGCTTCCCTGAATTGGGGCTTCACAAAAGCACGTTAGCATTTTGCTAACATTCTGTGTCAGAAATAAGTTAACAACCTAAGGTGTACGCTGCTCTTAGTCTTGTTCTCTTAAGAATCGTTAGATTACATGAAATATTGTTTCCAATATTTCGGTAAGCAATTGTTTTGCACAGAGCAGTGTTGCATCATGTGACAATGACTGCGGCCAATGAGAATTAAACTGTGAAGTCTGTGACAATGTGTAGTTTTTGAAACCGCAACCATGTTTCTTTTTAACGCCACCCACATATTCCTGATACAACATTTTGTCCTTGTCAAGAATGGCAACTGTGGACACTGTTATGTCGTGAACATTGATGTTGTCACATAGTGACAGGAGTGGAAATATCGTCAGTAGGGTGACATGAGCTGTAAAACTGTTGAAATATGGCTTTATTGTAAATGTTCCACATATTTTTGCGTGGATCAATATATATACTTTACACATAGATATGCATTGGTTAAAGAATGAAGATTGTGCAGTGCAACTGTTGCCTTTACTTTTCATCTGTGCTTCTTTACTATTTATTTTTTCTGCCACTTTTCCATCTTTAGGAAGTTGCGGCAAATGATAACAAAAAATAAATAAATCGAAAACATCTATGGAAATACATTCCTGTTAGTTCTATCAAGTTCTTTTTGCAATAATGCAAAAGATCATTGCAGTCAGATAAAAATGTCTATCAAGCAGTTATGATTGTGACAGTCCCTCAGTCACACTGGGTGGTGAAAGTAAGAAAAATTAAATACATACTTCAGGATGAGCTCATAATGAATCTCCAACATGGGAGAATATTAACGACAAGCTAACAAAATACAAAGTGCAGGTAAATCGGAAGTCAGAGGACTAAAAGTTGATTTCAGTCTTGAACAGGCAATGGTGTTTTTGTTTTGGGATATTTGCTGGTTCAGGAAGATGGAAACTGAGTAACTGATACAGCGCAGCCATACATTTGCCATGACCATGTTGCATTAAATAGGTCACATTCCATGAATATAACTTTAAAACACGTATTAGATGTGTTCACAATCCTCACAACACAGGTGGATTGTAATGTTGAGGTGGAACATTGAGAAATAAAGCCTATAAAAATGTCCAGCCTTTGGTATCATCTCATTTTCCTTTATATCAATGCCAGAGTGGAAAATGATGTTCAACTTGGCAGACCAAAAAGAGAACTCAATATTGTCCATAAGATAACTTGATTTCAGTTTTAATTCAAGTCACTCTTTATCAGTATTACAGATGGATCTGAGATCTTTTTTTGTCTTTGGGTGCATTCATTCTGTATAACAGCAGCCATTGATCATAAAGAAAGCGTTTCAACCACTAATGCAGAATGCCCACTTGCATCCATACAGTGTTTGCAGTTATTCCCATAAGGTGGAGAGAACAAACATTATTTTCACCAAATAGAAAATCAATTCCCAAGCAGAATATATTGTGTTTTCATTATCCAAAAGAAGCTGCTGTCTGCAGACGATCTCACTATGAATTAATAAATCCCTATTTACCAACCTCTTGTATACTATGTATTTATTCAGAATTAAAGTAGAATTCATGGCATAAACACAACAAGGTAACAATTTAAATTCCAATTATGATGTGCATGTGGGTAAAGCCACACAAAGGGCACAAAGCCTTGTTTCAACATTAATTCTGTGACTTGTATTTGTTATATTCAAATAAATTACAGTTTTCCTTTCTTCAGTCATGTGTCATGGGTGGATAGATTGAGCTCCTGTCAGAGCACAAAGCTCCCCTCACAAGTCTACATTGCCTCGTCTGTTGTTAGGACCTCGTCCACATGGGGCCAAATTTGATTGGAAAGCCCAAAGGGAGGAGTTCCACCAGTCACAAGGGCATTGTTAGCGCCTCCAAAATGACCAGAGAAGAATGACTGATTATGCAACCACAGCCAGGGTTACTAATAGGAATTCTATTTGAATTTCTAACATAACAGATGTTTGCTGGGCACCTCCATGGAGTGCGCATACACAGTTATGCTAATTCGCCAGTGTTTCCCTTCAAGTCAGCTCAGAGTCATTAAAGCACACAGCTAGCTTGGATCCTTCTGTCAAACTAATAATTGGCCATTATTGATATTAATTAACATTTTTGCTCTCTATGTCCTTTTTGACCCACTATCTGTTAGTAAATCCAGTTACTGAGTCCTATTAGGGCAATAAAATCCACACGACTCTATGGTAGTGGTTAGTCATTTATCAGGAAGAGAACATAAAGCCAATTAGGAATGGGCGCAGACAGTTGTCTTCATTCTCCACTGAGTACTTCTTGATCTCCATTACAAATTGCTAATAGAGCAGATTCTGGTAAAAGCAAAATGGAGGAGGTGTAGAGGGTTACCACTGCTCACTCCCACTCGTGATGACAGGTGAATAGCAGTAACAGTATATCTTTTGCTTGATGAGAGTCAGCCACAATAAGCTACTTTTTCCTTTCCTCAGTCTTGCTCAGGGTCTTACGGTGCATCAGTACTGCTGCGCAACGATGTTAATTGGCCTAAACCTAGAATATGACAGGAAAATGTTTAATTGCTGATGCTTCACTCTCAAACAGCCATTTGTTATTGGTCTATGCTACAATGATGCAATAAGCATGAGAACTATGGTACAGCATAGGTTTATGGGCTCAGATCAAGAAATCCTAATAGGTGTATATTGACTGGTTTATTTTCCACAAAACTCCAAAGGGACTGCTGGTTGCAAGAAAATATATCAAAAAAGCTATCAACTGTGGTTGGGTCTTCTGTGTAAAATCGATAGTGAGCCATAGATGGCTTGAGTTTTCACAGTTCTCTCTTGTCATTTAAAAAAAAAAGAGTATATGATGCCTGGAAGGACTCACTAGGTTTTTGTAACATAGCAACCACAGATTCATAATAACCTTGTTATGGCATTTGGCGTGAACAGGCTGTTGTTTCAATCTTGATAACCAAACATTCAGGAATTAATGGTTCCGTTTTCTGGAATCAAAGAACTCAGCAGCATGAAAGATCATGAGCTATTGTCAAAGCAAGTAGCCTAACATGACCTACGTGAGTTACAACTTATGTTCCTGCTCCCTGAATCCAGATGCTACCATGGCAGCCCAGGTTTACGACAAGAGGTGTATAGTGGGCCCTTAAATGAGCAGTATTTAATAGCCTGGATTCAAGTGTAAAGGCTTTCTCCCTTGAGCATTACTCCAAGAACCTAATTACAAGTTTCATCATCAATCATGAGTATTATTTATTCAGTGAAATGAATTTCTAATTAATAACTGATGAGCATTATGGCCTCAAAGACTGTAAAGCAATTAATTATGGTTGACAACAGGGAATATTCCTGTGAAGGACTATCTGGTGCACAGTTACTAACAGCCTAATGTCACCAAATAAGATGCACTGAATTTTTTTACCTGTTCTTTTTTGACATAATTGCTACCCTGAATGTTATCTGAAAGCTGCTACACTGTCACTGAAGTGCGTCTAATAAACATAAGGATATAATGATAAAAACCCTGATGCTGAATACAGTTTAGAGCCGTCAACTTCTATGCCCTGTGCTGCCATGCTCCCACCCTCACAGATGATTTTAGTTTCTTTTTTGGGCTGCAACTGCGCCCAGTGTGCATTTAAGGGCAAAATGCTAAATAATTTATTCTCGGTAAGGTCACATTTAACCTTCTAACAGTCAACATATTACTGGTGGTCCATTCAACCCATTCAGACCTTTAAAATGGCCTTTTTAAACATGAGGATTTTCTGGAAAACTTCTAACTGTCCACTAGATATTTATTTCAGCCTCTGAAGAAACGAGCGACCATAAAAAAATTTAACTAGTTTACGTGTCACTCCAGGCTTAGAAGGTATGATCACACATATGTTACTAAGAGTCATAATGGGTTAAACTAGTTTTAAGAGGCCTAACAATGTACCTAAAGACATATGTTAAAACTTAGGTCAATGCGTACATGCTTCACATAATTAGATCAGTTAGATTCTCCACAATTCAATCATTCTACCATTCAGTTAATTTTCCAGACAACTCCTTGTGGTAAAGTCTTTCTATGTATAAAGCAGTGATGCAGTCAGCTTATAAGTACAGTCTTTAATTTGTTGACAGACAAAGGCAAGAATGAGCTGAGTCATTTTTGAATCGGTGTAGCTAGATTTTAATAATCTGAAGGAAAAATAGCTTTCCTGCAATCATGTTGCCTTCATAATTCTTTTCATTATTAGCTTCTTCATTTGGGTTTACCAGATAGATGAAAGGTCCACAAATAAAATGGTGCAAATGTTAAGAGGTCTCTTTTTTGCTCTTTATTGTCATTCTTTTGTTATTTGTCTATTTTTTATTTTTTTGGTTATTGCCAGTTTCTTGCATTTACCACACAGCTACAGTCTGAGGATAAGCTTTAAACATGTCAATTGGTGACCCAGTGTGAACAAACACAAAGCACAAAAGAATTGAGCCTATGCTCAAAAAATACAATAACATTACATATACTTGTCTTTATTGTTATTGATCTATTAACTATTAAATTGGCTTTTTATATATATATGTGTAACACTGTTAATGTTTGTTTTTTGTTTTTTCATAGCTTTTCTTATGCAACTCTTACTCAAATTTGTACTTATTGTCTGATATAAGTTTTATTTTCCATATCTTATCAGCATGCGTATGATAACAAGTCACATATAGACAGTGTTTTAGAAATATTTACTGCCGTCTGGATGGGGGACAAGACGGATGATTTACTAATATCTTTTCAATTTTATGCTAATAATGGTGCATTTATTATCACTGCCTCATACAAAAACCTGCTGCTCCTTCTTTATTTTGCAGCTTTTCATCAAACTCAAAGGCAGAAATGGGATTTCTGTAATCCATATGGACCGCTTCACATAGTCCTAATATGTAAAAGTTAAAAATGTTGTTTTTATGGTATTAGCTGTCTTTGCCGAGTCAAACTATTTAATTGTGATAACGTTATATATGTGTAATGTATCAATGTTGACACAGGAGATCACAAATGAGAAGAAGACAGCGAGACAAATAACAACTAGTGAAAAAAGATGTGTACGTAAAGTATTCTTTGTACTCCAGGTCATAAGAAGAGAAGGTTTTGCAGAATGGTTCACCTGATGTCAAATAACCATTTTCGGTTGGGTAAAAGTGTAATTAAACTTACCTAGAATGAACATTTTACAGAAGCTTTTTTTAAATAAAATACACTAAAAATAAAACTTGCTTTCTGTCATCTCCACAACATTGATACCTCTCTTGCTTATATTGCTAATAAGTATTAATACGTTTTCCACTTTGTGCTATAAATTCCATAAACAACACATTTCCACCGCTTCACTTTTGTCTAATTTAAAGACACATCTCGATATCACTGTAATTGTGCCGTCTTGAACTTGTTCTTTTTCTAGGCTCATTTCAGTCACAGGATCTCTGAAATAGCAATAGTTCAAAAGTAGACTGGTTATAATGAAAGTAGATTATTGTACATCTTCCTACAGACATCTCAATGAAAAAGACAGATTATGAAAGAGATAAATAAAGTCAAAATGATGATAAAGAACCGTGAGAGGCTGTAATTCTATCATTTAGAAAACGAAACTCAGTGAAGCAGCTATTTCATTTATCTGTTGTTTCAATTCAGCACAAATTTTTTGCACATTTGTGGCTTTTTTTTGTAAGAAAATATATATTTATTCATCTCACACATAACTCTATCTGCATAAAGCAGAGATGGATTGAGTCATGCATGGCCGTATGAGCCATCTGGAGTAAATGTAATAAATGTACATGACTATAATGCTGAATTGCAGCAGTGTCTTAATGTGTAGCACTGCTTCCTATGGGCACAAAACATGAGGCAGAATTTTATTTTTGCCTGCTCCTTAATACAATTTAAGGTTACATGTTGTAAGTAACTGTATGTGGCTTGAGTCAGGTGAGACAATTTAATGTTTGAATTTAGGATTTCGCCTCCGCAAGCACTTTGCTTTGTTCAAAATCTTCAGTTCCTTCTTTTTGAATCGAAGAGCGGCACATAAAACTGAACTGGCAACATGCCCTTTGGGATTTGTTTTAATTGTATTGTTCCTTTTTCTTTGCAGATGCTTTTTTTCAGGGTCACGGAGCGTGGGAGTCAAAGCCAGAGCGTTGCACTCGGACCCTTTGTACCAGCAAGCAGCGATACAAATAAGACTGCTGCACAAACAACTATTGGCACCGCAGTATTTATGCCATTTGTATAACAAGATATTATATACTGTACTGTTTGGTGCTCACATGACATAATGATATGTGCTGCTGTTGTTCAGCTGAACCCATCGATTATTCAATTTCAAGTTTTACAGGCATTCTCAATATCCCAGCTCTGAAGAAGAAGAAAAACGTTTTTGCAGCTTTACTCGTGGTAGCAGTTTAAGAAATTTGAAACACTCAGTACAAACAATCATTTGCAGTGACTTTAAAGGTTTTTTTTCAGCGACAGTAGTTCAAAAATGTTAAAGATTTGTCAGCAAATGTTAAAGATTTTACAGTTTGCAGACAACACATTCAAAACAAAGTTGGGCTATATTCATACTAACCATAGTTTGGATCAATTCTTTTTTAACAACACTTTAAAATGCATTTGGAAATTGAGGTAATTGAGGTTGACGTTAAGTTGCTGTAATATTGAAGGTAAAACGTTTTCCCATTCTCACTTCCTGAGAGCTCAATGTACCAGGCCTGTTTTGTAATAGTTTTATTTTCACAGGTTTTCAGTGTGTGACAGGTCTGGATTGCAGGCAGGTCAGTTTAGCACCCGGACTCTTTAACAATTGGACCACGCCGTTGTTATACTTTCTAGATGTGATTAGGAAATACGCTGTTGAAATAAGCAAAGCTTTCCCTGAAGAAAAGCAGTATATGAACTGTGTATATTATACATCAAATTACTGGCCATAAACTCAAGAAAGGGATTACAGATGTGCATGTTGAAGATTCTCATGATGAGCAAAAAAATCCAAAGTACTCAATTGAAATGAGTGCAAGGGGATTTTCTCTTGTAAGCAGGTGACCAAAATCGGTTTTGGTAAATTGCTCAATGACTAGTTCAGATATGTTAGTTATGCAGGTTCTGGGGCATATCATAAGAGCTTTAATAAGGACAACTGGACTCCTTCTTGGACTACTAGAAGTCCAGTTGCCCTTACTGAAGCTCTTATGATTACCATGACCTGGATGACTGATAATCTTCATCCAGGTCATCTTTATACATATTGCCTTGGGTTCTAGAAAATACAGCTCCAATAACTCTGGCACAAGAGATAAAAAATAACGAACCAGCGGTCATTTACACAGGATATTCCTCCCTTTCCTCCTGATTTGTCTGAAAAAGCTCACAGTCTGCTCGTATGTGTGGTGTCAGTATTCTATTTTTACTCTGATACTGTCAGCTATGGAAGACTTTCTTTGGTTAAAAGAATGGATGTGTGTTGTCAGAGCATTAAAAAAGCTGCATCTGTTGTCTGACATGACTTTGTAAACTTATGCATGTATAGGATAAAACCATAATAATAACCTGGCAACAGGCCTTTTCCCTGCACTGAAGCACTGACCTCATAAGTACAGATCATATCCACATTGCACAGTATTGTAGCTGCCCACGGCTACTTCATTTAGAAAGAGGCAGATATTCGGGACAAAGTCCCCGACAGTAAATGCATTCTAAGAACCTGAATTCACTTACAATTCAACTTATTTGTTAAGTCTTCCAGTGAGGAAAGTTGGCCATAGTTTTCCCCAAATGTATCTTATCATCTCTACCAATGAATCTCTATTTGTGCTACTAATATTATATTAATCAGTAATAAGAGTAATCAATACTTAAAGGGATACGCCACCCCCAGGCCAAATTAAGTGTATCCCCGCATTCCCGAGACATAAATAAGTGTGTGGGAGCGTTTTCCTGGCGACCCAGGCATTGTCCGAATCTCACAGCACTGACCACTGCTTGGTTTCGCGTAATACCTCCATGCTAGCGTCGCCAATCGAAATATTTCGCCCAACGTGAATTAATTTACTTGATTTACCTTCTAATTACTGTGTGAGTGGTGTACTTTCACATCGAGTGCAAATGACTGTGTAAATCAACACGGAAGGCTTGGTTTGCTCATGTCGGTTTGGGAACTAGTTTCCGGTGCGGACAACACAGCCGACGCACACTCCCCGCTACGTCATTGGGAATCCCCACCCCCACTGTCCCATCTGTGTTCGAAACAGAGGTTGAGCGGAGTAATATTTCGATTGGCGACGCTAGCATGGAGGTATTACGCGAAACCAAGCAGTGGTCAGTGCTGTGAGATTCGGACAATGCCTGGGTCGCCAGGAAAACGCTCCCACACACTTATTTATGTCTCGGGAATGCGGGGATACACTTAATTTGGCCTGGGGGTGGCATATCCCTTTAAAGCCTGCTACAAGAATAATGCTGTCATATTCATGAATTAACAAAAATACTGTTATGATGTAGTGTGAAACAAAGGAGATCTTTTTCTGGAATGAATATTTTTACTTTTAGTACTTTAAAGGGATAGTTCGCCTCTTTTGACATGAAGCTGTGTGACATCCCATATTAGCAATATCATGCATGAACATTGACTTACCCCCGACTGCGTCCTAGTGAGCCGAGTTCCAGCTTCTCAAAACAATATGCGTTCAAAAGAAACATTTGCATCACAAAATCGTTGTACAGAAAAAAGTCAGACCTCGTAATCGCTTGGCGCTATTTTCTCTCACTTCGTATAACTGTGCGCTGCCGCCCGCCGACTGCCGCGCCTGTTTCACCGTGTAGACCAAAGTGCAGAGCAAAGTGCAGACCGAGCAGTCCCCTGCTTCCGAGCAGTAAACACTGTGAAACAGGCGCGGCTGTCGGCAGCACGCAGTGATACGAAGGGAGAGAAAATAGCGCCAAGCGATTGTTAGGTCTGACTTTTTCCTGGAGAACAATTTTCTGATGCAAATGTATTACTCTTTTGAACGCATATTGTTTTGAGAAGCAAAACGCTTTATTTTTGTGACCCCAGCCAACTAGGGGACTACTTTCGTCAACACCAAAACGAGGCCGGAACTCGGCTCACAGGACGCAGCAGGGGGTAAAAGTCAATGTTCATAAACTATATTGGTAATATGGGATGTCATACAGCTTCATGTAAAAAGAGGCGAACTATCCCTTTAAGTACAAAATTTCAAATACTTCCATCGCAGGACTTGTAAGAGAGGATTGTTGCCTATCTTTAAAGTTGCGTTAGTAGGCTACTTTTACATACTTTCACCACTATTGCATACTCCTTCCTACTTTGAGACTTCGAATCATTTTCTTAATGCTACCTTAGCAACATTTTCAGCAATAGCATTCAAGCCAGGATAGAAACTATTTACCCTCAGAGAAGAGTGTGCTGTCTGTCATATTAGAGTGAACTGTTTCCCACTTCTCTTTTCGTGGATTGCAGAGTATTGGCACTCTTTGGCACAATTAACTAGTTGTTTAACTTGACAAAAGTATCGGGGTTAGTTTAACTTTATTGTACATTATTCTACCCTTACGTGACTGCCAGCTCACCGTTGAAAATAGATACACAGGGGCAGGACTGTGCACATCCTATAACCGTCCGTCTCTGCAGGCCTACAAACCACACACACATACACACACACACACACACACACACACACACACACACACACACACACACACACACACACCCGCACACACTGCAAGCTCTCGTCTTTCCATCTGGTAAAGTGGGCTGTTGTGATTGATTTGTGGATTTGCTCCCTCTTTTTTTCTCTCCATTTAAGTGAAATAATGTATGGAAGCAATCTGGCGACAGACATTTTGGAAAATCTATTTGAAATCATTTCAGTTGAAGCCATGGCAGTTTGTCTTCTTAGGGGAGAGGAGCAAAGTATAATTGTCTGCAGTCTAGTAAAACACAGTATAACTGCCATCACACTTGACTGAGCTTATAGCCAGCTAGTCCCATGGCCTCTAGAAGATAGAGCAGTTAATGTTCCCTTTTATTTTAGAGGATATGTCACTTGTATCGCAGATTTATACCATGATACAGCAATTTTGTCCAAACAGATGGATAATGGTGTCACAAGCAAAAAAGCCCTGTTTTTATTGAGTTTACAGCATATTGTTTAGATAGGGAACTGTGCTGAACGGCTCCTCCAACCCTTCTTCTCTTTATCTCTCTAATCTTGCCCATATTAGATTTGATCATTTTTGTTTGAAGGAGGAAAATGTGGCTGTAATGGCTTCCTAATAGCAAACACAGGGGATACAAATCCTGGGTCCTTGTTCTGTAGTGCTTCCATAAGCACCACTGATTTATAGAGGTCTTTATGACAGAAAGGAAAATGATCTGCTGCAGGTATAAATCAGGTGAGGAGTAGGAAATTGAACTTAGATATCATCTTGTCAGATGCTTAATGCTCTTCCTCCTGTCACATTCGATAGGACCAATTTGGAGAATCCTGCAGAGGTAAAAAGAAGACAATTAACAATGACAGTGTGGTAATAGATGAAGCTATAAAATGAACCTGCTGCCTGCAGGATGCTTTGTATGATTTCCACATGAGGTGGTGGAAGCAGTTTGCTTCTTTCTTTTTTTTTTTAGCCTTCCATTTGATCTCTATATTCTATACTACTTTTGGTAATGTCTCGAGTGTCCTTTCTCAAATATATGTTGAGTATGTGAAGATCATTTTTGTGGCTTTAAAGTGCTGAATTGAATTATTATTCGGCATATGACAGAACTTGTAAATTTAGGCCCAACCATGCTTTATGTTATTGATTCCCAAGGAATGTTGCATCTGTGACTATAATAATCAATATATCAATCGACATGCACAAAACTGTGAAAGTAAAACAATACCACAAACAACCAAACCGAAATCGCAGTACTGTGTTAGCTCCATTCAAACTGTATTTGCGCGCTGCCTCTCTTGAAGTCTCTCCTTTTTTAGTAGAATACATTTTTAACATAGTGGACTGTTTGTGGTAATAACTGTTGAGGCGTGTCAGTGCTCAAACAGATGCTATCGCTCAGTGGTATAATGAGTTCAAGATAGGACAGTGAATGCCAATGCTCTCTGATCCCTGAATGTCACTCTGGTTTAAAGCACAACACAGTATTTTATGGATAGCATCATGTATTCAGCAGCATGCGATGATTTGACAGATGTGAGGGAGAACGCAGAAAGCAATCCGTCTGGGTGTGTAGGCTTCCACTGACTTGGATTCAAATAAAACATATAAATTTGTTGGTTGCTGATGACCTTTTGTGGAAAGCTCTGTCAAGTGGCAATTCAAGCCCAGGCACCTAAAGAGCTTTGCAGCAATAACCGGAGATCCACTGCTCGGGAACCATCAGCCCTCGCAGCTCATCAAGCCAGGCGCTTGTATAATCTAATTTGATTTTAATGCTTCTCTGAAGGAGATTGTGCTCTTATTACTGTGTAATGATGCAGTTGTCAAGAGCCAGTGGTGATGTCTAATATCACAACCATGTTAACTACTTCTGTGACACTCATCTCAGCATTGTCTCGGCGCACAATGGGTTGTGCCGTATATTTATGACTTTGTTGTTCTTCCCGTTGCATTTTACTTCACGACTAACAGAACCACGGTAAATCTTCAAAACTCCCTTCCTTATTGCCTTTGTCCGATATGGTACTTTTTCCGTATTCAGTACAGTAGATAGAGCATAACGATGAAGGTCTTATCTGAGATGAGGAGAATTTTGAAGTGCTCTCACTCGGGGGCAGCAAATGGAAAAGTGACAAGCCTGGTGCACTTGTCTATTTTACTTATTCCGCGCCTCTGTTCCATATTCTGCCTCGCACCGCGGGGTTATTTTCCTCCAGGGTTCACGAGGGCACGCTCTTTCATTTCTTCAGAAAATTGTTTCGCAGGATTTCAATCTTTGGCTGCTAGATATGACAAAACAAAATATCAAGAACACTTATGTTTCTTATCTGCCATTTTTTCTGGGTATAAATAAAAGATCAGTATAAATTTAAGTCAACCGGCCTCCAATGCACATGTGAGAGATGAGTATGAAAAGAACTATGAACCTTGGGACAGCCCCACTGTACATTTTCATCGCCTGCTCAAAATTACCTTGGCACTGGGGCTTTGTGTGTCATTTGTCATCCTTGAAAATCAATTAGTGTCTGTGTGAAAGCAAGCCAAGTGTAATCCTTTGAATGTTTGGACAATAGGACTCAAAAAGCAGAGTTTATCTTTGGAATGTTGAATTGTTCATATGCAGTTAAGAAGTTAGCTAAACACAATGAAATCAACATAGCCTAAGGGCCATTCTAAATATTGATTGTGCCTATATTGACTTTCAATTGGGCACCCAAAAAATAAAAAAATGAATCCCTACACAGCACGTTAGTACCTGAGTAAATGTAATATCTCTAAAGACTGTTAATTTACAACAGTCAAAAGATACAATTTTACTATTTCTGTGATCATTTATCCATCTGTCCTTATGAAATATAGGATAAGCCAGTCACAAAACGGGATGATGTTACGGTGAGTTGAAAAGCACTGACATAAAGAGTCTAAAGAATAAAGTGTCAACAAATGATTCAATTTCAAACACAAAGTGTAGAGATCCTCTGCGATATATTACTCATGATAATTCACATATGTGCAGGCTGTGTATTCTGAAAGAAAACTCCCAGCGGTGTGAAAACATCTAAACATTGTACTATTGATGTCCCATTTTTTTTCCCCCCCAGTTTGCCTCTTGTCAGAGGTCAACCTCAAAACAGCATGCGGTGGAATCAGGCGTTACTGTCGGTGTCACATTGATGCATTACAAGGCCCAGGAGGTCACGTCTCTGTAAACATACATTATCAAAACCAGTAGAAGACTTGGGATGTTGACCTCACCAATAGTTTACGGAGCATCTTCGGGAGGGAGGGGGGGGGGGGGACTCACGTGATGGCAGAGAGCAACTTTTCAGCCGCAATGACTTTCTCGTTGCAAATGAAGAGGGTCAAGCAATCAAGACTGGTCAGGCTGTGTGTCAGCGCCATTATCTTACACTGTCTGAAATGATCAATGAGCTAAAATAAAATGATCACAGACTAAAATTGGTCTGCTAATGAAAATGGACTGTTTAAACATTGGGCTGAGAGAACAGCTGGGCAGACGGCACCGAGTTAACAAATACAAAAAGCACTTCAGTAGTTCATTTATTTCCAAGTTAAAAGAAAAAAAGAGCTACGTTTTACTACAAATAAAACTGTATACAAAGATGCAGATGCTGTAACTCTGGGCATATGTATACAGATGTTCTCAAACGTTTATTCAGCATTATTTCTACAGAGCAGCAATTCATACATCCAGCATCAGATACTGTCATTTAAGACTGAGAACAGGTAAATGACCTTTGTCGGCTTGTAAAAACGTTCAATTTTACTGACAATACTCTGAGGCAGAGACTTAAAATATAAAAAGGCACTTATGATAGCCGCACAGTACTGACAACTCCACTTTCCTCTGCATTCCCTTTATGTATTGTAGTTGTGTAAACAGGTTAGCACCTCCAAGCTGCACAGTACCCCAGTTAACACCGTCATGACGGGTGCAGCATTGTAGAAAAATAGCTATAAATAACTTTCCATAAATAAGTTTTTTCTCCACAAATTACCATACTGTCTCTACTGTTTACCATCTACAAGCAGAAATTCACTCAAAACAAATAAAACATGGAAAATAAAAACAAACAAACAAAAATAAAACAACAAAAACAATTAGGGCCAGTCCCAATTATGTTCCTCCCTTTCCTCCATTTTGTAAAGGTAAAGTGCCCTTTTTCTTTTAGGGATCAGGCAGTAGTGGACATATAGCTACTCATATGGTGCAGGTGCTTTGTTGCTTTTTGAATGGCTGGGTGACCCAACTCTAGGCCCAAGCGGAGTAAACAGGATCGAGTGTAATTCTTATAGCTCTCTGTTACGGACTTGTAATGATGAAAATTGAAACTAAATGCAAGTGCTAGGCAATGTAATGCTTCGCTCATTACTATTGCGATAACTTTAAAAGCAATTCTAACAAAAAGGGACATTCTGTCAGCTGAAAATCACACCAACACTTGTGTGCTTTTTGTACTATTGCAAAATATGATATTTACTTGGAAACTAAGCATCACTGCATTTCTTGAAAGAAAATAAGCTCCAGTCTGACTTGTTTTCGAAATCACCCCCTCCAGTGCTTTACTCCACTTCCATGGCAGAAACATCTCCCTCCTCATCGGATTTCTCAGAGGGCAGGTCATGTGACTCTGGCGTGTCTTGGCTGTCTGATTCAGAACTGGGCTCTGTGGTTGGAGGTGTGGCGGGCTCCTGGGTATCCGTTCCAACGGGGACATCGGCAAGCTTGGTTTTCCCTGATAATTAAACATGTTTTCAGTTTAGAGCCATTCCAAACATGCGATACAAAAAGAACAGCGGATACCTCTGAGATGCATTCATTTCTACACATTTCATCTTTAAAAAAAAAAATACCATTATGGCATGAACGATCTTGACACTTCATAGGTGTGTATTTAGGGTTCATCACCTGAAACATATTTGTCCTCATCAACATCAGCGGCAGACGACGGCAGGGACGCATCGGATGGCATCTTCAGTTCAGCAGTGACCTCGGGGAGTCTGGGTGCCTGAGGCCTGGTCTTTCTCGCGGGGTTCAAGAAATAGCAATATGCGCATCGGAAGGCTGAAACAACACAAATAAAGCGCCGCACATCCAGTTTACATAACCCCACTAATACATTTGTAAACAGACACAGATTAAAATATATGAATGCAAACCTACGGCGGCAAAAACTGCCCGAGATGCATAAACATTTCAGATTGATGTGTAGCACCACTTTGCATATTCAATCTTGTTCTGCTTTTTGCTTACAGGAGTTGGTAGTGGCAGAGGCGTTTAAGAGCCACATGATATACTGTGCTGCCAAATGCTAGAGGGCAAACGAAGGCACAATGTTTGATAGGGACTGACAGACTGCTGCGATTCTCAAAATCTTACCGATGTATTCAAATTCTTCCTTTAATGCCATGCCGTTATGAGACAGGCACTGCTGACATATGAGAGCAAATCTGTAAGAGAAGAAAGACAATCCAGTGAAGACGGCTTACATCCTACAGATAACAATCAGAGGACAAAAAAGAATTATTGATAAATGCAATGATAGTATACATGGCTCTAATGACACAAGTTAAAACAAATCAATGGTATTTTTAAAGGTGTTCTGCATGGCAACACTAATTTCACTACCAATACGTCTGGAAGATTTCTATATTGAGAGATTTATCAAAATGATGTGATCATTAGTGTTAATCAGTGTAGTATTTTTGTAATATACACATGAGAAAGTAAATCATCTACACATTTAAGGGTATTATTCAGCAGAATTGTCTCCACTTTACAGGAGATTGTGTACCTGTTCTGAGGGCCATCTCCAACAAGACACTCGATGACTCTGTCCATCGCACCTCTTTCCCTCGGGAGCACAGGTCTGGCCAGAGGCGGGCCTGGAGGGTGCGTCCCTGTAAAGCAGCAAAAGCAGCACCTGTTAGACACAGTCTGCCTTCTTGAATAAAACCCCCTATAAACCGGGGCTGCTAACAGCAGCAGCTCTGCGAAATAGTTTGTTGCACAAACCTCTGCTAATTCAACGAAAATATGCACCTTTCCCCTTAATGACTAAACACCGGATCTCAGTTGCAAAGCACGTTCGGAATCCCTGTTGCGCTGGTGAGAAGTAATTAATATAATCTAACATCAAGAGCAATCATAGGAAGATGACTGGTCATTTCTGTGAGACTTGGCAGAGTCTCAGTATCCTGCTGGTTATTAATTTTCCAACATATGGAAACTCTGTGGTGACTCTTTGTATCAAATTGCTTTTCACTTTCAATTTTCAACAGAAGCAGGTGATAACATCAAGTCATGTAAACCATTTGTGAGGCGTTCCCAATGCCAAAGGCTATTTCACTAAGCATTATAAGACACTTACCAAGATTCCACCGCCATTGCCCAGAGAACAAACGCAGGTCTGGCTAATTAATCATAGTTAATGTTATCCTGCACCTTGCATACTGCACAGTTGGCATTCCACATAGCTATTACTGGGTATAGCTTCCTCTACTCTGGAAGCTTATCTCTTCCACTGTTTGCATTTATTTCTTTTGGGTGCTCATAGCACAAGAAAAAATTATATTTAATATCCAAGACACCTACACTCCAGATAATGTGTTCTATACAAAACAATCATCTTAGTTCTTTTTTTTTTAAATCTCCAAAAGAAGTCATCGTCTAGACGTAATTATACACACATAATACTTCAAATTGTCAATTTCTGATCTTGATTCATAATTATACAATTATTTGACAAAGGCTGGGCCATTTAGTAAGATATCTTAATGCTACATTCCTACAATTACCCATTACAACTAGAGTGTAACATAATACAACCTTGCTGACAACACAAACCACAGAGCTTGGAGCAACTGGGGACACAAGAGTCAGGGAAGAGTAAATCACACCTTAATGGACCACATTATGATCCGGTCCCACTGTGTGCAGGTAACTCACCAACTCCTGGAACAGGTGTTCCCGGGGTCACAGGCTTCCTCATCAAGCTCTGCTGAGCAGCTATAGCTGACAGGGCCCTCTCTGGGGGTCCACCTGGAGCAGAGTGGGAAGATCTTCCAGGGTAGGTGGGCCCAGAGGCAAGAGGAGGGCGGGCGGCGGCACTGCTTGCAGGACTCATCATCGCTGGGGGGATCTTTGGGATGACGTTACGGTGGCGGAGCTCTAACGTAGAAAAAAATAATAATTGCAGAATGCTTAACAATAGCAGAAAATGCCAGTCGAAGCAGCGATGGTGTTGTCATATCCTTCAGGTCCCACCAAACGCATTTCTACCTTGTCCTGGCTTTGGAGTCATCTGAGGTCCAACTGGAGTGGATTCAAGCTCCTTCAGAGGCAGGGAGACAGAACAAGGGAACGATTTAATAAATAAGGAAAATAAAACACATAAGTAAACATCTGGACTATAGCATTTATAACAAACAAAAAAAAAAAAAAAAACACATAACTCACAATTTTTTTCTTGGAATCAGGATCGAACCTCTCAAGAATCATTTTAGCATTTTTATACGTCTCAGTTTCCATAACTTCTTCAAGCTGGAAAAAAACATTAATAAGATCAGGATAAATGCTCCAATCCCTTTTTCCCTTTATCAGTCCTGTATTAATTGTGATATACCAGCATAACTGTTTGATGATCATCTAGTCCAATTTACAAAGATAGAGAAGACATGCAAAATATAATAGAATTTGCTTCCCTAAACTGTACATCTTCATTTAAACTAAAACACTGAGCATTTCTACATGTTTACACATACTATGAAGAATAATTGCATTCACTACTTCGATAATGGAGAGTGTGAAAATCCATCAGCCCTAATTATTGAAAGTTATTAGAACTTGACAGAGGATGACAAGCAATTTCTCAGATTCATTTCTTACATGTGCTAAATGCTATTAATTAAAGTGACATTAGCAGAGTAGTTTGCCGCCTTAAGTCACTGTACCGATCACATGCTGTCTGCTCAGAACCTAGACAAGCAAAAATGTTTCGGCAAAGTGCCAAGATCAGTAAAAAGCGATGCCAGAAGAGTCTCTGAGGTTAAGTGAGAAATAAAGGCAGGCAGTGGTTTACAAAGCCATATCAAAAACAAAGCTAAAAAATGAAAAGAACACTTACTATTTTCCTCTTTCGCGCTTTCAGATCTTCTAGATTTTCATCTATAAAACATTTGGAAATATAATTCAACGCAAGTTTGAAAAAAAAAAAAAAAAGGAAAAAAAATTAAGATTAAAGAATAAAAAATATGTACGGAGAGCAAATCTGATCTTACTATTTTTTTCAGTTCTTCGTGAAAAAATAATTACGAGCATCTTTCGAAGTAACCACACCCTGAAAAGAGGACAAAGGGGGAGGGGGGGGATGAGAAAATTTGGCCATGATCACAGTTTAGAGAAAGTGTAATCCGTTAAACTGAATACTTACAAAAGTGGAAATATTACAAAGGGAAGAGACAATATGAGCCGTCCCATGAACGGTTCAGGCAGGTACCAGAAATACACAACTATGCAAGTGATCAAGTAGAGGAGGGAGGAGTACAGAAGCAGTCGTCCCACCCATATCTTCAACTGTCTTTGATACTTCTCTCTATACTCTTCAAGAGTCTGTATATCCTGCGAGGAAAAATATGAGAATTTTATCAGGACAGCAATGTGATCCAATAAACGTGGCAGCTGGTTACAATATAAACAATAAACTTTTTTATTCAAAGTGCTCATCCTTGTTTTAAACATTTTGAACTTTTTGCTTATGATACATAACAGGAACTCACAAGTCTGCATTTTATGCAACAGCGAGAAAGTTATTCCCAATCAGAACTTCCTCTTCAATCAGTCAATGTTGATTATATGTAACACTTTCGACAATGCAAGCGGTGGGAAGTTTTCCCTCCTGCCAACAAGGGAGGCTAAAGAGGTCATTAGCACAGCTCTCATGCAGCATTTTATGCTAACATGTCCCCCGACCGTGCTCCCAGGTCGGAATCACAATGTACTTCACATTCATGCTGCACAGCAGGCTTTTTCCAGTAGGACCGGACCCATCATTCAATGTTGTTTTTCCTTAAATGTTTGAATAAAATGAAGTTTGAACGCTGCACAAGCCTTAGAGGCAAATTAAAATTTGACGCCGCTTCCGGATACCGTACAACAAGAATATGGGGACGGTTGTTCTTTGCGCTGAGCATTTCGTACCGCAGCTCTTTTGTTCCGTCCCTGCCTTAAATACCATGTTTCTCAAGCAGTGATTTCATAGGTGCGAATCAAGGGAAATTCTTTTATGGTTCGCAGTGCAACTTTGAATAAAGCAAATGTCTGCCAAGGGACTAAAAATTCAGAAGGTCACTGCACCACAGAGGAAGGATAATCTAACAGAGGAGTCAGCGAGACGGAGCAAGTGACTGTATGGTCAGACAAGAATTAGGCAAAGACAACTTACTCACTTACAACGCTTTCATTTGGAAGTTAACAAACTGGCATCACATATTTATATTTTGTAAAAGGAAATGTAACATCACTGCTTCAGAGTGCAGGGTGCCCCATCTAAAAATAGCTGGTGGACAGAATGGCACCCAGTCTCGGTCATAATGGTGCCACTGTACCATGTGTGCGTGTCACTCTGAGCAGCGAATCAACAGATCTCTCACTCAGTCTTACAACGCAGTACATACTGCATGTACACTCCATACGGTACCGAAGATCAAAATATAAACATGTTCTTTGGTGACAGACTTCATGTTGAAGGAGCAAACAGGCACAACAGCCATCGCTTCCCAACTTCAACGCCCCCTGACATCTTCCTGACATGAGTAGCTCATGTGGACACTGCTTCAAGGACAGGTGCTGAAAATAGCCCAACACTAGCTTAAGTGCAGAGGAGCAGTAAAGCCCCCCCACCCACACACACACAGACACACACACAGCAAATGAGAAGCCAATCTCGCAGTCGCTCAAATACATTTCTGTCAAAAGTTGCATGCTCTTACAGCATATCTTCAACATTTCAAAATGTCTGTATTGTGTTCAGCAGTTTGCAAGAGTTCACAAAACTGTTCCTTGCGAGTGGATCGACCTATCCTTGATGCTGTGAAACCACCCCCGTTAACATTTAAGGCGTCAAACGGAAGATACGATCTACTTGGAGCCCGTCACACCCCATGCAGATTCATACAGTGACAAATCTTTATTTTTCTTAGGTTAAATAATATACCTTGTCAAGTCCTTCCAAAATGTCCACAGTGGAAGGTTTAGCCTGTAAAAAACAGAAATGAATAAATAAAATAATAATAATCACATTTGGAAAGGAAAAACTTAATCATGACCATTTCTGCTCTTTGCGTGCAACTTCTTCACAGGATTTGGAAACTTCCTGTTTCTTCTTCCCACTTTGTCACACTTGTGTGTCCGCTGTGCATGCTGGCAAACATTGCCAAACCAGGAAGTGAGTAAACATCTGAGTTATGATAATACACACAAAATGCCTCTGAGCTACTGGCCACTGTAATACCTTAAGTTGGGTGTGACAGAAAGTGGAACTCATTCAAGCCTTTTTGCCGTTTACAGACTGCAATCTTTATGACTTGTATCACCAAATGAACGCTTTAATGTCATTAATTTGATAAAGGCTTTTGATACAAACCCTCCATCGTGAAACCAGAGCCCCCATGTTGATGAGGAGGGAGAGCAACTCAATCTCTTATTTGGATCCTCTTCTGAATGTCATTCACAGGTTACTTTTCCACCTGTTGACAGGAGTGAGAAGTTGTGAATACACTTAAAGTTGCCGAAAACGGATGCTCTGTTTTCCTGAGGTAACTCCTGCCTTTTCCATCTTAAAACGTTCTGTTTTGGGGGGAAAACACCCATTCTTGGGGATGTTGCGGCTGAATTACAAGGTACCTTAACGCTATGTAACATGACGCTGGAGTGGGGGGATATAGTTGTTTGAGACATAAAGTAGTGCAATGAAACAGCCAGTCTATTTAGATACGGCTACCATATACCGAAAACTTCAGCGACACGTCTACAAATATCGGTTTGATCAGTTTATCGAAACAAAATACATCCAAACACCGTTTTGGAAACTTTAGCAGTCCACGGGCTGTCCTTTCTATCTCCACTTAGCGAAAGTCAACAAACTCACTGAGTTCTTTTAGGAGGCGCCAACCAACAGTGACGGTTATTGTGCAAAAAATAAATAGTGGCAGGTCGCTGTGTGCAACAATCACCCCTCCAAACAACTTCTTAACATCTATTCCATCCTCGCAGAGACGCATTAGCTTTGACGTAATACTAGCTAGATATTCGTAGCCGCTAGCTAGCAAAATGCTCCTGCAGCCCGCGGCTCATCTCGACAACTAAAACAACTTTGCGACCCCGAGTAATGTGGCCGGAGCTTGAACGCTTTGTTTCTGGATATAAAAGACTAACTTACCTGGGTCGCGAAGTTGTGCGGTTTCAACAGCCTGCAGCAGGACGATATCCCGTCCTGTCTACACAGAGTCAAAATGGGGGAGTGTCCACTGAGAGAACAGCGTGGACCACTGACTGTAGTCTGGTGTGTGTCTGTCAGGGCCGCTTCATGTACGTTATGATGATTAAAGTAGGGGCAAAATCTGATACACATCAGGATCATTAAATCATACACAGTGTTTCTTTTAATCTTAAGTGACTGTTAAAAGCCCCCAGTTGGATTTGAATAAAGTCACTGAGTTTATCATTATGGACTGAACCATCTTACTTGATAATGCCATATACAGATATACAGTATTTTTTGTAGATTTTTTGCAGATTTACCATGCAGTTTTCAGACCCATTTCCACATCTCCAAATGGATCATTGTCATTTCTGTTCCAGATCAACACTGTTCTCTACAACGACAGATCAAAACCAAGTTTTTGGAGCATTTGGCTAATTTCTTTAGAAAATAGAAAACAATATCCTATTGACATGTTCAGAGCAAGCTGAGCATCCATACATTTGAAGGTTTTCTCCCACTCTTCCTGGCATGAGGTTCAAGCTCAACCATGGCATGAGACATTGTTCAGGTTCAGAATCTGTCTGGATCCTTACAGAACGATCTCACAGGGTTTTAGTGAAGCCACTCCTTGTATTCCTTTTGGTATGCTTGAGGATTTCATCTTGCCAAAATATAAAACTTTGCATCCTAGAAAAGATTTTTACTCGTAATTGCTTTGTTCTTCATTTATCTTTTCCCCATTCCGACAAGTAAAATGTTTAAATGTTTCACATCTCGCCCAACAAAGACTGCAAAATGCTAAACAGTTCAAATATGCCAAAATGAATGCAACTCTGATAGTGCTTTTTAAGTGAGCATGTGAACACAACACAGGCCTCAGGGTGCACATTGAAGCCAGGGCGGATCAAAAAATGCTTTTTGTTTGCTGAAAACAAAATACCTCTAAAAATTGAAGTAAAAAGATTATTATATAAATATATTTAAAAAAATTCTGTTCAGTTCCTGTGGAAGAACATAAGATAAGGTCTAAAACTAGTTAAAACCAGAACTGCTGCAAGACACCGTATAGAATATGATGGCATACTATTGCACTAATAACGCCTTAATTTTGTATATTTTATCCCATTAAAGGGATTGTGCTCTCATTTCAAATAAAAGTAAATAAAAAATAAAAAGTAAATAAAATTTCAATTTAGTAAAACTAGTCTGATTTGATTTATTCTGGAGCATCACGCTCACCACAATGTGTAATGTAGTCCCTCCAATACTCTGCAAAGCCATCATCAGCCTTTTTCGTGAACAGTTGGGGTATCACCAAAGTTGATGGGATCTGTTGTAAAGCAACCTTGGACTTCTGCAGAAAAAAAATAGCACATCTATTATTCAGTAGTTGATGATTGATGTCGTTCTGAAATATAACTGTTGATCAACAAACTTATCATCTCTAAAGTCATGGTGTGCCTTTTTAGTTATGTGGCTGAACAGTGGCAACGTAAGCTGTGAAGTGTTGCATTGATTTAATTTGCACCACTGTTGGCAGCTCATTGTTAGTCTGTGGAGGAGAAAAAAAAGCTGGTGTCGAAAATAAGCACCCCGCCCCTCCGCCCCCGATTCCATGGGGCAATTCATGACAGTGCCTGACTAAAAAGGGAATCAGATATCTTGCTTTCACCACAGTATTCAGCAGTGATCCAACAAGCCCGGGCATAGAAATGACTGAAAAAGACCTCCACAAAAACCTCCAGCGTCACCTGATGGAAAAAAAAAAAACAGACAATGGCCAAATGGCACCTGATGGCTGTAGTATGGTGTTATGGGGTTCTGAGCCCCTTTCTGCTGAGGCCTTATTAGTTTGCAGGGTTTTAGTATTCACTCATTTTATTCTATGGCCTGTCTTACTCATTATCCTTATATCTGTGATAAAAAAAATAATAAGATACATCTGCTTTGATGAACAAGAAGAGATAGTAGGAAACTATAAAACTGGTTTCAAACAAGCCTGTCACACTGTTCCTTCAAACCGCTTTTGGAGATAATAACGCTGCTTCATGCAAATGAGCTCCAAACTGATTGAAATGAAGTCTAAATGGCTCCCATTTTCCATTAACTGTGCTCTAATTAAAGTTTGATGTGATGCTCTGGGTCCCAACAAAATGTGACCTGACAGTTCTGTAAACGTTGTTGCATTGTTCATCCACTAGCGGATAAAGTTGCAAATATTTCCTTTAAAGCACTCTTTTCACTATTTCTTACTTTCATCTGGTACTCATGTGTTCTGTTCTGCTCATTGAATGGTTTTGTGGGATTGATGATCTTCAACTGATCCCGTCGCCCTGATTTGCTTGCGGAGGACACGAAGGCTTACACCGTTTGCATTAAGTTTTCCACCGGAGCCTGCTGAGAAGCAAGCATGGAGGAAGGACAATGCTGATATGGAACCGAAAGAATGAAGGCAGCACAAAGTGAGTTGACACAAAAGGGATGAACATCATCCTTGTGAAGGTGATCTCTCCTTCAAACTCTGCAGGTCAAGATGGATCATAACTCATCGACAAAAGTCTCAAAGTCTCCTCCCATTTTCATTTCTTATTTGTAAGACCCAAATGATGTTTGCAGTCTCTCTTAGCTGTAGAAGCAGGACATATGTCGATCGAGGGGAACAGACACATACATTTAAGTGCAGTGCTCCAAACTCAGATCCAGCAGATGATCCAAGGTGAGGGCTTAAAACAATGGCAAATTCTCTGATATTTGATGTTAGCGTGCATGATCCAAAATCACAATGCTGTGAGTACACTTTCTTCTTTTGCAAATGTGTTACTCAGATTTTAGTTTCCTATTGGTTTATTGATCCCTCAGGTAGCTGTACAGTATTTTCCTTTTAGACAGACCATCATTGTATGACAGATAAGATGGCTTTAATCACATTTGGTATCCGGCCATTGCAGTATCAAATCATGTGTGTCAATTTTGATTGGGATACCTTTAAAATTAGATATGTATTGTGTCACTATATCCTTTGTACAAGTACTTGGTTGCTACACTTGAATCCATTTTTCAGATATTTGCACTGTATTTGAGTACTTCTTTTACTGACGACCTTTAGCTTTTACCTGCTAAAGTTTAACGCACATATCTGCATTTTCTGCTCCTTACTTTTTTTTTTTTTTAAAGGCCTGATTCTTTAGAGCCCTTTGATGAACTGGCATTCCATCCATGGTGCACCCCGCCCAATGGCAGCTGGGATAGGCTCCAGACAGTTTGAACAAATTTGCACAGTATAGATTGCGGGTATAGAAGCGGGTTAACACTTCCAGATAATGCAGTTTGGGGTCGAATCGCTCCTGCATTATAATGCTTAACTAGACCCAGATGGACTTAGGTGCTCTGCACACGCTCCAGCATTCCATCTTTTTGCATTTTTTTTCAAAAACAGTAATGTGCAAGAGAATATTGATACAGCCAAATTCCTTATGAAGCTGCTCTCATTCACACAAAAGGTAATTAAAAATCAGCCTATTGATACTACATGTCTACTTGCTGTCGCTCAAAGAATTTCCAGATTGTCATTCTGTTCTGGTTAAATTCTGATTTCATAAGTGCAGCAGCATCATCAGACAAATTCCTTTACTTCATCTCAATGTCTGTGCAGTGAATTCGGCTCCACTTACATGTTCGATTAACTCCCTCAGAGAAAGTTGAAAGTGTTAGAATGTCTTGAACGTTTACTCACAGTCCACAGTGTCCGTTCCACTCTTGTGCACGTGTACTACAAGGACTGTGGTCCAGTTAAATGGAACAGTCGAGCATACAAACTGAGTGTTTGGAGATGGGACAGTAGCATTTAGAAATGACAACCTTTGGTGAATCCATCTGCACATGAAACAGGACATAAAACCAAGTCACATGACTAAACAGTCATAGGGAAGATTTGAGCATAACTTCTGTGTCAAGAAGAGTCAGAAACAAGGAACAGGGGTGAAAGTGAACCAGACGATACTGCAGACAGATTCAGAATAGGAAGTTATTCCTCATCCTTGGCCTTGTTTAACCGAACTGTTTAAGTTGTCAACAATAAGAATGTTTCCGGGCAAATGTGTCATGGCAATTTTTACCATTTTCCCAATGTCGTTTTGAATCATTATTTTTATTATTGTCCAGCGCCTCTATTTTAAATGGCTTTTGTTTCAAAATATTTTCTATACTTTTGTAACATCTTTCCTTGATTCACCCCTAACCTTTCTAATATTGAAAAGTTGGCTGTGTGATGCTTACCTAATGGTTTATCCTGCATGCTAAAAGCATCAAAACAAACATTGCTGGGAACTAGTCATTTCTCATCATATTGACAGGATTCAACTCGTCTAAGAAATCACGGTTGTCCCGCCCAAACATGCTCGAAACATTTTGATGCTTGTGCTCATTTATCGTAAACATAATATTGGTGCAATAAGAACACTTAAGAAGCCATCAGACTTATTATAATTCGTGTTTAGGAGAAGATTAGTACCTACACCAAAATTTGTGGCAATCCTTTCAGTTTAAATTTTACGTTCAAAATATGTTGCTGCCAGATGAGGTCATGGGATTACCAATTATTAGTGTGCAACGCCCAAAGAGGCCATGAGAGGTTTTTCCTTCTTCTATTTTTTTTTTTTTTTTTTGCCTATCTAGTCAACACTTAATGGGATACCCCAGCCATGAGTCACGCAGACTGATTAAGCCATCTATAAAGGGTTTTGTGGAAATGAATACCCTGCTTTCGTGTCACAATCTCGCCCTCCCTGATGCTCTGATGGACTCCTTACTTCACCATATCCTTTTGGACATCTGGCACATATCAATGAATAACTCAGAAGTTTTTTTTCATGCTTCCACCTTAGCAATTCTCATTTGGCATTCATTTAGATCCGCAAGCTAGAATTTAAGCTGACCACCAATGTTCCTGAGATTCGGGACAACTAGTTTTTACCATTACCTTTCATATGAGAGTCGAGTCTCCATAGAAGTATTCTGATTGAAATGTGTTCTTTCTGGTTCCCGTCTGCCCCTGCTAGCTGTGCTCTGTAGCGGCGAGTTACAATGTGATGCTATGAATGTGAAGTTGAATCTTAAAACAGTATGATTAAACCAACTTTTAGAAAACACCTTTTCAATATCGTTTTTGTTGGCTGAGCAAACCGACCTGAATATTAAAGCTCTTCTCCTCCGACTTTAAAACACTCATAAGTTTCTTTTCTTATTGTATTACAGGTATTCTTTTGGATTTCGCCTCCTGTGCTCTCATGTAGGCTGAGTATGGATGGATCAGACTGTAATCTGATCACAGAGGTAAGAAATATTTACGCATGGATGGCCATGCATGAGTTTTAACCACGCTCCATTTTGACTTTAACATTTTCAGGTAAGTCTCAGGGGATAAGTGTTGTCTGTGGAGAATATTCTCATTGAACGTTGGGAAAAATTAAAAAGTAGATGAACACTTGTTTGAATCTGTCACCTTCAATAGAAAGGGAACACAGTTATGGAAATATGCCTCTAGCCCAAGGCTTCAAAGAACTTTGAATGTTTTTAGTTGTGTTGCTGACATAATCATACTGGTCTTGTGCATAAACTCTCATTATGTCAGAGCTTTACCCGCATGCATATTCAGTCAATCAGAAATGTGCAGTGAGAAATCCTTTGTGATGTACACTCATGTAAGTACTGCACCTTGGAGAGACTGGAGAATGAAGCAAATTTGTAGTTGTGCTGCAGGTTTCTAAAACTCATATGGAATATAAGCGACGTTCAGTACTTTGTGATCAACTAAAAATGAGTCCACAATCAACATGGGATTTTGATACTTGACAGGCAACCACGGTAGTTCTGACAAGGCTACAGCATTTTCCAAAGGGGATTCTGTAGTGTGGCCACACTATATTTTAAACCTGTCACTGCTTCCCATTCTAATTCCAACAACATAGCCAACCCAAATTTTCCAAGCAAAATTCCTTCCTTTTTTTCTTTCTTTCATAAACACGAGGTGCTTCATTTCACAAACCACTTTGGGAATCTTGATGACAACTTGATTTATTTTTTTTTGGACCTCAATCCATGCTGAATTGGATTTTAATGTTAGTTTTTTTTTTAAACTTTTTTTTATCGTGACAGCTTGTGGCTCTGTTTCAGCTGTCCCATGTTCCACATGAGGCATTCTTAAACAACATAAATAAACGAGAGTTTAAAGAGTGAATTTTGCCTCTGATCTTGAGCAAATGGTGTGTGTGAAATTAAGATAATAATAGTCAACTGCCATTCGGATATAGCCTATTACCTTTAAAAAGCTCGCAAACATGACATATAAACTATATGAGATTTTTTAAAAAGTGTTTTTTGTGGTGGCATTCTTTTTGAACAAATTTAAACCTTAAAGAACAGCAATTTATAGTACCACCTTAAGTAAATCCAGCTTGAGGGCCCACCGAAAGAATTACCCTTAAACCAATAGAAAGCTATTTCCAAAATAATTGAGAACATGTTTCAATACATATGCATGAAAACAAGCATTTTCCATACCACCGGCTCATATGCTCATGTAATTGATTGAGGGGATGACCCGCTATATTAAATGTTATTTGAGAACCATCAAAACGCACGAAATTGCAAATTGCCGCAGCTTGTATCTGAATTAATACCTCATTCATCATCATTATGGGTTGATAAGTTAATTTAACCATTTCATTCTGTCTTAATGAGCTATAGTTGAATTAATGTCATGTAATATATGAAAGTAACATTTGAACAGAGGCAATGATATGAGACAAACGGAGCAGAGACGACTTTAGAAGCATAATGGTGGCATAAATCTCACCAGGCTTCAGCTCGTGTTGCACGCGTGCCGACAATTTTGGTAAAATGTTTTTGGCGAAACTGGACATTTCGAAACCAAAGGTAGATTTTCAGGTGCAACTGTTGGAACGTTTTTTTTTTTTGTTGTTGTTGTTGTTCACAATATAATGTAGTACGAGCTTTGAGTGATTTATTCAGTAGGCTATCTTTTGATAACAGCTGGCGCATCAGTGGCACAAATATAAATGTGTGGCAACGTTTTTTTTAAGACGTCGCCTATGCTTGAGTGGAATTGTGTTTATGCCTTTAAGCCATAATAGCACAATAACTAAACGATCGGGTAAAAGTAACGTTGTGTTTAAGGCCCCCCACTTGATTCACTGAAGACCACAATGAGCTGCCAGTCCCTCATCTGGCGTTGAGCGGCTGCATTTGACCGTATCGGTCTCTCTGCTGTGTGCTAGTTCCACCTTAAATGCGTTTTGGCCCCGCTTGCTCCCTGTAGTTTAGGTTTTTTTTTGTCCTCCCGCAGCAGCTGTCACCCTGCATTACTCGCAGTCAGCTAAATGAAACATTATTCTAAACATATGCATCGTAATCAGTCCGGTCACACTTACAAGAACACGCGTTAATAAGGCAATCAATCACTCTGGAACAAGCAAGTTGTTCTGTAACAGCTCATAAACAGTGTGTAATGAAGAATTGGAGGTTAGCATGACACGGCGCTGATCAGATAATCAATGTCAAAGATGCGATGAATGTCAGTAAACGCAGTTTTCATGTCGTTTCTATAAAATCCTCAATTTACAACAAGCAGTTCAATTACCCTGAAAATACAGTCAATTAAATAGGGGTGATTGGACAGTAGGGGCAGTATCATCGATCTTTGCATTTCTATCTCGCTGCTGGACATTTAATTTGCTTTTTCTATTAGCACCGAAATAAAGAAAATATAAAAACACATTAAACAACCCAAAGATTTATTTTCTTGTCAAAAACCATTCAGTGAAGGTGACAGACAGTCTTCTGCATTATGATGAATTTTTTTTTTCGCCCCCCAACTTCCCCCCTTTTTTTCTTTTCTCCCCCTGTTCTGTCTTGCACGTTGGATACAGAACTAATCGTGGCATCGTGGGCAGTGTTTTTCAGGTCTCGTGTCTCTTCGTTTTTGCGCCTCCATCTATCTCAGCGCCTTTGTTGTGCGGACAGCAACCCTCTCTTTAGCAAAGAGCAAGGCAACCTGGTGATACATCACGCCCATCTTTGCTCCCTTAATCCTATTTCTTTAATGGGGACGTTAGAAAAAAAAAAGAAAAAGGCAACTTATCTTAAAGTCCCACGGGGACATTCTTGGTGTTGGCTATATTTTAACCAACTGCAATTAACGACAGTATCAGCTTGTATCATTTAGAGGTAATGTAAAAATAATGGTAAATTATAGGGTCGGGATGACCCGTGATGGCAGCTCTCATATTCCCTGTAGCTTTCCACCTATACCTATTTAATTAATGTTAGACCACAGGTTTTTGTTTTTATAGGTATGATGCCTCCACAAATAAACCGATGTCTGCATTGACGTCGAATCTCTCTCTCTCTCTCTCTCTCTCTCTCTCTCTCTCTCTCTCTCTCTCTTTATATATAATATATATATATATATATATATATATATATATATATATATATATATATATAGCCTATATATATTTTGATCAATTCAATTGAAATGTTTTTAATAAAACATACTAGCTTACTGTGTATGAGGTGAATAAATGTCAGTTCTTCTGTCTCAGTTTTCTTGTCGCTTGTGTTCCACCTGTCTGTGTCATTTTTATGCAAAGAAGCGGAAATGTGTAATTTTTTTTTAAATTTATTTCCCAAGAACAAACACGATCAATAAATAACATGATTTACATTTCATATTGCACATTTTTTTTCCAAGTTAAAATATTTAAATTCATACAGTCATTGATATTTTTTTTTTTTTTTTTTTTTTTAATACAGAGATATAGAGTTATAACAGAGACCCAAGGGGACAAAGGCCGGTTCGTTTTACTCGCGTCGTTTCAGTGCCCGTTTATCAGCCTTTCAAGCCTCTTTTGAGTGGACCCCGCGAAAAGAGACGTTCTCCACCTCAACGAATAAACTCTTGAATTTTGCACAACCTCCCCCCAAAAAAAACAACAAAACAGTTCGTGAATTGGGACTGTCGGTGAATTTCTGCGTGAAGTTCCTTCTTTTTGGCGTTTACATCCAGTGTTTAAACAGATTTTTTTAAAGAAAAAAAACAACATTCAGCAAGTCAAACAAAATAAATAAAATTTAAAAACAAAAACAAAATTTCTTCGAAAAATTGCCTATCACATTCAATGGGGCATTTTCCAGATCAGTAGGCTGCTTTTGTTGTCTGCTGTCAGTAGGACTATCCGTGATATCTGCAAAATATTCAAGTTTTTTTTTTTTTTTTAATACTTCACATATTTTATAATCAATATTGGTGACGTTCTTAACAGGAACGACTAAAATGCGCAGAGCCGTTTTTTTTTTTTTTACAGGCGGAGACAAATTCTAAAGCCGGGCTATTTTGTCTGATCTTTCGCCTCGTCCAGTCCAGTAACTGTGTTTATGTGTGTGTGTGTGGAGTGAAGAGGTCCTACAGGGATTACATACCTATGAAAATACTGAATTGTTATAATAAAGTTCAACAATGTAAACAGAAGAGAAGCTGTTGTGTGTATCGAGGAATTTCCCCTCATCAGACAAAAATGAAATAATATCCGGGGTCTCTTGGAAAGGGCTACTTTATATGTAGTATTTTAAACCCTTCACGTGTCAGACAGTCTCCTTATACAGTGCATTCTGTGTGCCAGGCCTGTCGCTTTGTTCCAGGTCTTTTGTATGTCTAATGACTTCCCTCCGCGGGTTGTTAGCACTTGACAGCGGGTCTCGAAACGAGGAACTTTCTTACAGTCGTGTATTCAAGGGAGTTCCATCTAGGTGCATGATTGGCAATTTTTGTCATGATCCGCTCGTTATTAACATAAAAATTGACACAAAAGAACGCCGTGCAAAATTATATGC
This sequence comes from Odontesthes bonariensis, assembly GCF_027942865.1. Taxonomy (NCBI): domain Eukaryota; kingdom Metazoa; phylum Chordata; class Actinopteri; order Atheriniformes; family Atherinopsidae; genus Odontesthes; species Odontesthes bonariensis. The sequence continues at coordinate 21,294,138 of NC_134517.1, read as the reverse complement.
ACCTTCCAGCTGATTAGGAACGTCCCAACAGAGCAGAGACAGGGCGTTGGAGAAGCTTTTGCTGCCAAAAAATCTCAGTCTATTAGGCCTAGTGAAGAAGGATATGCTGCTGGGCGAAAAGCAAAAAAAAAAAAAAAAAAAATGAAGAAGAAGAAGAAGAAGGAAAAAAGCAGACCTTCTGCTATCTAAATTTAGACAGTATAATCATAGTATAACCTTAAAAGAAAGCCAGACTGGGCTCGTCATGTTGAATATTGGACATTTGAAACACGGGAGTATGCGATCTGACTCATTTACAGTTCTTGGCTTCATTTGTGGGAATTCTAGAACTTATAGGCCTATATATTTTTTCAAATGGCACATTGATTGAGGCATGGGGACAGATTTAAATAAAAAATGGTGCGTTGCTGTTTTCCCCCAAACTGGCTAACGCAGCACGGCCCACAACAAAATGTCTCTACTTGTACAATATGGGGGCCCCAATCCTTTAGAAAAGTTATTCGAGAGTTGCAAAATTTTTGAAAATGATGGTATGTGTGTGTGTGTGTGTGTGTTCACAACGCTCCCTAATGCCTCACCCAAGTGTAATATTTTAAACAGGCTCATCCCCTAAAGAACAAAATAGGAAATGGTCGTGTTGGACTGTGTGATGAGTTATCTGTTAAGTGAAGTTTCCTCTCGTTGGTCTGGTGATGGGACTGAGGTCTTGCTGAGAACTGCGGCAGAATACGGCAGAAATCCACTCTCGGATCTTTGCGCGGAAGCTGTACAGGTAAAGTCAGCGCTGGCGCTCCTGGAGCCCAGCGCGCTCGCCGCCTGGCTACTGTGGCAGCTGAGGCACGAGCACGGCCCGGCGGCTGACGGCGCGCTGACCGCCGCCGCCGCTGCAGCAGCCGCAGCCGCCGCTGATGCCGCCGCTGAACTATTCAGGCCTGCTGGTGACTGGTACAGTCCCGGGTGTCTGAAGCTGCACAGGAGCTCTGGCCGCGAGTAGGGGTGTGAGAGTGCTCGGAAGGTATCAAGGGGACGGATGGAAGTGGCGAAAGGTGACGAAGCAGCACCGGTGGCGGCGGCGGCCGCTGCTGCTGCCGTGACACCGACGTGCGGGTAGTAGTGTAGAGGCATGTGCGAGTGGAAAGGGTAAGGTAGGCTCCCTGTAGCTGCCGCGTGCGTCATCATGTAAGTGTAGAAGCTCGGGTCTGCCGGATGGGGCCAGGACATCGCCAAACGTTGCCTTTTATCCTTCATGCGCCTGTTCTGGAACCACACCTGCACACAGAGTCAAAACAAGGCCTATATTGAAGCTGCCATGTTGTTCTCAAGCCCCCTCAGAAGAGCGCGGTTCAGCGCGTGCACACGAGTGACACACATACCTGCGCTGAGACTGAACGTGTCCTCAAAAGGTTGCTGACATTTTTCATGAAATTGATAAATAATGGCAAGATGCAGAAGATGTGAAACCCTCCTAATTCACGTCATTTCATTATTTGGTTTTTGCGGTAATTTTCTTCAAGAACTGGGCTGCAATTTTATTTTCTTTTTCTTTTAATTTATTTCTGTCCATTTGAGCCACCAGCAAATTTGCTACTTCGTGTGTTAGAAAAAAAAAACTATTCCCCCAATAAATTCCAGTTTAAGAGCAGGATTAAAGGCAATGAGACCTCTGTTTTTGTTGTAAAATTTTCTCTCTCCATATATAGCCACCTCCTGGATGTCCGCACAGTGACACACAGCTTACCTTAATTGTAGTTTCGGGTAGATTTAGCGCTGCGGCTAATTCACATCTCCTCGGTCTCGAAACGTAGTTTTCTCTGTAAAACTCCTTCTCCAGCCGTCCGATTTGTTCTCGGGTGAAAGCAGTCCGATACCTTCTGACTTGGTCGGAGTTGGAATTGTTTGAGCCTCCCGACATACCGTTCATGTTCGAGAGAGAGCTCGAGCTCGTGTTGGAGGATCCAGAGTTACTGTCTGAAAACCCTGGGAAATAATAATAATAAAATATATTTTTTAAAAAGAATCACATTGTTTCTAATCATCCTGAAATATTTTTGCCTGTGTGCATGGGCCTCTCTGTGTGTCCGGCTTTGATATAGCGAGAAAGTATTTAGTTCAAAATGAAAAATATTGCAAGTGCAAATACAAAAGAAAAATATATGAATAAATAAATCAAATCAAATCATTTTTTTTAGTAACAGCATTGATGATAAAAATGATTGTGGTGATAGTAAAAGTATATGTGATATTTGTTCTCTTGATTTTTGTATAATTTTGCATGTGAAGAAAGACTGGATCACAATGACAACAATGATAACAATAATGGTCAAATAAAACCACGTGTAGAACAAAGTGCGGAGTGAACTCAAATCTTACCCTTGTTGTTTTCTTTGTGCTGGCTCGGGGAGCGATGCGCAGGGCATCCCACTTCCACATCACTGTTAATGTCAGATTCTTGTGAAACTTCGGAGTAAAGGCTCATTTTCTTCCTACTTTCCGACGAAGAGATCTCCGCCGACGAGGTGTTGTCGCCGCTGTGGTGTGTGCCGAAAAGACTGTCGATTTCAAATTTGCTCTTCGTCGGGATGTCCCCAAGATTTCCATGGAGGGAAGCCGAAGTTATTCTCGGGCTCAGCCGTCCGCCGTGCTGAGAGTTCTCCAGGGCCTCCAGAACTGAATTTCCTGGCGCGTCTGCGAGCCTCTTCCCCGCGACAGGACTGTGCAGACCCCTCTCCATCAATATCATCTCTTTTCTTATCCTCTCCATCATTAAGCCGTGCGAGACGGGGCGAGAAAAAGAGGAAGGAGAAGAAAAAAAAAAAGAAAAAAAAAAAAAAAGAAACAGGCACACCACTTGTCCAACGGACTGGAGCACCGGCGAGTTGTGTCAGAGCGAAATCCGCATGCAACTCGGCAAGTGTGTCTAAAATAAGTGTCTCTAAACCTTTTTATAAGCAAGACGCCAAAAATTAGAGAATCTGAACGCAATCGCCGAGCGACTGCTCAAAACGAGCAGTGCATTCTCCCCACAGCAGCAAAATGTCATTCATCAAAAGTGCTTGCTGTTCGCTGTTAAAATGCTGGGCTGACGTTGCTCCAATGATCATTTATTGTAACAGGTTTATAAGCAAATAAATAGGAGAGGGTTGTCACTTGATGATGGAGGCGGCCTTCGGTCAGACGAATAATATCCAAGTGGAGAGGAGGAGAGGAGTGAGGAGCGAGGTGCTTGTCCCTGGGTTGATCTCTGAGTCTGTTTTAGATTGCTCTTGGGTTTGGCCTCTTGGGTGAAATTGACAGTCTGATTAATAAAATGAGCGGAGCAGCATTTCCCTCTTCATTTAGGAGTATTATTATGCTTTGATTCTCCATTGTTTGCCTCCTCTCTGTTCGCCCTCCCCCTCTGTAATCACTGTTCTTGTGTTTATTCCACCTATTTATTTTTATTTTTGCAAATTCCTGAGGCATAATCAGAGAGTGAGGTGCAGCGCGGTTAAGGCGGAGGATTTTGACAAGAGATTAAAGGTCTCATTTTTCTGTTACTGCTGCCGAGTTTATTTTTTTTTCTTTCTTTTGCAGCTTGTAGCTATATATGTACATGTATACATACGTAATCTTTATTGTTGCTTTGGACTGGCATCCAGGTCATTATGAATTGAATAAAACATTATGACGCGCAGATAAAAACGCAGACTACAACATTAGACCGTTTCTGTGTATTTACAACATCTAGGCCATGAGAACATATAGAAATGAAAGAATGATACTTTAAAAGTAACTTAAATGTGTCCTAGTCACATGTGATTCGATGTCGTAGCATTAAATGCAGTTTCGTCGAAGCTGATTCTTTTCGTTTTCTTTACTTATTTCAGTTTGCATTCATTCTGATTCCAGTGATTTGATGGAATTTAAGATTCTGCTACTGCATGTTTCCCCCTCTCTCTTTTTCATTTTTTAACAGGATCTCTCAGCTCGTTGAAATCGTATCCACCCTGTTTCTATATTAATTTCCAAATCTTTAGTAGCAGTACATTAATTAAGGAAGCTATTTATCAGCAAATTACAGGATCAAGTATCCAACATACCAACTCGGTGTGTGAAGACAACATACATGGAGTCGTAGCTTCCCGATGTGAAAAGACCACAGAGGCAGCATCATAGTCTCCTCTGCGCGTCCTCTGGCGCCCCCTGCAGGTTTTTGATATAAATTGCTGCCTGTGATTTCAGACGGGTGGTATTCCACTTGATGTCCTGACTCTTCTCTCCTTTTGAAACATTTTCAGACTGTGTGTGTGTGTTTTTTTGTTTAGTTGTTGTTGCCTTTTTGTGTGTGTGTGTGTGTTTGTGTGCATGGCGACATCAGCTTCTATTTTCACGAGGCAAGTGCAAGAGCTTCCTCCCCAACCATGCAGTGTGCTCCCATTGCAATAGCCTACTGTTAAAGGTAATGCATTTCAATCAAAATCAAAATCAACTGCTGCATCGCTTTCATATGAAAAAAAAAGTAAATGGAGGGTTCAGTTCTTGTGAAACAAGGAAAGAGTTTAGTAGCTTTAACATCAGTATCAACAATATATCTGTGCGTGGCATCATTCCTTTATAGTTTATTTTGTTGTTTTTTTTTTGGGGGGGGGGCAAAAAAAGAGCAAGCAATGAAATTTGTACAAAAATCTAAATCAAATAAATGAATGCTATATTATCCCATTTTTTTCCCTTTCTTTTTTTTTCTAAATAGAATCAACACAACATTTAATTCAGCCAAGACACTGATATGCATTGTTCTCGTCGAGCTTTGGGAATTTACACCAGATATAATTAGACGATTTGCATATGTAGTCGATTAATTGTGCGGCTGATTAATCTTTTTCACAAACCCTGTTTAAGAAAAAAAGAAAAGAAAAAAGGAATAGATAAAAGGTTGAGAGGGAGCCGTAAAATGTAAAAACATTTCAATTTTCAAATGAAAAACATGATAGAAAATGACACGTAACACAATATATCGTGTAAGTAAGTTCAAACTTTTCCTCGTGTAGAAACATCAAATGGATATAGTCTCATCTTATGAAAGCCTTTCACTGCTAAAACTTTATATTCTGGTAACTGTTTTTTCTGCCTTTTCTATTTAGCTTTTTTCTTTGCTTGCCCTCCGAAACACTTGTTTCACTTGTCACTGAGTGGTTTGTTTCAATGATGGAACACATGAAGTATGTTCTCAAGCTCATGTGCGAACACACTGTTCTCTTATCAGAACAGTGCAGTATTGTTCTTTATATTGTTTGGTTAATAGGTCTTTAGATTAATGAGTTTCTTCACCAGTATTCAGAGTGAATTCGATCTCATGGTTATTGAAATAATCCAATCTTTATTGGTAGACTCTTCCTCCTAACTCCTCTGCTGCATCTTCTTTAAGAGGAAGTCTTTCATGTGGACTTGAAGTGGTTCTCAAGCTGTTCTCCAGAGGCTAATTCATGCTACAGATGCTCCTGAGTGTAAACACATGCGTGTGCTGGGAGTACAGAGATATAAGTAAGTTTTGAAGGGACCAACCTTGAGTTTGACAGCACTTTTTCTTTCTTTTGGTTCCTTCCTTCCTTCCTTCCTTCCTTCCTTCCTTCCTTCCTTCCTTCCTTCCTTCCTTCCTTCCTTCCTTCCTTCCTTCCTTCCTTCCTTCCTTCCGTCCCTCCTTCCTTCACAGATATTTTCCTTCACAGTTTTGTCACGTGGAGGCACCATGTGTAAACTTTTCAATTAAATCTTCACAAAATCCTGCTTTAATCTTTGGTTAATAGACAATGAATGTGAAAACATAAAATTGTCATGGTTTTTTAACTGTCAATGGTCTTTCATTTGGATAGTGGAGTTGTCACTTATTGCTATTAAATTAACTGGGAAACTAGATGGTTATTGACAACGTTTTAACTGATTTGAAAATGGACCAGGTCTGATAATACTTTTTAAAAAATGTTCCTTCTTGAACATGCAATAAAGAGCCTTCATGGACACAGGAGACAACTGCAGGCTAGATTTTACTGTTGGGTACAAAGAATGAGGAATAGTCAAACATGTTATCTAACTTTGTTAAGTTATGAAACAACAACATGCTTTAATCAACATAAATGAGAACTGAAGGTTGTAATACTAAAGAAGTCAAGAAATAAGAAAATAAAGACAGTTGACTTCAAAGTGGCGATAGTATCCGCAGGAAGAAGAGAAAACCCTGATCTAACTGCGTGGCTTGTTTAGTAGCCTCCGAGTAGCAATGCAAGGGCAACAGCAAGCAACAAAAGCACAGACTGGCAACAGTTTTTGAATATTCAGCATGTATTAGTCAGCAGTGAGACAAAGGTGAAAAATAATATCGCAGGGCCCCAAATTCAAAAGTTTAAACTGAAACTGAGTAGCAGAGCCGTCACATAGTGATTTGATTAAATCACCAGCATATAAGTTTGGCTTGCTGGGCCTGCTGTGAATGAGATGCAATGCCTCATGAAGAAAGCATTACCTTTTTCAGTGTGGAGTCCTTGCTAAATGAATGTTGTTATCAGCGTGTGATGAAAAATGAAATAAATAAACAGATAAAAATAAAAAACAACAGAAAATCCAGATCCAGGCCAAAAGGACGGAGCTCAGATTGATAGAAAATTGTAATTGCAGTAGGTTTGGATGTGAGTTAAACTTATACAACCATATTTATTGGACTTGGTATACTCTAGTGGTCAATAGATGAACTGCAACCCATGCCGCTTGTCTCATGTCACTTAAGAAACTTCTGCTGTGCTCCCTGACAGGTGGATCTTAACTCTCAAAACCAACAGTAACCTGATAGTTATGCCTTTACTCACCCCCTTGACTGTCATGCTTCAGTTTCAACCTCTGTGTTTAGACTTAGGTTTTATTAAAGCTGAGCTCCTTGTGATTGTGAGTTTGTCTCGCTGAAGAAGTCAGTCACTATATTGGCTCTCTTTCTGGCATTCAGTCCTGTTGCTTTCTGATAATGCGAGAGTTAAAACTGTACTAACAACTAAACATTTCGAAGTTCCAAAGCAGGCCTTACATATTGTACAATTACGGTTCGCACTTAAATGTACCTCTGCATTTCAATGTGCGAGATAAACAGTTAATGTGGTTTAGAGCTAGAAAAAGACCAGTCAAGGCAGAGCAAAGCAGCGGCCTAATTGCAACATCTAATATTGGTTCTTACCCCTTTGCAGCAGAGTTTTGACCCTGCATGAATTTCAGTGTGTTTTCACTGGCAGTTTTGAATATGACTATGAACTTTAGGCAGGGTGAATTAAACCTGTTATGCAATGATTTTTGAGGTTTCAAATGTCATGTAAGGTAGAAAGAGAGAAGAATCAATTGTTTTGTACATTTCATCTCGCTTACTTGCTTACAACTTGCCAAATGGAATGTGACGTTTAGCTTTTTTTTCCCCCAGTCTGATAAAACTCCATTGATGAAGTGGGAGAGAAGTGACACTGACATCAGATTGGTTAAGAAATCCATCACAGTGACCATCTGCTTTACCACAATGTGTTTATGCCATTTTTCCTAGAGCAGATTGATCCCCTCACTCCAAGAATTTTACTTAAATCAGCTGAAGAAGGGTCTTTACTCTCCTCAAAACCTCCACATAGAGCATCTCTGTTTGCAAAAGTAGATGGTAGTATCCCTTAAATATTGGCAGTTACGACAACAGAGAAGCAGATGTATCACCTGTAGCTCCAAAATGGAAAAATGTGCACGTCATACTAAGTTGAAAATGGTCATATCGGTCAATGTGTGTGTCTGGTAAGTTTTTCTCATATTTGACAAGGCACACTATATTGACTGTATGGTTTTAGTAATGGGCGGAGAGATCCCGGTGAAGCTATTGAGTGGTTTACATGTATTGTCATAAAACCAGCAAAAACGGCACGTGATGCAAGATGTTATGTTTTCTTATTTGGTTATTCGGTGTGCATTGTGCAAGTTTTCATTTCTATAAATAGAAAGGACCTATGGAATAAAACTTGCATAGAAATCAGTCCGAGACTGAGTCTTAACTGCTAGTCTCTTTGTGTTTTTATGCAACAGAACCTCTGTGTAATATTACTTAGATTTCAAACGAGTCAAGACATCTCACTTCACAATTTGACTCGACAATCAAAAAATGGTACCGTAAAGACTATATTGAAAGCATAAAATGGAAACTCAATACCACAAAAGTGAACACCTGTGTGATTTCCCACTGTAACTGCATGAAAGTGGAATGATTAGTTGTGACCACCAGAACTTTTGTTGAAGTTTCAGACTATTTAAAAGTCTGCATCATGACTCCATCGAGAAGAATTTTCAAAAGCACCGAGAAAATGAAAAGGATTACAAAGATGGAAAAAGAGGAGGATCGACGACTGACTTAAATCAGTCAGTTACAGTGAGCCATAGAACCACTGACAGCCACAGTGGCTGTCCCTGTGAAATGGTACAATTTCGCCCTGAGAATCTGTTGGATGAGTGCTAAAGACTTGATGCAGACATTAAACGTGGAAATCAGAAGTTTGTGCAACAGAATGAAGATACATAACATAACCTCAACCTCCATGGGCGGTGCTGAAGTTAGGGTTGGTTGTTCTTCAGCACAAAACTGTACAAAATAAAGTTTGCTGCAGAACGTGACTACAAGGAGAAATGAGACCAAGATAAACTTGTTTTGACTCGCAGTGAATGCATAGAGCCAGCAACGAAGCTCAGAGGTGGGCGTGTGATAATATAAGGTTATGTGAGTGCAATAGGTGTTTGTGAGGTCAGTTATATGGCACAATAAACGCCTGTGAATATATCAGCACCGGCTGACAGGATGACTCACAGTCTCCAGGAGCTTGGCAGAGGTGGAATATTCCTACATGATAGCAATTCAAAGCAAAAATCACTCGAGTTTCTAAAAGAGAAATGTAAAAACAATGGCAGTTGTTGCCTGACTTGTATCGTTTCACTATTAGTCCTCTCTAAAAAAAAATAAAAAAAATAAATCATTAAACATTGATATTCTCTCACGAGTCTGTTCCATGTGGTGAAAGTATCAAAAAGTGAATACATTGCAAATAAAGGTGTGACTTTTGTTCCACTCAACTCCCTCTGTTTTTGGTCAATTCTAAACCTTTCATGCTTGATCTTACAATACACAAGAACAAACGCCTCACCGTTGAAGCTCAAAGTAACGCAGTTATTGAGAACTAATAGAATTTGGCATCATATAAGTGTGTTCTCCGGTTTGCTGTAGACCGTATTTATTTATTTGCTGTGGTTAGTTTTTAAGTTTTCATCCACGGAATAAAGACATACTTTGGACTGAAACATTGAGACTGCACCTTTAATTATTATACTTCTGTTAAAACTGTCTATGCAAGAGTAAAAGCTTGACTTACTTTGAGCGTCATCAGAAATGCTTCTGATAAAGATGAGCCACTTTGTGTAAAGAGTTTCTGTTATGCCACTTTGATAAATATGCTTTGCCAAAGAAATGTCGCCTCTGTGTTCTCTTTCCTTAAAAGAGGGCGCCATCTAGTGGCTACTTCTTGTGAATGCAGACAACCTGAGCGGTAATTATCACCCTGTCCAAGCACGTTTAAAAACCACAGTGTTTGTTGTCAGGCTTAGATCACGGTCATGACAAACTGCGAGTTTTTTGTTACTATTATTATTATTATTATTATTATTATTATTATTATTATTACCATTATTATTTTATTTCTTTTAAAAACGTTTCAACTCTTTGAGGCTGACGTGTGCTTTTAGGATATCAGTGATGTGAAACATTCTAGTTATTATCATTGAACACATGGGAATATAGAGCCCAAATTGATTTTTTTTTTTTTTTTTAATAAAACGCGTATTGGTGTTAATTGTTTTTTCTAAAAAAAAGAAAAGGCAACAGTGTTGGACTGTTGGACAACTTTCTTTTTAAAAAGTGAGCTATTTCCCCCCCTCTTTGTGTGTGCCTCTCAGGGATAGGAAAAAGGTGATTTCTAATTCTCACACTAACAACAGTAATTGCTCTGAATGCAGTATACAACAGTACTTTGCTCTTAGCCTACTTATTGGCTCTATGTACTAAGAACTAACGAGTACTTTCTAGAGTTTTTTCTTGTGTAACCAAATAAATCATTTTATTTTATTTTATTTCATTTATTATCCCTTGACCCCCCCCCCCACCACCACCACCCCCCTCTTGTTCATTGCTCTCTTTAGTTTTTACACTCGTCGCGTGTGTAAAAAGTTTGAACTCAGCATCAACACAACATTTTGAAAGCTTGACCTTTTTTGAGCTGCCTGATAATGTTTTCAACTAAAACCAGAACTCCACCACAGTGACAGTGACGTCCTGTCGTCATTTACATCATGAGTGAAATTATATAACTCGCATCGTAAATGGTCCTAATCTGTAACGAAGAAACTACTTCTTCTTTACGCTCAAGTTGCAGCTCATCTTTAATCGGAAAATCTCACGTACAAGCCATGTGATATGTGTTTATTATGTCTCATAGGCTGCATATTTTTGTTGAATTGATTAGGGTTCAGTCAGTGGATTCGTTAACTTGTCGGATTAACTGAGTCAAACAACTTTTATTCTGCGCTTTCAAACATTTCTGGTAAATGGAAGCAGTCAGATTTCACGAGGTAAGTTGTTTGGGGATGAATGACACACTATGTCTGGCTGATATATAAGCCATTCATTGTTGACACACAGGTGTGTTCTCTGTTGGCAGCAAAATCTTCTCTTGCGTTTTGGATAATTCCGTTTAAAGGCGCAATAAAGTTTGAGATGTTCTCACATGGACAGGATTCCTTCCCCTCGTGAAAAAACAAATCCTAAGTCTTTGCCGTTGAGACACTTTACACGAAGAGAAGGAAAATGTGTTGCAAGTTTATCCTCTCTGCGAGTTGAAATGAAATTCATATAAACGATCAAAAAAAAAAAAAAAAAAAAAAAGGAATAAAAACTGTCCAAATACTGTCGAGAATGCAGCCCTCGGAATTTCAAGGTAGCATTTCTCAGCTCAGAGAACTTGAACGAGGAAAGCAGCAAGTTTATTACCAAGGACAAAAGACGGCGAATGGCTTCCTTCAAAGGGCGTGGAAATCTGGCAGACTGGGACTCCTCAATTTGGCTCCTGACACCCTAAAAGTGAAGGACGAAGAGCAGTAAATGACAATAAAACGTTTCCTAATTTTGTATTTGTGGGAGCATTTGTGCTTTTGTGAAAGGAAGCTGCGGCTTTTAAGCTCAAGTTGAACGAGCAAAGCGTTCAACGCCCCAAAGAAATTCGAATATAAACGTACGACAGAATGTAAAGGTGAAATAATCACTGACTGCGAGCAATGGTGTGTCCATTTGACCTCCATATCTCTGACACTGTTTAGGATAAACCTGCTTTTTCTTCGTAATACTTTTAGCATATTGATGCTGATTAAAATGAATATTTTTAGTCATCAAGCCATATTTTCCTCCCAGGAACCAGTGACTTTTAGTTTCATTTACTCATATAAAGCCATTCTATGAATGCATTTTTATGTGAGTTCTCATCTATTTCTTTTACTATTTTGCTCTTTCTCGTTTCCTTAAATTGTTTTAGTCTTAACGTCTCAGCAGCTGGCAAACACTGAGAACACCTCATACCAACATAAACCTTCCGACAGCCCAAAGGCTCAAAAAGGTAAAAGCAGCTTTTCATCAAAGCGACCAAAGAGCAGAACAAATGAATAACTAAAAAGACTATCACATCTTTACTTCATGAGGGATCACTCTATGGATTCAGCTGATTTCAGTTGACCTGCAAAAGTCTTAATTTTTCAAACTGAGACATTAACTGCTGCCATTTACAATTTTAGCTTGGATCCTTTTCTCGTCTCCACGGTATGAGGTGTGATTAGATTATTGTTTTTGGACGATTTCTAACTTCCTTAAACACACTTCTATGTGACACGTGCCTCTAGGTTGTGTTCGGCTCGTTTTTGTGTCATATGGTTTCTTATAATCCAGTTACGTACAAAAAAATATATATATATATATATATGAGCAGGACAGCAAATTCGAATCTCGAAAATTAAAAAAGAAATTGTTCGTTTGACTGCGACGACGAAGAAACGAGAATGGTCGTCAGAGAGCACTGATGGTATGGCACAATGAGGGCTGTGTGTAAACATGTACCGCCACCTAATGTGTTAATGTCATAAGGATGAGGATGTCATGAGAAAAAAAACATTTCACTTCTGATTTTTACCATCTCGGGGTCATGCCAAACACCTCCGGCCCTTCTCCTTGGATTAGATACGCAATCCTGTTTGACCACGAGCATCGTTTAATCCTTGAAGATTTGTGCTACAGATTCATTTTCCTGTCTGAAGTTCTCGGTTAGGTTTAAGATCACTAAAAAGTAAAAAGAAACGCAGTGCTTGGATTAGTTATGCAGCACAAAAACAAGAATTGTTCCGTTGGAACTGCAGGGAAATGTCAAATAAAGCCAGAGAAAACAACCCATCTGCTTTAGCGTCTTCAAAGAAATGATGGGGGCATTACAGGAGCATTAAGTTAACGGCTGAAAAACACAGCCATCATCATGGTCTCTCTGTAAGCAATCTGTCGCATTATGCCCTTTCTTTGTACAGTAGGGGTGCCATGCAGAGGCATTTATAGACAGATGACGGTTCTAATGCTTTCCATTCTGCACTCCGGAAAACATCAACGTTTCTTCTCACAATATCATCTGAGACTGACGCAGCAGGTTAAAAGGTACGTTTGCAGAGGCTGCGGGTGGTACATTTTCAAACTGGGTCAAGGCTGCTTGTTTAGGCCTATAGTTTTGACCACGTTATCATGAGTATTTGAGTGGAAACATGAAGGGGAAAATAAACAGATTCACACACAAGCCTGCCTTAAATCTACGGAAGTTCTATGCAGATGTTTTCATTACAGTTTTGTGATTTCTATGTTTCCTTTTTCCAATGTAATAAATAAAAACCATACGTTTGAGTCTGACCATAGTGGAAGCAGCAGCTACAGGGCTTTATAGTCCTAATGATACCTATGTGCTGCTCTGAATCTTTTCTGTGAGTGGCTGGTATTGTATTGTGGTGCCTGTAGCCTATATAAGGGGGATTTATATATATATATATATATATATATATATTTCATATATATTTCAAATGAAAGTATTTAATTCAATTTGTTGCCATGAATGGTTCCCCCCGGATCTCCTGTGTTGCATTCAAGGTCCTGCTTTTAGCCTTTGGTCAGTACACAGAGTCACCTTGATCACGCGGTAGCTACAGTGGTAGTTATTCTAAAATAAAATCCGTGATATCAGGTAATAGCTCATAACAAAACAGTGTCAAACATCTTTAGATATTTCTCATCATTACAGCTCCGGAACATAAACAGTTGGTCGCGCTAATTTCTCCTCCAGCCGTCTAATACCAAAATATTACCTCATGGAGTATTTTTGCTTTGCAGTATTGGAAGCAAGGGTGGGGCGGACAACATATTTTGCATATCACGTGACCGTGTATTAACAAATCAACAATTACCTTCCCTTTATTCTTCAGGAGTTGCTAAAAGGCTTGCAAGAAACGTTTGAGGAAAGCTCCATGGAAATGTGTGAGCGGAATCCTTTAAATCCTGGCTATGTTGGGTCTCTGTTGAATTTTGCTCCCCCAGAGTCGCTGTATTTCTCTAACTTGCGCGGCAATGGAGCACACATACCCGGGCTGCATCAGCTCCCATATAACAGAAGAGACGTGTGCACCCTCCCGTGGACTTCCTCAAGTTCGTGCGTATCTGGGCCATCAGCACCACCGACACACGCCCGCGCATTTGGTGGCTACTGTCCGCCGTTTCTGTCCAACTCGGTTTCTGTAAATGCCAACTCCTCCGGCGGCCACGTCAAGACGCATTTGGAGGAATCTGCTGCTCGATGCTTCCAGGACACGAGCCACAAGACAGCGGAGTCTGGCAGGCAAGATGAAGTTTACGTCTCGGAACACGGGGTCCGTGGTTACTCGGAACTGGACAACGGGTCTCACGGGTCTGCGGCACAACTTGATCCGGACTCAGCAGCTTCTGTAAATGTAAGCAGAACCAAACAGGAGCACAATCCCACTGAGACATCATCAAGTAACGCGTGTTCCAGGACGACTTTTGGACAGGGTTAAGTATTTTCTTTTTACAAACAAGACTCGTTGTATGATCTCTGTAATTGTATAATGTAATTTCCACAGTTTGCAGTTGTTGTGATTAAACAAAAATCATGATGCCACAATTGAGACTGTAGCCTATCTGTGTTTCTTAATAGTTGATTTATTCTATGGTATGACAACACTGACCTCTTATTACATCACTGGGCCTATAGAAGTGAATGCTGTTGTAGGAATTACACTCAAACCTGAAATCCCTTTAAGTTGTTGTTTGGTGTTATAAAGTTCACGTGACTGTAATGATTTATTATTTTTCATATTCTCTCTATCTTAATTCTATATGTCCTTGCTTAGACTAGTCTATGTAGAAATCAGTATCCTCTTAGCATTTTTATAAATGTATACGTATGTGCACCTATACTGCTACTTCGTTACGGTGTTGTAAGATAAAAGTTCACGTCATATTTTCCTCCTCAAGTTTAATTCTTTTTTTTCTTCTGAAGCTGTGTTAAAGTATACAACTTGTTACCTCTCCCCCCGCCAGGTGCCCCGTGGTGCTCGTCCCAAGTGAAAACAAGAAGGAAGAGGAAGCCTTACTCGAAGCCTCAGCTAGCTGAACTTGAGAATGAATTTCTGCTGAATGAATTTATCAACCGACAGAAACGCAAAGAACTGTCAGACAGACTCGACCTGAGCGACCAGCAAGTGAAGATATGGTTTCAGAACCGGAGGATGAAGAAGAAACGGCTAATGATGCGCGAACAAGCTTTCTCTGCATACTGATGACCTTTGGACTTGATCCTGACCAGCAGTGCATCGATACCAGAACTGCCTGTGCAGCAAGATGCGTCCACTCTGTCTCCCGGAAATGTCTCCGTGTGTTGTTAAATTGTTTTCTCAATCACGTTGCTTTATAGCAAGAGTTTAAAAAAAACTTTAAAAAAAACGTCTGAATTAAGCTGAGAGGCATTTCTTTTTTTTTTTTTACTGTAAGAGAGCAGCATTTATGAACCGTACCGGAGGCGCTTGGAGGTGGCTGGGGTGGACTGCTGCAGTACAAAGCGCACAATTGTCACACCATAGACCGGATGTCTCATCTACACTCTCGTCTGCGGTTTGGCTTAGGCAACAAAAGCACTTTGGTAAAGCTTAGGAAGAGATTGTATGAAAAGAGCGTTTTGGGTCAGATGTGAAGATTCGCCTCGCGCGATAAAAAAAAAATTGGGTCAGAGTGTTATGCTGTCACAGAAAATGTAAGAAATGTTTGTTGAAAAAAAAAAGTAGGAAGAGAAAAGAAAAGAAAAGAAATTTGCCTCGCAGATTAGTATACAGTGCAGGTCACTTTAGATTAAAGAGTCTCCTGTTGGCCCATACAGCAGTGGATGAAAATTACTCTCCGGTTTTTTTTCCCCATCTAAAACAAAATGTGAGGCCTCGTTTTAACTGGAATGTGAATCCGCAGGCTTTGTTTTATTTGTCTTATGTGCCGCTCACGTAGCCTGGGAACTTAACTGTCAAGTTCATGTTTACGGATGGCAAAAGTCCCTCCTGCAAAAAAATATGTTATGCTTGCATGCCCTTCCTAAATGTTTTTGTTGAATTAAATGTCTGATTCTCCCATTTTATTGTGCATCCATTTAGAAAAGCCTTCTTGCGATGCTTATGTTCTGCATGGCCGCACACGGGCTGGACACATCTTTTAATTCTGAAAGGCGTTTTACCTGTAAAGCCAACAAAACCACTCGATGTGAAAAGTTCTGATGGAGAACCTTCAAACTACACGATTTGTGTTATGAATTAGGTGTGATTATGACTCGCCGTCTGTGTTGCCACATAACACAACGAGTTTTTATTGCAGTTTTTCTTCAGATGGTTGCACCACAGTCACCTGTAGATCGGTTTTTATTATTAAACATATTGCAATTATATCTCAATTTGAATTCAACTAATTAAATCGTTTCCGAAAGCATGTTATTGTAAGCAAAATAATGAAAAGACCATCAGTCGTCTTTGTTCGTGGTTTTGTAAAGGACGCAATCTAAAGATGAATGCATCGTTAAATAAAGATCCCTTTGAAGCGACTTGAAGTTCAGTTATTGTGTTTCACGTGAAAGTTTTATAGCTATCTCTAGGCTTTCAACTGAGAGCAAACTTAACCTATAAAGGTTTTTACACTTGCAAAGTTCACAACCAAACCTGCGGTCCCTAACTAGTAGATCAGGACAGATATTTCTTGAAACTACGAGAGGAAAAAACGGCCCATTCCTCTTTCCAACAAATTGCTGCGGTGGTTTTAAAGGAGAAGCAAGGATGGTTTACTTATGAAATATCCACCGTAAGAGAGCCATTTAAAGCGAGGGTTTAACGCGTGCTGAGCGTTGTAACTGAAGATAAACTCCTCGCTGTAACACGCCCGCATGCAACTAGTGCAACTGTTGCTTTTTGCAGACACTTTAATAACATCTCTTAGGACCAAAATCCCCCATTCGCTTTTATATGAAACAACCCTGTTTTTGCTATCCCTCTCATTTTCATCTGCGTAATTCCTTCTCGCTGTGCGTAACACAGCAGCTGCCCTCACACCCACAGCTGGAAGTTCCTCTGGCTGTGACCAAATGTGTCGGGTGTAATTCAAAAGTCATACACGTCTTGAATATCCCTGCGATGCTATGCGCACTTGCCCTGTGTACATTAGAGCTGCTTTTGGTGTGCGCAAACCCAATGGGTCATTTATATTTACAAGAAAATGTAACGCAACCATCAACGGAGCAGTGCGTGGGAGATAACTCGAAGGAGTGGGTATATTAGGGATTTTTCACATTACATGATCACACACGACAGCTCTTGTTTCTAAAAGACTGCAGTCACGTCATGGACGTCAGAGTAACGTTTCAAAGCTTGCAATTTGTAAAGAAAGGTGAGAGAACGGCTTATGTGTCTGTGACTGTTATGATTTGGCTTTTTATAGTTTTTATGTTTTGTTACTGGGACTTAATTCGTCATCTCCAATGTTGCAGACTTCCAAGACTTCCAATGGCCCATTGGTTTTTACTGTATATCTAATCTCAAATGTTGTGGGCCTCGTATCTCGTGCTCCATCTCAACTTTATGCCTTTTCTCAAAGCTTAAATACAACTGCTCCAGTCTTTCACTTTTTGGACGCCGACAGTGATTTTTCTCCGCGTCCCATTTTGTAGTATTTGTTGCTCTGTTGGTTAAATGCCAGACAGCTCATACAGCTCAGGCTGCCCAAAGTAGTGGGGGTGCCAAAACAAAGTTAAGGTCAAGTTAGCAGGCTGCTACTTCCCACAATCTGAGCTCAAATTTACTCCTCCATGGGAATATAGAAATCATTTTCCCTACTGATATTGTTAAAAAGAATACATTAACGATGTTGAAGAAGCGTTTGTCACGTTTGTAGTCTTAAGAATAATCGTCGCTAAACAAAACTGGTTCAGCAACAAGACAGTCGAAGCTTTGTCTGATTTAAATCGAAGCTTTTTGTTCGCAGTATAGCTTTTTAAAAAACACACGAGTGAAAAGTGAAAAACTCATCGTACCTTAAACTCATCGCAGGAAACCTTTTGCTGCAAATAGAAATATCACACGGTTAAAGCTAAAAGCGGTAGTCATGACAAAATATGTAGGTGTGAAAGTGCAAAACTTTTTTTTTTAACTGATGATGGTGACAGAAATAACAACGATGGCAGAGGAATGCAGTAAAAGGCGAAATTTAAAGAGTCTCCATGAAACGACGATGAACTACTCACCTATATATCTGTTAATGTATCTAATCTTGAACAGTCTCAACATTTCCTCGCATCCTTCTTGATAACGATGTTTTAAAATCTTACAGCCTCTGCCTTATATATTTAAAGTATAGCTGCTTCGGAAACGTCCAGACTTTGGCCTAATATCTGTCATTTTCACATAACTGCAAGCGGATTTTCATTGTGCAGCTTTGTAAGGGTTGAGCTTGAGAGTCTGAGCTGGATTCTTACCCTCCAAAACAATAAAGTTTACGTGTGAGAGACGGTATGCAATCTCTAATATTTAATTTTAAAAAAGAGAAAAACTAGACACAGGAATTAATATTTGAGGTGGGTTTTTTTTCCCACTGAAACTATTTTTTCCCCAGATAAAGTATCACATTAGGTATAGATTGCTTTAAAATAAATAATTGCTCTTTCTTTCGTGTGAGTGAAACAACAATATTTAAAAAAAACAAACAAAAAAAAACATACTCACAGCCAAATAAAACGATTGATCGAGGCTTGAGTGATGAGCTTTCCGTTTCCCAGTGCTTTAAAAGCTTTTTTTTTTTCCCACCGAGGAGAAAGCAAGCACTGCAGGCACGACTGCCCTCGCGCAATAAAATGATTTGGCCGCAGACGTTTGTTGGTGAATGCCTGGTGGACATCACCAAGACCACAGACGGTCAAAGCCAGTTGTTTTGGACTTGGCAATGCTGAAAGAGCTCGGTGGGTCACGTTTACAAATGACTGATTTTGTGGAATCCAAAATATACTTCTCTGTTTTTTTTAATATACGGTGGGTTATTTTATTTGACCTTATCCTTTCCTTTCCTTTCCTTAAACGCCATCCAATGTGAAGGCAAACGACGAAGAAACAGACGTTTCGACATTTTGCGCAAAACGTAGAAGTAGATGCACGCACGCCTTAGTTTGCACGCTTTGCAACAGAGTGTGTAACGCAGTCTTTACAGCACCATTGTTTTTACATCTTTTGTTGTTTCTTTTGTGGCACCTAAGATGTTTTTTTTGCACCATGCTGCAGGCCAAGAGAGGCTTCCGCCTCCCAATGAGCTTAAACAATTTTACTCTGGCATTTGTTTGAGTGTTTAACAGTGAACCGACCACAAAGATGCACAACGATTATGTGCACTGAAGCCAGGCATTTATTTGCATGAGGCCGACTTGATAAATCACACATGATTCTGAAAGCTTGTGTTGCAGCATGCGCAGGCACGGTGACCTTGCTGCCATTCTCGTCGAGCTTTGCATTAGATGTGCAGGTCAACTAATATGTCTAACTGTTGCTACAAACAAATACGTCTCCTCCAAAGTGCTCATATTTAGTGGCGCACGTAGCGGGTGTGGCTGCCACAATCATTACCCGGCGAGGCTGCTATTGCTGTAGAGCTTTCAATTGAATTTTCCAGCGATGGTTCACAAATTTCTTTTTTTTCCGTGAGCTTTAGGGCAAAGAAGGCTGGAGAGGAGTTCCCGTCGCAGCCAGGGAGCCAATGGAGTCTCTTGTATGCGCTCACATGAGTTTCTCCGGACAGTTTTTAATGACTGATATTGATGTATGGTAATTTCTTAGCAGGATCACATGACACAATTACCTCAAGAATCGATCAAGATGTATTGCAGGTCTGCCTACGTTTCCGATTTTTTCTCCCCGGCGGGGTCTTTCCACACGCCCGCGGTGCTATAGATGGACAAAGTTTAACACAGTCGAGCTGCCAATTCCATTCCTCTGCTGCAAAGAGGAAAGGGGAAGAAGAGATATGACGGAATACGATGATCGCAGCTGTGCGTCAAATATGTTTTTACCGAGTTGCACTTATTACGTTTCCTCGCCAGATTTTACATCAGTCTCCTCCTTTTTACCGCAGACTTCTTCGTGTCAGATCAATTTCCCTTATTCACCGAACATAGCCCAAGTTCAACCTGTTAGAGAAGTCGCTTTCAGGGATTATGGACTGGACCATCCCAAATGGCACTACAGGGGCAATTACGCGTCTTACTACTCAACGGACGAGATAATGCACCGGGACTTGATTCAGTCCTCGAGCAGCAGGGCGGAGGCGATCTTCAAAAACGAGTCTTTGTACGGCCACCACAGAGGAGCGAGTTCGCCGTGCAATTTCTTCAACGGCGGTGGCCGAAATGGGGTTCTTCCGCAGGGCTTCGACCAGTTTTTTGACACTCCTCACTCCGACAAGCCCAACGCGGAGCTCCCCAAACAAAAGACAGACTCTGCTGCTGTTGGTGATGCTGCCAGTAACAACCAGGCTGTAACCACGCTAGACCAACAAAACGCTGAGCCGACCGGGAGCCTCGACGAGGACTCATCATCCAACTGCGGCGACAAGAACACTCGGCAGAGTAAGTCAATATTTTCTTGTTTGTTTTGGTCAAAAGGGGTTCATTTTAGACTTCAGAGGGTCTGGACTGCACAGTGTCCACCGCCGGGACTGTCCGGAGTTATATGCCTCTTTATACGCATGCAAAAGCTTTTATATCCCAATAAGATTTACTTTACGGTTGTAAAGGTATTTACAATGGGAAACGGTTAAGCGACCGTGCTTAAAGGTTTCCTTGTGCCCCAGTAACAATGCATTGTTGCTGGAGTTTTTCTTTTTTCATTCATTTGTGTATAGATAGGGCATTTAAGAAAATTATAGCTCGTTTTAGTCAATATTATATTGAATATAAAAAGGAAAGAATGAGAAAAAAATTATACTTCAGTATGACAATCTTCAAGTTTCAACATATACATGCTGTATAAGGTCGTTTTAGGGCAGATAGGCCTACCTCTTTTGTTTATTTCTGTGTGTGTGTGTGTGTGTGTGTGTGTGTGTGTGTGTGTGTGTGTGTGTGTGTGTGTGTGTTTATGTCAAACAGACATGGGCAGATGTAAATACACCATTCATCTTCTAGCTCACTTTACAATAATCACATATTTATGACTGGATTTTTCTCACGATTATTTTCTTTGCCTACTATTTATTTCTTTTTCTTTTTCTCTCTCTGTCTCTCACTCTCTCTCTTTCTCTCTCTCTCTCTCTCTCTCCCCCCCTGCAGGTTCATCAACCAAGTCCAGGAAGAAGAGGTGTCCTTACTCCAAATACCAAATCCGAGAACTTGAACGAGAGTTTTTCTTCAACGTGTACATCAACAAAGAGAAGCGGCTTCAGCTGTCCAGGATGTTAAACCTGACAGATCGCCAAGTGAAGATTTGGTTTCAGAATAGAAGAATGAAAGAGAAAAAACTGAACCGTGACCGCCTACAGTATTTCACCGGGAATCCTTTATTCTGATATTTGACATCACCTCAGTCTTTGTTTCTTCCTCTCCATCTCTCTGTCTCTCTCTCTCTCTCTCTCTCTCTCTCTCTCTCTCTCACACACACACACACACAGACACACACACACACACACACACACACACACACATACATACACACAATGAGATGGAAGCAAACACGCTTCTTGATACGTTTACCTTTAAGACAGGTACCATGTTAGATTTTGAAATGCTGCCAAAAGCATTTTTTTTAATGCAACAATTCAAGCGTTTCTCATATCTTTTTTGCTTAGTCGTCGACAAATATTTCAGCAAATTACGAGCTCTGCTTTAGAAATACATTCGTGTGAAATTTGTATATTTCTTTGTGTGTGTACGTTTGTAAGACGCATGTAGCTACTGTACGTTGTGGTGTGAAATAAAGTAGACGGGACAAACGCATCATAGTCACGAAACCGGTCACATGAAGTTCCACGAAAATAACACAACATGTGAAGGAGGGGGGGGGATTTTCTGCAGATTGATAAGTGCAGAAATTTTGGCGCTCGAAGGCTTGTATGGTCCCGTCGTTTCCTTCTCTTTGAAACGATGGATTGTTTACTAAACCTTGAACCGTCTAGACAGCATAATAAAAGTAGCTGTAAATGTCTAAATAGGGGGCTATTGGACTTTGTGTCCCAGCCCCCCAGACCACATGAGGACCGATTCCCCTTCCTGTCTTTTAGTAGTTTAACTTCAGGCAAGAAGCTCTTGAACAAATCTAGAGATTTCTGAGCATTCCGTTCATGTTTAGCTCACTTTGCCATCTTGAGGCTCTCGTAACGTTACCAGCGCTGACTGGAAAACGGTGGAAGTAATCTAATACGGAGCGCCATCTGGAAGGATAAGTAATTTTCCAAGTTTTTCTCCTTTCGTAGTCCTAAAAAGAATGGATTTATTTGTCTCTGAGAGTGCGTTTATGAATCTGCTCTAAAGAGTTGCAGAATGCGCGTTTCCGTCTAATTACTGGAGGTGAAACGATTCTACGTGCAACTCCAGGATGCAACGAACCCAAAGTGTCTCTGCAGAGAGTGAGAGAGAGAGAGAGAGAAAAAAAATCTCAACGCCACAATACTCCCTATTTATGCTGTTGATGGCAGGGTAAATAAACGCATTTATCCCACACACCCAGTTGCTTTAATGATAATTCACGTGATGCAGTCGCTCGTTATCTTTGCTTCAGGCCCGTGCGGCTACATTTAAAGGGCAATTTGTTAGAAACATGGGGTGTGGAGAGTAATGTGTTTCTCTGGAATGTTTATGTCATTCTTGTTAGATTAAATTTACACGCATTTTCCCTTGAAAAGGCTACAAGAGCACTGAGGTTTCATTAGGCGTTCAGCTGGGTCGTCGTCTTGTCCTATAAGTGAAACTGCATCACCAACTGTGAGCGGTGCTTCGCTTCCATTCTCAGTGTATCCACGTGGGGGCAGACTCTCAACTTCAGCTGAGTGGAAATGGAGAGTTGGGCCAGTTTAGCAGTCCACTCACATTGAGAGCAGCGGGTGGAAGAATAATCTGTTCAGTTCAGGGTTTGTTCAGATTTCATTTGAATTATTTCCTTTAATTGACACTAATTCTGCTGGAATAGGCTATCTTAAGAGTTTTTTCTATTTTTTCTTTAATCAAACAAAATGATCCAAAGTCACCTTTTTTTCTTTTTGGAACACATACATAAATTCATTTGTGGGAGAAAAAATTTAAAAGAAAAATAAACCCAGAGAAAATCTCATTTTAATGCACGTTATTTTTCTCCCACGGTTTAACCAAATGAATCAAATTCCTCAGTCACGTTTTTAAAAAAGAGAAATAAACAAATCACGTTTGCAAGTCGCTCCATGCAGTTAGAAATGTCTGATACCAAAAGAAATTCCGTTCTGCTGCTATTTGTCATTCAGACTTCTCCTTAACTAAAGGCCACATAGACACCTCTGTTGGCTCTGGAGAGACTCCAAATAATATGCGCTGTTGTTGCTGACTTAAACACTTCGTATTTAATTTTTGTAATTCTGATCCGCGGCTGTTGTGCATAACTGAGCGTCCGTCCGCGTGTGGCTGCTTGCTTTAAAACAGGACAAAGGTACTCGGAAAAGACAAAGTAATGTTGCAGTTTACAGCTTTTTGTTTGGATTGAAGCAACAATATATGTTAGCTTTGCTCTCATGTACGTCATTGTTTTCTGTTCTCCTCTAATCATTTGACAAAGGCTCCTGCAATTTGTTTTAAATTATTGTTATTATTATTATGATCATTATCATTGTTAAACTGATAGCAATAATAATTTGTTCACATTTTCTTTTTTTTCTTATATCAGTTCATGCGTTTTATTCAATCATCACCGAGTCTTGTGTATATTTTGTATGTATGAATCATTGATTTTATCTGACGAATATAGGCCCCCTATTAAAGGCTTTTCGTTTAAAGTATATTGAAAGAATGATGTTATCATTGCGAAGTTGTCATTATTAAATACATTGGCCAATAAAAAAAAAGATAAAATAAAAAAAAACAATCTCCAGAGGTCTCATTTCAATTTCTCCTCCGATGCAGCATCATTTTTGGACTCTTAGACGTTACTATGATTTGAGTGCGTGATGCTGCACCGCACGCGTTTGCTTATGAGCACAAAAACAATGTTTTTTTTTGCACATCGTATAAAATCTATTTGTGTGATTATTTGCAGATTTTGTGACTTTGTTGTATAACATAAAATATTTTTTTTGTTGATGCATTCTCTTTGTGCGCACCGGTGAGGTGAGTGGCAACTTTCGAGGTCTAACTTCTGACTTTTGATCCTGACGGTCTCCTGCTTGAGGCAACACTGTTTTTTTGTTTTTTTTTGTCGTGCACACGTTAGTGTTCCTTGCAGACTGAAACAATGGAGGAAACTTCAGACTGTGCTTACAGCCACGTCCAGCAGGTTATTTTGAACGTGGAGTCAAAGCACACGAAAATAGAGTCACTGAGCTTTATGGATGTAAGTAAGAAAATACCCAAAAGGGATATCGTTGTTCACTGAGAGGTAGTTGTACGTTAGAGTTCAAACTAAAGCACTTCAATTTATGCGCAGACCATAGCCATTTCCCCCTGGGAAGGTGGGCCATTTTTTTAACCTCTAGATGCCTTAGTTTAAAACTGGCAGGAAATGCATACGGGTTGCGTCTCTTGAACGACGTGCTGCTTATTCATTACAGCAAAAATCCCCAGATATAGGAGATAAATTAAAGGACCCCCCTCCCCCCAAAAAAAACTATAAGAAAAAAAAAACAGTAAACAGAATATGTGTGTATTTTTCATATTCATTTATTATTCTTTTATCTTCAGTTTGAACTAAAACATGCTGCTATCCCGTCCAAAATGGAGTTCATGTGTGCTCTTTCTTTGAAGGGCTTCGGGTCATATGAAGGCTTGATATGAAAAAAAAACCATCACGTAAATAGGTGGAGCTGGTTACATTCTTTATAATACTCTGCAGTTGTCGCCTATGCGCCTAGACTGCATAGCACCCACTCACGCACGCACGAACACACACACATACACACACACACATTCTGTACCTTATCTCTCTTCCTCACAAAAAGACATTTGTGAGCTTTGAGGGGGTTTTTTTTGCATTAAAGCCCCTTCACAGAGAGTCGTTTGTTAATCAGGATCAAAGTGGAGGCGAACTAGCATCACCGTGATTCAAATGGTATTTTCAATGTGTTAGTTTCACTCTCACTGAACAGCCTCTTGGAAATCGTGCAACACCAATTTCAAGTCCGTGTTGTAGGTGTCGCTGTTGACCACGTCTGCATCCGCAGTGTGAGCGCGTGCAGCAAGAGGAGGCTGCGTCTCAAGGCCATTTTCAAATCTCATTGGTGGGTTTGTCATGTGGTCGGGAGGCATCCTGACTTACAGATTGTTTTTCCTAGATATGTCAGCTTACAAAGGACATCTCTCTCCTCTTAAGAACTTAACCCCAAAAATGTCCTTTCCCAGTAGCTCTCCTGCGGCAAACCCATTTTTAGTGGACTCTTTAATTGGTGCCTGCAGGACGGACAGCTTTTACTCCAACAGCAACATGTACATGCCGTCTGGCTCAGAAATGGGAACCTACGGAATGCAAACCTGTGGACTCCTGCCGTCTTTCGGCAAAAGAGGGGAGGTCAACCACCAAAATACGGGCATGAATGTCCACTCGTACATACCTCAAATAGATAACTGGACTGATCCTAGTAGACCCTGCAGAATAGAGCCGCCCAGTCAGATGTCAAACTGTACATTTTCACAGAGCATAAAGGAAGAGAGTAACTGCTGCATGTACTCCGATAAGAGAGTGCAAAAAGTCAGCTCGCCAGAGGTCCCCGCATATTCTAACGTTGTCGCTGAACCTTGCCCTGTCGATGGTCCCGAGATCCCGGTCCCGGGCTATTTCAGACTGAGTCAAACTTATGCGAATGGGAAGCATCCGGAGGACTACTGCCATGAACCGGCGAGTCCAAACCCGACCCTCATGCAACTCAGCCGGGTCACCCCGAAACCGCAGCCCTCCTCTTCTAATTTCGCTGAGGCGGAAAAGAAAACTCAGGACGTCACACAGAACCCCGACACCACGAGAACACCGGCCCCCGCAGAAAGCCCGGATCCAAAGTCCAGCTCGGTGGAGAAAACCTGCTCAGTGGAAGCTCCTGTGTCCAGCCCTGAGCTGCAGCAGAAGGAAGGGAAAGGTGGGTTGGCAACAATGAACGCTTTTATCTTGTGGCGCTGGGCTGAGAAGGCTCCAGCATCATAAAACCAAGTATAAAACACAAACAACCCCTAAAGTCGTAATGTTTAATGATAGTCTTTCTCAGGTTGCAGTAATGGGCAACAGAATGCTTTTACCATGCAGCATGAAGCCCCCGTCCAGATATTCAGCTACATTTAAAGCGCATTCTAATTGTCTTCAGACTCTTAAGTGTGCAGCTCTCAGGAACTAAAAACCAATACGCTGCCATCACTTTGTCATCTTTATTGTAAAATCTAGTCACTGGGTTTCATTTAAAAAAAAAACGGTGCACGCGTGCAGAATACGCTCAAATTATATTGTCTTGCAAATTCCACAACCACAGCCATTCAAATCAATTTTAGACAACGTTTGAACAATTTGATTAGCGGTGATACATCGAGTCATTTAAAGTTCGTTTAAGTTTGATAGATTTTTCTTACATTTTCAAACTGCGAAAATTCAGTCCCTTTTGTGTGGCTCATCTGAGATTCAGTTGAATATATTTTTTGTTGTTTTATTGGTAACGCGATGCACCTGGCTGATAACCCCCCCACCCCCCCTGCTTTGTTTGTATTCAGTGAAAGCATTTACATTGTGTGTTATTTCCCAGAGGTGAAATCCAAAAGCAGCGCACACGAGGTTCCGTTTCTCGGGAGGAAGCTCAGCGCGTCGCTAAAACCTTCTCTGTGTGTTTTCTTTCAATCTTTGCAGACTGCAAGAGCGACACGTTACCAAACAGCTGGCTAACGGCGAAAAGTGGGAGAAAGAAACGGTGCCCCTACACAAAGCACCAGACCTTGGAGTTGGAGAAGGAGTTTCTGTTCAATATGTACCTGACCCGGGAGCGCCGCCTAGAGATCAGCAGGAGCGTCAACCTGACCGACAGGCAGGTCAAGATCTGGTTTCAGAACCGCAGGATGAAACTGAAGAAAATGAACAGAGAAAACCGCATCCGCGAACTGACCTCAAATCTCACCTTTTCGTGAGCTTACACGTGTCTGTGGTCAGCTGTCTTTATTTTGTATGCTTCAGTGGCATTTGGACTTTTATCTTTAACTTTCAACGAAACTGTGACTGTGTATATATATGCCCATGTTAAGCTGTGTGGCGTCGTGTATTTGTTCCATTTTATCACAGGGTAACACTTCTTGGTCTTAAATGATTGGCGAAGCATTTTCTTCTCTCTTCCAAAAGACACCATATTAGGTGGAGATTAGGTGACTATTATCGCAGTCACGAGAGCACATTTATTGTGTTTAGTGCAGCATTTGTTTTTTTTGCAGTTTGTGCAAGCCATTTTCTCATCGGTAAGATGTTTCTGTGGGCCTCAGTGGTGGAAAAACAATGTTAAGCTGTGGATCTATTGCATGTTTGTGGCATGTATATCTTGGAATAAAATTTATTGTCAAAGAATTTTGTTTAATATGTATTCCTGCTGTCAAAGCCTCTGTTTCTGTGCTGATCACATTCATTAGTGTGCGCAGGGATTTGATCTGCGTGTTGCAGCAAGCACAGTTTTGCTTAGAATGCTCACGAGAACGAGGGGAAAAGTAAGATATTTCTTCTAGGTCAGAGTTTGTTGCACTTCTCTGCGATATCAGCAACATAATCCCCCAAAAGCGTCCCTTCCGTGGCTTTAGAAAAACGTTTCGTGTGTAAAAATGGGTCTCAGCTTCATCTGACGGTGAAAAGCAAAATAATCTGATGCAGTTATCTTTAAGCCAAAAGACGAGCTGCAAACTTCTACTGAAATCTGGGTGTTTGTGATGGTGCAACTCAGTTTTATGATTTAAAAAAATGGGTGAGAGGCACGAATTCAAATGTATTGAATTGGCTCTGATGGACACGAGCTGTGCACGTAGAGCCACTTTGAAATAAAAAGTCTATAAAAGCACATTTGATTGGGAGGCTAAGGCAAAAAACTTGACCGAGATGTCTAAATATGACGGAAAAATCCTCCGTCTGCCTCCCCCTGTCAATCGCTCGTTATTGTCTTTTTCTGTGTATGGGAATAGTTCAGCAGAGGGGTGTTGTGTAATAAAATAAATTGTGTCACTTTGATGCTCAGGCCTGTTTATAACTTAAGTAATACTCCATAAAGACCATAAGAAGGGGGTTATGTCCAATCACAAATTCACAGGGGGGTCAACAGCTCTTCCTTCCTTCCGCGCGGCGCAGCCCTTTCTTATTTGTGCAGGAAAAAAAACTCCACATGTTGTCAGAAAACATTTAAAAATAAACCAAAAAGAAAACACGATTTGCGATCAGGTTTTGTAAACCCAACTGCTGATAGAGTGTCGCAAATTTCCCTAACTAATAACGTAGTTCCCATGAAACATTTTTCCTTTCTGAGGTCTCGACAGAAAGGAAAAAACAAAAAAACTATAGGCCAAATGTTTGGGCTATTACTTTTAAGTGACACATTTCAGATAGCAATACACAGATGGATTTCCCCACTCATTTTTTTTTTATTGACGGCATGTATAATCACGCACGCACCTCATAAAACATTTATTGATACATTATTGCTCTCCTTTGAATGAATACAATAATTTCACAACTGCCGTTTCCGCCTCAACTTAGAAAATTAAACCAACCCATAATATATGTTTCCTTGCCAAATATTAACAATGCATACACCGCATTGTGAACGGAAATGGCGTCTGCTACTTTACAACATGTTATTACATCTCTTTTACGAGGACTCTGTAAGTCTATAAACCATTTTACTAGCATTGAGGGTATCAGGACGATCTTATAAGAGTTTTCTCAGGCATTAAGATGCATGGAATCCGTGCTGGTGTGTCAGGATTGTGTGCAAGGGAAGAGTTTTATCCCTTTTTCTGAAATGCAGGTAGGCTATTGTTGCTCGGGCGACACAGAGGAGGCAAAAGAAAAAAAAAAGATTTTTATATCTACATTTGTTTCCCCTTTTATACTCGCGTCATGTGGGGCTTTTTTATTATTTCTATAATGAAAAGCTAGATTAAACCTGACGAAAAATGGGAGAGCAAGGGCAGGATTGATTCACTGGCTGTATTGGTAAATATGGCCACGTGATCCATGTAACCAATCCCTGTAGATGCAGCCAGCAAAAATACTATGATTGTTCATAGAGGAAAGCTTCCCCTAACAGTGCATCCCGTATTATATGAGTGGGAAGAGATCAAAAATGTCTTCCAGTGGCACTCTTAGTAACTGCTATGTGGACGCTGTTATGGGTCAGGAGCCGGAGGATGTGTACGGTGCTCGTTTTATTCAGGCTCCACACGCGATGACCCCGAGGCCGCCAGGTGCTGGGGACAACGCTGACTTTTCCTCGTGTAATTTCGCACCCAAGTCCGCCGTTTTCTCATCGTCCTGGTCCTCCGTTCATCCTCAGGGGATTTATCACCCGTACGTCCACCATCACCACCACCACCAGTCCCATCTGCCCGCATCGGATGGCCGATATGTCGGCGTCCGCTCTTGGATGGAGCCCATCTCAAACCATGTTTCCTTCGCCGGGTTCCACCCCACCAACAGCCGGCAGTACGCGACGAAGCCGGAGGTGCTGCCCGCAAAAGCTGTGGAGTGCGACGCGTTGGAGGCAGAGGCTCGACCGCTCTCCGGCGAATTCGCGTGTGGAGGATCGGAGTGTCCAGAAAAGGCGACCAAGGAGCACAGTGGAAGCGAGATTTCGACCCACAGCGAGCCCAAAGACGAGAAGCAACAACAACTTGACCCAAGTAAGTAAACCAAATAGCCGGTGCTGATTTACAACCCTGAGAACTGTATGAGCTGGGTGTGTAAAACTGGAGGTTTTACTAAGCTATAAAAGTGTCTCGAACTATACCGAGATTACGAAAGGGGAAAAACCCGCCCTACAAAAGGTTATTGCAGGGATTCTAATGTTTTTCATGTCACAAGACACACAAAGTAGTAGCATGCACGGTGCTATTTCGATAGGATTCTCCACGAGGAAGCTATAGATTTAGGATTGATTTATTTTTCTGTGTCGTTAGGGAGTCAAAACGCCCCGATTTGGGCAACGTCTGACAAAACAACTAATTGCTAATTTTGCATTTGATTAACTGGAATCACACTATAGTGTACTGACCCCTCGCGGGTCCCCTCGCCCCTTGGTTTGGGACTCATTCACTAGTCACTGAAGTTTACAATTATGTTACACATTCTTATCACTTCATGCTGCCTTTCCTCCTGCTTTCCAGACAACCCTGCAGCAAACTGGATCCACGCGCGCTCAACAAGAAAGAAGCGGTGTCCCTACACAAAATATCAGACTTTAGAGCTGGAGAAAGAGTTCCTCTTCAACATGTATTTGACAAGAGACCGGCGCTATGAGGTCGCCCGCATACTCAGTTTGACGGAGAGACAAGTGAAGATCTGGTTCCAGAACAGGAGGATGAAAATGAAGAAGATGAACAGAGAACGAAGCGGCAAGGATCAGCTATAAGTTCGCGGGCATTTTTACACATTTTCATGTTTGTACCATTAAGGAAGCCATCTGAACAATCTCATTTATTTTGAGTTTCCCGCACCGCATAGAGCCAGTTTACCTTTTAGATGTCTTATAATCGTGTTGCTGGCCACACATGTGTCACACATGGAGGGATTTGTCTTGGTAGAATGCAGACAGTATCTGTCAAAAAATATATATATTTCTCTTTTTTGGGGGGAGGGGGGGTGCTATTTCAAACAGCGGACTGGGACGGATCCATGCAGCAACATGCGCCAACGCGTCTTCCTTTTTATAGTCTTTAAGAATTTGGAGTAAAAGATTTTTCCTTTTCTTTTTTTTTCTTTTTTTTTTCCAGAGCGGGTGCTGTATTTTAGTCTCTGTCTGTCAGTACACGCGAATTAACAAATTTCACAAGCTGTTTTGGAAATATTTTCCCATCAGGTGTGACAGAAAAAAAGAAAATGGCATGTGTTTGGCTTCTTTTAGACCAAACTGAAAGGGTGCTATGTTTGAGAAAAGCTTAATTCCCTTTTGATCCCAAATATCAATGAATGTATTAAGACTTCTTCTCCATTTATTAACATATCATTAAACACATCAGCGTGTTTCTGGCATATCGGTGTTTTATTTTTCATGTAAGTGATTAGATTATTGTTATTTTTTTTTTACTACCCGGAAATATCCCCTGTGGCGTTTACCTTTTAAACAAAGATTGGCAGGCTGCAGCACAATGATATCCAAATCTCTTTTTAATCTCAGATCGTTTTTCTAATCTTTTAAAGGGAATATTGGAAACGCAGAATTACAAGTACTAAAGTGTTTATGATTGGGAGAGGTGTTTCGACGGATATCCAATTTATTGTCCAACGTGCACTTGTAATTACTTTAAAGCAGGAAGAAACGTGGTCCAATAAAGCTATAGAAATGACCAGACGTCTGGCCTAAATTAGTTTATGGTCCTGGCCACTAATTACAAGCCCTTTTGAAAACCTCCTCCTCTTGTGCGTTTGTGTCTATTCCTGACAAACAGAATGTAGACACTTTTTTCCACAGGGTGTCTGGTCGATGGATTGTTTCAGAGGAAATCACCCCCAGCTTAATGGTCACGTTTATTCATCAAATGCACTTCCCACCGAAGGGTAAAAAAAAACACAAAAAACAACTTAACTTTGACTGGTGTGTGACGCAGCTTTTACTTGCGGTGGATTTTTGAGGCGTTAAGCCACGCCACGTTTTCCCTAATTTTACACAATTTTACTTTTTTTTTTTTTTTAATTTCTTCCTTTTGTTTTTTAATTTGACATTATTCGTGCCACAAATCAGCCAAAACTAAAAAAAGACAAGTCTACACGATGCAGTTTCACATACAATCGGTGCACTTTTACTGGAGCACTGCAGAAGCACTGTTGGCGCTAGAGGGCGATGTTGCCCTGTGGGTGCCAGTCAACGCAGCCTGTCCGCAGGAACCAGGAGACAACACATGAACCTTACCATGGCCTCCTCCATGTGCTGGATTATTTAAATGCTAAACGTGTCTGCTAAAGAGGCCCGCTCGTTTGAAAAGCTGAGTTAGAATCCCCTCAGTTGCCCGTTGCAGCAGAGCTACTGATTTTGAAATCTCTTGACTAACTTCCACGCCCCCATATTTCAGCAGTATATCATACATTTGCACAAAGGAACAGCCAGTTTTAGTCGTTAGGAAAGAAGGGTCACTGCAGCCAACTGCAGCCTCAGCTTTTAATTCCCCGCAAGGAAAACAACAACAGAGGCAACTCAAGTCAGCTTTCAGAGATTACATTTGCCCTCCAAACGCCATCCTTATCCTTATCTATACTATTTCTAGCTATTCACAGCCCATTTTTACTCAACAAACAAGAAACAATTATTTGTGTGGCTTTATTCTTCTGGATTGCAAAAACACTTAATGCTCGATGATGTTTAGCCTAATGTCCCTAATGCTCTAATTTAGATACTGTAAATGTTTGCTTTCCTGTTGAAATTACGAACACATACTCAAAGCACACATGAGCAAGAGGCTATTTAAGCTTTTTCTCAAAGACTGTGGGGCAGGATCATTTTTGAAACACTAAACACTTTATATCCTAATATTTACACATAAGATACATTAAACCTTTCCGGGACTCCAGATCCCTTACACGCCAAGGGTCTTCTCTGGTTTCCACACATAAATTTGTGTGGAAATACTCCACTGACCAACCAATTTCCAAGCAGTGAATTTTTAGGTCAATTTATTGTTGGGGAAGCCGAGTATGAGAGCCTTAAACGCCGCAATAGAGTACTTGAAGGCAACAGTGTGGCTGCAGTCTGCAGAGGAGGGATGAGAAGATGCAGCAGGGTGTAGCCTTATTTGCAGGCGACATAGAGTATCACGTTATAAGCCATTTTAGTCATAAGGGTCCCAGCTGTTTAAAGTGCCCAAACGCAGTCAGGCGACAGTGACTTCAAAGCCCAGGATGGAAAAAGGGACATTTTTAAGGAACACGTTGAATTGATTATATCAGCCTTACACTGCCGTCATAATGCATCGATGCATCGGGGTGCTTCCCCTCTAATGGGGATTATAAAGCGGAAACATGGTTGGAAACACGTTCGGCCTTTTTTGTTTTGGAATTTTGGCCACGTGATGAAGCTGCACGCTGTTTACACGAACAACATTAAAAATTCCCTTTAATGAGTGAGACAGGAGCTGGTTGCGTTGAATGGAAATACTGAAGGTGACCGCACTCTACACCTTCATCTATACTGAGATGATTGTTGTTGTGACTTTGCTCAAGACTAAGCAGGCGTGTCAGGCTGAAACGACTATAACGACGTGACCCTAAATCGGACTGCGTTATGAAGTGTCGCAGGAATTTCAATGTCCCAGTTTCCAAGTGAGGAGAACTCCGTGTCATGTGCCTCTTCGCTAATGCCGACCGTGAGTGGGGTCAGTTTTCTATTTCAGTCTGTTCGTTAGCTGCAGTCCTGTTACACCACCGCCGATTGATCCTTTTTTCACACACTTCGTCGCGTGTTATTTCTGTCAAGGCTGCATGTAGGCCGACACTCCGAAAACGACACGCTGGGAAAAATGCTTGTGCGAGTGTTTCCAACGCAGTGCTAAAGGAAGGATGCTTTAATTAAAAACAAAGCAGTGGCGTGTGTACGCGCACATGTGCACAGCAACACAACTTTCAAAGGCCCACCTTGTAGTATGCTGCATAGTTGTTTTAGCCTTGATGCATTCCGTTTAAGTAATGCTCTAATCTGTCGGCAGCACCGTGCTTTATAATGTCTTCTTTGAATTATTATTCCAAACTTAAATTAAGGCAATAAAATGGGTTATCCTAAATATTCTAAGTGGAATTCATATTACTGCTCTCAGCGTGTATTTTTAGAAGTGTCATATATTATAAATGGCAATGACGTGCATCTTTGTAAGAAAATACTAAATGATTGATGTAGAAGATATTTCTGATCACTTCAAGCCTGCATTTACTGCCCGGTCTCAGTGACTGTTTCGCGTTTTGATGGACTGGTTTGGCATGCAGCATGAAATCCAACAGACGTTCTTGTTCTTGTACGGCCTTTCTTGTCTTTATTTGCACCCGTTAACACTCAATTGTACCCAATTTATCAATTTCTCGTGTTTCCTTTTAGGATTCGGTTTGTCCACTTGAACTTTAAACTGACGGCGATATGAGCTTTTCGAGGACCCATTTTGGCTGCAGACATTTTGTGGTGAAAAGTGACACATTACATTAGGCTACAGAGTGACCTAAGAATAAGACTGCGGAGGAATACAGGGGAGCACTGCGCAGGAAACAGTACAACATTGCGTCAAACGAGAAAGTCCTGTGAGGTTGGACCATTATGTTGGTGTGCAGCCTCTAATACATCAGGGATGACGTAATGAGAAATGTGTGGCTCATTTTGATATCTTTGGCTGATGAAATGATCAATATTGATTAAATAATTGTAAAGTTTTGGTGAAAACAGAGTAATTTCCGAAGCCTAATTCTTCTTTTAGATTTAACAATCTTCTCATCGAAGATTGTTAAATTTCCACCCAAAGTTGAATTTTTTTATGATTGCTGAAAGCTCTCTTATTTTCGGAAACGTTTCACGGCACCTCGTGTAAATAGCACTTTATTTCTGCCTCTTTCAGCCATTTGTGTGTCATTTCTATACATTTTACGCCTTTCCTCTGTCTTCTCATGCCGTTAAAATGACCCCGGTATAGAGTGAGGGTAACAGTACAAAGCAGAAATCCATTCCATGATCGTGAGGCGTGCAGTAAAACAAAACAAACAAACAAACAAAAGGGTAGTAATGGCACGTGACGTAATTTTGTAGGTTATAAATAAGCTGTTTCACGAGAAAAGGTTGAACATTTACATGTAGCCAGCCTCTGAATCTATTTAACTGGGGGAAAAAAAGGGGAAGTATCAACAAACATAACACTAAAACCCACATGTTACACCTTTAACACGGCACTTATACACCACTCAGCAGACGCCTTTATCCGCATTTTTAAAAAGACCTACAACCTTTTTTCAAGACCTCGACAAATGTGGGTCAATTTGCAGAAGAATTGTGCTGCACAGAATGTAGAAATGATCTCCGCGATGACAATAAACCTGATTAATTCTGGCCAAAATATCAGTGTCATATTAGCATAAACCTTTTCGACTGGCACTGTTCTCAAACACAGAGGACCATTCCAAGCAAGTCTAAGATGATCAGCGTTTATTTGCACACACAAAATTTTACTCAAGGGCGATGGACGTGCTTCTCAGATCTCAGGCTTTGTCATCATACATGGAGGTCAAGTTGCTATTATGTCAAATCGGCAACCCTGGGCTGCTGTGAGAGAACGTAAACAGAGCTCATCAGACTCGGATTAATACGCAGAGTCCCGCTCCTGTGCGAGACTGTGCGTAACACCTCTTTATTAGCCTTAGGTGTCTAACAGTGCTCCAGCTGCGCAGCCAACAACCACTAGTTCTGCCTGCAATTAAATCACACCCATACACCATCACACAACCCCACCCAGCGACTACATCCTTCTTTTATTTTCTCGTTTATAGCTCGTTCGCCAGGACACGGGTTGTAGCGCCATAGTTTGGCTTTTAAAAAAGAACGATTTAACTATTTTAGCCCGTGTGTCTTTTCCCCTTTCTTTTGAGGTTTTACGTAAAAAAAAACAACAAAAAACATTTTCAAATGGACTCAGTGTGGCAAACAAACTGAATAATCTTATGGAAAAGAAAATTAAATCAGATGAAATGAAAAGACAAAAAAATGAAAGGGGAAATATATACTCATGGAATTCTGTTGTTATTGTTATCAGGCTAGTGTGATATTTAGAGGGGAAAAAAATCCAGTTGATACATTTACTTCTATCTGATTGGTACTAAATAAAAGAGAACGTAACAGCTTCACCACAATTAGTGATAGGGATGTTCAGTCCATTAAAAAAAAATGAAACAATACAGATTTTACCAATTTATGTCACAGAACCAAAGCACACATTCCACATTATTTCAGTCCTAGTCGTGTCCATTCGTGCAATGCGTCAGCCTTCGGACACATAGGTTGTGTTTTTTACGACAAATACAGGAAAACCCAGAGCAGGGGGGCTCCAGGGAGGAAGTGGTTAATTCAAAAGGAGCTTGGTCTTATTTAAAAAACAAAAAAAACTAAACAAAAAAAATATATATTCCTTATCAAGTGGGCTTGTGAAGCAAAAGCTGATGGTTTTGCCTGCAGTTATCAACCATAGGAGCTCAGTGTGCACTGATCCACCACAATGTAACACACTGCGACTAATAGCATTGTTCCACTGCAACGTGGCGACTCTCTTAACATCAATGACCTCAGATAAGAGGCGGTTACCATGTGGGGAGGAATGAGTGCACAAATAGTATCTTTGCACAAAGAATAAAACGGTGTCAATCCATTTATTCCACTGTGTAGAATGACCGACATAGTTGTAATGCAACAAATGCTGACACACAAACACACACATTCACAAATACATACACATACACACACATGCACACACACGCATGGAAACCAGAGCCATAGCATGACTATAAATCGCACAGTGCTGACTCTGGCTGCCAGCAGATGAGCGAGAATGAAATAAAGGAAATTCCTTTTTGCTGCTGGCAGAAATGGTCAAATGCACAGAGCTGCAGTTACATTATTTAGCCTTCAAATCTCGAGGGTAAATCGCGTGAAAAATTTTCCACGCCGTTATTTATTTCCCCCTCGATGTTGCTTCTTTATTTATGAAAAACAGCTGGCTTGGAATAGCGTGGGTCGAGGACCGTTCGTATTATGCACGCACACTCAGGCCTTTATAATTTTAAATCTCACGAGGAGCCCGAGTTTTTTCGCAGAGAAGCTGCACAGCATTTGTTCGTTATCGTCATTTTTATTCCCATTTTTTTCCCTTTATTTCCCCTTTATTTTTATTTTTTTCTAATAGGCTTATTTATCTCTGGCTTAATCAGGTGACGTTTAATAAAGAGTTTCTTTGTATAGGCCTCCCTGTGGGAAGGCAAAAAGAAAAAAAAACGTTGAATTTTGTCCTCGTTACTCTGGAGAAAAACTTTCAATTCGACGCAAAATTTTTGGTCGAATCTTTGGTTTTCTTTCTTTTTTCTGGACTAAATTTTTAGGTTACAGAAAAAAAATCACTGCACCTTTAGCTATATTAGCTACGAAAATGAATTCGTCCCATCCACTCAATTAATCTATTTTCTGCATTTATTCTGTGGGTTGCTTTGTGGTGAAGCTGCAGCACTATAAAAGCTATTTTGCTCTTTAGAATAGCACATATGATGGTTGAGTTAAAGAGACCAAAAACTGTGGGGGAAGCTCTCGCTTAGAGGACATAGAGGGGCTTCTACTATTATGCGAAAAGATGGGGAGAACTGCAGCAGTCGAAATTCCTTTTTGTGAGAGGACAATTTACAACTTGGCAATAGACCTTTTTATGTGCCTCCATCGCCTGTCATTGGATGCCAGTGGTCATGTGTGAGAGGCAAACGTCTTCATGGCCCTTTTCCTGATTTCCCAGGCGATTTTTCCCCCCACTGCATTCTGCGTCTATGGTGGTAAACCAAATCACCACGGTCGGCTTTTCTTAAAAATCGCCAGTCATTCGTTTCACGAACGTTGTGTCTGATTGGCGCGTATTTTTGCGGCGTCGCACCGTTCGTGCTCCTGAAGGACTGACAAGAGGAGGGTTTCAGCTTCATCCGTACTTTCATAACACAGAGCAGAGCCAGCTCGTCGTAGCTTTTATCCAAATGCACTGCAAAGGTAAAGCTGAAAGAGTAAACATGGATTATCTCCTGGATATAGGTAAGATTTGCACCTGTATGTGTGTGTTTGAGAGAACGCGCGTCTGTTTGTGTGTGTGTGTGTGTGTATGTGTGTGAGAGAGAGATGTTTGACAGCTTCCTGTTTCATTAGTCATGTAAATTAGCAGTGAGGAAATGTCACTAAGGTAATTTGATGACTACACATGTTGCAAGGTGTGCTGAAATAAATTGTTTCATGCTTAAACCACATATGCGGTTAATGATGTTAGTGATCTTTTTAAAATGCTTTTTCTTGTTCACTGTTGTTACAATGTGTGAAAATTGTGTTGTGACAATGAAAGAGGAGTGTTTTAGGAAATGTTTTGAGACCCACAAGATTCTAAAGCAATCTATGCCTCTTTTCAAAGTCATTCTGCAAAAAACTATCTCTTGTGTACGAACGTATTTATTGTTTTTGCGTGCCAGCATTTCTGATCCAGATAATCGAATGCAATTCATTGGAGGAGAGCTTCGCGATTTTTGAATAAAACATTCTAAATTTTGTTTTAAGTTCCAAGCCTTTCCCCTCCTGCTTATCAGATATGTGTCAAAATTTATGTCATTTGACTTTCCCTCGACCTCACAGAAAATCTGACTTAATCTGGTGAAGCACACGTATTTGCAGCCTCCTTCTGCAGACACCAAATACTGCACAATAATTGACGTATGATAAAGGAGTAACTTCTATTCGACATAGTCGAAGTCCAGCGAAAAGAAGTTCAGTTCCCGTAGCTGTTTTCAGCTGCTTGGAGATGAGGCCAACTGAACAAAGACAGTATTTCACTGGTGTCTGACAGGCAGCTGCGAAAGTATTTACAACCTTACTGCAATGCGGCAAAATGGAATCTCCTGCACAGAGGAGAGGCGCAACTGGAAGCCTGGGAAAATTAGAAAGCGTTCGCCCTTTTCTTTTTGTTCTCTCCGACAATTCACGTTCTGCCGGATTTAAAGATAATACAAATTTAGAAAACGTGAAGCACACATTTGACCAGATAGTTTGAATGGATAATGGTTCCCCCCTTTTACTCAAACTCCTCTCAGACGTGCACCCCAGTTATTTATTTAACATCAGCTTTAACGTCACTGTGAGATATAGCAAGACTTTTCCTTCACAAATATTTCCCATCTATGGACTTACTCTAAAGCTGAGATGCTGCAGTATTATTTCTTCTTTATTTCAGATCTCATTTTGTCTTCCAGTTGGATGGAAATAGTCATCTTGCAGTATAAGTGACCACCAGTTTAATCTTTTCTGTGATAAGATCTTCACAGCAAAGCATATCTAACCCTTATATTACGCTTAGTTTCATATTTGGACAACAAATACTGTTACAAGCTAGAGGTCAGGAATTTTCCAATAGATTCCATGTAATTTCCTACGTCCTATAGTAAAATCTGCTAAAACCTTCTTAGCCAGGCCTTAAATCATCTGCATGTGAAAGCCACTTGCTTTAAGGAGTAGATAGAATAGAACAAATTCATTCATTTAAAGTTTTCCATTAGCAAAAGTGCAGTCTCTTCTCCTCTCTCGCACATTTCCATCGTAAAACGTACAAAGTATCGTATTTGTGTAGGATTATTTTTTATTTTTTTTTTATGAGGGAAAACCGGAAGGCCGTCAAAAAGCCAGCAGAAGGCGCTGTTGCCCAACAGTCTGCCCCTCAGCTCCCGCTCAGCACTCCTTTACAAGCACACTGATTGGTTGAGACAGGAGTCATGTGATCCAGTTAATTTCTGAGAGCGGTTTTTTTCCTTTTTGGCGTGGCATACTCAAATACAGAATACTGCAGAGCTTGTTATCAGATGGGCCAATTCATAAAGATTGTCCGGTTGCTGCGCAGAATTCTGTGTGGGATGTGTATGTTTTCAAGAGCCCACGCTTGTCTCATTTAGCCCAGCAAACACTTGAAGAGTGTCCTTTCTTATTTGTTTGCCAACACTGTTAGTGTTTTGTTACAGCACGCAGCTCTTATTGAAGATGCTGAGGAAACAGTTTCAGCGTCCCCACTGACTGTGTGTATCGTGATGATAAGGCAAATAAGACAGAGTTAAAGTTTAAAGTTAAGGTTAAAACTGCAGGTAAGTTATTAAATCAATAAAAGCATGCTAAGAAACAGCAGGAACTATCTGCACCTGGGAGGCCATTGCAGTGCTGTACCTCATGCCTGCAGGAAACAACTTTTTATGAGTAGCCTATGCATGTAAAAACAAACAAAAAAAAGCGAGGCTGAAAGTGTCTGATTTGACACCCTCCCACACACGAGAGTAGCAGCCACCCTAACCTCAACAGTGTCAACTCTCAGCAGTTTGGACTGCAAAAGGAGAGGAGGGGCGAAAATGCGCTGGACTCTGGGATTGGCCTGCAGTAGCGAATGACATCAGTCTTACTGTGGCAGGTTCACTGGGCAGAGAAATGTATTTGAGCGCAAATCACTGCTGCCTGCCTAACATTTTAGAGGCAAACTTATTAAATTATTCTGTAGGCCTACAATAAAAACAATGAAAGAGACCCGAAATTATTGAGTGAAATAACAAGAAAACAGCCCACGTGGCCGGGCTGTTAACATGGTGAGAGAATCTAGACTTTGTTTTCAAGCCTGCAAATAAAAAAGAAATAAATCAACTTTTTTTTTTTTAACTCTTTTTGCACGTGAGTTCACAACAGCCACCCAGCTACCTCCTTTCCACGACTTTTCCTCGGAGCACATTAGTGTAATCGGCATTATTGAGTAAGTGCAACTTTGAGGATTATTTATGGACCCGCGCGGCGTTGTGAATGGCTGCGAGGAAGCACGTGACGCCATTAAAGTTTGTTTTATGGCCTGCGACTTGACAAGCCAAAATATAATTCTCATTGTGTATTAGTTAGACCGTCCAGATGGGGCTGGAAAAGCGCTTCAATTGACAGGGAGCTCCGCCGGACGGACTTTTCTTCCACCATGGACGCGTTTGTTGCCCGATCCGCCATGTGTTGCGGTCTCTGTGGTAAGCTGTGTTTTTTTTTATCGTTGTGCTCGTGCTGTAGGGGCGTGTGATGTCACATGCGTAGTGCTCAGGCTAAACTGTTTCCTGCCTGTAAAATCGGCAACAGTGCAGCGCTTTAGGCAAACACACGCCGATGTGAGGAAGCAGCGTTTCACCTTATTATTGTGCGAGATTTGGGCAAAATGAACCTGTTGCTGTCTGTGGGGAGCACTCTGAATAATTACATATCACAGTTCTGTTTTAGCAAAAAAATCCGCCGTTCTAGTTTGTCTCTGATTGTTTTTATAATT
The DNA here is from genome assembly GCF_027942865.1 of Odontesthes bonariensis. Lineage (NCBI taxonomy): Eukaryota > Metazoa > Chordata > Actinopteri > Atheriniformes > Atherinopsidae > Odontesthes > Odontesthes bonariensis. The sequence goes on along the minus strand of NC_134517.1, from coordinate 21,253,015 downwards.
TTGCTTCCGTCTGTCCTGCTCAATGGGAACTTCAGATTTATCAACACCAAAATCTAAAAGCCTCTGAAGTTACAACAAGTAGATCTTTCTTCTCTCTCACATAGTACAGCAGGCCTATTCCACTGCAGGTCCTTCGTTTTTTTCTAAATTAATCAGACACAGGTTAAGATCCAGTTTAAAAATTATACAATATTTATTATAAAGTTTCAAATTGACTAAATATTAAATTTAAATTATTTTCAGTCAAAAAGGGGGTTCCTTTAAGATGACCAAAAATGAAAGCAAACCGGCTGGTTTATGCTATCAAACATTATTTGGCCACTTTCTGCTCCCCCTAATAAAAAGCCTTACAATAAAATGAGAAGTGATTCCGGCTAGACTAGTTGGCCTTTGGTTTAACACGAGCTGCCAGGAAACGCTGACTTTATCGTTCCTTTGTTGTGAATCTGGCGGCTTTGACCCGTCTGAAGGACTGGCAGGGTAAGGTGAAAGACAGGTCAGGCCGTCTAATAAATATTGAAATGCAAAGTGCAAGGACGAATTTCCCCGCCCAGATGGCACTGTCCATGTTTTAGCTGCTGCCATAACGAATATTAAAATTTCTGCGGATGAGAGATCTTGGCCTATTTCTGCAATTTCTTCTATAAAAAGGGGTGTTTCGCATCATTTTGATTGTTTTTTTGTTTGTTTGCTTGTTTTATTCTCATTGCTGTATAACTTTAAAATTCCCAACGCACTTTGAGCTGAAAACGTTGCCAATAATGAAATGATTTTAAGCCATGCGAAACGCCAGGAAACGAGGAGTTTGCAAACTTTAAAATGTATTTATTTATTTTTTCCTGTGTGTGCTTTTTATTCCTCTCGCTAAATAAGAAAACTTGAGTCTGTGTTGCTGTCAAAGTCTTTTTTTTTTAATGGCTTTTTGTTTTTAATGTGGCGTTTTTGGTGAAAATAACAAATGTTGCATGAATGCAAACCAAAAATTAAGGTAAAATTTAAGTCGACACTGACTTGACTGAAAGGATGATGCACTTGTTTTACTTTTGTTAAAATCTCCCACAACAACTCGATATGTTGTCTTTATCCTGATGTTGATTTGTTCCATTTGCCTGGACTTGGTCGTTTCTTGGAAAAGTCAGCCAGTTTAACCCGGCTAAGGGTTAGCTTTATAATTAATTTGTGAGGGAAATCTCGGCGCAGGCCTCGCGCTGACCGCCGTGTCGGGCTTGGTGAATGGCTGACGACGATTTGGTAAACTTTTGCTCCCTTTGAGCTGTCAGCAGGAGCAAAAAAAATTAAACTTTCCGATAGTTTGTAAATGATTCGGTTTGACCTTGGTGGCCTCCAGCCTCATCTTTCGACCAGTGGCGATAAGCAGCTCGACGCAGGCAGCCAGCGTCCGGCGCTTATCTGCTCGGGAGCTTCAAGCGTTGCTGAGTTGTTTGACAAAAGGCTTCACGTGAAATCTGAGCAAAAAGAGAAAAAAGTTGCTTGAATAGTTTGGATACCGTTTTGAGATTGGTTTTCTTGCTGTGAACTTGGGGTTTAAGTGGAAGGAAAGGAGGCCTACTGCACAGAAATCGTGTGTTGACGTCAGTCACTCTTGTCTTCTCGTCATTTTGTTGTCTGAGTTGACAGTAATGCTCTGCAGGTTTGGCTTGAAGGCTTACTGTCAGTTCGATGATGTGCTTAAGCTACTGGTTAACATGTTTTGCTTAAAATTAGCAGCATAAAGGCTATGGAAACTCAACGTACCCTTGAAATGGAGAATGAATGAAAAAATATATAAATGAATGCTGGGGCTCAATAATCAGGGTACGGCCTCATAATAATGTCTAAAAAAAAAAGACCCTTTTATGGTGTGTATTTCTGAAGCACGCCTCTAATTTTCTTTAAAGAAAACCTGATTTCTTTGGCGTTTGTTCAGAATATGAGACACTTTGTCAGCTTTGCTTGGCTGAAATGCTGGACGGTGAATTTGCTCTAGTTGTGTGGCTAAAAGTGGACAGCGTATCTTCCCGTCGTCTATATATACCCTGTAGAACCGAATTTGTGTGATGAAACCACAGTCACAGATTCGATTCTAGGGGAGTATATGGTCGATGAAAAAACTTCGATCTATTGACTTATTGCCGTATTTATCAGGCTCGTGAGACCTAATGTGCCGTCAGCTGTTACAGTGACAGCCCTGCTTTATGGGTGAGAGTAAATCTGACAACACCACATTCCTCATGGAGGAGATTTGGTCGCGTTGAAACTCTATAGGCTCGTGATGCAAAGTGTTCCGAGTGGAAACAAATATTATCAAGGAGAAGGATGCTTTTCTGTTTTAGTTGGAATGAAGATCCAAGTGGATTTAGTTTTAAAAGAAGAAGAAGAAGAAGAAGAAGAAGAAGAAGAAGAAGAAGAAGAAGCCACAGCACACTCCAGCTGTGGCTTTTTGCTCCTGTGGGTCGTTTCTGTCTCTACATTATTGATTCCCTGAGGCTGCTGCTGCTGTTGCTGCTGGCCAATAGGCTCCTAGAGATAGTTTTTTCAAAAGGACGGGGGCAGATGAAGGGATGAGATTCGTGTAACTTTTGGATGACCCCTTCCTGACAAAGACAGTGTCCATCAATTGTCCCCAGTCATTATTCGCTGCTTTTATGCCAAGGGGCTTTTTGTATCTTTTGTTGGTTTCTCTGTTGAACACCGAGCCTTCAAGTTAGACCACAGAAACCGAAATATTCCTGTATAAGTCTGAATAAAACATTCATGATTACAAATACCTATTTTCTGTTGGTGTATCATGTGCTTTCAATAATTTTGAAGTTAAATATTTAGGAATGAAAGTCATTTAAAAACAATTTTTTTACCACCTCACTTATTATTTTACACACGCTTGTCTCCGTTTCTTTGTTTAATCCACCAGGATCTAAACTTGGAGTATCTTAATTTAGTGGAAATGCATTCAGTTGTATGTTTACTCGTGTTTGGACCAGCATCACCTCCATTGGCCAATCCGGTCACATGGTTCGCTAACTTTATTCAGTTGACACCAAGTAGGAGGGCTCTATGGAGGGAGGAAAAAAAGACAACTCGAGAAAAATTAGTATTTTCTACCTTCAGAAATTAATGGCCATGAGTTCGTATATGGTGAACTCTAAGTATGTGGATCCCAAATTTCCTCCCTGCGAGGAATATTCACAAAATAACTACATACCTGAGCAGGGCTCGGACTTCTTCAGTCCATCGCAGGACACAGACTTTCAGCATCCAGGAATCTACCCACGGTCAAATTACACGGAGCAACCCTTCAGCTGCACCACTGTGCCGGACTCCACAGTGCAGCCACGGGGTCATGTGCACGAGAGACCCAGCCGTCCGAGCAGTTTTAGCGCACAGACTGAACAGGGGCCCCCGGTCCAAGTGGCCGGACCTCGGACTTGTGGACAACAGCAAAACACAAAGAGCCAAAATGGGATACAAGCCAAGCAGCCTGCAGTAGTTTACCCCTGGATGAAGAAAGTTCACGTAACTACTGGTAAGATTCACCCCTTTTCGTTTCCTTATGGACCACCTGAGCCTCGTAGTTAAGAAGTCATTCACTGTAATATTTATAGGAGTCTTTGAGAGGCCTCGACAATTACACAAGTCATAAATTTTTATAGCTCAGGAAATAGGCCGCTAGGTAAGCGGCTGAAAGCTCCTGAAAGCACATATTGACCGGTGGTAATGCTTTTAAATCTGCAGCAAATCTGTTTAAATTCAGATCAAAATCATTAATGATTTCCTACAGTCGCTTCCGTGTGATTTCCTTAAAGCAGCAGCGAGCAGGCTACACGGACGACTATTCTTGCATAGCTTTTTTCTTTTTTTTTTCTCCCCCCATGTATTATTTATTATTTTTTTCTTTCCGGCATGCTGCAGTTGGCCACATTTGGTAACTTTGTTGTTGTTGTTGTTTTTCCTTCCCCCAGTGAACCCGGACTACACAGGACCAGAGCCCAAACGGTCCAGAACAGCTTACACTCGGCAGCAGGTTTTGGAGCTTGAGAAGGAGTTTCATTTTAACAGGTATCTGACCAGGCGGCGGCGGATTGAGATTGCCCACACTCTTTGTCTGTCCGAGAGGCAGATCAAAATCTGGTTTCAGAACAGGCGGATGAAATGGAAAAAAGATCACAAACTACCCAACACCAAGGGCAGATCCGCACCAGCGCCCAGCCATCTGCAAAACATTCAGAAGGATAACCAGACTGATATCACAGCGTTATAAGGAAGGAGGGTGGGGAGGGTGTCACATCTTTAGAATTTAAATGTACATAAAAACAAAAAAAGACTGAGGTTGCATCTGACTTTTGCATGGACTGATGTCATTTTTAGCCTTTTTCCTTTTTTTTTTCTTTTTTAATTTAACAACAAAATGACCCCAGCATTGTTGACTCAAGACGGAGTCAGAAAACCAATCAGTCTTTTCTAACCGAGAGGATTGCAAAGCTTGTGTTTTCATTTCCTTACAAAGGCAGAAAGAAAATACTTTTTTCCCCCCTCCCTGTTTCGGACGTTCCTTATGAAATCTCGGCCGATTTGATGGATTTGAAAAAAAAAAAAATCCTCTCGTGTGACTCTTTTTTTTAAAAGAAAAAAGTGATCTCCTCATTCTCAACAGAAGGCCGCTCGTTAAAATCACACAATTTTTTAAATCTCGATTTTTCTTCTATCAAACGCACAATAATAATGATAAAAAAGGTACTTGAAGGAAGTATTATTTGCATATAGAGCACCGCTGAAAACACTCCTCAAACTTCTTTCTTCATTTTTCGAAATGTCCCGCTGAATGTTTCAGCAACACGTTTTTTTCTCTTGTGACTTGTATATTTTAACTTATTTTGTACAAAATAAAAAGCTCTGATTTTTCTTTTTCTCCTTAGTCTATATCATTCTCACACGTAAGACATTCCTGCGCGCATACTATTCCGAGTGCCCTTATAAATCTCTCCTGACATCTTTGTAAACAGTGTACATTTTCAGAGGCTCTCTCGTGCTATTTGAAACTCTCATATGAACGATCGTTTGTTCCCGCATGGCAACAAATTGACGCTGGATGTTTCTCCTCGGACATGACCAAAATCCTTGAATATTTAGAATATTATATTTTCTTTCTTACGTCGTTATTTATTTGTTCCAAAAAAAAAAACCGTGTACATGTTTTCGTATAGCACAAAACCGAATTAAAAGTATTCGTTAAGCTTTTGTTCCTATTGAAAAATGTTTGAACTCTTGTGCATTATTAGCATGGCTTTATACGAAGTTTTAGTCTTAGTTAATATGGAAATCTTTCTTTCTTTTTCTCTTTTGTTTTAAGTACACCAAGCTAACCGAGAGGTGGGCTTTCAGGTCACGTTTCAAGACAGATATTTCTTGTTTTAAACCGTCATTGTCTTCGGACAAAAAAAAAAAAAAAAGCCCAGAAGCTCTCCCAGTATGAGGAGGTCTTCTTTTCTGAAGTCTTCGTGATGAGAGAGTTGAAAAGGTATTTCAACCGAAGGTCGACAAAAGCAGCAGTGGCAGGTTCATCCAGGGGACACATTTCAGCCGCGAGGACTGACCCCGACACCCCCTGACCCGCCGGACAAGCAGCATTTTCTCTCCCAGGCGCTATTCGCTTTAGTTTGGAGGGCTGTCCCACTCTCAAAAAAAGCTAAAGCTCATTCAAAGCAAGGGCCAGTAAATTCCACATTGTATCAGTATTTCCATCAGGCGCAGCCCCCGAGGAGGCTCTGATTTGTGCATATGTCTCTTCATGTCAATATGCAATCTTTTAGTTTTTGTTATTTTTGTACATGCTTTTTATCTTGTACGGTGCATTGAGATGTGAGAAGTATATTGGAAAAAAATAAAGATTTCTACTGATTATGCATTTAAATATTTGCAAATAGTGCTGTCTTGGATATTCATTCCCTTCACTCTTGAAAACGGTTATTTTTTGTTAATTTTCTTTTCACTTTTTCTTTGTTGTTTAACTTTGTTTCAAGGAAATTTATTTCCCCCAAACCAGAGGGGTAAATATCGGTTTGTCTAATTGTTTGATTTGTTTTCCTTTTTTTGTAACTTTATTGACTCATTTTGTCGTTTGTTTTTCGCTTTACGAAAGGATCACCTTGGGTGGACAGAATGGTGGTGTGGGTACAAACATGTGGAGCCATTTGGACCTAAAACTCTCTTTTTTTTTTTTTTTTTAAAGAAAAACATCCACAAATGGACCAAATGCGCATTTCATAGGCAGGATCCAGCTTACTGTTCTGAAAAAAATCCAGTCTAGCATTTGAAAAAAACGACTGTGTTATTGGTGCAGAATAAGTGAATACTATCATTGAAAGAAAAAAAAACGATGAAGGATGAGCTAGTGCTCTGCTGCGTATAAATTTTCACTCATTAACTCTTATCAATTGGAGCGCACGCCGTGCGCAAAAACGCCCTTGCAGAAACTGCTCTGCTCGGTCTTTGTGAGGATTTTCATGGCGAAGTTTCATTGCGACATAATTGCTGCCTCACCCTTTATTGGGAAATTTCATCCTCAAATTAAGTTTACTGGCCTCATAAGATTCAAACTGCCAAGAAAAACTTTTTTTTGCTCAGAGATGTTGATTCCTCTCCTAAATCAGGCAATGCCTCATTTTTTGTTCATATATGAAGACATAAACGGTGTCCCTCTTTCCACCTAAACATGATATAACCCTCTATTCTACCTTAGGGTGTTAGTAATCACGTAATCCTCATATATGTCCAGTTGATATTGAACCCCCATGCTTCTGAAGCTCTGGCTTTATTGTGGATGACCCACTGCATCTCTGACCTTCGACCTGCCACACTACAAAATCAGCTCTGATATAAACAAAGACCATAAACAGACATGTGGAAAGACAATCTGCAGTCTTGCAGCTTCCATCCCCACTGACCACTGTCTGATTTCCCCCCAATGAGCGCACGTGCAACTATATGCATGTACGTGCTGATAAATGTTTATGAGTGAAATATAAACTCTGAAATGTGTCATATGGATTGCCAGAAAGTCAGACACGAAGTGATGGTACCTATCCACCATCCTGCCAAAAATGATCCGCACATAGATGCTAAGGAGAAGATGATGAGGGGGAGGGGGCAACTAACCTACCCACCTAACACACATTACTAGTCTTTAACATAGTTGTTGCTATAGTGTGTCTTTTTATTTTTTTTTATTTTGGAGCAGCTCCATATAAAACCTGGGTGCTCCGAGCTCCTGCCATCATCATGCGAATTTGAATAAAGCCTACAGTATCGTTTCTCACGTATCGGGGCAGAGCAACCTACTACAGCGAGCAGCGTGTAGCCACACTGACCTACATGTCTGAACAGCAATAAATGGGAGCCAAAGGCAGTGCCATTTTCAATGACACTGCACCCAGTGCAGGGATACAACGTCGCTGCTCTCCATCCGGCCATATTTGATTTCCAGCTGTTTTCGCAGAAGCCTCTCCGAGCCAGACAACCCCCCCTAAGATATATTAAAGTGCGCTGTCTGCATTCAGAGATATAATCCAGAGACTATACCACTCCGCTCTCTATTCTTGACCACGTGATTGTCTAAATAATTAATGCAGCACGTCCCCCTAGAAACACGGCGTCGTCATTAATCGCAAGGACTCTATCAGACTTGAAAACTGAAGAGATCCCCCAAGAAAATAATATCCGATACTCGGCGCAACTGTAGCCCCGCACCGTAGCTGCACGTCTGAACCGATGGATGCTTGGGTAGGTAAATATTTCAGCATTTTTCATGTTGCCCTAGCCGGTAAATGACGATATCAAATGTCGTGATATTTGATAAATTGCTCCCTTTGATGTGTGCGCTCTGAGTGCAATTGTACAGACTGAGGCTAGTCGCTGTACGCATGTCTTCTTTTCATTACATTTATTTGCCATGGCAGAAATGTGCTGTTTGCCGTTTACGCGTTTATCCTTGAATGAATGGACTGATAGTAGTAATCGTAAAAATAACTTAATGGTACTGACATGTATTTATGGATGCTCGCTGTGTAGATTTGCTCTTCAAGAAACGTACAGCTCAGTTTGCCCCCACCACGGGGCCCATTCATTCCTTATTTAGAGTGATTTGATTTATTTTTTATTTTTTCAGAATTTTGCACGAAAATGTAAAAAAAAGAAAAAAAAAGAAAGGAATTTTATTTTCAAAGACTTAGACGTAAGATTAAAAACTGATGTCTTGTTTCCTTAGCACAAGTGAGCATACCTTGTTTTGAATTTTTACGGAACATTAGATTAATTTCTGGTTGTGCATCTTTCTTTTTCGGTTGAGACAATTCTATTGTTTTATTGTTGAGAGGGGGGTGGGGGTGGGTGATTTGATTTTGATTCCTTAGAAGTGGTGGAAGTTTGGGCAGGCTCACAGTTCTGCCTCCTTGTAAATCATTCTCAGTAATCCTGAAAGGGTGTGAGGCTGTTGGGGGGCCGGGCGAAAACTGTAAATCTTTCACTTTTATTACCCTCTGAACATATGCTGCGACGCTACCAGTCCTGCAACCCTTTCTTGCTCTCAGCAAAGATAACTCACCACTGAACCAGCCGATGGTCTCTCCCTGCGGCTCCAAATCTTCCCCTTCAAATCCAGCCTGGTCTCTCACAGCCCTTCTTTATTCATTTGTTATTAAACATCGCCGTTATACGATGAAGTACGAGATCAACGATGAAAACAATGCAGGAGAAGCCATGGCTCTGTGACTCTTTGTTTTGCAACATAGTGTGAAGACAGACACAGCAAACGCAAGATGATAATGCGCTTTATTTGAATACAATCCACGGCCAGCTGCAAGAAAAACTCACGTCATTCATTTCATAAATCATTTTTTTAAATGCACATGCTACATCGCTGCTATTCTGTTGTCGATCAGGACAGCCACACAAAAGCTGGTTTACAATATCATACTAAAAAAAAATGTTTGTGTGTGGTGCGTAAAGGGCCCACTTTACTCATTTTTATCAAAAATTCTACGCAGAAACGAGGCGAAGATCATCAAACTGTTGGAAAATCCATAGCATCCACAATAGAAATTATACATATACAATACGCGCACGCATTGCACTAAAGTGCTGAAAGCCCTATTGGCGAAGAATCTGTAAATGTGTATTATTGATACCCCCTCCACCTACACACCACACACACACACAAAATAGGATGTCTGCTTGCGTTTAAATACTGAAGTCCTGGCGAGTTGCAATCCTCAATATTCACGATGAGATAGTAAGAGGTAGACAGAGGAACATTTGCACAATCACACAGCTCAGACGAGGAAATAAACGCCACCCTTTATCAAAATGGACTGGTGAGGTAAGGGCTCCCTTGAAGAAGAGAACAATCACGTGAACAAATATGCTTGTATCTAAAGGCAGCGCCTTTATTTGCCATCATAAAGCATCCGATACACCAAAAAATCCCAATGTTAGGTGCAAATCTGCACGGGCCTATCCTGTATATTTCACTGGTTGATTGATTGCCAGTGATTTTTTTTCCTGCAATAAGGATACCTTGTTCGCTTTTTATTGGTAGTTGAATGCGAGTCCTTCCATTCTTTCGGGAATACTGTCTCCACTGGTATAAGGAAATGTCTGAAAAACAGCAAGATCAGGTTTAGGACAGCACTGTCTACAGACAAAGGGTGAAGGATTTATTCTCGAGACTGCGTGGAAAGAAACTCAGACTGAGAGGGAACTGGTTTATGATGAATTGATTCGCAGGTAAGCTATTGCATGACAGAAAGCAACCTTTAACCACGGGTTAATATAATGCAAGGAAATTTATTATGATTCATTCCATCCAAGGAGGTGATGCTTGTTAATGTCGCTCTAGCCGTTAGCTGCGAGGATATGGAGCAACACAGCCACCTCTTTAAAAGCAGATTCATATTTTATCACATTTTTTTCCCCCGTTCAAATATTATCGACAGATTGAGCCCGGGGTGCCCTGTGCTTTTCAGCTGATTTCACGTTTATGAAAACCGGCTCCGAGGAGGAAGAAGAAGAAGTAGGAGAGGAACTTTTTCTTTTTGACTCTTGGATCGTAAATCACATTAATTTGTTGTCTTATCGTCACACTGGCGTTTGCTGTGATTTATGTGGTTTCAGCTATATGGCTTTGTTAACCTGCAACGTTATATTACACATGGATGCATTGAGGATGCTTTAAAGGATTATTGGACTGAATGATGAACAAAAACAAAGGCAGATGCCTCTATTTTCTTTCCGTGTGGATGCTCTTATGGCTTACTTTTTCTTAAATAACTACGATTATACGTCTGAATGTTTTCTCTTTCTTCACTGGATTTGATACACTGGAGTAAGCATCCGGTATGAGTAGTAAATATGATTTCATTTATTTATTTATTTTTAAAAAGCAAGAAAAAAAAGGATATTTAAGACTATTAATCCTCATTTTGCTTATATGTTCACTTGATAATTTAGCCTTGTGCTGGGCTTTAGACTGTGAGCATTTTTATAAGCTTTGAAGAGCTTTTCCTGATTGTGTGTTTAGTCTCAAACTAAAGGAAACAAAACAAAAATCCACATTTTGGCGATTTTGCTGCAAAAAAACGGAATGCAGCATTTTGTAAATCAGCACGCAGTTTTTCTCCAAACAGACACCTTGTCTTTCACAGCAGCAACAAGAACAGCTCTGTCATTATGTGTGACTGCATACTCTTATTTTAGATATTCTTCTAGATGGTTTCACAACCAATTACAATTATTACTGTTTTTTTTGTTTGTCTTTTTTGTGTTAACAATGCCTGTTTAACGCGAGGTATGAATAGAATTGGAAGGGCTAATCCTGAAGGAAAAACGACTCCGTGAGATAATAACACTCCACTTTGAGTCCGACCCATTGTGAGAACCAAACTTACCGTAACAACGCGTAGGCGAAAAACACAGTCATGTGAAAAGGGGTAGCATGTCTGCTGCTAGTAGCTCAGTGTGTTCACAAGCAACTCGACGTGAAGATATCGACCGGCTCTGCCGAATATTCCACAAGAAGAAGTCTCGGCTCGTATTTTCAAAGCAATCTTCCTCAAATGCAGAGAAGCTGTTTGCACAGCAGGAGTGAAAACAAATTAAGAGAACATTTCTGAGGCTTCATTTTTGCTTTTTTTTTTTTTTTTCTCCTCGCCGTCGGTCGAGCATCTTCGTCCCCGAGCTGATAAGTTGCTTTGAATTTATCTGAGACTTTGGTCCACTCGAAGCCAAACGGCTCGTTGTTCATTAAACTTTGGCTTAATGCTGAGTGACCCAAAGGTCACCTAAAAAAGCTTATGGCTGCTAGAAATTTGGCCTGGCTCTTTGTGGAAAAAGTGCACATGCAAGACGTTTCACTCTCCATCAACCGAGAGCAACGTCTTCCAAAAAAAAATGAATGAAAGAAAGAAAGAAAGAAAGAAAGAAAGAAAGAAAGAAAGAAAGAAAGAAAGGAAGAAAGAAAGAAAGAAAGAAAGAAAGAAAGAAATCAGCAGTGATTATCATTAGTATGAAAAAATAATCTTTCAATCATTCTCTGGGAATGTGATTTACTTGTACAATTTTTAAAACACATAACAATGGTTTGTGCCAGTCTGTCTTTATTTTCATATCCAACACGCTTCGTTTCTAATGTCTCATCTTTGCTGCGATTCAGAGGTGAACAAGAAAAGGAACAAAAAAACATGTAATAAGGAGAAGAGGGTATTAAATTCTATTTGTATTCTAGGTCAAGATGGAAGCAGTGATGAATGCGTGAGGGATATAAAAGAGATCTTCGCAGATTTCGGTGAGTAACACTTCTTTAATAAAAGGGATTGCACAACACAGCCAACTGCTAACAAGGCGAAAGGGTGATTTGTTATATTAGGCTGCATATTTACGCTCGCAGTGTTTCACGGGAGGCTTAAATCACGACGAGAGACATGAAGAATGGCCTTAACTTAGCCTGTGCGCGTAATTATTTACGCAGGCCAGAGTCCAGTTTCAATAGGTCCCTTCTTTTTCGTTTGCAACAGCTTCGCTCGACTTAAATCCAGCGAGTGACAGGACACGTTTTTCTTTCTCTCTACGAGCAGGAAAAATCCATCATGTTTACAGTCTTCACTCCTCAGATATCACTGAAACGCATGCAAATGAGGCTCTAAAACGCTGAATTTGCCAAGGTTTCCCCACTTCGTCCAAAAGATGCTCCACCGCCAATATGCTCTGTCTTATATTAATCAGAGAGAGAGAAAAAAAGAAAGATAAAGCTCCGTTTTTTCCACCACTGTGTTTAGCTGCAGACCTGCACTCTGCCAGAATGGAGGCATCATTTATAAAGCGAGCCTCTGCACGGGAGAAGTCGCCGAGTATGAAATTCTTTCCCTTGCCTTCCTCCTACGCTCAGTTTTACACTTCTGAGGGTCTGCGAGTCTTGAGGGGTGTTTTGCTTTTCATTCCTCTCTGAGGCCGTTTACAACCATAACATTTGCGGTCATAAATTTTGCCGCGGTCCACACTGACAGGTGCAATTGTTATGCACGGCGCAGACTACACCTCCTGAAGCCACCAACATACAGTACATGGCCTTTTGATATTTCAGTTTCAGCTTACTTGGAATGTTGCAATGCGTCTCACTGTCGCTTTCATAACACAAATGTAGCAGCTTTGAAACAAACCAAACAAAAAAAAACTAAAAAACCTGTTCATCAGATTTTTTGGGCCAGTTTTCTTTGCTGTGTTTGAATTTGTTTGCAGGGGATTTGGACGCTAAATTCTGCAAACATGTAACAGAGAAAGAAAACCGACCAGCTAATCCAAATGCAAAGGATGAGATCAGCTAATGAAATATTCAACTGCCACCCACGCATCCAAACTCTTTCACTCTCGTCCACGCACGCTCACCCGTGCACGCTGACGCACCGCCACCTCCTACATTCTTTTGATTTCAACATTACTTACAAAATTACAAATGAGATGAATTATTTTTAAAAATAAATAAATTTTAAAAAAACATGCAATCCGAATGCGTGTGCGCGGGAACAATGCAGGCACGCCGGCCTTTGTGAGGCCTTGTGATTAGTGAAAGGGCTATTATGTGCATGCGTGTGACAAATGCTGATTCAGCTTATTTGTGAGGGACTCCTAAAGCCTCCCAGAGGGTCCTTTTAGTGCAAGTTAATCTTTAACTGCTTTGTGCCAGAAATGAGTCAAACCAACGGCTCGACTCTGAGGCTGGGATATGAAGCATTGTTACAGTGTGGGGACTACTGGTGATTTCTAAATTAATAGCTGCAGTAACCTAGAGCAATCCAAGCTTGAGCCAAGCAGAGTGATTCTCGTGCTTTAATCTCAAACATTCATCAGTAACATGAAGGATCCTACAGTCATAATGAATTATATATTTCTTTTTATAGCTCACAGACTGGAGCAGCGGTGGGAAACACCAATCACGTGAATAAACAACACCCATGCCATTGGACAGAGTTGCTTTGGCTTATTGGCTTTAAATCCACAAAATGCAGAAAGCAACATACTATGACAACTCTGGACTGTTTGGAGGCTACACCTACCCCAAACCAGACTCTTACAACTACGGTCCCGCACATCAGCCCTACCCTGCTCCTAACATCGAGAGTGACTACCAGGGCTCAGTGTGTCCCATTCAGACCTCTGCGGTCCGGCCACCGGCCCTCAAAGACAGTGACCTGAACGGTGACTGCATGCGGCAAAGCAGCAGTCAGAGTAACAACAGCAGCAGCCAAGCTAACAGTATTTCGGAGCAGCAGGCACCCCCTCTGTCTGCATCGTCCCCGAGCCCCAACAGCTCTGCAACCCAGAAGAAGAAGTCTCCATCCAGCAGCGCTTCCGGTTCTGCCACACCGGCCCTCACAAAGCAGATATTCCCCTGGATGAAGGAGACCCGGCAGAACTCAAAGCAGAAGGGCAATAACTGTGCTGCTGCAGGTAGTGATCATGATGGGGAAAATGTGTGCGTGCATGTGGGTGTGCATGTGTGTGGGAGGTGTGACTGGGCCTTGAGGTGCTTGTAGTTTATCAACTGGTATTCATTTGGCTCAAAAGCCACTAAGATGATGCTGTTGTTCGTTCACAGGTGGAGAGGTGAGTGATGAGAAGAGCCCACCAGGACCAGCCTCCAAACGGGTCAGAACTGCTTACACCAGCGCGCAACTTGTGGAGCTGGAGAAGGAGTTTCACTTTAACCGCTATCTTTGTCGTCCTCGGAGAGTGGAAATGGCAAATCTATTGAATCTCACCGAGCGCCAAATTAAGATCTGGTTTCAAAACAGGAGGATGAAATACAAAAAGGATCAGAAGTCTAAAGGGCTCGCGCACTCTCCCTTGGGACACTCCCCGGATAGAAGCCCGCCGCTGAGTGGCCCAAATCACGTTGGATACTCTGGCCAGCTCCAAAACGTGAACAGCCTCAGCTATGACGCGCCCTCGCCCCCGTCATTTGCCAAACCCCAGCAAAACATGTACGGCTTGGCCGCGTACACGGCGCCGTTGGGAGGCTGCATCCCGCAACAGAAGAGGTACCCGGGCTCCGAGTACGAACACCACGCCATGCAGAGCAACGGAGGCTTTGCCAACGCCAATTTGCAAGGCAGCCCCGTTTATGTGGGTGGGAATTTTGTTGATTCCATGCCAGCCTCGGGCCCCATGTTCAATCTCGGCCATCTTCCCCACCCCTCATCCACCAGTGTGGACTACAGCTGTGCCGCTCAGATCCCTGGAAACCACCATCATGGACCCTGCGATCCCCACCCAACATATACAGACCTCACCTCTCACCAAGCGTCTCAGGGAAGGATTCAGGAAGCGCCTAAACTGACGCATTTGTAATATGTGGTTTCGTGTGTGTGAGTGTGCGTGCGTGCGTGTGTGTGCGTGCGCGTGCCTGTACGTGTGTGTGCCAAATTTATGTTGCGCTCTTTTTTATTACCTCACTAGTCTAATAACTACACTTCAAGCGAGTCGTGTGTATTATTACAGTATTATTGATATTACTATTATGCTATTGTGTAATTATTTTTCAAATAATGCAGCTTTGTTCATTTCTCTTGAATATTTGGAGATGCGCAAAGGTACACTAGGCTGGTTGTCAATAGTTCTTTTTTTTTTTTTAAACTCTCAAGTGCAATGCGCAATGTTACTTGAAGGTAAGTCTTGTAGATCACGAAAGTAGAAACTCATCTTTAGAGAGAAGGATTTTTAGGGCAATTTTCGTCTGTTTGTTAGGATCTCGTTTTCCTCACCCTATTTATTTATTGCCTTTTGTTTTTTGCATAATCCCTCGCGCTAGCATATAGCCTATTTATTATTTAATTGCTTTCGTATTGCACATT
This sequence comes from Odontesthes bonariensis, assembly GCF_027942865.1. Classification (NCBI taxonomy): domain Eukaryota; kingdom Metazoa; phylum Chordata; class Actinopteri; order Atheriniformes; family Atherinopsidae; genus Odontesthes; species Odontesthes bonariensis. The sequence continues at coordinate 21,237,620 of NC_134517.1, read as the reverse complement.
ATTTATCGTTCACATATGCGAGTATTTATGTGTGGAGTTTCGTTGTTGGATGTTGTTGGACAGAGCAGTGCACTTGGAAGTGTTGGCAAAACAGGGTTCGGAAAATGCTACGACTCGCAGATTATTGTTGTCAAAAAGAGCATTTCTAATTGTAAATTTGGTATAAATGGGACATTTTTATAGTGCATAAACATCACTATATGTCCATGGTTAATCTTGTGTCAAACCTTAAAGCGAAACGTAGACTATCGAAGTATCAAATATTATACACACCAGCATGTCATTTTGTGTAGTCCATTGTTATTTTTTATTTGTCTTCCATTGTTATTCCATTCAGTTGGATGTCCATAAATTTATGAAACCATAATGATATTGAAATGTTATATTTTATTGTGTTTAACATTTTGTAAATAAAGTGCTTAAACTTGTATGTTTGATTGCATTTTGTTGATTTTGTGAAAATCGCGCATCCTGCGGCTTCTCATTGTTTTGAACTCCTCATTCAGCTGCTGCCTCTGAAACTGTCGGTTAGCAGTGCCGAGGAGGCTTATTGACTCACAGCTCCACTGTACAGTCCAAACAGACAGGGGTGATCAATAATTAGACACCAGGATATCTAAAACTCATCAGACGGCTCTATACTTCCAATGGAAAGTGCATTTTAGCGGAATAAAGGGCTCTGGAGATTATTGATGTTCTATTGGTATGAGGGAAGTGAGTCTGTGGGCTCACTGCATCCTCCACATGTCACTTATCATTTTTTAAGACTCGGCCACATGATTACCTTCCTGTGCGCTGGGACAAGAAAATAAGCTCAATTTTCCTCTAGCCTAAAGACCAAAGTCTAATCACTGACGGTCTAATTGATCAGTCAGACTCCATTTCAAAATACTAATAAAAGCAGAGCAGATTGGTGCCAATAAAACCAAAAGAAGAAAATACGCGGTGCTCCTTTGACATTGGAAAAGATGCAACAATGTGTGTGTGTGTGTGTGTGTTGGTGAGAAAGAGGGGGAGAAAGAGCAGTTCATCCTTTATTGCTCCTGGAGAGCCATTTCAAAGCTCATTAATCAAAAACTCGTCGCTTTCAGGCTCCTCGCTGATCCCTCCTCCTCATGAACAAAGCATTTGCATTCCAAATCCAAGAAACACATTTCTAACCGAGCACAGGCCAATCTTTAATGGTGGGGGGGAGTTGGGGTGGGGGTGGGAGGGGGGACCCTACTATGTTCACATTTTCTAAGATGATAGATCCTCGGATTTAGGAGCCCATGAAGGCGAATGAAACTCTTGTCACAAAAATTATCAGCGGCATTAAATCTGCGCAGGTTCACAGTCAATGTGATCCCCAAAAACTTCAATTCACATCAGCCAAGGAACTGAACAGGCACTTATAATCCCAGCCCCGCTAGCAAAAGCTTTTAAGGTTATCTAATCTTATTTCGAAATAAAAACCATCTTGGATTTCATGAGCTACTACAGTAGGTTACAAATCATCTCGGTGTAGTCAATGGATGGCGGCCATTTTAACCCTGCTGAGCTCCTTTTTCATCTCCATCCCCTCCACTTTCTACACTGAACAAGTCATTTACTAAACCCTTGAAATAGTCCTCATAACATTTGTTGAAATGAAGAAAAAACGCGTTTCTCCATTTTTTTTAAACTTGTATTATGTCAATTGAAAATGCAGGGACAATAACTTCCGTTGCCTTCATTCAAAATAATATTTAATAACTGCACTTCCACTGATTCATTCGTCAACTTGGTGACGAATGAATAGCTGGACCTATAGCTGGACAAATTAACAATCCAGCGAGGAAATAATAAAAGTCAGAATCTAGCAGCTCCAAATAGAGCAGACTGGGTGTTAGATGTTATCTTTGTCATTAAGCATCTGACTCTGCAGAGCAGACAAGGGGGTAGCCGAGATCAAATTCAACAATCTGGCATGCAGAAAGGAAGTTTCACCTCAATTGGGAGTTAAAGCGGCCCATAGTTCTTTTGCTTCGAGCTGTTGTGAAAAAAAAAACAAACAAACAAAAAAACCTCTTTGGAAACACAGTGCTCTACAAAGTCTTGTTTGAACGATGCGCGTGCAAAGTGGGCTGAAAATGTCACGAGCACGTGCAGCTGCTTTGGTCTATATGCTTTTATTATATGATGATTCACTTTTTCGCATTTGGCTTTTTTTATCGCAAATCTCGAAAACGGATTTAAAATCGTAGTTGAAAACGTGAATTAATTGTCATAAATCAACCACAGCTTCTCTGGAGCAGGCAGTGCAGCTCATATGATGTCTATGATTGGATACGAGCCGATCAGACCACGCCTTCTCAGTGGAGGGTCATATTTAGATATGGGGAAGTAGTCCTTTTGTAGACTAACTATTAATAAGAACAAGTGGCGTTAACGGTGTTTAAACTTATTTCCACACAGGACATCTTATCTGGGAACAACATCCATCTGATTTTCTTTTTCTTTTTTCCTTTCTTCTATTTTTGGAATTATTTTTGTAGATGTATTGTTATGTTATTGTGAAGGATGATGGACACGGGGCTTTGAAACAGGGACCACCGGGAGGGAACCAGCTTCTCACTCAACGTGTTTGAGTTACACTACGAGACGTCCCGTCTTATGTGTCACTGTTGGATGCGGGAGGAAATGGCTATTCATACACACCGCGCCATCACAAGACAATCCTTTAATCACCTCGGTGCTGGAGGAGGGACATATCGCGATGACTCCTCTGAGCAAATGAGTAGCATTCATCTCCATCTCAAGTTTTTTATTCTTTTTTATTATTATCATTTAGTCAATGCTATTACACACACGTTAGAGAATCGATAGGAAACATGTAGCAAAAAAATAAGACACCATATTACCACTGAGTTTCTTCCCGTTTTACTTGCTTTACCCATTGCTTGAACGCGCCCCGCGTTGCTTTGTTTTCACCGCATCTCGTTGTGGATTATGAAGCACTGGACTAAGGCTGAATCTCACAAAGCAATTAAAGGAAGGGACTTGGAAGTTGACTTAAACACATCTCACAAAAATAGACGCACCGGTGCAGGTGGTTTCTGAGCTAAAGAGCGGATAGAGAACACGAAAGTAGAAAAGATGATGATATGTTAGCCTGAAAGTCTTCTGATTTTCTCTGATGATGCAATACCCTGGTTTGTTTTGAAGAAAAAAGAGTGATGACTTCTGCTCCAACCACCAAAGACGTGACTCCAGAGGACAAAATGTATTGTTGTTGATTTGTTACTTGACTGTTTAAAGAAGAGAAACCCCACGATAACATGTACTAGATGACAACAAGTTCAATCCTGTATATTGAATGATTCGGTATGAATAAAGACAGTGTTTTTTATCACCAAGAAACTTTTGCGTATGTTCTAATCTGAATAAAAATTATTGTCATATGATGTTTCAAACACATTTTGTCTTGAACTGTTTCCCCACATAATTTAGGAAAAATGGTGCAGTGAGAATACTTCTGAGATGTCGCATGCCTTCTCTGACTATTGCTGTCACAAGTTGATTTGAGTCATTTTCATAAAATGCTGACTATTCTTAATGAAATAAAAAAGCAACCTGAACTTGGTGTCTTTTTAATGTTGATCCATTTACCCTTTCTTCCATCTATCTTTAAGTCATTCCAAATATCCAGGAAAGGAAAAACTTAATCTTAAAGGAATGAATCACTCTGCAGTCTCATCATGCACATTTTCTCCCCATAAAAAAGGTGTATGCTGATTTCTTTGGCATGAGACTGCGGAAGAGAGTGATCTGTGTCAAACACCCTGACCATCTGTAAACGCTGACAGAGGATGTAAATGTCAGAAGACACCACTGTCACAAGTCCTTCGTTCTACGGCCTCTACTGTCATTAAGCATTCACCACACTGGGTGTGGGTGACTGGGTGGAAGAGGCAAGACACTTTGTCAATGGGAGGGAATCTGAGTTATTTGGCATCTCATTGTCTACACCGAGCTGCTCCCTCTGACTACAGCTGTAGGATACATCACATCGTGTTTTTGTCTCATCATTAGGTTGCAGAGGGCTACACCTGTCCTTAAGTCAATATATTATTAAATGTATAGACGGACTATGAAACAAAATCCCCACTTGCCTTCCTGCGGACGAAGTCACCCACACTGAAAAAGACACCAAACAAGTGCAAACTGAAAAAATACAATATGTGGCTTTTGCATGCCTCCATGCATGATTTTGCATTGCATTCTATTTATCTTTTGTATGTTTGTCTTCTTTACATCTCTTTAAGGTTGTTTGTGGTTTGTGCTCATTTTATGTCTATTGACAGTCATTTTGGATCAATTTGAGGTTACTGTCTCATATTGGCATTTATTTTCTATCTCCTTCTGGTTCCTATCAAATTGGTCACTATGTGTCACATTTCACAAATTTTGCATCCTTTTATTGTCTCCTGGAGTTAATTTTGTGTCTCATTTTGCATCTCCGTAGAGCTGTTCAGTGTTTTTGAGGCATGTTGCTTGATGTTTGTGCCTTTCTTAAACTATTTTCAAAGACTTTTGGTCATTTTGCATTTCTTTGTTGACACTGCATGTCTTGTGGCAACAAAGAAATGCAAAATGCAAAATTCAAGGTCCTGAAAAACACGAGAATTGATGTAAGATGTGAGAAAATCTGGATCTTATTCTTCAGTACCTTGAATTTCTGCTTGCAGCACGTGTCCTGTTGATTCATAAAACAAGTTAACTGTGAGAAACCAGCAGCCACTCTTCTAAGAATAACAGTAGCTGAGGAATCTCCTTACATGGATCTTATATGTTGTCACAGAAACTGGTGTGCGAGGATTTATCGCAGCTCTTATGTGTTAGTGATATTGATATAATTGTAAGCATAATAAATGACTCACTCCTGTGGGTATGATTTAGAGGGCTTGGCCAAAAGACTCTTCTCCTCCTTCCTTGTTTGAAAGATAGCTCAGTGATGTGAGGAAACCTGAGGTGATTCATACATTACCTAAGCCTTGACTGCAATGCTCTGGTAGTCTATATCAAAAAGTATTAGTGCTTCAGCTCTTTTTTGATGCCCATATGGATTTCCTCCATGGCATTTTCTGTATGAAATTATGAGTGAATAAATTGCATCTTCATTTATCTTGGAAAAAAAACCTGTGCTGACTGCGATACTCAGCTCTCAGCGCTTTACATAATTATATTAGTCTTCTGCTACACCATGAAATTGATTGCCCAAGAAAATGAACCTGGCTTTACTATAAATTACACCTATGGATCATAAGAAATGTGTTATTTTGTTTAAAATAGTACCTAATATAATTAGAGCTCTAATTCATGGCAAGCTACAAGTGTGTCTATTACAGTAACAGGGTTTGGAATTTAATCTGTCTGCTGGATAAAGAATGATCCTGTGTGGTTTTCATTTGTAATCCCAGACACATTATTTCAGTAAAATAGTCTGTGACTTTTAGATATGAGAGATGGATTGTCGAATGAATAACTATATTCATAAGTTTCTGTATTAAAGTTAACGAATCATCCATGGAAGTTTTAGAATTCATCCCACAGCCTGTCCTGTATAACTTTGGGTCCTGCTTTGTTGGAGGGGTTCCATTTGCTGAAGATGTGAGGAGGATACTCATCAGCGATCTCAACAGAAAGGCTAAACGTAACAGTAATTAATTAAAAGAATATAATTTTCGGAAGAATGTCATCTGAGGTTAGGATACAATTGACCTGTAGTGTGTGACAATAGAATAAGAGAAATCAATCAAAGTAAGAGGGAAGTCCACAGAATATATGATTGTTCACAGATATGACCGAACCTTTATAAGACTCCTTCGAATGAAAATAAAGATCATCAGTTGAAGTTGGAAGTATAAATTAAAGTCAGAAACTTTCCTGCGTCGCAATGTTGTATGTACTGTATTGTATTGTATGAATGTACAATATTAAAACTACTCTTTGTTAAAGTTGTCGAGTTTCTAAGATGCTGGTATGGCTTAGCAATTATCTTGGTCTCCTTCTTGCCCAAAGCCCTTCAGATGATAACAATAATAATAGCAGTAATTTTACGAGACGCCCTTATGGGTCAAATCTAAGGGATTTGAACAAACTACCTATGTGATCGTATCAAGTGGAGAACTTGTTGTTAGGGGAACCTACATTTTTTAAAAGTGCTCTTTCAGATGCACTTGTCAACCTTGAAATAGAATTTAATGCGAGCGAAATAGAGATCCCGTCTTTCTTTCAGCCGCGACACACACTGATTCTAACAGTATACACTTATCCACACTAAAAATAATTATTTACATTTTAACTTCCTGCGTAAAATCTCAGCACAAAACTGTAGCAAAAACTTGGATCTAAACAAACAAACAGATCCTCTCTAAAATCCCAACATGCACTTTATCATTCTGCTGACAGACTTGCTACTAAAGATATGTATAACACTCACCATTTCACTCTGTATAATAAAGACTTTTGGTCCCCTCTGGCACAGAGGTTCAATAAACAACAAATCCCCTACTAAATATTAACAATCTTATGCCTAAACTGGACCACGTGACCCTACCAAACCCACTTTACTAATTATTTTATGCTTTAAGTCTTGCAGGTTTACTCTTAAAATCACATGTCTTCCTTTGTATGCGCCAAACACAAGGCATTGCCTTCAATGCATTCACAAGATCAGCACCATCACTACCGAGAGAAAAGTCCAGACAATGATTTCTTCAGTGAGTAATTATTTCAATGGGCATTGTCCTTTTCAAACTTTTTGTTTTACTTTATATATATTCAACCTAATTCCAAATCAAAGTAATCTCAATCTTTTTCAAGACATAGGTTTTGGTTTCACTTAGCGACAGAATGAATGAATGAAAGTGGAACCCCTCGAGTCTTCAAAACACTTTGGATTCAGGCTGATGTGACATCACAGATATCAACCTTGGGCAAAAAATTTGTCTTCTGTTATGTGTGTACAATATGAACAGATTCTTGGGGGGGAAATGCCTGATCACATTTAATTAAAAAGTACTTCATAAATTAGCTTTCTTCTGTTGGAGACAAGAAAACTTGGAAGTCATTTGCACTGGATGAAGGTTCTTTAAACAGTCCGGCTGCCCAGATACATTTTTTTTTCATCGACACACCAGGAAAATAGTGCAGACTAAAAATAGATTTTGAGCATTCAACCAAAGATGCGAGACACGTGTGATTATCATTGATCCACCTGATTGCAACTGCAGTGGCTCTAGTTAATGCAATGTCAGCCACTGACATACCTCACCAGTTAATGCATTCCTATGAAATTTGGCTTTGACATTCGCGTTCCCTTAATGATGGCTCGGAATTCACTGCCTACCTTTCCTTCCTTTGCCACAACAAGGCTTTGGGTGCCTCATGAAAATTTATGGCTACAGCAGGTTGCGATTTCCATGAAATTTGCTATTTACGATTATGCCCCCCACACGATTAAACCTGGAACATTTTAGTGATACAGTACCTGACTTTTTCCCTGGAGTGGCAGTAGTTGGTGAGAACTTATAAAAGATTTTAAGATCTATGATGGATCTGGGCAAAATGAGCATTCACAATCCCCAGAGGATGTATTTTAGAGACTGAGCTGATCCTTTGACTTTTCAACAAAATAAGAGCATAAACCCTGGGGTAAGGGACTGTGCTTCATTTTATTCTTAGGATATACCTTAGTGAAAGAAAAAAACAAATAGAAATACAAAAGCAAAGCTAAACATAGTCCAGATCATATATGATATATGATAAATGATAAATATAACATGATATATATATTTATATAATACAGGACTGTATTAAGACAAGCATAATGTTACTAACACTGGTCATTACTGATAAAAAAAACAAATCATACTAGATCTAAATGTAAGGTTTTCTGACTTTCTGCATTGTATCCATTGGAAAACTCTTATTTTAGACTCAAAGTCTCTGTCTGCTGATCTACAATGAAACACATCTTGAAGCCTCTACATGCAAAAACACATTTCTTTCTTCTGTTGTTCTCCTTACCAAAAGGCCTCAGCATTGCAATCTAGATTTCAGGAGCATGGCGGCAGCTTGCGGGGTTAAGTAATTCTGCTCCATCCAGAAAGACATTTGATTTCATTTGTAGTGTGTCTTCCAGCGGGCGGAGGTGAACCCACCTTTGGCTGCGGGAGGAGTGAAGCGGCACACATATCTAGTGTTGGGAGACACAAAATTGACAATGCATTTATCTTTGAATAATGTAAATGTCATGAGAATACGGTGGCAGTGGTCCTGGTGTGTCCACTGAGGGCTCAGGGCTGTCAGACTCTGAGCTCGCTGGCCCTGCTGCAGCATAATGTGGCCTCTGGCTCCCCTGGAACATCCTGCTGCTCGGCTCTGCTCTGCCTCAGGCCCATATTCCCGCTTCAGCACACTGCACTAGCTCCCCACTTAATTTACACTCAGGTAGGAGAGGGAGTTAATGTAGAAAAGCCTGCCAAGAAGAATCTTATCTGCTTTCCCTCTTTAAAGGTGAAGTAGTTTAAAGCAGAGGTGTGGAAGGTGATGGTATTTTTCCAACACACCCCATCTGCTCATTTGATCTGTGTAATATTTGCTCATCTTTACTCATCAAGCATAAAATAAAATCAGACGTCTGTGTGATGAGAGTAAACATCTCGAGTGTTTGAATAGCTCCTATTATTTTAAGTAGCTGGCATTATTTAAATGGCCCCATGAATACTAAGAGTTATTGTTTCGAAGAAATGTGGAGCTTAGTGTCTAAAGCATGTATCGTTTAAAATGGATGGTTCCTGGCAGGCTGACAGAGCTGTTCAGTGAGGCAAAGTGCCAGTAAATTGTTTGTCTTCTGCAGTGCAGCCCTATAATTCTTCTGGGAACCAATGGCATTGTGTTTGCCAAAGAGAATAATGATAGATGGGATAAAATCAAACTGGAGGATTTTGGGATGCACTCTGACCACCAGGCATAATCTCAATACATGTGCCCCCATGCAGGATAGGAAGGTTGCAGCATAATCTTGCTGTATCCCCAGTATTTATCTGCATTTGTCTGATTTTATATGGATAATTCAGAGTCTGTGCGTCAGAAATTATTATTAATATCACATTTCTTTCACAACTATATCAATTTGAATTTGTCTAGTGGCTGCATTGACAGTGATTTTATGCACAGACAGCTATCTGCTGTAAATCCCCTGAACAGACTGGATGCAACAATGCATTTACTCTGTAATAAACACCGGCTCATAATGATTCCACTTCTGAGGCTTACATGTAAATGTGAAATCTGCCACTGCAAGTGTCCCTTTGGCCCAACAACAGGAGCACCTCTCCATCTGTTCTCTAAAGATCCCAGACAACACACTTCCCCCTGCCAGACCTTTCCATTTGCTGGAGCAGAGGTTTCTCAGCCATTTTTAAGGTTAGAATAAATGCCTCCACTGTCTTCCCGCAGCTGTCTATAGGGAAATGGTTGGTCCTTTTTTTCAGAGAGTTGGGCAAAGTTTTTGATGCTGAATAATAATAAACACGCTGTCCTTGGCTTTCAAGCGTTTTGTTGCCATTGCTGCAGTTCCACAGGAAGTGAGCAGCAAAAAGGCGAGCATGGCTGTCAGTGCAGGGTGATTTGTTGCAAACCCAGCCTTGCCAACTGTGAGGCACTGAGGTGTGACCACTGAGATGCCTAACATCTCCAGTTGCCTTAGGGCCAGCAAGTCAATTACACAATACTGCCTACCTAGAGCAATGACATGTACTCAATAATAGACCAAAGGCAGACAGGCCTCAGAACAGTTTATACTGATGGGAGCACTATCATTATGTACTTGTGGTGAAATATTATCATTATGTGTTATAATGGATCAGTGCTCTGGTCAGTTGGAAAAATACAACATGTGTCTTCATGAGATTCTTTTTGTCAGTAAACTGAGAATTTGCTCTCGGATACAGGTTTTAAACCATAATTGTAAATATTTCCAGCTGTCCATATCAAAGAATAACATTTTGGTTACTTGTGGTCCTCGACTCTTTATGAGGACCATGTGTGGGAAAGTCTAAGTGGGTCCCTGTTCAAAGAAAAGCTGCATCTCTTTTGTGAAGCACTTTATCGTGTGGATGCAGATGTGCTTTTTGTTGGAGCCTTGCACCTCATCCATTACACCGGGCCTGCCAGAGAGATAGCAGAGAGTGAATCCATTCAAAAGGACCATGACAGAGCCTGCTGCTCAACTGAACTTTCTGTGAACTAGGCTCAACAGCAGGGTTCATGCATCAAAAAAATAAGTAATTTCTCTTCACTGCTCTGGTCTGTGTTTCATACAGATTGCTGCTATCAACGCGACCGGCATCCTCATGTATCAATCTGTCAATCTGATATTCGTTTGAGCACTGTTTCTGTCTCTGAAGATTCAATCAAGACGAGAATAAGAGTGAGCTGGGAATTTTGTAAATATCGTGTCTTGTTGAATCTGGATTTCACTGAACAGTCTGTACAGACACATTTTAAAGAACATAGACTGCATGAGAACAGTGTTTTGTTTCCATCATGTGGTTTCAAACAGAGAAAACTGCTGTCACTTAAATGAAAACTAAAGTTGAACATGTTTTACATCATTTGTTCAGTTAAACATCAAGATTTCTTTTTAAGAGAATTAAGGTTTTTTTGCATCGCTTTTCAGATGATTTCTTGTTGTTCAGGATAATACCACGTGAAAGGGAAATTCTAATACTTCTTAAAGTTTACCTTCCTAAACAAATGTCGCTATGAAGTTTATCTTTCTAATCAAACTGCTGATTATTGCAGCCACTAGTGTGAGCATTCTCAAGAATCTAACTCAGAATCAAATCATTTTCCATTGTCATAAATATGCTGTACACTGTCCCAAAAGCACAGCAATGCTGGCTCACACGTTCCATCCAAAAGTGTGCTTTGTTTCTATAGTCATTCTGCTAAGATACCATATATTTACAAGAAGTCTACAAGGGAGCTATCAATCTTCTCCCTAAAGGTTTTAAAAAAGCCAGAATGTCTTTAAAAGTATATCAAAATTACTCTTTCAAATTCATGGTTTGGTTTCAGAACCAGCCGCATTAAAAGTTTCAATTTAGCAAAGTGAATATTTCAAAGATGCCAATGTCTACAACTGGCAGTTACTCTGTGCTGCCAACAAATCTGTACTCAGTTCTTCTTTTAATAATGGTATCCATCTAAAATACATTCCTTAGAGTAGCAGCTGAGGATGATGAGCCCTGCAGCCCAATGAGGGGGGTCCTAAAGTTTCAACTGAACAAACTCTTGTGTAATGTAATGCATGTGGAGATATGACGTAAATGAGAAGTTTGAATATGTTCGTAAGAACAGTAAACTCAGATTGCAATATTTCCCAGTATGTGAACATCACATTAGTTTTTGTCTTCAAAAGTAATACAAAAAATATCTTATGCTAATGTATGTGACAACATTTCTGAGTTTTCCAACCATAGCGGATTAGATGGTGGTTTTCTTTTGAGGTTGTGAGTCTTTCTGTGCGTCATCAGGCAAAATGTGATGCTGCAATACAGTTCAGTTATTGTTATTTGCTGCACTACATGACATGTCTAGACTGCTGGCAGGCCAGCTGAGCACCCAGATTCTTTGAACAGGGAACCCTGCTGTTTTTATATGATGTTGCAACATATGTTTGCTCCTTCACAGATGTACAAGTTAATCATGCCATGTGCACCGATGCACCCCATACCATCCCCAATGTTGCCTTTTGAACTGTGTGCTGATAACAAGCAGAATGGTCCCTCTTCTCTTTAACCCACAGGATGTATTGTCCATGATTTCCCAGAAGAATTTCATGGTCCGATTCATTAGACCACAAGACAGCTTTCCACTTTGCCTTGGTCTATTTTAAATGAGCTCTGCCTCAAAAAAGGTGGCGGTGTTCGTGGATCTTGTTCATGTTTTTTTTTCTTTGCGCAGGGGAGTTATATTTTGAATTCATGTATGCAGCAACCAACAATGTTTTCTGACAATGATTTTCAAAAGTGCTGCTGAGACAACAAGATTTGGAATATAAACGAAGAGCTATTTCAGCCTTCTCCATATTGATCCTAAGATTCTGGTACTATTGACATAGATCTTGGGTTCCTATATGAAAAATCTGTGGACACAATTTAATTTCTGTCAGTGCAGGCTCCACAGCCACAATGGATTTCTTTTATGCCTTAGTCTCTGACTCTCACCAAGCATCCATGTGAGGGAGAAACACAGTTTGTGATAAAGCCCTTCCTCTCCTCCACCCTCTGCTTTTGCCCTTAAGGTGCATTTCATCCACATAGAAAATGAAGTTATATCTGAACTTCGACCAATAGTCCCATTTGCCCAGGGGAAAGCTCGCCTTTGTATCACCAGGCAGCACAGACTGCACAGGCCTACACAAGTCCATCAATCTTTTTCTGTTTTGCAAAATGACTGCATACATAACATAACCATCCTCCCCATTTGAAAAATATTTGCTGATAAAAAAAATGCTCTGTCTTATAAAGATGTAGGAATGTTGTTAAAGTTGATATTTACTAGTATTATGTTACACTGTACTGCACATTGTTTGCTGTATCTATTACACTAAACTCTTTATTGCAACAGCTACAATAACTTAAACAAGTCTTCACAAATCCACATGGTGTTACATCCTCAAGCTTCTCGTCTTAAAGCCACATGTTGAGGGTTTGGATTTTGTCCAAAAGTCTATAAGTAAAGCCTTCTCAAGAAAAATGTTTTTGCTGACAACACAAGTGCAGTACCTCTTGAAAATGGGCTGTTGTCGTTCCTAATGGCATGGAGCAGAGCAGCATTTTCAAGGCTCTTTTGCGTATGGTGACTGACAGCACTCCAGTCAGGTCTGACTGACAGGAAAATAGATTACATAATTTTCCTCCAGGGAAGTGCTGACATTCGACGTCTTCTGTCAAGGCTTCAGTGAAAGTGACTTCCTCCTAATGTGGCTTATGCTTAGACCGTTTCCTTAAAGGGAGTGTGTGCACACAGCAGGAACACATAATATTTTGTCTCATTGAGCATGACTTTATTGCACTGCATGTTTAAAAAAGCTGACCTTACTATCTCGGAGAGACTAGAGCAATAACGTGCCTTTGACTTTTGTTATGTCAAAAATTTGGGACAGTTTTCTCGTTTTGTTTTTTTCTCCTAATTCCAGCTGCTATAGTGAATATTCAATGTCGTTTTACTCCAGAATGAAACACAAAACAGCAGTTTTGCAATAAAGACTCAAAAATGGTACATTTGCTGCACTTTCTTGGTTCCAGAATCGTTCCATGCCTCTGCCTGTTGTCATGACAAAGCGTAAAATAGTTACATTGGTCAAGAGATCAAAGCATTGCAGTTTTAATGTGTTTTCTTTATTCGATTCCTCACATGAACGCAACTTCAATTCATCAGCACATCAATGTTTTATGTCACTATATGTGTTCCTGTGTGAGGAAGTCAACACTCAATGTCTTTCGAGTGTTCGTTTGATTACAAATGCTTCTAAAGTGAAAGAAGGGCATGGTGGTTGGATGTTTTCCTCTGTCAATGCAGTTTTTGAACTTCCAACCCACTCACAGTTCCCTCTACAGCATTCTCACCTGTGAAATGGTTTATAGTTAAAAGGGCATGGGTTAGGGACAGGTCACAATTTAACAAAATAAATGGTTAAAAAAAAGATCTACATGGTTAAAGTTTACAGATTTAGATTTACATATGTATATTTTATATTCATGCACAACTTTCCCTAATATTTCATGTGAATGCTACCAGATGGAAAACAATAGCCAAGTGATACGTTGCCATAACATAATACAACCATGAATAGTAACACTACTTTGTTTTGGACATGTGGGCAAATGTGCCTATTGCATGTTTTCTGCCAGGACTGGGCTGGCCAATGTCTGTCATTTATAATCATAACATATATGTTTTGCATTACATGAAACTGCCACATATGAAGAAAGATTTACTGTCAAGCCAGAGAAGAAGTTCAAGCTCCATCAGACCTGATATTGTTCGAGAATTTTTCAATTTTCCACTTGGCTGTCAGTCAATGTTGGTAAACATTAAGCATGAAAAACACATGGTTAGGGATAAAAAGGACATGGTGAGCTTTGGAGCAAACATGGCTATAAGTTGACATTTTGACATGTGAATGCTGCCCTATACAAAACAAAAGTCAAAGGAAAATGTATTCTCACCATTTCTGTGTCTGGAGATGTGTACAGATGTTCCTATTTCAACATTGATAATGATTCAATTTTTCATGAAAAACTGTGTTTAAATTCCATTAAAATCTCTGAACTTTGCAGTCTACAGACTGGCCAAGCAAGCCACAAGCTGGGAAATACAGAGGAATTGGACGTCTAAAGAGCAACATCTTAACCTCAGAAATTGTGAGAGAGAAGAAAGGCAAAAAGTAGAGGGGATATTGGATACACTGTTATCAGATTGCTTATAAATTCTATACACCTGCACAGTGGAAGGTAAGGAGAAAAAAGAAAAAAATATGACTGTGAGGTTTCATTAACGACCTACTGCGAACCTTTTCCTATTACAGCCATCCGGTTATTAATAACAACTCCTGCCAGCGGGATGTCACCTCACACAACTATTCCAACCACCTGTTTTTGCTGTTTTAGTTTGAGCACTCCGTGTATTCAACTCTGTAAGAAGCTCACAAGTTTACTGAAGCTCATTAGATGGCCCTTCTCTCAGTGTCTCCTCTCTCTGTCCTCAGCAGTTGCAGCCAGCTGTTTGTCACATGATGAGAGCCACCTAAGAGACGGTACGCTCTCACAGATAATTTGTCTTAATTAAATTTTAATGAAATGCGGCTGTCTTTACTATTGTATCTAGCTGCTCGTAAATTAAACATTGTACGTTGTAGCACTGCTCTTATAGTGCTCCTTACATTGTCCATTTAAGACTGCTGCAACAAATAGTGAACCAGTAAAACAGAATATAGCTCAAGCAATGGCTTTAGAGGCACTGCAGCCATGACTTCATTTAGCTTTTGAAGTCAATAGATGTTTGTTTTTGTTACAGTTTAACAAATTTTGTAATTTAACTTGTATTGTCTGTTTCTAATGTCGACTCTCATTGCCTCATAAACTGAGGATCAAAGACCAAGAGTCAGATATGATTTAAGTAGCTTAAGAAATACTGTCTGAACAAGCTTGTCCTATGCCCTCCAGGTTTGTTATTTCCCTGTTTTTGGATGTGACTCAATACATTCTTTTCTTTTCTGTCTTGTTGGCTGCACATTTTATACACTGTTAAGTACTTTGGTCAACTTTGGTTGTTTTTAAATGTGCTATATAGATAAACTTGACTTGAATTTTTTGCTTGTGGTTTTGATACAACAATTCCCAAATTGACTCATTTTTCCAGTTTATCTGAACACATTTGTAGAGATATCTCAGTCCATTTAAGCTGACAATGTTGTCATTGGTACAACTAGTACCATGATATACTTTGTATGACTTTTTGAGATGTATGAATTAAACGTATTAATAAAAAATATAAATGTTTAAATAAAAAAAATGTTTAAGCTGTACACGTCTTGACTTTTGTTACCACATGATTGTTTATTTTGTAAGATGCACTTAATCGTGTACATTAATTCCAAACCAACCAGTTTTTCAGACTACTATTGATGTTTTGTTTGAGCCACGCCACCATTGCGTCTCCAGGGGTAGATTTTTGTTTTGTCCTTATTCCAATGTTGTCACCTGAACGTAGGAATTTGTGTGTCCACCACTGGAAACACTGGCATTGTTTCTGTGACATATTACAGTACATACCAGCCCAGAGTAGTGCACTTAAAGAGAACCGGACGCAGCAAAGGATGCAGTTAAGATCTGTTGGCCCAGATTGAAGCTGTGGATGTTAAATATTTGGTCAGAAGCTGTTTGTCTCTCTCTGGAATGCATCATGTTAACTTGCAAGAGTTGTTGGATGTAAACGAAAGAAAAAAATACAATCTAAACAAACGTAATGAAAAAGACAGTGTAGTTTATTCTTAGGTGTACATTTGCACTGAAGAGCAGTTGTTTTAATGTTCTTTCAAACTCTATGAGGGGTCTTGTTTATCTTGTTTGTTTAATCAGACTGTAGTTTATATGATTATCATAAGATATATAATATTTGTTGCTTTCTTCTTCTGTGCTTTCCTCCAACCTGTTGACCTGTTTTGCATGACTAATTACAACATTTATGGACCAGCACACTTACTTCGACACTTGCTGGGTTTTGAAATTCAATGACGTAACGTGAGACAATTCATTCTGAGATGGAGGAACTTTTATGAAGCACAAATTGGGAGTGAGGGCCATTAGAAATGATTAAAGGTGATCTAATGAGTTTAATCCCACCTCTGTCTGATATGGTACTATTACCTTCCTCCCAACTAGCTTTTTAATGTCCTTGCCTTACAGCCTTGAACACATATTAGCTAAACTTACCCTGACCTCAATTTCTCTGTGGTCTTTCTTTAATTTGCAAGGGACAGACTTGCAGTGAGCAGCTGCACTTTAGCCTACACAGTAGCTGGTTCACTGCACCTTCAAGTGTTAGTTACCTCTATGCATCATGTCTTTCCTCTGTTCGTTTATGAAGATCATCAATACAGCCATTCAGCTCCTTTAGAGTTATGTGCTTCTGTCCAAAAATCTAACATTTAAAGAACCATTAGGCAAAGTTCAAATAGCTTCCTGTGTGGAAAAGTTGTCTGCAACATACCGACTGAAAACTAATGCATCAAGATTGATGTAATTATTCAACAAGCTATGAAATCTGTAGTTTTAACTCAAGAGTTATCAGATACCCTAGTACTCAGATATGACTGAAGATCTACTCATTTTAGGTGGACATCAGCAGACATATTCAGTGGTTTGCAGTGAATCATGAATCACGATCATGTTACAGACTAACTTGGGTTCATGGTATTAGAAGCACAGTCATGACAGTGAAATACAACCCTGTTTCCTAAAAGCTGGCATGCATTGTAAAATGAATATGAAAATAGAATGCAGTGATTTGTGAGTCACTTACATCCCAGTTTTGTAAGAAAATAGCACAACACATCAAAAACGCTGTAAAAGTTATTATGAAAAAAGAGAAAGCACACCTGGGGTGGCACATAACAGTTAATTAAGCTTTGGCAACAGGTGAATGACATGATTGGGTATAAAAAAAAAAAGAAAAAAAGGAGCAACCCAAAGAAGCTGTGTCTTCTTTATTCTTTGTATTATTATTATTTTATTTTATTTTTTTTATTTTTTATTTATTTTTTTTTTTTGTTGTTTTTTTTTTTTGTTGTTTTTTTCAAAAAAAAAAAAAAAAAAAAAGTAATATTGTACACTGGATGTAAATTTTGTACAACTGTATACTTTGAATAAATATATCTATACAAAAAAAAAAAAAAAAGAAGCTGTGTCTTTTAGCCATGAAGATGGGGAGGGATTCATCTCTTATGCAGAAAGTTCTATAAATTCATAACAAGGATTCTTATTTTAAATTTGCAAAGAAGGGAAGGCCTTGTTTATTTCAGTAAGATTATTTCAGTAATGATGGAAAGAATGAGGTGATGTAACACAGATTCAGATTCAGATTCAGATTCAGAAAACTTTATTTATCCCATCAGTGGGCAATTAACAGTGCTAAACCTTCAATTGTACAGTTTCTTTAAGGAACATGTTGCTGCTATCAGATGAAAGAATTATGAACAATTATATGTCTGAAAAGTAGTCATCCATAACGGCACCAAAATGAGTAGGAAATCCCAACTTGGCCAGAATATCCACATTACAGTTGTATGCTGGTGAAGTTGCGTCTTCCGTGTATCTCCTGTTCTTGAGATATGATGTTAAAGATGGTAAAAATTACCTTTGTTATACAATGTCATTACTTCATTACATTGTAAAATCAGATATTTGTTTGAAATTGGGGATTAACTGAATGCATTTTTTTGGGATGTGATTAATGTGAGTTTGAAACTCAACCACCAAACTCTAGTCAGTTTTAATTTTTCAGTCATCGTTCATTCTGATTGATGAAAATATTTCAGCGTTTATAGCCAAAACTTCACTTGTTGCTCAGATAACAAATTTTGTCTTGATCTGTGGATTCATATTGAATTTTTGCCAGTATGTTGTCCAAAAAGTGTAAGTAGATTAAAAAAGCCTCATCTTGGAGTCCTCAACTGTATGTTCTTTAGAATTAAGTGTGTTTCTGTGAGCTTTCACCTTATCTAGAGCATAAATGGGACTTCTGTAATGGGAATCTAAGTGTAGTGGGTGCTTGAGATGTACAAGTAAATGTAACAAGCTCTTATAAAGTACGATTTTATCTGCTGTTTTAGCTTTAAGGCTTGAGAGAATGACTGTGACCAATTATGAAAGCTGTCTTAATTTTCATCATTACAGGACTTGGTGGAAAATGTCTGCAGGTGTGGAGTGAGCCGTTTGTGGAGGCTATACAGTATGTGACATCTTCTCTGTGTGTTACTGTCATGTATTATGGACAATGCCCCAAAGGAGGTGGAACCAAACACCAGCGTTCATGTCTTCTTTGAGTTTCTCGGCATGGCATGATGAACTGGGAGGAGACTCTCCCTCTGTGAAATGCATCAGTTTTCTCCGAGTGCTTTGTTATGCACAGTGGCTGTAGGGAGGACCACAGGAGCAGACCCCTGGTTCCTTCATTTAATTTACTTTCAGGAAGGGTGAAGGGTAAAGGCACTGGATTGATGAAACACAGTTATCCAGCTCTCAATGTTTTTAAGGGGCGCCTGTATGCGTTCACGTTTCTCTTTAACTCTGAGCACAGGGGGAAATTATAATTAATCTGTTAATGACAGTCGGGGCTGTCATAAGCTCGGGGAGTGTATAATAAATTGCTGTAATAAAAATTAAGATTGCATGCATCATTGAGGCCTTCAGAGGGTTTGTTTAATGTAGTTACAAAAATGGTAGCAGCTGATGTGGCGTCCACTGCTCTACCAGGAGAACGCTAATTTCTGAGTGACACTTAACCTGCTGTAGCTCCACCATGACTGAGGGAGGTGAGGGGAAACCTAATGAGTTTTTCTGCATCCCATTTTGAGAGCCACTGAACTGGATGGCCTGGTTTGCTTCCTAAGGCAAAAAAATTATACAAAATAAGAACTTGCATTCTTCATTTGAATCTAATTAGACCCCCCCCTCCCCCCTCCAAAATTAGTGCAAATACAAAATACAAGTTTCAGTATACATGTAAATAAATATATATCTATATATTGGTCTTTATCTCTAGAAAATTAATGACTGGTGATAATCTCTAAGGCCAAAGCATAAGACAAATCACCACAGGCTTCGAAAAGTCATGCATGGGGTAAAGGTTAGGTTATTCACTTGTTCCTCTTCTCCTTAACTCGAACATGAAGCATGCCGCTCTTTGAGTGGCACTGTAGCAGTTTGAGGGCCACAGTGTCGTTGCAGCAGAGGAGGACTTCCTTTTCTTTGATGAGAGACAAAGTTTCCTCTGTGGCGTGGGGTCCCATTAGAGTAGAGGCTTTGGCCTCTGCCCTGTTCCAAAAGAGCAAACCTTTTAACAATATTCCACACTGGAGGATTGAGATTTTCCCATTTTTGGGACTTTTGATAGTCCAACTGTTCAAAGTGCCAAACAAATGCTTTTTAGATTTTTAGATTTTTTTTTTTTGTTCTCATCCAAGCTCACTGCCATTGTGAGCTGCTGACACACTAAACAGAAGTTGGCCAACCGGTTTCCTGTCAAGTCACTGTGGCTGTTTCTTCTCATCTGCCCTTTTTAACCAGAGATATTTGTCAAGGAAGACACTTGGAACCTTATCTTTGGTCGCGTTGTTTAGGACACAAGGGGCCTCGTTTGGGATCTAGCCTGCAGGCAAGCTGGTATATTGCACTTGTAGCCTGACACCAGTTGCCATAGCATAGTTGCCCAGGTCACTCTACAAAAACATTGCTCTCTTTCTGGATGAAGCCACTGAACAATGGCTATATTTTTGTTGACAGCCAGCCCTTGGAGCTCTAATTGAGACTAAGCACACTAGGCTGGGTTTTGTAGTGAACTTTAAAGCAATGACATGCTTCCTGTCCTGCTGTTAAACTTGACAAGAATCTTGTTCTGTTGGGAAATCAAGTCAAAGCTAGAGCTTATTCATTCTATAGGATGTATACATTTAAATAATTTCAAACAATTCAAAGTTTTATTTGCAACTCGTTGCATGACTTTGTTAATGGCAAATTCCCTTCAAGAGGGTGACCTTTTGGTTAACAAAGGAGTGACGTATTTATTATGGGAAGTAAGTGTTAGTGAGTAATGGCCAATGTAAGATTAGATCAGACATAAATGATTAGATGGGATTAGGTTACTCCTGTAGTGTCAGTGTGTATCTAAATACTCTCAGGTTTCAGGATAATATTTATTTTAATGTTGCACACCATGTGCACTCTGTTATAAGTCTAAACCAAGCAAAGCATTCTCACAGAAGTTTATGACATTGCACAAGATGTGCAAAGTATGGATTCATGTCCTTGGATACTTTTACTTTTGGGTATCTAGACATGAAAATGATTGCCTTAAATTATGGAGTTATATCGCACTCCCTTTGGGAAACTGTCACTAAACAAGTGTACCAGTTTTAGCAGGTAAAACAAAAAAAGAAAAAAAAAAGAGCATTTTGAGATCAGAGGGGTTTGCCAGTTAGAGTTTCACACATAACCTAAAGCCAGGCAACCCCAGTTTAATGCATGTTAGAAATGTCATTGTTCTGGCTCACTGATTAATAAGTCTCACTTCAGCTGCAAAGAACATGAATATGGCACTACAGAGACCTCCGACTGACATACATTACTTTGAAAGTCTTGCTGGGGGCCACAAAAAATGCAGTTTGTGTGCATCAACACAAACAAAATATTTTCACATTGTGCTTATTTTACATCTCAACTCGAAACCATTTTTAAGGACGGCCTGTTCAATTAAAGTTAAGATTGTTTTTCTGTGCCCCTTTATCAATTCAGAGTTGGTTTGTATATTCAGAGCTGCAGTATTTTTTCATGTGTTTGTTTTAAGCAATCATTATAAGCTTTCATTCTAAACAGTTATTGCTGCTGGCGGAAAGGACATCCTGGATCTTTTTTTTATTTCTGTGGAACATCAAACTGATCACACTCCATTGTTTCAAGACAACATTATGAACAGGATTTTCAGTGTCATGGACCATAATTAGGCCTAAGAGGGCTTAGGAGGACTCGAGCAACACTAAAATGTCCTTAAGCCCCCCTTTAAAAAATCTCATATTTTTTTATGTAATTTTCGTTCTCAACTTTCACCCTGACTGCGGCTGCACCAGAGCACAACACCACGAGCGAGTGATGGAAATGGATAGGGAGATTTTTGAAGAAGAAAGTAAGTCAACATCCCTGCTGGTAGTAGTAATTCACTATCACCAGCTATTTAGCAGGATAGAGTTCCTATTTATTGATCAATTAGGCCCACTCTGTTTTGACAAATAAAACCATTGCTAGCCCTGCTCAGTTAAATTGTTAGCATGATGTTGAGTTATGTTGTGTTCACTCTAAAAATAGAGAGAGCTCAGTTTATTCAATGGTTTGTATTATTATCAATTAAAAAGAATAATAAGTTGAGAAAAGTTCTCATTGATTTTGTGAAATTTCCCTATGAACCTAATTCCCTCTTGGGTTATTCTACTATATTCTGTATGAAAGTAAAACTACAAAGCAAAATCACATTCTTATTGAACCATTTAACAGTGCAGTAATCGGAGTAATTAACATTCTTTAGACCTTCAACAGGCTGCATGTGGGTGTGGTTATTAGCACTATCCTCACTGCAAGAAGGTTCCTGGTGGAATCTTGGTTATGGCCTTTATGTAAGGAGTTTGCATGTTCTCTGTGCCAATGTGGCTTTCTCCTCCCATCCAAAAAATGTACGTTAACTGGTAATTCTCAATTGACCCAAAGAGTGCCTGTGTATAGAAAATCGATGGACTGACCTGCAACTTAGGCATGGCATGTGGCTGATCTAATCACACATTTAGCATTTATGCCATTGCTCACAAATTATTTCAGCAGGAATATCGGTCTGGTCAACTTCCCTTATGCACGCATGCTTGATGTGAGTATTTTCATCAAAATTTTCAACAGAAGAGAAATGGAGGACAATGTCTATTGCTTTTAACTGGTTATATGACTTTCCCACAAGCTGACACGGGCAATATTGGATATGCTAAGCTTTAAATCCTAGAGATATCACTGGTCAGTGTTGTTCTTCATGTTCACCAACTTGTGCAGCATTCTTCTTCTAACAATCATCTCATTTGGTCAGAAGATGTGGATCTGGAACTGTTGAAGCATCTATTGGTCTCTGCAAAGTATTTTTTTTTATCTACTGCAGCAGCCAGGACAAATGTTTTTGGTGTTTTATGTGCTTAGCCTCCATGTAATTTTGCAGGCTTCTGCTCACTGATTTTAATGGAAGATGGCAAACAATATTGTGCATGACCTCAACCAACTTAAATTGAATATGGATCAATCATCTAACTGTATAAATATGTCTATCTATCTATCTGTCTATCTATATATATATGTGTGTGTGTATGTGTATAGCTATGGTAATCATGTAGAAAAGATCTGAAATTCTGAGAGGCCGAGAAGACAACCTTACAAAATATCTGGTAGATATTAAATTTCATTAGATTGTGTGTTATTAACTTCCACAACAGTATTGGAAATGCAACGTGAGAAAAGTTTTTATAAAATCTCCAGTGACACATTTTACAGAAACAAAGAACCTAACATAATGGAAACAAACTTTTTATGAAAGTCCAATTTGTTGTAAAATGTTTTTAAAGATAGGTTTAAAGAAGTTTTCAGAGCGTTAACAAAAACTCTTTCACTGAAGCATGAATCTTGTGAGCCAAATCTAACAGGGCCGCAGCCGAGGTAGCCTGCTGCAGGAGGTCGTTTATTGGGATTCATCTCTATTGCTTTACTGGTTTGTCTAAAACAGCCAACTGCTCCCATGGCTCCGTACAACAATTATCACCCACTTGTCTCTGAGCTTGGCTGATGACACCATGTTGTTGTCTTGGCGTTATATTTATTTTTTTGGTTGTGCTGTATTAGTCATACATAAACCTGTTACGCATCACCCACTGGCCATGAAAGATAATTATGGACCAAAAGGAGCAATGGGCTTAATTTTCCAAATTAAGTGAAACTTAATAATGCTCGCCTAAATCCTGGCAGTGATTAATGGCTGGGAGACAACGAGGAAAAAATGTCATGTACATGCAGGTCAACTGCTATATGGTAGATAAACAGTGTACTATTTTTCGTTACAACATTTGACACGAAAGGAACATTAACCACCATGAAGGAAAACTAGAATAAGCAAATAGAGTAATGCATGTCCATTATTTCATTTTGTTGCAATTCCACTGTACCCTGAAAATTTCCATCAAAGCCCATTTGAGGAACAAATATGCTGTGTATAGTACACAAAAGACCAGAGCAGCAAACATCACCCCGATGCGCCTTCCACTTTTTCATAAATTAAGGGAAAATATAATCATTCTTTTTAATTACTGTACCTAGGCACTCTATTAAAATTATAATTCACCTCATCCACCTCGATTGATCTATTCACAGTGGGTGGCTGTGGTGAAATGCACTGTATAATATTCATGCTGCTACGCCTTGGTTGTGCTGTGTGTCAGAAGCCATCTTGCAGAGAATCCCTCACCCACCTTGGAGCGCAGCCTGTGGAACTGATGAGGTGAAGAGCATTGCTCTGCAGCTCCATGCTAGTAATCACGAGACTGAAGAAACACATACATCATCCGCCACACAGGTTGGCATGGCGAGTGAAAAGCCTTCACATCACGTAAGATGTTGGACAAATGATGGCCATACGTGTGTTTGTCTCCTCACAGATGGCTGTGCATCTTCAGTCAGGAAAAAGCTGAGTCTGGCACTTATTCCCCTCCCCCACTCCCACTCCTCTTGCTCCCTCTTCCTCTCTCCCTCCATCAGTCTTTTGTAGCACGTCCCTTTTTTTTTTCGCCTCTTCTCTGCAGGAGGTTTGATATTGGCAACACAGTTAGTGCCCTCCACGGAAATAACAGTGGAAAAGATGACATAAATTATTTGCCAATTGTTTGACACATGCAGGGCATTGTCCTTGCTATAATCATCAGCACTCTGTCACCTGAAGGTATGAACGGTGCCACGGCTGCTTTGTGTCTCTCTGCTAAGCCTCTTGAGCTGTTGAGGGCTCCTGCTCACTTCAGTTAGAAAGCAGACAACACACCAATTGTCCGAGCCGAACAAAGAGAGGACGGTGGAATAAATAACATCACGATTAATATTTTTTGCAAGTTAATCATAGGCCAGTCATGTATTCAAACAGTAATAATCATTCGTCTGCTGCGACATTTTGCAAGCTGGCCAACATACATTTTTCGCATTTTCCCATGGTTCAATTGGAGTTATTAAGTTTGTAGTAAACCACAAAATGCCACCATCTCAGTGTTGCTAAAGGTTTGTTAAATATTTAATGTCATAAACTCAGGAAAAGCAGCAGGGACAGAAAGCAACCAAGCTTCAAAAACCTTACTAAAATGGTGCTGTAGTAGAGGATACAACAGCCTGTTCTCATTAAAAGGGTTATTGCACATCAAATTTTGATCAATTTTTTACTTGTACCCAAACATTTACCTTATTATTTCAACAGTACAAATTGAGACACCAAAAGCTTAACATACAAGAAATTACTCGAGATCATGTTGGATACAAAGATTCCTCTTTTCCTCCACAGTGCTTTTAATCATAAAAATGAATCAGCCTTTCAAAGCAATACTGGTATTTAAACACTAGTATTTTTGAATACTCAAACATTTTTAAGGGTATCAATACTCTATGTGCATATCAAAAGGATTTTTTTATAGACATGTTAAAAGGAAAACGTGAAAAACCTTTGGGAACCCAAAAAGCTTGTGAAAACGATGCAGCCATCTGTGAAGATCTTAAGTATCACTCAATTAAAACTCCACGGCAGAAGAGCTCTGGTATAAATTAGTTTTTGTTTCAATATACATACTGTGAGACACAAATGGACTGATATAAACAAGACAAATGAAAGGCTGTGAGAAAGTCTCATTTTAGGAATTACAGTTAGATTTTTTTCTGCTTCTCTGTATATGATACTTATATAATTTCTTGTGACTATGAATGAAGCACGATCAGTGGATTCCTCAATGCCTAGGCTTCACAGGGTTTTGAATACGAATATAATGCATCTTGTAATCTGTAAGGAAGGTTGTTGAAGCTGCTGGGAGCATCAGATTCTGTATTCTTCAATAATTTTGTATTTCTAAAATGAGAACTGGTTCAAGAGTGAGGGTAAAAATGTTGAGAAAAATATTATGCCTCATCATATAAAATAACAGTAGACACGACTGGATCTGCACAGGCCCACTCAGCAGTCCACAATCAGCTATGAAAGACATCTAACGTCTAAACAGAGTTTTCCAGTTTCATTTCTCCAGGCAAAGAAATTAGACACAACAATGTTTGCAATCCATTGAAAGTTGTGGCTGCGTGAATTGGAAAGCATGCGAGACTCAGAGAAAACAATGTTAGTTTACATGTGAGTGTTTATTATCAAAGACATTGCCAAAGTCTGAATGACGCATATTTTCTTTAGCCCATATAAAGACTATTGTTATTAAAATGTGGATGGTGATGCATTGCAGTTCATATGTACTATCCTGCAGTAAACAAGAACATCTCCAGGAGGCTCAGGCGAATTGCATGCACAGTACACCAGGCATTATAGTGCATGGATATGAGATACAGAGCTGGATCAATACATGATTTAGCTAAATGAAGAATGATGTGCAGGCTGGAACACGAAAATACAACAAGAGACGAAAACAGTCCCTCCCCATGAAAAATGCTCATTATCAATGGGGGAGGTGTTTTGTCTAGATGTAATGAGATACTGTCATGCTGTGGTACAGTGCAGAGCAAGCAGAGCCACCCCTATGCAGCCTGTACCATTCTATAATGTCCTTGCCCTTGATCAGTTCCCGCTGCCTTCAATTGCTCTGAAACCCATTATAAATTAATCACCTCATCTTGCAATTTGCATAAAACACACACAGCACCATTTCCATTCACCTCTGTCTACAAAGCGGATTAGAAGAAACTGCAGTAAATGACACATTAAAGGAAAAGAAAGCCAACGTGTTACAAAAGGCTGTAATTCAGTGGCAATGGCAATAGAGCAATTTCTGGGAGCTGTATGATAAATGCATGCCTTGCAACCACACATTGAAAGAGCATGCTGCATTTTGGAACTAAATGAAGGAGATTTCCCCCATCTGTCCATCCTCCTTCTTGTTATTTATTCTCCATGGTATGCTATGAGTTGCCATGCTTTTTTATGACAACTCTGTTTGGATTCCAGAAAATTTGCATGTCTTATCTCCAATGCTTATTTTGGCTGCACAGGACACCGGGATGTGCACCTGCTCTCTCAAATTTTAACAGATTTGCCCTGGAGTGATGAGGTAATCAGCTGTCTGAAAATGCCTAGCGACAACTCAGACAACGAGGAGCCAGTCATGACAATAAACTTAACTGAAAGACTGAAGATTGATCACAGAGTTCTTATTTAGACAAACTTTAACTTTGAGGAAAAGGCAATTCATCTGATCTGTCACAGAGCATTTTCCCTGTGAATCAGCAAAAATAGTATGACCATCTCTGACTGAGATTAGAAAAAAAAGAGCATAAATCATATAGTTACACTGTCAAAACCGCATCTGATATTTGCACATGAACTTTTTGTTTACCTTCAAAAAATAACTTTAATCTTTATGGTCTGTTTAGATGTTCTTAATCAATCTACTTTCACACTCTCCGCTTGTTTATGAATTACAAGCAGAACAAAACTTTGCATGAAAATAAGCAAGCTGTTGTATTCACAGATGTTAAAGGCAATTTTTGATGGGACTCAATTGTACAGTATCTATCACCAGTACATATATATCGCACTGGGTAACGTTTCTTCAGCTGATCATTTTCTCTCTCATAAAACTTGAAATGTCTGAGGACAGATATTTGAAAAAAATTGTAAAATGCTTGCAGTATAATTATGGAATGATCTGGCTGCTTAATGGACATCAGGCTTGTAAAGCTGCCTGCCCAACAGTGTAGTTTGGCAGTGAGGAGCCGACATTAACAACAGAACAGTAGTTATTCTCCCAGTGCTTTCCTAAATGTCACAGTTTGCATTTGTCAGATTGCAATGTATCACTTAGAGGGGGGTGATGGGAAACCCTCCAAGAGTAACCTTGAATGGCAGCCAATCGGCACGGGACCAATGGGCTCCCATTCCTCTGCTTCACTGCACTGGCGCTGCGCTCTACAGTATATTTAAACACATGCCAACACCCAAGAGGAGGAGAAATAGCACCTGACCCCTTGAAACTGATACCCTCGAAAGCAAGAGGGAGAGGGAAATTGTTTAATGAAGATGGATCACGGTGATGGCTTTACATTTCATTTCTTAACAGCGGGCATACGGCTTTATTACAGCCAGTCCTCACCTTTGTCCTCTCCTTCTCACACAAGGCACACAGGAGGCTCTGTGCACTCACTTTAGTTTTGGTTTTAGTGCTTTTTTTCGTAGGTGTGCGAGTGTCTTGGTGTCTGTGTGTGGGTTGGTGTGTGTGCAGTGTCTCTTGCCTCCTGAATGTAAAATCTGCCTGCACTGTGGAACTTGCTTAGCTGGCTAGCCAACAGGGAAATGTTGACAATTCAGCCCAGTTCCATCTGGCCACATTCTTCCTGGTCTAGCTGCTCTGTGAGGTCTCCTGTGAAATGATGTCCTCTATCAGCACTGAATGTCACAAACCCTACACACCATTACTGCAGAATAGGATCCCCACAGACTGTAAGGCAGGAAAGAGATTCGAGATCATTTTTGTACCACATCCAAATTGTTTCCTCCAGTGAAAATAAAAGGAATTATTGTTGGAGAGGAATTTTATGGCCTCAAGATGCATCTACAGGTGGTTCTTTAATGAATATGAGCTATATCAAAGAAAACAGCGCTACTAATTATTGAACATTAGTAAAAAAAAGAGCAAGGCTGTTTAATTTGTTTAAGGAAGTGAGTTAAATCGACTCAATTCATGTAAATGTAATTTTAATAGATTTTTTTCATTTGGAGTTATGTTTTCATACAAGGGGCATATTCATTACTGAACCTCCACACTCCAATATTTTAATTTCATGAATATGTGTATAATGTTGAATTACAATCTGTGGACCCTCTCATCATCATTGCTCTGACTGGCACAGCACCAACTTTTAGTTGGCCTGTTGGTCCAGCGGTCAGTTCCCCCAGCTTGACGAGTTATAGTTCAAAACCTGGTTGTAAGTATCTAAACATGTATATGTTGTTATGTAGAGACAAACACACGGTGTTTCAAAATTCATGTGAGAAAATAGCTCACTCAGTGGCCAGTGTAATATGGAAACCCTATTTCCAGAGAAAGAAAAATAAGAGCTGGAATTTGATAATTAGTTTGAGCTTTTATTTTACAAACACAGACGCAAAATAAACATATTTTAGCGTCTTTACTGACCAACTTCATCCATCCAGCCATCCATCTATACTGCCACTGCCATTGGGTGCGGGTACACCCAGGACAGGTCGACAATCCATCAAAGCGCGGACCAACCTCATTAATCTGGAAAATATAAGCAAATATTGAAATTTGCTATAGCAACACATTTGAGATAGAGGTAAGTTTTTTTTTTTTTTAAATGCATTGTGTTATATCATCCTTGCTTTTAATTACACTTCTTAATCACTTGGGAACTGAATATACCAGTTGTTGGAGTTTTGCCAGAGGAATCCAGTCTTGCTGAAAGCAGGATTTCAGTTGCTTAACAGTCTGTGGTTGTTGTTGTCTGATTCTCACCATCATAACGCAGTATACATTTTCAACAGACGACAGGTGCAGACTGCAGGCAGTCCAGTCAAAAAAACACACACTTTGTCAAATGAGGCCACGCTGTTGTGAGTTTGGCAGAGCAAAGTCTGGTACTGTCCTGCTGAAATAAGCATGAACCTTCCATGAACCTTGAGGGTAGAACGCGTCCCTCCAAAATTCCAATATACACCTCTCCATCAGTGGTACCTTCACACAGACCTAGACATTGTTGCACCCCTCACTGCAGATACTGACTTTAGCACCTTTAACAGCCTAGGTGGTCTTTCTTATCTTTGACACGAAAAGCCATATGTCAGTTCTTTCTCAAATTCAGCTAAAATGTGGACTCATCTGATCTCATCTATACTTTCATCAGCTGGTGGCTTTGCCACATTCAGAGTACATTCAGTGATAAATCAGCTCAAATCAGAATACGTTCTATTTAATGTAAATCTGTAGTCTGTATGATTATATAACTTTCAAGTCCACCATTCTGTGTCCACAAATAATTATTTCACTTAAGGTCTTTGTATGTAAAATATTTCTCTGTTGTTGATACCAAATCCCAATTTAAACTGTGGTTGTCAAATCAATAAAACCGATATGTAATTGTTTAATAGGTCACAACCAAATTAAATGTTATCTTCCTAATATACGTGCTGTTTTGAAGAAACACATGTTGTTATTCTTTTCAATAGACTTGTTTCAACCTCACAAGCACTTAAAGAGCATTTTGATTCCATTAGATGTCAAGTTTCTCTTTTTTTTTCCATCGCACAAGGCACTGATTCCCACACACACATACACAGGCGCACATAGATTCCTTTAAAAGGCAAGAATATACACTCAAAAGCCAGTAAACAATTGCTCACATATCACATGTTGGAAACATTGCTGCAGTTAATTGAATGATCCTGCAATTAAGTTATTCACTCATTGCTACATTTTGGTGTTATGCATAGATCCTAAAACACACCAGCTGGTGTACTGTAGGTCACGACTGCCAATTTTTTTTCCTGCATATCAGTTTTGCTTTGATTTAACAAATGGGCAGACTGAGGATAAAGGAGTTAATCTGCTCAGTCTAACCTGTGGGACTCCTTAAAAAAGAAAAATTGAGGTCTAAGATGGTTATCTTCACAGTGAGTATTCATCAAGCTGTGCACTTATAATCTGCTCTAGCTCTAAACAAACGTGATCTGCAGCTCACCTTAGACAGTGTTATCCCAGTAGCTTCTGTGCCATAAAGTCTAACAGGTCAACTAAGAAGAGCTATCTGTATTATGCTATAAATAACTGCAGTTTTGCTGTGTTTATGGGATAGATTAAGGCTCATTCCAACCACATGCTGCCAGCTCATAAAAACTGTGCTTACCACACTTGCAGCAGTGCATTAAACCATCATTTGTGATATAATTTCCAGCTAGATTGTGAATCTATAGTCATTATAATTATCACGTAAGTAGGGAATTTACTTAAAGCTTACATGTGATCAGCTTTTTGCAGGTACTAATGACAGCAAAGCTCTGGATGTCTAAATGGAGCTTGGTCTGCACCTCTGAACTCTGGACCAAAGGCCAAGGGTTCAAATGGACAACAGTGCCCTTGGGTAGAAAACCTGAACTCTTGTCACCTTGATGAGATGACAGCACAAAGTGCATCAGCAGTACAGCATCTCCCTGAAAGCTCTTACAGCAGTGGTATTGAATATTTTTACATCACAGGGAGATTTTAATCTACTTATGGCACCAAACATTCTGAGGATTTGAGGCTGTGCTGCAACAAATTTAATTTAGCACCATGGGTAATTCATTTTTGTCCGGTACATCGAGATATGGATGGATATGGAGGTATAGTAGTTCCTCATACCACGTCGATTGAATTTTAAATGAAAGTTAATAGAAGTTTCAGTCATCAAAAAATTCTGAATTTGCTGTGGTCGTGCACCAAGGGGAGCATTTGTCTGGTATAACAAAGATATATGAGTCTTGCAGTATTCAGCTCGCTATAGTCCTAATTAGGTAGCTACCATCAAATGGGAATTGTATCATCACATACGTAAGTGTGCCACAACATGCTCGCTCTTAACCTTATACATTTAGGAATTTCAATATTAACAGGGACATAGAATACTTAAAGGAATAATTAATACCGGACTAAATTGAGTTTGAAGAACCGGTGGTTTACCGTGTCATTGGTGCAGACTGTCATCCGGCTGCAGAGGCTGAGGAATTGGGAGGGTCGGTGTGTAATGTCCATGCGATGAGTGGTGCTGCTTTATGACTTCCATTTGCTCCATAGCGGGCAGCCTTCCCACTGGTCCTCACTAATGATGCCTCTCTAATGCTGCATGGAAGAGCAGAGGAGGGTAATGTAAGTGGAGATGGAGGAGCCACTTGGGTAAAAATTAAAACATGATAATTGATAATATTTCAATGTAGCTTAACGGAATTGCTCCACATTGTGTCAAGAAGATTATCAATGAATAATTAATAAAACATACACATATTTCCTAATTAAGATAGAGGAGACAGTTGAATTGGATCTGCAGTGTGTGGACACACTGGCCACAGTGTTCAATAAAACAAAAGCAGGTTGTGGAAGTCTGTAAAGATTATCCCTGAATTTATAGCACTTAAAGTTAACTCTCAGGTTAGTGTCTGGCAGTTCTATTCTGTGTTTGTTTTATTCGGTGCTTTTGTTTGCTAACAGAATAGGTATTATGCCCAAGATATTATGTCGAAAGCTGACGACACACTCAGTGTGGCGCTATGATTTAAAGACTTATATTACGTCTGTTCAGCCTCATTTGCTGAGTCTTACGAGGGGCACAAACTGGGCTTATTATACTTACATAATAACCCATTACACTGTACAGTATGTCTTTCGTTGTTTGTGATATGCCCTTTTTACAATGAACGCTATTAGCAGCATTCTTTGTTTTGCACAATCAGTGAGGATCTGATCCTTTGTTTATGTAAAAGTAGGAATAACACTCTAAAAATGCACCATTACAAGTTAGATGGCAGAGGCATTAAAAGTAATATATGTTCTTAAAGTTGCAACTCAAAGTTCTCATTAATCAGACTGACTCTTTTCTTAAGTGTATTTTTCCAAACAGATATCACGGGAAAGCATGTAATAGACCTGAATTAAATGTAGCTGAATGTGTGAATGTCATATTTGTGTCAAAACACAAAACAATATGTCGTACATGACATATTGTTTTGGGTTAGTCTACAAAAGCCCCATAGCCCCTGAAGGCTACGCTCTACGTCCCCTGTGAAACCATTGTTTTTTTTTTTTTTAACTGAAAGTTGACTTTGGTTCAAAGATGAGATTGAGCCTGGTAATTTTGCGGTCTTCCCTCCTAAGTCTCTCATCATCTATCCCTCGGCGTCCTACTCTTTCTCATTCATTCAGTCGCTGCATCTTTTCAGCCCTTCCATCTACTCTCATTCAAAAATGGTTCTTTCACCCATTGTCCCTCCTACTCGTCTTGCAGGCACCCACCTCCACCCTGACTCCACCAACCAGTAGATGATTCAACGCTTCTCGCCAGGTCAAGTTCAAATTCCCACCTGAAGGGTGCTCTGCCAGTCTTCCAATCTTGGTATCCGTACAGCCTGAGTTTGCACTGAAAATTGGTTTGTTTTTTAAAGAAAACAATCCATCTCACTTCAGGGGTGAGGTCTTTTCTGGCTGAGCTTTAGTTTAACTTTTACTTCATCAATAGCAAGGTCTGTGGTTTAATCCCCAACTTTGACGTATGGTTACCCAGTTCACACCTTGGGCAAGAAACATAATTTTGTTATGCACCAAAACTATGTGATTCAGTGTAAGGAAATGTATAATTTTGGTTGAAATTAAAATATTACAAACATGATGGAAACATCTTCACTAACACTATTATCCATTCTCTCTTGATATCAGGGCATCTTGAGACAAAATATGACGCTGAGTAAGTCTCCTTCACTGGACCGGCAGGTCTGTTACATGTATTGGCATGATACTGGGCTGATTATTCCTGTTCTGAATACATCAAGGAGGCATGTGTTCATTCCTGGTTGCCTGCTTAATAGTTGATCTGTCTGACAGCAATATCTAAAACAACAACCATGCCAAATGTCATTAAACTTGGTAGAGAGGCAGAGCAGGGGCAAAGTGCAGATTCTTAAAACATGTTAGATATGGCAGTGCTGAGACTGCACTCTAAGGGAGCTCTTTTAGATATATAAATCATGTTATTTAAGGTACCAGTTGTGATCTATTGGCAGAAATATTTCCATCAACATACAACTGCATGGAAATAAGAATCATTATATTTTCTTCATTTCACAAGTCTTTTAAATCTACACACACTGCAGACCCCTGCCATTGCAACTATTTCTACATATGTGGAAATAGAAGGTGATAGAAGGGTATTTAGTTTGTTGTTATCTGCGGCTACACTGTCACCAAATTCTAAACATTTTTCCTTAAGATATTATCGAAACTTTAACTGTCTTTAGTGACAATTTTCCAACATGAAGAGTTGTTTTTCAGATTGTATGTCAACCGAAGGTTTTTGGGTTAATGAGTTTCGAGAGAAAAAAAGACATTTTAAGTTGTTACCCTAAAACGGAGAGACTGCTCAGCCTAATTACTAAATGAACTCATAATGGACAAGTTTAACAATTGAAAGCAAAAATCTTTTCCATATAAATTGAAAATCTTCAGGTAAAGGACAGGAACCAGTTTCAGTCAATTTTTTTAGTGATCCTCTTCTTAATGGAGCCCACCTATATATGAAGCGGAGAAGTCATTAGAGTAAACCCCACAGTGTCATGGTGCTTTGGCTCAGACTGTGTTGTGCTTCGGAAGTAAAATAATTGCAGGAAGCGAGGGACCCGACTAAATCATGCCAGTCTGTGGGAGAGAGGGCAGCAGACAGGAGCTGGGCTGTTCAGCCACGATGTCTAAAAGTGCATTTCCTCAGCCATGCTCCTCCTGATCCAGCTGTCCCTTATATCATGGATGCTCTGTTTATGTTTGGGAATCAATTGTTATTGTGCATGATGGATGAGCTGCTGGCAGACCTGCCCTCGCTCTGGAGTGGAGTCAGAGGTGGCCCGATTTAAGGGATAGCTTGTCGGCTTTGAAACTAAATGTGCAACTACAGCAACTTAAAATATTGCAGCTGGTGGAAGGTGCTGTGAGCTTACTGATATGTTTTTGTATCAGTGAAGTGGACAGGAATATCATGAGCTGTATCTTGTTCAATGTGAACTACTCTCAGAAAGGATATATTTTATTGCATGTCTTGGAAAGTGTCTTGTCCATAACATGGAGATACTAAATTAGATACTAAAACATCCAAGAGTATTTATGGGCTTTATAACACAGAGAAGCCTCCACACATTATGATGATGATAATGTACAATCATAAAGGCTTGTAATGGTTGGATTATTAGATGCTGCAGTGCCTTTTAATGTACCAAGCTAGAGCTTCGGCTTTCTGATAGTCCTGGAAGTATAAAACAGATAGGTGACCTAGATTAGATAAAAGTGTGTGTCTGTGTCTTCCCTGTCTTATACAAATACGGAGAGCCAAGTAATAGCCGTCGTCTGAACGTGCACTTTCATCCTGGTGCTTTTTCTTGCCTCCAGCGATGGGAGTGGATGACCTTTTACTGTCAACTTCCAACATGACAAATTACAGAGGCTGGATGACCGTGTTTTTTAGGAATGCAAGAGTTCACTGCCTGGTCAGGCCGCTAGCAGGTCAGTAGACCTCTGCAATGGAGACAGATGTATTAATTGATAATAGTCATAGATATATTGACTGGAGGCTTCGTATTTTGAGGCAAGAAATGTGATCGCCACGTAAGTCTTTAAAGGGACTCACTATTCCCTCCCCAGAGGGGCTGCCAGAGCAGAACAGACCCACAGAAACTGGATCACGTATGCAACATCAGAGCAGATAACTACAAGGAAGAACTTCCATTGAGCCTTTGCAGGCTTTGTTTGAATATAAAGACAAAATTATGTGCAACAGTTGCTTCTGAAACAGGCTCGTGTTTGGGTGTTTTTTTTTCCCCTCATGAACTTGTGGCTGGAGCTAAGAGGGTGTGTGTGACATGTCTTGGCGAGAGATTCAGAGGCTGCTCACGTGGTCTGCTCTGTTGTTTGATGTCAGTGCCCTGTTTAATTGGAGATCAGTTGGGCCAAATGCAGCTAGATGCTTGCTTTCTGACCTCATCAGACTGATCTGTGCCATCCATTCAGCCCACTCTCCTGCAACCACATCAGTCACCAGCCTGTCAGTTGCCTCGAACAGCTTGTGAGTATTTATTGTACTGATTATACGTGGTGCATTTACTTGCCAAGGGACAGTCTCTTAAGATGTACACCTGATGCTTGATTTAAAGCACTTGAAGCCAATAGCTGTGTAGAGGTCATTGATGTGTTTAGCGCTGACTAGACTCATTGATAAAGCAAGGAGGGTCTTTTGTTCATCTCGTCTGATGTGTAGCCATGTGGAAATCATTACATATTTACTTGCAGCGTTCATTCTGTCCCACACAGATTGGATCATTACATGCTCCTCATTTGTTCAATGACACAACTGTATTATGCAAATGCTTATTGTAATGGATTTAGTCCCATACACCAAATGTTACTGCTGTAGTTATCACATCTTGCAGTGTAGCCAACAGTTAGTGAGCTGAGTAAATGAAACAAAAATTGCCCATGCAGCATCCCATCCACATTTATGGAACCGAGCATTGTGGGGAAAAAATGATATTTTCATCCCCAGGGTTTCGAAAGACTCAAAAACAATCATCACACAGCTTTCCATGCAAGCAGAAATTCCTGTTGGCTATGATATTAACTCAGGTTGCATGGGCTTCAGAGAGGTCATTCCATACAAATTAATTATACTCAGTGAGTGTTCCTTTGTCATAAACAGTTTTGCCACAAACGCAGCAACATACAGTTGCCAATGTTTGTTATTGTTTCAAGTAAAACTTTGCATTTTAAGGTTACATCATAAAAAGGAGCTCATTCAGTGAGGTGTAGATGAGGGTAAAGACCAAACACACATCTGTTTGCTATTTTCACCACTGAACTGGGAAGACATAGTCCTGGGTGCCTTTATTATGGAGAAACAAATGTTTGGCTAATAAAAATCTCTCATGCAGGCTGAGGAGCTCAACCATTCTGTGGCAATATCACTGAAGGCTACCTAGATTCGTGGCTAGTCCTTCAATAAAATAAACAGCCAATAAAACATCGGACTGGGACTCCCGTGACAGCACTTTAACATCATTATACTTTCAACAAGCTTTCATTGAAAACCTGAATATACATTTGACTGTTCCCTATTACTATTAGCCGACCACATGGGTCCAGAAAAGGTTTTATGGCCTCTTACTTAATATCACATATCTCAGTGCTCTATGTAGAAGTGCTGCTTGCTCAGTGAGTGTGAGCATCTTGTGGGGAGTTCTGGGGCCGATTTGTGCTCACCATTGCTTACATGAACTCCACTTCCACCTAATCACTCTGCCTTGACATCAGTAGCCAGAGAGCATATGGAGGATATACATTTTCCAGCCACAGAGGAATTCACAATCACACAAAGATTTAAACTATGAAAAATAGCAATTCAATGATATGATTACTTCTTGATAGCAGAATATGAAAGAAGCACTTGCTCATTTGCTAGAAAATAAACATTAAAATGTAATTATGCAAATAATGTTCTGATAAACAGCATCAGT
This sequence comes from Odontesthes bonariensis, assembly GCF_027942865.1. Classification (NCBI taxonomy): domain Eukaryota; kingdom Metazoa; phylum Chordata; class Actinopteri; order Atheriniformes; family Atherinopsidae; genus Odontesthes; species Odontesthes bonariensis. The sequence continues at coordinate 21,200,732 of NC_134517.1, read as the reverse complement.
GTTTTGTTAAAAGGAAACTCAAACTTTTTAACAGATCTGTTTAGACTGAATCTGTGCACAAAACAGAAGTAATGCTACAAGAGGCAATTTGCATGTTTAGTCTGCAGCCTCTGTTTTTGTGTAATCTGTTCTAATTCTATGTACAATAGAGCCAAAAACATCCTTGCCTAAATATTTTTTTTCATTATGGAGACATGCAAAAAAGATCACTTTCTTTGAGGTTAATCCCTTTGACCCTTGCTTTTACTACAAAATTTAAGTTGATGTGTATACAAGGAGTTTCAAGAGGATTAGGCAGGTCCTTAATAGGGGATTAGCTAAATCCTCATGTTGTCTGTTCCAAAGCCTATTACATGAGGGATTAGACGATCAACAATAGCTGAAGGCAGTTTGGTTAAGAGAATAGTTTTTGAAACATGTTGCTCCTCTTGTTCAAATAGGATTTAAGTGAGCAGCAAGCTTAACAACTTGGTGTAAAATACGAGGGTTGTTTGACACTTTTCACCCAAATCAGTGAATGCTGGGAGGGCGTGAAAGACGCCACACTGGCATGAACTGAAGAACCTTCCTTTTCTGCGGCTCTGTAGTTAGGATTAAGTCAGCTAAAGTGTGTTATTGCAAGCTGATGACAGGATTCCATCAGTGTGTGGTCTAGTGTCTCGGTGTGAGTGCGTTTCCTCCTCACACAGCGATGACACCATACTCCCTCTATAGGACGCCAGGGGTACTTCAAGATACCTGCAGGAAAACTGCCCACCTCACCTTTGCTAAGATGGTTTTAGTCAATAGATTAGTGATTCCTGTTTTTTGCTCATTTATGTGGAGCAACTTTTGCTTTTTAATAGTAACTCATATACTGTATTATGGTGTTATTGTTTAGTGCAAATGCTTAAACTAATTATAGTTTATTCAAATTATTTTAGTCATGGTGCTTTTCCCAGATTGTTCTATGCAATTGTGTCTTTAGATACAGTAAATACAAACTAATGTTGACTAATTCAACAAGGCAGCAACAAATCTTCCCCTTTTTGAGGAAAACCATTTAAATTTTTTTCTATACTATTATAAGAGGTGCATGTTCAAGTTAATTGTTATTTTCAGCACTCTATTGTATGCATATTGATGACTGTTGACAAGAGAGCTATAATATTCAGCCAAGCTTAATTGGTTTGAATGAGGTGATCAAAACATTAACGAAGTCTATCAGCATAAGTGGGGTAGTTGATTCTGAAACAGTTTTGATAGAAAATAATGTCATAATGATCATAGTAACAACATATTGATGTTGTAGGATATTCTAGCTTATCTAGGGTGTTCAAATAAATGTGCAGCACATTGGACAAATCATGCAAAATGTATAAACATTTTGTCACAAAAAGGCCCAATTTTGATAGATTTGTTTTTATCATTTGCAGGATTGTATAACAAAAAGATAAATGATCTCTCTATACATATAACTGTTACATTCCACTAGCCTCTGCAGCCAAATAAGACAAAAAATATGTCACTAACAACCTAATGATTTGGATCCAAATCTTTTTTTTATTCTGCCCTGACAGAGGAATGACATATCTGACTGCTCATGTATTAGGCTGCTCTGATTAAAGCTGTGTGCAACTGTCGTGTGCATCCAGATCTGTAATATCATCTAGCAGAACACATGCAGAGTCGGTTATCACACAGAACCTCCCCAAACAATCAACTTCCACTCACCCTCAAAGAGACAGTGAGTGGCCACTCAAGCTGTACTGTTTGTTTTAGAGTTTGTCTCGTGCGTAAGTGTGCGTTTGCAACCAGGCCAGAGGTGTAACCAAAGGTCTACACAGTCCTCTCTCCAGTTCTCGTTCTTCGCTGTTTACTCCTCAAGAAACACAAACAACTCAATTTGTTTGCGAATTAAGTTTTTAAGGCGTCTCACTTGTCAACTGATATTCATGGAATTTCAGCGAGGGTCTAACTGTGAGCCAGAGCAGAGACGCAGGGAGGCTGACAGCGCTAATGGCTATAAAGATAAGTGGAAGAATGTTGATGCTTGAGAAAGCCACAGGCCATAGAAGAGGATGAAAGAGAGAGTTCACCACTTAGACTGCTCCCTCACAATGGGAGGACACAACCAGTATTTATCAGCTCTCTCACAGTTGAAATTGCTCCCTACAAACGTGAATAAATATAGCTGAGATGTACAATATCACAAACCAAGGATGTTTTTGATTACACCCTATAGGCTGTAAATGTTTTCGGTCACTCGCCTGCTGCTTGAATGTGAAACAGCAGCAACAGCACGGCACACAAAAGGCGTAGATTTTTGCCTGTTGAGAAACAAAAAAAAACATTGAGATTATCTGCCTGCTCTTCTCTTCCTCTGTCTTTTTCTGTCCTTGTCTCTGTCTCCATCTGTTTCTCACTGAGGTGGAGCCAAAGTAAACATCACACTCAGTCCTCTCAATCACAGGATCTCTCAGAGGAAGAGGGGGCAGTGCCCTGGCAAAGTGCTGGTGGCAAAGCCTGGGGACTGGAAGAGGAAGTAGGCCACTGCCTCAGAAACGTTCTGTCATTGCTGCACTAGCAAGTCTATCACGTCTATCAGTGCATGTGCATGTGCTCGCTAACTCAGTTGCGCCTACTGGACATAAATATTTGCATGACATGGGTTGACATGGGAGATCCTATCATAAGTCATTCAGACTCATCATTGCCCATTACAAGCAGCACTCAAAGTGACCACCAAGACAGACAGTGGCTAAGCAGAGAATAATAGCTGACTCCTGGCCCAGCAGCAGCTACAGTTACAGAGACATGGGATCATTCTGTCATCACATTTTTAAACAAAATGTCATCCCAGCTATTAGACTGTCATTTTTAGCTCCTCTGTCACAGTTCTGCAAAAAGTCCAGTGACAGATAGTTCTCCTGCTGCATGCCTCTTGGCGGTTATGCGCTTGTGCTTTTTCCCACGTACTTCACCCTTTGCCTGACTGCAGCACACATCACTCTCAATTGTGCTTTGTGTAGCAGCACGAGGAAGAAACTCTCTGTTATTTTTGGTGCATGAATGTGTCCGCGAGGTGTTGTGAGTTTGAGACAGGCCTATTCATTTTACTTTTGTCCATCAACACTTACTGTATTTGAGAGGAAGCCCGGCTTTCATGCAGCACAGGGGCCAGTTTGTGTACAAATGAGAATTTCCCTTATTTAGTACAAAAAACACAAAAAAACAGCTTGTTTTCCTGCTGGGGCTGTTTTGAAATGTGTGAGTGTTACAGATAGCTTCGGCTTGGAACCAGTTCAGTTCCCGCACGTTATCCTGCTGTGCTCTTAATCATAAATCTATCACTAAATAGTAGCTACTACAAGCATGCACACACGTTTGTCTATGTAGCCTGAGCAAAGGGAAAGATAAAAAAAAAAGCACTTATATGGTGTTGGATTGGCTTATATTAACCATAAGGCGCTTTATAGCTCAGCATGGCAGACCAAAAGTGTCTCTCAGATGTATGTAAATCTCTGCTCTTGTCACATGAAGTGAGGTTTATTTTATAGTCTACACTCACAACCAACCTCCGCAGTACCCTGCTATGCAACACGATTACAGAGCTATTAGACCACATAGAATAATAGATGCCAGTATGGTAAGTTCACATGACTGTGATCAGGATAAGGATTATTTACATGCGTTCACACTGCGACTCTGTAGAGAATGATCACTGTCATCGTGAAACAAAGGAGCTGATATATGAAATATGACAATACTGAGACATTCATGGTTATTGATTGGTATTGTTAGGAGATTTAAAAGAGCCATATGTCTTCATCTCGAGCAATGACATATAAATAAGTTTAGTGCACTGCGTGAACCAAAACCCAAAGGCAACACTGTAGCATTCTGAAACACATCACATGGTTACCTCCTTGCGTGTTGTGTCATTATATTGAGATTCTTTTATGAATTAGCAAAATGAATTGATATAAACCTTTTTCTTGACAAGCACATCCATAGAAAACAGGAGGGAGGAGTTTGTTATTGAAATAAAAATAAGTGTCTCAATAGACAGGTGTGCACTTGCTGTACTGTAATAAATATAGTATCATAATACACATAACATTTACAGTGCAGCTTTATAAGCAGAACACAGTATGTGTTTTCAGGGCTCATGAATCTTAGTCAAGCATGATTCCTGTTGTGTTTATGAACATAATCTATTCTCTATTTGTTTGGAATGGTCACAGACAGGAGGATGTGCATCCTCTCAAGGTTAGCAAAGTTGCTCAGATGAATTGTTGCTTGAGACTGCGCTCATATGTCAATGTTTACCCCATTAGTGACAGCTCAGAGGCAGCGGGCCACTTAATATTGTCTGCATTGCCCCTGACTGTCCCCGCATACCAGTTCAAAAGTTCACCCACTTCCTCAAGGGTCTCATCACATTCTCGCCACATCTTGATTTTCAAAGCTTCACGAAGAGACTTGACCTGTCAGGAGAGATACCACAAAAAAAAAAAAAAAAAAAAAAAGATGATGGAACACAGGTTTGTAGCCAGAGCCAGTCAGGCCAACAGAGTTGCCTCCTGGCTCTCTGGTTAGGGGGGCCTGGACGATGGAGCTCATATTAAAGGCTGCGTAGCAGTCCAGGGCATGGCTGCCTGCATCAAGCTGGAGGAGGAATTGATTGTTCTGGAAACTGATGAAGCTCCGGCACAATTAGATTGCAAGGCAGCACAGTGAGGTGAGAGAGCAGCTTGCCTGCCTCACTGCTGATTGATGGTAAAATAATAACTGCTGCGTATTAACTATAGAGTTCACCACCAGGTTAAGGTGGGCCAAAAATTGCTGCTCTTATTAGATTCTGATATGAATTGTGATGTAAAACGATTATTTTCATTGTAAAAGTGGGCACTCCTTTTGCATACAGTGAGGTGATTTCCAACCTCTACATGAGAAACTTAAGTCAGGAGGGCATTGGGTCAGGAGTCAGACCAGGACATTAGCTTTGAGATGTTACTTTGACATTCAAGCCAACAAAAAACACATATAAAGATTGCTAAAAAAAAATAAATGTATTAAAAAAAAAATCACACTGAAGGTCTTAAGATCGCTTTAAATTTCCCAGTTTTCTCATAAGTCCTGTACTGCATCACTGACTGCTCAAAACTGTGGCTCCTAAAAAGCTCAGCGAGCTGCAGTTTACCACATTAAATGACTTCAAGATGAATATCAGCTTGTCAGGAATCCAAAGAAGTGAATGTACAAGCATGATATTATATATGAGTGAATAAATATGCTGCTCATGGACAGGGGTAGAGCCACTAATCAGTCTATCCATTCTTCAGATGAGGATTAGGTAGGCCAAACAGTCAAACAGCAAACTAATTTCTCCTGAAGAGTGTTTCCTCAATATGTGGTTACAAAACAATCCAGCCGCCCTCCTCCCCTCCATGCTTAAAATGTGTAATCCTGCTGGTCATTTGTTAGCTGGTGCAGCTCCCATGTGGAAGCAAGGGCCGCTGGCAGAGTGCTGGGGTATACAGGGGGTGAGAGCATACAGTCTCATATCAGAGGTTGGGAATTCATGCTCATTTATCTCCATTTCTTGCACACGGTGTCTAGTAATAAAGGCTCAAGTGAAAATGGTGTTTATCATTGGAATGACAACATCTCCCAGATGCTGCAGAAGAAATCCAGAAAATAGATAACACATTACAATAACAAGTCCTTACTCTGCGGAGGATCCAATTAGGGGAACCTTACATCATGTTAATCAAGCGGAGGTGGACTGGTTCATTTAGACCAGTGGATAACAGAGCAGAGGGAGGTCTGGTCTGGGGGAACGGGGTTAGATGCAGTTAAACCTGCTGCATACATCAGCAGTCGTGTAGTGTGGGGAGCTTTACCCCCTAGTGGATTAGAGGAGGAATACAGGCCTGAGCTGCTTTTAATAAACATTATGGAAAATCTGTTTAAATGCTGACACGCGCACAAGTGAAAACACCCACAAGCATCTCAACTATGCTTTCTTTTTGGAAAATTCAGCTGAGTTTAATTATAGATAAACAACTAGAATTGTGGAGTTAGCACTGCAGCAAACAGCAGGGACGATGTACATGCAGATGTTTATATGTGCATGCATCAGGAGGGCTATGATGGTGGGATATGTTGTTGTGTTTTTGCAGAGTGGGTGCACCACTGGGCCTGTCTGTTCTGGTGTGCTGCTTTCCTACTGCTCAGCAGTTTGCAGGGCCTCAGGGGGACACAGAGGGGACATACGACTGGGCCATGCAAAGCTGAGCTACTCTCCTATCGTTCCGCAACAGACACATCCTTTTGCTGTCCGTCTGTCTTTTCATTGTCAACTTGCTGCTTAGCACAACAGCAGACACAGCAGCAAACATGCACGCTCATCTCCATTTTAGTTAGCGGGATCAGACCCCAAACGTCTCAGAGAGGGTATTTGCAGGTGAGCAGGTGCTCATGCTGTTGCCACAAGGACAAAATGGACATTTCTGCACTCCCCTCTCAGCAAAGCTCTGTGCTGACATAACAATTTACCACCCACCAGCACATACTATGTTTGGATCACTCTTTAACATTTACATGACCACGCTGTGATTTATTGGTGCTTTGATAATTCTTTGTTCAAGGATGCAACGTATGCTGTAACATATAATAGATAGGGGACACCTATGACATGATATACAAGTCTTTTTCACAAAATATGCATAGAAGAGTCAATTAATTCAGGATTTTTTTTAAAAAGGAGGCCAACACGTGTTATCAAGCACTTCAATAAATTTCACTCCACCAATGTTAAGATTAATTTAGTAGTCAAAATTATTTTAATGATTGGGTGTATCCAGCTTTTTAATACTGTACTGTAAATGTGGATATCAGTAAATTTAATTTTAAGATCCCCTCAGTGGATAGTCCCATATTCCTGCAGTGCAAGAAGCAGTTTAAAGACATTTTTTAAAGGGATACAGGATGATTTGGCAAGTTAAAAATACAATAAAATAAAATAATGAATGGAATAACTACACACTCAGTTAAATGCACCATTTACATAACTTTAGGCCATTACAAATATGATTGAATTCATTTGTACTCTACTATCTGTAAATTGCTTAGTTTTTTTCATATACATCACCGTTACATGATTTATCTCTATTATTACCACATCAGTTTATTGTTCTTTGTGTACATTTACTTTCCTTTCTATATCTCCATGCACATTTTCATGTTGCTGTTTCCACTTCTGTCGTGCAGTAAAATGCGTTTTTATTGTACTCTACCCAGAATGTGAGCAATGAAGTTGAATTGAATATAACTTGCACATGACTGGGCATTTTGCAGACAACTGTATGCATTGCAAATAGACTTGTTGGGCAATTTTGCAAACCTTTTGGGGGCAGTGTTGTGAGTCAAGCACAGTGTATGCATATCTATGGTACAATTTATACTATGGATGCTACATGAAGTGCACAATAAACACTTATCTCTGCTCTAGTATAGAGCATACTCAACATGTGGCCACTTAATCTGTTTTTTAAGGTAAAATAAAAAAATTGTGCGGGAAGTGAATACTAAAAGAATAACACAAAAATATAGCACAAAAGCCTGTTTTTCCTAATTACATTCAGGCTCGTATGAGCAGCCTGTGGTGACTGTCTCCTCTCTGTGCTGTTGGCAAAGCAGTGCATTGTTGGCGATGAGCATGAATGCTGACCTCTGCCCTCTCTGGTGGCCTCTGCAACCCCCTTGAAAGTTCACTGGAGGGTCAGAGAGTCCTTGTGCTCCACAGACACCGTGTTGATAGAAGCTCCACCCTTCCTCCTCATCCACCCCCCTGCTCTGTATGTCCGTCTGTCTCAATCAGACGCAAACACACTCAAACCAAATAAACACAAACCCAGTTGTGATTTAAGAATAAAGGGTCAGGAAAAGTTTCAGATCCAGGCATGTTTTCACAACAGTTTACATCAGTTGGCTTATTTTGGGATATACTGTATCACACATGAAATGTGCATAGAAAAGTTAAACAGCTCCTATAAATTCAAACAAATGATCAGATGTTGTCACAAAAAGAAAAGTCTTAACACATTTCAAAAACATAGGCCAAATTGTGTGCTTATGCAGTGATCAATGAAGCCTGCTCATAGTGAGTGTCACAGGGAATCTGTCAGGACCCCGGCTGCCGGGACCGATTCATGCTGTTTTTCAGGGCTGTATGTCTTTAGGCACAACCAATGGCGAATGCGGTTGATGCTCATCACATGAGATATATCACATGCTGCTCTGCAGAACATCCACCATGTCCTGTTTGTACGACACGCCGCTGTAACATTGAGATCGTTTTCATTTGGGGAAGCCATTAATACTGAAGATTTCACAGTCCCACTGATTTCAGGATGGAAATGATCTCGCGTGAGCCAAGAGCAGAGGGCTGTGTTTGCTGTGATAGTTTGTTTAGGGATCAGATTAGGCCCCCGTGTCATTTCATGCTAGAGATGATAATAACGGTTTCCACTGCCGAGATGACTGTTGACATCATTAGTCATGTGCTCTTCCACAAACATCAATCTTCACATGCTGTACAAACGCTCCAGAGGTGAATGAATTTTTCACTTTGGAGTTCAGAGCAGGGTCATACAGATTCATACCCTCACATATGAGAGGAACACAGCAGGTAAATCAAAGGACTCAGCCCTGCTCATTTTTCTTTTTGGTGTGTTTTTTTTTTTACCTTGCTATCAGATTACCTGGGCATTGCTTGATTCTTCCACTTAGTGACAGAAATGTTACTGTACATGACTGATCCAGACACAGATGCATGATGCAGTCAAGTTCAAAGGCATGTTGGGCAGCATATGCTGCATATTATATAGTATGCACAAAACTGATTTGTTGGTGTAAATTCTAATTTTCCAAGAGGAAAACAAAGATGTGTTTCTAAGAATGGGTGGCACAGTAGTCATGCTATCTGTTAGACTGCAATACTTCTGTCAAGATTTTTACGATGAGTCCAACGAGAGGAGAAGAGCTAATTCCCAGTCAGACTTCTGCACAGCTGCAGATCAGTTTGTCAGGTCTTTTATCCCCTTTGGGACCACAAATTTATGAAGACAGTACAGATGTACCGAAGACATGTTGCTGGATAATGTTTTAAAAGATGGATTCTCCACTGACAGGTCGAGTGAAGGTATAAGAAAGGCAGGATTTACCCTCCTAAACTGTGTGTTGTCATCTTTACAAAGTGTGTTCAGAGGGTGTGAAAGGGATCATTAGTTGCGTGGCAGCGGAAGCAGCCGTGTTGTCAGCTACCTGCTATTTACTTCCCCTCATTACTGTACGCTGGCTGGCGCTGGTGGGAGTGTCAACATCATTAACATGACTGTCATTAGTCCTTTCCCACACTGCATGGAGAAGTTAGTCCTGGGGAGAAAAATGAAGCATCGCTCAACACCAGCCTCTCCACTGTTGCAGCGCTGGAAATGACAACATTCAGTTGGACAGGAGAATCCTGAGAGGAAGAAACGGGTGTTCTATGCAGTTAAGTGAAATACGTCTTCATCAAATGCATCATTTGTGCAATTTATACCATTTGAGAGACAACTGTCTGATTTAGAATAACGTGAAGACAAAAGTTACAGTGCACATTCACTGGGGAAGTGCTGAAAGAGTCTGACAAATTTGATGCATCTGTGATGGCTGAAGAAACATCTACGAATATTCACACCAGATGTGCAAAAACATTTGCTTAAGTAAAGGGACTTATGACAATGTGAGCTGAGGCATTTCTTTCTTGAATGAACATGATAACGGAACAATCATCCTTAATCTATCACTTTACCCATTTCAAAAACATTGGATTGCACTCCTGTTATTGTGTTTACCTGTTTTGAATTGGCACCTACAGCAGGAATAAAACAAACAGCCTCCCTCACACCTTGTCATCTGCCTGACTTGGCTGGATGTTATTGTAGCCAACTTCAAGGCCTCAGCAGCAGCTGCAATCACTTATGGCAGTCTGCCTCAGTGCTCAGCCCCTCAATGCCCCCAACTGCCTTCCCATCATCCTTGGGGGGGATACAGCTCCTTGCACTCAGTTTCAACCCTTCTGCTCTCCATCTTGCCTCACCGAGACCTCCCCGACCTCTGCAGAGGTTACTGGAGAGGAGGAACAACCCAGAGTGTAGCAGCGCAGAACATCTCCCCATGCAAACGGATTCTGAGTGGCTCCACATACTGTGTTTCCACATGCCTTTTGTACGGGGCTCAAATTCACAGTGGGATGGGCTTTCGGGGCACAGCGCTGTCCAATGGCAGCGCCAGGATCGCTGTGTGGCTTGTCTGATTTACGGTGCGTCATTAAGTCAGCACATTCCTTCTCCCTGTGGCCCAGGTGGCTGTGGGGCCTGAGGCCCAGACTCACAGAGGCATTGCGGGTCTCTCTGTGGAGCACGGCACAGCCAAGGGGAGCAGCTGCAGACCAGTGAGTCCAACTCCACGCCACGGCCACATCCACTCCATGACAGGAAGCACTTAATACAATGCATCTCAGCACCCTCAGTGTCTGTGAAGGATGTAATGTGTGTTGTCTCTTTATAAGATCACAAGCCTGTTTTCCAATTTAGCCTCCGCTTGGCAATGATTTTAGGAAAAGAATCTAAAAAAGAAATAGAATTTAAAAAAATCTGGTCCTATTTAGCAATAGAATCTGTCAAGAAATAATATTTCTTTATCATCTTGAATTCAATTAAATCCTTCTTCCTCTCTGGCAAATGTCAAGGCGAAGTCCAATGAGGGAAAAAAAAAAGAATTATAAATCTGTACAACTATAAACATTCATTTTATAAAAAAAATTTTGTTGATAATATATTACATGTTTTAATAACTATTTTGCATCTTGAGCGAATTAATTATCAGCTTGAACATCTTTATCTTTTTTTTTCATCTGGAGTATCTCAGCAATCACAGGCAACTGAGGGGAACATGAGTCATGAGAGATTTTTGGAGCTGCTTTGCCCTCTAGTGGTTACTCACAGTGTCAGAGTCCACACAGACGTGAACCCCTGTCTTTTCCCCCAGCTCGCCACCAGGCAGCCAATGCACGAGCCTCCTTTTATAACTCCAACATGTAATAAGATGACTTGTCAATCTGCACAGGGTTTAACATCAACAGCTTTGTAAATTTCTGCGGACCGACAGTAAAAGAAACTAACTGTTACAGATTTCAGCACTTTATGAAACTTTACAAGCAGACTTTGATATTTACAAGGCTACTAAAAACCCTGGCAGGACATTCATGTTTGACCCATGCATTAGTGACATACCATGGACTATGTTAGCGAGAGCGGCAGCTTGAGGAAACTGCCGGTGCAACTGTCTGATATAACAGTTTTATGGTTTGTTATATAACTTTAATTTATACTTGTAAATAAAGGGAGCTTTATGGCCCACGGGACTCCACACTGTCTAGTAGTGACAAAATCAGGGGTGAACAGCTTGTTTGATAGCGTAATGCTATATATACTGCAGAAGTAGAATTTAGCATGTTTTTTTTTTTTGTGTGTGCAGGCGGGTCTGTGTGTGTGTGCTTAAAGAGTGAGACAAATGTGAATAAAGATATATTTTACTCACTATAAACCATAAGCTTATTCAAGAAAGAAAACATTGTCAGCCCTCAGCTGTAGGTCTGGGAAATAGAAATAGTGTGGTGATGAGGTACTTCCTGCATGCTGTTCCTGTGTGCTTGCGGGCTTGTGTGGATGGCGGAGCCCAGCAGAAATTGGTGCTGGTGTTGGTGAAAAGGCCCTTGCTCCCCCTTGCTGACAGTGAGTAACCCGAGACAAACGGTGTGCCATTTGCTGTGTGTCTGACTCAGATATGTTGACCTGGCCAACTGGACAGGCTTGTCTTTCAGTTCTGGCTTATCTCTCTGGCACAGCATTGGTCACTTCACACCCAGCCACTTGATCACCCACATTTGTACGGGATAACTGAGACAGACGCAGGCCGGTCCTCAGTGTTTTGTGATGTGAACAAAGTTTGATCTGATTACTAAAGTCACTAAATACAAATTGCATGCCAAGTTTTGAACTTTATGACATTATTGATTGCATTGCAAAGAAATATACAATCGAGTCTTCACACTTTTGCTTTTACAATATACAAAAGCAAAGACATTATCGCACCTTATACTAACTCAGGTTCTTCCACTTTTTTTCTCTTTAAATATCTCAAGTATTTTCATTGCAAATAAACACTCCATCATCCATGAATTATCATTTAAAAACAAAAATGAAAGTTAAGTCACCGCTGGCAAAACTTTAAAGCTGGAAGGAGAAGTTCATTGTGATATGCATTTGAACATATCAGCTGTTACAAAAACCTCATGAAACTTTACAAGCAGACTTTGATATTTGCATAACTACTATAAACCCTGGCACAGAAAATGTAGCTCCACCTGAATTTTTTTATAAATGCAATCAAAATGTAATCATGTCTTTGTCTTTGATGGTGTAATCCTAATGATATACATGTAGTTACTACCTAACTCTGGGTGTGCTTGTTAAACATGGACCTGCCTATTATAAACAGCTAAAGTTCAAATGACATGTTTGCTAAACTCTGAACTTTAGTGCTGAGCCTGTATAATATTAATTGTTCTTTGTAAACAAATATACATTCCCTTTGAATGTGAGTGCCATAAACATTTGGGAAAGGTGTGTGTATATGTGTATTCTGCCAATCACTACTTAATATCTTTATCATAAATATGTTCCAGTTATATGTGGAAATTGTTGTAGGTATATTTTCCTTTTGTGGAGTGAGTTCATAAAGATCCTTGAATCGATATTAGATTTATTAAAGAATGATCTTGTTGTACATGTTGCTGGAGAAATGGTTGCGTTTGCGTGAACTCTTAGTTGCAGTGACACAAAATAAGGATTTAAAAGAAGACCCATTATCTGCCTGAAACCTTAAAAAAGATCAATGTTGTAAATAGATTCAGATGAAGTGTTGTTTGCGTCCACTTCTCTGCACCACCAAACTGTGCATTCAAAGTGTCATACGTAACAGCCTCAGAAATGGGTCTGAATTCTAAGCCACCTCACAAGTCTGCGGTGAACATTCATCTAAACTTTCCGGAAGAGTAATACCTCAAAGTACAGGTAGCACCCACACACAAAGTGAGAGCCTGTTTGTTGACACGGTAAGCTTACACCCATCATGTGAAATAAATGTTCCGCCCAACAGGAAAGCAATTTCGCAATGCATCACTTTAAGTGAATAGACCTCTGTGCAGCAACCAGCATCTCTTAACCTTTCCTTAATTTGTCTTGTCTTGTTATGAGCTCTCAGGATCAACAACATCCTTTCACTGTCCTGTTATGAGCACTCAGTCTGCTCAGAGCTGGACCCTATCAGGCTCAACACGAGAGCATGAAAATGGACTGGTGGAGTAAGATTTAGTTGTATATTCTTGCTGCTCAAGTCGATGCAGCTGTTTCCTCTCTCATTTGAAGAGGCTAAGAAAATCAGCATTGCAGCATTAATCACACATCCTGGCTTGTGTTCTCCCTCCTGTTGTCAGAGCTCCATTATTAGTGTGTTCAAATGAGAGGTTTATAATGAATAAGTTACAGCAACTTTCACTATGCTCTTGATTTACTGCTGCCACATTTCCACAGCATACAAACATCAAACACTTCATTTCAGCAGAGAGTTGATAAGGAAACGTTATCTCATTGCAAAGGAGGCAGTGACCTCCCCTTTGGCTTGCAGGAGGATGCAGGAAAGCAGTTCCAGCACTGTATTACTTTTAGGGAAGCAGAATGTAACTGCAATCATATCTGCACATGAGCTGAAAACATGCACATGGAGATTGCTGGATGTGTTAATCTGTCCAACGCTGCAACAGAAGCATCTGATTTCTGTACAATTCAGGATAAAAAAACAAAAAAGAGTAGCTTGGCCTAGGGAGCGCAGCCTTTTTCACTTTTAGTGAACGTCAACACTCTTGTTCAACAACCTGACACATATTTTGGTAGGATTGTCGCCACAAGAAGGAAGTTGTAAACCAGAAAGGCTCCCTGTGCAGGAAGCCTCATTTCATTGTGAATAAAGTCACCTTGAAAACATGGTGGTCCTCTGCAGACCCTGCACAGAGCTCCAAAACAGGGGACAGAGTGTACCTCTCTTCTGTGCCACAGCAGAATGTGTATGTGACTGCTCAAATTGAGTGAAACTGATCCAGGGTGTGGGAGTAAATCTCAATCTTCCCTCAGTATCTGGAACAGTTGCAAAGAGCATGTTTCAGATTGACAAGTTTAATTTTTAGGACTTGTTTATGTTGTGTTTATTCCCTCTCGTTCCCTGGACACTTTGGTAACTCCAGCCTTTCATTAAGCCTTATTACACACACCACTCACTCAACATCTGGCCTGGGGCTCCCGGAATGCCTCATTTGCCGTGCTTTTTATTGCAGTCATATAGTTGGAGCTGTAAATGCCTGTGTAGATGTGTATTGTTTGCTGTTGTGGAGAATACAGTATTCTGACCAGCGACATGGAGTGTTAATATGCACCGTTAGAGGTTTTATGCAAACCTCTCAACAAGCTACTTTTACATGTTTTGGAGTGGAAAAATTATAGATGGAGCTTTGTTAGAAAATGCCACTAGAAGCCAGAATTTAGCCTGACTATCGAGGATGTGGGTTGTGCACTTGTTCACCAGTCTCTGGCCTGCGATTGGGTGAATATGAGTTGAGTAAGTGGCACATAGTGAAGGGATTGGCAGCTCTATAACTCCCTCGGACAGGTTTGTCATCTGTGTCAATGACCCACCAGGGAGCCGGCCCTGATATCAAACCCAATGCTGATGGATGACCACCGTTCCAGCTGTTAAAGCACTGTCACAAACAAGTTCCTTCATAGCCTGTCACCCTTCAGCGTGTGTATTTGTGAGTGAGTGTGTGCCTAGACTGGGATGTTGAACCATGGTCCATCTTGTTTTCCCAGTCTGCGAGCACATGGTGAAATTCAGAGCTGATGCTGTCATTGTGAATTGACAAACCCAAATCTGTAACACAGCTGTTTTCTGTGGCTTCAGAAGGAACAGTCACTCTGGTTTGTTTATGTTACAGACACACGGATATTGAGTACCTACGTTTTTTACATTTAAAGGCCCCTCAAAAGCACAACTCCCCATGACAGTTTGAGCAGAAAAGGATAAGGGAAAATGTGTCATATTTTACATTTATTAAAAAAAAAACCTTTTCAATTATTACTATCATCTTTGAATCCTTGAAACTGAGGAGAATATTAGGCAAACAATAGCAATAGAAAAAATTTCCAATAAGAGAGTGAGAAGACATCATGAAGGTGTTACAAACCACATGTCAAGCATTCCTCACCGGTTCTGCACTGCCTCTGTACGTCGCCTTATTGTTTCATTGTTCTGCCTCGCTTCTTTCAGCAAACGTGGTTCATAGTGGCTCAAGTGTAAACTACAGTGCATCGCAGGAAGGAAGAGGGACTTGGTGGGTGTGGGGGTTGGGAGCAGGATCCCAGACCATAAAACCTGGCAGCCGCCCTCTTGCATTGTTCACGGCCACTGTTCCAGCCCTGTTTCACCATTTTCTCCCTGTGCTCGGTGTATCCTGTCCCTCTGCTGGAGCAGTAAATGTTGTTGACAAACATGAATCCTGATCAGGCCTCTCATCTGTCTTTGTTCTTACCGCGAAGACTCTTGACACTAGAAAAGGTTGCGCCAAACGAGCACATAAATAACCTGGTTGTAAAGTTTGACACAGGCATCATATAGGGCCAATTATATGTATCAGGCCGCATGCAGCATGCTTTGCTCTGTAGTAAGCCCACAATAAATACATAAATACATTACAGTCTTTCAGCTTGATGACGATGTGCACAAATGTCCTCTTAGAGCACCACCTTGTGGCTGAACTAAACAGTCATTTTAACATTTGATCATTTCATTTTAATTCTAGAAGGCTGTACTGTCAGTCTATCGACAAAAAGCCACACACATAACTTCAGTTGTGTTGTGCAAATTGTTCTATACAAACTTTTAGAACACGCGATCCCATATTGAATGTTATTGTGTCTCTATTCAAAATAATACCTCCACAAACGATGTGCATTAAACTGTGAGAAAAAGGCTCACGTAAATTCCATCACAAAGGATTTCTCTTTTCTCATGCGTGCAGTGAAACATTCAACATGATCCAAGATGGAGCGTGCTACTTTTGTGGAATGCAGATGCTTCTCTCTCAGTCTATTCATATGATTTAAGGCTGTCAAGGAGGCCAAATAGGGCTGAGGCAAGAGCCTGGACATGACAATGAAGCTGAAGCTCTGCAGAAACTACTCCTCCTGCTGGCTGGGTTCATGGGGATCTGACACAAAACTGCAAGACAACCAGAAGACAGAATGTGGTTGCTGAAGGTCTCCATCCAGCTTGTGGTTATTTTTTAGTAGCTTTTGATCAGCTATCACATTTTATTAAGAAAAAATAAATTGTTAAACAACTGTGCAACATTAACATTTACCTACAATGCTCCTGCTGTCCCCCAAAGGCACTCAGGTGATAACCAAACGTCTTCTTGTTTTATCAAATTTCTCTTGTTTTTCTTTCTTCTTGGCAGCATCAGAACTGAAAGCGCGAGGCAGAAAAAGCCTCTGTAATCCCTTCTGCAAATAGAGAGCTGAAGACACGGGAACATTTTTCTTTAAACCACTGCACACTCCACACTAAATGCAGCCCTTCTGCAGGATCAGAAAGTCTGATGTCGCCTGTCATAATAATTTCTGTTCAACATCAACAGAAGCAACACTGTAGCTTGCCTTGGCATGAGAAAGTGTTGCTGCGCGGCCTCAAGCATTTATAAAATTCCCCCTCCACTCCTGCTGAAATGACCGATAAATGTCTGCCCAGATTTGAGAAGTTTCACATAAGAAGCACTTAGATGAAAAAGCAAATATTCATGCTTTTGTAGTAATCTGAGCACAGCTGAATCTTCTCATCAGATCCAGTTTTTATGTAAAAGCCATAAAATCCTTGAAGCCTATCAAAATGCAAAAATGTTTATCAGAGACAATACTCGATATCAAAGATCTCTTGTTACCTGCAGGGTCAGCAGCATTTTGTTGTCCTTTATCTGATCATAGAGCCTATGGGAAACACCTACCAGTTTCCAGGCACATTGCCTGTATTTTCAAAATCAATTTCTGTCTCACAGTTGGTTGCAGTGCCACTGAAGTCATCAGGGTCACGCACCTTCCTCCATAGTCGTTTGCCAGCAGCTTCCAGCTGAAAAATGGAGCTCTCTGGACTGGAGGGGTATATGAGCAGAGATAACTTGACACAACCATTTGTTTGGCTCAGGTGAATACAGCCAGACAGAAACACAGTCCCAGCTCTGCAGCAGAGCTTGCACTGTGGCCAGATCCTACAGGACATTCATTCCTCAAACACACACGAGAGCTCTGTTCTGAGACACTGTTACTATACCCTGCTGTATGCGAGAAGACACCAGCGGTCTCTTTTATTTACTCTACGTATTGATATTTAGTTTAGCTGCTTGTAAAGAGTTAGTTTGAATAAAAAGAGGTTTTCACACATTAAAATAAAATCAAAGTAATTGATGTAAAATGCATTCAACAGGTCTATTTTGGTGACTTTTTGTCTAAAGTGGCTAAATTATATTAAACGCTTCACAGCTACAAATGTTTAGAAAAAACATTGTAAGAAACACTGGTGGAGTAAAGTCAAGAAAGTTTGCTGCCTGGCTATTCAGGAGACACAGCTGGTGTGAAAAAAAAAAGAAAATCCAGTAGTGGAGGAAGCATTCAAACTTTTTACCTAATTCCTATTTAGATATCAACATTGTAAAAACAAATTTCCTTTTGCAACAAAGGACCAAGTATTTGTAATAAAATCTACTAAAAGTGCCACAGGCTAAAATGCTGATTTCTCTCTATGTTATTATGATAATACTAAATACTGAAGCTTTTTTTAGAAATGACTTTTGTTGACTGTGACTCCTCAAGGTATGTTCCATCACTTGAATCAACACGCATCTTATTTCATATCTGTGTCATGTTTGGCTTACAGATACATTCATCCTCAGGGTAACTACATAATTAAATAATGATTAATTTAATTAAAACACTACGCAATGTTTACCTCTGAAAGGGGGTGCAACAGAAAGCCTCAAGTTGAACTGTGTAACTCAAAATTCTATTTGAAAATCTGATTTACTACAATCCAATACAGCCTGTTGACAAAAACAGAAGATTGTTGAACTTGTTGTTACATAGTTTGTGTTTACTCGTCTAAATTCACAAGGATTTGTTGTGACAATACATGTATATTTCAGAAGCATGAACCAAAAGGATGGTAATCCATGCCTTTGCTCTCTGTTGACTCATGATTTTCACCTTGATATTAAGCGCTTTTGGAACTCTTGCGTCGCTGTCACAGCCACTCAGACTGCTGTAATATTCATGACAGCATGCAGACATGAACAGACACTGCTCGCCACCAAGATGGTAATGAATTTGAATTTGTGGCTGATTCAGTATTAGCCTGGCTCACTGCTCGCCCCTGCAGGAAATGAATTGCCCTTTATTTAACATTACAAATTACAGGTGACCCATGCTGAGGAGAGCTGTGAGTTTGAGAGGTACGACAAATAGATTTAGAGGGGCAATGATTCCCTCCCAATTCCTGTTGTGCAAATACAAAAGATTAAATGACAGAGGACATTAGGAAATAATTTGTGATTCCCACTGTGATAAACGTAATGCAGTTAGGAGGTGATGAATATGTCCGTTTTCATCACTGATAGATCCAATTAAGTATTAGACTGCATTATGTTGATTTGTTGTTGTGCAAATTGTAATATTAACGGTGCTAGCAGAAGGATAATGAGGACATGAAGTTAACATTGCTGCAGGGTTGGATTTGTTTGAAGTTGCAATGGGCTGCTGTAAGTGCTTCAAGTCTATACTGACCAACAGTCTCATTAGACATCTTGGACCCTGTGGTCAGGAATAAACCCTCACTTTTCAGTCAATACTATATCCTTTTGCCAACTTAGGTGAGTAATACCAGAGCTGAACGCTGTACAGTAAAAAGCTGTTGTAGGCATGGTGGCTGAGTTGTCAGCCACTTTTACCTTTGTTCTCTCAGCCAGGGTTTCACCGCATCAGTCTCATGTTAAGCTCATGTTACCTCAGAGATAAATCCATCACTCTGCTTGTAGACGTATCGAAGCAAATGTGTTCAAACCACGCTTTGCACCGTTTTTAGTTCCCTCTTCAGCCAGTGACTTGGCCTGTTGAGTAATGAAGTGTTGGGGTTCAGTAATGAGGCTGTTTACAGGGCGTGCTTGTTTCACATGAATCAAGCCCAGTGTGTGGTTAGATAAATACCAGCTTGGCCCTGCACGAAGCCAGTCAAACCTTCTCCTCTGCTCAGGAAATGGCAGCCAAATTCCTGTGGAATGAATGAAGAGGAAATCTGCGAGTCAAAGCCTACCACGAGATCACTCTGAAAGGAGAGGGTGGAAAAGCTGCGGCCCTTCCTCTGGTATGGACTCAGTCCAGGGCTCACTAGGTGAGACTGATGGAATAATAATACACATCCTGAGTGTTCTTTTCATTAGCAGCACGGTTTCATGTTTTTCATCATCCTGCTGAGAGAAACGGAGAGACCCTTATTTCTGAGCTGGACAAATTACCCTTTCCCCTTTGGGAGATGCAGCTGCATTCAATATTGAGTATGTGTGTCTGTGTGTGTGTTTCTGTGTCAGTGTGTTTTAGGTCGGGGTCGTTGCGTGATACAAGGATTTCCTGTGGAAATAATGATTAACCACAACATACAAACATGAATGACAATAAATGCTTGGCCTTCTCACTGAATATTGTCCTCTACAAGCAACCGAGCACTTGGATTAATCTACTTTCCTAAAAAGATTCAAACTTGAAGCAAACTTCCATTCGGATATGAGAAGTAATAGTTTAAAGCCAAAGCCTGAATCTTTCAGCTGTGTAAACAGATCAGTCTTTGCTGCTGGAACTGAAGTGACAGCATGGCTGACTGTATTTTGAGCACATTTTCGAGGATTCATTTTAGCCCGTAACCAAAGCAATGCCTCCACTGACTCCACCTGCAAACACCTTATGTCCCAGGTGACCTATTTTCTCAATTATCAACATCATTACTCTGCACTTCCTTTCCTCACCAGCCATCACCAAACGTCCAGATTAGGGCAGATTTCACAGAAACTCCTCTGACGGCTGCATTAGTGTACATTTTTCTGTACTGTTATTACAGAGCACGGAGAGGAAGAGTTACAGTGCCTCTCAAATGAAACAGGCTTGAGTGATAAATCTCTCACACTAATGCACTCACTTAAGAGTTTTCGACTGTAAATAAAGTCAAGGGAGACAAGCTGCACTTACAGGAGAAAGCCTTGAGGAAATAGGTCCCTCCCCTTGATAGAACTTCTGGGCGTGTATGTCTGCGGCCAATCAGGATGTAAGTAGAAAATGCTTTTTTAAAAATGTATTTTTTGCTTTAGGCCTTTACCACGGTCTCATCGTCATTTTTGTTCTTGTCCTGTAAAGTATTTATCAAGATAATCTGCTTTTTTTGTTGTTGTTGTTGTTGTTTTTTTCATATTGTCAGCAATAACAAAGGAAGAGCAAACAGCCACCAGAATATTTGTCGGATAGCCGGAATGTCAGTTCATTCAGGGTCAGCGTATAGCTTTTCATCATAATCATCAAACTGTCATCCATCTCTCTGTGCAAACACCGATGACACCTTAATTGCCTCTGATAATACATTCATCCTGTCAAAGTGCAGTGATAATCAAGTTGTTTCAACAGCAGCTATCGATGTCTGCACTAAATCAGCGTTCAACCACAGTTAAAAAAAATCTTACACGAAGTCGGAGCTGTCCTCGTGCTTTGTTTGTGTATTATGTGTGTGAATTGATTCATTTTCCAGCATGCATTTACAGCAAGCGAAGAAAAGTGAAACCTTTTGGTTCTTGTACCCTTTTTAAAATAGTGTTCAACCATAGATGATCTTCCATTGTAGGTAATAACGTTTTATGATACATAACTACAGAGTACTACACATAAATACTACTGCTTCTGCTTGAATGTCTAATTTGGACTCTTCCACAGTTCTACAGATTCAACAGTTCGTCTTCACACACTGAAACGCATCTGGTTCAACAAAGGAAGTGAGACTGTGTTTTAAGGAGCACATATACTGTTTTTTTTTTGGTATGTCATCACTGTGTTGTGACCATGGCCGTAGCGACATTAGAGGACAGCGAGGTCTGGACCTCCCTTATTTCATTCAAGGTTTTTTTTTTTTTTTTTTGGACCGCCAAAAATGCCCAACTGAATCAAACAACATCAAAAACCTCAAAACCTCTGTGAAATGTGCTTTGCAGATTGTGGTTAACATCCATGGGCTTTGTTTTCGTTTTTTGCCTGTGTGAGTGAAAAAGACTGTGCGAGTGGAGTGGTGCGACTCGTGGAACAGAACGCAATTCGGCAGACATCGCAAGTGATTAACGGTAGGCGTCCATTGTTCCGTCACATCAACTTAACTCGCCGGATTGGATGCCTAGTGTCGCCGTGTTGCTACTACAGTGGGCGTGTATACGAAGTTGTAGATAGAACATACGGTAGAATGGCTCCGGGGGAAAGTAAATAACTTGTGATTTTAACCAACCGAAGTTTCTCCCTCTAAAAATTTGAGTTTTGGAGGGATCGGCCGGATTTCATTGAAAATGAACTGAATGCGTTGGATACGGCTTGCGTTGACGGAACAATGGACGCCTACCGCGAGCCTGCGCAGCGCAGCACTTGGGCGCAACAAAGCCAACAGTTTTAAAACAGTAGCCTATGCATAATGAGTTATGAGTAGGCTATGATGTCTTCTTTGACAACTTTGTGAAGCAATTTGATAAGTCACTGTTTTTAAGAAGCCGTCATTTGGTTAGTAGAGAAAAAAAAAGACCGACTGACACCATCAGCTGCATAAAATATGAACATTAAAAACATAGGCTCATGTAAAAGCATAGACTATCCGTGAAAGGTAATTTGATTGTAAATTTGTACTTTTAGGGGCTGTAATTTGCAATGATTTATTTCTACTTGAATATTATTTTTAATTTGGAATATCACTACCATTCATCATTCAGTTCAACAAGTTCAAAGTTACCCCCTATATTCTTTAAAAACATGGTGGTGTACTATAAAAAAAATGTAAATTTAGTACAGTACATTTAAAAAAATAAATGCTGGTTTATACAATTAAAAGACATTTAAACAATACAACTCTTGTGTGACCTGTAATTTAATAAATACAATAAAAAATATAAATATATATTGTACATATACATAAATGTAGGCTATATATTAAAAACTATATAATTTAAAATATATATATATATTGTAAAAATTTCAGCGTGCGCTTTCATGGACCTCGCCTATTCCAAAATCCTGGCTACGGCCCTGGTTGTGACATTACTTTCTTTCTGCAAATGAATCTTAAGGTGTGCAACATCATTACAAAAGTCTCCACACCTTCTCTACTGGGGACAGTTTAGTCCTGCGGGAAGGCCTGTCAAGTAAACATACCCTCTTCCTCCACAGCCATACCTTTGTAAGGTGTGCCATTTAGGATCTTGTATTGTCTTGTTAAAAAATGCATGGGCGTCCCTGAAAAAGATGCATCTATTGCTGTAAAATCACAATTTATTCTGTCATGTACAGAAGTGTAAATTTGCTGTGTAAATTCACTGATACAACCACATGTCATCACAGTCCATGGCTTTTGGAATTGTTGCTTTTTTTGTCTCTGATCAGAAGTACACAGCGTTCATATATTCAAAAAAAGATTTTCGGTTTCTCCATAATACACGTTTCCACTTTGTGATGGTCCATCACAGATGCTTCCGGGCCCTGTGAAGCCACGAGGCTTCATTTTGGCACGGTGAAGTTTGAAGTTCTTAATGCATGCTGTCTGAGGGATCAAAGATCATAGGTGACTAACAATGGCTTGCACCATTTCCATACTGAAATTTCTCCATATTGCTTGAAAGGTTCAATTAAATTATACCAAACAGGATAAAATCCTTTCCGATAGCTCTGAAGGGAATATTGTTTTCACACAGTTAAGTGATTTTCTCACACATTTGTTGACTAAGTAGAGATCCTCAGCCAGTCTTTGCTCCTTAAATGCTCAAAGTGGGAATACTGTTTTTGTACAAAATCCTGATTACAACTGACCGTCGAGTCACATCCCGTGATGTGACAACTAATCCACACTTGTACCTTATATAGCAACTATTTAACCTTGTCTAGCTTCTTCAAAACTCTTTACAAATGTGTCTTAATCACACCAATGAACATATTGGGGCAATATGGGGTTCAGCATCTTGCCCAAAGACACCTTGACAGGTGGTCACATTGTCGACCTTCGGTTTGGATGACAACTACTCTACGAATACAACCAATTTACTGAAAAATCTGTTCTGTTTTTCTTCTTTCCTGTTGTCAGACAATGAAACAAGTAGGGTATGAAAGAGAGACTGAAAGCCCAGCAGCAATCCCAAGAGATCTCTGTTCTCCTAAAACACTGATCCGATAACCATGATGTCTAACAAACTCTCCATCCACATGATGCTGTGACAAAAGTTGTTCTGTGGTTTTTGTTCTGTTTTTATAAAAATGTGAATCATCAGAAACTGAGTTAGAAACGATGAAACGTGAAAATGAACTTCATCTAATACTCTTAATTTTCTTTTCTGTCTTTCACTCAGCTATGAAGTAAAACACCATCAAAGAGAACCTGTATTTAGAATATAGTTTATGGAATAAAGAGCTTAAAATAGAAGATATTCAACACATGCTCCTGCTAATGAAAGAGTTTCACTTTGAAATTCTTGGTACTTAAACTCAAAGATCTGCTGGTTGGCAAAGAACTGACTATTTAGATTAGCTCTCAGTGGAGTGGAAACCACCTTCACGCAGACCATCAAGTGCTAATTGGTTTGGAATGGAGCATAGGTACCAGGGAACAGATTCCAGATGACACACCAGTGATGGAAACATCCTTTAAGTAAATGTAGCAGTCGGCTCTAGCATACTATACCATGATTCATCCGCTCGGAACGTCTGATTACGCAACCTGAAGCGCAGAGTTCCTCTGTAGCGTATTCTTCTCTTTAATGAAGTTCACTGCTGCAATAGCATTTCTGCTCTGGGTCTGTGTGGAAGTTATCAGCTCAGGCTGTGTGTGGGAAAGTATCTGAGGCAGCAGCGTCCCAATGGGTCCAATACAGATGGAGCAATTAAAGGCGAACCACAACTATCGTCTTTTCAGAGCCAGACACGCTGGAGAATGAGTAAGAACAATGCATCCAGCTTAGAATATTTTACTGAACTTCACAGAAAACAACTAAACTAGCCACAGGAGAACAGGACATTTCAGGGTGCAACTAAAATAGCCAAGCATGTGTTCAGGGATTTTCACATTCTGTTCTTAAGTGCAACGTGAAAATAAAACTGTTTACACACTTACCAGGTTGTTAAGTTTTTCTTTGTACACTGCTGGCAGACTTTTAACATATCAATCCTCAGTGGTTCTCTGCTTAGAAGAAGCCAAACTTCTGCACAGGTTGTACAATATTAGAGGTCTTTAATGATTCATGTAGTGAAATAAAATGTCCTTGCTCCCTTGCTAATCAGAGGCCAGTCTGAAGTGTGAACCCACATGCCCTGGCACATCATCCTGGCAGACCTTCACACCAGCTCAGTGGGAGGAGGAGGGAGTTGGTGGGAATTGTATTTTCTCTCTCATCATGTGGTCTTCCCCCAGCGTGCTGTCAGTGAGCTGTCACGGAGCCGAGGTTAATTTATCCAGAAAATCAAATTCTGCCCTTGCATCCTTTCTGATTTTATCACTTATGTGTTGATTAACATCATATATCCCTATCTTCACTGCATAGACTATTTTAAACAGGTTATTGTCTGTGCATCTAACACTCTTTCTTTTCTTTTTTTCTAGAAGCCAAAACTCTTGAATATCTTCGCTCAATAATTCTTACAAAATCAATCCTGCTAAAAACTGTTTTATAAAGACTTTGCACTCCCAAATGTGGCTCTTTTTGGTGCTAAACCTGCTCTCAGCTTAATAATGGTGCTCCGTGTTGGAGCTGCGTTGTTGCAGCATGTGCGCAGACGTTTAACACACCAAACACTCAGCTGATGATTCCATTATGGGGATTAAAGTGAAGACGCCTGTCCTGCAAAAACTTAAAGTAGTCCACTTGGTTTTACAGGAATCTGTGGCTGAGCGCCATTTTATCAAGACCTTAAAAACAGTAAACATCCAGGTATTCTATGTTGTAGCGACATGGCTACCAACAACAAACAAACTAAAAGAATAAAACGTTTCTCTCGTCAGCATTTTATAATTTGCTCACATAACTATAGAGTTCCCTTTTTAATCATACTGATGTGTGCCCGGAGCAATGAAACGTTTATCTGATGGTGAGACCAGCATATATGTCCAATCCTCTCACGAACAACTTAAATGTCACGAAAATACAATATCGTATATATAAAAGCTGAAATAAAAACCCTGGCACAATATTCCTTTTTGATGAGTAATGCCTGCCAAGAGAATCCTATTTTTCAAAATTGGCACTCTCCACTTTCCTTCTCAACTGCTTGTCCTGTGATGTGACATAACCCTGGCTGGAGCAAGGAGACTGAAAGTTCTACTTCTGCCTCATAAAGGCTTCATGTTTTTAATGCTTGTCTTCACAAATGCAAAACCAAATGGGACATTTGAGAATATTGACAAATGTTTTGTCAAAAGATATTATGAAACAATTTTCTAACATTAATCTGGGCATGTAATAAACGCATCGAGGGATATTGTCACAAGATAATTCGTGGAATTTTCACAAAAGGACTGTTTATCACATTTTAACTGGCAGCAAAGACCAAATATGGAGGGTTGGAGGATGACAGTGGTGGTGCAGCCCAGCATCACACCACACTGCAAAATAGTCACAAAACAGAAAACGTTGTATTCATGCTGATGGAGACTACATTTATATCATTGTTATTATTATTTTTGTCATTTCTTCCTTTTTGTGCCACTCATCAAAGCTTTCAAAGAAATGTATTTCAGTAGGATGATGTGTTGGCGTGCCCTGCGTATTTTGTGTCTTTAGCTGAGGGACTCGGCATCAAGTAATCCAGGAAAACAATATTTAGTTTTCATTTAAAATCTTAATTAGTTTGTAATGTGCACAATAGCAACAGTGCTGTGAGTGAAAGTGCAAGGCAAATGTGGATTTCTGTCACACAAAGTGCTCTAAATCATTTTTGTGTGACTATTTTACAGATGCACAGACAATAACCAGTTCACTGTGAGACAGGATTGTGGGAAGCCACACGTGACTGTCAAGCTGTAGTTCTGAGTTCAGCATCTGTCTCAACCAGTGAGGTTTTTTTTCTTCTCTTCAAAGTAACTTTACTCGGGAATGTCAAATTGGTTCCAGTCACTGTTCTGTGTGGTTTACACATTAAAAACTACATGGGTGAGATTAGGAAAACATCACGGCACGCAGTGAAAGAGGCACTGCATCTAAATATGCTTTTCTTTTATTATCATGTAAATGCTGCTACCAGTGTTTATCTGCACATTCCTGTATGACTATTTCTTGTTTTGCCTCTTTTACTTCTTAAGTGCCTCTTCCTAATCCCATCAAAATCGTAACTTCTTCATATAAATTTCAGGCTTTTGCATATTCTTTTTCCCTCTTGAGCTGAAAATCAGCAGAGATCTTTAGCAGTAACATGAATCTTTCCTCTCTATTTGCAAAGAAAGGATCACTGATATTCCACGAATAAAGGTTTTTATCCCATAGAAATAATCCTCTCCTGGTACAGACTGCAGAGTTACTCCATTTGGAGGCGCAGCTTTACAAAAATATTGGGCGCATTAATGGTGTTCATTTATCTGCTTGTTTAGATTGTTTTCCTATCCTTCCTGACCAGTTACAAAATAGGCTATAAGTTAGAAGTTTTCCTTTTTCTTCTCGTAAAAAAAGTTGATAGAAGAAAGTGTTATATCAACACGATGGCATGCATACAAATCCATGTTCACTTTAATGATAAGCTTTTCTCGCATCATTAAAATGTTAGTTATAGGTAGGGTAGAAGTACAGAACATGGTGTCATCCTCTCACAGTACATGTGTTAAATGAGATGCAAAATGTGAAAGAATAACACACAAGATGCGACGCAGGTCAGCAGGAGCATCCAGGAGAAGCTGAACGTTCTATGAAAGGTTGTACGTACAGAATTCCTTAGCATCAATCACTACTTGGGCTCTGGAATGCTTCTGAAAATAACTGTCAGTGAACACAGTTCATCACTGCTTCCACAAAGGCAAGTCACAAATCTACTGTATGAAAAACAAAAAGCAAGATCAAGATGTGAAAGTTCTGATTGGTAAGAACAGGATCTGCACTATTTTGGGTAAAGAGGAGAAGATTCTTCCATATCAAGATTACACAGTTTACTATTAATGCTTAATATTATGTAGTTATTTATATATTGCCTTCTCTTTTTTTGCCAGATGGTAGTTCAGTTGAAATTATTCCTGTAACAGACTAATCAGTATCTATTCATTTAGCTTGGTTCTGGCTGCTGGCTGTAACAGAGGGCTTAAGTTAAGATGGAGCACAGCCAAGCAAACACATATAAGAAAAATAAACTATATATATATATATATATATATATATATATATATACATACATATTATATATGTGTGTGTAGTGTGTGTGTGTTTGTGTACAAATGTCCCTCTTTGCTCCACATGAGCATTTTTTTTACACATACTGAAATTGTTTTCTTTCTCTTTTACGCACCATTTGTCTCAAAAACTCCTCTCTTCCTGCCAAATCCGGCAATTAATTCCCAATTAAATTGAGTGCTGATTAAATTACAAACATTGTTAAATGCTCTTGTAAACACGCAGTTGTGTATTACATGATCAAAGTCTTGAGATTGTGACATGCCTGCGAGTTTTTACTCTTGTCACACAGTAATAAGTGGTGCAGTGTGATAATCAATACACATTACACTGATAAAAGAAAGGATAGAAAGTTATGTTTTGCTTTCAGGTTTTGCTCCAATTGCAGCAGCAGATGACACAAATGCTCGCTCAATAAACACAGTTGTGTTTGAAAATCTGCAGACAAAGAGCACAATCTGAAAAGTTGTGAGACACGAGTCTTGGTTGCAATAGATACGCAACCAGAGCGGAAACGATATAGATCGGAGTTTGACAAATGATTATGAGGATTTTGATATTCCCCACTGACAATTCTACTTTTCATTTCCTGCTAAATTGTCTCAGCTCCAGTCCATGCTTGGTGGGCTTTCCTCCTGGTCCCGTCTCTATTCTGTGGTTTTTATTAAAGCTAACATTTGTCAGCAGGAAGATGGTTGATATGCAAAATGTGGAACAGGTCCCACCTCGCGCTTCAGTAATTCTGTCTGTTTGAGAAATGAGATATGAGAAATGCTATACAACAGACAGATAAGAGACATGAGTAATGATCAGAAGATTTTGTTGTTATGACTCGCTTATATATTTTCATTTGTACTGGTGATTGTTTCAAAGAATGATGTCATTACTGGAAAAAGAAATGAAATCTATCTGACATTTCATGGTGTAAGCATTAGGAGTTTCTATTGTATTTATCCAAGAAACATACCATGTGCATCTATATGTTTATCACCTAGAAATGTAATAGATGCAGCATTTTTCAGTTTGCTGAATTGCAATAGATAATGCAGCGTTCACTGGAATGTGAGGTCATTTGCAACATTCAGTCAAAATATTAATGAAGAGTTATTTACAACAAATCTCCACTATTTGTGATTTTGCTGTGTGCCATAATTGAAGCTCAAATGTTAGTATATTTCACATGATCTCACAAAAACGTAATGAATCCAATGCCTGGCATCAAACCATATTGTTAGTCAAGACATTCCAATAAAACTGCTCGACATTCTGATAAATGTTAAGTTGTGACTCAGCCATAAGGTAAAAAAATAAATCCACTGTATCAATAAGCCCAGTGATTTATTCTTTATTTTATTACATATCAACTTAGCAGAATAGATCTCTTTTTCCCTTTATTGTCAAACTAGATATGTGATAAAAAAAAAAATATGGCACAACTCTGTACAGTTTAAAAGCAAGGCAATTTCTCTAAATATGATTTGTGCTGGCAAGATGAAGCAAAAGGACCATGCTGGGTGAGGAAATTGTTCAGCTAAGTGACTCTCTCCCTCATATTGCAAGCAGCATCTCACTATATAAATGGCCATTGTCAGGAACACACATCAATCTTGGAGCGTATCGCCACAGAGCCAGGAGGCGAGTCAGTGTACGCTGCTGTTACCAGTCAGACATGTGCTGGGCTTGTCTCCTCAGGCCATCCCCACTCTGCACAAACTGTAGCCACTGAGGCCCAAACTGTAGCCACTGTTCTGAAGACTGGCCACTTTCATTAGAGAAGTCATTAAAAGAATGACAAGAGCCCGGACATAGATTTTTCCTGGATTATTGTATTTGGATTTAGCTCAGTTCATGAAGCATATAAGTGAAATGCTGCGCAGATCAGCTGAGAGAGGAAGAAAGCAAAAGTGTGTGGGTGTGTGATTTGTCTTCTGAACAGACTGATTTCTACAAAGAAATCATTAAACAAGGTGCAGACTACCTTTCTCGGGAATGTTACTGATTCGTTCATTCATTTCCACATTATCCATTAAAGATTGCTTTTCAATGCAGGTCATTGAGAATAATTTAAGTCTCTTGTGTTCCTTTAACTAATTCTGGCGATAACAGTACTTTTATAAAAGAAATACCATAACAAGATTGTTATGGTTGTGTCTAATTCCTACACAGCTTATTCCTCTTTGCCAGAGCTCTAATACTATGAACTAATAAATCATCTAACAGCTATTGGTGACATGCTGCTTCATTACCACAATGTACCTTCACTCCCGCATATGACCACCCCCATCGAAAAGAAAAGAAAACCTCAATGTCTATTACTATGTTTTCATTTGAGCAGAAAATAGGAATCATTTTGAGTTACTCATATATACAGACAATAAAAATGGGTCCCTTTCCCAGCAGTCCACCATGTTGCACCTCCGTGTTTCTACAGTAGCCCATAGCGGACTAACAAACACTGCATCTGGAGATGGCTTCTCTTGCTTATAGCATTTTTAGTCAACATAATATCCCTGATATTCTTAGAAGGGCAAAGTAAAGCCAGAGGTATTCAGTTGGTTAGCCAACAATCGATGTCACTTCTGTAAATCCCTGAAGTCCAAAAATTTAATGAAAAGAAACCAAGAAATTATACTACCAAATGATGAGAGTTGTGTGGGTAATGTGAGATGAGAAATACAGATAATGTCCCATTGTGTTGGAGAACGTGATGCCCTATAATGTAAATGCCCACCAGAGCATTTATGTAAATTAATCAACAGCTCAGATTTAATGAAACTGTTTGGAAATGTCGCGATTTCTGAATTATTGCAGTGTTTTCCCATTTGTTGTTGTTTTCTATTAATTGGTGCATTGTGGAGGATTTCTTCCTGGATTTTGTTTTGTTGTGTTTGCTTTTTTGCACAGATTTTTTTCTATTTCTTGTTTTTTTTCTCAGGCTATGGTCCTCTGTCCTGTAGGATCTATTTAAATGCAGACTCATTACCCTGTTACACTGTAACATAATTGTATCTTCAAATACTTGATTGAATGATACGTAGCTCCAGATATGCTTTATTTCGAGTTAAATGTCTCCACTTTCAACAGAAATGAATGTGTGTAACAACATAAACATTTACATCCTTCTTCTATTTTTTAAACATGATTTGTCTGACAATAATCAGGTATAATATTTACATGTGGAGTTCCAACACTTTCTGCTTCCTCTCATTTTTCATGCTTGTATTGTCATGACCTAGAAGTGTGCAGATTCAGGCGGATGTTTTTGATCTCATGTCCTGAGCTGTGGAATAATGTAAAAGCACTGGTGTGTTGCTGCTGCGGCTGGGGGAGCGTGTTGCCATAAAATATTAACGACTTGGAAGCCCAGCCACATGACAAGATGAATGTAATTGGCCCTCGCAGCTCTATCTGTGCATGTTAATGAGATGGGATGGTATTTAAATCAGTCGCACCCCAGACACCGTGGCTGCAGTCTAAAAAAAACACAAACAAAGACACAGCGAGAGAGCACGGATGCAGTGAGATAGACACAGAAAATGTCACTTATTATTATGTACAGAGGACCTTCTACCAGCATTTCTTTTAATTAATATTGTTTGTTTAAGCAGAACAATATTTGTGGCTGAGCCAGTTTCTATTTCAGAAGATTTGTAGCATGACATTCACAGCCAGAAGATGCTCTGGGCTCAGAGAGCCTGTGGACAACACTTAGATGTAAAGCTGAGGTAAAGATGCACCTGTGCAGCACCTGTCCTGTGACAGTGCTGGAGCCAAGCCAGTGGTCTGGAACAAAGCAGTGGTCCCTGAAACAAAATGTGATCACCTCAGGAAAACAAACAAAAGGCTGTCGTACCTGCAAACAGCCTGAGTCTGCTGTCAGGGGATGAGGACACAGGAACTAGCAGCAACAATATAACCTAAGCTTTTAAAGTAAAGAAGGCCAGCTTGTGTTCAGCAACTTTGGATTTCTGCAAAAAGGAGTGAATTTGAAAAAAGTCATCAGTTGAAAAACTGTTACTTTACATTCATTAACAAGACAAGCTTTGATGTGGCAGTGCTGTGGCCATCCTCACTCACACCTCATAAAACCCCTCTCATGCCCTCTGCTGCATTTATGTGACACTGGCTGGTGTGATGTATCAGAACCCAAGACAAAATTGTGTCATGTTGTATTTGTATATGTGTCTGCGTGTGCCTTCCTTCTCGTGCTTTTGTGCAGACTGGGAGAGACCCAACGCCTGATGAGGGGTGGGGGGAAGTGCGGGCAGGAGGACAGATGGTCTCCCTCATGGTGGCTGAAATAAAAGAGGGAATTAGAAGACTCCAAGGTGTACACTCTGACGGCAATTACAGCAAATAGATTGGAAGTGGACCTCCAGGCACCCAGGGAGACAGCTCTGTGGGGGAGAGCTCCACCTCACTGCATCTGCTTTGTACACCCTGAAACAGTCAGGATTGAGAAGCACACACACCTTGTCTCTCTTTCAACCAATGCAGACCTTCCTGTCTATTAGCATACCACTGTATACGAGAATAAGTGTCTGAACGGGAAAAAAGAAACAAAGAAACAAACAAATGAACAAAGAAAATAAACTTCATGCGCACAGTAGAGTTTGAAATGGATTTCCATATTACCATTTTTCTTGGTTTGGATATGCGGTTGAAGGATTTGCAAAACCAATTTCAGACATCCCTGGGAGCTGTTTTGGTTAGTTATTCTGCTGCCTGCAGGAGTTTGAAAACAGTCAATTATTTTTGTCTTGCTTGCTTCCGCACATTGACTCTCAAACGATTTTCACTGCACCGCCAAGTATGGATATGTAGCAATTGAATTAAATAAGCACACCCAATCAATATAAAATACGTAACACATTCACAGTTGTCTTTCATTGCCTGTGGAAAGTGAGAATTCATTGCAGATGAAAATGCAAACAAAATGAAAGATACTTTTATAGATCTATGAGAGCTTTTATAAAGTTTATTGATAGCTTTCAAATATTTTGAATATAAAATATTTAATGTGTGACTTCTGGCAATACTTGTGCACAGAATCTCAAACAGACTTTGGGCTGCTGTCGTTCTTTTCGGATGCCATTTAGAGCAGTAGGGATCAGCAGATTCCATTAGACTTGCCCTGTGGCTGAATGAGCGAAGCACCATTTAGAGAATAAGTGTCTCTAACCCCAAAACCTTGTGTTCCCATCAGCGCATAAATGCTAAAGACACAGTCTAATGAAACCAAAGGCTCCCTGCCAAAGACAGTCATAAAAATAACATTTGGGTGTGCGAGATCTTCAGCTTATTCATTAACCTCACCAAAGTTTCACTCCGACACGGCACGCTCTGCTGTGGCAACACTGTAAAGTACACACATGACGACAATAATAAAAAGCTAAGTGATTCATATCATCACTTTATCCTCTAGTAAGGTCCTGTGATTATGTTGGCACCATATACATCCAAAATATACATTTGAAGTGTCGTGAAAATGAGGAATTTAGTGAGAAAATGTCCTCAGAAGCAGAAACAGGCGCAACATGCTGAAGATGTTCTTGTCGGCTACTTGGTTACACAGTGAAGTTCTCCACTATCACCAGCTATATGCGTTCTCATAAAGATTTACACACGAGGCTTAAAACAAAATGAGAAATCAGGTGTGTATTGTTCAAAATGTAAATAAGGCCAACTTTCGGCCTATGAGTTATGGCCTCGAGAACGAGCTGCTATCCCTTGTTGCATATATTCATGAACAGTATATCACTGGCTTTTGGAAAATAAACACAAAACAGTGGAAGAGAGAAAACAAATGCATAACAGATAATTAGGCAGCAGGCATACGTAACCAACGAAAATATTTATGCGTTTAGTTATTTTTTAAGTACACTGAGGGAGGATGCAAAGGAAAAGAGAGAGAAAATCACCGATTTTAAACATGTTTTATAACCTACAAAGCAGATGCTTACGAAAGGCAATATTTGCATCCATGCTTGAGCAAAGAGTATCAGATAATTAGAAGGGAACAAATACATTTAGTTTTGTGTTTGATATTTAGAAACAGCAATAGGGAAGAGAAGATAGAATAAAGAAACTTAATCATGTTGTCAGCTGGAAGCATCACACCCATGACTATGCTGCGGATTTCACCCTCTGCCAGATCACTCTTTGAAGAGTCAAAGTTATGTTTTGTATATACCCTCTCTTTAAAACTCCCTTCTTCAGCAACTTGGTGAAGAGGTGCAGCAGCAGCATAGCCAAAGGAGGAAATATTGCACTTAAGGATTTTTAAAAACTGCTGCTCCTCTCTGTTTTTTTTACCTTGAGGGTCTTCCTTTTTTTCATCCAGAGTGCAACCAGTCAGTGGTGGTGGAAAGGAGCCGAGATGAAAAAAATTCCAAATCTTCAATTCAATTCAATTCATTTTTATTTATATAGCGCCAAATACAACAAATGTCATCTCAAGGCACTTATATCTTATAGCCAATGTTAAACGCTGTTGTCTGATAATCTGAGAACATACTGATGCACCCCTGCAAATCTAGGCATTTCACTTTAAATTCCCCATTGACTCCTCTATTAACATACAATATATACCCCGACAAAATGGGTCCAAATTAAAATACATATATCTATATATATATATATATATATATATATATATATATATATATATATATATATATATATATATTTGTAATCTAATCAATGTTGGGATTATTTACAGTAGCCTTTTAACTTTTAGAGAAAGAAAAGATCTGACCTTCACTGTACATGACTCCTTTGTTTGTGTTGGAACTGAAAAGAGTCTGAGAACTAAATTGAGAAAGTCTGTTGAACTCAACTGAAATGTGATCATAAATCATAGACGGTTTTACTTTGAACAACCAAATCTGATATGAGATGTCGAAATCCATTTTAATAAAAAAAAAACAGCAAACTTCAGGCTTTGACTTCTTTCTGTTTTTTTGCAAGCCAGCAAGTTCTGCATTCTTTGTTGGCATTCCGGATATAGTTATACGGAGCTATTGCTGACGTATCGTTTATGTGAGCATAAACGATATGTCAGCAATAGCTCCGTATTTCCAATAAGATAACCGGTGATGCCGGGATGATCAACTGGATGTAACCCTACATTGTGGACAACAGGAGAAAGAGAAAAATCATCAGTGGTTTCAAGTACAGTGCAATACTTGTTTGCTTGTTTGGACAGTGTTCTTAACCAATCATGCTCCCTGAGGTTTAGTTTGGATCCATCTGCTGCCTGAGCCTTTATTTCCATATAATGAGCACACTGACAGAAAAACTTGCTTTTGATATTAACTAAAACCCACATCTATGCCATTCCCAGATAACTTATAAATGAGGTTAGTGCTTATAAATCTATTCTGTTATTGTGTGGCTTTCAAGTAATCAGTCTTGAGTTCGTTTCAACCATGATCACAGACATTTCTTATTAAACATCTGAACATCTGCAGCACTGTTATTGCACTGTATTTCATTGAACACTGTATTTTTCATCACCAACAGTATTGACCAAGGAAGTTATTGTTGAATAAATACTCCCTAAGGAGATTTATGTTCTCCTACAAACAAACACATGGCATGCCAAAATAATAACTAAACACAGCTGGAATAAGCATAAGTCTGTGCTTTTGTCTGAGATGTAGTCATCATGAAAATATTCAATCAAATGAAAATGTGTTTTTATCAGATATTTGAAGTCTTTAAAGAACTATTCAATATCCTTCATGAGTGATTTTAATAGAGTGAGTCATATTTCAGGTGGCCTGCTTTTCAGATTGTATCACTGCTCAGCATTTGTCACCTGTCAAATTATTTTCCCCCTGCATGTCATGTTCATTTGTCAAAACAGCGTTGTTCAAACTCACCCACTGCTTCACATCTAACTAAATCAGATTTTTTTTTTGGGGGGGGGGGGGTTTATTTGGATGTCATATTTATGGTAATGTTACAATAATAAAATTGTGCACAATTCTAAATGCAATTTTTCTAAGTCTTAATGCGTTTAACCAAATATCAGGACTAATGAAGGGACCATAAAGTGAGAGTAAGCAGCGGAATTTTTCAAAGAGAACATATATCAACCAGCACACAGCGATTCTGCAGAAACAGCTGTTGCAGACATCCGCCTTTGCAGGATATGAGTTGGTTGTCGACAAAAAACAATTGTTGCCCCATTCAATGTGAAGACACAGAAACAGATCAAACCAATTAGCCATGTTGAGTGAATTTTGGAAGAATATCATACGTTTCCACATGAATGAAAACTGGACATGGTCAGAGTCAAGACCAGCAGAGGCCAGGTCTGTTCTCTTATCGGGGTATTAACACCTTAGTATTTCTGATCAATGCCAGAGAAAAACATTTTTTACCATTCTTCCAGCTACTTAGAGCAACATCTGAGTTACGACTGGTGTATTTGATTCACATCCATTCTTCCTTCCTGACAGTTTTATGGAACTCATTATCTGCTTTGTGGCCAATGCTGTGAATGGGAAACCTGTGGGGGTTTTATGTGCAGCCAGTAGCCCCTCCACTGACGACATTTAATGTCTTCTAAGAAACACACACGCTCACACACACAAAAAAAAATTGCAGGCCAGGTCCAGGGGGTGCATCTTAGCCCCCCCCCCTCCCCCCCCCTCCCCCCCCAAAATAGCAGCAAAAGCAAGCACCGCTCGCACAGAGAGGATTGGTGTAGGATCTCTAGATGTGAGGGGGGGGGGGCACACAGAGAGCCAGACGAGTTTTATTTACCTCAGGTGCAAAGGCTCATTATAACGGTGTTAATGAGAAGCAGATGTGGCTGACTGAAACAGAGGAGGTGGTGGCTACAGGAGCGAGGTGTGGCCTGTCCAGGCCTACAAGGAGGTCCATCTAGGGATTCCTAAGTTTACCAAGCAAATCACCCTTTGTTCATGTGTTCATATTACTCAGCAACCACTATTAGCAACACTGAGAACTGCCTACCACATAGAGTTCATGAGCTCACCTGAAAGGTTGTTTGGGTTTTAACCAAATCTTAATTATCCGGACTTCAAAGGAACTTACTGGCTTTTATTCTGCACCGTTTCATTAAAAATCATGTTAGTTTTTATACACACAACTGTATTCAGTTTTACTATCAATGAGTTAACGGAACTTTTTTTTGTATTTCACAGCATTGCAATACATTTTCATCCCATGTGCAATAGACAAAAGATTTTTAAAGCTACATCACATAGCCTTTAGGATTATGTTGTGATTTATTTCAAGTCTGCATGTACCTGTTAGACACCAAATGTTAAATTCACAGCTAATTAGCTTTTTTGTTCTTTCTGTTGAGAATTGATTAGAAGTAATGTCTATTGACACATTCAAAGGATAGGATACGGGCAGATAAAGAGATGTTGAACTGTTGGCTGGGAGTTTTGTCCATGTTGTCGGCAGAGTTCCCCCGTGTTACATGCCAAGGCTAAGTATGACATCATCAGCTAAGTTGATGCCAAGCTGCAAATAGCATTCCATTCAATTCATGGTGTTCTCTGAAGTTTTTACCCCACATCTCTCTGACATTTCAAGTTTCAAGAAGTTTGTCAACTGATCCTAATTTAATTATAAATCTATTCCAAATTTTTATGTATCTGTAGCCAAACATATCTATAACAGTTATTCATACTGCAACAATATAGTTTCCCCTTTGGGGAATAATAAAGTACCATTGAAATGAGTTGAGCTGAATTTCTTAACAATTTGTCAGGCAAAATCTATTGCATATTAATAATTTGGTTATACATGAAATGCCAGAATGTTAATCTGATGTTCCAAAGAATATAGGTCCAATTAATCATATATTATATGGTATAAGTGAAGACACAATAGTCCTCATCCATCAGGATATCAGCCACAATTTTGACTAAAATTTACAATTCATATATTGTACAGAAAACAATACATGACCACCACAGAATTTTTGGAAATTTGTGGAAAAACAATGGCAAAACTAAAACATGGCAAAACTTAACTAAACATGGACTTAAAAACTAAGACATGATTAACACATGATAAAACACCAAACTAAAAACATGGGGAGAAATCTCATGGGCGTTACAGTATCTCACTAAAATTCTACAGGCGAAGGGGTTTAATGGTTAAAAGTTTAGTTCTGCAATATCTCACCAGGAAGCTGAGCTGGTGGAGTGGGTGTCCCGTGGAGGCAGAAAAACTCAAGACCTATCCACGGTTCTTTTTTGGTGTTCCTTTCTCCATGCCCACTCTTTATTTTTTGCAAACTTTGTTTCATATCAACAAATGAAATAGTAGCATGTAGAACGGCTACATATTTGAGGTTGCCATTGTGATCTTTGGCAGCTATTCTCTCCTTGAACCCCCTGTGCATGCCAATGATCAACAATGACAGTCTTTATTTACCATGAAACGTCTTCCGCTAGGACCATCTCATGATCCCTAGGACAACAACGCTGGCAGTCGGGCCCGCAGTTACGTTTTTATGGGTTTGGCCTTCCCCCTGCTATTGAGGCAAAGCTTGGCTATCAAACAGAACAATTTATGACCTAGTCTGGATTTGACCTTGGGTCTGCTGAAATGCCATTGCTCAGAAAATGTGGAAACTCCATGAATGAAAGTATGTTTATAAATGGAGACATCACTTGGTTTCTTCATTCAGGACATCACATAGCTGCATCTGGCTTGGCATGTTCATGTATCATGAAGAATGATAGGTTTTTGGGATCACTGTCTCCATGTTAGCTGAAAAAAGTGTTGTTTTTTTCTAAAAGTGAGGAGGACCATATCTCTAAATGTTTGCTTTTTGTTGTTACTGTTTTCTGTATCAAACCAACACAGTGACTTGGTTCATTTTGCTTTCTGTTTGTGAGCGTGGCTGCAGGGAATCCCTTGTTTACGGCGGAGGTGTGTCTTGCCTTGTCCTCATTCACCGGCACATGTTTGATTTCTGACTCGTCCCTGTTGCAAAGCTTTGGTTGTTTATAGCTTCAGGTTTTATGGCTCATCCTTCCTAGAAAGTGGAAAAACCCAGAGCTGCTCATTTTGTCACGCCAGATCTTTTCCGATTTGTCTGCTTCTCAATTGTTTTCCTTTAGTTGTCATAAAACATCCCACACATGGCACACGGATCCAAATATTCACAAAGGAGAAAGACACAAATTCAATCGAACATAAAACAGGGACAGGCAGAGACACAAAACATAAAATGAAACTAAATAAAACTAAAGTTTTAAACATGAAATCAAAGCAAGACACAAAAACTCTAAATGTAATTTATTTCTACTGTAGTGCTTAGTCTGTCTTTTGTTACATTGTAGACTTAAGGTTGTGACATGAAGACATAATTTAAAAAAATGGTGCTTTTTTTTCTTTTCCTCTGAATATGTGTAGGCATGTTAGCTGGATTCTTGTATTTGATGTAGAGAGTGACCACGAACCATGAATGATACAAGATGAGAGAGAGGCTTTCCATCTCTGTGTGTTATATGGATTCTTCTCACGCATTTCCCTCTGAGACAAGGGGTTCAGTAATCTGTATCCTTTAGTGAGAGAACCCCATGGAGATGCATTAAAGAGATAAATTGGTATCATCCCCAGTGTGACACACTCCTCATCTGTCTCTGCTCGCCTCCATTGATCACAATTTACTTTATTTGTGTTGTTTCATTATTAGACGGAAGAAAAGCATTGCATTAATAAAGCTCTGATTATAAAGTTAAACAGAAATGCTATACCGTTAAACAGGAAGCTGAGGTCAAAGCATGACGCTCCGGCACGCCTGTCCTTGTATC
This sequence comes from Odontesthes bonariensis, assembly GCF_027942865.1. Lineage (NCBI taxonomy): Eukaryota > Metazoa > Chordata > Actinopteri > Atheriniformes > Atherinopsidae > Odontesthes > Odontesthes bonariensis. The sequence continues at coordinate 21,161,033 of NC_134517.1, read as the reverse complement.
CTCTTACACAATAATCCAAGATCATGGGCGGCACTGATCATTCACAGTGGATCTAATTCATTTCTTAACGATTAGCCGGCTCTGAATTGGAAACACTTCTTTAAACACTAAAATCACTAAAATCCTGCATTTCTGCTTTGTCATATCTCTGAAATGATGGCACGAAGTTAACTACGTTACAGAAAAAAAAAGAGCTTGACTAGGTTTGTTGCTTGAATTTACAAGATTTACATCCTTAAATTCACACCAGAATGGTAACAGAATCAAATAAAATTTGCAAATGAAATATTCAAAACCCCTTTTATTTTCGAAGAGACTGTCTAGATATAGAACTATCTAGATAGTCTCTTGGAAAAAATTGCATTTGAACATAGTTTTGCATGAATGCTACAAATATATATATATGATTTTGTAGGCATGTTCGCATGTCTCCTTTTTTTACGGCCAATATCTAATCTGATTTGAAACAGTTATCTTGTGATACTTTTTAAAAAGTGAATGCAGTGATGGAAATAGAATTAAGATCAGAGAATGTCCATAACTAAGACTCTATGAAAGTAAAATGTGCAAAGATACACCAAATGACGGCACTAAAATGATCATAGTAAAATTGGTAAAAACTAATGCATTAATAGGCTTTTAGTTGAAGTTATTCTAAACTACTTTGTGTACTGTTGGGTAAACTATTCTATAACTTATCACATATTAAAATACTGAATCAAATAAGTTACAGAATCAATCAAACCTGAGATATGTGCCATTAAAGTTAGTGCAGCTATAGGAATAACTGCTTTTAATGGCATACAGTAAAATAAAGAAGTCATACATTTCAAACACAAAGGAAATTGCATATTTCTCTCCAGGCTCAAAGGATGAGGAGGTGGAAGTTGTGAACACGCTCAAGTCGTGACGGGATAAAACTATGTTTTTATGAACGATGAAGTTGTTGGCTGTAATCTTGTTTTGATGAACACATTGACTATGATTCCATCAATAACTCTGACTGAAATGTTCTTATTTTTTTAGCAATCTTGTAAACACACTGCAGTTAAAAAAAATTGCAATTATTAGCATGGTTGGATGTTTTCTGGCAATCGTTGTCCAGGAACAACAGTGTGGTTAAGGGCCGGGCTGTGAGCCCTGACCGTACCATGAGGTGATGTGGTAATGTGTTGACAGCGCGGTATTTCAACACCATCTTGCAGGGACCTCACATCATATTTTACCTCCTGATCCAATGCATTTCTTCATAAACATGCTCAAACTCACTGTAACCGCAATTTGCAGTTATTCATGCACATTTTTGTGCAGATCTAAGATCAGAGCTTAACAGCTTGAGGTGTAATTAGAAAATGATACAATGAAATAGACAAGTCAAACAACCAAGAGCCTCATTGGAAATACAAGTAACTGTTTGGATGATTAAAATTAAAATGAATGGGTGGCTGATAGACAGTGTTTGGAATCGTAAGGGCATTATTGAAATGCAACTATAAAACAGGAGGATCTTAGACGGAGAAGATCTGATCTGTTGATCAGCTCGGAGGAGTGAGAATACCTGATTAGAAAATATGAGATGTCACTACATAAGATATGAACTGAGGACATTGGAAATCAAGATGCTTGAAGAACAAATAAAACAATCTTAAAATCAGAAAGCCGCCACAGTCAATATTTGAATAATAATAGCTTCCAAAAGCGATAGAAGAGTTTTATTTCTGTGATTGGACTTTGGAAACGAAAGCTTCTACTAACAAGTTCATGCATACTGAGACTCAATAGGAATCAGCCTTCACTCAGATAATATGAAACATGGTTTTTGTAAAGTAATTGGGCAAATAAATAAAAAAATCAATAGGTTTATTTCATAGGAAGCACTAATAGACTATGGTGCAGAGGAGAATCAATTTTGCTGCAAATATTTATGTGGCCCCTGCTCTGAGAGCTCCTATCATATATGTATGTTTTTATAAAAGTATAAGTGAGTAAGCTTCTAAAGCATCTGAGCAGGAGTTAATAGTTATGATAATCTATTATTCTATTATTAGCAAAAAAAAGGACAGATATCAACTCAGAGAAGTGTAGAAAACATAAAACATGATTGGTGGATTTATTTGTAACCATTTTCACACTTCATCAATCATCCCCTCTTGCATTAATTGTGTGTGAACAGAGGCATAAAAGTTACCCATTCCCACAGCTAGTTTCTTTCTCCCATTTTAGAACCTACTGTGTGCCTGTATGAGTGCAATTGGTCTGCAGTTGGACTCTACTAAAGTGCTATTCTCACCGGTTCCATGGGTACGTGGGGACCTATTTTAATAAATGTTGAACAACAGTCACATTTTTCCAAAATTGCTGCAATAAAAGGGAAAACGTTAGAAAAGATGATGTTTAAGATAGCCGAACCAATTGAGTCTATAAGCGGACTGACAGCGGTATAGAAAAGCGGAAACTGAATACACCATAGCTGCACAGGAAGAACACTGGTTATTGGTATTATGCACAAGCCTGATGTAATGCAGCCCAATCATTTTACATTTTTGTTCGACAGAGCAGAGGCATTATATGTGATATAGATATAATAGATATGGCATGCTGTGTGAACACATCATATTAAGCAGACCCATCCCAGATGCTAAATCACCACAACACGTGATTGCATTTCTAGTGGGGCTACAGTATATGCCACGTTATGAGCTATTTAAGATACGCAGCTACAACATAGGCTCTGCATATGTGTGCATATTACTCTGCATGTTTAAGAGAAAAATCCAAAAAAACAAGAATGCAATCTGAGAGAAAAGAGACAACCTATTAAAACTAAAGTTTTGCTGGGAAACATCAAATGACAATATAAACATACACAACGTACACAAAACAGTTATTCACTTCAGTTTACAGAAAACACTGTACTTTGAATTCTATGTGATGTGTCGCATTGACAAAGTGTGCAAAGACACCAATAAACCACAGATCTTTATTTTTTTTCCTTTATCATTTTTACTAAATTATTATTTTTGGGCTTTTATGCCTTTAATGGACAGGACAGTTGAAGAGAGACAGGAAGCAGGGGGCAGAGAGAGGGGGAATGACATGCAGCAAAGGGCCGTCCAATGCAGGAATCGAACCGGGGCCAGCTGCTGCGAGGACTGTAGCACGGGGCGCCTGCTCAACCCACTATGCCACCGACCACCCCTCCATCATCATTTTTAAGGTTATTTTGCTTTTTGTCACATGCGATAAATGACTCCAGGTGGACTAAAACCGGGCACATCATGATCATGATGTGAGCTTCAGCCATTAGATTACAAATATTCAAATTTAGTAAGATACCCAACACATATAAAAATAAAGTGTTACTCTTCCAAAGGCTTTCACAGTGTACAAATATTTGAAAATATATCCACTTAAATATCATTGCACACAACTAGCCTCTTAATGCTCTGCACAACATATAAGCTACTAACGTTTAGTGGCTTTAGATGTTTGCTTGGTGCTTATAATCTGAACTTTTATATAGACAAAAAAAAGCACTATTTCCACTGCATGTTATAAGTCTAACCAGAGAACAGAACTGTCCTATACTGCTATCTATAAGATAACGCTTACTTATACTCCTGTTAACTGTATATCACAAAGGTCACTAAAAGCTTCTTTTTTTTTACATTCTCAACTCTAAGGAATCAGCCAACGGGAGTCTTTAGAGCCAAAAGAAAACATGTGAAATAATGGTAACATGCCCTATGAGACTTATTTATGTGGCAGCCTTGGTGTGACAGAACTAGAATGGGGCACTCTGGATGCCCACATGTCGTGTGCTACACACCCACATACAGCAGGGGCTCCTGTTAGGGTTATTTTTACTCCGGCACCTGGAGGTGTTACAGACTTGCTCTGGCCTGCACATTCTTTTCCCTCACCACAATCAGGTGTGAGAGCAAGTGATCTTCGTTCACTGCAATTAAGATTCTGCCTTCGTCTTCTCCTGGTACACAATTACTGCTCTGCTGCTGTTTGCTCTAATTGCTCTTTCTGCAGGGATTGGTGGGAAACCAGTGATTGTGATGGGTAGGGGATTATCTCCTTTCCTTTTCTCTGGCCCCTTAAAAAAAAAAAAATCATGTGTAAACTCCCCGGTGTAATTACTGGGCCTCATGATTAATTGTCTATTGAAATTAGCGCTGGTCCAGCTTTCATTTTTACTGCAACGAATATTAATTAATGTTAACTCTCCCCTCTTCTTTTTTCACCCTTTCCAGAGCACATCTTTTGAATATTCATTGTGGTCTTGAAAAATGGGCACAAGCTGGTACTTTCAGTCAGAGAAGTGACACTTGGCTATCACAAAAAAATCTATATCTGGAATTAAAAGATGTTTTTCGGGCCATTAATAACATTTACAGGAGGTTGACAGGAGAAGAAAGCACGCTCCTATTTAAATCGCGTTTCATGTGTTAGTGGAGAGGCGTCAGAGAATATGCAAAGCACCTTCTCAGCTTTTGTTTTCCTTAGAAGAGGGAAGAATGGTCACGCTTAATTCAGTTTGTGTTTATTTAACCCTTGTGAGAAATGACAAGTTGAATAAGTGCCATATAATCACATTCAGCATTTTGTCATACTATAATGTATAGAACACAATATGACCTTGAATAAAACATGCACCAGAAGAATACATTTGGTAATATGGAAATTTCAGGTCTGAATCAGATTAACATTAGAATATCTCCATATTCTATCAAGTGCAGAGCCCTCTCATTGGCCTGTGTGGAGCAGATGCGGTAAACATGCTTCTTTTAAAGGTGCTTAGGTGTTGGGGATTTGTAAAAAATAAAAAAAAATCACTACTGGAAACAATAAGATTTAGATCAAAAAATGTATCTATTGGTTTCGTCTAGGTGTTTTGCTCCCACTTATTGGGGATACAGTGTCTTTGGACTTTTACTTCTCTTTGGGTACTCTTTGTGATACTGATCATTTTTGCAATGCTTGTAACCTGTTGGTGAGAATGTCGACCGATGGTATACAGTATGTTCGGAGTGACAAAGATTCAATGCAGCTCAAATGAAATATATTCACACCATTACGTTCATACGAATAAAAATGTATTCATCAATATATGCACATTTTAAGTCAAATTCCTATTAGTATCATATTTAATTACAAATGTTCAAATTTGGCCTTTTTTATTCCATAAGTGTTTCAAATAATAAGTAAATAATTACCCTCTCCGTAATAATTACCAATCACAGGTGTGAATACTCACTGTTTGCCGTAAAAAATGCGGTGCTTCCCCGTTTGGAACAATCATTTAACTATTTGTAAAGGTTCCACGGGTTGGCTAATTTCGGTGAAATGTAGTTTGCATCATGTTTCATATTCACACGTGAAAACATGTGGTCCACCTCTAAAGGTAATCACTAGCCTGCATCCTGGGCTTCAATAAAAACATCGACACGACATACACAAGCTTGTGTTATGCGGTAACTATAGTTATTTTGTTATTATTATTGCAGTATAAACTATGTTTGAGAGTGTATTTCACTCCTCAGTGCTGGCACAGAGCTAAAATAAAGCATGTTAATGCGTAAGGTTTGGTTTGATGTACATGATGTCGTCCATGAATTGAAAGCCCTGACAATGATGATTGTATTTTTCACTTTGGTCTGATGGCTTCTCTGGATAAGACCTTGTTTGGTGAGTCTGTGTTGTCTTGAAAACTGGTCGTGTGTTGACATTATCAACTATAATTTCCAAGCTCAAGCAAGCTTGTCCTGCACATGTCACTGCTGTAGTAGAGCAGATGGACACTGAGACAAGGGATATATACACCAGTATATACCACATGGTTTAGACTGTTGTTGGTTTTTTCGAGAGATTTATTGACAATGAGAAAAAAAATAAAACTAACACCAAGCTAAAGCTTTTATTTGGGTGATTAAGTAATTATTAAAGACCAGTTTGTCTCCGTCTCTATTCACTCACTTCCACTGCCCTTTTAGTTTATGTCTGCACTAAGAAATCCGGTCGACCTTCATCTTGCCTGGTTCAATCCAGATACAGATAAAGGGATCATACCCATACACATCAAACTAATGTCTTCACCTCTCAGCATCTTAGAACAGCCACTGAATAAAATTGCAGCTGCTGTGAAATGGCTGTGACATAACTTGATCCACGCAGTGACGGCACACACCACCGCTTGCTCCCTGCAATATATCAGTGCCAGGAAACAGTGGACGTGGAGACACGCTGATTGAATCAGAGGCCACTGAGGCCCAGGGGGGAGTTCATCTATACTGAACCAGCAGCAAACGCACGAGGATCCTTGTAACTGTATCTGCTGTAATATTGTTTAAGGACTTGGAGGTCATTCTTTCAACTTCTTCCTGACTAAGAACCCAAAAGAGAAAATGCAGAGTGCTTTTTTGTCTTCAGTTGTTGGATTCGATGCAAATCAAGCAACAGCAACCAAAAGTTTACAGTGGATCTACAAAACTACACCTACAAATCTACATGTTGTTTGCAATCCCTTTGTATAATAACTTTCTGCTCATAACTTTAAACGGCATACATCATTTTAGATGATGAATGTAAAAAAACTGCCATCTTGTCTTAAAGAAAACATTGCAGCTCACCTTAGAGGTTTTAAAAACATTTGATTTACGGAAAACTGAGTAAATCATTCATTCTGCGTGATCGTAAACAATCAACTATTTATTACCATCACCCGATGCTCCAGACTTTATGTCTTTATGAGTCACAGACTGTTATACATTTCACTGTACTGAGACATATTATCATCCGCCAGGAATAAATGACCAATAACTTTGACAAACGGCAGTAAAATTGCCTTTAAGAGAGTGATAATGGAAATCAGATTTAACTGGTTATGTTATGGAGTTCAGCAATTGTAATATGACGATTACATTATTATCCAATAAAGGACTGTGATTGTGAGGTTGACAAGGATTTAGCTGTTTTGGGAGTAATGAAACTGTTTCAGACTTGTATTTTGTCATTAACAGTGAAAAAGTACAATAAAAAAAGCTCCGATCCCATGACCGTGACTATGAATATGCTCAGATATGAAAAGACTGTATGAAGTGTGGATGATTATTCTCTGTCTCTTTTTCTCATATGAACACCAATAGATCTTTTATCATGTTTGGTATCAGCCAGTGTGGCTGCAGAGCTCTAATTCTCATTTCAGCTTAAGTAATAAATGGACAAAATTTTGATTAAAGCTTAACTCAGAGAAGACCACTGGGCTTTATTGTGAGGGAAGTGGTGAGAAATTCCATTATTCAACAAAGCTTTTACTTGATGATCGCTTTTATCTCTGCTAAGTAATTGATGAACAGGATGAGTGAACTATTTTTGGTTTTGTTTGGAGGTCTATCCTGACAGCTCGGAATTAGCTACCTTTGTTGCTATTAGCAGTCAAATGCAGCAACTGCAGTTGTTCATAGCTGAATATACTGAACAAATAATAAGCTTAAAAGGAAAAAATATGTGTTTGATTGTTGAGGAAATGAGTGCTGACTAAATCATGCCATTACTTTGGCTCCCCAACTGTCTGAAGACTTGCCACATGGACAAAAAGTACAGTGATTTGTTAACCTTTTTATGTGCAAAACTGCATGTTGTTGTGTAAATATATTCTGTTTGCTTTTGAATGATGCTGTAAAATCACCTTAATTTTATGATCTAACTGGACACAACATGCCATGCACACCTCTCCAAAATATGATACTTATTGAACTGAATTTGTAAGTTAGACTGTCTTTGTTCCAGTAGATATAAGAAAGGCTAACTGATCTAAAACTAATACTATCACTGATACTGCAGCTGATGGTGACGGTACATCAGTCATGTTTTTGTTCCTCTGTCTTTTGGCTGCAAACAAGGGCAAGTGACTAATTTTCCTTACAAGTGTTCCTTACGAGCTCACCCCTCCTGAAAAGAAAGTGGGCCCATCCCATCTCCTCCACTCCTGTGACCCCGATCCTCTCTGGAGTTGCACTGCCTCATCGTACTCTGTGTTGCCATAGTTACTTCCTCCTGGTTTGTAAGGTCACCAGCTCTGGTGAGTTCTTCCCTTGGAGAACCGGCATAACTAATGTCCTGCAGGTTCAGGTTTGATGTAAATAGTCTCAGCTGACAGCCCACTGTACAAATACTCAATTACATCTGCTTAAAGGAAATGATTTGTTATAACAGTGAGCACTCAACTTGTGTAACATCAGCGTTGCCAGGGAAACTGCAGCTGATTGCACAGGCTGGAATTAGGTATTGATCAGAGGAGGGGGACCGGCGCCAGTGAGGGACTGGAAGGGATCCGCCACTACGATTTACAGGGGATGGGGGTGGGGCTAAACGTCCACACACTTCGCCCCAGCTCAAGGAGCTGAAAACCCCTCAGGAACCAATTTACTCACCGCTATAGTGCAATATCTGCACCAGTCAATAATGGAAATCTGATGCCCCCTCTGCCATCAATGTGACCGCTCCTCTCCCTCTCGTTAGAGCACCTTGAAAGTTCTAGGCCAATCCATAGATGCAATAGATTTCCAATGGTCTAGGGATATTTTGACTTTGGTATTCTGTGTGTAATTAAATCTCTAAGTAAGCTTGCAGTCTTGAAAAGACCTCTCCTTTTATACTCCTCTTAGAATTCATCTGAATTTGACTTAATCTCATTAAACTCATCCTCCCCTCAAAGTATTTCTGTGCACTCCTTTCCCCAGTTTATTAACGAGCAGCCAGTATGTATCTTTTGTTTTCTGCTGACACGTATGAGATCAAAAATGCCTCACAAACAGCATCTTCACTTCATAAATAAAAAGCCTTAAAGAAGTGGATATATGTTTCACAATACAGAATACTTTAATATTTACATCAACATCAGTTTGTAGGGATTACTTTTCGAGTACTTAAATGGGAATTTTGCTAATCCTATAGTTAAAAAAACAAGTTATAAACATGTTTATTTCATCATTATCAGAGATAGTTAATATCTTATGTAGTTAATGATTTATGGTGAGTGTCAGCTGTGAAATCAGCTTAGAAAATAATAATTTTTCATATGAAAAACTATTTATCATATGTAATGTTCATGTGGATTTTGTATGGCAATGATACAAAAGGGAAATAAGGTGTGAAACTTTAAGCTGAACATCTATTTCTCAACAGCTGCAAACTTTCTTAGCAGGAGGAGGTATTTGTATAAGAGCAGAAATCAGTCACACACAGTACTTGACAGTGGTTTAACAAAATCTTTCATCTGGCAAATCTATCACCAGGACCAGATGTTGAAGCGTGAATGTTAAAGCCTGATGCAGCTGTAGATGGTTTGTGCCAAAATTATCTGAATATTTTTTTTTCATATCTGGACAGATGTTAAGTGAACAAAGGGTAAAACACCTCAGTCCTAATGGAATCCAATCACAATCTTGACAAAGAAATACTCCATCTCCTGGCAGTGTTGTGTAGTGCAATCTGTAAGTGTAGCAACACACTGAGACATCTGAGGATGCTTAACCCTGCTTGACAGATTGTAGCTAAATTTCAATGGGAGACTTCTGTACAACTAAAGATAGAGCTGTCTCCCGGACATTATCCAGACCTGGGAGATGTCATGCACTTGTCTCATAACAGGAATCGTTTATAGAATACATTTGCTTTAATTTGATAGATGCATATTAAAGTAAAGCCTCAAAGGCAACAGAGGGAGATATTTTAATAGAATCCAGCTATCACAGAGAGTGAATTCCAAGACCACGATGTCATGGAAAAAACTGCTTTTCAGATCCTCTCAGAGCCTAGTGTGGAATCTGAAAGGCTGTTGGTCTGTTAACTGCATCTGCTTTCGCAGCGAGGTTATGGGTAGTCAGCCATGACATCCAGGGGAAGGGGGCACACTTTCTGATGTCACCAAATATACATATGGCAGCAAAATTATGGCAGAACCATCAGCGAAGCAATGACAGCTTCATAAACTTTCATTTAACCTAACAGAGAATTGATTAAATCTGACAGAGAAACCGAGCCGTTATATGACATAATCATCAAGTTCGTGATGATATATCTTGAATGTGATGTGAGACGGCACTGATTAGAATTCATACCTGTGCGTCCAGTCTGTGAGAATCCAATCTATACAGCAGCTTACAACTTAAAGTCTTCTGTGTATGCATGTGTTTGTGCGCATCTTCACCTGAATGCCAAGGCATCGATTCATTTTCTCCTGTTTGTAGTGTAATATTACACATTTGTTGGCGCTGCCAGTTGAATATGTTGTACATCTTTTTTTGTCTCATCCCTTATAGTGAATTCAATGTCATCTCTTTGTTGTCTCAAAATGCAATCAATGAAGGTCTCCCCACCCCATCCATTGAAAGTCAAACCAAACCTATCTGGGGCCACTCTGAGCTATTCTGTCAAATCTAAGAATCAAGCCCATATTTCTTGGAGTCATGTTGTGCAAGTCCTCTCTCCAGTTTGTGTGTGCCCTCACACCTAATATACAAAGTATCTATTGAAATATGCATGAGACCTATGATGCCTGCACTAAAAATACACTCAAATAGGGAATACATTGACAGCTCTGTTATTGAGCTCTCCTTGAGCTTCCACTGTCACAGCAGCCACAGATCGCTCTCAAGGCTCATGTATTATCAAAAGCACGCAACACCTCTGTCTCTCCCTCTCTCTGACACACACACACACACACACACACACAAACACACACGCTATCTCCTCCTTTCACTCTCAAAACTACACCATTTGATTTGCTCTATCAGTCTCTTTTTCTCATAAAAATCAGTTTGTTGTTTTTTTTTCAGATTCTCAAATACTCTTTGAAATAAAAGATATAAACTGCCTAAACAGATTGAGCACCTTTATGAATATTTACCATGTGGGTATTTGCACATTAATCATGGTTGGCTATTTCATTTCACTATTGGGGCTTACAATAAACAGAAACATTTTCAAGAACAATGTTAAGGGGGGGGGGGGCACTGTTAATTCAATAGTTTAATCATCAGCCTGTGCTCTCCTGTCTCCTCTGCTGTCATTTGAAGTCTCAGGCTTTCACTTTGACTCTTATCCTCACACCTCTCTCTCAGAAAAGTGCTGTCTGTACATCTTTACAAACTTAAATGTGTGAGAACATGTTTCACATCACTGATAAACTGACTAAATTACCTGTCTATCTCTTGTTGTCCCTGTCTGCCTGAGTACTGCTCTGTTCCCTGTGTTCCTTTCTCGTGATGATAGATATATTTTCATTAGGACTTCACTCCTTTTTTATAAGGACTTTATCAAACTACCTTTGATGTCAAGACATTTGACTGCCTAGGCATTGTGGTGCACTGATAATTGGATGCCTCTTTTTATTTTCTCTTTTAACTGACCTGCCTAACAAATACATACACACAAAAACACACATTACACACAGTTGCTGGAGATGCAACACCTCTTAACTTCTTTGATAAGATCTGAGGCAGATGTCTGTTTTTCAATCAATGTGTAAGAAAACATGACAAGAAAACAGTCCTTTTCTGGCATTAGATGAATTAGTATCTTTAAATCCTGTTAAATATTACTTCTTAGAGACTTGAATGCACTTTCTCAGGTGAAACTAAGAATAAAACAATAAAAACAGTTGCATTTTACGGGTTTGCACTTTGGTTGCACTCACAGTCCACAGCTGTCTATAGGGAAAAAGTCCCACCACCAGCACCCCACTTTGTGTTGACTCAAATACACTCTGTTGCTTGTTTTTAAGGCAAACACTTCATATCACACATGTTCTCTCTTGGCATCTGATATACTGTGGTTTCCAGAAAAGGTGAATGGCAATACAATAAGCTCTTCTGCATTTGCTTTACATTTTGATTTTGACAGCTACGTACACCTTATTGCTCTTACTGGGCCAAACAAACTTGTTCTTCCAAAGAGCTGAGCTGTTGCATATTCGCACACACACATCTGAGGCACGAGCTATACCAACTTAAAAAACGTGACAGGTTTATGTAGAGAAGGAAATTTTGAATGCACCTTTTCCGACACCTGATTAAAATGGTGTTAGATGAGGATGTAGAGTATAAAACTATTTATAAAAAGACAGCTATCATCATTCTAAACATCAAAATCATGTTGCCCATACTGTATTTCCTATTCGCGCTATATTTGTTCATGCAGCATAAACAAATGAAAGGTTGCACATAGGCTATCCTTTCCGCTTGTAAAACTGCAGTTTTTGGAAAATTACCTTACTGGTGTTTAACCTTCTTTTATTACACTGTCATGACATGTCTTGAGTTTTAATGGTGCATGCAGCACAATATAGTGGTCCCAAAAAGAACAAGGGAGGACTCACTTGATAATGGATACAGGAATAGCTAGTGTAACCCAAAGCCCAAAGGTGTATCAACCCAAAACCAAGATGTGTGTAAAAGTAAAGAGCGGTGTAACTAACCACCTTCAAAGTACTTTCAACAATTATTCCTTTAATGCAGTCAAGGCCTCACTTTTATTGCTGTAGATGATCTAGAGGGCAGAGTTTTATGCCACATTAGCTGCTGTTCTACCATAAAGAACATTGAGGGGATAGACATTAGCCACCAACATGCATGAGCAGACACTTTATTTCACATAATATCACATAAAAGCAGAACTGATATTCCACAAACCCCTTGTGGTATTGGGCCCTGTTAAAGCGCCATTCAACATTATCACAGTTCTGCAAACTGCACTGCTGCTCTGTCCAGTTTGATAAAAGTTGTGGTGCTTTAGAGTTTGGACCAAGGGGCCAAATTGGTAGGCATCAGTACTACCTACACCTCTGTAATTGGGCAGAATTTAGAAAGGTGCTATGAAATACATCCCTGTAACTTTAATAAGATCCAGAGTCCAAGGCTCCAGGTTGCTGCTCCCAAGGTGCTGGTCTGAGTAAGCTTACATTTATCACATAAACATCTAACAACACTCCTGCTAAAGCAGACAAATGCCTTCCTCCTCTGGAATCCCTTCCATAGCCATCAGAATCAGGGCAACAAATACAGTTTTAACAGTTATCTATGGACTCTCTCGCATGCAATGAACACCAACATTTATTTCTCTGCTTTCTCCCGATGAGGGTAAGTGGATCAATTAGTGAAGACTACAAGTTCAGCATCTTTACACATTGTATCAATTGTTAAGTTGAGCAACAGCAGGTCCCAGGATTATCTGAGATCTGTACCTCCCCTTACTCCCATCCCGTCCTCTCTCCCTCCTTCGGATTCAAAGCTAGCCTCATTACAAATGATCCTCTGATACACACAACCTTGGCACACACCTTAGCGCTAATGGCCCAGAGATTGATTTTTAATTAGTAACACTTTTGGATAGTGGCCAACTCAAATGGACTTTTATGAAAAACTAATCACCTTTTAGCTTTAAGTGCTGAAAGGTGGAAGTGAATGGTTTAAAGCTTTAACAGAGTTCAGAAATACACTATAAATGAAAACTACTATTTTTTCATTAGCTTACATTTATTTGAATGATTAAGATGGGAGTATTTCTTAAAGGAAAAAAAACTGCATTCATCACTGCAGAGATGACCTTAGAGTTCTTAAAGTTCTGCGCTGAGAGGACGGCTGTGCAATAGATGAAAAGTGGGTCAGGTCAGATATCGTCTCCGGGTTGCTGAGCATATTGGGCCAACTAAATGTCATTCCACATTAAACAAGCAGGTTAGATGAGCACAAAAGTGTGGACCCTGTGAGTTCAGCTGGCTTTAGTTCATTATTATAGTACCCAGCTTTTATAAACTGGGTCACAATTTATGGAAGATGCCAATGGCATCTGCAACATTTTAAGCCCAGATGTGTACACTGGGAGTGTTGGGGGAGGCCAGTGAATATGCTGCGGAGAAATACTCATCCCTCAAAATTCTGACAGAAATGTGCAAGATGTTTTTAATTATCCATTCATTTATGTAGTCTTATTCCTTTTGCCTCATTACAAGAAATTGGAATATTATAAGACTATATGATCATATTATATACTGCATCATATTTTATATATTCAAATAAGTTATTTTTTAAGAAGATCTTTCAAATACATCATTCTAATTTCTTCTCTACATCTATTTATGTGTGTTTGCCAAAGCGGATGTTTGTGCTTTTGCTCTGCTCGAGTTTCCTCTATATTATTCTCCATTAAAGTTTCTCTGCTGACTTTCCCTTTCTCCCATATGAGGGTAAGGGGGATTTAGGGGCCAGATAAATAAGAGTAATTAGACTTTGTGCACAGCATCTTAGACAATTTATCATCATATTTCCAATTTCAGGGATATACTGTGGAACATGTTTTTTGTATTGAATGTTTGGTTTCAAAGTGTGATTTCTGCAAATGTGAAGCAAACAACAACAAAAAAAATAAAATGGTGAAGAAATTCAAGCATGAATGTTTTAATCTTCTGCAAGGGAAACATATTTCCCTCTGGAACACAGTGTAGAGGAAAGCCATGAAACTTATTGGGGAAAAAAACCTACAACAAATTACATGGTAGGTTTCGGTTTAGTTTTCAGAGGTTTGTTTCTCTTAAAAGTGCTTTATCAATTGTACAATGTATAACCTATGGGTGACACACCAGAGCTGTAGCCCCAAATCAAAAACTGTAACCTAACTTTGAGCCATTCAGTTCCTTGAAGGACTCTCGAGGTGGCAGCATGAATGAATTGGTGGGAAATCTGGAAGCTCGGACACTCAGAACTCCACAAGAGGAACTGACATAACCTGAACTAACATGAACAGAAAGGCTCAGGTTACAACATACAAAAAAGGAGGTTTGACTGGTAGGAAAAAATCTTAAGTACTTAGAAAAAGACAATGAGAATCATATTAAGTCGTGATGTGACAGGTCTGCAGCACTGAAACTACAAATTTTCATTACATAGTTTACATAGTTTAATATTGTTGGATAAGAAATATGGCATATATATATCATATTAGAGATAACACAGACAATTACTTTATCATCAAAGTTCGTACCTGAAAAAGGGATTGAAAAACTTTTTTTTTAAATCCAATATAGTGCTGTCACAGCCTGCTCACACTCCTACTGTCCTCATATTTATCTACATGAATCACAGTTAGTACAAGCATTGCTCTAAAAGTCCTGCTGGGCACAAGGAATTAAGGGACGGCATTACACAACTCCTTTATCTCAGTAAGGATGGTTTGGTACCATGCTAAATAATTAAGGAAGCATTGGAGCTCCTTTCCTCAGCATTTAGAGAATTCAAACTTGTCTTGGCTGCTTCTTAGATACTTCTGGGTCATTTCACAGGATGGTAGTCAAAGCAAAATAGACTATTCAACTGGGCCCTCTGGAAAAGAATGGATGAATTTTCATTGAGGAGCCAAGCTAACAGCTACTGAGAACAGGGACAAAAGAAAAGTAACACTTTGCATTCTAAAACAATTCAAACGGAATAAATGTAACAAAGTTCAGGAAATAACGCAATATAGGTTTTTATCATCACTGTTGCATCCCACCGTTGTTTACTTTGTCACTATTTTCTCAATCAAAAAACATCCATATTGCTCCACCTCACTAAGTGCACACTGCGGCTGCTGTGCATACCCTGCCACCCCTCAGCTGTAAATCACAGTGTTGCTGGTCTAATCCCAAAACGACTGCAAGTGACCAGGATGTCACTTTATTGGCACAACCTGGAAAAATGCAAACGTGGACCATCATGCAAATCTTTGCTGAGATTTGCATGATGGTCCAGGGGGAAGATATGCAACAAGTCCGATCCAACTTCAGACGGACTCAGTTGATTAGCGCTACTCAGTGAGCATTAATATAGCACATTAGTACATTGCACAACCCAAGTTTAAAAAAAAATATATATATATATCTATATAGATATAGATATAGATATAGCTATATATATCCTATTAAGTTTCTAATAAAAGTATTTTCAACATTTCAAGTTGTTAGTCTGAAAATAGAGGTGCACATATTGCTACTATTACCAATTACCAATTACCTAATTTTTTAAAAGTCTGACTCACTAATTCTGATTTTAGCCAATTCTAAATTCTAATTTCTAAAAACTATGATTGGCTGCATATACTGTATGTTCATGATAATACACTGATTATTTGGTAATAAAGTATCTTGTTGTGTCCCTTGCTATGGTGGAAAAGAGGCATCATCAGAGATAGACGTAAGTCAGTTCCATTCATTTGTAAAGTAAATCTAAAGTGACCTTTGGAAAAGATGCCTCGATAAATAAATGTGTATCATTGACTGGTTTGAAGCAAATAAACTAGAATGTGTATGCGCAACCAGACAGTGGTGGTATCAGCAATGTTTTTCCTAGAGAATAAAAAATGAGAACAAGTACTGTGACAGACATCCACAAAAGGAAAATGGAGGGAGCCCTTTTTCAGGTATTACTTTCATCTCTGTAAATATCTGGGATATTCTAATATCGGAGAAGATGCCTTTCAGTTACGTGAGTTTACTGTGTGTCAGAAAACAGATGGTGAGTTTTATCTTTTCCATGTCAGACATGATTTGTAAAGTTGTCTCCAATCCCCCTAAAGCATGTCAAGACTTTGTGGGACACAGGCAAAAACTACTTAAAATGAGTGTTTAAATTTGTTCGTGCAATAGTAGAAAATTCTTTTATTTTTACTGTTTCAACTTTTCTTATTCACTTCTTCTTCTTCTTATCGCGCATCAAAAATGGCAATGGAAACGTGGCTTTTGTTGTCCAATATTTGACCCTGTTTTTATTCCGTGGCTCACCCAGGAAGAACCTCTCTGATGTATTACATCCTTCGGTGAGATGAGGTTTTTGCACTGGCTTTCTGTATGCACAAATGAAGTAAAGCATTTTGGCAAATTGTGAATTTTGTCTATTAAGAAAGCATTTATACACTGAGGACATGTCAGCTTTAGAGCTTGCATATGTGTGTGCTTGTCGTAGTAGCCTTGCACATACGTAAACCATCATGTGGCCCATGCATTGGATACTCACCAACAGATCTCTTTTTTTGCAGTCTGTAATTCCAGCCTTGTGTCAATAATGTTGAAGGACAGGAACTCAGTAAATAAAAGAGTATTATGCAACATTATGTGAAGTTTTATCAGTAGGGAGCAGAATGATTGGGAGACAGGGTATTTTTCTTTTCTTTTCTTTTCTTTTTTTCCCCTTAGCACCACAGTTTCCTCCCACACCACTCATAACTTACCTGGCCACCATAGTCTGCTGATGCAGATACCTTGAGGCCTTGTTGTCTCTTCAAGCAAAGATCATGTTTGGATCATTTGTGTGCTGTAATGGAGTCTGGCAGAGTTGTCTTCGCTCATTTATGTGTCCTTTCCATCACAGTTTGATAATAATGAGTTCAGTATGTTAGAAGTATGTAAGAAAAACAAAGGGGGGGCAGTAAATCCCTCTAAGCCAGTCTCAATAAATGAATAAGGGGAACTTTAAGAGTTCACTGTGTAAAGTTTCGTGCATGATACACAGTATTCGCGCAGTATGTGCTTTGTTTGCACTTCATTTGCCTGTATATGTTTACCTTGCTGGGGGGGTTGTTTCTTTGGTGGTTCAGGGCAATCATACGTTTGCTGTGGCTCACACACGCACACTAACGCATCTGACCTAACAATCCACTCAACAGTAATTTATTGGTGTAATCCATCATTATCATGTTTTATTATGGCCACCATTGGAGATATAATTCACAAACAGACACACACTGCAGAGATGACAGCGAGGGAGAGGGATGTCCTTTACCTTCGTCCTCTATCAAGAGCCTTCAGGAGTCTCAGAGGCCCTGTATGCAAGAGACCCAACCCTAGAAAAAGCATGGAAGCTGGGGATCAGGGGAGCAGGATCCTGCCCTGTTAGCTAACTACATTGTTGGCCAGCAGGACTCCCATTAAGTGCCAAAGAGAAAAAGAAAGACAGATAGAACACACCACAGCAGCAGCATAGCTGTGTCGGTGCCATGTCACATGACCACCTTTGTATTCGGTGGCCATAACTCACTGCTGGTACACAGGAATTGATCCCAGGCTGGACACTCCCAGGAGGAACCCTGGCACTCAGCGGAGTTTGATCCCTCAGATTAATGCAATAGGGATTCCAGGCTTTTGTCTCGAGCCAAACACTTAACATCCTCTGAATTTGTATCCAGCAAAGGTTGAGTCCCATGTTTATTTGGGTAATGAATTGCTGTAATTAATGCACCTATTGATTCCTCTTCAGTGTCTCCTACAAAGGCCAGTCCGATTTCTAATTTAAAGGGAGTAGGAGTGTAGAAGATGAGAAAAGGGGAGGAGAACCTAGTATAGGCAAAACAATTGCACTATGTGCTTGCAGAATGAGAGTGTAATTGTTCAATGAATCACATTTGAATACATTCAATTAAATCCTTTAAACTGTGGGTTTGGTCTTTGCGTCTACTGCTGTATCATCTTGGTTTCCCTCTCATGTTGTAATAAAAATGTAAATCCTTGGAGGGCATCTGAGAGCAGATGAGGACATTTGCCAAATGGCGTCTCAGAGCTCTGATGTCACACTAATAACTACAATGCAATTTTCCCACACAAACAGGCATGAGTGCATTAGCATATAATCCCCTGGAATTATGACCATACTAATCTTCGTCATTGTGTCCTCTCTGAGGATTTCAAGGGGTGCTTGAACAAAAACTGTTACCACATGTAAAAGAATGTTCTGAGCCCTTCAAGGACAGGAAGTATTCATTTCAGTCTGAATTACACGTGTAGCTGTACTGTATATGTCTTTTCTTTGATCCAAGACCTTTGCATGGCTCCTTTAAATGCTGCTCATGTCCTTCCCCTTGCCGTGAGGCTGTGTGGCTGTGCCCTGTGTAAACACCTGGTCACCACTGCTGTGAAACGTCTGACCACAGAACAATGAACAGCCAGCTGGTCCATCTATTATTGTTTGTTGAGGTTCACCACAAGAGTTGCACTTCCCCCCAGTGAGTAATTACACGAAATTGAGCCTTTGACCTTTGATATACATTGGAAAAAACTTTAAAGGTAATATTGTCGATGTGTGTGTATTGATCACAACTGTAATTACGGCTAAATAACTTGACAATCGAGAGGTGGGTGGTTTTGCCATTTGAAAGATGTGGTCAGCAAAGTAATGAATTACAACACAGGAAACAGATAACTTTGATCATGAAACAGTCCATTGGATTAATTCTGGCTTACCATTAAGTGCAATATTTAAATGTGTTTGATATTCAAAGGGACCATTGCAACAACATAACAGACTTGCTTATTCAACTCATTAATAATGCGCTCTAAACTAAATCATAGCCAGCAGTTCAGTCTATTGCTTGGTTTTCACCATTCTAACAACAATGATGATGAATAATGATTCGCTCTAACGTCTTAGATTTTCTAAGGGGCTATGGCATGCCTTATTAAAGACAAAATAGGTAGAAGACTAATTAAGCTGACCAAATAGGAATGACGGCATGCCCAACTGCCAGAGCCAAGTAAGGGCTTGAAAAATGGCTGCTCTGCAGTTTCAATTAATCAGTTGTATTTTGCTTAATTTTGTTTGACGTTGGCAGAGGAAACGTCCTCTGGGAGTATCTGTCCTTTGACCACTAATGCTTTAGTAATTCTTCCATCAGATCCTATGATTGAAGCAATCCATGAGTGTGTGTTTGAGTGTGCACATTTATTCTGGGGGAGGGGTATTTGTACACGAGTCTTACATATTTTAGCCTGCATACAGTGACGAGTATAAGAGTTGATTGCAAAGCCCACACAACTGAGAGTGGAACCTGATTAACCTTACAGTGACTCCAGAAGCCTGTGGCCACGGCTGCTTCCTCTCCTCTCCAACCCATAGCCCAGTATAGAGATGTTGAACCGAACCTCTGCAACAGTGATGAATTAACAATAGAACAATTCAATGCCCCAGTAATTACAAAACACCTTGGACAGGGCAACATTTTTCAGCTCTGCCACACAGGTTTGTCGGTATTGGTGGCTTTCACCTGGAATGGGCTCTTTGCTCTGCCTAACTTTGTTTTCTCTGACGCAGATTAGATCTGCCACCCCATTACAGATTCATTTTCCTAATTTTTCATGTCTGCGCTGCGCCCCATCTGCACAGGGCTGATAATTGTAGGGACCAGCCCTGGTGATTAACATCAGCAGAATTAATTACGCCCGCCATTAAGGCTCCAGGTTGCACACGATGATCAAGAGAAATTAACTTTCTCCCAGGCCCCTAAATCATCTCACCTTCAAGTGGAGTGATGGCAAAGAGACAGGCCCAGAGTCCTGGACCCTGCTCAGTACCTTCTTAACCAAACACAAGGTGCACATCCTGCCTCCCACCGAGGAGATTATAGCTGCAGCTGATGGGTATCAATTACACCACCTTATGTGGTGGGATGAGCGAGAGGTGTCCAGGGTCTTGTGACTAATGGACCTTGGTTGGAGCCACCCTGCAGGGAGCTGACTGTTTCTCTGGCCCTGGGGTGCTCTGCAGATGCTGAGAGCGTCAGTTCAAACAAGCATATATATGCACAAGACTTTTGACTAAACACTTTGGAGTAGGGTACCCATGTGATTGTGGCTGAAGCCAGAACTTGACGATTAAAAGTAGTTTGTTAGTCAGTTTTTCCTGTGAAGAGTACAAAAGGCTAAAGTAGAAGACTGCATAATAAAAATAGGGTGGTCATTGTGTTATAGTATATGCATTATGAGCGTAAGCTATGCTAATGAAGCAGACCCCATGCCCCTGCAGCAGGGAGAGCAGTGGTAATGTCAGGAGGAGATAAGCAAATTGTGTTTGTATCAAATTGACTTGTCAAGGTTAAGCAGTGTGAGCAGGGGGAGGAGTAAGAGGCAAAAACTCTCCATCCTTCTCATCCAGTCTCTCGTTGACAGCTGAGAAAGATGCATGAGAGGTAGGAGATGAGGGTGAATGGGAAGTTAGCAGAACAGGTAAAGACAGAGAGGTGGTTCTGTTTTCATCGAACCCTGGTTCTCCAGGCAGAGTCCCGTTGAGATAGCAATCACACTGAGCAGACAACAGACACATGTTTGTTTAGGGAGGGTTTAGCTCTCTGCTCTCGTTTGCGCTGATTTGATTTAGCTCCACAGGATCTAATTAAGCTCAGACCCAAAGCTCTTTGGAGTTTCAGCAGTCATATTGTGAATTTGAATGTGTTGAAAAATGGCCATGAGCAATCAAACCTGTAAATGTGTGTTTTTAAGAATGAACATCAAAGTTATAGAATGATAGCTATCAGTTGATGTGTGGCAATAAAAACTGACAACTGTCATGCGTAAGAATCATATACATTTTTATGACAATAAACTCAATGCTGGGTTATAAAAATAATAGTAAAAACACCAACAATAACAACTCTGCGAAGTAAACTTGCACAAAAAAGTGAAAAATGCTAAGAATAAAGAACACTGCCAACACAGCCTGAGGTTCATCCCATGGTGATTGTCATAGTGTTTCCTTTTCCCTCTAATTAGCTGTGGCAGCTTTGCTTGAATTTGGTGTACAATCCCCAGGATGAAGTGCGGTCAGCATCTTTCTTTTTCCTAAAAGCACGAGAGGTGCAGTATCATCAACTCCATCTTCTCTCCAACACCGCCTCTGGATGATTTAATAAGGTTAAAAGACTAGTCAGCAATTACCCCCTGCTCAATGGAGGAAAACTCTGAAACACAATTGCATTACAGCTGTAGATAAATGCAAGACACAACATTCACGAAAGAAAGTGGCTATCGCCTTTTTTTTTTACAATCCTGGTATTAAAGGGCCTTCTAGTTAGAAATGCTGTGATGTCTTGGACTTTTGTTAACAAGTTATCTGACTTTTAATCAGGTGTGTTTGCGTCTATCTCAGAACCCTTGTAATGCTCAAAGTGAGACAGTCCAGAGAGTGTCGTAGAGTGACATTTATTGCCTTTGCTGTGGGGAAACAGGTAAGCAGAGCACACCATCTACAAAGTAGTCCCCTTTGACACCAGCACTCTACAAATCAGAGCTGAAGGGCAGGCCAGAATGGGGGCACTGACACAGAGGTCCTTTAGAGTTCTAGTACGGCCCAGGAATGTGGCAGAGCAAAGGCAGCTGGAGCAAAGCAACCAGACATCTGGGATTTGTCTGGCACCATGTTCGATTTTATTAACCTCAACATAAGACAACTCAAAGAGAAAGAAGTGTCTGGTCACTGCCTGTCCCACTAAAGCTACCCCACACTCACTTCCAAGTGATAAAAGTTCCTAACTGGGTTATTCTCTCCACCACAAGAAGCTTGAGAACTGCACGTGGGGGGTATCGGCTCCGGTGAAATTAGTCCTCCTTGTTGCACTTATTAGATAATACTTCCTGTATTAGTGGGGCAGCAATGATAGGAGGCAGATTTACAGCTCTCCGCGGCGGGCAGCTCACTTTAACATGGGCCGTGCTCATTAAACAGAGGATGTCATCACTCCACGCCACCGCTGCATGTTACATGTCACACACATCCTCCATAGGCCAGCCTTTGTCCACCTCCGTCCACAACATCCTTTAAATCTGTCATTGCCGCCTGGACAAGGGGCATTTCAGCACTGTATCCCTGCTGCTGCTTCATACAAGCATGTGAAGGGAGATGCTCAGGTGTTTGCGTGTATAAGAGGTGCACAGCACAAAACACCAACCATCGTATGTGTGGACGGATGTGTGGGACAGCGGCCGTTCTATCCACATGGGGTGAGGTGTAGGCTGGTTACAGACCCAACTCTGTACACAGGCCAGATAAGCAGAACAGGACAAGATAAGGAAGCGTGGCTTACTACAGCAAAGTGCAGCAGATATTCTGATGCCACGACCATGTGGAACAGCTTGCACTCTCTCTCCAAACATTTACTCATTTACTCACCCATAAGAGTAATATTTTAATAAACTGCTCGCTGTTTCATTTCAGTTATTGCCGGGGAGAGCAGCTGGAATTTTCCTGAATAAACATACTTTGTTCCAAATATTTTTTATTCCACTAATCATGCAACAAAGATACAAGCCATTTTTGAGAGGCCATTAATGTACCACTAACACACATTTTCAACCTTTATATTAATATTTGGAATATTTATTTTGTGAAATAAAGCGTTTTGTGCATGTTGAGAGGGAACAATCCATTATTTCTTGTGTATTCATCCCAGAAGTATTTGCTTAAGGCAAGAAAAAAGAACTGATAGCAATGGGCTTTTAGATTAGCTTCAGCATGCTTCAGGCTCCCTCCAAAGTTGTGTCTAAGCATTGCATGTGATTTATGTTTCACAGCACCATGTGTTTTAAGATGAATTAGCATAAACCGGGGAAGGTTTTCAACAATTAAAGTGAGCAAGTATCCTTGAATTGTATCAACACCTCTTTAAACTTGCTTTTAATGAAGCAAAACTTTAAATTAGGTCAGTGATATGTAAAGATCACTTCAGAAAGTACAGTCTGTACAATGTTATTTGCTATAAATTAATATGAAACATATTTTACTTGGAGAATATTTTTATATTTTTTGCCATCTATGGGCCCTAATTATTACAATAGGCATTATATGGTATGATGAAAACTGGTTGTAAAGTCTAAAATGTGTTGAAACACATTAATAGTAATCATATTCCAACTGGATAAAACAAACAGGTAGGATTTGCCTGGGCCAACTTGCAAAATGACCCGTGCCAGCACTGGCTATTATACTACATTAGTCATTTACTCCTGGGAACATGCAGACCTTATGGTTATTCTTCTTTAAATGGAGGATCATCTAATTCAGAACACTGAAGAGATGCGTGCATCTGCTTCTGTTTGTTTCTGAGTGTGTGTGTGAGTGAATAGGAATTATTTTGTGTTCCTGAATCCATGCATTAGTTTTATGGATTTGTGTGCATGCCCGTGTGCGTCTCACCGGGTGCAAAGGTCATCATTCAACAGCCTCACGGTAATGCAGATGTATGTACGGTATCCAGGTGGTGTCGTTTCACATCATGTTTGCTGAAAATTTTAACTGTTCCTTCTCATCCAATAGTCTGCATGTCTCATCAACAGTACAATCATTCTCAGTGATAGTAAAGCACTGGGGAGAGAAGAGGAGTCGGCACTCCAAGATGGATGTGTGTTATTGTTTGGGTGATGACAGTGTGTTTCAATCAGGTCCTCTGTGCTCAAATCCCAGGTAGAGCTCTTAAAGTGCTGAGTCAGTTACTGCCTCATCGATCCATCACAGTGGGTTAGTAGTGGGCAGGTGTACTCCGCAGGTCCCAAGAGACCAAGGAAACACCTGCCCTGCACTGCTCGGGACTTCATCATCCCGCCGTTCCTTTGTCTCGCTCTGCCCGGAGCTCAACGTCGGGCCACAGAAAACTGTGAAAGCAGCACTTTTGTGGTCATTTGTTGCCTGTGCACAAGAATTAGGGGAAGGGAAAGATGGTTACCCTGCCTCCCTAACCTGCCTCCCCCCCTCTCTTTATATCTCACCCAGGAAGAAGGGACATGCTCTGAATGGACCGCACACAATTGCCTTAGAGCTACACAGATCACTGTAAGCTTACAACATTTACACAGTGAACTGATACAGGGTAACACAGCACAACACACTGTACACTACCCTAATTTTCATTTCATTATACAGTTCCTACGTTATCAAAATGACTACTTGTTTCTATTAGCTGTTGAGGGCAATGAATTTAGAAGTATATTGAGAGAAAACATAGTGCTTATTATTACATCTGAGAGAAGTCTGCTAGAAAGGGTGAGAGTCTATGTTTCTCCTGCTGCAGGCAGTCAATTAGTGCCAGAAGGAAACTCAGCACTCCTCTGTTGCTCTCTGCTGAAGAGCTGTAAATAAAGGCTTTTATTACACCACACTATCTGTGTCTCTTCTCCGGACATCAATAGACCAATGTACTGGACTGTTTCCTAGCATAATAACATCTTATACCTCCTTTTTTTTCTTTTGGAGAGAAAGAAAAAAAGAAAAAACATTCTTGGATTCGTCTGTATTTTGTGTACACGGTTTTCACAGAGATGCCAGTTCACTTGGAGATAGATTGAAAAGCAAACCATGTGGCACACTTTATTGCTCTCTCAGAGCATTTGGAGAAAGCCTGCAATTTAAAAAAGTCTTTGTCCTGGCCTCTCTGAGGGTATCAATGCAAAGTATTTTGGTCATCATGTATCAAGCTAGAGGAATCTGTCACAAAACAAGAAAATCCATCTTTAACTAATAATTAGTTCCGATAACCACAGAAAACGCATTAATTGAAACAATGAGGACATATTCAATGCAAAAACAATGGAGAAATCCATGATTTTACAACACAAATTGGCTTACATCAGCCTCTTTTGTTTCAGTTTTTTTGTTTTCAAATCTACAGTTATATATTGTTTGAAAATAAAACCTATTTCATTAAGAAATATATTAAATTGAATATGAAAGATAAAATGATTTTGGTAAAAAAAAAAAGAAAGAAAGAAAAATGCTTGTTTGATTGACTTGATGTTTTAGTCCTGGAACTGTGATGTAAAATTTCTGCAAAAATCTGCGTTACAACATGTCCGGCCTGTCTTCGAGCCCTCCAAAAAATGATAATGATATAAATCATGATATATCAAGAAGCAGCAAACGTTCCACTAATTGAGCTTGTCAGTTCGTGTTGTTCTTTTATGAGATAACTTATGTGACGTGTTTATAGTTTTACATTGCTGAGAAATATAAGCAGCGTACTATACAGTATATTCATCTGATATATCGATACATTCAAGAGTAAGAATTTAACTCTAACTCTCAGGATCAGGGTTCAACATTTTAATTCAAATGCAGTTCAATGACTGACAGACTGAAGTGAGCGTAGTCTTCTGAAAGCAAATACACACATTTTAGAGTAAAAAAGAACCTAAATGCAAGGCCACGGTGACCAGCTTTTGCTTCTGTAAATTGAATGCTGATTCTATTTATATTTGGTGTGATTTACACTCAGTTTCCTGCATGCAAGTGAGCAGGAAACAGATGCTAGGAATTGTTCTGTCCCTAAATTCCTCAGAGGGAGATTCTCATCAACACCAACATGTGAGACTGGCTTTGTACTTGCATGCGAAAAGGTAGTAGACAGTGACTAAATTGACTCCCTGGTTTCCCTGCTCTGAATCTCCATTTCCTCAGAGTTTCCACTTGCGTACGTCCGTCTGCCCAAACCCAGGTTATGGCCGGCAGGCTTCCCCAGAGGAGTCATGCAGCCAAGTCTACGCTTTCTCAGGACAAGGTCAGCCTTAATGCAACAGGCCCAATGGGCAGTGGGAGGTAGCATTTGTGAAGAACATTAAGTTCACAACAACATTTTAGTGATTATCACAAGAAAAGATGCACATGCACTGTATGATTTTCAGATATTGGGAGCAAAAACATTTTGAATATCTTGCTATTATCCCCTGCAAATATTCTAAAAGTTATGAGGCAATGTCTTGAATTAATCAATCATTTTGAAACAGTTTCCCTCAAAGGTGATTTTTCCACTCAACAGCTAACAGGCCAATAATGAAAATGCATCCCCATCATGACATTAATTATGAAAACTAATCCAACAACCATAATTAAGATTTTGGATTATTGCAGATAATCAAGTATCCAGACATGTGACACAAGGGTAAACATAATTTCATATAAAAGATTTTGACATTTACAAAGTGAAGTGTATTACAAATAATTGACCAACCTTTTCATGGACCATGGCGCCATCTAGAGGACATTGAAAGCAAAAAGCAAAACCCCGGCAGATCAGGCCTTCACTTGAAAGGTCATATTCTTGGTGTAGCTGGTTGCTTTGTGAAGATTCAAAGCCTTGTGTATGAAAATGATGGGTTCATTGTTCCTTTGTAAAAGTAATCTCATGTGTTTGTTTTTTTTTTTGGGGGGGGGGGGGGGGGGTTGTGTGTGATCCTGTCACATACACATTGTGTTATAGAGCATTATAATGTGGTGCCATCTGCTGTTGGATCACTTTCCCTATAAACAAACACCAAACACAATCAGAGCAGCCCTGCTGTCAGTTTAATCAATGTAAAGTGATACAAAGGCCAACTACACACTGTAATGATAAATACAGTATGCGAGCATATGTTTGTATCAACATATTGTCTGTTTTCTCCTGCGCCATCTTATAAGAATGAGGGGGAAAGATTATACTCATGTCATCCTTTCCCTTGCAAAAATGATTTGCATCCACTGGCCCCTCCCTCACAAGATTTACCACACATGACATTTTTGCTGACACGGTTCTCTTCGGTCTCTTCTGAGATATATGGCACACCATAATTTGGAGGTGTAAAATGGATATAAAACCTGTGTTAATTATTTAATCGTGGTTCTTCAGTAAGTGCTGCCTTTTAGCCCAGACGAAGATGTCATCCCCCTCTATTTCAGAGGGTCGTTATATCACTCAGTTGTCACAGAAAAAAGTTACAATCAAGACCGAGATTGTACAGTTTTATGGTAAATCAGGGCAGACCAAGACTTTTTACGAGCATCATTAACTAATAATTTTATTCGTTTTTACTTCAGCTGATATAAATGAACTGCTAATTGCACTTAAATCTTACTTTTCTTGCACTGGACAAAGTTAAAGGCCTGGCATGCCCAGTTCTGATGAACACCCAAAACTACAGTGATATAACAACTAAACTATCTTAAAAATATATGTTTAATCTTAAATCTTTAAATGCTTCTTTTAAAAAAAAAAAAAAAAAGCAGGTGCAACTAGCACACGGAATCGAAAAATCCATGGACGGCAGCAGTGTGTGGGACCAGTGATATATCTTAGTGTCAGGAGGCAGTTAGGTACAAAGACAGAGGGGTGTGATCAACACCCAAACAAACACGTTGTCCTGAGGTGAGGGCGAGGAGGTGTACACAGAGCATCCATCAAACTGCATCTGTAAGAGGCTGATACTGCTCTGTTTGCTCTCACTGCACTCGCTTCACTCAGCCCATCTTCTCCTTGCAAATCTTTTAGCCGTGAGATTCTGCCACGATAATGGCTGAGCATTACTTTATTGTGGTCACAAGTGTCTCGGGGATACAATTACACTTAATGTGTAACTACAGTTTCCTTAACCAGCAAGTTACATTACACCTTCTCGTTGTGCTGTTGGACAACCTCAATGAAAATCAGGTTAAATGTTTACAAGTTACTGTTAAAGTTGTTCTAAATAATGCGTTTATAACGGAAGTTTTTCTCCATTTTTAATCATTCAATTTGTTCAACTTTGAGGGAAAAGTAACCAGTAATGAACATGCAATGATTTCTGTCCTGTTAAGATTAAACCATTGTCCATATAGATTCTCCCCTCAAATGAATTTGGCTGTGGTGGAAGGGGGCATTTAAAACAAATCATTTGAATCATTGAATGAAAGTACACTTGTGAAATGTGTGATACGTAAAAATACTCTTCTGGAGGCAGAATTGCTCGTTTCAGTGTTATATCCATTATATGTTATCACATTGCTGGATTATTATGACTAGGCCATTGATTTGTTTGTCACATTTTAATGTGGCATCTGATCAGGTTGCGAATTCTATCCATACCATTTATTGCTGAGTGGTTTTACCTGCTCAAAGGTCTCACATTTTACAAGCACCCCATAATGCATATAATGCATGCGACTAATAACCATGGCTGTTCAGCTGTCAGATTAGACTTGTGGAGTGAAAGTTATATTTTCCTCTTGATTCTAGCATGACCTAAAAAATGCATTTTCACATACCTCCAAAATGTTCTCTTGCACAATAACTTTGTCGCATAAGTAAATTCTCCACTAAGTGAATAACTTAATCATCAAACATCGGTGAATCAGCTTCATTTTTTCTTTTATCTAGCTTTAATATGATTACAATGTGTATTTGAAATATGAATCATTTCAGCAACAAAGCTTTAGTGTGGGTCATCAGAGGGCTATTAGTTTCGAAACTATGCCAGCAAAAGCTCTGGTATGCTTGATTCCAATGTTTTTTGGAATTCAGTGCCAGTTCCAATAAACACAAAGAAAAAAAGAAAAACAGAAGCAGCATAAAAAAAGCAGGAAATTTGGTATACATTCCAGAACATCTGGTCTAATTCAACAGCAGCGGCTGGCGCAGGCTTCAGATAAGTGTCACATTGGCCTTGCTGCACACTCATGCACTACAAATATACAGAAAATATATGACCTTTTAATTTTTACAATGTCATTACAGTCCCGAAATGGTCTAGCAGGGTCCAGTTTTAAAAGTTGAGGATGATCTTCACACGTTTACCTTGATAGTGCATGATGTTGCAGGTAAGTAAAAGATAAGAATAAAGAAAAGTGTTGCAGTGTTGTAATTCACGACAACAACAAAAGAAAACGGCTCAGTTTCTCTAAGCAAATATAGTAATTGCAGTAGAGTAAAAGGAACAAATCACTGGGCTGCTCTTAGATTTGAACTATGGACTGATCATAAATACTAATCATTAACAGTGTCAGAAAATATTACCCCTTTTATTGGGGCAGTATTTTCCTCACATACTACAATAAAGTTAATGACAGACATTGTCTAGACCGTAAAACTGTCATATATTTGAAGATGCTGGTCAGCTTCAACGAGGCAAAGTAACATCCGGCTCAATGATCATGCTGGCCTAATCATGGAGATACACAAAAAAATACAAAAAAAAAATGAAAATGATCAGAATGTTTTTTGTCATGATCTGAGGATGTGTGGTTTGAGAAATTCCTGCTGAACAGCTCAACAGCTTGCAGTGACAAACTGTGAAGTTAACAACAGAAGTGCCACTTAAAGAGCATCATAACACGTATTGCATACAATATATAAAAAAGCATAATGACCAAAACGCTTTGTGCTGGAGCTTATCCCAGTTGCCATCAATTTTGAGGCAGGGTACACGCTGGACAGATTTCTAGTTCATCACCAGGTCATGCACACTGAGACTCACTCCCATGGTCAATTTAGAATCACCAATTATCCTAACATTAATGTTATTGTATGGTGTGAGGAAGCTGGAATATCTGGAGAAAAACCAATGCTGGCACTGGGAGAACATGCAAACCCCACAAAGAAAGGCTTGAGATTCAAACCAGGACCCTTCTTACTGTGAGGTGACAGTGCTGACCACCCCACCACCGTGTAGGCCATCACACAGCATGTGCAACACAAACACTGACTAAAGTAACAAGAACACTGGCTGAGTTTAGGGTCACAGAAGAACTTCAGTGAGGTATTGGCATACATAAGCCTCCTCACACCTTTGAAGATTTACTACAGTTTAATTAAATTGTTTAGAGTCCATATAACAACAACTCACAGCCAAAATACACCCAAAATGACCCTTCCACAAGAAACCCAAGACAATGATTTAATTTATACTTTGTTTATATCCTGCACTTTTTCAAAAGAATGCAACTCACTACAAATAGTAGGTCAAATTGATTCACAGCAAACTAAATATTTTATTCCCACACAAATGATGGCTGCACTGAACATAATGGGTACAGTATCACAACGGTTTAACTTATCCATCTAAAACCATGTGAATAAAAAAGCACAATTATGTATATGTGTCACAGATCCTACAGTGTAATACAGTTGCTTAGACGTGCATATGTCAATCACAGCGATGCTGAATCCACAGGAAACATCACCGGCTTCTGTAGAAGTCGTTGTGTTGTCATTTCCAGCTCTGTCTTCTTAGTAACTCTGAGTGTGATAACACATTTTTATTTTTTATTTTTATTTTCAGTCATTGCGGCCTGAGTTCCAGCAGGGTGAAAATTGTTCAAGACGTATTCTTCTTTAACCAGTAGATGGCGTAAATTTCCATTTGTATCGCACGTCGTGAGGCAAAAGTCATAGACTATCTACCAAACAACGTAAAAATTATGCTTTTTTAAATACAAAAAAAAAGAAAAGAACAGTCTTAAAATGCATAAAGTAATGCATTATATCGTGTATGCATGGACTATGGAGGGTTTCTTAGGCTTGATTTGGAATTTTGATGATGGGAATCAAGAGCACAATCAGGCAGAGTTTGTCACGTGACATCTTCATATCTCCTCCCATGGACAGCTGCAAAATGGAGGTGAGATGCTGACAATTGTCGCAAATGAAAAACACGAATGCATAGAATTCAGAAAAGCCACGGGTATTTTTTAAGGTATATTTTAAAGTGGTGAGAACGTGCATTTCATGGTCGTGCAATTCATTGCTTCTGAAATGCTCAGGACTCAGTGACGTTCTCATGAGCTAATGCTGCAGCTAAGCTAATAGCTGTAATATACATACAAAATATACTGTGAGCTATACAGATGGTCCGAACACCGGACAGGCAGTGTGTCGTATCTCGGTCCTTATATTAAATATAACTGTAGCTTACGCTTAATTCAAACCACTGACCAAAGCATGTGCGTTAACATGCATGTTTTAGCGTAATAGTTAAATGCTAGAGCTGCGGCTGTCCAGAAGTAAGCTACCGCTAGCTGTCAAAGGCTAACTCCCCTGAATTCAGAGCAGCCATTTTGACATGAAATAGTAAGAACGTTTATGCGACTGACATTATATACACAAATGAAGGTTATGTTTACAAAAAGAGCAGAACCGTAACAAATGTCAGTTATTGGCCAATGTGTGTGCCTACTACTTAATGTCAAGATAGCTCCTGAGTAACACAAATTGTGGGCCGTGGCTGTCTTAAAGGAATGAATTTCTTTAATTGAGCCGATATTTTCAGTTTGTGCGACGTATCCGTCTGCCTGGTTGTACATGATATGACAGTGTCTCATATAGTCAGTTGCATCAGAGGCAGAGTAACAAGCTGTTATCGGGACCGCCACTGGTAGGGGCGTTGCTGGACGCCCGTAGGGAATTTTACTGTTGTCTTTGTGGACTTTTTTGTTTATTCAGAATTAGTTATACCAGTATGAAATTGACTGAGGTGCATCAACAAGTCCTATAAGTGTACTGTTGTTAGTTTGTTACTTTGTTGTGTCAGAATGTCCGTTTTAAGTCTTGTTTTGAATGACAAACCAACATTTTTTGATATATTCAACATGTACACCTTAGTTTGTATTTGCTGTATTTTCACATTGTATTTTGAAAAGAAATTGAAACGTTTTTACTGTCTTAAAAGATATCAACTCTGGGCTATGCAAGGTGTCAACATATACTTGGTTGTACTGCAGATATCTGTGTGTTGAAACTTTTTTTGTTTTTCTGCAGGAAAAGATTGTGATGGGTTTCAGGTTCCTACAGCCGCAGTATTGTTTCTGATTTTCTTTCTTTCCTTCTTTCTTTCTTTCTTTCTTTCCAGAACCGTGATGCAAAAGAACCCGAACAGCTCCGAAAGCTTTTTATCGGAGGTCTGAGTTTTGAAACAACAGAGGAGAGTTTGCGGGCCCATTTTGAGCAATGGGGAACTCTTACAGATTGTGTGGTTTGTAATTTAATCATAATCTGTTGAAGGATGGCAAAACAATACATACCAAGCTGATTGAAAACAACTACTCAGACTGTCCTTGCTATTATTGTGTTGTTACTAGGTGATGAGGGATCCCAACAGCAAGCGGTCAAGAGGTTTCGGCTTTGTAACGTACTCCTCTGTAATCGAGGTTGATGATTCAATGAAAGCAAGGCCTCATAAAGTAGATGGCCGTGTTGTTGAACCAAAGAGGGCCGTGTCCAGAGAGGTGAAAATATGAATGTCTAACTGGTCAGCAGACATTACTGCAGCATTTTTTGGTGGGGTCAGTGCTCACTGGTCCACTCTGTTTTAGGACTCCAACAAACCGGGCGCACATCTTACAGTAAAGAAAATATTTGTAGGCGGTATCAAGGAAGATACCGAGGAGTACCACATTCGGGAGTACTTTGAGAAATACGGAAAGATTGAATGCATTGACATCATGGAGGAACGCTCGACAGGGAAGAAGAGGGGATTCTGCTTCGTCTCCTTTGATGACCATGACACTGTCGACAAAATTGTCGGTATGCAGTTGTTTCAAATTCTAAATTGGTTAATGTTAAACATAAAAGTAGTGCGTGATTGTGTATTTGTTTTCTTCCCACATCTTCCTTGCAGCCCAGAAATACCACATAATTAACTTCCACAACTGTGAAGTCAGGAAAGCTCTGTCTAAACAGGAAATGAATGCTATGTCCAGTAACCGGGGTAAGCATACCAAATAAAAAGCCAGGTTGTGCCTACTATTATTGTGTGTAGCGTAGGCCGCTGTGAGTTTGGTGATGTAAAGCAAGTTTTCTTAATTTTTTTGTATTTTAGACAGGAGTGGAGGATCGGGAAGTTTCATGGGGAGAGGCGGTAACTTTGGAGGTGGTGGCAACTTTGGTCGAGGTAGGTTGCATTTTTGAGAGATATCTCAAGCCTTTACCATGCAAAAACACGCCAAACACATTTTTTATTAGTTCATTGTCTTATATATGCCTTTCCATATAAATCAAGACTTTTGACCCGGATCCAGGGTAGAAAAAATCCGTCCCAGCAAAATGTCATTGGAGGGCAAAGTTTGCAATCAAAACTGAATGTTGCGACATAACTGCATCATTACAAAAAATGGGAGTGGCACGACATGAAAGTAGACTTAAAGTCCTTTAAACATTGTAATTATTAAAAAGATAATTCATGGCACCACTTGTTTATCAGAGTAGCTGTCATCCCACGCAGAGTGAAGTTTTATGATTATTCATCCAACACGGACAGGCTTGGGTGCAGCTCTCTAAAAGGATAGGACAATAAAACATTCTGTTATCAACTATAAAAGTTTGCCTATAATTAATAGGATTTTCCATAGAGTTTCTTAATAAGCAGCAGTTTATAAGCGGCAATCGGCAATACTGATGTGGAAATTGCGTTTACAGAGAATCTGAGACAAATGGGATTTTGTAACATGGCTGCCATCCAAAGATGCATTGCTTGCATTTCATTTTGAAACTACACCATTGCCTTTTACTACTTTACCACGGGGCTATTTTCCACTTTACCTTTCTTATGTATATTCAACCAACATGACCTGCTTTTGTTCGGAGAAGGTGCGTCCCGTGACGAGGCTCCAACATTTTACAAACTAGTCACAGTTTGAATTTGTTTTTGGTAGGGGGCTACGGTGGAGGTCGTGGCGGTTACGGCAATGATTTTGACAATGGTAAGTTGCTATGAAAAGCCACTTTTAATAGTGTTCAGATTGAAAGTGTCTCCCAGCACTGTGGCAATACTTTTAAAAAGTTTGATGGTGTGAACAGCCTTTTTTTTAATTGTTTTTTACCGTCTTTCACAGGCCCAGGAGGAAACTATGGTGGTGGGCCAGGTTATGGAGGTGGCCGAGGGGGTTATGGAGGTGGTGGTGGTGGTGGTCCAGGATATGGCAATCAGGGTGGAGGATTTGGTGGCAACTGCGATGGAGATTATGGAGGGAATAGTGGAGGTAAAAATGTTATTAACTGCAAAGGTTTGTTTAGTAAATAGAAACAAAGCTTTGCCCTAAAGTTGGCTTATTTGTAGGCTACGGAGGTGGTGGTAATTACAACGACTTTGGGAATTATGGCGGACAGCAGTCAAACTATGGGCCCATGAAGGGAAATAACTTTGGTGGCAGAAATTCGGGTGGACCCTATGGCGGTGAGTTATACCCTCCAAATCTTTGTGCAACAGTCAGATTTCTAAATGATGCGTCAAGTTAGGGCAGCACCATCTCCCTTGAATTAACAGAAGAACTTTGTGGCACTCACTTTTTAACTGTAGGTGGCTATAGCTCCAGTGGCGGCGGCGGCGGAGGAGGCTATGGCTCACGGCGGTATTAATTATTTCATGTTCTGGTAAGTTGCATTCAGTCTCACACCACCCTCGTAGCACAGTACAGAGTGAGCCCATGAAAGTGCAGATTAACTATTTGTTCTATCCTGTATCCATTCAACAGGCTTCAGTTCTTAGCAGGAGAGGCGAGGACATGAGCAAAGGAATTGTCAGGAAAGCTGCAGGTTACTTTGAGGCAGTCATCTGAAAGCATTAGAGGAACACACATGTCAGACATTACTGCAGCTAAATCGGAGAAGTTAATGGAAGAAGGACTGTATGAACAAGACATGAGTGCAGATGATGCCCTTCCCTAATTGTGATAGATGTTTCCCTCCTGAGAAAGTTTTCCTTTTCTGAAGTGTGTATTGTGCCTGTGGTATCAGGGATAAAGAGTAATGTGTGTGTTTTTTCTTTTCTTTTTATCTCAAGTCAGAATTGAACCATTTCCTTTTTTTTTATATTATGGATTAGTTTTCTTCAGGCCACTCAAGCTTTGTCAGATAGTATAGTTAAATCAGGCCCTTGGGTAAGCTAGACTTTCACATTTCTTCTTTCTGAAGTTACTATGTTTCAAGTGTATTTTTGATTTTGTATGTAAAGCACAGTGTGTAAATCCTTCGTAGTACCATTGTCAACGGATATTAACAACCTGGATTAGAAATAAGGGAATCCCTCACACCCCTTGTTCCCTGCAAACCGAATTCTAGATTGTTGAAATATTTTGATTTAGTAAAAAAAAGACCGAATAAAATTGTGTAGTAAAGTAACTTGAGGTTCAGTGCATCATTGGGTAAGAAAAGGTTGAAATGAGTTACCAATTTACTGTATATGTTGCCTGCTCATTGTGACATTGGTGTAGCACATCAGCCTGTTCAGAGCTATCCCACCTGTGGAAGTATTATTGATATATCTGTGGGTGAATGTAGTGTGTATGTATATGTACAGTATTGTATGCTTTTACTTATGCCACGGTTAATGAAAAGGGAGTTTTGGGTAGTCCTAGGGAAGGGCCCATACACAGCTTAATGCCAGTGTTGAGGAAGTAGGATTTAAATGCCACAAGCACCTGCAATTGGGCCTCAGCATCGCTAGTGTGGAAGATTGCAGATGACTGTCAGACAGGACGCCTTCAGCCCCAGCACAGTGGACCAGTCAGCATTTTGAGAGAGAAGGGAGAAGGCAGCATCGAGCACAACGCCCATGGAGGAAGCTTGAAGTGTCGTGCCTGGTAGTGAGCGTCTATCTCTTTTCCAAGGCTAGCTAAACTCTCCAGCAGCTGGTGCTAGCGAAGAAAGACTAGGTCCTGGACACACTGGAGATCCTGTTGAGTGAGATACAGCAGTTTTACCAGCAAATTCTAGATGTCAGACATTAACAAGAAAAGGGAGCGAATATTTCACAAAAGCTGACTTGGGAAGATGGAGCAGGTAAGAGTAACCACTTTGCTTGATTTGCAGATGTGGAAATGGGCATTCTCGTCTTGCTGAAAATCTGTAAGACCTGATAACATGGAAGGTTCTGGATGGGTAAGACTGTTTTTTTAAAATATTTTCCCAAGCTGCATATTGTGATTAAACGGCGGACACTAAGATTACGTAAGGTGCGAGACATTAGCGTTCTGAGATTCAGATGGGAGGCCGACGTCCAGCATTTGACCCTTTCGAACAAAATCGTTGAAAGAAATCTGTTTTTCGTTCCGCTTCTTGGTACACCCCGAAAGCTTCTTTTTTTTTTGTCTTAGTGTGCTCATTGCCAATAAGTTCATTCAGAAAGTGATGAAACTCTAGGCAGAGCGAAAGTGATATAAAGTCCCAAATAAAAGAAAGCTTTTCTCTGCTTGGTTTGTCAGATATCAGTAATGCTAATCACAGCTGGTGCAAATGTCCCATCCAAACCTCTAAAGTCTGTAGAAATTAGAAACATATGCATTGATATTCTTATAACATCTACAAAAAAATATATATTTCTTTTTTTTATTTATATGTAATTGAAACACAATCGTCTAAATAGCAGTATTGAAATGTAGAAATATGGAAATCCTCAACATTCTCTCATCACTTAGTAGGACTAGGTAGAAAAATTAAAAAGCCCTTTAAACTCCTGCTTTTGCTACAAAAGCTGTCTTCTAAATGTAATTTTTTTGGTTACCAAAGGGCTTCTAATAAGCTTTTTAAGTCACACTGAACCTGTTTGTGCTAAACTAACAGAGCTTTTCTCAATACTTTGCTCAAATAAAAAGTACTTCCTTCCGTAAACATTGATTTGAAAAGAATTGTCTACATCTATGGAGCAAAGATGAAACTGCAAAAGGATGAAAATGATCATTTGGGGGGGGATGCAGCTGTACTTCTAACTTTTAGGGCGAGATCCATGAAGATCTCTGTAAAACGTTGTTTGCAGTTTGTAATATTTTTAATTTAGGATTTATCTATGTACTTGTTTTATTTATTTTTTTATTAACTTAGGTTGAGACCCTTGTGCCACTATTTTAAGATTTTAGGCAGGTGGAGATTACATTTTCAGGTCGTTTTCATGACATTGTGCCTTCAGTTCTCAGTTGCAATACCGTTTGCTATCGTGACAAAACACACCTCAGTTTGATGAACAGCTTGGATTTTCATGCCAAATATGAAAATGTAAAAGTTTGACTTGTGGTTTTTAAATAAAAACGTTTTTCATACAGTGGGTGTTTTTTTTTGTTTGTTTGTTTCTCCTGAACAGAGCTCCAAAGCCCCCCGCAGTGCTATAAAAGATAAGGCACTGCACAGTAAAACTGGTATCTGCTTTATTGCTTGATTTTCTTTTATAACAGGAAGCCTTGATTTCGTTACCACTTTCATCTGTTTACTGCGTGCAGATAATGGGGCTTGGGCGATCAAAGGTAGTGTCTGTGTGAAAGTGTGTGCAGAGGCCGTATTGATGACGTGGGCTTTAGCTTTGATTATGCTCACCCAACGCTCCATTGTGAAGTTGTCATGCATGGTTTACAGTGAGCATACTTTACTCTTGCTTCACAATCGTACGCTTTGTTTGGGTAACATAATAAATGTGGTGGGTGTGATTTCTTCTGCCAGGAGTTTCACAGAATTAAAAGATTTGGGTTACTGTGAAAACAAGCTTACTCCAATAAAAGACAAGCAGATTATGAAAGTGGTTTACAATTGGTGAGTATTGTGTTAACGTCAACGTTTCCATTTATTAGATGTTTTGTAAGTTCTGGCAAAGCCCTCAAGTCTGGGACTGACTTGAGCATGTGGAAAGTTATGTAACAGTACCTTAGACTATAGATCCATCTGGCATCAATCAGTTTATGGGCTGTGGCCACAGTACACAACACAGGGTGGTGTTTTCAGATTTAAAAAAAAGGAGGCCATATACTTAGTTATATGAATAGTTTATTGAAAAGCATAGAAGTCAGGATAAAAATAAAAATAGGCAGCAAATCAGGGTAAAGTTATAAAAGAAGTAATGATTGAAACAGTCATTGACATACAGAAATATGATATATACAATAGGCTTTTTTTTATATATATATATACACATACAGTAACATTTTTATCAATCACAAAAGCAGGTGATGTTTATATTTACAGACTATTGGTTAAAGAATCTGTGAGGATATTGGAGTACAAAAGTAAAATATCAAAAATATTAACATTCAAGAGAAGTAAGCAAAAACTATACAATAGTTCTGCTAAGCTGCTGAAGCCCAAAGCTGAGTGACTACAAAGTTATTGCATAGGATCCTATGATGATGTAGTACCACATTACAACGGAGATAAGTGGCTGTCTTCACTCTTAAAAGTCTTTTTAATGCGAGGAACAAGGAAGATGCTGCCATCGGTTGACTGCTGAAGGGAATATTGTGACGGGGAATAAGAATTCCCCTTCTCATCCTTCAACATGCCGAAGACCTCCAGGTACAAGCTGTTGAGCTGCCGTTTCATTTCTTTCAGATCCGTCGTGTTCTTGCTCTTCTCGCTCGCCAGACGCTCTTTCTCCTCCTTCAGTGAGTCCAGGTCGGTCTCCAGACCGACTATGTTCTCCATCTTGCGTTTGCGGCAGTTCTGCGCGGCAACCTTGTTCTTGCCGCGGCGGCGTATGTCGCGGACCAGGGCCAGCTGGGCCTCGTTCAGTTGGTGCTTTGACATCATCTCGTTGAAGTCATCCACGGGCAGATTGATAATCATGTCAACGGTGAAAGGAATTTTGAGGGTCTTGGCCCTCTGCTCGTCTCTGGAGAGACGCAAGTCGGAGCGTTTTTTCGATTTGTCTTTGGTGAAGGGAGCACCGTCGTGACCACCCTCTTCGGCTGGGTCCACCTTGTGTTGTTTGGGTTTCTTTTCCAGATGCTGGGGCTGCTCAATTGGTGCAGACACTGGTATTACAGGCACAAAATCATCAGGTTGGAAATCTAATGAAAACATCTCTGAGTAGTCTGATTCTGCACTCCCTGGGTTGTGGTCCATCTCTTCCATGTCTGAATCACTGTAACCACAGGAGCCGCTTCCGTACACAGATTTGCTTGGTGAACTAGCATTTGGGCTTGCGTTAGTTGAGATTCCTGAATCTGAGTCTGGAAGTTCTGCTGTCAGATTCTGTTTGCTTCTGTCAAGTGCATCTCCGGGCGAGAGGCTGTGAAGGTCCGTGGGCATATAAGGGGCCTTGTTTGGGATGTCGGGCATACTTTCACTTCCTTCTACGCTGTGCTGACCGCCACTCTCTTCAAGCACAGTGCTGGGATAAAACATGTCACAGAAACTTTCTGCACTGAAGTTTGCGTTTAACTGAGGGGCGTCCACTGTCATCTGGCTCAGATCATCAGATGGAGACACACTGGACACGGAGCCATCAAATGTATTCATAAACTCTGCGGGGCCAACGTTTAAACTGTTTGTTTTCACATCTGTGAGACTCGTCGTTGGGTAAAACGTTGGAGTTTGGATTAGTTGATGGTTTGGGTAGTTTGGATTCTGTACTTCAGGACCATTTGGAAAAGGGTAAGTTGTGGTTTCCAATGTGTCCTCCATTTGCATGTTCAGACATTGCTGGAAGATAGAGAACATTAATAATAATTAGATAAAAAAGACAAAAAAGGCAGAAATTACTATTTAAGTGCCAAACTCGTTTCTTTTGTGTAAAATGCAAAAAATGATTCTTGGTCATGTCGCCATGTATATCGGCCTTGTGACAGACTAACCTTACAACCTGACAAAATATGCCTTAGAGTTGCAGTACCTGAACATAACGAACATAACGGGTCTCCATTTACCCAGAATTTTAGGTTCTGGGGAGTTGGGAATACATCATATGTTGCCCCTATCAAAAATCTAATACTCCTTTCGTCCATACTCCACAGTTCTTTCCAACTAAGCTTTTTCTTCTCTACACCTTCCCAATTCAACCACCGTCCCTGCTTAGCCCGAGCCACTGCCTTTGCACCCCTTAACATTTCCTCCTGTCTACGATCCTGCTCAACAACTAGCTTTCTCTTCTCCTTGGGACCTGCTCTACTCCACACTGGTTTGCCTGGGCCAAGTCCCAAGCCTCCCCAGCCTATTTGCACATTACCCACAATCTCTGCATGTCTAAGAGTTGCTTCTGCCTCCTGAGCTGCCATTCTTGGTTTCCACTTCCTCCCCTTGGTTGGGTTTGGAACCACCTTACTAACTACCACATCTTTACTCCCAGCTAACAGGAGCTCTGTCCTAACTTTAGTACATTTAAACTCCTCTACTAGACTAGATACTGGGAGCTGGAGTATGCCTTTCCCATACAGTGCCACAGTACTTAAGCACATAGAAACACCCAACCACTTCCTAATATAAAAACTAACTAATCTTTCCATTTTTTCTGCAACAGATAATGGAATCTCATACACAGACAGTGGCCACACCTAGGAAACAATCCAAACTGCAGACACCACAGCTTCAACTTTCCTGGAAGCTCTGATTTATCTGTTCGAATTATTATTTATTTGGCACAAGTGGGATAAAGGTAGTCATTATCCTCAGACACTGGAACCTGGAAAAAAATGTTTTAAATAAAATCCCAATCGTGGAAGAAATGTATATCCGTTAACATCACTTAACAGGTTTTTTGGTTGGCAAGGCCTGGTCCAGTGGAGCATGGGACTGTTACAGTTTAGGGTGTGTCACTGGCAAATACTGGACGAGCTGGTTGAAGCACATGGTATCTTATGAAGATATCTAAGACTAGCTACCTATCTGGTTGTTCAAAAGTCCCACATTCATGTTGTAGTAAAGTTTACCAACTACTGTATCTCCACAAAGCAGCTTTTCAGAGTCCAAACTCATTTCCAAACAACTCTGCTTTCTCCCGTGCAAGTCTTATCAACGACTTGCCAGATCAATGCCTTTTATCTATTAGGAGTGTAGTTTAGTGTAGCCATTGGCAGGTCAGTGCAACAAATGTAATGCCACTACACCCATAAGCAAATGCAAATATGAGGTGCAGCTACTGAAAAAAAACTCTGTACAAATCTTCACCTTTCATCCAGTAAGCAAAGGTATAAAGACCGCCACACCCTCTCTAAACAAGATGTCTTCTGGTTTTGCAACGTGATGGTCTCTCTCATGCTTTAAATTGTCTCGACAATGAAACCTAATCACAGCGGAGTGAGCTGCGCACACGTGTGTCACATGTGTGAGAACCCCACTCTCGCAGGGCAAACAAAAAAGCGTTTGTCCCCTAATGCCAGGCTCCTGCTATTCATGCATTCTTTGGGCATTTGTTTCACAACGCAGAGCGCCATAACACTGCAGCAGTAGAATCCATGTATTATACCTGTAGCTCAGGGAGGGACAAAATCTCAATCCAGGCCTGTTCCAAGTCTGGAGACATCCTCTGTGGCGGTGTCAGCTGACCTGAGGAGAGGGCGGCTGGCGACAGAGCTGGCTCCTCGGGGGACATCATGATGTTGCTGCTGCTGGGCACTGAAACGGCGGGTGTGTCCAGGCAAACTGGAGTATTCTGCGAGACAAAACATGTGTTTGACAACTAGAAGATGTGTTACGGGCTGTTAGTTTGTGGTAATAGTTAAGTCGATGTGCTTACCTCGGTTTCCTCTACATGGAACGTCTCTGCCAGGAGCTGTAAACATTCATCAAATGACATGCCATCGCCGGTCTCCTCTGTGAAAGCGACATTCTGCAATAGAAGTGAAAGTTGTAGCTGTAACTCAGCATCCTTTGTCGCACCGCATCTTTTAAAAACACAACATGACTCCTCTGTCGAGAAGCTAATGGTGCACAATTGGCAAATGCAAAACTGAAGACCCACCTGTGTCTCCGTAATTATATTAGATGAGGTGGTTACCTAGCTACAACACAACGAGGGCCTATCAAATGAAGAGGGAGTGGTTCACCTCTGACATGAGTAATGATGGCATGTGCTTATACCTGAGTAATCTCGAGGGGTGGGACGGCCGCCTGCAGCGGGGCGCTGGCTGGCGGGCAAGGTATGTACTCTCCCGTCTCCTCATCTAGCTGTAGCTGTGCCAGCAGGGCCTTCTCCTGCTCCCGCAGCAAGTGCAGCCTCTTCTCCTCCTCCAGCTCCCGCTGCCTCTGCAGCTCATGCTCCTTCTGACGGTGGTTGTAGTCGAACACCTCGCGCCTGGCACCCAGATCGATGTCCTGCTTCCACAGTATGTCAATCAGGTCCATGTCCTGGAAAGACAACCGCAGATTGCCTTAGACAGTTGTGAGCAGCCGTGCAGTCCTGCAGTGAGAATAAGATCAGTGCTGGAGCCAGAATGAGCGTCCCTGCTGTGAAGTGTGGCTGTTGCACCTGCCACACCCTGTCCCTCCGTATCTGGTCGCTGACAACAACACAGGCGCTAATGTCAAGTGGGAGAAGCAGAATGAATAATAAATGCCCTTCTCCGTTTCCCTTGTTACCATCACACACCAGCAGAAGGCTTTAATCTGATACTTTTACCCATCTCATTTCGCTGAGGTGTGAATTCTTTTCTCCCATTCAAACTCTCCAACAATCAGGTAATGTCATTGTGTTTGGTTTCAAATTAGAATCTAACCTCAAGTTGGTTTAGAAAGCCCGAACGATCTTAATACGCACCTGTAAAATCTGGAGTGTAAAGTTGTGTGCATAGGCGATTTTAGAATGGAGTCGTGTGGAGATTGGAGGACAAGAGTCACAACAATTATTTATCATACATTAGAAAGATAAAATGTAAGTAAATAAAATGAGGTATGTAAGGCTGTAGAAGTGAAAATATCATTGTATTACTTCCTGTTTTCCCAGAAAGGAAACAACTATAACCACTGACAACTGATCTCAGAACTGTAAACGATAATCTCATCCTACATTCATGTACACAGCAAGCTGAGTCCTGCTTTCATAACGGAACATTAGACCCAGCACAGGAACAACTATAAGTATAATTTCATTCTGTTTACTGTAGATTTCCTCTCTCGGGCTGCCTGTTATTTGCCTTTTTAAACAACACTGAGAAAGATAAATCATACTGCGCTCCCTCTTGGCGTTTTGTTTTTTCGACATAATTTATTTACAGAAGGAAACAGTTTCACAAGGCCTGAGGATGTTGCATAAACCCAACATACGGAAGAAACCAACTGAGCATGTGACTTATTTGTTCCTCAGATTTGCTTATAAACATAACTTATGAGCCATGCCTCATGATATTCAGTTCTGAAGCCAGACCAGACGAGAAGAAGACAAATGGGAACTGAAGGAAATAAAGCAAGCCGCAGAACAATGTACAATAAAGAGGATGTGAAACTATTTTTAACATACTGTCTGATGTTTTCTTATTTGATTTGTTTCTTAACTAAAATTGTGTGGGCATAAACCTTCACAAACTAATATTAATAGCAAACAACCTGTCACTGACACATATTTTTGGACATTGTTGACACAATCAGTGACTGTGTCATTGCAAAATAAGAACCCACTAACCCCTTTGCCTTAGTATTGCATCAGAAGCATGACCACTGGAGGATTACACATTACTAAGGCCGCCAACAATAAATCACACTCCTCTACTGAAAGGTGAGCACACAACCAGAAATTATGGGTTCTACGGGAATGAGGAAGTCCCCAAAAATGTCTATGTGGGACGTGTGAACGCACACTTGTAGTCACCACTGTTCTCCACGCTTAAGAAAAAAAACCAAATTCCTTTTGTTCGGTCGTTCGCAACTTTCAAGCCCATCAGACGAGTCTTACAAGTTCAGGTTCAAAGAACCACTTTCACTGTCACTCAACGTGTGCTTTGGCTGTTTTACATGTAACAGCCGGTAAATGTTCCACATTCAAAATTGATTTTAAAAACGTCTTACAAATGTGTAACACTGTGGGTTTTTTTTTTTCCTTTGTCTGTTTTTTTCTTCTTCTTTTATTTGAGAGCCCTAACTGTGGTAACACAGATGTCACGAGACCGAGATTGGCACCACAACAAGGAAACTAGCTCTGGAAACTACTTAAATTTCCCAGATATGTCTCCTGACAATATTCAGCTATACCAGTAAAACAACCATGTCCTCATTTTGAAAGGTAGACCGAATGTACAGTTAACATACCAGCTAACAGAAAAAAAGGGGGACCAAGAAGACATACTCACAACAAGCCCATCTAATAATTAATGGCTTTTCTGGCCACCAAATATGTTTGCTTATAGCGTGGGTTGTTCATTTACCTTTCAGAGGCCAACACAAGGGCCTCAAAGGGGATCTGACTCTGGTGGTTTGTTACACATTC
The DNA here is from genome assembly GCF_027942865.1 of Odontesthes bonariensis. Taxonomy (NCBI): domain Eukaryota; kingdom Metazoa; phylum Chordata; class Actinopteri; order Atheriniformes; family Atherinopsidae; genus Odontesthes; species Odontesthes bonariensis. The sequence goes on along the minus strand of NC_134517.1, from coordinate 21,116,353 downwards.
TTTCATCACAATTCAGTGGTAGTGAACCCTTGACCAGCAGCAAATGTTCCAAAGCAGCACTTTAAGCCCTCATAAGTCACCTCTGTGCTTCCTGTGAAGCCTTTCTTATGACAGCTTTAACCAAACATTACAGAATTGGGGGCTGGTCAATAAAAAAAAAAATTTTTTTAAAAAAAAACACGTCATTCTGTTTATATATGAGCATTTCTAAGAAAACAAGACAAGTCCGGGGGTTTTGTGGTACTTTTACGTGACCAAACGAGTTGAATGACGAACGGCAACAACAGAGAAAACAGTATTAATCCTTCACAGCGGTTCGAAGAAGCTTCTCCGTATCAGATGCGGGATCACATGCTTGGAGGAGGAATGGGGGGGGGGGGGGGGAGGAGGAGGAGGAGGAGGGGCAGAGTTATGAGAAAACGTTTGAGAGTTCAGGTTTTCTACTGACCAAACTTCACCTCGCTCAGGATGAAATAAACAAACGTATTTTCATCTGGAACAATCGGCAACAACACGGACATGTCAGCGAGGTCTAAATAAAAACTGGCTTGATTTCCTGCCGGGGAATAACGTCACTAGTGGATGACTTGCACAAACCTTAATGTTTTATAAGTAAACACAGCAGCGACTCCTGACAGCACCACAGCTGATATTTCTACATTATAAAGTCTAAACTCTGCCATAAGTGGACTGTCACAAAGACGTGAGTTGCCTTATTTGAAGTAAGACACAGAAGAAGTGCACCTGAAGTCCGTCTGCCTCATTGATTGTATAAGAAGTATGTGTCTCTTCTGGCGATAAGAAATGTTATTTACCTGTTGACTGGAACGGATCGCCTCCATTTCCATCATCATGGAGAGCTGTCCTGCCGTGGAAAAAATTAAAAAAAAAATTAAAAAATCGCCTTATAACTGATAAATGTGTGTTAGACCCCGAATGGCAGATTAAAATGGCGAGCGGCCCGATGCCAATATAGTCCGTCACGGCAGCAGCAGCTGAGTTTCGAGAAATATTGCTTCCACCAGACCTTGTGAGCCTATATGGCCCTGCCCACCGAGCGGCGGCGCCGGGATCGTCCCACTCAAGGCGGCCTATGAGGCTGGAGATAAGGGCTCTGTGAGCATGCGCGTGGAACCAGTTAAGGCATTTTACACCAACTCTGCCAAGCAGCAAAATTACACAACGTACTTATGTGCGTTTTAACATGGTAATAACCACTGGCTGTACAAACTGTAGCCGACATCTGTCATGTCTACCACTCATTTCAAGCTGCCTGAAAGCGACCACATGGAATAAAGAAACAAGTAAATAAACTGACAAATAGATGAATAACAGAAATACATAATCTGTCATCAATTATTTAACGTCGTCACGAGCATGAGTTTGTTTGGTGCATAGCGCCCTCTGCTGGTGACCATGGCAGCATGGAGCCGGAGGCCCTGGGGCCCTGATGTCCCCTGGAAGTCATTCACTGGCACAGGGAGAACCTCACAAAAAGTTATCAAGAGAGCGACGCGGTAAACTTTCCGTATCAAGTCGTCATTATACCCAGTTAATATATGTTATTACACGACGAATCAATATTTATACAGACTATTGAATTCTAAAAGGGAAGTATATTAGCTGGGACAGGCTCCAGCTCTCCTGAGACCCTGAAATGAATAAAGTAGGTATAAGAATTGGATGGACAGTACTGATGTATACTATGGTAGTTCAAACAGAGTTTTTGCTGAGGCTGTTATAAGCATCTAATGACTTTTAGGTGTCAGAATCTGTCACAATCCTTTCTTTTTTTCCAAATATGAAGAATCTTTAACGGTGGAGAGAGTCAGTCTTTTTTGGGAAAGGCCACTGAGTTTGCTGGCATCACAACCACCCACAACTCCAAAATCAGACAAAAGCTGGGTTGGTCTAGAAAATTTGTGTGTGTTACAGGGACAGGTCAGAACTGCATGCAGGCAAGTCCAGTACTCTCTTTTTTACTCAGCCAAGTGCTGCCATCACATCAGCTTGAACGAGCTCTACCTAGAACACGGATACTTACTCTTACAGAGCCTGGCTTTGCTGAAATCAGTTTAGGTGGTCCCTTTAGTTTCTTTAGTCACATAGCATCCATTTCTTCCAAAAAAAAAGATTTCCTGCATACTGATTCGTCTGACCACAATACATTATTCCACCGTCTGACCAGAGGCCTCCAAACCCCGGAAAAGTTGGCACCGCCTCCGGACAAGGTTAACATAAGACTTCTTTTTTGCACGGTAAAGTTTTAAGTTGTATTTGTGAATTTTGAGGTTTACAACAGTACTCATTTGCCCATGTGGTTATGTCACCTATTGATGAATCAAAGTTCTCGATGCAGTGATGTCTGACGGATCGGGGATCACTGGTGTCCATTTAGGCTCGAAACACCAGCTTCCTCCAGATTGTTTGAATAGTTTGCTAATGCTGCGTACTGCAGAGGCAAAAATATGCAAATCCCTTCCAATCTTTCTATGACACACAGTTTTTTTTAAACATTTCAATGATTTTCTCACATGTGTTGACAAATTTTGGGATCCAACAGCCCATTGTTGGTCTTCAAAGACTCAAAAGCCTTTTCTGGATGCCACTTTTGTGGTAGAAAATCCTGGTTATAATCATATGTTGACATCAAAGGAAAAAAAACAACATTATATTTTACCCCAGTACTAGCACTACTCCCTTTGCACTTCTTTATATAGTTTGGGAGTAAGAAAAAATGCACATACTTAGATAAACATCTAAATAGTAAAGTACTTTTGATTGCTTTCCACCACTGGCATAGGGACAGAATGTACCCATCTATTCATAATGGAGCATACGTTTAACTGAATTTGGTTATATATATATGTTCAGTAGAATGTTACTCAGGTATATAGATGAAGCACACAGTTTAGAATATGATTCACTGCTGTGCAGCATTTGACTACAAAGAGTCATTTTGAGTACTGTAAGTAATTCTGATTCCTGCTACTTTCAGTGACACTGCATGCCACTGGCATCTGTAGCTGCAGCTTGGGTTTTCCTTGAAACACGATTAAAAGTAAGTGAAATATGTCTAACTTCCAATGGCTAGATTATATCATTGCAAAAATATCACAGCAAAGGGGTCAAAAACTTCACATTTCTTCTGAATATTTTTGCTAATACAGCTTTCACTAAAGCACCCTATATACTTTGAGTGTTGTCATTGCAGCATTAAATAACTGTTGGTATTACCAGCTCAGCATGCTGTCTGCATACTTTCAACATCCCTGGCGCTGTAGTTATCTAGATTAAGGTCATCTAGAACAACTCTATAGTAAATTGTGACTCTACACTGAGGAACTACAACAATAAGATAGCACCTTAACATCAACAATGATAACATAGCAGATGTCCTGAATAAGAAATTATCCATAAAAACTATTTGAATCTTTAATTTTTTCCTTTTTACCATGGTATTTTTATACTGCAATCTGGCAGCAAATTTATTTTCTTTTTCTTTTTTTCCAAATGAAAGGACGCGACATTCAACGCTGGTGGACAGGAGAGACTTCCAAGAAGGCTTTGCCTTTATGGTAGACTTTAAATAGTGTGGCAATAGTCGCTTCTGCACCATTTAAGATGGATGTTAACGGCAACATATAGTGACGATCGTTGCAGTCAAATACATTTGAATCCCTTTGACTCATCTGCGTAAAGAGTCTTATCAAGACTTATTGAGTAGCTTTAGAAATATGTCAGGGTAGTAGGACAGACTTAGTCCTGGCTCGAACACCCATGTGTGAAGAAGTTCGCACTAAAGTGCAGCTCACTGTGCCACTGCGTGAAATTACTCTAAAAAGCCTTTTTTTTTTTTTTTTTTTTTCCCCTTCTCTCCCTCGTGCGCGCTCATGACATGAACACGCGTTCACGTTTGGCAGCTCCACGTCGACATTCTTCCAGCTGCATATAGTGAACTGCACAGCTCTGGGCAAGAAAAGGTAAAAGCGGCGGTAGTCACCTTACGATCAGAGCGCTGCAAGTCCGCAGACGGACATCAACCGCAATTAAAACAGCCGTTTGCACTGTCAATCTACAGCCTCGGCCTGCAATGTCCTTAGCTCGCTTTCTGCTTTTTGGTACTCTAGACTGTTTTCCCCTCGTGTTGGATTGCAGCTGCTCCTTTGCGTCTACCTATATCAGGTACAGTATGACTAGAAGAACATACCGTGTCTTTATTGTATCACTTCATTGGAATATCATTGTCAATATTGTGGTTTGGACCTGACACCATTTGTTTTGTGTCTATTATTTTGCTTGGCTGAAGTTGTTGTCAGTTGATTGCGGATAAAATGCCATGTTTCCCAACTATCATAAAACTGATATAACTCCTGGAAGTCAGATGGCCTTCTTTGATGTCATTGTGGCTGTCATATCTATCTGCATTGTTTAGCAAATGGCTCCATATCCTTGGCCTGTTTAGTTCAGAAAGTTTTTCGAAGCTCAACAGGTTGAATTGATGACACCTTGGCATAGGAGTTTAGAAACCCTTAAAAAGATACCACCCAAAGTGTAAACTTCAAACATGTTCGTCAAGTCAGAGGTTGGTTGATATGTTAACTTTGCAACCAGATGGTCCAGCTTGAGAAGGTAAGTAACTAAGGATCATATTTTGGGGGAGGGTTTACTTCTGGATCAAGCTCTGCACTTAACCAAATGATATTACGCCAATTAATTATTTCCTTAGAGCTGTGTGAGAATCCACCTGGCTGGCTTTGTCTGTGTGACTCTGGAGAAGTCCCACCTAACAGCAATGGGCCCAGTTCTTAAAGCACTGAGCTGCATATTGTACTATAGCGTCCAAATGAAGCCGGCTGTTTTCTTTGTTGGTTATACATTAGGTGCTGTAGTTAACGCGGTTAACATGTCTGTCCTTTTTTTAATTTATTTTTTCCCCCCTGCTTTTTTTTTTCTTCTTTAAGGAAGGAGCGTTTTGCCATGAGGAGGATAAGGTTCCACACAAGGACAAACCTGTGAGGTGGCACTGTGGCTTTCCAAATAAAGTTCTGTGATACACTTAGACTCTAATTGCCTGCAGTCAGTGCATTACAGAACTTTGTTTTGGGAGTTAATACTTTAACCCGTGGGAAATTAAGCTGCAAACATCTGGACACATCAATCCCCAGCATGACGCAATAATTCTTTTTATAGATGGTTGTTCTATTGAATAAAGTTTCTCTCTGTTTAAGACATTTCTAACAGTCAATTTTCTGCCCTTCTTTAAAAAAACAAAGAGTACTATGGTTTAATTTGTGTTCCACAGCGCTGTAACTCATCAGTTTTGCATTCTTACCATGTGTAAAAAATATTACTCTAAGAGCTAGGCTTTGTGCCATATGGAAGCACTAGTCACGCTGGTCAGGTGACTGAGTGGAGGTGAGGCAGGAGGGTAAACACTGTTTCAAGTTACTGTTTCTAGAACCATTTCACTTTCATGTTTTTACACTGTAGTAATGCTGCAACAATAAAGTCAAATAAACTTATTTCAGGTTTGATAAGCTGTATGTTTCTGTTATCCTGCATTGCTCCCAGCTGAGTCAGTTTCCACTGACTAAACTTTCCCTGCAAAACATTAATTTCATTAACTTGATAAAAACTATTGGAGTAATCCATACAGTAAATCTTTTAAGTCAACTGTAAACTGAGTGTAATTGCAATTCCAGTCTACAATGAGTGGCGCATATGCAACCGGTCCTTCGTTGCAAGGTATGCTGGGAAACGTATTAAATGGTGCGTTCAGTGCATGTCGTTAACTCGCCAAAAGGAAACGTGTCAGTTGTGTAACTGCAATATTTTAATTTGAAAGGAGAAAGAAAAGAAAAAAAGTCACTTTTAATGCTTTAATTATGTACTCTGCAATAATTATAGGCAGAAGTGCCTTCCTCTTATGTTTATTCTGGCATAAAACTATAAACATAAACCAATCCCATAACTTGCACACTTGAGGCAGACCCCCGGGCATAAACATAGCCCCCTCTCTTCTAAGTTCCTCTTACTTTGGTATTGTGTGTATCTTTGAGGCAATTGTGTGTATCACTGTGGTTGTGTTGATTCCTTAGAAAGTCATTGTCTTTCTATGTGGAATGTTTTGTATTAGCTCAGAGCAGGGGCTCCCAGATCTCTTGGGCCTTTGGACCAGAAATTAAATGATAAAGGGCTGTATTTGTGCTATATTCTTATTACTGATTGATTAACAATTTTTTCTTTTTAATAAGAGATGTAGTGTAGTACCATGTAAAACAAACAAAAAAGTACTTAGTTGCTAAGTTTGGCATTTCCTTTGTAAGATGATTTGACACCTCGGTTGACTGACCTTTAAATTTCAGCTCTAATCTGGTCTAACGGCTGATACACACCACGTACAACCTCGGTGTTACTATTGGTTATTACTTTTAAATCATGCTAAAAATCCCACCACTGTTCTCTGTCTCTAAACCTGGCAGCTGAACATATTTGCACTCGTGAACATTTTCACCTCAATGTAATTCCTGTGGCTTGGATGCGACATTTCCTACAGTCGGTGAAGGCAGCGCACTTTCTGTGTTGACCTCTGACAGCCGCTCGTGGAGCCGCTCGCGGATCCGCTCCCTCCCCTCACAAACACGGAAGCAGCATGGCGTCCAACAGCAACGGCGGCAGCTCCGACAGTCAACGGACTGCACAGCACAGACTGAGCGTAATTGCCGGACATTTACAGAGACCGGTGGAGGGTGAAACAGCTATCCGAGCCGCGGAGTGCAAAGCCCAAGGGAGCAAACCAGATGTCTCCAGCGAGGGGAAGACGGTGCCCAGGAGGAGGTACAAGGCTGTGATGGAGTGGTGGACTACAGTTCATTCTCAGGGGCTTTTACTAGTTGTTCAGTCAAACAGCAGGGCATTACAGTTTGAAGGAAGCCAGTCGGGTTACAGTGACAAGCTAGCTGTCACTTCTCCTCTAGACATTAAAAACGCTACTAAATGTTGTTAAATCGGATATTAGTTAGCTTGCTAGCTAACGTCACTCGGCTACAGAGTAGCCATTCATTTGCTATGGAGTGGGTGCGGCTAGGAGTTTGGTTTGGTCGACTTTCCCAAAGTTAGCTCGTCATGTAACCTGTGACACATAGCTTAATTAGTCTCACGAGACATTGTCACTGTCAGTTAGTACGTAAAAGCCTAACACAAGTGTTGGCATGTTTGCTGTTCTGGCATTTTGTGATGCCCAAAGTCGATAGTCGAAGTGGCTGAATTTTACGTAAGCTACATTTAGTCGAATGTATCATTCATCCTTTTCATCACCCACTATCTGTAGCTACCGTGCTGTGTGATTTATTTCTTGCAGTAACATACTCAATTTGTTTATTAGATACGCTTTGCGGATGAATCGCTTGGATCAGATCCTTTATATACAGACACACTTGGAGGATCAAAAATAAATAAATCGCGTATAATTATACAGCAACAACAGTTGATGCAGCGCAACAATGAAACTTCTGTCTCCTCTGCTGTTCTGATTGGTCAGGACAGTTGGTGGCCTGACTTTCAACCTATTGCCTGCTCAGTTCCTTCTGAGGAAATGCCACCATAATTGCTGACATCTAGCGTCAGTCTGAGATAATAGCAGTTACTCCTGGAGGAAGCGCCCACACGCATTAACATCTGGTTATGGTGGATTCATTATAAGAATGGTATTGGAAAATATGATGTCTTCTAGACCCATCTGTTTTATTCAAGCGTTAACTTGACAGTTCAGAAGAAGATGGAACAGACAAAACAGGAAAAGACTAAACAGAACTGTGAACAGTTGAACAAAGGGCGGCATTGGTTTATCAGTGTCATTGAAGCAGCGTAGTTACAGAATTTCACAAGGCATTGTTACCTGACCACCTTATGGACTCACTTAAAGCTATTGTACTTAATAGTACCATTATGCCCAAATGCATACAGGTGTCAGGAAGCTCTTTGCCTCTCTCTTTTGTTTTATTGTGCTTTCCCACATCCCTAATAAAATGACCATTTCTCACTGTTTATTATGTGATTCGCCACATACACCTACTCAGTTGAGCCTCCCTGCGGTTTTTGCCGACATTCCCAGTGTTTCCTTTTAGACATAGCTTCTGAAATGCTGTCAAGCGTAATTCCTGATTGGCAGGTTGTGTGAGATCTTCAGTTGTAGTACGTTTTGTAGTCGAAGCATGCGTCATACACCACCACTGATGCAGTGTTAATTGGATGTTTCCTCCGCCAAGGCAAAGGTTGAGGTGAAGGTATGTGTCCTAACAGCAAGAATGTGCTAGAACTACCGAGCCACATTTCATAGAATTAAGTGGAGAGATGGAGCACGGGCAAAGGAAGCGAGTGTTACGTTTTGCTGCAGATCAGGATAAAACTGTGAAATAGGGCATTGGACTTATCGGAGGATGCACCTGCCAAGTTCCCATTCTAATCACCTAATTCATCATTTGGATGAAAAGCAACCAATAATGTAGACTATACATTTACCAACCAGCTTATTAAATGCACTTGCTGAATTCCAGTGGTCTAATACAAAAAAACAATGGTAATTAATTAATAAATCCAGTTTTGTGCTGTTGTTTTGTATGGCAATAAACGCCAACAGATTAGATGTTTGTGCAGTCACTGATGAAATATCTTTAGCTAAGCTCATTGTAAGATTCAGGAACCTTATTCACAACTTATATGCAGAGTTTATCCATCCATATATATATATATTTGTCTTTGTGAAATGGCTGAGCTCCATTTGTTCACATTCCTTTATGCTGTATCTAGTTAGCTCATGCCAAGTTGATTTATATGTCTGAGAATGATTAATCACTCATTTGCTTCACTATCTGCACAACACCTGGCATCCTTTATTCTCAGATAAAATATTGCATATGACAAAACTTTCCAAATTAAAACTTCTTAAGGGGAGAAAAAAAGAGGAGCACCAGAGGACAGACCTTGCTTCCAGATGGACAAACATGCAACAGATGCTTTTTTTTATTTTTATTTTTTAAGACTTCTTACTGCTGTGCCCTTAAACAGAACCGTGCTTGTGATCTGAACTGTGCAGGAATAATGAAGCGAAGATAATGAAGCTTTAGCTTTGATAGCAAATACAGTGATATGGCCCTTAGCCGTAGCAAGAACTGCATTTGTTTGAGAAAACAACGCGTCCTATTTTCACAGCAAAGCCCGGCCATGTTGTGGGAACACCGTCAAAATAAGATAGCTTCCTCCCAGTGTGGTTTCTCTTTGTGCAGCGAAGAACAGAGCCCTACTTAAAATAAGTGCAGATAAGAATTGACGGCATTTGCAATACATGTAAAGTAGGTTAACGCTTTAGACGAGAATGGCTCACCGCTCCGACAACTTCCTCTGTTGATGGATATGCTATTTGACTGTGTGCAAAGTGTTTTGGTTTGATGGGCAACCTGGGAATATTGTAGGTGCGCATGCCAGCAGCCTCCCACTCTGTAGATCTGTCAGCTCTGAGTGAGGTCATCCATTGATGAATACAAATTGGAGACTTGTAAATTTTCTCTGTGATTTCCAACATTTCTGGAGATTCAAATATCAATATGAAGATTGCGATTTTCAGGAAGAGCTTTCCCGTATGAACTCAGAGGGACTGCGCTGGCAACATTAGTATCTATCACTCAGAAATAACCTTCACGTGTTTTTGTAACCCCCTCTGATATTTCATGTCTAAACTTAAGAGTACAAGTTGCTGTCCTAATCTGTGCCAATATTTGTTTTTCCACAGGCAGGAGATTATGAAATGGAACGGCTGGGGATACAGCGATTCAAAATTCCTTTTCAATAAGAAAGGCCAAGCAGAATTTACTGGCAAAAGGTAACAATTTCACACATTGCTCCAAGGCACTGCTCACTTGTATCAGTTGGTGATTTAGAGATATCAATTACATTCACTCCCTTTAGTCTTGTTTTAGGGACTGCATTAAGCCTCAGGATTCATTCTGTTGGTGTGACTTGAGGCAGGAATTGTGCATTGATCTCTTTCACAGCCACGACTTTGAACCCAGCTTTTGAAATCATTTGCTGTCTCCTTCCTACGCTCACAACAATGTGGTGCTTCTGCCACCTAGTGGTTGGCATTTGAACTGTGCCTTGTCATCTGAGAAGGTCGCCGGTTGTGATTTTTCAGCCTTTCTGAATGCTGTTAATGCTCATTTGACAGGAACAACTTTCCCATCTGTTCAGAATTGAATAATTTTAGGGTGTTGGAAAAAATTAGAAATTTACAGAGTACAGGAGGAGTAAATACGTAATTTGACTGCCTGCAGGTGTTCAGAAACAAAGCCTGTTATCTTCAGTCTTCTCCAGTTTCAAACGGAAAGAATAGCCTCTTCCACATCTTGACTTTGCCTTCCATGATATGAGCAGAGCCGTAGGTGGTTGATGTTTTTTGTAGTCAACACGGACACTGGGAACGGGCACGGTATGCATGAGGATGTACTTTGAGTAATTAGCTAAGCAGGATGTTGCATAGCAAATGGTTTCCTCCTGTTCAAGCACTTGCTACAAACTGCTCCATGCCCTGCCAAGTAAAAGCATACCTGCATTTTAGCCAGCAGCCATTGCTGGGGTGAATAGATGGTGTTCTGTTTCTTATTGCTCATTGTCACAAAGGGTTTTTCATTATTCTTTGTGTTTCACTGTGTCTTGGACAAAGGCAGCTCCCTGATACGCTGGCTTTACCAGCAGCTCAATTATGCAAGAGACAGTGAGAGCGATCACAGGAGCAGCCTTGTCGCTGCTCCTCTGTCTAATGGCCTCACTGGACTTCATACTCTACTCAAGATTTTTTCAGTTAAAATGTTCTCATTTCTCATCCAGGTATAGGCTGAGTGGTATGGTCATTCCTGGACTCAAAGATTGGTTCGAAAGCACGTTTGGTGCCAATTTGCAGCATAAAACTCCCGCAGTAGTGAGTGAAAATCATGTTTTTGTCGTTGTGTTTTTCAGTAAATGGGAGTATGCAGCACTTGAAACCACAATGTTTCTGTTTTTGTTTGGTTTGATTCAGCCCATTCTGAGCAGCAGTGCTGTGCCGCCTCCCATTCTAAATGAGGCCTTCGTGGAAGAGCTGAAATCCACAGGTATTCCCTTCGCTCACGATGCAGAAGATCGGGTGTTTCGTGCTCACGGTAAGGCAAAAATCAATTGCATATACGGTGTAAAATTTAAAAATGTTGCAGCCTGCGTCGGCCTATGTTTAGCATTAAGGAGTTTATGTCTAATTAGCATGTGTGTGTTTTCTTGCAGGCCACTGCTTGCATGAGATCTTTGCTCTGAGAGAGGGGAAAATTGGTCGCATTCCAGATATGGTGGTTTGGCCGAGTGAGTTCAGAAGCTGTGTTGTTGCTGTGATCCCCCCCCTCCCCCCAAACCGATCTGTTTTTCTCCTCCCACGTAGCATCACTGATCCTCCCACTGGCTTAGATGATTTAAAGGGTTAATCTCTGCAGAGGCAGGGATATTAATATGTATGAGTGGAAGCTTAATAAGAAGCGTCAGGGGGAGGATGGGTGACACCCTATACTCCACAGTCTGGCCCTGCACAGTACACCCATGAATTATGATTCTGAGATTGGTTTTCTCTTGTTATGGCTGGTACTATTTTATCATGCAAATGAGTGTTGACTGATGGTTGAAACTTGATTAGCAATCTCCCAAATGGGCAGCAAATCACCAAGCAACTGTAGGCATATTCTCGTCCACGCTGGCACCGAATTTGAACTTTCGCAACCTGGCAAATACACTCATTTACTGTGTATAATAAACATTTTCGATCCATAATTTGCATTCCTCAGTTGTCCCTCAAAGTCAAACTGTGTATTTTAAGTGGATGCTCGGGTTGTTGGGTTGTAATCTGTTGGCAAAAGCTGTATATTTAATTGGATGAAGAAAAAAAAATAAAAAATGCGCTAGAATGTAAGCATTTCTCACTGCCTCGTAAAGCACTTGAGGCCAGTCAAGCACGTCCATGTGGGTGGGTATTGCTGCTCTTCCCACTCACTCACCTCTCCAGCGTGAATGGATGTGGGCCCAGTGATTGGTTAAAATACATCTGTATTGATCCAGCACATCCCACCCAAGAGAGCAGAGCTTCACGCAGTCTGACTCTGGCTGAGGAAGGCCCCAGGCAAAATCAAAAGCTACCCAGCCTTTCTGCTTTTCCCTGTGCTCTAATGGCTCAAACGATCTACAGTATATTTATATGTGGCTCACACACAATTCATCTCTCTATATATATATATTGTATGGGTGTTTTTTGTGGCATTTACTAAATGTTTATTATATTTATGTTTGCCAGGTTTATTAAAACTGATGTTCCGTGTTTTTCAGACTGTCACAATGATGTAGCGAAAATTGTGGAGCTGGCGTGCAAACACAATGTTTGTTTGATGCCGTACGGAGGTGAGTCGTAGGATCAAAAGCTTCGATCATCCCGATTAGCTTTCACACCGTACATGTTCTGGACACTTGTGTTTTTCCATTTCATGATCGTGGGTTTATTATGGTTCATCCCCATCCTGTGCTTGTGATTGAATTCTAATTAGTAAATCAGAAATAAGGTTATGCTATACTGTGCAAAGGTTGCCACACTGCTGTGTTTGTTATGTTGCTTGGAAATGAAAAATTATATCAAGCAATCTGCTGGGCTACCGTCCCAAACTTGTCAAATATTTGCAGCACATATGTTATCCCTTTTTTTTTTTTTTTTTTTGGCCTGGCAATGCCACTGTCTCTTGTTACGCTTTTCTATTAAAACATTCCATGATGGTTAAAGGAAGTTATCTTGTCTGGGCCAGTTTGCGGAGATTCATGCGAAAAACTCGTCATTAATAAGTCACTCATTTCTGCAGTTTTATCCTGATGCATCAGGTCTTGCAGAAGAATACTATAAGTTACACCCATAGAATGAGTTACTTACATCCTGCAGCCTCCCCACTGTTTTTTGGGGGGGCTGAAATGATCATTTTATGTACCGCTTTACTTTGTACCTTTCTAGTTTGATGAATATGAGCGTATTCGCTTTAACGAGAGAGGCCAAACTATGCAAACATAGCAGTGTTTTATGTCGTCTTTGAAGCAAGTTCTAGGTAAATGGTTTAAAATATAAGTTTATTTGAGTAAAATTCTGAAATCTTTGGGAGCTTCAGTTTTCAGTCCGCATCGTAGACACATTGCAGCATTCACGTGGCCTTTAAACTCTTCAACTATTGCGTCACATGCTGGCACAGGAGTGTGTTTGTGTTGAAAACATCAAACCCTATGGAAAAGCTTTTCCATAGTAACTCCTGTCGTGACATTTTGATTGTGGATCACGGTCATGGCTTCCTGGGGCTCTTAATGAAACCGAGCCGTCATTAATTCCACCTGAGCTTCCCTCACTGTGACGAGTCAAAATGTGTGCTAGGGAAAAAAAGAGGTCTCTTCTAACTGTTGTTTTTCTCTCTTAGGTGGGACTAGTGTCTCTAGTGCCCTAGAGTGCCCCCCAGAGGAAACTCGATCCATTGTCTCTTTGGATACCTCACAGATGGTATGTAAACATCCTCGTTGTACATGAGGATAGGTGACATTGGAGTTACTTTAACACACTATGACACTGTCTTAGCACTTTTTTTGGATAAAGCAAGCTTTGAGTTCTCTGTTTGTCAGTTGGAACTGTAATTTCACAGAAGCTTTCTGTGCTTATCGCTGTGAGTGTCTCCATTTATTGACCTATTTAATGAGACTCAGTTCATTGATTTTTTTTCTTTTCTTTTTTTTTCTCTCTTTATAAGTGGAGAACAGAAAACCAGTTTTGGCAGTAGTGGTCTCCCAAAACTCAATTCAAAGCACATTTTTGTTTTTTTCACCAAATGCTATGTACTTAACATTCAAAATACTGTTGCAGCCAATTGACGTAACAGCCCACAGAGATATATTATCATCGTTTAAATAATTTTTTATTTATCCTGCAAAACAATTTGTTGTTTCTACATTACAACAGTGAGAATTTACCAAAAATGTTTCTGTTTTGTATAAATGCAGTGTCATTATATTCAAAACTTGAGTAACACAGAGATGTTTAAATTGCTGCCAAAGCAAGAATTGCTGTATCTGCTTGTGTGTATTGAGACACAACCCAAGTGTTGCATCATCCATTAATTTTAATAGAAGGTTGTTCTCCGTAACTATGATGATGTTTCATTGGCTGGAATATAAAATGCTCAACAGTACACTACAGCCCTTTGATCCAGGCCCACATGTAGGTGATATACAAGCTGTCCGGATGCTGCTAGCCTTACCGGTCATTGAGTTTGATGCCATGGACATAAGTGACCAGTTTTCTAAGTCGGAGGTCAGAGGTGAAGTGGCTCCAATGGAAACACATGAAAGGAGCAATGTGATGGGAACATAAAGTTTATTACCTCTGGAGAATAATTGATGGCAGGTATGACATGACTTCCTGCAGATAGGGGAAAGCCACGTGCTCTGTGGACTAAAGAAGAGGAATATATTTGGAATTGGATGTTAACCTCATGTAAAATGACTGTAATCTCCATCCTGTAGCTCCTCTGCACGCAATTACCCAAATAAATTCTTTGTGTTCTGAGGTTAGTGTAAAGGGACTGTCTCCTTAAACAGATGCACACAGACTTAGAGTTTAGATTAATTGCACGATGATAGATGGCCTTCACAGTGAGATCTCATAACTTACATCAAACCTGTGGTATTGCTCTACTCAAACAAAGCAGCATTGGGCAGCATCTTTAGTTTCTTTTAGCCGTAAGGCATTAAATTACAGTGTTTATGACTTCCTCTGTCACGTGTTTGTGTTCATTTTACAGAACCGCATTCTGTGGATCGACGAGAAGAATTTAACTGCACACGTGGAGGCTGGCATTGTCGGTCAGGATCTTGAGAGATTGGTAAGCACCGCTCATCCATTTTCAGTGAATCGCACTGACTGCCGGCAATCGGACAGTATGACTATTCCTATGCTGGCTCTGCATGCTCAGTCACCTTGCTCCTCTTTGCTCAGTCTATCGAACAGGGTTTGGGTAAGAGTTTGAGATGGGAGTACAGTGCTGAATGGGGGGAGATTAGAGAGTGAGATGGTGGTCATGAGCAGATGGCCCCATCAAGCTAATTCAGAAAAATGGAGAGGGAGCGGGCGTTTGATGTGGAGGAATGCGTGAGCTGCATCTAAAGCAGACTCCACCTCTGCATTTAGACGGGGCCGAGTTGATAGACCAGATGGGTCTGAATTATAAACTGCCTTCCAGAGGAGTGTGTGGTAAAACGAGGCCTGCCTTACCCTTGTGCTTCTGGGGGGCATTGTTCTCGTACTTTAAAGTCTTTAGTATCATTATTGTTGAGCGTTTTGCCAAAAGATGCAATCTCTCAAAAATAATGCTGCCTTGAGTAGAATTAATGTGCTTCTGATGACCCGTACACCCTTCTCAAAGCCTTAGGGACAGGGCATCTGAACAATTTTTCTTCTCAAAAGGTCTTTTTCTTTCAGATAATCTAAGAGGTACGCTGTAATGGACATGTTGGCCGTAACAAAGTTCTCTGTGGTATTTTGTGCAGTGGACGGGGTTGTGCAGCATTATTACATCACAATAGTCTTATGTGTTTCCCGTGTAACTCACAAGTTTTCATAAAACATGGAAAGGATTCTGTTATTGCTGTTAACTGATGTTCTTAACACTAAGGTTTGTCAGCTGGAGGTGAACACTGGAGTTCACTCGAGCTCACTGCCATTATTTTACATACGACAGTAATACACTCTGACTGATATTTGACACTGTGCAAATAATGCACCGATCCCCACTTCCAGATGTTTTGTTCTCCTTCCACTTGGTTTATTTTAAGCTGTTGTAAAAAATCTGCAGTGCTATAAAACTTCAGTTTTTTTTTTTTTTTTTTTTACATTGCAGTATAACTAAAGCAATGAAAAGCAGCAGCAGAGCTGCAATTATTTTTTTCCCCTTTTGTTTGCTCTTTCTTTTTTGCTTGTTATTAAAACATTCTTGCGGGTTTACAACATCAGAGTTTTCCAAACATTTTTGGTTCATTTTTAAACACCACAACAAACACACGCTGTCTGTCCTTTTTTCTTTTCTTTTTTTAATCTCAGCTTAATGAGAGCGGCTACTGTACAGGACATGAGCCAGACTCCATGGAGTTCAGCTCCCTGGGGGGCTGGGTAGCAACGAGAGCATCAGGCATGAAGAAGAACATCTATGGCAACATTGAGGACCTGGTGAGTCACATCCCCCTCCCTTTAACTTCCCTGCTTGTTTGATCCATACACCAAATGTGAGGGCTCACAAGTTACTGCACAGCAATTAGAGGGAAAGTTATCAGCTAAAGTTTTGTAGACTTTACGAACGCCTCTAAAATGCAGTGGTATCGGTTATGAAATGTACACATTTTGCAAGCATGCTCTTATCCAAATTGAGATTTTTCTGGAAGTAGTATGTCTGCAAAAGGAAATGATACCATTGTTTGTTATTTTGCTGTGTTGTCACTCGATAGGTTATCCACATAAAGATGGTAACTCCACGAGGGGTGATTGAAAAGAGCTGTCAGGGGCCACGCATGTCCATGGGGCCAGATATCCACCACTTCATCATGGGCTCAGAAGGTTTGCTCACTCTTTCAGCACACCGCACTATGCAAGCACAGTCGTGTAGACTCGCGTGCTCGTGTGGGTTTTTGAGCATGTGGGCCTTTCTGATAAAACGGTAACATCAGGACAGCTCTCAAGGTCTGCGCCGCTTACATATTAACTAGCAGTGGTTTAAAGCAGATATGGAGGGGGTGTTGGTGAGGAACCAGCAAGTGTCCGCTGCACCCCATCTGCAGTGCCCTGTCCTTGTGAATGCCCACAGAGAATACTGCCATATGCCGAGTTCCCCGTACATAATGAGGGGGTTCAGCGACTCTTGGCATCGCTATGTTAAACAGCTGCGGATACAAACTTTATATTGGCCCAACAAAGCTCAGCAATATGCTCCCTGGCTGGGCTGGGATTGCAGCAGAACTCTCAATTTGTGCTCATTGTATGTGATTTCACTGCCAGATCAGTAAATAAGATAAAAATGAAGATTTTTTTTTAAATAAATTTGGTCATTAAAGGTAGGGTAGGAGATCCTGGATTTTGAGTCCAGCGAAGCTGCATTTTGAAAATACACCGGTAAAAAGTCCCAACCCTTTTCTTCACTTTCCCCCCGAAGGCACGCCTCTAGAGTACATGAACGCGCACGAAGGTGCACGAGCGCTGTTCTGACAGCAAGCATCGATCGTTGCCGTATTTAGTATTTAGTATTTAGTTTATGCTAACTATACGTTTAATAATGCTAGGTGCTAGCCAAGCTGGCTCTAGTTTAGCTTCCTGCCAAGCTTCTGGACACGTAATTCGTTCACGGAGCAGGGTACGCGCACAGGGGGGGAGGAGGGGGAGGGAGGAGCAGATTGCAGTTTGATAGACGGCATCAGAATCCAATCATTGTGAACGGTCCGTTCACAATGATTGGATACTGTTTTTCCTAGATTGTACGTTCTAGAGGCCACTAAAACTTTTCATATTTGTGTCAAAACTTTTAATTAATTGGTTGCAATGGGGGTGTGAAGAGTATTTCAAGCAATATGTAAAAAAATGTTCCAGAAAAAGATCCCCTACCCCGCCTTTAAGTCTTTGTTTATTTTATTTAGTTCAATGCAAGTCTTGAAAGGTGGTGACTTGACTCTGCTGGTTTACATATAAGCCCCTTTGAAGTTGCCAGCTTAGAAAACGTGCTCACGATCAGGCTTCATGTTTTGGTTACCAGTTGCCATAATTCAGAGATGATGTTGGCGTCATGTGTGTGCAGTCCTGACAGTATGACTCTGAGAGCGAATGGCTAATGATCCTGTGAACAAAATGTTTGCACTCCTGAATGATGTTTAAGTCTTTGGAGTTGGCCGTTCACATAGCTTCAGTTACGTGACCGAAATGTGAATCAGTAGAGAAAGGATGATGGCGATACTGCCAACTTAAGTTTCCCATTTGTGGACAATTTAAAGAGCAATGGACTTGAACAATAACAATAATTGTTTCATAGACTGACCAATTATGTATCAGCTGCTATTATAGTGTGCATCCATAGTTCTAGAGCGTTAAAGATGGATCTGCTGTATTGTAAAGTGAAGGGGCAGCCCATGTAACAAGTCCACTGAAAATCCAAAGGGGTTTCTTCACAAAAATCTGTTCAGTTTGTAAAGGAGGAGACATATATGCTGGCAAAGGTTGTTTTATTTTGTTTTATTTTGTTCGTAGGGCTGCTTTATGTTTGATCAGAACTGCTGCTCACCTGAAAACATTGTGAAGTAAACACGGACGCCTTCCACAAGAGTTTTTGAAAAGAATAGTCTAATATCAGAATGCCCAAGTGCGTACTCTTTGCAAAGCACTTTTTGTAAGCCGCACCATATCTCAAACGCTGAGCTTTAAGAAGAAACCAGTCCGGATTAATACGATCAAAGATGAGCTTGCTGCTGGGTTTCAGAGGACAAAGCAGAGATAGGACGGGACCACACATCTCTGGGAGTTCATGCTCATCTGGGAGGACTAACAGTGGAACAAGTAGGTCACCCTACCACATGGTCTCATTAAAATGATCTACCTCCTCAACCTAGGAACCTGCAGCCTGACAGTAGGCCACACCAACAACAGCAAAGCGCCACATTAAAAGCCCTCAACTATGCTCTGCATGTTAAGTCTAACACATCAATTTTATTAGAAATTGCTGTGGAACCTCAAGCTTCTCATTCTCTGCACAACAACAGGGTCTATCTATCTCCCTGACCTTGAAGTAGCCTGAATGCAAAGTAGTCCTTTCTTCTTGATTCAACCGGCGTAAGGAATGATTGGAGGGATCAGTGATAATCCCTCTGCCTTTTCAACTCCTTTCAGCAGCAGATAATTTAATGTGCAGCCAACTAATGCTTATCTAGAAATGATTGATTCTGTTCGGTTTCACTGTGGTAAATGTTTCTACTCAGTTTTGTGGGGTTTTTTTTCAAAATACATAAATCTTTGTTACTTAATGTTGTGAATAGTTTCCAGAACACAAATGCTAATGCTCCGAATGAAATTTGTCAATAGATACGGCAAATAGTAAAGATGGCTTAAGCTGCTCAGCACTGTTCCGTGGCACCGAGTTTCTCTGATGCCGGTGTTCTTATTACCTTTTTTCCCTCATTCTCACCCTCCTTCACTATGTTAATGTCTAGCTCCTCCATCTCCCTTTCTCCAAATTCCAGTTGCTCTCTTGTTCAGTGGCTCCTCCTGCATGCCGTTGGGGAGGAGGAGTCATTTCTCGGGTGAGACTGTGTTTTCCAGCGGGCCACGATAGAGCAGCGTGTGGCATGTAGTGATACATAAGAGGGCTCAGTAAAAACCAGAACTGGCTGATGAAGACTCCTAATGGACAATAGTGATGTTCACGAGGGATTCGTACATAAAGCAGTTGGTCTTGGCTTTAGGAGCAAAGCAAAAGGTTTGGTTTACAAAGATTGAATATAGAGGACTTCCTGGGGCTGTTAAATGTCTAGAAATTGTTAAAAATGTTTATTAAATCTTATCGGACTCCATCAAATGGTTTCTGTTAATATTTTCAGTTTACTGTGACATAAAGCAGCAAATCCTCTCGTCTGAGAGGCTAAAAATAGTGCTAGAATTATCAGCAAAGATTAATTTTCTGTCCACACAAACTCCACAAGTTTCATCCTACAGGGAGTCATGGAGGCTATCCCAGCTGACATGGGGTTTGAGGCGGGGTATATTCTGGACAGAGACAAACATGCTTATTTACACTCACTTTAGGGCAATTTACAATTGCCACTTCACCTTACATGCATGTCTTCTGCGGGAGATTAAACCCACCCGACGAAAGCTCACGCAAGTAAGGGGAAAGAGTTGAAGACATTCTGCTGCTTCTAACTTTCTCTGTGGGAGATCGTTGTCCATGTAATTATAGCCAAAGTCACTGCACAGACATCGTCTTTAAGTTACCTGAATTGTGATTTTTGTCGGATGAAGCTATGAGGTTATAAAATCCGGATTTTATTAGAGCAGAGTAACAGCCCGGGGAAGCTTTAAGAGGCTTAGTGGGGCCGCTTTTCAGTCCCAGTCTTTGGCACTTTAAGGCATCAGACAAAAGAAAGACGAAAGCCATGTGAAAAAAAAACAGATTTGTTGGGATTGTGGCTGTATAAATTTACACTTACACTTCACTGTTTTTACCAAAAGACACAAAGAGACAGAGCTTTGGAGGATGTGCAGTTTAGTTCCATTTAAATCTATTCGAGCGATTCCACGATAATTACCTCTGAGTGTTAGTTTGATAGTTTTGATTTCAGACCATGTCAGTTAGACAAACATATATGCATTTTAAAAAGTCCAGCTTTGGCAGAACTGACACAATGATTCTTTTTTTTTTTTTTAAGTGCCGTATAAATGTGCTCTCCGCGTCGCTGATAAATGATCCACATTTTCCTTTCTGCCAGGGCTGGAAATAAAACCAATTTCCCGAATGACGTACACAACCCACACAGCAATTCATCTGGTAGTGATACACTCACAGTCCAAAAGTGTGAAATAGATCGTAACAGTTGGCAGGAGTTGTTTTGGATATTTTTCATTAGCTACACAAGTCATTCACAAGTGCCAGCTGTTCATAATGGCTCGATTATTAGTACTTCATCATAGAAAAACAAATGTAGGGTCTCAAAATTTAAACCGAAAATTCTGCACCAAACGGAGTAGATGGTGGAGGAGAGTTAAGGAGAGTTGATGCTCTTCAAACGAGCAACGTGAGTCCTTCAGCAGCAGCCACTAATGGTTGACAGTTTTGAGGGGGTCGTAATGTCAGCCAGAGGTTTCCTTGTACCTGTGTAAGTGTTGCTGCTGTTGGCCTTGGTGCCTTTGATAGTGCCCTGCTTTATTTCCTCTTGCTCCTACACGGATAAATCTTAGTTGTCCCCCCGGTGTGGGGTTGAAAACCAGATCTACTATGAAACGTGAGACCGAGGTCACCCACTTGACCCTCAGGATGTGCACCAGAGCCCTTTTTAAAAGCTCTTTAAGCCCAACTCTGAGAGACGTGGGGTCATGTAAATTGTGGGAAATGATAGACTTCTTTTTGTTCTTCTCAAAATCTCGGTGGTTTTCCACAGGAACCCTGGGTGTGGTTACCGAGGTAACAATGAAGATCCGTCCCATGCCAGAGTATCAGAAATACGGCTCAGTGGTGTTCCCCAGCTTTGAGCAGGGAGTCGCCTGTCTTCGAGAGGTTGCCAAACAGGTATCAAGTTCATCTGTGCTTAACGCACTCTTGAGAATGAGACTTGGATGTTTTTTTTTTTTTGTTTTCAACTCTTCCCCCATTTAATACTCAGATCTATGTGCCGGGTGTACAGACACAGCAGAAAGTGTTTACAGTTACAACATCCTTGAAAGTCAAAGTCGTCTCGTATTTTCTAATCTCATTTAAGCCCTTTATTGAGAGTAATTTGTGTCTGTTAGTGGTATATAGTAGGTTCACGATTTACAACCATTACCTCGCAGCTTAAACACACCAAGCCCTCAACTGTTTAGTTGGACGCTTATGAGCACCAGGATGGACTTATTTTTTATGCATATCCAACATCATTAGTAAATTCACACAATGGGAGCAGTTTCATTTCTCCATTCCTTTTCTTTTGTCACAACCTAAACAGAGAACCTTATGTATTTCTCATGGTACCTAAGTAAGTGGCTTGGGGTCTTTAGACCATACAATTGTGACATCCAACAAGTATCCAAAATCTAATCTTTATACTAATAATATGGGTTTGCTTTATTTTGGCTCGGTTAATTGTTGTAATTCTGACTTTTTTGTGCAGGAACTTTGTTTCAAACTAACACGGACAAACCTTTGTTTGTTTGTTTTTTTTCTTTATCCCCCAGAGGTGTGCTCCAGCATCTATACGTCTCATGGATAATGAACAATTTAAATTTGGTAAGTTTTGTGTGATCATTCACATTAAAGCCCGGTCTGTCACTGCTGGAATCCTTTCTTTGGGTGAACATGACTCTTGTTTTAAGTGACAGATGTCTTATGGTGACTCCTCACTGTACAAGTAGGACTTGAGTTGACCTGGTTTTCATTTCCAGGGAGTGTTTTTTTTTTTTTTTTCCTTTTTACTCCCTCGTTTTCAGTCCTTTTGTAACCCTTCAGCTTTAATTAGAGAGCTTTGAAACATGAGGCACGTGGCAGGGTTTTAAATAATTACACTCTTTCTCAAACTGCATAATCTCAATCTTTCAGTTGATGTTTCAGTTAGTAAATATTTGTGTGGTTTCTCCAGCATCAGATTGTTAAATTGAATATTATTTCTGCAGCAGAAACACACACACACACACACACACTTGAGGCACAATGAAAAATAACCCTGGCAAAAATTAAGTAGTTGTTGCGTTGAAGTTTTATGATGTTGTTACTTGAGGTTTGCTGGAATGCTTCTGGCATTGCCAGAGATCTCTGTAAAGTTCCCAGGTCCCCGAGGATCTCATTATCTCTCCCATATTTCCACTTTTCACAGTGTAGGCACTTCTTAGCGTTAAGTAGGAAAGATAAAGTGACCGGTATTGTTATTTATTTATTTTTTTTTTTTTTACAATGCTTAAAACTGGAGACACCTTTTTTTTTACCTCCTTATATTTTATCATACTGGCTGTTCGGTAAATTGATATTTTCAAAGGTTGTTTTGGGTTTGAGACTACAGGTCCATTTAGCACTGCCTGTCTTGATACATACGAACAACAGCATGTGGTAATCTGTGTAAAAACAACTGCAACCAAATTGCAGGCAGAAGAGTAAGGTGTAACTTTGTCTCTCTGGATTTTAAGTATTAATTAACTACTATGATGGCTGTGAGAGACCTTAGGACCTGCAATCACATTTTGGAATAGAAACAATTAGGACACTAAGTGATGAAGTGACTTGAGCATGGGGGGAAATAAATGAACTGTTAAGTCTCTGTGACATCACCCATGAGTTCCCTGCTGTGATTGATAACCATCCCATTGGCCCCAGCCCCTCATTTTCGCTTGTCCGCAGGCGCTTTTGTGCGTCCGATCAGGAATAAATCAAAAAGTGAGGGTGAGGAAGACGGATATCACCGCGTCAACCCCACTTCCCTTCGGAAAAAATCTCTGATTTATAGTCGCTGTCGATGGCAGCCACTGGCCAGTTATAAAGTTATTCAAATGTTGCCATTTATATTTCCTTCTTTAGTTTGAAACCCCAAATAAATCTGACTCGCTTGGCCTCTCAGAATTCTGGAGGATGGAAGCGGATGGCGTCATGCTTTGTCTGATGTGGGGAAAGGTGGCTTCAGTTTGTGAAGTCCACCCTTTAAAAACTAACTTCTCTGATATGTTCACAGGTCATGCCCTCAAGCCTCAAGTATCCTCACTTTTTACTTCCTTTCTGGATGGGCTGAAGAAATTTTACATCACAAAGGTTAATAATCACAAATCAAATCAAATAAACGAGGAAAGACGATGACGATAGTTACAAGTGAGCGCTGTCGGGTGTTTTTCCGTGAAAACTGAAGCGAGCGTTTTTAATTTCCAGTTCAAAGGGTTTGACCAGGACCGCTTGTGTGTGGCCACTCTGCTGTTTGAGGGAAACCGCGAGAAGGTTTTGCAGCACGAGAAGCAAGTTTATGACATCGCTGCAAAATTTGGGTGAGTATTTGCTCTTTTTGTTGTTTTTGAAACAAGAAGAGAAAAGATCGTGGGCCGTTTAAGCACGGAAAAGTGTCATTTAGTGTAACATTAAGCATGGTGTGAAGCTCTCCTGATCTCGGTCAGTAAGCGGAAGCAGCGAAAAGGATTTATTTTTTTAACAAAAGACTGAGGTCTTCTGCTCAGTAGTTACCCTCATTGTGGATTGATGGATCACCTGTGGATGTCCTTCTGTCAGATCACCTGTAATTTCAAATAAAGTGTGGTTTGGGCAGTGATAGTGGGGCAGAGTCCCCTGAGGACAGGGTAGGGCAAGAGGACACAGCTGGGTAGTGCTCTGCTGATGTGATTGATCATGAAACAGATCAGTGAGGACTTCCAGCTTGAGAGGGAACCAGTATCTTTAACCTGATTTAAAGCTTATAGAACGGCGCAGTAGTCTCTCAGATGGGTTCGCCCTATCTTTTGCCATACACCTTACTTATGGTCAGGATTTACTTTCCACACTTCATTTGTCGAAAATGTTAAAAGGTAATCTTGCTTTCAGAAAATAACCAAGCTTTACTTTGATTTATAAAAAAAAATAAATAAAAAAAGGTGGTTAAAGAAACAAAAGTTTGCGTTCTTTTAAACACCCGTTTTCTGGTTTTCTGTCATTACATTAAAGGGACATAATTAGCAACTCATATACTGTTCTTATTTTTTAAGTGTATCATTACTCAATTATTTTCTGAGCCCACTCTTCTGTTTGCTTGGGCATATTCCTCTTAATCCAATAAACCATAAAGTGCCTTGTTTAAAAAAAAAGAAGAAGAAAGCTTTATCAAGTGTTTTAAAACATCCTCAGAAGTTTGTCATCTGCAAGTTTATGGGAGCATGAAAATGCCTTTTTTTGCCTTTTCTTTTTTTTTTTATTAACAAAAACTGAACACTGAGATTTGCAGAATGTACGTCATTGTAATTGTATCTTAATGTAAGTTAAATATGTATTCAATTCAAGAGCCCATATCCATCCATTTGTGATCCATTTCAGCCATCACTCTGCTGAATATAAGAAACCAGTCTCTTTCAATAAGTCAATGTAACTGATTTCCTCCCGGATCAGGACTATTCATTATCTATTACTGTTAGTGTTACTGTGTGGCCCTATGCCCAGATTTCCAGGTAGCTGGACTGCTTCCCTGGGTGGTAGGACGTCACTAAAGCTGAAGGAGCTTGTCACTTTCATGCAGCATCCTCTGCATAATTGCATTATTTCAAAGAAATCGTAATCACCCATCAGATAAAGTGTCAGTGATGGATTAGTTCGCATGGGTTTTGGCGAGGAATGTTTTCCTCTGGTGTTGGGAAACAGGAAGAAGGGTGAAAAATCAATGTAGTGATTTTCTAATGAGCTTGGCCTGATTAGTTTGGATGTTAGATGAAAATGTGATTACCCACTGCAGGTGATAGATGTGCGGCTGACCTGTGGCGACGCACGGAGCACATCGGCATTGATCTGTACATTGTTGGATTGACAGGCCTTAAGACAGCTGTTGTGAGGGGGAGCGGTCTGAGCAACAAAGCTGAAAGAAAAGAGCTGTTAAATATTAACCCCGTTGTGTCTTTCCAGGGGCCTGGCAGCTGGAGAGGACAATGGGCAGAGGGGCTACATGTTGACCTTTGTCATCGCTTACCTCCGGGTGGGTCACTTCTCTGGCTTTTTCTCCGACTGAGCTAACGGGCAGGTGGGGCGGGCGGGGTGATTGCAGTTTGACAGCAGATAGGATAGTGAGCAACCATGAAAGGCTGCAGAATATGACCTCAGGAGGTCTTTGATTTGATCTGGTCACAGTTGTTGTCAGTGTGTCCAACACTGAGGCAGGAGAGCACAGTGGCTACTGACAGAACAACAATAGAGAGTTGACTCAGGTCAGTCGCGTTAGAGGCCTTTCTGATGATCACAAAAACATCACCAAGCAGGGCTTTTACATTTACTTCAGTAACCGTGTTACTGACAGCTTTCTGTTGTGGTTTTACTTCCAATTTTTCGACGCCATCTGTGCATTTCTTCTTGAGAAAGAAGAAGTCTTTGGTATATTCTCGCTTCACCACGTGCAGGACAACCATCATGGAGCTGTGACAGCATGACTTCATAACATAGCATTACATCTGCATTTTCAAAACGATTGAAGCCACCGTCCTTCTAAAACTGAGCGTAACGCATAACACATTTGTCGGAACAGATTTATCTGCTTTTAACTTTCTGTAGATATGTTGTACATCATTACTCCTTTGATCTACAGACAGCTAGCAACGAAAGAGGCTTCTAAAGACCTCATAGGGATACCGTAGAGAGATGTTTCTTCCATAGTCTGTACTAAAGTTTAAATTGGAATGCTACTGTTTCCCAATAAGGTCAGAGCCTACATTCTGCTTTGAACAGGTTACTGGGTGGTGCGTGAAACCTTTGTTAACTGTGTATCCTGATTTGATGCATCTAGTCACGTTCCAAAAGCATCTCCCCGCCACACTTGCGGGTAATTGTGATGAACATAAAAGCTATGCTGAGAGTCTGCGCCACATTTTGATGTTGTTTTCTGGTGCACTGCTTCTCTCTTTGGTGTGCACAGCATTAGTCGTCCCCCCCCCCCCCACCCATATGCAGAATAGGAGCAGGACTTTGGGGAATACAGCTAACCACGGACTGTGCATTCATGGAAGAAGGTTTTTTGCAGAGTAGAGAGGGGTCTGACGAGTTGGATTGAGTTGATTAAATCTATGAAACATCCATAATTGTTTTCTTTGAATGAACGTGTATCCTTGATTTATCTAATGTATTTCACAGCAAACGCATTCTGCAGAGCTTTGAGATCCAGACCTGTTTTCAGGCTTGCCCAGAGTAACTATTGATCAATAAGAGAATAATTTTGCTCAAGATTTAGCTCTTTCTCAACTTTGTGTGCAACATAATGCCTCACATTAAAGAGACTTACTGAAACGGAAACCAAAAAAAGTCACTCTAGTTTTGGCTAGACTGAAATTGTATTTGGCTGGTGGACTTTTTTCACCTTTAATCCCCTCAACCAATGAGTCAAAAATATTTTTCAGCTTTTGCATGCAAATGTGCTGAATGTATTAACTTATCAGCCTCCTAATGTTGGTATTGTCCTCCAACCAGGACTTGGGGATGGACTACTATGTGATCGGGGAGTCCTTTGAAACCTCTGTGCCTTGGGACAGGTAAATCCAGTCCACTGTTTTCCTCCTGCTCCTGTTTCCCCTCCTTTCTTTTATTTCTCTTTGCCTCTTGTCATTTGCATTCACCCTCACCTCTGCTTTAAACGACTGTGCTTGTGGAGCTGTAGTTTTCAGCCTACAGCTCTGCCATTACTGACACATACATTTGACAGGGGACACAGGCCTTTGACTATTTGTTCTATATGGGGACGTTGTCACATGCAGGTCACCTCACATCCGCGTTGTGCGATCTGCATTTTTTTTGGACACGTTTTCGTCATCTGGCTTTCTCGCGCAACAAACAGCAGCACGTGCAGCTCCCTGTTGTGTAACATGCCTGACGGGAAAGACCAAGAGATCAGGCACCGAGGCGAGCATATGTGCCCGGCTCATTACCCATCCTCCTCCCCATCCTCCACAGTGCACACACGGCTGCACATGCTTAGGGCTGGCGGCCATTTCCACACCAGTGGGAATCTGTCGCACAGTGGTCGTCGTGTTAGTCAGTCTGTCGCCCTCCCCCTGCTTGGCCTCCTTGCCACTTTCTGGATTTTGATCATTTTGCACCACTATTTGATTAATTCTGTTCCTCATGCACAACACTGTTATGTTTTAAATGCACAAAAATGTTTCAGGAGCTACATGCAATGTCATCTTGTTTAGTCATGAATTATTAAATCTTTCATTACATTTACTTCCAGGGTGTTGGACATTTGCAGGAATGTAAAGGCGCGCATCGTTCGAGAGTGTAAAGATAAAGGAGTTCAGTTTCCACCATTATCCACTTGCAGGTAACAATTAATAAGAATATTTTTGACACAAATTCAAAAGCAATACTGATTGCCTATTGCAAGCTGTAACACTGGTGCAAATATAATGCCTGCATATCATGTTTTTAATTGTGAAATGAATCAATCAATTAATCAAAATGAAAAGATCACTCCCATTTTCTCTCCGATTTCTATACCCTGTCTGAGGCCTTCACTCTCAAGTCTGTTTGTTCTTCATTGATATGAGACTATATAAACAAGCCATATGACCAAAGCAACAATACGAAATGTCATAAAAAAAAAAGTCAAGAAGTAGATTTACCCTTTGCACAAATAATGTTGTTGTGCTTGCTGTAAGATTTTAAATTGTTCTTTAAGTCGTAAGGTTTTGCATATCATAACATAATTAGAAAAATGATAATATGGTCATTGCCAAGTCTTAAAATGAGGTAAAAGCCACCACAGATGAACACGTGGCATATTACACACTGGCATCGTTTATTTAACAAAAACTAAGCCAAAATGTAGATTCAGTCGCTTTTGAAACCACCTTTTGCAGTAATAATTTGAAATGATTGTTTTCTGTTTGAGGTTATCAGTCTTTCACATCCTTGCGGGGGAATTTTGTCACACCCATCTTTGCAGTATTGCTTTAGTATGTTGAAGTTTGTTGGCATGGGTTTATGCCCGGCTCTCTTCACAGGGCCGTTGCAACACATTGATTATTTTCTTTTTCAGGCCTTTCTGTTACGTATTTGAGTTTGTATCTGGATCATTGTCCTGTTGCGTGACCTATTTTCAGCCAAGTCATTCAGTTCATGGTAAACTCGATGACTGCAAAGTGTCCCAAGTCCTGTGGCGACAAAAGCAATTCCAAATCATCAGCCCTCTGCCACAATGCTTGACAGCTGGTATGAGGTGTTTGTGTTTATGTGCTGGGTTTGGTTTTCACCAAACATTGTTCCGTACTTTATGGCCAAGCATCTCCGCTTTAGTCTTATTTATATCATGACCATTGTTCCAGAAGTCGTGTGGTTTGTTTCGATGCAGCTCGGCACACATAGGCCAGAAGAAGTAGAATCTTTCTCCTGGTAACCCTTCCAAACGAGCCACATTTGTTCTGTCTTACTCTAATTGTGCTGTCATGAACATCCATACGTCACATGTTTTTGTACTTTGTTTTTAGATATGTAAAAACTGTGAAAATAACATGTCAGCCTTTCAGAATGTCACTAAATTCATCCATGTTTTCATCGTCTCAACACGAACAGAAAGAAAGACTTTCACTTTCACTGGTTTTTGGCATATGTATAAACCAAAAACACTAACATCTAAGCATACACAATTCTTGATTTTTACCATTTGTTTGACAATTGTTTTGATATTTTATTCATTCCAAACGCAAAGTGTTCAGGCAGTAACCCAGTCCTTGTTGAGTGAGCCAGAATTATGTAGACAGACAGACGGATGGACAATGTGACAGACAGACGGCGAGCTGGTTGAGGAGCACCAGGCTGCCGCTCGCAGATTGCGGACAGATTAGGCCTCAGCCTGATTATGCTACAGCCATTCATTTCCCGGCTGCAGTCTGTCACATGATTGATTTGTCCATTTAACCTCTAGAACAGTCAGAGTGCCAGGTGATGGGCCATGTCAAATGAACAAGGGCTCTGCACCCTGCTCCTCCGCAGGGAGGGAGGCCAAAGATCCAGCATTCAAACTGAAGGAGCATTTTCATTTTAACTCGGAGGCTATTGCACCTGAACTCAAGCGGCATTTTGATTAGAGGCAGCTTTTTTTTTTAAATTGTTTTCTTTAATACAGCTCAAATGATTCAGTAATGCGATTTAGATTACTATATAATGTATGCCAGTGTTGTAATTAAAGGGGCCTGTGCTTAAGTTTTCTCTTTGCTTTCTGGTAAACATAAACGGTCCTGACAAAAGACGAGCCCTTTATTTTAGATTACATCTTCAGAGTTTTTTTTCCCGCTCCTTTAAACGCGTTTTGTCCGTGCAGGGTGACGCAGACGTATGACGCCGGTGCCTGTGTCTACTTTTACTTTGCCTTCAACTACAGGGGACTCGGTGATCCAGTGCATGTGTATGAACAAGTGGAGGTGGGTGGAGTTTTATTCTCAGAAACATTGTGACATCCTCTGTCCTCCTCAAAGATCCAGCGACCCGTGGAGGGAATGCTGAAATATGGCATCATAAAATGAAAAAATGTATTTTATTTTGTGTTTTGCAGCATGCAGCTAGAGAAGAGATCCTTGCCAATGGAGGGAGCTTGTCACATCACCACGGAGGTACCGAACTTTAATTTCCTACTGGAATAACAAGCCTTCTTTCTCACACTGCACAGAGCAGGTTTAGATCATTCAGAAAAAGCACACTGAATTGAACAGTGTGATATCAGTACCTTCACCTGCGTCGCCTTCGTCATAAAAACCAGTTGCTTTCCCAGCGCGCACTTCTATGCTCGTGCTGTAAATGTGCATTTGGTCTGAGATCTTTCACTGTTTCCTTCACATGTCCAGCATCTTTTCCCACTGCTCAGATGAATGATTCTGCTATTTGTTCATTTCAGCAGTGACCAAATGAAACGTGAGCAGGGAAGGGCTGCGAAACAACTCTCTGGGCCCCATCAGGGCTAACCGAAATGGCTGCCTTATCTATATTGCCATCCGCCTCGCTGTTTTCATACATCACTTCAGGCTATTCATCACACCTGTCAAAAACAGTATGCAGTGAATCAGCTGCGATATTAAATCACAATTTCTCCTGAAGGCGGGGACGGGTTCAAAATTAAAAGATTGCTAATAATAAGGAGGCAGCGGGTTGGGGTAAATGATGCTGCCGTTATCGCTGGCTGTATTCTGACCTCCAAACGGTGGCCCGACCACCCTGAGCAGCTCCAGGAGGGGGTGGGGGGGGGATATTGATGCAGCTCCTGTGTGTGCGAAGCCCACTCTGTAATTGTGATTAATAACAGTGGGGCTCACTATCTGGGCGCAGACAGGCCGGTTTGTCTGCCCACAATCAGTGCTTGACAAATGGAGCTTGTTTCGCTGGGTTTTGTGCATCAAACAAAACAGATGTAGTCAAGGATGGTGAGGTGGGAGGGCACTGGAGGAAATATACATTTTTGTGGCCCTGTATTTACAGCAGGTCACTGTTGTGCTTGCGTGGGCAAACGAAAGGGAATCTGGGCGTGTAGAGCGCTCTGACCCTTTCTCTGCGGGACGCTCCGCTAACACCGCCACGTGTCGACTGCTTTTTGACAAAAACAACAATTTCTGAAGTTCAGAAATAAACACTTTAGATTTGATTACAGCCAGAACATCGGGAGAAGCGTCCTCTTTAACTAGGTCGCCAGTGTCGCAGCGGTGAAGAGTTGTCCGACATCAGTCACGAGGAGCGCCATCCATCTATCAACCCTGCACCACAGCTTCTCAGCCAATACTCCGCCCAGGCCATATCTCAGGAACGCAGGGCTGCCTCCTCTCCCTGCCTGTCAAGCGCTGACCCCCATTTGTCAGAGAGAGTCGGCGCTCCTCTTGAGCCTCTGCTGCCCTCGCTGTATGAGGGCACCCAGCATCATCACCTCACTTTGTGGCCTTTCACAGCTTCAATCTCACAAACTCTGCCCGCTGCTCCTCCACACAGGTCACTGCGCTCAGGAGACAAAAAAGAATAACCTGATTTAGAGACGTTCCCCCTCACGCCCTGAACTTCCCCAGGCTTTTCCACACAGGAGAAATATCACTCTGTTTTTAAGAAAAAAAAAAAGTCATTTCTGAAATAGCTACCTGGTCTGCTTTGCATGTCTCAGCTGCATAGACCAAGCCTGGTGAGATTGATTGCAATAGCAAGCAAGAAAGAGAGAATATGACAAGATAGATGTGTAAATTATCACAGTGATGGAGGCAATGATGCAGTCCCAGCACCTTCTGTTTTCTCTCCTTTTCCTTCGAGGAGGGAGGGATGGAGGTGGTAAAAGGGGGAAGAAGTAAAGAGGAGGGGGGGGGGGGGTGGTAGAGAGCTGGGTACTGTCTTAGTTACTGGGCAGCAGCTGATTGGTCCCTCCGTCACCATCTGGATGTTTGTGTGGTATCAGAGTCCCTGGTGACCCTGCTGTCTGGCCAGTTTTTGTCAGGAGACGGGGCCTCACTGGCCTCATGGCTGATCCCCGTCTGGATTTCCTGGCTGGACTTTGATAACGTGGCGCTGTAATGCGTCAGGGTGGCCCCTTCCCTCATCATGCCCTGTCAACATTGGGGCTCCCTGCTGCTGATGCAGAGAAAAGCATGTGATCAGGAAAAAGGCAAAGGAAGTTGCGTGAACACTCCCATCATAGAGCCTACCGTTTCAGGCTCTTATATCTAATCTCAAGCTATTGCACTGCTGCTTTCTGACTGTTTTCTGAGCGAACAGCACCTGTCCCAAGCTGCTCCATTCTCACATCTATCTTTGTGAGTTTTGGAATGAAGATATCGAGCGTTTCTGCAACACTGGCATGACCTCCAAAAGTTAACATTTACCCAACTCTGCTGCATAAAAGAAAACAAAAACGGGTGGCAGTCAAAGGTAAAACGGCAGTTTGTCTATTAACACATTCTGTTGGTACAATTAATCAATGTTTCAAAATTTCAAAAAATGCTTTTCGAGCAACAAGTACCACCGAATTTTGAGCATTTTTCTTCAATTTGGCAATTAATTAGGATCAATTATGGTGAATAAATTTGCCCTGGAAGGATAATGTACTTTATGTTAACATGTGACCACAGATGCAGGATATAAACTGACACTCCTGTGTCCATCCTGCTTGATATTCTATCTCATTAATTCCTCTTCCTTCTATAATGTGCATTCAGTCGAATTTAAAAAAAATACACCGAAAGACTTGGACTGGGGGGGGGGGGGTCTTGAGACAGTTGCTTGCTGAGCTTAGTAACAGCTTTATTCCTCGACAAGCCACCTTGGTCTGTTTTTGGTCTATTTTTGACTCGGCTATTGGCAAAATATCTTCAGTACCTTTGAGTCACAGATTTGACTTTTTTTTTAGTCTGAAGTCTGACCAAAAAAATCAACTAAAAGCAGTTGAATATTCTAAAGTATTCAGCTTTATTGGCACTGTAGAGATAGAAGTTTCTGGGGTTTGTTTTACGATTTGAACAAACGGAAGGTTTCCAGCCCTGTCTCTGGCTCCAGACTCTGCTGTCGGGCACAGACGCTGTGGAGTATGTCAGAGAGGACAGCTGGTGAAGTTATGGCCACCCTCACCAGGCTTCATGCCGAAGCCACTCTCGCTCCTCCTGTTCGGGGGTTTGGGTGGGATGATGAGGTGCGGCAGACGGCCAAAGTCACTCTGACAAAGGACCATTGTGTGGGGCTCTGTGATTGGCTTTGGCGCCCTCGTGGCGATCAGGCCAATGTCGGGGCACAGAGCGGTGCCCAGGAAAGCGAAGCACAACACCCTCGTGGGTCAGCTGGAGTGGTGCTTGTGTGCACAATGAGACAGAAACACACAGGAAGAAAAAAAAAAAAAAGGTTCTCGGTGACTCGGGAGGGAGGGAATTGGAGAGGAGTGGTGGCTCCACGGAGTTAGGGAGCTGGGGACGGACCGCTACAGTCGCCAGCCGGCCCCTCCTTTGGGAACACACAGAGCCTAATGAGTTTGATAGTCTGCTGAGCTCCATAAATCATGCCATGCAAAACATTTCTCCTCTCTGAATAAAAGCATTTATCACCCTCTGTTTATTCACTCACTCTCACAAGATTGATTGGCTCCCAGCAGCCTGCTGAGCAATCAGCCATGCCGATTCCTCCATTTCTCCCCCATGGTCGTCTTCCTTGGTTTGCTTATTTATTTATTTTTTTTATATTCTCTATGTCATTCAGTGGGAAAACTTCGGAAGGAGTGGATGAGAGAGACCGTCTCCAATGTCGGCGTTGGAATGCTTAAGTCTGTCAAGGACTACGTGGACCCCAATAACATCTTCGGCAACAGGAACCTCCTCTAAGTTTCTGCTCCCGTCAGTCTCTATCTCACCTGTTTTTTTGTTTTTTTTTCCGAAAAAGAATCTTGTCCATTTTTTCGGATTAACAGAAACTAAATGTGAATGTAGAACGGACAGAGATCGTCTTCTACATCAAATGTGTGATTCGGTGCCATTAAATGATTCACCCAAACCTTTTCTTTTACTGTATAATGCACTTATCTGCTGTAACAATCACCGTCATTTTTGTTGAAGGTCATTTATACTGTTTTGTTGCGGCCTCGGCTTCTCACGCGACGACCACGACGCAATTTGATGCAGCAAAACTTTGATGTTTGTCATACTTGCTTTTGTTTAATCAACTCTTTAAACATTCTTGCCAACAGCAAAATGCACTTGTTTTCATGTTCCTATTGTGTGTGTGTGTGTGTGTGTGTGTGTGTGTGTGTGTGTGTGTGTGTGTGTGTGTGTGTGTGTGTGTGTGGGAGCACCTCTTTAGTGGTCATTTCTAGGTGAATGCGCTTTCTAAAGCTTTTGTCTGCCTTCCCATCTCCTTCTGCACACTTGTGTTCAGTGAGTCCCTTTGTGAAGAGAAGTAGTCTTGACGGTCCTCAGTGTCTTCTATTCGTCTTGCCCTCCTGCCTTCTGTTGTACCGACCTGTTGCCATAAGAGACTTGTATCTGGACTGAGTGTGTTTGTGCGTGCCTCTTCTGACGAACCCGACTCAACCCTTGTTTTGTGCTTCAAAATTGACGGCGGTCCTACGATTGTCCAGTATGACTGCAAAGGGAGATGTGCTTTTGTGTGTTTAGTTTTTGTACTGAAAGCGTTTAACCCGCACGGTTTGTTACTGAAAAAGCAAAGTGGAAAAGGAGAAAAAGAAAAAAAAAAAGAAAAGCCATTTCAAACACGCTTGTTTCAGTTTGACCATGTTTTCAGTTTAAGGCCTCTGGATCGCGGTGCTCACATCGTACCAAAGACTCAATCCATTAGATCGTGCAAACGTACTGTGAACGTGTTTGATATCATAACCGCCACGTTCACAGTCATTTTGTAACCTCATACACAACTTAATTCTACTTTGTTGATTATTATATGCAAAGATTTAACCATCTTCTGAGCTCTTACATGTAAATCTTCGACTGTTACACATGCTGAAACCTTCAGTTTAACTGATTTAAATCATGCTCATACTGATTACTTTTTCTGATCCATAATTGTTTGATTGGCACCCCCAGCCCCTCCTTCCTTAAAGAAAAGAAAAAAATCTGCAGCACCTTCAACAGTAGAGTCTTTAGTGTTTGTATAGTTTGTAAAAGGCTTTTGGAACGGTAGTGTGTTGTGCTACATTTTGATACTGGACTTTTACCATGTAACCACACACTTTGAAGAAATTTTCATCTTTTTATCTTTCTGATCTGTGCTTCACATTTTCAAGGACCTCTTGTGTCCTTTTATTCCTCCAAATAAGACTTACAAATGGGACCTGGCATTTAACCCCACGTGTCAAAAAATGTGTGAGAGCTTTTGAACGTTATGACTGTACCTTTTTTTTTTTTTTTTTTTTTTTTTTCCCAAAAAAATTTTCTTTCAAATTTAGTTTTTGGGTCTATTTTCCACTTCTCTTAACAACATTGTAACATCTAAGTACATTTTGTCAATGCTGTTTGTGCAATAAACTGAACTAAAATCACTCCCCCTGATTATTTTTTTCCTTCCATAGTGCATGAGCATTATTATTCATAGGGCAGAAATGTTTTTATCTCATGCAACATTTCCAGTCTAGCTCTGCAGTGGTCATTCTGATTTATACTGTCAGACATGCTGGGGAAGGTCAGCGAGAGCCTGAGAGCAGGTTTCTGTTTGCTCTGCCTCTGCTTGTGCCATGCAGAGCTCAGGGTAATCCTGTACGGCAGAGTTTAACGGAGCCTGTCTTTCGCTTCATGACAGGCTTTTTATTTATTTATTTATTGTCTGTTCCAACACACGGGCTCATTTGGGAGTCGTCTTCACTCCCACACAGCCGCCCACACACTGCTGGCTGACGTCATAGCCACCCATCAACGGCAGCAGAGCTCGGCAGTAGAGCTCGGCAGCAGAGCTCAGCCTTGAGCGAGGAAATGAACTGCAGCTGATATGCTGTGGTTTATACCCAGGATTGTGTGAATGAATTCTGCAGACACAGATAATATGTGAGGGATTAAGAATTCAGCTTATATCTAATTAGACTGGTTAGTCTATCACAGGTTTTACAATTTCTTTATATTTTCATCTCTCTCAGATCATCAGTCATGTCCTGCAATTTGCCTTTCTAATGAATCCAGATATATCTCAATGGAATGTGCTTGAATCTGCTGTATTTCATTGAGAGATCGAAATGGTGTGTAAAGACGCACATGTCCACATGAGGTCAGCACTGCACTTGGAGAAATAGAAACTTTGAGACAAAGCCGTGAATCGTTTAGTTACAGTACAGTGAGCAACACAAATAAGAAAACCCACTGTGCAACAGTTCAGTTTCACTATATTAAAAGTGTGGATCCCCGCAGTCATTTTAGGTGGGCCTTGTCACTGTAAACAGGTCTGATTGGTCGAGCTTTTCCCAGAGTTATCTTTCCACCTCTCTTTCTCAGTCATCTCACCTTTGATTTCTACTATAGTGTGCAGCCTCTGTGGAATCACAAAGAAAAGAAATTAAAGGAAAAACTGCTAAAATGATATGAGCTCTTTGAAAAAAAAAAAGAAAGAAAGCCCTGGCTTAGACTATATATGATCTGTATGCCTTTGATTGAAATGGGCCTACAGTCCACCAAGTCATGGTTTCACTTTTCGTTTTCTTTAAACGTTCTACTCTTATCTTGGCTGTGTGATTGAAATCTTTTAATCCTCATCTACAGAGCTTCTGGAGACTGGGAGTCATCTAGTCAGACAGTATTTTGTAACATTCACAGATATTCTTTTATGCCATCTGTTGTCATCCCAAAATCTTGGCACTCACGCAGCCCCATATTATAATCCCCACTCCTTTCACTGTGATCGTCTTAAACAGGTTCACCACAAACATGTTGGAGATGAATGCATCTTGGTCTCATCTGAACCAGGATTCTTTTCACGGTTTGTAACCAAGTCTATTCTGCAGTTTTGTGATTTCTACTGTTTACCTCATTGTCAGGTTGAAGTCTGGAGTTAGACTAAAAGCAGCACATTAGCTGGGGTTGAATCTGTTCTGGTAAAAAAAAGAGAAGAAAATGTCAGTGCTTTGATCTGATAAGTGCAGACCCAATCCTGTGGAGTTCCTCATGTCAATGATGATTCTTTTCCATGTGGGACGTGCAGATAGACACAGCCAAAACTGTTCAAAAGTGAGAAAGTTCTGGTGTTTACAGGCCATTCTAATAATGATGTTAGGCTAACTTCAAATAACGCGTTCACAGTTTTGTTTCACTGATCCTGTCAGGGATGCACATATAAAGAGGAACAATGTACTTAAAATGTTAAAAGTAATTTTGGAAAAACGTCTACGCTATGTGTGTTATTGGATTACTGATGTTTCTATTTGTAAGTAATGTTTTACTAATTTAGTTTAATTCAGTTTTATTTATTTGCTGCTAAATCAGAACAAATGTCATCTCATGGCACTTCTAACATGAAGTCCCAATTCAAACTCAACCTAATCTAGGTCATTGTAATGCAATAATAATCCGCTAAAATCAAATTCATTGAAATCCAAATTAGTCCAGTTGAGACAGTGCCGATTCGAAAAAAAACCAACAAAAAAACAGTTGACAGTTATGTAAACCAACCAATCACATGGAAATTTCCTTTCCATCCATTCCCCCCT
Source organism: Odontesthes bonariensis (assembly GCF_027942865.1). NCBI lineage: Eukaryota > Metazoa > Chordata > Actinopteri > Atheriniformes > Atherinopsidae > Odontesthes > Odontesthes bonariensis. The sequence goes on along the minus strand of NC_134517.1, from coordinate 21,078,697 downwards.
CCTGAGAATGCATGAGGTGACAGTGGAGAGGAAAACTCCCTTTTAACAAGAAGAAACCTCAAGCAGAAAAAGACTCAGGAAGGGCAGCCGTCTTGAAAATTAATAATCAACAATATATATTTTTAAGACATAGAAAAAACATGTAATGCCATGTATATTTGAAGCAGAAGGCTAAATTATAATTACTTGTTGTATTCGACTACAGAGGCAAAATGAATCACCATTGTAGAGTTTAATTCCAGAGAAAATCAGATCACATGTAGCATAAATATGTTGATATATATTTTTTTATTTAAACTCTGAACAGAAACATTGCACATTTGCCTTTTCATGCCTTGAGTTTCTGTCAGATGAGCCTGTCGTGAATAAATCCAACCTGGGAGAGGAAAAAAAAATAAACAGAAGAAGCAGGTTACATTGCAAAAAAAAAAAAAAGAAAGTTGCCCACATGTGGAGACCTAATAGAAAAATAGAACGGCAATATTCACACTTAACCCACGCAACATGATGCAAGAGAATTTAAGTCATGCATGTCTGACGAGATAAAGTATGTACTGGTGAAAATATGAGGTATTTGTTGGCTCACTTGTTTGCTACATAAGTGGTTGGATTTAAAACTGCAGAAAACATGCAATTCAAAAACTTTTTCTGGTTCAATTGAGTTCTTGAACTAAAATACAATAGAGCACACAGATCCATGCCACACAATGTGCACAGTCACATTTGTAACTCCAGGTAACAAAGGTACAACACTATCCATGAGGCATACTCTCACCCAAAAAATAATGCTTGTAATAACAATTAAAATAACGATAATATCAAAGACAGCTTCGATATTACATGGGCACTTAAGTACTACATGTGTCAGTGTGTCAGTCTTCGGGTTTTCAGTTGGTAGCATTTATTTTTTAGCATTGAGGAACAGGCCAGAAAAAAGACTAAAGCAAGCGTTTGCCATTTTTGGAAATATATACGTAATCACTTTCTAAAGACTGGAGACAGTGAGAAACAGCTAGCTTGACTCTATCCAAAGAAGACATATGTTTCAAGTCACTGGAAGCAATGAGTTAAAAAGATTTGTGCTTGACCAGAGCTCCGTCCTCACAGAGCTGACGGTGCCTTCGAACTGTCTTGCCAGGAGTTCAAACAAACGACCACCTTTTGTGGCATTCAGAAGCTTGTATTTGGACATTTGAGAGCTCTGAGTTCACGAGAGGTGTCCCTGACTTCTCATGTCACAGTCATGAGCTGAGGAGTTCCATTTGAAGGCAGCGTAAACCGTGGCTGAAACGTGTTTTTTCCTCATGATCTCCAATAAGGCCGTCGCATTTATGATGTTTTAACTGATGAAAAACAAATCAACATATCAGTATGATATGTTCAGTGAGCAAATCACTGATGAAGCCCTGTTGATTATTAGGCCACCGGTTATCTTGTGCTAACTTCAGTCTGCATGGGCTATTGGCTTCAAGAAAAAAAATTGGATCTATGTGAGTGTATTCTGACAGAGGAATGAGTGTGTCCATGCACATTCACTGGCAACTGACCAAGAACTGACATACAGACCAGTTTGGAATGGGACTTATTTCAGTTCATTCACCCGCAAGATTTAATGACCTATCTGCAAATGACACAATAAATTCATTATTTGGCTCTTCACATGGGTTACAAACAATAAACCTCAAGGGTTGGGATTGGGTTTACATAATATGATTAGACCATTGCCCACCATCTCTAATCAGATCACCCAACCAGAACACACTGCCTGAAAACGGTTCTCAGCAAGGAAAAAGCCCCTAATTACGAGTCTTTAAAATGGTTCATGGTCGGTTTAACTAATTCAACACATAACTCCAAGCCAAATGTTGCCAAAGTGAAATGAAAATATAATGTTGGCATTTTATGCTTTCTGCAAACCACAAACATGTGTCATCTTAATGTTAAGAGCCAAAAAAGCTCAGTCTCACTTCCAGCTCGTCAGATACTGACACGTCGGCCCAATCCTCGGTTCTAACCCTCCTTTTTGCAAAGGTAAGGGTGGTCATACCGCCATCCAAATGGCTCCAAACATCATAGCTGAGGGACTGAATGACCACTACGCTTTGATCCCCAGAAGAAAACGGGTACCTTACCTCTGCAAAATGGAGGGGTAGGACCAGGGGCCAGAATATGAATATGACCAAACGTGAAATGAAAACAAAATCAAGAAACTCACAAGAGACTCAATGCAGTGTCAAGGCTGAAATAAGGTGTAAAAATGGTGTTACAATGATTTTAAACCCTTGAAAAAATGGTATTTCGCTCTCTCCACACACCAAATCAATGATGCAGACTTGTTTGATGGTTAATAAGGCATGCTGCTGTGCATGTTGCTGGAGTCTTTGATGAGAACATTTGAAATTGTGAATATACATGGTTTACAGAAAGTAATAAAACAAAAAGAAATGTCGCAAATGTAGGTTGTTTTTGTTGCCTTTAGTCAGAGTTCGACTAATTGATGTCTCATTTTTATAATCTTAACTCTAAACTTAGTTTACCAGCTATCAACAGTAGCCCTACATTTATCAGATAATAATGAGAGTGGCACAGACCTTCCTTTATAGATGACACAGCGTAGCTCTTAAAATGTTTAACTGCTGCTTTGGAAATAAAATGTGACATTTTGTTCGAGCTTAAAGCTGTCAGTAATAAATCAGTAGAGCTGAGGACTTGCAGAAATGAATTTTTTATCAGAACAACTTCTCAAGGCACATTTTGTGTGTGTTTGTGTGTGTGAGAGAGGTGAGAACCTGCATTTATAAAACTGGGCAAAATATATCTTCATATGTAAAATGTTATTTTTAGTGGCTAACAAGGGCTAACAAGAAATAACTGCTGTCATTGGTTTTACAAATTATGGCAGAAATTCAGCATGGATCTACATGGATTTCCATACTATATAAGAACCTCAGCAAAGAGGCCATGCATTTTTCATTAGGATCCTAAAACAAGGCACAGGAAGGGAGGGAGCGGAGAATTAAATTTGCATTGCAAGCACTGTCATAGGTCTTGCTGTTTCTGCACCACTTCATAAATCCACACTACAATCCAATCAATGCATACATTTTTTTTTTTAGTTTTTTTTAAAACAGCACTTGTAAATAACTCAATAGCCTATTTACAGATTTACAAAAAATGTCTGTTACCCCAGACAAAATGCGAGCAACAAGAAGATACCAAGAGCCAAACAAACCGCAGCAGAGATAAACATTGCATCCCATGTCTTTTGTTAAAAATCTGTGCATTGCCCAGGATAGCTGGTGTTCCTTGACATGTTGACACAGTGGTTTGTTCTCTTTCTGACAAGGTGTCATCAGCGGATTTGTAGCTGTTTCAACAAGCTTGCCAAACACAGCTCTGTCATCCTTCAGCACAGGGAATCTGAAGGGAGCAGGAAAAACCTCTATGATAGCGCCACACTCAAGTCTAAAGCTCAACTCTAGTAGCAAAAGCGAAGAGGAGCAGAGCCCAAGAACCTCTGCATGCACTGCACTGCCTCTGCTGCAGACTGCATTTAGGAAAAAACAGGTCTAAGATATCAGGTGGCCAGCAGAAGCTAACTAGCTGCCTTCAACGGTGTGCCATCAGTGTCGCCGCTGCAGCAGGGCGCGCTTCCAGTTTTGGCCACGTTGCAGCCGCTGGTTTCTGCGTTGTCGCCACTGCAGGGGCTCGCAGGTGCTGAAACACTCTGGCCACATTGTCTCTTCCTGTTCAGTTCCTCCCACTTGGCCCTGTTTGCTCTGATCATGTCAAGCATCGGGTGAAGTTTAGGACTCAACTTGACCAGAGTCTAGAGAGAGAAAGAGAAGAAAGGACAATGATGTGAGTCAAGAAAAAACACAGCTGGTTACAAATGCAAAAGTGTTAAAACTGTTTATTAAATGTACTTCCTCCAAAGAAACTTGAAGACGTTCAAAAATCAAGATTTTAACCTGGTTAACATGCCCAAAAGATCTAATGTAGGCTATGTGTTACAAGACATCCTGAGCAAAATCAGCCACCAATGCCACTGTCTGTCTGAGGGTTTCTGCACTGAATCTGCAGAGCACCACCTACAGTCACCGAAAGGTGAGGTCAGACAGTCCAAATGTTTTGGGCAAAACATTGGAGAAAACCAGTCCTGACTGGCTAGGTGGGGCTTTACAGCTAAAGTGCATACACTGTGAGTTACCAATTAAATAAGAAGCAAAGGCAAGTCTGACTGGTTGAGCCAGCAAGCAGCTACTAGCACTAGCAGCCTCGACTCTGGAGCCCAGTTTCAATATTGTTGAAAACAATAGAAAGTCCCTTCATTGTGTCTTTTGGGACTGCTTCCAAATAATATTCAAATGTCAAAACGCCGAAAATCATGGTGTCGTTTAGCTATGATAACAGGGTGCAGGATAACTTTACGCCACTGGAAATCTCCCATCTTGTCCACTTTTGCTGGATATGTAAGGATGACACTACCTACCTCTGCATATATATATATATATATATATATATTTATATATATATATATATATATATATTTATATATATATATATATATTTATATATATATATATATATATATATATATATATATATATATATATATATATATTTTTTTTTGTTTGTTTTTTTTTTTTCCAGGTACAGGATATGTATGCTATGTAGACTTCCTAGGATATTGTGTTTTTTTTGTTTTTTTTTGTTGATCTAGGTTTGGTGTTGTAAGTCTGGCTTGATGTGTATGTTGTTGCTGGACTGTAGTTTTTTTTTTTGTTTGTTTTATTTATCTGTTTGTTTGTAAAGAAAAAAAAAGACTGAGCAGATACTGAAAAAGAATACATTGTTTGCTATTCTTACCATGTAACTGAAAAAAACATCAATAAAAAAAAAAGAAAACAATAGAAAGTCAATACATTGCCGTTCTGACACTTCTGCTTGCAATCAACCTTGTGTAATTAAGTGTCTTCCTCTTGAGAATTGCCTTTTATTCCAAAGAAGTGGCCATAGCATAGCATAGGTGAGTCAGAGTAAGGAAGGCCACTTGAATTTGCTGGTGGGTGGAAATATGGGCAGGGCCAGATCAGCATATTCATAGTTCCCTATTCACAGAATGAGAAAGAGTGGCAAGAACTTAAAAATGCGCAACTTAAAGCAACACAGATACGATTTTTAGAGGAATGATAGTTGCTAAGAAGGGACTTGTGACTTGTAACTCGAAAGCTGCCTTTCTCATCAGCTACGGCCAGTGAGAGCCACTGCGGTATGTTGTGCTGTGGGCAATTATATGACTGCCTGTGAAATACCTAGAACTGAAAATATGCACCAACTACAATCAAACAGTCTCAATTTTTCAGAATATCCTTTTGTCAGTCATAACAACAACAAAATCTACTGATGGGCAGATGTAAGAAAATATGTAGATCCAGTATAAATAAACCAATATAAAAGACAAACCCTTTGACTTCGATGTCTGGAAGCTTCTTCCTGGCGGCACACAGCCTATGGAGTTTTGCTTTTACATTACTTTGTTGAGAAAACAGCTGTCAAAACACCTTCACAGTGATCGGTCTAATTATTCTTTGTGTCGCAACACATCATCGAAATGATCCAAAAAGTGTGTTTTAGGACTCTTTGACGCTGCATTTTAAGTGACTGAAAAGAGGAGAAAAGCCCTATGAAATGACTTTTTAAATCCCAGTAGATGCTTAATGAGGCTTCTCTTCCATCTTTACCCAATCTACTGGTGGCATCTCGTTTCTAAATCACGTGCGTTTCTGTGTGATTCACAACTTCATGTCACGCCTTGTCTCGCAGTTGACGAATCCATCTCAATAAGCTGCCTCTTAGTCATGGCTAAACAAGAATCCAGTACCTTGGTTTTACAAGCTGTGGCAGTGAACAAACTGACGAACGGAATCCAATTACCCATCGTTCCTAAAACAAGCACTACGCCCATCCGCCCGTCCTTTATGACTCTAAAAAAATAGGTTCAGAATAGTCCGAAAAAGGAATGAAAAATGGATTGAGCATGGGTCACACGCTTCCTAAATGAACAAACTGTCACACTAAACGCACGTGCACACCAAAGACCTACTGGAAGGGCAATGGACAATCATAAGACCACGTGAAATTCTGACACAAGAGACAAGAATATAGCAAATGTTGCTTAGACTAAACATATATTCTATATTCAGTTGTTTATTCATCATACACTCCTACATAGAACATAGTATTGTGGCACTAAAATAAAAATTCAGGCATTTAAAAGTGTGGGTATGTGGGCATTGTGTTTTATTCCAAAATCTGCTGTCTGATACCTCTAGATAGGCACTTCAAGGTATGTGGATGAAAAAATACGAGTTGTCTGTATGGTAAAAAAGATTTCAAACTCTTCTCCAAAGTTCCCCTGAGCTATGTCAGTACTACATCTACAACATGTCATGTAAGTACTTGTTCTACAAAACAACACCTGGACTGGCTGCCATTTGTGAATGGCAGCCCCCCCCCCCCAAAAAAAAAAGATAGGTAGCAAAGCTCAGCTCTAAGACTCACACTTTACATTACAGTCAAATGCATTATACTTAAAGACAAAACATATGAAACAATATACAAGGAACATCCCACCACAATAACTGCAACAAAGAGCCACTTGATAGCTGCAGTCCATTAAATGACTGCTATTTAAAGATTAGAAGCGCATGTATGACTGAGATTAGTTGCCTTTCTCATTTTTCTAAGTTGAGGTATAACAGGCTATGTAGTGAAACCTGTCACCCTCCATTTGATAAATTACCCACCAGACAAGGGGATTTTGTTCCTGTAACACTGTCTACTGTGTCGGTTTGGTTTCCAGAGGAGTCTGTGTAATTAGTTATTGTTTCATTAACCCTGTCACACAAGGAAACACGAACATGCACGTACGTGTCGGACTCCTAAAACCAGTGCAAACTTTATTTTTTTACCCAAATATTGGAGTCATATGGGAATCCATAGTAATAAAGAGTTGGATAAATATGTATGTGAGAATTGAATATCTGCACAGGGGATTGTCTTTTGTATGCGTGAAAAGGTAAATAAAATACGACCAATAAGACCAACTAATCACTGCTGCTAATTAACAGAGCTTTCGATGCACACATGTAATACAAGATGCATTTATGAGGTCCAGTTCAGGACTTTATGTCATAGCCTACAGTTCAGCATCTGAGGTGCACAGATGCTCCTTCTCAGTGACATGTTCAGGATTACATCATCTGTTGTTAACAAGAACTGTAATCCTCCTCCTTCCCTGATACCGCTCTGTCTGCAGTCTCTGTCTGCCAATATAGTCTGAAAGCTGAATAGAGAGGTGTTGGAGTTTTTCCTGCAGCTATGTCTTAGAAAGAAATAATATTGCCTTCCTGATATGCCTGTTGTGTCCTCATTAAGGGTCCAAGCTTGTTCATTTTATCTGCCAGTAATCTGACACTTCCGATGATGATAAAGGGGGGGGGAAAATGGTTGAATCCTCTTACACCCTTTTCTCCTTTTTCTTCCTGCTCTGTGTCCTAGACGTCTCCTCTTCAACACATTGATTGGAGGGCTTTTTCCAGGCATTTCTTGGGCTTTGGAAAGTTTCAGTTAGCTGCTCCAAGAGGTTAAAAACTTTCCTGTTGCCATGGTTACGTATTATAACGATATAAAAAAATTGCCAGTTACCAGCAGAAGACCTTCCAGCAGCACAGCATTCAAACCAGCACAGAGGAATGTTTCAGAAATCTGTTTTCACAGAAAAAAGCTCAGTAGAAAATCTCAAGAAGATTAAAAGAAAGACACAGTATGTGCAGAGCCGCTTGCAGCAGACTGCCTGCCTCAAGGGCAGCACCATTCTGGAAATTATGGTATATTAATGTGAATGAATTAATGTGAACACCAATTATAATATGCCATAATAGTAATGATAAATAATACACCGATTAAAATTAATCTTTTTTACAGACAATCATACTTAAAGGATTTATGTGTGAATCCTTTAGAAAAGTTTAAAAGATGAGGCAGAAATATAATACTCTGTCATGTATTCAAGGAAAATATTCCAATACAAGATATAGTACCAGTAAGTAGAAGCGCTTTCTAGATCGCACTTCTATTATCAATCAATCAATCAAAGTCAAGTGTGGGGGGGAGGGGTCTATCAATGGCTGATATTCCAAACATGTTTGTGAAAGTTTGTCATAGAATGAACAACGAACTTAAGAACAAAAATAGTTGCTCATCAGGCTGGAAACTTTTACACAAAACAGATTTAAATACTCTGGACCCAAACAACCCTCAGATAGATTACACACTAATAAAGAACATTTAAGAGCATTGTTATCCTGGTTGACCAACAATGATCACTCCAAGAGCAAAGTATGTAATAATCTGTGAGGGCACAAAGGAACCCAGAGTAGCTAAAAGCCTCTACGACACTGGCTGTCAAGAATCTACCATGAGAAGAAAAATGAGCATGAATGTTGTGAAAAACAGGCCTGCAAGGAGAAAGCCACTGCTCTCCAAATAGCATACTGCTGCTTGTAAATTTTCTAAAAGTCGTATGAGCAAAGCAAAAGGCAATATTAGGTCTAAATAAAAAGAATTTGGAGAGAGGAGATACAGCATTCCAGCATTAGAATCTCGTCCCACATGTCGAAAAATGTATTTTGGGCTTCTTTTGCTGCATCTGGGTCAGCATGACTTGTCTTTATTCACTGAATAATGAATTCAGATGAAAAATGTCAGGACATCAGTCAATTGAATCCCAACAGAAAGTGGGTCATGCAACAAGATGACCTTAAGCACAAAAAAATGTCAACCAAAGAACAGGAGGAATAATAAAGTCAGTGTTCTGAAATGGCCAAGTCAACGTCCCGACCTTAATCCAGCAGAAATGTTGAGAAGCTGAAGAGAGGACATGCTGACGTACAAAGCTGAAGCTGTTCTGTATGGAGGGATGGGCTGAAATTCCTCCAAGATGATGAGCAGGACCGATCAACAGTTATCTGTGAGTTTCCTCACTCACAGATATGTAATATTGGAATCATTTTGCTCAGTAAATAAAGGACAGATTCTAATATTTTAGTGTCATTTGTTTCATTTATGTATCCAGAAAATCAAAAAGGGCTCATAATCTTTCAAGTTCTACTGTGATTTCATGCCACCCATAGGGAGCTGTGACTTTCATGATGTACTGAACTGGAGGTTTAAAGGAACACTTTTTAATGTTTGAGGGAGTGGGGGAGGTAATGTCCTTTCTCAGCAGTCCACACCCTCTGTGGGACATCATTGTTTTGCGCAGCATCATTATTCCAGGGTGGACTCAGAGGATGAAGACAGGGACTGTCATATGGTGGGGTATAAAGATGGAAGGTTATATAATGGGGGATTAATATTCCACAAAGTAGCGAGCCACCACCAGGATAAGGAGATCAGCGAGATCAAGAACAAGATCTCTTCCGCCCACGGACAAAAAACCTGCCGCCTCTGAACTTCCTCTGCTCTCCCCCTTGCAAGTTTAATTGGCAGCAGCATGATTGTGAGCTCCATATCTGCATTCTCCAAACATCAGCCTTTTAAATGAGGCGGTGTGGAGACAAACCCCCCACACAGACAACACACAAACACACACGGCTTTGATGCTTTTTTTTTTTTATCTACACAACACAGACATTAACAATAGTGAGAACGGAGCCCGGCAAAGATTAGTCCGCTTTAACTTTTGACACTGATCGCGGGATAATTCAGCAGCCATGAAGATGATCTATGGTTTGTTTTCTACTCATAATGACAAAGAGTAATGTTTTTCCACAGTGCAAAATGTAGAGAAAATCCCCCAGTGCTGTGAGAATGAATGATTTATTTTATCCTTGACTCCTTTCACAACTCCTCTTCTGTCCTGACATTCATGAATTTAACTCCAACATGCCTCATGTCTTAACAGACCTGAGCTCCTCAGTAAGTCAGCCTTCTTCTTCCTCCCACTCAACCATCGCTGCTGGCAGTGGGAGGGGCAGGAGAGGCTCTACTTATGTCATTCGGAGACACACACTCACGCATTACTATCGCAGCAAGGACACAGCATTAGTTTCCTGAAAGATAACCCCTAGCTCTAACTACATTCCTAAAATTTATTTCACAAAGATTCTTCAGTCAAATTTTTGCCTGATTTTTGGCGTGTCGAAGGAAAAGTGTGCTGCCAAGAGTCAGTAATTTCATAACTGTGTGCGGTGAAGCCCATAGTCCACTTTCTTTCTGAGGGGATAATAACTGGGGAAGGACAGCGTCCACTCAGGTCGAATATTGATGTGTGACAAGCGTGACACAATAAAAGGCCAGAGAGCTGTAAATCTTCAAAATGTTACCTCGTACAGTGGCGCACAGATTCCATCAATCCACTCCAGCTGAAGCCCTGGCAACTCGTCCTTCCTGTTTCGGTCAAAGATAGCCTGTAACGCAAAAGATAGAATTACTTTTCTTCTACATTTCTCAGGCTTTCAGGCCCTAAATTGCTGCTCTTAGTGCTTTGGTTAAAGAGAATTGTCTGTCAGCTCTCGAGTCAACTGAGTTTATTTCACGCACATTTTCTATTCTCCCTCATTCTTCCGCAGCCTGAACTTAAGAGGCTCCACCGAGGCTGTGCTTCAGAGATAGTTACCGGGTACGACTCAGAAGTTAATATTTCATTTCCAACACCCACACACAGAGCGCTAAAGGTTTGACACAAGCAGCAGACCTGAGGCTACTGAATTAGTTATTTCAGAGGGGTGGCAATGTGGCCTGGCTCGATTACTCAACAGTCATTAATTGCACACAGAAAGCTGTTGTTTTGTTTTTTTCCTTTCAAGGACTTGCAACACGGCTCAGCCTTAAAAACTCCTTAATCAAACAGACTGCACTCTTCTGCTGAATTCAGCTTTCAGGTTAGTAAAAATAATTATAAATGAAGACAATAAGACCAAAGTCTCTCCTCAATTATATGCTATTTTTACACCAATATAAGTTTTGTCTGTGCATTTGTAGATGAATGAATGGACAAAATCTGTAGCATATTTTTTTTTTCTTTGCCCAGCAGCAAGGCAGTGGAGCGCTCAAGCTGACCATACACTTTTCTCACACGGTGAGACACAAGCGTTCATGTTTCCTCCACAGTCAGTAAGTTTTGGCACAGCAGAGAAAATATATCTTTTGCTTCGGCATCATCAGCTCTTAGAGGGCACAGAGGTGAGAGAAACTGCAAAAAGCACAAAAGCAGAGCTGGTTTGATTTACTCACAGAGGGCGTGAGCTTCAGCTCCAATCTCTCTCTGTCGCCCTGTTCGAAGAACTCACTCGTTACTAACTCCGCGACCTGAGGACACAGAAGAGGTTTGAGCAGGGCTGTGACTTACATTTACAGGCATTATCCTATTAACTCCCTTTTTTCTCAGTGTTAAAAAGCTGTGAAAAATGACAATTCTCATGATTTTAGAAGCTACAGTGAGGAAAAGAGAGCTTGAAAATAACTTAAAAGTGCTGATTATTCCCAACATATTTCCCCTTAGCTTAAGATGTTTTAAATACATCCACACATTTTACTAAGTGTGTTCACTGTGTATTTGTCACCTTGCGCGATGTTTCCCATGGCTTTGTGACAGCTCCCAGATCGCATGCTGTCATCATCATGGATCTGGGAAGAGGACAGGTTTATTTCAAGCTTTAGTAAATGTGATGTTATTCAAAAGCCCATTTTGAGAAAGGAGGGGAAAAAGATGTGGGTCATTGCCTGCACATGTCTCTGTGAGCCTTCACGTTCCAGTTGTACTCTTCTTTGCTGACAAGCTCAAAGAACGTGTTTCTATTCCTAAAAGGGAGACAAGAAAATCTTTACATGCAGGTGCAAATTACATCAGCTCCACAAGGGGGTGGTGTAAACTAAAAGAAAGCCCTCCAACCTTTTAATGAGCATTGTACAGAGAGGGGATCAGAGGCTGTCAGTGCGTCTCTCCTTAAATGTAAAATCAGTACTCTGGAGTCTGTGGACACGTGACTTACAGTTTAAAAAGGAGTGTGTTTAGCAGAACATACTCAAAGTAAAGCGTGAGGTCTGTGGCCAGAATCGACTGTTTCAAGAGCTGCATGAGGTCGCTGTACTCTGTGGATGAGAGGTTGGAGAAGATGTTGTGACCCTGTGGAAACAGACCCAAACACACATATGACATGATAAAAAACACATATTGCACTTTTACAACTGCACACAAAGAGCTTTAAATAAAAAGACCACAGGCTCTGCATGAATTATTGAACATACTTGGCGGGCGTGCCATTTATCTTAGTTTTTGCACTGGATTTGTTTAGATAAGTAACAGGTAATGAGGACTAAAATAGCTGACAAAATGTTGGTGTGCAGTCTTCCGAGAGGTTGGTTAATCTGAAAGTATTCTGTGAACTTTAAATAAACCAGACTCATCTAGGCTTGATCACAGTTAGCCTTCAACACAAAGTTTGGACTGAGAAGTAAATGCTCTGGTGTGTTTGACTCAGATTGCTGTAACTGGTCTCTGTTGAAACTGATCTGCAGATGTGGACATTGTTTTAACCAATGAATGCTGGGAAAGCATTTTGTAGTGCAAACTGGGGATCCGTGCTGAAAGAACACATAAAAAATGTAAATTGTTCCTGCTCCTGCTGCCTTAGTTTAGGCATTTCTGCTGTTGCTTTGATATTGTGAGGCACAAAATCAGATGGAGTTTAAGTTTACAGGCTCACAGCTGCCGTGTCACAACAGAATACACACAAACGTTAACTTTAATGTCCTAATCAAGTGTCCCAGTCATGACAATGTGGACAATTTCAGGGTTGTGTGCAAAATCATTTTACATACTAAACTGCAGTATTGAGTGTTACATTCATGCACACAATATAATGCCTTGAAAAATTCCTACAATAGGGAAAAAACAAGTACTGGCACATCCACTACTTTTAGCTTGTATCCCACTGTGTAATGAACACCATTAAATGGTTGAACTCAGTCAATTCAACACAGGTTTTGGGAGTACTGCATATGTGGAAAAAAGCTGTAGAGCATTTTGTGGCCCCAGCTGACTGAAGTCTAATACACATCCTAAAGTGATGTCAGCACACGTTGGAGCACAAGAGAAGGAAAAATGATAACAATCTGGTAATTTTGAGTTAGAAAAAAGTATGATTACCAGCCCAGACCCTCATCATCATGAGGCAACTGCAGCTTGAGGCCACTTTGAACAAAAATTTCACCCCCAAATCAAATATACTGCATGTGTTTTCTCTGTAGCCTGCAGGGTTGATTAGCCATCTAAATTGTTTTGGTGTGAGTTGCCCAGTTTTGGACATATATCAGCCATAAAAATGTCTTCTCTTGGGTGTAAAGGAACTGGATGGCACATAGCTTGTTGCGCCCATGCGGGAAGTATTTTCTTTCAACAGAAAACAGTCTAATATTTATCTACACTGTAGGAAACTGGACTCTCCTTTTAAGAACTGCAACTACCAAACACTGGAATCAATTGTCCACAAGAGTGTTTACACATCAGAGCGGCAGATGCCATTCTCAAGTATTCTATTTAAGAAGCCCCAACACATTCATATGTAGGAGAGATGTGGGCTGGATGGTGCAGCTACAGGCATCGCTTTTAATAATGCGCCTTCGCGTGACGCAAGATCAAGACCAACATATAAAAACTATATTTTCAGTTCTAGGTTCCATTGAGTTAAAGGGATAGTTTGCCTCTTTTGACATGAAGCTGTATGACATCCCATATTAGCAATATCATTTATTAAATTTGACTTATCCCCTGCTGCGTCCTGTGAGCCGAGTTCTAGCGTTGTTTTGGCGTTGACGAAGGTAGTCCGGCTAGTTTGCTAGGGTCCCCAAAATAAAGCGTTTTGCTTCTCAAAACAATATGCGTTCAAAAGAGTAATACATTTGCATCACAAAATCGTTCATCCAGAAAAAGTCAGACCTCACAATCGCTTGGCACTATTTTCTCTCCCTTCGTATCACTGCAACGCTGTGTAGACCGTGCAGACCGAAGTGCAGACCGAGCAGTCCCCTGCTTCCGAGCAGTAAACACCATAACAGATGCGGCAGGTGGCTGAACGCATTGATATGAAGGGAGAGAAAATAGCGCCAGGTCTGACTTTTTCTGAATGAACGATTTTGTGATGCAAATGTATTACTCTTTTGAACACATATTATTTTGAGAAGTAAAACGCTTTATTTTTGTGGCCCCAGCCAACTAGCCGGACTACCTTCGTCAACGCCAAAACTCGGCTGGAACTCGGCTTACAGGACGCAGCGGGGGGTAAGTCAAATTTAATAAATTATATTGCAAATATGGGATGTCATACAGCTTCATGTCAAAAGAGGCGAACTATCCCTTTAAGAACAAAACAACACTTTAACTAAAACACTGTCATTCCTTCCTGGTTGGTTTTGATCACTCTTGCTCCTGGATCAATCTCCATTCAGAAAACAAATGAAGAAGATGAGGAGCAGAACAACTGGATGCTTGTTTCGAGGAGATTTTGCATCTGTAACCCAAAAGCAGCATGCGTGGGACACGACTCAAAAAGAATGTCCCCAGTCTTGTAGTTTGCACAACACCACACTTATAAGCATCAAGTTCTATCTGTATAGAGTAAGTCGTGGTGCATAAGGGGGCAAAAGAGAGATTTTAGTTTTTCCTACTGTGACACATGAAAAAGCCTTTCACAGGAATCGCTACAATGAAACTAATTGGGTCTGTGCAGGGGAGCAGCTTCCCTGCAGCTTCTAATAAGTAAGCAGCATATCTCACTTTATCTTTAAAGCAGGCTTTTGCCACTACGGGTATTGTACATTCAATTTAACACCTAGGCCCTCTCCTCTGAAGGAAGGTTTGGGAATTAGCAAAGCTCTTTAGAATTTTCAGAATATTCAGCTCTGGAAATTGTGCCAGCATGCCCGTAACACCTTTCATCAACTCCTGGGTTCCCATAAAATATTGAACAACGTAATGGCAGAAACACAAAGGACGTCTCTCATTCTGTCACATCTGAAGCAGACGGAGGACGGAGGCGAGTGAAACAGAGGGAGAGAAGGACTAAATGAGACTGGGAGATACAAAGGAAATGAGTGACGTTTTAAAGTTTACACTTTCATTAATGGCTCGTGCAGGCTGGCTGACTGAAGCATGAGCTGTCTCATCTATTTGAATTAACCACACTATTCATTTGTATGATAATTAACAAAGGACAACGGCAGTTCAACCTCCAGAATCAACAGACACTATGTATGATATTCCGAGCAAACATTTGTCAGCTTACTGTGTTGTCAGCATCACGATAATGAAGCCACTGGAACACACAACTATGCCTCGTCTCAAACGCTCCCTCAAAACGCCTCCAATTACATCTTCCCAAAACCCAGTCACCTGGTAAAATGTCTCTCTCCAGTAATTACCACGAATCTATCATCTCTGTAATTACATTGATTTGAGGGCAGCATGAGCTATTTGTTTACTCGCTAACATGTAGCGCACAGAGGCAACACATGGCTGCCCTCGAGCACAGTGAGCGCAAGCCTCTTACTCTTTTTTTGTTGGTTTCTTTTAGGGGAATGCAAAAAATAAAATGTATAAGCAGCTCTATTAGTATTTGGACAGTGACACATTATTTCGCCTTGTGTGAACATCCACAGCAGTTCTGAAATGAAAAAATCTAAATGTGGTTAAAGTGCAGACATTCAAGAGGGTAACAGACATTTTTCCAAATAGATTCATTCTAATAACCTTTGCTGCAGGAACTCATTCTAACGCTCCAGTCAAAATTAAATCAAATCAAATGAAAAGATACTTTACTTATCTCAATGGAAAGTTATATAGTAATTATAATAATTCTACAATGTATTGCTATGTTACGCTGTCTGTACAAGTCTTGTGACTTTAAAGGTATATTTTGACATTTTGAGAAACACGCTCCCTGGTTTTTACCCTTCTCCATTAAAGCTGCGGTCTGCAACTTTTTTTTAGTCATATTAGCTTGAACTGTCATGGGATTCTGGAAGTAGAATATTAAATAGGCTGTTTAGGAAAAATAACGAAATCTGTAGCTCCCTCTGAAGCCTGTAATCATGCTTGCAAAAACCGAGCGCTTCCGGCTGTTTTTAACCAATCAAGTTAGGGTGGAGGAATCCTACCTGTCAATCACAGCTTGTGCACATGCTGCTGAGCATGAGTCTGCCCCAGCTTGTTTGCGCTCACACTGGTGTGAACTCACGTGCACAACCTCGTCCACAGAGGGGGAGGGGTTTGGGGGGCGATTCGGAGCTTGTTAGAGGTAGGGGGAGGGACCTGAAAGTTGTATCAGTTCGAATTTTCCGACTTTAGACTCGCAATTTTGAAAACCTGCCGACTGCAGCTTTAAAGAGCCCATGCTATGTTAATTGAGTTTTGCAACTTTATTTTGGGGATCTACTTATTTTAATGTTAAAAAAAAACAAAACATTATTTTGTCATATTGTACATTACTACAGCAGCACTCAGCTCCTGTGTCTATAAGATCCTTCTCCTAAAAATGCCCAGTAAGCTTTGGTTGGTTGACAGATTAGTCTAAATGCCATACAGTCCAACTGCAGACCTCATTTCTCAGGCTTCTCGTGAGATATTCCTCCACAGGGCCCTGTGCTCTGAGCCAATCAGATTTGAGCATAAATAAATGACTTCGGACTCGACTTTTACTTATTTCACCTTAACTGAAACTTCACCTCTCGCCCATTGACTGCTGGGATAGGCTCCAGCCCCCCTGCGACCCGACCGACGGATTCAGCGGTATAGAAAATGGATGGATGGATGGATGAAACTTCACCTTCTAAAATAAGTTTAGGAAAAAAGATTTGAGCTGGGAAGCAATTTAGTTGCATACACCTAATTCATCTTAGACCTGTAAGGCTTATCTTAATATCACTCTTTTATTCATTAATTTGTTTTATTGAACAATAATTACTTTACAATGTCAAGTTTTTATCGTAAGGTAAATGGTTTATTTGGTTTGGCACCTCACTTCTTTAGATGCGTAATGGAGGCTATTTGTATTCTTGATAAATGGACAAGATTTGTAGATTTTTATCTTTGCAGCGTCATGTTACAAACAACAAATGCTTTGTTTTTTTATATTTGCAATGTGCTTCACATATATCTATGATTACACTTTAATATTTGGACTTTCCTTTAGTTTAGTGCAGTGGTTTGGAAAGGAGCACTATTGTGATAACAAAAAGTATAGAGTGTTGCAGAGTGTCTTACGCATGTTGGCTCAAAATTTCAAAAAAGCTAATTAAATTGCTTACGTCTCACCTCAGATCCTTTTGATACTGATTTTAGAGGATAGTTAAGGGGAAATAAGTGAACGTTTAGCCTGTTTGCATAGTGGAAGTCGTCAACTTTTGCAAAATCCGACTGGCTTAGTGTGCAGAGACCTGAGGACTGAGGTCATGGGAGGGGCCTGAGAAGAGAGTTCTGCAATTTAGTCCTACTCAGAAAATGACGTAGTGCAAGACAGGTGCCGTTCTTTATTTGAGGAGTTCCAAACTAGTCACCAGGTAAGCATGATGCAAATCTGTTACACGTTCATGTAGATAAGTAGCAGAAGGAAAGCCTGGAGTACAAAGTGAAATGTTTCAGGTCAGAGTCTTCTATGAGAAACTTTGCTTAAGAGCTCTACAGGCCTTTTACATGCTGAGAAATTTATATAAAAAAATGGAAAAAAACATGGAAGTTCCCAGAAATCCTAATGTGACCTCTTTAATAGCGAATCTACTGTGAGCTGTATAACCTTGGAAACAGTTGTCCTGGAACCTCTGCTGGTTGGCTGCCACTTTTTACTGTTGAACAGAGCCAGGCTCGCTGTTTCCTTCCGTTTCAAGTCTGTATGCTGAGCTAAGCTACCTGTCTGCTGGCTTGTAACTTTAGAGTAATCTGAAGGCACAGACATGAGAGTAGAATCAGTCCTTCTCTCACTGTTCCACCTGCAACATTAATGAACCGTTTTCACTGCAGATTTTGGCATGTGATGGCAGGGAAAGGCCAGGTGTTATTAAGAATAATTGCAGTCCAGTTAGCTGGTTTCTTGGTACTGTTCATGCTGGTTTCACAGTTTACTGGGACACTTGAGGCTTTGGTACCAAATTAGTTTCACCTGTGTTTTTCCTGCTGACATTTAAAATGTCTGGAGAAAAACAGGCCCACAGCTTGGTGATTACTCAGACTACCAGCACAATGAAATGTATCATGAATGTGCTCATGTAATGCACACTTAGATGGCATTGTACTTATTTCATGTATACATGGCTAAAACTAACACAGTCTAATGCAACTGTTGAGCAATGGATGCTATTAATGGTGCTGGATAATAAACTGGAGGGGTCTGCCAACATAGAAACAGTGTACAGGAGGGGCCAGAGCCATCTCTTCTTCCTGAGACGGCTCTGGTCCTTCAATGTCTGTAGTGATATGATGTGCATGTTTTATCACACTCATTGAGAGTGCACTGTTATATGCTGTTGTTTGCTGGGGAAGTTGCACGACAGACAAAAACTGTAGGCGCCTGGACAAACTGGTAAAAAAGGCCAGTTTTCTTGGAGGCAGAAGGCTGGACCCTCTCAGTGCTGTGGTGGTGCAATGGATGAGGAGGAAATTGTATTCTGTTTTGGAGAATAATAAACATCCTCTCCACAGCATCCTGGCAGGACAGAGGAGCAGCTGCAGTGAGAGGCTCATCTCTCTGCGCTGCAGGACTGAGAGGTTCAGAAGGTCCTTTGTTCCCACAGCCATGAGGCTTTTTAACAGTGACTGCCGAGTTCTTCTCAAATTGATTGATTGATTTTTTTTTATTTAGTCATTTAATATTAGTAGTAGTAGTAGTATTTTTATTAGAATTGGTATTATTATTGTTGTTGCTAATATACAATCATTGTAAATATTTATCTTTTTTTTTTTTGCTACTTGACTAATTTGAATTTCCCCCATTGGGGGATGAATAAAGTATTTTTCTATTCTATTCTATTCTATTCTATTCTATAAAGATAATTTTTAGCTGAAGAGATTCCGTTGCATTATTTTGGCTATAGGTTGCAGTTTAAAAAATGTGTTGCCTCCAAGAGCGATGGGGGTTAACGCCCCACGAGCCTGGTGGCAAACGGTGTTTGTGATCACATAACACAAAAAGCACTGCACAACAACAACATGCAGCGGTAAGCATTAGCAGAGGCAGAATGGTAACTGCATTGCAGTAGATATTAGAACATAGCGCACCTCACTCTGCAGGATCATAACAGCATGGTTGAAGTGGTGGTGCTCCAGTGTAGCAGAGGTCCCATAAAGCAGAGCCAAGGCTGAACCCGTCCTGTCACACACACACACATATTAGGATAATAAAATAAAAATAAAAATAAGGATAATATAATCAATATTCCGCATTAGCTGAGAAACAAAGTATGCTCAATAACTCTATTGCGATCACCTCATCAATTCACTGTGCGTTCTGTCTCCAGCTTATGGCTCAATAATAAAAGAAGCTAGAGACTCATAACTTAAACTGCAGCTGAAATTGAAATGTCGAACACAAAATATGGTCATTATCTAAAATGTATAGAAAAATGCCCTCATGTTGCATTGCAAAACTTTATTTCCTGGTGTTTCCAAAAAATGTTCCTGTTGTACTTGTGATTTTACAGTATGTCAAATATATATATATATTAAAAAAAAAAAAACAGAAATCAAAATAAAACTACAGCTCACTCCCCGATGAGGACGTTAGATGGTACGACAGTCAGGAGTCAATTTACCATTTTGTCTTGCTTGTGTCACTTAAATCAGTTTAACACTAGTCTAAGAAACTGTTTTTTTAGATTTCAAGAGCATTTAGCTCAAAATAAGTAACACACACTCCTGAAGTTACCAAGAGTACTACATACTGTGATGTAACTCCAGCCAATATTGGAATCCATGAGCTAAATTGCTGCTTTTGGTGTATTTCAGCATTAATTAAAAACAGCTAAAAAAGACCCAAATTGTTTGAACCTTCACATGCAAAAGGAAATTAGCAGATTCTCATTAATCATATCTTTGTACTTGCACCTCATAACCATTTGGCTTTCAGATTCTGTTCACAATTAGAACCTTGGTGAGGGAAGAAAACACTGGCTATAAGTAACTCAATAGCAGTTTTATCTGGTGATCTAAATGAGTCAGCAGCTGGACCATTGCAGACTGGTACAGATTAGAAAACACACTATAAACAGAGTGTAGGAGGCAGCGTGTTTATGTGTGTGTTTTGCAGCAACAGAGGGAGACAGCAGGTACACTTACTTGGCCTGAAAAGCATTGTTGGTGCCCCTGTGGTCCAAGTCATGGCACACACAGCCTACAATAAGTGCTAAGATCTCCACCTCTGTCAGCAACTCCTGGAAACCGGCCGTCTGATTGGCACAGATGACAGAAGGCAAATAAGAAAACGGACACACGCATGCGCTCTATATGAAAAGCTGATGCATTACTTTATGAAGCTGGGAGAGACACATTGAATGAAAATGGAAAAACACTCAGAGAGCAGCAGCATCCTGAAAGAAATGCCACTGGGAAACTGCAGCACCACACATCCAGATTTATGGCTCAGATGAATGGGTTCTGGAGATCATGTGCAGAGTGAGTCACCATAGGTCATTGTGGGGATAACAGCAAAGACAGCGAGGTCCTCAGCCCACTCATTAAAACATATGGCGGAAGAATGGAGGGGCCTAGAACAGCTTACTCACTACTATTTTCTTTTCCTCTGCCAATAATGAATTCAGATGGGACACCTCGCATTAATGCTGCACTTGATTAAATGAAGTACACTGTGATGTTTGTATAAGAGAATGTGTGCATGTCTATGATGTGTGTGAGAGCATGTCGCCCCAAAGACCTGATAAAGAGAAGGAACCGCATTAACTAATTCTCCTGGGATCTCTATTCAAACAATCATATCTGCACAAAAGTAGCAGTTTGTACAGTTAATAATACAATGTGTCCCAATTGTAATCTCAGTGATTTGATCTCAGGTCTAAAATCTAATCCAAACAAAATCTTAACATAAATTTATTACACTTAAGCACAGGTCACTGGCTCATTAATCAGCTGCCAAGCTACTATCTCCCGCGCAATCCCCAGTCACATTCATGCAGGTGTACCATTGCAACCTGATACTTCCCATTTTTTCTCCCATGTCCTCAAGCCAACTCGTCTTGCTGTACTTCCAGTGATGGGCTAAATAATCGTCATGATACTTTATCTTAAAAAAAAAAAAAATAGAATGTAAAGTATTTTTGTGATAAAAGAATAAATAAATCAATGCACTGGTCCTGCAGAAGAAGAACCATGAAATATAATATTAAATTGAAATGTTTTTTTTTGGATTATGTTACTGTCACAAACACCTTCAACACTAAGGGTGGATATCTAGGTGGCGTATTGTACTTCATTGTACAACAAATCTGCATTTATCTGGCACCCCTAGTGTGTCATAAAGTGTCATAGATTAAACATTGTAGAGGTGGAGCTCAAATGCATGGTTGTGTGTCAAAAAAATCAATTTTGAAAATGATTTGAGTAATTTCTCATGGATAGATTCCAACTTTTTTTAAGGAAAAATCAAATTCTTTGATTTTCTTTTCTTTGATTTGAAGAACTGTCGGTTAAACAAAGCAATTGTCATTAAAATTGAGAAAATAATAATAATCCTCATATGTCAGGCTTTTGTTATTGTTTATTTAACCATAATCTAATCTTTAAATGCAGTGTGTGTTTGTTAAAAGTATAGAATCATCAGTGTCACTGAGATCAACTGAGAGCTTTCTTGAGGACAACTAACTGTACGAAGATGTGTTGCAAAAGCTCAGAGCCTCTATAAACATATATCAAGCTGGATGTTTACCGTTAGCATGGCAAACATGCACTGGCAAACGTTGAACGCATGTCTCCAGTTGTGGTAGAGAACCATTCTGTAGTTTTTTCTGACAGTCAGCAGCCATCTGCATAGTGTCTGGAGGGGAAGACGGGCAGAGAGAGATGAGCACATGGGTCAGCTGTCTTCAGGGGGATCCATTTCAGCGTTCAGGGCAAACTCAGTCAAGTATTCAAAGGGAAAGAAGACGGAGAAAGTCAGAGGTCTCACCTCATAGTCGATCTTAAATTTCTGCACCATTCCTAACTCCATGAACATTCTCAGAGCAGCGGTTATCATGGCGTCGACGTCCAGGGAGAAGTCATCAAAGGAGAGCTTATCAATGCCCAGCTCGCAGACCAGAGGGATGTT
Source organism: Odontesthes bonariensis (assembly GCF_027942865.1). NCBI lineage: Eukaryota > Metazoa > Chordata > Actinopteri > Atheriniformes > Atherinopsidae > Odontesthes > Odontesthes bonariensis. The sequence continues at coordinate 21,056,324 of NC_134517.1, read as the reverse complement.
AGCAGCCTGTTTCATCACGGCGGGAGAAAACAAAGAGGAGGAATGAGAACATGAGACTACACAGCAAAAGATGATAGGAAGGTCAGCGGATGCTGTGCCATTTTCGGATGATACATGGAAATATGAAGACATGCTAATTAAGACTCTGAGGCCTCATTTGGAGAGGGTTGAGATTAATGAGGGAGCTTTACTGAAGGATTTCACTGTTGTTTACTTTCAGAGCTCATTGACAAATGTAGTTGTGCAATAGTAATCATCAACAGCTTTTTTCCATTGTTATTCAAACAAAATCAAGATTCCAATTAGCCACATTCATGCAGAAGCATGTCTTCTTTGTTTAATGAGCACAGTGACTATCTGAGGAGGAAATGTCCTTTCTGCCTGTCAGCATTTTGTAATCATTTTAAGGTTTCTAACCAGCATTGTGTTCAGGTAAAGCACTTTTGCCAATCTGTGCTACGGTTCCAGAACAGCTGTATCTCTCTTCCTCTTTTACAGCCACCAGAGCCCAATGTTTCCCTCACAAACATTTGCCTGTTAGGTCAGCAGGTATTCTGCTCCTCTTAATTCACAGTTCCGGGTGATAAATGTCAGCCAGGTTTGTTTCTCACTGCCATTTACACTCCAGTGGAATCCTAGGCAAGGATACTCAATGAGGCTCCATATGTAGAACAGTTATGAAAGAAAGGGTGGGAGGTGGGGGCGGTACAGAACATGGTGCTGGATGAGGGGGGCTGAAAGATCACATGAGCACACCAAAGAGCAGGAATCCTACTATGCTGTGGTCACAGGGGAAAATCCTACACATGAAAGTGTGAGAAAATAGGTCATATCTATATTTCAGAAATGTCATGGCAATTAAAAATGTAGATATGTTTTCAGATTTTTTTTTCATCTTTATAAATAATGCATGGGAAATGATTGCTTATTGATTGAAGTAATCCATTTCAAATGCCACAATTAGTTTGTTTGTCGCAGGGGAATTGTTGGCCCATATTTATGCTTGTGTGTTACCAGAGTGCTTTGCAGAAACTTCAAAATGAAGTCTACAAGACTGGCTGCCGATATTTCCTCTCTGTTGCCATAGATTCTTCCTTTCCCTTTCAAGATAACAATAAACTGTTATTTAATTAGAAAGAAGATATTCTAATCAAAGGGCCACAAATACAGCAAATCATCACAAGCTATATATCCAGATTTTGAGTCATAAAAGAAAGTTTACTCTCCTCAGGTCATACTTCTGTAAAATAGCAAGATATAGCACAATCATACAGCACCTTTTATATTGCTATTTTCTTTATTATGACTTAATTGAATTGGCTATAAAGCCTTGGCACATCTAGGAGAACAATAAAATTATATCACAGCAATTATCTGCACCACCAGAGCAAAAATTGTAATCTGCACTGAGAGTGAGAGCATACCGCAAAATGCAGAAGACACTGTCTTCATTAGATAACACCACATCAAGAACCAAAACCAGCAATGTTTCAGTCCATCACTCAGGACTCTCAAGATTCTCTCAAGATTGACGCTGTCGAGCCTCGTTGTTGCCTCAAGCAGAACAACAGCAGGCCTTCTTATCCTTTCTTGAGATTTAAATCTTTAAAAGTGGGTCACAAATCTCAAATTTAGGTCTTGCTCAAAGCAGCTGTCATTGTTTTTAGCGGGCCTGAATTCACAGTAAATACAGCATTTTTCAGGTCACGAGTGAAGTACAAAATGGAAAAAGCAAACGTGCAACAAAAATGGGGGACCTCTCCCCATCAGTGTCAGTTGTCAACTGACTAGTTTAGTTGTGTTTTGGCAGCGGTCCAGTTAATTCAGAGGTTTAGAGCAAAGCTATGTGCTTTACTGGAGCTGAATGCTGTGTCAAAATGAACACATGTTCAGCTGAAATGAAGCCACAGTGGGAGTCTAAGCTGCTAGGGTAGCACATGGGAGTAGTTGCGTTTGATGTTTCAGCCTGCACTGGGTTAGTGGAATTATCATCATTACACTTTTATCTGTGTTGTTGCCTTGTTACTGGTGCTTTTTATCTTCACAATTGTGCTCTTCCCTTTTCAACTGCAGTAAACCTTTCAGTATTGTCACACAATTTATCATCAACACAAGCGAGGGATTACATCTCATGTGATGATAAGTTTCACCAGTGGATGACATCATGTGGGAAGCTTTAGTTTTTTCCTGTATAGAAACCGTGAAAATCTTGACAGATCTGTACTTACATTCGTAATAGCTCATAAAGTAATACTGTGGTGAAAATTTCAAGTTCATCATATATCAGCATATCTGCCACTTTGTTTTCATCCAAACTGCTATATAAATGTAAATGTATTTTATTTATACAGCTCTTTACAGACAATCCTTACGATGTACCAAAGTGCTTTACAGCAGGTAATAAATAAAGAGAAGAATAAGTAAAAACAAATAAAAACAATAAAAGAACAGTGAAAGCAATAAAATACAACTAAATCGAATAAGATAAAATAAGACAAAAGTGTCATCATACTACTGGGTATTAAAAGCAATCCTAAATAAGTAGGTTTTTAGCCTAGATTTGAAGAGGCCCAGGTCAAAAATAAGACGCAGCTAAGTAATTTTGTGGTATCACATATTATCTCCTGGTAAAACCGGTTGATAGGATTTTAAGCAAACTGACTTCTTGCGATGCTTCAGTTGTATTTGTCAGATGATAATGAACCCTGTCTAAATGTGCCACACACACCATGGCTGCAGCTAGATGCCGCAGTTCCAACAATATTATGTATATTTTGCTCTTGTTAAAATTTTCCAATGAGTTTTTTTTCTGCAAAAAAAAAAATTTTTTTTTTTTTAAATAGCTTTTCAGCACTGGTTCAGAAGCTGTGCTGCTCAAGTCATTTCTTCTTGTACATTTGTCTTTAACACCTCTCGTGATGACTTCACATCCCAACAGAAGAGTTTATTATAAACGGGAGCAGCAGATTTAGCTTTTTACAAGCCAACTAATGCCCAGAATTAGACGAGAATCTTTGACGTGTTGTAGAAGAAACACCATGGATGTTAGGCAGAATCAAGACAGAGAAAGAGGTGGAGAAAGTTTTTAGCATCTCTCTCCTTGATCCTCATGAGGAATGTGAGATCACAAGTTAATAGAATTGACTAGCTTGGGGTGCTAATAAGGACACAGCAGGAATATTGAAAACCTTGTATAGGGTTTCACCGACACACATTGACGCAAGTGACCACCTTTCAGGACCCACAACAGTTTGCTTATTGTAGGGTTGGTGTTGACGATGCCATATATCTGCTTGAACGAGCCCACTGTCATCTGGACAAAGCAGGCAGCACGGTGGGGATCATGTTCTTTTCTCTAGTGCTTTTAATGCAGTTCAGCCTGCACTGTTATGTGAGAAGCTCCAGAAAATACAGGTAGGTCCATCTACAGTTACCTGGATTATATACCTCACAAACAGACTGCAGTTTGTGAGTCGTCAGCAGCACAGGAGCACCACAGGGGACTGTACTCTCACCATTTTTCTTCACTCTGTACACCTCAGACAACCAGTACATCTCAGATGACTGCAGGTGTATCAGTGACGAACAAGAGGTTAAGTACAGGGAATTGGTCCACCGCTTTGTGGCAATGAAGTGGGAACAATCAACTTATTTTGAATGTAAACAAGTAATCGGAGGATTTTTAGGAGGAAGCCAAACACTATTTTTATCCTGGCAGGTGCAAGTGGTGGTGGACTACAGATACCTGAGTGTTCACCTGGGCAACAGGCAAGTTAAAAACACTTTCACTTCCAGTTTTCTCTGAAAATCCCACTCTCATTTTGTGTTGGAGTCTTTGGGGCGTTTGGGCTCATTCTTGTCATTTGGAGGATTCAAGCACAAAGAGTAGGAATCTAAAAATAATTAAAAATCAAATAAAAACAAAAGATGTTCAGTTTGGGATTTTAATCACTTTTCTACGCTGTGCAATTAGTGTGCAAAAAAAAACAAAAAGGAATTTTGTAGATTATTTTTCACATTGAGCTTTGCAGCAATCCCACCAATAACAATTATAACAATAACGATTCATCCATCCATTCATTTTTTATACCCACTTCCAATTCGGGGGGGGGGGGGGGGTGGAGCCTATCCTAGCTGCCACTGGACTAAAGGCAGGCTACATCCTGGACAGGTCGCCAGTCCATCACAGGGTACAATAACAGTCTGCACTCCAAATCTATTCTTATTCTAATAGTTACCAACAGCTACAGCTACCTTGACAACATGTGAAATGAATAAACTAAACCACAGTTGCAGTTTAAACACAGCAGTGAGCAGTAGAGTTGAAGTAATCAACATATAATCTAGTTCCCCACTTTGTCTGAACTAATCAGCCTATAGGCCTCGTTCTTGAAATATTATTGTTAGTCCCTCACTAAGCCTTTCAGGCCACCTTTTGTGATATCCTGTTCTTACTCATATCCTCTTTATTTGGGTTGTCCAGGGTATTTCAGCTGTCATAACAATCACCAGTGTCTAGACTCCAGAGGGTTCCTGCTCTTACCTCCCATCCTCATTCAGGACTCTGTTGTTCATACAGTATGTTGCTGCCTCTAATTGGAGTCTTACCACTAGAAATCCCTTAATTACACATACCTGTGTTTCATAATGAGGTTTTTTTTTTTTTGCTGAATATGATCTCTACTTACTAAAAGCCTATCATATACATACTACATACAATACATTTGTTATCTTTTTTTTGGTTTATTTTAAGTTTTAATCTGACCACATCTGGCTGGAAACTACAGAAACAAGTGACAAGCCACTGTACAACACTTTAAATGAAATGTTAACAATAAATCATACCCAAATCTGCTTGTGTCTGTGTGTGTGTGTGTGTGTGTGTGTGTGTGTGTGTGTGTGTGTGTGTGTGTGTAGGGGGGGAAGCTAGAAACCATTTTAGGGTGCTAAAAACTAGAGGAACTGGTTGACTGCTGTAATGGAAAATAAATGCTTAGGTACTGTAAACTTGCTGCTTCATAGTTGGTTAATAACAACATTTTTCATCAAAATGCTTTAAATACTTAACTTTGGACATAGCTGGTGTGGGTCATAACATTACAACAGGTTTTAGTTTCATTAATAATCACCGCATTTGTTCACAATTAAATAATTATTTTTTTAAATTGCCATTATTTTCCTGTTACAGCTATGTTTATTGCTATTTACAGATTAAGAACAATCACGTCTTCAGTCAGGATTTCCAAACCTGTAAAGCTCAGAGTGGAAATAACCGAAGCCTCCCAGAACAGTAAGTGCAAGTAAGAAATGGGCTAAGGTGAGGCAAATGAAATGTGAACAGTGAATATCAGTTACCTTGAATTTGTCAACTTCAGTCTTGGAGCACGTAGCATGGTAAGACAGAACCTGTAAAATAATGACAGTGCCACTCAGTCTTTTGTATTTTTCAAATCATTAAAATCCCCTATGAGACTCAGAGAGAAGCAAATACGGCACACTGGTGTTCGTGCATGCTTGTGGACTTCGCAGATGAGGAAGTTAAACACTTGCGTCGGGAACAATCAGAACAGTCAGCACCAATTCCATCACTGGTTCCTCTCATTCCCTGTGAGAAATACCTTGCACAGACTTGCAGCTGCTTATTTGATCACAAGCACTCATGTTTATTCAGAGATGCCAGAAGCAGAGCATACACATTCATTCAGCTTCTCCCATCTTAATGCTCGATTTGTTTCCAGCTAACTGTGTTCTACTGGTCTCATTTTGAAACACTGGTACTAACTACTATATTGCAGCCGAAAGCTCCTTTTGTAATCTAAGGACATAGTGTAAAGGCTGGCTAGTGCTGAATGGCTACAAACTGTAGGGCAGATGAGGGATTGCTTTTCACTGCCTCTCATTAATTTTCAATAAAACCTTTGTGAGAAGGTTATCTGCAAAGAGAGATCAGCACTTTTTTCATGCGTACATTCTTGTGGAAATATGAGACTATAAAAAGAAGTACAAAGACCCCTGAGAGAGAAAGAGTGAAAAAAAGCTTTACATTTCTCATATAGCAGCTGTTGTTTCCTATGACTTCTGGGTAAATGTGTCACCCTTGAGCATATGTTGACTTTAAAGAAAAGTTAAGGAAGAGGAGAATTAATAGGAGACAATATCAGCCGAAAATAATCTCAGGGATCGCACAAAACACAGCCAACTCAAGACATCCAGGCTTGCCAAAAGAGGCTGGAGCAGTACGAAGTGAGCTTCGGTCAACAGTCTGAGACAGTTTGCACTGTAATGTTTTCGCAAATTTAAGCAAATACTGTTCAAAGCAGGAAGGCAATTACAGGTAACCGAAAGAGTTGAGGTGTCCTTACATCCAAAGCCACAGACTGCTTCGCCCAAGACTTCTTCACCTGGTCGTACATGATGGTGTTGTTTATCCCCAGTCCACAAAAAATCACAAACGCCTAAAAAAAAAAAAAGGATCATATTCAGAAATCACAGTTTCCAAAACACCTAGGAGATGGTCCATGCGGAAAAGAGACAGAAGCGAGAGTAATACCTCAAAGAGACGCTGGTCTGCATCATCAAATGGCTTCCCATCGAGTCTGTTCAGCACTTGAGCAACGCCTGTTGCACAAAATCAGTTTCTTTACATGAGAAAAAGCATAGCACTGGTACTTGAAGCCTGACATGGGTTTGTGCACATAACCAGGCTCCAATTCAAGGAGGCTGAAACCCACACGTGTTATTGACAGATGTGCATCACCGATTAACATTTAGCAGGGACAAAACATGATTTTAACACTGGGTAAAGTTATGAACAAAAGGGCATATAAAGTTAAACAAAATGACAAAAAGCTTTGGTGAAACTGGCGCTCGGTTACTGTTATGTTTGAAAAGGAATTATTGTCCACAATGCTGCTGTGGGACTGAAGCCTTTTTTTACGTGGCACCAGTCTTCTTTGATTAGATAGCTTCTCCATGTAATTAAAAACACAAAAGTGTAGATAATAATGTCAAAACACTTACTTGATTTAGACTAACTTCTATTGTCACTGAGGAATTATGCTAAATTGTAATTACAGAATACATTACCATTGTCATTTATGCCTAAAAGGTCAAACAACCTGCCAGTGTTGCATTTTAGTTTCAATCTATACTTGAAAGTGAATTAGCTCTGTAACTGAGAGCAATTTTCATTATGGTGCCATAGAATTTAAAATGCACGGCCGATGTTTTCTCAAATGTACTACAGTATTGCTCCCTATAAAATCAGTTTGTAATTTGTGATGAGCTGCAGAATAAGTGGTCCTAAGCATAAGCAAACTAAACGACTGCTTAAAGGATAAGACCGTTTTTTTGACATTGGGCCCTTGATTTCACATTATAACATGATGTTCTACTCACCCCTGCTTGTTGTTGGTCATTTGGAGCTGTTCCGAAGATATTCGCGAGGCGTCTGGCTGCTCTCTTGAGATATTCGGCCATGAAACGGTTTCCTATGGGCAAGCTTATACAGGTACAAACTATGCTGTTTATAATTTATTAATTACTGTACATTAGCACTGATAACGTGGAGGTGCGTCGCTTACTTAAAAAAATCCGGGTTATTGTAATTTTGTTTTTTTCGTCGTAAAGTGGGTGTTACTGACGTCATCGTCGTGCTACTGCCACAGACAGCCCACAGACCTGCTGCCTATTTATTCATTCGGCTAAAATTCAAAATTAGTAACCCGGATTTTTTTAAGTAAGCGACGCACCTCCACGTTATCAGTGCTAGTGTAGAGTAATTAATAAATTATAAACAGCATAGTTTGTGCCTGTATAAGCTTGCCCATAGGAAACCGTTTCATGGCCGAATATCTCAAGAGAGCAGCCAGACGCCTCTCGAATATCTTCGGAACAGCTCCAAATGTTCAACAACAAGCAGGGGTGAGTAGAACATCATGCTATAATGTGAAATCAAGGGCCCAATGTCAAAAAACCGGTCTTATCCTTTAAAGCCCCGCGCCTGCCGCACTATGTTTAACTATACCACGCTCCTATTCAAACCAGTGTTCTTTATCGTGAAAACACTTTTCAAATTTTACAATAATTCATAGCTTCAGTACAAGTTTTAAAAATAGATGACCTGGCGTGTTGTGTGACTGCACAATGCAGTTTATTCACTGAAGGCGATCTGTGGAGGGGGTGTCAAATTTTGCTTAGGGCTTCACAAAACCAGGCCTGAGCTGCAACCAGCTCAGCACAGCGTTAACCCATGAGGAATTCTATCAACCAACCAAGCTAAACTAAAAAGTTGGTTTTCTGCAGGGGCGGCTTATCAAAACAGGACATGCAGCAAATAGTTATCAACATTTTGTGTAACATCAACAACAGACTGTTATCTTAAACAGTTCTTTGTCTATAAAGAGATTATTGTTATTAAAAATAATATTATCGTTCAAGTGGGGTTGTGTGCAGTACTTACCTGCAGTAGACCTGCAGGTAAGCTAATGACTACTCATAAGTAATATACACAACCCCATTTCAGGGAGAAGTAATTAAAAAAAACGGGGGAACTCTTGATTTCCCGAGTTAAGTCAAAGCAACACATGAGTGGCTCAAAAGCACAACATTTATGTCTTGGAGTGGCTGACACAAAATCCAGCTCTCAAAGACTTAGAGGTCGAGAATGTTTTGGCATATTATCAAAGCCAAAGCCCAATTTTGCAATTTTATAGAAAGTTAATCCAGCAGTACAAGTCTTGTGGAATTTTGTAAAGTCAGACTATAGTGTACCTCCACCTTGGGAGAAACATTTTTTTCAATATAGTTATAATACTGGTCAGTGGGTGAGGGATTTTAATCTTGACACCGTAAACTACAAGATCTGTAAGAAATAAATGTGTCTCGTTAAAATCCAACTGCGGTTATAATTGTGTTTACTTGTGATGAAACAGCAATTCATGCAATGAAAGTCTACAATTATTTCAGCAATTCAAGTAGAAGCAAAAGCAAAATTGCTTTTCACAGTGATCATCTGGCTTGTTAACCGAGAGTATTTTCATAACATTTGAAAATAAATCATCCAAAATGTAACTGCAGTCGCAGCTGCAGTAATTAAAGTGGAATTTAATGGCACATTTTTTGCAAGAAAATGTGAAATTTGCCAATAACCCTCATATTTCTTGTTACATTTTGAATGAGCTGGCTTTAACCTCAGCAGATGACACAAGAAAATTCATTTTCTAACTGACTGTATCCTTGACTTGAGAATTTCATCTCTGCTGCTTTGTTTGTGTAATGATTTCTCACTCAGCATCCTCAGGTGCCACCCACGCACTGCACTTCTTTCTCCCCTTACTCTTTCGGTTCTTCTTCCTCTTTCGCTCTCCCTTCTTTGAGAAATGCACTTACACCTACGCAAAGACGCACTCAGGTCTTAACTAACCATCTGCAGCAGATATGCTGATCACTTTGTACTCAAATAAAACTAATGACTTCCTGCGTCAGATCTCAGCGGACAGAGAGGAGCGGCTATCATTGCTCCTCGCTGCAATATCCAGCACCAGAACCAGACGAGAGATCAATGATTTATCAGAGTGTCAGTCTGGTGTTAGCCCGCGGCTGATTCACAAACACAAAGCACGCTGGCTGAAGAAGGGAAACTCCACCTCCTGCACAACATGGATCTCATCACACACGTGCAGTCTCAGCTGCACAAATGCACATTCGTCCCTCTCCCCTGCTTTTGATGCTATACAGTGTAACTCTATCGGGAATGTGACGTGTGGCCTAAGGTATGCAGGGTTGATCTGATCGGATTAACTTTAGTTACAATGCTAAATGGTCTATAATTACTTTTAGAATTACATTTTAGACTATCCAGTGCCTATTAGTGGCAACACTTAGGAGAAAACTCTTTCCTGTTTCAGAAATATTTCGGATCACAAAAGAAAAGTTTCCGAGAAGGAAAAGTTGACTGGTCTGCAAAGAATCTGGATCATGCATATAACACCATCAGGATTAGCTGGAATCACAGTCAACGATTGTAGTCGTGCTCCGCATCCTGTTTACCAACTCTATGGGAAGTCACACTGATAGATAGAATGAGAAGTGAGACCATTAATGCCTGAAATGCGCACGTGTCAATCTGGCCTTATAGCTACAAATTTATTTAGTTTTTATTCAATTTTACATTCAGGTTTCACATTGCAGGTGCAATGTTCATTTTTATTTCTGACCATCTTGTTTTTACAATGATAACTTTTTATTAACATATGCAATGTTTTTGAAAGTGGTGATTATTCTACAACAGTTATATATGATCTATTAAGTGTAAGTGCATAGATCAGTGGAAAAGAGTCAATTTGTTAACTTACCAATGATTTGGTGGTTGCTGTTCCATATAGGGACACAAAGCACAGACCTGATGTGGAAGTCAGAGAACTGGTCAGCCTACAAAAAAGAAAAAAAAGAGGAAATACTGTAAAAAGTGAGGATTATAATCAGCTGCCATGAAAAACCATGTCTTGACAATATATTCAGATTTTATTATGGTGTATTTTAAATTTGCTCATTTCAGAGAAATGAGTGGAGTGTTAAACACTGATGCATTTGAGACCTCTTTAAAAAATATGGTTTTATTCTTCAAAGTGAGGCACTTAGAGACTGTACCTGCTCCCAAAGTCGGCTATAGCTTTAGCATATGTATTGAAAAATTAAAACTATGTCCAGGTTTCTTGTAATAAATTCACCAGTGGACTATTAACTATGTATACGTGCCTCACCTCAAACAGAAGAGCAATGCTTCTGTAGATAGAAATATAGAAACTGCAGGATGCATTGTGCAGAGGCAAGCAGCAAGTTGCTATCTCTATTCACTTCGGTGAGTGCCTGCTGGTAACTCTTCCCACAGCCAACCCGCAGAGGTATTGTAATAAACTAGCGCATAGTTTCAGATTTTCTGTCACTGTTACTTAAGGTTGTCCACGTCAAACTTTTGCTGCCTGCAGCCATATGCGGAGAGGATTGCTGGTATTCTGTTTAGATCTGATTGCTTTCTAGTGCATCCTACAGAGATGGATTGACAGCTGACCACCACATGGTGCCAGTGAGAACAAGATTTAATGCTGGTCATGATAAAAGTACTACCTCAAGGGCAACTGGGCCTTACTCTTGTTCTTGAAGACATTTCTTAAAAACCATATCAGTTCTGCTGACTGGCAGCCATTTTAACCTGTGTGAGTTCTTCACACCTGGATGAGACCATAGGGCCATATGTAAGGCGTTTAGGTAAATCTTGTTAGTTAAGTAAGTTACGGTGAAATCAGATTCAGCTTTAAGTGTGAATGAAATGCTTCTTGAATTCTTAAATCCGAACACCATGGTTAAAAAAAAAAGCTGCTGGGTAATGGTGGGCGGTGCCTGCTTGAGCCAGTGAAGCTGACCGATATGAGTAGAATGGACTTTTTTAGGAGGAGGACAGCATTCAGCTTAAGATATTTTTACAGGAGACGGGAAAATCACTCCCTTTTCATTGGTACATGTAACATTAATGGCTTGATCAGTCTCTTAAAGAAATGGCATTCAGGCACTCAGATTATGTTCACTTTCCTGTTTATGTTCCTCACGCTTCATTCAGACATGACTGTGAAAGAAAAAAATGACAAAAAGAGCCACGATGCACACATCAATAGTTGCTATTTTCTTGAGACTGGACAGTACATGATATGAGGTATAAGATAATTGCATTTATCGAGTCAGTTTTCTCGCAACAACATCTTGTATCGCCATAACAATTCATTTTAGTGAGGTAGCTACGCAGGTGGGGTGAACGACATGGAAAATGTCACATTTCTACATGTTTAAGCTTATTGAACAATCACTGTTTTCCTGTGAGGGTTTAATAGCACTACAGCAACAGCATAACTTTTAGGTGTTGTTTAATTGAGGAAACATTTGTCGCTGTTGTGAGAAGCTGCACCGCCACAAAAAGACCCTGCAAGTCCTTCTAGAGTTACAGTACACTTACAGAGTAGCTTCCTGTACAGAGTTACAGAGTATGAAGTTCAACAAAATGGTGGTGGATGGGTTGAAAATTTTCAAATTCAATCAGACAAATAGTAAAATTCAGTTACCACCGGATTAATGGAAAGCAAAGTGTGTCTGAAAAGGGGTTAATGTGTTATGAAATCATCTTGTACATCTTGTAAGGCAACACAACTTGATAAACAGCTCAGGGATGGATGCTACAATCTGACAGTGATATCTCCCTTCACTGCTTTGACTTGTCTTAAAGACGTTCATACTTATGGTGCCATCCAACATCACATCTTTGGTAGTTTCATTTAAGAAGACATTTTTACGATGTGTGACATGAAGGTCTTGTAAAGTGACCAGCCAAGTGGGACTGAAGATGAGCAGTGAAACACCCGAAGGCTAAGCAGTAAGCTTTGCTTTTGTTAAAAAAAAAAAAACTGGATTATTTAGAATTATCAGAGACACATGTCATACAAGTTCTACTCCCATTTCACTCCCGCTGATAAAATCCCACTGAAGTGAATTTCTACCTCAGCATCGAAGCGAGGATCCTGATAGGCGTCACTAATGTTGACAGGTAGTCCTGTGGATGCCACCAGCTCTGCAATGCTGTTGTTGATGAGCCAGTCTGAGTAAGAAGATTTCTCCATACTGTCTTTGAAACTAGTGTCAGAAAGTAAGATGGAAAGGTGAAAAAAGAAACACAATGAAGAAGCAGTGCTGAACCAAGTCTGATTCTCAATGAATACTTTGCTAATACACCCATTAACCTGATAACTCGTGAAAGTACAATAAAAGTCTTTTTTTTCTTATTGCTTTTTGAGTAAAAAAATTAAAATAAAAAAAACCCTTTTATACCTGATGATCTTGCATAGGGGTGTTCTTATTTCCCCTCAAGGACAAGTGGATGTCATTAAATGTCTTCAGCAGCTTATGAAGTAATGAAAAGTTAATTGTGTGATTGTCTTACTCGTTGCCAAACACCCCCACACTTTTGCTAAAGAAACACCTGAGTCAATGCTCACACCTCCGACTCACATTTATTGCAGAGCTGTTGCTGAGTTTTCACTTTCCAATACAACAAATCAAATCCTCTGTGTGGTTTATTTTGTCATTTAAGAGTAAGGATGGAAAGACACTGATTTGGAGCTAGAGATGCAGTGATGGATGTAGAGCCCACCTCATCGGTATGATGCTCTAACTTCTGCTTTCTTGCTCTCGTCCCCTTTTTTTTCTCTCTATCAGTCATTCCCTTGGAGAGTTAACCGTGGCTTCTGGGCACATTAGAAATCCTACAGTTTTCCCACCTTTTGACACCAAATCCTCTTATTCAATTACACACAGCACATTCACTCTCATTATTCGGATACAAGCCTTTAGGGAAACTAATGTCATCACTGCTGTACTTCTTGTAATTTCAACAGACTGAAATTATGCCGTTTCAGTAGTTGGATTCACCAACTGAGGCAAAAACACATATCAGAAAGATGTCTGAAAGGCTAAACTAGCCTGATATTGGGGATAAGAGGAAAATGAAAACATTTCACTGAGGTGCAAGGTAGAGTTTAACGTTTAAGCATAATACATACCTGCTTTCAGTGTCTGCACTACACTTCGGGGACAGTAGCTCAAATGACTTTGTGAACTTGACCACCTGAAACAAGTATAAGGGAAGAAATCACTAAAGCTCCAAGAGACACAGAGTATTTACTTGAACAAAATTGAGGCAGATTGGAAGAGAAGGCTTGCCCCTGTGCAAATGCGCTGACAGATAGACGTATACACAGCGGGACAGCAGAGAGAAAAACAGTACCGGTGACTCAATGTCCTCCAGCAACTGAACGGAGCAACGCTCGCACTTAAGCAGTGTCTGGGCACGGTGCATGATCTTCCTGACAATTTTCTCCAGGTCAGTCTGTTCCTCAAACAGGTCATTGACTACCTCCAGGAGTGCCTGAACACCAGAGACAGAAAAAAATAACCACTGTTATTATTCCCAACAAAATGAGCCACATGGTACTGCAAAACCCACCAAATGAGAAATCTGTCAGCAGGTAAGATAGAGGACCCTTTAAATAAAGATGTTTTGCCTCGCTCAGCTGTCGGAGCCTGATTATTATCATCATCCTTATACCATAAACCAAACAGATGATATAACGTGATTACTTTCCCCAATAAAACTAAATTAGGCCCTTTATCTAAGGCAGTGCCGATCCAATTTAATGCACAGGCACATAAAAATCATATGGTGTAAAGGGAGCTCTCCTCATTTTTCTCCTCTGCTCACTGAACTGTGATCTCATTATGTTCACTTCCATCACAGATCAATGTTTGACATGAATTAGTGCATCTTTAACATTCCCAGGGAGATGTAGATCATGGACCAACCCTTCGTCTGGATATAGACCCATCCCCCTCTACAGATCCAGAGAAAATGCACATGCAAGAATGCATGCTGCGCTGTTATCCCCACTGCAGTGGCAGCAAGTGGGCTGCTGCTGATCAATACACAGCCTCAACGTCAGCATCAGGGGGGAAGAAGTAAAGCTGATTCTAAGGACAGGGGAGCGATTATCCTTGCTGGCCCTGTGGCCCTTACCCGACTCCTGTCGTACTCCTTCCTCGAGGCAGCAAAGAGTTGAGCATTGGAGATGGCAATTCCACAAAAGGGCAGATACATCTGCAGCACCTGTGGACACACATTGAACATTTGTAGATACGCTTACATAATGTAGCTACAGGTATGAAACACTTGATGTGATGAGATGTGTATCCACTTTTGTCCAACAGTCCCCTTTGTGTGCTTACTTCATTAGTATTTCAGGGGTGAAGAACATTACAGGAAAAGCCTTTAACGTGTTTGTTAGAATTCAAGGACACTCTCTGGAGAGAAACACTCCGTGTACAAACATCTTTTTGGTTGATAAAAAAAACTCAGCAAGGCCCCTGTTATATTTCACAATTAAAGCTGTTTTTCATTCAGAAAAATTACACTTTGAATTAGTCCAAATAAGAAATGTTCTCTCACTGGCATTACTACTTTCTAGGACACAGAGATCAATTCAACCAATTCGACATTTCACCAATTGACTGAGTGGTCCTGACATATTGTGCCTTAAGCTAATACAAATTCCTGATTTCACTTAAATTTTTCTTCACATAAATAATGTAGGCACTTGATATGGCCTAATGGGCATAGTTAATATCCTGAAATCAAATCAAAGTCTTACTAGTTTGTAGTTAAACGAAATTTCTGTCCTCCTCACCACTGTTGTGGTGTCTGCAACTGTGACATCTGTGATGACAGTTATCGAACAATTAACCCTTATCTGGGAGACACTCAGCCCCCATAACATGGAATCAATAGGATTTTAGGTCATGTGCTTTTTACTCTGCCTCTTTGTTTAGTTATCTATCTTTAGCATCTAGCTGCTGTGTAAACAATTCAATCGGTACAACAAACCCACTAATATTTACCAGCCTTCAGCATGACCTGAGGGTCTGGACACCACAACAATACATGAATGGGAAGTTACTCAGCTGTAGCTGCTGATATAAGGATATCTCGGTAACCCTTAAGAAATTATGTAATTGTTACTCATTACCCATGAATGAACATTTGAAGAACAGAATTCTATCAAATAAATGAATAAATATGAGAGACCTACACCTGTGTCCTACTCACAAAATATCTTAAATAGTCCCCCAAACTACAGTGTGAGCTTATGTATGTTCCATGCAGCTGCAGAAAATGAAATGACCACTGTTAGTTGTTTGTATTTATTTATGTGCTTTATGGTAGAAGTAATAATGAATAGTAGTAGTAGAAAATAAAAAAAACATGACATAATAAAAGCAGAATAATATTCGAGTGTGATTAATCACGTCGTTTGAGCTCTGACAATTGATTGGTGAATCGTATGTGTCAAAGACTGAGAAACGCAGTTATCGTTTACTGTCGGGACATTCAATGTTAAGTCAACCTGTTTTATTTATTTAGAATCTAAAAAGACAATAGAAAGAAACAAATATTAGTCTTTTACAGACGGGGAAGCTCCTATCAGCTTTACCATAAACAAAAAGCATGAAAAATATCCAGCATTTCTTTATTTTCTTTTTTTCTAATAGCTGATATAACTCTTTACACTACTTACCCTGATATGATTCGATTTGAATATCTTAAAGTATGCCACATTTTTAATTCACCCTGGAGCCATGTTTACTTACCAAATATCTGCCAAAACAAAAACAAAAAAACACCTGTAGGCTACACACGACGAATATCTGACTAATATTTCTTATCAGGAAAGAGATGCCTTATACTCAGCCAGGATCTCCCAGAGCAGTGGTCGTTTAACACTGGCAAAAAAAAGAATAGCAGATATAAAATTAAAATAAAAATGATATTGCCAACCCCCCTTTTTTGTATGCCTGTATCTGACTTAAATCTTGATGAAATGTGCAAAACTGACGAGAGCCTTGTGTATGGGGTAAGAAATCGGTCAAAAAGAAACGTGCATCTGTGCAAGTAATCCGCGCATATTTGGGAAATGTGTGCATCTTTGGTTGTAGTTGAGCATAAAATAAATATGTGCAATCTCTAAAAATGAGTCCATCTGTGTTTATAATGGGTTGTGTTTTGATATTTGTCAAAATACGAATTGAAAAGTTACAACATCAAAAAATACATACACGAATCGAAAAGTTACGAATCAAAAAGTTACGAATTCAAAAGTTACGAATACGAATTTCTCAAGTGCAGGAAAGGGGACAAAAATATGTCATCACTGACGTCATCACGTCACAGGCATCACCAGAAGAAGAAAATTCGATCACCCCATCATCGCGGCCGGTGATACTAGAACATATTTTGACTTTGACCACAGTGCGGACTCTATATGACTCTATATTTACTATACTATACTATACTATACTAGTAAATATTTACTGGATTGCGTTTGTGATTTAAAGCATGACACAACAAGGGGCTTCAGCAGCGGATGAACCTGTAATTTAAAAATATTTTCCCATTATTTTTTGAGTATGAAATGCGCAGTGAATAAACTTAAAGCTGTACGTCGTCCTCCTGTTCAGCAATCGTAATTTATTAGGATAGCCTATACATTTGATTTTGCATGCACTTGTCAACTTAATCCTGCCATTACTTGTCACAATTTCCCCTCTTATGTAGGATTTAAGTGGTTACCACCATGAGCTACCTCACCTACCTAGATAAACGTGCCGAGTTTATTCACAAGCCAAGTTTATTCACAGCGCATTTCATACACAAAAAATAATGGGAAAATATCTTTAACTTACAGGTTCATCCGCTGCTGAAGCCCCTTGTTGTGTCATGCTTTAAATCACAAACGCAATCCAGTAAATATTTACTAGTATAGTATAGTATAGTATAGTATAGTATAGTAAATATAGAGTCATATAGAGTCCGCACTGTGGTCAAAGTCAAAATATGTTCTAGTATCACCGGCCGCGATGATGGGGTGATCGAATTTTCTTCTGCTGGTGATGCCTGTGACGTGATGACGTCAGTGATGACGTATTTTTGTCCCCTTTCCTGCACTTGAGAAATTCGTATTCGTAACTTTTGAATTCGTAACTTTTTGATTCGTAACTTTTCGATTTGTGTATGTATTTTTTGATGTCGTAACTTTTCAATTCGTATTTTGACAAATATCAAAACACAACCCATTATAAACACAGATGGACTCATTTTTAGAGATTGCACATATTTATTTTATGCTCAACTACAACCAAAGACGCACACATTTCCCAAATATGCGCGGATTACTTGCACGGATGCACGTTTCTTTTTGACCGATTTCTTACCCCATACTTGTGGGCCAAGTGTCTTTCACGCGATCATAATTAAAGGTATAAAACCTATAAGCTTTCTTTTTGAAACCCAAAACTTTAGAAAAAAATTCAACTGATCTATTCAGTAGAGCTTTTTGAATTAAAACTCATACTTACTCATACTTATGACAGGAAGAGACTGTGAGACACTGAAGACTTAAAAAAACCTGACAGCTATAATGTGTATGCCATACATACAGCATATGTTCATACTAGCTAGAAATCTTTAGTCATTTGTAATCAAGACCACAAAAAAAGAAACAAACAAACTTTGAATGCATCTCTGCACAACTGAAATAAGCCATTTGGCTTCATTGTGCTTTTACACTGATGATAGCTTGCTCTACTTCTCACTGAGACCTTGACATCCAGGCCAAATTAGCTTGCTTCTTTTCTGCACTGAGGATGTAAAATCTCAGACTGAGCTACACCAGAATAAGACTGAGGGTCTAATCTTGAGTGCTGCAACAATCATTGTCCCTGAATGTGAAGCACCATGCAAGAAAGCGTAATCTTTGGTTCTGCATCCAACTTATATCAGAAGCTAAATTAAAGTCATTCGAGCACATCAAAGATTTGGAAACGTTTTTTGACGTCAGTCACTAAGTTAGTCTGCCCTAACTCACGTTAAGCGCCTTCGGGACCGCAACTCCTTCATGGTGATTCTCAGAAAAGAGCAGAATTCATTTTAGGAATATCTTATATGTATTTAGAATAGCTAATTTGACAGACTTTGGGTAGCTTTTTTGAACTGGTCACTTAAAAACTTAAAACTTAAAAACAGAAAGAGACTCATTCAGTCAGCAATTCTCCAATGCTCCAGATCTCTTTTTAAAATTTCAATTTCCTTGTGCATCGCCGTCTTCTTTCCTTATGTCCTTTGATTCATATCTGTGTTTTATCCGTTCAATCCGTGCATTCAAGCCTCTTTCTAATTCAAAATATTTTCTATGAGCTTTACGTATAAATTGGTTTAATAACCATGTCTAAAGTGTGGAGTAACAGCATTGTTTGAAGGGTAAAATTCAATCAACATCTGAAACAGAATTCTTTTGTGGCATGTCAATCTGATGTGTACATTATTATGCACCACATAATTAATCATAATGTTTTATGAGATGTTTCTCCATCATGAGTATATCAATGTTCTGCACTTCATTCAGTCTCGCTACATAAAACAAGTGTCTTATGCGATTGTTTTCAGATACAGAAAACACATGATGTTAAGCAATAAGTCAATAATAAGTCCATACATAATGCTATTTCAGCTGTCCTATGGAATTCACTAATAATGATCTTCCAGAGAGGGAGCGGCCATCAATAACCCCAGCAGGAGCAGATTCATTAGCGAGCAGGACTTTGGGGATCTGGCTATGGATCTGCCTGTGGAACTAACAGGCAAACTCGAGAAGAGCGCTGCTCTCTCTAATTACATTCTGTCAGGCAGGCCATTACACAAGGTTGCATTGTAAACAAGACGTTTTTGCCAAGAGACCTCGGAACTGACCAGTAAAGAATGGTATAATAAAAATAAATAAAGAACACTAACTGGCCGTGGCCTCAGGGACAGTCACTTCTTCTAACCACAATTACTCTCTTTTACATAACTGTTTCTTAAGAAGCGAGTCAAGGAAAATCTCAAAGCCAACACTTTATTTGTCCATGTCTCCGTGTGCATAACTATTAGGGGACTTACAGAGCTGTGTGCATTTGTGATGAGGCCAGTTTTGCTGGGAACTGCTCTCATGAATAAGAAATTTGCATTCCGAAGCGTTGAATCGACATACTACCACTACGCCTGGCAGTCATACATGGTATTTTACACCTGGGTGAATTACGAGCTGACAAATATGTCAAGAATGACATAATGTTTGTATTTGCAAATTGACATTAGAATTTTGTATCAAAAATCCTAAAATTAAGTGTGTAAACTGTAAAGTAACCGTGTTAACCCCGAGTAGAACAATGTGACATGCTAAAATAAAAAAATAATTAAGACATACATAGAGTTTTTCGAGTTTTTTTTTTAGTTTTCTGATGTCTTTGCTCAAATCTGCCTCTAACTGCATCTCGGGCCACTTCCGTCCAGCCTCTTTACAGCTGGTTTCAACCGCCCGTGGGCGATCTGATCAAAAGAGGACAACTCTAAAGGGCGGATTATAGTTCTGCGTCTATCGTCTTGACGTGTTGCTTTGCTCTGGTCGCGAACCACTTTTCATGTTATGGTTCTGCAACCTCGGTCTGGAATTTCTCGGGACGCACAGCAGTTTCCCCTCGCGAGAATTTCGGTGGGCGGTGACGAGAACTTCGGGGGCGCCGGCGGAAGTGTTTATTTTTCAAAAAAAAAAAAAGTGTATGCAAGATATGGATCTGGAGTTGCTCGACATCGAAGAAGAACAGCTTCTTTTATTGGAGATGGCGAAAATGCAAAGGAGGAAGCCACACAGACAACCGGAAAGGCACACCGAGGACCAATCACAGCCGCTTTTGTCTGCGCACTTCCGTTGGTGGTCTGCGTGCGTCTGTCGCGTAGTCAGGATTTTTCTGAGGTGCACGACAACGCGCGCAGAGCCTCTGCGTGGGGGAGTGGTCAAGATTTTGACGCTCGCAGAGGCTCTGCGTCCGAGCGTCAGAGGCTTTGCGTCTGAAGCATAAATCAGCCTTAAGTGTGTATGTTCACAGCTGGCATCAACATGTGTCACCAGAAGGGTAGCGTCAGCCCTTTTACGTGACACTTAGAAGAAAACTTATTATTGTGTTAGTCTGACCAAAACTCGACATTTGAAATGCATGTATATGTTTTAGCCTGATCCAAATCATATGAAATCAAGCTTCTCAAAACAAGACTAACACACCCAGATGATGCAGCTGGGGATCAAATCACTCCTGCATGTATACGCTCAACTAGGCACTCCACGCTTGCTTCAAAGCGCCATCTTCTTGCATCTTTTTGTCAAAACAATGAAGCATAAGTGTACATCATCCATCCATCCATCCATTTCCTGTACCCGCTTAATCCAACTGTCTATCCCAGCCTATCCCAGCGGTCATTGGGCGAGAGGCAGGGTACACCCTGGACAAGTTGCCAGTCCATCACAGGGCCACACAGAGACAAACGAGACAAACAACCACACATGCTCACACTCACTCCTAAAACAATTTTAGAGACTCCAATTAACCTAACATGCATGTTTTTTGGACAGTGGGAGGAAGCCTCAGTATAAGCGTCCATCAATACAGTAAACTCCCTACGCATCAGAAATTGTGAATGAAAATCAGCTCATTAACCATAGAACACTGATGTACACCATCACTCATGTTGGGTGTAAAAATACACATCAAAATATATCAATACACAACAATACATGGCAAATTGAAGTACTATTATTTTATTTCCAGCTATACAACACCAAAGAACAGTACCTCTAATCATTAACGAGATTAAATAAATAAATAAAGCAGCTGGGAACTTGTCATATAACCACAACTGCATGGGTGAAAATCAAGGTTAGAGTTCTCGGGTTAAGATTGCAGCATCGTATGATGAAATCCCCATTCTAGCAACTAACAGGCAACATCTGATTAATCCGGCTATACTTACATGTACGATGATCTCCCACAGAGAAAGTTCAAAGTGGCACAAGGTCTTGAATGTTTTTTCTCACAGTCCACAGTGTTGGATCTACCTCCGTCAAAAACTTTCGACTCGTGTGCATGTATACTGGGGCAAGGACGGTGGGCCATTTAAATAACCCAGTCACAGCTCGACTCAACTATGTGCGTAACGTGCTGAGTGCACACCGTCAGCTGTGTTGGACAACAAACTGGACAGAAAAAAATGGTCGACTTGCTCATTTTTCCGCACAGTCAAAAATTATAATCAGTGTCCTGAATAATGATATAATTTAGACATTAAGAGTGAGTCACATTTATTGAAGTGTGTTGAGGAATACTTTAAAAGGCTGTGAAGTTTTGGAGAAGTAAAGGAGAATTGAAATGAATTGATTTGGGACAACCCCATTTGGGGGTGTGTTCACTACGCAAAATATTCAAGTTTGCAGCAATGGTGAAAAAGTTGTACGATTACTATGTTTTCCTTACTCTTGCAATGCTTTGCTAAGACTGAAATGGCCACAAAGATAGCAGTAAAGGAGAGAATGGTGGAAGGTTCTAAATTATGAGCTTTCTTCCCAGAGATTCCTGGTTCAAGACTCATCCTGCACAATTTTTCCACAGTCATTGCACTTTTCTACTTCCCTCCCACTCGCAATTAGTTTCTTTTCTACTGCACTCTCACCCACGAATGGTAACGAAAGACAAATGGAAAATTAGGATCGGAATTAATGTACATGGTTAGGTCTACATGTTTGAGAATATATGGTACAGTGATAAAAATCTGCACGGTTACACATTTTACTATTCATGCGTTGTGCTTCCAGTCATGACACATGAACAGACAGGGGGGAAAAAGCAAAGGGATGTGTTGCCATCTCTTAATTCACAACCATGGATTGTGAATCTACTACATTTTGGACAAATGGACAAATGTAACGAGTGCACGTCTCCCGATGAGAAATGGCAGCTTGAGATGTTAAAAGGTCTTCTGTCAGTACACTCTGCTGACAAATGACATGAAACCTGAGGCTTTTGAACTTTCTGCAGTTCTCTTGGGGGGACCAGTCTCTGTGCAGACAGATGAAGAAAAGCCTGAGATTGGTAAACCGCTCCACTCACAGTAAAAAGTAGATTTACGGCCAGCAATTTAGGCAAATTACTGTTGTGCGGTGACAAAGATCTAAGACCACCTCCAAATGTGGTCTGAGCGATCTGAATTCAATGCATCGCCGATGCACCCTGCGCATGTTTACACCTGTGCTCAGATGGGCCCTCTTGTGACAGGATTTCCTACGCCATCTGTTAATACCAAGTGTGCATGGGACCTTAAATTAATTCCAAATGGCATTCAACTCAACTCTTCACATGGTCAGAAAATAAATGGATCACACAAGATGTGTGTTTATGTAAACCAAATCAACAAATTAGACCTCAACTATTTTTTACATGTGTAAAGTGCTTCTGCTCATTAATCTGACATATGAAAATAAATAAATAGACAATCTGATAAATATAAAAATATAATTTAATTCCAATGCTACAATTCAGGGATAAGTACTTACTTGTCTGCTATTTTTTCTAATAAAGCAATAATACAGATTAAGCTTTATATTTTCCCATTTAAAAGATAATTAAAAGGTTTACATCAATGCTCTAAATCTGACTAAAAAAACTCACTCTGTTTGCTCATGATAGATCGGCTTTGACAGGAGTCTACATGAAAGGAATTGTATTCTGACTGAGCTAATGCTCTGATTAAGTATTATAATTTCTCCATTTCTAATTGTTGTTTGGTTGTTAATTTTGGTCTTTGCTAAAGATGCACTTGCTAAATGCGCCCTTAGTTTAGTTTCTTGTTTGCCTCTTTAATACCTGGACAAGATGGAGTGAACTGGATTAAACTAAAGGGTTGTCTCGCTCTGAGTTGGGATCTTGAGGAGCACAGGGACAGGTTTCTGATTTGTGTTGTTTGGTCTTATCACTGGCAAAGTCTTCTTAAGGTCTCCAGAAATACAACCAATTCTTAAAGGCCACGCTAAACTGTAAAATTCTAAACTCCACTTGTCAATATCTACTGTGCTGCTGCTTTAAAGAGTTCCTGTTTTCACACTTGGCAGGAGCACTTCAATAGCTCGCACAGCATACGTTCTCATGAACATGTTGCCTTACTATCACAGGGGCCACATTTTGCAAATAGCACTCTGTGGAACTATTTTCTCCAGAGTTAAGTGGAATTTTGTGACATCATTTTAAGCACTTTGTAAGGAACATGCTTGTTATGATGCTGTGTATAAATTTGATTAGATCTAATGTCCTCCAGGAATGTATTAGAAAAATGTGGCTCTGGGCAGATATTGTGTTCTCTGTTTCTTTAAATGCAGATTTAATTTGGGAAAATGTGTGAAAGTGGTTATTACAGTAGTGCTTTGAGACAATTTGATAGGGACTTTGACAGCCAGAGGGAGCTCAGTGATGAGGGGAGAATGTCATTTGCAATCAACTCACACAGATGCTAAACTGTATTGGCAGATGGAAACTGCATGGGTGAACTTGGATGATAGTAAGAGATCATTTGTGGAAATGTGTACCTGGGAATAATGCATTTGATGTCTAATGTATAAACAGGCTTGCAAAATGACAAAGAAGAAAAAAAATAAATCGGAAAAATTATTCCATGTACAGAAGTAGCAGGATTGGGTCAGTTTATACTTGTATATGAAGCAGCTGCCTGTGTTCTCTCAAAAAATAAGACACTGCGATTACACATAGATTTAACCATTATTCAAACTCCCAACAGTTCACCAATCCTGAGTGTCAACAGAACACAATTAAGGCAGCGAGGGATTTAAAAGCAGCCATGTAATGTGCAAGAAAATGTCAACACATCGAGAAAAAAAACTTGTCTTGATGAAGGTACATTTAAGCCTCTAATGACATCTCCTACTGCCATGTCATTTCATCCTTCAAAAAGTATGCATCTTCTTATTAAAAGGTCTTCCATAAAAGCAGAGCTGCAGCTGTGCAGTGCAGGAAGCTTACTGAGTTCTCTGACGCTAGCATCGCATTTCATTACTAATTCAGCGGCAGGCATTAGTGTGATGTTAATGCAGTGTGAAATATACTCTTGAAACAAGGGAATGATAAAAAAAAAAGGAACCCCCTATTATGAACAATCTATGGAATTTATGGATGTAATTTTTACAGTGGAACACTACAGAGAAAAACATACCATGAATAAAAGTCCACGGTCTTTCGTTATAGTGAAGCAACGAATAAAAGCACAACGGGCTTAGTGCTTTCGTGTTTCATCTTCTTTGCCTTTTATGGGCTCATGCAACAAGAGAGCCAGTCAGTGTATCAGCCTGTCTTCGCCATTCTGCTACATCCATTCAGGCGTGCTGATGGACTTAAACACGTGCTCCTCGTGCCTCTCTGATGTACAGTCATTCAGAAACAGAAGACTATGTATCTCAGTATGAGATGTCATCCCTAGGTGACTGCTTTAACTTACAATATTTAGATATTACATACATTCAGTAATATCAATTTTTGTGTTTGGTCCAACTTCGTTCTTGGATATTATTAAAAAAATGAGTAAAATACTTCAAAGACTCAACAGAGACTCTGCTTTAGTCCTCTTAGATCATAAATCTGTTTCAGAATACCCACAGACAACTGGCGCAGCTAGGGTTCCCAAACTCTACCATAATTAAGTCTTTGCTGGTATTATTAACTAATGTAGTCAAAAGAGCCATTAATTAATCTGAATGTTAAACAGCATATAAGCTTTTTTTTTTTTTTTTTTGGTGGTACTACCTGTGTCCTGGCCCCCTGGAACACACTTCTTATGGAAAACTTTAGAATGTCCTGAAGCTAACTACAGTCATATGGGGAGATAAAAAAAAAAAAAAGGGCATAGTGTTTCAGCTCTGTAACACTTTTATTATGTATCAGGACATAATAAAGAACATCTAGTCCTTACCAGGTCTTAAATGAGGTGGGTACAACTTCAGATGAACAAGACCACATGACACATTACACCATGTCGTTATCTATTTAACAAAAACTAAACCAAAATGCAGAAGCACAAGAAAAAGTAAAAAGCCAAGTGCACACATGATCCAAGAGCTTGGAGAGCCACCTTTAGCAGCAAAAACTTGATTGACTTGTTGTCAATCTTTCACGTGGGCACATCAAAAAATGTCGCTTAATGTTTCAGCATCGCTTCAGTCCACTGAGGTTTTTTTCGGCTGTTTGTTTTTGTGCAGCTATTTCAAGGTTGTTCCACTGCATTTCAGTCAGGTTGAGGTGTGGACGTGGACTGGGTCACTGCAATACCTTGATTCTTTTCATTTTCAGACATTCTGTTGTAGATTTGCTGTTGTGTTCGGGATCATTGTCCTGTTACATTACCCAGTTTCAAAGTTTTAACTGTTGGACAGATGGCCTCACATTTGAAACCAGAATACTTTGGTATATAGAGGAGTTCATGGTCGACACAATGACTGCAATATGTCCAGGTCCTGTAGCTGCAAAACAAGCCTTAATCATGAGTCCTCCACCACCGTGCTTGACAGTTGGCATGAGGTGTTTGTGCTGATATGTTGTTTGGTTTTTGCCAAATGTGGTACTGTGAATAATAGCCAGACATCTATACTTTGGTTTTATCTGTCCATAGGACATTGTTCCACAAGCCTTGTTGTTTCTTTAGATATAACTTTGCAAACCTAAGCCATGCTGCCATGTTATTTTTAAAGAGAAGAGGCTTTCTCCTGCAACCCTTCCAAGCAGGCCATACTTGTTCAGTCTTTTTTCTAATTGTACAGTCATGAACTTTAAAGGTGACATATGACGCCCTTTTTAACAATTCAACACACTTTTCTGAGGTATTATTCAGATATATGAGACAGGCGTTGGTCAAAATATCTGTTGTTTTTAAGCACAGTGGACCCTGTCTTTGCCCTGTTTTGACATCTCTCTTTATTTTTGGGGTTGAGACTCAGCAAGTGCTCAACCCAGCTCTCTTGGTGAGGTAAGCCCCCTCCCAAACCTGGGCATCCATTGTGTAATTTCATGAAGTAAACACAAACATAATCAAGCTATACTTCCAGTCATACCAAAAACACTTCGGCTCTATATATAGATATAGACAGTTACTCTATTGATCCGAGAGGGAAATAATTTAGCAATGTAGCTGTAAGTTACCAGCAGGTGCTCGTAAACAATTCTTTTTGATCAACTGTAGTGGAACAAGCCGGAAATGTCCACGGCATTACTCGTAGTCATGCATGTATACCAATAAATGTTGCCTTTAAAGATTTTTTGTCATCAAGCAATTGTTCTTGGAAACCTACATGCTTTCCAGAAACAGGTGTTAACCACTTAGAGCGTTACATGGCGTTCAGTGTAGCAATAAGAGTGAGGAGAGGACCGGTATTGTGTTACAAACACCTCATCCACACAGCTGCAGGTTGTCTAAATTACAGCTTCAGTTAATAAAAGTAACGTCGTAACCTTTCAAAAAGTAATAGAAAAAACCTCTCAGATGTTGGTGTACGTCAATTTCATTACCTAAGCCGTTAGTGATAACTACTGCGAAATGAAAAAATAAATAAACCATGACAAATAGTTTCTCAGATGCTTATATTTTCGTCATCTGATGTTCAGGCACTAAGAGTTGGAACTAATCTCTCTTGTTGCTCAGTTTCTTGAAATGGATCGAGTTGTTTAAAACAGTCCAATGAAAAGTGGTTGCTGCACATACGCAGTCTTTAGCTAACAAAGATTACCCTCAAATATATTTTTTCCACTTGGCTCTTGTATCCTCTGAGGCTGGTGGTAGATGTAGGACATATGAGCAATGCTGGCTTCATCGGTCTAGCAGGGTAGATGTGAGTGGGCGGGGCTCAGAGGTGGAGTGAACTTAACGAGTGACGTACTTTTTGAATGAAAATCCAAATGGATCGAGGATCTTTCAAACAATGGGGAACTAAAAATACACCAAGTTTTACACTTGCTGGTCACTTCACCCCCCCAAATATATGCTCACAAGAACAGAAGAAAGTTATTTTCTCCTAATTTATCCCCTTTAAGGGGCCTAACACACCAAGCGACAATATGCCCTTGGGTATACACCCTATCACCATTGTTAATGTTAATTTTCTCAGCAAATTCAACTTGTAGAATCACCCATATGGCTGTCAGAGAAAGAGCTCAGTGTAATTGGCTGTTGAGCATAGCAAATGAGGGCACATGTCAGAATCAATATCTTCTGATTTGTCATTTCCATTTCTACCAAATCATAAGTAACACTTTCACAACAAAACGTTCATGTGGAGTGAACAAACTGAAAACAACTTGATAATCATGACTCAAGAGAGACCGGCTCTGTTTTACCGTCCCAAAAAAAACACAAAGAGCTTGTTGCTGAATTTACTTTTTTTTTTTAACTGCACAGTCATTTAGTTTCCCCTTGTATGAATAACGTACAAACAACCCCCTCTTCACTGGCGAGATGTGTCTTCCTGTGCAGGTGCAGACTATGCCGTGGCAAAGAATTCCCCAAAAGTGAATAAAATGTTCCATGCATGTGGGTCACTGCCCAAAACACAGTATACAAAGGAGCAAAAACAACAATAATCTTTTTTTCTTGTTTTCTAAGTTTCTGCTGTTGTGAACTCAGAACACTGATATTAATAATACATGACAGCGTGTAGTAGCTCTGCTGTGCTTGTGTACCGCTAACGCTACAAAACAGTGTTTGTCAAAATAAAAAAACTAAGGAACATCCTTGAAATGCCACACATGAATCATAAAGCATGAGCATTACTTCGGGGTTATTCTTTCCTCTGTGCTATAATTCAGCTTGTAGCAGTCATAACAAAACTACGAGTCTTGCATTTCTGTAAAGCTGATGTCAGGCGTCACTATCATCAGTTGTTTGACTTGGATGCTCATTTGCCATTTTGAGAAAATGAGTTGTCGAGGTTGTTTTTTTTTGGATTATCTTAGATTTGTTTTATGTAGTTATTACAAAAAGAAAATCTACCACAGCAAAGAGAAAAACTGAAGTCGAGGTTGCTGAAGTTAGAAGATGGACATACTGCTTTAACCAAAGGACACTGTTGTCACCAAGCTGATTCCATAATTTCATGAATCAGATTTTTTTTTAAATACTAAAAAAAACAGCAACAACAACATGACATTAGCCTTATATGAGAGCCATTTGCCACCATCCTGCTCAGTCAATAATCGGCATCAGCCACAGTAAACCAATATTGTTCACGATCTTAACTCATTGTGTTAGTTTCATAGAATTTGCTGCATTGAGGAAAGGTCATGCCATCTGTTCGATGTCATAACCCAAACCACTGCCAAACTTGATGTTAGAAGAGGAAAAGTCACAACATTACCAAATATTGTTCCAAATGAAGGCAAGTTGTTTCAAGGAACAATGAATGTCTGTCTCATGTTTCTTGCCAATCACAGAGTCAGATGTGAAGGAATTTCTCAGAAACAAAGCCAAGCCTGGGAGGGATACTAGAAAAGAGGTGACCAGATCACCAATCATGACTATTTATCCTCTGAGGGGCCTCGATACATAAAAATTGCATAGAACTGCATAAAAACACATAGCTTTTTTCGCACCAAAGAGATTGGGCAGACATTTTTGACCCGACTTTGCCTAAGAACCAAATACCTATATGGACATTTGTTTGGTGGGCAGAACAACACATGAAACCCACAGGGTGTGCAAGTGCTTATATGTTTTAGTGGTACTTTATTCATAAGAAGCTGTTCTATTTATTCATAAATGAGAAATGGTCTGATCTAAAACTGTCCCCACTGTCATTTCTGTTTGTTTTGCGCAGCTCTAAAATTGACTGATTGTGACAATGAAAAATTCTTTGGGAGGGGCGCGCAAGTCTATATTTTACAGGTGCAGAAAATGAGTATTCAACATAGACAATGACTGAGAGGATAACAACGGGCTGTGAGATAAACCAACACCTTAGAATCACATATATCTTGTTCTTTTCCGCACATGTTGTGTTATGGGCACTGGTGTAATGATAAAATTACCTTCTCGTCATCTTCAGTGAAGAGTTCTCCACTCAAAGTCTTGTTGATGCCCTGAGCAACTCCGATGATCTCTCCGTCACTGTTGCGAATGGGCATGCACAAGAGTGACTTGGTTTTGTATCCTGTCAGCTTGTCAATTTCATCACTGAAGCGTCGGTCCTGCAACCCATGGGCACAGTAAACAGTAAAGACACGATGTAAGGACTTGCAGGGGGGGGGGTCTATTTCACTGCTTTTATTTGCAAATGACAGGACACTAGGTGCTGCTCCTCAGAACCACCACCCACTGACATAAAAGTGTCCACAGTGATGGTAGTTTGATGGACAACAGTGTGATTTAAGGTTTGCTCTATAAAATGTTGCCATGAATTTGAACAAATGTCTGGCATCAACAATGTTTCCACAGATAAAGGTTATGATTGGACAGTAAAGTAGTGTTACTCGTGAGACTTTTAGATATTTTCTTCTTTTCTTAAAGAGGGCTCATTCAAATACTTTGGTTTGATTTGACTCGAGCTTTTGTCAGTCTACAATTAATGTTGGTTCACAAGCTCCCAGTCGTTGGGTTAGGGTTACTTTACCTTATCAACAATCAACTATGAGAAATAAAGTGACAAACTGCACATAATTGGCCTGTCTCCCTGTCTTGGTCTTTCTGTGACTCATGCATATGCACACACGCCTGCATGCACAATAAGGAACAGGCACCTGATAGGCGTCAGGAATGTTCACCGTCTCTCCGTGTTCAGCCACATAGCCAATGATTCCTTTCCCCCACGGCACTTGAACTTCATATGAGTTCATTGAGGGCAAAACAGTGGTACCTGCGTGCACGTCAAAGAATTTGGACACTAGTGTTTTCTTGTTGCCAGTTCCTTCTACTAAAAACAAGGAGCAGCGGTCTGCGTCGACCATAATGCAAACAAACACGAGGATTTTGTAGCTGAGACTCGTTAGATCCAAGTCGTTAGATATGTCTTTCACAAGCTCCAGGAAAAACTCCCTTTCGTTGTGTTCCTTGAGGTAATACTTAAAACCCACGGCCGTGGACGGGTACTGGGGGATGTTGACTCTGGACTCCAGCAGCGCGCTCAGGATGTGCGCCGTGGTCGGGGGCAGAGAACTCGCTTTCCTCAGCAGAGCTCTCCTTCTCATGCTCGTCAGCGGCTCCTGCGCCCTGGAATTCACATGTTCGTCGTATGTCCTGTTGACATTAATGGCCTTTGATCTGGCGAAAGTTTTGCGCAGCTCCTTCTGAGACGCTCTCCGCTGCAGACCATCACATTTGCTCGCCCAGCTGTCCTTGCACGGGTTGCTCTTCTCCTCTCTCGGTTCGGCGGGAGCCGCAGCCGCTTGGCTCTTGCTCGCCTGGTGATTCTTGAGCCATTTCTCCACCATGCCATAATTCCCCTTTCTGTTCAGGTAGTCCTCGAATAACTCTGGATGCGAGTCTAGAAAACTTTCCACGTCAGAGAACACCATATTTGACACAGCCATGTCTGTGCTTCAGAATGTCCTCAGTGAACCAAAGCCATGAAGTCGCGCAGAGAAATGTCATCTATGAGGCTTTACAGGGGTAGAGAAAGTAGAGAATCACGCGAATCGCACAACTTTCACGATGCATTATGCTGGGAACATCTCTGGAGCTACATACCCAGTTTCCACACTGTGAGGAGAGGGATGGAGACTTCTTTTGCGCACCAGCATATTACTCCACAACATCTCCACATCGCTCATTTCATTTAAGACAATAATGTAGACCTAATCGAAGCAACGTAGAAGCAAAGGAAGGCCCGTGTAGACTATCACAGGCATTGAAAATCCTCAAACAGAGCCACTACCGCTCATCCCCGTCGTATGTGCCCTCTTGTGTGCAAATGACGCTGGCTGTGGTTGGCTCGCTCCCGCTGATGCTCTCTTCGTCACAAGGTCAGGAGCTCAGGGTTGCTCCAGCGCTCATCCCTCTGGCTATTTGAACCATTTGACCTCCTTTGCAAAGTATGACGACGACGATGAGGGTGACGATAACTAGGAAACATTTAACTACCGTCTTTACAAATGGGTGAAGATGCGTATCTACACATGTGCAGTATTCAGAGAATGTGATGAATCGGGTTGTTTTCCTTTTAATTACTATTAGTCTCCACGTCTTTTCTTCATATGATCTGTAATGTTAAAATCGTTAACATCACGTATTAGCTGGATTAAGTATAAACATTAATTAAATAAAATAATGAGTTCTTATAGGCAGTCCATGAAAAGGTTGTTTGACAAAAGAAGTCAGCGTCTTTCATAACGAACACTGCAGCTCCAAGATGCGTCTTCCTCCCAAACCCTAAACTTTAGACAATTCTAGATCTACAGTGGTTCTTAACAAGTTATGCAATGTCGACTTGTATTGCCAAAATGAGCGCGTCAGATAATCAAATTCCTATATTGCTCGTGAAGCTCAGGGTTGTTGCGTCATTTGAACACAAGACGGAGCTGTCGGCCGTGCCACAGGTTAGACTGCAAATTCAGCAACTGTTCGGATAACAGAACAAGTTTAGCTGATGATTTCTGTTATGCATCTCCTTTTCCAGGAATCTATTTCAATTGAAGCGCGAGGCCCTCTTAGTTGGAAATTGTATCTATATGTACACAATTTACCTTCATACGATTTATTATATTTTGCCAACTCTCACCACACCATGGGAAAAAACATTTTGCACTCAAGTCTTCTCTATTTTTTTTCTTTAAACAAGCTTGACAAGTGTTCTGTTATTTGGGTTGAACTAAGCTCTAATTTAGTTATTCCATGTTAGAAGAAAAAGTCATCCACAAAAACAACCCAGCCCTGTGATACAAAGTACAAAGGAGCACGAGACCACGCATGCGTTGCAATGTTTAACTGACCGTTATAATGAGCTATAACTTTAATCCAGTTCCCCACTAGGAAAACATCCTATATTGCAGATTTCCACTGAATATTTGTCACGCAGATACATGAAACAACACCCAATACTCAACACCTGCTGACTTCTGGGACCATAATCAATGCGACAAGTCGTTTAAAATATTGTTTAGTGTCAGTTTTATTTATCATACAAACGGAAAAATGACCGTTCAGCTATTGACAAGGTAGAAAAAGACTTTTTTTTTTTTAAACTGACAATTCAAACAACTACTTGGATGAAAAGAAAACAAACCGAAGGATTAACAGTTTAGCACAGCATTCAGGTCCTACATTCTGAATGGCCAGTACAGTGACCAATAATTTATGATAGAAAAAGACACCTGTTAAAACCAGGAGATATAATTTACTCAACAGCAAGAGAGCAATTGATATAAAAAATTAACGTACAGCTACAACTAATGTGGTAACTTTGCAAACATGACAGTGACTGGTTTGCTTTTCTGCCACAATTATGTAGGAAAAAAGAAGAGAAAAAAAAAAAAAGGAGGTCCTGGTTTCCTGAGCATTTTGTCAAGACTGCTCCGGGTAAAGGAGTGGAGAAGATGAGGCCCCCTATGAAGTGGAAGACTTGAGGTATGCGATAAGATCCGTTCGCTCAGTCTTCTTTTTGATGCCAGCGAAGATCATCTTTGTTCCTGGAATGTATTTCTTGGGGTTCTCCAAGTAAATCATCAGAGTGTCCTCGTCCCAGGTAATGCCTGTAATAGTGAGCAGATAATAGTGGAAAATGCAGTTTAAAATGGATCAGCGTGACTGATAAAAGTGTGAAAATACTGCCAGCACAAATATGCAATAACTACCTTTGCTTTTGTTGGCATCTGTATAGGAGTAGCCTTCTGCCTGGCCGGTTTTCCGTCCGAAGAGGCCCCAAAGGTTGGGTCCAACCTTGTGCTTTCCGCCGTTTTCCACCGTGTGACACTGAGCACACTTCTGGACAAATGCCTTCTTGCCTTTGTTAATGTCAGCAGGCATATTTCTAAGACACACACACACACACAAATAGAATAATTAGCAGGTGTGTTAGCATTATTATCTTCAAATAACTTATACTTGGGATATACATATATCCTGCTTTTATAATGAAACAAAAAACAATGCCCCCCATTCAGCCACAAGGGGGCGATATCTTCCTAGTTACACAACTGTCCATTCGGCAGTTACAAAACTTTTAACGTCACTTCTATAGTTGCTATGGATGTATTTCAAATGTAAAACTAAGGCAGTGGATAAGCAGCTATTAAGTTTTATCCTATTTATGGTGATCTTTAATATCTTCAGCCAAAGTTAAAGTATTACAGTTTAATCTACGGCGTCCCGAGTCCCATCAAGATTTTCTCGGAAGTATAAAGAATTAGGCAAAAAACACACAAAAAAAAAACTACGTCTTCAATAAACGTACTGATTGAAATGTCTGACTAAAACGTAACCGGGTTCTCAGGAAACAGGCTCCCGCCGACAATGGACCACGCTGTACGTGAGGGGAGCGGAAAAGAAGAAAGGAAAAAAAAAAAAATACAGATTTTTTGCATTTTTGTCGATTTACAAAAAAACGCGATAACGCAGATCTCGAAGAGCAACTCACAGAAAAACTCGTCGTTTAAATAATTACCGTCTCACCTTTTCTTGATATGTAAGGCCTACTCGAAAGGATTAAAGTAACTTGTAGTTCTTCAGTTTCGCTCCTCCTGCCGGCTCCGTCGCTTGCGTTGTGTGAAACGTGCTTCCTTTCCCTGAAGTTACTCCACTGATAACGTCATCAGTCAGCTGACGTGTATCATCATCCCAGTCACGTAAACGTCGGTTGGGAATGTAAAACGTACTTACTGTCAATGACAAATTGCTTTCAAATACCAACACAATCCATAAAAACACGACACTACGCAAGCATTACTTCCAGAAGATAGAAACTGAAAAAAAAGCGGAACTATTTTTTCTTTTTTCCAACATGAGACTGAGCTGAGTAAAATGATCTTAAAAGAAAAAGGCAACGAAAGACAGGCTAGTGTTAAGTGGGACTGAATTTAGGATTTCGAGTGTAAATCCGTTCCCGAAGAGGAGACACTTTTGAAACTAATCTAGTCAGCTAATTTGGGCCTTTATGGCTCTGTTAGGGCTCTACAAGGTCATGAGGTCATGAGCTGTGCCAAACTTGGGTTGGGGCGTGTCTTGTATGAGACAGATGTGGCACAGATGTCATAAGCTGGCTTTGACATGAGTTATGGCAAGTGTTTGCGAAGGCCACATGTGGCCCAAGCCCCAAAGAAAACTCTCATTTTAGCCATGTACTGTGGATATATGGTTGAGTTTTTCAGCTAAGGATTAAGACAAATATCGAATATAAGAAAACTGAGGCCGTGGGCCTCATTTGGGCCAAACATTCTTTGCTCCCTGCGTAGTGGCCATAAAATGCTCCAACGTCACGAGCATGTCAGAGTCCATGTCAGGAATGCTCGCCATAAAAACTAATGGTCAATTCTGAGACAGACACGGGCAGGTGGAGAGAGTTGCTGGGTACTTTTCCTGGAGCAATACTCTCAGTTTTTTAAGAGAGAACGATTATCCATCAGCCCCAACATGTGAAAATGCCAGTAGCCAAGGCAAGTTCCAACAACCACGGAGTGTAAAAAAACACAAGCATTCCCTTTCAAGCATTCGTAACTGTATTCCTTAATTCTTGCCTGCCCGGTTTTAGCTGTGTGTCATGCTTTCGTCAGTATTATCTACCTTATCACCCTCTTATCTGTACATCACCAGAGTAGAGGACTTTTGTTGTATGCTTGAGTTGTTCCACTTTGACAAGTAATAGGATCGTACTCCATCTGTTTACAAAATTTGCTCGTCTGTACCCCATCTATCCATAGTAGTTTTAAGTTAACTCTTACCATGCTAAGTTTGCAGTTTCTTTATCTCGATTTGATCTTGTTAACATATCTTGCATACCATTCGGGCATGCTGGAAACACACCTCACAGACTTATCATTCATCACCTGTTTGTCTTGTGGTTGCCTCTACTTAAAAGAAACTTGTCTCATTGACGGGAAGT
The DNA here is from genome assembly GCF_027942865.1 of Odontesthes bonariensis. NCBI lineage: Eukaryota > Metazoa > Chordata > Actinopteri > Atheriniformes > Atherinopsidae > Odontesthes > Odontesthes bonariensis. Next base: position 21,020,739 of record NC_134517.1, on the reverse strand, counting down.
GACATGTCTGGCACACTGACACTGTTTTGTAACCCACATGTTTTCTGACACTTAAATGATTTCATCTCGAAAAAACAAAATAAATCCCTTGTTTCCTCTCTGTGTTCATTTGTTTAAGAGTTGCAACCTTTGAAAACATTGCCCTGCTTGGTCATTTTAAATTTAGTTTTATCAGCCAGTCGTGGATATATTAATGAGTATACTTCTGTTATAAACATTCAGTGCCTCAGGTTTAGGCCTTCAACCAAGCTACAAACTTTTTTTTTTGGATGTTTGTTCCTGTCCAACCTATACCTCATGTGAATGTCACCGAAATGAACACAACAGATGTAAAAAACTTCGACCACAACATTAATGTGAAGCAGGTAAATGTGAGTTGGACTGGCACATCAGCTGAAGTTAACAGTATATCCCGATCCACTGCACGTGTAAAGTTGGCATCACAATCACCACTTGTGCAGAACCCATTTGTCCATCAGGGGGCACTGTTTCAATCTTTGCCACTCTGTATGCCCAGGCAATTATGCAATTATTGAAATAAATAAATTGAGTGCCTGGCTCACTAATGTTGTTTAGAGATGTGCTAAAAGAAAAAAATATATATATACACCAATTCGCCAGATACATTTAAAGCTGATATAGTATAATCAATATTGGTTTTGGCCTTAAAAATCTTGTACAGAGACCTTAGTAAAAAAAAAAAAAAATGGCCCCTTTATAATACATTAGAAGTTTAAAAAACTTTTTGTTTGAAATGGGTAGGTTCCAGGTATGAATTAATTTATGGTGTTAACAGTTGGAGTGTCTCCAAGGCATTGCTGTACAAGGGAGTTTGGCCATCAATGCAACATCCCCGAATAAGGGGGGGCATTTATAGATAGCATTATGCTATCTATAAATGCTATGCTAGCAAGCTAGCCATCTATGGAGAAAAAAAAGTACAGTATTTCCTCCGAAATTGTAATGTGGTTGAATGTATCATATACACAGAAACTACTCAGGTGCCTTAAATTGTGTTAAATTGCTGGACTGCAGTTACTTTCCACTTTCCACTAAAGCCATCTAATGCCTGTTTCCTGCCCATAATTGTACAGATGGGTGGTAAGAGCCGTTGCTAGGCAACCACACCGTCTAAGTACGGCTCGAAACAAAAGAGCGGCACAAATCAGTTTACACTTTAATGCCGGGAGGGGAGGGGTTTATTCTTTCTTTGACGATAATTATTCATGGTTATCGAATCATTTTTACTTTCACCGTTGAAAACAGTATGTCCGAAGCTGCACTATTGTCCCGTATTTGACGTAAGCTAAGCTTCGACCGCTCTTTGACGCAAGATGCGCTCGCGGTACTAACCGTATTACGACTTGTCCGGGTGCGGATCCCGTCGCCGGTTCATCCCAGTCCGAGATTCGTGTGACTCCACTGCCGTGTTTTGTTATCAACCACTGTCCGCCACTTCCTGGTCCATTCCGGCGATTTCTTCCCGCTCAAAGCCGATGTTGCTGCAGGGAGGAGCGAGCGGGGTGCAGTTGAGCCGAGCTGAGCATCACAGCCCGCATTCAAGGAAACGGGCAAACACAGCACTTTTTTTTTGACTTCCCATAATGTTGTAGCCACGCTATAGCTCACCACTTGAGCAAGAAGAAATAAATCTATTCCACGTGGAGCCCTATGGAAGCCGCTTGTCTTTGAGGAGCTGGGAATCTCTGTCCAGTCAAGGAAGACCCCCTCAATTGTTTCCTGCGCCAAGAACTGTAAAGACATGATCATCACACCGCATCCGTGGTAAGGCAGTAGGATTTTCTCTCTTTATTTCAAAGCAGCCCGAATGCTGCCAGCGTTGCGTATGTAGAGCAAATTACCATATTATGACGGTGTTGTGCTGAAATGGGGGTACATACCTCCTGTTTTAGTGCTCTATTCAGCCACTGAGACCCCAGCTCCCGTCCTTTTGTATTTGCATCCTGAGAAAAAAAATCACCGAGGACCAGTCAGACGTGACCACATAGCCGCTGCTGACCTAGCTAGCAGCTGCTAGTTTGACATAGGGATAACAGCTCATCATGTACCCGAACAAACCCAGCATCACACGGACGTTATCATGATCCAGCATCCTTAAAACATGGATGCCTCATTGGAGCAACAAAAGCAGCCAACTCTGTAACTGACTTTGATGATGTAATGCGTCACTGACATTTTCACCTTTTTTAACTGAGCCTCTGGGTTTCCCTACAGTCCCAGCTGTCTCATGTTGTGGAATCAGTGAAGAACATGATCTCCACTCATAATCCTCTACACTCCGCTTATTAATGTTGCCTGTGCTGGAATACCAACTTACTGAAAGTTAGCCAACTTCTGTCACTCCCAGGATTGCTCCACATTATCACTCAGCCTTTTTCAACTGAAGGTCAGCCAGTGACTTTGCAGTAATTCAAAATAGCCCCGAATCACATACATTTAAGAACAGCAGTGGAGATGGGCAAGCTCAGTCCATTTGTAGTTTAGAACTGACATGCTCTTTGGATAGATGCTCCTTTGATCGGTTGGGATTATTGATTCTCTGACATATTGCTTGCCCATGTCTGAAAAATCCTCCTGCTGAAGGTGGACTCATCCCATTTAGATAATATCTTCGCTGTGTGACTTGTTTTGTGACAGAGGGAGGGGACGTGAAGCAGAAGCCATCCTGACTTTAATGTAAATGTTGGATTTAGATGTTCTTTTTTTTTTTTGCCCTGTGAAACAGGCCGTGCTAATTTCTCATTCATGCTCTTTAAATTGGTTGAAACATTCAAGTGCTTAATGGATTAAGTCTGTAACCAGACTAATGCATGGATGTCGATTTGATGACTCATGTATATCCGTCCCCTGTGTTTGCTTTAATGATTAGTTTCTGATAATTACCATCATGTTTGTGGTTAGCGCTCGGTTATTAACTTAATTAGCCCCCCTCCACCAACCCATTGTTTTATATTATGGAAGCATAGTGCTTTACACAGACAAATGGCAAATTCAAGGAAAGATCTGAAGCCACTCATACATTGAGGGGGCCCGTCATGCTCTTGTGGGTATTTTGCTGGCGCTTGTCGCCTTAGCCGGAAGCATTTGCTGTAAATGACTAAAAGCATTTCAAATGATCCCCTTTCTGCTATGAGGAAACGCTTCTGATGGGAAGGGTATCTTCCAAGATGACAGGGTCCCCATTCATTGTGAACAAAGGTGTCGCTGAATGGTTTGAGTATGAAAATGATGTGAATCATGTGCTACGGTTTTCGTCGTCACCAGATCGCAAGCGTATGTATCGCGTATTGTGAATGAATGTGCTCGACGGCGCTCTCCACTACCACCATTGAAACACCAGATGAAGGAAAATCATTCAGAACAGTGGTCTTCCATCCCTCCAGAGCAGTCTCAGAGATGCTCCCGCATCACCCGGAGGCCCAGCACCTCACCTAAACAGTTTATGTTCAATTTTCTTCAACTGGACTTCCTTCCTCTAGAAGGTTGATGTAATTACAAAACCTAAAGGATATTTGACATGAAACAATTTGAAATGATTTCCTTAAAATATGGCCTTTAATGGGACACCATGGACTCCACTGGTTGAGTGTGTGCCCCAAGTACGGAGGATGTCACAGCTGGCTCCACAGCTGCTTTGAGTTCTGACCAGTGCCGCACTTTGCTGCATCTTAGGTCAAATATAAAAGACTGATGCCTGTTAACGGGTTAACTACAATACTTTCACAAATGTTTTTCATCCGGAAACAACAGAGAAGGTATGAGCAAATATTCAGTACCTTCTGGAATTTCGTGACGGTGTCCAAAATGGGCATAAGTGGGGCAGTAACTTTGACGTATTACAGTGTGATGCTCAGCTCTACCTAGATGATGTAATGTGTGCAGCCTGGGACAAACTGGCTCTGTCCAGTTGGCCTTGTTTGGGGGAAAAAAAAAAAAGACAGACCTACTTTTAAAGAGATGTGCTGCTGACTGCCCGCAAATGTCACTCAGGATCTATATCCATCGAGCCAGATATTGTACACAGAGGTAAAAAGTCAACCTCAATCGATATGCATTATTAGCCAGTTGTAAATTCAGACAACACTTGTCCTTTAAGACCCTGTAATATAATATAAAAGACATGAGGCAGCTTCTGTTGGCCCACTTTAATTATGTAACAGAGCGGGGGATCAGCAAACTTGCTTCACTGTAGAGTGCAAGTCAATACTGTGCGATTGTGTTCCTTGGATGTGGTGACAACACAGACGTGACTCTCGTCCAACTCTTGTTGCAGCGCAGTTACCATTCATCTTTATAGTATTACATGTTGGTGATAAGTGATGCCTTTCGTCTTCGTGCTGCTTTTAACGTGCCGTAGACCTACAGTACGGGGTGATTCCTGATTGCTCTCTGATCTTCTCTGGTTTATTTTATATTGGTCCTTGCAGTGTGTGGCATACAGGGCTAGGCCTTCACTCCACTCAGATCTCACAGAGCAGGGCACAGATGTAGAGGGATTACTTCTGTTTGTCTCTGCACAGTTCTTCCTGCCCTTCTTGGCCCGACCTACGTGAAGACAGATGTGATAGTTTCCGCTTTATTTGTGATGCTCAACTGATCCCTGAAACAGAAATTTGACTATTCCCTTGCCGCTCCTCTGGAGTTCACCTCAAACATTTAGGCAAGAAAGGAAAAGAAAAGAAAAAACATCAGAGCGTGCAGGAATGTTGCATCTTGTTCAAATCCGTGTCTGTGGAGCAGGTTGTTGCTCCAGGTGCTCTAAGATTTGTTGCCGTCTCTCTGCCACACTGCGCAGACTGCTTTACTCGGTCATTACTTTTGAATTAGCTTGAATAATTAATGACGGCCGTATAAGTTTTGTATGTGTGGCAAAAGCACTGCTACTGTAAACAAGAGAATTATCACAAATGAAGCATGTGTTAAGTTTCTGCTCAGCCTTTAGAGTTGTTTGCTCAGCTCGTTGTAATTCCCTCTGGAGTGGAAATAAATGAGCCCCGAACACGTGGCCTTGAATGTTAAAGATATCCTCACATTCATTTCATGGCGTATAATCACTTTATGGGACAGCTCCGTGTTTAGTTTTGTGTCTTTTTTTTCCCCATTAAACAACTGTTTTTTGTGTTTTTTTTGTCATTACTTTTGATTGGAAAAAACTCCCCCTAAAAACTTCCGTCCTCAAAATTGAGAGCGTGAAATGAGACCGACAGACGTTACTTGTGACTGTTTCAAGGATGGATTTTAGACCGAATGAGACAGATGGGAGAAAAGATTAAGTATATGGAGTAGTGCATCAGTGTGAACAAAGAGGGCACAAGGGACAGAAATGCCGCAATGCTAATAAACGTGTGCAGATGTATGCAAAACATACGTGTGCACACACACATAGGCTAATATAGGCTGTGATAATGTGTCGTTGCATTTGGTTTGTTCTTTTCTCGCCTTTGTCATGTGATTGAAAAAAAACCCAGAAAATTGTCAGAATTCAGGAGCTTGTTAGTTGGGTTTGATAAAGTCTTCAGTATATATTAAGTGCGATGCTGTCAGCAGCATGCCGCAGAGCGTGAAGGTGAGTGGGACCGACCGCTTTTGTCAAGCTGCCAGTATGAAAGCTGATTTAAAAAAGTTATTCATGAAAACTCCCTGTCAATTTTCTATACGCGCTTTATCCTGTTCATGGTCGCAGAGGCGCTTGCTTTTCTCCCAGCCGCCGTGGTGCGAGAGGCGGTGTACACACTGTGCATGCTGTCAGAGGGGGCTGAAGGACTCAAACCGTGGAAGTAACTGTTGATCTGTCGTTCTTTGTAAGGTGGATGCGAACACATGACGAGTGAAATGACAACCAAGGTGATGCATCCGAGTAAGGCACTGGGCCTCTCTGTTGCTGTCAGAGCAGCTGCTTTTCGCCTCGGCGTTGGTTCTCCAAGTCGGTGGAACTACAGTACACTGCAGGATTTAACAGAACTCGTCCCTTAGATATTCCCTCATTTAGTCTTTTGATGATGGCACCAAATGCCATCATCAAAAGACCTGTGCTGCCCTAACACGTCGGTCCCAAAATCTGCCAAAGGTGTTTCAGTGGCTTTGCATCTGGTGACTGAAGGTGCAACATATTGGAGCTATGGACCTAAAACATGCCAGCGAAAAAGCTTCCCACAAACAAACCGCTATAATAGTCAAGGGCTCTTTTTTTCCCTCCAATATGTCGTCTGCCTATTCATCACAATATTTCAGCTGTATTTCACAACAGATTTAGTAACAACGCTCATTTGTTTTAAAACATCAGCCTTTCCCGGGGGAAATCTGTGATAAAGAGGCTTTAATGACAGTTTTATAACTAAATGCTCACCCTTCTGTCTCAGGGATTGTTTGCTTTGAATGATCAGACTTAGTTTATTGACTTGATAAATACTTGGTTATATTTTTACAGTACTGTAATGTGGATTGGCCGAATCTTCATGTCAGGGTGAAGAACAAGAATGTGTTGCCGTGGTGGTCGTTTGAGCTGTGAATGCGCTCGGTCTGTTTAACTTTGGGGATGTTTCGCGCCAGTTCAAGGCTTTTACTAAATGCCCTGGAGGAAAAAAAAAAGCATCTTCACCCCGGACTGTTGCATACTGGTGCTATTGTTGCTTCACACAACTGAAGGATCCTCTTTGTGGGGTTAGATCTCCAGATGTCACAACCACAGGGGATGATTTGCGCCCTGTATCCAAACCAGACTCTCTGGAAAGGAGTTTGAACAGCAAATTGGCTTGATGTATTCGAGAAAAAATTGTGCTTAATCTACAGAAGGAACACAGGCTTCTTCTTTAAAGTTTCAAGTTGAAACTTGAAACTTTATCCCTGACACACAGATATTTTCTTTGATGCACATAGAAGACTTTACCTTCCTTTGTAACTGAGCACCCCCCCTCCACAGACACACACACACACTCTGTTCACTCCTGTTCGCTCTACATAGGCGCGTTACATTTTGTCAAAGTTTGTGACGAGAGTCGGTTTGACATTGTTTGTGTCTTGAGCAAGTATTTCTGTCTTCATAGCATTCACATGCAGCCTTGCTTTGTCTTCCTGCTTAGAGGGCCATAATCATGGTGACTGCATTTAGAACTGTAAGCTCATGACTAATCAAGTGCTGGTCAGACATTCCCCAACATGATAACTGTCTTTGTATGGAGCAGCCCTGCCGTCCATCCAGTCAAACAGACTGCACGATGCGCGGCTGTCAGATTTATGATGCTGGCATTTTTATTTGCCTGTGGACTGATTTGTTGGTCATTCGGCGCTACTGGTTTACACCACCTCTGTGCTGCTGACATCTGTTAGCTGAACGAGGAGTTATGGGCTTACAGTAGCTGCCCCCAGTGCGACCGTAAATTCACATTTTGCTATCGCAAAGCGAGTTCACATGTTGAGCGGGGAAAGGATTTGTTCTATAGAAGTGAGAAAAAATGAAGCGAAAGAGTATAAATTTCAATCTTCTCCGTCACACGTTTTCTCTTCACGTTTGTTCCAAGTCGCTTCGTATCCAGTTTGCCGTCTTTCTCTTCTTTTCTTCTGCAAAAAGGCTGCTGCCTCTCATTGGAGTCAGTAAATGTTTCCTAAAGTATTCCACATTGTTGCTCTCAGACTATAGCGCACTATTTCACGCTCACAGGTTAGTTAAAACAGTAAAGTTGGCAATGAAGCGCTCATCACCTCTGCTTTTTATCAGGTCAAGGAGAGTCATTCTATTAAATAGGCTAAGTGGAATACACTATCTGAATGGATTTAGTGCCTTGTCTTACAGTAGCTTACATCCTGGTTGGCTTAAGACAAGGCAGGGCAGGGCAGGGATGATGACGTCGTTGAAGGATCTGAATTATAGATTATAGTGTGTGCAAATAGTGCACAGCGGCATGCGAGCGTGCGCACTGCCGTAGCGTGCAGAGCTGCTCTGTGGACGCAGGATTCCCCTGACACATGGGGGAGCCTCACAGAAACATCCTGTAGTTAAAAACCACAGGATACTCGGAAGCTGTATTGTATACAGTATCTGCTGCCCGCTATATGAACACAAGCTGTCTGTAGTGTGACATTATCTGTGCCTGTAGTAGTCTGATAGTCATGCATTGCCACACAGTTGTCTGTGGCAGTCTTTTACGATGAGTTTTTAGTCTTTAAGATACAAAAAATATAATAATACCGCCATAACAGAAGTATACGATCTTTATTTGTGTTCTACCATGGGAAATCTAGTGATATTATTTGGTGCTTTCGTGTTATTCTCTGTGAATGTTCTTGTCATACCAAGGCTGCAATTATTGATTCGTTTGTGTATTGTTGAATGTTTTTACTGATTAAAAACGATTATACTCGCTATTGGGTTATAGTTGCGCCACTTTACAGGGTTAGTTTATCTGTTTTTATGCTTTATCAGTGCTCAGAAACTCAGATTACTACACTGCACCACTGCAGGCGGTATTATGATTATGGATGTCAGCGTGTGCCATGACTAATGATGAAAACAAACAACCCCCCCGCGCGCGCTGCTATCCTAGCCTGAGCTCAGCCAGTCATTTTGAAGCCAACATACAAGGTTTCATTCAGAATACGGCTCTGCCATTACCCTCACAGGTTTTAAAGGTTAAACTATTGGGTGCTGGTATTTTGGGTAGATAATGCGAGTGGGTTTTAGCTGGTCTGATGCATTATAAATAGAGCTGATTCGTTCTCTTTTTGATTTGGCCAAATACGGCTCTTATGGTAATATAAATCTTTGAGGATTTATGTCACAAAACAGTGGTTTTGGCTCAATCTGTTGCAGTGGAGGTAGTCATCAGTTAACATGGTGAACAGTTTATTTCTTAATTATTCATAGTGCTGTTACAGTCGTTCTGTTTCTGTTACTTTCATTCAGTTTTGTTAGTTGAAAAGCCTACAAATCACCTCCTCAAAGTCACTGGGCTCTTCTTTTTCATTTGGCAGAAAACCTAAATGTGCCCGCTACCTCTGGCGATGTCGTGGTGTTTGGCTCATCAAACAGTGGAAAACAACCTGGAGCAACTGGGGAATAGTACTGGAGATCATTGCAATTAGACCAGTTAGTTGTCAACAGAATTTAATACATTGCTGTGTAAAGATATACTGTTTGCTGGTCAATTGAAATAAACTGGCACCACAACAAAGTCTTTAAAGGTTTCAAAACAGTCAGTCAATTACCTGGTCTGTGGATTGACAGGAAAAAAAATGTGAATTAGGTTATAATCTTATGTATTATATCACATCACATATCTAAGGGTTTCTGAATTTTATAGCTTAATGTATACTGAGTAATCCTGAGAGGCGCTGAGCTCATATAACAAACACGATGAAAGGCTTACTCAGTAATGCACATGTAATGAGAAGAATTTAGAAAACCCATGCTTCAAAGAAGAGCTCAGGGTTTCACAACTCAGGATCTGTGAGTCAGATTAAAAAAGCAGAAATGGAGGGAGGATCGTTCTGAGAGCCGTGCAGAGGCCCAGATGAAAGTGAGTGCAACAGTATAACCTCCTGATCCTCCTGTTTCAGATGAACAGCAAGCAGTGAGCCTGAGGAAGTGTCAGAGGATGCCCCTGATCTGAGGGGCCCAGAACTGAGGGAGGTCCACACAGCCAACTGGTGCCCAACATGTCTCAATATCATCACTACCAGCGGGGCCCCCACAGCCGCGCCATGAGCTCTGAGGAGAGGAGCTCCACGCCAGTGAACAAGACCTCCACTCCGGTTCACAAGAGCGCCTCCTCCTCTTCCTCCTCCCAGCGTGACAGCCGGCAGGTAATTTTCTGGTAGCAGGAGGAACCTGGATGGCAGCACTTTGAATGACTGCTCATTGAGCAAAGATATTAGAGGGGAGTGAATGTTAGTTTGGACTGCTGCTGTCTTCCAGGCAGCTAAACTCTTTAAGCAAAAAAAAATAAAAAATAAATAGAAAAGGGGAACTAGGCCAAAACGATTTCAGGAAATGATAAATCATGAGAAATGCAACCAGCAGTTCTACAGACACGGAACCCCTGTTTGATGTATTGGGCAGATGCAGACAAAGTTCAGTTTTATTTCCAGCGCTGTCAGAACACATAAAGATTATTCTGACATGCTAGAAATCCCTTCGGCCGTCGTAAAAGCCAAACGGTTTATCATTTAATAAATTCATAATAATCTGAGGCATCTGTCTGGGAGAAATTCAGCCTTTTTCTAAAATTAGCAAAGTGCTTTTGATAAGATAAATCTGTTCAATTGCATCATTATTTTTTTACTCCTCAGGTGAATTCATACGTACAGAGCAGCACATGATTAATTATCTATACCTTTTGAAAAGTTCATTTGAATAAAGCTAACCAGCTATTAACCTCACAAGACCTTATCAATTGATTAGCTGACTAATCAGCTAAGAGAGAGCAGCCTTAATTCCCCGATTACTAAATGAGAACCTTGCAGAGACGTGGCAAACGATGAGATGCCCCCTTATTACACAGTTCAGAAGAGGTGTGCATAAACTTAACCCGTGCAGACAGCCATCCGAATCCCCCGGCCCTCCTTACCTCACTGAGCTGCTGTGTCACTGCTGCCATGCAGAAACAGGACACCGAAACTGGAATCTCTGACATCACAGCTTTTCCGTCGGCGCAGGGTTATGAATATTTCATGAGGGACAGGCGGAAGCTTTGTGCTCCGCTGGACATGTGGTACACTCTGGTAGGCCATGTTGGAGCATAACTTAGCGTCTGCAGGGCAAGAGAAAAGGAGGCTGGTGTGAGAAATGGGGCCCTTTACAAAGCCTCAGTCGAAGGCCTACGGCCTGATGAAGCGTACGTTTAACCCTTTAAGCGTGCCTGCCCATTATTTCTTTCTTTAATGTCATGGTCCTGCTTTTAAAAGCAAGGTTTGGCATTTTGTTTCCCAAATGCTCTTTCCCTAATGGTCTCTTTCAATGTGATTGATGAAGTGAAGTCGCGGCCAAACAGGGATCTATAGAGAAAAAAACAAATGACTTAACTGTGCAGTACATTCTCTTAATTTTGTGTACCAGCCTGATCAAGACCTCCAGATAATCAGCAAATCAGTCGCTCAACAAGAACTGAATTGGGAATTAGAATCTTGATTTTTGCAGCTGTTTGCTGTCACAATTTAGCAGTGAAATATGATGCGGTAGTGTAGCTACTTGCAAACCAGAGTCATGTGCAAAGTTGCTGTAATTTACATGTTTCAGCCTGGTGCATCCATAAGGAGAGAAAAAGAGACAAAAATGTTACCATAGAGAGAGAGGGGTGGGGGGGGGGAGAACGTCTTTAATTTTGCATTAAATGAAAAAACTGGTTCTTTTAAACCTTGGCTCTAATTTTCCATCTCTTAGGGTCTAAATTAGCCTGGCTGACGCGTCCACAATCTCGATGAGATGGTGGTCTGGGAACTAGGTGTGCATTTTCTCGTATTTGAGGCGTGGTTTACGAATGCCTAGAGCCGTTTATTGGGCGCTACGAATGTCTATCAAATGACATCAGGTTCTTCCCATGCTGCTTTGCGCGGGATTCATAGCCGATTGTATCACTTATACCAGATGACGACAGAAATTTGACGAGGAAGAAGAAGAAAAAAAAGTCAAATAAAAGTAAACTTGCGTTCTAAGCTACTTAAAGTGATGGTTCGGAGTAGATTCACCCTAGGGTCATTTGAACCGTGACATCCAGCCAAGTTTTTCCGATATTGGCTGAACATCAGCCGAGTTACTGAGTTATTCCGAATAGCTTAGTACAAGCGCTAACGGACCCTGGCAGTATCTCCAAAATTACCACACTAAAATCACATGCCATGACACCAAACTTCTACAGTAGTAGAAATATGGTCTGTACTCACAAAACGATGCATTTTGAAGTTTGTACATAGTCCAGGAGTTCATTATTATCAACACAAGCCTAATAGCTTCTCTGCTGCTAAAGCTGCATCGACGTCACTTCCTTGATCTGGGAGCTTCAATATAAGATGAGGGTTGATCTACTACTGTAGACAACAAAGTATATGCTATATTCTACATGAATTTTTATGTTGTAGAGTTGTGAATTTATTTCATCAATGGAGAAATTGAGCAGCCTTGCTTTGTTGTGAGAATGAAATCGAGCGCAAAGCAGCATGGGAATTCCCAGGCTAGGTCTAAATGATTAATAAGGAGAAAAATTGCTTTAAATTGTTATAGTATTGAGTGAGAAAGTTCAGCTCCTTAGACGAGTGAACCAGAGAAATCCGTTACAGCTAAAACCGTTCGGTTAAAGTTAGCTCAAATAAATGCAACACGGCTAATCCGAAGCATGGATCTGATCGATCCACTGTAGCAAACACCGGACAGATCAGTCTGCACCAGGTCACGAAGCAAGATGTTCAAATCCAGGCTGGACTATTTCTTTTTCAATGCATCATATTGCATTGCTTGCTATTGTTTCTTTAGTTTGGGATTCACTTCCCAGTTATGCACATATTCATAGCTGCTCTTAACAAGCATTCCACATAGGGGCATTTTTTAATTCAAGATTACCCATGAAACTGTAATTAATCCTAATTCTAAAAATGGAACCTAGAGATGGGAATTAATAAAGTATGCCTCTATGTGTAAAACTGTAAAACTGTGTAAAACTGTAAAAATGTTACTGGGGTGGTTAGGGTTTGACATGTGTAACATCAAGTATAAGACACCATGGGATAGCAGACTCATTGCCAAGGGGACTATATGTTTCATTTTCAAAAGAATCTTTCTTTCTTATCTTATCTTTCTTTCTGACACATTTACTTGATAAATTAATCTTAATTCGGATGAGTTGATCAAATATAATTATATTCAGTCAGTATAGAAAACCTGTAGATTATTGCAATATCTAAAATATCTAAAAAGAAAATTACAGTCAGAGCATATTTATGCTACATTGGAAAGGCTGGGGTACGCTTGGCAACTGATTGGTTGTTAAATGTATGTCGCTTGGCAACTGCCGATGTTCCACAGCGCTCCACAATGCACAACCCTGTGATGTATTTCAGCGTTTGAGTTGCCAGAGTAACAGAGCTGTGACCAGATAAACAGAAACTGAGTCAGACTAACCAAGCCTAAGGGGTTTCCACACCAAGAGCAGAAACTGGAGCGAATAAGTAGAACGACAGTGATGTGAGCCTCCACACAGCTGAGTGAAAGCGTTCTATAAACAGTGACCCCGAAGCAGGCTCTGCACCTGAGGGCCATCATGGCTTTTGTTGACCTGGATCCGCTGTACATTGCAGAGAGAAAAGAAGAAAACCGGATTAGTGTGTGTCAAAGCTTCGCAAAAGTCTGCATTTGATTTTTTTTTTGTCACAATTCTGAAATACGCAGACCATTGTTTGTTATTCTAGTCTGTTAGATACGGGTAAACCATGCCTTGTGCATTTGTAACTTTGAAAAATTACACTTCCCTGTAATTTCTGAACGAAGCTCCTGCGGTAGGGATGAAGTGTGACTGAGACTTCGGGTTTAACTATCTGTGGTTTGGGGGGAGGCCGAATAAATGCGGTGTGTCATCGCAGGACTGGCACCCTCCTCAGACTCCTCAGTCAGTCATGTTTTTAGATCAGAAAAAGGATCCAGCCAGGACATTACTCTACAAGGCAATATGACCCTGAAACAGTCAAGCATGGCTTTGAAAAATTGGTAAGATCAGCTGCTCTCCATATTACATTTCATGGGGCAAATATATGATTACACTCTCAAGTTCAGGATGAGTTGTCAAAAACATTAAAGTTTTAAAGCAAGAGAAAATACTTTTGAGGACTTAGGAGCAGTAGAGCTAAGGCTTCAGAGCAGCCGGTGCAAGAGGAACAGAATAAGAACGTGAAAAAACTTTAAGTTGTTCTCACGGTCCACCTCTGCAGAGGGAGTTTAGTCAACTGCTGTTGAATATTGGCACTTTAGAGATGATTCAAAGCATTTTAGGGGCTTGTAAATTGTGTACGAGTTTAATGTGGCTAGAAGATATCGTGACGTGTGCAGCATGTGGGAAGCTACTGTTCCCAACAACAAGACATGAGGACTTCTCCAACATAGACGAGCGTCCGCAGACTTCATTAACAATATGCAAAGTCACACGTCGTGTTTCTGTTGAGTATTGACCTTCGTGATATCATCATACACGGTGTTATGTGCAGCGAGAGGAGTAAATCCTCCATTGGAAAGCAGACACTCAGAAAAGAAATCCTTGCTAGCTTTTGCAGTGCCTCAGCTTTGGTGGAGAGACGGGAGTTTTGTTTGGAAAAAGCATTAATGGGATCCTGGCCCCCGTTTTTGAATCAATAGCCTACATGTCACTTTACCGTCTGCTGACAACTACTGTTCACTGTGGAGACCCTCATGAGAGCAATTAGAGGCACCACCTGCAGTAAGCAGACTCACACAAACACACACACACACACACGCATGCATGTTGTAGTTCACACATTTAAGGCAAATGAATTGCTCAAGATGTTCCTGCAGTTATGTTTTTTCTTCACGATGAGCAGCAAGAGGATAAACATGTGATATGAGGAAATGATAGAATCACACCGTATTTTTGTGAAAAATATCTGGTGGAAGCTGGCTGGATTCATACAATTTTCATACATTTGACAGATGACTCTTGAGCGAATGAGATGCTTTGATAGAAAAAGAAAGCACATGTGCTTTTAATCATAGATTAAGATTGACAGCCTCTCCGAAACTGATTCATTTTTCATTTGCCATCATCCTCTTCATAGGATAAGGACACCACGAGGGACACTCTACCACAGTGTGACTGTCCAGATATAACAATACGAGTGTAATACAGACTAGATACAATCATTTGGGCCCCATGGCTCAAATGATAGATTAGAACCTAGGATTGCAGGATTGTGAGTTCAGTTACGGCCACGTTAAGAGCGGCCATAGTTACGGTTTACGGTTAAAGCTATGACCGTTGGACCATTGGAGGAAAGTAGTGTCATTTACCGCACTTAGAGTAAACATGCATCAAAAAGATAGTGTTTTATGTTGGGGGACTGATACCTTTTGGTGTCCCTTTTTTTATAAGGGAATTGAAGGTCACAGAAAATACTGTAAAATGCACATTTATTTCAAATGTACTGATTCAAACTAACCTGTTGCTGCAAATTAGTATGCATTATTATATTTAGGTTACTGATATTGCTGATCTGATAAAAGGCATGAATGACGTTGTCTACGTTCATTTCTTAAGGCATTACCACCCCGCAATGTTTCACCCACAACCTAACACCTACAGTCTGTCAGTGTAACTGAATCTGGTGTGTTTACACAGGGCACGAGCCTCTTCTTCTGTCAGGGTGTTAACTTCCTCTTCATGTGGCAGCCCACCCTCGTACTCTGGGCCGCACTGCTGAGCCAGCCAAACGCTGCAGTGAAACCCATCCTCGCAACAGTTGTCCTGCGGCTGGTAGCTGCTGAGATATCATCTTCCAGTGGTGATTGCGGGAAACGAGGGGGATTTTTCCACTAAGCAGTACAGTACTTTTTTTTTTTATTATTCGTTAAGGGATTTGCGGAGAACACAGCGGCCTAATCTAATGGCCAGTGGTGAAATACTTCTTGATCGCATTGAACAAGTACCTGTAAGATTGAATGAAAATTTCTATGGTTGACATTATTATTATTTCCCCTTAGAGGTTGTTCAGAAATAAACAAATCACTCTATAGATTACTAACTACTCCTGCCATTTTTCTGTTATTCACCCACTCCCACTTTGATAATTCTTCAGAAGGAGCCCACCTGTAGCCTCTTGTATGTGAACTTGTGTCAGTTTGACTGACAGCTCAGTCTTTGTTGAAAATAATAGAAATGCTTTTGGATGCTTTGTAACTACCTTTACCCTAGCAAAGATGTCTTGTTTGTGTTACAGTTTGTTCTTGCGACCCAAAATTATTAGGCAATGACAAATTTGTTAATGAGAAGAAAGCCACAAATCATCATATACTGTATATAAATTTATAACTTTTTCAACAGCGCTTTGGCTCAAAATGCTGACTGACAGTAATCAATCATCAAAACATTAAAAGAAATTGATTTTCTTTCAATGATTTCATCAGTTAACCTGCTATTTGTTGTAGATCTATTTTTAATGAGATACTTATCTTCAAGAAATCACAGGATGTTTTTTTGTTTTTGTTTGTTTTACACCATTACAAGATAATAAATGACGAACGTATTATCTTGTCAAAACAACACATGGTCCTTGTTACCTCGTGAGAAAACAACCTGTTTCTCCAGACACAAGGACAGTTAACCTGTCAACCTAAGAAAGCAACCCTATAATCCAAAGATAAGAAGATGTAGCGAGTAATTCATGCAGTCAGCAATATGGGTTAAAGTAGAATTATTGCAATTATGTTGAATGCACGATGGAAAAAGTTGAGCGATTGACCCCGCATGTAAATCAATGTCTAAACAAGAGGCAGACGTGTAAGAAAAAATGGTTTTCAGAAGTAGGCTATTGCTGTGATATTTATAGTGCTGATTTAGCCTAAGGTGTCCCAGAGGAGTGTTTGTCCTTTTCTCTACTCAGGGAGACCTTAACTGTAATAGTTTGATTCATTGCATCATTGAAAGGTCTGCTGTGCTACTGTGCCAAGTGTCGCCGCAGGTGACGAATCCCTGAGGACCCGGCCTATGAAACAGGCACAACTCAGCTGATAGATTGACTTCAGCTGTGATCACATCTCCCCGCTGTAATTTGTGTTCTCGACGTTCTGTTATCTAACCAAGTCGGTCCTGATTTTAAGTGTCCAATTTTCAAGGGAGATATGGAAAGGTGTCGGCTATCAAAGGAGCAGGCTCGTGAAATAAACCTCTCTCAAGCCTCCGAGTGAGTCTGCCACGAGATCCGTCATTAAAAGGGTAAACTCGCAAAGCAGGACCTGCTCGTTCAGCTGTAAATTATTCTGCAGTGAGATCAATGATTGGAAGAAGAGCGCAGGAAATCACTTTGGCCCGATTCCGTTTGGTTCGCATGCTGAAATAACTTTCATTATAACACTAATTTTCCATATAAGGCAGGAGTCAGCACGTACTTTAGGGTTAACGTTGAGCCAGAGGTTGTGGATCCTTTTTTAATGGTTTGAATTCTAAAGGGCTGCCGTGGAACGAGTTATGGATTTAAATATTTACAGCACAGGCAGTTTTTATTTTATTTTATTGAGTGTACTATTGATTTATCAGTTTTGGGGTCAGCTGAAGGTTTGTAATGCAGCAGAATAACACGCAGGGAGTTTGTCTGAAGCATTTTCTCTGCTCTGTGACTGCTGTTTAATATTCCCTGTTGAGGAGGTTGGCCTTAAGGCAGCTGTTGTGTATTAAATGATGAAGCATTGAGAAATGTATCATTTCAATGGTGGCATCATACAGCTGAGTTGTTTAACAGATAACGATCTAATGGCTAATTGTCTAATGAGTAGCGTGCTACCCTTTTATGATAGGATTGCTTTTAGCACTGAGTTGCATTTTGCTAATGAATTTGAGCTCCTCCACTTCCCTGTTTTCACAAGGAGAGACGGAGGAGGGGCTGCCCTCGGTGAAGTGGCATGACCTCATTACCACACAGATCTGTTCGCATGGTTGTTAGATTAAACGAGCTGTTGTCTCCATTGTTAAATGTCCTGCAAACCAAGGGCAACTGTCGTCACGCACATCCAGAGAGATGACTTGAAGGTTTTTGGCATCACGTCGTAGAGAGCCACAGGCTGTTATTTGCTGTGCCAGAGAAGCTTGTGCATGTTGAGTTGATTTTGCTTTAGAGGCCCACTGCTATCGATTCAAGTTTTGCATTACAAATTCAAAAGACATGCCAGCACAGTCAGAGGAGTTGCTGCGTTGGGTTTTAAAGCTGAGACTTTCTCTTGACTGGACAAAACTTAAGTGCCGGCTTTTTCTCCAGGACTTGAAAAATATGGCTTTCAGTTTGAATTTAAATCGAGCGATTTTTTTTTTTAAGTATGTGACCATTAAAAATGGCTCATTTGCTTCATGGAGGACCATGTGGGAGTAGTTTGATCATTTCTCGTTAACACTGGCTCAGAGAGCAGTTAGAAATGAGAAAGTTGCTTCTGCTAAGTAGCAAAAACTGTTCTCAAAGCTGTATGCTGGACATCTTTCAGAAGAGTTGATTTACTCAAAGCTGATTGAGTAAAATATGTGTGTGGAATAAGCTCGGGATTTGACAGCCAAATACTAATAATATCAGTTAACTGTAGGGGGGCAGCCCTGCTCATGCTGAGGAAGATAAAGCTGAGGGGAAATTAAGATTAACTTTCAAAACATACAAATAAAAGGACCTATCAGAGAGGGGAAAAGGATCATATCAGTTACTCTGTTATGGGACATAAAATCATGACCCCGTGTTTCCTCGTGTCTCCTCCAAAGGGACAACAGTGGGACGTCTTACCTGTCCTGCATGACCCTGGCAGCCCTCCACTCCAGAGGCGTCACTTTGATTTACAGAGCCACTAGGAGCAGGAAGAGCATAGTCAGGAGAAAGCTAATGGAGCGGAAATGCTGAGAGAGCAGGAGGAACTTCAGTAGGGCAGTATTTTTTTTCTTTCAAATGTGTAGTGGAAGGGTGAAAAGAAGTGGTACATGTGATTGTTGTTGTTTTCCTCATGAAAGCAAACAGGGACATGTTTTCTGTTTATCACAGCGAACGTGTCCCCAGTTTCTGTCTTCTGCCAGAAGAGTGATTGGATTAGTTCTGACAATGCTGTATGGTTTTTTTTTTCTGTTTCTCCAGGAGGCAGACAGCTGGGAAATAATTGAGGGGCTGAAAATTGGTCAGAGCAACGTCCAGAGGCCTGACAAACACGAAGGCTTTATGCTGAAGAAGCGGAAATGGCCCCTGAAAGGCTGGCACAAGGTAGGATCCACAGGCAAAGTGACACACAGAAGCTTTGCTGCAGGACACAACCACTACACAACTGTTTGCAATCCAATAAAACGTTGTTGCCCTACCCCTCCCTGCTTTTTTTTCCCTGTAAGGTCACTGAATATTTTTTTGATATTTAGCATTAGCCGATGTGTTAATGTCAGCAGAAAACAGGATTAGACAAAACACACAGAGTCCTATTTAGTGGAATATTTTAACGATAAAATTCTTGCATTTGTATTTTTTATAGAAAACGATTAGAATGTCTGATTTTAACGAGTGTTATCTGATTTATTTTCTTCACTATTTGTCATTTCCGACCTTGCTCTCTTTTAACTATTTTGGTGGTTATTTTCTTTGCAGCGTTTTTTCGTTCTGGACAATGGGATCCTGAAGTATTCCAAGTCCCCTCTTGATGTAAGTAACCCTGATTATAACCCACAGGCAGGAGCAGTGCAGCCTGGCCTGACCTCTGCTTGGTTTAACAATGAGTCAGCTGGAATATCTGCAACAATATTGCCTCAGCGCAAAAGCTAAAACTTTACTGAAGTGGAAAAATAATACACGAAGAAACTAACAATTCCAGCACATTTGTAATCGCTTCATTAACAGGGTTTTAGTGCTTAGTCTTTTCATCGATGATGTAAATGATCATCGGTGACACCAACATTCGCAGAGCCTCAGCTCCATTTCACTTTCAGCTTTCTTGATTATGTTGATCCAGAAGAAAACACAGCTGATCTGCAGAACTGACAGTGAAAGTTAAATGAAAAATTCCAAAACCCCTCAAAGATATTTCAGCATCACATTCGAGAGGCATAAGTCATCATTTTTAGAATCTATGCATTTCTGAACAGAAATAGAAACGTCCTTCATCTTCTTTACTTGCACACAACTTTTTAGGCACTCATCAGCAACTGATGTGTAACAGCCGACTGAAGACTAAATCTTTCCTGAGTTTTGCCTCAAACAAACATGTTGATATAGATTTAATGCTTCTTTAATCTGGAAAGTCTCTGGAAAGCTCCCACAAGAGCAACAATGAGCGATCCCTGCGGTACAAGAAGCTCTTGTTCGGAATAATGACCGAGGCCTTGTGCTCGATCATACGATCCGAGCATACGTTTTTGACACCATGGGGAATAGTTATTTTAGGCCTTTATGTGACATAGATTTGCTCTGAAAAGTAGTAAACAGACAATAAAGAATAATGTGTGTGCATAAACCACAAAACATTATCTACGCCATAAGGTGTATGTATCCATCAATGTCCTCAGATACAAAAAGGAAAACTTCATGGCAGCATCGATGTCGGCCTCTCTGTCATGTCCATCAAAAAGAGGGCACGCCGCATCGACCTGGACACCGAAGAGCATATCTATCACCTGAAGGTAAGACAGATGATCGCTCAGTATTTCAAACAGAAGCTCATCAGATGACCATGGGTCAAAGCTCATTGTCCTCCCCCTCTTTAGGTCAAGTCTCAAGACATATTTGATGCCTGGGTGTCAAAGCTGCGTCATCACCGGCTTTATCGGCAGAATGAGATCGTGCGATCTCCTCGGGATGCCACCATGCGAACGTTTCCTCCCTCTGCTGCCATGGAGTCCCCCCAACCCGCCCCGAGTGTAGTACATGAACCAAAGGTGGGCTCCGCTCATCGTCGTAATGCAAATATTTGTCCCGCATGCTAGATATTTCTCCATGTTTCTGGTCTCTTTGGTAAGTTGGGCTAAACAGCTGAAGGCTACAATGTCTTGTGTGACAAATAGCTACAGACCTGGTGCGGTATTGATTGTCACCCTTAGAAGGAAAGCAAATCCACAAAAACATCCAGACTGTCCCTCACAAATCTGAACTGGTTATCAGTCCACTACACCAAGAAGTTAGACTACTTTTCACACTTGATCTCTGCTTTAAGATCAGCTTGGCTTTCAACAGTCTACAGCTAATATTCAGGAAGAGTACGTCACGGATATTGAGACATTGGAACAATATACCAAGACACCTCACTGAAAAGAGGAAGTAAAATCCAGCCAACAGTAGACAAACGTTTTATATTCAGATGGGATTGTGTCTGACTCTGTGCTGCTGACACCGCAGCAGCGGTGAGGTCAACAGTTGCCAACAGTAACTGTTTGGCTTGGTGTGACCTCAAAACTTGCTCCACATTTCAGTTGTCACCAGGGTCCTGATATGTTCCCTGCATTATGTGACTAATTGCTACACTAATGGATGTGGATTGTGGACAGATAACTGCCTAATGCAGTAAATCTGATTGAACAGGTAATTGTACCCAAAGCATTAGGATTACAAAATGGATTGTTTGTCAAGACTATTTCCAATGTGGTGTGAAACCCGGCCTTGTTGGTGTGATTGGAGTGTGGGTAAATGTAAGGATGCAGTCGGAGCAGCTTCTCCTGGGAGTGATGCTTCATGCCTCACGGAGGCCATTAGAGGTGATCAGTCAGATTTGGATTCAGAGCATCTGGCTTCAGCTTTCTCTGAAGACCAGCTTTAATGAACGACTCCAGTCCTCTAGTCAGAATTATCCGCCACATCATAGGCTCAGATATTCCAGCAAAGGAATAGGAAAAGTTCAGCATGGCAGCCTTTATAGAGGCAGCTGACTGCAGATTCTTTCTGTTTTGATCATTATTTATCTTAGAAGCTGTCAAAGAGCGTATTGTTTTCCAGGTCGTTTGAAACTAGCATTGACCTTCAGTCTTGGCCGCTGAACAGATTCACTGTAACTTTTAATATTACTAAAAAAGAAGAAGAAGAAAATACCCATCACCTGGTTCATAAAGGAGGAGATGCTGTAATTCCTTTTCTTGAACAAAACCACCTTCTGTTTAGTCAGTTTTAGTAGTCTGAGAAGGCCCTGTAGCCTGGGGTGATTTCGGATAAAAATGTAACTTATTTGGAATCCTAGTTTTTTACAGTTGAATTGTTAAAAAAAAAAAAATCAAAAGAAATTAAAATATTGTGAGCAGCAGATCGGAATCAGCCGAGAAAATTGCAATCGGTGCATCTCTACTTATGCTTTTCTGTACAGAACAGTGCCAATGTTGATCCACAGCAATTATAATAAAGCAGATTGTAGAAGCTTTCAGGTTAAAATGCTTTTCAAAATAGTGGTAACAGGGTCTTATACATGAGCCACGTTAATTTGAACGTGTAGAACATGATACACTCTGATGATCAGGTTCATGCTACGTGACATGAAACCCCTGTTGTTGGTATAATCATTTCGAAGTTAATCGATAAATCATCGTGATTTATGTATTAGTTGTGGCATTAATCAAGAATATTGATTCTTAAGCGACATCATTGCCATTTGAATAAGTACCATCAATTCCTTGTGGACTACTAACAAGTCCGTTGCCCACAATAACAGAGAGTGACACGATGCTTCAGAAAAAGAAAAAAAAACATTTCTCTCTGACCCTGTCCGTTAACTCGTCACCACAGCAGGCCAAGCCGAGCAGCTTGCCGTGGCAGCCGGCGGCTCCCAGCAGCGGCAGCAACAGCAGCCTGCCGGCCTCCTACAGCAACGGACAGAGCAAGGTGGCTGCTTGGCTGCAGGAGTCAGAGGAGATGGACAAATGTGCAGAGGGTAAGTGCAATTTCCCCTCCTCACGCTGTGAACAAATCAGATCTTTTTGCACGAGAGTGGATTAAATCATGCCTCCCGCCTTTCGATAAATCCTTGTGGATGTGAATGTGGATCGGTGACTGTTTTGTAATGCGTTTGTGAGCTTGTGGGTGTAAATTTTATTTTCAGAGCTCGCACGCTGTCAGTCCAACCTGACCGAACTAAGCCGGTTATTGCAGAGTCTGGAGATACTACAGAGGACGCAGTCGGCGCCCAACTTCACAGATATGCAGGTAAAACACACACACACACACACCTGCATGAACATAGAGAAACTCATGGACACACACAGCTATAACAGCGAGCAGGGGAAACTATTTAGGCAGTGTTTCATTTCTAGGTTTTCTTTCTACACTGTTCTCTCCTGAAGGATGAAGTCTGAATCTATGTTTGTGTATAGGTGTGTGTAAAAAAAGAGTTTCAGTCTTAAAAAAGTGTAGTCTTTTAAAACCCCTGCAGTCATTAACCGTGTAGGCACACCTGCTGCTTCTTAGCGGTTCACGATCTATTCATTTCTAATCTGTTACCGTTTTTGACTAAAATGCATTTTTCACACAGCACATTTCATCTTTGTTTCCAGCCCATTTCACTGCGACCTGTTTTCTTTTTTTTTTTGAACGTTTTTTTTGTTTGTTTTGTAATGTGTTTGTCCTATTAACCGTACTTTGCATGCTCTGATCCACATGTGCCTCAAAGGCCAATTGCGTAGAATTGTCAAAGAAAGAAAAGCGCTTGAACAGAAGATGGAGAACAAAAAGTGTCGGAAAAGATGCAAAATTCCAGCTTCAGGTACCACTCTCCAGACCTCTACTCTGTCACTCACAGACACAAACACACTCGAGCAGAATTTGGTTGCTTACATATTTGCAGATCTCAGGAACTGAAACAACCATGCATGCAGTAAATTTCACACTTACTTCAAAGCAATATATCTGACTAAATGTATGTATAATTCTTATAGCCCACATAAAACCCTAACCCTAAGTTTTGATGCATAAGTGGTAGACAGTGTTTGTTAGGGGTTTGCAGAGACTCTTAGCGTAATCTATAATGCAGTACCACAGTTTTTAGCCGGGGACTATGTTTTTGTATTCTATTTAGCTTATTCTGTCCTCTTTGTTCACTTTCTTGTTTGTTTTGTTCTTGAGTCCGCAGCCCAGTGCACACTTACTAGTGCTTGGCCTGAACACATTTTTTTGCTTATCTACTCTTTTTTTTTTTTGTCTATTTCATTAACCTATGCTGCTTGATGTGTTTCCTTTTTCGATGCATGCAACTTTCATGTATCAGATCTGTGGTAGAACAAAGCCTCTCAGTGAGTTACCTTCACATTTCTGAAACGAGCAAGTCAAATGGCTTATTGTGTGGTAGTAAAAAATGTTTCACCGCTGATCTGCGACAGCTCAGTCAAAAAGTGGGGAAACATTTTCCAAAGCTAACCTTCTAGTTCTTTGGATTAATTTAATTACACTCGCTAATAATACTTCTTCCCAGGGTGACCTAGATTCTTGATGTCCTACGACCTTTATGATTCAAAAGATTTCTGCTCTGAAGGAGGATATGAGCAGTGTGAATCAGGAGGCAGTTATATTGTGTTCTATTCCTTCAAAATAATTGAATTGAACTGAAACAAAAAGAGAATTGCCGCATCTCAGTCAGTGGGGTTACATGGCACTGAAAGGATCGGATAATTGGATAACACTTTCTCTTTGTTTCTGTGGGCCACAGACAATGATTTCAGTTTTGTCTGAGTTTAGCTGGAGAAAATTGTTTTACATCCACACACTGATCTGTTCGATGCAGCAACACAATCTGAGTGTGAGTGTCATCTGCATAGTTGTGGTAGGACACATTATAGCTGCGTATTAGCTGGCCTAATGGAAGCATGTACAGATTGAACAATACGGATCCCAGGATTGACCCCTGGGGAACCCCACAGGTCATAGCCATTTGGTCTGAGACACAGTTACCAATTTCAACAAAATATTTCCTGTCCTCCAGATAGGACTTGAACCAGTTTAAAGCACGACCAGAGATTAATAACCCTATAATTACCCTTGCTCAACTCTTTCTTATTGTAATTTAGCCAATAATCCGATCCTTTCAGTGCCATGTAACCCCACCGACTGTGACGTGTCGGTGTGTCGTGTCAAAATATTGAACAGTTTACACAATGCACATTCAGGAATGACTACTGTTCGCTTTGTTGGACCAAGGTTCCTGGTCCTCAAAGATGGTCTGGCTGTCAGAGAGACAAAACATTAGCTTTGTTATTGTGCCTTTCAGGTGGTTGACAGTTGTCCTCTGTGGTTGGTTGGGATCTCTCTTCAGGTTCCTCTGTCTGCAAGCATGTCCCCAGTCCGCCTGCACTCATCCAATCCTAACTTGTGTGCGGAGCTGGTGGACTTTCAGCCCCCGGTCTCACGCTTGACAGACAGCATGGAATATGCCAGCGACTACTTTAAACTTCAGGAGGAATTCTGCACCCTTGCCCAGAAAGGTAAACCCTATTGTGGAATATCGCAAACTGCATCTTATTCTTATCCAGATGTTTCTCGGTTACATCATCATTATTAATGAATTACATGGCAGGAAACACAGAGAACAATGTTCTCCACCAATGCCAGTGCCCTCGCCATCCATTAGTGATATCCGCAGTAGTACAGGGCTGTCTGGGGACTGGAGCTTATCCCAGCTGGCACTTGGCGAGAGGCGGGGTACAAAGTGGAATTTAAAATCAGATAAGGAATTTGTTTGGACTGCGTTTGGAAGCCAGAGCATGTGAAGAAAACTCACACAGGCACAAAGAGATCATGCAAATTCCAGAGGGACCAGAAGGACCCCAGCTGACCCCAACCCAATGCCCTGTCCTGCAAATTTAGGAAAAATTTACTCAGATTCAGCTCCAGGCTACTTTCCATCAGTAGTCCCAAAACTAGTTAGTTTTTGTGGAATACTGCTGACAACCACTGAAAAATATCTCTGCTCTGACACTGCCTCCTTCACAAAGTAATGTAAAAAAGTAGAAAAAGTCAAATCGTGTAAAGTAAAATAGTCTGGATTGAAGGATTTAAGAACATCCCCGTGTCATTTTAAAAGAAGCAAGCATGTTCGCGTCAAAATTGTCAGCTAGCCATGAAAACAGTAAGTACGTGAAGGTATCAAGTTCAGCAGTTCATATGACCTGCTAACTCATTCATCATACTTAATTTAATACATCATGTGTCACGAGTAATGGATTCATCCACCGGTGTATAAATGCCGCCAAGATCAAATGCTTCTTCATCAGTTAGAATAACGTAGTCTGCTGTTGCCCTTCTGCCACCACCATATGTAACAAGTGCTGCGTTTGTGTGGAAAAACGAGTGTCAGTTAATGTGAACACAAGAAAGCCAAATTGAACTCTCTCATCATGTTGAAATTCTGGACTTGCATCTTGCCATGACTGAAGGGCTCGAATATTTTCTCATTGTAGATTTGGCTGTAAATGGTTGAACATGTTGATAAATACAGCTGACAGTAGGGCAGAACACTGAAAAAGTTTTTCATTTTAATCGAAATGTGATTCATTTTTGTCACTGGCTAATCAAGTGTGTAATTGTAATTGTAATATAACAGTCATCATAATGTTAATAATGTATTTTGTTCGGTAAGTGGTTTTTATGGAGAGTCAAACACACGTGATATAACAAGTTAAGAACACATGCAGAGTCGCTCTAACATTAAAAGCAGTTGATGGAATTGTGTGGCCCAGTGTGAAATGCATGTGCTGTATTATTTTGAGAAATTAAATCAGTTCAACTGAGAGTTTCAATCAGTGTTTTGAGAATGAAGATTTTATTCAGGGATTAAGGCAAAGCGACTGAGGAAGCCTGAATTGTTGTGCGGCGGGGGCCGAAGTTCAATTTTTTTTTGCTTTCTTTTTTGTCTTTCTTCAGTCCACTCGCTGCTGAAGTCGGCCTTCAACACTGTGGCCATCGAGAAAGAAAAGATCAAACAGATTTTATCCGAGCAGGAGCAGACGGACCAGTCAGCCCAGATCAACTCTCTCAGGAAGTCTCTGTCGCAGGTAACGAGCACCCTAAAACCCCACGATAGCTCTGTGCCACTGCTCTGCGTGGTTGATTTCAATTGTTTGTTGACAAGTTTTACTGCTTTCACGTTATAGATGCTAATTATGATGTTTCTCACGTAATTAATCAGAGAAACTGGGACATTCAGAGGGAAATTACTGCTGTGAACAATGTGTCTTTGAACTGGAGCCCAGTTTACAGTTGCCTTACTGTCAGCTACGCTCATGATGACAGAAACACACAAGCTGTAATTTACCTGAAGCAGGCAAAGTAATCACAATTAAAAAGACAACGTGTGGAGATTAGAGCACAGGCAAGCGAATCATGAAAGTCCTATCTTATTTTCCTATATTAATTGGTGATGGAGAGAAAAGTGCAGTGCAGTTCATTAACTGTGCTCCTCGGGGCTGTCTCTCCACCGCAGTGATTTAATTGGACTGTTGCTCTGCTAACTGTTGACATAATTTCAGTGAAATGTTTCACTTGCCACTTTATCTCCGCTTTGTTCTTAATTGGAAGTTAGTGTGACACGGTTGTCACAGACGGGAGGTCAGGTTTTACGGGAGGGCTCTGTGGGTGGTTGATAATCGGGGGTTTTCTGTTGTCATGGCTACAGCTGGGGTGTCAGCTATGTGGGTTACGAGGGGCATTTTTTCATATTACTTGTGGTCTGCTTTTTACTTTACTTCGACACGTAGATACTTAAAGATATTGTGTTACAGGTGTGTTACAGCTTTTTTTGTGCAGGTAAAATGTCAGAGAAATTACAGAAGAGAAACGGAGTAACAGAACAGAAAGTCCACACCAAAAGTAGTTACTTTCCCCCACAGTAGACACAGTGGTGCTACTTCTTCTTTTTTTTTTTCTTATTGTAAACAACTCATAGAATGAATAAGCAGCCGAGCAGTGGGAGTAAACCAGAACGAATTATGTTAAAATAACATGGTTAGCTTAAACATTAGTTACTTAAGCCTCCATATAAGTGCATCAACAAACGTAACAGGCCTCTAATAATGATAGGGTGGAGTGGGTCAAGAATCAAAGTATCGATCCTTGAATTTTATTTTATTTTTGTTCATCAGGCGCTGTCCCAAAATGCAGAGCTTCGAACTCGCCTCAACCGCATCCACTCTGAATCTGTCCTGAATGAACAAGTTGTCAGTGTGAACATCATCGCCACGCCTGACGAGGTAGGTCACAGCTGTCAGTCTGCCTGTGACAGAGCTAATTTCTCATGCTGATATTGATAAAACTACATCCTCCGTGGCAGGAGAAGTACCCGCAGTGTTCCCTTCCTGCATTTGTCAGTTACATTATTGATTCCTGTTCTTAAAGATTGATAGTTTTTCCGGTCCGCCCTGGCAGGTGAACTTAAAGGATCATTATTCTATGCAAAACCTGACATCCATGTTAATGGGAAAAAAAATGACTAATTTGAAATGCATCGGAGCTTGCCCTTTAGCAAGGATACTTGTGTTGTTGGATTATGAGCTCTGTGCTGTCCCCTGGTGTTGTTTCTGCTTCTGTTTTCCCGGGTCCATTTTGGTTCTTAAAGCAGTCATCGTATTGAGAAACTGAACAAATGCTGTGTTTGCCTACAGGCCGTGGAACAGATGGGGATCCCTCTGACTCAGCAGGCCTCTAATGAAAGCCGACTCTCCATGTCAGAGTCTGTCTCTGAGTTCTTTGATGCGCAGGAAGTGCTTCTGTCAGCCAGCTCCTCAGAGAATGAGGTACAACGCGGGGCTTAAAGAGAATATGGCTTTTTGGACTGTGACGTGTCGTTTGTAATAGAAATGCATCAAGGGGTGGGTTGAATTAGCGCTTCTGTCGAAAAGCCACAAAAAGATGGCGCTGTGTTAGTCAGCAGTTAACTATGCTAGTTAACACCAAGCATACAACAGAATCTTAAACACACACATGTGGGGGGTTCCTTTTGAATCTTCTCCAAGGCCTCATCCCTCTGCTGGGTCTTAGAATCATTTGTCTCTCGCTCATGATTTTATGGCTTGAAGCTCTGTTATAAAGGCAGCTTGGTCCATCATTCTAAACAACCATTTCTGCCTTCTCCCCTCGTTTAATGCTGCGAACATCCTGCTCCACATTTACCATGTAAGATCTCCTTCATGCTATGAAGCGTTGCAGCTCCCCTGACATGCACTGATGGATAATTCTCCAAGGAATGTCATCAGTTCCCCACCCCGTAGCTCTGATGCCAGCTCTGTTTGAATCTGTTTTACGCTGCTGACTAAACCCTCACCAGCAGCAGATTGTCAGAGAGGCTTTTACAGAAAGCAGCTACAGTCTGCTCCTCCCTGATGGTATCAGTGGCCTCATTGCATTTCTATATATAAAGTATGAAAATGCTGCAGTGTCTCGTGCCACTGTTGCTGCAGTGGGACAGATAGCAGATGACTGCTGCAGTTTGCTAGCCACTGGCAATATGCAATGGCTGTGAGAATGTCTATGTGTGAGACTTAGTTGGTCTCCTGTTCTGATCAGTTAGTGATATACTCCGCTGCTCTGACACAC
This sequence comes from Odontesthes bonariensis, assembly GCF_027942865.1. Classification (NCBI taxonomy): domain Eukaryota; kingdom Metazoa; phylum Chordata; class Actinopteri; order Atheriniformes; family Atherinopsidae; genus Odontesthes; species Odontesthes bonariensis. The sequence continues at coordinate 20,991,519 of NC_134517.1, read as the reverse complement.
TCTTCTCCGTACCTGTATCCCTCACAGGGCTCAGATGATGAGTCATATGTCAGCGATGTGAGCGATAATATATCCGAGGACAACGCCAGTGTGACTGATAACGTCTCCAGACAAAGTAGGTCCAATTTTGCACCAGGACATCCATCCATACCCTGCTTTAAAACAAAAAAAAAGAATTGAGTAAAGCAGGGGATTTCACTGAGTGCATCGGCCGTGCTTCCTCTATCACGTCACAAGCACTCTCGAAGACACGCTTGTACTGGAAAACTCATTTATCAGTGTTGCAGAGGCAGTTGACTTTGCAGTGTTGCTCTGTGCCAAGGGCTTCTCTTAGGCTTTATGAAAGAAGTCTGTGAAGGCGGGACGGGATCTTCCATCTTCATCTCTGTCACATACAACACAGAGCTAGAAAGTAGACCGTAAAGTATCAAAAGATTGTGAAAATAATCAGCCTCAGTAAGGCTGGAAGTTTTCTAGATCGATCACAAAATAGATCATAATCAGTCAAGTAATACCACTCTACCGGAACATAATCCAGAACAGACTTGTACTAAGCGTGAGTAAGTGTTAAGACGGAATATAAGATCTCACGAATTACTTTTGAGGCGCTTTGTGGCTCAATTTTTCGCTTTATTTTGACCTTTTCATCTCGTTCAATTCCCGATTTTACTTAATTTTTCTTGTCTTGACTTTTTACTTGATTTATCTGATATAACTTTTAAGTACTTTTAAAGGTAGGGTAGGAGATCCTGGATTTTGAGTCCAGCGAAGCTGCATTTTGAAAATACACAGGTCAAAAGTCCCAACCCTTTTCTTGCTGTTCTGACAGCAAGCATTGATCGTTGCCGTATTTAGTATATGCTAACTATACGTTTAATAATGCTAGGTGCTAGCCAAGCTGGCTCTAGTTTAGCTTCCTGCCAAGCTTCTGGACGCGTAATTCGTTCACGAAGAAGGGTACGCGCACAGGGGGAAGGAGGGGGAGGGAGGAGCAAATTGCAGTTTGATAGACGGCATCAGAATCCAATCATCGTTAACGGTCCGTTCAGTATGATTGGATAGTGTTTTTCCTAGATTGTACGTTCTAGAGGCCACTAAAACTTTTCATTTTTGTATCAAAACTTTTAATTAATTGGTTGCAATGGGGGTGTGAAGAGTATTTCAAGCAATATGTAAAAAAATGCTCCAGAAAAAGAACCCCTACCCCACCTTTAAGTACCGACGTGTTTTTTTTTTACTGTGGCCCTTAAATCAAGTATAAGTGGGACGTCTGAAAATGTTCTGCTCTAATTCTGCTCATTCCTTGCACACCAACAAATAAAAGCTGTTCATTTCTAAACTAGAATTGAAGAATTTATGCCATTTTTATTTCTTGAAACGTTGATGAAACTTTTACTACAATTTGTTTCACAAAAAAAAATGACAGTGAATCAACTAGTTAAAGTGTTACAGCTTTCCTGTACTTGGACTTTTGATTGGATGGAAGATATTAACCTGGATTTTAAGGAGATAACGATTATATTTTCAACAGTATGTTTTTTTGGAACAGCAGTGAATGTAGTAAATATGCGGGGTTTTCCTTTCAGTGGCCAACGGAGACTTTGCTGGCAGCGCCTTCCGTAACGGGCGGCGTATCTGTCTGCCGGCACCCTGTCCTGACACCAGCAACATCAACCTATGGAACATTTTGAGGAACAACATCGGCAAGGACCTGTCCAAGGTGTCCATGCCTGTGGAGCTTAACGAGCCCCTCAACACCCTGCAGCGTATGTGTGAGGAGCTGGAGTACAGCGAGCTGCTGGACAAGGCTGCTGAGACCGAGGATCCCTTTGAGCGCATGGTAAAGAAGCTGCCATCTACAAGGATCATATCCAATCAAATGTTTATGGGTGTAGGCCATGGTGACCCTTTTACTGCAGCTTCTGAACATAACAGATTCTTGTTTCTTGGCTCTCGCAAAACTGTTTTTGTGTCCTTACTAGGGCTGAACGATATGGACAAAATTTCATATCTCGATATTCATGCCAGATATCTCGATATCGATACGATATGACTGTGGGTTCAGTGAAAACGAAGCATTTTTCTGAAAAATAAAAAACATAATACAAAAGAAGGACGTCTGCATTCATCGGGTCTTGAGTTGGAAGTTTGTTGTTATAAAATGGACCTCTAAACTGATGTAAGGTTCAGTCGTCCGGCTCGACCACAGGTCCGTGGTTGTGGCAAAACGTTCAATTTCACGGAGCTCGGATTCAACATTTATTTTACATTCGTTGTAGATTTTTGGAATGGCCACTTGATTAAAATATGTTCGGGATGGTATTTTGTAACGTTTGTCCAGCGTCTGAACCATTCTGAAAGCCCTCTTTTGTGACGGTGTACACGGGCACCACGTTGGCATGTGGTATGTTACAGCATCTGTAATGCCTTTGTGCCTGGTGGACGTCGACTCATGGCGTAACGCTACTGAACGCATCAGCAATCAAACTTTGCTTGGGCTTCACTTCTCCGCCGTTTCTCTCATTGCAATACACTCTTCATGCAGCGGTGGCGTTGTTTCAGGTGGTGGAACATGTTTGTTGTGCTGCCTTACCTCGTCGCATTTTTTGCCAAGCACGACCTGCACAACACCTCGCTCTGGTTCACATCCTCTTTTCTGAATCCAAAATACCTCCAAATAATGGAGAATGACTTATTTTTTGCCACTAAATCCGTCGAATGCGCAGATTCTGCGCCGGCCTTATCTTCCGCACTCATGCTTCTCTTTTTAATTTCCCCTCTGTGAATGTAGTTTGTGTGTCTCCGTCTCCCTCCCTCCCTCCCTCGGATGTTTGTCATTGGCTGAGTTCAGCTCTACATAAGTGCAAGCGTTAAAATGATGTTTGCGACTGCCTGAGCTGCACATGCGGGGAAAATCTATATCGTTGATATCGTTGAATTTGCGATATTAATATCTTGAATGTTCATATCTAGATATTGATACGGTATATCGTTCAGCCCTACTTCTTACTGTGTATTCGCTCATTGATGGACCCACATTGCAAGTCACCCTAAATAGTCTCTTACTGGAAGGCATGTCTGTGAGGTGTTGATTCGCTTCAGTGCAGCTGTCGGCCTTGGATCCCTTTATCTTGATATCTTGTGTGCCGCTGATAGCATTCTGTGAACGCTTACGTTTGATTCATGAATGTAAAAAGCTTTTATAATGAGCCAGTTAATCCCCCTCTTGTTTGTTTTGTCTTGACTCTGTGACAGGTCCTCGTCGCTGCTTTCGCCATCTCAGGCTACTCATCCACTTACTACAGAGCAGGAAGTAAGCCATTCAACCCGCTGCTTGGAGAGACTTACGAATGTATTCGGGAAGACAAGGGCTTCTGTTTTTTCTCAGAGCAGGTAAGCCCATGCGAAGATTGTTGATAGATTGGTGCTCTTCGTGCCGAAGATGACGAGAAGTGTTTTTTTGTTGCACCAGATGCTATTTTCAGCCTTTCCAGAAAGAAAAAACTGATTAGGTTATGTTCACCGGCTGTCAATATGTCTCACTGTTATGGAGTCACTTAATAGAAAAGCGAAGATTAAAGAGACATCAAAAGATAAAGGTAACCTAATGTGGCATAAAGCCTGGAGTCTGCGTTGTCACTGCTTTTAGTTTCTGCCTCATGTTTCACGACTCTTCAGATTTATCTTGTAAGACCTTGTCACAGTTTATCTAAAAAGCCCAGACTCGTGTTTCACATTTTCTTTTGTCAGTGGCTCAAAGAAAAACTAAATCTTAAGAACTAACCTGTTATCAAAAGGAGGTTTTGTGTGATGTGTGATCTGAGCAACAGCTGCCAGACTGTTTTCATTTCATCTTTTCTCCAAGGTGAGTCACCACCCTCCCATCTCCGCCTGCCACTGCGAGTCTAAGAACTTCACCTTCTGGCAAGGTAGGTTTCCTGTCTAATTACTAAGAGACTTTCCTCGTGAGAGCCACAGCTTAGCGGATATGAGCCAGCTAGGCTTGATTTAGCCTCTTTCATTTCCAGCTGCAAATTTTTATGAAATAAACCAGAAATATGGTTTTGAGAGTTAATGTTCGGAGCCTTCTTTTTCGTTTTCTGATGTTTTTGCTGTTTTGCTTTTCAGATGTTCGATGGAAAAACAAATTCTGGGGGAAATCGATGGAGATTTTACCAATTGGATCTGTAAATCTCACGATTCCCAGGTAATTCAACAAATACACTCCGTGTTCACGCCTTGTGTAGTGAAGACAAAGTGTCACTGGGTTTGTCACGGTTACCAAGCTTGATAATAATCTCAAGAAGTACCAATCAAACAGAAGAAAACAAATAAACAGATGTCTCGGTCCCGTTCACTAAAACTAAAAATATCTACATAATTCATCATAAAAATGTAAATACCTCTCACTCGGTTTATCAGCCAATGCGGTGATGTAGAATACACTGTGCAAAACATTTTCTGGTGTAGCGGGACAGAAAAAAAGCTCAACACCACAGTACAGTTTGCTGAATCTTCAATCTGTTAACTCTTTTACGTCTTATATTACCGTTCGGTAGAGCAAATTTTACTGTATCTTCTTAAAAATGTGTGGACGGAAGCCTGCCTGAGCTGTCTCTGCCGCTTACACATGGGATGCTCAGTGCTGTGTGTGTTGAGTCATCACCTTTTTGCATTTTTTTTCCACAAAGGAATATCAAACATATATATAGAAAAAAACAAAACACAGATTTCTATCAGTGAGGACATGAGGAATTAAGACTCGATGCAACATGTGAGCACGCGTATGAAACCTTACACCATCTGATGAAGTGTCCTTTAGAAGGACACCATAGATTTATGTGCTCTTTCTCATTGCAAATATGCAGAGAAATCTAAAATATATTGACTTCCAATCCACAATTAACTATCTTTACGTTAAGCTTTGTGGAGAAGCACACGTTTCCAGCACAAAATGTTGTAGATGGAGAACTTGAGGCTTTAAACCAATGGTCCCCAAACTACGGCCCGCGGGCCGGCCACGTCATTTTTTATGGCCCTCCAGAATATGTCCTTAATGTATTCCATCCCTCCCGCACCGGACTTCAACACCAATCTTATTTCTCCCTGTTCATTCTCTATGGCGACAAGTACATATGTCATTCTTTTTTTGGCCACTGGTAGGTTTTGGCGCTGTTGTGCAGCCTTTTTCAGAGTACTGCACTAATCTCAAGGGAAATAATACTTTTATGTCTTCAGGTGACTTCTTTTTTTTTTTTTTTTAAAGATTTTCTTAAAACTTACATGCATTGTGTTGTTGAATAAGCTGAGTAACAGTAAATTAGACTCATTTGCAAAATAAGTTTTGCAATATGTAGGCCTATTGATTTATTGATAAACGATGTGAAAGAAGTTGTGTAAATTTCACTTGTCAAAACAAAATTTGTTAGCCTACTTGTTGGAATGCAAAATAAGTTCTGTAATAGACGATTTATGGATAAACAATTCTAAGCCATGGTTTTATATGGTATTAAAATGTTCTTAATTGTTGTTCACTCTTGGAAGTTTTTTTTAGGCCAAATAAAATTGTGTGAGTTCACAAATGTTGGAATAAAATAGGTTTTTGTTTTTTTTGTAGATTATTGATGTTATTATTCTTATTTTGTGATTTCAGCTATTTGCATTTAAGACTATGCTATATCATTTTAACATGATAGTAGCCTAACATAAAAAAAAAATAACAATAGCCTACATTGAATGGGCTAAAGTTCAGCTAAGATGGATCTACTGTATACAGTAGGCATATTTACTGTAATTTACATGGAAAATCTCCAGCACTCTAAAAGAGCCATGCAGAGCGAGCTGGCCCTCTTTAGAAAAAAGTTTGGGGACCACTGCTTTAAACTAAACTGCCAGATCAAAGTAGATCTTTTGCTCTGTTGAAAAAAAAACAACTCAAGAATTCACAGCTGGCAGGAGAGGAATATATTAATGCACGCATCACTTGCTTTCACTTGAGCCTGTGCTCTTCCAGCCTGTCAGCTGTTGTCTTTGCCTTTCAAGGTTTGGAGATCACTATGAATGGAACAAAGTCACCACCTGCGTGCACAACATCCTCAGCGGACGGCGGTGGATCGAACACTACGGGGAAATCACCATAAGAAACACAAAGAGCAGCGCTTGCCTCTGCAAACTAACTTTTGTGAAGGTAAGAAACGGTTGGACTTTGTCGATGTGTGATTCAAACATGATGACAACTTTAATGTGATCGCGTAGAAAGGAAACTGACGGTGCATGCGTTGTAGGGAAACTATTGGAGCTCGAATGTAAACGAGGTTCAAGGATTTGTGATGGATCAAGAGGGGAAAGTGATCCACAGGCTTTTTGGAAAATGGCACGAGGGCCTTTACTGTGGTGTCCCACCGTCTGCCAAATGCATCTGGAGGCCAGGTAGGCATCGGCTCATCACCCACACTCACTGCTGGATGTCCCTTAAAACTAACTGTATGAATGGCCACTTGGAAGTTTAGCTTTCAAGCTAACGGGGGGGCTTTGTTGCCTTTCTTTGTCAGGCTCCATGCCCACAGACTATGAGCTGTACTACGGCTTCACCAGATTCGCCATTGAACTGAACGAGCTTTGCCCTGAGTTGAAAGACGTCTTGCCGCGTACAGATGCCCGATTCCGGCCCGATCAAAGGTACCGACGTGCTAACGCTGTGCTTTCTTGCTCCAGCTGCAGAAATGCGTTGATGAATTCTCACAAAGCAGATGAAGTTTCGGTGAAGTCACTCTGCTGCCAATTCTCTTTGAGCTAAGAATTGCAATGAGTTCCATGATGCTTGGCAGTCACCGGTCTTTGTGGGAATATCTTACCACATGGCGTGTGTTGTTCTGCTGGCACAGGCACCTCGAAGAAGGGAACCTGGAGATGGCGTCATCGGAGAAGCAGCGCATTGAAGACGCACAGAGGGTCAGGAGGAAGTGGAACGAGGACAACAACGTCAAACACGAGCCGCTCTTCTTCAAGTAAGGACAGAGCGGCCCCCAGACATACTGACCTCATGTGGGCTGCCTTCAGCTTGTCGGTTTTTCAGCTGTTCCTCCACTACAAGTAGGAAATTAAGATCCCAATTACCTCCGACTGCCTATAGCTCTTTTCTCAAAGTTACGGAGGAACACATGTCAACATTTATTCACCTCTTCTCATCCAGCCACTAATATTTATTTAATTGGCTGCAATTTAGAATTATTAGCCTGTGATAGTGCCTCCCCTGTGATACTCGGTCTTGAACACATCAATAAAAAGCCACGATGACTATTATTATTATTTACAGTGGCATGAATAAATAAGCCGATCAAAGCACTCTGAGAGAAGTGAGATAATCAGCGCTGCTATGTTAGTAACAGTTGATGGGACTGATTCACTCCCACATCTGGCAGCCGGCCACCCTGGGCGCTTAGTTACTTATCAGACAGCTGCTAAAATGAAGGCACGAGTCAGTCACACCAAACAGACGTGTGTTCACAATGTGACGTCTGCCCACGTCCGGTTCTGACACCAGAGTTACAGGTTTTTAAATCGACGAAGCGTCCCATGAGGAGTTTATAAATCTCACATAGAAGCGGTCTCAGTGCTTTATGCCAGACTTCCTCTCACTCTGTTATTCATAATCATCTGTTTACATGTCAGTGCTTCATCATATTCTACCACCAGCTTTTCAATAAAAAGAGCAGCAAACAGTTTGTGCAACTTTACAGATTTTACTGCATTAATGATGGCCTGTAAAAAACTATGCAAAATGAGTCTCCAACTTAACGTGTGCATACTTTACGAGTTTTAAACTCTAGAGCAGTGATACTCACTATTTTTCTCACAAGAGCCACATTGGCAGAGCAAAACCAAGGGACGAGACATTTTTACGACAACATACTAAGTCCCCTTTTGCAAATATGCATTTCTACAGATAAAACATCCCACAAAAAAAGAAACAACACAGCCAATACATTTTCAATTAAGACCACATTTACCTTAATATACTGGGATGAGCAGAAGCTGGCATGCATGTCCTTGACTTTCTTCATGTTGTATTTGTAGTTTGTTGTTGTAATCATAGTGAGACATTCAAGATGAGCATGGTTTTTGTGCTGATTTTTGCCCTTTTTTAACCAAAAACCAATCCATTGTCCCTGCATTTCGCGGTACACCCGACATTTGCCTGCTCGTCCCCTCTCTGGCATCTTCATACTGATTTTCGTTTGGTTTTTGCCCTTTTTTAATTAAATCCGATCCACTGTGCCTGCATCTCGCGCTGGCTAAAGGAGCGAGTGTGCACTGCGGTCAAGTGTGACGGTGGTTTAAGCGGGCTGCGTTGCCAGGTTTAACAGTTCCCCCTTTAGGAAACACCATCAAGCCTTAATTAATACTTAATAAAAATACTTAATACAGTACTACAAAAACGCAAACTTAATAAAAATACCTAATACTGTGCAGTATTCGCTGTATGTTACTTGAAAAGATGTATTGTTATTGTTACCATATTGTTATAATGCGAGTGCGAGCCGCCAATTAAAGCTTGAGGAGCCACATGTGGCTCACGAGCCACGCAATGAGTATCTCTGCTCTAGTCTTAAATTTCTGCATACGTTCGACCGAAGGCATCATCAGATTTTACTCGATAAATGAACGACAAAGTATCATATCAAGTTGTGACAGGCTGACGTTTCCTCTGCAGTGCTTTGATCACTTACAGCTGTCCCGTGTCTCCTTCCAGGAAAGTGGTGGATGCCAATCACAGGGAGAGATGGGTCTCCAACAACACGTACTGGGAGCTCCGCAAAAACCCCGGCTTCATCAACATGGAGCCAACCGTGAGCCTGTGGTAGCACACTGCTCTCCGTGTCCGCCACCACAGACAGGAAGGCTGTTACCTATGCACTATGAAGCGAAAAAACACCTTGGAAACATCTTCGTGCATGGATAGGAGCGACTGCGGGTGGCCCGATGCCCGGTGACTCCGTCGAGGTTCTGAGGCGCTGCCACATGGTTATCCGTCCATGGAAACATGCCGTAGGATCACCTTCATCGTGCTTGTCCAAGCTGGGTTGTCAGGGCAACAATATTACCACTCCATTAGATCTCTCCTCAGCTCTTTTGACCTCCGAGTTTGTCCTTGCCTTAAAAAGACACCCATACAGCTCACAGGATTAGGCGCCTTTTAGTTGAAGCCATTTGATTTCCAACAGCAGTTTGGATAGACTAGTCTCTAGAGTAGACATTTTGATTACCTAGGATACTGTGCATGTTTAGAGAGCAGCTTTCACTGGCATATTTACTACATCATCAATTACTGTAGAAAAAGAGAAGAAAAATAGGTATTTTTATAAAATATCTTGGACTTTAATGAAAAAGAATTATGTGAATTGGCAGATTTTTATTTATTTTTGCTTTTTAATACTGTTGAATCTGTGAGATAGCAGTACTCTCTCCTGGGAAAAGAACTCATTTCAAGTTAACAGCAGAGGAAGCACGGCGCCCAAAGATGACATTCATAATGAGTCGATGTGGTTTTAGGTGAACTACGATTTAAATGGGAATGCTGTCAATACAGATCTGTCATGGTGGAGTGTAAATAGTGGGGTGGCCTCATCCTCCCTCTCCTGTGTGATTTTAAACATGGTTACAGAAACCCGTACATGCTCCCTCCATATATAACCGGCGCAGGTGAAGTGTCTTCTCTCCTGAATGTGAATCACTCTCAGTGAAATGATAGAATGTCAGTACAAATGTTGTAGAGACTGAGGATTGGGAATTTTTGGGATTTTTTTTTTTTTTTTTACCTGCACCAAGACAGCTTTCAAGGTCGTCTTAACATTTCCAGTCAGAGTATTTACCTACAGTACATCCTGCCGCAGCCACAGAGCTGCGTGATACTCTATTTGAAAAGTAGGAAAAATATACCAAGTCCCATCGCAGTTAACTACAGCCCAAAGAGATTTTAAATCTACATCCCGATTCTAACTACCAAAAAGAAAGAGTAATTTATAATGATGTAAATCTAAAACCAGCAAATGTTTGGTATTTGTCTTGATAAAATAACCTACATTATTAATCAATCATCAAATCGTGGATACTTTGTGTTCTGATTAATTGTTGAGGAAGTTGTTTCAGCGCTCCATGACTCGGTCCATTATAAAACACCAGAGACACCTGCAGGCCATCCTGTAAAAAAGCACCAGGCCTGAGACGTTAAGAACAAATTTAGCTTCTTTTTTTTTTTTCTTTCTCTAAAGCATTTAAGTTTGTCCGGCAACAGTATACTGTTCAAGCATTGATGCGTCTGATTCCCCAGAGAATTTACTGCTATGTCGACGGGCTTCTACAAAGCGCCGGGTAAGTCATTAGAAGTTTGTTTTTTATCATTATTATTATTATTGCAAAGCAGATAATAAGCTTTAATGTTTAACTAGGTCCCCCCCTTTTTTTGTTTTACCGAGTAAGGCAAAATATCTTTGATCAACCGCAACCCCAGTAGTCAAACACACTGAGAGTGCACCTTTAAATGGATTCCCCGTTTTTCTGGACTGCAGGGCTGAAGGAGGACGTTTAAACGTGTGTGAAGCAAATCCATCCTGCGTCTGCACTGTTCACATGGTACCATAGATTACAAACCAAAAAAAGGTAGTAGTGCTTTGCATAGATATCCCCTCTTTTTTTTTTCTTTAATTCTCAGAAATACTTGTGCGTAGTTTTAATATTCCCGGATCACACAGTCAACGCTCCAACCCGTCAGCGTCTGTTTCACTTGCTGTGCCTTAAATGCATTTATCAATGCCTCACAAACACACAACTGATCGGCATCCCATGCCAAGAAGAAGGTATGCCATTAACAAGTCCAACTCTGCACACTCTCCCACCTGCCTACAGATGATGATGTGCACCGAGGATCGAACCGAGGACAGAACATTTTATGGAAGATTTCTTTCGAGGGTAAACGAGTTGAAGGGTTTTAACCGACCGTGACATGCTTGTGACGTTTAGAGATGTTCTGCGCTGCTCTGTTACCTGGTAAATGTTTTGCGATCGCTATAAATATTGAACATCTAGAAGGTGAGGGGGGGGGGGGGGGGGGGGGGGGGCACTCCTGCAAAAAGCTGATTTCTTTTTGCCACTTACATCAGTGACTGAGTCACAGAAGTTGCGTGCCGAGGTCAGAGCAGTGCTTTGCGTAGTGTTTGTATCATAGAATGTGTGTGTGTGTGGGGGGGGGCAAACAAAAAAAAACAACAACCTCAAGCTCTCTTCTTCCATTGTTCCACCTGCATGTCTAGACAACTTAGCTTGCCAATGAATGTTTGTGATGCCTTACCACAAAAAAAAGAAGAAAAAAAAGGGGGGGGGGGGGTTCTTTTTGCAATTGGACACTTTTTCTTTGGACTGACATGTATCGTGAAGCACTATGTCAGCTCAGTTTATTTTAAATCTATTTCCTAAGGGGTACCTTCTAAAGTGCAATTTTAACAAAGTACATATCTTTCCATGAACACTGTACACTGCTGCTACATAGTGCTTGTTCTAATAAAACTGCAAAACGCAAATGGTGAGGCGTCGGTGTGGTTTGTGCGTTTGAGAAGGAAAGATTGCCGTCCTGCACGTTTATTTGTTGGCCGTAGGAGTGAGCGCGAGTGCGCGTGCTTGGACGGGTGACCTGTCCCGGGTGTATCTGATCCTCGGACAGGATCCATGCCATTTCAAAACCCACAAAGACACCCGTTTGACTCCATGGATTATGACTGCACGGTGGTGTGGTGGTTAGCACCGTCGCCTCAGCAGGAGGGTTCCAGGTTTGATTCCCAGCCGGGGCCTTTCTGTGCGGAGTTTGCATGTTCTCCCCGTGTATCCCGTGCAGGGCTCTCAAGTTTTCAAGTTTGCTTGGAGTGAGATTCGGGCGGGGCAGGGGCCGGGCCATGTGCGTGGGGGGGTTTCTTTCGGGGTTTTTTTTTGGGGGGGGTCCCTTGCAGTATCCCATCGCCATAAACTAGCTACTTAAAGAACAAAGAAATTGTTTTATTTATAGCTACCAAAATCACAAATCTTCACTTTTACACTAAATTCTGCTATATTTTAAAATAAATTGTTTTAGGTATAAGTCTTAACAAACAAAAAAACAGACAAATTAAATTAAGAAAAACAAACATAACCCCAAATGGTCCCCTTGAGCAGTCCCTCTCTGTGTGTGTTTGTTTATGAGTGTTGTAAGTGTTTGTGGCAGATTTTGATGCTTGATGACTGATATTGGGGGCTCCCATTTACAGCCCTGTGGCTCAATGTCAGCCATTTTCACAGTCATGATGGATGACAGAGTTCCATTCAGAAACAAAGTGTTCCTGGTCTTGGTTTTATTGAGCCCCACCATGGAAAAAACCCTCTCTGCATCAGCATTTCAGTGTGGCAGAACTAATACCAGTTTGGCAATTGTAGATAGCCTTATTGGGAATCTGTTCATACCAGTCACCTTTGAAAAAAATTAACCACGGAAGCCTAATTACACTCATACATATTTTTCATTTTTCATTAAGTTGCTCATGTCAAAGGGTGTGTGCTGAATATTTAGGCCTACTACTCCAACGAACACTTTAATCGGCAGGTATTGGTCTTTTACAAGGAGTAGGAAAACTATAGTAACTAATAAAAGATTCAAATAAATGAAGATATGACCTGCTGATGATCCTGACGGTTCTCTTCCACCTCCAGCTCGTCTACAACTTCTGCACGCATTCAGAGCATAATAGGCTATGTCCGCTGTGCATTCATGGGACGCGTGCTTGCAGCTGAAAGCTATTTTACACCCGGCAACAAGAAATTCTGTTTTCTGATTGGCTGAGAAATTCTATTTTGTGATTTGCCGATGGGTTGCTAAATCAAGACAGCTGTACCAGAGCTATAGTTCTGAGCTGTACGAGCGCACAGTAACCTGCCATTGACTCGTTTATAGTATCGGCCATTAGAATTTCTGTGCGACGAAGTTGATCATTTCTCAGCGTGAGAAATGGCATGTGTGGCGTGTGAGCGTGTGAACTTGTTGAAATGCGTGTGTCTCACGCTCATTGCGTGAGACTTGAGAGCCCTGATCCCGTGGGTTTTGTCCGGGTACTCTGGCTTCCCCCCTCCCCCCAGAAACATGCATGTTAGGATGTTAGGAGCCCCGGAGAAGGAAAACCAGGGTAGGGGATGCTCTTCAGCCTTGGCTGGCAAGTCGCTTATGAGAGGGAAAACTCGGACAAGAAAACCACCCAGATAGCATGCGGATGTGGGCCACTTGAGGCACCGATCCGGCACTGTAGGCATTCTTCTGGCCCGGACAAAACAGATGTGAACCTAAACTGGCCCATGGAGTAAATGCTACATTTGGGCCACATATCACAAAACGAATACGGCCCAGCTTTGGCTGATATATGGCAAGTTAGCAATGACTAATCTGAATGTGAGCCTAAAGTGGCCCACATATAAAGAAACACAATTGGCCCACCTTTGTTGAAACATATTTGGGACAGTTTTGGCCAAAATATGGCAGGTTAGCATCGACTAATCCGGATGTGAGCCTAAAGTGGCCCACATATACACTTGGCCCACCTTGTTGAAACATATTTGGGCCGAAGACGGATGTACTGGGCCCCTGGCGCGTAACGGCAGTACAACGCAACTACGTCATGGAGACGAACGTGACAACAACACCCCATGGATTATGAATGATTTTTTAGACTGAATGAAAACATCGTTTTTGTTCTCCGGGTGGGTTTTCAAAGTGTACAATTCAGGACTAAGTGTCATCGTACTAACATATGACGGCATGCTGCTGATACTTTGATGACTGTCAGGTGATCAGCTCCCTCGGGAGTGACTCATTGCTGCGGCTCTCGAGGGAGACGCAGCAATCTGCTCCCTCATTCCAGCCTTTTTGTATGGCCATCAACAGACGCCAGCAATCATTAATGTGATAATTGAGTTTATTTTCTTCATTCATACACATGTTGCTGCTGCCATCATTCCCACACCAGGGTTCAGTTCTTGCAGCAGAGAAAACGAGTTAGTAAATCTGTTAAATTGCAAACTGGCAGTGGAGCAGTCGGGAATATAAAGTAACATGTAGCCTTATTTTGATTCGAGCAGATGAACACAGCAGAGTTGTACTGAAGACTGTGTTTTGGCAGAAGGAAGTGCAAGCAGTGACATAAATAAATTATAGTTTGCTTAGGATACAATTGCATGCCGTCCTGAAAGTCAAATTAATATCTCTCGTTATAAATCACAGTAAAAACTATGTGGGTTAAAAAAAAAAATGTTTTAAAAAGGAAAAACACGGATTTAAAGAACTGATGGCTAAAAGCTGCATGTAAAGATATAAAAACAACAAAAACAAGTGCTTTGTAAAACTCACTCTTATGGTATACGTTTTAAAGTCAAACACACAGTCATCTGAAGCTGCTTAAAAATATAATACAAATACTTGAGTTCTACACGCGTCTCCTCATAAACTCAAATTCTGCTGCATGGTTGGAGCTGTAACAATTACGATTACAAAAATACGTCTTGAGCTCCTATCGCTGAAAGACCTCGTCGTGGCGGGTCATGATAACGTGAGTGTGTGTGTGAGACAGAGTGGGCTGCGGGCGCTGGTGATGTTTATTTGCAGGCCATGATCTTGATGTACTGGAGCGCGCTGTGCGCTGCGTCGTTGTGTGCGTTGCTGCAGGAGATGCCCGTGCCGTGGCACACGGTCACGGGAGAGGTGGACAGTTCTGCCAGGCACTGGTACTGACCGTTCACCGTCAGCTCATCTGCCAAACAGGGATATACTAAATGTCACATTTAGGGAACACTGGTACCACAGAGTTCTAAAACAGTTATTGGCCTTTCAGCAGACACGTTGCATGCACAAATAAGGGATAGTTGACCTCCGATAGACCTTAACTTCAATCCCAAAAGGGAGAATTTTACTGTATTAATCATTGAATAAGTAAACAATTTGGAAGTGTAGCAAAGCGAGAGGTGCGGCTGAACATTCCCGAGGCGATCCAAGGGCATTGTGTTTGTCACCTAGCAACAACAGAGCTGATGACGTCACAACCAGCGTAGTCAGCGGCTACCAAAGTAAAAAACAAACAAAAAAAAACAAACAAAACAGATTAACTCACTCGGTAGATCGTTTGAAGAAAAACAAAGCTAACAGTTGTGTGTCCAGGCTACAGAGATGCTCCTGCTCAGTAACATGTGCAGCACTGTTACTTTTAATCAATGCTAATTGTGACGTTTATCAGAAACATTGCAAAAACAGTGGATTTTTTGTTTTTTGGCCATGACTCGAGAACCACAATGAGCTTTAGGGAGAGGACTTTCAGCAACAGGCTGCAGACAAACTTCTCAGCCAGCTGCCCTGCAGTTGGATTGAAAAGCTGCTTGAGCCGTGTGCAGCATCAAGTCAGATCCAGCTGCAACTTTTGGGCTCCAAGTCAGCCACAGACGGCACATTAAGGAGGAAGACCGACACAGACGTCTTACCAATATCAAAGTACGTGACCTCAAAGCCTTGCTCGTGGGAGAGCTCCAACATTATCTGAATGTAATCCGTGTTCGGAATGCTCAGGGGGTTTCTCCTTAGCAGCGATATCTTCTCTGCTGTGGAGTTCCTGATGTTCTCGAACCGCACGTTGGCTTTTGGAGTCTGCAGGAGGAGCAAAGAAAATGTAAATCATTTGTAGAGCTTTAAATAAAATGTTGGAGTAGGCTCTGGAGGCCTCAAACAAACAAAAAAAAAGAGTAAAATTCCACGCACCCATGTGATTTCAGAACAGCCCGACAAACTCTGGAGCTTCTCCACCAACTTCTCTGCAGCTGCCTTTTTTGCGGCTTTTTTTGAATTTCCTACGGCTGCAGCACGAAATAAGGATTTAGAACGAGACGCATGACGAAAGACATTCAAATCATTCAACTTGGAAACATATTCACACCTGTCTCTGACAGCGACTCCATCCTACAAGTAACTGTGAACTCTCTCTTGTGGGGTGGACCGGCCTCCTGTAAAACCGTGTATTCGGGGCGACGCCATCCTCTCTGCAACGCCAACTCCTACAACAGGGGAAAAAAACAAAGACGAACAAAAAGTGAGGATGAGAGAGAGAAGAAAAAAAAAACGGTATTGAATTTAAAAAGACGCGCAAATCATACAGGACATACTACTGCTGCATTGCTTCCATAAATCCATCTCAAGATTTTGAATCCCCAGGAGTAAATAGTCATACTTATGCAGGTGTTAATGAACAGCTGAACACTGTACCATCACTGAGGAGCCTCATAAGTCTCTTTGCCCCTTTTCCATTCATACACGGGCTAGGATTTACTTTCTCGCACTTCCACAGGATGAGTAGTCCTAACAAAGGTTTTCTTCAACTTCAACTTGGCCTAACCCTGTTAACAGCCATCTTCATTGGCGCTACGGGAAGAAGGAACAGCAAATTCAAAGCGCTTTGCTATTTCTGCCTCTTAAAGCATTCCTCTGCTTTGGAGCCTTCGTTTACATGACATTTTCAGAATGCTTGGCAACTGCTTAGAGGAGTCCGTGGCGGCTGATTGTTCGGACAAACACTTACTACGTCACGGAGTTTACAAAGCTTTCAAAAATTTCAGGTCCAGCCAAAGCGCCAACAAGCTGACCCCCATTTTCATTTGATGCTTCCTTCCCATTTCTTTCTATCTGAAAATGTACAAAAGTAATACACTCGTCTTGCTTGATATGGTGAAGAGAGCACACACACACACACACACACACACGCACACAACCAAAAAAAGTACAAAAGACAGAGCAAAGCCTCGGGTGACACACCTGCAGTAAGCCCACAGAGTTGGGATGGTTGTTCGTGTCTGCTGCAACACCATTACTGTCAGGCTTTCCAGGAACATTCCTGTTGGGCGCCAACATCAGAGCACATCAGAGCACCGCAGTTACACGTCACACATGTACGTGGCTACAACACACCTATCGTTTCTGAGGATTATCCTTAGTTGAGTCTAGAAAAGGTCAACGTGAAAGGCTTTGATCAGACTAACGGCTGAAGCTCTACAACTCCTGCAAGGGTTTAACTGAGGCTTCTTACAATCTTAAGAAAAAAAACAATATTCACATTTGAGAACCTGTAAGCAGCATATTTTGCCTTTGAAATAACAATTTTAAGAATCATTCCCCTATCAGAATCCACTCACTCAGGTCCAGCTTCTATGTTCAGAGTACTCAACGCGGCCTCTGCAGCCTGGTGTTTAGCAGCTTTCTTACTGGTTCCTTGACCTGAAACAAAGTACAGTCAAAGGCACAATCATAGATCCACAGACATAGTTTATTCTGTAAAGTAAACGGTTAACCATCAAGGTTGCCAGGAAGACTAAAAAGATCAAAAATGGAGAAAAAAATATGCTCATTTTTTTTACCTGGTTGCCCGGTTTTAGACCTAAATATGTTTCTTTTGTTTTATATTCTGTTGGAAAATGTACAAAACTCATCACAACACTGACGTCTTTGCAAACGCTTCTCATCTTTTTCCATATAAGAGCACGGTTCAATGCCTGAAGTGAGATACTTTGGTCCAGAAAACCAGGCACACGGAGGAAATATAAGAGGTATAAAGGAGTACATGGCAGCAAATGGCACACATGGCAACAATGTGGCAGGCTGGACGGGGATTTCTGAAGCGACAGGGTGTGATTTTCAGCTGAACCAAGAGGCTTTGGGACCGTATCATACCTGTGCAGCTGACGTCTCCGATGGTCACGCTGAAGACGAAGCTGGGCTGGTGAGCCTCCCCCTCAGTCCTCTCCATCACGTACACGGGAAGGTTGCCGCTTTTGATGCCATATTCATGGAGGATTTGAATGGGAGTCTTTCCAGGGCTGCTCCTCGGCGATTCCTGTTCGTTTAAGCTTGTGCATTCAACAAGTACAAAAAAAAAAAAACACTCAACTAGGCTGATAACAATGGCACCTTTAAAAACTGTTTCAATTACTTAGTAAAGTTGTAGTAAAAGTGTTAAGTCCACCATCAAGACAATGGAGCGAGATAACACTTTACAAGCACCTTTTAAAGGTAACGCTGTCACCTAAAGCTGCAGACTCAAAAATAACCGGAGATCTGAAAACAAACTATTAACCTGGCTGAGGTTCAGAACGTTGGTGCAAAATGGACAAAGGAGGTTCGGTGATACCTTTTACTGTCCTGAGAGAAAAAACTAAAACAAGCTCCCTCTTTAAGGAAATCCTTGTCCACGCTCACTCATTTGAAAACTTTCCTTTAAGAGGAGACGATGCCAGTTTTTACTCTAGACTTCAGGACCAAAGAAATCCATTTTTAAAAAGCCTGCACTCAGTGCAGGCCACACACTATGCTGGTAGTTCCTCATCTATTATCAGAAAATTGAATCAACTCGAACACTGAAGCTAACAAGTATTACAAATAAAGAGACTAAGTCAGCCAATCATGTAATGAGTCCCAATAAATTGCATTGACTGCAGTCTGGAGGTCAGAATTGTTCTTAAATATCTGAAGTTGATAGGAAAGTTGGTATTTTCTAACATTTTACCGAGTAAATGATTCATTCTTAAACTAAACACTTGACTCGTAGCTAAAACATTGCAGTAGCAAAGCCCCCAATCTGCTGTTCGCTACTCAACTTAACTGAGATTTATATGTTATATGAACAACATGTGGTGGTTTTAGTGAATTATTACGAACATTTAAAATGAATATAAATAATATAAATAAACAAACTAAATGGTTTATTTAAAGAAATGGTTAAAACTAAAGAAAATAAATGGTGTTAGCTGCGGTTCATGCTATGCTGTGAGCTAATCAGCTCTGTTGACCACACCGAGCAGCCGGTTATGATAAAAGTGCGTGTTAAAGCGTCCGTGTTAACTGTGTTTTGATAGACTAAAGCTTTTGAAAACCAAGCAGAGGATTTTTAAACGCCATTACGTTCCTTTGAGGGCTTCGCTGATCCTAAGCGCGTCAGTTAGTGATAATGAAACCACTAACCTTGTGTCGGCGGTAGTTTTCACTGCTGGTGATTGACATCCCTCTTGAGACATGTTCACAGTTTAAACCTGCTGCTTTACTGCGAACATCAAAAGGGCATCAACTCTAAGACACTAGTCTGATTTATTTTTCGGGGCATCTATGTATCTACTTGTTTTCTCAAATGTGAACGCAAATTCATACTTCTAGCCTCGCCGGGGAAATTATATCAACATCCGGGTCAACTTCAAGTCAACGTAGGGCCCAGATGTCCAGCGCCGCCTGCTGGCGGTGGCGTCGGTAACTGATTTTCCTCCTGTGCGTGCAGGTGTAATGTTGAGTTGTGTGCACCGAGATGCGCGCGTACCCCTCGGAAGCGGCGCGGCAGCGGGAAACATCAGACTCAAAAACGATGCGACACCAGAGTATTTTTTAAAACAAATGGATTTAATTTTTTTAATTTGATATACAGAAAATGCAAACAATTTGAACCCTGCAGTTTATGATAATTTTCATCAGTTGATATCGTGCCAAATGCAGAACTTGTGTAATAAGAATGTTTTTATTGGTGTGACTTTTGACAGATTTTTTCAATTTAAACCTGCAAAAATGTCTGTCAGATCTAAAATGCACTCTATTAAATTCAATCTAATAAATTAGACTTTGTAGAGAAACCTTATTACTTACAACATGGTTTGTAAGAAAATTATAAAAATATGTGCATGCAAGTAAGCATGTATGTGGCATGATGTATGAAATGCTCAAAACTGCTTCGAAACCGTCTCAATATAATCTTTAAAAAAAATTTAAACTCAAGCATGTCAGCAAAGAAAGCTGGAGGTGGATGAAACTCTTCAGCACAGAACATTTTCCTCTGCTGAGATGTGAATGCATCTGTTTCTTCAGCAAATACTACAACACTGTGCCAGAGCCCACATCCAGAGATAGAATGACATCTTTTTTTTTTTTTTAAATCCAAACGTCTGAGCAAACAGAGACGTTCACAATGGATACAGGCTCTCGTGTGTAAAACATCAGCTGGAGGACTGAAGTACAGTGGAAACTCTCACTCCAGCTATCAAATTAAATGCACAGATCACGTGCAGACGATCATTTTAGTGGCTACAGTAACAGTAACACAAATCTTGTAAACCATCAAAGAATACACGCACAAAACGAGAAAACGCGTAGAGCTGTATTTACTCTTTGACCAAAGTGCATAGTTTGTCTTTAAAATCAACTGACTAAAATTCATTGAGTTAAAGTACCTAATCTAAAAATATCCTAAAATCCAAGTTTTACACATATTTCTTATACAAGTCGATCGAACAAAGTCCGCCATCGTCAGTCCAACAGACTCGGTGGAGGCTTTTTGGGGATCGGGAAGACCACTTTCTTGCGGAGCGTGAAGGCTGGTTGAGGCATCTGCTTTCTCTCACCACTGTAATCGGTCTTCTCGCTGACGTCTGCATTCACTTTTGTCAGGATTGACACAAGGTCAAACTCTCTGGGAAGACAGGAGATGCTGTGAGGTGGTGGCATGAAACACAAATTGTTCTTCATCGATTATTCTCATATCTAATCATAGAACACATAGGTAATTAATATCTGTAGGCAAAATATTCAAAACATAAATAGATCAATATAAAATGTTGATTTTTAACAGGTTAACCTTGATTAGTGTATTACTTTTGTTCTCTACAATTTCAGGTTGGGTTGAGATTTGAAAATAAATACATGTGCCATTGTGGACATTGTGTTCCTCTTTACTACTGAAAGAAAAAAAGAAAGAATCTGCCAGACTCTATTATGTTGCTTCACTAACCTGGGAACCATCTGGACAAGGTTTCGGCACAATGACTGGATATACCATGTGCCACTCTTCCTATCTCTGTAGGAGACGTGATAAGGAACAGTGGCCATTCCCAGCAGGAAATCTGCTCCAGATGGTATGGAATCTTTGACTGCTCTGGCATCACTCTCTACAGGGCTGTCAGCCTCCACAGCTTTCTGCTCTTTGTTGCCCTGACAGGCCTGGATGAAGAACAGCTTTGGCTTTTCTACTAAAGAGGGGCACTTCTGTCCATCAAAGGGGTCCATCAGCTTCGTGATCTCAACAGTGTAGCCGTCCACACCATACACCTTCCCTTCCGTTCCATGGCTGAGAACACAGCATACCAGACAGTCCACATGACTATGGTCTTCTCTACTGAGCTGCTGTAGCACCGACAGGATCTTCTTACTGTCGCAGTCTCTGAGTATCTGTACTTCAAAGTCAAGCCACCCGAAGACCTCCCGCAGACTTCCTGGAAAGAAGGCAAACAGATGAAAACGCAGATGAACGGTACATCCACACGCAGGGCGGAGCCGGGAAACATACAAACACTCGCTTTCGTTTGAGAGATTCGAGATTCGAGATTCCTCAGCTTACTCTCATCGGCCGTGGTTCCCTTGCGGTCACTGAGACGCACAGTGGATTTACTGAAGTCGTGATTGTTCACGATCACACAGACACCTCTCCTCGCTGAAGTCATGGGATACGTTCCCAAAGTCTACAGAAAATAAAACCAATAATCCAGATTCAGTCATTAAAAGGTAAAACAGGATGTTGAACTTGTAACACTTCGTAACACCGTTGGATGAGGCAAGTACAGATTTGCCGATCTCTTATTTCTGCTTATGTAATTTAACTATATGTTCTATATTCTTAAGTTTGAATATTGGTCTAATAGTCATTGATGAGAAAGTTTTATTGAATATGGCTGTTTGTTCATCTTTTCTGTTTAGTATGGGCTATTTCATTTAAGTGTTGTGTTGTGAACGTCAGACCAGCAGTGGAGACACACGGTGTCCCGTACTATAATGTATTGAAAGCCAGGTGTATGGATACTTGAGTGACACTTGTGGAATAAATTTTTATATTTTTTCTAACGTTACCTGGACTTCATGTGGATTTTTAAGGACAACAGTTTTTTAGACACGTGTAAGCCAGGAATATCTGCTAGTCAACTTTTGCACTTAAAACCGTCTCTATGCGGTCATCAAGATTTGCCATTTTATACTCGTATAACTAAGACAAAAATTTTTTTTAAATTACACACCTCCGTATTTGTCTCAGCGGAAGCCTTGTTTTCCTGAGACGGCATTCTTTCCATTGCACAAATGTCTTTTTTGTCTATAATGTGGAACAAAAGTCAATTTTAGGCGAGAAGAGACATTAAAATGGTGAAACGTGTGAATTGATGCTTGACAATAACTGACAAAAGGCTGATGTAAAAAGATACGTATAAGGAGCTCTTAATGATGCTTGTTTCCGTACCTAAATTGCTCCCTCCATGTGTCGCTGACCAACATTTATCTCCAAAATTCTTGAAGTCTAGGAGAGCATTAAACAGGCTATAAAATGAATAAATTCACTGCACTGCTCCCATAAAAGGTTTTTCGAGACAGAATAATAAAAAACTTACCGACAGAAGTGTTGGAAGAATTTGTGGACTGCGTGGGATTTAAGAAAAATCAAAAAAGAACCATTAAAGGCAGAAATTTGAAACCACATTTAATTTGATGTCACATAAGAGACTCCTCGTAGTTTCTTACCGGAAGTGATTCCTGCAAATCTTCAGAAAAGAGAGAAAATGTTAATTAGGATCATAAGTCTTAAAAAAACATATTAATTATCTTTTGCTGTCACTCTGTTTATACTATATCCCATCATCAAAAGGAGGAAAAAAAATTTGCTATGAGGTATAATCACCAAAGTTATCTTAATTGTTCTTTGGAAACAGTAACTAAGAAATCCTAAGAAGCAACATTTCCAAATACACATGGCACGGCCCCCCCATAATTCACAGCAGAGGCAAGTGACTTCACCTTGTGTGTCAAAGGAGCAGGCCCTCGGTAAAGGTCCCGAGACCTGATAAGAAATAGAATAAAAAAGACAGATCAGATAGTTTGGGGTAAAGTATCCTGCAAATACGTGATGTTCACTTTAAAGTGGAAATCTTCCTCTGCAGCTCAGGCAGACTCAAAGCAGCCACACGGCATTGTACCTGGTTTGAGGCAGAGGGAACAGACGAAGACCTCGGCCGACCCGTTTCTTGAACAGTGGGGTTGGTGGGGTGTAGGGTGCAAAAAAGGAAAAGAAAACTATGAAGTGATGTGCAAACGGATCATTCAGCGATCATTAAAACCACGTGGAGCTAAAATCTTGAATTATGTGCAACAAGAGGGAGGAACTATTATATGATCTTCAAGGAGCAAGCGCTCCACAGCTCCTGTTGGGGGAATGATCATTTTAGGAGAAAGTAAGTCCTCAGTAATTTACCACGTGTCGAAGTGAAATCGTCCTAATGTCTCGTAAGCAGATGTCCTCACTCGGCGCGTTTTTTATTTCTTCTTTTTTGGTCATTGTGAGTTCTTAACCCTTAAATCCCCTGCTCTACCGTTTGGTAAAGCACACTTCAAGATGCTGTACTGTATATTAATAAGAGTTTGAAGGAACTTTTACCATGAAGCTCACTCAACCATTTCCAAATAAAATAGAAATAAATAAAAATATAAGAACTGATTCTTATCATTATTAGTGGTGACATGAAATATTTAAGCTAACCCTAAAACAGTTATTCTGCAATCTTTGATTGTTCCGAGCTATTTAAGCTTATGTTTGGTGCTACGGGTGGCTTACCCTGCAGTGCTTTATAATGTTTGATCTTTTCTTTCAACGCAGGATGCACAGATGTAAATATGTCCTCCAGTTTGTTTAGATTAGTGTCACTAATGAGGTCCATTCGCTCCATCTCCAGGAACACCTCCAGTGTAGTCTGAAAAGTTAAGCAAGATTACAACATCAGATATAATTACCTTAATCTGTCACTGAAAATGTCTTTTTTTAGTTTTTTTTAGGGAAATTATAAATATCCGAACTATAATAAAAAAAATAATGTTTTATTGCAACCCTAACTTAATCAAAACCCTAATCTTAATCTGACAATCTGATTTTGCAGTGTCAGAAACGCCTCTGATTTTACATTTTAAGAAAACAAGAAGCACTCACAACATTTTCCTCCAGTTTTCTGCGCGGGAGGTCTTTGCTTAGCATAAATTTTATATCTCTCAAGTCCTTAGCAGTAATCTCCTCAGACAGGTTGTAGAGCAGCTTCCTGAGATGAGAGAAAATCAGCTCGTGAAGTTACAGCTTAAGTCCGTCTTATGGACGTCATTATAGTGACAATATTAATACATCAAATACATAATACATCATATACTTTAAACATCACAAAAACTACTCTGTGGAACTGTTGTGAAACAACCAGCAAAGACTTTTGGGGCCTGTACTAAGAACAAGGTTCACCAAAACCATCTTCTAGTTGTCTGGCTGAACTAATCCGTACAACAGAGATCTCGCTAAGCGACGGTTTTCTCAGTTGTGCCCGCTTGTTGTGCGTAAGCACACATTGATGCCGTGCTGAGACTCAACTATTTGGCACATGTAAAGTCAGAGCGAGACTTATTGTCCACGCAGCAATGTCTTCTTTATTTTGCCACATTCTAAGGAATTTGATTGGTCGGGAAGCGGTGCTTTTACATGTGTTGAACTCTCTCTTCCAGAATTTCGGTTAGGTCTAAAACATAAGTGCCATGTGGATACACCCTGATTAAAAAAAAAAAAAAAAAAAAAAAAGAACCAGCTTTGTGATGCTGAAAGTCCAGAGTTGAACATTAACTAATTTCCCCCGAGCTTTTCATAGTACGGATCCTGGGAAGACTGATCTTTTGTTTTCTCTTAACTGAAAATAAAAATCAAACAAATAAATTTGGAAGCCAGTGATTAAAGAAATAACAATTATTCAGGAGGAAAAAATACATATATATATATATATATATATATATATATATATATGCAGTCCATTCTTTTTTGTATGGCACCAAAATCCAACAATCCATTGACGTCACATTATTTTCTAGTGTTTCAGTTGTTGGTATGAAACTAAATGTGCCAGCCCACCTGTAGGGAGAGATGAAGCTTCTCGGTTTAGATTCCTGCTCAGCGAGTCCGAGGTAACGCAGCAGACGGTGACGCTGGATGGTGAGGAGAAGCTCAGTCAGCAGCTGTGGTTGTTCGGATGACAGGAGGTCTTGGTCCATCAGTTGAGAGAAAAGGACACCCGCTGACTCCACCGAGTTCAGGTTTTGGCTCAAGAGATCATTGCAGAGAAATGCTACAGCTTTCACTTCGTCCCCACTAAGAGCTTTACCTGCTTCCAGCAGGAGCTTCTGGAAATCCATTTCCTGTATTCAAAACAAAATAGCAGCCCACTCAGATGTCTGGTTTCTCTGGGAAGAAACATTTGGCTGTTGTGATGGCAACTGTCCCTCCCTCATTTATTTAGCATATGTAAAATAACTGTGTACAGAGAATAATATCAAGATTTTGAGGGAATGTTTTGGGATGTTTGAGGTGGAAACATAGGAGCTGTCAGTGGGTTCTTCCATTTTCTTTCAAGCTTTCAAAATTCAGGGCTCAAAATCTGATAACAATCTCAAATAAAGTCCTTCGTGGATTTGTGGTGGAGCGGATGAGAATTTCTGTGTGTGACAGGGAGAGGGAAGGACGAGATTCCTATAAGCAGGCCTAGAAACAGAAAGGCTGGTTCTGTGCAGAAGTTTGGCAAAAATGTTCCAAAAACTATAAAAATGTGACAGCTCACCTGTCTGAGGTGTAGAGTTACAGTTTGTGATTTGTCATTTCTGTAGATCCTTATCTTGTCTCAGTGTTGGTAATAATCAATCATTATAACAATTCCTGTTGTTTTGCTAGATGTGTTGCCTCGTGGTGTAGCTAATCTCACTTCCTATTTTCGTGACTCAGAGAAAAAAAACCTCAGCGTTACCTACCTACAGACTCACTCAGACCTTTGTACATGCAGTAACACTATTTTACTTTACTGCAGTGCAGATCACACAGCAATTTTCCCCGGAAACTGTAGTAGGTTAGTTACTCATGTGTTAGGCTACAGTGTGAGTGACTAAAAGTCAAGAATAGCTTGAAAAGGCTGCAGTATGTCACGAGAAGTGAGAATATCCTTCTGCAGTCTGTCTATAGCTCCCTCTCAGCTGTTTATTCCGTGTATTTAGTGATTTATGGGGTCAACAAAACAATAATTGCAGATTTTAAGCGTGAAGCAAGAAGAAAACAGAGGATGGTGAGATGGCCTGTGCAAAAAAAAAAAAAAAGGAGCATGGAGTACACAACTAACAACATGCACAAAAGGTGGGATTGAGAACAAGGCGTACCTCTTAAAGTGTTTTAGCATCGATACGCTGGGCCATCCTCTATTCTTTGGGAATGGATGCAACACAGGTACAAAACAAGATCAATATACCAGCAGGTTTAATGACAAAGTTTTCTTTTTATGAAAATTCTGCACCCTTTTTTTTTTCTTTTGCTTGTTGCGGCATTAAAATTTTTATTTAAATTTCAACATCAAACAAATGCATCAAGCTTATTGAGGCTGGGCTAATAATCCAGAATTTTGTAGTGAGAAAACAGGGAAGGCTTTTTTTTTTGGCCCTTCCAAGAGGATCTCATTTATTCAGTAGAACAACTGCATCCACACCCAGAGTCAGCTAAACCTTCCTGAGCATCTCTTACTCTTAAACTGACCAACCCTTCTAGCAATCACACAAGCAGTTCTTTTTAAAAGGTTTATCGGTCTCTCAGATGTCAAATTGATCTTCAATGCATCTGATATTTTCCATTTCTTATGAAATTCACATTGCCTGGCCTTTCCTAATGATGACTGTTTATAAGCTTTAGCCCCAACAAGCTGATTAATGAGTGGGACATTGGCAAGACTCAACTATCTTGGGGTTTGAAACTAAAACTGCCTAAACTCTTGCATGCTCACTGTGCATCCTATGAACACTTTTGAGGGCCCCGACCCCTTTCTAAGACCTGCTGAAGTAAAGCCCACCAGTACCTGTAAAATAGATTTAAGTCATTTCAATAGATGAATAAAAGAAACGCTGGTCATGCTGCAAAAATGTAGGCTACAAGTTTCAATGTAGTTTAGTGGGATTTATTTATGGCAAAATGTTCAGGTATTATAGACTCCCAACACAGTTTTCGGCAACATGGAACACAACAGATGAAATTCTCTTTCGCAAAAACAGGAAAACAGATTTGATCCACTTTTTTTTTTAAATGGGCATCTGTGCTAAATGAATTCAAATATCACCCATCAGAGGTAAATACAAGTCCTGTCCCATGTTACGTCCTCTGTAATAAAAAGCACATTTCCCCAAGAGAAGGCTCTGTATTTAATGTGATCTTTACAAACTTTCTAAATATATCCAGTAACTGTGCTGAATGACAATAAAAGGAATATTCTTAATGTATTCTATCTATGTGACATTTATTCATTTCTAAAAATGTGCCGCAGCTATATCCTTTCCCATGTTCCTCGTGTCTGTTGTTTCTTTGTGTGCAGGTTATGCCTCCCCACACAGACCTGAAACATCGTGACCCTGCGATCAGTGGCTCATCAAAATGAGCACTTACAACATTAAAGGTGACATATTGTATCCTTTTTTTTAACAGGCTGGCACAATTGCCAGATCTCCCCCTTTATCAAAGTAACGTGAGTTTCCCTCTGCCCTGAACGTGACTGCAGATAAATGAGGTAGTGTGAGGAGGGCAGACGTCTGCCTTCAAAGAAATGGTGACCACACTGAAGATTATTCACTCAAAGACATGTACAACCCTATATAGGAGCTCTGCAGCTCCTGGGTCATCTTCTCACCTCTCTGTAATGATTTTGTCTTACCGTCAGTCTTATCTGGCAGATGTTTGTCAAGCCTGGCAGGATGCTTCAACTCACTCCGTCATTCCAAGCTGGTTGCTGATGGGAAGCACAGACAGACTTCTTCTTAAAGAAACCCCTGCACGAAAATGTGAGATTTTTCATTTGAAATGTGGTTTACCCTGCTTCACATCCTGTGCAGTGTCAGTCCCCTTTTCCGTCAGTGTTCACTTTACAATTCTTCAGCTGAAGAATACACTATTCACTGAAAACTAAATAAAAAACGCCCAATGTACCAATGGAATATGCAGTGCTGACCAAAAATGAAGCAAGGGTGTCTGAGTGAACCCTGCACGTCACCACTTCCTTTAGGCACAGGAGCTGCAACAGTTTGGTCACTGCATATACACGATGTGCCAAAAATATGTTCAACATGCACACTGCTTTTTGTGCATGTATGTGTAGCTTTGAACAGAACTTCAGCTGTGGCCAAACCACGTTACCTCTGCGGATTGTTGACCTGACAAAACATTTGTCTGCGAGTCTGTAGTCTTCTCGGATACTGTTTTCTTTTCCGACTTTGTTCTTCTTACTTTCTTCCTGGTGTGCCGCACGTGTCGTCCACGTAGCCTCGTTGTGTTGTACATTTTTCCCTATCCTTGTATCATTTCCCTATGCATTTATGTCATTTTCATTCTGTAATTTTTTCATGAAGTCGTTGCAGTTTTTAGCCGTATTCATTTCTGAACTACTTCCTGAATGCAGTAGCTCCCCATTTATTCCGCCCGTAAGTGTCTCTATGTGTTTGATTAATCAACTTCTGTATGAATTTTTACTTCATTGTAGAGATGGTTAGGAATACAATTGGAAATTGAATTAAAAAGGAAACATAAGTAATTAAGAACCTGTATTGACATTGAATAAATCTATACAATTTCAAATTAGAGACACACATTCATTTCACATAATATATATACACATCATGGCATTAATATAATGTTTAGCTGATTTTTGTGCATTCCATGAGCATACTGACACGCCGACTGTGAAATTTGTGTGGGTGAGTTTGAGTTCATGCAAAACAAACACAGGACGACAAAACAAGATAACAATCACATGAGCAAAGTCTAATAACAACAAGTTTCCAGAGGTGTAGACCAAAGTTGCACTGACACGCTCATACATATATTTTGTCACGTTATCAATCCACAGAGGTGATGTGATGTCGCCACAGCTGGAGTTCTCTTCAAGGTTACAGAAACACGGACAGATGTGTTAACACACAAGCATGCGAAAACATATTTTGGGCACAAATTGAGCCTCATTGAGACTGGAACCTCAGAATTTTTGCAACGACTCGAGCTGTCAATCACAGCTTCGCACTGACAATTGCTTGACAACAGATCTATCAACCGAAATGTGGCGAAACGCGCCACTGTATAAACTGTGTTTCAAATCTGACAGTTGGTTCCCTCCATTTTTTTAACATTTAACCACGTGTGTCTACGGAAAAGCCCAGCAAAGCTATACCTGCTTGGAGACGTTTGCTCAGCTGATCGGAAGGGAGTCGGCTGGGGTTCACTGCAGGAGCTCCATCAGGGACGCTGGAGAGGAGAAAGTCTCTTCAAAATATCCAAAAGGAACTTCGTAAAAACTTTAGACGTACGTGATCCAGGCCGACAAAGTAGGAAATAAAAACCGAAAGTGAAAGGGCTTGTGACGTGTGGATGACGCAGCTACCTGTGTGTATGGGATTAAATTGACGTAGAATTTCCTCCCCAGGGATAAATAGACTAATATATGGGTTATGTTTTAACGTTTGTGTGACTGATTTTTGTGACGTCTGCTGACGGATAACTTCTATGAAATTAGAATGGCCATCGACATAGCCACGTTACCAAAATGAGTGATGCGATTTACATTTTCCCACGTGCTTGTTGCGCCACTTAAAGAGGCTTTACGGGAAATGGCCTTGACATAACTGAAGAATTTTTTAAGTCACAGGTCTGTCATCCTCTCAGAATTTCAGTGTAATTATGAAGGCATTACTTTGGTATTTTGCACTGTGAAGGTATGTTGCTCACAACATCTTGGGTGTACATTAGGTACAGACAACATTAAATATTAATTTGTGACATAATGTTCAATTGACCCACTGTTTTCTGTATAAACACTAAGTGTATATCCCCCCTTTTTAATCTGTAATCTGGATTAGTTGTTTTTAGATAATGAAAACTATTAGAAAATCATAGACTGTCTCACATTAATGTAAAATAAGATCAAAGTCTGTATTTGTGAGGGTTTCTGCATAGTTCATGGAGATGCGCTTTAGCTTTATTCATCATTTATTGCCAAATGTGCATTTTGGTCGAGGACCATGACCAACATTTACAGCCACGGCACTAGCATTTCACTGTAATTAAAATAAATTAACTGCATGGTCATTTTACAAATAACCTAACTAGAGTTCATAATATGAAAAAGAAAAAAAAAAGTCAATTTCAGCAGGAACAAAAATTTGGCTCGATAGGCAGGTTTTTGTTAGCACAGATTGTTTTCATGTACTGGTTCACTTGATTGTGCCTTACAGAAAATGTGTCTATGATAAAGTTACTGTACAAGAAATATCCTTTAACTATCAGTCAGGACATTAGGGTTAAATATATATTTACAGTGAGACAGGTAGAAATTGCACATTTCCTCAAAGTGTGATGTGTGTCTTATTTCGGTTCAGTCTTTAGGGTGGCGATGTGTCCTCTGCGTCTCACTCTTACACTGAGCCACGCTGTGGAGTTCACTCCTGAGCTGTTGAACCTGAAGGACTCTGTAAGGGAAACACACACACACACACACATAGTGAAATACTGACTGCGCTGCAACATCCATCCTCTCATAGCAGCTCCTTTTCTCCAAGCAAAGAAAATGAGAGATAAGAAAATGCTGGCAAAGCATAGTCTGACAGTTTGTGGCCGGTTATGCCACATAAACTATGGCGTCGGAGTTGAGCTATGGGATTCTGGGCTGGAACATGCCTTGCCATGCCTTCCCAGAATGAGTTTTAAATGTTGCAACGACAGTAAGCAGCAAAAGGTGCCCCCACCTGACTGTCAAATGGTACTACACACAAAGGAATTGAGGAGGGGAAATGGTTCACAAATGTGCTTCCAGCTGCCCTCAAGTTGGCTAAAAGCAGTGTGTCACATTTCTGTACATCACAGTATGCACCTTTGAAATAACATTTCAAGGGACAACTACCTTTATGTCCTGGTACAAAGATTTCATTTGCAGGAGGCTGAGAACATAACCTTAAATTCAAAGACCAAACACACGTACTTTTATGTGTGAAAGACTGCATAAGAATCCTGTGGCCCAACAATGAAACTGTCAAGTCATTATTAAAAAATATATTTTAATGAAAGTAAAATAGGGAGCAACTATGATGACAAGCATTTCTAATCACCAAAACCCCCTCATAATGAAAAGATACTCTGCTATTAGTTTTTTAGATTTTTTTGAAAGCTCAGAATAAGGAAAGAAGAATTGAACCTCTTTGTCTACACCACAAGGTCATTTAAGGTACAATGACGTACATTTTGACGAACCTTCACAGTGAAACAGGAAGTAATGCAACAGTTCTCCAAACTAAAACTGAGAACACTGTGAGTCATGACAACTGGCCTGACCAAGACCAAATTTCTTAGTAATACAGCTAAATATACCTTTCTGATTTTAATAAGTGTAATGAAATCTAAAAACTTATTTTGAGGCCTGTTTAGTTTAAAGTCTATGTCACAGCAGGCTCTTATTGTACGTTAAAATGCACTGCATTTTATTTTCAACCTGATCCAACCAGTACCATATCGGTTACTTGTAATACTCCTTTTCCAGAACCTATAACTTACCAAAATGTATGGGAAAATATGTAGGGGCTCTAGTTCATAATCTACCTTTTATAATATCATTATTGGATTATCAGTACAAGAAACCTATCCACGTGTAAAAGCATGTTTTGTTTTTGTCTTTTGAATAAATTGATTGTGTAAAATGTTAACTAAGGGCTTCCCACGGTGGTTGGCAATGCTTCCTCACAGCAAGAAGGTTCAAAATATAGCATATAGAAATATTTCCAAAGGTTTTAATGAATTATGTTGACACTATTGTTGTATGTTTTTAGAGAATTAATTACAAGTTCAGTGTCAGCAGTAACAAACCTGTACATGAAACTAGAATTGATGCTGTTATTGATAGATTGTTTTTATTTCTGAACTGTTTTCATAAAAGGCGCAATAAGCCACCGACAGTTCTCACAGTTTTACCTAAACACAGTTTTTTGTTTGTTTGTTTGTTTTCAGGTAGCCTGTAACTGTACCGGCTTTTCATTTGCGTTTAATTCATGTGGCCTGTATGGATTTGTCTGGCTGCAAACTAAACAGACCAAAGTGAGTATTTGAACACCTACTGTCAGTAATAAGGGAGTGCACTGAGGTCATGTGTCTCCGCCCCAGGCCGTGACTCCTGGACAGGACGCAGTCCAGATAAATGTCCCAGAAGACCCGGGCCAGGTCCCAGAACAGCGCCGTGTGCTTTCCGTTGTCCGATGACCTGAGGGACTCCATCAGATCCCATAGGGCGGACACCGTGTCGGCGATCCTTGGCGAGCGCATCTCCAGCAGCCGAGCCGAAGACGAGTCCCAGCACTTCGGGTCCGGACCTTGCACCGCCAGGGGGTCCACCTGACCCGGCTTCTGGCCTTGCAGCGGCACGGCACACATGCAGGTCAGCACAAACACTGCGGCCGCGGCTAAGTTAATGAGCACCAGGACCATCTGCGCACGACAAGAGATTTTCCAGGGATTGATCAACTTCGTTTTGCAGCAACCCTTATTCAAACACATTTTCTGCGAAATAAATAACTCATTGTTTTTGTTTAAAAGTAAGGCCAGTCGATGTGATGGCAAAAGCTCAATTTGTAAGGGAAACATCTGCTTATACAAACACTAAACTGTATGTTTATGGTTAAAAAATTTTTTTTAAATTACAGGCTAATTGTGGGTCTATCATGATACTGACAAGTTCTTTGGATACAAGGCAAAACACAATTTGGGCCTGACTATTAACACAAATATAAACGTAAAGTAAACAGACAGTGGTCGTGCTTTTCAATGAAAAGTTGTACTTACCTCTTAAGCTGCTCTGTCTCAAATATCAGTGTTGATGGGGGTTTAATAAATACCTGTTTGGTCTTAACTGACGTCAGTGCCTCCCTCCTTTGCAAGCGGCTGCTTGTCACGTTTATAAATGAAATGTTTTCTTTCTTTGTTTCTCTTTTTTTGTCTTTTTGTTTTTTATCAGCTGTGTTTGCTGCATTTTTGCTGCAGCAATAACTGCTTATACTTTTGGGCACTTTTTAGAGGGATTTTGCTTGGTTTTTGGCTTGGCTACCTCTCCTGCATGTTCTCCATGGCATTATTTTCCACATGGCAAGCCAAAGCAGATTTACTTGCACATCTAATACGCTGGGGTGATACAAACCCCTTCACAAGGTGACAAAACAAGAAACAGACAAACAATGTCAAGAGCAAATGTAAAGCATTTGAAATTCTTTGAGTTTAACAAAAAATTCTGACATGATCTGCATAAAGTAAATTGAATAAGGATAATCTCCAGCACCACCACAATGACTGATTCTATATGTTTTAGTGATGTTAACAATCATCTTAACTAAAAATAGATACTCACATATGATGTCCTGGATAGCCTGTTAATAAACCACTGCAAAGTGAACATGTGTGGTAATTAACTAATTAAAATGGCTTCTTAGTTCTACCAACAGTACTTAACTTAATATTGAATGTGGCATTTATCTCTGATAAAATATGACTGATTCCATGAGGTAGAAGAAATTCCACAAGCCTACTCATTAACATAAAAGTGGGTCGGATAAATATTGGTCTTTTTCTACTCCCAAATAAAAAAATTAACATGGAGTATGAATTCATACATAAGCATTCCGTATACTTGGGAGCCATTTTGCCGTATGTCCATTTATGCTTTGAATTGTCACCGGGTGCCACATTTCAGTGTCTTCCTGTACATAAAAACACGACTATTGCAAGTAAATTTAAGAGAAAAAACCCTAAATGTTTGATGCTGAAGAACTACTGCTGAATGTGTTTAAATAATTTTATTTTTCAATGTATTATTGTTTTTCACCGTCTTCACTCAGAGCCTCAGGACAGTATGGTGCTCAACGTATATCTTCAGCTGTAAATATAATCAGTCTGACCTCTCAAACCTGGGTAGTTCTGCCATCTGTAAAAACAAACTTAGAAACGAACAGTGTTCCAGAGAGTGGTAAAGAGAAAGAGAGAGTTTCGTGTCTATGCTTTTACTGAAATGTCACATGCATACCTGATCTCAAATGTAATTACTTTCACAGTGAGAGGCCAACACTAAATGTACTGGATGGGTGTCTTACTCATTCATACCTCTGATGATGCAAAGGAGCAGGCTTTACAACACTTCCGCTGTCAGGACTAAATTATGACTTTTAAATGAGGACCATTTTTCTGTTCATACTGAAACAACAAATTTAATGTGTGATTGCTTCTGGAAAGGAAGTCAGGTAGTGGAGTATTAACTATTATAAGGTATGAAATTATGTGAAGATAAAAGCATTTCTATGTCAAGTCCACATGTAATAAACGCTGCTCCACCTTGCTGTGTAAAGCAGCGATTCCAAATAACATTAAAATGTTCATTTTTGAGTGGGTGTGCCATAAGTACTTACAGTGAGTCAGCTGCAACATCTGAAGTTCTAATACCAGAGAGAATGTGTAAAACTCATCATCACACCAAATCAATCTCTTGACTGAGTTCCAATTTGAAGGCCCAGAAATGGTAAAATGTCCACATTTCCTATTCCCCATCTGAAACAGAGCTTAAGTTTAGATACATAATCACAGAGGCGTGTTAAGGCCCTACGTGTCCATACGTCTGCCTATATGATGACATTTAGGCCCAATGTGTGGCCACATATGCGATCACATTGACTTTACACCTCACATTACAGTTTATTTGACCCAGAATTCTTATAAAGGATAAGTAGGGGATGCTGGAGGGTGCTAATCCTTGACCTCCATCCAAGAGATTGTTAGTTCAAGACTTGTACTGCACGTCTTCCTGTGTCCTTGTACTTTTCTTCCTCACCTCTCAGTCATGATGTCCTACTTTCCATCACATCTGTGAATGGTTAGGTGGTACATAGATATAACAAAGCACCCAGTTAGATTACAAAAATGTAATTTCTTTCATGGTTTATGGTGAGACTGGGTTGATCACACCATCAGAGAAGTAGAAACGGTTTGAAAACTGATGGAAAACTGCTGAAATTGTCAGTTGGATAGCAAAGGTTGAAAATATAGCTATATAGTTAGCTGTATACACTCAGTAGATAAGGAGCAACGTTAGCAGTGTTGTTGTTTAAGGTAACCCGATGAAGATTAAAGAAAATGATTTGACTTTTTAATTCCTAAATGCCTTATTATTATTATTATTATTATTATTATCATTATTATTATTATTATTACAAGAGATCAGTCATAATCCACAGTTAATAAGTTAATATGGCTTTTAAGCTGTAAGGATATTGCAGTACAAATGAATTCATTCCTGTTCGCCACACACACACACAAACACTCAGAAGCCCAGGTCCGCACCCAGCCCCAGGGAACTCTCCTCATCCCCACAAGGTGTAGCGCTGTTAGTACACCTTGTACCTCATATTACCCAAAACACCTTCACTCTTGAGGCTTTGTATTTTTCAGTAATGCGTGGTTTTATTTAGGGCCCATTAAGAATAAAGCAACTGTTTTTCACTACTAAGAGTTTTCACTGCTTTTAAATATCCCTTATCTTCACATACACTATACGTTATTTCTATTTCATTCTTTTAGAAATTTCATCCGTCACAAGAATGTTGTTTTAGACATGAACTGACTCTTGTCAGTGTCATGCTTTAAATGTTTCAGCATCATGTGGTTAATATGGAAAATGTCAAATGGAAATGGAAAAACTGTGTGCTCTTTCTGAGTTAACATCATGGTATCAACGTGTGACAAGCTGTGTGTGTAGCCATTCAGTGTGTGCTCATGAGCATTGTTCCCGTCTCCTATTTAAGACCACTTAGTATTCTAAAGGAATACGACACTGTTACTCTGTTGTTATGTTACTACAGTAACATTCAAAGTTGGCCCTTCTCTCACTATAACAGGGAGACGTCCCAAAGCTTTTAGCATTAACTGAAGAACTAACTCTTTAAACTGAGATGTAAAATGTAAGGGAAAAGTGGGCCTGTATATAAAGTATAACATATATGTAATGAGCGTAATCTTCTCTTGTGGAAGCGAATTAATTTACTCACACAAAAAAAGAAACAAATGCTCAGATAAAATTTGTCAAATTTGTTTATTAATGGATCCAACTGTACATGATGCAGTGAGAGAGGGACACTAGACGATGAGTAACATGGAGGATTACAGTGATGCCAGTGCTATGGCAGCACCTGGAGCACACCAACTATCAGCTGGACTGGAAATGGTAGTCCTGCACAAGGAAACTGTTCAGGCCTCGATATGTACAGGCACCATACAGTGTGTTTGTGTGTGTGTGTGTGTGTATGTGTGTGATTAAAAATATCAGACTGGATGAAAAACACACAAAAATGATTATCAGTTCCACAAATGTAAAAGGGTGCTCTCTTGCTTTTCATTGGAAATATTGACTCTGTCCTTTTTTAATTCTTTTTATTCACATGTCCGTCCACAGTTTGAAGCGAAATGAAAGGAGACGTGGGAGTAGCCAAATACAAAAGATTAGCTGAACGGCAGAGGTTTTTGTAATTCCTTGTCTACATTGATATCGCTGTTACCCATACTTTTGTGCAGTATCTCTCTTTGCATAGTAAATAAAAGTTAAATGTTTTTGTTGTTGACATGCACCTATCTTTTTTAGCATATTGTTCTTGCAGATTTTGGGGACTCCCATATAGAATTATAAGCCCACTATAGTGATTGCATGCAGCGTTACCAGAAGAGCTGAACTTGATTCCTACGAAGAGTTTATGAGAGCAAAAGGCTAAGCCAGTATTGTGGGTGTTGATGAGGACTGTTAAGAGAGACCTGGCTGGACAGGTGAGCGCCTGCATGGACAGACTTCATGCCCTCAGCAGTACGAGAGGCACCGCTAGCTGCAGACAGAGGGGGAAAGTGCTCTGTGTGCAACAACATCCATATGTTCGGGTGATTGGTTCTTTGGCTTTTGAGTCACCTCTGGAGATACTTCAGGGGGAGATCTTGTCAGATGTGGTCCCAGTCTGGATCCCTGTAGAACTGACATGCTTCTCCTCGACACCACAGCCGCTTTACAGCTGTAAATCTAACTGGATCAAATCATTTTGGCCCAAAATCTTAGTTGCAGCTTTTGTTCAATAGCTGTGCCAAAAACACCCGCTATACAACATGCCAAGATAGAAAACGAGCGCTCGATGTCCTGTGAAATAAGCCGTCAATTCCAAACCTGAACTCCTTATTTATATACAGTTGTGTGGGTGCGCGTGTATGTGTGTGTGTGTGTGTGTGTGTGTGCATTCACCATGTGGTCTGCACTGTCCTGATGAGTCCCCACATGCAGCACCTCAACATGAACAATAGGAGCTTGAACTGGATTTCCACCGGGTTTGGTTTTTAACGAGGCTTTCTCCTGCACTGTATAATTCCCTTTTTTTTTTTTTTTTTTTTTTTTTTTTTGTCTTTGTATGTTTTTTGCAGTATATTCATAGCTTTGGTAGCCATGCCGTACCCTGTAGAGAGGGCTCTTCATGCCAAGGGGGCCAGCAAGCAGCACACTTTGTGTGGATAATCATGCCAGGTGAGAAGATGGTGTGGATTCCGCCTGAACGCCTGTGCACTGGCACTAGAGGATGGAAGAGGAGCTCTGTCACTCCATAGAGGTCAGGGTGAAGGGGTGGGAGCAGGGAGGGATAGGGGGATACATGGGTGAGGTGGAGTTGAAAAGGCTGCATTTATTATGTCACTACGATGGAATTTGTTAAAATGTTCACTATGTCTTTTTCAAGTAAATCTAATGCCAAAGATCAGCAGCAATAAGTGCAGTCCAGTTGTCAGGTAGCCAACTAAAGAAGCCTTGGAGGAGTCCGTCTGCAATTATCATCTCTCCTTGAGTTAAATGGCCGAGGCGTTGGGGTCGTATCGCCGCTTCTTCACATTTCTTATGAGGAGAAGAGAAAAAAGAAGTCAGCATCTCTTATAATCCTGTCTGTAACACAGCTAGTGCAACCTGGACAAGCAACCGCACTCATCTCCACAGTTTAGAGTGGTGACCTCATGAGAAAATGCTGCAAATTGCTCTTTAGGTTATTGTTCTATCTAAGAGTGCCAAATGAAAATGTTCCTAGTGTGAACTTTCTGACAAGTGAGGTGAGGAAAGGCTGGTCCATGTTGGCCAGTTCAGCCTTGACTGAAACGGGGCAGTCAGAGGTATTTATAGACACAAACCTTTAAACCTCAATTTGTGATGATGTAGAATCTGTTTTTGACATCATTGTAAGAACACTTGACATTTTTATATTCCCTCAAGCGTCATGATTTGTAAGCCTTTGTAACCAGTGGATGGATGTGATCCCTGTACAAATCTTTATCTTATTCTGCAATAACATCATTTGAAACAGTTTATGACTATAAATACCCTCTTATTGCCTTCTTGCAGTCAAGCTCTGATTGGCTTGGGCGTGCAACAACAGTTTACACGGTGAAGTGTAGGAGACATGTCTCATTACCAGTTTTGATGGGAAAGACATTATTCCACTTAAAACAACCATCTAGGAGGAAAGAGCGAACATAAAATATACTCTACAGGGGAGGGAAAGAAGAGACAACCACATGAACAACGACAGCAGCGGCAGCAGCCACAATAACTACTACCAACAGTGGGACAACAACAAGTACGACAACAGGAGTGATGCATAACCTCCCCGTACTGTGGCTTGTTGTGGGGCTTCTATCACTCTGTCATGCACCTTTTCCAATAGTAGGCCAGTTGAAGGTGGCACTATTGCTGTGCGTGGGTCATGCAGTGCAGTGCGCCGTGTCTGTACCAGGTCTGTGAAGCAGGCAGCAATGGCAGCTGGTGTGGGCGGGTCCGAGAGTTCTGCTCTGCTCTAGGGCGGAGCCTGGCCATCCGGGTGGGTGTGGCCAGCCATGGCACAAAGGCTGCAGGCAACAAAAAGGTCCTGGCTTCTCTCTGTGTGTCTCTCTGCTGTCGCTATCACCACTCCATTTAAAGGCTCAGCCTCAAACAGTAACGGATTGAAAGAAAGATCATGGAAGTGATGAGAGGACGACAACTCTGGACCAAATCGCTGTGGGTGTGGCTCAGCCTTTGTGCAATGAACTGACCTCCTCCAAATCAACAAGTCAACATGCAGAAATGTTTTGGTTCTTAAACTGCTGTCTTTTCTTATTTTTGCTCAGTTTTGCTGACAACCATGATGCTTTGCTATCTGGCATGCTTTGGTGGCTGCAGGATTATTTGTCTCATTTAGTCCTTAGTTCTGTTAGATTAAGATGGTAACACCCCTGCTGCTCAAGACAGCAGGTTAATCAGCGGTAGACTGGAACTTAAAGTACACTTGCTTACTTCTCAGAGATCTTGTAAGGTCTATCTTTAGATTTCAGAGGGGAATATGATTTATTCAGGCTAACAGTGATTTCTTAAAACCATTTAAAAAGTAAAAGTTGAAAGTATCCTTTCCCCTCTGCTTTGTAAGAATCTGATTGTTTGCTGAGCATGCATGTCAAGCTTTGAGCTCTGCCCGTCCAATCAGTTTGAGGTTTTGCTACAGATGCACGGACCTCCCCAGTGTCTTTAAAAAACTCCTATTCAAATACATACTGAACTTCATCCGCATCCTCCTCTATAAAACAACTAGGACTGCATTTCAGTTGAGCATTGTGCTGTTTTCACCAGCGTCTTGGTGCAATAGGGTTTTTCTCATGGTTTGTGTGTTGTCCACCCTGGGGTCCATATTCTGCAGCAGGAGCTCAAACCCTGGTGTCTAGAAGCAGCAGGGATGCTAAAGTTACAGCAGGAGAGGCATGCGGCGTGTTGCTTACTTAAAGCCCCATCCAGTCCCCCCCAGCACTATGGCAGCCACAAGGATGGCTCCGGCGATGGAGCCTATTATTAGATTGGTGGCACTAGGACCTGTAAAGGGTTATGGGGAAAAAGACATGAGTTTCTATACTCACTTACTGTATTACTGACATGTAACTATACAATGACGATTTCACATGGAACAGAAAACATACCATAAGTTTAATATTACAATAAAATGACCGAATCTGAGAATGCATGCTTTTCAGCCCCCTTTAGTATGTAAAGTGATTTGAATGTTATCAAGCCAACGCTCTGGAAAGGTTTACATTTATCTGTTGTCAGTTGAGGTGGTGGTTATCAGTGATAATATCAGTGATTTCTGTTAAGGTTGTGCAGAGAACTAGCCCCTGGATTTCCATCACTGAAAAGGCTTTCTTAAACAGGGATTGACAAGTGTTATATGTGTATGTGACCTGCAGGATGAGCAGTACAAAATGTTTTAGGGGTCCCAGTCACCACACTGCCTCCAACTGATGCTCAAGCCAGGTCACTAACTAGACACTTCTCAGGACTATTTTCATCTAAATGCCCCACATGCCCCAGAAAGGAGAGGATCACAGGAGCAACCACATGACGACTAAGAGTAGGAGAGAGGAAAGGGACGAGAGAAGAGGGAGAGGGAACATGAAGAAAGAGGCTTGTAGTAATGGGGAACAACAGGAAGTGGCAGGAGAAGAGGAGGAGGAAAAGGGAAGGGGAAATCCATCAATCAACCACACGACACCGAAAACAACCAATCACATGACAATTATATGGTCATCAACAACACACAAGAAAACACAAAGCCACCGGGACGCACACACGGGCTCAGGCCGGCTCACGAGACCGCCCGCACACTGAGGCACCACTATGAGAGGGAGAGCTGTGAAAGGGTTAAAGATGCTTACTCTATTCCCCACCCTGTGCCTCCAAAAATCACCCCCAGGGCCAGAATGGTCCCTGCTACTGCCCCTATCAGCCTGTTAGTGGCCACGCTCACTGTGCAGAGGGAAAAGGAGCATTATTACCACCCTGTCAAAAACAAATAGCAGGCTTCTGCTTCAGAGTCATGGATGAAGTAACAAGGTTCCCTCCTATGGCGCTTCCCACCCCCTAAAGCACCTCCCATTGCCACTGTGGTCAAAGTACCAGTGTACAGCTGAACTGTGTGTTCATTTCATTCAGAGGATTAGAGCAAACAACTCTAGCACTCTTTTTTTTCTATTCTACATAAACCTCCTCTTTACACTGGAAGTCTTTACGACCCTTGTACACCTGTGAAACCCTGACTCAGGAATCAGAACTGACTCACATGTAGCAGTGAGACTCTCCGAATGAAATCATAATATTGTACATTAACATTATACAATAAATGTTCGATCAGTCTTGACTGAATTAAAAAAGAGCATATCAAGTTGTGTGTAATTCTTTTTTTTTTTTTAGATCGCCAGCTGCTGAAAGAGGTAGAAACCGACCCTTGGGTTCTTCATCCGGTGTGATATCAGGCTCTTTCGGCGGGTCAGGCATGCTGCAGTCTGTCCCCGCCCAGGTGGTGTCACAGGTGCATGTGGCTTCATTGTTGCACACCTGTACGGATCAGATGGAAATAAATGAGGTAATGAGGGGAAAAACAAAACTGCTGACAGATCTGGTTTATTTTGGGTAGCTCAAAAGGGACCATTCCCAGCAGCCATTCCCAGCATCACATTTTTAACAATTTAGCTTTTTTTTGTTGCCATTTTCAGACAGGCAAGCCCGTTTCTTACAGCGCAAGCAGGACTTAGTTGGGTCAAAGTAGAAGACAGTGAAACATAGCACGATTAAATCCAATCTTCTTCATGGAAAACATGTTGTCATTGCAGGGAAAATGTAGATTGAATTGAAGAGAATAATAATGAAATAATCCAAAAAAGAGAAATGATTTATTTTTCCTTGACACTAACAAATATACTAATAGGTGATATGAAAGACATTAATAATGATCCAACTCAACTAGGAGTTGCCACATATGGACAGTATGCCAAATTACCACATTAACAAATTGTGACCAACGTTATCAGCATGTAAGTTGGCTTCATAAATATAAATGCTAAATGAACCGAAATGGTGAATCTAACTACTGCTGTTATTGTAGTTGTTGTTGTTATTGTATGGTCAGTTCTTTCTTTTTGCAACATGTATTCCTGTGTCATTCACATTCTCTCTGTCTCTCCATGACATATATATAGTATATGTAGATGTAGTGTCTTTTTGTAACCTGCCTTGAGTGAATCTTTGATCCTTTGGAACGTTTTTTTATATTATGTATTTTTTCAAATTGAGTATTTACATACATTTTATCATATATATAATATATAATGATAAATAATTCCTGTGGGATAAATAAATATTTTTTCATTTAAGTTTTGTGTAATGTTGTGTACAGCACTTTGGTCACCTATCGGTATGTTAAATGTGCTTCGTAAATTAATTTGAATAGATCTGATATTTGTTTTTTGTTTTTTTTAATGATTTTTTTTTTATTTTTAATGCTGCTGTAACTCATGAATTTCCCCATGAGGATAAATGAAGTTGTATCTTACCTTAAAAACAAATTATTTGTATGACACATGACAACCATCAGTGACACCAGGACTCACCCCATGGGCAGAGCACACCTGTCCATTAGGTCCAATGGGGCAGGTGCTCATGTTGAGTGACTGGATGGGCAGACACTTGTGGTCAAGGCACATCATTGACGGCCCACAGAGAGTCCCATCCTCCACGTAGCCTAAATCGGTTTCATCATCCAAAAGGACGTGTGCACCGCTGAGAGAGTAAGATGAGGACAGAGGAGGAGGGGAATCAAATCTCATATGAAAATGGAACAACAACGCGAGTATTGGAAAATCTGTGAGAATGAGGTGTTCCAATAAAGAAAACGTGTTTACGTGCACTGTATCACGTTGCCTTGGTGATTGAAGGAGGTGGGAGTAACATCTCCTTTCATCATTCCGATGCGTGGGATCCGCCCCACGTTTGTACACAACAGATAGCCACAGAACACATCACTGGAAAAGGCGAGGAAAGAAATGCCACTTTTTAATCTGATGTACACTGAGTTCCTTCAGACTCGTTCATGTCCAGCCACGCACATCAAGGACAAAAAAGTCTTGCTTAGAACAGGGAAACTTTTAGAGAGATATTTTGTTTGTTTGTCCCTTCCCTCTCCCCACTTGTTCAATCCAAGTGGAGGGAAGAACAAATTAGATAACTGCTGAGGGCTTTAGTTTGAATTATCTGTAACAGAAGCTAAGCTTTTTTTGACATTATATTAGTCGGATTTGTCATGATAATGATTCTGTAGACATAATAACAGTCTTTTGCTGGGAATGATGCTTATCAGAGAGATTGTATCCGTCGTATGATTTTACTTAACATACACTTTTGTTTTTATTAACATTGCACATATCATTTTGTCATGTAAGCATTTAGCAGAAAAAAAACCCAAAACTTTTGTGGGATGTGAGGATTCTCAAAACAACCCCTGCACTGAAAAAAAAAAATTAATTATTTTCCTTCACAGGTGGGAGATTTTACATTTGTTTCCCTTTGTGGAAAAACTTCTATTGCTCTAAAACAAGGGAGAAAAACACATTTTTATACAGATATGTAAAATATGATCAGTTTGCACCAGTAGCCAGTTGCTGTTGAGCTGCAGCTGAACCGTCTATAAAACAAATACAATTTCATACTCAAGTATATATTTTTTCAGGAACTGAAAAGTGTATATGAAGTGTATACAGTAGAATGGACCAGGATCTGTTGAAAAAAATAACTAGGAATCTTATCCCAGATCAAGAGGCCACTGTAATCTCAGAATCTTTAAACACACCCTCATGTGCAGACAGCTTAATACAAAAGTCCTGTTCCTCTAACAGAAAGGTGCCAAAGGAAGCTGTTTAATGTACTGTTCAACCAATGAGACTTCATATGTACACACTGGTCATTTAAACACCATCTTCTAATAAATAACTTTCATTGTAATATGTATAGATAAAATGAACTAGTTACTGTAATATCCTGCAACATTTTCATTTGAAACTCACTGTTTGCTACACTGGACCCATCTCTCTCCATCCTTTCCACAGTTGCCCTTTTCTGTTCCTTCTGTGTTCAGCTTCTCGTAGCAGAACTTTTCCGAGCCTCCAGCCTCTGAAACAAAAAGAGGAGGGATCAGCTTCAGAGATACGGGTGACAAAAGCCTCTTTTTAGCAGCTTTTGACACTCTACAAACATAAACCAAAGTGAATCAACGGTGTGATAGTCTTACTTGACCCCCAGATGTATTTACACTGGTTCTCTCTGGTCTTGCATTCTCCATTGTAGCAGCGGCCCTTCAGTCCAAAAACAGAGTGAATTTACATGCTAAGTCCGCTGTTCTTAAAACCACTTTTCTGCTGCATGACTGCTCCTGTTTGGACCAAACAAAAGTCCTTGTTTCGTACCTGGTTTACCTGACAATAGTAACCATCTTGTTTATGCAGGTTGGGAGGACACTGCAAAGTCACAAAACAGAGCACATCTTCTTAACAATCCTCTTTAAAATTTCACAATACAAGAAATTAACTACTGAATCCATAACAAATTAAGAGTGCAACACACATTTTTTAATTCCCTCCATTGGGGGATGAATAAAGTATTTTTCTATTCTATTCTGTTCTATAAGAACACCTGTCCAGAGTCTCCAGTGCAGGTCTCTGAGATGTCACAGTCGTTCACAGC
Source organism: Odontesthes bonariensis (assembly GCF_027942865.1). Taxonomy (NCBI): domain Eukaryota; kingdom Metazoa; phylum Chordata; class Actinopteri; order Atheriniformes; family Atherinopsidae; genus Odontesthes; species Odontesthes bonariensis. The sequence goes on along the minus strand of NC_134517.1, from coordinate 20,946,705 downwards.
ATAGCGGCAGCTGTAACCTCGTGGGTAGAACTGGCAAGAAAAGGAGAGGAGAACGATATTAAACGGTTTCATTGACTAAAAACCACCATTTACTGTACTTTAACATCAAGTTCATACCAGACATGTGTTATTGCAGCATGGTCCATCGCTGCAGTGTGCCCCATTGGCGAGTGAACACTTCTTGCAACATTCCTTGTAGCAGTCCTACAAAATAAGGGGAAACATTTCACTTCATTTGAACAAACAAGACCACAACAAACAAGACGTTACATACAGGAGTAAAGAGAAACTTACCGTTCTCATTCCGCAGTCACACTCCTCTCCCACTTCTACAAACCCATTCCCACAATGTGCTACTTCAAACAGCTGCCAAAAGAAAACCAGACAGTGTAAAGGCGAGCATGTGTTGTTTATATCAGCTCTGAGGTGTGGATATGTCGGCATCTAACCTTTGTTGGCCTGTTAAACAGACACGACCCTCCGCCTTTCAAAAGGAACTCCTTGTAGTCTGAGATGCTGCATTTTGAGAATTTCTGTGGGTGCTGGACTCTGAAGAGGCAGAGAAGAGAGAGAATTTCACGGTCCAGCCAGAGAGGACGGAGCCCTGGTTCTATATTATGAGAATAGCTGCAATTCTATTAAAAGTCCTCATTCTTTCTAATGAGGATTAGTTCATTGTTGTTTTTCAGTCAAAGTAAAAAATACATTTTAAACTTTTGCTCATTAAAAGTCTTCTAAACAACAAGGGAAAATTACAAGAAAAAGATCAAAGCAAGAACCAATTTACATTCAGGTCCAATTATTCTAACTTATCAGCAACTCATCAGGGACCCCGTGAGCATTTGGAGTCATTACTGGCTGAACTGCAGCCCATTTTCCTTTAAGCAAAATAAACACAATATCTTATTTCTGCCACTGAGGACCTGTTCATCGTTACGTTCCTCCGACGTAACAGAAATTCAATGAAAAAAAAAGAACAAAGTCACAGTTGCGCTGAGACAAAAAACACAAGATGACAAAGATTTTAATTAGTAATTAGTGATAATCATAAAATCAAATTCTGACTAATTTATATTTAATATGTAGCCTTTGTCTTCACCGTGTAAATGGGATTACTCATTTTCAAACAATCAACTTGACATTGAACAAGGATTCAGACTTAACTAAGAACACAAAACAAGGACTGTAATCGAACATCATCCTTCCTCATATTTCCAGAGTGGTGATTACTACATTACTGAGTGCACATGGACAAGGATCTGTTATTGAGTCCGCGATCCCTCACTTTGTCTGTGTGTGTTCGTGGGTGTGTGTTTGTGTGGTTTGGACATTACCCAGTGTCCTCCATTATGCAGCCTGTCCACAGGTTAGCACAACCGCATTCCTCTGCAGGAAGAGCGCAGAACAACCATTCATTATCAAGAGAAGCAGATAAGCCTGACATCTAAAGCACTGTGTTGAAAAACAAAGGATTCCTTCACCCGATTTCCCACTCACAAACTCGCCCTAATCCAGTTTTGGGACCAGATTTGCTGATGGTTAGCATGCTGGACCACTTTGGACAACTTTTTCCAAGAAAATCAGCGCATCTGTTTATCAGTTTCTCCTGGCAGTGGGGTTGTAAGGAGACAGTTTGCTCCAATTGGAATTAATAAAAAAAAAAAAACACATCTCTTTACCAACTTACAGTTAAGTAAATATGGTGGTGCAATTTTATCCAACAAAAAAGACGTGAAGTGCCACCAATGAGGAAAAGCAAAAGGCATGCTCCAGAAGCAAGTGTTTGGTTTGTCCATACGAGGCTACTGTAGAAATATGGAGGTGGAGCATGACAGACCAACTATAAGAGGACCTGTACTGTCTGTAGTTATAAATTGCCTCAACGTACAAACACTTATAATGATAAAAAAGAACTTAAACACAAGGCATATTTACATACTTACATTTAGGTGTCTAACTATGCCTGACATTATGGTTTAGAGGAGTACAACAGTTTCACCATGCTCCTGTTTACTGTTAGTGAATGTCAACCCCACAATATAACAACCAAAGAATAACGACACCATCAGCATTCAGCCTGGCTTTCCATAAGCCACGCTTTTAATAGGCAGATCTGTGCCACCAGCTAAATAACCTTATGGGAACATGAAGGCTAAACTTATAGCTCAAAGGAAAAGTATCGCCCTTTTGTGTTCCTCAGTAGCAATAAATAGATTTGTAAAGGTTGGTGAAAACTCTGCCTGCCAACAGAAAAGTAGCTTCCACTGAAGTGATAGAAGATGAAGCAGGAGAGTGACTGAATATTAGCTAAAAGGAGAGTGAACCTCAGACAGGCAGATGGTAAGTGGTGTCTTGCCATGCCATGGACCCTGTGAGATTGACCCTGACCAGCCTGTCATTCCTACCTCTCTTACACTAGTGGTGAGTTAACAAAATATATCATGTATACTTCTCTTGGATGCCGGGTCCCACTGGATGCCCAGGTTCTGCGCCAAGCTCTGGGATACAGACCCTACCATGGACCAGGTGGTGCCATACTGTGGGCACAAGAGACACCAGAGATTATCGAGCTGTAGTGATGCATGCACAGAGTGACACTGGATATTTGACGGTGAATCTGACCTCATTGACCCCCACTCCACGGTTCACAGAGCACATGCCTCCAAAGTATGCAGTGCTGCTTCTGCGATAGTGGAAGGTCACATTTCTATGGGAGTGATGGAGGCCAAAGAGGAGGACATGAACAACACATGGAGGGTTAAAAGCAACACAGAGGATGTACAATCAGATGTACAATGTACAATTAGTAAAATATAACCTCAAACGACGAGCAACGCTTATCATAAGAAAACGTCCTGTCATCATTTGCTGTATTTCACAAAAACTAAGTCAAAATACAGAAGCACTGTGTGAAAAACTACAGTAAGTGCACCCCATGATTCAGTATATGTAGAACCACCTTTAGCAGCAATAACTTGAGGTAATTGTTTTCTATATGATGTTTTCAGGCTCTCACATTGATGTCTTTTTGGTCCACCCTTCTTTACAACGTTGCTATAGTCCACTGAGTTTTGCATGTATTTGTGTGTGCAAATACAGCATTTCAATCAGGTTGAGGTCATTACTTTGACTGGACCATTGCACCACCTTGATTCTTTTCTTTTTCAGTCATTCTGTTGTAGATTTGAGTTTGGGAGAATCGCTCTGGTACTTGACCCAGTGTCAGCCAAGCTTTAGCTATCAGAGAGATAGCCTCACATTTGACTCCAGAATACTTTGGTGTGGAGAGGAGTTCAGGGTTGACTCAATGAGTGCAAGATGCTCTGGTCCTGTGGCTGCCAAACAAGCCCACAGTTTGTCCAAGCGCTAATATGCTGTGTTTGGTTTTATGAATCATGGCCTACATTACAAACCTCAGTCTTTGTCAGGGTTTCTGCTGACAACCCTTTTACCAGAAACAAGCTATTCTACTCCAATTTTTTTCTAATTGCACTGTTATGAACTTTTTAACACGCTTGCAGAGGTCTGTAGAATCTGAGATGTAACTTGTGAGTTGTTTGCAGTTAATTAACTTCTTGGCGCTGTGGTAACACAGACCTGAAATGCTCCAGATCAGCAAACAACCCAAACTTATACTTGAATAGAGATGATCGGTTAATCAAGTGAATTATAATAGCAGCACCTGAGTGGCACTCACCCTCTTCATTTCTATGGAAGCAGCAAAAATACACAAAAAAAAACATTTTCTCACTCGTATTTTGCATTTTGGCTTTTGTTTTTGTTGATAAAAAAGGGATACTGTGTAATATATCAAGTGCTGTCTTGACTTAATTTTATCACCTGGTAAGGACCAGATGTTTTTCTTTACACTTGAAAGATGGTGTGCTTTCTTTTTCACATGACTGTAATATGACTGCTGAAGAGGCACAGGAGTTCAGGCTGCTGCACAGTAAGAAACTTACAAAGCAAAGAGGTTCCCGTTGAACCTCGTGTTTCAAACTGACTGAACTGAATTAACTGAGAACAAAAAATGTATTTAGTAATGAAACGAAGATTTCCTCACGTTCTCGTCATTATTTTTGCATTCAAATAAAACATACCTCTTTCAGATTTTACCTTGTGATTCATAAAAGCAAATCACTAAGAATTTGTATACACCAAAGTTAAACTTCACTAAACAGCAATGCAGAGAACTTACGAAAGGAGCTGTACAGTATCGGCGTGGAGCTTGATGCTTTGCTGCCGGTATTTGGAGAAATCTCGCAGCAGTTCCAGTGGCTTCACGCTTATGGGGATGTGATCCTTATCTGTCCAGATCTCCACACCAATGAGCACCACGCGTGTATGCAGCTGCTCTTTGAAGATCTGCCATTGAAAGGTGCGGTGAATGGGAGAAATGAAGAAGGACACAGAGAGAAAAAAAAAACAGCACAGGGAGAGGAAAACAACACCAGGGGTGAGTTTGAATTTACTAACTGCCTGAGGAGGGCACACAATGCGATGTATAACACTGGGAGCAGGGAGAAATATGTTGAAGATAAGATGGCTTATGATGGGCTGATTAGTTTCTGCTGATCCAAATTGTAGATTTGCAGATGTTTTTCCTGTATGAACCTAGACCTGATCTAAAAGTCAAGAGACAAACAGATTTACTTGCAGGAGAGAACCTTAATGGCCACCTATGAAAATGTATACCTGTCGGAATATAAAATGCTAAATTCGGTTCATATACATAAAGAAAAAAGCTACACATTTATCAAAGGATAACTAAAAAGCTTACTCACACCATCCACAAGATTCACCACTGACTTGGCAAAATTTCTTGTGTGCTGCTTGTTCTTGTGTCGCTTATACTGCAGACAGAAACAAAAAAAAAGTCAAAATGAAGCAGCTGCAGAGTGATTTCATGGTGCACACTCCATGATGCGCAGTGTGCTACATTCAGCGACAATGCTCCCTCTTGTGGGAAAAAAGCAGGGTAGGTCTAAAATATTAATGAGTCAGTGCACAGCATTTCCTGACATTTAATCCTCGTGAACATTTCCTGGTTCAGGTCAATAAGGTCCACTGCTTTGTTTCAAGAATGCAAAATGTCATAAATAATGACGAGAGTTATTTATCTCAGCCTTGAATTCACTGCATATTCCATAGTTCAAATGTTTACAGGCACTTTTTGAGTACCCGGTTGCATTACGTTTACACTGTTTCGCTTGGGTCAAATGTTTCCGGGAGCCTCCAGAAAAATTCTGACAACAAATTGTTGGAATTTTGGCTTATTCCCAGTCTCTACTGTAAGGAGGTCTGAGATCTGTATTGATAGTCAAAAGCCTGCCCACTGGCCAGTCATTTTCGGTAGAACTCTTCTTCCCTTCCACATGACACCAGTTTCAAAACCTCTTTCACTGCAAGAAAGAGCAAACTCAGACTTGTAGCTAACAAGCTGACAATGGAAGTTCAGATTAAGATGTGGATGGTGAATAAGGCAGGCCTACTTGTTTTTTTTGTGTGTGTGTGTGTGTGTGTGTGTATGGGGGGGGCAAATGGTCGGCAAAAAAACATTAGCACTGCATTGACTGCATAGCATGTTTGGCCATCTGTTCTACCAAAAAAAAAAAATCCCATTTAATGCCTTTTTAAAATTAGCATACGTATATTTATTGTGATAACTGAGCTTTGATTCAGCCCAACTGAGCATCCCAACCACGAGATGATGCCACCAGCATGCTTCATAGTTGTTGTCGTATTTTCCCAGCAAAACAAGTGTCGTCATGGCTCAACGCTTGAGGGCATTTCTTCAGGAAGTATGCCCCCAAAGTGCAAGAACAACATGTAATTGAGTGTAATTTTCAGTAGCACACCCATTTTTTAAAGGTACATTTCGACCCAGCTCTGAAACAGTAAAAACATCTCCAACCGTATTAACCCAAATTATCCGAATGTTATACATTCCTATGGATTTTTGCTGTTTTCATTTGTGCTTTAGAACGTAACCACTTAACAATCAGAGATTTTTATTGCTCAGATTCAACCTTTTTTGCTACATCTCCTCATTCATTGTGGAGCTTGTTCGACCGCCCCAGCTTGTGGCTTGCGGTGTGTCTCCTCAGCTGATTAAAGTGGGCTTAAAGAATGGCTTAGTTTGAATGTTGGGTTTACAGGGAGTCACAACTATTTCCTGCAGCACAACTTTAGATTTAAGAGATTTTAGAAGACATTGTGGACACTAAACCTGAAATGACTGAGATAGAAACATGGAAAACAGATGTTGGCAATATTCAATCAAATCAGACATGTTTAGAAGGTTCTGGGTAATCTGAAAGTACCACTTCTTATTATTATTCTCCTACTAGAACTCGTTTAGCCCTTGGTCATGATATAGGCATGAAGAGGGACAAGGAAAGGACCCCCTATAAGATCTTAGTTCCTCAAAAAGATTTCTTCACAAAATGCAGATTAGGAGACAGAAAGCGCCTCCTTTCACAGTGGTAAGATGGCTGTGCAGTGGCGAGGAAATAAACTGTAATTACTTCAGTCTGCTTGTAAATATGTGACTTCAACAGTGTATTAGAAACTAGAGATTATTGAGCATAAAACAATGGAAGAAGTCAAAGCTGAAACTGAAACTTTCAGTAAAACGTCATACCATACTGTGGTCGCTGACAATCATGACTTCCATATACTTCATCTCTTCAAATACATTGCGCGGCATCTGCAAAACAAAACAGCAATGACATTGCACTCCTTAGCCTCCAATTTGGAACTGTAGCATCACCACAGCTTTGACTGTGTGTACACAAGCATAAAGGCATCATTGTAAACACGAAGGAGGGTGAGCTAAAGTTGATGTATCATCGCAGAGAAGGGTGAGATCAGAGACTTACAGCTCGCTTTTTCCTGCGCTTCAGCCAAGATAATTCATCCAGCTCCGAGAGGAGCTGCTCCTCCTCAACTGCAAATACACGCAAGGCAAGGAAACAGTGACTCTTCAGCACACATATAGAGTATTTGCAACTGTGTAAGTTTGTGTCATGAGTTAAACCCAACATTGATGGGTTTTGAACTTGAAACCTTTCCCAGAAATTCCAAAAACAGTTTCTCTTATTTTTGCCACTTATTATTAAGGTAAAAATGGTACAATCCTGTCTCAAAAAAAGGTTCAGATGCTGGTTAAAATGTTAAAGAAGATGTCATTTACATTTCAATGGAAACAGATTTTAGATAAACTTTTAAAGTATTTTTTTTTTAAGTATTTGGTCTATTTGACTTAATTCAAACATAATTCTGACACTGCAATCACCATTACAGTGAATTTCTCAGTTCTATTCACGAAATAAAATGTTAAAGTTTAAAAGCCATTAAAAAAATAGTTCAAACACATGTGCCCTTGAATGCTTTGGCAAGGAAGACAGTGTCAGGGCTTTTAGGTATGGTGACGGGCAGAGGCGGAGACTGATAGACAAGCTTATGTAAGATGATGAGTGACGGTAATGGCAACTTTACCATTTTCCTCTGAATCATTGTTCCATAGATCCAAGGCTGTTCTTCTTAGCTTGTGAGGCCTTGCAGCTGTATCCTGTAGGAGATAGGCAAGCATATGTGAAAGACAGGAGAGGAACTCGGACAGGCAGGAGGAGGCAAAGTGTACTGAAAACTGCTAAGTAAGAGCAAACTTTCATGCAAAATACAGTCAAACTGTGTTCATGAGGTGGAGGCTCCAAACTTTAGCTTTTGACTGATGTTACGACCACACAACCAGTTAGCATTTGGGCACAGAAATAGGTATCTGAAAAGTTAAAATGTGAGGCACGATAACTCTAATTCTAATTCCTATTAGTTGTATGTTTTTTTTTAATAATTTATTTATACCTTTACTTTTATCATTGAAATCATTTTTATGAATTATTTTGAGAGGGTGATAATTCAATACCATGTCCTAGAATAATAGATAGACCTTTTAGTCAAGAGGCTTGTTTTATATCATATATTTACAAACTCATGTGTCTTAAAAACAAGCTCCATCAGCAGCTTACTTTAGCACTTGCCCATCAGCCCCACTCAAGTGCATTTGACATTACATAAAAATGATATAGTATACATCTCATTTGCTTAATCTCCCGACAGAAGTAGATGGAGCCTAAAAGCTCTGACAGGCTGTCTGCAGTTATTTTTTTCTATTCAAGGGATAGGGAGGTCTGCTGTTTTTGTCAATTTCCATTGTTTCTGCTAAGCGAAACTAGCTCTTAGTTAAGATGCATTATTCTATATCACTCAATAGAGAGGTATCAATCTTCTCCTGTAACGCGCAGTGAGAAAATTGGAAAGCAAGGCCATTTAAGAAAGTCACGAATAACAAAACCGAGTCTTGTTTCACCGACGCAAAGTGTTTCTTATCATGCAAACTGAAATCTAATGAAATTATGATAAATGTCATGATATGGATTTTAACTACAACACCTTAATATAAAATACTGGAAAATGAAATAATGCCAACGATTGATTCGTATAAGGTGAAGTCTGAGAGAGTTTCCTCAAATGGTTGCATGAATTACTTTTTCTAAAAAAAAAGAAAATCAGGTTTGACAACACAACTCCTGCCAAGATATGTCATGCCTTGTCAAAATTTGATCACTCAATAATTGATCTAATGCAACAGCAGGATGGAAGGACACCTTGCAGTTCCCTCACATTGTTTGATGCTACGATTAAAGTCCTGAAGTACTAACTTGTGGTCGTGAGAAATAAATATGTTTCCTATCAGTGTCATCTGATATTTTCCTATCTCAATAAATCTGATTTTTTATGAGCTACTTAGTAAAAGCTAACAATGTAAGCAATGTCCAAACACCAGTAAAAATTTTAAAAAATCACACATTTTATTTTTTTTTATTCCTGAACAACCTTGAACAAAAAAAAAAATCAGGATATCCTTGACTGTGATCATGAAAACATTAACATTTCAGTTAAACCTTGTTCATGTGTGTCTGAGGTGTCGGGAAATTTCTCTGACATGTTTTGCAGCTCTCTGCAACAGGAACAACTTACAATTGAATGGGTTTGATATAAGGGCTCAATTAGATACACATGGTCTCCATCATCAAACATCCCACTGCCGAGCAGAGAGAGAAGAAAAGAGAGAAGCCACTCGATAGTGAGTCAGTGGGAGAGAAGGAGAACAGATGAATATATCCAGAGATATTCTGAGCACGTCAAGGATTGCACACGACTCTGCTGCTCACTTACTGCAACCCGTTGCAGGTAGATAAGGCCACGTGGGAGTTATCGTTCCCCCTCACCTGGCCGTGGTAGTAACAGTGCTCACCGCCCTGAGGGAAGAGAGTACAGTTCTAATGCAGCAACATGGCACAGCAGCTTTCACCATTACTCCGTCAAAGTGTCAGTTCTCTGCTTAACAATCGTGTCTTTGAATTTTCATGTGGTTCTAAGACTGTAAGAGCGTGTCTCACAGATGTCAGTTGGGCTTATTTGCAATGCATTCCTGCAGGGGGGTCTCAATCTATGCTTGTTAAGATGTGAAGTTAAAACCCTGTGTGGTGGCTCCTGGCACGACTTGAGACTCAGCTGTCAGACCCGGGGTGAGCAGGGGACATCCCCCTCCCTCTATCTTTTTTTCCTTACTGTCGCTTTCTCTCTGCCTCTCACACTTCATCCATCTCAGGCTGCACTGATACTGCAGAGTGCTTTCCCTCCCTCATCATGTGACCAGAGCTCCAGCAGGAGGCTGCAGGGGAGTGAAACCCTGCTGATTCAGCTACAGTATGCCCAGCCCAGCTCGATGCCTGAATCAGCAGCAGCAGGGGCCAGCTCTCACCCTTTCTTTCTGTCTCCTCCCTCTTTCTGCTCTACAAAACCATACTCTATCTATCTCTAACTCTAATCTATCTATCTATCTATCTATCTATCTATCTATCTATCTATCTATCTATCTATCGGTCTGTCTATCTATCTATGACTTTGCCAAAGTATGGTAAAAAAGCTAAAAAAAACAAAACTGCCAACAGCGCCAATCAAATATGCCTTGACTTTACTTCAGATAAAAACATCAGGGCCCGACTCCACCAAAACAATACAAAAAAAAAGACAGTATCCAACATTACCTTTGACAGGATAGGTTTCCCATCTTCGTAGTGGATCTCAACATAATCTGAAGACAGCAAGTCACTGATAAAAGCAGAGATAAAAAAACTTAACATAGTCAAGTTGGAGGAGTGTGATGCAGTTGCAATGAAAACACAGAGGGAGCCTGCCTTCCTGTATTTTTCTGAGTCACATTTTGTGGTTTGAAACACACAGGGAAAACTGCTTTGTTTGGCATTTGAGCAAGACTCTCATCACCACGCTGCGCCAGGATTAGTTTGCGCAAACACATCCATCTAAAAAGTGTTGTTGAGATGTGAACTGCCCTCAGGAAACCCTATGATGAATGTGCTCCTAAGGGTGATGATTTAACCCTGCCACATGCTGTGCAAACAACATCAGATTTTGGCCAGATGAGCAGTCTCTGAAAAACATGCAAACAAGCAACACTGTGATAAGATGCAGAAAGCTAAGTTGTTTGTTAATGTCGCAAAGGGGCCTGCAGTTCTGGCTTTAAGTCTGAAAATCTAAAGCAAATAATAGAGCTTCTCCCTTAGATCTAACAAAACCATACCACTGATTGAGGAACAGCCCAAATAACGGGAACAGAAACAAGCAAAACAAGCTGAAAGCAGCCAATGACGCTTCGTGTGATAAATGGCTATGAAGCATCAGCTTCACCTTGAACACAGCAGTCCTCCTGGCAGCAGCTTCTGCCGTCTGAGTCAGCGTCCCTCACCATTACACACACTCAATCTGTAAGCTGACTTCAAGAGACTGCGATATCTGCCACAATGGCGCTTTTTCTCCGTGTAACCTTGCAAATCAAAAACACCCTCCTCTTGGTGGACATGTAGTGTTGTCGCAGCGTGAACATTGTGACATTTCTGAGTGATGTTTAGCAGCACGTGAGCAGGAAGTGCACCATTATGAGAGGGGAGTCAAGGCATGAGCAGCATCTCTAAGTGATTCCTGAGTGAGGGGCTATTTTTAGCTTTACAGAAGAAGCAAGGCAAGGAGAGTGGGCCACGCCACAGTGTCTTGGTGCTTGCATGTGTATGGGGGGTTAAAGCCCTAGAACACGAGCACCGTGAGGTGTGTGTCTGCTTCAATGTCTGTGAGAGCTATGATAGCGTGTTGGGGCAACGGGGAGGGACTCCTGCCCCGAGGTCCCAACAGGAGACAGAGTGGCACATTGCAGCAGCAGCAGCAGCAGCAGCAGAAGAGGCAGCGAGAACGAGGTGAAGCAGAGAGGGAGGACCAAAAACTGCTGGCAGTTTGTCTGGCAACACATCTAAGGAAGTCTTGCAGCCACACACAAAGCTGCCATGCTGTTCATGAAACACAACAATCTGCTCCAAATCTTAATGAATAAAATGCTCAAAGGAAAAGTCAGCAGTACTAAAGTATTCCCGCTATGCCAACACTAAATGACAGTTTGTAGACAAGATCCACTTCCTTTCATTGCAAGATTGATAAAACTGGCTTAAATCATCTCTTTTCACCAGTGTGCAATTCCAGGTACAACAAGAGGTGAGCAGATAGAGAAGCACCCACTGGCAGCTTGCAGACCTATCTATATTTAGCTCAGTACTGTCGCAGCTACAACGCTAAGCAGAATTCAAACCCCGGTTCTCACACGAAAAAAAAAAAAAAGGCCTCTCAAAGACAACCTACGCACAACCAGCTGGGAATCAAGGTCACGAGCTATTCGGTTGTTACATACAGCGATTCCTGACAATGTGCGAAAAAAACATGTTGGATGTACTGTGTGGGTTATCTGGGGAACAGGATGAGAAAGTTATCTCCCCGCTATCCCACTCCAAACATCATTGTCTTTCTCATACAATGTGTGCACTCCAAACAGGACAAAGCCACACAGATATTCTCAGTAAATTTGTTTAAATAAGGCTAGCTGCTCCAGACAACTGTGTTGGCACTTCAACACAAACTACTGCAAAGACAGTTAAGCAGCCAAGTGTTTGGCTTCATGAGCGTGTTGCAACAGTAAAAAAGCAATACTTCCACTGTACAACTTCAGCTTAAGTCAATTCGAAATTACATTATTTTACAACAGAATCAAGCTTTAAATCCAATTTAAGGATCTAAAAGCCAGTCAGCATTTTTAACTGTTTGTATTCAGCCGTCATACATGTAGACAAGCTACTCTATGCAGGGAGTGAATCAATATCACTGAGTGGCTTGAATGGGACACTGATGGCAGACCACAGAATGATTGCTTCTCTACTCATTTCAATGCTTGCCTATTAAGACGTCTCCGTCTGCAGTCTGGCACCTGAGCAAAAACTGCTCGTGGCACTTTGAAACCAGCATGCTGACCAATTGAATTACAGTTAGCCTGATTGCATTATCTTCAGCTAATGCTGCATTGGTAACTGACCTGATATATGATACATACCATTTACAAACAACGGTCAGCAAATGATGTTTTCATCATTGTCATTTTTCCTTTAGCCGTTGAGCTGCACCGAAACTTTAAACTTCATTTTTGGTCTTTGGAGGCTCGAGGCAAGCTTCACGACACTTCTACTTTCTTCCATGTCAATTGTCTCACGCATTAACATTTTAGTATCTTCGATTTGAGTCTTGAACTGACTTTCAGATTTTGAATTCCCGTCAATGATCATTTTTTTCAACTTGAGGCAATGCACTGTTTAATTTTATTCTCGCTGATCTTTTCCGCCACGTGAATTTTCTAAAGTCGGTCGACTCAAAAATCAGCAAAACATTCCAATCGTAGCCTTGATAACATCTATTGTGCTGCATGATATTTAGCATATTATCTGTGGAGAGAATAGTGCCAGTGAGCTTGTTTCCGGCAGGAAAGTTTTAAACCCTTGCATGACAAAAGATACTGACATTCTGCCATGCTAAACTATTTCCTCACTGCAGTCAACATGTCCATGCTTGGTATGATCAATCAAAATCATTGGTTTAGTTTCCACCTGAAATGTCCTCCATAAATGAGGTTATTGTGGCTCTTTGGCATTTGTTAACTTTGTCTTCTCCACCTTCATAGAAGAGATTAATAAAAACATGCTCTTGTATAAAATATTAGCTTCCGACAGACCAAAGATTTAGCAGTGAAATTGATTCCTTTTGCTACTGCGGTTAAATTAGATGGGGAGGACTTACTTGTTCAGTGCTAGATCCAGAACAAATCTGGAGCCAAATGCCTCTAATTGGAAACTGGCTTGAGCCAGGTGGACGGTCTGTAGAGGAAAAGAAAAAAAAAAAAAGGATTGCAGCAGTGTTTACGGAGCAAAAATCTTCAAGAGTCTAGCATCCACCCCAGAGACATTGTAATGCAGACAGAAAGACAGAGTTCCTTCAGAATCACTCCAGTTAGTAGAGAAACATGTACAACATGTCTTTTAAAGTCATGCGTGCCTGCTTTGTCTCACACTGTGCAGTCATCTGACGTTAAAATCTTTTAATAAGAATTGAAATCAGCTTACAGCTTCAAAGCCTTGCTAACTTTTAATATCCCACAATCAACACCCCTCTTGGTCTCAGCTCAGTGTGAGCTTACCTGGCCCTCTGTGGCTTGGTTCTTGGCCTGGGTGTTCAGGTCATGGTAGGTGCTCTCCGAGTCCTCGTTTAGGTAGTAGATCAACCGCGAGGGGTAGGCGATCGCATGCTCTACTGCATGGTGGGTTGTGTTGTCTGTGGCAGGTGCTGCAGTTGCCTGTTGCTTCAGCAGTGCTGGCGCTGCATCCCTCTCAGCCTCGTCCTCTACTCCTTGAGTAACTGCAAGGGAAAGTCCGCCGCACAGACATGAGAAACCTGACTTGTCCACGCAAAGAGCTGTCATCCTGTGTTTCTAAAGCCTACTGAAGGAAAGTGGCTTCAGCTTTATTGGAAATTCTTCATGGCAAAACTCAGCTTCACGGGTTCCATGCAGCAGCAGACTGACAGCTACACATGACATTTAAGGTGATTCAGAATACAAAATATAAATGGCTCCTTTTCACTAAAGGCTTCATGTTAAAATGAAATCTTCAAATTAAAAGTCCAGCCGACTGTTAATTTTAACGTGGCAGTCAAACATAATAAAAATCACTATTTTCTATGAGCTGAACAAAATTATGCTGAGATGCTGTAGTGTGCCTTCATGCACCATCACGTTGGAGACGCCGCATATTAAACAGAATAATTCCCTGTGATATTTGGAGATAAACGCGAACAGACGAGCTCGCAGTGCACCATCAGACACAATTTTACCCAACACACAGAAACGGAAAGGCGTATCCAGCAACATGAAAGAGACCCATAAGAATAAGTGCATTTAAAAAAGAAAAAAAATTAAATCAAAGAAGCCAGCTGGCTATTGCAATACGTACCGGATGAAGCTAGTGATGGATGAAGCCCAGGCGAAAGGACGCTGACGAGCAAAGTGGCCAGAAATATCAAACGCATGATTCATATTTGATAACTGAAATATCTCAATATCAACACAACAACGCCGTTAATAGCTCGCGGCCCATCGTGGCGGAGGAGGTGCCGTGAGGGGTGGGGGGGGTCTTTCTTCACGGATCCATCCAGGAGACACCGGGCTCTGATGCTGCAGTAGTGGCTGAGGTGGAGGAGGAGGAGGAGGAGGAGGAGGAGGAGGAGGAAGGGGGGGAAAGAAGGCGGTGGCCAGGCAGCTATATTGTACTGGAAGCCGAGCATCAGGCTCCTCCTCGATGATGACCTTCCTCACCACAGTGCTGTAGTGTAGTTAGGCTGGTCCTGTCCCAAAAATGTCCCGTAAAAAAGAAGAGGAAGAAGCTTCTACTTTCCTAATCACAATTAGAAATAACAAATAAGACTAAAACAATAACTTCTTCGTTGATTATGATGTTTCATATTTTGAAAAAGTGGCTTGCCCGAATAAATACAGTAGCCCAATTATAGTGTCCTCCATGATTTTATTAATGTGACAAAAAATCTATACAATTCAATACCAGGATATGAAGATCTGAAGCTACTGTTTAAGGTTTTAGGTTTAGGTTTCAGTTATCAAACACAAACTGTGTCTCTTCCTCATCAGTGAAAAACAAATCTTTGATCAGTACCAAGTTATGAAATGACTCTACTACATATGTTGGATTACCAACGGAGCAAAACAGAACCAAGACTTTCCAAGACCAAGTGAGCCCAAAAGGTTTGCGTGCGAGTTAGGAGGCTTGTATTAAGATCCTCCTTCATCTCTCTGATTGCTTTCAGTCATGTGAAAAAGAAAATACAACGCTTAAACTCTAAAGTTTTACATAAAAGGTCATAATTTAAAAAAAATCATCTGGTCCTCATCAGACTTCGCCAAAAACAAAGCATTCGATTCTTCCATCCACTTTCTACACCCACTTAATCCAGCTCAGGTCGAGAGGGACTGGAGCCTATCCCAACTGCCATTGGGCAAGAGGTGGGGTACACCCAGGACAGGTCATTGTAAAGCATGGTGGAGGAGGTCTAATGATATGGGTTTGTTTTGCAGCCACAGAGCCTGGGCACTTTGCAGTCATTGAGTTGACTTTGAACTCCAGAGTCAAATATGATGGCACTAACTGCTACAGATGAGCTGAAATTGGGTCATGTAACACAACAATCATCTCAAGTACAGCAAGAAATCTACAACAGAATGTCTGAAAAAGAAAATAATCAAGGTATCCATTCAAAGTCTAGACCTCAGCCTGACTGAAATGCCGTAGACCTTGACAGAGCTTTGCTTTTGTACTGTGTCATATCTGTAATTATAATTTTCCAATTGAGGAGAGCAGTTGCTGTAAATTTTTTTCCTATTCTTGTTGACATAGAATTTTGGCTGCTACACTCAGCATGGTTACATGCACTGTTGAGTCGAGCCACAGTTACAACTAGACCTAGCCATTTGACAGAACCGGCAACTTCTGAGTCAGAACTTGGTGACTGACAGAAGCAAACTGACGCCACAACACTGTGGACTGTGTCAGAAAACATTTAAGACATTCGGCCACTTCTAACTTGGTCTGTGAGATATAATCGTGCATATAAGAATTCACTGCTCAGATGTCTTTAAGTAACTTAAATGGTGATTTTGTCTGAGGAGGCAGTGGTTAAAAAAAAATCACAATTTTATTAGAGCAGAGCGACAGTCTGGAAATTCTTTAAGTGACTGCAAGGTGGCACGTAGTCTTGATAGGTTGGTTTTCAATATCACAGTTTCTGACGCATTGCGTCATCTGACAAACTAAACAGAAAAACATGGAAATGAGAACAGCTTTATTGGGAATTTGGCTGCACTTACACTTTTACAAAAAAATGCAAAAAGAAACAGCATGGCAACATGTGCAATGTGCCTAGGCCTAATTGAGTCTAGTTGAGCATGTGTGTTAGTCTTTGAGAAGCTCGATTTTATTCCATTTTGAATGGACAAACGTGTTTACATGCATTTTAAAATCTAGTTTTCCTCTGACTAATTAAATTATGAATTTGTGCCTGGTATGATCCAAACGTGCTGACTGTTTGGTTCATCCTTGCATGGTTTATTTCATAAATAACGAAATCCTTTTAGTGCGTGACAGGTTTAAATTGCAGACAGACTTTTTACTGCAGTGCCACTCTGTTGAGATATGTATAGAATATAGTTTGCCATTGTATTGCTGACATAAACACGGCTTTTTCTGAAAAAGATTTTAAATGACATCATACGTATGTTCAAAACTAGGATATATATGCTTCTGCATTACTGGTGCCTTAACCGATGTGCATGTGCACCCCATAGCATTCCTGATGCTGGCGTTTAGACTGTCCGCTGTTAACCAGTTAGCCCCTCTCCTCTTTAGACTGGAGGACGTGATACACCCAATTTTTAATGAATAAAAAAATGTATTAATCACACCACAGGAGAGTTTTCCACTTCTTGGTCTATCTCGTCTTTAATGAGCATGGGGCCAGCAGCATTTCTGGATCTTGTTGATGTGTTTTCTTCTTTGCATTGAATCGTGTTTAACCTTGAATTAGCGGATGCATTGACAAACTGTCTCGACTGACAATGGTTTAAAGATGTGTTCCTGAGCCCATTAAATAAAATCTCAGCTTCCAAATTTTTGATATTGTCTTTTTTTCTATTCTCAGTTCAACCAAAGTGACATACAAGGCATTTAAACTGAAGTATTCAAGATCTATTCACAGGAAAGCTTTGTGCTTCTTGTGTGTCTTAGGATCAGTTTGCAAATAATTCCACTTATTTACTGGAAAATATGACTGGTCATAAGATGAAAAGCACAGGTGTTACCAATAACCTTAGGAATGTCCCTGTTCTCTTCAAGTTTCAAAGTATGTGCGCACCAGGACCCTGAAACATGAGAAGTTAAACTGAAGGCAGGGATCAGTTATTCTATCAGTTACACTGATCTGAATTGCGTTTATCAGGAAAATGTCAAATCTTATAGGAAGTCCAGTCATCTATCTCACAAGCTGTATGAAAAAAAATCTCTCAGAAATAACTATAAGGACAGCACAGATGCTAAAAAATGCCTTTTCCTTCCCACAATTCAATCATGTAAAGCAGGGCTACCCAAATCCAGTCCTCGAGGGCCGACGTCCTGCAGGTTTCAGATGTTTCCCTGCTTCAACACAGCTGATTCGGATGAAATGGAGCTCTTCAAAAGGTTGTTAAACCAGCTGATGAAGCATCGATCTGAATCAGGTGTGACGGAGCAGGGAAACATCCAAAACCTGCAGGACGTCGGCCCTCGAGGACCGGATTTGGGTAGCCCTGATGTAAAGCATACAAAGTCAAATTAAACACATCAATGTATCAAATGAATCAGGTTGGACTAAAGAACTAAAGAAGCAATCGTAATCTTTCAGCGCTTATGCTGGAAAATGCTTATCAGCATTTAAAAATCCTATTTCAACATTAAAGAGAGAATGAAATAACAAATGAATATTTGAAAAATTAGAGGACCAAATCATATTTGTTTAAGGGTTCCGAAGTTTTTCAAACACATTGCCTCAGGTTTCGTGCTACACTTATGTAAAATGAAACGGGTCCCTTACAGATCTGAACACAGCTTCTTGAAATGGTGCAAAAAGTTCACGTGATGACCACTGCTCCATTAAGTTTCTTTAAAGAAGGCTAACATGGCCTCTTCAGTAGACCTCTATGACAGCAGAATATCTTCAGGGAAGACCGCAAGAGGATAATTTGTGTGTGAAATTGCGCTTAGGCTTGACTGTTAGACTCCACGGATCTGAGGGATGTGACTTCTCTCCCTCAGGGCTACATGGTCCACAGAAGTACAAGACGATCATTTTGGGTCACTGGCGATTCGGACAAGGCAGTCTGACTATCCGATGGGAAAAAAAGAGTTGAGTAGAGAGTAGCGTTCTCTTTATACTCTGTTGGCTAGATCAGTTTGAAAAAAAAACCCTCAATGCTGTTTTGATATGACACATTTAACAGCAGTTCTTGTCTATACCTGTGAAAAAGTATGAAAAGAGGGATAAGGCCATGAAAACAACACCTTGCACAAGCTATGCAAAAAAAAAAGACACGCTTAGGACTTGCCACAAGGGGTCAAAAGTCGTAATTAGACGTTCTGTGATAACTCATACAGAAGGGCACGGCACCTTCTGTGAATATCTCAATTGAAGACAAAAAAAAAAAAACTTGATCTCTTCTTGGCACAAAACGTCAAGATTAACCAAGCCTGCTGACGGCTGGGAGCACATTTTTTGGTCAGATAAGATCAACATAATTGCATTTGGCTCCAGCATGTGAGCCTCTCCACGGTGACCACTGTGACTGAAGATGCGCCACAAGGAAGCACTGAGGTGGCAGTGAAGTGATATGCGGCCGTATGAATGCAAGAGGCGTTGGTTCTTGCATTTTTCAAATAAAATGCAAACTGTTTTCAACAAAACTAAAGGTCAACTTAGAAGCAATACTATTACTGTGGGGTGATAATTGGTTAGCAATACTATGTCGCATGAGCATTTCTAACGGTGTGGACTCATATTGCACGCTATAGGGAGCAACTGTTCCCCATACATCAACCAAACCCCCCAAATGTGTTGCATTTACAGAAATATTGCAAAGAGTCACAGATATCCCATGTGGATGCCAAAATACACATCAGATGACGTTCTGTACCACATCAGTCTGTGAAAATCTGTTGTGTAATGTCTGTCATATATCTATGAGAAAATAACCCCTCATCAAAGCTTGTGCTTGAATGATTTGGAAACTGTACACACAAGAGTTTCACAGATGTGGGTGTGTGTCAGAGGAAGGTCTAGTGAAAGACATTGCAGAGCTGCATAATGGGTCTGTCATGTACTGTATGCATGATCTGTGGAGCTTGACATGCATGACGCCTCAGCCTGCTGCGGGATTTTGTCCAAATAAAATTAGGTACAATTTCGCAGCTCATTCGTATTCCTATTGAGCACCACGGAGCAGGATGCTGAATAAGGGATTTTCAAAGCAAAAAGCAGAAGTCAGCCTTGGTGTGTACAATATGTCCCTTCAGTTCTCCTGAACAAAACATCTGCAACTTTAGAAACTCTCCTCCCCTGAGAGACGAAAAGCGTGCGCTGGTGGTTTACTCTGCTGTTATGAAAAGCAGCCGCAGCTCCGCTGAATGAAAGCATTCTTCATTCCGAGCCGGTGACCAATTACTTTTCTTCCCTCTGAGGTCCATGTTTGACGCGTCAGCCAGGCGCACCCACTGCACATCTCAGCCCCTGAGTAGCCTACCCAGGAACGGAGTTCAGTTCGGATGAACTCACGGAAAGACTTCACATGCGGCCGAAAAGAGTTTGTAAAAAAACGAATAACGGACAAGGCCCAGCAGAAGGGAGCTCTGAACGCTAACGGAGACGGCGGCCACTTTCAGCCGGGAGCTGCTGAAAGTTTTGATCAAATCCCGTTAACAGGGAGCGCTGCTCTTTTAGGTAAGCCATGATCTCTCCGCCTCAAATTCTGAAAGAAAAAAAAACACCCCATTAGTATTCTCATAGTGAGTGTACGGCACTGATTGTTCAACGGATTGTACAACGTTCCCATTTGCAGTCTAAATGCTGTATTTATTGTATTATACGCCTTGGTACAGATCCTGCTGAGACTAATCCTGACCCTAACCCCTTCAGTTTTTCCTTTTTGTCTCAGCCTACCTCTGATTCTGCATTGACTATCCTGCCCACACAGTTTAAATGTTGCAGTATCTTTTTGAACAGTCCTCTTATTTTCTTAAATGATGATAATGATCATTATCTATAAATAATATTGTGACATTGATTGTCTCCTTCATTATGTATTTGCTTTACTAAAAGACTACACACTTAAACATACAAATGATGTAATACAGACTATAAACGTGCTTATTTCAGTCAGCATTTACCTGAAACCACTAACTCGTGGTGACCTGATTTCTTTAAACGACTCCAGTAAAAACCTCAGTGTTCCTCCTCTGATCTTGATTTTAATACTGAAAAGCTGATATTTAAGAACCTTTTTACACATACTTTTGGATCGCTGCGTACTAGATACAGACAAACAATGAAATGCACATTCTCCTCTCCACCCTGGTGTGTAAATACTGCGAACATTGTGCAACAATACAGTATCAATCATCGTTTTATCTTTGTTGATCAAAATGGATGTTGGCACAATATTTCAGTGCAGACTTAGCACTAACTTTATCACAGGAACTAAATGACCAGAGAGAGGGTGGCACCAGAAGCTGGATCTGTGTGAAGAGCAGCAAGATGGCAGACACTGTGGCCTGAGAATGTTGTGTTACAGTATGAACATGAAGTGCATGAATGTCTCTTATCATAAGATTTTCCTTCCCACAGATAACTTCAGCATAGAAGTTGCATCCCTGCAACAATGGGCGACTCTGGGGAGGACTATGAGAACTACACCTATGAATATTATCTGGAGTACGGTGATTTGGAGGACCTCAAAGTAGACCACAGGCAGACGGAAACTATGCACATTATCTCTGTCGTCATCTACATTATCTCCATCGTGCTTGGTCTGATCGGGAACGGAACGGTCATTTGGGTGACAATATTTAAAAGAAAAAAGACTGTCAGCAGTGTCTGGTTGCTCAATCTAGCCATAGCAGACTTTGTGTTTGTGCTTTTCCTACCCTTCTACATTGATTACATTCTGCGAGACTTCCACTGGGACTTTGGTGTGGCCATGTGTAAGATTAACTCTTTCGTGTCCGTGATGAACATGTATGCCAGTGTCCTCTTTCTCACAGTGCTCAGTATAGACAGATATGTCTCTCTGGTCCATCTCAACTGGTCTCAGAGGTACCGCACCACAGAGAGGGCCTGGGTTCTGTGTGGCTTTATATGGGGACTTGCTGCTGTCATGAGCTGCCCCGCTCTCATCTTTCGTGACACCATGCGCTTACATGACAAGGTGGTGTGCTTCAACAACTTCCACACACAGGACGGACGCACGGTGGCTATAAGACACATTACGATAGTGGCCATTCGTACCACTGTTGGCTTTTTTCTGCCATTTACTGCCATATGTGTGACAGGCATACTGCTGTCAATGAAAGTTAAAAAATCTGGAGGTTCAGTTCGCATGTCTAGGTTCTCCAAAATGGTCACCGCAGTAATTCTGGCGTTCTTCTTATGCTGGGCACCTTTCCATACTTTCAGCTTGATGGAGTTATCCATACATTCTACATTCTATCTCCACAACATTCTGAAAGCTGGCTTTCCTCTCGCCACCAGCTTAGGCTTTTTTAACAGCTGCATTAACCCTCTGCTGTACATGCTCCTGAGCAAAAAGGTGCGTCGCATCGTAAAGCACGCGTGCCTGGACATAACCAAGAGTTCTCTAAGAGAGCTCAGCCTGTCGATCTCTGCCACGGAGATAGAGTCTGTGCCAGGAGCTCATCAGGACGATGTGCCAGGAGTTCATCGGGACAGTTTCCAAGAAGAGCCAGTGGCCTTATCAGATCTATGATTGCAACCATCTTCAGACTTGAGAACTTGTCCATGAAAAACAATCGGTGAAGGCTGTTACTTTGGTGTAAATGAGGTGGATGATCAGAGCTGTACTTTCCAGCTCCAGTGTTAAGAATTTCCTGTTTTGTTTCATTTGGACTGTGACGCCTACTTCAGCTGACAATTATCCCTGATGGAAAAGCTGAATAGAAGTGAACATAACGTGCAGATGCAGTTGATTTCTCTCCATTCAATTGGCGAAGACAAGCTATCGGCACAGAGACGGAAAGCTGGAAACGTTGTTTAACTGATCGGTGGAAAGAGGTTCTGCAAAAACATTTGCAAGAACAAACAAAAAAAAAACAACCCCCTTGCTCACAATATATTTTATATATTTTTTTTTTAAACCTATATATATACACACTTAACTATTGCCAGATAGGTTGTTATGGTTCAGACGGATAAATATAAAGCACATATCGGATTGTAGTCTGTGATGTAACATAACATTATAATGCTTTTATATAGGTCCATATTGACCTATATAATGTATTAATGTATCTTCAAGATTTCTTTAGCTAGTAAAGAGGAGTATAGCTGTGTTTTATTCGAATATATTTAAAGTAAAGAGTTTATATCTCAATAAATGTGTCCTTCCTAATATTACTGTCACTTTGTTTCTTCGTCGTCAATTTTGTTTGTGAGAGTGAAACGAGTTGGCTTTGATGTTTTATGTACACACAGATGCCAGTTTTACAGAAGGATTATCACAGGCCGAGGAAGTACGCAGGAGTCTGAGATGATTCCAGATGTGCATTTACCTTACTTTTCCCTCGGGAATCGTTACAAATTCAGCCATTTCCTGTTTTTTTCTTCTACCTTGAGGGGAACCCTGACTTGTATGGTTTACACCACTACTGGCTTGGAGATAGAGTGCCACCACATGCCCAGGAAGGGCGGATGCTTTGTGTGTCTGTGAAAGTTTGGACAGGAAGTAAACATTTTCAAGAAGCAAATCTTTCAATCTTCTTTTAAAGAAATGAACATCTGTCCATCTGGTATTTACATAATAATCCAACTGGGAATTTGACCCACCAGTCTGTAAAGTTAATTCCCAATTCAAAGCAAAAGGACAAGTTGTTCCCAATTCTGTGACCTAAATATTGTAAGAGTATCAGCTGAGGTGCCATTGTATAAATGTTTTGATCACACTTTGCTTCAAACAAGATTGCACAATTAGAAAGAAAAAGAACATTCTACTCCATAGTTAAATTGGTTTAGATAAAGTCAACAATTTGCCTTTTTTCTTTCTTTTTTTTTGGGGTGCAACAGAAGCTGCCAAAATGACTGCAGAAAATATCAGAAAAATGATTTGTAGCAGCAGAAAATCCTTTCCATTTATCATCAACTATTTTAGTATCATCGGTGGCTAAATTTGATGGGTTTCACTGCACATCAGGACAGGCTGAAAAAAAAAATGCTTCGGAGGAAATTATCTGCTTAGACAATTCTTAAACAAAATCTGTCATTGACAGCTTCAGGTATCGACCCACACTGTAGGCTAATGTGAAAAAGACTTTTTTTTTTTTTTTTTTTTTAAAGCGGCCGCCCGATGTGGATTATGGTACACAGGATTACTTAATCCGTGAC
Source organism: Odontesthes bonariensis (assembly GCF_027942865.1). Classification (NCBI taxonomy): domain Eukaryota; kingdom Metazoa; phylum Chordata; class Actinopteri; order Atheriniformes; family Atherinopsidae; genus Odontesthes; species Odontesthes bonariensis. Next base: position 20,922,993 of record NC_134517.1, on the reverse strand, counting down.
GCAGCAGAATAAGAAGACAGTGCGCAATCTGCGTGGCTCGTCGTCTGATGAGAGCGCTGGCAAGGTAAGCAAACGGTCACCGAAAACAAACAAAACTTCCCAAATGTAACGCCAGCATCCTTAAAGGCTTGCGAAAGGCGAATAACGATTTGTTGACATGTCACGTAGCGTTTATGGCGAGGTCACGTTGATTTGACTGCGTGTAGCATGGCATGATAAATGTTATTAAACCTCATTTAACGTCACTGGCGTTAAAACACCTGTTCACATGATTGCGATTGACTTTGTTTTAAATCACTGTTAGGATGAAAATGCAGTGAACTAGCAATATTAACGTTACCGTGGGACAATAAATAAATGTAACGTTGCCAGCAGTTTTGGACCTTTTTTTTAGCAATATTTTTCGACGTTTTACAGGCTGCAAGTGCATCAATTATTCAATAAAACTTTCATAGTAATTTACACCAGACAGTAAAGACGAGTCGTTTTTTATGTGTCCTAGCACAGTTTTTCTACTGCTCTGAGTATCCCGGCCTGGGGATGACTACTTGAGCTAGCTTGCTTCTGTTTTTGTTTTGATAGCCGCACGGAAGCTAATTTGGCTAACGCTCCAACCAGCTCGTAGCATCTTGTCTGTGTCGACACATGGGTTAAACCTGTCAGCGGGTAGGGTTTAGACCTCACATATGATATTGCCTGTCTGTATCTCTTCCAGCATGTTGCGTTTGCCTGTTGCGAGTCGCAGTCTCTTCCCAGCAGCTGTGGCGAAAGGAGGCGCGGCAGCATTTTATAATGGTAACAATATGCCACTTCAAACAGATGATTCATGGAGTTTCCCCTTGTGACTGAACGCACAAAGTGTGTTTTGTATTTGTGCATAACGGCCGTTTCGTCTGCCGGGTCCAAGGAGTAATTATTTTAATGCCTCGCACCCTTGTTAATTTGTTCCACTTGGTGGATTAAAGGCCGGATTACAGATCTGCCAATTACCACATTACATGCCAGGCTGTTGTTGGGTCAGTTTAACCAGGGACATACTCTTACCTCCCACTTATTACTTTCAGTTCCAGTACTCTGAATATAACATGGCGTGATGGAAATATTAAATGATATGCAAAGTATGTTTGGAAGAAAGTGGAAAAAAGAAAAACAAAGGTTTGAAATTGTAGCGTGAATGTAGGCTTAAAGGCATGTTTTTTTTTTGTTTTTTTTTTGGTCTATGTCTGAAGTTCGCGCCGCATCTACAGCAACGGCATCCGCCAGCAACCTCCTGGAGGTGTTTGTAGATGGAAAGCCAGTCATGGTGGAGCCAGGGACCACTGTGTTGCAGGTAATGCAGTATATTCATGCATTACTATAAGATAATAACATTTCCAGACATCTTAAGTTCCCGATACAAGACTGTACTGATTGTACTCTGTCGCAGGTATGTGAGAGGGTAGGCATGCAGATCCCCCGCTTCTGCTACCACGAGCGCTTGTCGGTTGCTGGAAACTGTCGGATGTGTCTTGTAGAGATAGAGAAAGTTCCAAAGGTATGTTTTCAGGCGTCAATTGCTTTCTTGCCTGTTCTTACAGGTGTGGCTATGCCTGTTTACAATAACCAGCAACTGTTTTGTTTGCCTTCTAGCCGGTGGCAGCTTGTGCTATGCCCGTCATGAAAGGCTGGAACATTTTAACCGACTCTGACAAAACAAGGAAGGCCAGGTAGGCTCAACCCCTCAGATGCATGTTAAGTCTCTTTAATTCTACCTCACTGCCTTCTTCATTGGGTTAACACAATAACCCTTTTTTTTAAAAAACATTTTTCCTCAAAGAAAACACACTTAAAATTCTCTAACTGTGGCTTAATTTTACACAGAGAGGGTGTGATGGAGTTCCTACTGGCTAACCACCCTTTAGATTGTCCAATTTGTGATCAAGGGGGTGAATGTGATCTACAGGTAAATCAAAGCTTATCAGCATCAGTGTAGATGTGTCAATAGACTTTAGTGTCTGACATTTTTGTTTAGTTTGGTTTTTTTGGACTTGAGATATAACTAAAAGATGAACTACAGAGACCGAGTGTGATTTTTGTCTTGCAGGACCAGTCCATGCAGTTTGGCAGCGACAGGAGCCGCTTCACAGAGGGTAAAAGGGCCGTGGAAGACAAAAACATCGGCCCTCTCATCAAAACCATCATGACTCGCTGTATTCAATGCACTCGCTGTGTGCGGTGAGTCGGCCTTTAACATTCAAAGTGAATTTAGTTGCATCTCTTACTTACGTCTCTTTTTGCTCCTGCAGTTTTGCCGGTGAGATCGCTGGCGTGGAGGACCTTGGCACCACTGGCAGGGGAAACGACCTGCAGATCGGGACTTACGTGGAGAAGATGTTCATGTCAGAGTTATCTGGGAATGTTATTGATATATGCCCAGTGGGAGCCCTGACATCTAAACCATACGCTTTCACTGCCCGCCCTTGGGAGACCAGGTTTTTGCATCGCTCCTAATGTGTTCGTTAACTTTTTGTGGAATCCCCCCCCCCCCCCCCCAAAAAAAGCGTATTTACGCTTCCTTGGTCTTTTCCTATAGGAAGACTGAATCCATTGACGTTCTGGATGCTGTGGGAAGTAACATTGTGGTGAGCACGCGTGGTGGTGAGGTGATGAGAATCCTGCCTCGTCTAAATGAGGATATAAATGAGGAGTGGATCTCAGACAAAACCAGGTCAGTTTAGTTTCTCATGGGCATAGATTTGTACGGTCCATAAAAAAGGTGTTTGCATCAGACCTGAACTTTATCTTGCTTCCGCTGTGGCAGGTTTGCTTATGATGGACTAAAAAGACAGAGACTTACTCAGCCAATGGTGAAAAATGAGACGGGGCAGTTTGTTCCCACATCCTGGGAAGACGTGCTCACCCGAGTGGCTGGAGCAGTAAGTAATTCATGAGGGAAAAAAGCCTCCAGTGATATTTTTGATACTATAAAAAAAAATTAAAGTTTGAAATAATTTAAAGCTTGTGTTTTCGATGCATCTCACCTGTTTAATACATTTTATTTTTTATTTTTGACAGTTGCAAGGAGTTAAAGGAGGTGATGTCGCTGCGGTTGTCGGCGGTTTGGTCGACGCAGAGGCTCTCGTTTCCCTGAAAGACTTGCTGAACCGTTTCAATAGTGACAACCTGTGCACCGAGGAGATGTTCCCCGTGGCTGGAGCTGGGTAAGACCGAACAAAGACGGAAAGAGACTTGGCTGTATGAATCTAGTTTGATCAGTGCTGATGGTTGAGGTTGTTTGGTTCTTTGGCTTTTCCAGATCTGACTTGCGTTCAAACTATCTTCTAAACACGGGCATTGCTGGCGTTGAAGAAGCTGACCTGCTGCTCCTGGTGGGCACTAACCCACGCTACGAGGCTCCGCTTTTCAATGCACGAATCAGGAAAAGGTAAAGAGATTGCTTTAAATGCCGTATCCATGGCTGTTTGTTAGTGGCAAAGTTGTAAATCTAGAGAATGGGAAACGGTAAATAACTTCTACATACGAGGGTGTCTGCTCAGTTGGCTGCACAATGAGCTGCATGTGGCTCTGGTCGGAAAGGAAGTGGACCTGAGTTACACATACGACCATCTTGGGGAGTCTGCTAAGATCCTGCAAGAAATCGCTGTGGGAACTCACCCATTTGCCCAGGTAACACTCGGGACAGTCGCAGTTATGATTGTCATCAGTCACCTTGAATGTCTCTCTGTGATCCTGTGTCTTTTATCTCCTCTTCCAGCTCTTGGCTAAAGCGACGCACCCTGTTGTTGTAGTTGGCAGCAGTTGCCTGCAGAGAGAGGATGGGGCTGCGATAATGGCTGCTGTGTCAACCGTTGCTCAGAATGCTCGTGTCAGCAGTGGAGTGGAGGAAAGTTGGAAGATTCTCAATGTGCTTCACAGGTGATTGTCTGAGAAAGCTTTCAGTAAAACGGCTCAAGGTGGATTTACACTGTAATCTATGTGCTGTTTCGCCTGTGTGAACAGGGTTGCCAGTCAAGTGGCAGCACTTGATCTTGGGTACAACCCGGGAGTGGAGACTATAAGGAAAAACCCCCCCAAAGTTCTGTTCCTACTTGGGGCAGATGCTGGCTCCATTACTCGCCAAGACCTCCCAAAGGACAGCATGATCATTTATCAAGGTCAGTTTTTTCTTTTTTCTTCACAGCTTCAGAAGCTCAGTCATTGCATATTTTATTTAAAGTCGTTTATGGCATCTGAGAGGGGCAATCTGACTCACAAATCATCAGCAGCAGCAGCAACATGCACAAAGGGGTGACGAATGAAACTCATGAGTAAATAAGCAAAGAAACCAAATTGAGATGCTTCAGTAAGTGCACAGAGGGGTCAGTGAATGCTTTCATGAGTATGAAAACAGTGGAGCATATGCTGAATGCTTCACAGGAGAGACATGCAGAATATACATAAAGGAAGACCAAACTTTCCTTCATATCTTGTTTCAGTGCTCTTCTTTGCACCTCCCCAGGTCACCATGGTGATGTGGGTGCACCAATGGCTGACATCATACTTCCAGGAGCCGCATATACCGAGAAATGTGGTACTTATGTGAACACTGAAGGCCGTGCCCAGCAGACTAAAGTTGCTGTGACCCCTCCAGGCATGGCCAGGGAGGACTGGAGAATCTTAAGAGCCATATCTGAGGTGAACCACAACAAAGGGCAAACATGCTTTTTTTTTTTTCTCAATGAAAACAAAGAGAGGCCTAAATGTGTAATTTTTCCCACCTTTTAAAGCTCGCCGGGGTGCCTCTACCTTATGACACACTGGATGAAGTGCGCAACAGACTAGCGGAGGTTTCCCCAAATCTAGTTCGATACGATGACGTTGAGGAGGCCAACTACTTCAAGCAGGCTAATGAACTGTCTAAGGTTGTCAGTTATGTTTTTTTTTTCTCCATTGTTTTTAGTTGATCATGAAGACACAGCAAATGCAGCTTGCTTGGTTGTCGGCTTGTTCTTTTAACTTGTCTCGGTTTACATCACGCTGCTCTACTTGACGGTGGTGATCTCTGCCTTATCTGTTTCAGGGAGTGAACCAGGCTGTCCTAACTGAACCTTTAGTTCCTCCACAGCTTACTGTGAAGGACTTTTACATGACAGGTTGGTCATCAATTCTCTGAAATGAGTGTTGTGCATTTTTTTTTTTCCTCTCATTAAATCCAGTACAATATTACACTGATTCCAAAGTCCCTCCTGGAATCCCACCAGTGTATCACATGCCCAATTTTAAATGAAATATTGCTTTTTAAACATACACAAGGCGAATTCTAATATAGTAAATGATCAGACTTGACTGCAGTGTATTTTTATTAGACCCTGTTAAGTGAGGCATTTTATCTATAGAAATAAAGTAAAGCCAAGCTGTTTCCCACTGCTGTGTTATCCATTGAAAAAAAAATACAAGTATTAAGATCTTCTGGGATCATTAATTTTTTAAGCCCTCCAAATTAAGCACATTTTCCCTCCGTTTAAGTATTTATGTTGGCCACCAACATCGCCTACAGTCATTCTGGATGTATTGGAAATTACTGTTAACATAGCAGACACGCATTTGTAGACAGAGCCCAAATACTGGAGAAAAAGCTAAAGCAATTGGAGTTTTAATGGGATCGTATTTCTTAATTTGCCATAGTCAAGATTTAAAAATCCCCCCTTTGTTCAGACTGAGTCGTTTGTTCCTATGTTTATAGAAAATGTTCAACTTGTCTCCCGATCGTTGCGGTTAAGCTCATGCTCTTGGTAATACGGAAATAAAAAGCTTGTTTTAAAATACAACTACTGTGATTAAAAATCCAGGAAACTGTTCTTATTTACAGAATACGAAGATGAATGTAAGGTGTCATGAATAAAATTATCCTTAGTTTAAAGTTGGTGGTCTGTTCTAACTGTGAAGCATGGGTTGAATTCATTTGAGCAATTTTAGCATCAACTATCCTTTTGATGTTGGAATGAATCGCATCATAAACACATTGGTTTGTCCAGCCAATTTTAAATCTGCTCTCAATTCGTACCCACAGATCCCATAAGCAGAGCCTCCCAGACCATGGCGAAATGCGTGAAAGCCGTCGCAGAGGGAGCACAAGCCGTGGATGAGCCAGCCATATGCTAGAGCACAACGGAAAGCCATCGCATGGAAAAATGATACGCACAACTACTATATTTGCACTTTCCTAGAAGCATATTTATTTGCACTTGTGCATTATTGTAACTGATGTTTAATTATAGAGAATACCTCGTCATTTACATTCATCATGTAACCAACATACCTGCAGGGAGATGCAAGTGCTACTTTCAGAGTACATATATCGGCGTAGATTTGCACAAAAATCAAGACATGCACTCCCAGGAGTTTAACCTTTTATCATCACATTTTAGTAAGCGTGACTAAAGATTTAAAAATCTTAATACGCAGAGGGTAAATTGGTCTTCCTGTTAAATTTCCAGAGTTCTATGAGTTAAGAATATATTTTATTTTAAGTATATAGAAAACCTATTTTTTTTTCCAAGTGGAGATATTTGTAAATGTGACATAAAATATTAAACCAAATTTATGTAGCAACCTTTATTATTTTCTGAAAACCTTTCTTAATGTTAAAAGGGAGAAGAAAAAAAAGGTGTAAAAATGAATGGTCTTTAGTTGTTTTTAGTTATGTCTACTCAACTTTTCCAGCCTGGAGCTCCGTATCTGATTGGCACGTGATCCATCATTAGTGAACAGCGGCAACAGTGTGGCAGCAGGGCAGATAACTCATTCATTTGGACGATGATAGTCGTGGTCCAGGTGGATTTTACACTGCAACACTTTATTGGACCTCGCGGTCTTAACACATATGTTTAAATGTGAAACGTTAACGACACTGTCCCTCACACAAACTATCATTTGTTGCATAAATAGATTTACGTGACACTGCTAAACTGTAGAGCTTTTAACAAAGTTGAATTTCCAATATGGTAGGAGAGGTTGTTGTTGTTGAGCGGATTGTTGTCATGTCCCCGCAGTGCCTGTAGTGGTGCTGTGAGGAGTCTACTGTGGATCCAACAAATATCCTCAGCAGCCTACATACTGCTTGTAATTTGCTCTGGATAGCCTATATTTACATGTATTCTTACTTCAAGATCGACCGAGCTCGATGAATACCACCGTTACCATCCCATCTGGAGTATCGATGCCCAAATAGCCTAGCTGATTCTAATAGACATTTCGGCCGTCTATCTGGAGCGAATACCTAACGCAGCCCATACCAATTCAAGGTAAGCGAACTCGTATACAACATCGACCTCGATTTCTGAGTGAGCCGCTTTGCCGGGGCTTCCGTCGGACGGTCGTTTTACTGGAGGCCGCCGTCCTACCGAAGTTAATAGGCCTTTTTATTTGAGCTACGTATTCTACAACTTGTGATCCTACCTAGCTTGCCAGTGACTTGGGTTGATGTAGATAGTTACGCGGTGTTGACATTTTTATTTCTTTTAGCATGCTAATGTCACATTATGTAACCATAGTGGCTATAATTCATATCGATTATTGCGGAGGCCTTGGGAAACAGGCCTGAAGCCTCGTATGTGTACCCTTTGTTTGAAAGTATATGACCATAAATATATCATTTCCATATTCCACAATAGCTTATTTCTAAAGCCGGTGAACTACTACACACACTTTATGATTATGCTTGTATTTTTCTAAATAAAAGTAAACTGGAAATAGACCTTTATAGTGTTACCATTTGCTTATGTTTCCGTTTCCTGGTTAGCTACCGCCTACTAATTTGTGTTTTTAGCTTCGAGAGCTAACTAGCAAATTTGACTTTTCGCGTTCAGGACATGTTATAAAATGCATATCCAACATAAAATGGGCAAAGCTGTGTCTTTTAAATTGGGACACGGTTGTCGGTCAGATATAGACTTGTATACAATTTTAAATAATAAAGTTTCACGGCTTCTAATCGTTCTCAAGCTAATGTAGCAGGCTAGCTGCCCGTCTATAAATGATAGTTTACGCTAACTGTTTGCTGCCAGTCCGGTTCTTCTCGTATCATTTTAAGTTTTTAAGGTTTACTAATGCTGATCTACAGATCACTCGTCCAACCTGTTATTGTGTATCCAACGTGTGCTGTAGATGTCAGAGTTGTAGTGTTCTCCACACTAATTTGAAAAAGCAAAAGCTTTATGCATCAGCTACGCTATAGTTAAAATGACTGTTATGTGTATCCTGTGGCATCGGACGCTCAATATGAAGCGTTACCTACTTTACATTAAAGGAGCAATAAAGGTTTTTGTTTCGTCAAGAAAGGTGACTCTTAGTTTAGCTGTGTGTTTACTAGTCTTGAGATGATGCCCCTAAACTGGCAAGTCTCAGTCTTCTGAATTTGTATAGCAAGATAGTTGTGATGCAGTAAAGCTTTTATATCTTCATATTATCTGAAGTATGGAGGGGGGAACTCTGGAAGAGTCACATATCTTCTTTTGACACCTGTTTCTTAATGAAAGATTTGGCACATCAAAATAGAGGGTGTTAAACCAAGTAGCCAATATTCAGAGGAGTTTATTATCCACACAGTACACTCACCATAAAACAATAAATAAACCAGAAGAAACCAGCTTTAAGTATTAAAAACTTGTGTAATTTTTGATGGAATTTGATAATACCTACTATTTACTTACAAAATGTCAGATATTTGCCAAGGACTAAATAAATAAATCACCTTGTCGTAGAAAACGTGACGTTTGCCCTGCTTTTGCTGACTTTTGCCCAGTGCATGAACAGTGACCTCGGTGTGAACGTTATAGAGGTGTAATTCTTTGTTTTTTCCTGCCTTTATCCCATCAGCTGATGTTGTCAAGGACAAGAGTCACGTGATGTATGAAGGCAAACACATACACTTCTCAGAGGTGGACAATAAGCCGTTGTGCTCGTATAGTCCAAAGCTGTGCAAGCAGCGCAGACTTAATGGCTATGCGTTCTGTATCCGGCATGTTCTGGAGGATAAGACAGCTCCCTTCAAGCAATGTGAATATGTGGCAAAGTATAACAGCCAGCGATGTACCAACCCCATCCCCAAGTCTGAGGACCGCAGGTGTGTATTTTTGTGTGCTTGTATGGCAGATCTCACTGAGTTGAATGGCATATATATATATATATATAAATAACAGTACTGTGATTGCTCACTATGCTGGGGGTGTGTTTGCGTTTTTGCAGATACTGCAACAGCCACCTGCAGGTTCTCGGCTTCATCCCCAAGAAGGAACGGAAAAAGAAGCACGATGTATTGGAGGAAATGCGCCCTCGGGCTCACCTGGAGTCGGTGGCTCTCAATATAACTGTGCCCTCTTTAGCTCTGAAAGCTCCCAATGGTATAAATGAACTTCCACCATCTCCCCCCTGCGCACGCCTGTTACCCCTCCCCGATGGGGAATTCCTGGACCCTTTTGCCTTCTACGAGGATGACACAGATGGGGAGGAGGTGAGCACCCCTCGGAAGGGCAATGCCATCAAGAAGAAACTACAGAGTCGGCATATACTAAACCAGAAACTCTGCAACAACACAGAACTCTTCCAGCCACCTTCTGAGCACTTTACACCCTCCCCTGTTGCCCGTGTCCACCCCTCATCGCCGCTCAACACACTTCTCCCACGGCAGCAGCCAGGTCTTTTCCAGCAGTCTCAGCACTCCACCTCCTTCACCTACCCAGGACAGCAGCAGGGTTTATTATGCAATCCACCACCACCTCAGACGGTCAACTTTCTGCCTCCAGGGATGCCTGCGAATGCGGCGCCCAGTCCAGGGCAACATTCTGGACCATCGCTCAGCAGGAAAATGCCTTTCACTGCTACTCCATTGCCTGTCAGTTGCAAGGACAGTGGCAGTAACAATCAGCGGCATGTGGTCGTCATGCGTCCCGCGGCCTTCTCGCCTTCTGCCAGCTGCCTGGCCAGGTTGCAACACCTTGTGCAGCTCTGTGCCAAGAGACATCGGGAGCACGGAGACCTCTTTCCTCATCTAGGTGACTCATTTTTATATGTTTAACACAGGTTTTCCCACTGAATAATTTCCCATGCACTTTTGTGGGCTCATGTGTTGATAGTGTTTAGGTTCATGTGACCCTAATAAGCTCCTTTCCAGGTTTGGACTGGTCGGAGGACAGTGCTGATGAAGACGACGAAGAAGAGGAGGCAGAGAGATTAGCTCCTTTTCAGAGTTCATGGAGACCGCATAATGGGTTTGTAATCTAAATGGTTAAACCCCATAGTACGCTGTTGAAATTTCTCATTATGCTGACCATCACGTGTTTCCCGTGTAGGCTGGATGACAGCGGCTCCTCGCGGAGGACACGGCTACTTAGGCTGTGCTCCTACCTCCAGGAGAAATACAAGCACATGTGCAGGCAGGAGAGGGCGAGTATCCGCCAGAAGAGATACCGTTATGCCTTCCGCAAAGCCTTGGTGCACGCTGCCGGCAACAACCCCAACTGTGCTGGGCAGCTGATCCAGGAGTTGAGTGGTGCCTCTCGCAGCTCCTCATGGTATTCTCACAACGATCATACAATTCAAGTTTGTGTATCTGTCGGGGCTCATGTGAGTGGAACAAGAAAGTAAATTTATGGCTCCACTTGGCCACCTTCAGTATTCCATATCTGCGTTGCCAGAAAAGGGTGTTGCCTCTGCTACTGGGATGTTGGCCCTCTGGATTTAGCTTTTTTTGATGTTGCTTTCAAATGAGCACGACATAATGTGAGGTATTGTCCGTGTCGCTGCCGTTTGCTCAGTCCTGCATCTATTTTTCTTTGCAGTGCGGCTCCAGCGAGGCCGCAGAGCACAGATCCGGGGACATGCACTGGCAGCACAAAGGGCCAGGCCTGCAACAACAGAGCTCTGCCCTTCACTCGACACTGCTTTCAGCGTATCCTTTGCATCACAATAATATGAGTTGAATTGGCCTCTATAAGCTCAGAGTAATGGCTTTGATTCTGTTATCAACTTCAAAATAATACTTTTCATAAGTCGGTGCTTTTTATCGGGTATGTCTTTTTCCTTCATTGCCCACCGTAGACATTCTGTTGAATCGCTCCCAGCAGCTCTTTGCTAGTTGCACAGCCAAATTTGCAGACGGTCAGCAGTGCTCCATCCCCGTGTTTGACATCACACACCAGACACCCCTCTGTGAAGAGCATGCCAAAAAGATGGTGAGTTCAGAGTCTGGAAAACTTGGAGCATTGTGGAAAATCGGCTTATTTGCTCTTGGCGGAGAGATGGATGAGGAGATTGATAGCACTCTTGTGTCAGTATGCTAAGTATGCAGCTTCTACCTGCAACTTCTGAGCTTAGTATAGTTAGTGGGGGGCTCTGCTCAGAGGTGAAAACGACAACACCTTCAAAGTTTACTTGTTTTCACCTTGCACAGGATAATTTCCTGCGTGGGGATGTAAACCGAAGGGTGCAGCACCAGCACCAGCAACAGCGAAAGCCACGTAAAAAGACCAAACCGCCGGCGCTCACCAAAAAACACAAAAAGAAGAGGAGGAGAGGGCCGCGAAGGCCTCAGAAACCCATCCCCCCGGCGGTGCCACAGGGGAACCTGGGAATGCCCTCTACGAGCTTGGCGTTGCCCTCACAGGCCAGCATCAGGTGAGTTAAAACTGCTCACTGTCGAGTTAAAAAATTTAGCGTGTGGAGATCCAGTGTCGGAACACGCTCGGTCTCATGTTTAAGCAGCTGCTTTACTGCAGTGGCACGTTTTAATTATTTGCCTAAGCGTTTGTTTTGTTTTGTGCCTGTGGCAGGAGCCCTTCAACTCCAGACCTGAGTACAGATGAGCTTCCTGACGATATCACCAATGACATGGCAGACATTCCAAATGACCTCGAGGACTTCTCTGATGTGTTACCGAGACTACCTGATGACCTGCAGGACTTTGACTTATTCGAAGGTTGTTTTATAGCTCATCGCTGTGCCTTTCATGAATATACAAATAATGTGCGATAGTGATGAACATTGCAAATGTTTTTGCAGGTAAGAATGGGGAGCTACTGCCCACCACGGAGGAGGCTGAGGAGTTGGTACGTGCACTGCAGGCTATGGGGTCCTACCCGGACTCGTTGGTGTGCCTGACTTCCATGGCAGACCTGGCCCCTGCTGAAGGAGTGGACCACAGAGCCATGGTGGTGTTTCCTGGACCTGTCCAGCAAGGAGGCATGGGGGCCCTGCTCAACAGCCGCATCCCTACAGAGAACTTCACGAGCCTGGAGCTGGCGGACAATCTACTGCAGTCCACTGGGGATCACTTTCCCCCCTCACCACCATCTCAGCCCACCAGCCAGCCCCCAGCATCGTGCTCCAACATAAGCTCCTCTTCTTCTGCAGTAACCCCCTCCACCACCTCCCTGCTCACTCAGACCTCCATAACGGAGCGGACGTTTTCTCGGACACACGCATCCCACGTTTTGGCAAAGTCGGACGTACCCACGTCGTCTCCCCAGGGTAGCCACTACAGCAGTGAGCACGTGCCATCCCCATACAGCGACCACATATCTTCTCCCCACGCCAGCTCCTTTCAGACGGACACCCCACTTCTACTGGACGTCCCTCTCAGCGGGGTACCGGGGCCCCCGCGCTCGTCGTGGAACAACATCCCTCTCCCCCTCGCCGACCCCACTCAGTTTGGCAATCTCATAAGATCAGAAAGTCATCTCATATCCACGTCCCTGTCCACTCCCCCCGCCACCACCCTCTCTGTGACGTTGCAGCCCATGGCTGCTCTCTCAGCGATGCCACAGAGCGCCATGACTGGTTTAACGACTCCCCCCGTCCCCTCATCCTCGCTCCCATCCACGTCGCACGATCTGTTGACCTCCACGCAGCCCAAGCAACAGCTCCCTCAGTTCAGCGCGGCCTTCGGCCATCAACTGGCCTCCCACAGTGGCATCCCGAAAGACGTGCAGCCCAGCCACAGCTCCACAGCGCCCCCCGCTGGCTTCTCCATAGTTAGTGCCACCGCTGCAAGTGCCAACAGCGCCACACCCCCCTTCACGCAAAGTAAATGAGAGCAGGCGGCGTGCAGCGATTGCATGGCGGTCTGTGCACTCACAGTCACTTTGGATCTAGCAGACTGGCTTCTGATCAACCACCCCTGTTTATCTGCTCTATGTGTGCAATGTGGTATTGGTGCACTATTTGATAATGAATTTGCACAACCTCAGATTTTCTTTGATATTCTGCAGTTGTTGTTTTTTTGTTTTTTTTCTATCCCCCCCCCCCCATTTGCCAGGCGATGTCTGAGATTTAAAGTCGGTGTGAGTCCACTTGTTTTGATGCCTTGTGGTTCCGTCAGCGGGAGGCTGCAGCCCCGATGTTGCGACGAAATAAACGGGTGAAAATTGGCAGAAGGACGTTTTTAGCAGAGATTATCTGTGTAACAGTGCTCAGAATTCATAGAAGCCTCAATCAGCGATCAGCTTTGTCTGCTTTACCAGTTTAAGTCCTGTCTTAAAGTGATCAGCAGCACCCTGCCTTGCTCAGACGGCCATTGCATTTTCTTTTTTTAAAAGCTTTCCCACCTGTTTGATACACTGTCTGTCACCCTCTGAAAAACAAGACTGCACATTGTGACATTTTTGTGACCCTTTACGTTTCAAGATATTTAACTGTTATCATGATATAGAATCTTAGGCAGATTTCACAAATGAATTTACCAAAATAATTTTAAACAGCTGTTTTTATATTGTGTATATTGTATATTCGCTGATTTATTGGTTTGCTCAGACGTCAAAATCTCTGACCTCACCATTGGTTGTGGCACTCTTGAGTGGCCTAGTAGACACTTGAAAGTAAATCTAGTTTCTTAAAGCAATAAACACATTAACATAACATTAGCATTGTGAGGTATTTTTATTGATTGGTGTCATTACGTGTAGCTTCACTTACTGAAAACCAGCTGGATCCTATTTTGGCCTCGACGACTTATGAACTCCAGATTTTTACAACCGTTTCACTCAGGCCAACTTCCTCTCTCTCATGAGTGGACTTTCAAGGCTAATAAATGAGCTTAAGTGTCACAGGAAGGTCAGTGGTGGCGCAGTGCAGGGACTTTAAAGTGTCTACTCTCAAAGGTGCTCTCTGGTCCACACACACAATGGTCTTTGTAGGCTTGCATGTCTCGGAATACAAAAGTTCGGTTTCAGACCACCTAGAGAAGGTTTAGGCAGTGGATTTGGAAACATATATATCATGAGAAATGTGTACCATGATGGTATGAATTGGTGTATTTTGCACGTCTGAAGTAAAGCACTGTCTGTTTTACTCACTTATAAAGTGATTTTAAGCTCCATGATGCAAACCCGGGGTAGGGTAATAGTTTTAGGAAATGAGGGCCCGCACCCCGCCTGTTAGCTCACACAGCAGCACAACCATGGCTTTTTTTTATTTTTTATATTAGACAGATTATCGGACATCGTTGAATATTAAGTATATAGAATAGAAAAGTCTATCTTGGGGTTTGTTGGTGAACTATTGAGTAGCAATGGATTGAAATTGTTATTTGCAATGTATTCAGTGGAAACTGTGTCTTGTGGAATGAATCTCTTGTTGTTAATGGCTATCAAAATGGTTGCTCTTTGTTCGGGGGATCAATGTCTGTTTCGTGTGCTGTCGTTTTTGTCCTTGATATTCATATTGGAGAACATTTTTGATAGCTATTGAACTCCAGGAAGATACCTGATATTGTATGGGGCCGCAACCTTTTGTATGAGAGCCTATAATATAAGATTGATGGTCACTGGCTTGGCTCTTGGATGAAACATTGGATTATATGCATCATCTTCCGGAGAATTACAGAACAGCATGCTCATTTCAACACAGATTTGCACAGGAGTGGATGAGGCCGGTGGCGTTTCACGTGTCCCATTTCTGACTTGCCTTTTATTTTTTTCTTTATTTTTTTTTTCCCTTTTAATTTTTTTTGCTTGGATGCTCATTACATGAACAGCTGCCATCATTTCCAGCTCTGAGCCTGCACCAGACCCCCCCCCCCCCCCCCCATCCCATTTCCAGCTGTGAGAAGGCCCAGTTCTGTCTCTCCCTTCCAAAGAGAAAAACACATTCTGAAAGTGTAAACCTGTAGCTCCGCCAGAGGCCACTGGGCTTTTACAGCGACGCAGTAAATCGAAAAGACTAAAGAAAGAGGAGAGAAAAAAAAAAAGTTGGTTGAAAGCGTCAGTTTGAAATAAGGCAATACTGCTGTAACCACATAGCATGAGATTAGCCGTCGCACCAGTTTGCTCTCTCGACAACCATGTAGAACAAAACTTACAGGGCTCGTAGCCTCTGCTTGAATTCAGAGATGGCTGACAAATTCCTATACTCATTGAATGTACTGTATTACTGTTTTCAAAGATAGGATGAGCTAATCTAGTCACCTTTTGTTATTGGTCCTCGTTTGGTTTGTCTAAGGTATTTTTTGTATACAAAAGTTTACATTTTTATGTATATTTTTCTTGTGTACAAATGATGTAATATGTGTACAAACACTGTATGTAATATCTGTATATAGTGTGAGAAATTTGATCTTTTGTTTTTGGATGTATAAATAAAACTTGCTGTGAGGTATTTGCTGACAATGTCCATGTGGTTCTTAACCCAGGCATCTAAAAGTGAGACTTTTCACCCTTCATGCACGCATCACAGCCACTGTATGTTCTCAGCTGAACTGGTGCTGTGTTGGTCAGTTGTGGTACCAAAAAAAAAAAAAAAGGGAAAAGCTTAAGATAGTATATAATTGGATTGATGTAGTTTGACTTATCTTCTTAAAAATTGTAAATACAAATGTTACAGAAGTTCCTGGCTACTGAAAAATAATCGGGTAAAACTGGAGCTTTAACGCTTCAACAGATTGTCCAAGAGTAATCCAATATTATTAACAGTTCGGTGTCAACGGTTGCCGTCTAGCAGTCATGTGATCCAAGATGGACAAAGTCGACACACGACGACTGCCAGGTGACGGGGCCGAAAGCACCGAAGGGGCACTTCCGTTTCTAAGCTTTACGAGGAGCTCGTGAATTCAAACCGTCTAAATGTCAACATTAAGCAATATTTTCAAGCATGGATACAGTTCCCAGATGGGACTCAAGTATACTGTACAATTATTTCAGCTGCATTGTTGTTACACATTAAATATAACACATAAATCCTGAATCACACACCCACAGGTTGTGGGGCAATATAAGCTGCCATCCAGACATCTTTTTCAGGGGAGGCCTTAAAAGAAGAAAAAAAAAAAAAAAGACTGAGTTGCTCAGACTGACATTCCTGCAGTCCAAACTGCAAAAACAGGGTCCAACAGGGCACATTATGAGACATATACAGCAAACAAGGCCCTGAAGCAGGCCATTGTTGAGTTAAATAAGTTCAAAAGAGGCACATTTTTAAAAAAGTCTTCATTTCAGCATCATTCAACAATATCTCTGTGCACCATTTCAAATTATAGGGTTCAAATGGTTTGCAAATCATTGCCTGAAACTACTTAAATTTACACAGCTGTAGTTTCTTTAGAAACAGGGAAACGGGCAAGAAAAATGTCAAAAATTCATACAGATTTTTTTTTTTTTCCTTTATTTTTTATCTCAATCTTTTGACAGCGTTCAATAAAACCCATCAGCACTGTTCTGAATTAGCAAACATACGCACTGGACTACAAACTGTCGGCAAAGTCACACAAAATGAAATGTACATTTCAGGAAATGATTGCTATCCAGTGTTAACTGAAACTTGGAAACATCACAGAACCAAACCTCACTCCCTCTATTACATAATACTGCTCTTTGGGGTTACAAAAATAGTTTAATTGAGTATACGCCAACTTGAACGGGAACAGGAAAAAAAAAAAAAAAAAAAAAAAACCTGTAAAAGCAACTCAATATTTTAGCCGTCAGTACCGCTTCTCTTAAAACCCAAAGAAAATCTACAACGTGCGACACGCACAAAGATAAATAAGTGACCATAAGAAGGTGCAAACTATTGCATTTGTCTCAGTTCGGGGTGGAGCACTTTCATGGCACTTTTCACATGTGAAGTTGAAATGAAGAGGCGAGTCATTTTTCACAGAAGAGCAAGGAAAAACAATGAGTTTTTAAAAAAAAATTATTATTTTTCTTTTATATATAGTTAACCAGTTCCTAATGAACAACTTATGTGCATCAACTACAGCGGCGAGCCGAGCAGAACAGTTGGCTATGGCGAGGGAGATGGGCTAAAATGTTCATTTAAAATGATAAAAATCTTAAAGTTACACGAAAAGTCAGTCAGGTTGGAAAACACTTGACATTTCAACGGCATTAACCTATTTGCAAGTTAAATACTAAGCGGCGGCCAGTCAGCTTAACTTTGCAGCGTGGGAACAGGGGCACCAGCTGAGTTGGCTCCATCCAAAGGGAATAAAAAGACACCAAATTTGACTCGTAACAGAATACGTCACAACACTTCTGCTCTGGGTTGTTCTCAGGCAACCAGTGGATATACGGTATGTATATGTATGTCTATATATATATATATATATATATATATATATATATATATACACACACATACATACTCACAAAGTACCCAGTAACCCCTTAATATAATTTTGTTTGAATTAAATATAAAATGTTAAATAAATTGGGATTTAGACGTGATGATGGCAGGACTGTATTCCAGATGGAAAAGGCTGAGCTGTTCCTCCTTTTTCTGAACATGTTCGCTTGCTGACTGAAGCTGAACACCAAGTGGCCACTTTATTAGGTACACATCCGCAATGAAATGCAATCAAATAATAACCCCCTTCCCCAACTCTATTTTTCTTTTTTAGCACTCAAGACAGAAATTCGCCAATTAAACTAGGCTGTTATCATTATCATCATGATTTACAGATTATTCTGCAGGCGTTATCCTGGACCACATTATACTGATTTTCTTGTATCCTTCATTGACATACAGGACAGAAGAAACGTTTCTGGGTAGGCTTTGAGGAAAACACGTATTGAGCGTCCTCACAGGCGTGTTTGATAAAGTGGGCACTCAGTTCTTCTCTGCCTCCTTGAAAGCAAACGTATGCACTTACCAAACTATAGAGCTGTTCCTGTAACCTGTGCTCCCCCCCGCTGTGTAACACTGCGTGTTGCCTCCTGGCAAAAAGAAGATGCCGTCTGACCCTTGAAGTTTTATGAAGTCTTCTCTCCTTTCAACAGCAACCATGACAACTTTTTAGACGACCCATGTACAAAGAGTCCATTTGTTCATGCAAGTCCTACTCTTGGAACGCTTATGATCTTTTGTCATATGTCCTCTTCGAAAAAAAGGAAAAAAAAGAAGCTGCAATGCCGGGAAGAAAGGAGGGGGGGGGGATGACAAAAATCACAACTAAAACATTGAATCCAACATTTGTAAAGCCGTTGCCATTCACTCCACTGAAAACAAACACGATAAGGCTGATTCAACTCTGTTCGGGACTCGACATTCTTTCCATCCTGTAGAAGTATGCTACAACGCATACTACTCAGGCCAGGCAAGAGGCTTTATACTGTTAATACTATCATGCGCATTCCTTTTGCAAACTACAGTTAGAAGTAGTAGCAGTGCGGCTGGTCTCTGAACACCTCTTGGCTTTGTGTCAATATGTACATCCGACAGCATCCGACAGCATCCGACGCGCGAGAGAGGGCGATGCCTGCGTGCATTTACCATGCGACTAGAAAACTCACAAGTCCAAATGGAAACATACAGCCAGGCAAATATTAACACTGCATGACCAACCCCCGCAGTCCAAGTTGTAAGACTTCAGGTTGATTTTGTTTGTCCCACACACACACTGTCGTATGGTGCATACCTGCAAAATACTGCAAGTCTCATGCTACTGTTTTATGGCTACTTTGTTTAAAGTCAAAGGCATTTATACTTGAAGTGCAATTAAAGCTGTAGGTACATTGAGGAGACGGTACCACTGCAGCTCCTAGGAAGACTAACCGAGTCTGCTGATGTCTAAACTAAATGATGGCACTGCCCTATTAATGGAATGAATGGACAAAACCTCAGTTTATCTGATCAATCACACGCACAGCAAAAAATTTTAAAAAGAAAAAAAAAAAAAAAAAAAGGTGGGGGGTGGGGAGGGGGCAAACCTACTCAAGTCTACCCTTGTGGAATGAGGGCTGGAAACAGCATCCAGTTTTTAAATCTGGTGAGGCTTCAATAAACCAGCAATTTCTTTTACATTCTCAAACATTATTACAGCCACAGCTGAGTGTGAATCAAAAAGAGAATTCAGTAATATATAATAAATCAATAGTAAAACATGACAGAGGGCAGCCATTTTCATTCACTGGATGAGTTCTTAAAAAGTTTACAACTGAAGAGAAAAACAAAATCAAAGACTGATATACAAAAGAACAAGTACAAAGGCAAGGCAATCTCATTTGTGGCCAATTTTAGTCTCTCAAAATATATACCTCAAAACCAGTATCTACAGTTTGCATTTGGCCATTTGTACACAGTGGCTCCAAATGCCCCATTATGTTTTCATGAATCTGTAGAAATTAGCCTATTTACAAGTCTGTACAACCACCCTGTAAGAGCTCCTTCCATCTCCCAGAGGACCCAATCCACTTAAAGCAGGATACCTGAGTTTTCAAAAGAATGCCTCAACTCACTCATCACAGCACATTTCACAGAAAACCTCACGCAGCCACACGCACATGCACACAATTAAGGGGAGCAAGGTATTTTTCTGAAAGGACACCAAGTGTAAACCTTTGTGGAAAAGCCAGAAATTCACAAAACTTAAGTCCTTTCAGAAAGGTAGCTTACCCCACTCTTAAAACAACTGAACAGGAGGTACTAAGAAGGGACATCATTCAGCGCATGGTAGCTGAGTGAACAGCCACTGACTGTCTTGAATAGGACCCTCTGCTTCTGTGCTAGAATATAAACTGAGTAGGCCAGGATTTGCTTCAGGCAAATGAGTGATGGAGACCTTCGTGGGAGACTTCATCTTCAGCTGTGGTCAGAGAGAAAGATCTGACTGCGGCAACCAGGGTGGAAAAAAAGAACAGAGCTGGATGCAGCTCTTCTCACTGAGCGGTGGCCGCCCGGGGCACAGAAAACCTGTCAAACATCAGAGAAAAAATGTCAACATCTACAGGTCTCAGCATAAGACAAACAAAGACATTGAGTCAAAAGAGTGACGAGTGATCATGATGCTCATTTCATACCATCAAATCGCTGACGGACATTACAATCCCTACCGCATATTCTTGGTTTCATTATTTGGGATTTCCTCTCTGTAGTTTAGGGGTCTGTACTTTGCCTTTTGTCAGGATGAGCTCTTCACAGTGAGACTCAGCTTAAGTTTCATCTTTCTCAGCTCTGCTGTTACAACCTTAGATGCAATTTTTACCTCTAATAAGAAAGTTAAGTTTTTCGTTCGGTTTGCTTTAGCAAGATTTGGACATTTCTACCAGTGTGAGTATGTACCAATTTTGAAGTAATTCCAGATCGGGATCCAGGATCGTCTGTCACTGTACTGTCATGAGCTGAAGTAATGGACTTTGGAAAGTTTTACTTGATGGCGACGTTACACAAAAAGGCACAGGACACCCAACAAGGCTTCAATTTCTCTTCCAATAACAGGAAAGGACAAAATGTGGAACTGATGCACCTTTATCGTGCATCGCAATTCTTTTTGAAAGATAACGGAGGTGAAGGGTGGTGAATTTGATATACTTTTGAGCCAGCAGCAGGGATGGGCACAGAGCTGAATTAATGTGTGTGCGTTTGTGAGGGACGGCTAGCACAGAGGGACACGCTGCATTGACGGTAATGATGCTCAGCCGAAGAAGCACCGACATGGCTCAATGCTGCCTCTGTTCGGCCAACTTTAACAAACAAAAATGGGGAAGTGGCAGCTTAAGGAAGATGCTTTTTTGGAGCTATTAAAACACCGTATCTGACAATATTAAAAAAAAGTCCTACATTTTTGCCTGCACTATTAAAAACAGAGCTCTCCGTGTCTGAAAGCCAACAGATTTACCTTTAAACTGAACCCCTCACATCCTGCCCTGACAGACATTACATTTAGGAAATATTTATGTAAATTAATGTAAAAAAAAAAAAAAAAAGACAGTAGAGAGTAACAATATTAACTTCACTTACCTCTGAAGTCTCTGCACTAGTTCAGCCACCAAAGAGTCACAGATCCCCGGGTGTGTGTCTTCTGCCAGGAAAATGGCCTCCTTTAGCTCCTCTGCAGCTTCTGGCTTGCCATTACTTGTCTCACCTTTTGCTTTCAACTGCAACAACAGGTTTAGGAGTACTTGTGTCATTCAAGAGTCACTTCAGACATAAATTTGAACACTGACCATCCGATTACTTAATCACACTTATTTCAATAATTTGTTTCAAGGTGATCGGACACAAATAAATATCTGGTGATGCGATTACCTCAGAAAACAATGGAGAAAATATCGTAGATAAGCTTTGTGACAAAGGCCTCTCCTGCAAATGGAGAAAGGATTGTTTTAAACTGAAAAAGCAAATATAGGGGAGCTTGTTGTTTTTAAGTGAGTCTGTCCTCCGTAATAATAATATACACTACGGGCTTACCTGCTTCCTTTCTAACTCAGCAGGCTGTGCCGCTCCATTCTGAAACTCCTGCGGGTCCTTCACACGGATGGTGTTAAAAATCCAATCATCATTTGCGGCGTTGTCACCTCCGGATGCCTGACCATCCGGCTCACTAAAGTCAAACAGGATTTAAGGAGCATCATCAGTGTACTTAGTGTTACTAGAACTGCACTTGTCCACACCAGCCTTTAACTGGATGAAGATATGCAGACAACCTACTCATCAGATTCATCGGAGCTTGATCGGTCCCGTGACTGCTCCGATTTCCACCTTTTGTATTTGTCAATCAGCTCCGTCAGATATGTCGTCTTTTTGGCATGCCTTACAATATATTTATGCTTTAACAACTCTTTGGCAGTTGGCCTCTACAGAAAACACACACAACAGACACAAAAGTAAATAATAAAAGTAAACTTTTTTTCAGTGAAAACCACATAATGAACAAGACTCCTTTAAACTTACAAAGCTAGGTTCCTTATTCAAACAGGCTTCAACAAATTCTTTCAGTGGTTTACTGTAGGTTCCTTCCAGTGTTGGAGGATTGTTCTTTGGGATAAGGAATAAGACTTTCATTGGATGAAGTTCAGAGTGGGGCGGCTCTCCTTTAGCCAGTTCTATCGCGGTTATTCCCAGTGACCAGATGTCTGCCTATAAAAAAAATAAAAAAGGATAAAAATACTTTCACAACCAAATTAGCACAAAATGCACGTTCTCCATAAAAGCACTGACAAATGCACTGCGAAATGACATTTAAACTGTCGGACTTATGGGTGTATTTAAGGAAGTGCTGCAAACAGAAAACGGTGACATAGCGGCTGTGTTGACAAGCCACACTGACTCATGTTAAGGTTATTCCAAAAATAGCTACTGGGTCATTTCTTTCGCGAGAAAACTCATCTCAGTACCCAAATGTTCCTGACCGAAAAGAAAAAAGGAAAAAAAAGCAATGAAGTACTGAAATGAAAGACAAGACTCAATGTGTTCAGCTGGTTAATACTTAATTTATTTATTTTTTTAAATCAATGCCATCGGCAAAAAGGTACACACCAATGCCGTCGAGCTGGCATTACTCATCTAATACAAAGATGGAAAAGAGATGTGTTGATTCCCATTCAACTTTCAATGGGCCTCCAACTTTTTAACACCTTCACTCTAACCTATAAAATAACCCCTATTATACGCATTCAAGTTCATTTGCACTTTGTTTCTGTGATTAGCAGAGAATATATACCAGGTGTGGTAATGCTGACTGACCTTTGAGTCGTAGGCAGATTGCTTTATGACTTCAGGTGCCATCCAGAAGGGTGTTCCAACGAAAGTGTTCCTTTTTATCTGTGTGTCTGTCAACTGGCCAGCCACACCAAAGTCTGCAAGCTTCACTTCGCCTTGTTCTGACAGCAACACGTTGGCAGCTAAAAAAGGGGACGAAAAAAATTAATAAGCACTGATGTACATTGTACACCTCTCCTGAAAACAGACCACACTTAATGACCAATCAGAATTTAAAAAGGTAGAAACAAGGCTACATGTCAATCACCTGAGTAACCTGATTGATGTGACCATTTTCTACTTCTGGCAGTACCTGGTCTCTAAAACTGACCGTTTAATGTGGAAATCTCTAGTTTTTCCGATTGTAAAACACTACACGGGTTTCCAAAAACATTTTG
The DNA here is from genome assembly GCF_027942865.1 of Odontesthes bonariensis. NCBI lineage: Eukaryota > Metazoa > Chordata > Actinopteri > Atheriniformes > Atherinopsidae > Odontesthes > Odontesthes bonariensis. The sequence continues at coordinate 20,899,654 of NC_134517.1, read as the reverse complement.
AGTGGAACTATTTGCATTACAGACACCTAGGACAGGAAAACAAGCTGAAGCAGACCGATTTGTGTTGGGATCTGATTACACACTTAACTATGAAAATCAATCAATCACAGACCGAGGAAGTTAAGCAGACACTTCCTGGTGAACACTGTTGCCAAAGCACATTAAAACACTGCAGCTCTGTGCTGTCCAGATGACGTGGTTTGCTGTTAAAACAAATAACTAGGTGACAGTTTGAACCATATACCTTTGATATCTCTGTGTATTTTCTTTTCAGAGTGCAGATACTCGAGACCTTTCAGAATTTCCCTCAGGATTGTGGCAATCTGTGTTTCATCCAGGGCGCCTGGTTCCAACTAAAGCAATGGATAAATTCAAATTAAACCACATGCAGTTAGGATAGTTTTTCTAATTGGTAATTCAATTCATTTTGATAAGTTACCAAATCAAGAGCGGATCCTCCACCCAAATATTCCATAATGATCCATAATTTCGTACCCTGAAAAACACATAAGCAATTCAGTCAGAGTGTTCAGAGATACTGGGAAGAAGAAACATAGAAGCACTCATTACTTTGTAGACTTTGAATGATTATTTTGTAATCATTAGTATACATAATTACTAATAATTGAACTTCCCAGCTTTGGTTTTACTTTTGTCCACACACAGATTACACCATGCTGGATATTTCATTGAATCTTTATCTAAAAATCAGTGCCGGTTTGATTTATTTTCCACTTCGTGTCTGCAATGATGTCACAAAGACTCAGAGTCACATAGCTGCTGACAGCAAGAGACTTAACAGGATCTCCAACACTAAGGACGTAGTGTAACACTAAGAATTCTTACAGATCAATAATAAAATAATTTAACTACAGCAGGAACTGTTATTGGGATGGGAGCAGAGAAAAACATTAGGACAAAATGTGAGTTTATTCAGTCATTTATCTATAATGGAGGAATAGAAGCACAACCTGAAAATTCCATGGCAATTCATAACTAACTAAGTAACAAGGCCGTATGCATAAATGGTTGTTGCATGTCAGAGACCAACCTGACTAAGACACTTCCTAATACAACACTGTATAAGCCTTGAGACTGCTTTAGCAAATCAGCTACTGCAGCTACACCTACTGTGTACTCCTGCTGGCTTCGGTGTTGAGAATCAGCAATGTAAACCTCTCACCTTATTAAGGTTATGCTCATTAATATCATTACAAAATATGTCTGCATTTCTTAACTGAGGATAATGTTTTCGATCGTTTCAAACACGTCTAATTTATGTTCTGAAACGATTCCTGTTGCCAAGATTATTCCAAAAGCTTTTCAGCCCTTCACACCAGTTATGTTTGAACATAATGTGATATCCGCCTTGACAAGCACAGATAATATTGCTCATGATTAATAGTTTCAACCACATGGAGACCATTATTGTAATGTGCTGCTGCACTTTACATTAGTCCACTGAAGCTGTCAAGCCTGATAGCTGACGAGCTGAACATCGTGAGGTTTTCAAAAGAAGCTCACATAAAAACATCAGTTCATACAAACAGACAACTGAAAAGGGTAGTGAGCAACACAGTCAATGCAAATCTGAGGTTGTACAGGCAAAAAAAGGTCAACTAAGAGGAAGCAGAAAGTGTGTCTTAAGTTATGCAAATAATTTTAAAAGTATACAGTATGCTTAAGCAATGTTTTGTAACTAGGTTTTTGTCTTCATAATGACAATGATTCAAAGCTGTTTTCAAGGGCAGCATTCAGTCTTGGCCACTCCTGCACTGCATGACCAGCAAATGTGCTTGTAAAAAAAATAAAATAAATAAAAATAAAAATTTAAGCATTACTGCATATGTAGGCCGAAGCAGTAATTCGAAAAATAAAACATCATCTACAGATTATTTAACAGCAGGTCCATTCTAAAGCACAAATGAACACATCCACACCATGCAACCCTGTAGGAATGCGTTGCGTCATCTCATTTAATGTCAAAATCTCCATTCTGCTGACGGAGCCTGAATGAACATGCACTGTCATCTGGTGTTTAGACCATTTGCCCAAAAACATCCCAAACAGAAACAGAGGAGAGCCAACAAAAGCAGAGTGGAAGCTGAAATGTTTTCTGTGCACGTATACAATAAGAGAAACTAAGCTAAAGGACCACATCTGTCATTTAAGGTTTTAGGCACAAATTAAACGCTGTTAGAGGCACTCTAGACATCATCACTTGTGGGATCAAAACCCACCATAGTAAGAAAATACATTGTGGTATACAACTGAGCGATTTTGGAAATACAGATACCAGTATTAGAGATGACAACCATGATGGGCTTTTTTTTGGTGCAGGCTGGCTTTGTTTACATAAAGTTGTTCTGGCTTTAATTTCAATTTTAATAACAATGTCAGACGAACGTCACACTCCCATGACCCTGAATTAGATTTTAAAAAAAATGGATGGATGAACGAACGTCACAGTGGTCATGCTTCTATGACTGTCGTACATCGTTTTAAGGGCTGTGACTGTTGTCTTAGCTTTATCATTAAGTGTTCTGAAAATCACGTTTAATTTTTAGTCCATTCTGGTGCTAAAAGGCCTTAAGAGCACAACTCCTGTCCATCTGTTCTACCACTTACAGACAGCAATGTTAACAGCACACAAGACATGCTACGACTGCAATGCCAGCCTACATTATGGCTTGTTTTCCACACTAATCTGTGCCCTATTTCACAGGCAATAGTTGCTCCATTTCCCCATTTGAATTATTTATTGACCTACATTGCCCATTCTTGCTTGCAGGAATACACTTTTAACATATCCATTATGCCAGCATAGACTATTACAAGTTCACTAAACGAGGCTTACTGAGGTTGAAGCTTACCTTGAGATAGGATCCAAAGTACTTGGTGATAAATGGACTGTCACACTGGCTTAGAACTGTGATTTCCTGTTGAATGTCTTCTATATCATCCTCGGCCTCCTCGAGATCAATGATTTTAATGGCCACAACCTTCTGAGTTCGATTGTCGATGCCTTTAAAGACTTCTCCAAAAGATCCTTTCCCTATCCTCTCCAGCTTGGTGAAAAGCTCCTCTGGATCAGCTTTGAAATTCTGTGCAACAAAGAGAAAGATATAGAGAGAAAGCTTTTGTTTAAGTAACGTAAAATCACAGGAAATAGACAAGTTGGAGTCTAGCTCACAAACACATCCCAAATAAAACAACCTAAAATAAGAACTAAAAAGAAGAGTTACATGTACACAATACAGGATACATCATAACTGTCTGTCTCTTTGTTGTGTTATGATGGATATCTTATTTATAGTTTATTGAAACACACCAGCCATGATTATCATATTGTCCCCGACTAAAAAACCCAACAAATATGCACTGCCCTATAATAATATAGAATTAAAATGCTCACATTCAAGAATGTGGCACAGGAAAATATTATATCTGTATGTGAGAACAGTGTGATTGTTGAGCCATTTTAGGCAGCAAAATTTGAGCTGCATGAACATAAAACTTTTATTATAGAGAACAAAATGAAAAAGCAATTTGGAGTTTTACATTGCCGCTACATGCTGCTAAATGCACTTGAGCCACTTCATGTTTCAGTCTCTCACATCACTTGATGTTTGCTAATTTTGCACCTCTTGAAGGGCACTTATCACCTGGATGACAGTTGTTGGCAGGTGTTAAGTGTGATATGATTCAAACAAGAGTACTTTAGTCACTGCAGTGAAGCCAATACAACTAATCACTGATAATAAACTTTATTTATTTTGCATAAACACTGAACTACAGGATCAGTTTGGCTTCTTAGCCAAAGACGTTGACATGTTGAGAAATGCACACATAACATATGAAACTCAAACACGAAATGAACATCAGCCACAGTCAACCCACATAATAACTCAGAACATGATTCAATTCTATCAAGTGCTAACAAGCTCGCAATCTTATATAATTTTTCACTTTTGGCCTGGCCTGGCCTGGCCTTGACCTCTGCGTACAAAGCAACCTTTTAACCCGTCCACATCAAATCATTGGGTTTTATCAACACCAACATTATCAGACAGCACCCTAACCCGCATAGACGAGACTGTGGTTTTATGACCTCGACCACAAAGGCTAAACAGAAACTGATGGACAACATCCTAAATTATTGACAGAGCTAAGTAGATTATTTTCCAATGGAGGGCCAGGAATGAAAATAACAGCCTTCAAGTTGGCCAATTAAGAAGTACAAATTATTGAAAAGAGTTTTTCCCTCCAAAAAAAAAAACAACAAAAAACAGACTTCAAGAAATTAAGCTTGATGATTCATTTACAAGGTAACGTAGCTCTAAGATGATGATCTGTCTCACTCTAAAGCTTTACAGTCCTCCCCAGAGAATGGTTTACTGTAAAAGTGCTTATGCGGAGTGGTCAAACCTTTATGAAAGGCGAGATGAGCAGCTGCACTTTGAAAAACTGGCAAAGAGGGGACTGCTGAATTTGATAGCAAAGAGACTTTAGGACAAAGACAAAAAGACAGCGGTGCAGAACAAAGTATGTTAGAAACAACACAACCAAATACTGTCATAACACTGGTGTGGTCAGTCAGCCAGGTGAAATTTATAATGTTGAGGCTGACCTCTGTAAAAACAACGGGCGAAACAACAAGAGCACTGTGACCACAGGCTACACATGATGGGAATGTACTTGCCATATCCACAGTCAGCAGGTTTACTGCCACAACTAAAGCTGCCTGAACCTCGCCCTAAAAGCATGCGTTTGATGCTCTCCCATCTGCACAACACAACTGTGTAGGACTGGTGTCATCCACACGTTGAAGGCTCACTGCCAGCCCTTCGACTGCCAACGAGCTACCATCTGAATGGCAGCCGATGCGCAACATCTGCCGTTACCCTTCTGAACTTGTTGTGTCTGTGCACATACGAGTGATTCACTTGTAATTGGAAAGAAGGATCAATATAGCTTGCAATCCCCCTGGCTGCAGGTAATCGTGCATATGTTGTGTCATCCCACTCTAGGATGCTGCCGATCTTCCAGGCACAATTTAAAAAAAAAAAAAAAAAAAAAAAAAAAAAGATTAATGACATAAACTTGGGCATCCCTACTTTAAATGCACTTATCACAGAGGAAAGTAATCAGTAGGGATGTCATAATCATTTATGTAGACTGTCAAACAGATAACTGCATTTTTTTTTAATTTAATTTTGATTTGCTAGTATCATTCAATTACCATCTTTAAATGTGTGGAATCACCACGTTTGAAAGCCACCTTTTTGCTGCAAATCGAACAAATTCTGCAAGTTTTTGGGCTCTTCTCTCAGTATAAATCCAAAATGTACTCACATTTTGGATTTATACAGTGTTGCGGTGTTTGGTTTGCAGCTAAATCTACAATGTTGGTGTCAACAAATGCTCATTGAAATGTCGTTGGTCAAACATAAGAAGCTGAGCTCAAAATAAACTTGGTGCCATTTGTGAAATGAGAGATGTAACGATGGGACTATAACATTTCCCATAGTTTCATCAAGCATGAAATAATGTCAAAGAATTGCAATCAGTCCCTATGAAGAAGTTGCAAGACAGATTGTCACCCGACTTGTAAATGATGAAATCTTGATCATATCTCATCGAAATGAGAAACAATTAGACTGCTCCAAAAACATTGCAAATGACAGCCATGTAGCATTTAAATGCTTACTTTGAGATTTCATTCCTCATTAGAGGAGGAGCAGTTTTTCAACTAACCAGTTAATCAAACACAGAAACAAAGCTCTCTTGACAACTGCAGAAACAAATAATATATTCAACTTGTTAAATGTTTTTTTCATTGATGGACCAAACGTGCCAAACACGAACATAGTGTTATAACAAAACAGTATCATGGACACGAAAACCGAATAGTTAAGAACTAATGCTACAGTAAATTTTGTTAGGATCAATAAAATGAGGATAAAAGTCATACGACATGACTCGTCGGCGGAATAACAAAATGATAAACATTTATGACCAAAAACTTACATCACTGCTGTATTTATCAGTAGAAACCAAAGGTGACAATGGAAAATGTGGCAATGATAAAATGTCCCAATTGATAATTTTCTATTGGTGCCTAGTACTTTTAACTTTTTAAAGAGGAAACTAACTGCAAAACACAGAGCTCTGACTTAATGTAACTTGACACTAAAAGTCAGCAAACAGCATAGGAATAGATTATTTTACCTGAATCCCCGGCAGTCCACTCTGAATAGGTAAGTGAGCCATGGCGTCAAATAAGCAAAGATGACGCCTTTCCTCGTCTGTACAGCTTTTCTTATCAGAGGAGTAACGATACTTCCCTGACAGCCCCCCCTTTAAGTGCAACTGTCTCTGGAAAGCTTGTTAAAGTACGAAGGGGACACGTCTCTTGATTTTTTTTTTAATACGCTCGACTTGTCGGTTTCTACTTTGAGCTATCTGCCTGCCTTCACCTCACTCGCCTTCCGCAGTCAAAGATAGCTAACGTTAGCCACTACAGCCGCTAGTTAGCAAACAATTAGCAGAAGAACTGTAGCTCAACGGTCTCTCGGCGCGTTCTTGTCAGTTGCCCGGTGATAAAACAGAAGTCTGGTAGAAAAGAGCCGCAAAGGCTAAACGGATAGACACTGCTCCGTTGTAGAGTTGCTTGTTGTTCTATTCTCTCATCACTTTTCTCTGTCTCCCGGCGCCATCTTGATTAATGTCATTTTCATTTTCCGGTTAACCAATCACAGTGAGGAAGAGAATACGGCAAACACGTCGTCATTCGTAAACCAAGAAACGTCACGAGAGGAGGGCGCTCACGCAGTCAGGTTGCAAGGCTGAATAGAGAAGCTTTGGCTGGATTACCAACCGTGCAATTGTGGAATTGAACTAACATTTACGCATAAACATCAATGTTTTAGTATATATACTTTACTTCAGTGTGATCAAATGTTGTACTTTAGCAATTTAGCATAATTTTGATAACTGCAAAATTGAAAATGTTGCCTAAACTACATAGTGATGCATCATTACCAGTAGGTAAATATTATTATGTAACATAGAGAGAGGCCATCTTATTATGAATAATCTTCGTTTTTCCTGCTTAAGTACAAATCATTTAGGTTGTAATGCTAATCTGCTTGAGTAAGACTTTGCTTCATTACGTTTCGCTGCTGTCTTTGATGGGCTGCTGCGATGACAGAAAAGTCAATTAAAGAGGAAGTATTGTCCTCTTCTTTCGCAAGCTGTCACAACACTTTCCAGTGATGTCTGATACATACTTTGGTCAAAATAACACAGAGGAACAGTACGGCAACTCCTATTTTATTCATGATTTTACACTTCTGTTCAAGCAGCTCATTCTCACAGGCTGGAGTGAACCACTCGACTGCACTCTGCAGCTCTCTTCTGTTCTACTCGCCATCGGAACAGTTATTGTGTTGTAAAGGAGTTTACAGTAAATACCTGTGAGCTCAGACCACATACCAAACTGATAGAACAAAACTTGACTAGTAATTCTATTCTAATTTAATTCTCGTTTACATGTACATGTTGGATTAACACTCTACAAGCTTCGGTGTTGCGCATAGACGTCATCATCGTCTTGCTGCCCCCCCCGTTCTGTGATTGGTTCCCTAACTCAGGCAAAAACCAGGCTGCCTTTGCAGTGTGAATGAAATTGCGCACAAAGCAGCATGGGAATTCCCAGGCTAGTTTACATGCCCATTGTCTGCAGTTCAACCGTGGACAGATGGTATGTTACCATCCCCCATTTAGGTACACTCATCACAAGTAATGTGTTGAATGGCCCAAGTTGGTAAAACATGCACTGCAGAAACACAATTAGTTGCTGGCTGGATAATAACATCTTTGAGAGCTCAGATGGCACCTACTTGGTCACATGTTGGCTCCAAAATCCTCTGGACTTCACTGTCGCTCCATTCATCTGTGTTCACGTTTTTAACAGCTAACATTAAGAACTGTTGTTTATATTAGGAATATATCACTTATGTCTGTTTTTGTTGTTATGATGCAGTACTAGTGGTGCATTCAATGGCAGATGGGAAATCAGAATATCCAAGTAATTTTCAAAGCAAAGCAAAAAGCAAGATCAGTTCCAATATCTAATTTCCAAGGTGACAGCGAATGCAGCATCATCTGAAGTTGAAGTTTGGTGAAGACAGAGAAAAAAAGAGGCTGGTTAGCCTCGTACAGTTCTGCAGATTTCCCCCTGCAAATTTGAAGAGCTCACAGAATGACACATTTTCATACGTGTATATGGGGCCTAAAACAAAAAGAGTTTTTGAGTTGGTGGTGACCAAATACACTGAGAGGATTATTAATGAAAAGATTCCTTAATGAATTAGTTATGTATCTATTATTTATTTATTCATTTTTGCTTGAACACAAGTTATATGTAAATATAAAAGAGCAATTACATTTAATCTACTTTTCCAATATTACAGATAACATAATCTTCATCTTTTATACCAACTTATGATATAATTTTGCCAATACAGTGTACAATATTTAAAACACAAACACACAAGATTGCACAGCTTTCCTTATTAGGACCATGGACTGACTCTCGGTGATTAGACCAGAAAAGGTCCTAATGAAGTAACAAAAATAAGAACGCACACATCCACACACTTACACATTACATTCTCTTTCACGTGTTGATATCAGACTTTGGAGATTGGGATATTACAGATATTTGTTGTTCAGAGTTGGGTTTTGGTTTTATCATCGTCATCATCACTGCTAACTGAGTCTCTCTTGACCATTTCGACCTCTGCCCTCTTTTGCTTGCTTTTATCATCCTCATCCTCATCGTCAGCCTTCTTGAACTGGGCCTCGATTGCTGCGGGATCAATGTAGGTGTAGAAATATGCCATAATGGAGAAGATGATGCACACTGCCACCAAGAGAGAGGCAAACAGAGTGTACTCTGCCCACTTTGGAAGAAGAGGAGAGAGACAGAAACATGATGAATGGCAGTAATATCTTGGTATTTGTTGTCTTGTATGCAATGGGCACTGTATGGCACAGTCAGACATGCAATCAAAGATTTACCTGCTTGGGAAGCTTTGCAAGCTCCGCTACAATCAGGACAATAAAGTTGCCAACAGCAACGGTCAATAACCAGCCTGCTTGCAGCACTGCTTTCATGTTACTGGGTGCCTTGATGACAAAAGAAAACAGCCCATGAGGAAAGGACTTCATAGACGCAAATACAAACAATCCAGGTTATAATTTCTGAGGGGTTGGGCACAGTGAGTCAACATGTATTGTGTCCTGAACTTTCATCCCGGATGCTGTAGTCATGATATAATATGACGAGATTTTCTTGCAAACGTACCTGTGAGTAAGAGAACTCTAGGCCAGTAACAGAAAACATCACTTCACCAACAGTGATGAAGAAGTACTGAGGGATCTGGAGGGCCATGTGAACCGAATTAGGTTTTATGTCCTCTGCTGCTGTAATAGACTCCTGACACTGAAATATATTTATAAAAAAATAATCAAGTTTCAGTTTAGAGAAGAATTTACCAAACAGATCTGACTAGATTTTCAAAATGACAACATATCTTTTTTTTTTTTTTTTGCTGTTCATTCATACACATCATGGATATGTTGTTTCCCAATAATTCATTAAGCTCCAAGTGTGTTTCATCAGAACTGTGACCAAAGACCTTAGTCAAGTATGGACACGTTGAAAAACGTTTCCAGTACAATCCAACCCTCAGTCATAAGGCTTTCTGACTTCTCAGCCATCCATTGCACTTTGTCCCAAATCCATTCCACTCTACTTAAGATTTAAATCTTAAAAAGTGGGTCACAAATTGTGGTCTCATTTGTTATTGATGGTTGCTGGTTTTCTTAAACAACTGAGCATTGTGGTTTTAAGCAAGCACTAGTCAAACAGAAGTAAATAACGCAAGCTATTTTAAGATGCCTTCATCCACATTAGGGAACATTTAAAGAAACAGGTGCCTAATTTCTACACCAAAAAATAACGAAGTATGTAGGACTAGAATGTGCTAGTTTTCACAGTGTGAAGATGTGCAGGCAAGCTCACAGGAGAAGTGTTTGTTCCCCCTTTAATGCATCCCAACGCACAGAAGGTACAGTCTGTTCACAACAATATTCTTACACACAAAAGCTCAGTGAAAACTAAAACTGTACTTAGTGATACTCAAACAGTATCATAAATATTATAACTGAAATCTATAGAGGTTCTGTTCTGCTGTTCTATTATGCTATTCGATGCAATGCTGGATTTCCACATCCGATAATGATTTCATCAGTTTGTCTACTTAAGGTTAAAAGGACTCTTCTTTCCTGAATCTTGCCATCTTCCACATCTGGGCGTCATCCCAACATTTCAGCTGCTGCAGCGCACTCAACAACTGACCACTAGTCAGGGGAGGCAGATGGGAAGACATAAAGAGCAACCTGCCCTTTGTGCTCAAGGAGTGGAGAATGTGAAGATGAGACTGAACTGGATTTGACTTGATGTGGCTTCTATTTTGCACAATTAAAAGGAGCTTTTGGCATACTGTAGTCATAGTCAGAAATAGCACTACTGTGGATCTATTGGGACCATGTGACATTAAACAAAAATAAATGTATGAGAGGCTCTTGCATCAATCTGGCTTCAATTCTCCACATCACCATCTGAGCCGTCAATTTCCCTTTTCTTTAAAATGTTTCAACAGCGTGGGTCAGAATTTTCTCAAAGGTGCACACAATTTCCAATCGAGCTTGTTTCGCCTGAAAAGCATCGTATGCTTCTTCCAGGCCCTATTACTGTGCATAAATAATGACGAGGCCCGTGTTCAGTGTTATGCAGGCAGGAGTCACTCATTACAACAGTGTACGTTGTCATTTGTAGTGATTCATTTATATATATTTTTTGACACAATACATGTATATGGCATAGAATAATATGATATATAACGTTAGAATGACAAAGTACTTGATCAAAGATCAAAGGCAATAAGAAAAATACAGATGATCATCATCTTTGTCGTTTGAGCTTCAAATTTTTTCCCAGGTGACAGAAAAAAATTGCAAGCTAACACTTAGATATTTGACATGATCATTAAAGTACACAACATTCACATACAAACTGTTCCTCATTAGATGAGATAAAGGACAAATACCTAGAGATCATATTGAAAATCATGTGTGAAACTTACATTTGCTCCAACGGTTAAAGTGCTGGGAATAAAGAAAGTATAAGAACTTCCATATCCAAAGTCCCTGCTGTATTCACATGACTGTGGACCTCTCTGCAAGGTGAACGTGGCCCTGGTCATGAGAAAAAAATTAAATATTTCTTACTCTGTAAAAAAATAAAAACAACAACACTGTACTAGTTGAGATGGAAAACAATCCTTACTTTCCATTTCTTATTTGTGAGTAGTTGGAATAAAAAAATGGCTGAATTATTCCGAAGTTGACTGCACCGGAGATATTCACTTCTGCGTTCATTCCATTTACAAATCTGAAACCGCAAAACATATCGACCAAAATGTGAAAACCAAAGAGTCATCATTATGTAACATCACTGTTTTTAAAAGCTTAAACTGCGCACCAAGCTTGCGGTTGCAACTTTATGGACTACAGCAAACTCTTACACATTATAAAAGTAAAAGTTAATTTTCTTTTGGTAAAATGGTCAATCAATTGCATTGCCATTAAAGCAGTTTAAACATTCGGAGTCAAACTCACCGAATTGCATTGTTTCCCTCTTGTGGCTTGGCAGTTAAATCATCAGTCTGAAAAACAGAAAGAAATGGATCTTTACTAATTTAGCTTTTACAAGTCCTCCTGTGTGTCTTTATGTTCTTTATTGTGTGCTTACTTACCAGGACCCAGTCATTGTCGAGGTTTGAGGGAATGAGAAGCGTTCGCCGCTTTCCCATGGCCACGAAAATATTATTTTGCACTATATTGCTGCCTGCTGTTGTTGTAACAGTAATATTTTCGTTTTCAAATGTGAAGTATTCATCACTGGCCTGCAAAGCAAAGAAAACGCTGAAGCAAAGGGTTCATTACCGAAAATAAACAGTGGCGGTTGAGCTCGCATGTATCAGATTTTTGTAAATACAACATGTAAATTTCAACTTTACACAAGGTTGGGTGTTGATGACATACCTGAGCTGCAGATATATTCACTTGCTGATGGTTTTGCAGCAGAACTGAGACTGCATTACTGCCCATGTTGAGTAATTTCACCTGACTCTGGGAGGTTGACGGGAAGACGGGCAACGTTTCCTGAAAGTTAAATCAAAGTAGTTTGGTTTTTATAAACCCCAAGAGTAGATGTGCATTTTAAAACTTAATTTCAAATAACCAAACCAACAAACAACTGCGCTATGCTTTACAGTAAATAAGGAGACCAACACATTAATTGTTCTTGACTTACATCAATTTGAACCTGGACGACAGCAGCGCAGACAAAAGCAAGAGCTGCCATTAACATCCCCACTGTCATTCTTTTCAGAGGTCTGTTGAAGTGACATGAGGTTTTATTACTGAATTTAGTCAAATTAAAGCAAAAAAATGTTCGCACTTCAACACAAGACAACTTTTTCAATCTCTGCAGAACCGGTATTTTAACCCTTGCATAGATAATATGGGGGTGATTTAGAATGCAAGCTTGAGCTCCTCCTTTCTAGAACTTTGTTTGAGAAAAAACTCTAAAGTCTCTAAAGCTGAATATTCTTGCTGAAAGCTGATTAGACAATTGACTCTCAAGGGAGAATGCTAAATATGAAGCAACAGCCAGCAGCTTGGTTCGCTTAGTTGTATGGAACAGATGCTTTTTTACTCCCACTCTCTGCAGTATGAACATATACATACTGCGTGTGTGGGTGGATCTAAAGCAGCCCACTTGCTCTTTTTGAGAATAACCTATATGAAGCAAAATAATGGTGGCTGCATCTGCATGTGAAAAAAAACAAAAATAAAATCATCATCTATCTCTGCACCAGTGGGTTTCTCTGTTTATGACCACATGCAGCCTTACAAAGTAGAGAAAGAGCAGAAGTGGAACAGCACAAATGCTTTTTTGAGAAGAGACTTTGCATAACATTCGCTGTTATCCACACCACTTTAACATTTCATTGAGAGAGTACAGACTGATTAAATGTCCATGCATGAAAAGCTTTGGTGCAGCAGACCCTGAATGTAGTATAAAATGAGCTCCCTCCACATATGCAGTCGCAGCTACCACAAATTCCCCCTAATTTGACCCTCAACATTTCCTTGTGGGATGAGGCTCACAGCAATGAAATAATCGAGCAATTGTAACATTTACTTTTATGTATGCCATTTTTTTAAAGATTTTTTTTGGGGGCTTTTTATGCCTTTATTGTATAGGACAGTAGAGAGAGACAGGAAGCAGGGGGCAGAGAGAGGGGGGGAATAACACGCAGCAAAGGGCCGTCCAATGCGGGATTCGAACCGGGGCCAGCTGCAGCGAGGACTATAGCCTCTGTACATGGGGTGTCTGCTGTACCCACTACGCCACAGACCGCCCCTCGTCTGCCATTTAAAAATAAATAAATAAATAAATAAATTTTTATACATATATTATTTATCTGCATCTGTATACAGATAGTTAACTGTGTCTTAACGCATTACTTTAGCTTGAAGGTGCAGGAGAAAGGTTATGAGGGTGATATTGACAGTGAAGTCTACACCTTGGAGTTGAAGAAGAAATCTTTAGGGCTTTTGAAAAGGGGATAAAATGACAATGTAAATGCAAAAATAGTTGCATTATTGTTGCATTGTCTTTCGCATTGCTACTCAGAGGAATGGTGGGGGTATCAAATTGTTGATTCTTCTCACCGTCTTTTGACTAATTGTCTTAAGACTGTGGGAAATCATACAAACATCATGAAGGAATCTGTTATTATAAACACAGGCATGAAACAGAGATGGGAATATTTTGTTGTTTGACTGGCACAAGCTAGCTGTGTCCCATTGTTTCAGGCATTTATGCAAGGCTAAGCTAAAAAGCTGCTGGCAGAAAAATGTGGAACTGGTGTTTTTTCAGCTAAAAGGAGTTTATCTGTAAGCTTGAAAGCAAAAAAAAAAAACTTTCAGAGCCTGTGTGCAGTTATTGATTAGTGGTATAAACAACTGAGAAACGCATTGTACACATCGTGGGCTCACTTACGTGAAATCCAGGCCACATTTTTTGATCAGAGGGTATATCAAGCTGTCCATAACAGGTACCAGAGTTAGGATCAGGATGGGGTTGACAGTCTTTAACAAAAAGAAATCGCACAATGAGAATCTTATTTCATAAAGTGCAGTACACGAGTCCAGGCTTGCATGATAAAGTCACCTTAACTTACCTGCATCTGATCAGGTTGTATAACAAGAAGACCCTGCCGACACAAAATAAATATTATGATATAAACACAGTGGTTTAGTCAAAAAGGAAAAAATAAATATGTTGGTATTGTCACCAAACTTACAAAATCTCCATTCATTGTGGTAGCTTGCAGCGTCCATCTCGAGCCCTTTGATAGAGATGCAAATTTGAGCATAATCACTACTGCAAACAGGTGAGTTTGCCTTTGAAAAGAATGACTGACATAAAAGGTACCTTTTGATCAAATAGGGTCCAGAACATTGGCAGTGGGATGTATAGAAAAAGAACCTTCAGCACCATTTTGATTTGAGCGATGAGGAGTTTCTATAACACAGACCCACAGAGAATGAACAGATGTTATTAAACTGAAGAAACAGCTTGTTATAAATCCCTGAAGTAAATCTTACTTCATATTTTTCCTCTGCCCAGTCCATCCAGTGCTTCCTCTTTGGGTACTGCTTGCTTCTGTGCCTGTAGCGATTTTTAATGGCAAACTGAAAGAGAGAAAAGCGACAGAAGATAATCCTTTTAGAAACCTCTGGGGTCACTGTTGGTACCATACAGTTTATAATAGGTGAACATGTATGCAGAAAATGCTGATTTCACTGACTCACCCCAATACATTTACACACGTCCAGCATGATGTTCCCCTGTGGTTTAGCTTTGTAGTACATGCCGCTTCCCATGATAAACACCGCTGTTAGCCAACACCACAGGAAAATCCTCAGTTTTAATCCTCAATCCATGAATAAAATCTTTACATTTTTGTACACAATATATATCAAAACTGTTTACACATACCAAGTGCAACCACCATTAGTGCTGCAGGGACACCAAAGGCAAGAGAATAGCACTTCTGTTTACTGTAGATGCCACAGTCCTGAGCTGAAACAACATACATTTAATTATCATTTCAATTTCCCTTCTACTCACAAACTCTTATCAGTGAGGATTACATGTTTATGCCATGGTTCATCATAAAATTAATGTCATATCTACCTCTGAGGATTGGCGTGATAATGGTTGACAAGAGACTTCCACCATTGATGCACAGATAGAAAACGGAGAAGAAAGTTCTCCTTTGCTTTTCCTGCACAGAAACACAGTGACCATTTTTTTGTGCAATGCTGAGTATGATGTACAAATAAAGCAATAATTATATGTGTAATATATAAATATTGTAACCAAAGTTCTTTTTTAAAGCTGATTTCCAGGGGTGATTGTATCATTATCATGGCTGGATTAGACTCGATTTGCTCATTTCCCTTTTCTGTTTAGGAAAGTTTTGCTCTCAGTTATACCTCTAGTTTGCTGTGTCACTTGTGTTCTGTTGGCCAAAAGTGTGTCTCAGCGTTTAGTACACACACTATGTTACCAAAAGTATTCGCTCATCTGCGTTTACACACATATGAACTTAAGTCACATCCCATTTTTAATCCATAGGGTTTAATATGATGTCAGCCCACCCTTTGCAGCTATAACAGCTTCAAGTCTTCTGGGAAAGCTTTCCACAAGGTTTAGGAGTGTGTTTATGGGAATCTTTGACCATTCTTTCAGAAGCGCATTTGTGAGGTCAGACACTTAAGGCGCTAGCATGGTTGCCGCGTCTGTCACGGCGGTGGCGGACCGTGACGTCAAAATGACGTTTCAGGCATGGCGCTTGCCTTGAAAAAACGGCGCTGCGCGTTGTCGTGCACCAGTCGATTTTTGTAACTTGGCTGCGCCGAGAACAACGAACCGGATGGACCGATGTGAGACCGGCTCAGTCAGGAGGTGCGTTTGTACAGGCAGCTGTACGAAACTGCAGTGAAACACAGCACAGGGAGCACGTAAACTCCCAAAACTGGTGCACAGAGATTGGCAGAACTTTGGGGAAAGAGGGATAGTTCTGTAAGAATGTGTGAAAGCAGCTACGGGACAGATACGTGAAGGCAAAGAAGAGGGCAGAGACTCTGTTGATGCCGGGGGCTTCAAACCTTCACCTCTATTAACTGAATTAAAAAATTAAAATGATCCGAATACTGCAGCAGTATCATTAATTACAGTATTCTTGCTCTTGACAGCGGCATTGTTTTCTTTTCCACTTTCGTGGTTGTAGAGTAGCGGTAACCTTCACGTAGCAGCGCCACCTCTGTGACGGAGAAAATTGCAACTACTGGCGCATCGACTTGCGCTGCTTGCGCCACTATACATGGCGGGCACGAAATCGTGACGTCATCAACACCGCTCGCACTAGCAGACGCGGCAACCATGCTAGAGCCTTTATGTTGGACGAGAAGGCCTGGCTCTCAGTCTCCGCTCTAATTCATCCCAAAGGTTTTCTATCGGGTTGAGGTCAGGATTCTGTGCAGGCGAGTCAAGTTCTTCCACAACAAACTCTCTCATCCACGTCTTTATGGACCTTGCTTTGTGCACTGGTGCGCAGTCATGTTGGAACAGGAATGGGCCATCCCCAAACTGTTTCCACAAAGTTGGGAGCATGAAATTGTCCAAAATCTCTTGGTATGCTGAAGCATTCAGAGTTCCTTTCACTGGAACTGAAGGGCCAAGCCCAGCTCCTGAAGAACAACCCCACACCGTAGTCCCCCCTCCACCAAACTTTACATTTGGCACAATGCAGTCAGACAAGTACCGTTTTCCTGGCAACCACCAAACCCAGACTCGTCTATCAGATTTCCAGATGGAGAAGCGTGATTCGTCACGCAAGAGAACGCGTCTCCACTGCTCTTGAGTCCAGTGGTGGCATGCTTTACACCACTGCATAGGACACTTTGCATTGCACTTGGTGATGTTTGGCTTGGATGCAGCTGCTCGGCCATGGAAACCCATTCCATGAAGCTCTCTACACACTGTTCATGAGCTAATCTGAAGGCCACATGAAGTTTGGAGGTCTGTAGCGATTGACTCTGCAGAAAGTTGGTGATCTCTGCACACTATGCGCCTCAGCATCCGCTGACCCTGCTGTGCTATTTTTTGTGGCCTACCACTTTGTGGCTGAGTTGCTGTCGTTCCCAATCGCTTCCACTTTGTTATAATGCCACTGACAGCTGACTGTGAAATATTTAGTAGCAAGGAAATTTCACGACTGGACTTGTTGCACAGGTGGCATCCTATCATGGTACCACACTGGAATTCACTGAGCTCCTGAGAGCGACCCATTCTTTCACAAATGTTTGTAGAGGCAGTCTGCATGCCTTGCTGCTTGACTTTATATACCTCTGTATGGAAGTGATTGGAACACCTGAATTTAATTATTTGGATGGGTGTTTGAATACTTTTGGCAATATAGTGTATCTCCACCAGTTATCAGTATACTCCTGTAGTTTTTCTTTCCTGCCAGTATAATCATTAAGTATACACGATCATTGCTTTTACTTGATTTTATACAGGTTTTGTAATGGATCAAGTTTTTTTAAAACCTTTTTTAACTATTCCCTGTTTGCTTTGGTTGCCCCACCTGTGTGCCTGACTTTGACCACTGCTTTGTGCAATACACTTTGGATTTTGGACTTGGATTCTGTTTTGCTTGATCCGTGCTTTGAAGGTATTATCTGATCACAGACTGTCACATGTGTTGGCAAACTGTTGGCACACCTTTATGGTCTGGACTGAAATAACAGCAACTATATAAACAAATATTGATGGTTTCTCAGAGAATCTTAATGACTCTGGTGTTCCTTTGACCTTTCCTTTAGTGCCACCATGAGGCTGAGATCTGTAATTTGGAAGCCAATGTCTTTGACACATTTCAAGGCCCCAACTATGTGGAATGATGGACATTTTGATTAATTAAGAGAGCTATTTCACCAGTTTAGACTTGCTCTCGTTTTTTCCCCCGATAGTCTAAGAAGAGGTTGAAGTGCAATTAGCCTGGAGATACTGGATCATCTTCATGAAGATGGTGGTTTGTTACAGATCTGCTTATGTATGCTTGGGCCACTGTCCTAAAGCAGAGATGAGAAGCAGGCTACAGAGGCCTGATATTCACATTTTATAATCTACAACTTCAGATTTTCTTTTAAACTTGCGGTCTACAGCTGACACTGATTTATCAGTCTCTTCTGAAGCCAAAAAAATACTTTTTATAGCTTTGCTTCACATGTGCAGTGTGTGAGACAATTTATGATTGAGAAGTTCAGCAGAGTTCCCTTTTACTTCTTTATAGTGTCATTATCAAAATGTTTCTTGACTTTATGTTTTAATTCAATTCAATTCAAATACAAATATCATAAGCCAGTTCAATTGTCATTAATCTCAGTTTTGCTTCATGTTTTTATTTTTGCATTACAGCCACACTGAGTTTGATCGTTCTCATGTTCTTTCTGCTTTCTAATGACACGAGGGATCACATGTCATAAAATACTTCTATGGGATGTAGCAACTGTATGGTCAAGGTGAATGCTGAAACCAAAGATCAAAGATTAGAAACCTCTGGTAGAGGCTGAAGAGAGGAAGTACTCTTACCTGGTGATCACCAAATTGGTCCCCACCAAAAGCAGCCACACAAGGTTTGATACCACCGGTGCCCAGAGCGATGAGGAGGAGACCCATCATGGACAACGCGCTGAATGTGAGGAGGGAAGAACAAGTGCATGAACAGGGTGCAGTGTGGACAGAGGGGATGAAAAAAATCCCTTTAAAGAGTGCGACTAAACTATGTATCACTGTAGCGGAATTGAAACCCACACATGTAAGGTCATGTTGTTTGGTGTCCCGTCTCTATCTGTATCAGTGATGTCATGGACCGCACTGACTGCCATCACCACCTGGCCAATCGCATATACAATTGACAGGTAGATGATGGTCCTGTGAGGGGCAGAGTCAAAGAGACAGTCGTGAAGAAATGCACATGTCGATCCTTTATGAAAGTAAAAGTTAATGTTGGGAATTATTATTATCATAAATTTGTTTTAAAGCAGTGAACTACAGCCTACAACAGTAGAATAACAAGTGTAATATTTCTCTCTGAAAAGCAGTGACAGTAAAAGCAGCAACATAAAAGATGTCACAAACATTTTCCATGTAAGTATAGTATGTGCACTCTCCACCACAGAGTGGAAGACATCTCACAATCAACCTCAAGGCCTCAGACATTGAACCAGTGAAACATGAGCCCGTCACTCACTTGAACTTTCCTAACCAGGAGTCCGCCACAATGGCCCCGAGGATGGGGGTCAGGTAGCAGAGAGCCACAAAGGTGTGGTAGATGGAGGTGGCCAAGTCATCATCCCAGCGTAAGAAGTACTTAAAGTACAGCACCAGTACAGCTGTAGAAAGTCAGAGAAAAACAACTTCCTCTTATTCCACATCAACTGCGCAACAGTAACTCCAAAAATGACTGAGCTGAGGTCAGGGAATTTTTTGTGGTTTGAGATTTGATTAAGAGTTTCTTGACATGATTACGTTATAAAATAACAGAGTATAGTACAAGTATAATCCGCATCACTATTAAATTTTCCCTGCTGATTTCCACCTTATTGTTCATGTCTGTGAATTAGGTATTATCGTATCAAATAAGTAGCAATTTGTAGACATTTCTAAACATTTCTTGAAATCTTAAAAAATGGATAAAGAAACATTTTGTTCAACTTTGTTGATATATGAGAGTCAAAGGTTTGCACGAGGTACTTTTGATTATCTCCCTTTGAATTAGAAAGTGCTGCCAACAGCCAGAGAAAAAAATAACTTTTTTAGGAAGTTCTAAAGCTTAAGATTTTCCATAAATCAAGTTGATACGTGAACAAATCCTTCTGTAAAAAAAATTAAAAATAATAATTTTGAGGATTTTACAATCCTATAATTTTTTGTTGTTGTTGCAGGAAACCCCTATTTGTATCCACTTACCTGAATAACCCAGCAGTGTTTACCCGTCAGGTTTTCTACCACCCATCATTAGTCTCTCTCTGTTCGGACACATGGTTCTGTATTCTAGCTTCTGTGTGCCTGCTAACTTCAGCATTGGCTTGCTGTGGTTTTTGCATTGTTGGACAATTCCAAACGCATGCATTTGTTAAACTTGAATTTGAAAAAAATCTTCTTCTATCCAAATTTTTTGTTTGTTTGTATGCTTTCATTGCTAAGCTGTGTGTGCCAACACCTTTGGGTCCTGCATTTGAACTGAAACGTAACACTCACCTCGCATTCCATAGTAGGAGAACCTCTCACAGAACTCGTTCACAACAATGAAGAAGATGCTGAGTGGGTAACCACACACCTCTTTGCTCTGGTTTGGAAAAACAACAACTTTACAGTGAATTCTTCAGCAGTGGTGAATGAGGTATTTAATCATTTAAAAGCTGAATTAATCAAACATTGCAAAGTACTCAATTCCATTCAAACTAATAGGAATATTGAGTAATTGACATGAAATGAAATTTGAAGAAGGAATCCTGCATGATGCAGAATGGTCCGTGAGATTTCATTGAAAGATTGATTTCATTTCATTTCATTTCATGTGAATCATAAATGATTGTTTTGGTCAAACTGAGACAAATTGAGGGGAATTGAATCTAAACAATGCCTCACCTTGAAATAAAATCTAAAAAAAACAACAAGAAGTGAAAATAAAAGGTAGAACGCGTTCTTCGACAATGCCCAAGAATTGTATACAGCAAAGCAACATGCAATAAGCCATGTGATAAAGTCCAGCAAATAAACTGAGACCCAGGTTGCTTTATTCCTATGAGTGATCAGTTAGTTTTACACTGTGGTTAAAAGTCGGTACTTTACCGTTCCTTTGTTCCTTTTTTCCTTTTTGGGATCTTCTTTATCTGTGAGCAAAATATTATATATCATTTGAAGCCAACTCAAATAATTCCACAAAAAAAATGGGAGAAATGTCGAGGCTTACTAACTACGTCTTTATCATGTTTTCTAAAATCTTTTTCTCCAAAGAACTTGCTTTGTATGTTAAAAACAAGAAGTGAGAGAGAAAATTCTCCCTTGCCTTGACTTTTTCCTCAGGCATTTGCACTTCCTTGACTGGAGAATTTACTTTATGGGAATTTTAACAAAACCACACAACATGATATTTGTAAGTAGTCTCACCTGTCATGATGTCGTATTAAAGGCTGCTGCCTGCTCTCTGTAGCACTTTGATATTCCTCAGATATTCCTGCAGGGAGCAGCTGATTATTACACCTTCCCTGTTTACTGGTGTCAGTGGGAATGCTTCATATATTATTGCTTCTTATCAGCCCTTCTTTCACACTGCTGACTGCATTGCTTTTATGATGGGCGGGAACGTGAGATACAGGAGATAGGGAGTCGCTTATGTTCAGTCCCTGACATTTCATACAAAGTACATCACAACAGTCAAGCAAAATGTGACACCTGAAAAAGATCAAACAAGTGAATTAAGGAACCATTAATGCAAGTGCGGAGAATTAGTGTTTTTATTTAAAAGATAAGCATTAGGGAACATCTTTGTATACAGCAGAACAGTGACTTGAGTTAAATAAAAAAAAAAAAATTAAAAAAACAACTGCTCAAATATATGACAACATCTTTAACATTTCAAATAACACAAAAAAGTATAAGCTTCATATTTCTTCCACAGTAGGCGTGGTGTCCGTTTCCCACACCTTTCCCACATCACTTTGGCAAAAAGGTGGACATATTCCTTACAGTGTATGATCCCCACACAGCAAGATGCTTTGCAAATATTGCACACACTCCTTTTTTATATATATACATTAATAAACAACTTGGAATATACTTTTTTGTAAGCAATGGCTTTAAACATTTAAAAACTCTCCCATTCTAAGACATTGAAGTGGTTTAAGACTGAATGCTAACGTAAGTCATATGAGGCCCTTTTGCCAAAATTGCCTTTTGTGGAGATGTAACTTCATGTACAGGGAGATGAGCGTCAATGTATGCAGCATATACTGTTCATCAAGACATCAATACAGTGGCTTATAAAAGTGAAATACTGTACATAAAAACACAATGTAAAACATTATCAAAATTTAAAAAAAAAAAAAAAAAAAAAAAAAAAAAAAAGAAAAGTGGGCTTTTGGGAGTAATTTGGTGACATGCATTTTCAAAAATCCCAACAGGAATGTCTCCATAGAAAACACTGCTCCGTCTTTTCAGGTACAAACGGGTGAAGATGAGGAAGATATGCCTCATCAAAGATTGCGTCTGTCCATAAAACGGGAACAAAGTCTGAGTCCTGACATCTTTGCTGAACGTCGTTGTCACACCGGACCTTGCCTCAGAACTGTCTTTTAAACTGCCCACCCCCAACCCAGCGAATCACCATGCCAGGTGTGGATGTCACAGAAGTCCAGTGCTTCCCTCGTGGTTGATGAAGAGCCCCAGGCTGCAAAGCATGGGTGAGAATGCGTTTGTGCTTCCAGCCGTTTCCCTTTAAGCTGACCGAGTCAGTCAATAGGACACTGCCAGCAGGCCTCTTCGGCAAGTGTGCATGCCTCTACGTGGACTAGGAATCATACCACAGAGGACGAGCTGGGGATGCCCTGGATGGTGGCACTGGTTGGTGTGCCACTAATGGCGTTGAAGATGTGAAGCGAGTCTGGGAGGACGCTCTTCATACCATCCTCCACAGGACAGATCTGGAAAGAAGATTACGTGGAGCAAGCATAAGACAGTCAATGGCTTGATTGATAATCAAGTCAAATCCAAGAATACCAATTGGCTTTTTTTGAGAAGAGTTGATGATGCAATAAATACCACAATTTTGTCTGTAAGTTAAATATGAAGCCACAGCTTAGACACTTCTTAGCTGAGCTTAGGATAAAGACAGGGAATGGGGGGAATTGTTTAGCTCGATCCACGGAAACAAAACCTGCGTAAATACAGCAGGACATTTGTCTATCATTTATTAACATAGGTTATGTGTCAGACTGTCATTTGGCTGAGAGCAGTAAGATATTCCCCTCTGAAAACACAAATTACATTTTTAAGTTTCACTTTGAGGCACTCTCCTAAAAAGCTGTGGCTGCATATTTACAGAACAGACACTGAGAAATTGTCCCTGTGAGCATCAAATGAGATTAACGCGTTGATTTCAAACTGAAGACTGAATCGATTTTAGTGTACTTTTAAGACCTCTTTTAACCAACCAGCTATCAAAAATCAGGCACTGGGTAGCTCATCTGGTCGAGCGAGCGCCCCATGTACAAACTCTGAAGGTCCTTGTTGCAGCTGGCGTGGGTTTGAGTCTTGAACTCGTCTCTAGTCTCTTTCTGGTAAATTTCCACTAGTGCCTTTTATTAGAGTAAATTAATTAATAAAAAGGCAGCTAAATAGATCAATGTGTCACAAAACACAAATTTGTGATATCATTTTGACCGTTCCGAGAGTTACAGATTTAAAAAATGTTGCATATCCATTCACAGGCGTCCCCAATTTTTTTTTTTTAAACAATGTACAAAGTTGCTCACTGGGGCATTTCTCATATTCCTCTCAGCACCTATCAAAAACATAATACAGTATAATGCACACAAACACGCACAAAAACACACACAGAAAGTCCATACCACCTGCGGAAAATTATCAGACAAATTTGTGTACGTAAACACGTAAAAAATGACAAAAACACAATTTTTTCTAATCAATACAGTTCATACACATACAAAAGCTTATGCAAACACATATAAACACTTTACATGCAACCATACATTCTGTGTACGCATGCCAGAAAAAGTCAACAAGTCAAAAGAAATAATAAATAAGCCAAGGAGTGATTGTTGGTCCAGCCAGCTGTCCTTACAGCAGCGCCCATAGCAGAAGAGTTAGTTAGTTTGGACTTTTGAGAAAGCGGGACTTTAACTGAAATGCAAAACGTGAGATTTTTCATAGATCCAGCCTCTCAGTGTGAATGTTTACAACATGTTGTGGTATGTTGCATATTTCTGGGTGTCCACTGGAAGTGGGACTAACCAAAACATGATTCTCAATTAATCAATGGCAGATCAATCTATAACGAAAATGTTTGTTACTACCATCCCATATCAGGATGATAAGCTATTATGATGTTCGATGACAGTAAAAATGTGCTGCACGTGTAGCTATTTTCTTATTCATAGCTGGTATGCACAGATAAACCAGTCTATGATCTGATAAGATTTTATAGCTTTTTCAATCCATGCAGCAATTAACTGTCAAGAGGTCGACCTTAACTTTAGAGTAAACACCACAAAAACACCCAGACTTTTGATATTTTGACAATGCAAAGTTCCATTAATCTTTGTCTGACTGGACCAACAATTAACCATTCCATCTCTATTGCAAACGGATGCTTATAGCATTACCATTAAATCTGCACATGTCAGCACAAAGGAAAAAAAAAGAAAATGGTGTTATCAGAGAGTCCTTTATCACTCTATCACTCATGATGGCACTCTGCTTTCTTCACGTGTCACAGTGTGTTTCAGTGGCAGGTTAAAGGTGTAACATTATCATAAAGGAGCAGTACTGAACTCACTTGCTCATGCATGATGATGGACAGCTCTCTGGCCAGGTCTCTGTAGTTTGCTTTCATCTCATCATGGTACTCCTGTTGGTCCTCTTTGATCAGTCGCTCATTAATGCCTAAGCCGTGGCCACATGCCTCTACAAAATTCCTGCTCACAAAAATAGTGTTAACATGTGTTCTAGGGAGATTGCACCAAGCGGTTTTAGGACCCTGACCTCACACAACTCACCTGAAGACCTCTTTCAGCTGCTTGACCTTGTTCTCTGGATACTTTTTGGTGCTTGTGTCATCAAGGAAAGCTCTGGCATATGCAAGCGGACCAGCATTTACCTGAGAGGGGGGGGTATCATTTCTTAATATAATGTAGATATGTCAGGTGTAGGACTATGGTGAGAAAATCTAAAGCAGGCACCTGGACACTGATGCTGCCCTGCAGTTTGAGCTGTAGACGGATCATGTCCACCTCGCTGGAGGAGCAGAGCTGCTTGATCTCTGCCACTTTCTTGCTCATCTCATCGATGGCCACCTCGATGGGGCTCAGATCGGTGTGGTGTTGGTACATCACGGCAATACGTTTCTTCACATAGGGAAAACAATGTGTGGCTGCGGGAAACAAACAAATTCATGGGTGAACAGCCTGCTTCTCAGTGCATGGACCTTCTTGCATGTGCTTTTTTTTCAGTTTTACAGCTCCCTCTCATCCTGTATGTGGACTGTACACTTGATGAAAGCTCCCACACAGTAAAGATAAGATGATAAGATTGAACATTTGGATCTTTTGCATCATAAAACTATACAACCGTGATTAGGAATAGGAAATACAGCTGACATGTTCAAAAGTTAATCAAGATCTTCAATTCATGAACATAAACTTTATGCTGAGTAATGTCATTGGTGAACAGCCAATGTGAAATTTATTCTCATGTGATGACAAACAAATTTGTCTTTGGGAGGAAAGTGAAAAATGTATCTCACTTTTCAGGAATATTTACAAACATTTGATGCAAAATACACTGATTTACAGCCATCTTTCATTATATAGTTCTATCTGAAAGGGGAACTACGTTCACATTGCGAGCATCTGACTTGCGATGAGTAAAAGAGTTGGGTCTTTATAAACTCAACCGAAGTCTAACCTGGTAGAAGATGAATATGTATGTTGGAGAGATCCCAAATATTAGAGCCTTAAGAGTAAATATTAAGCACGGTAAAATATAGTTCTAGAGTAACTGATTCAGATTTTTATAAAACTGAAAATATTTACATGATCAATTTTTGCTTTACTTATTCACTTGGTTATTACAATTTAAGGTAAAGATTTTCAAGTCTTATTGGCTGTTTTCCCTCATAAAATTTGATATTTTCATCCTGCATCCATCTTAACATGCCAGTTTCCGACAGGTTAAAGCCCCTCTAACCTTGAAACTGCACAAATACAAATGTTATAATAAAAGACAACATTAGCAGGATGTATTTGATACTGTTTGAGAGGTGTTTTTACATCATTTGTTTAGAAAATGATGGGACTATGCACATTGTGATTTTAACTTCTTTTGGGTTCCTATAGCTAAAAAATGACGATGATAAAATTTGTCAACTGACCACAACCCTTCAGAGAAAGTACATTTCTTTTCCCCCAAGCGAAATAACAGACACGGAAGCTTTTTTAAAGGAGCATTATGGCACAAAAAGGAAAGAAAAAAACAAATCATAAATCTGATGAGGGGGGACTCTTGAAAATGAGTTGAGCTGACATGTAATAGCACAAAAGTGTATCATTTGTGGTTCGGAGGAATTTCCTGGAATGAAATAATGGGTTTACTTTAATTCGATGTGATTATGTCCAGTGGAATTCAGTGCGTTCTCTGTTCCAATCTGATGAGCTATGGCGATACTAAACAGAGACTCATCTTTTCACTTCATTATAAGTATGACACAAATGCAAATAATGGTCATTTACTGGTCAGAATCGTCCTGCGTTTGCACTGCTCCTCCACGCCCCCTTGCTTTTTGCCAGATATCGTAAAAGGCATCTCAAATACAAATCGACGGATGTTGTGGCTCTTTTCGAAGTCCGTCTTCCTGTCGACCAGCTCCTTCTCCTCCAGGTATGGAGTCACGTGTGTCACTTGGATATATGCATACTTGGAGTCGAGGTCTTTGGGATTGATCTAAAGATGATACGATCGTGGAAAGAGATCAATGCCATAACTCTGAAGTCAAATATCTTTACAAATTGCAAAATCAACAAAGTCTCACCCGTCCAGAGTCCTGAATCATCTTCACGTTCTCCTGTCCAAACTTGTCAGAGTAGAGCTTAAGAAGCCTCTGGGATATCTCAGATAGAGGGGTGAATTTGGGTTCTTTGTAGATGTACTCCTTCCCATCTTCATCCTCAAAGAAGCCCTGTGGGAGATAAAATTCCCGTCAATGTCAGCTTAAATAAATACAAACATTGAGTTAGTCTAATAAGATATAAAGCAACAAACCACGTCAAACCATAGGTGAGTTGTGAGTGGGAGTCAATCCAACACTGATAAAAATTTGACTCAGCCATGAGCTGAAAGGTTTGGCAGACTCCAAAATACACAACTCCCTATCTAAGATCCAAGACAAACAACTACAGAAAGCACTGGTGTAAGATACACTAAAGGAGGGTGCAGGCTCCACAATGTCAGTGAGAACATTTAGATTTGTTAATTATCTTGTCTATAAAGGGTAAAAAAGTTCCATTAACAGATGGGTGAAGCCATGCGTTTACCCAGTGAGAGCTCAATCCTGCTATTATCCTTTCAAGAGCTTTCTACTATGATTAGCACAACACTGAGTAAAGGAGGAGTTAAAGGGCTAAAAGATAAGCACTGCACTGTGAAATAGCACTGCAGACTGCATTAGTGATGGAGAACAACACAGCCTAAAACACCTCTGCAGTCCCAACTGAAATGTTGGCTTTCATAGTGATTTACCTCAGCATCTGAGTCAGTAAACTGGTACTGCTACGGGGGTGTGAACAACACAAACAAATAAGATCGTCATTATTGCATAACTACCTAAACACTGCGAATGAATTAGGTGTATTTTAGTTTAAACTATCATCTGGAAACAGTGTTAAGAAAAACACGGATATGTCAGTTAGATATCTATCAAAGAGCAGAACTGGAGGCAACCACACACAACCGGACAAATAAGTCATAAAACATCAAGAAAGAAAAGAAGACAAAATGAAGGTCAGCATTGAAACCTTACAGACTAGATTTATAACACAAAAGCTGAACACTGACATGGGTGCTGAAGTGAATGATTGCCATGCAACAATGTCTTCCAAACAGAAAGCAGCAGTAATGACTGATTGTTACTTGGTCATTCTATGTCAACTTAACCAGGCGTTCCCACCTCAAATTTTTGATTTCGATCTTTTTTGGTTATCACCGGTGAAAGGTGAAAATGTTATGTGAGGAATATGATCTGAATTTCCAAGTTGTAGAGTCATGAGGGAATTACTGTACAAGTTACAGAGGTGAGTCAGATTTAACATGTTCACCTACATTATGTATTCAAGGTATACATATCTAGGAGTAAAAAAAAACAAAAAAAAATATAAAAAGGTAAACAGGTATCACATATATCGCAATTTGCTTATGGGTACAGATAAGTATTTGATCCACATATAATCCAATGAGTTTGGTACATTTAATCTAGGAAAAAAATGCACTGTTAAAAATTATGAGCAAGTTTTTCCAACCTCAAAAATCCACTCTAGGTTCCTGTATCTGACAAAAACCTCCATGGAATGTGAGAAAAACTGACTGAAACTCTGTAGACCAGGAGCAGATCTGTCCCAGTGAACAAAAAAACTATATACGACTTTTCCAAGTATCCTTTTAGAGCTGATAAACTTCCTCAAGAATTCAGTAAAAGTAAAAGTTAGGTAAAACATCTATAACTTCCCTTGTGGCTCATAACAGATTCACTTTTTACCAAAAAAAAAGTCAGAGCAAAGGTAAAACAAAAATGAATTGAGGAAAGGGTGAAGAAAAGGTAGGAGTTGACACAGAATAGCCCTGCTGTAACATGAAGCGACAAGCTATGGCTGAGAAGTGCAAATAGTTTATAGAAGCATCAACACTAACACAAAGACTCAGGCTGCTCAAAAAGGCTAGCAGGATCTACTGCTTGACTTACCGCTGCCTTCAAAGAGGATAAAAAAATAAAAAATAGCAAAGAAGCGTATTAGAGTAGGTTATGAAATGCTGCTGCATGTGGTCATGCTTATAAAAATTTAAACCCCTCGATAAATCACGAGCTACAAAACTACTTGTGCTCTTCTATGGAATTAAATCTCAATCATGTGAAGGAACACAGTTCTGTTTGGAGATAAATCAAAAGTAAACCGAGAGGACAGAAATATGCTACTGCAGTTTGATAGTTGAACCCACCTGGCCAAAGAATGCCACTCTGAAGTACGTTCCCAGCAGCCTCTTGC
This sequence comes from Odontesthes bonariensis, assembly GCF_027942865.1. Taxonomy (NCBI): domain Eukaryota; kingdom Metazoa; phylum Chordata; class Actinopteri; order Atheriniformes; family Atherinopsidae; genus Odontesthes; species Odontesthes bonariensis. Next base: position 20,870,320 of record NC_134517.1, on the reverse strand, counting down.
CTGTATGCATGACCTCTGTTACTTTGCTGTATGCACGGTGCAGTGTGTCATACAAGTGGGCCAGTTTCTGCACAAAGTGATACAAGAAGATTATATTTAAAAACTGCAAGAGGCCAATAACTGAACTATATTGGCAACGTTTGTTCAGGGAGTAATTGCACTCCAAATGAGGGGAGTATGTACCTCAAAGTCCCTGCGTTTCTCATAAATGGGGATTATGAGCTTGTAGATGTCAGAGATGAGCTCGTAACGCTCCGCTTTCCACAGTCCATCTGCACACTCCTCCAAAAGCTCCATTAGAACATCCTGCGGGGACAACAGTAAAAGAGAGCTTTTTAAAACCATGATGCCATGTTCTTCCTCCAAAAAAAAAAGAAAAAGAAAAAAAAAAAAAGGTCTGTCTTTACAAAATATTAAATGAGTAGATTGATGAGTTGATATCTTGGAAGCCAGCCGTTATAACTTTGATGAAACAGGGGGGGTGTGCAAAAGTAAGAGGGATTATGAATCATCATTCTTTTGCTTGTCTGTTTGGCCGCAAGATTACACCACTGCCAAAAGAAATTTCATAAAAAGGGCCTTGTGGCAGAAGGCGTGATCTAATTTGGCCTTTATTGACCCAAATACGTACAAAATATGCATGAAAACTATCATAACCTCATTGAAATGGACATCCTGCATTCCGACGTCTTCCATCATTGCTGCTTCTTCATCAATGTTTGGAGTCACAACCCGGAAAGCTGAGCAGCCCTGCTTGAACATGCCTGCGCACAACAACACAGAAGAGGTTACTTTATCAGACAAACCCTTCTTGCGGCAAATAAGAAAAACAAACAAAAGAAATCAACACAGCTTCTATCTAGCTAGCAATAGGAGCATTGCCATCAGTGATAACTGAGCACCTTTTCTCCTGAGATATTCTGCCACGAGTGCTGCAACGTGCACGTAGCACATGGCCGCCTGTAAACAAGCAAGAATAAAAATAACTCAGGTTAGACTAAAAAGGGCAACAACAACAATACTGATTGATTTAAAGACCATATCTCTCAGTTAAAGAAATGCTTGCACGCAATTAACTTGTCAAAGATAAAAAAAACTAATCCTAAAGTGTGTCCATCACAATTTAAATTTGCAGCTAGCCATCCTACTCAGCCACACTGTGAGATCAGAGTAATCACAGACCTCCGATAGGTCTCCGTTCTTCACGTGGATTCGGGCCATGCTGTCCAGCCACGTCTTGCGTAGCTCTGGTGTGCTGGCGTAAGACTTGGCGAGGCTGTACTGCAGGTCCACCAGCATCTCTGGGTCTCTCTCGTGCTCCTTCATCTGAGCCGTAGCCATCAAGACCGTCCTGATGCGTTTGGTCAGGTCCTTCACATCTGATGGGAATGCTGTGTTCTGTCGGGGAGGATGCAGTTATTAGAGCTACATCTGCCACATTACTCTGGTTTTTATATTGTTTCAACGATTTAATTAAATGGAACTAGAACATAATTATGTACATGGAGTTTCTCACCTTGATAGTTTTATCACTGTTGGCACAATTGTTGATTATTGACAGGGACTGCTGAAAGCGGGTACTTCCAATCCCAATCACATCGGCTATCAGTTGACTCACAGCAATGACCACCTTAAGGAAAAGAAAAGGAAATTCTGATTAACCCCTTGTGTGTTGTAGACATAGTCTTTACATCTTTCTATTTCTGGAACCATAGAGACTATGTTATGTGAAAAGAAAAAATAATAACCAGAAAAACAAACCTTTTCTTTTTTATTTTAACTCAACAAAACCCAATATGCATTACAGCACTAAAGAGGTAACCCCCTCCCCTTTTCTACAACCTGAGCTTAAAAAACAAAGACAAATAAGCTGAAATGACCTAGCTCAACTGTGGCTGTATGGAAATGATTCATGATGAATGTGCTATACGGTTCATTGACGAACACATTCATTTTACTTGCCACAAAATAATGAACATATGTATAAATGTATATTTTGTTTAGCCTGATAATAAGTTTGATCTCATGATGGTGATAAAAACTATTTAAGCGTTAAAAAAAAAAAAACTCAGGGTCTCAAAGCTCCCTGAACATGAGGGTTGAATAATATGAATATAACCATCTAACCTGCAAGTGTGTCCTCACAAAAGACTTGCGACCTGTATAGTCAAAGTTACTCTTCATCAGAAAATACAGCAGATGGGCCGCGTCGCTGCGAATGGAGCTCAGCTTGGAGTTGCAACATTTCAGGATCTCATAGCAGAAGGCCGCACACATATCTGCACGTCCCTCAAAAAATGTGCACGGGAACTACAGCGTGAAGAAAATGTGACCAGTCATTAGCTTCTATGATCATCGCCTCAAATAGAGTATTGTTAAAGGAGGTACCAAAAGTCCATCGCACCTTGTAGATGAAGGTGCGCAGTGTTGTGAAGACCTGCTTGAGGGCTGTTTCTGACTGATTGATGCGCAGGAAGCAGAGGTGGACTTCAAACACCTTCTTCATGAGTGGACTGTGGCCATGGTCAGAGCATAACTGTGTCTGTGAAGGAGGAGAGTATCATCTCTGAGACGGTGACTCTAATCAAGCACTGATTAGACATAACAGGACTTCTCAATCTGACTAGTATTATATTTGGTACCTTGAAACCCATGATAAAGATGTTGAGTGTGTCCAGAACTGTCAGACACACTTCAGTGGCAATGTTGGCCTCCAGCAGTGACTGATTTAACACATCAGCATCTGAATGACTGTAGGCTGAAAAGACAAAACATGCTGTAGTCATTTCATGCATTAAAGCATTCTATGCAAAAGGTTTCCACAGTGACCGTTTGAGGTTTTCAGGTCACATTTCAAAGTGTTAAAGGCAAAGCTGTTGCTTGAAAGATGGAAGTTCTTTTTTTCCAAATGTTTAAAATAAAAGTTTCATTCCAAAGTCAAGCAAAAAATATTTTCCTACAGATAAATCACCATATTCTATCAATTGAATGGTGAAGTACAACTAAGGGTGTCATTTTGTGGTGGGGAGATACAATACAATAAAGGGACAAAAAAAAAAAATTATAATCTTCTGGTCCTCACCAGGCCTTAAAGTTAGGTAAATAACATATCAGATGAACAACAACACATGAGATACTACACTGTGTCATCATTCATTGAACAAAAACTTGGCCAAAATGCAGAAAAAAAATTGTGAAAAAAAAATCAAGTACAGCATCATCACTGTGAGCACCTCTGTAAAAGCCGAAGTTTTGGAGCATTCAGGTGCGTGTTAATGCCAAGGAGGTAAGACATCTACAATAATCTTAGAGAAACCGTTGCTGCTGCTGAGAAGTCTAGAAAGCCATTTCCAAACTATTTAGAGTCCATCATTCTACACCGAGAAAGATTATTCACAAGTGGAAAACATTTAAAAATGTTTCCAATCTTCCCTAGCATGCTCAGAGAAACTGCAAACAACCCTAGAGTTGCATCACAGACTCTACAGGCCTCCACCAACATGTTATTTGTTCTGGAGCAAATAGAAAAAAGACTGAACAAGTATGGTTTGTTTAGAAGGGCGCCGGGAAGAAGCTTCTTCTCTCTAAAGAGAGCGTGAAGGTGCTGCACTGGCTCGGTCAAAGTCCAGACCTCACCGTGATTGAAATGCTGCAGCAGGATCATGACGAAGCTTTGCATAAACAAATGCTGAAACCTGAACTGAATTAATTTCAAATCGTTTGCAATTGTGGTTCTAAAAAACACTGAATCACTGAGGCACGCTCAGGACGGGAGATTGGACTGAAGACAAGTTTCGGTGCAATCTGTTGGTGTCCTTAGCTAGGAAATTGTTTTTGAATTGGCTCTATATGAATGAATATGATTATTTTGAAAATAATTATGATTACAATGAATTGAATTCCAATTTGCTTGAATTGAACTTTATCATTTAAGTGCCTTGAGATGACATTTGTTGTATTTGCCGCAATATAAGTAAAAATTAATTCAATTGAATCGTTTGATGTTGTTAGATTTTCATTGCTTGTACATTTTGGCTGGTTTTTTGTTCATAAAGAATGGGAGTGCTTTGGAATGAAAATTTTCACATTTTACATGGATTTCTTATAAAAGGTTAAAGTACAGAGCAGTTGAGCTGTGCAGAGGGATGAGAAGATTTAGAAAGCTAATGTTCAGTTAAGATTGGGCATGCCCTTGTTTCAACCAAATGAACAGAGCCAGGAACAAACATCCTGCCAACCCGACACATTCTTACCATGTTCTACAGATATTCCAAGAATACTTGAAATCTTTCTTACACTGAAAACACAAAAAAACTGGATTACAAGATGTCGTTTAACAGAATCACCACCTAGCATCCCGGATTTAGGTAAAGTGTGAGGCCAGAAGCAGTTTTCTTGGTCTCGCTTTTATAGAGTTCATGATGCTTTCTGCGACATTTTCTGCCTGACAGCTAGTTGAGTTTAAACAGAGGATGAGGAAGGAGATGATGGGAAGCATGAGGAGTCAGGAAACACGTGGTGAGGCGGAGGAAGGTTGTCTGCTAGAGGATGATTGATGACAGCTACAGTATGGGGACACTTACTGTGGTTAAAAGTGTATGAGTTATCCAGACTGCTGAGCTGCTGTAAGCGGGCATGCATCATTCCCGCCCTGTTACGGGACACAGGCAGAGTCTGAGACTTCCGCTCATGTGCTACAGGTCCTGCCCCATCCTGGTTCCTGATGAGGAAACAGGATAATGTTAAATGGAAGGCTGATTGCCAGCAGAGCCAGAGTTAGCAAAGCAAGTTAAGGTGAATAATACTTCCTTTTACACGCCTGAGTGATGTAACAAGCACTCAAATGTGATGGGAGCAAAAGAAAGTTTGAAGCTTTTATGAGAATGTATGAGATTTTGAAGGCGAAAGTGAAGGAAATTAGTGCATGTTTGGCATGCAGCTTAGGGTGCAATATCAGCAGCATTAACACAGCAAGTTCAAGTTTAAGCCATGCATGTAAGAACGAGAGTTGAGTTGAGAGAACCAGAAGTGTCACAACACTGCAACATCTCTTGGGTGAGAAGATATCATGCAATTAATCTGAGAACGTCAGTTCCACCTTTAGGCTTACCCAAGCAGGAGAGGGCAGGAGCCAGCTTTTATTTCAGTATGTTAAACTTGCCAGCGTTTAGGTAAATAGAGATAGGAACAGTGGTGGGAGGTTAGAGGTGGGAGGTGGAGGCCAAAACTCCCAAATTGTGGAAAGAGTGTTTGAATACATTTTAATTAACATGAAATAGTTGTGCTCAACATACAGAATTGTCACATTTACAATTATGTTTTACCCTCGATGATCAAAAAACAAGTCAACAAACAGATGCATAATCCTTATAGGTTGGTCTGGAAGCCAGATATCCTTGTAACATTACCTTGCGATGTATCTCTTTCCCATGTATCTGAACTGATGGAGGCACACCCTGAAAGAGTAAGAGAAAAATCAGTCATACATTTTTCAGCAGCCCTTATACCCCCTTGGCATTCCTAAAGCAATGAAAGCCATCTTACTCTATCAAAGTGAAGAAGTCCATCAACTCAGCAGATGAAGCTTTGTTCCAGTATGTGAACAGAGCATCTGGAAAGGGAGACAGAGACTGACATATTAGATACAACTTGTTTTTTGGACTGTGTTTTTGCGAACCACACTCAAAAAGAGCAGGAGGTGGATTTTACCCTCAGACATGCTTTTAAGCACATGTAAGAAACACATGAGGAAGCTCTTGATCTCTGCTTGGTCCAGTTTATCACATCGCAGCAGGGTACTTCCCAAGGTGGCAACAGGCTGGTTCTGAGGGACAAACAGGATGACAGGCTCAGTCAGACACATTTTTAATCCTGCTCTTGGGCATAGCACTAGCTCCTTTTGATGCCTTAAGACAAACCAACCCAGGTAGCCAAGTCAATGGATTCAATCAAGGCTATGTGGTGGCAAACCAGTGGTGTAGTCTAAGTTGAACGCAGGTATACGGCGTATACCCACCTCTTTTTTGGGGGGATTTCCGTATACCTACCTAAAATGCTCCGTATACCCACTTAAAATTCGTTTTTCAATATTTAGAATAGCACAGCCACGTTTCATCAACTACCACTTTTCATGGAAGCCTTGTTATAATTTAACAATACAACGACAACACTTCAGAATAGCATTCATTCGGAAATTGCGGCAGTCAATCAATCTCCCAGGGATTCATTATCAGTGTTTTGACAATAACGTCCCTTCTTTGTATTAGTTGAAAGCGGTGATTCTCTAACGTACAACACCGCCCCCTATAGGAGTGGAAGGTGGAAAACTAAAATGGATGTGTGTGTACATATATATTTTTTTATGTATATTACATATATAAACTAATGTAATACATATATATATATATATATATATATATATATATATATATATATATAACAACCTGTCTCAAAATGTGATGGTGTTCTGCTGCTTTAAAACAATCACTCTGTTAGGCCTCGCTCTATGAGGGATGAGTACAAAGATTAAGTGCCACAGGGAGTCCCATTGCCACTGAGATACACACCACACAGTCCACACAATCAAAGTGAGTTTATGATGTCCCTCATCCTGTCCCTCATGCATGCAAGGGGCAGGTAAGTGCAAAGCTGCGACCCCACAAACATGTTTGTCCCTTAACACAGCATTATAAATGTGCTGTTACCAGAATGGCAATGACCAAGTCGTAGTGCACTATTAAAAGCCCTGTGTTATGTCATAGTATTGTAGTACTATGGTACTTAACTTTTCAATGACTATTACAGCGCGCCACTGGAGGTACGGCGTGCATTAAGGGGCTACTATTGGTCCCGAGGGGTCCCGAGGGGTCCCGAGTCCCGACCCCTAGTTTGTTACCACGGGCCTATGACTAGCCAACTATACAGTATACCCACCTCAAAAAGGTAGACTACACCACTGTGGCAAACTTGACTCTATTGTGGCATCGCTTACTTTTGATAAGCCACATCTGGTCCAGTAATGGCTGATAGATTTTATTAGGTTTTAGGCCTGTATGTTTGGGCCAGTTTAGCTACAGAATTGGCATATTCAGCTACATTTGGGCTTACAACAGTCAGAGTGTGGTGACCTAAATTAGGGGAAGAAGACTTTGGCTAGACTACTTATGCTAATTCTGAGTCATCATTCAAACCTTAAACTACTTTGTCTTGGTTATTTTCTCTGGCCTGTTAGACTGCAGCCACAATGGGGTCAGACCACTTTGGCTACCTGGGAAAGTACTGCTTTACCACAAAAATGTCAAGCCTCTAATATAGCGTTGAGATTTGCTTTTACAGTCATTAATCAAATCCTGGCATTTATCGCCGACACAAGTTAAAAAGAAAAAAGAAAGAAAGAAGAAACTACAATTTTTTCTGATTTACAGAGTAGTTAGGACATGACTGATATACATTTTCTGAAGGCCTGAAATAAAGCAATCGAGCTACACTAAATGCTGCAAGGCTCTATGAGTTCTGGAAAATGTGACAGTCGACAACAAATATCATTTCTTCAAGCTGAGGTGGAGAGCAGGGAGACAAACAGAACCAAAGCAGTGGAGCAACAGCTCTACCACAGCAAGGGGTTGGCAATATACCAAGCACGTTCCTTTGCCAGCAGTTAGTCTAGACCATGAAACTGGCTAGGGATGACTTCATGGAAAGCATGAGGCAATTGCTGAGGTCTTTTAAAGGGTGTTTTGCAGAGTGAACAGTTTTTAGGCCAAAGTTAGAGTTCCTGAAAAGGTGGAGAAAGCCGTGGTAAAATAATTATGGATATGAAAATTTTGGTGTCTTCTCGTCCCCTTATGTTGGACGGCAGCGCTTATTATAAAACTTATCCGATGCAAAGTAAAAACAGCTATCAAAATAGGAGGAAACCTAACGGCGCAGATGGTAAAAATCAATTTTTTTGTGAAAAAGTGGCATCTTTTCAGATTTAGCTTGAGAGAAAAAAAAATGTAATCACGCAGCACACATGACAGTGAGAAAATAGAAATAAGCACGAGAACAAAACCTGAGCATCTTCTGGCAAAGAAAGGGCTTAGACACTCTCACACAGACTATAATTCCCAGATGGGACACTCCTAAGAGGTGTGAAGTACTTGAAGTGAAATGCTGGACTGCAGGACGCTCTCTGGGACACATGGGGCAGTGAGCAGGGAAAAGTCCATAGTGACACGCTTGGAGCGCAAGGACAGCTTGGAATCCTCGGTCTCCGTAAAGAAGCGCAGGACATTGACAGAGTGCCTCCGTACAAACTTCTCCGTCTGCCACAGCCAGCCATACATTGAAGGCGGGAAGTCAAGGGTACAAGTTAACAAAAAGTGTCTTTCTGTGATGCTTTTGTCATAATCTGGGGACCTCTGCTGTGCTTTACGCACCAACATGAAATGAATGTTGCATGTCACAGAAAGATGAAAGTTGATTTCTAATAAATGGAGCATGAAATCTCCTCACAGAATACCTTGTCTAGGGAGTTGCCTTTGTCGTTGTTTCTCTCAGGCAGGCTGTTCCCAGAATCGGTGCTGATGAGTGAGCCGCGAGAGTCTGCGTGGCGCACAGAGTTGATGTTGGGGGTGGACGTCGCATGAGGTGAAGCTGTTAACAAGAACGAAAAGGAGCTATTTAATAGCAATTTGAAAATAAAGCTTCTTCTTTTCTAAGTAATACATATCTTCCTTCACTCACTGGTGCCTGATATGACTCCAAAAACATCTTTATGCAAGCTGGTGTCCAGAAAGGTGCTGGACCTGGGAGGTGTCATCAAAGCATTGCCCAGGAGTGAATCTTCCCTCACATTCTGCATGAAAAACATTGCAAGAGTTCAATAAATACTTTTAAAAATACTGTACACTCTGACTGAAACAAAGTATAGGTGTCTCTTAGTGTGAAGAGCTGTGAGGAACCAAACTCCAAACATTTGAATCAGAAGCATTCCTGCGCTATTTGAACCCGCATGAAGTGGAATTTAACCCAAAATCAGTGAATGTGTTCTCATGGTGGGCTTTAGAATATTATTACTTTAGCTTTTTGAAGGTTGGCTGGTAACAAGAGAGAAGTTCATTCTAATGCTTATAAAAAGTCTAACCCACAGTTTAGATCCTGAACAAAGTTCTGCATATGAAAATACAATCAAACAAACAGATATACAGAGCTCATTTCTAGCAAGCTTTAAGGATAAACTGGGAGTTTAAACACACATATCACACACATGTTGAACATCTGTTTGACCAACAGTACTACTGACACTTCATCCTGGGTTCATATTGTGCAATTCCATCAATCCGTCACTCTTGTTGTTTTGTATTTTTTCCAGTTATCTTTTCTGTATATCTGTACGGTATGACCTCTAAGCACAAAGAAGAAAGGGAGAGCCGTGCTGCCTCTCTTTTGCTCTTTTGAAATGTTTTCCCCTTTTTTCTCATCTAAGATGAAGGCCTAAGGGCAGAGGGCATAAACCTTCAGGTCTGTCATTCCTTTTTGTGATACAGTTGTTGTTTTTGTTTTTTTAACTTATTTTCTAAAGCACTAAATGTGGGTCTGATTATATACTGTGCACTGACTTTATCACACATGACTGTTTGTCAGTACAGTCCACCTACTACATTTCTTGTCAATGTTATTAGTATCTTTATTCTTCTCTGTGTACTGTTCATTCAATTCTAAAGTGAGATGTTCAATTGAGGAGTAGAGTTATAATTCAATGTATTTTTTGGGTTGTGCTATGGCTGAAAGTGCATAAGTACTCAAAAGAAACCACTAGGTGTCTCTCTTACATTACTGGAGTGGCTGACAGTGAATGGGGATACTTCTTTAACGTTCAGCCTGTTGACGTTTTCTTGAAGCAGACCAAACAAGGGAAAGTACAAGGTGGACAGCCTGGCCTGCTGGCTCTAAGAAAAGAAAAGAAAAAAAAAACACTTAACTATAAGTGAAAATGCAAAATAGTCACAAAGTAGCAGAGTGAAGGTACTACATACCTTAGAGGTGTAGCGTTCATCAAATGTGTGTTTAATCATGAGGTTCTTCAGCACCTGGATGGCTATCTGACGGATTTCCCTGAATTCCTGCAGAGCAGCGCTCACCTCCCTGAGCAGTAGCCCAACCAAGAAGTGGTTCTTACAGAAGTCATCCGTTAGCGAGTAATCCATCTGTAGGTCTGTGGGGCAGGAAGAAAATGCGGAAGACATTATGACTGACTGACTGACGAGAGAACGAAGCATAAGAAAAAGACGAGAAGTCACAAACAGCCCCCAACAAGGTGAGTAAATTCCCGATTCAATATCAATTAATCACAATGAGCAATATGAAAATATGAAAGTATAGACAGTATAGAGATTGTTGCCATGATTAAAGTCTGGTGAAAAGGAGACACTCCCTGAAAGACAATCAACGATCATCAAACACTGTAAAAGGGAGGGAGGGGGGGTCTCAGAGACAAGCTTAGACTTTCAAGTTTGACAGATTCCCACTGTGCAGCTGAGCCGATGTTGTGCATCAACAGTGTGGAAAGACAAACAAGATTTAAGCTCATGTGGAACAGCAGCAGCTGTTCACAGATGGTTTCTAAGAAGGGTAAAGCGATCCCAAATCATACACACACAAAGATTCTAACAAAGACACATTTGTTGTATGCTTTAATCTTTTCAAAACCTACATCTTAAACATGCAAGAATGAAAGAAATGTTTTGTTTAATTCATTTTTTTTTTGTTGCAAAGACAGAAAAAAAGAGTGTCTTCTCATCACTCGTCATAAAACCCCAAACGACTTCAAGAGCCCAGACCACTTAAGAGATGAATGATCGTATTGTAATCGGCTGTTTTTCAAGATGACATGCAAGCAGCACTCTTTGCACCTACCTACTGGACTATCATATGACTCCACTGTATCATATGGAGATAATAAAGCTAATTGAGGAAAAAGTAAAAGAAAAGTACATTCTGTAATAAAGCAGATTGTTGAAGTCCATTTCAAGACAATTTCTTACATTTGTTGATCCGAAACAAGTATACTTTATTTTCCAAATGTTGGCCTAAACAATAAAGCAATTTATTTCTTCTTATCAATCTTCTTAAACACAAGCTATCGATGCAAGCTGGCAAGCAAAACTAAGCTGTCATTAAGCTATATGAATTTGTTTTCCTCACCTTGAAATCTCAATATCCTCCCCTTTCCAAATGGCATGGGCAGGTTTAGGGGCACATAGTGTTCGTGGTTGCACACAACACGCAGGAACTCAAACTTAAACTCGCAAAGCGTCTGCATTTAGAAACAAGAGAGGCATCATTGATGCAACACAAGCCATCACCAGGGTGATCAGAATTCTTTTTAAAAGTTACATGTGTACATACAAGCCGTCATGCGACTTGTTTCTGTGAAGGTTATTTGCTTCAGTGTAATCAGCGTACCTTTGGGTCTCCTGGCATAAAGGAGTTGATATAGTTGTTGATCTGCTTGAACATAAAGCCTCGGTCCATCAGGTTGAAGCAGCGCTGCAGAATTAAGGGGAAAGTCCATTCCATCATTATTTTAAGCAAACATGTTATAAACAGTATAAAGTGTAGATCAATCAGTCCGAGTGAGCAAATGTGTATCTCACCTTGATGAAGACTGCGAGGCTGTGGTTGGCGTTCCGGGCAGCATCCAGGTTGTCCTTATACTTCTGAGTGATGTGCGGCATCATCATGTTGACCAGAGTCTCCACAGTGTGATGGAAGGATGCTGAAAAGCGCTGATTCCTGGACAGCTGAAGGGCACAGTACTACTGTTGGTGCAAATGATCTCACACTCCAGTTTACAAGATAAGTCTGGCAAGAGTTGTAATATGTTCCTAGTGTAAAAGAAATCCTTTAAAAATATATTTTTTTAATATTTTTTAATGAAGCATGCATTACTGAGTTTACCTGCTCAGATTCTGCCAATTGCCTGAACAGCAGACGGAGACTGAGTCAAAGGGACATTTTGGGCAAACTTACCTTCACTTTACAGCTTTCAATCAGGTACTGAACCATGGACTTGACTAAGGCCTCAAAGAAGTACCAGGAGTACTGCAGGGCGGGCAAACATCAGTCAAAAATCAATAAAGATGAAGCTCATGTCAGATCTGATTACAGACAGTGAATTCATTAAAAAAAAAAAAAAAAAGTATAAAGGTGTTACCTTGAGCAGCTTGTTGCTTGTCAGGAAGTCAGTGGAAGGTTTCAGGATTGCAGTCATAGCTTTCGCCAACTCTTCATGCACTGTTCGGTTGGTGGTAGATGTGTGCGGCTCAGTCTTGAACACAAACTGCCCGCAAAGACATACGTGTTGGTTTTCATTTCAAAGATTAAATTTAGTTATAATGAAACACAAACGTCGTTGTGATGTCGTCACGGAAGATTTACCTTCACATAAGAGCGAAGGTAGTGCTCCAAGCCTTCTTCGTGGCATTGGGCTACAACGTGAATCATGACTCTGATGGAAAGCAATGGCAGAGGAAGGCAAGAATGAGGACATTATTCTGAATTTGTGACAGTTTGTGCGCACAAACTCTGCTCCTGCAATCGTACTGAAAGGTGTGTCAGATCGTAGGCAGTTCTGTTCAACAAACCAAATCATCCAGCACTGCCAGCCTCTTTAACCTACAGCAGCATGTAGTTTGTTTTTGCATTACAAAGTAATTGTGATTCAATGGCACATAATCACCAAAAACCTGATCAAAATCACAATTAAAAACTGACATACATACACAGTGATAACACTGAAATGCGATTTTACGTTAAAATCCATGAGATTGCTTGAATTCTAAGATGTTGACAGTTAAATGAAATTTCAGGGACACTTGCCTGGTGACGTTTACTGCCACGTCCTCTTGTGAGGCACTGGTCAGGACCCTAAACAGCTGATTGAGGATGGTTGGCAAGAACTTGATCATCACATGACTCTCCATGGCATGCAGACTCTGAGGGGCAAAACGTAAGTGATATGTGTTTCTGAAGAGAACGATCACATCATGTAAAATGCGGGATGCAAGCAAGATTGACAAAATGCTTTGGGAGAAGCCTAATTTCATAACAACAACAGATGACAAGAGTGAAGAGCACCGTATCTCCAACTCTATCCTCAAGCGACTGGAAATTGCTGGAGCGCAGATACTTGTACATCACTGTGTGTGTGTGTGTGTATGTACAGGAAACTAACAGAAGCCTGCCAAGTCATTTGGCGAGTTACCATCCGCTACAGCTGACCTGCTGTGTGACCCTCATGCTATTGTTTGTATTCCTTGCTGTGTTTACATTCGAACCCAAGAGATGCACTGGAGCAAATGCTGGATTCTGTGTCAATGTTCACCGAGGGAGGAGTAAACCAAGATTCCCAAAACTGAGACCGAGAGAGAGAAAAAGTAACAACAAAGCTTCCAGTGCCAAAGAAAAAAAATGGAACTGTGCCAACCAGGCGAGGACCTGTGGTGGATTTACTGGCATCAGTTGAACCTCTACAGGTAAATAAATTCTGTACAAATAACAGAGCAACAAATTAAACACAAACTGCCCGGAATAACACGCTGTTGGCGAGCAAAAAAAGAACACTCCTTCCTTTCCATCTGATTCGGTATCAGCCAAGTTTGGCCGTTTGTGGTTTCATGGTGCATATGAGCTAAGGTTTGCTTGCGAGTTATTGCAGAAGGATAAATGCGGAGAGATGTAATACCTTTCTTTGTAGGTATTTAGTTGCAGTTGTCATTGTGTTCAAACTTAATTCCCCATCCTTTTTTTTTTCAAATGCGTTTGACAGTGCACTCAATTACACGGTGGATGCAAACATGGTGGATTGTGGTGCAATTATGACTCAGGGTAGCATTTAAAGTTTCTCTGGCTTTATTGCCACAGCGAGCAGATTAATTTAACAACATGACAGCGGCAAAGCCTCTAGTGTACACACATTGGACACATTGGAAACAAAGGCAATGCTTTAACAATGCCGGTGGGTGTGTGTGTGTCTCTGTGTGTGTGTGTGTGTGTGTGTTTTGTACTTGCAACCTGGGAGGTGATGATGCTGTGGAGAAACTGCAGTGCTGAGTGTGAAGTAAGATGAATAATGTTTTGGCTAACAGCTGTTGTGTGACACTGTCCTTACGACTGTGCATTTACATGAAGCATTTAGGAGCATCAGGAGATTGTAGCTCCATCCAAACAACCACAAATAATAATAATATGCCTGTAGAAAATAGTGCAATGAAATGTGGGCACAGTTGTAAATAGAACAGCTCTTGCCATTTATAACTAGGTTACTGCTGGTTATGTCAAAGCCAGTGATTAATACAAGCAGAGTTTCTCTTGGATTATTTAGTGTCCGTCTCTGTAAGCATCTGCTCTCTGACTGTTAACTGCAGCAACACACGCACACACACTCCCCCTGAATGGACACTGCACTATCATGTATAAAATCATATGTTTAATTTCAGTAGGATATTTACTCTCATATCTCAGAAGGACTGGTTTACCTTCAGGTATTTGACCAGTTCTCCTCCTGATAACTGGGTTGCTGACTCCATGCTCTGACAGTGATGAAAGAAATTGTGTAAATGTTGATCCTGGAACACACAAAGCACATGAGTTTATTCCATGAAATGTTATTGCTGCCAAGAGAAACAATTCAGGGATGACAGGATGCAGAGGAATTAGTGCGTTTAGACATCTAAAACTTACCTGAGTGTAGACGGTGGACACAAGGTGAGTGGACACCTTAAATAAGGGCTTGCCTCCATCAACCCATTTAACCTCAGGAACCAAATGCTGTAACATGACAAAAAGCAACAGTTCTCGTTTCATCAGTATATTTAATCCGTCATACTTTTGTCATTTGTGTTTTGCTCTCCAAAGTGCTGCTGTAATCGTACTGTGTGTTCACAAGACTGTATAAACTCTCCCTATGAGTACCAGTGTCGCATTTAGCAACGCATTTCATCTCACACCCAGACAATGTCTGAAAGGTGTTCGGGAAAAGGAGGTCTGCAACACTAAATGACCCTCCAATGCTTAGTTTGGACGAGGCATTTTGTATAGATCAATAATATCAGCACTTGAACTTTGAACAGAAGAAGCCAGCTGTCACAATCAAACCACACTCTACCTTGCTGGCTCCCTCCTGACAGCTGAGGTATCCAGCAGGCAGGTTAGCAGCAACAGGGACGAGACTCTCATTCATG
Source organism: Odontesthes bonariensis (assembly GCF_027942865.1). Classification (NCBI taxonomy): domain Eukaryota; kingdom Metazoa; phylum Chordata; class Actinopteri; order Atheriniformes; family Atherinopsidae; genus Odontesthes; species Odontesthes bonariensis. The sequence continues at coordinate 20,855,093 of NC_134517.1, read as the reverse complement.
ACCACCCGGCCATCCTTCAGCAAGGGGAGCCAGGCATAACCCACTGAGAGCAGACACAGGCGAGAACACAGTCAGCAAAGAGCCTTAAACACACAGAGACTTCACGTGCGAGATATTTAGAGTCTGCGTTCCACCTTGAGTCTCAATCAGGTCTCTTTTCTTGGTGCTGGCCTTGCTGTTGCTATCACAGCTCACATGGTAGAAGGTGAAGAGCAGATGGTGTTTCTCATGGAGCTGCGTTGGCAACTCAATCTTAAACTACGAGCACAAGTAAACACTCTGTCATTGTCATTTTTTTTAAAGCAAGTGACACAGCCTTATATGCATGGCAGTCATGAGCATTTCTAAAGATAAGACACATGTCTTACTTCGTCGTAGAATTCAGGGTTGTGCTGGTGATGCAATACTGAGGTGAAGGCATTTTTGGTAAACAACGGTCCTCCAGGTCGCCCATAGATGCACTGTGGATTGACAAAAATAGTTTTTTAGTTCTGCTGAGTGGTGAGTCTTTCCTCTGGGGATTTTCTGGATGCTTCCAGCACAGAATTACCTTTAGTGAAACGGCCTCTTCATCATCCGAGTCTCTGAACTCAATACAGACAGCTATATTTCTAGCCTGAGAACAGATACAACAAGCAAAGTTGAACCAGTTAGCAACAACATGAGAGAAAAGTGCTGCAGCTTCGGATCCACAGAAAACCATCTGCAGAAAAAAGTTGGTGGAAAATCTGTGAGCAATTCCACTTCTAAAGGGATACTTTTATATTACACATGGAGAACAAAGAAAGTCGACTTCCCACAGCTGTGTCAATAAAGCCATTAAATGAAACTGCATAATAAATTATGATGACACCTTTGCAAATGACTTTTGGCTGTCGTATTTCAAAAGCTTCGGGTAGACGTAGAGGTGATTGTTGTAGATGGTGAAAGGCTGAGAACATTTGGCAATGCACGGCACAAACTCCTCCACTTCGTAGAAGATGTTGGTCTTCTCATTGACATCAAACTGCTTCACAGGAATGTAGGATGAGGTAACACAATCTATATACCGAAGCAGGAGAGAGGGAGACCAAATAAACAGCCTGCAGACAATGTGACCAGTCTGTCTGAGCAGAAACAGCTTTCATCTCTTCTGCTGGCTTCAGGCAGTGGACTTAGAGGGCTTACTTGTCAAGTCAGGGGCTACATTGTCAATGGTAACATCGAGGTTTCCCAGAATTACAGGCAGCTTTGCCATTTTCTCTGGCCTGAGGAAAAGAAAATAAATTCAAGTTAAGGATCTGTTATCGTCGACCAAAGACTGAATAAGAAACAGGCTGTTTGTCTAAAAATGCACAAAGAATATACGAGTACATTAACAGATGTGGTTAAAGATCTTATTTTCTAAGACAGAGCCACATTTTTCCAAAGCACAACCTATAGGCAGATATTTTCTGTCCAGAACATCTGCAAGATCACTCAGAGATTTTATAGCAGAGTGCACTCATAGCAACATTACTAACTTTCTGAAATCAGCCAGCAGTTTGAGCATGTCGTCATTGGACAGTTTGTTGCTGTCCTGCCTGTACAGAGGTGAGAAGCGAGCACTTTTGTCAAGTGTTCCTGAGGCATCTTTGAACAGAGTTCTGCAAGAAAACAACAGAGAAATCAGGATTTGTAGCTTCTGTCCTGAAAACACTAACTGTGCATTCCTGTTTGTATGGGTAAATGTTTTTAGATGACTACGTTTCACCAGGCAGGGCAAGCATTAATACTAATAGCTTTTAATTTCCAGAATTCATTCACACATCAAAATGTGATAAGATCAATGACAAAATCCTCAGCCCAGGGAGATGCTGTCAAATGTGTTTTGTCAACATATATCTTCAAAATTTTTATAAAACTGAGAAATTCTTCACATTTGAGGAAGTTGGACACACATATTGTTATCATTTCACTCAATGAATGAGTAGCTGAGAAGACAGCATTGTTTAAAGAAGACCTGGTAGTTATAAGTATTCAAAAATATATGATATACATTATATAGTCATATATGGAATTCAGTTCCATATGCAAAATGAGAGCTGTAATGAACTGTCATTTTGTTCAGATTTGAATCATTATGCATATATAGTACAGAAAAAATAGAAGTTTAGAATATTATAAAGCAAACCTTTTCCACCTCACCCCTCAGTGTTGCTTTAATGCAATGCAATCATTATAACTTATTGTAATTATTTGTATCATTCCAGAAGGACTGCACCATATACTGTTTGCGACCTTATTGTGAAAGTAAACAAAACTTTGGGGAAAAAAAAAATAAAAAAATAGAATGCAAAACAGGCCGCACAGATGAAATCTAATGTCTTACAAAAGATGGAGTACCTTGCTGCCCAGGCAAAAGGCATCTTGTACTGGCCCAGTCGACTACATGCCAACTTGGCATTTTTCAGGACCTTCTGTGCCACCTAGTGGAAAAGAAAAACATTGAGACTTCAACTTGAGCACAAACACACACTTGCTGAACTTGCAGCCCTGTCAGAGTACTCAGCTAGCTGCTAATCTCTACACAGGCACACACACATTTACATACAAACACACACTCCGACCAAGTGTGTTTGCCTGATTAACAACTAGCTGGCTTGTTCCCTTCAGGGTGCAGGTCCACATCTGTGCAGCCAAAGTCGATACTTTTTTTGAGTGTCAGTGCAAACTGGTCAGCAGTTGCAAACAGGGAAGAATAGCAGAGTATAATGTAGAATAATGTGCTGGAATCTGCTGAGTCTGGAGGTACACGTTGCCACGTGAGCAGGCTCTGTACCTTGGTGGAGTCAGAATTCTTCATGTATGGTTCAGCACAGTGGTTGATTCCGCCCTGAAGCACCTTCTCAATGCGAGCCACCAGGAAGATATCCGGATGTGGGCATGTTACTGAGAACACTCCCTGTAGGCATAACGCAAATGTTAGATTTACATATGTTTTAGTAGATTTAAAGAGTTGCATTTAAGAAATGCTGTTGTTTTTTTACTTCTTCTTCACCTCTCTGGGATACTGCAAGGCTGCCTCCGCAACTCCACGGATCAATCGTTGTCCCTCAGGACCGGCGTCGCCCCCTCCGTTCACATACTGACTGCTGTTATTGGGCACCATGCCCCGTACAGACGGGTGGTTCAAGTCAACATGGAAGTCGGAGGAGATTTTTCTGCCATTCTGGATGTCGAACAGCGACAGGGTGACATAGAATGGCTCCACCTAGAGAAAGAGCAATTCTGAATGTGACTAATGATCTTCATACTCGCTTAGATAAGTGCGTTAGATATATAAACGTGAACTTTTATGACACTTTTTCAGCCAGTAAGCTTAAATAGAACACAGTAAAGCAGTGAAACTCTCATTACACTGAGCAATAACTATTAATATATACATATATATAATATTACAATAATATTTTGCATTGCAACTACTTGTAGGACATCATGGGTAAAGTGAGAAAAAATAACTTACATAGACTGTTAGTAAGGTAGCATGCAGATTGTTATGTAGCAGTCATCTACTTGTATTTAACATAAATACCTGAAGTTAAAGTAATATCAATAACCTGATTGAGCATCAGTACATAAAATGTATTTTCCCAAACACATAAAAAAAAATCTTTCACTTTTCATGGTGCTGATGATGCACTGATTCAATACATCAGATCTGGCACCATAGTACCTTATATAAACACAGTTTTAACATAGAGAACTGGTATCGACTGATGTCTCATAATAAAAATCAATGGGGTACTGTGGAGGGAGTAGGGGGAACACACTTCAAAATGTCTGCTTTGCAAGAGTGTGGAAAGAGAACATGTGGACGTTTTAGTAGACAGTCTCTGCTGGGAGGGACAGCAGGACATCAGACTTCATTACAAAGACTGTTTGCCATTTCTGAGCCAGTAGCCTGGTTGCTATGCCAACAGGAGTCCTTCAGCTACTCTGTAATGAGAGAGTCCATCCGGTTGCTGTAACAAACCATCTCATCCGCTTTAAGTGAGCCGGGCAATGATATATCTGTTATTCGGAGGCTTTGGTGGCCAGAGGAAGACAGCCTTACGTTTGTTGTTGGTCCCTCCTCGTTCTCGGCCACACAGCTTTGCAGATTAAACGAGAGGTTGTTGCAGTTCACCAGGACACGCTTGCCAAACTTCTCCTCAAACTGCTTCACATCTGGCTCTATTCCTGAGAAGTCAAGTTTCTACAAACAGCACATTTAAAGGTAATAGATTTCATTAGCGAGTGTCGTATTGTAAAAAGTGAACTTCATTGTGTGTTATGTCGAATTACCTGCGTGTCTGGGTCCAGGGTGAACAGCTTCAATCTCGTCTCGTTCTTCATCCTTGACTCTATGTCTCTTGTGCTCTAAAGATGGAGAAAGGCACTTTCTAAGTCTGAGTTTCATTCTCATTTGGTTTTATCATTAGATTCTTTTTATTTCGCACCCAACTGGAAGTGAAGCTTCATACTTTAAGAATGAATAGTGCTGGGCAGACAGGCTCAGTGGTAACTCAGGTGGTGCCAGCATTGATTTCAGTGGAGCACACGGCAACCTGTCAAACTGTTTTCCACCATCACTTTCAATATAGATATGTCTTTACTGTAATATACTAAGTGCTATAACAGCATGAGAACTTTTCCTCTAAAACTCTACACCTCAAAGCTTTTTCAACCTGCAAGTCTTCACCTAGTTAATCATTTTACCGACCATTTTTTCATCCACTAAAATCTTTGGAACTCTCATCACTTTCGTCAAGTTGTCAGCTTTATTCCCCACTGGATAAGTTATAGATGGTGCTGGATGCATGTCTAAAGGCCTGATATTTAGTTTGCAGATTTAGATTTTGGATGCAACTCATACTCTGACGGGAAAATACATATTACAAATAATCCTGAAAGACCAAAAGGCCAGTATTTAACGTCAGATTAGATCTACAACAACGAATGACTCACTGAGAAATTAGGTGTGTAATTCTTCTCTCTAAATTGACACCACATGTTTGTGGCTTCTTTAGTTTCTCTTAACAGGAACAGAAATGTAGGAGTGCACAGAATAAATGATTGTCCAGTTTAGAAAGGATGACCTACCTGAAAGCTGTCCATGCTGCCAGAGGAACTGTCTAACTTTCCAAGATCATCATCTTTAAGAAAATAACAAGTCATAAGATGCAGGGCAAAGACATACAAAATGAAAACAAAATCATGGCATTGTAAAACCCTTTCAATCATTTTCTGTCATGATAAAGATCAGTAAACAGCAATTCAACTGTGAAGGCATCAATTGGAATATTTTTTTTTTTACTCGAAGTCTCCCAGGAAAATTTCATGAAAGCTCCCAGATATTCTCGAGCAGAAAGATTAGTGGAGCATTTTACTCAAAGAAAATTAGCCTTGCTCCTTTACTTCTAAGCCTCATATGAGACAGGAGGTGAGCATTAAAAGCCTGGGTGGTCTGGTATGACATATCACACTAGTCTACTGAGCTAGAACTAGGGAGTGACTGTATCTAAAAAAAAAAAATTAAAAAAACATCAGCTACACAAAGCATCCAAGAGAAATTATACTGATAATTATCTGTGGATTTACTAGTTTTAATAACATCTATTTATCTAATTTTAGAGATACCACACATCAATCTATTCCTTATTGCTTATTGGTGTATTTAGATAAAGAAAAGATCTCGACCAAACTAAAACAATGATATTATTCATGACTTTTGGATAGTGTGTTGTATACAAAATATGGCTTTCAATTATTAAAAAATTTAATGTTTTCTGGTGAAATATATCTTCTTTTCAATAAATTGTGTAATATTTTAACTGAATGGAAAATAGTGCTCAGTATAACATGAGAAGGCATAGACAGACACACACCATCAGGAAGGTCTCCATTTCTCTTCTCTTGCATTGCGATCTCAAAGCTGGTGTGCAAGATCTTATTGAGCGTGTTGATCCAGTCCTCCATCTCTGTTTCACTGTCTGCTGCCAGCAGGTAGGTGCTCTTGTCCTGCATCTTCAGCTCAAAAGCAAACCTCCGAACCTTGTTGTTCTGTGGCGACGAGACAGAGAACTGCCTTAAACACCAGTCAACCGAAACAAACAGCAACTTAAAAGAAAACTAAATTCTGAACAAAGACAACTTGTTACTGGGAAGAAAGAATACCCTTGTATCCGACTCTGTAAGATGGACTGACTGAGGAATGTTTTATCTCCCACTCCAAAGCAAACACAGACCCACTGTCCAGCCAGCAGAAGGCAGAAGGTGTTTAGTTTTATGATTTAAATCAGAGTTTGCCTCATTTTAATTCCACCCTCGACCTCACTGGGCTGCATTGGCTGTTTAAGCTTCTGAAAACACAGATCTAGTAACATTCAAATCTCTCCCGAAAAAAAATATTAACAAAATTAATTCAAAACGTTTTTTAGCTGCAAAAATACACAATAGGTGAGTCATTCTTGGAGAGATCTCATCTGCAGATTGAATTTTGCAGGCGCTGTAAACAAATGGAAACAAAATGAGTTGAGGAATCCAATATGGTTGGCAGGACTGTAGCAGAGACTTTCTGAAGTAGGATGGAGCAGCAGAAATTGAGGTAAATCAGTGGTGCCAAAAATATGACCTCAATCAGCAATGAAGAGTGAAGTCATTGCTCCATTTAAGCTTTTGTGTTACCCTTTTACAGTCCATTCAAAACTGATTGAAACATTCACAACTGAACCAGCTGCATTTTGTCTGTGACACAGCAACTCATTTGAGGTCTGATCCTCAATATGGATTCAAATTAAATATTCAATTGGTGTTTCTTAATATGTGTCATTAATATCAGCATCTGGGAGATTGTAAATCTGTGGTTTTCCTCTGTAGCTTACAAACAGTATAGAAACAGTAGAGTGGGAGTGACGGGGAGGGAGAGTCAGTATCTGCAGGCTGGCTTAGTAAACATTGTGAGCGGTGTTTAGGACAGAAATACAACTGGTGTCTTAAAAAAAAACCAGACTTAATCATCAGCATCGTGATAGGTGGGAGGACTTGGGTCACTTTTCTAGACAACACAGCAGCACACATTTTGAGACAAATGGAATGGGCCGCCTTGAAAGTTATTTTTACAGCGTCGTTTCCAATGCGGTGTAGAATGGGAGAGGACAAAAGAGAAAACTTCTGGTTGATCAAATGACAGAAGTCTTCGCATTTTTGAGCTCCTTGTTAGTTTACGAGGATTGCTGACCACTTAATTAATATAGGACAAATGCCACAAAAAAGCAGCACTTTGAGGCTCAGTATGAGGTCACTTCACGTGTAATCCCAGCTGCACCATGAACATCTGCAGTTCTACTCATGGAACAGCTTCTTCTGCTAGAGTTTAAGTCACACAAGTGTATTTTTAGAAAGAGCAGAAGGGCTGGTGAGTTTCTAAAATCTGATGGAAAATATGACCCGGGGACACGTGACTTTTAGATCCCTTCATTTAAGGCATATCCTACTTAAAAAAAAGTTATCACAAGAATCTGGGGGAAAGAAGAACAACCAACAAAGTTTGACTGGCTATTGAAGAGCTCTTCTTTGTGGGTCAGTAGTCATATGCTATTTTTACACCAAAAGCAACATGTTTAAACATGTATTCTTAAATGTGGGTGGAAAAGCTAAATCAAGCCAGAACTACCTCCCAGGAGACATGCCTGAAGCTACACTGTATTCTATAGGCTGTGTTGGGCCACTGTTTCTGATAATCATGACTTTTTGTGATAACTGGGCTATTTTTATAATTTTTGACTGGACTGAGGGGGTTAATCCTTCTCAGCAGGACAGAGAAAGAGCTGCCAGTTATCTCGGAGAAAAGTAAAGTCCAGAAATCATTATCTTTAATCTTTTTTTTTTTTTTAATGTCTTTGGTCTGTTTCAGAGCCTGCCAATGAAATGTCAGTAAATGTGTGTTTCTGGAATGGAAAATGGAGCTATGCCCACTTTGCAGCCTCAGATGTTGCACCATCGGTGAATATAAGCTGTTGTGTCCATGTTGTGTTCCAAATTATGCCGATCAGATCCGTAACATACTTGGTGTCGTCAGTATCAGAGCCAGATTGTGGGTTTGCTAAATGAGGGCTTTCTTCGAAAAAAAATGAAAAATAGGAAGCGGTGCTATATCCTGAAGCCCTGACCGTAGCTCCCTCATTGAAGATTAGCATGTGCATGCGATTGTTATGTTCCCATCAATGCCAATTGGAGCCGAAGCCAATAAATACCTGCAGCCATCTGGTGCTGGACTGAATGTCGATCAAACACTTTCTCAATATACTCAAAAGCCAGATGTTAGCGGGTGTTAACAGGTCTGTGCTCTTGTCTAATCTGGGAGGAAAAACAGACAATTTGTTTGTACGAAAACTGCGCGTTTTGGGAGCTCAGCAAACTCGAGGGACACTGATACAAACCTCCAAACATCTTGAAGCATTCAAACAAAATGCAAACCTAATCACCCTGATTAATGTCAGCTGGGTCCCTCACAGGTAAAAATCCAGTTCTTTTCATCCATTGAGATGATAGACAGATGATAATGCACCCGGGAAGTCTTAAACTGACAATCAGATGTCAGCTCTTGGCATTGATTATGAGGCCAGAGGAAAGCACTCGGAAGTGAGACCTCGGCATTCACCTTGTTACAACGTCTGAGCGTCAGCAGAAAAACGCAGCCTTGGGGAGGAGAGAGCTCAGGTTTCAAGGAATGAAGAGGAGAGGGTTTCACAGATACTTTTCAGCAGCAGTCCAGAATTGTAAGAGCAAATATTCCACCTCGTGTTTTAAACGACATGAGAAACACATCTATAGAACAACGAATAGGAAGTTGCTTTGTCTGTATTTTCAGTTTGTTCTTGGTGAATTGCATTTCATCTTCCATCAGGTACCAGGCTACATCATCAGCAAACAAGTCACCAGCAGGGATATCCTGTTTGGCAAAGCTTGTAATGGGCCATTTCGGTTCAATGAGCTTTAACAATCATTGTCTTCGTGCCAGAGATAACTGGAATAAACTCAAGCGTACCTGAACCACACCCATACAGGAGTCCAGGAAAATGGTTCCTTTGGGCTCTTTGGAGATCTTCTCGTCCTTGTAGAAGTTTAAGTTGTATGAGCCATCCCCGAGCTGGGTTAAATGGAAATACCTCCTCTTGAATGACTGAAATGATGACAAGAAAAAACACCATAGTGTCAACCACTGGAAATGAAAAAGTAACAATTAGGTAGAAACAATTTAAAGTTGTCCACATCCTCTGTGTATTATAGCTTAAACCCAGGGCTCTTACTATGCAGTTACAGTGAAACAGATATAAACTGTTCACAGTAATATATTAATGCACTGGCTTAGTCTGAAATTAAGTGAGAATACATGGCCTATCATTTGTTTGTGAGCAACTACAATATATACAACGAGGAACAATGACATGGCTTTGATAGCTGGAGAGTCTAGTTATGAGATTTACTCTAAAATTAGATTCACTGTTTGCCAAATATTTCAAGTTTGTCCTATTTAAGTATTGAACATTGTGTGCATGAGAACCTTTCAGAATGGTAATGATTGCACAAGATGTTAGTCAGACCCTCAGGGGTAAATGAAGGAGACAGTCTTAGGGCTTTTAAAAAGAAGAAGAAGTGTATTTTGGTTGCAAAACGAGTAAAAATTATTTTTGTCTTTGGTGAACAGTAGAACCGTAGTATGAGCAGGACAACGTGCTTTGAAACGTCCATTATCAGGAATTAGTGAACTCTGCAGAGGCAGCCCATTGCCTCCATGTCCTCTTTTTAATTCCCAATAATGGACACCCTGCAAGGCATTATCTCTTATGTAAAAAACTGCATTCCAAGCTTTGAAAAGCTTTTCCTAGAAGACTGTTAACAGCACAGATGATATCATATTTGGATCTGGATAAAAAAAAAAAGAACAAGATGGACAACTGCACAGTCTCCTACTAATATGTTACAGACAAGAAACCAGAAAACCCTCCCAAGACTTATATATAAGACTTACACAAGCTATTTCTCTCACAGAATATATATCTTTAAAAAAAATCATAAATCAATGAATCCTCCTGAATGACAAAGAAAGGTAGAGGCAGCACACATTTGGCATCTTTGTTAAAAAAAAAAGTCAGTTCTTAGTCTGCTTATCACTGCTTTCTCACCCTCATGGTCACGCTGATGGCACTGTTCATGTTTCCTTTGTACAACCAGCCATGTTTGGAAATCCCGCCTTTCTGGGATCCCAAGGAGGCTGTATCCTGTGGGAGACAAAGTCAAAAGCTCAGACAATCTAAAACACACAACAATGGAAAAAGCGGGCCTCTTAGCAAGCCTTAAAATCTGTGGTTTTCATAAAAGGTTGAAAAAATAGCTCCGTCATGTGCATCTGTTGTTGTCGGTTGACAACCACATTGCTGATAAAAAAAAAAAAGTGAAACAACTGAGATCAGGAGTCCAAGCAAACTCAGTGACCTTTAAAAAAAAACAAAACATTCTGATTAGGACATCCCATGTCAAAACTATAAAATACATTCATATGTTAAAAAACATTCTCAAATTTAGCTTTAAAAAGACGCAACGAGATTTAATTTGAACATTTTTGCAGTGAAGCACCATAAGAATAATATCATGTCACCAATTAGTGCATCCTGCCTTAGCCTTGCCTTGCTGTGCAAAAAGCTTTTGATCTTGTGGTTTGAGATGACACAGAGCCCGATGCTGTGCAGGGCTGTCTCAGTCCAAACAAGCAGTCAGAAGAACATAAAACAAACTACAGCTCTTAAACTAAATAAATATGTCGATCTTCAGAGCTGCGCTACGACACGTGAATACCAGCTATCTAACACTCCTAACATGGGTAAAGGCATGAGATCACGCCTTTCACATATGACAAAACATAAAGCTACCATGACCCAGCCCCTCTCGTGATCTGTAAAAATAAACCAATTAGGAGTGTAACGATAGAGGAACAGATGGGGACAAACTGTACAGCCCAGTCCTGCTTTACGTCAACCATGCATGTAAAAAAGACGCATCTTTTTTGCAGTTGGGACTTCTCTCCTTTGAAAGACCACAGTAAAAAACAAACAATAATATTCTTGACAAGTCTACACACTGTGAGAAGACCAAATGGCCTTTCAAGATGTCCTTTTCCTGGTCCAGTTTCACTCTTTCTTTTTCTCGCAGTCAAATCGAGCTAAAGGGGAAAAAGTGTTGGTAAGGCTTCTACTGTAAATGTAGCGGACAGAGTTGAAAAGCACCTGGAGAGGTTCAAAGCCTGTTTGTTCTCATCGTTGTCTAGACAGAAATCCCCAGCCCAAGCCAGAGAGGCAGAACAGTCACTGAGTTCAGTATCTCTGAACTCCAGTTTGCTTCAGGGGAATTTGTCTGGACTGACAAAAAAAAACTAGAAAATTGTTCTGAAGTCAGATAAAGATAGAATGAACTAAGTCACACAACCGATGTTGCGTGTTGTCCAAAGCACACATTTATAACAAATGTCCTTTGTATCCGTTTCTTTCATCGGCACAATGAACCTTCCTGTTGAATGAACCCCGGTGTGAATATTGCTAAGAGGGCTGAATAAAAGGTGATCTGGTCATTAGTTGTGTTGAAGTTCTGCCCCTCCTGTCCTGTCAGAGGTAAAGTTGACTGCGAGGTGGAGGAGGACAAACCTTGACCCACGAAGACCTAATGGACCTCCTACAATCACAGCTGTATTAACTTACATGCAATCGAAAGGAAAAGAAACATTTTGCAGTGGTGTTCTCAGAAAAGCTCCAAAGATCATGTGTTGCATTTCCCTTCACATTCACGGCTGCTTTCTTGCCTGTAGGAGGCACAGTTTCACATATGTGAGGAGGACAAGTTGGGATCATCATAATACATCTTCTCAAGTTGTGTGACCTTGTAATGTTGCATCCCAGATAACATTTGTTTCTGCAACAACTTAGTATTATCTCTGCTGTTTTGAACACTCCCACCAAATCTGAGTATCTGTCAGGTGACTTATGAGCCTCCTCGTTACAGAGTCCTGCAAGCAATTCCAAAGACAACAAATACTCTTTTAATCTGTGCGAGACGACACACCCACACTGTCATACATGAACTAACATGGGATGAAAAGAGCCAAATGCTGTATTGAAGTTTTGAAACCTAACTGTGGGGGGGGGGGCCTGTGAAGTCAGGGCACACCAGCAGAAGTCTAATTACATTTAATTCTGTCCATTAAAGTTTGCCATTAGTAAAAAAAAACAAAAAAAAACTTAGAAAATACAATGAAAACAGAAAAGGCTAGAGTGTTAAATAACAGATTGGAATAAGAGATATATAGTGTTTAAAGGGCGAGGTGGATGTCTAAGTCATAACAAAATTCTAGAGCCTAATTATGAGATAAACTTGCTAAAAATAATACTGTAAAAAATCTAAAACCCAGTAAATAATATTTATCCGATTCAATATTTGATATGCTTTCTTTTTGCTGTTTTCAATGAAATAAAGAGTTGAAACTGTTTGCAATTGTGTTTGATCTAATGTATCAATTCATTTGAAATGCATCCCATCTTAGTAGGAAACAGGGCTGCCAGCAGCAGAACCAATTTTTTTTCTATCTTACAGACTGAAAACAATTGACGTGACTTCATGCATTTAAAATTTTTGAAAATGAGGAAAGATGCAAACTCACCTCGTCTTTATCGACATCCTCGTCCACTTCAAATACGTGGACAGCCAGTTTATCAGGCCGGGATACTTTGCTGTGGAAAAGTGCACATCAAGAAATCTATTTAATTTTTTCTACATGGCATGAAGCAGCTTGACTGAGATCATGTGATGTTTCCACCTTGTGCTTTTGACTTCTTTTTAAAAGCGATTATGGATTCTTTGACCTTCTCGAGAGAGTCAGAAAAAAAAAAAGGATTGCAAATGCAAATACCGGGAATGTTGAAATGCAGCACTTACAGTAACTGCTCGCGGACACGTGCTAGATGCATACGCCTGCTTGAAAATGAGCATGAGCCGAAGGCAAAAGTCACTTTAACTTTAACAGTGCAAAGATTTTAACAGGCGCTCTGTGTCATGCTGCATTATCTCAACTTCCCCAGATTCAGTAAAGTGACAAAACATTTGGCAGCAGCTGTCCCGTGAAGGATGCTGTCCTCTCATATTCTAGCACGAGAGCTGTAAAATAGATATTCTTCGGGGAAGAGGCCTGAGCTGATGACACAATCTCTGGACAATGAGGGTGTTTTCCACACTAGCTGCATTCGGAAAATCATGCAGTGTACTGTAAAAAGGAAACAGTCTTTTGCACGGAAATGAGACTTATTTGTATCCTGAGTTTCCTTGTAATTAAGTCACAGGAGCATTTTGTCCTGAGCAGGAAACTAAGTGGAGGACATCTTGACTACGTGACCTGAAAACACAAAACCTTGTGTGACTGGGCGTGCAAAGTGTGCTTCAGCTTCAAAACTTTTGGCATCCATGTATTAAAAAGTACCTGTTTTTACTTGCCCATCATACCAATGTCATGGCACACTACAAAGTTACCTCTGTGAACGTAGATTACAGTAAAGCTGAGGATTAAAACTACAGACTTACTTTGGAAGCTGACGAAAATCACCGGAGTAGTCATCATACTTGTAGTTGACGACATGCCAGTCAGACTTGTATGTCTTAATGCACTGAGGAGACAACAACACAGGACAGTAGCGGTTAAAAGCTGTTTTTAAGCATCAGTTTCCTTCAAGAAAGCTGGACTATACGCAGCATTTACGATTCCTAATCACTCCAAAAGGCAAAATAGTTTACTGCTGTTAAGAATGGCAGGAAGGAAGGTTTAAATATCAAAAATGGTAGTGTGTGTTTACTTGCCAAAATCCCCAACTTGTAGTCAGTGAAAATGTATTTTACTCAGGTGCACACAAAAAAGCAGAGTTGGAAGAATTTTAAAAATGGGATTTACTTTATTTCCTCTCCTTTACACAATGGTGGATTGTTACTTTGGGGAATGTTGGATCATCTGCTAACGACCCTGAAACATAGTCATGTACTCTGAAACACTATCAGAACTGCTGGTAAGATAGTCGAAAAACAGTGGAAAAACCTTGCCCCCAACTCTGTTGGCTTTGGAGAATTTAAACAGAGCCAAACCATTTCTGTAACTTAAACAGACAGTTTTTCCTCTCCTTTACAATTTCTTTACGCAACATGTAGTTCTTTTCTGGCACAATCGGACCTTTAGAGCCTTAGAATCTTCAAATATCAGCATACACCTCATCGATCAGAAAAACTGAACTTCTTAACAAGATGATAGTTTGACAAAAAGTTGGGAATTCTTCAGATAAATAAGTGCAGAAAGAAGTTATTTTTGGGAAAATTGAGAGAAAAATAGGAGTACATGGTGACTCCTCCATCAGAAGGGAGTGTACCACCATCCTCCTTTACTTGGAAAGGAGACATCTGTTCATTGTTAGAGACAGTGATAGGAGCAGCTCACTGGTATCTGTTCTACAGAAAGACACGCCGTTTACAAGAACTGCTCCTGCTGGGAGATGAAATGCAACCTGAACAGGAGGCGAATTTGAAGCGGGGAGGCTCTTGATCTCAGCAGCTGTCCTGCTGATGTCACACAACACTAGGCCCGTGTCTTGATATCTTTATGACTTCAGAAACAGCTCTCTAATCGCTGACCTCCGTGACCGGAAAGGTGAACTGTCAGCGGACTGCTAGTGTGTGGCTTTTAAAAGACAGTTAGAGCAATGCGTCTGGGCTAAATTGTAATTGATTATTTTAAATCAGCTAAATCTGAAAAACATTTTGCACATACAGCTCGTCTTCATTGTCCTTCGCTACCACCAAATGGTTATTTAAGGTTTGAAAAACACCAATGATAGTACACATGTTCCACACCCAGCACAGAGGCAGATAACAACATAAACCAGCACTGACAGAAAATAAGCAAAAGTTTCATTATCTTATGAATTAATTGCACATTATCATGTCAATGTCAACTGGATAAACAGATACCACGAGGAAACCAGAGTACTAATAGTGCTTGTGCCTCAAGTAATAATGTTTAATCAGTCTATTTACCACTTTGCAACAATTGTACAGCATACACACATAAAGACAGTTAATGTGCAAACTTTTCCAATAACTTCTGATCCGTTTGTGTGACTTTTCACTTCTTTTCAACCTCTACGGTTGATTTAATTAATTTATTTAATCTGTTTTAGTGCTTGATATTTTTACTCTGTAAATACAGGAAACACAAAGCAATGGAGATTTTACTGACTTTAAATCAAATCTTCATGCTGTCAAAGGTCCGTTTATGTGGGAGCACTGCTCATATTTTCCTATTTAGGACTTCATTGCTCACCCTGAATTCCTGATTGAGTAATCATGTTTTCAGGACCTTTAAAGTCCACCTACCTCTTGGACAAACAGACTCTGGGCCTCCCTCTCTGCATTCTCAGGCACTGTTGGGTACAGAGTTCTCCCGTGGCGCCTCAAAGTTGAAATCTGTGAAACAAAGCAAGAGAAATATAATAGGAGAATTACAGAAGATTACAAAGCATGGTCAATATTAGTAACAATGAAATTGAAACAAAATGTAGAAGAGCAAGGCATCCTTTATGCAACTATTACAGCATATTGACACAGTGACTATGGGTGGTCTTTTAAATAGCATTGTATTTTAGAGAATGGACCAATATCTACAGGGTTTGAAAGATGCAAGTAGTGACCAGCCCAGAATACCAGTATGGAGCCATTTCAGGGTCATAATGATTGTTAATTTGAAACAAATATTTTACATACAAATACTCCTTACCTCTCACTAATGACTGCAATAACTAATCGCAGACATATCGACACCAGCATGCTCAAAACAATGGCAACAGGCTACTTTCACTTCATATGGGATGCTTGGTAAAAATGGGAAATGGGAATGGGAAATCTAATGATTTTTGCACGTTTACATTATTCGCTAGTGTGAGATTACTGTGATGGTTGTGTGATTATGTTAAAAGCTGTACTGAGCAGTCATACAACAGCATAATTACTAAACAAGGGTTTGAACATGACAGATGTCATGTGGTCATATTTGTCACATTGAATATATCTGAGCTTTTTCAGAGAATGATGAGTTGTCCGAGTTGTAATCAGGACTTGGTCGTTGACATGATTTTTGCTTACAAGTTGGAAACGCCGAATTAAAACAGCT
This sequence comes from Odontesthes bonariensis, assembly GCF_027942865.1. Lineage (NCBI taxonomy): Eukaryota > Metazoa > Chordata > Actinopteri > Atheriniformes > Atherinopsidae > Odontesthes > Odontesthes bonariensis. The sequence goes on along the minus strand of NC_134517.1, from coordinate 20,838,844 downwards.
CAGATGTGTCATGAATAGAGACATTATAAGGGAGCTTATCTGTTTTCACATGTATAAAGTGCCTACAGTTAATTCTACAACTTTAACTGTGGGATTTAATTGACTCCTAGTAAAAAAAATAAAAGGGTTAGGGTTAAAAAAAAAAAAAAAAAAAAAAAAAAAAAAAAAAATCAAGACAAGGCACAGTTCAAACTTGTAAAAAGCTATTAAAGAAAGAAAATCTGGAAATCTGGAGATAAATTGCTGGGGGAAAACTACAGCTTTGAGCAACAATTTTACTATCAGCTCTTAGAGAGGATTAATTCTCATTTTAAAAATTGTACATTCGACCACTTATAATCCCTTCAGGCAAAAATGAAAACTAAATGCAACCCATTCAGCGATCCGTTCAGCTGACTTTGCTGAAAGAAAGTAAGTGGCTTCTGGCTTTGTGCAAGTCAAATGCTTGTCAGCTGTAAGTGTGAGATGCATTTGTTTTGTGGGAGGGATGCAGAAAGTACAGCGATTCCTTTTCATTCACTGAAATGAAAAGTGCTTTGAACAGAAAAAGACTCCGTCTACTGCAAATTCAAACAATTCTTACTAAATAATCTGTGAACTATTGGAGATAGAAACACGAATCAAGTGCTTGCTATATATTACAAGCAGCTAAATGTTTTTTTTTATGAATAATTACAAGTACAATTTAGGGAACTAATGGTTTTTGTTAGGTTTCTGGCTTCAAAAACAATCTGAAACTATTAGAAACTATGTTTCGATCAGTATATAACTGCTCAGCTAAATGAATATAATAAACCACTTTGACTTTGACCAGTCATATTAACCTCGTAAAGGCACAACAGGAGCACTGTTCAGAGGGCTATAAAGAAGAAAAAAGTGGAGGAAGATGGTAGTTTGATGGTAGATGTTTGAGAAATGAAGAATCATACCTATTAAGTATTGAACAAAGAGGCAAAAGGGAAGGCAGAAAACAAAAATAAACAATTTAATGCCTGATCACTAAGGGGAATTGAAGGTTTTGGAGTAACACCAAAATTTCTAGTTTTCTCCTTGGCCCACCATATAGATGCAGGTATTTTCTAGATAATGAGTCATTTGCATTTGAAATGGTCACTAGATGTGAGTAACTAATGTTCCTTTTGGACAGTATCAAAATAAGAAATTGAGAACAAATATCAGTAAGTTACACAACAGACACGACTTAGCGAGCCAGTGGGCCTTTCTTGATATCTAGAAGTACAAAAATTAAAACTGCTGTCTTTGCCTTTGCCCCTCTCATACTCATTAACTCCACTCACACTTTATGGCTCTAGACAAAGTTCCGATTGTGTCATACCAAGCTCTTAAATTTCCCCTTCCTGTCAGCTAGCGAGGTTTCCTGCAGGAAAAAATATCATCTTTACATTCCAGGCAGCAGAAGTAAACATGTATGGTGGTATGAAGGAGCCAGGAAGAGGGCAACAGGAAACACTTAATTGGGCTTCAAGTTGCCACGGAAAGCTACGACATTTTCTCATTAAAAAAAAAAAACAAATTAGGATAGCATATGTCTGTGCTAAGCAGGACTTAATCACTTGCAATGTCAATTGCCAACTGCTCCAAGCTCCTGTTGCAGACTTGCAAGTTCACAAGTTATAAACCAATGGATGTCCCTTGAGAGTTTGCAACATTATTTCAATGTCTTGAGCATAATGTTGCTAACACCAATAGACACCTTGTGCATAAGGTTGGAGTTATACATTAATGTGGTTTGCATTAATGTAAGGTAGGCATCTCCTTTCTCTAATGGACAAATCTTAAAATGCACAAATGAGCAAAACCTGTTGAAAAATGTGGTTGAAGTAACAGCACAAAAATATCTGATTTGTTGGCTTTAGGGTGGCTATGTGCTTATATAGAGTTTATCTGGAATTGAGGAAAAAGAAAACAGGGCTCCAAGACTGGCTAACTGTACTGACAGATAATTGACCAACACTCAAAGCAATGCTGTCAACATCCAGAGCAAAAGCAGATTGAGATGACATAAACTTTGCCTTACAAAAATCAGTGCATGATGTTTTTCTACTGAACCAAAGGGGAAAGATAAAGTGGAGACCTGATAGAGATTTCTAATTCTGAAAAAAGGACTTAAACAAAAATAGATCGGGAGCTCTTTCTGGCTGTTTTTCAGAGGTGACTTATCGCTTAGTAAAGTCTGTGTATGACCAAACACAGACAGTACACCTTTTGACTGAAACACAAACACTAAAAGCTGATTGCAACCTTGCCCAAACATGAGTCTGAGGACGCAGAAACAGATGTTAAGTTCAATTACTGTGTTTCCAGTATCTTATTTTTTTTTCTCAGTCAGTCTCACCTGTCAGTCCCTAACAACACTCTATTTGTGTGTCACGCTGGCATGTTATGTTCTTAACAGCAGGCTGAGAAGACAAAGTCAAGGCTGCCTCGCTGTTACTCAACACCCAGCTGCAACTTCTTTCAAACTCTAACAACTACAACTACTATCCAGAATTAAACCCACACGAAGCAAATCTGCCTTTAAAAAAAAAAAAAAAGAAAAAAAAAGTCAATATATCCCGTATAGCCACCTTTATCCTCATTTATGGTAGTTTGTACAGCATACTGAGAAGAGACCAGTAAAAGATTATTTTCTGTATATATATACACGCAGAGGTCCTCATTAAACACAGTGTTTAGTTATCTGGGGGCGAAGAGATTTTACATTTGTCTTTCATAAAATGTTTTTAGCCTTTAACTCTCGAGGAAATGAGGTGGAAAATGAGATGCATTTTGTGTTTTACTGTCCTTTTTACCATGTATTTAGACTTAAGCTCTTCCTTAAATTGACCTTGGAATGTCATGATTTGTTTTCTATGTCTGATGAGTGCAGACTAACATATTTGTTTAGCGAAAAAGTGTTTTATTTAGCCCAATATGTGTTGGAAGCTTACCAACAGCGTAGGGGCGCGCTTTATGTTTGAGTGGGGTTGTTGTCTACTGAGGACCGTATATGTTGGATTAGCAATTATGGAGATGTTCTTTTGACTATTGCTTTTTATTAGTTATGGTGTGTCTTGTAAGCCCATGCGGGCTGGGCATCTTTTTGGTGTATGACACCGTTTAACAAAATAAACAAAACAAAACAAAACAAACAACTCTTTGTGGTGATCATCAAGCCGTTCTGATTACTTTTTAAAGAATGGAGGTGGGGGTAATGCCAGCTCCAAAGATTTGAACATTGCATTGACACAAGAAAATCAATGTTTCGCTCCATCTCTCAGTCGTTGTGGTGCTGTTAATGGTCGGTGTGTAGGTCAAAGTATAAATGGGACAAGAATTTGAATCAATGTCTATTTCAAATTCATAAAACTCAGTATAAACAAACAGTCAGAGTCAAGTTCCACCCATACTGCAAAAGACACAAACCTGATACAGGCGCATCAATAAATGAAAAATGGAATTTGATAACTAGTTCCAAATTTTCTAAAGCATCACAGTTGTATGTTTCTGTAGTTATCATCAATTAATTCAGAGCAGAGCAGAGTAGACCATCTGTTCAGTAAATATTCTGAGTTATAATAACATCACCACCATGCTTAACACATTTTTGTTAGATTAAAAAAAGCATAAATTAAAACAAATGTCTAATTTCTACCATTTTAAGTGTTGACCAATCAACTGTTCCTACATTCACTCTTCTTCTGACTCTGTCTTCTGACCACTCAGCTAAACCCCTTTACCCTTACTGCACAGGCAGGTAAAGTAATGACTGAGGAAAGGGTTTATGGTCACAAAAATTCCTTTGAAAAGGCTTGCACTCTTTTTCAAGAGTAGAACACCCACATTTTGACAAGTTAGGTTGCACAGGCTTCTGTAGTCTGGTGCAGAAATAATGCATCAAAAGGGATTTTTTTTTTATTACAGGGGGCTGTATTCTAAAGTGATTTAGAATTTTTTCCATTCATCTGTTTAAAATTGTTTTCACATCATCTGAATGAAGTTGAGAAGTTTAGTGCTGATCTTGCAACTTACTATAAGACTGAGCTGGTATTAATTAGGTGTGTAACAGTACACAGTTTTAAGAACGTAACAGCAAGGGAAATAAATGAGGCAAAGAGCATTTTAATGATGAATTTGAAAGATAACAGTTAAGAAATTTTGCAACATTGCCTCCTCGGACAATAATTCTTGCTGTGACAGTTAGTGCATATAGACGGTGGAGTATTGCCAAAAAGTAAAGATAAAAGCTAATCCTCCTAGAATGCCATAACTAACAGACAATTACTGGTGTGCTTCCAAAATGTTCCCAATGGAAGAGTGAGTATGTTGATAAATGGACAGAACAAAAGTCTCACACAGAAAGGAATGTCCCGTACCTGAAATGTAACATCTGTTACAGTAAACTGCACATACCTTATTCAAATCACTTCTGCTTTTGCCATCCTAACTTCAGATAGTGTGGGCACTCAGATGTAAGATGTTAAAGTCTTCATGGCGAGTGAAATAAAAAACTTTGCCCGCTTAAGGGATTTCTGTAACAATGCAAGCCGAGACTATAAAATTCTGAATGCACAGTTGGGAGACAGAGTGGTGGGGTCAGATTTGAGGATATACTCTTCGCCTCATTGTTGCTTTTGGGAAGGACATCCTTCAAAGAACTCTCATTTCCTGAAGTACCAACCACCGGGCCAGATTTCCATTTTAGATTTTCCATCCGCAGTAGCGTGGAAAGTGTGAGAGAGTTTACGTCCTGCAGTGTGGCGAGAGATAACGCTCGCTCTGTCACAACATAACAGACAGAACGAGCCAATTAAACAAATGGCCCCTGACCCCTCTCTCGCTACGGCATAGGATGATGTAAACAAAAGGAAAGCCTCTGGGAACGACCCCACCCAGTTTTCACAACCACGGCCACGCCTGGGCCAAAGGAAAGACTGCAAAAGTTAAACACACAAAACAAAGAAAAGGCTCAAATTGATAAGTAAACAATGTTGTAAAGATAACAATAAATGGGTTGGCCTCCAACAGTTATGCAGCACATTTTCAGAAATTTCGGTGTAATAGTTAAATACACAGTTAAGCTGTATAATTTATCTGATTATCTAATCAATTAGATATTTTTTCGTCCAAAGGACTTTTTTTCCCCACAGCAGTGTGTATTCTACCTCCAGTGCTACTCTAAAGTACACAAAACCACTAAATCTACACCACTTTCCTCCACACCAACTTTTCCAGAGAGCCAGATTTACCGCAGTGAGCATGCATGCGACTTTGGCCAAAACACATGAAACCCACCTCAAAGTCCTCAAGGGGGAACTGGAGCATGTCTCTGAGGACATCGCTAAGGATCTGTGTCTTTTTCTGCACCAGCACATTTTCGTAATCCAGCGGCTCGATCACCTTCGGTTTCACCTAAAACAGACAAACAAAAAAACCCACATAGAACACTGTTATGGGGACATTTGAGGAAGACAGAGATGACAAAAATTGACGACATATAACAAAGGTCTCCAGCTGGATACAAATCAGGTATCAACGATAGTTTGATAAAACACATTTGTGCTTATTGCAGGATGCCCAGTGGTCTTATGCCACAAAGATAGATCGATACATTTATTAGATATAACCTCAAAACCCTGTTTGGCAGCTTTACCACTAATTTTGATTGGCTTGGATAGGGAAAAAAATGTGCTGTTTTTTATTAAAATGGCTGCTTTGAGGGTCTCTGACATCACAGCACTGATTCATGCTTCTGTGTGTACTGCCTTTGTAATTATGTTGTTCACCTTCTGACTGATATTGGCAAAGTTATACTTAAATACAACATTGATCTAAAAATTGATGATTTGACGGTTACTTGCATAAATGTATGCATGTATTTAACCAATTGGTGGTGAGGCACAGACATGGAACTGGGTGAAAAGAATCAGGGGGCTGTTGCCCATCAGTGTGCAAAATCAAAAGCTCATTAGAATGTAGTTCTAATAGCTGCCATAGCATCTAATAGCAGAAGAAGAAAAGAAGATGAGGGAGAGGTATGAAGGTAGAAACACTACAGGTGCCTGTGCAGGATAGTTGCATGGCTGTCACTTATCCCTAGTTCTTCTGCCTTTAGGGCAGCCTAGGTAACATAAAAAAAAACAGAAGTTAAAATGAATAAAATGACATAAATCCATTTAGGCGAGGATATTTAGTTTTTTAATTGAATAGTAAACTGAACACAATAAATGCAACTTTGATTATGCTTTTTTTTTTTTAACTGCACAGTCCATTCTAATTTGTTGCATAATATGAAAATCCACATTAAATGAGAACAAAGGAATCCAAAATATTCTGACCATCTTGCTCACTAAGCATGGAACTAATAGAACAGTGTACGTATTTTGACCTCAAGCCTGTCGAAATGAAGAAACGAGAAGTACTGTGCAAAACCATATGCAGGACAGGACATCCCACAGATCTACACAGACTGATCCAACTCTGCTGTCACATTAATATATAACGACAAGTTATCCGTCAGATACTTTGTTACAAATCACTCAGGACTCCATATGCTCAGAGAAAATACATCTGCTTCAGCCGTGGGAGGATCTTGATGAGCTCCATCCGTATCCAGCACAATCATAGACTACAGCATTAAGTAAATATTCTTCACATTTTGTGATGAGAATTTATCGTCAGAAGTCACTGCGAGCTAGCAAATTCTGTTTTGCGATTAACTGCTGTACACATGATTATGCTATCAGAAGGTGATTGTGAATTTATGATACATTGTGGTATCTTCAAACTGAACTGTCCCGCTAACCTTCCATGGCAAAGGCCGGAGACAGCCTGTAAGCTGCAAAGATATGGTGGCCGTTAGATGGAGAGCAAGTTGTCAACACTTGCAGCTGATGGGACCAGAGGACAAATCTAACAGCCAGGGAGACGGCGAAGTGAAAAATGAACAGTGTCAAGTCAAGTCACCAGACTTCAGGGCTGAACGACAGCATGTCTCATTCATTGCCTCCACATCTGGTACTGATAATACTAATAATGATCTCATAGAAAGAGTCATGGATATCAACATGCTTAAATGCACGTCATCAGTGGAGAGAGGAGGCCGGATCTGGAATCAGTTTCTAAGACAAGGAGGGGATAGCAGAGCGGAGACGGTGCTGGCGTTACTATCATCCAAAGCAGGCTGTGACATTATCAGACAAGTTTTTATTCAGAGCTTCATCTGAACATTACACACACATTAAATGAAATATTGCCTAAAAAACAAAGAGAAAAGGTTAATAGATAGATGGAGAGATTGTTTTGTGTAGGACAAGTAAGTCTGGAATTCATGACATCTGCAAGATAGGATGTATGTCTGTGTGTGATGTATAATCTCCAAAGCTTCATGCACTAAATACCAAATCTTTATGTACATCAGATACACAGAACTGCACTGTTATTACTGAGCAAAGCACAGGAAACAAGTACAGACAGAGATTTGAGGGTGGCTAAATCAGGAGCTTTACTAAAACGTATTGCAAAGAACTCTCCGGAAGGTTTGGATGAGGAGAGAAGGAAGTGAATCATGTAAAATCAACACCATCACCATCAGTCATAAACAAAGTGGCAGAGTCACCAAAATGCTACTGCCGCAAATACCTGAAGAAGCTGCGGCACTCAAAACCAAACACGCAGCAGCTTAACCGTGCTGATATTCAAACAAAGTAGATGTTGAAAGATTTGACCCCACAACCGTTATGGTGAACTTTTCCCACCAGTGATGCATTCCTGAACCTGCTCTGTTGTTGCTTACTTTCTTCTTCCCTCTAGGTTCGTCCACATTGCTTTGTCAGTGCCTCACAGTGGTCAACCACACAGCGCACTCAGCACTGAGTAGGAAAGCGGATATTTGTGTGCAAGAGCTTGGTCATCCTCCCCTGCCCACAGAGCTGACTATAGTCAACGGACCTAGACCCAAAATCTTACTGTATTGCAGTTAAATTAAGCCTTCGGGAAGGTATTAAAAAAAAACCTCGTTGAGAATACATTTTGAAGACTAATAGAAATGTGTTACTTTCAATCAGAAAGTATTGCAATTCTGGTTTTGTTCTACAATGCACGATATACAGATTTAATTGCAGTATATCAGTAATGCGGGAGAAAAACACAGCAGGCTCTATTTTCAAAATGTGTATACTTAAGCCAACTCACAGTCACCCAACGAAGGAGCATACAAACTTATGAAGCCATCTCCTCCACTCCCTCTCTACAGCGATCCAGCAGCTGTTTCGCTGCAGCTCCCACTCCTCCCATCACTGCACCCTCACACAGCCTGAAACAATGGTGCTGTGTAGTGCCTCTCGACTAACTGATAGATTCAATCTTTTGCCAGTGACTGTTCAGATGACTCTGTGAAGCCCCAACCACAAGACACCTTCATCGCAGAAAAAAGGAAATTATCACTCTCATCACCAACGACTTTTGAGCCAAATAAAAGGTTTTATAGGCAGAGGCAGTCTTAAAAAAATCAACTTGAAGAGCATGAGTGCTCATTTTCCTGCAGGTAGTAAAGTGCTGTTAAAGTTCAACATTCCTCTAGGCTGGTGCTTGCGCTGCAAATTTTAAATGTGAGTTGGCAGCATGCTGTGCAATGAAGAAAAAAAAAAAAAAAAAAAAAATGAGATGCTCACATGACACCTGCTTCAGGGCTTTACAACTGTGGTTAACCTATACAGTACGATATGCTGAAAGATGTTTTAGTAAATGAGAACAATTATGTCAAAACTAGAATACAGTTAGTGAATTCCTTCAGAGACTTACCACCACCTGTGGCACTGAATCTACCTCAGCTTCAGCTGCAGCCAACCTCTTGTACTGCTGTGGGCTCTCAATCACCAATTCCTTCTTTGAAGTTTTATTAGCCCTTCCATGCATTGTCAACAGCTGGTTGAGATATCTCCGAGTTAGATCCCAAAGAGAGGTGGACAGCAAGCATATCAGTCAGAACAAAATCCTTGTGTGGGGAAAAGTTTGGATTTCTCCTCCTCAGATTCAAGCTCAAGCTCAGCTCAGACTGCTCTGACTGAAAGCAGTTGACTCACACCCATACTGAGGAGATGGCCCCTCCTACACTCAACTGTGCGGCCTGAGGGAGTTAAACACCCTCTCACCCACAAATACACACAAAGACGTTATCGGACCCCACACAATCCACCTGCACGGTGACAGAAGGCTGACAGAGGAAGACAAAAGAAACACATTCCTCACGTATTACAGTCTGGTCAGGGACAGTAGACGCCTTGCGAGGGAGAGCTGAAATCAGAGCTGGCTTCAAATTCACTTAGACAACAATGGAGTAGTTCTAATGATACATTTTATCCTGATTTTACACTTGGGCATCACAAAGTGTCATTTATCAGGCTTCAGAAGCTAAATTCACAAATTTTTACCCACATTAACTCCTAAAGACCAATAACCGAGGGCCCCTTCATTCCAATCTACGTCAGCGTGTATGACACATAATCATTAATCCGTGAAGTTTTTACTCCTGGCCTGCACAGAGTTGAAATTAAGTCCAGCTTCTGTCTTGCTGCTTGTTGATGCAACTGCTTGAGGGGCATTCCAACATGAAGCAGCTCCATCTACCCACCAAGGAGTGGGCCTGACTCCTTGGTGGGCCACCACGGGGGAGGATGTTATCTTTTCACGCCTGTGTCTAAGCTCAAGGCGAGGGGGAGGGTAGCTACTCCCCTCCCACTGTCACATGCTCCCATACGCCCCACACACACATAGATAATCAAAAAGTCAATATGAGGACATTAGTGAGAATATTTTCCCATGGAAACGGTACCTAACAATATAGAGAATGTATGTAGAATTACATACAATAATGACGTAGATGTTGGTTAAAATTCAACAGAATTCAGTAAAATAAACATGCCAGTATAATGCAATTAAAAAAAATTGCTCTACCTTGCAACTGGTAAATAATAGAAATAAAAATAAACACCAGTGAAGTATCAGTAACATTTTACCACAAACTGCGACAGTTACCATTGCTTTAGATTTTTTTAAGTACATTTTGTTGACCTCACTAATATACTTTTACAGCTTGAATACTGTCATTTCACTTGTCATAGTCTTTTCAGACTACTTTTCGGAAATGGTGACGGAAAATAGTCCAAAGTGAATCGACTGCTTTGCTTTGAGCTAACAGCGGCGACATGATAGTTAAAATCCGAGCTTTGCAAGACACACCAACATTTTTTGAGGAAGAACCCGTCTGTTGTCCTGCCTAAACAGATATGATCAAGACTTGTCTAATCTGTGTGTTTAGTAGACAGAGACGCCTGGGATGTCTTTAGAATTAGCCTAATTCAGCTCACCTGGCTCAGCCTTGAAGAAGGGGTTAGCATTAGTCCATCAAAGGTCTAGAATAGAATAGAATAGAATAGAATAGAATAGAAATAGAATAGAATAGAAAAATACTTTATTTAGTCTAAACTGCCTCCCAGTTTTTTCTTGCTTCAAAAATTTCCAAATCAGTTTCGTCTTAATGGTAAAGTTGATTCCACGGAGTCAATTCAGGCTTTTAGAATGAGCACTTTTCACAAGCCGAGGTGTGCTGGAATCTCCACAAAGAGCAACCAATTTGGATTTTTCTGACCACAGAACAGTTTTCCTTTCTGCCTCAGTCCATTTAAAATGAGCTTTGGCCCAAAGAAGATGGCAGTGTGCCTGGACCATGTTCGCATTTGGCTTTTTCTTTGCATGACAGAGCTTTAACCTGCATTTGTGAATGGAACAATAAATTGTGTTCAGTCAGCCATCACTGGAAGTGTTCCTGAGTCGATGCAATGATTTTCAAGACAGAATCAGGCCTTTTTTTTTTTTTTTTTTAAATGCAGTGTTGCCAATATTATGCGCAACCAGTGTTGATTTTCAGTCATATCACTATGCACAGAGATGTCTTCAGATTCTCTGAATATTGTTATGATATTATGTACTGTAGATGGTGAGAATGATTAGTCTGTAATTACTCCACAGTGTATTTTTTGTGCTGCTGCCATAAAATTCAAGACGGGCTAGTATCTTTTATGAAACAATGGAATTGTACCCAGTTTTAACATTTGATATGCTTATACGTTGTATCATGAATAGAATATTGGTTTATGAGATTTGAAAATAATTCCATTCTGATTTTATTTACACTGTACACAGTGTCTTAACTTGTTTAAATAAAAACTGGGGTCATACATGCAGTATTTTAGATATCTCACATCTGCAAAAATACTTTTTCAGACAGAGAAGCACTTGCTGGAGGTGTAGCACAGCGCTCACATATTTCAGCTTGCAGCTTAAATCAAATTCCATGGAAGCAAACACAGACATATTTCTTTGGTCAAGCTGGCACAGTGATCCAAGCAGGAAGGCCTGCTGAGCGCCTTTTACTGACAGAACAAATGTTCGAGTTGCTCCATGCAAACTGAGAGGATCTTTGGGAAAATTTGAGTTCTGATCAAAATATTCTTATAAGCCATCATTTAAGTAATATTGATGCTGACTTGCCATTTCATTTTCTTTCCTTCACATACATCGTTGAACAAATGAGAGATGTGTACAGTGATTAAAAGCTCTGGAACAAGCTCTGGAAAGGCAAACAGGCTTTTTTTTCTGATGTAATGAATTAAAAGCTTACGTTCTTGTCATCTGGAGCTATTTAGGAATTTGTGGGCTTCAGTTTTGCGTCATCGCTGCTCCATTTTATGGCAAAAATGGGAGGAGACACTAACAAAGGAATCAAATTCACTATAGCACATATTATTTCACAATAACGCAATTATACAACACATTTATATTTCATTACACATAACAAAGACTGTTTTATTACAATGTTTTTGAATTACCTAACCACTGACAGTAAATTACTTTTTTTTACATATACCCCATTAGTCAGATTTCATTAGTATATCATCACAATATCTATTCCTTTCGGATTATCAGTATGTTCACCAGAAATGGGCCAATACAAAAAAAGCATAAACATTTCTGTTCATTTAATACAAACATTATTGTTAAACACTCATTCTAATTAGTAAGACATTAACCGTGTAGATCAAACTGTGCGATGAGAGTATGAGTGGCGTTTTCATTACATACAAGCCATTGGAGCCACAGCAAAACAGGGTGTAACCTGGAATGTAACAAAACACACCACCCCTCTACATCTGTGGCCAGGACCCGCGATCCTGCAGTCTGTTTACCGTCCATCAACCAGAACGCTCAACTGAGAAATAGATTTTAACATTACACGATGCCATATCTATACTCTGTTAACTACATCACTGTAGAAGGATGTCGAACTCGGTGGCAAAATGAACAAATGAACAGGATGTAATCATAAAGCAAAGACAGTCATCTTACGCACAGCTATGGAAAATAAAGATGCTCAAGCTTACAACACCATAACAACGAGCTTAGCATTAACCTTAGAGTAATACATATCTTTGTTAGAATAGTAAAGGCTTTTAGAAACTGAGAGCTTAAAACTCTCAGACTTTATTGATCAACAAGCCTTAAACGTGACTGCAAGTATTGAATAAAACTAATGCTGCTCTAAGATTAGTGGGAAAATCAAACTGCTGTTGCCAGAATGTCTTATAAGAAGATAAGCTTAAGTGCGGGAGATAAGCTTTGCCAATATCAGTCAGAAGGTGAGCAACATAAAGACCAAGGCAGTACACACACACACACACACACACACACACACACACACACCCGAATCAGAGTTGTGATGTCAGAGACCCTCAAAGCAGCCATTTGAAAGTTGAACCTTTTTAAGTAAGAAGCAACTACCAAGAAAAAACAGTGACCCAGTACATCTCAGTATATCGTTGCTCTGTGCTCAGTCCATCAGGCTAAACATAAAAACTAACGGGAATTTTAGTAGTTGTCTAGTCCCTTCAGGAATGCAGGAATGATCATTTTATGTGGGCAATGTCGGTTATCTTTCAAATCAAAGAAATCAAACATCTGCTTTGGAGATTAAATGTATATAATTCAGGATGTGTATGGACTACTGCATTGTTATGTATAGAGGAAATCACTTGGGGGAACAAAATGGGATCTTATCAGTAATGTGTGAATTCTTTCTGGTTGATGTCATGCAGGCTTTGTTTGGCATTTCTTGAACTCCCCAAAGCCAGATACTGTAAACGTGTTCTCATTTGGCACAGCTCATTAGAAACTAAGCATTCATGGTTTAAGTTAGAGGTAGCATTCCCTTGAAATAATTAGACAAACACCCCTTCATCTTCCATACAGCTGACATCACCACTTTTTCTGCCGTTCCTTGCCAGAACATTCCTCTGATAAACCAGCAGTGCTTCTTTAACAGTGTTTCTATGGGCATCAGCTATGAAAGCCATAGAAAGAGTGAACAAGCCAAATCTTTACAAAGCCCCAAACTTTTCTTAAGAGCCATCTCCTTTTTTAACTAAAATCAGAGACTTTTACTTTTTAAAATCACACGATGATTAAATTCAGAGATTACGTGCTTTTATGAGGAAGGAAAAGGCTGAGCAGTTGTAACCAGAGGGTAAAATAAAAGAGGAATAAACAACTAAAACCCTTCAATGTCTCAAGATTGGTCTCCCACAGACCACTTTGTCTGTGTGCATGTAGATAAATGTGCGCTTGGCCTAACATCGTCTATTGTGAATCGTCTATTGTCTACTTTTTAAATTCCCTGAGATAATAACTTGCTGCAATCAGAAGGAATTAAATGAGCACACATAATGGTTCATCTTTTTAATGGATTAAAAACATGCAACTGAGATGAAAGTAGCACACATCAAATTTAGACCTTTAGCACAAAGAGAAGGTTAACAGACCAACAGTAATGTTAATGATAATATCATGAACATAGCATTACATTAACAGCTTATAGAATTATTAGTGAATACACGCTGCTTCCTTTGTAAACTTGTGGTTACATCCTGCAATCGCATATAGATTAAAATGACCATTTAAAAGACAAATTTAGAAAAGACAAAAAAAATCATATACGTATCCCTATTACCTGAATCAAAACATTCCTGTGTCACTTTTGTAATTTTTCTTCCCAGCTCCTAAGCAGTTAAGAGTCAGTAATAATGTTTTTACACTAAAAGTGGCGTGTTTAACCAAATATTCAAAATGTGAGTATGCCTCCTGCTCCTAAAACAAGCCAATTCACCAGTTGTAGTGCGTTTACCTTCAACGTACTGGGGCCTACAGTATGAAGGAATGGAATTAACTGCGACCTGCAAACTGTGTTGGACTATCAACTTCTATCAATTTCTGATTATCAGGACTTCTCAGATAATCAGGGTAGTTTTTTTATTCGACTGCTGCTCCTCTGTATTGTGTTTCCATGAAAATCAACTGGAGCAGAAGCATATAAATACTCACAATGACTGCAGTATATCTCTTTTTTATTGTAAAACCAGTGTAAAAAAGGCTGAAGGTGAACTTTTATAGCATTGGTAGCCAAAAAGCTATGCAATAACAGTTTTTTAGTAAAATATTGGTAGTAACACAGTGGTACCACCTTAGCAACTTAGTCACTTGACTTAGTTTCTTCCCAGGCCACTTCAGCATTTCTTTTCTCCTAAAAAGTAACTAGTAAGTACAAATCTTGCAACTTGTGAGTCATATCTCCAGTGCTGTCACACAAGGGTGATGTCTTTGTTCTGCTGCAGAAAAACACTGTTCTCACTTTCCTTTCTACTCAGTCTGTGGCAGAAAGAAACAGCGCCTCTGAAATGCTTCTCTGTCACTGACTGGATATCTTATCCTTGATAATGGTGGTGCACAGGGCTTGAGGAAGTGTTACAAACATTCCGTTGATTCTCACTTTCTCTTTGACTGGTGCATGGAAATATGAACTTTTCAATCAGGGTTCCACTACTTTCCATAGGAAACAGGAAGCAACATCATTAATATGGTTAATAGTACTGAGATGTTTTTTTTTCTAAGTTTTGAGAAGTAGCTTCAGCAAGTTAACTAGAATGATGTTTCAACGTGTTTAGCCACTGTCACTACATGATGTCAGTAGCACATGCTTTAGCACACAAAATGTCATAATGTCTTATCATGAAAGATACATGGGAATATTCAACTTGACAAAAGACTCAACTGGTGTAACACAGTGACTGTCAACAGAGAAAATCACTATACATTTTGTGCATATGATAAATAGCTCATTGTACTTAATGTGTGTGTTTTGGTGATTTATAAGAAGTGCTGCTGCAGCAGTCTTCAAACAGGAATTTCTGATACCCCACTTCATTTTGTGAATAATGAAACATTTCTTTATTAAAAACAGTAAAATTGTTAGAGCTATTACAGAGGCCTAAAAATCAAGGTGGTCTAGCTCTTCCGAATTTCTGTCATTATTATTGGGCCTCTAATGTACAAAAAATCATGTTTTGGCTCCATACTCCTGACGCAGACTGGTGTCTCCTTGAGGCTGCGTCCTGTACCTCCACCTCTCTTAGAGCCCTGATCACCTCCTGCCTTCCCCTCTCTGTTTCACAACACACTAATAATCCTATAGTCATAAACACCCTTAAAATATGGGTTCAACTTAGACGTCACTTTGGGTTCAAGCACCTTCTTCATCTAAGTCCCATCCACAATAATCACCTCTTCCCTCCAGCCAGGTTAGACTCTGAATTTAGTCTTTGGAAGAGACGAGGCATTTATAATTTTAAGGATATGTACATAGACTCTACTTTTGCAAGCTTTGATGATCTGATGCGTAAATTTGACCTTCCTCGGTCTAGCCTGTTTCGATATTTCCAAGTCCGCCACTTCATTCAACGTCACGATCCCGATTTTCCATGCATAACACCATCTTCTGGTCTAGATGATCTGTTGGAATCTCCCTTTAGCCCTAAAGGACTCATCTCAAGAATTAATGATTGTATAGCTTCCTTTAAAAAAATAACACTGGCAAAAATTAAAGCAGACTGGGTGGATGAGCTGGGGGAGGACTTCGGAGAGGAGGTGTGGGAGAGCGCCCTTTTAAGAGTGAACGATAGTTCTTCCTGTGCTAAACTAAACATCATACAGTTCAAGGTTCTACATCGTATCCACTACTCCAAGGCAAGACTGGCCAAAATATTTCCAAACACTGATGCAGGTTGTGACTGGTGTCGGAACACTCCTGCTGATTTAACGCACATGTTTTGGTCCTGTCCAGCCTTGGCAAACTATTGGTCTACTATTTTTAAAACGTTGTCAGAAGCACTGAATATTGACATTCAACCCAACGCAGCTATGGTCATATTTGGTATCACGGATAGAAGGTATGCATCATTAAAGAAATGTTATAAAAATATAATTGCTTTCACAACGTTGCTTGCACGTAGAAGAATATTATTGCACTGGAAGGCGAAAAATCCACCCAAAGTGTCCTTATGGTTTAGTGACCTAGCACAATTTATACAATTGGAAAAAATAAAATATGCTCTCAGAGGGTCCAGAGGCAAATTCTTTTCTGTTTGGGATCCGGTATTAAAGTATCTTGGTAAACTTAAAACTCTGCCCACTTGTTAAACACTTAGCGGCCACCAGGCATTTGTGTTGTGATTGTGATTAATTTCATATGGATCAGATCGTGTTTGGTGCACAGCTCTTATTGTAATATTGTATACATATGGATGTATGCATACTTTTTTTTTTTTTTTTTTTTCTTCTCTCTCGACTGTGATTAGTTTTAATTATTATTATCTCCTTTTCTTATTCTTTTAAAATTAAATTGGAGTGGTGTCCAACATGTTCCGGGGGGGGGGGGGGGGGGGGTGTTAGTCAATGTAAGTATATATATAAGTATAAAAATGAGCATTGTATGTGTACTTATATATTATGTCCTTGAAGCTCAATAAAAAATATATTTAAAAAAAAAAAACAGTAAAATTTCTCCGGTTAAAACAGTAATCGTATCAGCCAGTGGCTTATGCTAACAAAGTTAGCATCAAAAATTGCCTGCAGAAAATAAAACAAGAAAGTGTTCATTGAAATCCTTTTTAAAGTTATTTTGAGTCATAAACAGTGTAGATACACTTTTACACTGCACTATTGTTCATTTGGCTACCTGTATTATTTATTCATTTGTCCTTTTACTGCATTCAAACTAAATGCTTTAGCTACACTGGCAACCTAACTGCAATCCCTGTGCACATTTAACTTTTGATTTAAAAGACTGTAAATACTCATGGAGGATTAACTGATGGCGTTTGGATGATAAAGCAATCCCTTAGCCAGGGGAAGCAACCGTGCCCTTGACCCAATTCCTTCTCTCAGCCACACCACTGTCACTCAGCACTCTCTGAATTTGATGAAGCAGCGACGGGAAAGAGACATCACATGTGCACGCACGCACACACAGTTTTAAATAAACACAAACAAGAGGGGAAAGACAAGCTGGTACGGAGCAGCAGAATCAATGCCAAGCCCACTGGTCCACAGATGAAGAGCGGTGATTGATTTCCAGCAGACATAGAGCTTACTGTCCCCCCTTAACCTCCTCTCTGCAATCCTTGCCCTTAAAGGCTTTAACCCATGCAGTGCTTAGCAAGAGGGAACATTCAGCCCTTCTACTGCCCTACTTTTTATACTGTTAAGTCTCTTGAAAACATACTCACATGGTTGAAGCAACTGGCATAGTTGCATCTATAAATCTGCCAGATATGAAACTCCACAAGCTGTTGAAGTTTTGTGTCTATATGAGGGTGGAAAATGTCGCACTCAGCAAATTTAGCGAGCAATTTTCATAATCCCATCCTACATTTTGCCATCTTCACAGAGAAAATCTGGGAAGGAAGGTTGCATCAGTGATTTATTCTGCATAGATTTATCATCAAAGAAACATTCTGGAGGAATATATTTTAGTCACTTAAATAACCCTGAGCCCGTACTGACATTATCAGTCTGGGTTTTTACTGAGTGATTAATCAGGGATTAATTGTAGGATCTAACTTGAAAAATATATATAAAAAAATGTACTGCTTTACTCTTCTTCGTTTTACATAGATTGCAATAATTCTCTTCACTTCCCTCAGCAACACTCAGCATAAGCCTAAAATGAATAGTTTATGAAGCCAAAATTGAGACATTCACTATCCTCCTGCATCGCAAACTAAGGATGATATGCCTTTTTATTTCGTTTGATAGATGGCCACACGAAACAAGAAATTCATACATAACTGCACGAAAGATATGAAAACATAACTATGGACCCCACTTCTGAAAATTCCTCCCTCACCTTTTTATATATAGGCTTGGAATGAAAACCGCAACTGTATCCATTGAGCAGCAAATACACACACCTTAAGTATTCTTGGTGTTGGAAGTAGACGCGACTCTCTCCGACTCAGCGCTCGCTCAGCCTCAGATGGCCCAGTTGGCTCAGCTGTTTCCTTGCAGATGTAGCCACTACAGTTCCTCTCCAAGACAGTGCGCAGCCCATCAAACACAACTGTGCTGGTGGTGCACCCCATTCCTCTGCGTCCAAGGAGGCATCAGTCAGGAGAGCCTACTACTGACCCAGTTTCCCTCATCATCCCGTGCACTGGCCTGGTCCATGATCTTCCTCGAACCCACAAATCCACAGCTTTTCGCCCAGGGGATACAGTGTCAGTGTCCTGGCAGAAGCATCCACAGAGCAGTCTGACAGCACAGTAGTTCCGTGCTGCCCCAGTGTGTGTTTGGAAGAATACCTCCGTCAGCACACGAGATGCAGTGAGTGAGTGAGGGAGGTAGAGCAGAGAATAAGGGATGGGGGGATGAAGGATGCTGTGTGAGCTCGGCTGCAGCTTCGACCAGTGTTGAGCTTTAGAGCAACGTGTATCTGTTTCTATCTCACTTAGTCATGTGCCTGTTTTCTGCTTTTGCAAATTCTACCTTATCTTTGCAGTCCCACATTTTCATGCTACAATTAATTCATCCATTTCAATTTTACTAAAAAAAACAAAAAACAAATCATACTTCTTTAGGGCGTTGGATGAGTAAATGTTAAATAAATGGGTTAGACTGAATGCAGCTCTTCATTATCCAGAGGGAGTGTCTGATTCCACGGTCAGGCAAACAGCAATATGGCTGAATGCTCATTTAGTTCAACTGAAAAAACACAGGGAAATGGCAGAAAAAGTGCATGAATCTAGATGCACAGAATGTACACAATACGCAGCAGTGAGAAGCTAATGTTGCAGTGAAAAAGCAAACAAAACAACACATGACTTACGACCAATATGCAAAAATAACTGGACTGAAATACTTAGTTCTGGCAGTGGCCCGATTCAAGTCTTATGGAAATCTGTGTTTACAAAAAAAAGATCAGAACATGGGAGGGATTTAAACCTTTTTGGCCAAGACTTCAAATAGGGAGTGTTTTTCGATAAAAAAACCCAGATTTGCTGCTTTTGATCACAAGCTGCCCTCTTTGCCAAGCACACAGATTGGTACAACAAAACTGAATCATACACAAGGTTTTGAAAATGCCAAGGAACGATTCACCCACTGGAACAGCGTTTGATTAAAATGTCTTCAGACAGTGATTAGGAAAACAGAAGATAAACGCAGGAAAGGAACGAGATGTGTTTTTAAAAGCTGGAAAAACCACTTACTTGTCTCTACAGTTTAGGTTTATGTAGGTCATTGTTAAGAGGTTGTCGCTTCTTTGTTTGGAAAGATATCAATCTCGAGTGTTGCATAACCCTTATGAGAAGACTTGACCTATACTACAAGTGCACCTGTGGGACAACATTATTTCAAAGCCATGCACAAAGAAACACACGGCATCCTGATTATGAGGAGGGAGACAAGGAAATGGGGTCACATTCGTCTTGGTTTGTTTAACCCTTTTCTGTTCACTTCCTGCATCTGCAAAGTGCCCTCAAAGACCCCTCAAGACCTTAGTAACAGCTGTCATACATAATTAGGTTCATTCTTGCAGCAGTCTATTTGACGTTTGGTGTCAAAATCATCAATTCTATAACATCCTAGCACCATCCTCTCTGAACATGTTTTTTTCTGGAGAATTCAGAAACTTCTCTATCAATTACAATAATATATGCAAGTGTATTCTTATAAACAAAAATCTGGAGAAAGTGAAATCCTCCCTTACAAGATGGCCCTCTAAACTCTTGCACTTATTCCTGCTTGCTGCTGTTGTGTTAATATTTCAGTAGCACTTGACACACTGAACTACATTCGAGTTCAGGATGAGATGAGCTGCAGAGGGAAGTACCTCAGACCGTAAATGAGGGGCTTCAGTGAGAGATACAGGGGTTGGGGTGGGGACGAGGGATGAGACTTGAATGTGATTGGAAACACATCTCTTGTTTTGGTTTATCCCTTCTTTCACACTTCAGATCCAGTCTCCACCTCCCTGTCACTGCAAAGAGGGATTTGAGGCTTTATATGAAGTAACAAAAAGTAATCTGGTGTAAAACTGCAGTCATAAATCACAAATGTAAGGCTGTGTACGCAAGCTGTCAAACACATTTCCTTTAAATGTAGCACTTTGTTCTAGAGACTTTAGCTGAACTTGCGGACGTTTATAGCACCAACATAAGTATGATGAAGACATTAGTCAAACAAGAAGCAGGCATTGTTAGAAGTGTCACAGCTGGCCATCACAGCTTTTACCCTGAAGACACAGATTCTCCTTGTGCCCGTAAAGACGTGTCCACAACAATGTCTTGAGGTGTTCACAATTTTTCTGTGACAGTACTGTATGGACCTGGAAAAAAAAATGACTGGCAGTGCCACTGATGCATAAGGTTTGTGTGATACAAGGCCTCTGAAAGGCTTGCAGCTCGAACAAAACCTAGCAAGGTGCTGACATGCTGCCGACGACAAAGCACCACAGCTACGAAATAAATGGAAATATATGTATACCAATTTTCGGGAGCCATCTATTACTCTTACATTACAAATTATTTAAGGGAAGAAGTGGACTATTAATTGTCAATCACAAGGCAGTGATCCAAAATTCTCAGAGCCTGAGCTAGCTGCTAAAGGAATGTCCAATTAAAGCAGCAGCTCTGCAACACTTCAAAATCCATGGAAATGGCAAGTCTTGAGGTTAAATCTGTGCAACCGCCTCATTTCCTGTGGATCTTTATTTAGAATAACATGAAAGAACCGGTTTGTGTTCTGCATTATGCTGAGAAGTTACAGTATTTGCTCTAAAGCGTGCTGAATTATTAAGGTCATGCACGATTGCTGAGTCATGAGGTGTAATCATGACTCTTTCCACTTCCCTTGTGTGAGGCGGCTCCAACCA
The DNA here is from genome assembly GCF_027942865.1 of Odontesthes bonariensis. NCBI lineage: Eukaryota > Metazoa > Chordata > Actinopteri > Atheriniformes > Atherinopsidae > Odontesthes > Odontesthes bonariensis. The sequence goes on along the minus strand of NC_134517.1, from coordinate 20,817,528 downwards.
GCTGACTGTGACATACTAACTAACAATATAACAATATAATCTATTATACCACATAATACAGCCCAAAGGGGAATTCATCCCAGAATCCCTACATGTTTTGAGAACATCTTTACTGCGCATGTCTGACTGTAGGAAAGAAACGAAGTTGGACTGTGTCAAGCATCCCAAATCATGAGGTGGAGTTCCAGAAAAAAAGCTATAGTGAACCAGTGTGGATATTCAAGTGGACAACCTCTGTGGGTTGTGAAAGCTTTGCTGCTCTCCTCTGTTCGAATCTGGAGAAGCTGCAGAAGCACAGCTGGGCATGTAGAGCTTCATGGATTACTGCTGCTGTAACCCTTACTCTGCTCACTGGGCTACACTTTCTGGTTGAGTAGGTGCAATGCTGAAGTTTTGATACTTTGATGGAGTTATTGACATGAGCTGCGATATGAAAAGAATGAGACCAAATATCGTGTCGATAACACACACTTGACAATATGATGTGATCTTATGGTCTGCTTTTTTTTTTTTTTTTTTTTTTTTTTTAAATGATTTACTGTTTGTGTATGTAAGAGCAGTGCTCTTCAGTCAACACTTTTCTTTATGGAAAAAAACAGCAAATTAAGCAACTGTTTGTCTTCTCCAGGTGGATTGACACTGTGCCAACTTCTGCAACATGTGAATGCCTTAGCTGGCCAACAGCAAAACCCCCTAATAACACCACTTGTACTAATACAGCTATTTCAAGCTGTTAGCAGCAAGTGATGGGTGGAGCCCAGCTCCAAACATCAAAGCCACCGCATATGTGCAGAGAGGGGTCAAGTTGAGTTTCCCCTTTCACACTAGGGAGGGGTCGATCCTGCACACAACAAAGACAGAAATGTCGCTGCATGGCTCTGAGGAGTCAGAAGGGAGTTCAGGAGGAGCTGGCATATCATCTAAAGAGTGCCTTGGAGTGAAGGTCAAGTCCACAGCTGGACATGTCTCCGTGGCCAGGATCTGTGGGGAGAGGTGTGTATGTGTGTTTGTTTTCTGCGTGTTCATCCAGAGCGATGGCCCAGTGTGGCAGACCACTGCAACATCACCCACATAGTCGGTAGGACAGCGCCGATAAAACTGATTGGCTCCCGGGCGGAACCCTCCAGAGACTCCTAAAAGGAAGTGGCTGTTTCCTGCTGATGTGTGTGTTTGTGTGTGTGTGTGTGTGTAAACCCTGTCATAATAAAGCCGCCTCTCACTGCCCGCTGTCCTCCAAACCCCATCACAACTCCTCAACAGAGAGGAGAGCTGACCCCATCTAAAGTTCAACAGCACAAACATAAGAAGTCAAATTTTATTGGTAGAGCACAAAGCCAGGAGCTATATTAACCCTTGATGGTTTTGCAAAAGAATGCTAAGAGTAAACATTTGAACCAGTTCCCAAGGGTTTTTGTTTCTGCCCTACAGTTACACATGTGGGTGGGCTACAAAGATAGGCTTGGAATTTTTCAATAACCCAAAATGCCTTACATTTTACATGCCAAGTTTACATAGAAACCACTAAAATTCTTGTCACAACAGTGCACACTAACATCATTGTCTGGACATTGCATTGTGTAGAACCGGTTTTATTGAACTGCTACATGGATTAAATCTAAGTCTTTTTGACCCGCATCTCACACTCAGGTTACCCTCACGCTCCTAACTTGGTACAAAGCAAATACAACGCGACCACATCCCCTTCCTCTTGGTATTTTGAGATGGTTTATTTATCCCTGGGGAAGAAAATGACCCATTTTCCTGAGTGGTAGCACTTCCTTTACTTTGTGGAGCTACCAGGCACAGCATAAGTTGGAGGTACACAATGCATTCATCTACATTCCAAAGTGCCATGCGGTTCTGTTGCATTTGCAATCAGACTGCTGCGTGTTGGTACATTGCTGGTAAATTTATCATTAATATATTCGTCTAATCCAGCAGTGCCTTTCCACAGCCAGCACCAGCAGTGATGGTCTGAAGCAGAGCCAAGCCCTGAGGCCCTGCAGTCGCTCTCTTATCACTTCCAACTGTGTTTTGGCTTCAGAAAACGCAACAAAGATTAATCTTATTACAAGTCAGTGCAGCACAAAACTGATTGCACAGCATATTCAAAATGGACTGTAGTAAATATCAACGCTGTTGGCTTCAGTTTATTTTGGAGTACGAAATACGCATAGACTATGATTCAACGATACATCGCAAGAAGATCACAACAGAGGAGCATTAAACATGAAAACTACAGAACATAACACCAATGTCCCGTTACTTCAGCTGAAAGCACAAAGTAGCTGATCAAACAGTGTTCATGCTCATGAGTGTACAATCAAAAAATGCATTGAGAGCATGGAGTGGCTCCGTTTAGATGTTAAAGGTACAAAAACATCAGAGCATCGTATTACTGCCACCTACTGGAAAACGAGGTTACTACATCAACAGAATGTCTACTTAATTTATTTTATGCCCTAAGGAAGGCAACATCATATAATTGAATGATCAAATATTGTAGTCATGGGTTATCTATGCATTCCTATACATTGAAGATAAACAGAGTAATTACACTGCTGTTATGTGATACAGTTCTTCATTGAAACAGCATGCACTTATTGACAACTGACATACTGTAGCCATTGTTTACTACATGAGTGTAGTTCACATACATCAGCTCAGTGTGAACACATTTTTTTTTCCTTCATTCAACAATAATGTTGCTACACAGGAAGAAGATATGACTGTTTATATGGACCCAAGAGGAAAAGAGAAAAAACATGCTGCAACAGTGTTTTGACAGCTCATTCACATCACATGAGGCAGAACAGCCAGAAGTGAAATGACAGCACCATGACACATGCATGGAAGAATATACCTGTAGTTAGTTCTGTGTGTGTTTATTTGTCAGGAGGTAGGAAACTAAAATATCCATGTATTATGTTTAGAGCTGAGCAAAACAGTGTTACCTTGATGCTGTCATTGGTTATTGTTGTCAGCTTAGGGACTATGATTTGCCAAGTTAGTGACCAGTGCCCAGGTGATGTTAAAGGGAGAGCTATCATCATGTTCGGGCTCTGACACGCAGGGTGGAAGCTGAGAGGTTACTGATCCTGAAACAAGCCCACACTGGCCTGGCAAGAGGCCATCACAGGGTGAAAAGCTAAGTTCCTGCAACTACTGCGGCCGCACCGTAGTTGAGTCTACACGAAGCTGCAGGAATCTTACTGAGGTCATACTTCATAAATTTGGCATCATCAAGGGTAAAAGTTGAGATGCAATTCCATTATTGCATGAGAACGGGAATAATATTCAATTGAGATACTGTTATTGAACCTTTTGTTTCTGCTGTTAAGGCATGTGCTTTGCAAGTCAACTATTTAGCTATTGCGTTGGAAGATTATAAAATTAAACTGAAATATTTCTAATTACTCTATTTGTTTGGACAAAAACAAAAACCCAACAACCTAAGAAACTGGATAAGATGTCTGTCAATAAAATTCTACTCATTAACAGAACGTTTGCGCTCTAAGTTTCCCATCTTCATTAAAAAAAAATAAACCATTAACGCAGGTGGCTTGCTTTCTGTTTGGAACAGCTCATGAATAATATCCTCCTATGACCTTTAGTTAAACAGACTTGTTGGCCAACAGATGGTCCCAATCAAGATTTACTCAAATGAAAGACAGTTAGACTTAACAGATTAAACAGCAGATCCCTCACTTTCAACTTTAGCCCTGCCACAAGCAAGCTGATGTAGCGGGGAATTGTGGGAGGAAAGTGAAAACAATCTGAAACACAGTGAGAAGACAGATTCATTTTTACGGCCTCAAAACTATAAAAGAACAATAATAACATCTAAACAGGAAAAAAAACAAAAACATCATACAGCCGGTAGACAGAGTGGGAATACTGTGGGAGTTTGGGAACCTTTAAGGATCAGCTAATCGCTGTTAGTTCTTTGTTTGTAATCAGTGGAAATCCTCTAGAGCCTGGCTCAGTGAACACCGCTGACAATAAAGGGAAACACGGTATGGAAAAGGAGATGAACGCATGTCCGTGCACCTGCACCACTTTAGGGGCAGTGGATACCACACAGATCTCAAGTTGGCCTCCATTGTTAAATAACTTCTTTACAGATGGAGGACAATCATTTGTAATCCAAATTTCAGCAGTATATACACCAGGAAAAAACACCAGGAGACATAAATCTGTAAACCATCTACGACTTCTGGTACCTCTCTGTGGTATGCAGTGCTATAATGGCCATAGGGGACACATAATGGTAGGCTGCAGAAGTTATATACACAGTTTGTTGGTACCACCTGATCGAAGCTTCAAACGCCACCACTTTGTGGCCCACACCCTTCCCGAGAGAGGAAGCACATGTTACAGTACATGCTTGTTTTGGAATAGCTCGACTTTGATAGTGCATTTTGCTGAATGCTTTGTTTTGAGGGCCTGTAAGCGTGCCTGGGATCGGCCACTTTTAACATTAGTAACAGCCCCCCTCCAGTCTCTCATCACACAGTAACACACACCGCACGGCAGGACTCCAACATGGAAAAAAATCAAATTAAAAAAATCTCATTATTTGCTGTTGATAATTCCTTTGTTGTTTGCATGTGAGGTTTAGCCTCCCTGTTGGATCAGGTTAACAACACAATGAGCCGTTCGGCTGCTATAGCTACTAAGACGGATTTGACATTTTTGAGAGGCTCCGGGGATTTATTTGCAAAAGTGTGTGTGTCAAGAAACACAAAAAGTGGATAATAGCTGCAAATTACTTACATTAGAATCCATCATTCAAGTTGAAACGGAACTTTGTTAAGATCATAGAAGAATTTTGTCATAATTTAACACAGTCTTCTGTCAGTGGGGGATGGTGCTGTTGGCCTTAAAAGACTGAGTAGAGCCTTTAACGGATGATTAACTCAAGTCAGGGATACTGAGCTGTTTATCTGCACAGCCGTGTGAAGTCGTGCATGTTGTTTAAGCCACATCGCACAGCATAAAGCTTGTCTACATGTCAGCAGTGCACTGTCCAGGGTCCGGGATTACTTTGTATCCCTCCACTGCAAACATATGTGATGAGATGCAGGCCTTCAGGCGCACAGCCGCACAGTTGCTCTTCTGTAAACACCGCAACAGCAAACTTTATTTATCCATCCCAGCAAGAGACACTGTGGCAACGTAAAGTGCACACTCAGTGCAATCCTGCCTCCCGATGCAAAGTCCCTGAAAAACAAACTGGGAGCAAAAACATAAACCCAAGGAGAGTTCTGTCTCTGTGTACTGTGCGCAAGGCTTTGACAGAAAAACCAAACCCGGATTATTGAGGTCACATGATTTCCTCCTGTGTAGGAGGTTTATTTGTCTTCATGCAATTGTGCAGTTTTCATCCCTTTCACTTTTCTGAATGTCAGCTGATTTAACAGAGGATGAAGGAATTTTTTGGAATAATTTGTCACTTAAAGCAGATCTCACTGGTTTATAGTGGGCAGAGGGTGAACAATGAGCCTGTTTTGGCTTTAAAGGGAAAACAGGAGCTCAATGTTCCATGTGGATTTTCCTCTTTTTTTGAATGAGCCACAAAAAATATAAAAAAATAAATCAATAAAACTAATTTTGCATCCAATGCTTGTCAAAACTTTGTATTGTTGTTGCTTGCTTTGTATAAGGTCAGTGCTAGAGTACATTGACTCATACGGTGGAGTGAAGTGGGTCCACTTGAAGCATGTTCCCACACTTAAGCTGTGACGTCCCTCAGATTTATCTTGTGACCTGCTACAATTTCTCGGTCCGAAACTGAGTACTGCTTATAGAGCAGTGAAAAAAGCTTCACCTAAACCCATATACCAACTATTTTTCATCTGCTTTTTGGAAATAAACATATACTTTACAGTCTACAATATCTGTCTTTTTAGATGCTAGGTTTATATGAAAGCCAAAAGGTGAGATGCTCTGCAAGGAAATGATCCAATCCATTGGCTCCGCCCCTGTTTTATATCCACCCGCCCCGCCTCCATCCTTCTCTGGCCTACAGTTAGTCAGAGTGAGGAATGCAAAATATGCAGTCTGGCTGGTAAAAAGTCATTAACCCTCCTGGTTGTGGTGGGTCCAACACGGTGCACAAAGCCATAAGACCAAACCCTGAGAACTGCAGAGAGTTTAGGCTCATTTTAATGAAGCTGACAGCAGGCACTGTGGGAAAGGGGGAAACATGTAGCATTCAGGAGTGACGTCACATTTCAGGGCCTTTGAGTTTTTCCAGTTACCAGATTAGTAATACCTTAACCTATCTCTGATTATTTTTTTGGGTCACTTCCAATTTGTGGCAGAAACTTTCAGGGAAATCCCAGATGAACGATATCAAAATCAATGATGACTTTCACTTTCATCCTCTGACTCTGACAGCACACTGCAGCAGCAGAGCAGGAACGTTAAATGATCTCTAACAAATTCTCAGAAACATTTGTCTACGACCCAGAAACGAAACCAAAATGTCCTATCCAGCAAAAAAGAAAAATATGCTGAAACACATCAGCATTATCTTCTTCATTTACAGTAGATCGGAATAATAATCCAGGAAATGGCTAAAAGCATGTTAATCCATCCTTCTGACGCAGCACATCTGACAGCAGCTGATCCTGTTGCCATCTACATAGCGAATGTGAATAGCGAGTTAGTAACCATGGTGCGGCAATGTCAGAGGAGCCAGATGACAGATATGAAATTCAAACCAGATTTAAACCAGACAGTGGGCTGCTTGCTTAACACTAAAGCTGCATCATTCACACAGAAGAATGAATGATATAACGAAGGTGCAAAAGGAAACAGATAATTAGGTTTGCTTGCAATGATATGTAATTATGTTCTTAAGTTCACATCCTGGATGACTGGGTTTGCATTATTACACTGTATCAAATGACAATGTGAAAACAGTATCACAACTTCTTAGGGAGTTTGCTTTGTTATCCGGCCTGCAGTTTTACAGTTTGGGTTCATTTTCATGGATTTCACAGAATTAAATGAAGAAAAAGTCTTAGCACCAGACAAGCGACAGACACAGACCGTTTCAATACGCTGTATAGTGAAATATCTGATAAACAGTAAACAGTAAACAGAGTAGTGGTCACTAACCTGAAAGAAAACTTTTTGGGGGAGGACACAAAAACAAATCAGTAAGCTTCGCCATATTTGAGAGACAAACAGAAAGAGGACCTCTGGAAGTCTTTCAAACTGAGTATATGGTGATTATTTCTTTACGTCAGCAAGGGTTCATTTTCTGTAGATGAGTTAAATGTTTGCCATATGCAATCATATTGGAAAAAAGTTGTTTCCAACACCCTTTCTTATTCAACTCCTTTTCAAAAGAGGCAAAAAGCCATCTCAAACTAGTGCGAAAACTTGTGCTATAAATGTTTATTTTCTCTGCAGAGTTCACCAATAAAAACATTGTTAGCCTCATGTGGGCACCGGAGAAAAGGGCAAGGGAAAGTAGTTAAAGTTTCTTCAAAATGTCCATGTTTTATCTTCAAGATGTTTAGTTTGAAATAGAATGATAACAAACAATGTTTTTTTTTTGGACAAGATTTTCATTCATAAGAGCCTTTCCATTCTCAAAGAGCAAACATATTCTTCAAACACAATAGACAATGATTTATATATATATATATAAAAAAAGCCTACATTGATTGACAAATAATGAAAGGGTTTGGCATGTTGCTCTACAGCAAGCCCTGAATTGCTGCTGTCATGGTAACAGCTGTGTTCCTACAATCATACGTTAGTGGTAAGATGCAGTGAAGGATGGGAGGGAAGCACACCCACAACAAACAAAATGTGCTAGACATTAGACTGCTCTTTGCTAAACATTTTCCTCATCAAATAACACGGAAGTCACAGTCTCCAGTCACTGCTTTCAGGGCTTAATCTGATGATCTTAATCTGTAGGTGGGGTAACTTTTGCCTTTGGGACTTTAAGCTCGACTAGTTTCACTAGACAGGCCTCTCACAAAACTAATGAATCAGTGATGCTAGGCATTTCAGTATCCACCTACAACAAATATATTTCCCTCATTCACGTACTCTTGTGTGGGCTTGTTCATGTAAAGAGCTGTTTGTCATGGTGCCATTCATATGACTGCTAAGATGTGCTACAGGCTAATGCTTGCACTCCCTCGCAATATTCTGATGGAGGAGAGGCTAAACAACACGGCCAACCATGAGACAGTACAATGAACTCTGCCAAGAAATAAAGCCTGCTCTCAAATAAATAACTGCATGCTGGCAACACACTGACAGCTGCTTTGAGATCAACCACTAGATTAAGAAACTGCATAATAGCAGTGAGAGTTTGACAAACACTAGTTTTCGGGTGTATTTACATACTGCAGTGATACAAAACAGTTGTTTGTTTGACATGTAAACTGCCATCATTGTACCATTCATTCAAATCTGGTTCCTTATTAGATCTGAGATGATGATGCCAGATTTGATCAGTTTACACAGCAAGACAAACTGGATTAACCGCATAATAATCAGAGGAAAAATAGGACCAAAGGAGTTGTGACTCAGCATGTCTTCACTAGCTGCACTAAGGTGTGCGTCCTGCTGACTCAAAAATAGCAACCTTAATGGCCTGGAGGATGGAAGTGAAGCACTTTTGATGATTATGTGCTGCAATCATGACTCCACGGCAGGATATGGGTCTCTACAGGCCTCTCACATCTCTGAGAGGAAGTTTGATTTAGATAGAGCTGTAAATGTACAGTATAAAGGCCGTATTTATTCAAAACTTATGTTTAAAGCTTCCACAAGAGCGACCACCCAGCAGATTTATTCTTCCAAACTAATCTCCGTCTGGGTGGATGAGAGAATGCAAAAATCAAACAAACTGTCTTCTAAAGGAGAATTCCAGCCGGCATCCACCTCAGCTCAGCTGCAAGCCTTGACGGGACAAATGTTCAAAAAAACAAACTGAAATAGCGTTAGCATTAGTCAGATACTGTCATCATTGCTTGATGTATGATATGAGGCTTGAGGCAAGTAAAGTCTTGCCGGGCGAGTAGTTTTTTTTTTTTAATATGGTCTGAACAGGTCCCAGAGAGCTGCCATGCACTTGCTAACAGGAAAACACGCACCAGACAGACTCCTCAGCAGACCCTCTCTGTTATGGTAACCTCTTCTGTGCTCCAAAACAGCTCCGCTCTATCAGGCAGAACACTCACAGACACAGTGGGCGGTTTGACACGGAGCCCTGCCCAAAACTCATGTTCAGCCCAAATACAGGCACAGGAAACTTGCTTGATCAAGGAAAAGACTGGGCTCTGGTCTCCCACCATAAGATGAAGGACAGGAAGCCAGGGGCACTTCCTGCTCTGGAGGAATGGAATAATTTTGGTGCATCAGTTTATGGTGGCAGTGATTGTTTTTGTTAAAAAAAAATGGATGTCAGAGCCATCACTGAAGCAGATTACACAGTAAATGTTTCCTTACTTTGTATACTGAGCCAAGAAATTGTAAAACAATCCCATGAGGTGACCACGGCTCATTGGGATTCATTTCTTGCACAGAGGAAATATTTAACACTTATTTTGACATGTGGTAAAATCCCACCCGATCCATATTCTTGAGATTTAATCCCGTTTCATTTACACTGGAACAGAATGTGTCTGTCTGGACACCAGATCATTTGAGTTGGCTTTGCTACTGTAGTATTTATGTGGACTAACCGGGGTCACTCCAGGTTGGATGGAGGAAATCCTTTAAATTTTTCACTGAGAGCTTTACATTATCCCCAAATTCACGTGATAAATTGAAAAATAAAATTCTGAAGCTTCATACTCTAACTGCAAAAGCAACGAGGGGAAGCTTGGGTTTAGATCATAACTATAACTGCCAAAATGCATGCCCAAAATCAAGCAGATCGATTTTTATTGTTGATGGTTATATTTTACATCTCACATTACTTTAAGACTTTGTTTCATAAGCCATGTGTCATAAGATATATCTTTGCTTGAAAACACAACTAAACTATTCATCAAAATGGCTTGTTGGTTTATCAACTAATTCTTGCAGTTACACCAAGGTGGCAACTTTGAACTAACACAACAATTAAACAGCCCATGTCATTTTCTTTAACAGGGTCACAGTTTGTCTCTGGATTTCTACTAGAATAGGTTTACATGCTGTCGTGTAAAAATAGCAAGAATATTAATCTCTAACTATAAGATGCTACAGCACGTCTTATGACCTCGATGGAACATTCGCTTTGAGCTCCTGTCTCTTTAAGGCCCCATCACAAAAAACCCAGTCTGCTGAGATTGGTCCAAAATTTCAGCTGATCATCCTGTGTGGAGGTCTGAGGTGTGCCAGTAGCCATAAGGAAGGTATTCCATAAGTATGTTACACTTTGATATACACAAATAACGAGAAAAAAAATTCTGGACTACAAATGAAATGTTTGGGCGTATAGTGTTTTTGTGGGAGAGAAAAAGTCCCTTTGGCGTAGACTTTGGGTTTGGTTAAAAAGAAAAAAAAAGAAAAATCAATATAACAAACTGCCGGTGAGGGGAAAAGCCAAAAAGCATAATATAACCTCAAATGTGTAGTTCATTTATAATATCTTTTTTTTTTTGGCTCCAATCTATCATTCCTCCTTTTAGACTCATAACAAAACTGTACACAAAGCCCACAAATCCAAAAATACAGTAACTGCATATCAACTATGGCCAAAGCTGAAAGAACGTGACTGGCTGCTAGCCAACCCTCATTTACTGTAATTGCTGAAAACAAGATCACAAGAACACCTGCTAGCACATGTGATACAACCCAATGACCACACAGAAGAATAATCTCATCTCTAGCATCAAGTACTTTACATTATAAGTATTGTGAGGGTAGGTTTTGTTGCTGAATTAGGCAGGACTACAGTAGTTTTAACTACAGCAATGGCGTGTGTTAACCATGATGTTCTAAGCTGTGTGGCGGCACAGGGCTTCCTGGTTTATAGACACTGAATAAACACTGAAAGTTTGAGAGGGTTTTGTGGAATTTGGTTCCAAAAAGGTATGATAGTTTTGGGCATGCCTCATTCGCTGCAAAAGAAGAGAGAGTGTCTTAACGGGTGGACTGGTTACAAAAGCATACTCATGTATTATTGACCCATCTGCTCTCCCGTCTCAACCCCCAGCCTGGGTTTCGTTGTTGCTGAGTACCATTTATCATCACAGCAACAACGGCAGCTTAAGCACCCTTTTACTCTCACACACACAGGCTTTATAGTGACAGGCAGACAGTCCAGGTAATAAACACGGAGGTCAAGCTGCTTAGGTCTAACACACCACTGTAATCTTCTGAAAGCTCAGTCATCCAGGTTGCAGTATGTAACACCTACTCTGATCCAAGCACACAAGATACAGAAGAATGATCTGTTTCTTTCCTTCAAATCTGCCCGATTAGAAGCCCAATTAGAAGAAATAAAAAAAAAAGATCATCAAGCTTTATCCTTACACCTACTTACCAATCAGCAGGTTGAGAATATGGCTCTACCAAGCTCATATTTGGCGAATGGCACAACTGACAAATCCAGTTTCATTGCATTACAAAGCATAGCTTCATCTCTGCAAAAGATTGCAACTAAAAGCTGAAATCATTTCTGGGAGTTTTTGCAACGTCTGAAAAACACACACCCACCCTGAGGCATTTCTGGGATTCCCGCTTTTTGGCAAAAATGTACACATCCTCGAAAAAAAACAAAAGAGCAAAGGCGTGAAGAGGTGTGACTGATACGATCAGGAGAGTTGATGAAAGCTGAGAGCAATGCATGCTTTTCATGCAGGAGGGAAAGTTCTGCCCTTTTCTTTACAACAGTAGGTGCAACCTGGCATCTGTTGTACATCACAGCAGGGATTAATTGCCAGCAATGTTTGACTGAATCAAACAACAATACAAAAAGCATCTTGTCACATGATGAAGACAGATTATTCCTACAAAATGAGGAAACCTGTGCACCTGCCAAACAGATTAAGAGACATCTAAACTGTTACTTTGAACAAGGAATTTCAATTAGTTGCCACACTACTTTTACTTAAGATCACAGTACCTCTGCCATTAGAACATAAATAGCTATGTCTGCAATCCTTAATGCCTCACAACTAGGCCATCCAAGGTGTATGATACTTATCCATGTTCTAAGTGTTCTAAGAAGGAGCCAGAATGCCTCCTGTGGCTGCAGAGCATGTAAGTTGTGCATGTACAGACAACATGTGACAAATGGCATCCCTCCCACATAATGACACCCATCTGGTATAGAGCTGCATGGGGTCAGGCACAATGTAGGAACACTGAACGTCGGGGTATATCACCATTAGGTGGCAGGCAGTTCGGACTATTGATCATGTTTACATAACTGCCCGCCAGCTGCTTCACACACTGTACACATTAAACATTTCCAACTGCCATTGATTTGTTATGTACCCAGCAGCCAATACCTTAATGACATTAACGCTTGAAAACTCCCCCACAGAAGCATGTCCCACACCCAACACATTCTGCCATCATTCCATTTAAAGTTACCGAAGTGCCTCTCTTGCAAAAACTAATTCAAAGCTGATGACAAACATCGTGGAGCTAATAGTGCTCTCAGCATGCCGAAAGTGTGAAGGAACAGAGGGATGGCTCAGCTGAGGCTCTGGCCTGTTACAAGTCTCTCTGCTCTCTACTTCAACAATAAACAAAGAGGCTCTGACCAGTGTGTGACGTCACAAAAATACACAAACTGTTAGGAGAAGGGACTTGACTGCGCCGCTGCTTTGTGGCCGCTGGACATGCAAGAGCTATTGTGTGAGTTATAACCTAAATCGAGTGCTGCGTTTTTAGGCTTTTGAATGTACAACATTAATGTTTCAAGTAGAAACACAAATCATGGTCTGAACCAGACCAAGCGACAACAACCACAATCTCTCCTTTATGTTCCTGGAACAGATCCCTCCATTCCCGCTGTGGTATTTACATGTTTCATGGAGGAATTAATTAGAAGCTGCGTGGACAGCAGTCTTGTGTGGAGTCACATTCTTTGTCCCACTGAGAAGCTTCAGCAAACACTTGAACTCCATGACAAAGCCATACATTACCACAACAGATCACATATCCAGACACTGGGCCTAATGGTGCCATCTAATTACATCATTTTATACAGAATTCTTTAAAGTTGTTTATTTTCCATTGGCTTTTTACACTGAATAAGTAAAGAGGCTTTAAATGTGTGTCTTTAGTCACTCTACACCATCTACTTCAGAACCCCTGCATGTCTGCTCACACTATGGCAAAATAAAATGGCCTGCAACGTTTTTACAAGTTACTTCAGTCCTCCAGAGGCATGATGATTTCCCAACACGCATTCTTGTATCAACTTCTGCTCTCCTCCCTCAGGCTTCTCTGGCAGCATACCAGAGAGGGAATGAATAAATAATACGAAGGTGTGGTTGGATGTCTGGGATCCTGACTCAGGATTCCATTTCCCTGACAGAGAACCTGGACGGTGTCCGTTTCTGTTGCCTAGCAACCTTTTCCAGGAAAGGTGGAACAATCAGACAGACGGAGCAACAAACACCTAACACACTTGGGCTCAACAAAAGGGTCGACTCCTTTTTCCTCTGCGAGATATGTGGAAAACTGATACAGAGAAGGAGGTGTACTGCAGGTCCTCGTCACCCAGATGTTGCCAACCAGAGTGGACGGTCGAGTTCTGCATTGTGTCACTGTCACTGGACACAATACATGTGTCCGAGGCTTGAAACTGAAGCCTCTGGGTTTCCTTTGTGGGGAGGTATTATGTCATCTCAGTGCATCCCTGTGAAAGTGATGCCTTCATTTAAGCTGCAGTCTGCAGGATTTGTTGTTGTCATACGTAAAGTCCTAATTTTTGGCATTTTAAGAGTTTACATGATCTATCAGAACGCTTGAAGTTGAAAACGGTGACCTCCGTAGTCGCAAAATGCAAGAAATGCTTATTTTTTAACCGAAAAATAAAAAGTTATTCAACTTCCTGTCCCGCCCCATCAAAACACATGAGAACTCGTGCACGTCTACGTGCACGCCAGATGCGCGTACACGACTCCTCATTCATCAACTCACCTGTCATTTGCGATCATGGAAGACACAGTAAGTAGACTAGCCCGTAATGAAGTTCAATAGTCTAGATAAATAAGCGTGGGGACGAGCCTACCTTGTATCGCGCGTGCACAATCGGTGATTGACAGGCAGCAGAGCCCAGCTCGTAACCTGATTGGTTACCTTTTACCGGTCCGGTCTGCAATTTTGTAAACAAACCTGCTGGCTTTGGAGGGACCTAGCGGGACATATAGGGGACCTAGAGAACTCATTTTTTTTTTGTATTGGGGTATTTAATGTACTACTTTCAGAATCCCCGGACAGTTCCAGGCATTATGCTTGAAAAAGAGTTGCAGACTGCCGCTTTAACACGGCACACAACTTATAAACATGCACTGATTCTGTGTAGACTCTCAAAGAAATAAAGGCAACAGTCACTCTGAAAGTGAAGCTAAAATTTTTGTCTACATGCTGTGATGTGTCATTTGAAAAAGTTGAAAACAGTCCATCTAACACTTACCTCATTGAATCAAAGTCCCTCTCCTACACCACCTTTCTACAAGTTAGGGCTACTCACTCCATAAAACAACCCTCAGGTCCCACCTGCTCCCACAGCTGCATGAGAATGAAAGTGAAGGCTTTTACGACGCCCACAATATGCTGCAAATGTTCTGTATAAACTAATAAAAAGGGATAGCTGTCAATGCTTTCTGTATTGTTTTACATGTGCAACGACCGGCCAAACCTTTAACAAAATCATTCCCTTTTTTGCTCACAAGTGTCCCTGCCACAGACCAACTCATTCATCCGAGCCAAATCACGCTCTCTGACCCTCTCACGCGTTTTACAGGTCAGGGTCACTCACTCTGTTGCATTTTTGCCTGACAGCCCACAATTTGTTGCCACCCAGCTGATCTAAAGTCAGCTGTTCTCGTGCTGAAACTGTGCGTAAAATCACAGGCTGCTTCCTGCTCCGTAGCGGTTTAAATAGACACGATGGCAATGGCAGTAGAAATGGAGGGGGGGGGTTAAGTTGTGTACTTACGACCAAAACTGACGTCCTCACCACCTCAGAGACGCTCTGCCTGAGTTCTGCCGCTGTTCCAGGTTTACCCAGACTCCGCGTAAATTTCCTAGTCTCCGGGTGCGCTGGAGTGGCCATCATTACGCACCCCTATGCATCAACTACCCGTCCAATCTGCGCGTTAAGTCATCTACGTTTAAAGTGAATCCATCATTGGTTTATCCGCGTCGATCCCCCCTAGTTCGTACCAGGAGTTTGAAGTTGGGGCATATTGTTGTGGTTTGGCTGCTTCACGGCCGCCCCATAACAGAGTTGTTTTTTAAATCAGCGTGCGCCACATTACTCCTTAGCTGTGCCTTCCTCCATGAGGACGTATTGTTGTTACAATAAACTATCTTCTTGAGGAGTGTTTCATTGGCCGTCCTGTGCCAAGCAGGAGGTGTATAATCTGTTCTGTACTCCGCGCACTCCGCCCCTTACCGGCTTAAAGGCCTGCCCACTACTGGCGGTGAGAGCTGCTGCCGAGCCTGGACTTTGGACTGCAGGCAGCTACATGCTCCAGTATGACGATGACCGAATCAATGTGGTCCCATTACGACAGAAATCACAAAGGTGGAACGTCACAATCTGTCTGCCTTCTGGCATCCAATTAAACTCTGTTTTGAAGTCTCAGCAGAGCACACAGAAAAACAAAAGAAAAAAATTGGTTGATGTCGAGAAAGCAGACATTTTCAGAAAAAAAAACACCTTTTTGTGTACAACCCTAAGATTGTGATCATTTAACACATAGAACTCAACTTTGATGTCAATAGACGTGCTTTTTTCCCTATTCAATAAGTGCAAAAACCACTTAAATCTGCAACAAAGCATTCCCCTACATACTTTATTTAAAAAAAAAAAAAAAAAAAAAAAAAAAAAGAAATACCAAATGACCTCGGATTCCCGGTGTTACTTTTTCAAATATAGTTCAGCTCCACCTAAAAAAGCTGCAGGCAGTTTACACACCAATTCTTCAGCAGTGATAATCTAATGATGCTATATATATAATAATATAGTATTATAAAAAGCCCAAACAATTACTTTAACCTCAATACTTTAATTGAAATGTTCTCTCAGTAGCCTACTTTTACCTAAGTAAGACTTCTTCATGCAGGACTTTAACTTGTAATGGAACAATTTGGCATTGCTGTTTTGGTACATTTAAGCTACTTAAGTAAATGATCCCAATACACTCTCACCACCGCTGATCTGTAATTAGCCATATGGACTACACATTTACCCCCACACATAGATCCCTTCACTCTCATAGGCAGATGGTTACTTTGATAAAGGGGTCGTTGTGCCTTACAGACAGTTTTAAACACACAAACATCACTCTCCTTTCCCCCAAAAACTCACTAACTCTAACTAAACTCTTCTAGAAGGGAATAACGTTTTAGTACATCTAGAAAAAGGAAGCAGTGCTGGCTACTTGGCTCCATCAATGTTACCAGGTTAGAGAACATCACCAAGGTTTTATCACTCTTTTATACGACAGTTTCTGCATGCTGTTGGATAGGTACCCGACTCAGACTTCACTAAGAAAGGGAGGGAAAAAATAAATCAGACTCAGAAAAACCAAAGATAAAAGTTGCCTAATATTTTGGTGAGATAACAATATGAAGTTAGACATTATTTTAAAATGATTTAATTCGTAGTACAGATAGTAGTTGTGGCTTGACTGAGTGACCTGATTGATCTTGATCTGTGATGCCATCTGCAGGTAATATCCAGAAATGCGCTGAGGATCGCGCTTGCCTCTTCAGCTTCAACAACAACACAAGTCACAAAAAAAAAATAAAAATCAGAGTTTGTGTAAGTTATTTTTATTGCTTTCATTTCCAAAGAGCTCTCTGCCGTCTGGAAAAAACGCTGCAAACCCAAGCAGAACTGAGGTTTTTCCATCTCATAATACTTCACTGCAAAAACCCTGTCAAATGCATATTTCCATTCATTCAGACTCATAAAAAGATTAATTTGCGGGGAGGCAGCCTAGTTCGGTGAGGGCAACGACTCTTGGAGCTGAAAGTTTTTATTGTTTTTCACACGCAATCTTTAAAGCTTTCAATTACACTTTCCTTCATAATACACTGATTATGAACAAATATCACATTTTCGCACACAGCTCAACAGGGAATTCAGAGTTTAAAAAAAAAAAACAACTCTCTGAGTGTTCATAGAACAAAGATCAGCAAATAGGCGATTTACTTTACTTGAGACGGCGTTAGTGGTGGTGGCAGCTACCCCTGGTAATAAAATAATTTCATACTTCCTTCTCCTTAAAAAGAACACATTGTGCTGGGCCAAGTGTGAACAGAGCTTTTAACGTTAAAGGGTGGCTTGTTTTACCTTTATGCGATATAAAATCTTACGGTTCACAGGAGACGATCTTGTTCCCCGTTATAACAAATTAGCCTTTAAAAAGTCCAGGTCACTGATACAAACCAATTTGGCACTGAAGTCGCAGAACATTTTTAAAGCAGCTGTTTTCAGTTAAACATGTAGACAAAAAAGTTCATGACAATGGAGTGAGAGTTTAACCATCTAAGAAAGAATGCTGAAAATCTATATCAACGCGTTCCTGCTGTAGAAAAACAACCGATGACAAACCAGAAAAGATAGGAAGTGGTTCAGACCATTAGAAAAAACAGTATAAAATGACATCCTTAAAAAGAGGTTTCAGAGTTGAGAGTAAAAATGCAGTCTCTGATGCAGTCTAAACCAGCGGACATGTCACCATTAAAGCATTAAAAAAAAAAGCACCAAATGTGCATGGACACGTGTACAAATGTCCCAGATATGCGTAGAAAAGAAAAGCAGGGAGTCAGAAGGACGGGACAGGCAAACGCCACCTGGAGGAGGTGGCATGTGGAAAACAAGGTGTGCCAACTCAGTGGTGGTGGGGCTCTTTGCTGTTGAGGAGACGGGGGCGACTTGATGGGGCCGTAGCGCTGCGGATTACCTCCATCCACCTGCAGGCAGAAAAAAGGCTGTTTAATCTGTACAAATCAAACATCTGAGATGCAAAATCATTTGCAGGCAACTTCTGGAAACGTGAGAGCTGAACGATGAGGCTTTCTGTACCTCTCAAAAGTGTATTCACTCTCCGATCGGAAATAGTAGACGTGGGACTTGAAATGTAGTTTGAAGACGTAGTCCTTGTGAATATTTTCAGTCTCTGAGGGGACGGTGACCGAGTAACCCAGCAGCGGGAGGCTGGCCAACGGATAATCATCCTGAGGGAATATTTGAAAAGGAATTTAAAATTTGACACGATCCATATATCCTTCCGCCTCAGTGCAAACGTGTCATCCCTCTGGGAGTTTCCCTTTTCTACAAAAATAAGGAAACACTGTCTGTCATCAGGGAGGGGGAGAGCAAAACATCGCTTAATCAGTGCTGAATGTGGAGATAATGTAGAGATCAAGCTGAAATGCAAAATAGTTTTTTTTTTTTTTAAACATAAAACATTAAGTCAGCCTTAACTTGACGTTGTACAATCTGGTAATACCTTTACATTTACTTTAGTTCCTTAATACTTATTGGTTTACAAACACATTCTTGATGTTTTCAGTCAAATATGGCTTCAATTGAGAAGCATTAGCTGTTCATGGAAAACCTGTGTTGTTGTGAATCCAGGATAACTAAATTAATCACGTATTTTAACACAACATAAAAGTCACGTATATGCCACCCCACTTTTGTTTGAATTGAGGTTTAAGAAATTGTAAAACAGGCTCTTGGCATGGACCAACAACTACAACTTGTCTCATTTATGGATTGTTAGCTCTTTTCGAGATGAGTAACTAGACCAGAAATGTTATTTGTATTGATAATGCTTCTTTAAACTCTGGTATGTAGAGCTTAAAATATCTGCGGTCCGAATATAGCCCCCGAGCATTTTCTGTGGCAGGAAATGAATGGAATCCTGCGTGGGAAAGCGTGTACACCTCTAACATGGCACGCAGATTTGATATTCTGCACTGAGATGCGATGCTCAGGAGGCAAAATTGGCGCAAGGGCGGTTTAATGCACAAACGGCAGGACTTGTGTTTGCTCATCACCTGGTGAGACTTGTAGAAAAACAGGCTGAAGTTGGTGAAGACCACCCAGAGCTTCTGCCAGCCGTTGCTGTTCTTGAACTTCCTCAGCAAGTTTCCCGACAGCTGGTTCTGCAAAACCAAAAAAGGAAACAAGTTTAATTCCGAAACCATACAACTGCCGTCAGAGATTTGACGTTTAAACTTATTTTGTGCTATCACATAAGAAATAAATCTACTTTTGCTGAGCACTGTACCTTCCCAATTCTCTAACATCATAAGTCCCAACCTCCTTTACTCAACTTGCCCTCACAGCTGAGTCAGATGAACCTCTTCATTGTGTTTTAAAAGTGCTAACTTGAAGTGAGAGAGTCAATTAAAGGACTGTTTCACTTTTTGCAAAACATTCACGTGCCCACACAGACACTGAAGCGATTTGTGTGCCGTCTGTGTTCCTACTGATCATATCAGACATTAACGTCTTCCAGACAAACTCCTGTTTGAGTAATGGATGGACAAAATCCAGTGTTCTGACTCTGTTCAATAAATTGATTGCAGAGTTTATCTGAAGCTACAGCGGTCTCTCACACTCAGTCAAGTGTCAGTGGAACCCAGAGGATGTATCCTCTTTTGGCCCTTTTGGTTCTGAGACAGCAACACAGTTAAAATGGGATTCATTTTACAAAAATGAAAAAAAAGGACTCAAACCTTAAAGGATCCCTTTAACTCAACTTTAGAATGTATTTATAAAGACTGATGACTGTCCATTTATCTATATCAAGCTGGCATTACGACTAAAAGAAGCGATTAACAGAAGGAAAAACTTTTATATTTGCTGTATTTTAGCTGAGCTACTTCATAATCACTTCTTGCACTCCCTGGCTACTGCACAACTGGTTGGGAATCATTAGAATTGATCTGGTGCGGTTTTGGGTCCAACTGGACTATGCTATTTTTTAATGATCACGACGAGCCTACCATCTGTTTTCAGCAGTGAATCTATAAAACCAAATCAATATGTAAGTATACATTATCGCTGCGACTGTATTTCCATTTCTCCTCACTGGAATGTGCATCCTGTGGTACAGTTCAAGCACAGTGCTGACATAAAGTTTCCAGCCACTTTCAAGTTGCACAATTTGTTTGTTTCAGATTCTTAAAATTTAAACAATCGTCTTGTGTCACCACAGAGGATCTGAATGTTTGTGTAAATAGTTCAGATTTTTAACAATGACATATTCCCAAAAAAAACAGTTTTTCCTTTAACATTGCGGAGAATTGTGTGTATATTGTTTAGAAAAAACCCCCCATAAATGACTGAAATCACTGTAAATGAGCCTGAAAGCCTTCTGTCTGCACTTCAAACACACACACTGGGCCTCTCCTCTCTGCCTGGCTCCTTTACCTCTAGACTCCTGCAGGATTCACTAAAGGAGAGACTCTGAACACGGTACCAGCAGATAACAGACATAGGCACTGGTCCCTGGCCACTCGCAGGCCCCATCATGGGGGCCTTAATGTCACTGACTGGACTAGGCTCCTCTACGACGGAGGAATGCACAGACGTATGGGGGGGAGAAAAAAGAGAGAAAAAGAGAAACAGACAGGGAGGGACAGAAACACAGAAACTGAGTAGGTGAAACACAGGCATGCAGTGGCAGGGGTTAACACGGAGGCCGACAGTGTGTCCTGGCAAAGCTGTGAAGAGGACAGAGTTACAACGACAGAGGAAGAACACAACTAGAGCAGGACACAGCCGGGTTGTGGGGAGGCTACATCGCAAAACATGATCCATTCTGTTAATGTGAGACAAGGACTTTTAGCACGCCGCTTTCTCACTATCTTATAGATGATCAGAGATTTCAAATGCCAGAAGGGGAGAAAAGGACAGATACACAAAGGATAGCAGCAGTTCTAGAGTTTAGATTATGAGATCACGCTGGCAACTGTGTGCCAGGGGGAGGGGGAGGTTGAAACAGTAACCTCACTGAGGCCGTACATACTGTTGCTGAACAGCTTCAACCGAATGGTTGTTAAAGCTGAAAAATAATTTCAGATAAGAAACATGCAAGGTATTAAAAGTGGACGTAAAATTCCAAAACGCCAATTTTTTTCCGTAAAAACCTTTTAAGTTCATTGGCTAAAGTTTAAAAAAAAAAAAAAAAGTATGATGGTGCACTGTTCGATCACTAAACGCACAGTGGCATTCAAAAGTTTGGACACGTCTGCTCAAAATGTCTGTTACTGTCAATCCTTCTTCCAAGGATCACAGTTTATCAACGCTATTTGTAACCAGCCAGGAATCTTGCTGCTCTTGTTATAAGGATTTTATTTTACTTTTCCATTCTTGCTGGAAAAAGGCTCCTTGCTCAGTGAGAGTCTGGACTGCCATGCATGCGCGCCTTTATTCTCCCTCTTCGAGAGCAAGTGTGTAGATTGTGGGACTGTGAAGGCTGTGGCAAAACCTTTCACCTTTTGAGGTCATTCCATGTGGTTTTGAGCTGTACTTGGGATCACAATATTTTCTTCCAGTTTTTATCTTCAGCCCCCCCCCCAGACGTGTGACATTTGCTTATGGAACCTTTTGATATGTAATTATATCCGATCTCAATTCTGTCTGTTACAGCAAAAATATTTCCTTTTCCATAGGTATGTAAAGCTAAATTGATCCAACCTCGCTCCTAATAGTTGGAGAGGTATTTTTTTCTTCCACAACATTCCGCCCCCCTTTTCTTCTTAACATATTTGGTTATTGTAGCCATAAAGTTATATCTTAACCCCAACAACCCACATCTCTTGTTTAAAAAAAAACAAAACTTATTTTCAGCCACTCAAAAAGCCTAGCTATCTAATGTCTTGTAGTCCAATCTTTCACTCCATTAACTATGGAGTTATCGAGCGACAGAAATTTTTCAGTGTAACTTTTGAACGCCACCGTATGTCCTGGTTAATCATAGGATGCAGGGCAGCACAGGAGGGCACTGTTCCAACCGAGAGATTAAAGTGAATTCAGCACAGACTCGGAAACGGAGAGAAAACAGCGGAGCAGGAGGAGGGGGGCAAGTCTAGGTTTGGCTGATACCTCCACAGCTATGCTAAAGTCCACCATGGACACACTGGTGTTCCTGTGCCAGCACACATGCACCATGGTGTTACCACGGTGAGGGGCGGGCCTCTCCAGCGAGGTGTGCGAAGCTGCCATGTCGTCCTCGGACTCTGCCTCCACCGAGGAGTCCTCCTGCAATTCTGGGAAAGTCAGGAGGTTGTTACTGCTAGACAGTGAGCAGGGTGGTGAGGGGAGAGAGGCGCTAAAACACAGACAGCATCAGATCATTCACAAATCAACATCTATCTGGGATGTCAGGATGCTCGATGTTTTTTTTTTTGGTTTTTTGGACAGTTACAGAAAAAGTTGCCGTTTCTTCTTCACAACCAACTGAAGTCAACGCTTTACACTCGGCCGTGTGTTTGTGTTGCAACTTACTATTGTCTGTCAGGTTGCTGGTCAGCAGGTCAGATGACAGCCCATTGCTGGTTTTTGCCATCTCTATCGCCATCTTTATGTCCTCCATCCACTTCTCCATTTCTGTCAGGGAACTAGAACACAAGTGGATAAAGTGCTGAGCAAAAACGCGCACAAGCCATAGCAGGCAGGCCTGGTGATTAGAAAATAGTATCGCTGGTAAGAATAGCACAGGTCTGATCTTGGTTTGTCTGGTTGTCCTGCCAACTTTTCCTTTAAACAACAGCAAGCCACTGTGCCATCTGCTCACTGGTGCAAACTAAATCAGGAAAATGTTAGTTTGACGGCAAAAAATGGGGAGAGTAGGGAGTTCTATAACCCTTCAGAAAGCATGCTCACAAAAAAGAATGTCAAAATGAAGGATTTTAAATGAAAATTGGGGTTGTCATGATATTTGATTTTTTCTACACGATTAGGAGGTAACAAATTTGTATAGAACTGTACAAAAATCTATAAGTTTTGATTTTATCCGCTGAGATCCAATCATGATGTGATTACATCTGCGTTACAAACACAACCTTGATCATTTCATTCTTTTAATATCACAGCTATTGTCAACACTGGTGTATTTCCACACCACGAATGACAATGATTCTCTTTGATGGAGACCTTGGTACTTTACTGACAGCAGTTATTGTCTGAAAAGAAACTGGTTTGTGTTTTTTCAGCCTCGAGTGACCTGGTGTCCCTCCCCTCAGGCTTCAACCTCCACCAGTGCGTTTGATCTATGGAGAAACCTCAGCCGATAGCCTTCACAGGCCTTTCCACTTGTGCACTGGTGTCTCTGTTGCTGGCTACATTTCTTTAACACTGTATTGAGGTGATGTATGCATTTCAAATCGAATTTGGGCTTTTATCAATGGTTTTTAATGCAAATTTAAAAAAAAAAAAAATAAAAAAAAACACTTGATGGAAACGTCAAATGTCGAGATCAAAAGAAAAGCTTTTACAATTGCTTCAAGTAGTTGTAACTCTCCATTTCAGTTGGGGCTAATAAATGATGCGTCAGTCACTTTTGTTCGAAATAATGCAACATGGAAGGAAGGAGGAAAGGCGTCAGAGGGGATGGCGCACACTACCACTTTGTTGGTTGAGTCTGCACTGACTGGCAGCATAATGAAAACAAGAAAAACAGCATGTAGCTACCTGGCAGAACACTAGTTACTGTGATAGCACTGAGAGCAAATGAAACATAACTGCAGCTAGATGCATTTTTCAGTTTTGCTTAACAGAGGCATCTTCTAAACAGCATGCCATATGAACACATAAACAAATACGTCAAGTTTGGTCTGCAGAAATATAAATCAACTCTTAGTGTAGCCGAAAAAGAAAAGCCCTAGGGGAAGTATATATAAAGGGATTCTTCCCATAAAACTACAATTTCTGGGAGCTCACTGCGGCTATAAGTTAGCACTTTAATGCACCATTACTCAAAAGCACACAGTCACTTTGGTAGGTCCCAGGCACAAGGTGTCTCTGTGCTGACAACCACCGGTCATACCTTGCTGCAACTACCACCGACTGTCCCTGCCCAACCAGCGTGAAGGCGTGAGGCACACCCCACTCGTCCTCGCTCTCTCTGATCTGAAGGAAGAACACAGAGAAGACATTAAAGAGCAGCAAGATCTGGGACAGCAAGCACCAAAAATAGACCGAGTGGGAGAGAAGGAGGGAGTGTGGATGAAAAGGAGATGAGAGAAGGACAAGCGTAGTGTGGCTGTCCTTAAAGTGTGTGCATGTATGCGTGCGTGTGTGTGTGTGTGTGTTAGGGTCAGATGTTAAAGAGGCCGCAGTTCAGCTGTTTAACACAACTCATCTAAAGTAGACAAACTGGTGACAGATGTTCAGCTCCGTGTGTCACAGCACTTACTGTCATGCCGCAGAGCGGCAGATGCCCGTGCACTTTGAACTGATTGGTCGGCGTCATCCCTCGACTCGTGTACAAAATGACGTCATTAAACTGTCGGCAGAAACAATATAAATGAACCTCCAGTTGGATGAAGGT
The DNA here is from genome assembly GCF_027942865.1 of Odontesthes bonariensis. Classification (NCBI taxonomy): domain Eukaryota; kingdom Metazoa; phylum Chordata; class Actinopteri; order Atheriniformes; family Atherinopsidae; genus Odontesthes; species Odontesthes bonariensis. Next base: position 20,792,794 of record NC_134517.1, on the reverse strand, counting down.
GAGCCTGATGGCTGTTTAAATTTCTATCCTAAATATATAAGATCCAAAGTGAGTGAAAGCTTCAATTCTCATAACAGCGGGCGAATTATAAGCTTGAGATTGATTTACAGTAAACTACTCTTCCACACAATGCTTTGCTATTCCTTATTCTTACTGCCATGTCTATAATATATAAGCAGCCAAACCAAATACATGTTTAAAACACTAAACTGTGAAAGTTCAAAGCAATGTGTTATTTTAGCAGCTGCTCTTAATCTGCCAACACCATCTGCCCAATGCAAGCTGCAAAAGATAAGCAATGTTGTTCTTAAGCATGACTTCACTCAACTAAATAATTAGATTAGTGATGTGAATTTCAGAAAGTGGGGGCGTTACCAGGAAAAACATTCGTTGCTGTAGGCCTTTTCCAGACAGTTTGCTGAGGCAGCCTAACCTGATGAACTCCTGAGGCAAAAATAGGAAAATGAAAGACAAATAATCAGATAATCAAATATCATAGAAAAAGTGGGCATAAAAAGCAGTCAAAATCTTTTCCCCTTCCATTTTAAACTCACCCGACCGGGAACAACAAGATTGTCAACGCCAAGCAAATCCTTCTTCAGCTCCAGGAGCTTCTGGAAGTTCTCCATCTTGATGAGGCTTCCCTGGAGTTGGTCCACCACCTCAGACACATCCGCCAGAGCAGCTGCAGACCAACCACAGTTGAGAGATTATTGGAGATAAAACTGCTGGCTTAGGGAAATCTAAATGTTTTTTTCATGAACTCTGGGCAAGAGAGCAGCACCTCTGCAGTCTCTGAAGTCCACATGAGTAGCTGGGTAGTGCTTGCACAAACGCTCGAGGATCTGCTTGTAGTGAGCGAGGCGGTGCAGAGGCCGGAGGATGAAGACGTTGAGGGGGATGTAGCAGACCTTTTGCAGCTCGAAGTCCCTGCACAGACCCTCCAACTTGCGGGACGCCTTGCACGCCTTATCCAGCTCCAGCAGAACGTCAGACTGCTTGTTCAGGTTGGCTGTCAGAGGCTAAAAGCAGAAGTGTTAAAGCGTTGCTGGTTTTTAAGACGCATACGTGATTTACACGGACTCACACCGCACCTTCAAGGCTTGAAGGTTCTTCAGCATGACATCTCCGATACGTTGGTAGTCCCCTTTAATGTGTGCATTGGAGCGTCCTTCCCTAAAGTAGAATAAACATCAGCTGTTTTTATTACAGAAGAGAATTTGATGGTGACTGTTTGAGTGGGAAAAAAAGGTCTGCTGTCTCTGCATTTTGACTTTGGTCTCTTTTAGAATGAAAATCAAACTCAAGCCTCCTTTTGATAAAGTCCTTCAAAGTGCAGACCATCTTTCATCATGAATCTAAAACTGTTGACCTTTGCTGAGCAAAATCTGGGAGAAACACCTGTGTATGTGTGCCTGCTGAGAGTTTTAGAAACCAAGGTCGCAACTGTGCATTTTACCGTTTTTTTACCCCATTGTAAATAACTTTATTCTTATCACTTATTCTCTTCATTACTTTAAGTCATATAAAAGTTATTACTATCATTGTAGACAGTGAACTCATAAACTAAACTACAAAAGTACTCAATGAGCTTTACACTACAAAAATTTGCATCAAGTTCTACAAACTTTAAGAGAGACATCCACCAGTAGGTGTCTCCCTTGAGCATGAATTTCCACATACAGGATGGGGGAGTCTTGGGCTGCCATGACTGAATTTTATTCATGATATTCAGAGATTTGACATAACCTTTCAGCAGAAGCTTTTAAGAAAAGTATCTCCCTTTATCAAAATAATAGAATCCCCCCCTCCCCCCCTCTCACCTTTCCATCCCTACGACAGAGTGCTTTTCTAATCATGAACACAACATCTAGGACAATATTTGAATATGCAAAATGTTTAAAGACACATGTGTGGGGTTGAAAAATTTGCATACACATCTAAATGTGGTTTTTATCAGTGGAGTAAAGCGCAGTATCACTTTCAGCTATAATCTGGAGCTCTAACGACTGTGACGATACCACAGGCCTGAACTAAAATAACTATCCGCAGTAAGAGGCTGTAAATTGTAACAGCTTGACGGGGTTTATGCCTCGCTGTCCTCTGTCTGTCTGTGTGTGAGTTTGAGTGAGAACGAGCGTGTCTGTCTCTGTGTGTGTGTGTGTGTGTGTTAGATAATCCACAACATCATTAAAGGAGATCAGGCAGCAGAAATCCACAGGCCAGAAAAGGCCAGTTGTGGCGTTGCCATAGAGATAGTAGCTCCTCAGGTCACCTGAAGGGATTGGGTCGCCCTCTTAGGCTGCATGCCAATAGAAGTCATTAAAAAAAAAAAAACTGAGCAAGAGGTTGTGATAAATCGGAGCCAAACCAAGGCAACATATCACCGGGGCTTGTTCTCAGCCCTGCAGGGAATGGACACAGTCTGGAAGTGAAATGAGCCTCACCATAGAGCCAGCCTCTGCTCCACCTCCCTGAGAAAACCTGTGTGGAACTTGTGCAGAGGCTCGAAAACGGAGAGGACGGTGTCCTTCAGGGAGTCTGGAGTCGCCTCATCTTGTCCCACAGCACTCTGGAAAGACTGGGAGACACATACAGGGGGAAGCTATTAAAGATGGGGAAATAATGTTTGCATGCTAGGATAGTGTTATCATCACACATACCTCTAACCCCTAATCCCCCGGCATTTAAATACAGAACTATAGGCATCTATCAGAGCTGAAGTCAGATATAAAACCGCTACTTTTTCATTTTCCTACTCTGAGCAGGTGAAGCAACCATGTCATTGACATTGGATACAGTAAGTATGGAAAGCGAATCAAGCATTAAACTGGGTTGTAACTGTTATCTTTAGCCGTCTTTGAGTCTTTTTAAGGGGAGGAAGCAGTGTTGTGGTTTCATGCCTCTGGCTTAGGTATAGGGAAGGGATGGAGTTTGTAGTGTCTTGTTAGAAAGTTGTTATGTGAAAAGTTCTCCTTTCTCACAGAAATAGTCTAACCTACTGAAGCTCCGAACGCTTCCAGAATCCCTTTATCTGTGTTACTGCTGCAGCACTTCAGCTTTGCGACGACTTGTAAATCCCTTAATTAGCTGAGGATGAAAAAGAGAATCAATATTCAGCCACTCTCACGCTGTTGTTTCATTAAGCCAGGTTGGAGTCAAAGGTAGCACGTTGTGTGTCCGAGTGCAACGGGGGGAAATGGCTTGTAGGAAAAGTGAGAGTTTCTAGAAGAGCGAGAGATGAAGCACCAGCTGTTGCTCTGATGACTTCACCCTCAACAGCAGCAGCACCAACCGGCACATTGGAGGGTAACAGCATGTACACACACACACACACACACACACACACACACACTGCTCACGATTGAAACAAATGAATAAATCAAAAAGAACAAAACAAGTCAACCCAAGTATTTGTGGACGATAAGAATGGCTTCAGCTTTTAAAGCTGCTGTTGCAAACAAGTTCCAAATCAGGCAAAAGAACATCCTCCTCAGTTGCAGATGACGAGCGGTTCCGTGCATGTGATATCCTGTTTTTTTCTCCTGCGTCTACTTTGAGACATTATCAAATGAAATGCTCTCCATATGTTTGCTTCCTGCCAATGACATTTCAAAGAATGAATCAGGGAGGCACACGCAGAGGGAGAACGTGCGGCGAAATCCATCTTTCTCTTCAAACACAAACAGTTTAATATTCACAGCCTGGAGTGAGACGGATGAATGCATTTCAGAGCTCGAGTGTGCGGAATGAATAAAAAATTCAATCGCATCTGCCAAAGTATTCTTGTGTCACTGCCCGTTTCTGTGTTTTGGCGGGCGCTCTGCAAATGGAGCAGCTAACCGGAATAATCTGTATTTTTCTTCCCAGAGGACAGGAGCAGTGGAAACCAAACAGCGTGTTGGCGAGGCTCATCTTACCACAGTCACCACCTCCAGGTCCTTCAGATATGTCCTCTCTGTGGTCAGCAGCTCTTTGGCGATGAAGTAGGCTCGATCTGTTGGAAACCTCTGCAAAGCCAACACAACAGCAACATCTTTAGCTGCACTGAATGTCGGGACTGTTTTTTTAATGCGTTTGCAAGAGTTTCAACTTCAGTCAAAAGGGAGATTTATTTTGATCGATTGACAGTGGCTTTGATGCTCGAGTCGACCAACCTTCCTCCGGACCTCATCCTCATCGTCTGTGCGAACGCTGCATGCATCGTTGAGCAGCGGGCTGGTAAGGGGGGAAGGTTGTCGGCCATTGGGACTGTGGCTGCCCAACTCCAGAGACTTCTGACCGTTTACCATCCCGTGGGAGTGTCCAGAGGAGACAGGCAGGTGAGGACTGTGGGAAACCACGCCTGTGTGGAGTCACACAGTGACCGCACAAGAGAGAGATAAACACTTCAATTTCATATCAAAGCAGCAGCATCTAAATTCACCTACTTCAACTTTTTTTTTACGATGGAGACAGTTCTTATGATAATGTCGGTGTATGAAATCAAGGGAAGCTTCTCAAATCAGAGGATTTTTGTTCTGCTCCATCTGGATTATATCATTTTGCTTAGTTTTAGGATATCTCTGACATATTAAAAGCCCTTAACTGTAGAAAAAACATGACATTTTCACTGTTTTCTGACATTTAAAGAATAAACAGTGAATCAATCTATTGATCACTTGATAATGAAATTAATTAGTAGTTACAAATCTGCGGGGAAGCCCAATTCCACAGACGCTGCAGTGACATTTTGATGCTAATAAAACCTTCCAGTTCAATTGATAATCTAATATAGCAAACATTTTGATCATTAACGTGGGGGGGGGGCAGCTCTACCCACAATCCGCAATAAAACACACCGAGGTGCAGCAGAGGGGCGGGATCTGCCCAGAGGGCGAGAAGTCAGTCGTGACTCACTCCAAAGCCGAGACAGCTTGTCAATCAATACACAAGCTGAGGCGCATGGCGCAGGATGATCAAGAGGAACAGCTTACTTTGTGTGATCTACACTGACAACGTTCACTCAGCTTACTTACTATTTTGAAGCTGCAACATTCCCCAACTCTCTCTGCCTTCTTCCGGTGTCTCAGCACAAATAAAACAATGATTACAAGAACGCAAACCAGCACAACCACCACTAACATCTAACCATCTCGTCTAAAGGTTACTGAGGAAGGAAATGACTCAGACAAAAACACACATCTATAGGAATGCTACAAATGAGCGATCCACGCAGACAGATGTATTTCTATACATACATTGGTAGGATGTGTTTATTGAGAATAAAGCAGCATCAAAAGGCCTGTGAGTCTAAAAGAGCACTGCGACTGAGTGAGTGACAGTGGGAAAGCAGAGAAAAAGAGATGTGAACTCACTTAATCTTCAAGGTCTCATCTAACGTTACATCAAAAAATAGCCTCAAGACTGTTTCTGAACAACCAGCCTCATGTTATGATTCTGTTATTTTTGAGGTGAGAACATAACAAATGAATGCAAATTAATTTCATATTAAATCTGTGACACAGTAAGCTGTGAAAATAATCTGTGTACATACCATATTTTAATTCAGTTAGTTATAATTAGCCAGACTCACAATCTGCCTGAAGATCACACTCTCCACCGTCAGTGCACACACAAATATGAAATGTCAGTGTAAATAATGCAAGTGCCAAATGTACATCACAGCACACATACAGCAGAGTGCATGCAGACAGAAGCCAAGACAGAGCAGCATAATGTGTATCACACTCCAGTCAAGGTGTAGCACAGCATGCACTGGAAGGGCACCAGTGGTTGAGAACACACGCAAGTCTTTCCCATAAAACTGGGACTTTGAGTCGAAGCAATTCAGGTTTTTTTGTGTCACGTGGGTGAGAGTTTATCAAAGCAAAATTAGACTGAGTTTTGTGACAATCATTTCCAGCTCTATGGGAGAGATGTGTGCACCAGAGAGGGATTCCTAATGCTGCGGTGATCCAGCAACTCTGCAACCCTTACATTTCATAGTGCTGATTTAGATTTGTTCGTTTAACTCCCACGGATAGATTTACATATGCACGTGCCTCTTAAACAAACACTCTCTTTGGATGTGCCTCTTTATGTCAGTGCTTAAAATTTCCATGAGCACAGCAAAAGCAGTCGGCTATGATGGATGAGCCAAGGGGCTCTACGCTATGAGGTGTTGCCCTTAAACTGCCTTTCACAAGAACACTACATACACATACACAGTTACTAAAGCTGGCTTCGATTTGCCTGCATATTCCCAAGTTTCTGTCATCCACACCCAGATCCTCCTCTGCTCTGGAATAATTAACGGTTAGCTGGATCATCGCAGAAAAGGGAAACCCACAGACTGGTAATCTTACCCCGCCCCCACCACCACACAGTAAGTGACAGAACAAGAAGTTCCAGCCGGGATGAAAACACAGAGAGGATGAGACAGTTTCATGCCGACAGTGACGTGTTTTGACATTGGATGAAGAGAAAACAGAACAGAAATGCGACAAAGATCGTTCCCGTCTTAAACAGATCAAACACAAAATAAGCGTGAAGACAGAAGTGCAAAAGAAAAAGTGCAGTGCCATTTTGTTAATAAAACTGCAACTATTGTGAACAACATAGCTGATATAGGGCTTATCAAGTTAGTGACAGAGCAGATGAAAAACAGCAATAGTGGAGTGACAAAAACAAAACAAAAAAACTACCACTGCATCACGTGTTCACCTTCAACCCAAACTGACCAAGATGCTGCTTTCCTTTCAAACGTAACAACATAACACTGCTTTCTTGTAACTCGCTGGGTGTCATTTCTCGCCTATTCCTAACCCATCTATTATCAAAATGTTAAAGGTGACTCAAAAAGCTTGCGAAAAAAAAAAAAAAAAGACAAAAAATGCCGAGAAAGTTAACAATTACTCCGTAAATTAGACATCAACAGGTAGTTTCAAACTCCATAAACGAGATATTTCCCTATTAGGAGTCATAAGGCAGCTGGGATGTACAGACTAAATGGAGCATTCAGTGTTTCTGCAGGTCTGCCACATTCATCAAGTTTCCAATGGAAACAAACAGAAACATATTTTATAGAGTCTCTGTAGATGTTTAACTGATAACTACTCAGTGCGGATTCCTTACAAGGCACATGTCTGGTGTAAGTCTGCTTGGACATAGAAAACTAAGGATGAATGTTATGCAACAATAAGACCCTGAAAAGAATAGTTCCATGCATGTTTGAAAAGTGCTCTAGTAGTAAGTGCTGTGCTTTAGAAGACTAAAGTGTTTTTTACATCATTGGACCATCTGAACAACGACCAAATCTTTCACACTCTCTCGTGGAGGCTGTTTCACTAACAGCTGAAAATCGGTCCACCATCTTCATCAGTGATGGCATAGCAACCATCCTCATCTGCCTCCTCATCCAGCTGAAGGCTGCCAAAGGAAAACTTGTTCCTAGGTATTGGGGAATTAGCCTCTACTGGATTATCAAAGATCAAGGGGCTGCTGCAGTTGCCCTTGTTCTCCACCTCCGACTCACTGGACTCTGAACCACTAGTCGTGCAGCCATCGTTCATTTGAACTGCACCCGCATGTGCGACACTGGCCTGTCTCAATCGTTTCTGCCCCAAATTCGCCCGGGATCTGCCTGGGGTTGAGAGGCCATTGGCCATCATGCGGCGCTCAAGAGCAGCCATGCGTTCATCACGAGACAGGACGGGATGCGACTCTTGTCCTGGTGAGGATGCACCCTTATGTGGGTCAGCATCAGAGTTTTGATGCACTTTCTGGAGTTTTTGTAAGCGTGTTGATTTGCTCGGAAGTGGGGAGAATCTGCCGTCGTTAAACAGAGGGGGTGCGTAGCCATTCTGCTCAACGTGACTGAGAGAAGGTGCTTGATGGATGGTGTTGGCGAGAGGACTAATGACGGCACTCCTTGCATTCATCACACGTTGAACTGGGAGGGGGCTGCTGCAACGCCTCTCTCTATCAAGGTCACAGACATAATCCATAGTGCTATGGACAAGATTCTGGTCAATTTTTTGGTGCGTGAGTGGTGCTCGAGAAGATGATGGGGGCTCCCTGTACTGCATCCTACCCTGAAAGTGTTCCTGCTGGCTCCCACAGACAGAACCCCGGCGGAGTATGGCCTCCTCACTAAAACTGTAATTTGACCTACTAGCCTGGTCCCTGCTCGTGTTATATTCACCACCTAAACCACTGGAGTCAATGTAAGGCATGGCATAGCTGCTGCCTCTGGCAGCCCGAGATGCTGGACCTGTGCTCAGATGGCCGGGGTGGGTCGGTTGTGGTGAGCCCCTCATCTCTTCTGTCCTGGAGAAAGACCCCGTTCTTTCTTGGTGACCGTTCCTCTGGGGGGACGGGCTCGCCCTCGTTATCCGCGAAGCCGATGGGTCCTCTGCACTCACCAGCACCGATTCCTTCCAATGGCGCCTCGGAGGAGAACTGAGTCTGTGCCCGGGAACACCACTCTGACAGCAGCAAAGAGGAAGACAGTGAAGAATGCACGAAGAACATTTGATTGGTCTTTTAAACCAACTAAAACTAACTAAAAATGTTATATTAAATCTGCCTGACTTGACGATACCATGTGGTGTATTTTGATATTTATTTCCTATACTTGCCAGTATATGCTCAAAATGCACTAATACACAGATGAAACTTTTAGCACATATAAATTTGGATGTAAACTAGACCTGCAAGCAGGTATACAGTAGCTAAGTCTAAATGTGCCAAAAACAGGTGAAAATATCTGAAAAAGGTGTCATGTGTGTTTATCTGTATGCATTAACAGGCTCTGAATTGACATAATCTGACACAGCTGTGGACCACAGATATTCTATCTAGTCCCATATAAAAAAAACAAACAAACCAAAAAAAAGAATAACTCAAATGTTGCAAAAACAAGCATTAATATAAAAGCCCAGATAAAAATCCAATGCTGAAAGAGACATAACAAAGACTGACCTCTGTTGGCACTTCATGGTGGCGTGGAGAAGGCAAGGGAGACAAGCGACTGTTGTATTGGACCCGGCTGTGTTTCCTGGCAAAAAGGACGTTGAAGGTAATTGTTACACGCCCTTAAAAACCCTTTGCTTAAACCAAATATGTCAAACACGTCCGCCGCCTTTACCTTTCAAAAGGGATCTTCTTAAACTCAGACTCCTTCACATAATCAATCACCTGCTTCTGTGTGCGACCACTGCAGAGGTGAGTACGAGAGAATGTATAATGAGCCTTTCTAGCAGACTGTGAACAGAGTCAGTGTCTGCTGTCCTGCCGAAGAACAGCTTTATGACACAAAAGCTCTACCTGAATCTGAAGGAGGAGCCTCGTGTGAAGAGCACAGGCTTGGGCTTGGGTTTGGGTTCCTCAAAGAGGCGGAAGAAGGCGTGATACTCAACACAGATCTTCCAGAAGATTTTACAGCAGTCCCTGCTGGCCATCAGAAACTCCAAAGTGTCCTGATAGGAACTCTGGGGGGAAAACATGAAGATATAAGTTATAGCACCGAAGTGAGCAAACCAAGAAAAACGAGCAATCAATGGCACTTACATTTAGATCTGGCCTCAGCTTGATGAGGAAACGCTTCCGCTTAAAGCTCAGCTTACGGATTTTGGACCAGTTGAAGGCGTTTATCCTCGTGTGTCCCTGAGGCGGTGAAAAGCGCAATTAAACTTCAATAAAAGCTTTTTAAATCAGAAAACTTGCCACTAAGCTGACCCCGCGTTGTTTTTCGTGTTCAAGTGACTAACCTGGAAGACCAGGACACCCGTGTGCGCCACAGCAAGACTTAACCTTGTGCCCTCACGATCCTTGGCGGGGTGGAGCCGAATCCCGTACATCTCCAGCTTGCGTGCCACTTCTAACAACTGATAATCTGATTCTGCTGGTGTTTGACCTCTGCAACACAGATCAAACAGGAATGTTTAATAATGTCTGAATTTTCTGAAGTTGTATTTTTATCCACTGAATTTTTAGACGTTGAATTTTTTTCCACTGAATTTTTTTTTAAGATGTTGAATTTTTTTCCACTGATTTTTGTTTTTAGAATTATTTTTTTTTTTTTTACACTGTTGGTTTTTCAAATTCAAAGTCTGATTTTGATGCTGTAAAAATCCAATATTAAAAATTCGTATTCAAACTCTGATGGCACAGAAAACCTTCCAAGAAATGTGTGGATTTATATATATATAAACACACACAAATATATGTAAAAGGAGTGTAGATTAAGAAGATGCCTGATTAAAAGGCCTAATTGTACTGGGGTGTTTCATAGTGACTAAACGTGAGCAGTCTGCAGCATTTGTTCACCTTTTGGCGGATTTCTGGATAAATAAATCAAATCCGGACTCATCCTCCTCCTATGTGTCTGGCAAATTGAGGTGAAAGCCCAAGACGGAGTCAGTCTGGGTTTCCAGTGTTAATCTGAGTTTTTCGGAGCAGCAGGTGGGAGGTCAGGGAGAGTCTGCAAACGTTAACTAACTTTCTTAATTCCTTGTCAGTGGATAAGCCTTCCTGCTTCCTGTGTGTGCCGCTTAACAAGAGATTTAACTCGACGTGGCATCCAGCCAGAGGAGCTGGAGTTACAGTTATCGGCGGAGAAGCAGCGAAAAAAAAAAAAAAAAAAAAGAGCGAGTCAAAGAGAGCAGTCAATTCTAATGGAGCTCCTCTGAAGTTGCAGCAGCCGCCCACTGTGTGCTCATGACACACTGCGAGACAGAGTGCAGACACCAGTCGGCGTAACTTTGAATCAAACACCTTAAGCACTGATGGGAAAAGTTTGATAAAAAGGATGGTGTGAGGCGATCTGGAAGGTTTTCAGTTTTTCAGTCACTACTGCCAACTGCATTAAACGAGAAAGAAGAGAAAGCACCCAGAAAACACTGCTTCTCTTCTCACAAACTCCTGCATTAGTCACCTCTAAATAGATTCATCAGAAAATACGTGTTTTTACCCGACTGACCCTAGGGCTGGGCGATATGGGAAAAAAAGTATATCACGATATGGATTACTTTATATCCCGATAGCGATACATATCACGATATACCACAAAAGAGGTTGCATTAGACTTTTTCATAGTCCGTTATTTTAACGGACAGGGTCGAAAAAAATCCGCCATCGCCTATTTTAACCAGTCATCTCGTTTTCCAATGTGGGAGTCGCAACCCCGAACCAGGAACAACACAGCGCAACTCGGGGCCATAAGAGTAAACAAACAGCTTTGTGAATACATGCTCTTTTACTCGACATTCACAACTTTGAGGATGGAGTCCATTTTGCTGCGTCTGCTGTGTCTCGTTGCATTGCTTTAACAAAAACTGCAGATCTCTCTCTCTCACACTGACGTGCGTCTGCTCAGTGTTCAGCGCTTTGGTCACCACAAGCACTTAAAAAAAAACAAAAAAAACCAAAGACGCGTGCAGAGATTTATCCAACAGATCAGGCTTTACCCTACTGTTTTTCGCGATGACAGTCAGGAAAGGTTGCGCTGTCAGTACAACTAACAGAGGAAACAGTAGTTCTTGGTACTCTAAAAGCCGGTCTGCAAATAGCCATAGCACTAGAACCTTCCTGGTAGTTCAACTCTGCACGGCTACTAGAAGGCTAGGCTAGCTTCAGTCCATCGGCCACGACTCACAACCAGCACATGTGTGCTAAAATACCCGCGACAGAAAACAACTTGATTTGTTATCAGTACCAAAGCAGTGTAGAATCATTGAACACCATGCACTCGGCGGTGCTATTATTAAGTAAACATGACTGACTTACCGGTACCCTTCCTTCAAACTTCCAAAAGTCCGTGAGCCTCTCTATATCCGTTTATCAATACGCCTATCCAATATGTTGTCAATTCGATCTGTTTATGGTCCTTGGTTATGTCAAACCTCGTCAGAGTGAGTGCTCCCTGTTTTGGTTATAGAAACCGCATAGGTGTGAGCGCTCTGTTCTTTAATATATATCTATCTCTGTGGTGCTGCGAGGTGCAGTTGAGCAAAGAGGAGCAAAGCAGACAGCTAAAACATATTGTTGACGTGTTTCCGACGCTTTTGCCTTGGAGAATATTTATCTTGTAAGTACTGCTATGGAGACTTAATTTGTTAAGGTGGCGAAATGTATTCTGCTAGTTTTCAGTAGATGCTAACTCGTTTCATTTTCATTGATCTCGGTTGCTAATCGAAACTTAGTTATACAACGCTTTGCTTGTATAGTGTTTAACAGTTGTGTTTCTGTCTGTAATTATTTTCAGTTTACAAAAAACAAATGAGAAAGAAGACAAGAGGACTTCATTAAAATACAGGAAAAGTCAAGCCTTGTGGTTTATTGAAGGACTTTTAATTGTTAGCTGGCTGTCTAGCTGTGCACAAGCATACGCACTGCGAGGACAGCACAATGATGAAAAAAAAAGTTTATCACGATAGAAAAAATAGAGGAGAAAGGTCACGATAGACATGTTTCTATCGTCCTCACGATATATATCGTCATATCGCCCAGCTCTAACTGACCCAGCTGACGACAGCTGTGTTCGTCATTTGTTGGGTTCAGGGGAATTCTAAAATCTCTTTTTGGACCAAAGCAGCCTTCGGTTGACAGAGAAGAAGACAAACTCGTGTCTTTGTCTTTCCAGAAACTGTAAAACAACTTAAAAAAAAAAAAAGATTGGCTTTTCTAAGTTGATATATGTCAAAGAGCTGCGAGTAGCACTCTCAGACAGAACCCATTCATTCCGTGGCCGCCTTCCTGAATGTGTCACCTGTGTAATAAAACACGCCGGTGGGACAACCACGAGGTCTGCAATAACATTTCCTGTTCGCAGCTGAGGAGAATAATAGGAGTTCAGACATGCCTTGACCTTGTCAGCAGAGTTACTCAGAAACTGAATCCAAGGAATGCTTCATTTTCAATTCTGTACGCCATGAAACTTTGAAGTTAAGAAACTCACATATGCTTTGAGTGAAACTCCATGATTTTGTCGATCAGAGGCATCTGATCTGAGATATAGTTGTTGTTGAGAAGGTGTGACCGACAATGGCCCTCCTCAAAGTCCCCAATTTCAGCTGAAAAAGGAATAGAGAAGAAATATGAGTCACAAAGAAACGGAAAAAAAACCACATTAGCCTAAATGTGGAGAGTAATGAAACAGTTTCAAGGGTCCAAGTCTCTGAACTTCTCTAAAAAAAATGAAAAACAAGCTCCTAAGTTGGCATTTTTAGTGATGTAAAAATACCCTTTGATCAGTATGGATGGTAGTTCAGAAACGTCCGCTAATGAAACTGTGCGCTTGCTCTGAAGCAGCTCTCCGAGATCTCCGTGCTCAGGCATACGACTGACAGGTCTCCATAGCAACGCATAGATAATCAATTTGAAAGGCAGAGCAGTGTGCTTTATGACAATGTTAGATGAGAAGCTCAGCATGCAAAAAAAAAGGTGCAACGTGTTTTTAAAAAGACAGTTATCAGATCTGTAAACAAAGAGGCAGCCGTGCCAGCCTTACACTGGATGATGTGGGAGACCATCAGCGCGGCGCTGCTGTCGTTGCAGGTCAGATGTCCACAGGAGAGATCCTGTTTGATCTGGAGGGCAAACAGGTACCTGGCCACAAAGACAAACAGCCATCACATTATGCAACAGTCCAGATTAAGTGGTTGGCTTTTCATCAGCGGATCATGCCAACAACAACATCCACTGCTGAGCGGTAACATCAAACAGAATACTCCAAATTTCAGTCAAATACAACTTAAGTCTACTTAAAGACGTCTGTCTGCAAAATTGTTTATTATTTTTTATCATTTGTCAGGTGTAATGTGTACCTCAGCGTACATTTAAGTGAGCTACTGCTACTTTGATTGAATATAACAAGTTTGAAATAACGACAGAAGCGTTGCCTTCTGCACATCAATTATTTCCCCACTCTGACTCTGAAAATATGCATCACATAAGCCAGCTCCAGAACAGCAAACCAGAAAGCAGAAAATCATTAGCACCACCACGCTAATCTCCAGAGAACTAAATCAGCGAGGAGGCGGCTGCGACATGTGAATCGCGGAGTGGAGCTGGGAATCAATCTCGCGGGTAACAGGGACACATGTTTCATTTATGCTTACGCAATTGCCTTCAGTCGCAGCTGAGATAATTCATGCCGACGTGTATACAAATGCACATTTCGGTGCCAAGCGGAAGACAAAACACCGCGCAGAGTCGGAGGGTTCTACAGAGGTGCTCACCGAGTCAGCTCCTCCAGCAGCTGGGCCTGGTCTGGGGGGAAAAACTTCACAACAAACCTCAGGATCGTGTGTTTCGGTCCTGCGTGGGACAGATGCATCACATACATAGAACATTTGCACTGTAAAGGGAGATTCAAGAGGTTCATAATGCTACGACTTGCTCTTAAATTATTCAATGGCTATTATTTTACAGAAGAAAAAAAAAAAAAAAGTGAAAATTTCAAGAAAAAGAAATCAATTTCAAGAAGATGGGACAGCACTTTGAAACACTTACGTCTGAGCTGCTTGATAATGGGTTTGATGTGGTCTAACCAAACCTGCGAGAGAGGAAAAGTGTCACTCATTAGCATCTTATACTCAAACAATCTTGGGAATCTGTAAAAAAAAAAAAAAAAGAGGCCGTATTTCATCTAAAGTTTCTCACCATCATCTTTTGGTGGTTCTGAAACTCCAAGCCAAAGTAGTCACCCTCAATAAGATTCATGTGGGAGCACACCAGGTCAAACAGCACCTTGCCTGAAGCTTTTTGCTGAAAAAGAAAGGGGAAAAAAATTAAAATTTGGTCAACACAAAACTGTAACACTAACCATGTCTATTTCAGTCTCAGCATTGCAGTCAAATGTCTCTCTGGTATTTTATAGGCTTATCGACGGCCTAAATATTCAAGGACCCAATGTGCTTTGACACAAAAGAGCACTGTTGTGAGTCCTGCTTTGTTGACCTGTCAAACCCCATCAAAGTAAATGTTACCCAAATAAACCATCACTTTTTATGGCTGAAATTCCTCTGCTGGCCTTCTTCTTTCCATCTTGGGTTTCAAAGGCTCAGCCAGCCACTGCTAGGCTCCCATCTTCCCCCGCTGCAGCTAGAGGGGTGTGGACCTCGTCTTTGATCTTCAGTTTTCAGTGTCACTGCCGTCCCACTGATGACAGCCCAGCAGCCTTTGAGGTTGATTCAGTATCAGGACGGGAAAAAGACTCCCCCTGACCACCTCTGTCCTCAACCCACACACAAACACAACTCCCCGCTCACTGCCAAATACAGAATTTATGACAAAGACACACACCTCAAAAATCCCCCATATCCTCAGAGAAAGAGCAATGTTCCAAGGTAAGGTCAAGTTAATGTCAGGGATTTCCACAGAAAGACTCCTGTTACAGACACCCAAATAGGACAGAATTCTCTCAAGCGCAGAGCGGGAGTTTTTTTCTGCCTGGCTGCTTCCTTGTGACTGGCATATCAGTGCAGAGTGTATAACAGCTGAAGAATATGAGTGTTTGCAGTAACCATTTCCCCCCTCGGCTTGGATAATGATCCGGAGCCGTGTCTGGGTACGTGTCAAGGAAACAGTTTGTCCTCTGCTTTTTCAGAAAAAGGACAAAAAGTTGCTACTACAAGAATTTTCTTGATGAAGCTGATGGCCCGCCTACCTTTACACTTTCCTAATCTTTAACAAGCAAAGAATGACACCGTCTGTTTCTATTAATGCTTAAAGAATAAAAACCTAAGCTCTGCCAGCTTAGTGACAATGATTACACGTCCACAAGCAAATCCAAAATCTTCCTCAAACAAGCCCACCCGCTGCTCCTTCCCATGTCCGTTCCTTCCTGTGTAGCACTTCTATCTCCCTCCAGGTTGTTTTCATGTAGCGCAAAGGGCACCCTACCACTGAGGACCAGCTGTTTCCATATGGTGATGGAGCTGATGAGGAAGGCCACAAGGAGGCTGGAGGGAAAGAGGCCATCAGCCCTCACACACAAACACTCATTACTTCCTGAAAGATCGCTGCAACCAGCAGGCAAATCAACCCCTGAATGAATTCTATGTCTCGTTTTTTTTTTTTAAATGAGAATCAGGGAATGTGCTACATAAGAGCTCCAGTTACAAGAACAGCAGACAAACGAAAGTGGGATACAGAGAAGGCTGTAGAGTGCTTCTCTCCCTCTGCCTGGAACAGTCTTATGTGCAGTCTTATAAATCTGCTGTCAGGGTAAAGATGACCACGAGCCAAGCGGAGATGGGCAAGGCAGAGGCTGATTAAAGCTGTGCAGTGCTTGATTAAATGCAGCTTTTGCAGACCGTGTCAGGCTGAGGCAGTGCTCCCACGTGACACCGCTACAGCCAGCGCAACAAGACCACCATCGTTAATGACGCACACGCATCAAAGACTGGCAGCTCATGGCACAAGCAAGCAGAAGATAACAGATAGCACTGTCAGGTTTTTTTGTCCTTTAATTTGTCCCTCATCTGCATGTTGCAGCAAAATCTAGCACAAGAGCAACTTCACTTGTACATTTGAAATTGGATCATCAGGGCGGAATATTGACCAAAAACATGGCCAGGTGATGCAATGGACTCCTGTCTGTCAGTTTAACAGGTACAAGAGAAGTTAAGACGAAACATTAATGATTACTTTAGGTTTTTGAAGTGGCTGATGCTCCTCAAACATAATGTGTTATGATGACAGATTTTCCAATATTCATATCAATAGAAAAAGGAGGAAAAAATAAGGTAGAATGCAATATAGGCTGGTAGAATCAAAAACTCTGAAAAAAGGCTCACAAAAGTAGTGCAGGGGTGATGAGTTAAGTCTACATTGGTCCAAGTTGTACCTAATAAAACCAATCCAATCAGCTGTATTTTAGATACAGAAAAGTATGTGTACACACTTGAAGACTATGTGACCGCTAAACATCTAATTTCAAAACCATGCACGTTGCTTCAGATTTTTTGGGCAGTCGACAGCAATTTGCCACATGAGCTTTATGTCTGGCAGCAATGTTCAGTGATGAGAACTGGCTCAATGTCAGCCTGAGAAGTCGCCTCATAGGTCTTAGATGTGGCTGAGGTCTCGGCTCTGTGTAAGCAAGCAAATTCTTGACACCACACTGGGAAAAACGATTATTCGATGGTTTCCCCGAAGTTGAAAGCAGATTACTGTTAAAAATATCACTGCATACCAACTGGAATTTAGAGGCCTTGCTCAAACCACACAATGGAGGTGGAAAACGCTGCATACCCTGGTCATTACATCTTTGACACATTATCACATCCGATTCCCTGTGTTTTTTTTTTTTTTTTTTTTTTTTTAAAATAAGAACAATCAATTTGCACAGGTCCCAGAAAACCGGCACGAACAGTACCAGAACCCTGACACTAAAGCTGCTGAAAGAAATTAAGTCCCTTTTTTTCTACTGAAATGTTTTCAAAAATGCCTCCTTCATACACGAGGAGCTTGGCATTTAGCTCTATACTGACAACACAGACGTATTGAATTTATATAACGCTTTCCTAATCTTATCAACACACATTTTATGCTATACAAACAACATCCACCCACTAACACACTGAGGATTCATCAAGGAACCCATCTGGGATTCAGTAACTTGCCTAAGGACCCTTCAATTGGGGATCAAACCACCAACCTTCTCTCTACTTCCTAAACCACTGGTGCAGCAATAATATTTGGTCAGAGTGAATTCACTCAAATGTTAATAAATCACACATTTGAACACTTTACTGATTGCTAGAAAAGGCTACCTAAACAGTTGTCTAGTTAGTGGAAGTATCCGGTATTGTTCGGCTTTAAAATGCATGCTAGCATATCCAGCGGCAGCTAAAATGTTTCCGTTCATTGGGAAGGAACACATATTCACAAGAGCTAGACTAGACTATTTAATTGGACTACTGTCTTTGTCTCAGTGTACAATGACAGGATTATAACTGATTTGATGCCTGAAGCATGTTGTGCTCGTCTATGAAAGGTGCTCATAGTCCCCTTTTAAGCTTGATATTATTTACCTATCAAGTTACAGACAAAAACACCTCGCAAACAATTTAGCGGTCAAAATGGAACCATGTCGTGCATCATAGTTGCACGACATTTTGCACGCTTTGCATTTTCACAAAATAAGATGCATTCCATCTCTTGTGGTTGTTCTTTTCCCTTGCCAGCTTCTTTTTCTGTTTACCAGCTTCTTCGGTTACTTTCCTCGGGAGGAAACTGTGTGATCTGAGTAATTCAACTCTGAACGTGCCCTTGACAGGTTCTATTCCGTAAGCGCTCGACAGACTAACATGTTTACATGCATCTTAAAAGTCGGGTTTTTAGTCGGCCTCGGACAATAATTAGATTTTCTAACCTCATGTAAACATGCCGAGTACATAAAACGAGGCACATGGCTTTTAAATCCTGCAACTTTTTAGGACATTTAATGTGTTGGTGGGAGGACTGAAATAGTAGGGTGCTGTCCCCGGTGTCAGCTTTACAAAATAAAAAAAAATAAAAATAATTGGTGTTATTACTATTTAAAGTGTCACATATTTTACTTATAAAATGAGTCCTGCCTTCTAAGTCTGGATTGAACACCACTGGCATCCCTAAGAGACATGCTGCTAGCATGGCTGAGTAGGAATTTCAGCTAATTTAGGTCACTGAAGCTGCAAATGCAAAAATGAATTCACTCTGCCAGTCTGACTTTACAGAGGCATTTATTTCTACTCGAGTGCATGCGAGGCACTTTGCTCCTTTTGTTCATCTAGGCTACGAAATGAACTAACTCAATATGTTAATCGATGTATAGGTAGGACGTCTTTATGAAAACTGTGCACAAATGCTGATATTGGAAAATGTTGACGACAGTGTGACAGTCGCACAAAAGGAGACTTATAAGCCTTTCCTCCTAATACACAGCGAGCACAGTCCTCTCCATACATGTCGCTCAACCTGTGCACCAGCAGAAAAGGTTACATTGTGGGGAAGGAAAAAATAAATAAATAAATAAATCACGCTCAGCAGATGGCATTTCTTTCATCATCTGCAATGCCAAGAAAATGTCACCAATCTCCATTTTTATGACCTCTATCTGTAAAAGCACCAAAGCTTGTTTTCATGGGAGCAGTCAATTCCAGAGTGAGATCACGCATCCTGAATCAGCAGTGCCGGAGTCAAACATGCACGGAGAGTCTGTCTGGCCACATTACATCCGAGCGAAGGCTCCACTACTGTTTACATGTGTACGAACGCATGCCTGCATCACTACACTGACCTCCACATGCTCAAGCTGACAGAAGAAAGCTAAATAAAGATGACAGCGATGACTGTACACATGTCCGCTTGGGTTTCCACTAAAGGGTAGACCGAACAACCCCTCCACCCACTACCTACCCCTTGTTAGTAAGCTCCTGTCAGCATGAAAAAAAAACTATAAAGGTCAGGTGCAAAGTAGCTTTGTGCTCTCTTAACTGCTCCCCTCCAGGAGTTGTGTTGGTATGCTCCGATTCACCCGCAATAAGCCAGTCCGGGCATTGCATGCCAAACTTCTACTGGGGGTTTTTTAAGAGGTGGGGGGTGGGGGGGGGTGGGGGGGGTGCTATGGGTTGCAAACAGACTGCAAGTGCCTTAAGGCTGTAGATAGAAAGAAAGAACAAAGGGAATCATGTCTGTCTGAATATTTTGTGTAGTGGTGCATTGGAGCCAACTCATTACAGGAGAGGGAATTAACGGCTTGTTTCATTCGTTTCTTGTATCTCACGCCATGCTGCTCTCGTAGCAACCGCCCGTTCGGTTATACCTGGCCAAATAATGGAGCATTTACGCCCCAGCAGGAGATTTCAGCAGTTATTGAGACCATAGATGAGTGTATGAAACAAAGATGGGAGCAAGCAAACGGAAAAATGAGGAAAAGGTCATTTTCTGGGAAACAAACCATCTTTGTTTAGTTTTCAAACCACCAGCTTTTCTGATAAGGCAACCAATAGGTTTAGTGCTGTATATAAGCGACAACAAAAATAATCTCTACTAAATTACTTTCGGGGGTCAAAAACTGACTTCAGAGAGCACGATTCCACCATTCACACATGTGACGCGGAGGTGGAAAACCCCAGCAGCAGTTTTGGATACTTTAAGTGAACCGTGGCCTTTCTGATAACGCTGCACAGGGCAGGGCTGAAATTACCGAGCTGTTTACAGTAGCAGGCAGATACATTCCCACACTTCACCCCCCTTGTGCGGTTATTAAAAACATATGTGAAGAGTCCACTCACTGCCCCAGCCTGGAGGCCCTATGGGTTCTGTCACTATTAAGCAAACAGCTACTGAGCAGCACATGTCGGTGTGTGTTTGCAGGTGGTGTGCACGCCTGAGAAGGTACAGTATATGTTCCGGAAAGGAAGGGTAGGACAGGGAGGTCAGCGGCAGCTAAAGCTCATTGAGATTCAGGTCACGCGCTGCAGAGGTTCCCAGGGCGACTACATAGCAAAGCTGACAGAGACAAGGGGAGGGAGGCAAACCTATGGAAAGCTCTGTCAGATTACCCACATGTGGGCCCATCGAGGACAGTTTGAATACAACTGAATTCAAACATAAAACAGAGGGAAAGAATATCTAAAGTTTAAATTTGCAGAAAAAAAAAAAAAAGGATTACAGTATCGAGGCACCGCCTGCTTTCCGTTCCGTTCTTTTCTTTTTTTTCTTTTCTTTTTACTTCTGCGGTCGAGAAGAAAACTATGAACAAAAATGAAAGAAAGAGCGATGATTGGGCTGCCACAGCTGTCAAGAGTCATTCTGTCACAGACAGCCAGCCTCCAGGCCCGGGAGGACAACCATGAAAATAGTGTCCCCTGGATTCTCCGGAGCCACCGCCTCCTCCTCCTCCTACTCATCCTCCTCCTCTCTTTGATACCCTCCCAGGAGTCGAGACTGCTGGAAACACATTGATTTTGCATAAAGAATAATTAAGTATCCTGTTGTGCTGCTGAATATGTAACAGTGCCGAGCTGTGTGCATTTGTGCTAAGACCTCCCACTGTTAGTCAGAGGACCATAAATCAGAGGATGGAGCCAACAGTTGTGGGTGTGCATCGTTAATGGAGACAGAAAACAAGCAGCAGCAGAGATTCAAGTGCTCACACAAGCGTGCTCTGCAAATATTAAAACGCACTGCTATGTTGTACAAACACTGATGCAACGCAGCGTTCTGCCGTGCCTTAGCCGAATGTTGAGGGAGCGTCATTAAAATAACCAGAGGGCAGAGGGGCTTTAAGGCAGCTGGAATTACTAAAAAGATTGGACTCTTATCCTCATTTGCCTTCAGAGTGCTTCAAACCCTGGACCCGTGCTGGTTATCCTCCACTACTACGTCTTTCCAGAGCTGCAGATTACTGTCACTCAGGAGGAAGTTGCTTCACTTAACATTCAGCACAAACTCCACATTTAGCTTAACTAGTTTAAGGCAGATTCAAGAATTGAATAACTAAAATCGCTGCAACCGTATAAACAAAATTCCCCTAATTGGCAACATCTCAGACTGAATAAAGAAGTGAAATTAGACGTGCTAAAAACAAACAACGAAGGCAATTCCTTCAGCTTAAAAACGTGATGTCATGGTGCTGTGGTGGCTTACAGTTGTGAGTTGTTTTTTTTGTGGGTCTACTTCCTCAGTAAGCTACCTTTAAGTCCTGAAGCCTGTGTTTTGCCGTTAGTTGTCATGTTCCTTTAAGTAAGAAAATTAGACAACACGTCACCTTGTTTGCATCAATGCTAATAAACTTGTGGCTTGTAGTAAAGTCATGGGATAATATAGGCACATCCAGTACATACACAGCAGAGAAAGAGATCTGGAAATGTGTGAGGAGGTTTTTCCTCTGGGGTCACAGATTCATTCCAATTTCAGCATTTCATATGTTCTCACACTCCCTCAAATGTCACCCTTCTTTGGGTGCTGTAAGAGTCTTTCCCTGTATACTCCCTTCTCTTTTGAGCGTAGTTAATACAAGCAGTCATAGAGTGAATGGACCAGCCGCACTGCGTTGCTTTGTTTGGTTCATGGCCACATAACTTGCCTTGTGCGCCGTGTTCTCAAGTAAAGCAAAATAACTGAAAACACTTCAGGTTACAACATTTTTTTTACTTAGTGAGACAAAAGAAAAATAATTGCACGGCTGTCATTTTATCGTGATTTACAGAACAAGGCTGTCTGATCGTCCACATCGCGTCAGTTTATTAAAAAGATGGTCACAAAACCAATGAAAACGGTCATTAGCTGCATCCTTAATACACACCGTATCGTCCTAAAAGGAAAACGTGTGGACGTAAGAACCGTTTCATCTGTGTGCAAAGGAAATTATCACCACCGGCTGCACTGAGATACAGTGGGTTCTCTCATTGAATCCTATGGAGGTCTGTAAACTGTGTGTAGGCGATCAATAGGTTAATTAGGACACTAATTAAGTCTAACTGTGAGAGACAGCTCCCGCTAGGTCAGGCCGAGAGAAAGGCTTTCAAAGATAATCTCAAAACAAAAACACGTCAAAAGAGGCATTTCTCAATCGTGTGGCTCCAGCTAAGTAATACTTGATGTTTTAGTCAGATGGTCTTATTACTGAAAACACCAGAGAGCGGACTAAACTCAAACTCAATCTAATGGTATCAGTTATGATTAGTGTAAAACCCTCAGATTTATGCAGGACTTGGAGTCTTAAATACAGCTCTGAGGACTGATGGGATTTATGTAGCTTCGCGTGGATAACAGGCTGCATGGTGGTGTGGCGTCAGCGCTGTTGCCTCTATGGAAGAAGGTTGCTGGTTCCAATCTCTCCTGGGGAGAGTTTGCATGTCCTCCCCATGTGCATGTGTGAGATTTTCTCCAAGCGATCCTGGGTTTCCTCCCACCGTCCCCAAAAAAACCCCAAAAAAACATGCACCTTAGGTTGATCGGTATACCTGAAAAATTTACTGTAGAAGTGACCGTGAGCGCGCGCCGTTGTTTGTGTAGTTTGCGAACGGTCCAGCGTTTCTCCTGCATCTTGCCCGACAGCCCTATTTGCACCGGTAATTATCAGAGACCTTTCACTCGAGTGCTTGTTACAACTGAAAATAAACCACTTCACTAAATGATGTGCTTATAGGTGTGGCCTGGATCACTGTCAAAACAAACAAAAACAGTGAACTACTCTTAACAGGAAACCATGACTGTTGGACCTTTAACATGTTACAGCAAAACAAAAAAAAACAAGAAAATGAAGAGATATAACTGGTTTTACTTGACGGCATTATGGATTACGATCTAACCACACCAACTCAAAAGGGATGCTCATCATTTGATTATGACAACTTGTCCTTGCTTCTCTAAAACAGATATTTTTGTTCATCACAGAAGAAAACAAAAAAAACATACCAAGTGTAACGATCTTATTGAGCCATGTCTGTCACTTGTTGCTATTTTGTACAAAGCTTTTAAAAATCAAATATTCATATCTTAGATTTAGATCAAAGTCAGTCTTTTCAAAGTGTGCCAGGCTGAAGTCAAATGGGATTATATCTGATCCTTTGAGAAACAGAAGCGTAGCCAAAGATACAAAAATCAGTCCCAGCAAATGTATTATGGGGATTAATCTCAAACAGACTGAAATATGATCAGAATATGATGCAGGCACAGAAACAAGAAAAAGAAACAAGCAAAAGGTCTTCCATAATGGGCTCTGAGCCCTCATCAGTCTCCTGCATCGAAAACTGAAAAAAACCTGCAATCCCTAAAACAAAAGCCACAATCAATCCATAATCGGTCCTGGTCTGCTGAGGCCAAGATAGAAATGTCTGAGCTGTGGGACGGTTACCAGAAATATACTTCCACTGCTCCAACTGCTGCAATATTTAGAGCTTTAAAGTGGGCATATCAGCTTCTTTTTTTTTTCTTTTTTTTTTTTTTTAAAGACAGCATCAGAAATCTTAAACTATCATCACAGTACGTATAAGAGTCAGATGAACAGCTGCTGATTCTGTAAAGTGGGCTCTGTTTCAGACAGGCCAGGTATGCTTCAACCTGCCTCGGACCTGCGCAAAGCCAACAGATGCAAAACAGACGGGACAGATTATCGGGGTAAAATTAATATCCGAGCTACATGAATTAACCACATGTTAAATGTTCAGCCCTGGCTGGAAGAACAGCGGCGTGCAAATATTGGAGCAGACGCACGGATCTACATAACCACAGTCTCGTGTGTGCTGCGTGTGTGTTGGGGAGACCGAGTGAAACACAGCAAAGTAATAATGTGGGAGGACTTTTAAACTTTGCGTATTTAATCAGCACCTCCAAATCCGAGACCATGGTCTTCGGCCGGAAAAGGGTGGAATGCTCTCTCCGGGTCGGGAATGAGATCCTTCCCCAAGTGGAGGAGTTCAAGTATCTCGGGGTCTTGTTCACGAGTGAGGGACGAATGGAACAGGAGATTGACAGGCGGATCGGTGCGGCATCTGCAGTGATGCGGGCTCTGCACCGGCCCGTCGTGGTGAAGAAGGAGCTGAGCCAGAAGGCGAAGCTCTCGATTTACCGGTCAATCTATGTTCCTACCCTCACCTATGGTCACGAGCTGTGGGTAGTGACCGAAAGAACGAGATCGCGAATACAAGTGGCCGAAATGAGTTTCCTCCGCAGGGTGTCTGGGCTCTCCCTTAGAGATAGGGTGAGAAGCTCGGTCATCCGGGAGGGGCTCGGAGTAGAACCGCTGCTCCTCCGCATCGAGAGGAGTCAGATGAGGTGGCTCGGGCATCTAGTGAGAATGCCTCCTGGACGCCTCCCCGGTGAGGTGTTCCGGGCCCGTCCCACTGGGAGGAGGCCCCGGGGAAGACCCAGGACACGTTGGAGAGACTATGTCTCTCGGCTGGCCTGGGAACGCCTCGGGGTCCCCCCGGAAGAGCTGGAGGAAGTGGCCGGGGACAGGGACGTCTGGGTCTCTTTGCTCAAGCTGCTGCCCCCGCGACCCGATCCCCGGACCAGCGGAAGATGATGGATGGATATTTAAGCCTCATTAAGAACACATTTAATTTGTAGCTCCTGGTATGGCATAATACACAGCCGAAACATTAATAATTTAAAAGGTAATCTAAAGCAAAAAGGCAGCAACAACAACAACAAACGGAAGAACTCACTGCATCAGTTAAGTCGAACATCTTGTTGCCATCTGAAACGTTTTAATTACTGCAGAACTTCTCACATGGGAGGCTCGCAGTGTATAATTGCAATGTGGTGAGATACTGTTTAAAACAAAAACAGCCATTTCTTACATATTTCCCTCTGTGTTTTGACAAGGTTGCAGATGGATGATTGCCCCGTGTCCCTGTAAGACTTTTCAGGTTTTAATGAGGCTCCATTAGCCTAATACTGTCTGGTTATCCCCCCCCCCCCGTAAACAGTTCCACAACTGATTTGACATAATTCCATCAATCGTGTATAATCAACACTGAATTCAGCGACTGCCATCCAACACAGCACCTAACATGAAGACTGCCACAATGCCAGACGAAAACCCTCCACTAACTGACAACAGCAGGAAGCCAGCAGCCTCCTGTAGTGTGCCATCAACACTCTGGATCAGAACAGCTTTCTGCCTCGCCGCCTAAATGCAGGCCACTACAGATTTCCTGGAGAGGGCCACACTGTGAAGAAGATGAGGCCGTGGAGGTTGTGTTGTGTTTAAGAGGAGGCAGGTTTCTGACAAATGTGTTCGACCTATCTGCTTCATCTTCCCTCCTTAACCCATAATCTCCCACAGTAATGAATAATGACAGCTGCGCATGGCTGCTTTACCGCTGAGGCCAATCAATTGGCCTCCTTGAGATTAGCCCTAAACTGCTTAACCTTCAGCTCGGCAAATCCAGAAGCCCTCTGCCCTGTGATGTAGTCAGGTGACTGTATTGATGATGGCTGTCGGGATGCAACATGCCAAACTTGGCTAAACAAGACAAATTGCGGCAAAGTAGAGCGTGCAGTGGACCCCTCTCTTATCTAATATAAAAACTTCAGCGCATGCACCATTCGTCATTTCCCAACTAATCTCTAAATGTCATCCATTGCTGCAAGACAGAATCTAATGCTGCACAATGCAATGGGTTAAAAAGCAATCACATGAACTTAATGCATATTATTCTTCCTGATGAAAATCAATTCGGACATAACTACAAAAACACTCGCTCCTTAAAAATAAGTTGGAAGAAGTTTGGAGATCACATCCAAGCTTTGTCATGCATTCACGCCGAAGGTCTAATTATAACTCGGCCGGTCAGCTGTGATCTTTCTCTCCGAATATAGCCGACCACAGAAGACGCAGGTGTGAAGACAAAAGCCTCGGACCAAGCCTGCATTTCTTGGAGAGAAGGATTAAGGTCAGCTGCCAAGGAATCACTCTCGGTTTTAAAGTGCACCGATGTTGTAGCTTGTACAACCAGCACTCAATAAAAGTGGAGGCACGAGATCTGAGAGAGGTAGAGGGAGACTCTCTCTCTCAAGGCATGCTGGGAAGGAGAGCAAGATATCTTAATTCAGCTTCTTTTAACTAAATAACACACACACACAAATTTCATTAACACTATAGTCAAGACAAATTTGTGTGTCTGAGTAAAATGTATATTTTTTTCGAAGATGATGCCAAATGACACACTCTTCAGCTTAGAAGCATTTTAAGGTGATCAAAACTTTTTTTTTTTTTTTTTAAGCAGATGGCGATTCTACTCAGACACATGGAAAAAAAATAAATGCTCAGGTTAACATACCTTGTAAAATTTGTCATCATTAACCTTTCCCACACAGCAGTAGTGCTGCAGTATTGCTGCAATAATAAAAAAAAAAAAGAAAAAAAAAAAAAAAACAAGACATCCCCCATTAAGCCGCCCTTTCGCTCATCCATACCGACCTCTGCAGCGTAGCAGAGCATCAATGTGTGGTTTCTAACACTAGCAGTTTTCTAGAAGAGGGCATAATTGAGTAAAAGCACCGGCGTGCATTGTTGAATTTCACCAGGGTGAATTCTTCTCAGTAGCAGCCAGTATAGGATGCTGATTGATTGGTCTGAACTTTCTGTGCTTTGGGCACAAACGAACAGCTAGGGTCCTGGAAAGATTCTCCCATTATTATGCTCTGACTCTAGCAAAAAAGGTCCATCTGCCTTATAATAGCGCTGAAGCGCTGGCGAAATTCCTACCGTCTGTTTGAGAGCTTCCGGCTCTCTTAAGAATGAAAGACTTCATGCAAAGACTCAAATCTATTTTGATTCATGCAGCACGAGGAGAGGGGAAACGGCAGCATTGCTGGTCGCTCTCACGGGAGGACCTTCAAAGCTCCTCCGTTGTCAGAAACAGAGCAGGATAATTCAGCAGCTGCTGAATTAGTTCCACACACTGCCAGTGGGATTGCAAAACTGCTGCTTTAGACTTGTTTTTTATTAAAAAAAGAATAACACAAAAATAAACCCACAAAAACCGGGCTCAAAGACATTCAGTGGCTCGAACCTTCACAGTCAAATTGTTTTGACACGTGCCATTTCACTGCCCATTTTAATGTGTAGCAACCTGTGTATTCAACCACTCCATGGCCGGCACATTAGCACTCCGCCTCTGGGAGATGACACATGTAGACGCTGTCCCGAAGTGAAATCTCACATTTGAGGTTGTTTGGGGGGGGGGGGGGGGGGGGGGAGCAAACAAATGCAGGACCAGACCCACTCTCAGTGACGACAGCTGTTGTTGCATGTCTGCATGCCACCCGGTTCAGCAGAAATTCAAGACATCAGGGGAACGGAATACCAATTCCTTCTGTTTGCTGATATGCTCCTAACCATGCAATCACAATTCACTTCATATCACTGTTGATACGCTGCTATTCAACACCATCACTCGCACTTCAGTTACATCTGCAACACTGAGATATTTTATCCTATGCAGAATATTTGCACTATCTTTGGCCCCGTTTGTCTCTGCCCACTATCAGTTTAAACAGAACACCCACTGTCTGTCTAAGCAGTTCACTGTGCCTACCTGTTGTTGTCTTGTGTGCACCAACCTCCATTTTACATATCATTTGTGAATAAAACCACCACATGGAGTGAGGAGAAATGCAATCTCACTCTCATAAATCTATGACAATTTAATCATTTCATGGTGTAACGTGTGCTCTACTTTTAGAGGCACAGCTTTGTAATTACTGTGACCATAACCAGGATTTTTCTAAGTCAAAATACATGAAACACCACACCCTGTTAGCTTTACAAGCACACAGAAAACCATTTCTGTCCGACTGGTTAGTGAGACTTGAAATGACTGGTGCCATTAGTACACACTGACTCACAAGCACAAATGTCTGGCTCTGGAAATAGACACATTGAATTCATGCTTTAGAGTGCAGGAGTTCAAGTGATCTCAGAGAGTGAAACAACCCACTTCGACTAACTTAATTCATAAACACTGGATGAGAAGCTAACATGAGTGTTTTTTTTTTGTGAGTAAGAGGGTTAAAACACAAGCTGTGTTTGGTTTGTGGGGCTGAAATGCAGGCCTGAGGAAGCCAACTCTGGGTGAAAGCAGTGTTTACAGTCTCACAGAGCTAGCTCAATTTTTAACCGGGGAAGATCTCCATGACAACCTTATGTATGCAGAAAGGCTACACGGGTGGAAAATGGCCCCCATATTGTAGCGTGTAAAGACGATGACATGTAAAAATTGATAGCAGATGGCTAGGAAACAATATGACTTGAAAAAAAGGCTAAATAATCATAATTAGCTTTAATCATCAATCCAGCAACCAATTCTTTAAAAGCCCTTGGCCGCCAGAGTCTCATTCAACTCTTTCATTTTTTGACTGCAGGGTCTGCATGCAGCGATCTCAGCTCAGTCATAAGGACTTGTGCTCCTATTCGACAGCTACATTCCTCTAAGAGCGCCGTCTGTACCGCCATCCCTACGCAAAAGACATTCCCAGTCATAACTGTTCTCACTGGTGGAAGAAAAGCTACCAAAAACTGTCTGAGCAGGGGCGCCCCCCTCTACCTACATTAAGCTTTTATAGGCTTATCTCCTCTGAAAACACCTTCTTTCTTTAAACCTCCAAACACACTCAACCTGCGTTCACTTTGCACTGTCGTGTAAATAGATTTGAATTGATTAAGAGTTGAATGCATAGGCCATGGTTTCTTACTGCACTGAAGCTTGAATGTTGCTGAGAAACAAATCTCATTTGTTTGTGGTCTGATTAAATCGTTGGTGTCATGTGCGCATACATCATTTACGTTTTTTTCTGGTTTGTGTTCACAGATCTGTAATTCAGGAATGAAACCTTTATCATCATAAGAAAAAGCAGAAAAAAAAGGTAACAATGCTGGAAATATCACAATACAAACATAACACTGGATGCAACACTTTGTCTCATTTGCTACAAATAAGGATTTTATTCAAAACCCATGGTTCACATTTGACTGCGCGGTATAATCACCTTGCTTACATCACAGTCATTCGAGTATCATTTCACTAACCACATATATCCATATTAGGCTAAATGGCTCCATGCTGCCTTTCCGTTTAAAGGAGGCTAACTGAGCCTGAGTGAATGAGCACCCAGACTAGATTACTATGTAATGGCTCAAAATGAAATAACGCAAGTGAGCGACATTAAAACCACAAGACCCGGTCTCCAGCAGGAACCTTAAAAACAAGATTAACCAATAAATCTCCAGGTCCCCCTGCTCTTAAAGTGGCCACGTTTCTGCAGAATTAATGTATGCATCTAATTACAGAGAATGGGGACTGCAGGAAATTCAATATATTCAACTCAAACTCCAAGGTGAGCAACAGTATGTGAATTGATCACAGAATGTCACTGTACTTACCATCAACAAACCCTCTTATTCGACTTCTGAGCCTGACAAGGACACAAACAGGAAGGATTCATTCCGACTTTGACAACAGCCTGAATGAGCTAGCTATTCTGCGAACCCTTGTCATGACAGCCACTCTGTTGCAGTCATTTGGTGTTGTTGAGACACACCGCAGAAAATCCCTGAATAGAACCAACCCCTGCTGATTGTGTGAAAGCACACGTTCTCCGACACAAATCCTTTGACATGTATTGCAGAGGATTCACACGTTGGCCACCACCGACAGAACGTGCATCACTTACCAATGGAGGCAGATGAGCTACATGGCCTGTGATGCCCCCCCGACTAAAGATTAAAGGATTCCAAACATACAGAAAGGAGGAAACAAAAAGTTAGAGAGAGAAGCCGATATATATATAAATAAAGAAAATGTGAATTTGGCTTTGCTGTTGCTCCAGGACAGATGGATTCCTCTGGTTGGCTATTCTCCATGGTGAGTTACGCAATAGTTTCCACTTTAATAATGAGGGGTAAAAGAGTTCAGTGCTGTCAAGAGAATACCTCTCCTGTGCTCATATGTGACAGCTGGGGGTACCGATTTGTCTCTCTTCACTTTTCTTTTGCCTTCTCTCTCTCTCTCTCACACAACCCCCCGACCCCCAACCCCACCCCCCCCCTGAATCTTTGCTTCATTCACAAGCCTCTCCGTCCCACACATCTCCTCTATCTGCCCAAGAGACCCCAAATTCAATTACTGTCAGGGAGCAGCTGGAGGCAGACCAGGCTGCACAGGTGCAGCTTAAAGGAATTCAACATGTCAAGTAAACGCATCCCCGTGCAAGCATAGCTACAGTATAGCATGGAGTCGAGGAAAATGCAGCAATTTTTTTTTGCTTTAATTAGCTATCAAGAATGGTGGGAAATGAGTCCTTAACACTGCAGGAGAGTGGTGCGGCAAAGGTGAAGCCAGGGCATCTGCAATAAAATAAGGCACTGCAGGATAAGGATAATCCCCTGATATCACACCGCTGGCTGGTTCCGACATGTTAATT
Source organism: Odontesthes bonariensis (assembly GCF_027942865.1). Taxonomy (NCBI): domain Eukaryota; kingdom Metazoa; phylum Chordata; class Actinopteri; order Atheriniformes; family Atherinopsidae; genus Odontesthes; species Odontesthes bonariensis. The sequence continues at coordinate 20,761,882 of NC_134517.1, read as the reverse complement.
AGATCTCGGAATCTCAATGAGAAATTCATAATTCATTGAAGAAGGACAGCGCTGCTTGCTGTGAAGCAGCAGAGGCTAACCAGCTCCCCTAAGGGTTTTTTTACCCTTTATGAGACCAGGGGGACATCAAAGAGAAAGTGCGCGCTGTACCCATCATGTACTGGGATGTCGACCTGCCCTGCAAAGACTCAGTCAGTGCGATACAGCACCGTGGGTCAAGGGCTTAATGAAAGAATCAGAAAACCGTCTCCGTCTTTACGGCGCAATGCTTGGATCAACGGTGCATGTGTGTGGATTCGGAGAAAAAAACAAAAACAAACACAAGATAAGCCGGGTTATGTTTGCATCTGCTTCATTTTGCCATTATAAAATGACAGCAGGCTAACGGGCACATTGTCAGATACAGTCGACTCCACCGCTGTCTGAACCAAACAAACACGGGACCTTCCACAAAGACCCATCCATCTTGGTTACCATAGGAACAAGGCTTATTATAAAGGCATCAGTTTTCCCAAAGCACCTGTGCACGTATAGAAAACAGTGCTGCATAATGCCAGACTTAAGCTGCCAGCAGCAGTGACAGCTTTCATCAGTGGCTCTGCGTCGTTTCATTCTGCTCTTCCAGGACGAGTGAATAATGCAGGTGAAAAGGAATCACACCAACATACCTGTGTTACAGCAGGTGTCTGTTTTAATGGCACATATTTCTTTTTTTATATAAATCAGATGTCACTCCTCCATTTCCCTTGCATGCAAACAATCCTACAGCAGGAATATCCTATGCTTTATCTAATTCATCCCAAATCTACGGGAAAATCTACATTTTCGTCTCTTTTTGTCACAAATTACTGAAACGTGCTGACTAATAATAATTAGTTCATTTTCTATTGACCGACTGGCTAATCAATTAGCTACTGAAGCGTTTGCACATTTATGACACATAAACATCTAAATCCAGCAAGCTGTTAAACGTGATCGAAGTCCCATAAGCTTTGGCTGCCGATTCTCAGTTAATCCACTGATTTTAAAACGTGCTCCAAAGACCGAAGTGGAAGTGTCGCTCCCGACCGCTTTCTTGGCCGAGAATAACAACGGTTCAAATCAGATTGTCCTCAGGTGCTATGTCACTAGGACCTCAGTGACTTCTACAAGAGCCCGAGCTTTGTCTGAGCCGTGGCTACTTAACTAAATCCACAAAGAAAAGTGGGATGTGGATTGTAGAGTTTAGGAGTGGTGATATTACCTTCTAATTACAACTCATTCATCCCAAATTTTTAGGTAACTCAAATCAAAATTTGCAGCTTAACGTGTTATGTACCGTTCGCCATCAGCTACCAGATCATTCCAACTGATGTTCTTCTTCGTTTGCTCTCATATTTCACGGCCCAATTGCATTTCAGGATGTGAGGGAAGAAGATGGCTGTACATGGGAAAACAACCCCGACCTCCACCACTCCCCGCTGCGGGATTTCAATTTCATGCCATGAGAGAAAGCCGACCAAGGGTTCAGAGTTCACGTGAGGAACGCATGAGAGTATTTTAAGCTGGGAGATGGCCAGCCGGAGCAAGAATGATAAAATTCATGTGAGGAGAATGCCGACAGTTTCCGAGCACTTTCACCATTTTCCAGCTCTAATGTGCATCATCCACCATTGAGACACTTGAAAGGGGCTTTTATCTATCAACTGCATGTCTGAACTCTCCAAAACCACAACATAGCATCGCACAAATCTTCTATGTGTGTTCTTGGTGACACTGAGCGTCTGACACACCCACCCTCTCTTTCAGAATCCCTGCCACCCCAAACACAAAGCCATCGTTCAGGGGAAACTAGGTCAGTCAACAATGAAATGAAAACAAGCTAATAATGCCTCAAAACTTATTGTGAGTCATGTTTTAAGTCAAGGGATTTGAATACAAAAAAAAAAAGGAAGCTCCACGTACAGCGCATCATGCAGAGCGCTGTGTCTCCTGAATATGTTAGTCATAAATGATGTGCAGCAGCGTATCCCAATGCTGGCACACTATGCTCACATTAATACCCTGTACGGAGCCCCCGCCATCACCCTCCACTCCTCTCCAGCAGATATCAGTGGAAGACAGAAGTGTGCAGCACGCCAGCCAGCTTAGACGCCCCTTATCCACGTCTATGTGTAGCCATGGCAACCCACACATAGACCAGCATGCTTACGTGTGCCCTTTTAACTAAGAACTCCTACAGTGTTTAAATTTGTAGCGATGTTGAAGAAGAAGGATCCAAACTACGACCTCGGAGGGTTTTTACGCGCCGCAGCTCAACGGCCTCTCTGGCAGCAGAAGGTGGGACGACAAAGGGCAAATAATTCCTCTCCATGGTGGGAGGTCACGTAAAGCGGCTGGATGCATTTTCTAAGAGAAAATAACAACGGATTAAAGTCAGCCGAAGCAACACCGCTGAGACGTCAGAGCTTACGAACAAAAAAAAAAAAAATAATTCCATCTTTAGGCTCCCCAAAGTGAACAAATGTAACATGTTAGCAGAACAGACAGCAGTGACAAATATTAGATGCCTGGATGTTAGTAATTCCCAGTCTCCTGGCTGTATCAAGGCCTCTCCTCCCTGATTGTCTCCCCTGCCAGGCTGCAAACACTTTCTCTGGTGACACGGTAGATCAAATCAGAGAGGCGCTATTTATCTGCTCACTGTCTCTAACAATCCTTCCATTCACAACTCTGCAAAGCCAAGCTTCCTCGAACGGGTGAGGGAGATATACGGTCACCATCTCCTCGCCTCTCTCCACCAGTTTCTCCTTTTAGCCTTCAGATTCATTTGCCTCGGCGGAGACACACTGTATAACCCGGAAAATGTCCGCGTACATTAAAGGGAGGCCAGTCACAGCGCAATTAATCGTGATAGATTAAACTGTTACCAGTGCATGACTCATTGGCGGAGTTTGGAGAGTTGGCGGAATTAACAGAGTTGCTTGCCAAGCTCTCTCTGCTTCTGAATGTTCTAACATCCAATCAAATCGTATTTGAATTAACATTCAGCCAATGAAAGCTCATCAGGAAATATTCCGGCCAAATAATTCTCTGCACCCATGTAGCTGCCCCTGAGGCGCCCCTGTGAGGCAGAATGAAGCAGACCACGTCCCCACCGCAGCTCAAACGTCAACAGGATTCAACTCATTGCTCTGCCTTCCTTTTATAACGCATTTGAAAATACACAACATGAAACACGAGATACTGAGAACCTTCAGTGGTATGTGAAGTGCAAAAATGCTTCGCGTGTTGAATTTCATTTGAACGAACCCGTCTCGCCACGAAACAATGCAGAGGGTGGAATTCTGGAGTTTACGGGCGAGTGACTATCACCAATTACGCTGCCCTAAACCCGAGTTAAACTTGATGCCACCAAACTGTGCTGTGATTTTTATTTTTTTTCCCCCTGCATCCAACTCCATTTATATTCAGGCACCGGTCCAAAAGGTGGCGGTTTCTCTAAGACAGAGCTGAGAGAAACCCCTCATCGTGTTTCTGCTCATTAAGTGTCAGGACCTCATTGCCATTCAGCTGACAACAAGGCAAACTGGATCTGCTCTAATTGCTTCCTGTGACAGTGAAAGGCGGACAGCATATGGGGCAGAGAGCGGCCAGTGGCGGGTAGATGGCGAGCTCTCTGGACTGGCGAGAGTGAGAGTCTTGCTCTAAATCATGCAGGTCCTTTTGTGACACGGCCTCCCTTTCGCCTGGGCGCTGCTGCCCCGGTTTCTCTGAGCACTTTCTGGCTGTAAACATGCATTAGTTATGGGAATGCGAAAAAAAGCAACAGATGTCTTCTCTGAGTATCTAGTAGGTTAAATATAGCTGGCCACATCCATAAGAAGAAACTAATCTCGTCGGTGCCAGATTCTTGGCAATTTCACCTCCTAGCTCATTAAAATCAGGTCTCAGTTTGCTCTGATGAGATGAACATAGGAAAGTGTATCAAGGAACTTTAGAAATAAGCAAAGGGAATGCATTGCGACTGTAGATAGAGTGAGCCGCCTCTCTCCGTCACACTTCATGTCAGGGAGGAAAACAATTTTATGTGGAGGAATGTCGGTGAAATGATCTATGTATGCAGTCAAATCAAAGTGCTTTGTGTTGGAAGGAGTAATCATCAGAAGGCAAATATTACCATCAGCAACATCAACTGAACACAGCTATGAAGAACACTGATCTATAACCTGAACTGACAGAGCAAAAGCTGATGCTGAGAGCATCAACACCCCCCCAAGTTATAGCTCTGAAGCTCCCCCACGACTACGCGTTATGGATGAAAACCGTACAGAGAACATTTTTAAACATTCTCAGTGTTGATACTGTACAATAGCAAATCTAAAAGGAAAGATTGCACAACCATTCAACCCGCTTCAGCCTCTCCTGCAGGACCCACTGTTCCCAGCTGGGTGACAACACCCCTTCAACACATCTTAGGTTCGACGCTGGGGCACTTCGCCCAGCCGGTCATGCCTGGTAGAACCACTTATAGGAGTCATAGAGGGGACATCCTTATCAGGTGCCCGAACCACTTCACATGACTATTTTCGGTGTGGAGGGACAGCAGGTCTACTCGGAGCTACTAACACATTGCTGAAGTTCTTGCCATCCTGCTAGGAGAGCTCATTCCAGCCATTTGTATTCACCATCTAGTTCTTTCCATGATCATCCAAAGCCCACAGGTCATGGTGGGGATCACAGACTGCTGTAAAGCTCAGCTCACTCCTCATCACAAAGTTACTCTACACTGAACGGGACTGCAAAAGCGCTATATTACCTAGGGTCAACCTTATGGCCCCACTTCACACACCCACACACATTTAGCAAATTCAGCAAGCTAAAAGGCTCACAGCGACAGCAGCAATGCTAAGATGCCAATAAATGCTTTAAGTGCCGAACACAAAGACAGTCGAGGCTGATGAGAGTGTCATTTTTGTTATAGATATAGAGATATTATGTCATGAGAAAAACTCAATAAGGATGCCGAATTAAAAACAGATCCACGTAGTTTATCGTAGTTAAAAGGGAAGATGTGAATATCAGTATCTAAATTCAGACCTTATAGTTGTTCTACAGGTAGAGCAATACATCACCAAAGATGTTGGGACACATTATATATCCCATAATATATACACAAAAATGTCATTGATGGCGATTTTATGTTTCCATTAAAGTAGTTGAAAGTAACAAGTAATAAGTGTCAACTGGTGACAATGTTTTTTATATTTTTTTTGCCTGTGTATGAACTTAATGCCGATTATCCCCAGAAAGCAGAGGGATGAGGTGTTGTGGTCTTGTGAGTCTTGTTGAAATGGAAAGTAAGACAACAAAAAAAACGAGATAAAAGGAATCATTGCTCAGCACCTTTAAAGAGTTGCTGTACAACGATTGTAATGGCTAAAGTGATGGATGGTGAGAACAGTCTCTAGCGACTCGGAGAGGAAAAGCAGAGGCAAGTAGTGCAACAGGATAAGGAAGCAGTGTCTGAATCTTTAATGAAGAAAAACTATGTTGCTAAAATAAGTATTTCATTACGCTAATTAGTGCGAGCGTGACACATTCTAGTATTTTAGCAGAAGGTTCGGCTACCGGAGCCTGACCGTTTCCTTCAATTGCAGGAGTGAGTATGACTCACCTCCCTCCCTTCTGCCTTCACCAACCCATCCCCCACCCCTTAACCCCCTGAATCCATGCTCCAATCACACTCTTCACAGACAACTTCTGCAGCACTTCAACCAGCCATCAGCAAGACATCAGCACAGACAGAGTCAGCCTGAGGAACACAAGGCAGACTGAGGACTGCAGTCCGGATTTCCTGCTCTACTGAACTCTCCATCAGCGAAACAAACAGAAGCAAATCAGTTTCAAGCAGGAAAATAATTCATTTAAATACATTAAGAAAGAAAGAAAAAGCCTTGGACTATATTAAAATATTGACTCAAGTGTCATTGACAATCGATCTGTCTGCCGTTACACAGTGTTCAGGTTTTTACAGTCAGACGTCATCAGCGTCAACACAAATGTGTTCACAGCCAAAGTGTTAAGTAGGCCACAGCATGGCATGTGACCCACAAGATGGCTCAATGGCCCCTTTTTGTTTCCCAACCATCCGATACTCCGCCTGCCGAGGTGGAAATTTACCCCACCTCAAACAGAGGGACTTGGAACTAAAGCCTCCGGTATCAGTAACGGGGGTAAGGTTAGACGTTTTCTGCTTTCTTGATGTAAAAAAGACGTCCGAGATTAAATGTCCCCCTTCGGAACAACACAGGGTGTTCCTGCGGTGACATAAAAGATGAGAATAATCGCTTGAAAAACAAGTTTTGGAGACAATACAGGAATCTCTGTTCACTGCAGCGGGAGACCGACATCAGCAGCATGTGAACCAAGTTGGTCTGTCCTCTGTATTCACATCCACGTCCAATATGAAACATTTAAAAAAAAAAAAAAAAAAAAAAAAAGTCTCTAATTAAATGCAGTAACTTCTGAAATGAAACCCCTTGCTTTAAGCAAACCAAATTCCGACTGAGATAATGACCCATTCATTTTGATCAAGTGGGTGTGTCCAAAATTCGGATCTCGTTTCTCTTAAGGAGGCAAACGAAAACAGAAGCGTGATGGTGAACTTGAATTTTTTCTTTTCTTTTTTCAGACACTCTTACCAGCTCAAATGTGAGACAATGACTGGGAAAAATAATATATGCTTCACCGACACCTCCAGGGAAAACAATATAAAGCCCGCTGAGATTGTTATCTCAAGTGCAGACTTGAAGTAGAGGACATAATGTGTGTTAAATTGAGCATGAATGAAGCTTTATGTTAGCAGGGGCCTTTTGTTACCCTCTCATGAGCTCCATCTTCAGCTGCTCAACCAGCATGGGAAAAGAAAAAAGAAAAAGGGGGGGGGGGGGGGGGGGGGGGGGGTTCTAATTCGTCATCACCGCCTCTCAAATACAAACTAGCAGTCATTTTACATCCTAATCAAGGGCAACTTACTGGGGAAGCAACAGTGTGTCTGCATTACTTAAAATCCACCAATTCCGTTTCTCCGACTGACAGAAACGGAAAATGTTTCCGACTGGAAAAAAATTAAAAAAGCTGTCGTGGTCTGAGAGGTTTTATGTCAGAAAATCCAAAAGTCATGAGGGTATTATTTAGGACAGCTGGAGCCAGATGTGTGTAGACACAAAGCAAGATTTACAAAAGTCGTGCATACATGTAGACATGCAGCTCATGACTGGCTGCAGACGGTCCCCAGTTGGTCATTTTCATTTCAAGACATCATTTTGCGCCACAACTAGGTAATGAAAGCAACGGTAAAGACCGAGCAGAGATTTTACCGGATAGAAAACTGAGAGCACCATCTCTGCAAGTTTAGAGGAAATGACCGTGCAGAGTTTAAAACGATTTAAAAAAAAAAAAAAAAGATAATGAACATCAGGGCTAAGTGAAGAGGACGGGCAACTTCTCTTTGCAGCGGATTGGACACACAGTCGTGCATTAATCAAAAGAGAGGCACACGGATATACGGACGTTTTACGGACGCAGCACGTTTGCTGTCGTGTCCAACGAGACGATCTTGTGCCACAAAACCTGAATGCTCTCCGAGCAGCATTTTCTTTTCAAAGTCTAATAAAAGAGTTCCTTGCAGAGCCATGATGTCCAGCCCCCACACACAGCTGCATTTATTTATAGCACCGCATATCATGAAAATCAAATGATTAGGAATAAAAAAAAAAAGAAAAAAAAATAATTCTAATACTGAGCAAGTTAATGTTTTCTTTTTGGCCCCATTTCCACCTCATATCAGGATTATATGGCTACAACATCGTATCGTAAAATTGACCCGGTATAAAAACGTGTGTACACGTGGTTTAATGAACAGCGCGGAAATACACAGCATATTCTAGAACAATTTGTGTGCACGAAAAGGCACACGCATGGTTTTTCTGCGTACGCGTCACTTATGACACCTTGAAATCCAGTAAAAGTCTGAGATTAATCCTGAACTTAGAGTAGATTTTACTGCAGCCCTACAGATCACAAGCTCAGTGGCAGGATGAATAAAATCCCTTCCGAACCTGCTCTGCCTCAGATGTAGGCTCAACTGCCTCCGTGACATTCTGCTCTCAAAGGTCACTACTGGAAAGGTCACTACTGGCAAACCTTATTCTTCCCACGCGAAAAAAAAGTCAAGGTCAAAAAGACATACGACACCAAAGACTTTTTTAAAGAGCGACCGGGTAAAAGATTCCAAAGAATCGGGACTCTTAAAAGAAAAAACGAAACGCTCCATTGCCTGACCCAAAGCAAAAGAAAATAATAGTTTCAACGAAAAACTTTTAAGAGGATTTCACTGTGAGAATCTAGAGAGCCTTAAGTGTTAAGTACAACACAAGGTATGACTGGAGAGATTAGCAGGGATGAACAGGGAGAGCCACCTTGCTGTAGGGACATCTAGAGAACCTTGGGAAACCGCCAGAAGCACGCTTCCATCCCGCACTGCACACTCAGTGGCTCAGTGGTTAGAGTCGGTCGTCCAATAACTGGAAGGTTGGCGGTTCAAACCCAAAAAGATTTGGTGGAACTGACAGCTGGAGGGGTGTCAGTCCACCTCCTTTTCACGGCCGAGGTGCCCTTGAGCAAGGCACCGTACCCCCATGCTGCCCGGGCGCTGTGAACGGCCGCCCACCGTTCCAGGTTGGCATCTGTCTCTATGAGTGTGTGACCCTGTGCATGTGTGTGTGTGTGTGTGTGTGTGTCAACAGGTGCCAACCTAGATGGGTTAAAAGCGGAGGACAAATTTTGTGTGTATGCATGACCAATAAATCTGATCTTAATCTTAATCTCTGTAACTGCTCGCCTCCATCACCCCCTTTTTCTCAGCCTACTCATCTCATTCCGCTCTGGACACGTCGCTGCTTCTTCTTCTACTTCATGGAACGATGAGCAACAGCATTTTTTTCGCTGTTCTCCACCTCGTGTCTCTGCCGTTAGATTAAACTCTGAGAACATTTTCCAGTTCAAAGGAGTACTGGGGGAAATGGTGCCAGCAATTAAGGATAGGACTGGTGCTACCGAATATATTTCATCTCAAACTGAACGACAAATCCCGAGAAAAAGACCCACACTATCTAAGGACTTGTCACCCAGTCTTTTTTCCTTTGATAATAGATGTAAATCTTTGAAAAAAAAAAAAAGAAAAAAAAAAAACAACAACTAAGGAACTAATTTCAGCCGTGGATTACTCGGCAAGCAGGGCAGAGCATGTGCGGCTGACTCAGAATGAACCACAATGTAAACGTTCGGTGCAATTAAGCTAGAGGGATGGATGCAAACCGTTTGGAACATTAGTTTATATCTAAACCGTTAGGAAAGCATAAAAAGAGCACAATCAGTGTCTAATTTTAGCTTTAATCTGCGAAACTAGCTCAGACCACGGTGTCTAAATTTAGATCACTGCGATGAGAAAGTTAATCCTTTAAATCTGGAGATCATGAATGGAATTCAAATTACAGCTTTTCTTTTTTTCCCCCCTCCCATTCAGAATCAAAACTGACAATCCTATTTCTTTTGTCCTTCTGTTTGTTTTCACTACATTTTCTCTGAAATCGTCAGAGGTTCTCACACCAACGTAGGAAAGCACAGTAAAACCTCACAGAGTCCAAGGTTGTAAGGAGGTAACGGTGAAAGAATAGAAAAAATAAAAAACAGCAATAATGCAGATTTGAGACAGTCAGGAGGATAAGGAAGCAGCGAACAGACATTAAATATCACCATAATAAAAGTGGAAGAATACTGAGATTACTAAAAAAAGGATCTCACCAATTTCATCCAAGCATGCAGCATTCAGTTGCCATGCCAACCTGTTACCAGACTGCTGCTGCTGTGATGAAAATGGGAAATGCTTCTTGACCAAACTGTGGTAATGAAAAGTCTGATTCCCCACATTTGTACCGCCGTCAAGAAAGGTGACTGGGAAAGATAGCAACTCACCGAGATGTCAAAAAGCTCCTCGGTATCGTCCAACATACGGACCCTGATGGTGATATGTCGCCCAGGGGGCATGACCGGAGGTCTGAGTCCAGGATCCAACGTACTGATACCAACGGTGTCGGGGGCTCCGAGGCGCTGCCCTGCTCCGGAGGGCTTTGGCTCTGGGTTTGGCTCTGCCATGGTGCGGTGCGCTGCTCACTGCCCAGCCTACACCGCATCAAAGACACAAAAGCATGTAAAAAAAACATCCCAGTAGTCAAACTTCTTTTCATTCACAGTGTCGATGGTACAGGTGGAGAAAAGCGCAAACATTGTGTTACGACCCAAAGGACAGAATGAGCAACCTTCGTGTCACAGTAGCAGAGTAATTGCAAATGCAGTATTTGCACTCAGCACTAATGGCTGATAATTATTGCCTGTGGGAGACTCAATTACTGCTTGAAAAAAAAAAAAAAAAAAAGAGGAGGAGAAAAAAAGAAGAAAGATCCAAGCCAGATTTTGTTTTCAAGGCATAAATCAGGCGGCCGGAATTCAATTTGACAAATGAATCACAAGGCTGTGGTGTAAAAATCAAAGAGTCAGCACGACAATTGATTCGGGAAGTCATAAAAGCAGGGCATTATGGCTTAAGACAGAGACATACTATACTTTGTGTTTAATAGGTCTCAAGGGCAGCAAGTCAAACATGTAAAGACGTTGCAGGAGATGTGAACTGAAAGCCATGAATGAAGAGTAATCTGGGAGCAATGGGAACCGCTGTACAGAAAGAAATACGAGAGGTAGCAACTTTGCAAATGTTGTTCCGTTCTAACCAAACAAGTTACCCACCAGACCACCTGAAACGTTTTAGTTAAAGAAAAAAAAGCCAGAGCCAACATAGCATCCAGTGGGCTTAACCCAAAAATAATATACTGGAAGGTAGGTTTGAAGTGACGTAATGACACGGAGCTGTGGGGAATCTCTGGCTCGCGACAAACTATAGAGAGAGAGAACAGATCTGGTTCTAAACTTGAACCAGCCTGGCACAAGCACCACGCTGAAAAGGGGTTTGGGTGTTAACAGGACTGGGGAGCTTTCCAAATAACAACATGCCTTCAATCGCTTTTCTCCGGGTCACATTTACACAACAGATAGGAACACTAAGGTGATGGCTGAATGGCACTAGATGAGTCAAAGTCAAACAAATCCTGTTGAAACCGGTAAAAGTAACGGAATAAATGGTTTGTCTACTCAAATCTTATCGTCCATTTTTGTGTGTTTAAATAGCAAAAAAAGGGTGGATAAATGGTCTAAAAGGATCTGATGAAACAACTGAAAATATAAGGTCAAAAAGCAATGGCTCGTGGAAATTCAGTAAATGCTGGTTTCACTGAGTAACTCTGCAATCTGAGTCTGTGTTTTTAAGCAGGTGGAGGACTGAGTTTGGACAAAGTCAGTTACTTGTTGGTTCTGGGTGGACACCCGAGCAGGTCCCAAATAGCCTATATATTGAGTGTCTCCATCACAGCGGTGCGTCCAGCGGGCGGCAGTTCAGCTGCCGCAGAGGTGAGTGACTGCTGCCAAGTTAAAGCTGAAGAAGGCATTTCAAAGGAGTGGATAATGTAATCATCCAGAGTGTGTGGAAAATAGGCCAAGGACAGTGGATACACTACATTTTGTTCAATGACGGTCTACCTGATGCTTAAGGGAGGCACATAGAAAGGTTACAGGCTAACAGATTGGAATTTTGATGGGTCCCAGAGCTCAAGCAGATTTCTTAGCAAATCTTCTCAAGCATTTTACTTACAAGATGGGTTTGAATGTCTTGCCGAATGAATGACTGATTGCCAAACTCATTTTTCTATGTTTCAACATCTGGTTTCATTTTGTGCCTCGTTTCATTCTGACCATATTAATCTTTCGGTAAAACAAACAAAATTAAGAAGGGATTGGATTTTTTTTCCCCGAAGGTCATTCTCTTGAGTTGTATTTGCATTGGCTAATTGAAGGATAACACACAGTTATTTCACATGCCACATTGTATCATTCGCACCTGTCTGTTCCCCATCAGCACACAGGAGAGAGTGCAAATATTGGTGTTTTCCAGAGAAAGCACAGACTTTCTCTCCACGGGCCTGATGAAATCCAGACCCAACGCTGTCACTGGGAGCGTGAATGGGGGGGGAAAGAAAAAAATTCAGACACCGGTCGTTTACAACATTCGATCCTCACCCTATCATCGCTCAGTGGCTCTTGTCTTGATTATTGGCAACTGTCTCATGTCTAGTCCGTAAACTCCCGGCTTCTATGACTTGCGCATGCATGCCACGTAACCAGAAACTCCTCAAACAAAGCACCAGTGAAACGGAGGCCAGCGAAAGAGTAGACCGTGATTATTTCAGCCAACACATGCCCTCCCTTGCGCCGAGCATCATGAATCAACCAGTCATGAGTCTTGCTCCATGTGTTGCTCTGAATGGGTAACATGGAACCCGTGCAAATACACAAAACGCTCACCAGCTGTGCAGATGGCACCTTGTTCCCAGGACCAGAGTGTGACCTAAAGCACAGATGCCCGGGTATACAACGCCAGGGGGACGTTTACAGACTCCTGACCGATTCTCAGGGCAAACTGCCCCTGCCTTTGAACTTGTTTGCTTGAAATTCCCCACTTATGTGTAATGCGCAGCAGTGACTGCTGGCCTGGGCTGTAACAGTGGCTCCTCTGTGTGCAGACCCCCCCCCCCCCCCCTCTTCTCACTAAAGTCCACCACTGCACAGCTGGAAACCTTTAGTGACAGCTGAATGCCCAGAGGCTGCGGTTGATAAAGCCAGCTCTCTACCTGAGAGAAGCATAAGAAGGGGGGAAAAAAGGAAAAAGGAAAAAGAAAAGAAAAAAAAAGCTCAATTTCCTCGGTGTTCTGCAACAGATAGTGATACCTGGGTGTGGCTGGTATTGCTGATGTTACCTCTGTATCATTGGCATCATGACATGTGTTTAAGTAAAAGGTATGGCAACCAACGGGATGTGGATGGTGTCACCTCTGGTGTAAATGGCAGCAGAATATGCTGAAACCCAGCACTCGGGGAGGTCTTTCCTGACTCATCGCTCAAGGTCTTCTCAACATGAGCGTAATGTGGGTTAATAGAGCAGGCGGCTGTAATCCTCAGGACATTATCAGACAGGCAGCGCAGGAGATGTGACATTACAACACTCCTCCGACTTACCTGGAAGCGAAGTGGCATTCAAAGCGGGCACACTTCCTGGCAAAATTCCGATGAATTAAAAGTCACAGTGATGCACGAATCGCATATTACAGCAACGACACCCGCGCGACTGCGGCGCGTGCTGAGGAATACTTGTGCAAGGCAACCCACACTGCAGGACAGAAAGGACGAAGTCACTAACTGGCCGCATATGAGGAATTTCACACGGGGAGAGTTGTCCCCCTCCCTCGAAATCCACAGGACCACAAAAACAACATGGGAAAGACACTCCAAAGACTTAACCCTAATCTCCTCAAACAAGTTGAATCACTTCCCTTAACAGCACACTGAGGGAGGACTTGCGCTGCACGATTCTTACCCCTTCTCTCGTAATGCGGGCTCGTCCACACCAAAGTATTTCCCACAGCTGAAGGGAGATATTACATCCACGTCCTGCCGTGGTGGGCAAAATGGAACCCGGTTGAGTTTTAGACGCAGCTCGCACCGAGGAGGAGGCTTCCTGCGGTCGCCATGGCGGACGACTGAGTGAGTGAGCCTGGGAGAGACGGGATTACATTGGAGCGAGCGGCGGATCCTCTCCCGGTGCCTTTAAGTCAGACAATGAAGGAGGTGCAGCACCTCCACCTTCTCAGCACTACCGCGGCACCGAAGAGCAACAGCACCACCTAGCGGCTGCGGCTGGAACAACCCAACTGACACGATAATTTTAGCTTTTGCTTTACTGCTTGTCGCCCCCTTTTAAATGAAGCAATGTCACATGTAACCTAACATCCCAAAAGGATACGATGGTCACAGGTTTAAACTCTCTATAGGGGTTCATTTGACAGACTTTTGAAGATCTGACCAGAGGACTGAACTGTACTGAATCTGGTGTGAGGCATAAGTGATGCAGGATTGGACACAACACAGTGCAAAGAGAAGCTGTAGAATGTGTAACGCCACTGAACATCTAAAAAACAACCTAAAGATTGGTTGGAAATGTGAAATGTTGTGCAGCAATGGAGGAAGCATACGCGTGTCACACCATCAAAGCACTCAAGTTTCAAGTAAAAGTCCTGCACTGGAAATGTTAATCTCAAAAATACATTCATAAAAGCTAAAGTACTCAATGTGTTTGTGAGTCAATGGTTATATGATGCATGAATTAATCATTATTACTCACAAATATAGATTCATATTTTCAGCGTGGATCGGTCTGCTCACAATTATCGAAGCGATTGTTTGGTTAGTAATAACGGTGAACATAGAGTGTTTTATTAGCAAAGAAATGGTGGGAGATATACATACATATGTTTATATGTATATTGTTTGGATATAAATCATTTCTGTACCAGAAAATGTGGGCATGAGACAGATGATATCAATAAGTTCAGCCAAATAAACATGACAACTCATTGTCCACAGCCCAGTGGGTTGTTAGATTCCATGGAAATGAAAGAAAAAGACAGGATCATAGTTTTTTGTTTGTTTTTACATGACATGCAACAAATATATTTGTACTTCTTTTTGCCTTGTTTGAGATATATTTGAGTTATTTATTTGCCATTTCTTTTACTTAAGGTGGTATGTTCACCACATCACACAGGACTTTCACAGGTTATGCATCATCTACATTACATTGTTTCCCCTTTAACATTTAGATCCCTTTTTTATGTTCTCTGGTGGGATTCTAAAGTAGATAGAATCATCTTAATATGAGCCATCTTGATAAATCATTCCATCCATCCATCCATCCATCCATTATCTTCCGCTGGTCCGGGGATCGGGTCGCGGGGGCAGCAGCTTGAGCAAAGAGACCCAGACGTCCCTGTCCCCGGCCACTTCCTCCAGCTCTTCTGGGGGGACCCCGAGGCGTTCCCAGGCCAGCCGAGAGACATAGTCTCTCCAACGTGTCCTGGGTCTTCCCCGGGGCCTCCTCCCAGTGGGACGGGCCCGGAACACCTCACCGGGGAGGCGTCCAGGAGGCATTCTCACCAGATGCCCGAGCCACCTCATCTGACTCCTCTCGATGCGGAGGAGCAGCGGTTCTACTCCGAGCCCCTCCCGGATGACCGAGCTTCTCACCCTATCTCTAAGGGAGAGCCCAGACACCCTGCGGAGGAAACTCATTTCGGCCGCTTGTATTCGCGATCTCGTTCTTTCGGTCACTACCCACAGCTCGTGACCATAGGTGAGGGTAGGAACATAGATTGACCGGTAAATCGAGAGCTTCGCCTTCTGGCTCAGCTCCTTCTTCACCACAACGGGCCGGTGCAGAGCCCGCATCACTGCAGACGCCGCACCAATCCGTCTGTCAATCTCCTGTTCCATTCGTCCCTCACTCGTGAACAAGACCCCGAGATACTTGAACTCCTCCACTTGGGGAAGGATCTCATTCCCGACCCGAAGAGAGCATTCCACCCTTTTCCGGCTGAAGACCATGGTCTCAGATTTGGAGGTGCTGATGGTCATCCCAGCCGCTTCACACTCGGCTGCGAACCGCTCCAGTGAGAGCTGAAGGTCACGGCCTGACGACGCCAACAGAACCAAATCGTCCGCAAAAAGCAGAGACCCGATTCTGAGGTCGCCAAACCGGACCCCCTCAACGCCCTGGCTGCGCCTAGAAATTCTGTCCATAAAAATTATGAACAGAATCGGTGACAAAGGGCAGCCCTGACGGAGTCCAACCCTCACAGGAAACATGTCCGACTTACTGCCGGCAATGCGGACCAAACTCTGACACCGGTCATACAGAGACCGAACAGCCCATATCAAGGAGTCCGGCACTCCATACTCCCGGAGCACCCCCCACAAGAGTCCCCGAGGGACACGGTCGAACGCCTTCTCCAAGTCCACAAAACACATGTAGACCGGTTGGGCGAACTCCCATGCACCCTCCAGGATCCTGCGGAGGGTATAGAGCTGGTCCACTGTTCCACGGCCAGGACGAAAACCACACTGCACCTCCTGAATCCGAGATTCGACTATCCGGCGGATCCTCCTCTCCAGTACCCCCGAAAAGACCTTACCAGGGAGGCTGAGGAGTGTGATCCCCCTATAGTTGGAACACACCCTCCGGTCCCCCTTTTTAAAGAGGGGGACCACCACCCCGATCTGCCAGTCCAGAGGCACTGCCCCCGATGTCCACGCGATGCTGCAGAGGCGTGTCAACCAAGACAGCCCCACAACATCCAGAGCCTTGAGGAACTCAGGACGGACCTCATCCACCCCCGGGGCCTTGCCACCGAGGAGTTTTTTGACCACCTCGGCAACCTCAGCCCCAGAAATGGGAGGTCCCACGTCCGAGCTCCCCAACTCTGCTTCCTCATCGGAAGGCGTGTCGGTAGGATTGAGGAGGCCCTCGAAGTACTCCCCCCACCGACTCACGACGTCCCTAGTTGAAGTCAGCAGATAAATCATTATCATTTCAAAGTTTCATAGTTCGACAATGTCAGTGCTTTCTTAAAGATACACACTGGCCACTTTTTCACAGAGTGTGAGAGTCGAGATGCTAACCAGTCATGGCCAGAACGAACAGGAATGTATTAAACAAGTGTCGTTATGGACTGGGTCAGATACTCTTTTATTTATATTACGGAGCAGGAGTGGGGGCTATCCAAGTGCTCTCTTCTGGCTGTGTGCACTGTGCGTGTGGTCTGTTCGTCGAAGCACCATAAAAGCACATGTTTCACTTCATTTAAAGTCACACTGATTGACACAGGTCCAGATTAGCAATGCCACAGCATCCTCCAGAGGTTGCTGGGGGTTCTCTGTTTTGTTCCAGGTCGCTTGTGAATGACATGCTGCACTGTTTTTTTTGCAAAGTGCGAGACACTGCATGGTCCACCATGTGCAGAACCTGCACTTTTACTCAAAGTCCACTGGATGGTACTGTGGCTTACAATAAAGTACGGAATGACAGGAAGCAGGATCACAAGACGTGGAGCATGAAAAATGTTCAAACCAGAGATGGCATGTGAAATTCTGCATTTAGAATCCTCCCTTCATGTCATGCATAACAGCTAGACTGTGTGAAACTCCACGCCACAAAAACACCAGTTAAAATCAGTTTGATATGTGGTCTTGTGACCAGGCAAAGAAAGCTGGTACGTAATAACTTGACTTGGTCACGCTGATTTTATTGGCAATATGACACACAGACCCAAGTGTTCAAGAATAGAATTTATTCATCCTTTGCAAGAGCCTGCAAGAGATCTGCAATGCCAGTCAACTGAAGATTTGTTCAAAGTTATGGGGAAGCGAGGGCGTGTTATGTGAACTGATACTTTGAAACTGGACGGTACCAACCTACCGTGTTCGAATAGGACTGGAGTATATTTTTTCAAATGAACGTTTCAAATTCCAATTTTTTTTTCTTTTTGTACAATGAATAAAGAAGTCATAAAATTCATGTGAAAAAGTCATGGATGAGTTGTGAGAAAGTGGGACGTGTGAAGCCGACACACCCAGTGGTCATTTGCATCTCTTTATGCCAGTTCTACATCTTTTTTTAGTTGGTATTTATGTTGTCGTTTGTCTGTTTCTGGCTGTTTTGCATCTCTATGGATGTTTTGCATCCCTTTGTTACCGTTTTTCATATCTTTGGTGGCATTTTGTAGTGGTTGTCATTCCATTTGTTGTCACTTTGCATGTCATTGGGTCAATTTTGCATATCCTTCTTGCTTCTTTGTGGTAGTTTGGCATATCTTTCTGGGATCTCTTTGTGCTTGTCTCTTTTTATTTTTTTTTGCCTATCCTTAGAAAGGGCTTTGGATTTCTTTATGGACTCTACATAAAGAGGCTCTTGAATGATCGTCTTCAGTCTGTTGCCAGTAGTATCATAGATGTCAAAACGCGATAACAAAAAAACTGCAACATTTTGACTCTGATAGTGAGGCACCAAGACGGGATACTCAGATATTGAGGATTCTCTGATTATATTATGTAATCACTGCCAACTGTTCACTGCTGTGTATTCCCTGCTCTCTTTTCTTATTGGGGGTGGCTGGGTTATTTGGCTCTGCATCACCAACTCTCCGTGTATGTAGCTGCATGGAGGGACATGGGTAAAAGAAGTGAAGAGTGGTGGAAGACTTAAACAGGGATTTTTTTTCCTTTCTCTCTTTCATGTCTGCTGCTCACCCACCATCTTCTCACTGGCAGGAAGGGAAGTCTCCTACGCTTTAGTGGTGTGGGACTGAAGATGAAGAAATCACACTTGGTGTCTTGGCAGCTTCGTAGGCCCTCTGGAGGCACTGTGTTGGAACAGAGGCAAAGATGAACGTATCAGCATGAGCATGGAAATGAGTGAGAGCCATTGGGAGAAAAGGGAAAACAGACCAGCGACAATGCTGGTTTGGATTAGTTACGTAAGCAATCAAGATCTGGTGCCATGTTTTGAGAGGTCTCTTATCCACTTATGAAACTGTGAATGAAATCATTAAAATAACTTCACACTGATCACCACAGGACGGGGGAAAATCGCACCATGAGAGTTGCCACTATTCATTAATAGTACAACAAGTTCTTGCAACAAGTTTGTTTTCTTTCAGCCCACTGTAAATGTGTTTGATACCCCGGCAAATAAATTCATAATAGCTGGAATGAATAGAATTTAGTCTCTTTGTTTGCTTTAACACTACTATACTATACTACTATACTTGGACATCAGGATTCAAATCAGGCAGCAATTGAGATAAAATGCCACAATAACACACTGTGTGCATTCAAGACACCTTCAGCTTCCTGTATCATCTTCCCACTTGAAGTCTACACAAGCAAAACTGAACTGTCTGAAAATCTAAACATAATCTCAGGAAGACATTACATGAAATCATGATCACTCACCAAGCCAAAAAAGCTGGGATTCGGACCAATGTTTGTGAACAGTTGAATACTTGTGGCTTTAACACTTAGAATCTATCAGAAACTAAATATTTCATGAAAATTGTTGAGAGGGTATTATATGCTGGAAATGCAGTTCCAAAGCATACACCATGCAACCTTATTACAGAGGTTAGAAGACTGGGTGGGAATCTCTGGTCGTGCTTTAAACTGGTTCAAGTCCTATCTGGAGGACAGGAAATACTTTGTTGAAATTGGTAACTGTGTCTCAGACCAAATGGCTATGACCTGTGGGGTTCCCCAGGGGTCAATCCTGGGACCCGTATTGTTCAATCTGTACATGCTTCCACTAGGTCAGATAATACGCAGCTATAATGTGTCCTACCACAACTATGCAGATGACACTCAGATCTACGTGTCACTGACGGCAGGAGAACACAGGCCTGTAGATACACTGTGTCGCTGCATCGAACAGATCAGTGTGTGGATGCAAAACAATTTCCTCCAGCTAAACGCAGACAAAACTGAAATCATTGTCTGTGGCCAACAGAAACAAAGAGAAAGTGTTATCAGTCACCTTGAGACTCTCTCTCTAAAACCTAACTATCAAGTTAGAAATCTCGGGGTAATATTGGACTCAGACCTGAACTTTAACAGCCACATTAAATCTGTAACATCAGCAGCTTTTTACCATTGCCAGAATCAAAGGAATAGTGTCTAAACCAGACTTAGAAAGACTGATCCATGCGTTTGTCTCCAGCAGGTTAGACTACTGTAACGGCCTGCTCACTGGGCTCTCTAAACGGGCTGTAAGACAGCTGCAGTACATCCAGAACGCTGCTGCTCGAGTCCTGACTAGAACCAGGAAATACGACCGTATTAGTCCAGTGCTCAGGTCTCTGCACTGGCTTCCTGTCGCTCAGAGAATAGACTTTAAAACAGCTCTGCTCGTGTACAAGTCTCTTCACGGTCAAGCGCCAAAGTACATCTCTGACATGTTAGAGCCATATGAACCAACTTGGGCTCTGAGAACCTCAGGGAGGGGTCTCCTGCTGGTGCCCAGAGTCAGGACTAAACAAGGTGAGGCTGCGTTTCAGTTTTATGCTCCTAAAATCTGGAACAGTCTTCCAGAAGATGTGAGACAGGCCTCAACTCTGACAATGTTTAAATCCAGGCTGAAAACAGTTCTGTTTAGCTGTGCATACGACACCTGAAAGTATTTTATCTGCACTCTTTGCTTTTTAATTAATTAATGATTATTTTAATGGGTTTTTAATTTCTTTATTTTATTTTTTTATTTCTTTTTAATGATTTTATTGCCTTCTTGTGATTTTATGTAGCTGTGAAGCACTTTGAATTGTCCTGTGTATGAATTGTGCTCTATAAATAAAATTGCCTTGCCTTGCCTTGCCTTACACACCACCGTTTCAGCAGAACTCGTATAGGCTCAGTGTCAGTGTGGTGTTTGCAGATTTTGAAAAGAAACTTCTAGTTTAATTCAAGCTTTTTCCAGTGCTTTCAACCATATTATAACCTCATACCGAGCTAAATTTGGCTTCTTCTAGGGCCATTTTATCCAAGAGGTATACTTACAATCACAATACATCATCAAATCCAACCTCAGAACAGAACATATACAGAAGACACAAGTTATCTGGGAACACACTGATTATCGTTAAGCTGCAAACAGGATGTGTAGTAGAGTTCTTCATCTCAATTAACATAAAGTTAGAGATTCTGAATCTTCTGTTTAAATAAGGAGTTGGGCGTGTGAGGGAAAGCTCTTGTTATGAGCAGTTGGGAAAGAGCAATGCAAGAAGTTATGTATTTGTCTGGTTAGTTTGGTTTCAAGCTTCACCAAAAGGCTGCTGGAGCAGTTTCCACTGAGGCAAAGCATAACACTCTGAATCACAGATTTAAAAAAAACCATCAGAGATCTGTCTAATCCTAAAAAGGAAGCATTTCCCTACTTATCAATTCCACATGAGTCAGAGACTGAGTAGCATTTATTAGATAATTATAGAGGAGAGGAGATTAGTTTGATCTATGCATATTCACTGGATCTAACAAATGCTCATGAGAACTGAAAATAATTTTCTTCCCTTTTTGCACTATTCAGTTTGCCATATTACATGATTGTAAGTGGTGGTCACACATGCGGATCTCCTTACAAAGTCAGCAGTCAGTCAGTCAGACTTGAAGCATTGTATGAATTTTCTTTTTATATCAACGTCAAACATGAAAATTCATTAAAGAGTGAGAAGTTGTCAAGAGTTCTGGTCTATTCATTGCACCTTGTTGGCATCTCAAACACATTTGGAAAACCTTTCTAAACAAAATTTTTTCCTAGAGGTGCTCAAGAAGGGTTTCGAGATTTAAATGAGATCTAGATTCTATTTCAGTCTCTGCATCACTTTTGCTGTCACCACCAACTTTGAATACCAGGCCGTTAGAGCCGGAGCCAACTTCCACTGCTCAGTCTGGAAGTATACACAGACAAACACTCACACACAGGATAACTGTGTGTCTAGTGCACAAACTACAGTCTTACACTTTAAAATGAAGCTCTACTCAACTTGAACGTACGCAAATGTAGCTGTTGCTTGAAGTCTATTACAGCTTCTGCTGTCATGAGAAAAAGTCAGGACATGTTTGTGTGTTGCTGATTGAATTGCATCCCTAATTGCTGTTAAAAGCTTTTTGATAAACGAGTGCACAGTTAGTTCCGACAGTTCTTGAGAAGCTGTTTCGTCTTTGCTGTTTGCAAAGAAAAAGGAGGCAAAACAGAAATGCAGGTTTTAATGGGCTTTGATTTGTCGAACATATCAAAACAATTTGCATTCAAAACACAGAAGTGGAATGCTACATTCATTCATTAATTTATTTCTTATTTTTTTCAGAAAAATAAAAATGTGCCTAACAATAAATTCTAGGAATACGTTTATTCATTCATTCTACTGTCATTCTCTGGCTTCAAACATTCTTGCTTCAAAAAAGCATACTTTTTTCCGCTGATTGATCTCAGTGTGAGATACTTTCCTGCTCATTAAAGGCCAATACTACTAAATTATTGAGTCGTGAACGTTGTCAGCAGGTGCAATAACAATGCCCATCTTGTGATTTTTAACTCAGATGTTGTTTGCCTGGCAGAGGAGAGCTCAGGTGGAAGTGCACAGTAGGGAGACAGGGAGTTGCTACAGCTGATCAAGCAGAGCAGGAAATATAAGAGCAACCATAATGCTCAGGGATAAGGCTTCTTCCCCTGGACATAAGCGTCATAGAGCTTCTGCCAGGCTACGCCTCTGCAAGGCAAGGAAAACAACACGGGGGAGTCTCATCACACGCTCTATTTAAAGAAAACCAAGGGAAAAATTAGGGAACACGCAGAGACAGAGAATCCGCTCTCCCCATGGCCAGTGAATGTGTAAAGGCAGCAGGATCACACTGGTTTTATTACTTCCACATATCTGTATGAGAAAATTGGGCACGTGAGGATTTCTCTGTGGAAAAGGACAGCAGAGATCCAGCGTTTGAGTGGAACCGCATGCCAGCAAAAAAGATTTTGTGAGATTAGCGTACTATATTTGGTAGTGTTTATATAATGCTATTTTCATCTTTAATTTCATTGTGTTTAGATCTCATCAGTGGAGCCATGTTGTCTTGGCATGTTACCATGCGCTTTAGACTGTGTTTGTGTGACCTCAACAGAATAAAAAAGATTAAGATTGTTTTTCCCAAAACAAGGAATACACAAAATCCTTAAAATGTTGTGAAAATGCATATGATTATTATTATTATTATTATTATTTTTTTTATCATTATCAACTTTTGTAGGGAACTTGATGGTAAAGTTTTGGTTTCCTGTAAGAACAATCCCACAAAGAACAATAAATCCGAAATGGCCATTTGAAAATGTATCGTATATGAGACCGAGTTGCTTTACGTCAGCTTTTAAATGCATAAATGCAAGCTGATGCATAAATGGTGAAAATCAAGTTGGGCAGCTTTGCTATAACTTTCCATGGGAATAATTGGGACCCCTGGGACTCGGTTGCAACCTTTAAAACTGGGCTGGGGAAATTTTAGAAAAAGCACAAAGGATGCAAGAGGCCATCTGAGACAGCCACCACAGCCTGGGACTCTGAGCAAGTAAAGGCCTGTCTCACAGAACACTGAACAACAGTGGGAATCACAACTGGGCTGCATGGAGAAAGTCACTGTTCAAAGAGAATATTTACGCCTGGCCGCACATTGTTAAAGATCGGATGGACAATTCAAAGGGGTGTAGGAAAAATGTTTTGTGCACTGATGAGACCAAAACTGAAGCTTTTTGTTTAAATGGGAAATGTTATGTTTGTTGGTGGTTGCATGATCTGGGCCTGGTTTGCTGCAACTGGACCATGATGTCGTCCGCTGATGGAGCAATGAGAATGAGGATTTATCTGTAACATAAATCTAAAAAAAAAGAAAAGGTTGTCACAAAGAGTTGTGTCACAACTTTGTGACAACTCTGTCACAAAGAGTCACAGAGTTGTCATCCTCTTTTTTTTTTTACCCAAAAAAGTATTGAATAAAAATAAAAATAATGCTTTGAAATGGCCAGGTCTTAAATTTGTCCCATTTGAAACAATGTGGACCTGAAATGTGCAGCTAACATGAGGAAATCCACAAACGTCCCCGAGCTCAAGCTGGGGATGCTTGTGTGTAGCTGAGCAAATTTTTTAGGCATTTAGATTTCCGATTTATCCGAAAGGCATACATTCTGTCCCAAATTCATTCTGAAACTTGATTATTTCATTCTTCAACTTGTTTTTTTTTTTTTGTAATTTCTTTCTATCTAAGTGCACGGCGGTTCTCTCTCTGTCTTCTGCAGCTGATATGAAATGCAGCCCGTTGTCTTTAAACCCGATGTGGGTCATGCACGTCATTGTTTGCCTCCATTGGTTGCTTGTCCATTATAGGATTCATTATATAATTTGAGGTTTTTATTGCTGGTTTTTCAGCCTTTAAATGGGATAGCTCCAGCCAACCTGGAGGAACTTTAACTTTATCTTTGGCTGGAACCCAGAGGTTGACCAAAGACGTTTTTAGATGTTCTAAGATCCAAGCCCTGGAGCAGAGCTTTTCTTGATAAAAAAAAAAAAAATCAAATTAAAAAGTACAATACCTCTGAAATATCAGTTGGTGAGAAAAAGTACAATGTAACATTAGATATAATTTTTTTTATAAATAACACATAATTTGGAAAGAATACTGCAGGTGAGGCTGAGATATCAGAAACATCTGAAGTGAGTCTATATTTCGGTTGCCGCATGCTCCTCAGAACTTTTAGCTGCTGAAAGAACATCGAGAGTAAGCAGCCAAATATATTTTTAGCAAATCAGTTAAAATAACGTATTTATGCCTATCAGAACACATGACATGTATTCAGAAGAGGCTTTTTCATTTTTTTTTTCCCAGATCATACCCACACACACAGCTCTGTTGCAGCGGCAAATTAGAGTGTGAAATTGACAACTCATGTGTTGCTGTCTAGTTGCCATGACACCTAGTTATTAGGATCTCAGACAGTCCTTGCTCTGCTTGTTCGCCTCTTCCCCCTCCTATTTCATCAACACTGTTTCCCGTGTAAAAAAAGGCATTCGATATCAGAGGGGGGTTGACAGCGTGGGTTGACAACAGCCCGGTTCCTAACGTCCAGCCAAGGTGCAGCACACATGTGATAAATAATCTTTCACGAGCACATCCACTTGTTTGACGTGCTAGAAAAATGAAGGAAAGAAGCACATGTTGACTGCAGTTGTTGCAAATGACTGCATTGAAAACCAAAAAAATGTCCAACCCCAACACATCATTTCTTCCTTTTACTTTGGATCCTATTGATTTTCACTATTCCTCTGTGCTGCACAGGCACAAAAGGCTAATTTCCACACATTGCAGCTCCTGTCTGGAGCACATTGAGACTTTAATGCTCCACTGATCAATGAGGGGATTAAAGCAATTTAAAGGGCCTTTTGTTTGGTCTGTGCGTTGGAATTTCCCTCATCCTCAAAAGTGCTGAGCTCGTAGGGTTCTCCTGTACTCTCAAGAATAACAGCCTCTTGAACTTGCGTGCCCTGCAGTCAAAAAGTGGACAGGGCAGACACAGCCTTTTTGTCATGAACTGCTGCCGTCTGTATTTCACGCAGATATCCCCCGGGAGTGTGCTGCAGCCTGGGGGAGAAGGGGGTGGTGACTCACGCTGCTCCCCCTCTTTCATCTTGACATTTGACATAGTGATGTAGAGGATCTCAGCTGGAACAAACATGGTGTGTTGCGTGACAGCTGCAATGTCTGTGCCTCTGAGCTTCTGGTGTGCAGAGCTGAGAACAGGTAACAATGAGTCAGCGACTATTTGATTCATACGCCCACACAGCCAGACTCAGGTGGTTGTTGTCAGGCTTATTTCAGCTTTATTTTCTAGTCTGTCTCCTGCTGCGAATCCACCTCGCATTCCTTGAGAGTCATTTGTGCATCGACTCTACAAGGACTTTTGAAAAAAGTGCAACAACTTTAACAAGTCCATAAAATGAAGCTGCACAAAAACTGTTCGGCTGATTACCGTAAAGTATGTGGTGATCTATTCTCATTAAGCCTCTTTCTGTAGACAACAGGGATATTGTACTTTATGTGACCATATACTATCACCAACACAAATGATCTGGCTTCAGACTGAGTGATGCCACAGGGATTCTGGTTCCTAATGAACCCCACTGAGACCTCTTGCCATCAGGTCCTCCAGCCTTCCGGCCTTTGTCTCATCAGGCTGGATAAAGCACTGCACCAACAGACCACACATGCTCTGCACTGGCTCCTCTACATCAGGTGGCTGCCGTAGGAGGATGTTGACAAGTGTCTCAGAGGAGACTCCGGCACACTCTTCCCCAGATCTGTTTACTCATGTTGTCTCCCACTGCCACTTCCACTCTCCATCACTGATTCAAAACAATCTTTAAAACTGCTTGTGAGGAATACTAATGAGAAAAACATGAACTAAAGTGAAGCCTTTCTTTTGTAAAATAACCTGCTAATTACTATCATTTCCAAATCAATTTACTCGAACATCATTTAGGCATAACAAATGTTTTGAATTTCCCCCACGTGGGATGAACAAAGTATTTTCTTTTCTATTCTACTCCATCACGACAATTGTATGAATTGTATGAGATCATTCATGCTAAATGAATGAAAGGATTTAATTATATTTGTAACTGAGGCTTTATGATATCTCTGAACCTCAAGACCACTAAAAACCTCAGTGCTATAGCATGGTGCAGCATTTCTGATGAAAAGCAACTGCAACACAAGTTCACCTTGAATGCCCTTTATGACCACTATAAGAAAAATACACAATGATGTATTATGAATGGGGATGTGTGGCTTGTTGATACGTTTGTCATTTTGGCCAAATGCAGACTCTTAGCAGAGAATATCAGGTCTTCTTATGTAGTGGTATAAATCTGTTTTATGCAATATTTAAAATATATACGAATTCACTGGATATAACAGTTTTAAATAAAACCACAGACTTATCTAAACAAGCTTAAGAGATTTGCTGATGCTCTATCCTTTAACGGTTGTTGAAATGCTAAAACACAACTGGAACTGCAGAATTGACAGATAGCATGTTGAAGTCAAATTACTGTTAAGATTTCCTGTGACCAAATAATTGAAGGGCCACGCAATGAGCATTTAAATCGGAACCTGGTCACGATTTAACAGCTACCAATATTGTACGATATTCTCAAAAATTCCCCAGTCTGATAAAAGCTTGCTTTGGTTCGTGAGGCTGTATGACAGGAAATGGCAAACTTATGATGCCAATATCCTGGATGGTTGGTTTGAAAAAAAAGAAATTAAGTTAGAGGACAGCTTCAGAGTTTTTTCATCTTTTTCTTTCAATGACAATCAACCTAAATACCCGCAGAAGAGATAAGAGGAGGTCAGTGGGCTGCCTCCAGCCTCATGTGTACTGTGGACAGTCATATTGGTCTCACACATTTCCATCACACAATTTTTATGTATCATATTTGGACAACCCTGAAAATAGCATATACTGTGTTGCTGAATTTAGAAATCATTCACTTTTTGTCTCCAATTGGCTGATAAACTTTTGTGGACGCTGTCAAATCAAATTAAACATTTATAATAAACTGACCCCTCAAACATGACTGTTGGGCATCGTGCTGTTTGACCTCCAGGAGGTGCCGAACTGAAATGATGAAAATGTTGCACCAGTTATTGGCTTATCCAAGCTGCAGCAGCTGTCACACCATTATTTCTTCCGGATTCACTCGTTTCAGTTATGATTTGGATTATTTTTTGTAATTAGCCAAATAATTAGTTGTTCCTTTAAGGGTTGAGGAAATTCTACTAGTTCTTAAGTAAACTTGGTCCTCGTGGACTATCTTCAAAGAAATTACAATCTTGCAAACACTGCAGTGGAATTATAACTTAAAAACAAGTTTAGTTGTTAAATGCAGCATACGCGCAGCAATCCACCTCTTGTATCAATCTAAAAATATCACTAATACAGCCCGACCACAGGTATATTTTGAAAGGTTTTACCTGCTATTCTCAATGTCCGTTCTTCCCACTTTTTTCAAAATAAGGCATCTTATGTTTTCACTGTTACTGACCAACAGTTTCTGATGGGATTCAACCCCTCAATAAATCTCCTACAAATAAATGTCCACAGCAAATCTGCACTGTAAATCAAAGGAAAAGATTCCAGATCCTGAATTCTACCAGGTTTTTCAGACAAATTAAGAACAGAATCCATTCAGTAATACCTCACTGTGTACAACTGGGATTTTAAGATGGCAACAGGAAAAGCTTTTATATTGTAGAAACATATAAAACTATGTCCACATAGTGCAGACCTGTCAAGTTGAGAGAAGCAAAGAAGAACAAAAGCAAAGCAGTTGTGAAGCACACGAATGCCTTTCCTTTGAAGGCTTCTGTCCGCTCACTTCATTCGACTGAAACCTGGCAGCCGCACTCGAGTGTTGAACGCACTTTTATTGTTTAGGTGTCAATTGTAACAGTGTCACCATTCATAGAGGGATAAAGAGTAAATGGTCACATAAAAAAATAGAAAATCAACAATGAAAATGGTTACACGGGGGAAAGTCTCGTTCCCGTGGCAACATTGATGTACAGTTTAAACAGTGTCCAGATCCAGACGTGTGTGTGTGTTTGATTTGCACATTTCCACATATTAATCTCAAACAGTAAGAGTCCTTTTTTTGTTAACTAGCCATGCATACAGATGAGAATTCCACGTGTTGAGTCAGTGTCTTCATACGAGCTGGCACTTTCATTACAAAATATTTACACAGCAGTTATAATCATCATCTTCCTCCCCTACTATTTGTCACCATGATTTTGAATACTCTGAGCACAAAAAGAAGGGCATCAGGACGCTGAAACTCTTGAGTGTTACATTTCGAAATTGATGGCGGAGAAGAAAAAGAAAACAACGTGACAAATGTTGGCCTCTTGACTTTCAATGTCGCCCGTTCCTGAAAGAGTTGGGAGAGATGGTCTGTAGAGGATATTCAAACACTGAAAATACTCTTTGCCCCATCAGGATGAAGCGCTTACTTGTATTACTACTCATCAATCTGTTGTCAGACTCTCCCAAAGGGGAGATCAAAGCGTCACGCGATATGTGAAAGACTCCGCTATGGTTACTATTATAGCTCGAAGTGAGAAAATGGGAAATAAATTACTGCACCAATGTTTTATGAAAGACGCTGACTTGTCCCTTTTCTCTCTGTTACAACTTTGAACGACTGAAAAAAAGACGAAGAAAATGGAGGTGCTTTCAGGTCACCTCTTTGGTTCAGCCCTGTGATGAGTAGAAAAACCTTCCGCCGACCACCGCACAAACTAAACTGGCAGAAAAATTCAACATACTGTGACTTTAATACTCCTAAATGTTTGAAACAAAAGGTTCCCAGAAAAGTTTTATTGGATTTGTGGTAATGGCTACCTGCAATAGGGTCACGGTAACAAGCAATGCATCTCCATGTTCTGTGTGAAACAAAACTACACACAAACTAATCTTTTTCTCCTTAACAGCGGATAGTTAACCAGTAATCTGAGTAAAGAGCCTAATCTGTGATTCTTTGCTGATGATTTTTCTCCCCTGTAACAGAAAAGATAAAAACAAACAACAACAGAGAGTAACATAAGGCGAGGGCATGTTCCTTTTTCTCATTTCTCAATTTCTCTTGCGGCAAATTCCTGGCATTCCTCATTCAAAATGTGTGCATTACTCACATGTCGTTATTAATTATCATGTCGCTGCGACCTTTATGCTCCACTGAGTTAGAATCCATTGTGTTCAACATTGAATTTATCTTCAGTTTAATTGGCTTGTTCGTGTGTGTGCGTGTCTAAGTGTGAATCTGTCTGCTTCAGGTCGATGGAGCTTCCTCGTAGTAGACCTTTTGTAGCCTATTCTTAGAGGCCCCCAGGGCTATTGTATATTGCACGAGGAGCAGCAGGGGTCATCCTTGTCCGGCTGCGCAGCGTAGTCCATCTGCCGAACAATTTCAGCAAACAGTTCGTCTACCATGGTTTTGCTCTTGGCCGAGGTCTCCATGAACGGGCAGCCCCACTCCTCGGCCAGGGCCTGACCTTCGCCGGACGATACCTCTCTCTCACTTTCCAGGTCCACCTTGTTCCCCACCAGGATCACAGGAAC
This sequence comes from Odontesthes bonariensis, assembly GCF_027942865.1. Classification (NCBI taxonomy): domain Eukaryota; kingdom Metazoa; phylum Chordata; class Actinopteri; order Atheriniformes; family Atherinopsidae; genus Odontesthes; species Odontesthes bonariensis. Next base: position 20,732,082 of record NC_134517.1, on the reverse strand, counting down.
CTTCTCGTACCTGAGGACACACACAGACCCCCATCAGCATGTCAAAAGCACAAGGAGAAAACTGAAACTCGTAATGTATGTGAATGCAACCACTGACTTTTTGGTTTTTCATATCTTAGATAGATAGATAGATAGATAGATAGATAGATAGATAGATAGATAGATAGATAGATAGATAGATAGATAGATACTTTATTGATCCCGAAGGAAATTCAAGCATCCAGTAGCAGACATAATAAAGCAATAAAAATGTTTATACAATTATAAACACTTTAAAAACAATCAAAGAATTAAAAAAACTATTAAAAAAACCCAGTAAAATATAAAGTGAGCAGTGAAGTAAGATGAAACAAAGACAACAATTGGGAACCAAAGTTATTTGATAATCATCTACACAATGATGCCACTTCACCCGAAGTGTGACTTTACAGCTACAAAACAGACAACCGAGGCACACGTACGGATGTGAATTTGTGAGCATACATCTACATGTAATTCCGTAAGTTGATTTCTGATATCTGATTTAATAAAATGGTTGTAGGTTTTAGATTCTTTTTTCATGTTTAACTTAATTTCATCCAGACATTGGAAATATACACCAAACAGAGCAATGTAATGGTAAGAGAAAAATGTAAAATAAGTATCAATAATTCATTTTTTGGCAATATTCTCCGTGGTTTAATCTTTTCACTGAAATGCTAAAATGTTAAGTGGCTATTTCCTTTTCTCCTTTTCTATCTAATAGCACTGGCAACCACCACTTTATGCTACATTTTGTCAGTATAAAAGAGTCGAACTTTTTTTTTTAACAGACTCAGCAGACACAGTAAAAATACCAATAAACTCCCTCTGCTCGGCACAAACATTTAGGTTAGCATATGTTTGAATACACACAGACGCGTTTCTGGTTCTACTTTTAGAGGCTGCGTGACTGTGTAGCAATGTGACTGACAATCAATAATGCTACCAGCTGACCGGGAGTTATAAGAGTTCAGCTTTGCTGCCCTTGATCTAATCAGTAACTGCACTGTACTCGTGCACCTGCACAGCAGGATGGATGACTCTATATGATGGCATAAAAACTAGGCCGGGCGCATCCACGTATTTATCATGGTATAAACAAAAAATACTAACTTTTACTCTCATAAAGAATAGACACAGCATAGGTCATTATGTGACATTTTTAAAAAAGACCATTTATATCTAGGAATAGTACCATTGTTGCCAGGGGACGACAGATTTTGCTTGATGTGTGATTGGCATGAACCCGAAAATGAGGATTCTTTTTGTTTTCAGTTTAATTTATTTGGGGGTTCTTTTGGCTTGATAATTAGGACAAAAAATAAAACAGTGCTTTAGGAAGTTAACCTTTCTTGTTCAAAATTTTAATCAGCCACTCCTGGGAGAGGCTAACAGGTAGTGTTCACACACACGCACGCACACAAAAAGAACTAAAGCAATGCCAAGAGCAAACTAACAGGCGCCTTCTTGTTTTTCTTTCTCATACCAGCTATTGTGTATATATTACTACTATACCAGTGACACTGGCAAAGTAAACGCGGATGTAACAGTGCCAAGACAACAGTAGATGCATAGATAACAGTGTTGTCTATGCATCAACTGCCACCGAAACCAGACTTTGTGAACATCCTCACTCTGGAAGCAGGTTTTTGGCAAGTTCAGTGATCAAAAACTATGTATGACAAAGAACCGAAACACACACACACACACAAAAAGTTTCATTTAGAAAAATAAACATGTAAAAAGCCCAACATTGAGATGTAAAATAATCCTATTTGTGCAACAATATTAGAAAGCCACTGCAACTGTGCTTTGGTGTGATCTAAAGCCACTTTATGACCACTTGGTGAGCAAGAGCAAAATGAATAAACAGATCCTCTCTCAGAAAAAAACTCATAAAGAGATGAGAATCCCATTAACTCGACAAAGGTAAGGTCAGTGTATAAATAGGAGCTGTCACTGTTGGCTGCTGCCACACCTCAAATCTGTCTCTCACTGCCACTACAGGATGCAGGCGGAGAACTCGTGACCTATGACTGATGTGTCGGGACATGGGCCTGGGACCTCTGGGGGAGTCCTGTGGTGTCAGCAAGTCGTTGCTTTGTGGATGTGTCCTGGGGGTTGTGGGGTGGCATCTTATGGATCAATTTTGTCCCTTGCATGTGGCCTCTGGGGATTTTGCTGGCAGGGCCAAAACCTTAAGACTCTTTGTCATGTTCCCCAAGCCGGTCCTGAGTAGTTCTTGCAGTGTGGAAGAACTGAATTATACTGTTGATAAGAGTTCTTTTGCCAAGGAGTGTGTTTGGGCAACACACACTCAATTTTTAGGTGGGTGCTATGTATCGAATGAACAGCTCCGTGACTGCTTGGCCCCAAAGTTTCCCAGCAATGTAATGTAACAAGACGATCGATGAGATCACCCGTCAGTGGTTTTAACGTTGTGGAAAATCCGTGTATAATCAAAGGGTGTAACATTTACCATGATCAACATCCTAGTTTAGTGCATTAGCATGCTACAGCTGAAGCTGATGGGAAGATAACATGAGATTCATAATATACACAGTAAAGTGTTACAAGTTTTTAATCTGACGATGATGCAGTGTTAAATTCATTATAATGGCATAAATGCACGCATAAAAATGTCATTGCAATCCAGAAAATAATTTGAGACACATTTCTCAAGATTACATGTGATCCTTGTTATGGTACAAAGAAAAAAATGACAGAGCAAGAATATGAAAAAATAATAATTATACATTCAACATCTCACATCATGTCGAAAGCTAAGGAGAAGAGATGTGTTCTAAGATAGGATTTAAAAACAAACAGAGAGGAAGGATTTAACGGTAAATTTCACCTCAAGTCTGCTGTTTGTGTCGTTTGTTTATGGTTGAACTGCAACTAGCACACCCCTTTTCAGCTGGAGAGAGTCTAGGTGTGCATTTTTCATTTTTTTTAAAAAGAAGGCACGATACAGAAGGTTTTAGGAAAAATGAGTTAGCTACTTAATGACCTATGGAAAGTTTGGCAAAAAATGTTGAAGCTGTCTTACCTTCTCACATGGGAAAAAAAAAAACCTGGCTCATTCAAAACAAACAGCAAAGCTTCAAAACCCCTTAGCTGGGTGCAAAATGTCAGCTCACAGTGGGTGGAAGGTCATAATGAAAAGAAGATGGGTTTTCGAAACTGCTCCTTAGTGCACACATCACCTTTGACTGTGGGAGGAAGCTTTTCACTTCAAGAGCCAGGCATCGTGCAGTGAGACAGTAACCCCGACCGTCCACCCATCCAGCCTTGTTCATGAGTCTTAAGCCTGACCCAGAAGAGCACAGGAAATGGGCAGCAGAGCAGTGACCCAAGAGGGGAGGAAGTAGCCATAATACTTTGAGCTCTGAACTTGTTGCCATGTCGCTGTGGAACTGGACTACTTTGAGGACAGCCAGAGGAAATGGGCAGTTAAATTAAATAGGCTGCTGCACTATAATTCTAAAAAAGGAGCAGTGAAACTAAGATGCAGTTTAACCAGTGTAACATCAGTTTTGAAATGGAGGTACATGGTGTTATGTAGCAATCTGTACACGCCAGAGGAGATAACAGTGCTTCAAAGCAGATGCTACGCATTCGGATTCTTTAAACCACAGGTTTTTTCTTCCATCCTTTTCCATGTACTAAGCAGGAAAGGAAACATTTTCCATTTGTTGGACCCACCGCTTGAGTTTAAATTAGTGTGTTAACAACCCTGTGCACCTCAGTCAAATCTGACTTGAACACTACTAAACATAATTAGGATTTTCACATTCTGCTCTTACACTTACTGTAATACACATGCTGCTAAATAATTCACCTAAAGAAAAGCCCTCCAACTTGTTTGCTGTGTCAACTCTCTCCACGAGGAACTGTCTAATGCTGGAGAGACGAGGAGACTGCAGAAGCAACAGCTTTGATACTACAGGTTAAGCAGCCTGAGCATCGCTGAGAGGTTTCAGGCTACAGATTGTTAAATAAGCTGGAGCTTCCCAACTTTGATGTACTCATGAATACATTACACGGTTAACTTTAATCTTAACTATCTTGTTCTGTTCACAGGATCAGCTCACCAGCCGAGAGGAACTATCAGGAATTAGAGGTCGAACGCAGAGGTCGGTCTGGGTGTGACCAAAAGCATGACAGTCTTATACTTCTCAACATTAAAATTTAGCATACAGTGGGCATCTCTCCTTCGCTGCATTCCGGGAGTGAATAAAACCGGCAAGGCAGTGATTTTCCTGAGAATAGCTTCTGACCACGTCTAGCTGGTGGCATGTTGTTTCTGCCTGGAAACCTTAAAACGCCCTTCCACACCTTCTCCAAAAAAACCCTAAACACAGATTTGGGTGAGTAGATTGAGAGGCGGAAACCTTTACATTTAAAGCTGTGGCCGTTTCGGAGAACCCACAGGTGGCTCTGGCTGAGCCATTTTTGGCTTTGGTTTTGGCTCAGATCTTCCACTTTACATCTCTCATGGAGGTAAAGCACGCGGCCACATGTTGTTTCACATCAGCAATTATTCTTACTTGCATTAAAAACAGAGCTTGACATGGTTGGCAACTTAATTCTATCTTTGAGGATTTACACGAGGATTCATTTTCTTTACTGATGATTAACTAAGTACCCAAAAGAAATAGCTGATTGTCATACTGGTAAACTACAGAAGTGTTTTTATGGGGTAAGCATTAACTGTGCACTGTACAGATCTTGAGTGGTCAGTGTGGAGGGGGGCGTGGTGCATCATGTGCAGAGGAGAGGTGGGAAGAGCTCAGAGGACAGTGGGAGGGGAGATGATTGGCACACCTGTACATCGTCGGCTAATCATTCTCCCCTTTATCAGTAGCGTGCTGGTCCAGGCAGAGGGGAAGATGACGGGATCGAGACCCAGAGCCAGAGACGGAAGGACGAATGAACGAACCGAGCACATGGAGAAGCTGGAGTTCATCTTCTGCCGTTCAGGCTATTAACCTCGATCAATAAGAAATAAACAAGTATAAGTCAACCACGGTCTCTGCTCATATGCTGGGTGAACCCACGGTGGCAACGGGAATTGTTACACTGGCGCCCAACTGATCCCAACACGGCAGAATGACAGAGCCGCAACAACCAGTGAACGTGTTGGCAGGAATGCTGAACGAGATCGCTAAGATGAGCCAGGACCAAGCCGCCGCGCACAGGCAGGCACCTGGCAGTGCTGCACACGCAGGCAGAGAAGCAGACGCGGTTGCTGGAGGCGATGCTGCCCCAGGCGGGGACAAGCACACCGGGTCCCTCGTTTCCAGGAATGACTGTCCACAAAATGACAACTGAGGACGATCCGCAGTCATTCCTGGAAATGTTTGAGGCGACAGCGACGGCATGTGGCTGGCCCGCGGCGGAGTGGGCGGTACGGCTGCTGCCACTGCTGTCAGGTGAGGTGCAGACGGCAGCGCTCTGCCTACCGGCCTCCAGCCGAGGGCGGTTCCGGGACGTACGGCGGGCTGTCCTGGATCGCCTCGGCTTCTCCACGGAGGACCATCGGCGGAGGTTCCGGGAGACGAAGCTGGGACCCAACGACCGCCTGTTCGTATACGCTCAGCAGCTGAAAGACGCTGCAACCAGGTGGCTGCAGCCTGGGGGGTCGGCGGGGGAGGAGCGGATGCTGGACACGGTGGTCATGGAGCAGTTCACCGAGGGGCTCCCAAGCGACACCTCGGCCTGGGTGCGGTGCCATCGCCCAGCGGACCTGGCGACGGCCATCACGCTGGCGGAGGACTACCTGGCTGTCCACGCCCGTGACCAAGAGCCGGAGGTTCGGCCGACGCCTTTTGCCCGTCCCACACCGGCACCCCGCAGGAGGCCTCCACAGTCACCCGGTCCTCCGATCAGCACAGCCACCCGACCCACCCCGCTTCCCCGGTTTAACCAACTGCCTCTTTTTCTCCCGCCACAGGGCCAGCGCGCTGCGGACACTGTCCTCAGCCCACAGACGGTCCCTCAAGCGGCAGTGCAGGAGTGCTGGAGGTGCGGACGGCCCGGGCACTTTCGCCGGGAGTGCCCGCTCATGGAGGTCGGTCAGGTGATCCGGGTCGTCGGCCCTGCAGCACCCTCCGCCGGTCCGGGAGGGACGTATATCGTTCCGGTAAGGATTCAGGGGGGTACACATCAGGCGATGGTGGACTCGGGCTGCATGCAGTCCATGGTTCACCAGAATCTGATTCGACCCGGGGCTTTGATAGAAGTGAGCTGGGTGGATATTAAATGTGTGCATGGGGATATCCATAGATACCCTATTGCGTCAGTGGAAATTCGTTATAAGGGGAAAAAGCATGGTGTGAAGGCTGCGGTTAGCTCCCGCCTGGCGCACCCTCTTATTCTGGGTACTGATTGGCCGGGGTTTGATAAACTAGTGGGGCAGTGTGTGGGGGTGCGCTCACGACCAACAGGGTCATGGGATATGTGCGCTGTGCTCAGTGGTGACGCGAGGTTGTCCGACACTGATGACGGGGAGGGGGAGCCGGCAGCGCCTCCTCAGGAGGCGCCGCAGGCTCCCGTGTTTGACTCCATGGAAGATTTTCCACTTGAACAGTCTTGTGATGATACTCTAGCTTTGCCTTTGACCAAGTGATACGAATTGATGGTCATATGGTGCGCCCTGACGCAGCGTTAACATATCCACACTTTTCATTAAAGAGGGACAGGTTGTACCGAGTGAGTCGTGACACTCAGACTGAGGAGATAATTACCCAGTTGCTGGTACCGAAACAACCCAATGGCTGGGCATATGGGGTACGAAAAAACACTGAACCGGGCAATGGCCCGTTTCTATTGGCCTGGCATTAGAGCGGACGTTCGCCGCTGGTGTGCGTCCTGCGCTGAATGCCAGTTGGTTAACCAACCGGCCATCCCGAGAGCGCCGTTGCGCCCGCTACCACTGATCGAGGTCCCGTTTGAACGGATCGGGATGGACCTCATCAGGCCATTTCACCGGAGCACACGTGGATACCGATTTGTGTTAGTCCTCGTGGATTACGCAACCCGATATCCAGAGGCAGTGCCGCTGCGCACCATCTCCGCAAAGAGTGTGGCGCAAGCGCTGTTTCAGGTTATCTCCCGAGTCGGGATCCCGAAAGAGATCCTGACTGACTAAGGCACCCAGTTTATGTCACGAACACTGAGGGAACTTTACGGATTATTGGGCATCAAGTCTATTCGAACCAGTGTTTACCACCCGCAAACTGACGGCCTCGTCGAGCGCCTGAATAAGACTTTGAAGTCCATAGTCCGTAAGTTTGTGCACGATGATAAGCCAAATTGGGATAAGTGGCTAGATCCTCTGCTGTTTGCAGTGCGCGAGGTTCCCCAGGCCTCCACGGGATTTTCTCCCTTTGAACTGCTGTTTGGCAGGAAACCACGCGGGGTTTTGGACCTGGTAAAAGAAAGCTGGGAGGAAGGTCCGAGCCCCAGTAAAAATGAAGTTCAGTACGTCCTGGACCTGAGAGCAAAACTCCACACACTGGGTCAGTTATCACGTGAGAATTTGCTCGGGGCCCAGGAACGTCAGCAGCGGCTGTACAACAGAGGATCTAGGCTGAGACAATTTACACCGGGAGATAAAGTGCTTGTATTACTCCCATCTCATAACTCTAAATTACTCGCCAAGTGGCAAGGGCCCTTTGTGGTCACACGGCAAGTGGGTGACGTTGACTATGAGCTTGTGCGATCTGACAGGGGAGGTGCGACACAGATTTACCACCTCAACCTCCTTAAAGCATGGAGGGAGGCAGAGTCTGTTTCACTGGTGACGACAATTGCAGAGAGAGATGAGTTGGGGCCCGAGGTGCCAAAATCGACCAATCGCGCCTCGCTCCTTTGTGAGAACCACCTCTCTCCGTCACAGAAAGCAGATGTAGCCAAGTTGCAGCAGCGTTACGCGGATGTGTTTTCCCCCCTGCCAGGACGCCCATTCAACACCACGTGGAGACTCACCCGGGCGTGACAGTGCGTTCACGACCCTATCGGTTGCCTGAACACAAAAGAAAAGTGGTACAGGCAGAATTGAAGGCCATGTTGGAAATGGGTGTGATAGAAGAGTCCAACAGTACCTGGTGTAGTCCCATCGTTCTTGTAGTCAAGAAGGATGGGTCGATCCGGTTCTGTGTGGACTATCGCAAGGTGAATGACGTTTCACGGTTTGATGCCTATCCTATGCCCCGGGTCGACGAGCTCCTGGATCACCTTGGCACAGCTCGATTTTTTACGACGCTGGATTTAACCAAGGGGTACTGGCAGATTCCCCTATCTCCAGAGTCTAAGGAAAAATCGGCCTTCTCCACTCCGTACGGGTTGTACCAATTTGTTATACTTCCGTTCGGGTTGTTCGGGGCCCCAGCCACGTTCCAACGCCTCATGGACCGGGTGCTGCGGCCACTTGGGCGGCGGGCAGGTGCGTCCACAGGTCGACAAGACAGCAGCGATTGCAGCCTGCCCGCAGCCCAAGACAAAAAAGGAGGTGAGGCGGTTTTTGGGGCTGGCCGGCTACTACCGGCGTTTTATTCCCAACTTCGCCGAGCTGACCAGCCCCTTGACCGACCTCACCCGAAAGGGTGCCTCAGATCCGGTCCAGTGGACGGAGCAGTGCCACGTCGCTTGAGAGGGTAAAACAGACTCTGTGGGGAGCCTCTTCTTCACACTCCTAACTTCTCTCTCCCGTTTACTCTGCAGACTGATGCATCGAACAGAGGGCTGGGGGCCGTTCTGTCCCAGCAGGTGCGGGGTGTCGACCGCCCAGTGCTGTACATCAGCAGGAAACTGTCTGAGAGGGAGGATAGGTATAGCATCGTGGAGAAGGAGTGCCTGGCCATCCGGAGGGCGGTCGATGCTCTGCGGTTCTACCTGTTGGGACGCCCATTCACCCTCTGTTCGGACCATGCTCCCCTCCAGTGGCTCCACCGCATGAAAGATGCTAATGGCCGGATCACCCGATGGTATCTGGCCATGCAGCCTTTCAAGTTCAAGGTGATCCATAGGCCGGGGGCACAGATGGTCGTGGCCGACTTCCTTTCCCGCTCCCACAAGGGGGGGGGGAGTAGGTTAGGCCGGACAGCTACCCGGCCTAAGTCGGGCAGTGGAGGTATGTGGAGGGGGGCGTGGTGCATCAGGTGCAGAGGAGAGGTGGAGAGGTGGGAAGAGCTCAGAGGACAGTGGGAGGGGAGATGATTGGCACACCTGTACATCGTCGGCTAATCATTCTCCCCTTTATCAGTAGCGTGCTGGTCCAGGCAGAGGGGGAGATGACGGGATCGAGACCCAGAGCCAGAGACGGAAGGACGAATGAACGAACCGAGCACACGGAGAAGCTGGAGTTCATCTTCTGCCGTTCAGGCTATTAACCTCGATCAATAAGAAATAAACAAGTATAAGTCAACCACGGTCTCTGCTCATGTGTTGGGTGAACCCACGGTGGCAACGGGAATTGTTACAATCAGCTTAGAAGTGCCAAACTTGATAAACACAAGGTCTGCAAATGACAACCTTCTTCAGAGAGCAATAAAAAGTCCCGCTTCTCAGCAAAGCTTGTTGTCGGTACTTCTACTGAAAACTGAAACAAGCTTGCTTCTTCTTGAGCATAGCTCTCTTGTTCAAAGTTGTAAGGCTGAATTGCCCCAATATTAGAACTGCTCAGTTCACTGAATTAAGAAAAATGTGTCATACTCTAAGCCATACAAGGCCATGGGTACGGTTGAATAATACTAATAAAAAGACCTTCTGTAGTCATTTCCTATGCACCTTCGCTTGGAAACATCATGAGCTTAAGGAAAGATAGTAGGAGAAATTTGTAAGGAAAGACGACTGCTCTGCAACAAGAGTCTAACATGTTCTTATCGTGCTGTTTCACAGAGGATATATCACATTTAAAGTATAGTAAGATAAGAAATATAACTTCATTTTAAGGTTAGTAATCTAAAAAAATTAAGGAAAAAAAACCCACAAAAGTAAAAAATATTGTCACAGGTTACTCAGCTGGGCTGCTCACACTCTTCTCCTCATGCTTATTAATACTGACATCAATCACAGTCAGTACAACTGAAAATAGCCAAAGGTCGCTTTGAAAGTTGCGCCCACAAGTTATTGTGGGATGTAATTATCTCCTTTTCTTTTACAGAGGATGGTCCAGTGTTTCCCATGATTTGTGTTTCCTTAGACACTTCCAGGTCACAGGCATGTTGGTCCACAGCGCAAAACAGATCTGGTTCACAATCTAGCAATAAAGCCAAAAAAACAAAAAAAAAAGACTATCTGATTGAATCCAACGAGAAGGTTTCTTTTTTTGTTTCTTTCCTTTTCCTGTAGCAAAAACTTTTAGATGTGTCATTTTAAAGGGAGTTTTAGGGGATTATCAACTGCTGAAGGAGGACTTTAAATGCAAATACAATGTAAAAATGTATTTGGTTATATAATATGAATAACAACAATTATGAAAATAATCATAATAAGCAAATTTTGACGTAATCCAGCGGTCCTTCTATCCACAATAATAAACAAACTAACTAAAAATTTAATAGAGTTGAGTCATCCAATCAGTCCAGTGGAAAAACATGGAAATTCAGACCTTTAAAATCATATCAAACGCTGTGTTTTTTGACAACTGTCTCACACCAGAACGCACACATTAGCCCACAATGCAAAATGTAGAAGTTTCACAATAAAGGCTAAAAAAACATTTAAAATGATTACTCTTTAATTGCAAAAAAACTAATCTGTTGACATCTGTGCAGGTTTAGATATGAATAAAAATATGGTTAGGCTTAGGGATAAAAACACATAGTTAGGTATATCAATGAATAGCCTACATGTCACAGGTTTGCATCATGTTGCCTGAACGCTTTCCTCCACAAAAGAACAGGAAATTAAAAACATCACCACCTCACGAGTTCTGAGTCTTCATGGTGGCACGACTAACATTTAGACCAATGAGGACAAATGTTTTCTTGCGAGACGGGGCTGGTTCTGTGGCTCATTTGGACCTCATTAAAACAGTAACACAGCATTAAGACATTTAGTACGAAAGAAAATGGTCTATGTATAGCGATAATAACAGAGGAGAAAACCAGCAGCCCCAGGGGGTGTGAAATGGTGGCTGCCACGGATACAGAGGCTCGAGGGGCCTCAGCATTAAGGGTGTCGGCCACACCGTTCATGGACCACCAGCGTTTGATACCAAAAAGCTGGGCTCCACTTGCTTGCATTGTGACACGAACAACACAAGCAACATGTCACACTTTAGGCTTCAGGCTAACACCAAAAGGCACCGGAACACTTTGACTGCAAACATTCATTCAAGCTCAGCCAGACACATCTTATCTATAATTCATGATGCAGATCATCTCACACAAGCCTTGCTGACAGACATTGGAACCCGGCTGCACGAGCGCCTCTGGGCTTAACTGTGGCTATCAGCATCAGGATAAGGAAGCGGAAGGGCTGTATACTGGACATCCTGATTAGGATTTCATTAATAATAACATGCAAGGAAAAAGTGTGTTCTGCTTTTCTAAATAACCATTGATTAGAAACACTGTCACAGATGCTACTGAAAGCCTCTTTGAGGTTCTCTGAAGGTTAAGGAAGCTAATTCTCTACATTCCGAGTTTCCCATCAGCTCTGATGCTACTCAAATGACAGACACCAGCCAAGAAATGTCAAGATGGTCAAGACAAATGAGTACCGAGCTTGACAGACTGCACATTCATCCTTGAAGCTGATGATTTACAGCAATGCTGCTGGCACACTGTTACCTCCTCGAGGGTAATTATGATGTCTGACACAAATTCCTCCTGCGCAAACCACAGTTTAACTGGAGGTTTGTTCTTACCGAGTGAGTGGTAATAAAAAGGAGCAAGTTTTCAATAATTCTCAGACTCCTTCATAAGAATCAGAAAACATGGTCTCGGTGATGTCCTCGCCTTGTCCTTTGATGTCTGAAAAAGATACTTAGATAACCTAAGACGAACAACAGCAGATGGCATATTATAGTGTGCCAAAAAGCCAAGCAGTGTGTTAAAAAACGAAGTGCACCCTTACTGCTTCCATAGGAATTGGGAGGGTAAGTAGCAGGCAGGTACTGCTAATCAAATACTCTTGATTAATTGATCATCAATTAGTGTGAGCAACTCTATAAAAGCAGAAGTTTTGGCATTTTGTTGGTCTGGAGCATTCAGTATGTGTTAACACAGTGGCAACGAGGACGGACATCATCCTGATCTTAGTAAAGCAGTTGTTGCTGCCTATCAATCTGGTAACGGGTTAGAAGGCCATTTCCAAACTATCTGGACTCCATCGTTATACACTGAGAACAATTATTGACATGTGGAAAACATTCAAGATGATTGCTTATCTTCCCTGGAGCGGACATTCTGGCAAGGCCACCCTGATGCCAGGCGGTACAATGCTGCGTCAGTCAAACTGCAAGCAAACCAACAGCCACATCCCAGGCCTTAAGTTTAGCATATCAAATGTTCTATCTAAAAAGAGCGTGATAGCACAACTCAAGTCGTATCTGAACAAACCCCAAAATTTCTGGAACAATGTCTTTTGGACAGACAAGACCAAAGTGGAGATATTTGGCTACACTGTACACATTTGACAAAAGCCAAACAGCATATCATCTGTAAAGCACGGTGGTGAAGGAGTGATGATTGGGGCTTGTTTTGCAACTCCAGAATGTGGACACCTTACAATCACTGAGTCAACCACAAACTCAACACAAACAAAGGTGGTTCCACAAGCTATTGGATCACAGGATCTGCATCGAATTTCCACATTACTTCTGAATTTGAGCTTTTTTAAAAAATAAAAATAATAATACAGTGTTGAATGTCATGTGATGTTGTTTGTCTGAGTTTGTGTGTACTTATTTTTAAGACCATGTAAGGACCAAATGATTTATTTCTTCTATGAAAGTGACAGGATGTAGTTTTGGACATCTCAATGCATCACAGGTAGGAAACTGAAAAACAAAAAACCTACAACAACCAAACAAAACAACTCAGTTTAATGATCGGAGCTGCCTCCTGCGATTCTTCACAGAATTTTATGGAGACTTTTCACTGCCTGTGTGACTTGTCAAATCATAAAAAGCTATTAAAAATTCATACCCAGACAGCGTGTTGCCTGGCTGTCCTGTTTAATCACAGCTTTTTCTTTTATTGTCATGATGCGTGACAGTCTGTTTCGGTTTATAATGATGAGTCTTTACAGTCGGTCACTAACTAACACTGTGAGCCTGCAGGCTGCAGATTCTGACCCTGGGGGTAACAGCCAGTGTTTTGGTGCCTTGGGTGTCACAAGTGGATGTACAGATAACAGATTTCCTTCAACTTGATTGGATGCTGTCATGAGAATTGTGGGATAACTGAACTTCCAACTTGCTCGGAAGGAAGTTGATTCAGACAATGAATGATAAGTGGCACACTTTATAAATAACACACTCTTTAATATTTGGCCTTGATTCAATGCATTTGACTCAGAGGGCTTAACTTCCTGTTAAGTCTCAAGCCACAAGGTGTTAAAAGTCCCCAGGCTAGGACTTAAATGCACTTATAAATCAAAAAAGAAAAAACATTTAAAAAGCAAACTTTCCTCCATAAGTTCTCTTGACAAGCAGCTTCCTCTGTGGCCAGCAGTTACATGGATAACACATACCTGGGCAATGGCACACTTCTCCATAAAAAATAAATGAATTCATTATTAAATAATAAAATGAGTTACATACACAAAGCCTGCTTAAATAAATACTACTCAGACGGCAGGAATAGAAAGCTTCTAGCCCCCCAAAATGTTCCCCTGAATCAGCACATTATATTCATAAGCTGACATCTTTTTGTATAGAGATTAGTATAATGTCATTAATGGAAACGCAGTTTTCAGGATTACTGAGCGGGAGTCCGTACCAGGGGTTTAAAAACTCTTTAGACAGAGCACTAATAAATTAATGGAGTACTTTTAAATAACAACAAAAATAAATACAAAATGCACTAAAACATACAGTTTGCCACAGTGGCTCAACTGTAACGTCAATCAGTGGTAGCTTTAGCGCAGAAAAGCCCATTACTGTTCATTAAGCGAAACTTGTCATCGCTGGAAAAGCTTCATGTCTCCCTGGAGGTTCGCTTTCTTCTCTGAAGGTGGTGGGAGCGTCAACGTGGTGGAGGAGACGGCTTGACCTGTAATGTAACATACTGCATGATATAACACATACAGTCAGTGTGCTGGAGAATCTGTCAGCCTGCCGCCGGCCTGGCTGTTCATCTCCTGCTGTGCTGTGGCCTCAGGCTGCTGAGCGCGAGAGAGATGTTTACCAAAAAGGTCTTTTATGTTTACCGAGGATGGCTCAGTTGCATGGAAATGGATGACAAACCGCTCAATGTATCCAGCCTGCGTTCAGTTTAATCCTCTCCACTTATCAAGATGCAATTAGTTAAGAATATGACAAAAAGAAAAGCGGACTTGTTACTGCTGCCTAATGAGCCAGTGCTTAAGAAGACACGAGCCTATGGCGCCCAGTGCTGAAAAACATCCACGATGGTGCAAAAGCTTTTTATTCGCAAAGTCCAGTGTCAGCGGTAAATGGGGGTCAAATGGTAAATGGCTATTTGACTTGTTCACCATATTGATTTTTTTTTTTTTACATTTATAATAAACATCAAACAACAAGTAAGTGTAACTTAAGAATAGGGCTGGACGAAAAGTTAACAGATTCTCAAAATGATAAGCCTAAAATCTTAATTGAATAGAATTTTTTAGGGCAAATTTCATGCTAATATTCCCACAAACGTCCTCATGGTAGTGCCAAAGGGAAAGAAATCAGTGGACCATCATCGATGGGATTTATGATCTGGAAACAGTGGAATGTCTGTGCTAATTCGAGCACAAAGCATGCAGCAGTTAAGATGTTTCAGTCTGGACTGAAGGGGACGGGCTACTGTATCCACAGCTGTTGCCGGCATTGCTAAAATGTTACTTGCTAAGAGAGGAGACTTAATGGGGGTTTACACTCCTGCTTCTGGCATTTCCTCAAACTGGTTCGATCGTCTCTGAACTTGTGACACTCAAAGTGGGGTGGAAAAATACTTGTTGATGTTTGAAGAAAGAAAAGGACAGTTTGATGACAGTTCGCTGCTTGGGGCCTTTGACACAGTGTCCGAATACCAGGGCAACTGTTAAGTAATCATCGCTGACCTTTAGCTTAGTTCACTCGTTTAGTCTGCACAAAAGACAAAAACAGCAAGGGACGCTGCTGTTCTCCAAAGTTTGTATGCCACGGCACATAGTTAGAGTGAGTAAATACCAGCACAAAGGCAAGTGTGCAAAGGGGACAGAGCAGAGATTTTCAGATACACCAGCAGCATGACTGCAGAGCCGCAGCCCTAACAGCATGGTTTATTATGGTACCCTGTTTCACCTCTGCTTTGTACATTGTCCTCGACCACGGTCGGTTAAGTCACCAATCACAACATATTGCTGCAGCTAAATTAAGGAGCGATGAGGTCCCCCCCCCATCGACACAGGCAGTCCAGGGTGTAATCACGAGCACCCGTGGCCTCTCCGTGCCGCTATCAGCAGCCACTGATAGATGCCGACAGGGTTCAGAGTGAAAGCGGCGCACAACAGCGCCTCTGACCTGAGCAAATGCCGATACGGTTGTGACAGGTCATCAGCGTTTTGGCAGTGAGGAGAGACAAATGGGCAAAAGACAAGAACAATCCGACTGCAGAGGCTCTCTCAGAATCACTTCTCATTCAGCTGTGGAGCCAAAGTCTTACACAGCCACCCGTAAGCATTACAACTGTCTTTGTCTCAGGGCTGTAAGAGGAAAATTCCAGCTTCTTTTTGGATCTGTCACGAGTTTCTCTGAATGATCTCAGTCATGCTGTAATCAGTGTATTTTAGTTGTCTGAACTAGTCATGTCTTTCCCTATCACAGCTGGGAACTTCCAACATTTCCCACGATTCCCTTGGACCAGCTTGCCAAGGACATGCCTGAACTTGTCGCATTTCAGCTTAGAGTCTTTTGATTTTAGAAATGATGCAAAAACATATTCCACGGGGTTCACACTAAGGGGTTTCTTATTCAAGCAAAGGAGACACTTCAAACGTCTACCATTAGAAACGGATGTTTGTTAACGAAAGATTAACAAATCCAAGAACAAGAAAGAACTTTTGCCCACTGTCTAACTTGCGATAAACATTCATGGTGCGAAACCTTTGTCAGACAAACAATTTGTATCAATCAGAAGCCAGCTTTAATGGGAGGTGGCTGTCAGAGTACAACCAAACCAATCAGAACGCCATCCTAAGGGTTGTAGCTAGTATAACTTCAACAGAAATTTAATCCAAGTGTGAACTGTTTGTGTTTGTAGATTGGAATTGAAGGCATTTTTGCATGTATTAAATTTTTAAAAATTCTTTAATTCAACAAGGATTTCCTCTGTAAATAAAGTGACATTCATGATTGTTTTGTACCAAAGAGAGACACTTCTTCATGTTGTAGAGATTATAAACGTTTGACATCACGTGTGGCATTTCCATTTTTCTGGGATGTTTGGAGAATGTGATTGCTTGTACACCCACAGCCACTTCCTGTAGAAGAGGGCTTCTGATAGATACAAATTGTCTGCCTGATGGTCCAGTATCACAGATAAATGTTTCTTGCAAAGTTAGTGTGCTGAGGTCTGCTCTGCTACCTTGGAGCTTTTTTTCTCCTGTCAGGAAGCTTCTGTCCGCGCACGTTCACGTTTTCCTGCCCGAGGCCTACTGTGTGTGCCCTTAAGGTCGAAAAACATGAACGCATTTGCTTTCTGACCAAGCAAAGGTTTGAAAGCTCCAATATTCATAAACATATTTAACAGCTGGCGGACGTCCTCTAGAATCCTTATCAAAGGAAACGCCTTGATTTGTTTATTTGATTGGCCTCTCATTTGCTCTTACGGAACACATTTCCACCTGGCCCTGCTGTGATCTTATAACTGTTTACTACATTTGAGGCAGGTATGATACCATGACAATAAAAAGCAGCGCTTCACATCCTTCATTACTCTGACTGTTTGTAGGTTTGTAACCTGGTGTATTCCAGACTTTTATTCACCATCATCTTGAAAAAGATGTCAAGACGATGGTGAATAATCGTCTTGACATTTTTTTCTTTCAAATATCGCTAATTTGACTGATTCATGGATTGTCAAATTCGTTAAGACAAAATACAAGTGAATTTCCTGTGATTGCACGAGGTAGAATACTGAATTACGTGGTCTTTATGCCGTGTTGCGCTGTAACAATTTTGAAATTTTTCATTGATTGTCTTTTGTCCCATGAAAATTATGTCGGTGTGTACACAGATTTTCTAGGAATTACTTATAGAAAGTAATCATGCATTGTGTGGCCTGTAACTTCCAGTCGTGTAAAAGGAGCTTTTCCTGATCCTCAGCAAAAAAATATTCTTTTTCAAAAGGAATTGCACCGTTACCAATATAACCTTAACTTTTTGTTTACTTGGTGTAGATCTGATGAGATCTGAAATGAACTGTTTAATGTGTGCTGTGTGATGGTTTTTTCTCCAGAAAATAAATTCTGCTGTGATATTAGAAAAAAACAGCACCGGTGTCGGGTGTGTAAGCAAATAAAGATACACGCAAACACACACTGTCACGCTGAAGAATTTCCAACTCCTATGGGGGCAACACGTTGACCTCATTCTTTCAAGGAGAGACGAAAATTCATAGGATTGTTCAGGGTGTACATTTGAAAAAGCCTCAATCCAATTAAACAAACAAACAAACAAACAAAACTAAAAGCAGATGACAAAAATAAACATTGTCCCCTTTGTTTCCTTTTTAGAAGGCAGAACGGATGAGATTTCGGAACGATGGCCACAAAACGCGTAAACACAACCCTCAGCCATGATCTGACGGCACCCTCCGTATTCTGAGCATCACAGAAAGAAACTGGCAATATCAGTAAATAGGATGAGCTGTATGTTTCTTCTCTGGAAGCCTTTGACTTTGGCTTTAACACATCCTCTGACACCCACAGCGACCGATGACCCCATACAGTCGAGCTCAGTGCATGCGGGCGTCCTGCACACTGGAGCACACAAACTCCATCTAACAATGGTTCCTTGAACAGCGGCATTCATGACACTGCACATTTAAGCTCTCTGTGGGTTCTGTGACTTCATGCAATGACAGCAGGTGGACACGGAAAACATTATGCCTCCCTATTGGGCCTATTGCTTCAGAGCAACAATAACACTATCAGCTGGCGTGCGTCTATCAGCAGCTCACTCGGGTGACCTCGTATCTAAATATCAGACGGTCTCACACTTTCAGTTGTGCGGCTTTTCCTGAAGAGACTGGGCAGCGTGTTAATCAAAAACATGGGCTTTCCTTCGCACAGCCAGACTCGCAGTGGAATGTGTGCTTTCCCCAACGGTACAGTACTGGATGCTGCACTTTCTTGAAGCTCTCTGCTGAGCCTGTGTTGCACTGAATGCTGGGTATTCCCGACTGGGCATTTCGCAGGTGGTTGCAGCATCAGTAACAGTGGACGTTCAGAGTTCACATCGCACACAGTATTTAGTATGCCATGAGTGTCTTTGGATCAGAACTGTAGTCCTGTTAGTAGTCTAAACACTGAAACACTGAAAAAGTACTTTTCTAACTTGTGTTTGATGAGCTTGGACAGCAGTGTGAGTGCATTTCCCTGCCTGAAGCGGTTGTGGCTGAGTAAATAGAAAAGACATGTGGTGTTTTGTTGTCTGCCTTGAGGCATCTTCATTCAAGCATAGTTCCCCTACCAGGCCTAAGCCCATCCTGAAACTAGAGGGCCCTCATAAGGCCATGATATGTGTGACAAATTGCCTCCAACATTCACACTTAACAAGATGGACATGACTCTTTTCCTCCGCAAAATTTCACCAACCTTTTGACTCTTATGATCTGATCTCTCATCGGCTTTATGTCCTGGAAGCTTTGCTGGTTGACAAGGCTGTAGACCAAAATGAATCCTTGACCGTTTTTGATGTACAGGTCCCGCATGGAGGCGAACTGCTCGGTACCAGCGGTGTCAAGGATCTCCAGCACCGAGGGCGAGGAGTCCACCTCGATCTCTTTGCGGTAAAAATCCTCTATGGTGGGGTCGTACTTCTCAATGAACGTCCCGGTGACAAACTGCACAGTGAGGGCGGATTTCCCGACCCCGCCGCTGCCCAGGACCACCACTTTATACTCGCGCATCGTGGATATAATAAAGTCGAAGGGTATCAATCTCCGCGCGACATTGAAATGGACTCAAAATGTTCCAGCACGCACCACATTCACCATCCGTGTCCCATAATGAACGGGTTGTCAATAACACTGTATTTGCTTGCCGCTGCTTTAGCTATGGCAGAGCACAAAGACTCGGTGCCCCAAGATGGATTTCACTGTAGAAATTCCCCATTGCAGGCCAGACACTGGCAGCTACACGAGCATCCGAGGACTGCAGTTGTCCAAAATGTGCAGGGAGGAAGAAAATATCGCCCGATGATGGGGGCCGTTCGGGTTATCATCTGCTTCGCTCACCCCTGTCTGTGCATCATATAAAAAACAAACTTGTGCCAGCGAGGACGCTGGGAAAACGCTGGGTTAACCCGAGAATGAACTGCGGGCGCAATATTTCAAGCTGCGGGTCTACCCACTAAAGCAGCACCAACTAAAAACTACAGCGAGACTCCAACTGAAGAACTTGCGTCTCTTTGTTTCTTTTTCACCATCTCTGGCATGTCTCCGCTTCTCCTCCGCTGTCCAGTGCAATCCCAGCCGCCATACTCTCGGGTGGAGACCCACGGCCGCTGCGTAACCAGCCGGTCCCCACTCGGCTCCCGTACCGAAGCAGAGAAACAAAAAAAAAAGAAAAGAAAAGAAAAGGGTCGTCCCTCACCAGATGGACATGCGAACAGCCCAATGGCCGCCTCCGCGCTTTGTACACCTCACTCGCAGCTGAATGGGAGACGCACTGGGGGAGCCAGTGAAATTCAGAGGTGACATTTCCGCTCATGTGTTAAAATTCCCATCATTCGGTTGCCCTAGTGACACCCAAAGAGAGCTCTTCCAATCACAGAGTCGGCTCGAGGATGTGTATCCAGGAGGGGGGGAAGCACCGGATGCTGTTGCTATGGTAACACTGCATTTTGTTGCCTCAGGCTGAATTTGAGACTGTTATTTGAAAGCTGCTAAACCTCATGAACGCGACGGATCGAAAATTCCTTATTGATCTCTCACAATACAAGCAGCATTACGAACACATTACACCCGCCTGGCACACGTAAAAAAAATCCTTGTGTTTATTTTTTTCTGTTTATTCGTTATAATAAAACCCACGAACCCTCATGAAACAAGGACATGCATGATTTAAAATAATAATGAATCATTACTGTCAGTATAACACAATATAATAACTAATAAACTTAGAATGGAGTCTATTTTGTGCACAAAAAGTCAGCAATAATAGATTTTATTACTTAAAATAAAACAAAACTCACAGCATTGCATTAACAAGACATTTATTAATTTATTTGCAATATATCAGATATTACATAATCTAGAATTGACAGGAACAAAACTGTTCACATGTTTAATTATGCACAAATATTATTTTTTTAAAAATTGGGAAATTCATGCCAGGATGGAACTTTGTGGCATCTGCATGGCAGCTTCATCAGATACCTCTTTACTTGTCTTTAATTTACCCATACACAATAGCAAGCTAGCCAATTCTAACATAAAGCCTTTCAGTGTGGGGTTTGGGTTTGTATTACAGTCTGCAACCATGGACTAATTCAGCATTTAAGAAAAAAAGTTGAGGAAACAATGTAAAAGTCACAACCGCTGATCAAATACAAACTTAAGGATAGATCAGAGATAAGGCAGAGTTCACAACAAAAAAATAAAACCATGTCTTCTCAATCATCTGACTGTTGAGAAAGTGCTGAAGAGAAATGTTGCCATCCGTGATTCCGACCAACATTCTTACCGTCTACATCCTTTCAACGGGAGGATCACAAATCAAGCTAAAAAGGTTCCACACAAACATTGAAATATATGCCTTAAATTTAAGGGAAAATAAGTAATAATCAAAGTCATACATCTCATGAAAATCTGAACTTTTAAGCAACTACAGACCGAAAAGTACATTAAGTTTAAAACAGCAGCTGAATCAGTGGCTAACCATAACCGGATTTTGAAACTGACGCTGCGGCTTAATAAGTACAATAATGTCAAATGGTGCACTGTATGGTGAACATTTCATGACCCACAAAAATGCAGTTTTTTTTTTTTTTTTTAATCACTGAAACTTCCGATTGCTGCAGCAGCTTATCAGACTCATTCAAAGACAAACTGTCGTCGCAGTACTGTCTCAGACAACGTGGCCGTACACTGCACTTCTTCATGAGCAATTCCATGGCCTTGCTCATGCAAATGTTCCTTGTCCCTTACAGCTGACAAGGATGAAATGCCCTCAGCTTCTCCTCTCCCCAACATTCAATTCCTGGAAACGGCTTTTCAGAGGCTAATGCAACAGATCGAGGTCCTTTAAAGAACCCGACGGAGCTAAAGTCAGTTCAATAAATTACATTCATCATAAAATGAAAGAAAATACATTTCAAAAGTGTTTCTAAACTAGTCAAATATGCAAGTGAACTCATATTAATATCCTATTAATAAGTGTAAAGCAAATCACAAGGAAAATACAGAATGAAAACAGTGAACAAAGCCAAAATTACCAAAAGATAACATTGAAGAAAATGGTTGATATTTGTACACGCTGTTTGCAAAATACGGAACTGAAACCTAAGGGAAACGTGTTTAAAACATACATTTAGAAGAAAAGAAAAAAAAAAGACTCTTAAACGGATGCACTGCTCGTTATGTCGGCTGTAAATTCAAAACAAAAACGACTGTTTGCATAATGTGGCCACCAAAATGTTACCTCCTTAGATCCTAACATACCACACAAAGTATTTCACCTTGTGGTAAATGACTTTATCGTTTCCAAAGTGACAGAAAACGACTCAGGTCTGGATACTGGTTCTTATACACAGTACAAACATACAAGTCTGAGCACTGGTGAAAAATGAAATACCAAGACTAAATCTGAGCAGGTGCGCACAAAATACTAATGCACTGACATGGCATCGCAAAACATGTACATTTCATCTCTGATGCTTGTGACTAAAGTAGGAGATTTAAATAAGTGATTCTCACACGAAGCCGTTTAAATATGCTTAGATGTCTTTGCATGTACAATTCTTTAGGCACTTGTAACATTCATATAATACAGTTTTGACGACAGACTGTGACATTAAGTTCACATAATACTCAACCCTTACAGGATCACAACAACTCTAGTCTGGACATAAGCAGTAGTAATTCCACATCCTTTTAGTGAGCTAACTTTCACGCCTGGAGCGATTCTACCTATAAACATGGCTTACTATGTTCTATCTTATTTGTTATGTCAAGTTGAACGAGCCAAAAACAGTTTATAGATTCATCAGCAAGTCTACCACCGTCGCGAACAATCGTTTCAATAGCTTCTTCTTTTCTTTTTTTTTTTCAAATAATAAACAAGGGGTAATTTAGAGAAATGTATCTGCATCGGATGGATTATACAGCATCATCTCTCGGCAAACTACCTGTATATGCAATGCAAAGGCACACCAGGAGGTGGAGCACTGATCCAGTTCTCTGAGAATGACCAGGACTACGAAAGAGACGAGCATCTCTAAGAGCATTTTAAAGGGATGGATCTATAAACCTGCCATCAAATTACATCTGACAATATGAAGTGTAAAGTTTAAATAAGTGCTTTTCACTGCTTCCTTTAAAATAATTCAAACTGGCACTACATAAGACAATCATTAACAAACAAAATGCTCGTAGCTTAAACAGCACATTCAAGAAGGGGGGGGGGGGGGGGGGGGGGGTCGGTCAAGTTAATGACGATCAAACTGTAACAATCTCTAAAATAGGACTCCTTTACATCTGACATTAAAATTTACTGTCAATACACTGTAAGTTGATTAGATTAGATCGGCTATGCTTTCCACTTTAAATAGTTACCAACTCTAAAATAGTTACTGAGCAATATTTCCAAGGGTTGTCTAACGGTGTCAATAATGAGGTTTTTGCCGCTCTGTCTGCGCTGTCAGTCCGTCAGATACAGTTGTTCAAAACGACCTCTTACTGTAGAGGCGCTTGCACAGTTTATGAATAACAGACTCAATGGCTTCATCCTTGACTTCATCAGAACTGGTTTGGGTGAAAAGTATTATGCACATCATGGAGGGCATGTGTTAAATGCAGGTGCAAAGGCTGTGTACACACAACAATCCTCTGTGACGCCCTAATACAACGCAATCGTCATAACTGAGCCACTGAACGTAATTCATCATCATATATCAAGTGAATGTCTACAGGCTTTTCATTAGTGATGTTAAGAGCATGCAGCTTGCTGTATATTGTGTGTGACATTAATAGAATATTTACAGAGAGGCTGTTGAGGGCCTTTACCAGCAGCAACATGGCACTGACGTCTGTTTCTGACGGTTACTTGAGGATGATCTGTTCAAGAAGCAAAACAGAGTCACTGAGTACTTTCAAACAACAAGCGTTCAAAAGCGTTTATTGTACGAGACAACAAAACCTGGTGATTTAGGGTGTGTTCACGCTTGTAGTTTGGATTTCTGGCCTGAACCACAGCACAAGTTCTTTTTTAATTGAACCAACAGATGCTGACAAAAGACTTATGGATAAGCTCACGCTGTTGTTGCACAATTAAGTCAAGAAAAAAATGTTAATTTAAATAAGTCTCTATTTTATAATGCTAGTTTCTTAGCAGCAGAGATGTCAGTCAGAACTTTCATGGACTTCCTGTGTTGCCACAGCAAATAGATACAGGCTGCAAGATAGCAGGTAGTCCAACGCCTGCACTGAGCCGTGATGAGCAACACAGCTTCTATATTTTAGAAGCACAAGGTTGCTTTTGAATCAATAATCAAGAACTGTGCATATGTAGGTCCATGCTGCTTTTTACATTTCAATTGAACCACAGCAGAGTCCATTGGAATCAGACAGAAACCCATCTTTCAAGCAGTTTTGGTTCAGATGAGACCATTCACATCTCTTCGGGTGATCTGCAAAAACAGAGTCATCGCACCAGAGTTTGTTTAAAGTGAACTAAACCTGTCAAGCGCAAACACGCCCTAACAATCCTTGAAAAAATAACAACATTACATTCAATAAATCTTAAACTCCTGACATCCGTCTGACCTTAACATTTGGTGTCGCTGAAAAGCAAAGAAGAAAAGCTTTCCCTTAACTTTTAGCTGCACCCTAATGTCAGAATACAAAGTTCTCTCTTATTTTTTTATTTATTTTTTCTTGCATGTAATATACATTATATATATATATATATATATATATATATTATTTTTTTTTTGTCTCACAGATGGATTCACCAGTTAAATCAAATCAAATTTAGCACATGTGAATATGACTTTTGTGTAAAGAAAGGAAAGAAATAAAGTACGATTAAACTACTGTTACGAGACTAATACTATCCTCATCTCATACTCATCACAACATCAAACACTCTAGTTGGAGTAGTTGATAAAAAAAAATAAAATAAGATGATTTAAAAGAAATATATATTATCCTAGTAAAACTGCAACTCACACGGACACAAACACCTGCACACAAACAGGATATTTACTGCTTTTATATAACATGTATGATGCTAACATTTAGTCTGTGTCAAGCAAACATTTAGTTGGAAGAAGAGACTGACATTGAACAAGCATAAAACATGCACCAAAGACTAAACGAGACACACTGTTTGTAACAGGTGAAAGATGAGATTCAGCTTAGCAGTCCTGCTGAAGGTCTACATGTACATGAAGCTTTATGACGGCAATGCAAGCAGAGCACCTCTAAGCTAACGGACCGACTCCGCTGATTTAAAGATGAAGCACTTATCAAGAGCTCAAGGATTTATGACAGAAAGCTTTAAAAAGGAGCAAACCTGATTGGCTGGTGCTGTTGCTGCGTAGGGGACACTTGTGGCAGGAGTAGTTGCTGCAGAGACAGTAGCAGGCGTAGCACTGTACATCATGGGGACTTTTTCAGGAGGGGAACCATGAAAGCAATGAAAAGGGAGGTGGAGCATTATGGTAACCATAGCAATGTTTCTCTCTCTTGCCAGGCAAATACAAAATGCCAGTAGCAGCAAGCCATCATTGGGTTAGACCAGCAGATGGCATGTGATCACACAGCAAAGCAAGACAGCAGGGGAGAACATAAAAAGAAGGCTCATTAGAAATAAAATTAGGAAATCTGTCCAGAATTTGACATCCCATGACATGACATGTGCAACCATGCCACCAGACAAGATCAGTGTTTTCTTTATGACATTTACAGAGTTTTAATAATGTAAAACATTCGAAAACATAAATCCAAAGGGATGCTGATCAAATTTCCTAATCTTTCCTAATGGTACATGGCAAATCTACAAACAGGAGGCACCAAAGTGAAGAGATTTCTATGGTAACGACTAGAAATGTTAGAAGAAAATTGTATACACAAGGCTTCATGATTAGAGACGTGCACAAAAGGTGCCACAGAGCCAAAGATATTCACAGAATAAAGTCAAACATCTTAACATGATTCAATGTAGCTGATCAAAACTGGTGTTTTCTGGTGCTCAAACATAGTTTTATTCAAACATGTGTTATCTATTGAAAATGGAACATTTGAAAACCATAAGAAAGAGACCTACCAACGCTGTTAGCGGGTGTCATGCACAAGACAGAACCTGCGTGATTATGGAGAGAGAGTAGGTATTTTAGCGTGACTGACACATCAATCTGGTTAAAACAGAAACAGACCTTGAGTTTAGTAAACACACACAAACAGGACTCAGCCACAAGCAAAGATCACCCAAATGTCCTGTTGTTGGCTGCAAGATGGATTACTGTTCTTTATGATAGCACTGGTCCAAAAACAACGGGAAAATCATTTGTGCTACAATGCGTGAAGCAATGTAGAGCATTAGCTTTGCTAATATATACACAGTCCGGATGTTAAGTAAACAAGCTGACGGACAATCAGAAATTAAGAGCAATTTTGTTTCAACAAACAATGGCTGGTTATGCTACACTGTTTTAGTGACATCTAACCTAAACTAAGCTGGCTCTTTTGTTAGCACTCCTGAATAACAATCAATTGAAGAATAAATGCTCACAGAAACAAGCAATTTACAAAAAGGCAAAACTATTGCATGAAAACACTGTGCAGAATCCAATCATGTTTTATATGTGTGCAGCTACACCGTTAGCGGGCAACCACACTTAAGAGGGATATGCTGACACTCGTTTAATGTGAGTTAATGGTATGTAAACAATTTTACTGAAACATGCGACCAATCAGAGCAGAGAGGGCTAATCAGAGGAGGGCCATGTAGAGAAAGTAACTGAGAAAGAGCATTTAAGACAGACAATGATAAAAGAGACCTGCAGAAATGTACTTACAGCAATGGGCTCGACTGTATTCTAAAAGTCCTCCAAAATTACTTCACAAACTTTGACTTGAGCATACTGTTATATGGGCTCTTTAAGAAACAAGAGAGCCATTTAGAGCTGCCATATTCACTTGTCGTACTCAGTAAACCACAGGTGTCATTTGCCATTTAGTAAACTAGCTGTTAGCATGAAACAGCTTGTTATTTTCCACTTTCCTTTCATCGAATAAAATGCCTGTATTAGATAGTGAGTCAATGGGTAGCAGTGATCAGCTGTTTCTGCCTCAAGACACAACAGACATGGCCAATATTTGCAGACATAAAATAATCCCTGCAGCATTCCAAACAGAGAAGACGTCATTCCTTTTTTCTCTCATATAGGACCAAGCGTCCAAGCTTTATTTCTGGTTAGTGACTATTCCTCTGTTTATGACTGCCACGCACAAACAAGCCTGTGCGTATTTTCAACAGAGTAACATTGAAAAAGTTTGCTTTACATTTGATTTACAATTTGATAGAAACCCAGCAACAATTTGTGGTATTTGTAACACCTGTGTCATCTTTATACGACAAGTTAAATCATCTGCTCTTAGTGACGTAATTAGAATGCAGCCATTGCCAGTGGTTATCCTGAGGCGAAAAGTAGAAGTGTCTGTACTGGGAGTCAAACAAACTCTTTAGGGCCAAAATCGAGAGCAGCTCAACACACAACATGTGCTGTGTCATTGGCTGCTGCAAATGTCTTCTGTTAAGCAACGATAGAAAGTGTCTATGGCATTTGTGAGCATCACTGAAACACGGAATTAAATAGTGGCATGCGCATGAAATAGAAAAAAAAAAGTGAGATTTCATTAATGTCTTGGCTTGGGAGCTCACCTGCGGGGTAAAATGCAGCAGCTGACTGCTGTAGTTGTGTGTTGGCCAAAGCCTGTTGGTAGTGCAATAAACTGGGCGTGAGGAGTGAGTTGGCCCAGCTGCACTTCTCAAAAGCCGGTCTCTTTGGTAGAGGTTGTAGGACACCGTGTTGAAAGGCCTGGAAAGCGACGACAGGAAATATTAAAGCTCCTGAATTTCTGCCCCATCTGTTCAGCTTTGTGCACACTCTTAACAATACTGTAATTGTTAGTATTTATCTTAAAATATGATTGAAATATCACAGTTGTAATATACAAATATGACTGCAATAATAATGTAACCAAAATACAGAACAAATTGGACAGTTTAAACATACTGACGATGATTGTTTGTACACACGAGAACTATATGAGACTTAAAGAGGCATTAAACCACAATGACAAAAAATGAAAAGTTATCAGTAAAATTAATAGCTACATGCAAAGCGAAAGGTGAAAGTACCAGGTCTAAAGTTGCCTCGAGGGGTCGCTTCATTGCTTTGGCAGTCGACTGAGTCTTTTAATAGCAGGCAGCGAGCACATGATGGCAGTGGGCCAATGGGATTCAAGCGCATTAACATACAGGTAACAGCAAGCAGAGGTGCATCATGGAGGACAGCGTTGTGGATAGGTGAGAAGGGGAAAACAAAAACAAAATAGTCTGAATGTAGTATACTACATAAAACACAATATACGTGCACAGTAACCAAAACAACTGATTAAACGGCACATTAACTAAAAGATTCAACAGTAAGTTAGTCAAATTTCACAAACAGATTTGGCAAAAATCGCAAATTTACAGTGATGTACAACAATGTATTCCCTAAAACCGTATGCTGATTACCTGATAACATTGTGGGAGATGAGATCAGAGTTGTTAATAAAATGCAAACACAGCACAATCAGTGCACAGATTATATAGTTAACATTAACAACGTACACAGATTTTATGGCTTTGAGGAAGGGATATCAATGGAATACACAGCAAGCACTGAAAAGCTTTACTGTTAAATGAAAGATGGCTTGGTTTTATGAGAGCCAGCCAAAAGCAGTACCACAAATCAACAGATACACCATGCAACTGATGTCATAAAGCACACAATGTGGAGCTCCATTAACCACATTCACAGCAAAGCTTTAGGTGGAATGATGGCTACCTCCCCAACTTGTGCTGTACATAAAAATATAATCACCTTTGTGAGCTTGAAATACAGTATCGCACAAAATCAGTTGACTGCTGTATGGATTTGCTACTAAATATGTAAGTAAATGTGAACATGTACGTATATCCATGTTCATAATGTTTACTAATCTATGTAAACAGATGTAAGCATGTGAATATGCACAATCAGTTGGTAAAGGGAAATATTGTGGAACTGGAGGCTTGCTGGTTTCCATTTGTAGTGATAGTTGTATAGAGCAACCTGTTGTTTGGGGAGCAGCAGCTGTGAAACACCATAAATTGTTGTCGCCGAGATTTTCTGCTTGGTTAGACTCTTTAAAAAGCCGAACCTCTTAAAAAAAAATCATTTTCTTAAAACATTCAACCAAATCGCTATCCCTTACAAATGGCTGAATTGAAATATGCAGTGCTCCACATTCAGCAAGGTCATGGCAAACACAAGGACACAAAACACTCTTGAGTCACCACAAGGATCCCGGTCTGTCTTACCATGGCTGCAGCTGTGGCCTGGGCTGCCGCGCCCGTCTGATTGGCTTGTTGTTGACTGGATTTGATTTTGGCCTGCAAGTGTGCAGGCGGGTGAAAATACTTGCACTTCTCCCTGGAGCAGCGGCTCTTGATGTAGTCCATGCAAACAGTCACGGTGTTATCTGTGGCATCAATCATTGGGCTGTCACTGGGGTGAGCGAAGCGGCAATCTGTCTCGCCTCTTGCACAGTTTCCCCTCTGAAACTCACGACACACCTGAAAGAGAATCAGTTCAGCGTTTAGCATGTAACCAGATTATGTCAGACCACATAAGTATCGATGAATTTGTTTCAATTTCAAATCAAAACATAATGGCGTATGACTACCTCTAATTTGTCTGTGCGCTGCAACTTCTGTGACGGAGAAGAAGAGCAAGAAGAGGAGGACGAGGAGCACTGAACTGTGACACCTGGGCTGCCGGGGAGAAGAACCTGGGTGTTGGAGAGGATGTCTGAGGGAATGAGGCTCATTCCATGGCTCAAGGGTGTGATGTATGAACCGTAACCAAGATTAGTATTCGTCCCAAGTCCCTGTGTGACAGGAAATGTTGGCTATGAGGGGAGAGAACATAATATTACACTTGAGCCTAGCATCATCCCAAAAAAAAATAAGTTCCTCCTGCATAATTATGAGGTCCTTACCACAGGCTGCAGACTGGGTCCTGGGATCATAAGCTGCATCTGCTGCGCAAGCACAGCTGCTGCTGTCTTCTGATGGATGAGATTGTTGCGCCCGTTTATCTCTAACTGGGTTTTTAAGTGCGAAGGTGGATGGAGATACTTGCAGTTTTCTCTTGAGCATCTGCCCTGCATTCAGAGAGAGTTAAAAAAATCACAATCACAATCCTTATTCATTGTCCAAAGGAGCTTTAATGAAAGAGCAATAAATGGCTCTCGAAGACAAGCATCAGCTGCTGCAGCCTATAAGTTGCTTTAAATTGTCCATTTACCGAGGTCATCCTGTGTTATGCGCACAAAAATGTTATGGGGTCTTTCGCTGCTCCTGCCCCAACTCTACACTAAGTTTTAAGGAATTTTGGGAAAGGTAGTTTTTATGTAATCTTGCCAAAAAATAGACAAATAGATTTTTTTCAGAGACAAAAGATCACGATCACATTCTTTCGTCCCTCTGTTTCGACTCTCACCGTTTCGGCTCAGGGACAAACTGTACCAACGACACAGTCTCGGTCTTTTATGTAAATATCCTTCCCATCTAATCTTTTCAACTGTCAGACCTGCACGACTGAACTTCTACCGTTACGCCATAAAAGGCACACATTTCACTGCATTGACACTGAACATCAATTTTGACTCGAAGTAGTGTTCTAAAGAGTATTCTGTTGTCAATATACGAGGAGAGGCAGTCAGGTATTAGTCTGCAAAGCTCTCCTTTGTTCACTACCCTTTATAATCATACTGTAGATCCTGCATGATGAGTGCGCTTTAGAAAAAGCTGACTTGTTCCATAAGACGCCCCTGAGCTTTCAAACTGGATATTAACTACTTGCTGTAAGAGTTTAATATTAACTAACCAAAGCCACTTCGATTACTTAAGCATCAATTGTCTTCTCTTATAGGTCAAATCCTCCAATTTAGTTAAAGTTAGTTAAACACTCAAATGGATGCATGCTTCAACACCATTAGCACAGCAGACTGCACACACATGCACATTAGGACACCCTTTCCAGATCCACTCGTATCTAAACCTCAAGCACTAACACGACACAAATGCAGTTCAACTCCCAGAACCACCATCTACATGCGGCCTCCTGCTTTCCAGGAGGTGCACATGGTGCCTACATGCTGCAGAACAGATCCTCAGGGTAAGTTGGTCGAACAAGGAGCCACTGATAACACACGGCTCTTTGGTATGAGCCTCTGAGAAATCACAAAGAGCGGCCAGAGTATGCTTCTATTCCGATAAAAGCGTTTTTATATTATATATATATTTTTTTATCTTTATCTTATCTTTTATTATTATACATTTGGACATCCAGTGCGGGCAACAAAGAAAAGAATTTCATTGTTCAGGGAAACACGTTTCTAACTGAACATATGACAATAAACCTTTGAATCTTGAATCTTGAATATTTTGAGCTTAGAACATTCCTTACAAATTCAGTCGGGTTTTTCAAAATTTATAACCTACAGCTATTCTAAATATGTTTTCGTCATTTTAGGTTTGAATAAGAGTCCCTGTTTCCTTCAAAGGAGAAAAAAAAAAAAGCCCAGCAATGCTGCAGTTAAATTCTGATCGTTTGATCAAGTGACGAGATCTTAACATAAAAGGGCTTGTTTTGTGCATCAACGGGACTCTCAGCTGCTTTGGCGGAAGTCATGAGATCCAATTTAAAA
This sequence comes from Odontesthes bonariensis, assembly GCF_027942865.1. Taxonomy (NCBI): domain Eukaryota; kingdom Metazoa; phylum Chordata; class Actinopteri; order Atheriniformes; family Atherinopsidae; genus Odontesthes; species Odontesthes bonariensis. The sequence goes on along the minus strand of NC_134517.1, from coordinate 20,700,484 downwards.
TACCAGAGACTGGGCACATACCCCTGTGTAACAAAGTTAAATGTGATCGGACTAATTTGTGCCAGGGAACTTGTTTTTGGTCGTCTCTTTGTTTACCAGCCCGAATCTGAGAGATTGCACGGCAAAACCAACAGTTTACAAGCCAAGACAGATAGATAGGAGGGAATTCATGGGGAAATACTCTCTTTGGATAACTGTTTTAACAAGTTATGGGTGATGATGACAAAGAGGTCACGCCCTAGAAGAAGGCATAATGCAAGTACAGACGTCAGTAACCAGCAGACTGTAATTCTAAGCTGAGACATAGCTTTTAGCCACATTTCCTTAAAAGCGTGACGTTCCTTCTCTTAGTTCCCATAAAAAAACTCTACACTACCCATGTATTAGCCTTTTTAAGAGCCCATATTATGATGTTACAAGTTCATTTTGACAGCAGATGGACATTATTTAATTATGAAAAAACACACAATTTTTCTCATAAACATTGGTGCATCTGCTCGTCTCACGTGGCCAAAAACACACTGTTTTAGCTTTTTTTTTGGGGGGGGGGGGGGGGGGGGGGACTTTTAGGGCCATTTCGAGTTAAGAAATAACTTTAGTAAAGTCAATGTGCACTCACGTGTAATCTAGCCAGATGCTGTTAGTGTTTTGCTCACATTAACCAGCCATATGGAGCTACAGCCTGTGAGGGGTTAATGCCCGGTTGCTAAGCATGTTAGTCTGGTGAAAGTTGTAAATACTGAACTGGAATAATTGAGTTTATTTTGCATCAAAGGCAGAATGTTATGCTTTTTTCTAACAAAGTTAGCAGAATTTCCTGAGGTCTTATCAACCCGTATGAGACGCGCTTTGGTCATGTCATCACTTGGCTTTAGCACAGCAACTGTCTCCCGACTCCGGCTGAAAGAATACTCATCCGAGCTGGCTGTTTCCCGGGTGGGGAGTGAGGAGGTGAATGAGCAATCACTCCACCTCTAACTCCGCTACCCGCTTCTTGGGGTACATTTCAGAGCGCAACTTAGTCTGACAGAAAAGGGCAAAAATATCAATTTGGGTCCGATTGGGTCCAAGAGGTAGATCCGGAATAAATCCTTGCAGTTATTTAATAAGAAGTATGCTGCATGTTATCAAAGCCTGGGCCTCTGGTTTGCAGCTCATTGCAATAAATACAAACATAATGAAGCTCTTCCTCTGGGGACACCAATAACATTCAAGCTCTCTTTTTTATACAGATAAAGTTACTTTATTGATCCCCCGAGTGATATCGTTGAGCACTCTAAGGCTATAAGTTATCTGTACCAGCAAGCAGTGCTTTCTCATCAGCGGTAATGGGCCAAACAGCAGATTTACACAGCATAACTCGCAGTAATGACTTATTACAATGTTTAAACATTTTTGTATATATTAACATCAGTAAATCATTTCGCCAGCTTAATGTGGGTAAGGACACAGCAATATGGGGCTGACCCCCCTGTGTAAATTAAGAAAGTAACAACTGTAGGTTGACAAGAATGTCTTTTTGATGCCTATAAGGCACAACTGATATGTGAAGAATATATATAGTCGGAAGATTGAAGACTATGGCAATATATACAGTATAAAGTCTAAAAAAAATATGTGATTGGTACAGTCTTTTTCAAACTCTTGCAAACACATTACCCTGAAATGTATCATTTGTCCACTGGGCTCTTATATCCTCTGACACTCCAGGAGACTGTATGGGATCAAAAAATGTAATTACAAAAATATTGGGGCGGGGCTTAGAGGTCGAGGCCAAGCAGAGGAGGATGAGTGAACTTGAGAAGCGATGTAACGGCAATGAAAATCTGTACAGTTTGTATGTTTTGATCATTCCAAACCAAGGGTCTACCCAAATGCATGCTCTGTAATTTCTTCACGTTTCATGTCATATGGAGGGAAAAGAGCTAGTGTCAATAGTCAAAATATGATGCACTGTTTTTCATTTCCGCTAGATGCAATTCTGCTGTAAATAATGTTAAATGTTATTCAATAACAACAGAGAGGTAGATTAGCTCACAAGACAACCCGCACACCAACGTCAGTGTCCACCTTGACACAGTTTCACACTAAGTCAATAAACATCTCTCAACCCGACTGAATAAAGTTCATCTCCACATCCTGCATTAAATAAAACTAACTTCTTCCAAGGAGCCTGTAGCAATCAATACCCAATAACCACAGTGGAAGATTTGATTTAACAAAGAAACGAGGAACTACAATGCCATGCAGCTCTATGAAATCTATCATATTCCCATGAACGTGCTGTTTTTAGATAATGGAGTAAGGTGACTACTTAGCATTAATCCTTTTAGCCTACTGACCACTGTGTGCACTGTATCTGTGCATTAATGCAGCGTGAGGAGATAAGGGGATGAATGAAGGGATGACTCAACGTGGATATAATCCTGGGGTAAAGCTGTGCTGGGGTGTGATAGTGAAGGTGTTAGAGTGGATTAAAGCAGTCATAACCCCATACAGGGCAACTGAGAAAGCAAGAGGATAAACTAGCAATAACTCAATTGAGGGCTAGATTATTATTATTTTTTTGTAATGGTCTACATCAGTTAAGTGATTAGAACAACATTTAACTGTTATTTTGCTCTGTTTTGATGGGAAAGTGTTGTATTAGTTATGCTTTCACAAGCCCAGAAGACACATGTACAATAGCTTTGAGACTTTTTGCTCTGTGGTTTGGCGTGTGTCTGGATTCTTGGGCATCTTAATGCAGCAAAGGGACGATGTGAATTCCTTATTAGGGAGGTTATGGACCAGCCAGGGTTATTTCCCCATCATCAACATTTTCAGGGGAAATTCTATTAGAGTGTATTAGTGTTTGAGCCTTGCGGTGTAAATATCAGACATGCTGTTGCAAACAAACAGCAAGACATACACATTTAAGTGCTGTTACAGCAAGTTAGTTTGACAAATCTGCAGATCTGACTTTATTTGATGGGATAGGGCAGCTCCCATTTTACAGGACAGAGCCAACATTTACACAAGTACATTTAACCTTCCAAATCTCAATGAAACAATACATCTTTTGCCAATCTAGTTGTTGCAAATTTGCTTTCTTTCCGTTCATCAACCCGTTCAGACCAACGGCTTGTTTAAATCAACCTTCTGGACTACATAATGCAGTGAAGAAAGCTTTTACCCAGGAACACATAACATGCTAAATTAGATCCTTCATTTCAAGGGTTTTTGTAAAAATGAATATATTCTATCTTACAAGAGAAAATAAAATACATTGTAAATAAATATTTATAAGGGATCGATAAAATGTCTTACCTTCAGTGAGTCAAAGCAGGCGATAACTCGGCCATTCTCAATCTGGCAGCTCTTGGGCGGATGTGCAAACTTGCATTCTTCATCACTGCGCGAACAGTTTCCTCTCTGAAACTGCCGACAAACTTCCAAAGTCAGCCATTTTGTGTCTCTTACTGAGGACATATTCAATGCCATGTCCAAAGGTTTTTATGCACACAGTAAATGCTTAAGGTCAAACTTAAAGTATAAAGCCTTATACAGCAAAAGCTCGAGATTAATCAAACGGTTATCTCTGAGAGCAACACGACTCCTCCATCAGCTAGGGCTGAGAAATCAGATGGCTAGTTGATCAGTGAGAGATCATCCATCAGAGATAAATACCGGCAAGCATGTTTTTCTGCAGGTTTAAGTTAGTGTATTCCTGAAGCGAAAGTGTCCATAGAGATCAAATGAGTTAGGGAACACAGACTTTAGTGAAACATTCTCAGGTCTTTATTCTCCGACTTCTCTTCCTTTTATATTATGGCTCAGGTAAAAGTCTTCTAGGTGCTGGATGTGTGCAAACTGGCGCTAAAGGTCTTGCAGCTGAGGTATCCTGTGTTGATTGAGAGGGACATTAAAGAGAGCAAAGGCAAACTATGATCAGGGACCAACTTCAGACTGGAATTGTCTTGTCAAAGGCACTTCTGTTGGGGACCTGAAAGAAAAGAAAACGATAATGGAACAAAAACATCATCCAAATAAACGTACCTATAATTACGGCGCTGCGTATTTTCAGAGCTACTTTAAACTTTCTTTAAATAGCCATATATGATCTTTTGTAATTAGTCAAGTTGTTTTTGCAAGTAGAAGGTGTTGACACTGTAGTTTCACCATTTCAAATAGCTGTAGTCACCTTTATATCATTATACACTCCAATCACTTGAGGTTTACACAACTCGTGAGGCATAACAACTCCGAAAAACAATCGCCGGCATTTCTAAATATTGTCTGACATTAAGTTGACCATATAAATAACAAATGTAGGAAATAAATGACTGATTAGTCCCTGAAATAAATTACCGTTAGCGCTACGCACATTCAACATTTACAGGGAGAACGGAAGGGAGCTTATCCTAGCTGACATGAAGTGAGAGACAGGATACACAAAGGACGCCGATCAATCACTGAGCTAACACACACACACGCAAACACACACACAAACACACAACTGTGTGTGCACGAGAACTCTAGAGTATGGGAAGGGAAGGTGTGCCCCAAAATCCTCTTGCTGTATAGCATGAGTGTTAACTGTTGCAACATTGTGCCACCTAGACAATACAGTAATGTAGATATAAAAGTGAAATGGTTAGACCCCCCCCCCTGCATTGAATACAGACAAAGTTCTGCTCAAACAAACCCTTCAAAACAGAATCTTTAAGGAGAAAAACTGTGAAGATCTGTAAATCCCTTACGGCCTGTTTCTCTATTTCACAAACAGGAATAATGACACTCATAAAACTCAACAACAATGCAGTTTTAAACCGTATCGCTCCACAAAGCATGAATCATTCACTCTGGTAAACTGCATCTTATCAAAGAAACTGGAAAGTCAGTTCACCTGAAAACAAATATTTAAACTATCTAAAGTGACACCTTTTAAACTAAGTTGTAAAGTAAGCACACACAGTTAACATTAGGATGTCCGTGAGGTGCACAGAGCCACAGCTGTTTTGCTAGCTGGAATGTGTAGCTGAGTGCTGTCATGGGAATCAATTATTCAATAACAATACATCAACTTTGCTAAGTTCCAGTCCATAGAATTGCAAGATGTGGGTTATGGTACATTAGTTACAAAGTTTTTTTTTTAAATAATATTTTATATTAGTCTTAAATTCACTTTGTTGTTATTTACTTCCTTCCTCTAAAACATTTTCAAATACATTGCTTCTCTGGATTCTGTTTACAAGAATCCATAAACAGCTGGTCAGATGTGCTAACTCAAAACCCACAAGAGTGTGTACAGAGCACAAGGGTCGACACCACACACACACACACACCATGTTGGAAGTTGAACAAAAACGGGAGAGTCAAACCTGTACGCTAAACCTACAGCTACACGAGAAGCTGCTGAGCAGAGAGCAAAGGTGGTTCATTCATGAGCGACACAGATTCGCTGAAGGGTGAAAAAGTTTAACATGTTCTGTGAGCGCAGAGCTCAAAAGCAAGGACTCAACATAAACACTGCTGTTGTTCTTCCCCTTTCTCCTCTGCAATACCACAGCATACTGCAGCAAATTCCTTTAGGCGCAAGTCAGGAAAAGGAACGAGAAAACCTGCCTCTCTCACTTCATGCAGCACTAAACTTCTGTCTGCAGCTTATCATTTAGTCGCGAGGTATTCATTTGAAACTGATCCCTTGTTAAGATTATGGCAACGGAGAGCTCTTACCCCTCTTTCTGTCTAGTGGATTCTGAGACGAAAAATGTTCTCTTCACAACAGTAAAAACAGACTGTCTGCCTGTCTCTGAGTAAAACATTCCCAGCCACCCCCTTCCTGTCTGAGTGCTCGCCTCTGGAAAGACCCTCCCCATCAGAAACCAGCCAATAGGAAATCAGAAGCGCTTGCACTGTTGGAAAACTTCCTGTTGACCCCTATGTCTATTATTTTAGTTTAATTACTGAGAGAAGATGGAATTCAACACTTACTCAATGCCTCAAGAACGTAAACACAATGTGTCCCAAAATGAGTCCACAATGTTTTTATGTGTCACACTGGTTTTAAAATACATTTAGGCGAGTAATAGCTCCAAAAGTCTCAGTGTGTTTAAAAGAGCATTATATCAGTGCATTTACATATTCAGGTTTATTTTTTATTTTTACATTTGGCATGAGAGGCATACCAGGTATTGTTAAATCACCATTTAAGTTCCTTAAAGTCTCATATTATGTTACTTATCTGCTATACCAATATTACAGTTGCCCTGATGTGCAAAACCCATCAACAAAGAAACATAGCATATGCTGTATTTTGTCCAATATTCTGCATTTTGTACCTAAGGACCACTGTATAATAAAGTTACAAATGCTCAGAATCTTTTGTAATCTGATCTGAGGCACCATTATACATAAAATCATCTTATGTAATAATTTCAGAATGTGTCTGGGTTCGTGACAATATCTTATTGTAGAGTTAACTGTACTTCAAATAACCGTGACTTATAAAGACCCTTTTTCTTTATAGTAGATGGATATCAATTGATTGTGAAGAAACGAAGATGTCTTACCAGACACAGATGAGATGGTGTACACATACACCACAGCTGTATTTATGTTATAAACTGAGCTAAAGACGTCATGTGTTATTGCAAATCTCCCAAAGTTGCTCATGTATATTTGGAATTGTTTGCTACCATAATGACTCATCTACCTGGCATTATCTTGCGTCACACGGTTTTATTAGCACAGACTGACACTTGAGAAAAGCACAGATTTACATAACTGATTTGTATTCTCAACATAAGCTAGCTAGCTAATAACGTAGCTACCAAGCTAAAGACGGGACTTACATAGGTTAACATTAACGAGTACATTAACTCTAATATGTATCCGCTTACGCTAGCCACCATGTAGCTGAGCAGAGGCTCTGCTTACCTCATCATCAGGAACCAACAGCTTTCCTCAGGAAACGGTATCACGCAGCAGCTAGGACAGACGGACGACACCCAGCTGAACTAACGAAAACAAGATGTCAAGTGTTCCCGCAATGCCTGTTTAACAACAAGACATTTTTTGTCCTCTTTATAGAATTAAAGCTTATCCGACCTAATTTCTTCCTTACTTCGTAGCGTTACACAGATTTAAGCAACAAGCTTTTGACAGCTTACTGTACGACCGTCAGTTTAATGTGATGACGAGGTTTCGCAGGGTGCACTCAGATGCCAAAATAAGATGTGAAAAAATCATTTATGACCCTAAAAACCAACAAAACAAAAACTGCCACGTATGAAACTATTATAAGCGTTATATTTATTTTCAAGCGATCTGTTATGAGCAAAACGAAGTCATTCTATAACCTCTATACGCTAACACCCCCCTTTTTAACGGCAAAGTGGTACGATCCACACGAATGCCAGTAGGCTAAAAGGGCAAGGGTTTGCTTGTTACCAAGGGAACAGTAATAGAACCATGTGAGTTTTGTAGATTGGTTTATGTTAACAAGCTTTCACCTAAAAATATAAATACGTTGTTAACGAAGATTATAAATGTAGATTTGACAAAAGATATTTTTAAAAGAGAGTTATGCCATTTGATTTACAAATATACAATATGTGTGACCTTAAGAGATGTGCATCCATCTAATAATATACGAAAGAATCATAATTGTTTATTATGTTAGAGGTGAACTTGAAAACTTTGTTGTGCAATCAGAACCATACCCAAATATACTAACAATAGTATACATAATAGAAGGTATGCTCAAGGTCAAGTAAGATGGATGCTAACCCACATCATATCAAACACGCAGGAAATGGAAGAAGACAAAGGAGGGCCATTATTTACATTAAAGTTTAACAGCATAATTCTGTTATAAACATTTATAAAAATGACTTTTTACTACTGTTTCTTACGTGTAGACATTTTGGTTTGTACTAGACATTGTTTTCATCTTGTCATGCATTTTGTAAAACATTCATAGAGAGCACAAGTCGATTAAAAGAAAAATTATGATAAATCGTTTGTTTGAACACATCAGGACATAGAAAGTAATCAGTCGGTTATAGTTCCATATGTGCTTGTAATAGTGCTAGAAATGTCACATACAGTCATAGTTTTGGTAGATCCTCTGTCTTGCAGAAAAAAACTTAGTTATCTTCTGAAAGTTGTTTTAAATAAAGAAAGGTTGCTATATTAGTGATGATGTTCTAAATAAACATTCAGTGAGCTTTCTGTTTTTTTTACAGAAGCTCATCAAACTCGTGCATAGACATTATTTTTTTTCACATAAAGAAAGTCAGTCAGAGTGATGGTAACATTTTACTCTTTCCATCACTTGTCACAGCCTGAAACAGTCATGACTATTTTATTCTGCCTTTTCTATTTCTCCAGTCCTCTTGAGGCCCGAAGAGGAGCTTTATCTGATCTGTCACACTGACAGATCTCAAACTGGAGATGTGGCACTGAGTGCCACAAGGAAAGGTCACCATATTGCTCTCTTTGAGGGAAATGTCAGTGTCAAAGTGAATCAGATATATAAAAAAAAAAAACTAAAAAAAAACAGAGAGGATGCAGCAGCCTGTGCTTTCATTCATTTGACCTTAACACTGTTTGTTTTTTTGTTGTTGTCATATATCTAGCATTATTATGGGTGAAGTGTTGGACTTTTAAGAGTGCCATTTATTCCACTGAAGCTAAACAGTGGATTCTACAGCTTCCACTACTGAACTTGGGGCATGGATATTAAAACTTTCACTGAGAAGGTTTTTGAGGGAGGGTTAATGATATTTAGAAAATTGCAAATTAATGTCTAATTATCTAGTCTGTTGTACTTGTTATAATGACTTTAAACAATAATCGTAAAGTTAACTATCAACCAAACTGCTCATTTGTTGCAAATAAAATAAATGTAAATCAAATGCTTATTAAATTTTCAGTCTGGAAGGATTTTTTTCTAAAAGTAATAAGAATCACTTGAGTACCACATTATTCTGCTGCTTCATGTTTATAAAAAAATGTATACCGTAAATTCTGGACTAATCCGCTACTTTTTCCCAGGCTTTGAGCACCGCGGCTTATAATACGGTGCGGCTAATATATGCTTTTTTTCTTTTGTTTTCATGCCGCCAAAAACATTTTGCACCGTAACATTAGACCAATACAATTAAGGAATAGTTCACAGTGGTCCAATGAAATTGTACAATAAATCAAACACACTTACACTACTAAATTATTGTAAATCGGTCATTTGTACTCACTCTCAACATGGAAAACAACAGCATTTAATTAAAAGTTTAAAAACCCTCACGTGTAACATCTTTCTGTGTAAATATCTCATATTACTATGTGGCCACCCGCGGTTTATAATCCGGTGCGGCCTATACAAGTACAAATGGATTTACTTTTTAAAATGAGAGGGTGCGCCGCAATATAAGCCGCACCCGGTGCGGCTTATATTCAGGTGCACTCTATAGTCCGGAATTTACAGTAAGTTTTAAGTCTGAAAACATTTAACATAAACCTCTAATATAATCTACAGAGAATTTGAGGAGAATGATGGGGGAAGCCAACATCAGCGCTTGCAGAGTAAACTAAATGCATTTCCATTGTCAACTTAGAATGACATGACGTTCACTAATCAAAAAACCTAGCCTTGACCCATCTATCCTCGCTAACTTTCGGCCCATCTCTAAACTTCCCTTTCTGTCAAAGGTGTTGGAGAAAGTAATGGCAACCCAGCTGCTATCATTTCTGGAGAAAAATGACATTCTTGAAAAATTCCAATCTGGTTTTAGACCTCGACATAATACAGAATCTGCCCTTTCAAGAGTGTTCAATGATCTTATTTTAACTGTTGACTCTGGGTCTGCAGCCATCATGGTAACATTGGATTTAACAGCTGCGTTTGACACAGTAGATCACAGGAATCTGCTGGCTCGCCTGGAACAGTACGTTGCTATCAAGGGTGCTGCCCTCATGCTGCTCCAGTCCTACCTGACTAACAGGAGCCTCTCGGTTCATTTGGGAGATTTCTCTTCTAGTGTGACCCCTCTAACTTCCGGGGTGCCTCAAGGATCTTTATTATAATAAAGGACCCTTTATTATTCTCATTATACATGTTGCCCCTTGGATCCATTCTCCGCAAACATAATGTGTCTTTTCATTGCTACGCTGATGATGTTCAGATTTATCTCCCCTTACAAATGAACTGTAAAAACTCTGTTCAAACTCTACTCGCCCGTATAACCGACATCAAGACTTGGATGAGCCTCAGCTTCCTAAAACTAAATGACAGTAAGACAGAAGTCACAGTGTTTGGGTGCCATGGACTTTACAGTGACTGTGTTGATGCTTTGCCCCCTTCCCTTGGTTCAAAAAACTGCTCTGTCATGAAGAGCCTTGGTGTCACTCTTGACAGTGATTTTAAATTTGACAGGCAAGTTGAATCTGTAGTCAAAAGTGCCTTTTTCCAGCTGTGACTTCTGGCCAGGGTAAAATCTTACCTCTCTCCTAGTGACCTGGAGAAGGTGATTCATGCTTTTATTTTTTCCAGACTGGATTATTGCAACTCATTGTATAAAGGTTTAGACCAGCGCTCTCTGCAGCTTGTGCAAAATGCTGCTGCTCGGATTTACCAGGTACAAAGAGACGGGAACATATAACCCCAGTTCTGGCCTCTCTCCACTGGCTTCCTGTCCGCTTCAGAATTGATTTTAAGATCCTGATGTTTGTTTTTATAATTTTAAACGGTCTGGCCCCTGAGTATTTAACTGAACTCATTCATGTTCACAGACCAATCAGAGCTCTGAGGTCGGCAAACAAACTTTATCTGGATGTGCCTAAGGCTACATTTACACTGTTAGTTAAATGTTACCCAATTCCGATTTTTTGCTCTCATGTGACACAGATTGGATATGTTTTTCGACCATGTAAATAGGACAAGGACCTATGCATTCGGATATTTTGAGATCGGATACAGGCCTCCTGTATTTATCAGATACGAATCGGATATGTGACAATGCGACCGCCGTGTAAACAGGCAGATCGGATATTCTTACACATTGTGTTCCACACGTCATTAAAAATGCGACGATTTAGATTTTTTGTCGCATGTGGTAAGCTAGTGAATGCGAGACGCATAAACATACAAGGAACATGTCGGAGGAGGTCAAAACCAACGAGGCGCAGTGGACAGTTGAGGAAGTGACCTGTCTTCTCGGTCCTTGGGGAGAGGAGGAGATACAAACCAAAATTAAAGGCACCTATCATAATAAATCAGTCTTTCAAGACATTTCTAACTTAATGGCGGAGAAGGGCTTTACGTGGACCTGGCTCCAGTGCCAAAGGAAAGTTAAGGCCCTGAAGACCAAATATAAAGAAGTGAAAGACCAGAACAATCGAAGTGGAAGTGGTCGAGTGTCCAAAACTTCTCATGTACCGCAACACTAGCATCACACCTATGTCAACGTCGTCCATTTGCCTCAGCAGTAGAGTTTGGTAAACACTTAGTAGGCATGCGCGATGTTTCAGGTGATAGGCAAGTGTAATCGCGTGAATCAGATATGAGTCACATTATTAAAGTACGTGTAACCACACGTTAAAAAAAATCGGATTTAGGCAAAAAAATCAGATCTGGGCATCAAGACTTGCAGTGTAAATGAAGCCTCAGGCTTCATTTGAAGCCTGAGGCTTCATCTGGGTAACATTTAACTGACAGTGTAAATGTAGCCTATATGCAGGCTAAAAACGAAAGGCGATCGAGCTTTTGCAGTGGTTGCCCCTAAACTTTGGAACGGGATACCGCTGCATATTCGTTCATCAGAAACTCTCGAAATTTTTAAAATATCTCTTAAAACCCACCTTTTCTCCCAGGCTTTCAGACGGAGGTGTGACCAGAATGGCATGTGTGGGTGGGCAGTTAGCTCATCTGGGGGGGCAGAAAACAATATCTGAAAAAATCGGTGGAAAACCACTACTACAACTTCAAGTATTATTATAATAATAATAATAATAATTAAATTCGGTAATGAAAATATGGTCACACTTGCATAAATCATGACCGTCAATTTTGTTAACGGTGTGGAATTTTTTTATGAAGTTCTTTTTTTTGTTTGTTTGTTTTTTTGTAAAGAAATGTAGAACTTGTATGATGCATGCAACCAACAGCAAGCTATCAATAAAACCAAAGGTATACAACATATGATACAGGAGAGCTAGAACAAATCAACCAGTAAATGAAACAAACAAGCTCAACTCAACAAAAACTACTACCACTACTTTGTGAAAAGATGACAGAGAAGAACGAAATAGGAACATGAATCGAAGTTGTCAGGTATTTAAATTTGGTTGACGAAAGCTCAAGCGGCAGACACATGCACTGTATGGGCTTAAAGTAAACTCCCGCACAGCGTTGTGCTATTTGAATGTAGGAGGACTGACAGACACGCCCCCTATTCAAACGAACCAACTGGAAAGCAGTTTTGACGATTGTTCTGCCCCTTAACCTCTTCGCCATGTTGCAAATATGTCCTTTTTTGGAGAGGTTTTTAGACCAGGACTTTAGGATGCAATAGCTTTTGTTTAACATGCTCCACATTCTCCATTGAGGGTTTAAATTCAAGTAGATACTTGGGGCAAGACATCCAGCCAACTCCAGCTTTTTATTACCTTCATTAAGTCTACATTTCAGATCATTATATACAACAAAAACATCCGAAAATGTGAAGGGGTTAAGGTTACGGAGGGGGGAAACACGATAACAAAAAAATAAATAAAGCTATCAACTTTGCAGACATATGCTTTTTTAAAATCACCACCTGCATTTATTCTATCAATGCAAGACACAAACAGAGATAAAAAAATCGTGGCCTTTTTTCTGGCCAGTTTTCTTTGGATGTACAGGGCATTTCTCAGGGGGGCAGGACTTGTTCCTGGGGATGCAGTGCCCCCCCTCCCGTAGCCACGCCCCTGCTTTCAGACCTGGGTGAAACAAATGTTGTCTGTGTGTGTAAATTGTTTTTATCTCTTGCTGAATTTCTTTGTTAAATGTATCTGTTGAATTTTATTGTTATTTATTTTTATGTAAAGCACTTTGGTCAACCCAGGTTGTTATAAGGTGCTATATAGATAAGCGTGACCTTGACCTTGACAAAACTGCAAAAAACATGAGGAAACCTTGCCAAAAAAAACATATTCACATATACAAAGTGAGGCATACTATCCTTGGGGGGGGGGGGGGGGGGGGGGGTGTTCCTTTGCAAATGTTACAATTCAAAAGAGGGAATACAAACTATAATATGAACAGAGTTCCCTTGTTAGAAGATAATGATTTGTGGAATTATCTTTAATGTTTTAACTTTTTCTCACACACAAGCTGTAGGTCATATAACTATTCAAAGCACCCTTCTCTTGTCTGGTGATGACAAAATGATATGGGACAAGATCTAACTGTTAATATAGATTTTTAAATGTTTCTTTTCTGTATAATTCCACAGAGAAAAATTTGGCATGTCTTAAACATGTCTCAGAAATCAACAACCGAGCAACAGTCAAGATAAGCAGCAATTGTGTATTATGGCCAGTAGGTGGCAGTGTTGTCTAAAATATGTTCTCATAAGTGTCAGAAATCCAGAGGCTCATCGTGAACTCAGCAGACAGCAGTAGCTAATCCTGTACTCACTGTTCGTCAGTGCTGTGGCCAAATAACTTATTTGCATGATAAAAGTTAAATCTGTCCTCTGATTTCACAAACATTAAAACCAGTGAAGAACCCCAATAAACCCGAATGAGGGAACTAAGAGAATGAATTTGAGAATTTCTTATAAACTTAACTAAATACTCTGTACAGTGTCATTTGTGCCCCTGTTTTGGTGAAATTTAGGCTAATTCTATTTGTTTTGTTTAGGTTGCAAGCTATGTTTCTGTTTGATTTTGCTCACCATTTCACTCAAACAGTAAAACACGGCAGAATTATTAAGTGCTGGAGTATAAATAGTGTTTCTGATGTTGCCATTAGAATTTGCCTCTGGCAGTGTTTGGCATCAGCCACCAGTGTTTCAGGAGACAATAAAGCTGCAGGCAGAAAATAATTGTCTTGCAGTTAAAAAAAATGTTCAAGTCATTCCATACTTCAGCTGGTTTAACACGGACAATAACATAGTCATACCATCTGGAGGAAAATGACAAGCTGCTAAAATGCTGAGCTGGTAATCCACACTGTTGAACCTGAGGGGAAGCAGAAGGTTGAACATGTTAGCAGAGACAAAGCTGCAATTTTACAGTCTGAATTGGACTATGCTAAATTGACTTAATGGGATGAGCAGCAATCGGAGCAGTTTGCTTTGGTGTCAACTGCTTTCGGACTTTCCACCCAATCAGTTTTTTTCTGGCTGCTTTTCAGGGCAGCATTTTTCAGAAAGTTACCCCTCTATTCAAAGACATTGCTTGTTCAGCTAATATACGGGAAATGAATGTCTGGATATCTTTTTCTCTCATAGAAGCTTCACACAAGCTTACCTTTTTAGTTCATATATCATATTTTATATGCAGTCTGTAATCTATGCATCATTGGCTGAGTACATGTTCTGAGTAAATCCTGAGTTTTGCAAGACGTTAGCCTTGACGTCAGTATTGTATGTACACAATGACAAGATGCTCATTTTGTACTTTGATTGGTTGACAGGTGCAAAAATACGTAATGCTAAACTTAGCGAAAGAATAGCTGTTACATCTGTGTATGCATTACTTAGACTGATATCAAAGAATTGCTTTGTGAATTTCATCGTTACAGTTGAGTTGATCCTTATATTTAGAGGCTGACAGAAAGACTGCAGTGTAACAGTTATTCTTTTAGTGACCCATCCATGGTGCATCCTACCTCTCGCCCAATGGCAGCCCGGGATAGGCTGAAGTCTTCCCAAAACCCTGAATTGGATTAAGCAGGTACAGAAAATGGAGGAAGAGATGGATGATGCATCAAAACTCACTCTTTGCAAGACCAGGAAAATAAAGACAGTACACATCATAATGTCACATGGCCATTCGATGCATTTATTTCGGATGTGTTAAGCAGAACTCGCTCATTTTTTTTTTTTTCAGGTTTGACAAGAAAAGGGCAGATTAAATATAACACACCAAAATGCTTTTTGGACTGCTCTTTTTCAGCACAAGACTTTTAATATGTACACAGAAATTCTTACACAGAGAAAACTCTCTTGAGTTATAACTGATGGCCATCAGGCAAAGCCATTCCTCAGCAACAGCTAAAATCCTTTAAATGAAACAGATAAATCAGATTCTTGGAGGAATATGCGTTCAGTACGAGTGGCAGTATTAGTTCATTAAACGCCTCCTTTAACAAAGTGGCATGTCACACATTTCTGGGGATTGGAGTATAACAGAGTGAAAATTCTCATTTGCTTCTCTTCATTACTTTATTTACACCATAATATGAAAATAACTGGGGGGTGGGGGGGGTTTGGAGATATGTTAAAGCAAATATCTAGGAATCACAGAGATGAGAGACCTAAATTTCAACAGCATACTTTATTTTTATGATGGCACAGAGAGCAAACTGGAACTAGAAAAATGTCATCTATAAAAGACACGTTCAGGAACTGATAATTGTTACCCTATGAGTGTTTTTTTTTAATCTATACACACACTCACATACATACATATATACAGTGTGTATAGAACATATAAGGATATTTGAATGTGGCTTGATTGCATTAGGATTACCAGTAAATGCATACACTGCATATGTGATTGAGGAAAAACTTCATCAAAGATCCAGTGTGAACGATTCAGAGGCAGAAAAGGAGTCACCAGTTGTCACCAGTTGACTGAAAACAAAACAACCATTCACGGCAGAATAAAGCTCGAACAGGCTATTGTGAGAAGTATACCCTCAGGCTTTCTGACAGAAAGATGCCTTTATTGTAGACAGGAAGTCAGGAGCAACAAAGTTCATACTTTCAACTGTTTGTGAAATGTAAGTGTAGGTCTAAACTCGAAGGTTTAAAATTTGCTGCTAACTGGCACACAACCTGAGGACAACCTTCTCTCATGCACCTCCGACTGATCCAATCTAGTACCAACACTTTCATGTTTTCACGGCACTTCAGAAAGAAACCATACATTGGTTCTGGAGGAATTCTTTAAATTCTTTGCACTCACTGTAAGTTCACCTTTTGGCTTGAAGGTTGAGGCAATGATTATTCAGCTTGTTGTGATCTCCATCTGCAACCTCATCAACAAATGCCACTAAGTGCTACACAGTGAATCTTTGAGGTAACAATATACAGTACACTTTATTCGCAATGCATGTTTCCTCTTGTTTTGGTGAGTAAAGTGTAGCAATACCTGTCATGTGAACATACAAACAGCTTAATAGAATTTAAATGTACAGGTGCATTACTGAAAATGTTCCATTGTATGCTATGTTAAAGATCAATACCTACACGTTTCAGGTGCAACCTTCCACAGTTCACCACGATGCTTCTCAGTTGAAAATGACAAAGCATTCTAAATTACCAATAATCCATAATCTGACATTAAATTACATGTGCTTAACCTATTCTTCCCGCTGCTATATCTCAAATGGCATGACTGCACGGACTTTAAATTATGCTGAGAGCAATGCTGGGATGTGGTTAGCTGCACTTGAAACACTTGAATTAGTGTTACAAATGTGCAGCACACCACTTCTTTCTTCTCCTTCATCTAACCAGACACTTAGCAGATCTCATGCAGATATGAGGGCATCCATGCAGACAGGTGCATATAAACTCTTCCCAGCAGTTGAAAACACCAAAACCAATATTCATTCAATGCATTCAGTGCAGTGGCTGGATCAATCGGAAGGAATTTAAACAAAACTATGCCACATGAGGTGTCTCATGAGAAACTGCATTCAGAGGAGAACCCAACAAGATTGCTGCGACAATAGCATCCGCACGACTGAAGCGTTAACATTTTGTGAACATTTAATATGGTATGCTTGTGTTGTGCGGGAACATGTGATAAGAAACATAAAAGCATCACAGCCACTAGAGCCTGTTTAACTTGATAAAAAACAAGCTTTGGGGGACAGGAAACTATCAGGCAGAGGCAAAGAAAAATGGTATTTATTTTTTTCCCCACCACTATCAGCTCTGAGGCTTGTCTTTGAATCCTGGCACTCTGCTGGTGTTTGAGCGCTCTCACTGCCCACAGCGCAGTTGCCGTCAGGTCTACAAATATGTAAAAGCAGCCAGCTTGACAGGGTGGGGCATGAGAACTGAATGCTGATTATCTCATTCACAGTCAAGCCACATACTAGCCACACAGACACATTTTATCACCTGTGCTATTTTCCAACTATTTACCGACTCTTTCAAACAGGAATAACTGACAATAGTTTTTCCTCACCACAGATACACTGTTCCACCACAAGTACAGGGAAAGACTGAAGTTACTCTGTTAAGCAGGACAACTCTTAGGGAGACGTGTTCAAGTCTGCAGGGTATTGCACTTCAGAATATATATATATATATATATATATATATATATATATATATATATATATATAAATATATATATATATATAAATATATATATAGCACTGTAAACAAAATATCTGCATAAGAGGCAGTACTTTTATAGTTTAGTTCAGAAGATGGGTACTGCATGCAAACAACATGTTCTTAATTTACTAGAACTTGAAAGTAAAACATTGGGTTTATTATTGGTCTATATTCTTATCATTTAAATGAATCATTCCAAAATGAACAGCTGGGAAAATGGAAAAACAAATTCAGTAACTTCAAATTGTTCACGTCTGAGCTAAATAAAATTTGGTTGATTTAAAACCAGTCTACTATCTTTTCTCTTGTTTAGCAGAAAGACTGGTAATAATGGGGGGGGGGGCATTAACGATTTAATGCAGGACAAAAGTCAATTCAGCTCAACTCAGAGACAGAGCAGTGGAGGAATAACTTTTTGCCTTGTCTGAGAATATATTCCAAATCCTGTAAAAGACTGAGAATTACACTTTTGAAATGATCCTGTGTGAACAGGTTGTCGGAAACTGGGCTCAGCTAAACTGGATCATCATTAGTTCGAAAATTTAATAACTGTGTCATATTACTTATTGATCTGCTAACTATTAAAGTTGTCTAGAAAAATCTACATTTAAAACTATAGAAATGATTAGCTTTTGAGGCCAACATTACAACTGCATCAGCAACAGGTATCACAGGTGATTGGATGACCAGCGTAATGGATGGACAGTGTGCTGTCTACTGTGAGTCAAGATCAAATTTTCTGAACTTCTGTGTGAAAAATGGAGTATCGAATTAATGTTTCAAAATCCAAAAGTATGTATTTGTTGAGGTGGGAAAGAAACATAATATTTCATCTCAGTTTTTCCAAATGTTAGTTTTTAAAATTTTAAATTTAGAATCTGAAAATTTAAACTGCTTAAAGCTATACTCTGACAATCAATGAATAATTCAATCAGTACTGTTTATCTGGGAGGCAGAAAATACCATATTTGCTGATATCTGACCTGTCTGTTCTTATTTTGATGGTCCAAATTTAAAGTCTCTGGTAAAAAAAAAAAAAAAAAAAAAAGAAAAGAAAAAGGAAAAACACTTTAATTTACATTTATAACATGCCATATTGATCTTTATACAACACCTTAAGCAAAACTGTAGATTTTCATCCCACTTAAACAAACTCGGATAAACCTCTCTGAGAGACAAGACTGAAATTAGCCACAAATCGACCATATCTGCATGTTACTGTGGAGCAATCGATGCTAGTATCATGTTTTAAAGCCATTATTGGCTGATACCAATGATGTGCCAATATCGCGCATCCCTGTCTTTCACCCCTGAAATCAGCTGTGTCAGCGGTAAGCATTAATGCGTATGTAAAACATGCAACAGTCAGCTCTTATACAACAACTTTCAGATGAAATATGTTTTTTTTTTTCTGTTAGCTGTTACACCGAAATCCATTCTCAGTCCCAGAGTTTGAAATACTTGTTTTCTGTGAGAACCCCTGGCCACACACGAGGTGTCCCTTGGTGTAGAAATACTGGACCATGACAGCAAATGCTATCTTGGAGGGTTTTTTTTAGTTATCTTGTTAACTTATAAACAAATAAGGTTTTTTTTTTGTTGTTTTTTTTGTGGAGCAGCAAGAAATGATGTTGGGCAAAGTCACAGGACCCACAAACATGACACTCCAAGTGATAAGCAAATTTTTCCACTTCTATGTATTCATTTGCTTGCTGTTTACTTTTGGTTTCACTCAGTGTTTGGCTTATTCAGGCAACACATTTTCCTGGATGGCTTTAGGCACTAAAACTACTTGGTTAGGTTTAGTTAGAAATTGTGTTCAGGTCCAAAATGCACTGCTTCATCGTGTCACTACAGAGTGTTACATACTGATTTGAAAATATACCATATAACTATGTTTACATGGAGTGTCGAAAACATGACATTCAAGGTTGCACTCGTCCTTGATTATGACAGCAGGGGTCTTGACAAAGATACGATGCCACTGAAGTGAGAAGGGGCTGCACAGACAGTGGCATCAGTGACATCACTGCGCTGTGAATGCCAAAAATAAAAATCTGTAGCCTACAGTCTATAGCAGCGTCTTTTCTTTTCTTTCCACTGGACTTATTGTCTTATTTGGCAAATCAAAAATAATCAAGGCAATAGTTTAAAAGAAAATAATATATAAAGAGCATTTTAAGATTGAAGACACCACAGCGCACTCCCAAGACAGAGATGATGTGAGAGTCACACTTTTTTCATAAAGAATTAGCGGAGCACTGGGATCACACTGAAGCTGACAGAATAGCAGGAGACGAGTTACTGGTGAGACACACAGAGAGACCTAAGATGTGCAAGAGAAAGTCACGCAAAACGTCTGTGAGGAGAAACCTCCATCAACTCCTCTCTCTCTCTTTCTTTCTGTGTTGATGACACCTCACCAACGGGCCACTTGGCTTGTGTAGTCCTCAGTGGTGGTGGTCAATTCACTGTCAGTTTCCTTTTCAAAGCCACCTTCCCCTCTCCCGTCTCTGCTTCCCCACCCTTTGTGCCTGGGTGGCCATGGCCTGCCCTGCTCCCTCTGCTCCCGCAACCAGCGCCTCTCCTCCCGCCTCTTCAAGCGCACCTCCTGGTGCTCCCTTTGGCGGGTGAACTGGAACCGCTGGAGGAACAGGTCCTTTGCGTACTCGTACAACTGCACGTCCAAGAAGTTCAGATCCTCGATCCGCTTGCGCACAACCTCACTCAGGTCCACGTTGGCCGCTCGCGTGCTGTTGATCTGCGTGAAAGCGGAGATGAAGCGCAGGCTGAACGTCCGCTCAAACAGGTACTGCGTCTTGCGCTGGAACTCGGTCAGGCCGTAGAAAGCCATGTTCTTCAAGTTGCTCATGGCGCTGCTCAAGAGGATGTGATCGCGCTGACTCTCGTTCATTGAGGACAGGTTGTAGCAGCCCACCAGACTCAAGTCAGCCAGCATGCGGACCTGTCTGTTATTGGCCAGGTTTGACGGGCAGTTCATGAACTCCGTCAGGGTGACACCGGACCAGTCATCCCCACTGTAGCAGGTTGGCAGCTCGTCCTGGGTGGGCGAGCGCCCATCACACATATGGAGGGCAGTCTTCCATGTGGCTCCTCTTTGGACATGTTTCCACTCGCTCAGGTAGCGGGAGACTGGGTCACGCAGCATGGTGATGTAGTAGAAGTTCCTGCAGCCAAAACAAACACAGTTAGAGAGCTGTGAGTGCATCGCCATCACAGAGGGCTGCCCTGCATTGTGCTGACAGATGGTGAGTTTTGTCTCTGTATGAAACTTCAAGGTTGAATGCTAATTGGGAAACTGAAAGTCTCACTAATGAGACTATTATAGCTGGTTTCTATATATTGCCCTTGGAAAATGAACTCTTGCACCAGAGCACTGGATTTACAAAAAGGGGGCTAGAACTGTTTCCATTCCACAGATTTCTCCCACCTGCCAACACAGAGAATAATTGGGCATCAAGACCAAGTTGTAATTCACAGACACGGAGCAAGTAAGGAAAAACTGACCCAACCAAATCCAAAGAATTGTTACAAAATAATGAGGTTTCAGCTTGTGTGTCTCCAGTGTGTAGAACTATAAGGGGAATAGTACCCATTGTTATCCAGTTATGTAGTGGCGAAAAATACATTTGGCTTTTTTGGTTTTATGCTGAACAACTCCATACCGTCCCCCATGCCACCAGCCAAAGTTCTCTCAATTACAAATGGAAAGCAAGCAAACCGTCATAACTTCCATATCATGAGATTTGACAAACTACAGCGACCCGAACGTGCAAAACTTGACAGCATATCACAAAATATGTCTTCGTAGATTCCCAGTCATCCAGGTAAGACATTTGGAGTCTCAAGAGGCAGGCTTCATCAGCTCCGACTGACTGGTGGTGAATTCCAGGCACTTATGTGACCGCAACAACCCACACGACGGCAAGCTCGGTAAACAACTCACAGGTGACAGCCAACCCCAAAGAACCGCAGGCTTGTCGGGTGGGTCAGTGACACACGTGTGGCCTTAACACATCTCAGGTGTGAGTGACCCCACGAGAGCTTAAAGCCTGAAACTCTCCATCAGTCAGTTGGACTTCAAGAGCCAAGTAAAGGAGTTCCTTTTATTTTAAGCGCTTGTGTGTTCGAAAAATGAAACAAAACAAACCGCATTTCACACAGTACAGTAAAAAATGTTTTGCTTTCTGTAATGTGTTTTCTATTTTGGCTGTCGTGTTTTGTGAGATATTGTGTTTCCATACTGCTTTCTTCTCAGAAATATCGTTGTGTTTCATGTTTCGTCCGTTGCAAAATGTTGTGGTGTTTTCCAAGTACCTCTTTAACAATGGGGATTGTTAGAATAAGAAGGGATTGACACACTGATTTGGCTTTCGTTAGATTCGTCAAAGTATTACCAATAACACATCAATGTGAACTATAAATACTCGGGTATAAACTGCGTAAAAAGTTTGCGTTGTGTTGCAGGCACGCAAAGAACTGTCCTCCGTGTTAATGCTGATCTCCACTGAAAGCGCATGCTGATGAAAAACAAAAAGTGGACAGGTGATGGCCAGGTAAACCTCTCCTCAGATGATGTCCTTTGTGCATATCGTGTGAATATTTAATGACGCAAGTGCCCCAGGAGAGCACTGTGAGCGGGTAAAGTGGAGTGCAGCACTGAGATTTCACCCTGACTCCAAAGCTGCTCTCAGCAAAGCTTCAGAGCTTTCAACACAGCAAACAACCACATAGTCTCCAAGGGAGAAAAAAAACGGGAAAAAAAAATATCGGCGTTTTCCATTTGTCCTTGAGCGTTGGATTCAATAAGAAATTATTCTGAAATACTACCTGTTAAGGCAAAGAATTCCATAGCAAACAATTGACAAGTCAAAGCATGTGAGTTGTGGGCTTTTGTGGCCAGTGTTTTTTTGTAGGCTGTTCTATTCATATTTATCCACCACGAGCAACCCCATCATCACAAGAGTCTGTGCTACACAGCATAGAATAGTTTAAAAGATGCTTAGGATTTCTTGACTGAAGCAACAGCCTGCCAAATATCCATCTGGACTTTAAGTCATGAAGATTTGTCCTAAGAGTGCCACAGGAATGCCACCACTGAGAGTGTTCTCCAGTATGAATCAGAAGCTGAAGAAGCTGTGGTTAACTTACAGCCATGGTAGGGGCAGCTGTATCCTGGCACTTGCTCCTGGAGTTGGCTGGCTGCAGATACAACCTCATTAGACTGGGGACATAAACACAACTGTTGTCTGAGTGCAGTCGACAGCCCAAAGGTCAGTTGTGTGCACCATCAGTGTCAAAATAAATCAGGATCAGCGAGTCTGCAGAGCTGTCTGGAGGAGGCTTTCCCTGAGTGATACAGATGGCTGTCGAAGGGGGGAGGGGGTATACGCTGACATGATTCTCTTATTTCTGGCCTCAGTTATCGCCAATTCACCCCTACAGTCATTTCACACTCCCTATCAAAGGCACTGTGAAAAGTTTACACTTGAAGGCTGCTTTCCAATAGATGTTAGAAAAAAAAGCTCAGCTTGTCTGGTTTGGCAGTGTTGTGACATACCCCATGCCTTTGCCAAGATGTAGCAAGCCCGTTTCAGTGTGTTGAAATCTAGAGCCCTGCTGAACTCTAGTTAATCATGGATCAATAATGGATAGGGGGCATATTGCAGCTCATTCTGCTCCAGAATACTCATTCCTAAAGCAGCAGCAGCATTACTTCACTCGGGCACGGCTAAACAGGGGCCATTAAACAGAGATGGAGTAGGAATTTAAAAGTATGGATAGAAATGGAAAATAAAGAAGGTTCAAGACTGGAGATGAGGGCGAAGATGGTGGAATATACTGAAGCTTGGTGCAATTTAAATAGACTTTTTAGGAGTTTGAGAATTGCAAGCACGGTATTGTTGACTGATATGTTTTTTTTTGTTGTTTTTTTTAAAATGTCAAATGATTTGAAATAACAGCTGAGAAAAGGATCTGGCAGCCACCCCTTCCTCTCTTTTTTCACAACTAAGCTTCTTGCTCTTAGGGCTCATTTGTTCTTAATTCCTTCTTACTCCTTATTCCTCTTATTTGTCTACTTTAAGCATTAAGTAAAAAAAAACATGGTGTGTATAAATGCATTACTTCTTTCCAGTCTTAAACTGAATCTTAAATATTCAAATTCAGTTTAAGACTGCTGAAAAAAATATCTGCTGAAAAAGTTCTTTAAGATACTAAGAAAAACAAAGATTAAGACAAGACAGTGTAGTCTTGGAGTGGTTGATGTGATGTGCAGTTACAGACCGTTACACATTCTGCAATGGGCCTTTGATGCCCCCCACTCCCAAAAAATAAAAAAACAGGACAGAAATTAAAGATGGGAAAGAATGGTACCAAAAAGATTTTGACCTCGAGAAGTGTTATGAAGCCGTTTTTCAAAATAAGTAGTGTCCTACTCTGTTAGGAGGGAAATGGCATGTTTGTTAAAAGACCCCAACACGTATTTAGTCAGTGACATTGAACGTAAGCATAAGCTTAATTTGTTTGCTGTCAACAGATACTATTCTCCAGTGCAATGCTCCAGAGGAGTAAGAGCTACAAGCAGCTGGGGTGCATCTAAATGAATTGGATATGATGACAAAACTGTTAAATTAGGACATTAGAGGAAAAACAAATTATCTTTTTTTTTTTTAGAAAAGGCATTTTGTTGTCTCTGTGCACCTATTATGTAATTTCCTACTATTTCAAAACAATTTAGCATGTTGGCTTTCTTCCTTTTTAACTGCAGATGTGGTACACAAGACAGATGAGGATATATGCCCTCAGTTAATGAACGCCATGCATGTCTAGATGCAACACACGGAGCCAGTATGGGGATATGATGGGGTCAGCTGGAATGTCAGCACAGACAAAACTGGTGGGAAGTTTTGAATACAAAGTTAGAGACCAGCATTTTTGTTGCTGTACAAAATAGCTGACGGGACAAAAGTTTTAGAAGTTAAAATGGGAAATGAAAATGGAAATGGGTCCAACTTCGTTCATTTGATGCATGGTAGAATGTTGGTTCTCTGGTGTACTGTTTCAGAAATCCTAAGGTTACAGCAGGCGAATATGTGAACCAGTTTTGTGCTTGAATGCATGAACTATATCTCCAGGCTATGTGTCAACTGAGTCAACACCAACTCTTGGCTCTATGGTGTTCTGAGCTAAATGCTTAGGTCAGCTAGATAACCTGGCCGCATGTTTGACAGTGCCTTATATTTAGAGAGTACATGACTTGCATTTTCCTTTATCTGATTAAAATCTAATTTTCACATGTTGGCATGCTAAAATGTGATAGTTTGCATTGAACAAACTTCATTAGTTTTGCAGGTAAGAGAGAGAAGAAATTATTAACATGAAATCTCATAGAGAAATTAATGTACATGTCAATTTTCTTTACAACAATCCACTCAAAATTCCACTTGAGACTGCAATGTGAATCTTTCCTGGCTGCAGGAAAAGTCCGGGCATCACCAAAGCAATTCAAATTCATGTTGTAGGAACTTGTTGTTGAGTGGGGACCGGCCAGCAGTGTCAGCGAATGAGTGACAAGAGAGCCCTTATAAAAGACTGACTGTGGCAGCCATCGATGCATGCTGTTGGCGTTACTAAAAAAAAGTTAGCTCCATATGCATGTTGTCACTGAAAAACCTCCTTAACCCACGCAACATTGAGGGACAGATGATGCACCACATTTTATTCTCAGCCAATGTTGGTTTAAGAGACAACTGGCTTCTAATTACCTGTAATTAGCCCCAATGACACCATTTTAGCCCACTGCTTCTCCTTGATTACAGGCTGCTAAATGCACCATTGTACTCTGAGCCTGAGCTCATAGTGTTTGGAAATGAAGGGACTGAATTCACAGATCAAGACAGTCTTGGTTGGTGTTGGATATTGTTGTAGGTGCTTTAGGGTGCACAAGGAAAGGCAAAACAATGTGTGAGCTGAGCAAAAAGTCATTCAGAGCAAAAGTTAGCTCAGTGAGAAATAAATTAGTAAAGACAGGCCAGATCCCAGAACAGCAATGGAACTGTCTAATGTTGTTGGAATGCAGCGTGGTACACACTGTGCATTGTGCTACTGGTGTTGTGTGGGCAACCTCTGCCACTTCACTCCAGTACTCCAGCATGGTTCAGGACCATTAACCCATTTAGGCGTAAGACGCCTGGAAAAGAATGCCTGTAAAACCTATGGGCGATTTCAGAAATACCCCCTAAAACCTGAAGTTTTTCTGGAAATTCAGCAATTGTGTCAACGCCTACTAAATGATTGATTTCTCAGCCTCTGTAGCAGATAGAATCAAATTCAAAAAATATTTGAGAGCTTACACCTGTGGCTTTCTTTGGAAATTGAGTTTATTTACATACACCTTCACGAAAATAGAAAATGTAAAAAGTAAAGTGCAGGAACAGCACTATTTTCAATAAAAAAACCCAATAATAAAATAAAATAAAAAATCAAGTGCAGGAACAGCGCTATTTTCAAATGCCTGCAACAATGTGGCATCTGCAAGTTAACCGACTTTCACCCCTGGTGTGCGGTTGAAATCTCTCCGTCGATTACGGTGGTAATTGTCAGTCTTCCACTCACATTCAAACCCTTCAAAATCATCCTAAAACATACAGTATGTGCTAGCCATAAATCTTCATCAATTGGGTCAGCACGTTCTTCAGCATCATCAAAGCCAAGAACCTCCTCACAATCGCTCCCGTCTGAAATATCTTCCCACTGAAAGTCCTCCATGCTTGGTTCGATGAAACTTAACTTTTCTTTTTTTTTTCTCGATGTAACTTAACTTCAAAACAATGACACGAGGAACATGACGACACTCTCAAGTGTCTATTATAATGGATTTAATTGCCGCAGAAGTCAATAATTAGTGCAAAACAACCTTATACATGAAAAAAGACGTGTACGCTTTCCCGGCCTTAAAGGTAGAATAACGCAACAGCGCCCACGGCTTTAAAGGTAGAAATGCGGCAATGCTTTCCCGGCCTCAATGGGTTAAGGAAAAAAACAAAACAACATTAAAAAAATAACCCACAAACATATTTTTGCTGTCATTTGCTGCAAATTTATCCCCACATGAAACAGTCACAGTCAAGGCAATCGCTCAAGATCAAACCCACCTGACAGACACGTGGTCCCAATCGAAACAAATACATTATACCGTCAGTCATACTCTGCACTGTACTGTGGTGTATAGGAGCATATCTAGGCACATCTATCAAAGAATGTTCACTGCTGGTTGTTTTCTGCTTTAATCTTGCTGGAATAAAACTCTCAATGTTAAAGTTTGTCTGACAAAAAGCATTATGAGGTCTCCCTGCACTCACAACACAACATCACTTCAACAACCATTCTTATCTTGCTTACTGTTTTCAATCCCATAATTACATTAGGTTTCCGATATATGTATTTACAAATGGAACAAAGAAGTGGTAAATGTCAGTATTACATCAATGATATTTACATGTAAAGGTTGAATATATTTCCTAGATATTTTGGAGCTTAATGCAACAGCAAACAACTATTTGCTACATAAAGACATGGTGCCATAATGACATCCATTACAAGAGAAAGAAGTCACTGTCCTTCTCTGAGTGCTGTAATCCAAGCTGCTGTGTTTTGTGTTGGTCCAGCTGTGTTCGCAAGTTAGTTTGTTTGAGTGTCTGCCAAGCAGTTTGGAGGTACCGAACTCAGATTTCCCTTCACCGATAAAACCACCTCTGCAGACAAAAGCGTCCTACAAAGAGAAATAAGACCAAAATTGCCCTGGATTCCTGAGATTGGTCCAAAATGCTTGTTTTGGACTGAATTTGTGATCCCATCGTGTAACATTCAGTGGTTCCGTACTGTTGTATGTTACACTTTAAGACCTGTATCCTGTAAATATGACGAGTAAAAAGAAAAGAAGGTCCTAATGAGTTGATTTGAATTATATTCTTCTGTTGTCATTTGTATTTTTTATTTTTTTTTTTAATTAATTTTGAAATTTCTAGACATGTCACTACTATATGCTCTATGTTGCCTCTCTCCGACAGCCGCATTTTGAGGCTCTCACCCTTTAAGAACAACACAGTGAAATGGTGAATACAGGTAGCCTGACTACGTCATACTCACAATTCTAGTCAGAGTGAGCGGTATCAGACTCGAGCTCCAAGATGGCGCTGTAATCGGTCGCAGCCACGAGAACAGCTATCGGACAATTTTAATTTAATATGTAAGAACCTGTCTTATTGACTGAATTCCGGCCTATCTGACTAACACAGAGACCATCTTCAATTGAAACAAACTTTTTGACGTTATTAAGGGAAGTTTACGTTTGTTATGGCGAATTCCGGTGTCAAGAGAAAGCCTCCGCGCAAAATGGACACTGGAGCTAACATTCTCCTTGATGTTGAAGACTTTCACAACTATGCTAACGGCAAAGGCGCAATTGAACTGATGAGTGAGGACTTTCCCTCTGAGCCCTTAACGCCGGAGAAACCTCCAGTTAAAAGGGGAAAAAATGAAATGGCTGCTGAAGATATAATTGGCACTTTGTCACAGTTGATAAACTCGAGATCGGACGAATTGAAGAGAATAGTGGAAGATAAGACTGCTCACATAACTAGCCTGAGGGGAGACGTGGAAGCGATTTGCCAGAAAATGGGTGAAGTGAAGAACAAAGTAGACCAACTAGATGCTGCTTTTGAGCGGGAAAAGGAACGTGTTGGCAAGCTGGAGTCACGTATCACAGAGCTGGAAAGGTACTCAAGACGGTGGAATCTGAAGCTACACGGGGTAACCGAACAACTGGAAGACAAAAATGTGCGTCAAGAAGTCATCCGTATCTGCCAGAAGGTGGCACCAGAGGAAGGCGAACGTCTCCCTCATACCATTGATTCCGTGCATCGCCTTGGAGAGAAGAAGGAGAATGGCCGCAGAAGCATCATCCTGCAATTCTGCTCACGAGTGGCGAGAGATGCTGTGTGGGTAGCAGCAAAGGGGTGTGCCTTCCTTCAAGAAAACAACCTGCGCTTCGCGGAGGATCTCTGCAAAGCTGACAGGGAGTCGAGGAAAGCGTTGTGGCCGTTCGTGGAAAAAGCCAGGAAGAAGGGGAAAAAAGCCTACTTTGTAGGCGGCCGTGCCTTCATTGAAAAAAAGGAAATTACGTTCAGTCAGTGAACAATGCTGTCTCCAACAGGTGATTGTTCACTGACTGAACGTTAACTGTTTACACAAAGTTTTGCGGGCCTATATGTTGGCGCCTTTATGGTTCTTACTTTAAAAAAAAAAAAAAAGAAGGGTTGATACGATGCTGTTCTCAGGGCATCTCACCAAGTTACTAGTTCCAACTTTGAAGCTGTACTTACCAGTTTATTTTTTTGTTCTGCATTTACTATTTCTCTTTCTATAGTCTCTCTCAACAATTTGAAGAGCAAAGCGTTATTTTTATTTGCAAAACAATGCAACACGGATTTTTGTTTTTTTCAGGAAACACATTCTGTAGGTGATGACGTGCCTTTTTGGAAATCACAGTGGGGCAATGAAGCATACTTTTCACATGCATCCACACGTTCTGCAGGTGTCTGCACCCTTAAAAATAAATTCATGCAAAGTTTACTGCATACAGATACAGATAAAAATGGTCACTATGTATGCACAGTCATTAACATTCATAACGTTTTTCTCATAATAATTAACATATATGGTTATAACACAGTAAATGGTAACAACAATCTTCTTACTGAGGTAGAAAGTAGGATACTTCACTGGCTGTCTAAATTTCCTAATGCTCATCTACTTTTAGGCGGTGACTTTAATATTACTATGGACAACACAGTTGACAGATGGCCACCAGGTTCCCAGACCAATTCCAGTGCAGCATTAAGATCTCTAATGCAAAGGTTTGATTTAATAGATATATGGCGAGAACATTTTCCTACTGACATATTGTTTACATGGAGTAATGCATCCAAATCTAGACAATCACGAATTGATTTTTGGTTAATATCTAGTAATCTCAAAAGCAGCACAAAAACAGAGATTCTCCCGTCCCCTCTCACTGATCATAAGGGCATTAAGATTCACATTTCTCTTCTCCCAAGTTCAAACAGCCCAAGAAGCTCATATTGGAAAATGAATAGCTCTGTTCTGAGTCACATATGTGTTAAGGCAAGGGTTAAGGAACTTATCCAGATCTTTTGGAATGAGGCTGTAGTAGAAGGAAGGTATGGAATGAAATGGGAACTGTTTAAATTTGAGGTTGGGCAGTTTTTCAGAAGTTACTGTAGTTCTCTAGCTAAAGCAAAAATAATTGAAGAAGAAAATATAATAGGAAAAATTACCACCTTATCCTCTATATGCCCTGATAAACTTACTCCTGAAGACAAAGAGACTTTGTTTGAATACCAAGGTAAAATTGATAATCTATATAAAACTAAAGCTGAAGGGGCTTTTGTAAGATCTAGAAGGCGCTGGTTGGAGGAAGGGGAGCAAAATTCCGCATATTTTTTCAGGTTAGAAAAATCTCAGTCTGTTTACAACACTATACATCAACGTAGAATAAGGGATACAGTCTGCGATGATGCGAAACAGATAGCAAACTTTTGCTCTAACTTCTATAAAAATTTATACAGTTCTCAATATTGTGAAGAAAGTGCCAACTCATTCCTGAATTCATTAGATGTTAACCCAATAAGCAAGACTGACAAAGAACTTTGTGATTGTCCTATTACTATTAAGGAAATTATTGATTCAATAAAAAGCCTAAGAATTAACAAATCACCTGGTGTAGACGGTGTCACCTCTGAGTTTTATAAAGCCTTTTGTAAAGAATTAGCCCCCTTTCTATTACAAGTGTTTAAAGAAAGTATCTCTGAGGGCACTCTCCCACCAACCTTAACACAAGGCTTAATTACTCTATTACCAAAACCAAAAAAAGACCATTTAATGATAGAAAATTGGCGCCCTATTAGCCTACTGAACACTGATTACAAAATCCTAGCCATTATGTTAGCCAAAAGGATAAAATTCACATTGCTTGACATTATAGACGAAACTCAATCAGGTTTTATGGAAAGTAGGCACATCTCTAATAATATTCGATTAGTACTTGATATACTCGATTATCCAGATTATATTCAAAATGACAGTTTTATACTATTTTTGGATTTTTACAAGGCCTTTGACTCAGTTGAACACGAATTTATTTTTAAAACACTTCAGAAATTTGGTTTTGGTGACTTTTTTTGTAAAGCAATAAGAACCTTATATTGTAATGGTAATAGTTCAATTAAATTAAAGAAAGCCTCATCCCCCAGGTTTGAACAAAAATGTGGCATTCGGCAGGGGTGCCCGATTTCCCCTTACTTATTTTTGCTATGTACCCAATTATTGGCTAATCATATAAAGAACAGTGGTCTAAAGGGAATGTCTATGCTTGATAGAGAGATCATTATAAGTCAACTGGCTGATGACACTACACTGTTTTTAAATGACTCATCACAGGTCTCTATTGCATTAGACATTTTTCAGGTTTTTTCTTTAGCATCAGGTCTACATTTGAATGTGAACAAATGTGAACTGATGGCAGTCAAAGGTTGTAATATTGCTTCTATTTCCAATATACCAGTAAAAGAGCAAGTTACCTACTTGGGTATAGTTATAACTAAGGATCAGAATCTCAGGTGTTGCGTCAACTTTAACCCTGTAATTGATAAAACAAAAAAAAAAGTTTAATATGTGGCTCCAAAGAGATTTGTCAGTGAAGGGTAGGACTCTACTTTCAAAAGCTGAAGGCATATCCAGATTGACATATGCTGCAATAGCATTGGGTGTGGATACAAAAATGTGTAAAAGCATTGACCAGTTACTATTGAATTTTATTTGGAAAAACAGAACACATTATGTTAAAAAATCTGTTATGATGAATGACTACAACAAGGGTGGGCTCAAATTTATTGACTTCAGTACGCTAAATAACACTTTTAAAGTTAACTGGATTAAAAACCATTTAAAAGAACCTGCTTCAATATGGAATTTTATCTCTAGTCATGTGTTTTCTCAGTTGGGTGGTTTAAAGTTTATTCTGCTTTGTAATTATAATATTGACAGGCTTCCTGTTTCTCTTTCAAACTTTCATAAGCAAGCTCTTTTGTCTTGGTCTCTTCTTTACAAGCACAATTTTTCTCCAAATACTTACTTTATCTGGAATAATAGGGATATATGTTACAAAACGAAATCTATATTTTTTGATAACTGGTTTAGGAATGGTATTGTTTCAGTAATTCAACTTCTTAATGAACAGGGTAACCTTTTCAGTTACCAAGAATTTCTTCAGCGTGTAAAAATTCCTGTTACTCCTAAGCAATTTGCCATTGTTTTTGATGCAATTCCACTGGGAGTGATCATGCTCCTGAAAGGTTGTTCTTATGATACTCCTCAGCTTGATCCTCTTCTGACACATGTTGGTAGAATATGCTTGATGTCCACTACCCGTAATAATAACCGGACTGTGCGCAATCTATTTCTAAAGGACATTATTTCTGTACCTTGTGCAATCTCAGCTTGGAGTGGATATGCCAACGATATATGCTGGACCAAGGCTTGGACACTACCCAACAGATTCTTACTGGTCAATAAAGTAAAAGAAGTGTCCTTTAAAATCATTCACCGTTTTTACCCAGTTAAATCCTTTTTAGCTAAATTCAGTAAAGATATTGATACTAATTGTACTCTTTGTAATACACATCCAGAATCACTTATTCATCTTTTTTGGTTTTGTGAGTTTTCAAGAGACTTGTGGCGAAAGATTTGTCGTTTTATAATTGACCATATTTGTGAAACTTTTGAGTTACGTTTGCAAGATGTTTTATTTGGTTTGACCAATTTTAGTAAGGAGCTGGATGAGGAATATTTTCTTTGTAATTTAATTGTTCTTCTGGCAAAATTCCATATACATAAGTGTAAAGTACTTAAAATGAGGCCTTCTTTTGTTTATTTTCGTAGGAACGTGAACATTCATCTCAAAAACATTTATGCCTCAAACAACAAAAAAGCAATGAAAACTGTGAATTTATGTACAAAATTTAATATTGTTTTATAGATGTGTGTCTGCTTTGTTTGTGTCTGCATTATCTAACCCCTGGCGTATAGTTATTGTATCTGTCTTTGTTTCTGTACTTGTCTGTTTTATATTTAATTAAAAAAAATTACACTGCAACAAAAAAAAAAAAAAAAAAAAAAAGAGCGGTATCAGACTCACCTATAGAGTTTTGAGTATGGGGCGTGTTTCAACCGAACCAGGAGAAAAAATGCCTCTTCGCTCAATTGGATAGACCTACAACCAATCAGAACAACGTAGTATGTGACGTAATTAAGCAACACACGATTGTTGTAGGAAGGACGGCAAAAACATATTTTCTATCGATAAAAGCCTTTATCGCGTTCCTCTGTTCGTCTTTCAAAATGAATGCAATGTGGAGATCCTGTAGAACAGACTCGATGGCAGAATCTACACACCCTAGCTCTCCAGCGGCAGCCATGTTTGTTTCAAACGAAGTCAAACCAAGCGCTATTTATTGACGTAGTCGATAATGTCCCTGTTGATCATCTGTCCATCAACGTATAAAGCCCGCCCTGGCAATCTGATTGGGTCGACCGATTCTTGGTCGGGCATAATGATTTCCCAACTGAGCAGAGCCAGACCGAACTTCCTGACCAAAACATTTATGGGCGGGGCTAAGTTCGGCTGGCACCCAGGCTAGAATACAGGGAAAGT
The DNA here is from genome assembly GCF_027942865.1 of Odontesthes bonariensis. Taxonomy (NCBI): domain Eukaryota; kingdom Metazoa; phylum Chordata; class Actinopteri; order Atheriniformes; family Atherinopsidae; genus Odontesthes; species Odontesthes bonariensis. The sequence continues at coordinate 20,667,121 of NC_134517.1, read as the reverse complement.
GAAATGATAAAATGCTTCTAAGGTCCACAATCAAATACCTCAAATTGCCAGGTTTTCGGCTGTGTGGAGTGAGTCTCGGATAGCTAGGCAATAAGGATGCGTAAGGTCTATTTATTATTTGAATGCCCATTCAGTTAATATAAAGCCTGTAAAGTGGTCAGCTTTGTATTCAGTGATGTGAAGAAACCTCATTTTCTCGCTAATTTTCTATGTCTTCCAACGGCTCCAAGGGGAGCTGTTTCAGGCATGACAGAGAAATTACATCTCTTGGCCAGCTTGGATGTTGGATGTTGTGAAAAATGGTGACAAGAGAAAGCTTGACACAACTGTTCAAATTTTGTGAGTTGACATAACAAACACTGATATCTGAAAATATGATCTGTGCAAATACGAAAAAATACTTTAGCTACTTTAGCTTCCATGTTAACTGAGAATGAAATTGCCAGGATGGGTTTGCCTTACAGTACAAGCAAACCAAGAGCGAATGGAGAATGACTTAACCATGGGTCCCGCGAAGAACAAAATAGCATGATGTGGCGAAGGGTAAAATGTAAAAAACAGCTTAAGCCCTTTTTCCATCAACGACATGATTCGCTTTAATTTGATGCGCATCAAGAAGTTAGTGCGATACATGTGATGGAAAAACGGTTAAATCGCTAGAACGCCTGTTTTGTCGCATTAAATCAATTCGCTCGAAATAGGTGGTTCAGGGCTAAGTTGTATCACTACAGAAGTGATGGAAAAGGTTAATGCGATTCAGACTAGCCACGCATGCGCAGATGGTATTGGTAAAGCGCGAGGATTCGAATGTTGTTGTTGAGCTGCTCAGCCGCCCCATTTCACCTATCCTGTCGGTATCAAAACAGCAGCAACAACTAGTAACAACAATGTCCGATGATAAAAGAAACAACTGGTCGAGAGCAGAGACTCTGCTTTTTTTAAACACAATTCGGGAGGTCCTGAAGCAGCATAATTAATTCTCGCCTCGCTCTCATCCTCCTTCTTAAATTTCTGACGGCTATAAGCTGACATAGCAGCACTAGCAGCATGTTTAGTCCTATCCTACGGTCCATAACTCTAAATAAGTAACTAGCCTAATAAATAAAACGAAAGCCGGTGGTGAAAAGGTACGTAGCCTTGAAAGTTATAGCAACTGTTATAACAGGAGGCTGACAATAACAGCGCGAGCAATTAAACTCCCACTACCGAGCATTCTAATTCGCTACAATTCGCCACTTTTGTAATGGAAAATCATCTGGTCGAGTCAGAATAATGCGCATCAGCACGTTCGGTGATGTCATTTTATTTCGCTAGAATCGTCCTGTTTGATGGAAAACCAACCGAACGCATCTTATATCGCAACAAAGTAATGCGATATAACTTTTAATTTGCTACAGAATCTGATGGAAAAAGGGCTTTAATTAATACCTATTAAGACTATTAATGAGGATAAGGATGGCTCCTGGAACTGGATCTTTGATAATTGCTCATAACTAACATTATTCAAAAATGATTTTGTATTAAAACAAATGAAAAGGTGCAATTGCTAGTTAAAATTACTAGATATTCGTTGTGAACTGGTCGTTTAATAGTTTTCTTATCAATATCTCACAAATTCATGTCCACCTACCATATAATTTATATCCGGTATTTCATGAAAAGACAGCCTATCAAAACATGTATAGATGTTTAGAGAGCTTATAATTAAAACTATACTTTAATGACTTTTTAAATTATTGTTTATAAATGGCAGTATTCAACATCATCACTCAAGAGGCAACATTTTCTGAAATTATGGCTTCCAGGAGCCCCCTCAGTGTCCCACATTAACGAAGCATTCCTGTAATCGAACACCTTGATTGTCTCCTACCCTTTGCTCCACTCTGCTTCTCCTCCGTGTCTCACAGGCAAACCTCCTGATTCATAACCTTTTCTTAAAGGTTATCACATTATTCATGCTGCTGATTTCACAAGTCAGTCTCCCCTTGCATCCGTTGTGTTTGTCTGTCATGAGGCTGTGAGATCGTCTCTCTCTGATCACCTCCACTTGGAGCGCTGCATATAAACAGACTTCACTTACCAAGTTCTTCGTGTTATAGCTTTTTCCCCAGGAACTCCTCATTTAAGTAAATCACTGGAATGATAGACGTCGATGAGAGAAGAAGGTAACATATTGATATTGTGATTCCGCAGCGACAGCAATTTCAAATTTAAATATTCTATTTTAAAGAGCTGAGATAAAGGAGCGGAAAGCTTGTTGCGGGCTTCTGCCTAGAATGTCAGCTTTATTATGGTGACCATGGAGCAATGATTGCTTTAGAAAACATGGTTTCTGAGTGCAAAAGAATACTTCATCGAATGTTATCCTCCCTATTTCCCAATATGTGGATGGAGAAGACATTAGAAAATCATTCTGTTACTGAATGATTTTCTAATGTCTTCTCCATAGCCTATAATTTGTTTTCTGCAAACTTCTCACAACACAAGCTTGAGGAGAAAATACAATTCCTATATTTTCCTATAATTATATTTAGGCATTTTCACCCCTGTTTGATGTTAGAGAAGGACTCGGACTAGTGTTTAAATGACATTTTAGACTGGATAACAGTGTATTACCACCTTTTAATGCCAATTAGATAGGCGAAAAAAACACGTCTGACTTACATATTAAAGCAACAGTTGAGAATCTGGCAGTTTTTGCTCTTTGTCTCACCCTACAGTTGTGGAATTTAACATCACAGTCTTCAAAGCAGTCTTCAACACAAATCCCTGTCTGAGCCCCGCACGTGCACTGCCATGTACATGAAAGTGTTGTCCTGCTGAAAAAAAGCCTGACACCGTCAAAAGCTACCACAAACCAAGAAGAACCTTTTGAAAGGATACAATCTTCCAAGAGTTTGGCATTAGATTTGCCAAAACTGGTCAAAACATCTCTAAATGAAAAAACTTATTTGTATCCAAGTCTGAAACTGGACCGAGGTGGCTAACTGAAGCTTCATCTGTGAGGTCATTGACATATGCAAGCTAAGGAACCATCTTTCAGTGAAAAAAGTGTCATCTGCAAGTAAAAACTTTTCCCCTGCATTGTGATCCTCCTTAGAAATCTAGAATATTCAAGAGCGAGGTTCACTCTAAGTAAATTAGGCTATTTGAATTGATGTTTATAGTTACTTGATGGCATAGCCATGTGGTAGTTCTCTGAATATAGTCAAGTAAACCTGTTCCTTTAGGGTGCTAAAGTTTCAGCAGCTTGGAACGGGCTCTCGGACCAGCCAAGCACCTGGTCGAGTTGGTCAAAAACGGTCATGCGTGGCCTTCACTCAATAAATCCCATTTTTTTTTTGTCTTAAACATCTCCAAAAAAAGAGGGATAAGAGAACAGAGAACCCTATGAGCTGCTTGAAGGGCTCTACGTTCACTCATAGTTCTGCCTTTGTTTTGGTCTTTGTTTATACTTTGATTATATAGCTTTGATGTAATGCCAAGTGGTTTTCTGAGGTTCTTTATTGGACCTCTATGTTGTAAGGTGTTCTCACAACACCATATTTTTGTCATATGGCACAAATTGGATCTGGTTAAATTTCCCTCTTAGTTATGGGCATGTTTACAAGTAAACTATGGTAGAAGTAAACTTTGGTACAGTTTGATAAATATTTTCTCTGTCAGATCAAGGCTCTGTTATTTTATCCTGACTGGATCCAGAGGAGGTTTCACATGAGTAATTTGAGTTCAAATCATACTGAAAAGTCCTTGAGTGCTTTCACAAAAACCTTGCTTTCTCCAATTTTGCAGACTTGTTTTGTTGGGTTAAAGCTAAAACCATAGGTGTAAATTGTCCCCTGGACCAGGATGGCTAAAAAAAAAGAGATGGTCTTGGGTTGGATCAAATTGAACAATGGTTTGGTTTGTTTTCAGTGTAAAAACATTGTAAGGACACTTCACAGGAGGTTTTGATGGATTTTCGACAAAACCAAAACAAGAAGGCATGAGCTCTGACAACATCTGGGGTGAAGAAACCAGTTTGATCTAATTTTCTGAAATGACTTGCTCTGACCTTAGCGGACCGCTCCACCTCTCCCAAAACAAAGTTTCCAAGGCCTGCACGATTACTCGCAAAAAAAGGAGGGGATATCGATTACCTTCTTCCTTGTTGGCAACACAAAGAGGTAATGATGAGTGTGTAGTAATGCCGTAATAATGTTATTACAGTGATAGTGACAGGATCCAGGATCCTATTCATTCATTATCATCCATTCATTCAATTAGTGACAGGTCACCCACCAGCATATCAACACAGTCATATGCATGTCACTGAACCAACTGGATCCTTTTGTTGCAGCTGTTTCAGAAGATGAAATAAGACTTGTTTTCTCTCCCAAAATGCTACTGCAGCGCATTTAACATCATTCTGGGCTTTGCGTGAAGCCCCAGTAACTTTCTGTGAATGTTCCAAAAGACCAAACCATGCCTAGCCTTACTGGGAGTGTATTATTGTGAGACCAGTTTCTGTTCTATTTTCACTCTCTGATTCTCTCTCTCACTCTCTTCATTCACCGTCTTGTCCTTTCTAGCTATGACATGATCGGAGCTGTATACCTGATCAGAGATCACATCAGCTCTTAGCTGTCTGCAGGCTCAGAGGAAATATGTGTATGCCAGTGGCAATGCCCTCAGCTAAACAAGCTCAGGTCTCGCAGAGATGACCCCATTACTCGCACACAAACATGGATACACACTTCGAGCTCTCCTCATTCGGTGTGTTTTGTATTATAGTTCTAACTACATGGAGAAGTTTTAAATGCTTTGATTCCAGCAAAGGCTAGGAGTATGTGATGTAAATGACAAACTGTTCTAGTTAGTCTCAAACACAAGCCAAATTACGAGGAAGACATTTGCTCCACAGCAGATGTGAGTCCCGTGTAGAGCTTGATGATACAGAATACCCAAGAAAGGCTGAAATTGCTTCTTTTGCAAGTCCTTGAGTAGAAGAGAATATATAGTGTGGTTTTGAGATGAGTTTAGCCAATGCTTATGCAAATTACAAGCTGAACAACATTAATGGTTACACTAATCTTTACTAAAAAAAAAAAAAAAAAAACTGGCTTTGATTTTGACTGGCTAACAATTTCTTATAGGTCAAATTTATTAAAAGCCCCTCAAAATGCCCCCATCTATATGTATGTTTCAAGTTGCAATACTGGCGGTAGTGTGTGTGTCATCTCAGAGCAGAGAAAACAATCAGATCACTGCATGAATTTGCAGCCTATCAAGAAAGAAAGAAATAACCTTTAAAGTAATATACCAGAAGCTGCAATTCTTTATTATATTATATCAGCCTGACTGCTGCACCGCCAAGGACGAATGATGTCAGACTTGAATGCTTATCCTTTTTTTAGATTGGAAAATACGATTCCTTTATGAAATCTTTGACCACATTTGACCAAATTTGCCTTGTTTTGCACGATACAATTATTATTACTGTTGCACTTATGGTACGTTGTAATTAAGCCAAATAAACCTCACGGTAATTACGAGCTCTGACAAAGGGTAATAGTAAATGAATCCCTTTTTTTTCCCTCCCAGAAGCGATTTGCTCTTGCAAATTCTATGTAGATGAAAAAGAAAAAAAAAAAAAACAGCATTTCTGGTATTTAAACATGAAGCCTCATTTTAGTGTGAAAAGCCTGCGCTGACATGGCACTGCTTAAGGCATGTGTCAACAGGCAACATGGCAACAGTAACTAAACCCTAACCTGTTTGTAAGTAGCTGAGCCAATCAGCTGTGCTGGTTCGGATCACAAAATTAATGTTTTAGTATGAGTAAAACTGGCCAGACTTGACAAGGCTCAAGTTGTGTGAAAAAACGACGAAGGCAAAAAAAGAGATAATGACGAGACCGTCGGCAAAAGCATAAAACTGTATCCACAACCAGCTCTCTAGATCAGACATTTGCCTTTTCATTTCACTTTAGAACGACTGGGCTCTGTGCATTATTGAAATTGGAGGATTAAGTCACACACCATTTGAGTGACGTTCCTGCTCATCTGCACTCGGATGAACGACATCGAACTGACATGTCAGAAAAACTAGTGATTCTGCACAAAATGTTAATTAAGACAACTCAAATTATATCAGCTCATTAAATCAAGAGCGTGAGAAGTGTTGCATACTTGCCTGGAGACGTTCGCAGCGTGTAGTACTTTCTGGTACTGTATGTGCTGACAGAGCGAAGATGCCAAGACGGTGAGTTAGTTACAACTCAGCATATTTGAATGATGTGATTATCTTAGCATTGTGTTTGACAAGAGCTTGTGAACAAGATTTTTTCTTCTCTCTCTCTTTTTTTTTCTTCTTTTTTTTCGCAACAACATCAGCTGTAAAAGCAAAATAAATAAAAAACAATCATGGAATTTTTCTGTAAACACATTATTAGAGCTTTAGAACTAGTGGTCTAGTGATTGAGATCAACAGTTTAACATTCTTTTTTTTTCAACCCCCAGGACATAAATGTGTGGCAGAATGAGCTACTTTATTGTGTTGCCAAAAATATCTCATTTGACCCCGTTGAGACCCCATTAATCATTTTAGTATACAAGTTCTGATGTTCAGAGGTATCAGAAGAATAATCTAGTATGAATTAATTGATTTTTCTTTTTCGATTACTGCAGTTGCTTCAAATAAGAGATAATTTCATTTCTATTTACTTTTGATTCTTCACTTTTTCCCCTTGAGCTTTCCATGGAATAAGGGCTTGTTGTTTGCACTACCTCTGGGCAGGGAACATATATCCGTAACTTACCGTAAACGCCTGACCAAATCCTGTTGGGATGTGGTCAAATTATCAAAAAGAATGAAAAAAAAAAATCCTTTTGTCATGCTTCAGAAAATTGCTCCATTTAGAAAAATTGCTTTGAGATATTTTGTAAAACTGTAAAAAAAACATGTTAAAAAAAAACACCCGTGATTTTTTGTGAGAGGGGTTCAATGGTGGAGCTCCACATATTCTGTCAAGCTCATAATCTTAGCTTGACTTTCAACCCACCCAACGCTTTCTTAATTTGAAACCTAATTTTAGTTTTCAGTTTACTTATACGTACACTCGCTGTTTGCTTGGCTGCAGAAATGAAAAACTATGTGCTTACGGTCGATGTAAGAAAATACAAAGGCTTGTGTAAAACAGACACTGTTAAACACCTCCATCCTGTGTTTTTTTTTACTTAAACACGAACACAAAGCAACATAACTGTGTGACAGTCGAGAGGTAAAACTTTTCTGATGATGGACCATGACAAGTGCATCTTGGATGCTTTGCCTTATCCTTAGCCTTTCCTGGCTAAGGCTGAAACAGGCATTTAAAAAAGAAAGAAAAAACTCTAGGCTCTTGAGTTGCCAAGTTCAATTATTATGAATGAAATGGGGCCTGTTTTGTTTTTTTTTTTAAGAACACTCGCTTTTTACAGGCTTGTTTTCATAGATCAGGTTGCTTGTTTCTGTCACAAGAGCAGAAAACAGTGGCTCTGGTGGATATAAGTGAGGAGCAGGGGAGGCTTCTGCAAAAAAAAAAAAAGGCACATCTTTGGGGGGAGCAAACTGCAGTGGGCTATGCTCTGTGTTTTGAGGGATAAGGATGTTATTAAGACTTAACATGGGTGCAAACAATTCCATTGTGTAGGGATTAAGACTTTGGTCTCTGACATGTAAACAGGTTATTAATAGAATATCCCATCTGCAACTCATGTAAACACCAAAAGGGATGTCGTAAATGTCTTATTTAGATTATGGTCAAAAGATGAAACATTGCTCTGCATGTACACATACGTTGTAACTGTAAGTGTCAGTTATATGCTCTATGAACTGGGATTGGAAGATAGAACAATAGCAGGCTACAGTTAATATCTTCCCAGACTGCCTGAAAAACACAGATTATCATAATTAACTAATAAGCACAAGGTGAGAACATTTTGTACCATCTGATGTATAGCTGTTTCTAATCTTAGTACTGATGTAGCTGTCAAAATATAAAGAGAAGGGGGTAGAGCAGGCAGGGGTTTTTGGGGATTATTTATTTTTTTTTGCTCTTAGAAAGTATGTAGTGAGTATTATATCACTGACATCCTGTTCTGCGCTGAAACTGTCACAAACCTGGCTGTGATCTTTGCGATGCTTCGTGCACCACGGGGAATCATCTGCTACAGGATGCGGGCGTCTAGACATTTTTGATCAAAAGGATAGAGCAGTGTAGATTTTTGTGATGTTTTTATTTATTTATTTATTTTTATTTTTTTTACCAGTATTCATTTTCATTTTTCTTCATCACATTTAAAACACACTCCAGTGGAGAGTTCTGCTCGGTCTCATCACATTGCTAACCGGCGTGAATCCTAATGCCTTCGGCCGACAATGTACCAAGAAACATTTAGCCGTCTGTTTGACATTCATAGTCTGCGAGGCTTTCATTTGCTCAAAAATCACTGCGTATGAAGTCAATTTAGCTCGCTCATTAAAAAGACATAAACGTCTCTGAACTTAATGGCATCTCACATTAAAAGAGTAAGGCTTTAGAGTTTTGAGATTGCATCTTAAGGTTGTCATCCACATAAGTGTTTTAAGTGCAGATATCAGTCCGGTCCTGTTTACTTTAATTTCCCTTTGAATGTAAACGATCAAGAGTGGAAATATGCTGTCATCTGGCTGCTTATCTGCGAGGACCTGCCTCACTCAGGTGTTTGGCACTGGGAATTTGTAATAATAATAACATGTCTGTATGAGCTGTACACACAGGTTTATACACGGATCATTCTGTTAATGTGCTTTAATGCGTTTCATGTATTGTTTCTAAAGACAGACAGAGCAATAAGAGCTAAAAGGTGAAACTGGCTGTGATTGGGATCTTAATTAACCACAAATCAGCATGTTCATTTTCTTATCCCCATTCCATAAAAAAAAGTCTGCTACCAGGAGATAATGCGGTGCAGGCTTTGTGGACACGATTGTCTGAACGGGCTGTTTTTGCACGTGTAGAAGCGTTAACAAGCTAATTTGATTAGAATTCACCTTGATTAGTCCACCTTTTAGAGATTACAGTCTGATGTGCTTAACCTTGTGAGGAAAAAACTGCATCCTTCTGCAATACCTTTAGATAATGACTTCTTCCTGCCCTGCGGTTTATAATTTCAGCAGTCATAGAAAGTTTGTTATCACCAGCGGTAAGGTGATGCAGAATGAAGATGAAGTCTTTTTTTTCAGTCCACTTCATGAGCTGTGAATTATGTGTCCTCCAAACAACAACGACAGTCACAGTATGCCATAATAATCAGAAGCAGATAAAAGGTGCAGAGCCGTCAGCATCGATACCGTAGCTGTGTTTCAGTTGTTCATGCAGTTGTTAAATGGCTTTCGGGAGGAATTATATGACAAGCTTTTGCCTCTACCATCTCTCTGGTGAGTAGATGTCCTTGGTCTGTGAGCACGAGGGCGTTACTCAGAAAGAAAAGTCTCTGCAGTGCATATGTATTTCTGCTCTGTCCCGATTCTCTCACACAAGATGAGAATGAGACCGGAGACATGCATTATTTGTAACCGATACCACTCCTTAATGGTGTCTGCACTCCCTCTGGCAGCCCATAATGGACCGTTTTTGAGGTTCTCTGCATCTTGCTCAGCTTTTTGATGGTGACAGAATGGGGACAGTGGGTGTCACCTGGGAAGAACAAGAAGAACGATGGGACCTTTCATTTACTTGTCAGGAAACTGGCATTGCTAGCACTTGACATGGTGTGCATGTTTGTGCTTGTACAAGGGGTGGCAGGTACAAGAAGGGAAAAAAAATGCCCTTCAATAGAAAAATGTTTCATTCTGTCCTTTATAGTACAGAAACCAAAAGAACCAAAAGAAAATTAGAATGTATTTAAAGTATTTAAATGGCTCGTGGAAACACATTTCTGAACTATAAAAACTCTTAAAAGCTGATGTATCTGATTCATGCTACACATCAAAGTCTGTTTACAAGTCATAAAGAATACAACTGCATAGGCAGAAAAAAGTTGCTTAAATTCTTCTGTGGCTATAAACTACAAGTGTAAAAATAAAAACACATTTCCAAGTGTGGTGTCAGAAAGTAGTGAGTCTTCTAGACCTTTGAAGTCTGCTTCATAGTTCTGCTTCATGTGAGTAGTGAGCTTACTTGAATTTCTAAACTTTCAACCAAAAGTGGTGAAAAGTTAAATATTTGAACCCAAATATTTGAAGATTAATGAGTTGGCACAGCTTGTTGAGCCTAAGTCCCAATCCTCTAAGAACAATAAAGATTCTTAGCTGAGTTATGTATGCAAAGCTGTTGAGCCACAGCTGAGCCAAACCTCATGTGTCAGGGAGCCATTCAGTTGGAGGTGCACAACATTCATGAACATGTTTTTATGTTGTGTCCTGATTTTTCATTTTTACAAAGCATTTTTTATTGCTAATAATGCCTCTAGCAACATCACATGTCATTGAACTGGTTAGCTTATCATCAAGGAACATTCAAGTTGATGCAGGAAAATGGATTTTTTTCATGTTCTTTATCATAAGTCGATGCCAAATGGATGCTAATTATTTTTAAATATGCCAAGTTTACATTCTTAAAGTTCTATTGTGCTCCAGTGTGCCAAATTAGAAATCAACAGCATACCTCGGGAGGTTGTAGTATTAAGTTACACATTTGTTTGTTTGAGTTGCTCTTTTTCCATGATTTTATATCAGATATTTATTTGATTTTTTTTGTCATTCTTTGAAGCTCTGCTTTTTTTTGCAACCCATTCCTTTTGGCTGACAGAGGCAGTCGGCTGTTCTCATAAACTGTCCTAAACAGCAGAGGCCCAGTTACAGCAGGTAGTGTATGTACGGGTTCTGTGTGCCACGTTAGTTTGGTTGATGGTGCAGCAGATGTTGCTCTACTTGTTTCTGGTGCTTCTGGTGACCCTTTAGGGCCATAGTAGGTTAGTGCATGTAGCTCAGCTTAACTGTGTGACACTGCACGGTCGAGTTGAGCCACATTTACAGCGTAACAGCTCCACTTGACCATGTGATTAGACTACTATCCTTTATCCACTTTACGTACACTACAGTGAAACTGAGTTATTGAACAAAGTATGTTTTGACTCCCGAACGCCGTGAGAAAAAGTTAAAGACATTCTGCTACTCCCAACTTTCTCAGTGTTGGATCATTGGACATTTAAGTAAAGCTGAATTCATTGCACAGACGTTAATTTTAAGTTACTTTAAAGGTGGTTTTGTCAGATGATGCTGGGGTTATAAAATCTGGATTTTTATTCGGACAGAGCGATGGACTGCAAAGGCTTTAAGTGCCCACAAGTTGACACGTTGTCTTCATGGAAACGAGAGCAGCTTTACTGGAAACCAACGGCATTAATTTACACTTACACTTTACTGTTTTTACTAAAAGATGCAAAAAGTTGGAACTTTGGAGAAAGTAAGGCACCTAGACCCGTTTGAGTCTTGCTGAGCGTATACATGCAGCACTGATTTGAACACCAACTGCAATCATCTGGATGCGTTAGTCTGGTTTTCAGAAGATTGTTTTTGTACAATTTTTGGTCAAACTAACACGTATCTCAGAAGTCTGGTTCTAACTAGCATTAGAATGCAGTTGGAATCGAGCTTGTTAGAGCAACCTTATCTGTACTGTACCTGCTACTACCACAACATACTTTAACTACAAGTGTCTGAGAGTCAAGAAAGCCTAATAGGCGGAATAAAATGCTTTGATTTAAATATTTGCGTTAAAGAAGTGATTAAAGAAGTGTAAAAAGCTGACCTAAGCAAGCAGAGCCCGAATATAATATCTTTAAAAGGTGAAATCAGCACAGATCAGTGAATATGAAATACAGCTCTTGTCAGTTCACCTCAGACCTTCCTGCCGTATATGCCCTTTGAGATATTTTAGGATCTGACACAAATGTGTCTGAGTCACAAACACAAATGCCACCTTGCCTTATTGATAAGCTATATGTAGAATACTCACTATGGGGAAGTAATTATAATGATGAATGCTCTCTACATGAATTTGCTAAGAATACAGCTCAGAGGTCGCACCAATCTGAATGGTGGATATTTTATGAGCGCTGTCATCTTATTTCAGCTTTAAGGATGCCAGCATAACCCCCCAGTATAGGGATGCCAGTACAAAGCTGAATTGCAATGATTTAACTTGTGTTGCTGCATGTTCATTATCATTGTGTCTGCGTGCTTTTGCCTAATGTGGCTGAAATTGTGTCATCTGGGGTTGTGTAATATAACCGATGGGAGAAAGTGCTACTTGAGACAAATCAGACACACAAGACCAGTACTCAAACTAGGCAAGACACGCTGAGATGAAAAGTATGGTTGGACAGGAAATTTTAATGCCGTTTTACAATGGCAAGTGACTCCCTGCTGTCCTCTGTTCTGCTGTAATCCTAGACCAATTAGACATTGTAATGCCGCAGCACTGCTTCAATTACCATGATAGTGGAAATCCTCCTGTCTAATTATGCCCTCCTTTTAATCTTTCTCTTTCAAAGATCTTTCCGAGAGACAGTGGAGGAGGAGACAAGGCGTGTACTCACATGGTTTCTGAATTAATTATACAGCCAGAGGAGAGACACGAGTACACAGGCTGGCAGAGGAAACCGCCGTACATGTCAAATCACATCAGGCAAAGCCGAAGACACTGAGAGGTTTGCATGCTGCCATGAGCCTTATGAGAGTCATGTCAACGTGCAAACACACACGAATACACAACAGATTAATGGCAGGGACAGTTTTTATCCACATTGTGGGATTTCATTATCTTCACAACCGTGATTGTGACCATCATTGTCAGCATTGTTGAGGGGATACTCTTCGATTACATTCTCCCTTTGGGTAGCAAATGAAAAAGAATAATGATGGGCAATATCATCAGAAATCTGTTCACAAGCACATGTAATCCTGCTCCTTGGTAGGTGATTGTTATGGCATTCCACAATTAGCAACTCAGCTACAATTGAATGGATCACCATAAAATTCAGAAGAAATGTCCATGTGGATTTTACTGATGCCAGTGATTTGGTTTCTCATCAAATACCTGCAAAAATAATCACGTGTAGTGCTTTCAGTATTATGCTAGCATACTATCAACAAATCTTATGTAACTGCACACTCATGTGCGTTTGTATTATTCATAACAATGATGCTGTTGTCATTAAAGTAGACAATAATGATATAAAGACATGTGAACGGAACATATTTTCTCCATTGTTACATTAAACTGCGGCTGATTTATATCTTAATAAATTCATTTTGAGGTTATGAGGTTATTCATTTTCCATTGCTTAATGTGGAAGCTAGAAAGCCGTCAAATTAACATTCATTACCTAGTCATGATGTAATGGAATCAGATGCACTCTGATACTGTGCTCAAACCGCAGTGTCCTGATGAAGTCAAGCTAGCTTAATTTCTAAATAAACAGGCAGAAACCTGCTTCAAAAGTCTAAATATTCTTTAAGACAGATACAGTATAAACACTGTACATTTTAACTTGACACTGAAGAACTCTGAATTTACAGGGGTTATTCTCACTTTCCTCCTGAAGGTGTGAAAACCTTGCTATTGCTGGTTCTGTCCTGTTCTCTCTATAAGCAGCAATCAGTTGGGAATTTACTGTTCACTGTGAAAACGGATGTGTGGCATGAGAGCGTAACAAAATGTGAATTGTGTCAGTCTCACGCTCAATTCATGGGAGGTAAAGTCTCCCCCTGGCAACTCATTTGTGTGCCTCAAAACGTTATAGTTAAACGTTTTTGACGAGAGAAAAAAAAAAAAAATTTCATGCCTTTAAAATTGCTTGGGACCCTACCTCTTCCTCCTGATTCAGTGAATAGTGATGTATGAGTATCTGGCCCCACCCCATCACTGTCCCCTAGCTGCTGACACCAGATTTAATGGTTTATGGAAAATTTCTTTGTAGACTAGAGAACCAAACACAAACAGACACATAACTTAAAAACTCTATGGAAAAAAATTCAAACAAATTTCCTGCACTTCAAAATCAGTTTGATCAATAATTGAAAACAACCATACAATAGATCACAATATGATCATCGCTAAAGATCATTACACAGTGAAGTTGTTGTCTGTGAAACAATACAAGATGCTAAAACACAGAAACTATCGTTCACAAATGAAGATAAGATTTCAAGAAGAGAGCTTAACTGCTTTCTTGCTGATAGTTGGATGGGAAGAGTCTCTAAACAGGCTCTCTCCTAGTGTGTGACTATTAACAGGAGATGGTTAGCTTAGTTTAACACACAGACGGGTGACAACAGGAAGCAGCTGGGCCCTGTCAAAAAAATAGGGTAATGGAATCCTCCTATCAGCACTTCTCTGCTCACTAATTAACACATTATATCTTGGATTTTCACACTCTCCAACGGTTGCCTGGTAACCTCACGATGACGACAAGAATCCAGAAAGTGAGTGCGTCGGCCAAGAAATGCTTGGAACGCGGGCATCTCTACATTTCCATGTACATATATGACTGTTCTTTTGGTTACCTGCAGACAATGGATGAAATCAGATATGTAAGGGGACCTATAGTATTATTATTTCCAGCTCTGTACCTCACAGTTTGAATAAATCCTTATGTAGTGCCTGTTTTGGAGCCCTCACATTGAGACCATGCACTGTATATAAAGGATTGATGTAGTCATCTGGTGTCACAAGTGAAGCCAATCGACCAGCGATGGTTGCGAGGCACTGGCTGATCTCTGCCTCCAAGTCATTGGTGTCATTAGTTAGATTCAGTCCTGATCAGTGTGCTGGTAGTCATTTCTATATTTAAATAGGTATTAGAGATTTTTGGCAGGCTTTAACTCTGTAGATCCACCTTTTTCCTTTATACAGCACCATTTGGCATGGAAAAGAAATAGACTGTGACGGCTAAAAGTCCAACCCAAGGCTTCAAAATAGCCTTTTATATAGTGTTGTAATGGTTCACAGTTGCTGCGTCCACCTTTTATACACATTGTCTAGTTGAACCTAGTTGAAGCTATTGCCAGAGGGAGACGACTTACTAGGGGACACTGATTGTGTTCCGGCCCTCTCAGCTCTCGTCTGAGAAGGAAATCTTAGCTTCAGAGTGAACCTGTTTATGCCAGACAGGGAAAATCTCCATGTGATCATTGAGTGGAACCTCAGCTGTGGAACTACAGCTAATGAATTTAAAGTTTTGATTAATATTACAGTGATGTAGGTGGTGTTTAGCCACAAAAAATGAACTAGATGTAACTTTAAAAATGAACTATATTAAACAAGACATCTCCCTACATTACGTTAAGCTGCATCGCATTGGAACCGGCCATCTTTTTCTTGCAAGTCCTCCAACCTATTTGAAGAGGGCTCATTTGACAAAAATATGCCAGGTTTTGCTAAAACACCATTAATGTCACAAAAATGCCAATTTTGAGGTTGCCATGGTGATGGGTGAACAGGAAATTGTGCAAGGAACTATTTTTACCACCGCTGGAGTTGACAATACTTGCTTGAACTAACTAGTCAATGTTTTTTGCCAAATCTTTTAATTTCTGTAATCTTGAAACTTGCCCAGATAAATAATTCATAATTGTTGCTATAGCAGCACAGCTAATGTTTATGGTAACCTTTTATCTCATGATAATCTGAGCCCGTCGGCAGCAAAAACAAGCACTTTATGTGGAAAAGTGATCAATTTTATTACAATCCAGCTGTTTCATGAATTCCAGATATAGTGCTCCTGTGCAAAAATGGAGCATTTCCAAACACACATTGATTTAGATGGAATAGTAGGGACACGATTTGAAAATACTGGGATTTTCTTCCAATTTCCTCCGATATCATCTTAGAAGAAAGTTTTGCAATAATTTGTAAATACATTTATCGACCGTGGGTTTAATTAGTGGACTGATGTAGCTGAAGCACTGACCATGTGTGGAATTCTTTGGTGTATTGTATTATTTCAAATGTTGGACACATTTAATGTGACCATTTGACATCGCAAGATTACGTAGAAACAGAAAGTATGCAATTAATGCAATTAAAAAAAAAACCTTCTGTTCATACATCCATTAACTAAATAGCAGACAAGTTTCTATGAGACAAAAAGACCTCTCCGCACCCAGAGTTAATAATAATATATCAACAACTCTGGCAGGAATGTTCTCTGGCTATTTAATGCAATAAACTTCTTTAATCTTAAGAGTTGTCGCTGTTCCTCTCTGTTGAGCCACTTATCAGAAATAATGAATATTTCCAATAAAGAACAATGAAGCTGGCATTGATTTTATGACGGTATAATCTTACCGTAAGAGACTTGGTGGTAAGGTGCAATCTGCTTTATTGAACTGCGACAGCCAAGAGCTTACAACCTCAAAGTATAATATGACTGGTAAACATTTTCATTCTATCCTTAAAAATACCACTGTGGGCAACGAAATATTGGTCTTTCCATATGAGTTTTTATGTATTTTTTTGACAGTATACAGACGCAGTAACTGTTACACATAGAGGTTTTTATTCTTTTAATGTACATTTGTCATGGCTCTTTTCCAAATTTAGCTGTTGGCCACGTTCAGCAGATTGATGGAAAAATTGATGTGGAAAGATTTCCTAGTATTAATGAGAATTGGCTCTACTTTTCCTTGATTCTTTTCATTATGCCGCAATAGAAATCCACAAAATGCGGCTTTTGCATTGGATGGAAATGGGTCTTTACTGGGTCTGTTCAATAAAAATTATACTTAAGAGTGTAATAACAAAAGTCCTCTTGAATGTTTGTGATTCTGGGAGAGAATGGTGTAGATGAAGCCGATTATCTAACTTTCGAAAGCTCATTTTGGTCTCTGCTTGCCACAGAGGATCAAGCCAGCAGCATTGGAAAGGTTTTTTTAGTTTTTTTTTACCACGACTCTAATACTTGTCCTGCTGAGAGTCAGCAAAAAAAAAGAGAGGGGTGTGTATGTGTGTATATGTATTTTTCAAGACAAGATAGAGAGGGAGGGACAAGGCTACAGTGGAAAAGCAGTTTTAGAATATAATTTGGCGAATGAGTAAACAGAACCTATTCTGTTATAGATTCAACTAGATGTGATGCTGAAACTATTAGTCTCTTAATTTTCTGAATCAATTGGCAAGCATTTTGATAAGTTTTAAACAAAAAGTTATTTTTATTGGGAGAACCATTTGGTATAAACCAGTGCCTAATACCATGCATTTAAAACCATCCATCCATCCATTTTCTGAATCCGTCGGTCGGGTCATGGGGGGGCTGGAGCCTATCCCAGCAGTCATCGGGCGAGAGGCGGGGTACACCCTGGACAGGTCGCCAGTCCAGACAAACAACCACACACACACGCTCACACTCACTCCTAGGGACAATTTTAGAGACACCAATTAACCTAACATGCATGTTTTTTGGACAGTGGAAGGAAGCTGGAGTCATTTAAAACCAATAATACCTTAAAGCAATTCCTGCTTTGTCTGTTCTCTTCAACCTCAAAACCAGAGTGAGTGTTTTGTGTGACTTTCATGGGCAGCAGAAGCAAGTCACAAACATAATGCTAATACTGCTTTCAAGCTGAGATGGCCAGCCTTTTGCCTGCAACAACTGCCTCTCTCCAAAGCCAGCAGTTTAAGAGAATTTTCTGCCATTTGTTGACCATACAGTTGATTTAAAGAATGGCCAACATATCAAGAACTCATTTATATATATAGCCTTATACAGCATTGATGAGGACTATATAGTCTCAAAGACTGTACTTAATTAACACAGTCATTAGTGCTAAATGTTTATGATCTGTTAATACTGAACTTATTTGTAGTTCATCCCTGGATGGATGGATGGATGGCTCAACACTGTACAATAATTTGATCTCTACAGGAGCTATATGGAGCAATACACAAATCCTGCCTGCTATTTTCATTTCACATCGATATGGCTACTTATTAGTCTAATGAGCACTGTGTGTGATGATGTAGTGGGGCTATTATGGAGTTCTCGGCTGCATGCTCACTACACGTCTGCGGTTTTAACACAGGCTGTCAGAGTTTCACTTTATGAGTCACATCTTGGCTTCATTCCTTTTTTCTTATACGATAACTGCTGAGTAAATTATTCATAAGTGGTCGCTGCTCTCATGTTCAAGGAACCGTAGCTTTGATCGAAGAATGGGGACTTCTATTAGCCATGCATGTGAAAGCATGCGAATGAGGAACGATCAAAGCCCACTCATGTAAACATCCTTTTTTCCCCTTATAGGATTAATGCCTTTATCTCAAAGCTTGACCTTTTTGTGACATGAAATCTTAAAACAATAATGAGATACTACTGTAGAATGTGTCCAGTGGGTCAAGTGAAGGTCTGCATTTATTTTACATGAAGGAAGTGTATGACAAAACATACACCCATCAGCCATAAGAGTAAAACCAGCTGCTTAATACTGAGTAATTCTGCTGAAACAGCTGTGACTCATGAAGGTGTCTTGTGGTATGAAGTGCCGATACATAAGCAACAGAACCTTTGGTTCTATAAATTGTGAGGTTTGGCTTACATAGATCTGACCACAGAAGCTCAATCGAACTGAGATCTGGGGGACTTGGAGGTCAAGTCAATAGTTTCCCCTTTCTTTCAGGTTCCTCAAAATTTTCCTGAGCAAATATACCATCGTGACAGAGATATGGTTTCTTTGGGAATAAAGCCACTGCATCAGGGAATGCTGCGGTCATGAAGGGGTGCATGTGGTCTGCAGCAATGTTTTGGAAAGCTATTCATGTCAAAGCAGCATCCACGTGAATGAAGGTTTTTCCACTTAAATGTTGCTCAGAGCAGAAAGCATTCACAAACCCAACAAAACACTTTTAAGTGCCAGTAAATATATATATATATTTTTTTGGTACACCATAACCTTGTCTTCGCAGAGTGCTTTCAGCTGTCCATCAAACTTCCTGCAATCCTGCAAAGCCAAAGGTTACTAAAGTTAGCAACTGCAAACTTCTCATCTCAAACAAACCTCTACATATTTTCTGTTGATGACTCGTCAGACACATTTCTGTGAATGAAATCAAGGGTTTCAGCAGCTGCCTTAGTAATGTTAGTAATTCACCTTCTGCTGAGGGCATTTTACTTGAGACCCAACCCATTTTTGAGAATGTAACACCAGAGGTTAATCAAACTAGCATGCTGTCAGTGTTTGAATTGGACTGAACTGGAAGCAAACTTTGCAGAAGAAACACAAACTCCCCAAAAGCTTTGTTATGGCATCATGCCCAGATGCCCTCTGAGTTGTTTCTGGCACGGTGTAAGCAGGATGCGCAAGCTGAGACTCCCATGCTGGGGCAAGCAGTGACCTACAGGCTGTGTTTATAGACACAAGACAGAGAGGTCCTCTGCAGTCTATCAGATCAGCAGGTTAATCAAACAACAGACAGTTACTTGGATCTATGATAGAAAAGAATGAATTATTCACAATAGTGACAGATTTCCTGCAGGGGCTGCCAGTAAAGAGAGATGATGTGTGTGTGTGTCTGCTATGAAGCTCCACGTGTCTGCAGTTTATGCAAAAAGTAGGCTCAGTTTAGTCAATTGAGAGATTTTTTCAGGTGGAATAGTTTTAAACTTTACTTGTTGTTACTTGATGACTCATGTCTTGTAACACACTCCTCTCCGAACCATTTCCACAGCCTAAGTGAAGCTCCTTTTAATAATGAATAGCTTCTTTCACTCAGAACCCCATAATTACAGGCTCAAGCTGTCTTAAAGCCTGAAAACACCCAAGAACTTTTCCTGCTGTCTATTCTGAGAGAGCGATAAAGAAGGAGCACTAAAAAATTGTTGAACTCCTTCAACGCGCAACGTTCAAAGGGACGTGAATGCTTTTCAGACCACCGGATCATTGCAATATGCAAAGCACTGAATCAAAAGAGAGCGTACAAAGAATCCCGACGTGGGTGTGAAACATTCGGTGAGCTCAGTGCAGAATGAGCATTCTTCAATGCAAAATATAAGTAATCACCATGTCCGTGTCAATCACAGCAAAACAAAATAAACTCCTGTGTTGTGAATTAAAGAAGCCATTTGTGACGATGTGATAATTAAGGGATTCCGGTGATGGTAGAAAACACTTGATCCTCTCTGAGAGACGGAATGTTTGGCAGAAGTGCTGTTCTCCCACATTAGGCAATTATTCATACAGCCTTTGATGTGTGCTGTCAGACTGACGGCCAGGCAGACCTAAATCGCCTCTTTGCTCCACTGACTCCATCAAACAAAAACCACTCAGGTTCAGTGGACCATGGCTCTGCAGACATTCACAGCCCACCTTGTTGTCAATCCTCCACAGCCAACAGAACAATGCTCCACTTATTAAGCTCTTTTGCCCCAATATGTCCGTCACCTGAGAGAGATTTAATATGGACATAGCTTTTCCTTTGAAGGAACTATTGCATTAATCACTTTGAATTGTTTGAAAACAATGTATCTGTATGTATGCCTACACACAAAGCACATACCATACGATTAAAGCTGTGGTGAACAGGGGAGAGAATTGAGGCGTAGCCATTTTAAGGAACATGACCGACAATCACCAAAATTGAAAGGGTTCTTCTTCTGATCATGCTTCACATCAGCCAAGTTTTGGTCAGGCGGCTGGAGCTCAGGAGGAAAGATCCCAGACTTCCCCAGACTATATGTCTTTGTGTCATTGGGGAAGACAGCGAACTCCACATTGCCTTAACAAAAACAGGAGTGTGTAGCCTGTAACGCTGTATAAACCAAGCAGTATGTGTGAGTGAGTGGGTGAATGTAGCTTGTGGTGTAAAAGTGCTTTTGGGTGGTCAACGGGGCTAGAAAAGGAATAGCTTGTTAAAAAATTCAGTGTCTTTCCAGGAACATGCCCAAAAAAAACGTCTCACAATTTCAAAGTCTTTGTCGGCCAACCAATACTTAGACATTTCGTTGCGAGCGTAAACTATAGCATCCCGGAGATTAGGGCTTGACTACGCTAAACAGAGCTGTCACATTTTTTTAATCTTTTTTTTTTATCTTTTGGGCTGGCCTGTGTACTTTCTGGTACACAAAATAGTTTTTCCATTAGAGTTAAGGCTGCATTTGCAGAATGAGCACTGCATCAACACACAACTAGAACAAAATATTGTCAAAGACACTTATCTTTCCAGTATTTGTAAAGTGGGTTTGTTCTTGTCTTAAAACCCAAGCAAAGCAAAAAAAAAAAAAAGGTCAGCTAGGGAACATTTCTCTATATTTAATGAGTCTTGTCCCCTGCAGTGCTGCTTGTGTCATGTATAGTGGGAAGAGTGTATCATGACAAATAAAAAAAAAATTGTTTTAGACAGTTAGTAATGCTTTTAAATAAGTGTGGCTTTCAGTTTCTTGCTAGCAGCAGTCTATGACTTTGTACACCACACTAATATTCACTGTAATCTGCTGGCTTTCTGCTTGCAGGCTTTGATAGATAGTTCATATTAAATGGATAAACACGGTGGACATCACAATGTTGTGGTGTTCAGGGCTGTTGCCTCACAGCGAGAAGATTCCTGGTTTGAATCTTGATAGGTTTGCTTTCTGTTGGAGGTTTTAAATGTTCTGTGTGGGTTTTCGCCAGGTACGCCAACTTCCTCCCGCATTCCAAAAACATACTGATCGGTTAATCAGTTTGTCTCTGTGACAGCTTGAAAAGCTCCAGCCCCCTGTGACCATAAACAGGATGAAGCTGGAACAGAAAATGGATGGATGAGTAAACATGCTCATAATGACCAATTGTATTAATTGCTATGCAGCGTCTGTGAGTGCACCAAAACTGTTTTAACAAATATTTTGGAGGTTATGGTTGTGCAAAACCTGTTAGTTAAACCTAAAATCTTTATTTTTGGTGCTACAACCCTAGATGTTATCATGTTGGCTGATTACTTTCATAATGCAATTAACTAAGCCACAGACCTCTTGTTTTGTAAATGGAATTTTATCGATTGTAAGAAAAGTGTAGCAAGGCTTAAATGGCTTCTCTCTCAGGTTCTGACTCTCTCTGCTTTTTCAAGACGCTGCAATTGTGAAATGAAGCCTCAGAAATCAATACATGCCAAAGTCAGTTGATACCCATTATCATCAAGTTCCCCAATGTTATTCTATAGCAGAAAAAAAAAACGCTTTCATCGACAAATTGTGGCACACTGTAGCTCAACTGAACATCAGAATTTGCACATGAGATCCCTTTGAATATTAGTGGCCCTGGTCAAATAAATGGAAATGAGAAGAATTAATATCACTTTGTCACATTATGTAGTCTGATTTAAATTTATGAGAATAATAAGGACAAACAGGAAAGTAATTAATTCACATTCACCTCAAGTGAGAAAAATCTTGTAATACCAGGAAATGATTTGAAAAAAGAGAATTTTTTTGAACATCAATCCAAAGACAGATCCCCCATGACTCTGAGCACTCTGCAGCCTCAGGAAACTGACAAAGGAACACACTGACTAATTTGGCCTGTGAAGCTTTTAGGCAAAATGCTGCAAAACAAACACACACACACACACACACAAACAAACAAACAAACCCACATTAACAAGCTGGACAGTTAAATAGCAAAAGGTTGCTGAATACGGTGAGTACTACATTGATAAACGTCTGCCAATGACGGGTAAAAGTAATGAACAGAACTCGAGCTTGTTGCTAAGTAACTGAAATATGCGATGTGCGTTCTTGAGGTCGCTGACCTGTCTGTGATGTTTAGTTCAACACAGGATAAGATCAGTAAATGTATATCATAAATAAAATGTTTAAATGAAAGAAATACTTTATTTATCCCAAATGAAATTGTAAAAAGTGCAGATTTAATATGTATGATGTCTAAAGAGCTTCAACGTGTTAAAATGATATAAGCCGTTCTTGTTGATCTCGGTGGTGCATAAAGAAGGGGGATCACCTGGAAAAACCTTAATCCTTTCTGCAATGGAAGGTCACATGATTTACAAATAAAAAAACGCAACAGCTGAAATGTTGCCAAAAGTTCCTTCAGTTTATCGTTTTAAAAGAAAATGAATGGAAAAGCTCACCAGACACAGCCTGACACAAGGTGAGAAACGACTGCAACGATTTTAGAGCTTGCTCACACAGTTGAAAGTAACGGCACATCAAATTTGACACGCTCACCACAGCATGGCAATCTTATCTGGCCCAATTTGTACTGAAAATTGTTTGCTTGTGACAGCACCTGATCAAGCTTTCCGAAGCCCAAGTAAAGTCTGGAATAAGACTCTGGATTTAGATGGGTTCAAGAGGAGACATCTGTGATGCACAGCAAGGACAAAACAGACAGCAAGAAAGAAGTTTAAACCCCTCATTGTCACAGGAAATGTAAAATCCCTGCCAGATAAAAATGGATGATCTTGGAGCCTTAACAAGGATGCAGTGGGAAAATTTGGCATTCAGCATATTTTTTTTTCACCATGACACGCTGCAGGAATGACTCTAACATCTCTCTAACGGTCTTTCAGATTATTTCAGATAAGACAGGGAGGTAACAGTAAAGGAGGAGGGTGCTTGTTGTTAACAACAGATGATGTAATGCTGGACGTGTCACTGAGAAGGAGCGTTCCTGCTCCCAGGAAGTTGAACCGTATGCTGGGAGTAACTGTCCACCTTTTCAAGTGATACAATACATCTGTGTTACCTGGGGAGGGCAGGACGAATAGGTTATACATCCTCCTCCTTGGATTGAGTCTAGGTTCCTGTTTGCTGGCTGTCACACCTGTTGGTCATCAGTCTCATCACTGAGCAGCTCTTAAGGACCGGCTTGTGCACCCAGTCTCTGCCAGATTGTCTGCTCCTCTAGTGTGTTAATCAGGCCTCTTTATGACTCTCTCAGGAATAATGTTTCCTGAGGTAATATTTGCTTACCTGTGTTTTTCAGTGCTTCCGAGCTGGCTGAGGAATGGCTCACCAACCAGTGGTTAGTCTGCTTCTCCTCTGCCTGCCCACCCTCCTGTGGCTCCAGCACCCATCAACGACAATCAGGGGCTTCCCTCAAAGTTTCCCCATCGAATAAAAACTAGTAAGCCCACACCATCTGCAGAAAGCAATACTACTGCATCTATTCTTGGATATTATTTTAATACACCCACAAGAACTAAATTACCTCTCTTCTCCTCCAGAGACTCAAACCCAGTGACTGAACAAATCTCTGCAGTCAGATTTTTTATTTTTTTTTAAACTAAATTTGTTATCTATAATTTATGCTGCATCAACATAATTTACCTTGGAAAGATAACTGCTTAATTGAATTGTATCGCTGTATATTTCGTGTATTGTTTCATTTTACAAAAGCATTATTATGACCATGTAGCCAGTGCTATGTTGGAGACATGGTACAATAAAACACTTCTAAGGAGCTGCTCAGCTTTCATTCGGAGTTACTCTGGAACTTCTTGACAAATTATCAGCAGGCTACCCGTTTGTTCCTAACTCTTGCCGTCTTATTTTTCGACACGAAATTAAAAGGATGGGATGGTAAGGGGAAAAAGAAAACAAACCAAGGCAGTGACCTATTCACTTTGACTTTTCTGAAATTTGAAATTTCTGGCCAGCAAAACATTTAACCAAAAAAAAAAACGAAAAAAAAAAAAAGAAAGCTATTGGCTGCAAACCTGTCGTGATTAAACTACTGCAACACAATGACTGAACTCAAAGATTGGATGCCATCTAAAGCTGGATTTAAATGGCACCCAGAAGGAACTAAAAGAAAATATTCTGCAAACTTCAAGATGTACACGAATAACCATTGCTTGGCACCTAAATATATGACAATGGGCACTGAAATATGAATGAGACATCCAAGGTGGTACAAACTTTTCCATTACAACCCAGTATTAGAGTTAATGAGTCACATAAGACTTTGAAGACCTGTGTTAATAATGTTGAAACGAGCTCGGCAATACAGTCACTTAATAAGAGATCTGTCACAGCATATTTCATCAAGCTGAATTAAAGAAGTGGAGGCCAGATTGATACAAATAACTTTTGTTTCAATTATTCAGGCCCATCATGGTGAAATGAAGATTGTTCAGTCTTTATTGCATTGCTGTGAGACTGATGATGCAGGATGAGTGACACAATACATATTTGATGCTTCGAAAAAACCTTTTTTCTTTTAGAACGTTTCACCTTAAATCACTTTCAAGGATAACCTTATCCCCGAGAAACAGCCTTTATGTACAACTGATCTGCAAATGAGTTTGAAAAGGAAAGTCAACTGGAGAAGAAAATATCCACTACATAAAATATATATTTTGTTTGTTATTTCAATTGGCGAGATTGATGCACACTTACTGTATATAGAGCCTCATATAGAATTCTACAAAGTGCTTCACAGTGTTCCATATTCACCTATTCACACAAGCACTCACTGTATCTTTTTACTATACAGTATATTTGCACTCTATATATGCAGGGTTTTATCGAAGGGCACTTCGACACGTGGCGTAGTAACCACCATTTTTCCAATTGAAAGGCTACCTGAGCCATGATTGTTGCATTCGACCTTAGAATAATAAAATCGAGTTTTCAAAAGACACATTTTGCTGCATGAAGAAAAACGTATTTCAAAAAAGCCTTTTCTTAGTGAAGACAACACATCAAAGTTCATTTCTTGGTTAGGCTTCTTATCTTTTTTATTTTTCATTTTATCAGTCTTTATAGTAACTGAAATTGTGGTGGGTCACTTCAGGCTCCATATTTTGAATAATTCCGTAAAGAAATATATAAATAACATTAACTGAAGCAGTTTTGTTACTTTTTTTTGTCTAACCACACATGTGAAAACATTACTTCTGAATATTATTCAGCCAGCAAATACACTTGTCAGTACAGGATAATTGGAAAAACAATTTATGAATATATAAATGTAATATCTGAGAGACAGGGTTTGTTCAAGCGTATTTCCCCCTGTGCTCAGAGCTTTGGAATTCATATCATAACAAACAGCTCATTTATGGGAGAATCCTTCCAGGAAACATGCATCTTGGATTTCTTGGAAGCTCCATTTTTTTTTCTTCTTCCTATCTGCAATATGTAGACTTTAGTTACTGTAAACGCATTTGCATTGGTTTAGTGTGGAAATGGTGGGGCTGACCACTGACATCCCGGCTGCTTAATCCCTAAAACTCAGCAGGGACCTCTAATCCAGCTGGGAACTTGTTTCTAGGGAGCCGGTTATTTAGGCATCCTAGAAAAAACAAAATTGCTCTTAAAAAAGCGTCTGGGTTAATTAAGGAGGACTGCACAGCAACTGACCCTGTGCACCATCATAATGTGGTTTAACGTGTACACAATGAGGGAAATGTTCAATGCAAAACTCAATGGATTTGATGTGCTTTGGCCAACATTGTGCTGTATATATAAAGATATGCATCCAACCATTCCTTTGCCTCAGTGCTCAGTGAGGTTGACCTGGACATAAGACATTATCCATCCTTCCCCTGCAACTTTTATCCGTTAAAATACATGAATGGAAATTGGAGGATGACGGATATTTGATATTCTTTGCTGTACACTGCCTGAACGAGATCTCACATTTTCCAAAGGAAATGCTTCCCAGCTGCATATCCCCACGGTTTTATCTTATGGTAATACTGGTGACCAGCCTGTTGTGTCTGTTCACATGTAACCGCGTCCCTATCGTGGAGTCACATGTTTTATACCACTGCGTATGCTCACACAGTGAATGAGGCAAATGGAAGAATTTTTTTCATTAGGAACAAGAGTAGGGATGCCGAAAGCAGAAGATGAAATCTGAAATTAGTGTCTTCACTGTCAGTGTTTGAATTAACAAGCAAAAAGACGCAAAAAAAGTTTTACTTTTTGACAGAAAAAAACTCACCAAAAAAAAGGGGTTGGCTTTTCCCGCTTTTAAAATGTCTAATTTTCAATTTGATGGGAAAGTAAATTTTTTGGAATTGATCAAAACTCTGCCACAAGTTTCCCATTATACATCTGAATAATTTAGCTCAGTTTCTAGTTGAAGGAATATTCCTAAATACATTGAAAATAAAATAAAAAGAAAAACTTCAGTCCTGGCGAGTGGCTCTGTTTCCAAATGTCAAATGTGCCATTTCTATTTTTCAACATTAAGATGTAAAGATTTGCAGTTTGAGTTTACAAAAGTTGACTCCACAAAACTGCAGGTAAGGGATAAATGATACTGGAATAATAGCTTTGACTTATTGCCATGTGCCTCTCTCTTCTCACCTTAGCCTGTCCTGCCATCTAGCATCTGGCTCCTCAGCCAATTACTACTTGTACTGTGTGCCGCTGTAGTCACTGTGAGGATGTGCTCACTGTGGCTCAGTAGCAAGATGAAAAGGCTTTCTCCTGTAGCTGAATATCCAGCTAATCAATCTCCTCAGGCCTCATCTTCTCCTCAGACTTCACGGAGGTCAAAGAAACAAATGCTCGGTCCTATTAGAGGAGTTCAGACCTGATGCAAAATGAGATAAATGCAGATGGATCCCTTTTTGATGTATGTGCTGCACACAGCATCTTGTCACATCTTTTCTCGGAGGGAGCCTTTGTTACTAGTCATGACAATGCATGAATTTCCTCACATCAATCCCCTTCTATCTCCCTCCGTTTTGTCTGTTTCCTGCTTCAGAAGCCATCTCTGTATGTGAATTGAATATGTATATGAAGCAGAATGGGACCCAAGCAGAACTGTCAAGAAGACCCATTGTAAAGTATCAATCATTTCCTCTGTGCTGCAGCACACAGAGACAGCTCCAATGTGGACTGATAGAGCATACAGATAAACCTCAAAGAATGAGGCTCCATTTCACAACAATATCCCCAAGGTGATATATAGAGAGAGCAACGGAGGCATTTGTAAAGGTTAAGAGGACGTTGTTCCGAGAGTCAAGTGTCCTTGTGTCACGCAGGCCTGTCTAATTACCACATTGAGAACCATGTTGGCTCTGTTTTAAACCTCTCTTTGCAAAGTGCTGAGATCTCAAGATGATCGCCGACACAGTGAAAAAGGTAGAAATAGAAATAGTCATGAAATCGCCTGTAAAAAGTCATGGCAGGGGAACTTTATTCATCTGTATGTCAGTTGGCGGTGTAAGGCATGAGTGAGCATGTTCATGAGTGGCATTCATATTCTCGGTGAATTTGAACTTAACTCGAGTGGATGTGAAGTGAGCACAGACGTTGGCCAAAAAAGAAGTCAAACTTGCCAGGGACCGAGAAGAGAGGGATTTGGTGGGCTGTCGTACTGGTTGTTGTCAGATGTTTTGATGTGACGTTGTTTTATCTGGTGCTGATGTTATCTTTGGTGTGACGTTAATTGAGAAACTGAAGCGTTTTTATCACTCGGCCTCTACTGGCTAATGTGCTTTCGTCAGTGTGCTAAATTGATCAAATAAAGTAGGCTATGCGGTTAAAACATGTTAAAAAGTCTGTGTGTATAAGAAATAATTCAGTCCTCCCAGTATATTCTTTAAATTTAAAAAAAAAAATCATAAATTGTGTCTAGAAAGAAACAATTATATCCCGATTAAGAAAATACACACGTTAAGCTTGTAATATATGGTTCAACCTCTTAAAGTTTTGTATTTTTGGCCCATGTGTAAACAATTCTTCAACTTAGGAAATCCATTTATGAACACAGGATAAAGACAGGGAGAGAGGTGTCAAAATTCTTTTTTATTTGGATCTGTTGCATGATTTTACTCTGTATACCAAGGTGAACGAAATTGGTGCTGAATGTAGTTTATATTTCGTTTGATAAATAATGCATGGAGCGGTGAAATCCATCTACTGTACATCATAGCAAGAAGAAGAAAAAGCCTATTTCAAATATAAGCTCTCAAGCAACACAAAAAGTTATATTTTTGATAATATGTCCCCTTCAAACAGAGTTTTTCTGTAGCCTAAACCCCAAAACAAACACTTGGTGTGAAATCTGACTTAACAAGCATCTCATTCAGAGATGTTGCACACATTATTGCATTGCAGCAACTGGTCTCCTCAGTTTCAAAATGGCCAGTCTTTTTCAAAGAAAAGGTGATGCAATGCAATGGTAAAGGTTGACCCTGCCTCGGTGTTTTTTAAACGTGTTGCTTGCATCAGAAATGACAGTGAGTCTGTGTAACTGCAAATGGCACAGTTTCAGCGGGTAATGTTATCCTTTTAGCATTTTAGGTTGAATTTAAGGTTCAAATCACTGCTTTCTTTTTCTCTTCTGTTCATTATGTGTACAGGATCCCCACTTCTTAAAAATGACTTTATTATTAAATTGTAAATACAGGGTTCATTTTTATGAAATCAAAATAAAAACCAAATAAATGCGCTTTTTTTTCTTCTCTTTCCAGTAAGTATACTATCTCTAAATCATAACAGTCGCTCCACAAAGAGGAAAAGTGTAAAACTACTTCTGCACTGATGTACAGCCCCAAGCCCCAGACAACAATGGGATGAGTGGCACAGCAGGCTGGATATCTCTGATTCAGTCTCCCTCTGTCCCATCTGAAACCCACAGCTTTCCTAAAGCTCCCCTTTGCCATGAATTAAGCCTTAATGCGACTCTTCTGGCTATTGATTTGTTAGCCATGCATTTCCTGTTCTGCTTTGATGTCATAGTATTGTCAGTGCATGCAAGATTCCAGATAAAATTATGGAAGGTTTTAGCTTTTAAGCTTGTTATTTCAGGGGATTATTTGGCCGCAGTTGAATTAACATTTTTATTCTTTTTTTGGCCACAAACTGGATTATGCGACTCTCCTCTGCAGAGGCAGTATCAAATGCCCATCGCTGATATTCTACTGCCATGAATCGCTCCCACCACAGAGTAGATCTGCACTGATTGGGTCTGGTGAGAGCCCAGTGTAGAGGATTTCACCAGCTCAGCTCTACAACAGTGCAGTTAGCGCCGGGCCCCTCAGAGTTTAAAATCTGAAATAAAATACATTCACCAAATGCAGTACAAAGAGATCATTGTGTATAATAGATGAATATTCTGTTGCTCTATGAGTCCAGTGTTTCAAGCTATGCCTTTGTTATTGCTTATTGACTTAACTGACCCAAAGTAGCCTGTTGTTGTGGCTCCCAGTTTGTGAAAGAGAAAAAAATTGAGTTTTGGTTTCTTCTGACCCGCAGGGATCCAATCACAGCTTTCTGGAAAGGAACTGAATTTCTGCAGGAAAAAAAAAGAAAACCCTCCATCTTTGTTCGACAGACTGGATGTGGTCCACTGGTGCCTCTGCAGGGCTCAGTGCATTCTACGTGGGAGCAATGTGACCCACAGTGCAAAGCACAAAAATACAATACAAACAATAGGCAGATTAATGGCGAGGATAATCACAATCAATAGATTTGCTCCATAATTTTGTTTGGGCTTTAAATGTGATTTGCTTTAAATTAGTCTTGATCCAAAGGAATCCAAAAACTCCAGCAGTTTGAATGTATAAAGACAAGCATTCAACCCATTGGTGGTGCAACAGTGCTCAAGGCACAGACACCAAAAATGAATGTGTTATTATTTTTTCAGAAAATCGACCTCATTCTTTGACCTCAATATTCTTTTCTATCTCCTTCTGAGGGCAACAATTAGATAACTTGGAGGAGGTGTCAAACAGCTGCATAAGCATGAATTTTGGTACAGACATTCAAAGTCCTCAGAGGACAAAACTTATACCTTTTTCACACCAATATTAGCATGCTCATGCAAGGTTTTATAATGCAGATATCTCTCTGAAATAAGCAAAAATGGTCTCTTTGCATTAACAGAAGCAGAATGGTTATCCAGTATGCTGGTACCTATATTCTGATTACTACATGTCTCCTATGGATAATGCTGTAGACTACTTAGGCATTTGAATAGCCTATTGTAGTGGACCACAATTCCTGATAAGACTGAGTCTCAAAAATTGTTTTTCATATTCTGTTGGACTGGGGTAAGTCCCATTTGGCGGGACAGAGAGGACGAGCTGCCAGCTGCCGAGCTGACTGGAGCTGATAAATTGTCACAACCACTGCAAAGTCATTTGACACAGGCCTGAATGCCAGTTGTGCACTTTCCCATTGAAACCAGATTGATGTTAGCGGTTTTTAGGTGCCCAGTGTGAAAGGACTTAACTGATGTTGGTGGTTCCCTGAATTTTAATCAGATCTTTTCGTGAGCATGCTAAACTAAGTTAACAGATGTGTTATGATAATGAACCATGTGTGAGCATGTTGTTTGCATGTTAGCATTTAGCTTGAAACAACATTTTGAATGATCTGCTAGCATGCTATAGAGTCCCAATACTAATGCAACCATACAGTATGTAGCAAATAGTTAAGTAATGTAATGCCATATTGCCTTCATTACCTCTTGCTGGATGTAAACAAGTTTCTTTACAACATTGAATTTTTGTCCAGTACATACATAAGCAATAGTTTGTATATTTCTTCATAGAGTAGGCCTACAGCTATTTTCAAAGTGAAGGGAATTGTGAAATATTCATACATAAGAAGTTCTTTACAGTAGTTTGCATTGTATAGTTAAATGGAGTGAGACTGGAAGCAGCAGGGAAACACATAATAATCTGATTGATAGTCCTCAACAATACAGCAACTAGTGCATAGGTCCCACTGTAATACACAAACACATATGCATACACATTCACTCTCAGACTCTCATAAAGTATTTTCTGTTGCCACATGTGAGACCCTTTTATCTTCAAAACATTTTTTTCACTATCAATATACAGTAGTGCAGTAGTGCCTGGAAAAGTGCAGTGGGTATCCTCAAGTGGGAATAATACTTTATGCAAAGATGTTTTTAAGTGGTTTGTGCAGCAAAGCTTCATGTCCCTGTGTCATAATCAATGACATAAGAATTTTTGGCTATAAATAACCAACCCCAGAATGAGGCAGTTGTAGGCTATTTGCATATAGTCACTCTTCTCTTAATTGACATCCGGGAGTAAGTATAACTACAAAATGAGTGCTCTACGTCTCATGCTTAAACCTAACCATCCAATGTTGGCAATGCGTTCTAGCAAGTGAGAAGCAGAAATGTGGAGATCGTGTCTCTGCTTTCCAAAAAAAAAAAAAAAAACCATGAGATTAAGCATATTGCTATGACACAAGAAAAAAATATTGTTTAGTCCAACCAAAGATTCTTAAAACACTTTTTTGAAATCTTTTTATTTCTATATTTATTATAAATTTGACAGTTATGCATAATACTTGGAAAATATGCTGAAGATGTACTATAACGGAGTCTGTGCTCTTCCAGCCCAGTCTCAATTAAGAACACATAACAGCAGCATATATCCACAGCACAGAAATGTAGCAGTCTCCTAATAAAGGCTCAAAAAGTACGAGGGCAACATTGGATTTAGTCTTTTTTGTCTTTAATACAGAGCAGCATTCAAGTGACCTCATTGCAAACTCAAACCGTTCATCTATTGGTTAATTCTGCTTATCAAAGGTCAGCTCACAAACCAAGACATCCTTCTCTGGAGCAATACTCTCCAGAACCTCCTAGGAGTTTCTGAACCTGTCCCAGACTAGAAGGGATGCAAACGCCCTCCAGTGAGTTCTGGGTCTGCCCTGGTGTTTCCTCCAATGGGAGGTGACCAGGAGGCATCCAAATCAGATGCCTGAACCACCTCAGCTGACTTCTTTTGATGCAGAGGAGCAGCTGCTCTACTCCAAACTCCCCACAGATACACAAACTCCTCACCCTATCTCTAACCCTCGGACAGAAACTGCTTTCAGCAGCTTGTATTCATGATCTCATTCTTTGGGCCACTACCCAAATCTTAGGCCTTTTGTTTGGGTTGGAATTAAGATGGACAGGTAAACTGAAAAACTTGGTCTTTCAGCTAAGTTCCCAATTCACCATCTGTTCATCTTTTTTAACATAGAAGATGGCGGCGTTTGGACGCAGCAGCCCCTCTCTGTCCCGACAATGTGGTGTATACATGTTTGTCTTTGTCGGTGTGTTCGAGTGATTTTATGTTCTCGTCGTGTTTGTCCATCCCGAAGCACACATACTGCCGGGGGACTCTTATTGATATCGGAAAACAGTTTTTCAGCAAGTTAAACCTGGCACACACTAAGGAGCTCGTTGTACACGAACTGTACATAGCTCACTGTTCATACTGTAAATTCTGTTTATACTGTTAATCTGTTTATACTGCCATATATATATATACAGATTTGCCACTGCTGTTTTTATATATCTTTTAGCTTGTATATATATTTTGTAATAATTTTTCTTTTTTTTACCTCCCACTTTATATATATATTATATTTTACTTCATGTTTATTGCTGTTTTGTACCAGGGAATAAGAGGGAAACACTATTTCAATTCTGTGTATGTCCTGCACATATGGCAGCATTGACAATAAAGTTGACTTGACTTGAGTTGATCTCACCATCACTCATGAACAATATCCAAAACTACTTCAACACCTCCACTTGGAGCCAAAAACCCACCCCCACACCAGTGGGGAGCACTCCACTCTTTACTGGTTGGGTACATGGAGGGGCTGACTTTCATCCCGACAGCTTCCCTCTCAGCCACAAACTGCTTCAGTACGTAATGGGTATCATGGCTTGAAGAGGCCAATAGGACCACATAATTTGCAAATACACAACCCTGAACTTCCATAACCCGACACCCTCCTTTTAATAAGCGCCATCCATCCATCCATTTTCTATACCCGCTTAAGCCAAGTCAGGGCTGCAGGAGTGCTTGAGCTTATTTCCAATGTCATTGGGTGAGACGCATGGTACACCCTGGAAGATTCGCCAGTCCATCACATGGCCACACAGAGAAATACAACCATGCTTACACTCACTGCTAGGGTTAATTTAGAATCACTACTTAACCTAACATACATGTTTTGGAAGGTGGGAGGAAGCCAGAGTACCCGGAGAGAACCCACGCATCCACGGGAAGAACATGCAAACTCCACACAGAAAGGCCCAGTCATGTTTAAAACCAGGAACCTTTTTTGGTGTGAGGTGATGGTGCTAACCACCACACCACCATGCAGTGGTCAATTATAAACATTTTTCAATATCTGGAAAAGAAAACCTCTGACATAATTAATGATCCACTAGTTCACCTCAAACCAAAGCCCAGGGAGTGAGTAAAAAGGTGAACTGGGAGTCTGCAACATTTCAGTAACTGTATACAAAAAGTACTATGACACCTAAGTGACAGTGAAAAAGCAGCAAGATGAACTGGAACAATTAAGTCTGCAAGACATAACATTTTCCATATATACAATTTCAAATGCGTCGATCAACAATGAAACCAATATTGAGTTTTCCTTTTTTTTATTACTATCGGTGCATTGGAACACTCCAGGTGTAAGACACAAACCATGATTTCATCATGGTTATTTTATTTCATATGACTTTTATGAAACCCTGACATACCAACTCATAAAGTCGTTCACCACAAATATGCTCCGTGTGCTCCATATTTACAGGAGATGCAACCTTCAGGCACATAATGACTTTAGTGCATGTTTACACAAGTATAACAAACATAATCTGCTGCTTAACGTAAGAGCTCCTGCCGCTGTCGT
Organism: Odontesthes bonariensis; assembly: GCF_027942865.1. Taxonomy (NCBI): domain Eukaryota; kingdom Metazoa; phylum Chordata; class Actinopteri; order Atheriniformes; family Atherinopsidae; genus Odontesthes; species Odontesthes bonariensis. The sequence continues at coordinate 20,632,469 of NC_134517.1, read as the reverse complement.
GTCAGCTGACACTGACAGTGATGAGCCTGTGGCTCTAAACTGAGCTAGAATTTCATTATGTTCCGCCCTCACTGTGGGAAGATTTGGTCTCCAGCTTGTGCTCCACACTGTGTGAAAGCCATTCGGTGAAAATATGAGAATGTCGAAATGACCTTTCCCCAGGACTCACAGGGACGCCTCTAATTGGCACTTTTTATTGTTATCAGCTAAGGCAAACAAAAATGTTCCCCTGTGCACTGCAATGTCGCCAGTTGCATAAAAAATATGAAATATATTCTAAAATGTCTGATTAAAATTGAAATATAATATTGTGAGCATCTCTGTAGTGATCCATGAAATGTTTCAGAGATAAAAATCCTCATACTGGTTTAGTTCACTGCTTTGCCTCGAAAAAGATCAATACCACAGGAGGGAAATAAACCTTGTGCTTTATGGATATAATGTGCGCAGCTATAATCGATCTCATCATGCAACACTATAAGAAAGGTTAGACCTAACAAACACGGAGGTCCCTCCTCAACTGTTCAATCAATACTGGCATCATATCTGTGGAAACAGAGCTGGGAGACTTTGGGTTTCTGTTGTTGTTGGTTAGCCGGGCATTTAAACTTTAACTGGACAAATTGGGATAGCAGACACGCACAGGAATATGTTTAAAGTCCCACTTGCATATAGGCTCAAAGTACATCTAATCATAAAAGCAGATGTTGATCTTCCTTATGTTAATTTCACAGAGACTAACTTTCTTTCTCTCTCTCTCTCAGTTTAACTATACTCTTCAGCTTTATGTGCCATCTTATGATTTTAGGACATGTTGTGTTTCTAATCTCAATTTTTGGGCTCTGCAACCTCAATTAGAAGGCTGCTCCTAGCTCTGCCTTCCCTCCTTCTTACACCAGATGGACCCACAGATGGACACAGCGATGTTCTATTAGTCCATCGGCACAGTCAGCAGCCAGCACGTCACGCCTAAGTCTATCATATCTCGTGGTCCAAATCCCCAAATTAGATTTTTTATTTGCCTGCAAATCACAGATTTGTCGTCGTCACACGTGTGACCAACAATAAAGCTGAAAGAGACAAGAGTGTGCTGTGATGCTCGGCAGATGTTTGAGAACAATAGCACACCGATAAAAATAAGTTTGATTCGGAGGGCTATGCTTCAGATGCTTGTTAGTGTAGTGGAGCTGTGGAGTATGTCTGGGGCACTGACAGGGTCAGGCAACTCTCCCTCACACTGTTTGGAGTGATGCTGGTGTCAGATCCCCCCCCCCCTCCTGCGCTGTTGGGGATAGCTGGCATCCGCTGAGAATAAGTGGAGATAGGGGTTTCTGACCATCATTATCAGACAAATGTAGCCACAGCTCAGTCTTGCGTTGCGGCGTTCAATAGCTGCTTCTGTAGCAGTTACAGCTATCAGTTTGGAGCATCTCTGAAGAGCAGAGCTGTTCAACCTCCCTGATCACCTACAGAGCAAAAGGAGCACGAGTGTTGCCTCAGATATTAACCTGATAAATCCATGATTTATGCTCTTCATGTCATGCTGCTATAATGTAGTCTACTGGGATTCAGCAGGCTCAGGGCTGCAAACCCCATCCAGCTTCTTTGGCTCCTCTCACAGTCAGATCACCTGAAAGGAATGAGCCTCAAAATCAAAACAAAGATATGTAACCTGTGATACTCTATTGGAAAAGACAGGGGAGCAAGGACGACCATGAGTTGGCAGTTATTTCTTCTCTGACCAAACTTTCAAACCAATACGTGGAACAGATGAATAGACAGATTTATTGATAACATTGGTGTACATACATTGTCTGCGTACCTGCCTGTTCAGGATGTTGACCTAACAGCTGCTCCTGACTGGCTTTAAAATCCCCCACGCTCCAACCTTTTCTCAGCAAGCAGTAGAGTTGCCAGATCTTGTGAAAGAGACAAGCAACTAACTCTACTTAGTGTAAAACAAGCTATTTTCTACTTAACGTTCGACTTTACCTATGCGTGAGAGGGCGGCCACTTGAGCGTTTCATGAATAAATTGAGTTATCCGGTAATTAGGAACACAGCGAGAAACTAATGCAGTGTAACACACACCGGTCCCGCAATAAATCTTTGCTTTCGTATTTCGTTTTAATTTAAATTAATTAAGAGAACTTTTGATTCGACTGGAGGCTGCAGTTTGTGGCACTGTATTATTTTGACAATCTCATTTTATAAGTCAGATTAAACAACTTTAAAACTTCTAAAACACTCAAACAGATTAATTGAGATACATCCCCAAAATGACCACACACAAACAGCACCTCTGTTAACTGAACATCACAGCATGCATGACAGGACATTTGCTTTCTCCAGGAGCTCCAAATGAACTGGAGGCTGAGGGAATCCATAAATTTGCTTTGAGTTTTTAATTGAAATTCATTAGTCTGAATAATTAGAAATCTACATTCAGTGCATGCGTACACTTTTACAGTGACAGTTCTGACACGTGGATGTCTAGCATGGATAATGTGCACCATGTGCACCATATTTAGCTTATTAGCATGCTTTATGCTTTCTCATTAGCACCAATTAAAAAGGAGCCTAATGGAAATATCACAAACTAATCTGCTGAACAAATCGAAACTTTGACCTGATGATCTGATTGAAGGAAAAGTGAAGGGTACCATAATATTATTGTAATTCATCATGAGGGCCATGCGGATGTCACACCCAGATTTCAACCAGAGTTCATGATCCAAAAGCCGAAATTACAGCATCAAAGTGGTGCTGGAGAAAAAGTGAAGAAATCAGGGGACACCATGAGGGGATCACGAAAGCAGCAACACCTTATTTTTTTCAATGTGCCCCATAGCTACTCAGCTCTGTATATCAAGCACAAACACGCTTGATAAATACATTGTGTATGTATGTATGTGTGTAGTATGTATGTGTGTCGTGTAAAAGCACTAAAAAAGTCACTTTCAATCTGTACGCTTTCATTAAATTGGCTTTTGTTTGCTGCCTATATATTCCAAGTGGGTAAAAAAAAAAGTACTTTTCCCTTTTTGCATGTACACAGAATACCACATCTATAATTGAAATTGTACATCAATGCCAGCTACTCTATTCAGTAACCCAACTATTAAACAAGATGGAATATGACCTGTGTGCGAATATTTTCAACTCGACTGGTTCTACTACAGCTCGGGTCAAACTTGATTTTTTTTCCTTCTTTTCCTGCTCAATATACATTAAATATTTCAGTCTGAATTACTCATGAACAGTTGAACAGACAGCTGCTGCAGAGAATCCCCCTATTGTGAGCCTCGCCATTATCAGAGGGCAGAGCGTAACTGCTGTGCCTGACAGATGACTGCGACTTTGAGTGTTCTAGCTGGCTCAGACAGACACGAAGTTTCATTGACAATCTGAGCAGAGTGACTCGCTTAGTGAACAAAGGCATGTGCAGTGCTGACAAGACAGGAAAAGACACAGAGAGAGTGAGACAGACAAAAAAGAAGACTGACATGTTTGTGTGGTGTCTTTGTTGCTCACTTGTCTCTGATCCCAATATTGTTGCTTTGCAGATGATGAAACTTCGTCACTATCCTCACTGCAAGTAATGCAAGACTTGCCATCTTCAGAGCAAGTTCAAAAGAAACAGTGACATTGGTTATATCCTTTCTCTGTGAGAAAAAAAAAACTCTCCTCTACTCCAGTGCTGTCTCCACAGTACAGAGTATTCCACGCCAGCATAAGTGATGAAAAAAAAAAACTGTTTAAAATCTGGTTTCGGCAGAGGTGTTTGAAAGTATTGAACAAATGGCTGGGCTGAAACATCTGAGACTTTGAAGGTGGCATGAAATAATCTTTGTTGGTTTTTCTCATGACACTGCAAATCACTGAATTGACTTAGACGCTGAGTTCCCCTGAGGCAGCATCCGTCTCCTCCATATTCCTCTCTTGTTTACCTCTATGGAGACGACTTTATTTCTAAGGTCGATTAAACCTCTGTTTCTGACTCAAATAAAGCCAAGAAGCACACTTACACTTCATGGCAGCGCCTTTATAACTCCCACGGGGTAGTGTAATGTAGATTTTTGCTGTCCTGCAGCGTTTTACTGCTCTACTATAAGCTGTTAATCTATAGGAACCAGGGCTGGATCAGCAAAAGTAAATGTATGTTATGCAGCACAGCACATTTTCTGTTCACAAAATCACAGTAAAATCCTCAAAAACTGCAAAACCAGTTGTGCTCGTGTGAATGCCCATACGTGAAATGATAAAATTGCTGAGTCTGAGCTTTACATAGTCAACAAAATAGTCAATTGCCTATTAAATGAATGGTCAGAAACTCTCATTTAGTCTGAGCCAATTGTTGCTTTTTCCATTTTGCATCTCTGAAAATAGAATCGTGTTGCTCTTTTGGAGAGCTGTTGAGATAAAAGACATCTGAAGATTCACATAGGAAAATGCGCAAACATAATTGAAAATACAGTAAATCAGAAAACCAACCAGTCATTATTTGGTATGACCACCTTTATTCTTCAACACAGCCCTAATTTTCTTGGACAAGCTTTCTTGTCATTTCCTTCAGTTTACTTCAGGAATAGTTCTCCAGGCTTCTTGAAGGACATTCCAAAGCTCTTCTTTGGATGTTGGCTGCCTTTTGTTTCGTTCTCTGTCAAGATGATCCCACCCTGCTTCGATAATGTCGAGGTCTGGGCTCGGGGGGAGGATTCATCCCTCCATAAGACCTGATGCCACTGATTTTCAGTTCACTCTTGTGTCTTTTGGCATACCTCAGCCTTTTCTTCTACTTTACCTTCCTTACACCACCTTTCCGTGGAGACCATTTCTGACTGTTGAAAAGTAGATAGATCAACTGAAGGGTCAGATGCATGATGCTGACTACTTGGAAGCAAAACATAAAGAAATGAGGGGTGGCTAAAGACATAAAGCACAGCACTTTCATTAATTTATTGAGCAATAAATGAGTTTTTCTAAAATATCATACAATTTTTTTCTTGATAAAGTGTTGATCAGTTTGGCCCCGATGATCCAAAAATGGTGAACTATGTCTGCCATCATTTCTTTAAGCCTATGGCAATATCATTAGATTGCTTGTTCTTATCTGACCAGCTGTCCTAAACTCAGGAAGAATATGCACAAAGAAGCAGAGCCAAATTGTTTGTACACACTGTAGTCAGCAAGATAAATTGAGGTTAAGTGTAAAAAGGCTGTTACTCTGACCTATAGTCAATAAAAGACCATGGTGTTACCAATTAGGTGGCCTTGCCATATGAAGATTGAAGGGCAATAGTTTTACATGTTTACTCCTCTGGCATTTCAAATAAACCCCTGTTCTGAACACACCGATCTTGCCTCAGAGAGTGGAGACTTAACGGTACCTGCTTCCCAATTACTCGTACAGGCTTATTTTTCTGACATAGTCTCTGGGAAAACACTCCGGCCGGGATGGTGCTAATAGCAGAAAAAGCTTAGAAGAGGTAAATTTGTGGGCGGTCGAAATGAGCTGGCAGGTCTCAACCGCTACGCCATGCTCTGCACTCAGATGGGCAGATTTACTGTCTGTACTCTCCTACAGGCCTGCCTGTGTTTGTTCTGTCTCCAGCGGCTGACTGAAGACCTTGCTCACCCAACAAAAACACTGTCAGAGATAGCTCAGTCAGCCGTGAAATTGATTTTGTATTAACAAACAAGGGGATCTGGTTCTCCCTTACTGTTAATCAAATCATTTCAAGGAATGAGGGGAAGAAGAGAGCAAAATCATTAACTTCCAACAGTAAATCAGGTTCACTGCAAACCTGTTGTCCCATTAACCCTGAAACCTGTTCAATAGCTAATTAAGGCAATTACTTCAGGCATGACACACCAGTTAATCACCACTGACTAGCCCATTTATAGTGGTGGCTTCATTACCATTGGCAGCACTCACTGATGGCCCTTCATTCCCACACACACAGAAAATAGTGGGGATAAACGTGACTGTTGGTTTGTTTCCTCACACACTCCCCATTTACAGGCCTATTATCAGAATGGATGAAACCATCAAAAAAGTGTGCACTGCAAATTGTGTGCTTAGATTCATGATGCACCATCTGCCATCAAAATGGCACTACGACATTAAACTTAAGTTTTCAACTTCAGCAGTGTAGCTCTTATATTTTTGGGGGCTTTTCATTTATTTTATAGTTAGTTAACAGAGGGAGGCTGACAGGGAATGGGGAGAAAAAGGATTATTGACATCAAAAGTCCCCAGTCGGACATGAACTCAGGACTTTGTGGTCTATGGCCAATTTTTTTCTCCTGCACAAGATCATGTTTGCACTTGAAATACCCAGAATTGGAAAAGGTTGTTGCTTCGGAGTGAATTCCCTCTATCCAACTAATGAACGGGTAATATCTGCCGCAACATACCAGCAAAACAAGGGAAACAAAGATTGCTAGCTTCTAAACACATGTGTGAATAATGCTGGATTACACACTCAGCATTCTGATGTGTAACAATCATCATGTGATTGCACAGAACTTTTGTTAATTTATTCAACAAGGGACTTTTAGAGGCAATTTCAACCACTTTGACCATCACTGCACACATCAGAAATGATCAGGAACTGATTACGAAGTACATGCTGGGATGAATTAACCGAATTACACATACCCGTGAACATGCCACTGAGCCAACAAGCTAGTCTGGGTTTTGAGCTTCACTTTTCAGCATCAAAGTGAAGCTTCTGTGTTGCGGTAGCTTTGTTGGTTTGTTTTACAGAGAACCCTCAGGTTTTATATGACTTTTTTTAAATTAGGCTTCAGATCTGAAAGGGATAACTAAACATAATGACACTCAACAGATTATATTTGTGCGATTTAACATTTGTATCCATCTAGAGTGTTTCTGAGAAAAATATAAATAGTGTAAGTGACAGTTTTGACAAAAGACAGACTGAACTTAACAACTACAAGGCTTTGATAAGCTATGTTATATGGTTATATAGTGTCAGTCATAAGAAAGAATGCTTACTGCAGACTAACTACGTTTATGCTATCAGAGGTGTATTAAGAAAATGTCTCAGTGGCGTGATGAAAAAGGACAGATGAGCTTGGAATCACTTGTGTCTTTGTGGGGCTGTCCATAGTGCTGAACAAGACCTCAGTCGTGCTGTAACAGCGTGATCAGTGTGCCATGACACCTACCTTGTCAGCAGTTCCCATCCCGCTCGAGGGACTGATTCTGACAGACAGCTGTGCTGAGGGAGCCCCTTGTAGTGAACTGTCCTGAGTGGGAGTATTGATTTTCCTGTTTGTCTCCCTTGACTGCAGAAAGGTGGGAGCTTGATGAAAGAACTCCCTCAGCTATGTGGAACCATTCCTCTCGGCTCCCCTCACTTCACTTTAAAGTGCAGCTGGACTCTTTCTGTATGTTAGCAGGGCAGCTGCTGCGAGCTGGTCAGGGACCCCTCACCCTCATACTGTTAAATGTTACTCTCTCCTACACTGCACATCTTTAACTGGTGCTGGCACAGCAGGATGCCCTCTGAAGTTGTTTCAATTCCAATTGCTGCCATGAATACAAATTTCTGGACGACCTCCTACTCTTCTAAAGATAAGGGGGATTTCATTCTGCTATTTCTGCCACAGCTACACAGCTGGAGCATCCAAATGTTCGGTGACATTAAAAAAAAAAAGCCACCACCAAATGCAGTGCTTATTTCCCTCTAGCTCTCACATTAAAGAAATGAAAGCAAGCAAAAGGTCCATAAAATGCACACTGTTGGGACACTTTGATCTACTTTTAGCATACAACACTGGGGACAACTTCATTGGTGGTAAGTCAGTTAAAAACAGCATGGCTGCCCTCGCTTAGACAATATTTGTCTTTTTAACGTGGAATACACAGCTGCTCATCAAAGGTGTTCATAAAGAGGCGCCTGTTTGCTCTAACTTATAAAGCACCATTGTCAAGGTCCTCGGGGACTGTGGGTCTGCACCTTTGCTTTGAAACTAGGGGTGGAACGGTACAAAAAACCCACGGTTCGGTACGTACCTCGGTTTGGACCCTACGGTTCGGTACATTTTCGGTACAGTGCCGAAGGAGGCGTGTAGCGAGGTTCGAGCACATGTAATAGATATCTGAATCCTGCTTCTTCTACAGTGGAATATGGGCGCATAGCAGATGCGATGTAAATTCCAATTGCTTCGGTAATTTTTTACGCTCTGCATGTATTCGTATCCAGGGGTTGTTGTAATAAAATTTGGGAGACGTAATTGGTCGGGTCTTTTCATGGTTTCTATAGAACACACCTGACGGAGGTGTGTGGTGGTCGGTAGCTACGCCCCATGTAATAAGTTAAACTTACACGTTGTCTCCTTTGTCTGCGGCGCGCTGCTCTCCTTTCTTCCTTCATGAAATGAAGAAGTATCGCCTGCGCTTGATCCTGACTCTCTGTGAGCACTTCCAGCCTCGATATTAGATGCCTGATGTGATGTCCATGATTAATATCACCATCATGCAGACCATGAACACGGTGGCCTCCCCGCTCTCCATATTAGGCTACGGCTACACGAAAACGAAACGAGGTTTTTTTTGAAAACGGGTTCGAAAATTCTTGCGACCACACGGAAACGCGCTGCTGTCCAGACGACAACGATGAAACGATACAATACACACGCCGCTGTGTCACGCCACGCTGTGAGACAATAGAGAAGTGTTAAAATTGGCTCCCAGCGTCAACGTGTGACTGACGCAAAAACGTTTTCGCTGTAACAATGGAAACGAAACGAGGCCGTTTTCAAACTTTCCCACTCTGGGACCCGTTTTCAAAAACTATCGTTTTGGGGTAGTGGGAACGCCGGCTCCGTGTGGCCGCGACAGCGAAACGATAAGAAAAAGTATCGTTTACAGTGAAAAACGTTTCCGTGTAGCCGCAGCCTTAGCTTCTTTGTGGTGTTTTTTCTTCTCTCGGGTATTGTTTTGTTTTGTTTTGTTGTTGAATGTGGCGCTAAACGGCTAACGTAACACGTCACTGACGCAGACGGCTGCGCGCGGCGCATCAGTCCCGACTCATGTGTGAATGCAGACTGAAACAGCTCCGCTGGGGAAGGACAGTTATCAGAACGAAATTCGAGTAGGACAGTTCTGATAACTGCGTTCTTATAACTACTCTGTCCGAAAGCGTATATCTCTACGGACCAATCAGAGCTTGCATGTGGCAGTGTTTAAATGGGTCCTGAAGGAAACTCTTGCAAAATAAAAGTTCCGCGTTCAGAAAACTTCCGTACCGTGTGTATTCTGCGTGGAAATGCGCGTACCGAACCGTGACCCCCGTACCGTGACGGTTCAGTACGAATACATATACCGTGCCGGCCCTATTTGAAACAATTACATTCGGGCTCAAATTACTAACCTCATTTGAACATGTCTTGCATTCCAAGGAACGTTTCAGAACAAGATCGCGTTGCTAAGGCTCCCTTTGAAGGAGGGCCTTTTTCAAGAGACCACCTTTTCATGATCATGGCACCACAAGTAACAACAGTAACTGACTGCTACATTCAGCCTATGGGGAACAGACATTAACCTGATAGGCCAATCCACGAGGTACCGGCAGCACGAATCCCAACTCACACAAATATTTGGCCAAATATGACACTGCACTGTAAGTAACACTGTTCAAACTCCTATGTCACTAACCATATTCCAGACAAAAAAAAGCTTAGGTAATCAGTAATTGCATTCATTAGTGTAAAATAAGCTTTCAATTTAGCTAGTACTCTGGACAAAAGGAATATTGTGTTATACAAAAACAGGTTATTTCACAGTCTTTAAATTCAATACACAAGAAAACCATTGTCATAGATAATGATGACGTCTAGCGGGTCTGAGTGGTGCCTGTACATGGAGACCATTTAAGGGCAATAATCTGAGAAAAATATCATGCTGAGCTGTGGTATTAGTTCCAGGAAGGTTACTTTTTGCTAAATTTGTGAGAAATATAATAATACATTTTCTTCTGGATAACAATGGGCCCTAGGACAGCTGTGTTAAGCTTAACATCCCCTGTGACACTAAGCATGATAAAGTGGGTATAGATTAATGGATAAGTTGTTTTTTTTAGCATGCACATTTAGTCAGCCAGAACAAAGCCACTGCTGCAAGATAGTCACAGTGGTTTTGTTGCAATATAGCCCATATCTGTCAGAACAGAAGAAATAACTTCTGGATAAATCACACCATAGAACTAGCTCAAGCACAATGGACCAAATCCAGGCGCTGAAACGGAACCAGATCCTTATCTTCCACAAAGTCAGAGTGCCACAAATTGTCTGACGTTGCACCTGTATCTGAAAATCCATACCAGACCATGACTGGTTTGCTAAAAGTCAGTCAAGTGAGAACACAGCAGAGTGTGCTGAGTCCTCAGCTCAATCAGCCCGATTCATCCGGAGTATCAGCCAGGCACTGTACACTAGGTTACATTTGTAAACAGTGCTCTCAGGCATTCTGTTACTCCCAAAAAGAGCTAACCGACTGACTTACAGATATATACTTCTAAAGACAGAAAACAAATGTGCATTTCTGTCCGACCTATAATAAGTGTTGCCTATATGCGCACGTCTGTCATGGAGCCTCAGAAAACTTGAATAAACAACACTATGATATTTTATTGATCTTATACATCTAAAAACAACTGGTGGGGCAAACAGTGGGATAAAAGCATGTACAACAAGCATGACTTTAGTTGTGACACACATGGGTGCATGCGTTGTTTGCAGTCCAAGCTGTGTTCAAATTAACTGCCTGCACGGTGGGGGGGAAACATAAAGCTGTCTGTTTGATGCTTTTTAAAAATGCAGGCTGCGGAAGTTGAAGCTGGTTTAAATTCTGTAACAAAAAATGTGGTCAGTCTGAATAAAACAAGAACGTATTTAACAATTAATCAGTATTCACCCTGACAAAAGCCAATAATTGAATTAATGAATACATTTTCACATCTCATCTATACCTGAAACTATAAAGTCTATCAACGCGTCCACCTTTATTTTGTCCTAAATGCCTGGAGGAAAGCTCCTCTCCTTTGCCTTTTGCTTTTTCTTCGGAATATCCTCTCCGTGCAGAGAAAATGGATGTGGTAGCGCTCAACAATGCTGCTTTTTATGGAACGAGATGGATTGCATGTAAGCGATGAGATTGGTTTCAGTGTTCCCCATGGGCTGGAGCCTTTGGTGTTTGGTGATAAATGCTTCCTGTGCGGTAACACAGTGTGATTAACGGACACAGCCCACAGCCTGATCCCTCCTCTGCCTCCACACTGTACCTGAATCAATCATCTACATGGAAAGGCCACAGTCTTGAGCTGAACCAGTTGCTTAGAGCTACTCGCGCTACTTTCTCACTGCAAGAGACGAGAGATGGCTGCAGGACTTACTTTGAGGCACAGTAAACACAAACGGATCAAACACACATGCTTGCATTTGCTCTTGTGACTGTTTTTTTCCAACTCTATGCATTTTAAGTGCATCATTTGCCTATCGCTATAACCTGGAAATTGTGAAAATTCTATAGTCTGGCCACTGGTTAAAATAATTCATCAAAGAAACGTGGGAGTTGTACAGTTTAGAAGTTGTATTTTTCTTTTTTGCTTTGATATTTTTTACAGTCCTGCATGTTTTCCCCATGTGCCTTGGTTTTCTCCGGGTACTCCGGCTTCCTCCCACTGTCCAAAAACATGCATGTGAGGTTAATTGGTGTCTCTAAACTTGTCCTTAGGAGTGAGTGTGAGCATGTGTGTGGTGGTTTGTCTCGTTTGTCTCTGTGTGCCCTGTGATGGACTGGCGACCTGTCCAGGATGTACCCCGCCTCTCGCCTGATGACCGCAGGGATAGGCTCCAGCCCCCCCCCGCGACCCGACCAACGGATTAGGCGGGTATAGAAAATGGATGGATAGATGGATATAATGTGCTGCTGCTCTGGTCTTAACAGGAAAATAGTAGAAAATGGTCAAATGGATGGAACCATTTCTATAACTTAATTGTATAATTTTTTAGTCTAACTATGAAAATAAGATCCTATCAATTACCGTAAATTTGGCCGTATTTCAGTTGGAAGTCTCTTCCATGTCTGCACCGTGTCAGTTCAAAATGGGTCAGGTGTGGTAACCCGGGAAAATGGAGCTTTTTCACATGTGAAACAACATGTGTAGGATTAATTATGCATTGTGCCATTTTCCTAAACCTAAACCTGTTGTCCAAGAGTTAAAAACCTTGCCACATAAACATATAAATATTAATGAATGAAAACAGAAATCAAATGTAGAAATAGATAAAATAGCGCCCTCTGAATGAAATACTTGCATATTATTCCTTCGCAACCCCTCCAGCCTTCACTCTTTGACTCTTGCTAAAACAGGAAAAAGACGTACGTAAAATGCCTACGTATAATAGAATAATATATTAATAATATCAATAGATTATACTTCCTGACTGCTGTGAGAACGTGAATTAAATTCACAAGACTAAAATATGACCAAGCATCATAAGCAAGGTGTATACAATGATGCGTTATTATAGCTTCCTATTAACTGTATTTGAGACTGTGTATCTGTGTATATGTAACTGCGATTTACTCTTCAACACTGGCGCAATGCAATGAATTGCTTTTAGTGATAAGGCTGACCATGAGAGACTTCAGTTTATCCAATGATGAAATAAAACTCAAACTACTTATTTCATCTACCAGATTTAAAACCACATATTGTCAGAGCAGACTGCTAACGATCCGTCTATGTTGCAAGGCAAAGCCCTTATAAGCCAATGTTAACCTGTTTAAACCACATTTTCACGCTTCATTCAAAAACCAACTCGTGAACGGTTTTGAACAACAAAACCGTCGTTGACCCTTTTCCCTTTTCACCATTTTTTCACAAGACATTGGTTGCTGTTCTTTTTTTTCTTTCCTTGTTTTTTTTAACTTGTAATTAGCATTATAGACAAAATTTTGCTGGAATCTAGATGTTCTGTTTTTTTTGCGTTAGTGGAGTCAATTTCTAAACTTATTCCAGCTAATGTTCACAACTGCTTGAATTACAAATGCACAAAATGGCCTTCAGGGAAGGTACAATATTTATTAGCCTTATAATAATAATAATAATAATAATAATATATTTAATTTATAAAGCACTTTACATCAATTTAATGACCTCAGAGTGCTATCACACAGTACAGCTAACCAGCAGAAAGAACACATTCGTTCATTCTTGTTATGTAGAAGTGACGAGGTGAATCGGACTTCAAAGAATAGTGGCATATTGCTCCACGCTGAACTGCATATGAATAGATTTGATGTTATGACTGACATTAAAAAAAAAAAAAAGCTGCAGCAGCAGTTTTACAAATAGCTGTGAAACTATCAATGGATGGGAGATTATAGCAGTGCCATAAGCAGTCAAATCAATCCCTGAGTATTTTTCTGCGAGTCGATAGAGAATCCAGGTTTGGCCCATTAGTCATGTTGGCACCCTGCATTGCATTGCCACTGCAGAGCACACTGGTCCTGAAAACACTCAACAAAACCAAATTGGCTTTTTCAAGCTTTAACAGCCACGTGAAGAGTAATATTTAGTATGCATGGCTTTAAACCCAGTCTTGATATATTTAACAATGGAATAATCTGGTTATTTGATGACACTGAGGCATTTTCTGATCATTCAAAAGGAGGCACTCAAAGGCACTTAATACTGCCCCTCCCTCCGTGACTTCTTACGATTCACAGGCATGCCTGGTATTACAAGTGAAGCAAATGCCACCAGCGTCAGGACAATTTCCTCTCATGACACTCGAAGAGAGTAAACAAAGTCACAGCTCAGACTGCGAACATGAGGGGAGGCTCACACAGAATGATGAATGAAGCCCATCGTAGTCCACCCTTCATCGCAGAATGGGGACTGATGAGAAGTTAACTGATCCCTGGATTTGTGGGTGGGATTTAAAAGCTCTGTTCTCCAGCCATTCATCTGGCACGTCGAGAGGAATGACTCACACTGAGGGACATCAGATTCCTACGATGAAGTTGATGTGCTGTATCACAACACGTGCTGCGACATAATGCTATTTGTTCCACACCAGCACTCTGTGATGCTGCAAGATGTTACCCTGCTTGCGCGCACTCTACTGTCATTAGGACAGACTTTCAATGCATGCTTATTATATTGTGGCATGGGACCCAATTTATGCTGCAATATTGAAGGTGGGCGTGGATAGAAATTGATCTAGAGGAAAATCCGTTTTCAGTGGGAAATAAACAGTTTTTTGCTCGATATAACATGCAAAACACATAATCTTAGATGCCGTCTACCTTGATAGTCATTAAACCATATGAGAGATGTTGAAAAGATAAAGCAATTGCATAACAGTTAGTCAGACATGCAGATACTTGGGAATGTATGCGTCCTACATTTTAAAGGAGATGTTCTATTATGTCACGAATTTGGAATATTCCTTTAATTGTTTCATATTACAGTAGATATATATTCTATATTTAACATGAATGAAAAAGAGGGCTCAAACATCTATAACGATTTTGCCAATTAAAATAGGAAAAAGTCTAGATTTTTTTTTTTTAATTAAGGAATTTAAGAGGCAATCTGGACTTCAATCTTTTGAGAATGATTATTCAGATCTCTGTCGGAAGTCTGACTGATGCCGCGTGACGGATAAGACGGAAGAAGCCCAGCACTAAGAATTCATTAACTGAACATGTTTTTTGGTTTGCCATTTGATTTCACAGACATAAGCTGTGACTAATTTTGGAGTGGCATAATAACAAAAAACTCAATCTCAATCAATATAGGGGAAAACTCTCATAGGTGAAAGTCAACGCACTGTATTTCCTACTTGTGAGGCCATCCTAAAACTCAGGGCTAAAGTTTTCATCAAACTACTGGTGAGGAAAAAACACTACAACATCAAAACATTGAGATCCTAATCCTGCTAAGTGGCACACTCCTGCAGCAGAGGATTAGTCTGTGAAGGTGACTCTACCTGCACTTACACTGTAAGTGTGCCAGGTGCTCAGTCAACCTCTGAATCCAAATTGGGGAACTGTGCGAGGCCGACAGCTTAAGCTAGCCTCCCCACAGTATAACTTACCTGTCATCGGCTCGCCCCTAGATAAGGACATATGACCTTTTTCTAGGTTGTTATAATAAATCAACTCCAGAAGTAGTTATTCCTGGCACAGGCCCTCTCATCAGTCCTTGCAGGTGTGTATCAATAGAGATAGAGGCAGACACCCATGCTGGCTTTTTCCTTGTCAGTGTTTGTCAATGTCAATCTGTCAAGTACAGCATGTCAGGAATGAACAACACATCAGACAAGCGTAAACATACACACAAACAGGCAAAGAAAAAAAAAACACATTTGCCTTGTTTTCATGATCGTTTAATCATTTTAAACACTTTTTCTGTTTGCAATTCCAAAAAAGTAAGGACGCGATATATAAAATGTGAATGAATTCAGATTTGTACATTTCATGAACAAATATTTCATTCAAATCAGAACACGGGGAACATAAAAAAATGTTGGAAAAATAGACAATTTACTGTTTCATGTGAAGCACCAGCTCATTTTGAATTTCGTGGCGGTAACGTGCCTCAAAAAACGTGGGACTGAGGGGACAAAAGACCAGAAAAATAAGTGGTGCTAAAAAGAAACATCTAAAAGAACACGTTGCAAGTAATTCAGCAACAAGCCATGATTGGGTGCCGATTGAAGCACATTCTTATTCTTGTCTATAGCGTGCCGTACAGCCACAATTACTGTCTGCAAAGTAACACTCATGAACTTACAAATACAAAAGAATGAACAAACACAAAAACTTCACATGTGGCACATTTACTTTTTCATGTTGTGTCCATAGAACAGAACTAGAATATTCTTATCGAGATTAAAGGGTAATCTAAGTTAACTAAGTGAACTGCATCTCTGATTATAGAAGCATTTGTGCAGCTCAGGCACAAAGTAGGCCTGGAGGGGACGTTAACACCGAAATCAGTGCACCACCTGACTCATTTTCATCACTCAGATGACCACATTTGACCAGATCCTATTGATGGTGCTTCGCTTCTCTGTTTTTTTTTGTACTTCAGTCCTGCGGATGATCTGTCTGCAATCATAAGCTGACTGGGAAGAGTTTGCCTCCTTGGCAGTAGGTCAGGATCTTGGAGTTCACAATGGCACAAAATCGTACAAAGTTGAGAGACAGAGCAGAGTATTTTTAACACGTGACATCAAATTAAGAAAAACAGCAGAAAACTGTGAAAGTATGCCAAAAAGATAAAATGCCTCTGCTAGATTTCAGGCATGGGAGAACCAAAAGCTAACCAAGTACAGTATCAGTTCCCAAAAACTGTACAAATTAAGATGGAGCCAGCCGCTTGACCAAATGCCATCTTTTAATCACATCATAAGAGCTGAATCAGAAGCTTGGAGATTCATATTTGCCGAACCAGCAAGTATTTGACAACGGCACCAATCTGAACGCCTGCTCTGGCAAGCTTCAAAGCTTTCATTACCCTAAGTGGCTTTTCAGAAGAGACACGAAGCCACATCTCAAACAGTTCAGCCAAATGGAAAGTGAAGAATATCCATAACAATATTATTCCAAAATGCAAATAGTGCAGTGACCAATATTGGCCCATCATTCATTCAATTATTCAATCAGTGTGGATTTTTTGACAGGTGAACCCTCTCATAGCAAAAGAAAAAAAAAGTACAGAAACACACACCACACACACACACACATATATATATATATAAATATATATATATATATATATAGAGAGAGAGAGAGAGAGAGATAGATAGATAGATAGATAGATAGATAGATAGATAGATAGATAGATAGATAGATAGATAGATAGATAGATAGATAGATAGATAGATAGATAGATAGATAGATAGATAGATAGATAGATATATATATGCGTAAATTATAGAGTATACAAGTGATAAGAGACTGATACTCAATAACAACGCTACATCATATCATTCCAATCTCTTACTGGAAATTAATTCAGAATATCTAAAGACAAGATAAATATCAAATATCATAAATGTAAAAATTTAAAACTGTAGTTTGTTCAAAAACTATCTATTAAAATCTGCAACATTTTGTTTGGACTGGCAACCTTTTCAGCGTACCCCCCAGCAGTTGAGCCCCCCCCCCACTCTAAATTTGATCAAGTAGGTAAAGAAATTGGATGTATGGATTTTATGCTTGGGCATTTCAGAGCAATATTACCAAATAAAGTTAATTTTGATTCAAAATGAAACCATTACGTAATACAACCTGCAGCTTAGAAACAGTAAGGTCTCTCTCTCTTTTAGTCTTATTTTTTTGTCATGAAGTGTCACACAGTGCTTGTTGATATGCCGTGAGAGCTTGGAGAGTTTATGTGTGACGTAGCAACACAACACTTGCTGAACACAAATCCTGACTTGCACATCAGAATTTTCAGAGTCTGCAGAAAAAGTGGGGAGAATTTCAACCTGCAGAGAGTTTCCATCGAGAAAAAACAAGTTTAGAATGTGAATTCGTTAAAAAGAAATTGTAAGTGCGTGAAACTATTTTACATAAATAGATTGACATCTGAAAACTTAGAAGATATAATTCAATCTTATTTGTTTATTTTCTACTTGAGTCAGTTTTCCAGTACTTCCATAACTCAGTGATTACAACTACTCCTGCGAGGACACAAATTTAACATGTGACAAATACAATTTTTACACCAAAGCCAGCTAAAACTTTGATTTCTTACACCTCTATGTACACATCGGCTAAAAAAAGCAATATAAATCCTTTCATCTTGCCAATGGAAGCATGTTTATTAGCTCGTCTTCTTCTAACTTCTAAAGCAATATGTCCAGTAACTACCACCATCTCCCAGGTGACAGGCTACTTGCACTCATATCCCAGATAGGCAGAGGGGTCTTACGTAAGGAACCCCTACCGGAGGCAGGGTCAGGACTTAAGCTCAGGTCCCCCACATGAAAGGTGGCAATCTTACCACTACATTATCCAGTCACAAGCGTGTGCACGATGACAACAGGAAGAGACATCGTATCCTGCTGACTGCGATGAACGGCAGTTTAATTGAGCTATTTTTTCTTTAAACGTTGGCCCTACACTGCTGGCCTGAGAATGACTGTCTTGCAGACAGTGTGTTGATTTTCTCCTGTCCGTCAGCTTTCAACGTTCCCTTTTCTGACCCATGTGAAAGAGGCCTTACTGCTTATGGCAAAAATCGAGCTCCTCCACTCTCCACCCCCCACCCCCCACCCTCCTACTTTATAAACAATTGATCAAAGTCTGCGTCTTACTAGCAGAAGGCAGCAGACAGGGTGCTCTCAGGTTGGAAAAACAGTGAGGAATCCTGAGGGGTGCAGCTCAGCTAGCAGCAACTTGACTTTTAGCCATCTGAAATAACTCACAACTCACTATTTAGCCTTCACTATGTAGCTTTGAGTGAAGCTTGTACATAGTGGACGTTACACTTTTGCTTAAGCTTAAACTGCATCTGTGTGGGGAACAAAGTAACAAAAATATTGTACAATTTTTTATGTTTTTCATTGTGGACCAAGAAAGTTGAATCATATTCTGTCATGAGATCTGTAGTTTAAGTGTGCATTACTAAAAAATGAGCTCTCCACTTCTTCTGCACAGGCTAATTTGTATTTTATTTGTCATGACGGTGGACAAGTGCTTCATGTATGCTGTTACTCTCTCTGTGGACGTAACACTTAATTATCAACCGACTGGATTACTGCTCAGGCCTGCCACCAACGACGACTTGGATTAATGACACATGAAGAGCAATCTCTGTGACTGGAAGTCCAAGGCCCGCTAGGGCACTCAAAACTTCACACATAATAAACATCCCATCATTCTGATGAGCGCTTTTCCTCCTACATCAGAAGATATGACCAGAACCGTAAATCTACTCAACTTTCTTCATTCGAGTTGATCTGTGTCCAGAGGGCATCCATTACCCTGCTGCCTCACAGTGTCTCATTGAGGTCCTGCACTTTCACCTCTTTGCTGAGCAAGAAACCGCTCCGCTGGAAAGTGAAGGTCTATGAGGGGGCAACAACAACACATAACCATTTGCTGGTTTGACTGTATTTAATTAAAGGTTTTACATTTGGCTTTTTTCTCTGCTGTCCCATGCTGTGGCACGCAGTTCAGAGAAGCACATTTTCCCTAAGGAACTTCAATGAACAAATACAAATAAATCATTTCTTTCTCAGCATTTGTTTCCAAAAGCAAGAAAAAAACCTCTTTATTATATATATTTAGTGTTGAGTAACAGAGAAAAATAATATGAGTTGTATAAAACCACACTAACATGCTATTTTTATGAGTAAAAAAAGCAAGACTGAATTAGGAAGAATTTAAAAAAAACTTTTGCCGAAACAATATGACAGCTCTCTGCATTCGGGATCATCTGGGTCAGGGTTGGTAATGACTCCTTCCCACATGCTCAGGAAGATGCTGAGCACTGAAAGATGTCACGCACAGGTAGTAGACAGAGAGAGGCGTGCACGGTTCACTGATCAGAGCTGTTAAAAGGTAACAACCGCGCGGTAATTGCAGCCATCTCTGCATCATTTATTATGAATAAAATATGATGCAAGGTGTTATTCAGGCAAGGATTCTGGAATATCATTTCAGTGCCATGTTAGGGGAAAAAAAACAGTTCATTGCGGCTCCTGTCTGTCAAAAAATATATACGGAAAGTACGGAAGAAATTCAAAGAATGCAAATATGGTATTTTGGCGAGAATTAGGGGAAAAATCTATTTTCAAAGCTGCAGTGGGTAAGCTAGGCTAGACATACTATATCATAGCTTCACCTGCTAATGAGGTTGCATAAAGGAACTAATGAATAAAGAATGATTCAACCCGAGCAGATAATTCCCATTAAGCATATCCTTCCATCATTCATTAGTTGCTATTCAAACTTTAAGCTTACAGTAATTATTAATATCAATACCAGTGACCCAATTTCACACAGGACTTTCTCCTTCAGTTTTCAAAGGACGGACAGCAAGTTGATTTTCAGTTCATTTCCACTGGGTAATTGCTCCTAAATTACACAAACACAAAGGTCGCTCTTCATCTTAAATACAGTACATCTGAAGCAGTTTTGCAAAGCAACCGATTTCTGCCATTCCTTTTGGCAGAGAACACCCCTATATCACCAAATATCTATCAATGTTTCATCGAGACCTAACCTAAAAGCGTCTGTACTTGGTCCGTGATTGGACACTGGTCTCTTTCTACTTCTCTGTTCAGCAGTCATTATGTAGAGGCAACAAGAAAACTGATCACGAAGGATACATAATTAATAAAACTGCAGCATCAGAATAAGCATAAAATTACCACAACGCTTGAGCTACAGGGGAGGGGAAATGTCTGCACAGTCTAAAAAGGTACAACACTTGAGACAGGCGCGGTTATCACCAAAGTCATAATACAACTGAAATATTGGAAGTGTTATGGAAGGAAAATGAAAAATATTCACATGCGTGAATACACGCTTCCATTCTTGTTTTGGGAATAGAGAATAGAGGATGTTGGCTTTGTCCAAAGATGGTTCATTTACATTCATGCTAAATGCATATGCAAACGATCACAGAAAATTAAAGAAGTAAACATTAAATAAACCTTGCTCACAATGCATGAAATTGAAAAAAGTCATAAAAAAAATCTGGTTGTGTGAAGGGGCTTGTTCTCGAGTGACTTGAGCTGATTGGCCAAAGAAGAAGCACAGGCTGCTAAACATAATGGATTACTTGCACTCCCTTTACACTACGTCGTAATTAAACAGCAGAGGGTCTTCAGTCCGAGGCTTCTTCAGCTTCGCTACAATAAGGAGGTACAGGAGGTAATTCCGGGTTAAGATAATATTGAGCCAAATTTAAAAGATTGTAAAGCTAAAGATAACATTATTTCCTGATATGTATCTCCTTTATTGGTTTATTGGCACAATTTTTTTCTATAATTCATGTGTGTAGGTCTCAAGATTGTTGAACTGCACTATGTCTGCAAATGAAGCTTTTTATTTTGCACTTATTTGCATGAAATGTGCTTCACCATTAAAGTTGATTTAATTGTTTGAGATTTTATCTATAGATTATATAGACAGAAAATGGATTGATTCAAATACTGAGTGGACAGTGAGTGGGGAAACTGTAACCTGGCAGAGGCAAGCTCCTGCATATAAATAAAAAGGTACGAAATCAATTATATAAAGAGTTATTAGGGAGAAAAAGAAGTCTGCTGTGCCTGACGTTTCATGAGGTATTGCCCGAACGTGACAAGAACCTGACAAAAAGTAAGAGACAAAACATCCATGGCAGAGGTGATGACAGGTCTTACAGACGCACTGGACTGTGCGCGGACTCATCAAAGACAAGCATCACAAATCTTTCATCAAAGTAATAAAGCTTTAATGAAAGCACAAGACACAATAGGAGCGGAGTTCAACCTGGTCCAGCACTAATCCAAACACTGACCACTGAATTTCATCAAAATAGCTCGTGCAGACATGTTGGGAGTTGAGCAAACTGCTGGTTCATCTGGTTTCCTCTGTGCTGAGAGGGTTCAAATGACCAGTCAGCAGCGGCATATACCTACAAAAAGTTGCTCCTGAATGATAACAAATGTTCATTTGTACATAAGAAAATAAAGAAATGTCATGTTTCAGTGCATGTCAATAACCACTGAGCTGTGTTTCCATTGTACGGTAGAGAAGCTTTGAATAGATAAGGCCACCCCCCACATTTCAAAGATCTGATAACATTTTTTCACCTGAGCTGTGGTAGCATCATCTGCTTCTTTTGGATGAAAGATAAGCTCATGTTTCTGTGTTCTGGTTCATTAAAATAGATGATGCTTCCACTCAGTTTCTCTGACGAGTAACAAAGGCTTTCTGTGGCACATCTACGCTAATAACAAGCGACATAATTTTAAAATGTGAAGTGCTTTCTCTTCTACAATATCAGAGTAACATAAACAAATATGCTACTTTGATTTGTTGGGGATTTTAAAATACCCCCCCCCCTTTTTGTAGTTGCTCATACAAGGTTCTACAACTACAGTTATGACATTAGTATATGGATTTATAAACACATGATTGGAGAGCGGGAGTTCATCAATGACTGACACTGATTTATAGAAGAAGGGTACCGTGTAGTTAGCTGCAAGGACTTCAGACGGTGCCTTTCATACTAAAATGACCTCACCTCAGTTTAATAATAAAGCTTTTCTTATTTGAGTTCAGCAGCAGAGTGGAAACACATTGTAAAATATTACAGTCTTAAACTAAATAAGCTTGTTTTTATTTAATGAGAAGAACCTTCAAATATTTATCTGATTCTCTTAACCCTCTGAGGTCGATGATCACAGAATGGGCTCAGACCCCAGAGGGTTAATAGCAAGCTTTTGTTACACATCCTTTGAAAGACATGGGCTGCTCAGACTCCTTTGCTTTGGTATGAAATAAATTTACAGTTAGTTCTTTTGTGCCCCAGTGTCACTCTGAATATATCTACATGAGTAATTCTAGAGCAGAGAATAAAATAATGAACATGTAACAATCAGAAATAGTAACCGGCAGCACTCTTCAGCACAGGCCTCTGAAATCGTCTGAGAGGAAAGCAACCTGTTCAGCGAGCCAAATACATGCAGCAGATGAGGTAATTCCATGAGACTCTCCACAAAGCAACTTAAGAGGACAGCACTTAGAGGTACGTTTCTCCAGAAGCCCCCGACGAGGGCCAATCTGCCAGCCACTTCTTCACTGACTGACAGCACACTCCAGAGGAGCCACACCGCAAGACACGCACACTGATCCAGCCTGACACGTCTGACCTTTCCAGGGCCGCGCGGCTGGCTCACCGAGCAGCACGGCGTGCGTGGCTGAAAAGGCCACACAAGGCCACGCTGGAGTTGGCATTTCTGCCCTCCTTGGCCTCCCCTTACTGCCACCTCAAGAACTGGAAAGTAGTATGTCTGCGGAAAGACAGCCAGTCAATCCAAAAGGCTCTCATCCGCAAACACGGGCCTGAATTTGGCAGTTATTTGGCAGATTAGCATTCCCCCGGTGCAACGTCAGGTGCACTGAAGATTTTTGAGGGTGGATTATTGTGGGTTTATTACAAATGATGAGCGTAAGCGGACCTGTTTTTTTCTTTCCTTCTTTTTTTCACTTTGACCTAATAGATGTTTCTATGAAGGCATTGCTCATGCACAAAATAATTACGAGGATGACATTTGCATAGTGCTTTTTGTCATCTAAGTGAATGCGCCTGATGCATTGGCTTGTTAAAGAAGGTGTCCGACATAATGTGTCTACCCACAGTCCTGGTCGAGGCAGAGTAACCTCAGAATAGATGCTGCGGGAGCCCACTGAAGAACAAGCGACGAGAGAGGCGTGTAAGTGCAGAACAGATGCTGCAGCTGTGAAATGAAGAGCTGTCGCATCCAGCAAGCACTTCTCTGAGTAAAGAAATCACTCGGCACAGCAGAAATAAATCATGTGCTTGTGTACTTTGCCTTATGATTGTGCTTTTCAGAAAGGAGAAGGACGTTTTCTGCAGTCCAGGAATCCAGCTTATGAGACGAGACATTTTGGTCATTGTTGCCTCTATCGGACGTGTGCTCTGGTGACTTGACCTTTTTTTTTTAGTCCAGATATGCTTACTGCCCTGAGTAGTACACGTACAAACACACAGATTATAGCTGATGCAGTCATTGCAATGTGCCTCTTTAGTACTTGCATTGCATCTCTTTTACATTAATCGTGAATGTTTTTCTTCTGCAGCTACAACAGAATAAAAAAGAGATAATGCATTTGAAAATAAGAGGTTTTTCTGGGCTTTTTCTTTCATAAATCATCAAACAAGTACGTAGGGGTAATTTGAACTGAGTTGTGAGATAATATGGCAACAAGTAAGACGACTCTCTGTAATAATGGAGTAGTGAAATGCTTCTATATACCTAATAAGACACCTCAAAGGGACTCTGGCATATCACACCAGGACACAAAGGCCAAGGATGATGGGAGACTTATGGATTATAGAGTGTTTGTGCTATTTTCAGCTGGTTGTATCAGAGAGGGTCTTATCCAGAAACTCTGAAAGCACCAAAAGGTGTTTGAACATTTTGAGTTGGAATTGGAATTATCATTATCAAGACAAATGCAAAAAGAGGGAATTGTGTAAGACCAACTAAGTCACTATAAGCAGGGAAACTGCAGGAAATGTCTTTAATTTGACATCAACAGACTTCTGCCTATTTCCCCATCATGCCCATTCCACCAAGAACTGGTTCTATTATAGACACTATGCTGTGCAAATAGTCATTAAGAGAAAGTAACATCTTGTATATGGGTTCCTGACAGTGGCAAAGCATGTTTAATCGACACAACATGTTTCACTGGTCTTTGGGGCTGAGCATGGGACACAAACACGCTATAGAGACTAATTTATTACCTTTTATTCCTCTGGGCCTCCTTCTTATCCATAATGACTGGAACACAGTTCGTAAGCTCGGTCCAGTCTGCGTGCAGCCCGCAGCTCCAGCCGGTAGAGAAGCGGGAGAAGAGCCAGGACTCCTCTTTCCCCGGCCGATGACAGGTGCATTTCTTCTGCCCGGGCTTGCAGTCGCACGGCTGCTCCAAGCGAATATTCCTCACCAAGTGCCTCCCGAAAGTGGTTCCCCCGGTCTTCTGGATGTGCAAAAACACTATCACGTCGTCCCCTTTGATGTTGAACTCCACGTGCCTGTCAAGGTCTCTCTCAGAGAAATTGAATCTGGACGGTAGTTTTGGAGGACTGTCATCCTCCAAATCTGGATCTCTGTAGAAATCATCGCTGTCTTGGTACGGGGTTGAAAGTAGACTCACCCCCCTGAATTTCTCCTCAGTCTTAAAGTGGCACGAATTGCTGCCTGCAGGACATATATACTGGTAACCTATCATTACAAAAAGGACAGCTAAGATAGGTACCAAAATGAGCTTACTGGATCTTTCATCCATTATCTTAAGATAATGTCTTCATTCCATTACTGAGAATAAGTGGCACCCATGGGCTCTTTGGAGATCAATATTCCTCCAAGCCTCAGATCGACTAAAGGTGCCTTTTATTTAAGTGCCACATGTTGATCACCCTCCTTAAGACACTTAAAATGAACAAAACAGGCTAATGCACGATAATGCACACCGTCTCCACTGCGCTGGGAATGTCCAAATTCAAGAGTCATTGCATTCAAGTCTCCGTCTATCCAACTTCTGAAGCCAGTGTAGAGCTGCATCCGTGCCGACGACTCTTGCGCTCCGGCATCAAGTTGAAAATGAGGCAAATCGATGAGAGTTTCTCAGTTTCACTTCCTCTTGAATCTCAGTGCAAGATCCCGTGCAATCTAGATGGCAGAGTGGTTCATTTCGCTGGCAGACTTACTTCGGCGGGGGACGTCGCTCGGCTTGCACTGTTGAAGTGGATCCTCCGGCAGGCAGCAGCATCCTTTACGGGCTGAGGCGTCTGACTGGCTGTGCTGAAGCAGTGCTTTTTGAGAGGATGCTGCTGCATCCGAGCCGACGAATACGCGTTGTGCTCTCGTCGCGGTTGGGCTGGGAGAGCTCTACATCCCACCCCATGCATCCCCTGGTCTTGTTGAACAGAGTCCGAACCCAGAAACCCGATAAACGGAGCCAACACAGAGATTTGACCAAATATAAAATCCTCTCTTAACTTTTTGGGAGTGACCTTTGATGATGAAAAAAAGGAGAGGGGGAGGCTCATGGGCTATTACCGGTGAAAAATGACATAACATTTAAAACATTTTTTTTTTAAGTTATCTATCATTTTTTTGAATTTCACCTTTACAGCTGCTCACCATCAGACTGTTCATTTAATCGTAAATCTAACTTTAAGACACAAAGTTTTAATGGATTTTATGCAGATAAAGCTTACAGATAATATGTCCATAAAGGTTCTCCACCCATTTTATTTGCATGAAACATTTCACTGGTCATGGAAGAGACCACTCAACCTATAAAGCAGCTCGGTGGCTCTCATAGAAATTTGAAAATGATGATCCTTCACATAAAAAAAAAAAAGAAAAAAGTCCCTCTGATGATGTCACCGAGGTCATTTAGGCCTGATTCATTGCTTGGGAATGATTAAAAAGGAAAATGTAGAATTACATATTATAAATCAAGCAATTACTGCACCTGAGATGCAACTAATAAGAAATGTGGCTGTGCTGTATGAGGTAGTTTGAAAATGGTAGAATAAACCCTTTTAAACCAATCCAGCGTGCTTTACGTGAGAATATCACTTTTTGCAGCACAGATTTAAGATGAAAATATTTCAGTGTCTCAGATCATGGACTTCCTCTTGAGCATAGGCTCAATTCCTAAATGCCTTTTGATTGTTATATTATCCCTTAGACACTGATCAAAACGTTCTGTAACTGGCTCTGGGAAAGTGGGGGAAATAATACAATTCTCCAATAAAATTCTTTAAGTAACCGAATCACTCATGTTTGGGGTATTCTACGTAACATCTATTTGATCAATTCTCTTATTTTCTCTTAGTCTTACCTTAATTGATTAGACCCTCCCTGGAGACACAGCTTCCAGTGAAAAAACTGGGGGGGAAACCCTCACGAATACATCACCAGCTATGAAGCTCTGAGAGGCTACTACTTAACTTTAATTTTTTAATGATTGGTTAATGCAGTATTTCCCAGTCCTGGTTATCTGGTCCCACTGCCCTGCATGTTTGCAAATTAACCGATCACCTCAATAGCTTGCCATCAAGTTTAGCAGAAGCCCATTAATGACCCACTGATTTGATTGTTGAAGCAAGGAAACATCTATAATATGCGGGTACCAAAAGTATGTATGAATGTAATAACAACATATAACAACACGAAGTGCAAAGCTATTATTAATATTATTATTACTGTTATTATTACACTAGCACGTTATACGTAAAAAAATAAGCCTTACATTTATTTTGATATTTTCATCCAGCAGGAAGCGTCAGGCTACAAATATTTTACACTGAGACATAATAATTCACTACGCAAGACCGTCACTACAACGTGCCTTAATGTTTTAGAGAAAAGCGTTTACAGACCAGCTTCTGTCTGCATAGCTGTCTGACGCTGTGCCAGAAAGTCACCATTATTACCGTTAAATTTTATTTAGCCACACGCACCTGTCACTTGTTTTTTTCATGTAAATAATGAAATAACTAGTGGTTAAAAATACCTGCACTTCATGCATCATTTTGTTTTCCGGTTGTTTTAGACACGAGTAACGGTCCGCGCCGGCCACCTCTATGCGACCCCAGATAGCTGTTTGCTGCTAGCTTCCCAAAATACCTACCTGAAGCCCCTTGCTTTGTATGGAAGCGGTCAGCATCACCGGCGGGGTGAGAGCCACATTAACTAACAGCAGCTACTTACTTGGAATGTAGACGGTTATGTTTATAGCTAGCCATGTCTTTAGCCTCTGTTTGTGTAATCACGCTACAGTGGGTACTAACTCTTTTTCACGAGCATGTATACTTGTAGTCTGAAGCTAAGTTAACTTCAGTCTGTTGTATGACCCTTCTCATCTCATATAGCCGTTATTTCCAAGAGGCAGCTAAAAAGCAGCTCTCATGATGCTAACATCTACCACAATCAGAATTTGCGAGCATATTTTATTTTTTTTACATAAAGTGCAGTTCTTTTATTCCAGGGAATAATTTACAGTAACTACGTGGCACTGACTCGCACCCCTCTAAAGGCGCTGGAGCTGAGCTGACGGCGGTGTGTTTTCTCTTTATCGCTATAGGTTCATGTTTCGTCGAGACAATGAAAACCCTAATAGTGTTGTCACTGCTGCTGCTAAACATACATCACGTTTTATCAGCACCTAAGGGCGTCACTGCCAGTCTTAAAGCCAAATGGAGCATGACACCTTTCCTCTTGGAGACGAGGTACAGTACTCTACACTGGGAATGCGTGCCTGGGATTTGAGTTAATGTGTAATAAATAGGGCCACAACCACTGTAAAGTCAAGAGTTCAAGCTCCCAAGACCATCCACTAACCACACTGTGATTACTAGGATATATTCTGATTGATTTGTTCTTCAGTTAATCGTTAATGTGCCTGTAGATCTGATTTTGTAGACTGATGTTCTCTAAATATGTTTGTGAGTCCATTCTCTTAATGTTGACTCACACTACGTTAAAACTAGTCTCATTCAAACACGGTTAAATTAATCTGAGATGAGTGAATGATTGGCCACAAGTTTGCAGATACACTGGACATAAACTGGATACAACTCAAATATCTTCCCTTGCAGTTAATATCAAAATAACTTGCTTAGTCTAAAGACAAACTTTTGTGTCTTTGCATTACTTATTGTGTTCATGTTGTTACATGAACTTTTATCAGTCAAAATGAGAGAAAAGAGTTTTGTCAAAGCTGTTGTTTTTCACATACCATGTAATGATAAAAATGTTCCCTTTGTAATTAAAAATGATTGTGAGGTCTATGGAGAAAAGTTGGATGCAGGTATTTCCACAAACTGTAAATGAGAAAAGCCCACAGTTACCGGCCAAAGCAAACTTTTACTTTCATTTTCTTCTGTGCAGCGAGTTTATCGGAGAAGATAGTAATGAGAAGTTCTGGCAGTTTGTCGACACCGTCAAAGAGCTCACCGTTTACAAGCACGGAGGTTTGTATTTCTGCACCAACTATCAAACAGATTTGAAATCATTCATCTGGTCTCTTTAAAAAGGCTTCATAACTATCCACGTTGATCTTGTAGAGTCTGTGCGCTCATATTACAACTTGGTCATTAAGAAGGCGGGCCAGTTCCTCACAGATCTTCAAGTTCATCTCCTCAGATTTGCTCTGGCCCTGCGGTCCTACTCACCAGCTGTTCACGCATCCCAGCAGGTCAGTTTTTCTCTTTAACTTTTTCTATGACTTTCTCAGACGTAGACCGTGAATGCAGCCAAGCGAGCCCTGTTTCTTGTAGCAGGTGCTTATGTTGTCTCTCGAATTGACGTTTTATTCTCCTTGACGTGGGGTTCTGTGAAGCGCTCATGAGTAATTACTGCCTTACCTGCCGGGTGCATCAATCAGAGAGCTCTCAGTTTAGAGGAGGAAAGAGTGTTTGATGGGCGAGAGAGGGAATGACTGTCTGATATATGCTTTTAACTTTAACATTAAACAGAAATGCTCTTACAACAGCATTTCTCTATAGCGTCTTTTGGTTGGAACAGTTTCCTATTAGTTTTTCTCTCAGAATCCAGATGATCATGCAAACATGAGTCCGCTATACCGGCGATCGAAACAAAATCAGCTTTTTCGTGACCGTTGACCCATATGTGTAGATCCTAAAAATGCAAATTACTCAGTATTTTATCAGAGCCCTTACTTTAAAATCATACAATACTGTTAGAATTGGAAAAACGAATGAATATGCGTGTATGTCAAGGTGTTGTTTCGACGCAACCGGTCACATGTTTTGTACTCATCCGGTCGGTGCCGCGGTTCTGAAATATTGAACAGACAGCATCTTGTCAGAGGATGATGTCGAAAAATCAAGACGGCTTGGTGTCGGGAAAGATGGACAGACAACACGGGAGAAACAAACAAACAATACTTTCCAGAAATTGATGCTCCATGTGAGTATGATTCAGCTGAGGCTTAACAGAATCCTGCCAATAGAGAGCAAAGTGGTATATATGCTGTGGGCAGTAAGATGAGAGCGATTGAACTGAGGGTGCGCTGCAGAGTGATTCTCTTTACATTTCTTCTTTTTTTTTTTTTTTTTTCACTTTTCTACATTTTCTATTTCACCTGACTTTAGTCTGTTGAGACGGCTTTCTTGAATGCCCAGTGTGCTAAAAGCTTCAGTTTTACATTCGACACAATATGAGACCATTAACTTTGCGTCATAAGCGGTGGAAATGCATTCAGAGTATTACTTCCTTATCTTCAAAGTGATGTCGATTTGATGCAAGTTGTAAAGAATAAAGAAGTCCGACAGCTCTATGACAGTTTCAGTGAGAATGAAAGAAACCCGAGCGCACCTCGCATGCACATTTTCGTGCGCCACACTGTGTAAATTGGTGTGTTGCTTATACTTGCTTTTTAGACATGGACTGTAGACTGCATGCTAACGAGTATTTGCTAAAATGTCAATGAAAAGAGAATTCTGTTTTTAGTCTGTAAGGATTCAGAATAGATTTATCACTAAACTAAGGTATCTGTAGGGGACTGATAGAGAGTTATGAAAGACTTAGTAATTATAGACTTGTCATATTTTCTTTAATTTTCAAAAAGCAGTCCACATAATGATAAAATAAGCAATCAGGCCCTGGCAAAATAAAGCCTGTGTACTAGTCGCTGCGCTTTGAACACCTTTCTCCATTCTGCTTTTAACAGATAGCCGGTGATGAGCCTCCGCCTCCATCTTGCCCTGCCTTTGTGTCCGTCCATGGTCAACTTAGCTGCAGCACCAAGGACATCAAAAAGCTCCTGAAAGCAGCTGCAAGCAGGTAACAAACGGGTGGGGGGGGGCGCCATAACCTCAACACAAGAGAGCAGAACTCAGTAGAAATTGTTTTTAATTCGCTGACTGAAAACTCAAATGTTTGCAGGCCCAAACCATACTTGTACAAAAATGATCACACATATCCAGGGGTCAATAAAACAGATGTGCCAGTCGTCATCCTGTATGCGGAGATTGGAACCAAGAAGTTCGTCTCTTTTCATAAAGTGCTGTCGGAGAAGGCCGAAAAGGGCGCGCTCAGATATGTCCTGCGGCATTTTGTGGAGGTGAGTCGTCGTGCTTTTGCATCCATTTTTTTGTTTTGTTGTACCTCTCTGTGAGTAAGTTCTCTGTCAATTCTCATTAATATTTAACATTAATATTTGAATCATTTTAAAAGAGCTTGGATGGATGAGGTTGGTGAATTTTCTTTTTATTCTCTCGATGGATCGAGCAAACATATCCTACTCAAAGCAATGTTAGATTTACACCTGCATCACAAATGTTGCATTAGCAGCGTTACTGTCACCTGGTCGTCCTTTGACCCCCCCCCCCCCCCCCCTTTTTTTTTATCCTAATATGTAGTTGAGTCGAGTTTCCAAATCTTAAGTTTGTGGTGTCAAAAAAATAAACCCAGATATTTAATGTTGCTGATTCCAAAGGTGCTTCTTGTGAATCGCACTATGACAGCTTGTACTGACAAATCTAGCCAAGCGGAGATATTTCTGGAGGTGAGGGGAAGTTATAGGTCATTTGTTCATGTTTTCGTTTCCCAATATATGCTGTAGGTCACTAAGTAAGACTTTCCCTCAACCCTTTAATGCACTGAGAATAAAGGAAAGGCTAAAAGTCTTTTAACCCTTTTTTTTTGTCTATTTGGGGAGAAAATGACCAGAATCAAAGCTTTGTGGTCGGGGTGGACTTTCTCGTAAAAGGTTTGCGTCCACGTCTTTTTAATAAGCTCAAATGTGGTCTATTAAGTCTAGGACCAGGACATAAAGGGGTTGAAACAGTGTTTAGTTAGTTTGGTCATCTCATTTAAGTTAACAAAATACTGGTTCCTTTACAGTTAATGATAGTTCCCGTCTTTGAACATTACTTTTTGACGTTTAATTCTCGGTTTTGCTGTCAACGACGTGTTTGGAACAAATATTTCAGCAGAAGTAAATATATTACTGACCATTGCTAAAAAGGATCTGACTCCTCAAACACAGACTGTAGCAGACACCCTGAAGAAATCACTGAGAATCATTTCTTTTGAGCCGTTTGCAGAATACAAACTGCTCTGATTGTGCTCGTAAAAAAGAAAGACCTAGACGGTGGCTGATATTCATGTCAAGGTCGAATGCCAGCGAAGCCGCTGCAGTGTGTGGCAGGCCGCACTTTTTCGTTGCCGCAAATAAAACGTTTTATACCGCGGAACTTTCACTGGAGGCGGCATTAAAAAGTCATACGCAGCTGAACATCAAGCTTAAAGACGAGAGATGGAAATTTAAGAGATTGACAGGGCACGGACTCTTTGCCTATTAAAAGTGCAGTTGCACTTTGCAAAGAGACATACGGTATGTCGGCTTTGCTGAGATTACAGCGGCGGTTTACACAGTACCGTCCGGTTAGAAAACTGCTGTGGATTTTACAACTGGAGACATCCCCACTTCATAAAAGCAGAACCCGTTAAAGAGCAAAATATCTTTGATTTATTGGAAAGATGGCACCTCGTGACAGTACTTTTGGCTTGGCCCATTCTGCCTTGAATTAAATGCACGTCACTTAAAATTCTGTCAGCTTCATATTTTATGCATGTGTTTACAGCGCTTGTGCTTCCTGCCGTGATACTTAACGCACATACGGACGAAGCTGTTCATTATTTTACATTCAAAAACGCCACTTTGCTTGTAATTGCTGCAGAATCCAAAGCCTCAAAAGATGCTATTATCTGGGTACGGTGTTGAGTTGGCCATCAAAAGCACAGAGTACAAAGCTGTGGATGACACCAAAGTAAAAGGTCAGTCAGCGACTTATCAAACAGCGTGTTATACCCTGCTGTGTTCAAGCCAATTAAACACAAATGTTTCTCGTGGTAGATTCAAAGACCGCTCTAAATGCTGAGGACGACGATAATGACGAGGTCCAAGGATTCGTTTTTGGAACATTAAAGTAAGTTGTGAATTTAACTGTCCAAAAGGTGTTCAGATGTCTCGTGTTTTATCTGTGCCCAGGGTTGCCGTCTTTTCTACGTGACTTAATTTAGAAATGTGAAAAAGAAAGGCTCGCATTACGTCATGTATTTCCCTGCAACCCCCCCCCCCCCCCTCCACTTTCTTAAGGAAATCTCACCCCGAGCTCCAGGAGCAACTCGGCGAGCTTCGCAAACATCTGCTGGAGAGCACCAATGACATGGCGCCTCTTAAAGTGTGGGAAATGCAAGGTAACAGATTTCAGTTTCAAAGTGTTTACTGTGTGTACCTAAACCCCCCCCCCCCCAGAAAAAAACAGATGTTATGAAAGAACGATGGAGAATGTAGCATGTTTATTACCTCATGGGTATAAACTGTAAACAGAGAGGGAAACCTCGTCTGTCACCTGACTGTAGATACATGGAAAACCACTAAGAAAATGTATGATCACAGCAATTTTATGCTGTGTTAGCGTTTCACCCGTGTAGGGCCTGCCAAGGGTCGGTCAGACAAAAAAAAAAGAAAGGAATTCTCTCAATTTCTAAACCGTCCTCTTGGAGTCCTTGTCCATTTCTTCAGTTTTCTGCGATCCATGCCCGCAGTTTAACAGTCCGTGCCCACGGATTTGCGGTGCATGCCCCTCGGTTTAACAGTGCTCCCTCAGTATAGCGGCCCCCTGTCCAGAGTCGGTGACGGGGGGAATTAATGATGTATATAAGCACGACTCATAAATTCAGAAATCTACATTCAAATGGCTGAATGTTTTTTTGCCTCTTCTGTTTTTGTAAAATAAAAAAAAAATAAAAAACCTAGGTCTGTCACTACTTACTTTTCTACTTTTATAATCTAATTAAAAAAAACGTGCAGAGAGGAAGGAAATAATTGACGAAATCTCCTTTTTCCTTCCTCAGTAGGGATTTAGCCTGTTCGACACTGAGGATGCAATTCAGATAGGATTTATGTTGTCGTGGTTTTTCTTAGCTGATCCTAGGTTTACTCTATGGGATGACCAAGTAATCATTTTAATAAAGCTATATTTACCTATTCAGCACTCACACGTGGATTTAAGCAGTGTAAAATCATGTGCATTTGCACATTTAAAAGTTTTTTTTGTTTGATCCTTACAGACCTGAGTTTCCAGGCAGCAACCAGAATCATGTCCGTACCAAAGTTCGACGCTTTGAAGGTCATGCGCGACCTCAGCCAGAACTTTCCGAGCAAAGCAAGGTAAGAGAATTTATCTCATTTCCTTTTCTGTGGCTGACTGTCGAGGGCATTTGGTACGGCTCCAAAATCCATATCAGATCCGTCTTCTGTGTTACAGCGTGTGAAACTAAGCACTACTGATGCTTGTTAAAGTACACATGAAATATGCCTGACGTAAACCTTTTTTATTTGCTCATTATTACTCCCTCTGTCCCTCCCAGTACACCCGGCACCGCAGGAAACACATATGAATACGAATAAATCTGTTTTTTACAGAGATCTAATCAAGTTTTTTTGATGTTTGCTTATTTTGGCTCGGGCATCTTGTAATAACACCAGAAAGTGCTGAGTAAGAGATGGGTGTTTACAGGGAATTGACTGCAAACACACCGTCTTGAGAGCCCAGGTTTTTGAAGATTAAAACTGGCATTTTACTGCCGGCTGGGGATGTGGTAAAGGCTGATGGTGACTGTACATGTTTTACTGTTCCCACAGATCACTGACAAGAGTGGCCGTAAAGCAGGAAATGAGAAAAGAAATTGCAGAGAACCAAAAGGTGTGATGTCATAAGCAGCGTTCCTGCATGATAGTGCCTGTGTGTGTGTGTGTGTGTGTGTGTGTGTGTGTGTGTGTGTGTGTGTGTGATTACATCTGTAACTATTGCACTATTGCACGTTTTATTTTAGAAAGTGAGCTTCAAAACTTTCTCTGATACGAATCCCACAATCAATTTGACACTTTATTGTGGCTGTTTACCTCGTCTTTGTAGCCTGGGAATTCCCATGCTGCTTTGCGCGCGATTTCATTCACACTGCAAAGGCAGCCTGGAAACCACCGCCCTTATTTTTACCTTTGGCCCAAAGCAGCATGGGAAGAACCAGACGCCATTTGATAGACATTCGTAGCGCCCAATAAACGGCTCTAGGCATTCGTAAACCACGCCTCAAATACGAGAAAATGCACACCTAGTTCCCAGACCACCATCTCATCGAGATGTGGACGCGTCAGCCAGGCTATCGTCTTTGTGCACTTTATCCTCTTTTGTCAGTGCAGCCAGCAGTCACTTTGCACCTCGTTTGTCGTCAAAAGATTAGACATCAGTGGTATTATCTTTCATTAGCGACTGACTAACACTTTGTGTTTGTTTTTTTTTCCAGCATCTCAGTGAGACTGTTGGTATGCACCCAGGAGATGGAGAACTCTTTATCAATGGGCTGCACATCGATCTGGACACTCACAACCCTTTCAGGTATAAACCCCCGGCAGGAGGACTCGGGATGTGTCCCGAGGAGGCCGTAAACCTACACATCAGCAGCTCAGCCAATCAGAATAACCTCCAGTTTTGTACTTGCAGCATTTTGGACATCCTCAGAGGAGAGGCCAATGTCTTGGAGGGGCTGCATAACTTAGGCATCAAGGGGGAACATCAGGGCAACCTGCTGAGGTTACCAGTGAACACCGTGGACGACAGCTACACCTTAGATATCAGACATCCAGCTGTAATGGTGAGCCATGTCCAAAAGCATGCGCCTTTTGACCCATCGACTCTCTTGTCAGATAAACTCTGCAAATTTTTCTTTTTTTTCTTGGTGGAATTACACTGCTGTGGGTATTAGATTAGTCATAAGGCTATTCCAACAATCTTAAACTCGGAAGGAAGCCAAGAAAAGTTGTCGAATTAAAAACCTCCCAAAGTTTTTCATTTTGCTGCCCCTGGCCATTTTAATATTTCAAATACTATGAAGTGTTATAAAAATGAAATGTGGACGGCATCAAGCCTGTCCAGATTCCGCCCAAATGTTTTCGTGTCAGTTTGTATTTCCCCTTTTGTCTCTGAAATTGGGAGAGTGACAGAGAGCAGGAGGGAAGGAGGTTATATAAGATGGAGTGATACGCCACAGACAAACGCCTGGACTGTGGAAAGTTGGTTTTGCGCCAGTTGGGACGTGCTGGACCAACGCTGACGTGAAATATGACCATTTGTATCAACAGTGTTGAAAGTCAGAACAGATTGTTTTGGCACTTAGTTTCCCTGTAATGCCACAGACATGATGCAATATGCTGGATGACAACAGTTTTAAAGTATTTCAACTCTTCATTACAATGTCTGTGGACACAAACTTTCTCATACTGATGAATGTATGCATATGCATCGGAATATATTCCCATTTAAATTGAATTTAAGACAATATCTTCAGTTTTAAGCAGTCAAACGTGATACTTTGAATAAATAGAGGCCACTGCTATCAGCTGATATTATACCATTCACTGATAGGCCAGTTGAGTTCAACAGGTTTGGCAGCAGTAGATGTGAGACATCAATGTGAGACTGATAAATCTCTGCATCCCTGGGCTACTTTTGTTTGCAGATTGGCCTGTAGTCATGAATCATTTTTAAATGAATTTACATCTGATTAATTAAGGTGTTTTTTTTTGTTTTGTTTTTTGTGAAAAAGCATGACTTTAGAGACAGTATTGTGCTCATCACACACACACTGGAGTGCCGGAGAGCTAATATTTAGAAATGTACCTGAGTGGTGGCATGCGAGAACACAAATGCCCACAGCATTCGCCCTGGACTTTTTACAGAAATATGCCACCCAACCTCTTAGTGAAATCTCAGGAACATAAATAGTGAGTTATTACTCTCTAACTTGTTTTTTTTTTTCGTGCATTTTCTAGTGGATGAATGACATTGAGAATGACCACACGTACCGGAACTGGCCAACAGGTGTCCAGGAGCTCCTCAGAGCCACCTTCCCCGGTGTCATCCGACAGATCAGACGCAATTTCTTCAACTTGGTGAGTTAATCAGAACAATAGAAATATCAAGTAAAGGGTGGTTTGGGATATCAGCACTTAAGAAACAAGTTGGACTCCTGGACTGTTAGACCTTTGCTGCTTTTCATTCCTTTCTCCCCGGGAACACCTTTAAACTGAAATTATGTTTTATAATACAATCAGACTTGAGCGACTGCCAACTCAAAAATAAATAAATAAATAAATAAAAAAACCTGCCACTTTGTTTGGGGTCACCTAGTTCTGAAAATAACTCACTCAGTTGCAGCACAATGTTATGTTACAGTACAAGCTCTAAGTAGAATTATAAAGCCTCTCTCCCCATCTTTATCTCCATACACAACTTCACGCACAATTTATCGAAAGTTCACTTCAGACAGAAGTGACCACATAAATTATCTACTGATACTTTGTCCAGTGTTTTATTATACGAAGTATTGGAAGAACAAGGATTTCAGAATAAAATCTATCAGTTTGGAGTGAGGTAGTGTGAGCTCTGAATGCTGTGGGTGCTACTGTGAACTCCCAGTCTGGGTACTGCATGCTCTATAATCTACTATTTAAAATGCTTAAAACATTATAGTTTTAGATTGCGTCCAAATGTACTTTTTTATCTTGGCTTACAGCTATAATACTGATCTCTGAAGAGACACTCACCCCTCATTCGGACCTGAGGAGACCTTTGCAAAAAGGGGACACGCCTCCTTTATCAATAACCCTAACAAGATGACGAGTGTTAAGCTTCATTGACCTGGTTTGGTGATGGTGCCTTTGTTGTTAGGTGCTGTTTCTAGATCCCCTGCAAGAAGAAACCGTTGAGCTGGTGAAACTGGCAGAGCTTTTCTACAAGCATAAAATCCCCCTGAGGTTGGTGCGGTCGTTCCTCACTCCCACGGCTGTTTACGTGGTCCACTCTTGGTGTTGATAATCTTTACCATGTGGTGATTCTCATTCCACTTGCAAATTGAATACTTGTTTCGTCCCTGTTCCTATAGAATTGGATTTGTGTTTGTTGTCAACCCCAAAGATGAGATTGATGGCTTCTCAGATGCAGGAGTTGGATTTTACCGACTGCTGAATTACATTGCAGACGAGTATGATTTATCCCAGGCTGTGCTGTCTATGGTCTCAGTAAGTACACCACATACATAAATCTCTTGTTTTAGCAAGTGTTTCTTGCCAGCATACGTCCCTTTGTTCCTCAGATGTCCAATTGCTTTATTGTGCTTTGTTTTATCCTACAGTCTGAAGCAGTTTTTTTTGACGAGATGAGTAAATGGGATTTTACCTCTGCTATTAGCTTTTTCAATAGAGTTGACAGCGGCAGGCATCAGAAGACAGTGATTGTCAATTCTAAACTACCATTCCACTCTTATTGCAGCTGTACAACAAACTAGATGTGGGGGAGACGCTGACTGTTGATACGATCTCTGCGTACCTGAAAAGAAAATACCCAAACGCCAATCCTGAAAGGATTCTAGGCGAGGAATCTGAATACGACTATAAAAGAAAAGTAAGACTGAATTGCTAAAAGTGTTGATACAATAGTTAGTTGTAAGTAATTGATAACTTGATGCGATTAATACAACGGAGCATTCCCTCTTCATTCTGTCTATCCCAGGACGGTACCCTCTTCTACAGAAAGAGTGGCCTGGGCGCTCTGCCTTTGGCTTTATTTAATGGAGTCCCTCTGAACCCAGACGAGATGGACCCAGAGGAGTTGGAAACCATAATCCTGCAGCGCATAATGGACACGACCACTGCCTTTCAGAGAGCTGTCTTTATGGTATGACTCACTCTTCAACCTGCGCAACCTTTTTATCTTGTTAAGTAGAAATTTTAGATTCATGAGTCAACAAAAACAAAGAGACAGATGAGAACAGCACTTAAGGTGGTATGTTCATGCTTATCCTACGCACATTAGTTACATCACGTGCCAACTTGGGGTTAACGGTCTTTGAAAATGAATGAAAAATATCAGCAGTGTCGTACGTAGCTATTTGCTGTGGAGGGTTTTGCAATTTTACAATGTTTAAAGATCAAAATGGGTCTGTCGATACAAAGTCAATTGTTATTATCTTTATTTCTACATTGTAAAACATATGGACAGCACTGCATATGCTCTAAACAGCAGTGATTAAACAGCAAAGGGTCTGAAGTCAGAGGCTTTAGTTATGCTGAAATAAGAAGGGGTACAGATGGTCACTCTTGCCTACAGCAACAGCTTTACTCTTTTTATGATGACTGTCATTTTTATTTATGATGCAACAATATAATTTCCATTCGGGGATTAGAAAAGTCTTGAAGTGGTAAATAGGTTGATTACTTAACTATAATGAATTAACTTGAATGGCACTTAGTGGCAGTTAATTCCTTCCTGTGTATTGCTAGACTCAACACATTACTGGACATTGCATTTTGCTGTTAGGTTTCCCTCCTCAGCCTTCCATTTTAAGGCATTCATGGACATGTTAACACGTAATTTTATGTTTGTGCTGAAGTTGTTGGGCATTTACCACATTCCCAACATAGACTGATCTTGCTTGCGATGTACGTGTCACTTCACAGGGTCAGTTAACTGAAGGCTCGGATGTGGTGGACTACTTAATGGAACAGGCTAACGTGGTACCCAGAATGAACCCGATCATTTTAAGCACTGACCGAAAGTACCTTGACTTCACCAGCACGCCAGGTGACCTTTGCTACTCATCTTACACCATCCAGCATTGATTTACTGTATGAGAGTCCTTCTGACATACTTTCTGCCTTCGCTTGCAGTTGTCGATGATTGGGAAGACACAACTATGTTTTCGTTCTTGGACTCTAGAGACAAAACAGCTGTGGTGACTAAGAAAATAAAGTACTTCACAAATAGCGGTAAGAAGTGTCACTTTTTGTTTAATTTACTCTCTAGATGCCGTTTAGATCAGCTCACACCATCTTGCTTACTTGCTTTTACCGGCATCTTTTTTTTTTTTCCTAAAAAGTGCAATATGTTGTACATTTATTCATAATGGAATGGGAAATTGGAAGATGTACAGGCGCAGCATTTGTGGACAGAGTCAGTACAGTTCTGTCATGGTCAAGCAGACTGAACCATAAGGCTTCAGCCATCTGATGCAGATGCCTCTCTGACTCTTCCCTGGTGATGCGTTTTGGGCTTATTCAACTGGAAGGAAGTCTTGGAGCAGACCCAGGGTGAGATTGGGAGACATATTCATAGTCTGGCTCTGCTGGGTAAAGCAGAAGTAGCTGACCAGAGAAAGCGGGGATGAAAGGTTGGACATTTATTAGTTAAATATCCACGAAATAACAACTAGATTATTCCTAAGATGCTTTATGGATGTATGAAAGCTTGTACTTGACGAACAGCATGTGAATGCAGACAGGTTGTGCCTGTTCTAGAATATAGCTGGGTCCTTTGAATAGCTTTTGGCCTACAGTCTAAATGGTCCCCAGAACTACTTTGCACTGCTCAGGCCCATAGAGTAGCCGCAGCGAGGATGAGGAGGGTGATTGCCATTCTCCCTCTGTCGACTTCCTGAAGAACCAACTGGCTGCTTATCAGACTGACTGACTTGGGGGGGGGGGGCCTCACATCTCTGACACATAAACTGAATGCTCACTTTAATGACTGTATCTAATCTCCTTCCCACTGTCTTCTGATCAAGAGTTTAGAACCAGAATCAGATCCTGTAAGAATATGCTTTTAAAAGCGCTGTAAACATTAAGGTAGGCAGACAGGAGACAGAATGGCTGAAAAAAAAAAGTCCACTCATGCTTCAAGTGTATGATTTGTGGGCAACATATTAGGTTCACCTGCATACCATTTTGTTTATGCAGCATCTCTGCCTCTCAGTACATAAGAGAAAATAGAGTCGTGGTAATCAATCATCGAATTGGAGAGGAAATTTAATTGAAGTAGCTTTAATTAGGGCACGATGGCTTGAAAATCTTGGCAACATGTTTTCATCGCGTTTCATATTCGATATTCCCCAAATGTTGGAGAAATTTGTGTAAAAGAACAAAACAAAAAACAGACAGCGTCTGCTCTGCAAACACATGTGTGCTGTCAGGGATCATGGCCAGATAACTTGCTGTTGCACGGGGAGCAACAGCAGCTCAGTTGGACAAGCCTTAGAGCTGTGCGGCGAAGAACACAACATATGAACACAGAACCCATAAGACCTTGAACTGGATGGGCTACAGCAGCAGAAATCACCACTGGGTCTCCAATTTTTTTCAGTGAATGCTTGAAAGAGACCATGTGCATCCCTTTGTAATCAGTCTAATCATCTTCTAAAACCCTGCGGGATGGCACACCACGGTGCACAGCTCATGTTATCCCAGGCTGGTACAACCAACTTTGAATGTGCTTCGTGAAAGCTAGTTGCCTCCATAGGCACCATATCTCAGTTTAAGTTGCGAACCTTTGGGACGTGGACGAGAGGGAAAATTAAAGCGCGAATGAACAAGTGGAAAAACTGCAGGAAGATTGGGATGTTGCCACGTCAGCATCGTCGACGATTAACTCTAAATAGAG
This sequence comes from Odontesthes bonariensis, assembly GCF_027942865.1. Lineage (NCBI taxonomy): Eukaryota > Metazoa > Chordata > Actinopteri > Atheriniformes > Atherinopsidae > Odontesthes > Odontesthes bonariensis. The sequence goes on along the minus strand of NC_134517.1, from coordinate 20,591,122 downwards.
ATTGTAGCGCATGCTTGCAATGCCACAGTGGCTTAAGCTACAAATTACTGTTGTGTTTTTGCTCTTTTATCTTAGATGAGGACGGGATGACTCCTGTGACCATTTGGATAGTTGGAGATTTCGAGAAGATTTCAGGAAAGAAACTGTTGCTCAGTGCTCTGAAACATGTGGTGAGTACAGGCAACACACAAGGGATTATTTTCATCAAAATGCTGGAATGTATCTGGGATGTATCTGGGATGTATCTGGGAAAATCGCAAAAGGCATAATCTGTAAATGTACTACTATTAATGATGTATTACGCTTTTTATTCTTGGAGGGCCCGAATGTTGCTATTTTTCATATTAGCCAGCGTTAGACACAAATTAGTTGTGTGATGTCCCTACACCCACATATTGTGTCCACTGAAAATCAGAGCTTTTAAGAGGTTAGAATACTGATCACAGTATATAAATGTACTTTGCTAAATAATTATCTGTTGTATGCTCAGTAGATATATATATATATATATATATATTCCCATATAAATAGAAGAAACTTTTACTTTTAAGTAATCACACTCTTACGGGTGTTCTTCCTCAGTGACATCTGTGGATTCTGAATGTATGAGAATCTGTGGTATTAGTGTGAATCGTCTTCTTACTGTTGTTTGCGTGTGTGTGTGAGAGCAGAAGGCAAGTCCCGGTGTGCGTTTGGGGGTGATAGATAACCCCAGCGGAAAGCCCTGCGAAGATAACACCGTGCTGTACAGGGCTGTCTGGGCTTCTCTTCTCACCCAGAAGAATAAGGCTGCAGCAGAGTTTGTGCATAAACTCCTGAAAGAGGAAAGCATCCAGCTCCTCCAGCAGGGGACCAAGATGAAGGACTTACTGATGCAGGTAGGAAGGGATTAAGGAATGCAGTTCTGTTTTTTTGTCACTTCAGAGAGAAAAAAAACCCCAAAGTTCTATGGATTTTGTTTGCACTTCATTTTACATATCAAATGCAAGTCTTTCGCAATTCGGTATTTGACAAAATTGCAAGAAGAACGTGTCCGCAGTGTTTGGTCAAAGCACCGCTTTGCTGTTGAAATTGCATCGGGGGATGCATTATTCATAATTGGATCTTAAATTAATGCTGGGTACTCAGTCTTCTTTTATAAGATGTCCCCGTAATGCACCGTACTGATATAATCACAAACAAAGACCATAATCTTGTTTTGATCACAAAGGTTTTCATTTCGTTCGAAGGTTTTGAAATGTCGACATCATTTCTCAAAGACAGGTATGAAGCAGCGTTGCTTAATCATTGATACTGACTTTGTTTTTAGTCCGCAGTTTCTCATCACTTCAATCCAATGACCTCTTGCATTGATCTTGTAAATAGGTATCCTATTAAAAGCATCATCCGTCATCTTTCTAATGATTTTTCACACTGCTCTGTAAAGGTCTTGAGCCAGCCCTACAAATATGAAAGTGCATTATTTAAGGCAAAAACAGAGTTTGTACAATTTCCATGAGATTGAAAGTCAATATTTGCTCTGAGCACCTTTGTTCTAAAAACAGCCTGAACCCTCTTAGACAAGCTTTCTTGTAATTTCTTCAGGAATTGTTCTCCAGGCTTCTTTCGGGACATTCCAGAGCACTTCTTTGGAAGTTGGCTGCCCTTTGTTCTGTTCTCTGTCAAGATGATCCCACCCTGCTTCAATAATGTGGAAGTCTCTAAATAATTCTCCATAAGAATTATTCTGAATAACACTGATTTTCCGTCCAAGGGCCTGTGCTACAAAGCAGGTTCAACGGATCGAGTGTATGTTTAGGTGATCGGGAATAACTAACTCTACTAACAGAGATCTTATGCTCAGCAATACTATGACGCTGGTTATTCACCCGGTAAGTCATTCCGGGTGTTCCTACTATTATTATTATTATTACTTATTTTTGTGCGACCCTGCAAAATGGGTGAAGTTGGCAGCAGGTCATCAATTGCAACCTGTAATCCTTGCAGACTGAAAAGCAACACCACGGCTACAGCCAAAGCAGGAAGGAAATTATTAGACCAAAAAGGGAAAAAAGAATGGCTGCAGCTGATAAAGTAAATGTGTGAATTAATAAGCTGATTAATATCACTACCACTCATTACAGCACGAGTCGTCCTGATGGATTTGATGAATGTAATGCAGGAGTATTTGTAAAGTGTGTGAGAACGTTTCAGGCTCACTCTATCACACTTAAAGCCAGCTGCTTCAAATGCTCTTTGGACCAAATAGGGGCAAATGAACACTGTCCGAGCACTATTGTCTAATTTATTTCTTTCATTTTCTGAGAGAGGTTATTGGTCGGGAGCTGGTGCTATAACATGCGTTGATCTCCTCTCTCGAAACCCAACCCGCTCCTGAGGTCAGGTTTCCAGCACAAGTTGCTCTGGTGATACAACCGAGAAGTGAGCTGAACCTCAAGTTTCCTTGTTAAGCCGCTAACCCTGCTGTGTAGTACAGACCCTGGTTCTTGTGTCATTTGGCATATCTCAGCCTTTGCTCTCTGTTTGACTTCCTTAAGAGTGGCTCCTTGACAGCCACCCTTCTGTGCAGACTATGTCTTAACGAGGCTTTGGCGAACTGTAGATTACTCCACCGAAGGGCCAGATGCACCACTGAGCTCTTCTGTCAGATCTTTGCTGAATTTTCTTCTCTTCTTTTTTTTTTTTTTTTTGCTGTTTCTTAGAAAACATCACTTTCTGCTGCCGTGTGTGTGCTGTGAATTATTCTGTTGGCTTTGTTCAACTTCTTTCATCCTCCACTTGTCCACTTTACGCTCATTTTAGTTCAGGACACGCTGCACACGTGCCAAGACCTGCCAGGTTTTTGGCCAGGAGCTCTTTGAGAATCACCTTGTTGCAGCAGAAATACAATCTGATCTTTGGCTATTTAACAAAAAAAAAAAAAAAAAAAAAAAAAAAAAGGTGCAACAAAAAAATAGGAACAAATCATATGTCTTTGTTTTAGGGTTCTAATGAAAAAGCAGCCCAAAGAAAAATTTTGAAACGCCTTCAGAAAGCCTGCTGGAGACCACTTTAAAGGGATTTAAAGGGTTAACTCGAGACTTTTACACAGCAACTGAACATCAATAATGACAAATTTGTTAAGTACATATCGTTAGATATTTGCTTGCTCTTTTTCAATGAAGCTATGCGACCAAAGAGAGTGTAAAACACTTAAGTGAAAGCTAACAATTATTCAAACTGGGCTTGGCATCATAATTGCTCTGTTGCACTGCAAGGACACGTGCGCAGTGTTTCTTCCAGGCGCTCGCGCGCTGAAATGTGAACTCGGCCCGTGTTTTATTTTGTTGTGTTATTGTAATGAGTGTTGGCTAATTAGCAGGTGCCACAGCCGATATGTCATATTTGTAGTATATTGGTTTTTCTATCATGTTTGTCCCACCTGACAGAGAGAAAGAACTGTTTTCATGAATATAATTAGAAGTAGGATATGTGGAAATTAGATACCTCCTATTTGCAAACTGCTGAAGTGTGTCAGCACAAGCAATAAACATAAATTATTCCGGGAGTTGGCAGTTGAAGTTGATAAGAAAATGTTTAATTTACTATCTACTGTTTAACACATGAATGCCTCTGAGCTGAAGCTGTGAAATTGTGTATTATCTTTTCATCTGAAGTGACAAGAATACACCGCGAGACCCACGTCCAGCGAAGTAAACACTGAGCTGTAGGAGCAATGCAAAGTATTGTTTGCGGGACACATAGTGTCATGAACTTGGCAGGAGAGACAAGCTTCCTAAATACTAAAAAATCTAGTTATTTTTAGTTGATTTGCAACACTGTCTGCGGACAATCAGAAGTATTAATGGTTATTCTATCACCGAGCTGTTGAAAGTAGACCAAAGTCTCCATCGGCTGATGGTTACAGGTACATTATCTCGTGGTACTAAGTAAAGATTCTTTTGATCAGTTTCAGAAAGACATGCAGAACTGCAGTTTGGAATCGCTATAAGAGATTTTTGAGTTTCTAAGGTTGTGTCTTGGTAACCTTGGTGGGTCGCCGTTGCTTGAGAGTACATGTATTTTGTATTTAATATCATTAATAAGTCTGTTTGATAATTGACTCGATGCACAGTTTATAAAAAACCTGGGCCGGGGGGGGGGGGGGGGGGGGGTTGGGTTCATCCACATGCAGGGATTTCTCTGACCCTGTTTTCTTTGTTAAAGCTCACAGCTGGAGAAAAATTGTGATTGATGAGCCAATCTTCTCATTCCCACCTGAACGTCAACAAACAGAATACATTTAGAGCACGCGTGTTGCTCCACACCAAGCAAGCTGCTCGCAAACTGCTGTCAGTTCCACTTGAAATGTCACAGAGGCCATCACGAGGCGGGCTCCACACACTGCATCTTTAACTGCAAAGCGCTGGTGTACTGCTGGTCTCTCGGGGCTGATGAATAGGCAAACTCCCGCTCACCGTTGTGCGAGTTACGTATGTTCAGCCGGGCCTGACCGTCACTCTGCTGCTGTAAGCAGTCTGCGACCGCCGGCGTTCTCCACGCTGTAGTGTGCAGTATCCTGCCACACAGCTCCGCACAAAGGCAAATAAATTCTCAGTATCTGATCAACAAATCAGTTGACCGGAGGGCTCCTTTCTCCCCCATCGAGAGTAAGTAATACAGTACACGCCTTATCTGAGAGCTACCCTATGGTGGGACCCAGATGACGCATATATTGCATTGCAAACTTCCCTTTAATTATAAAAGCCTCAAACAAAAAGGGGAGAGAATGAGCTAAAGATAGCAATGGGAAGATGGGTAAGAAGCAGCTTTGTGACTTGAGACACACAGCCAAGGGATAGGAGTTTATTATTTGCTGGCAGACAGACTTGCTGACTGGAATGTGCTGACATTATTGGTGTTTCACCTGATCTCCCGAGGAGAGAAATGTTGAAGAAACTAATAACCTGACGCCACAAACTCTCCACACTCCAACGCCCCAATTTGTTATAGACAAAAATGTCTGGGGTGTAATTAAGAGTCTGTTGTATTAATTACAAATTGATTTATCTCATTTTCGCTCGTGCGTTTCTGACAGGTCTGTTTGAAATGTTTTTTTTCACCCAGGCCTATGTTTGAAAACTGCAATGATTGCGCGGATGCTAGGCATCGATAATATTATGACTGACGTCATTATTAATGCCAATGCCTCATTTAGATTTTTTTTTTTTTTTTTTTTTTTTTTCCCAACTAGCTGGTTGTGGAAGGAATGTCCCCAAGCTGGACAATCATATCCAACGTCCTAAAGTAACCTTTACTCTTCTGCTCTAGGGCATGGATGTGGATGCCTTTGAGAAAAAATTCAACACGCTGGAAGTTGATTTTATCCGCAGTCAACAGCTGTTCTGTCAAGATGTCCTGAAGCTCCTTCCTGGACAACAGGCAGTGGTCAGCAATGGCAGGGTGAGTGGACTCTTCACAGCTTCTCCGTAGTTCTTTAATTATAACCACTCAGAGCCAGTGGTGTGAATTCAGATTCCATCACTTGGATTCAAGGGAGATTTCAGTAATGCATCTGATCACTTTGGCATTGATATAACAAAAAAGACGAGTAAAGAAGAAAAAAAGCAACCCTGCAACAACAGTCGTGTGTCTCAAGCAAAAGGGAAATGTGCATCTGCTAGAGCACATAAAAACATTCAGGTAAGCTAAATTCCCACTTTTATCCTCTTTGAGTTAAAATCGCTGACGTCTCAAATGGCAGTTTAGTGTATTAGTTGTCAGCAGTGCCTTAAAGGGACCCCTTCTCTCAGCCTTGAGGGCACTGAGGGGAAATGAGAAACCATGACTGAGATACTTTTCATCCTGTGCATGAAAACACCTGCTGAATTACCAATTTATTTTGTTTAGAAAAACAAGCTCTGTGCGTAAGAGCCGCCTAAACCTGAGAGACCAGAAACAGTCAAAGCACAAATCAAGTGAGAGCTTTTAAAAAAAACATTCCCATGGAGTGACACAGACTGACATACACAGAACTTCTCCAATTTGGAAAAACACACCAACCACAGTCAAATGACACAAGAACATTTATTTGAATGCCACCTGAACAGCACTGGGATATAACCACAACACCAGTGTCAGCGTTAACGTTTGGGTCAGCCTTCCAGGTATATCAGCAGCTAAAATATATTTAGCCACCCGAATGTTTTTGATTGTTGTTTTTTTTTTACCATGAATCACATTGATTCAGCTCCCTGCCGCTCCCCGTTTCCTCTCCCACACTCATTACATCGGCCCTTCCCCTCTAAATGTGGACGCACCAGATCAATGAACGATCATGCACAGGAGGAGCGGTCATTGAGTAACACCATCACCGACTATAATTAGAGACTTTTCGTTTAACCCCTTGAGCTGTTTTTTAAAAAAAAAGATCCTTAAGAACCCTTTCCTTTCTGTGCACGACAGCCATTCCGCCCAATCCTTCTTTAAGCAGAGCGAGCGAGACCTTGTATCTGTGCGTTACCATAATGATCCTAAACAGATGGGCTCAAAATTTACAGGCAGCTGATTTGACTTAGATATAAATCACAGATATTGCATCATTTGATAACCCTCCAAAACAAAGACATGGCTTGCAGGCTATGCTCTCAGGTAAGATGCAGTAGGCCGTTTACTTCTATCAGAATCAGCAAATAACTTGAGCAAGATGGAGTTCCTTTCAAGTTGATATTTGCCTTTTCAATGCAGTCAACACCAGTGCTGTAAGCCCCCTTTTTACTTACCATTGTGTTGTTAATGCGGGGTTATTATTGCTTATTGTTCATTTAAAGCGACACTGGAGAATTTGGCAAATTTTGCTCTTCGGTTTCCCCTACAGTTGTGCGATGTGACACCGATGTCACGCACGTGGATTTTTTTTGTCATGCTGAATAGGAAACAAAGATGCCTTTGAAAGCCACACAAAATATCAAGCGACCTTGAGGCCAAACAAGCGCGGTGCGGGGCTGGAAACCAATGTCGTAAACGGCAGTATCTCAGCCCCTCGGGTGCCCCGGGGCAGTTTCCGGGCCCAGGAATGCGCATGACAAATGTCAGCGTACTTCAGAGCAAGTCACGATCACATAGTTCACAAAGTTCACAAGGTTCACAAACTTCTCTGGGGTTGCTTTAACGAAGCTAAGAGACTAACCATTGGATTTTTCTTTTCTTTGCTGTTGTTTACGAAGCCAACAAGGAAAACAGAAATCAGATTTTTATGGATGTTTGAATATTCTTTGCCAGAGAATGTCTGTCATTCTTCTCAGGGATCACATGTATTTTTCTGAATTATTCAGAGGGATATACATTAGGTGCATAGAAATGAACAGAGAAAGGCAGTTGAGTCATGTGTCACAGTAATTTGAATGACAGCTTATAGTCATGTGGCATTTTTTCCTTTGTTCGTTATAGATGCTGAAATCTTCCACCAACCTTAGTCACACAGTTAACACTCCCATTGATTTTACCTGGTCTTTGGAAAGTTGACCATTCAAAATGTTAAAAGCCGGTTTAAGATGTTAAGATGTTTAGTTGTGTATTAATTAGTTCACCTCATTTGGATAGCGCTGCAACATGACTTTTTTAAACTTGGGAATTGTTTGGAACTTTACACTGTAGACCTACTCCGTGTTTGACAGGAACTCTTGTCTCATCTCTATTTTCTGAGGTCTCAGAATATTGATTCTGTTCGATTTGTCTGTTTGATAGATTTGAATTGTCAGCAAATCAAAGCCTTATAAATGGTGCGGATATTTTTCCGCTACAGTAGTTTTAGACCCTCAAAGTGGCTGCACTTTTTGAAGGATTTTTCCCTCCAGGACTTCAGAATGCTTTCTTAGCACTGTCAAATCGACATGACGTCTGTTTCTCAAAGGTCACAGGTGGAATACATCGAACTGTGTCTGTATCTGTGCTTTCAGTGTGTGTGCGCGCATGTGTGTGTACAAAGCTGATGACTGATGTCTCAGCAGTACCAATGCTGACAGTCAGGGTTGAGGAGGCCAGCCACTGACATGGCAGTAACAATTAATATTATCTTACACGCCTCTGCTGCAGTGGGAGGGCTCCTCTCCCAGAATAAAAAATTGCATAAAAAAATCAGGCGGCGTTACTGAATACCATGACTTTAAGTGGATAAAACGCTGTGTCGCAATCACATTACATTTAACATAAGTTGCAAATGATACATACTGAGATAAGCATTGGAGAAGCCATGTACTGACTGCATTATTTTCTTCATGTTAGATCCTTGGACTGTTTGAAGAGCAGGAAGAATTCACTGTGGAGGATTTCCAATTGCTTGAGAGGATTACACTGAGTGGTTCAGCAGAGAAAGTCAAAGCCAAAGTGAAACAGATGGGGATGAAGCCAAAGCAGTATGTTTGTGTTCTCTTCATCCTCGTCATCTGAAACAAAATGGGTTACTTTTCCCTCAAAGAGTCTTAAATGGAAATCCGTGCAGAATTTCAACATTGTTCCTCGTGTGTCTCTTTTGTCTTAAACGGTCTGTCAGTCTCTTTTCTTTCTGAGCGCAACTACAACTGCGCCTCACGCATGTTATCCTTGACAAATAATGCAAATGGCCTCTTTTCACTCAGTGCAAGCGACTTGGTCATGAAGGTCGATGCACTCCTCAATGCAGCCCCCAAGGGAGAGGTCAGAAGGGATGTCCGCTTTATCAAAGACAGCCACAGGTAGGTTGTGGTTGTTTTGTTTTTTTTTGTTTCACATCCAAACCGCTCTGAAAACGATGCTACGAATTGGTTTGTAGCAATACGGATCTTTTGATTTTCCGTGTGCTGTTCTTTTCCTCAGCGTGCTCCACCTCTCACCGCGTGAAAACGAGGTGTTCTACGACGTCGTGGCCATCGTCGACCCTCTCACCCGAGAGGCACAGAAGATATCCCAGCTGCTCATCGTAAGCCACGTTCTTTTGCAGCTATGGCAACAGCAGCCTGGAAATCACAAGCGTTAAGGGACACAAACTTGCTAGGTTAAAAAAAAACGTGTGCCTCGTGAGTCGGCTGGATTCTCGCGGGAATCCATCTTGCCAGGCTTCGAGCTCGGCAGTTGTTCCGATCAATGAGCGGTCCGCACTGGCCTCTGCGGGCGGTGTGTTTTTTTGTGTGTGTAAACGATGGTGACGCTTAAAAAGGTTAGAATAAATTCTGATATAGCATTACTTACAGCAGAACTGAAGACACAGAGAGCTTTCCTCGGTGGAAATTTTTTATTTTTTTTCCCTTGTAGTAAGAGTTTAATTTATTAACTGGCTCTGCTGGAAGATCCAAGTGTTTTGTTTGTTTTAAAGTGCCCAGTCATCTCTGTGCTCTTTTTATGGAGTTAGCTCTCTCTGACAAAACTCCACATTTTAAAAGCACTAAAAATAATGTGAGAAAAAATAAATTCACACATTCTGCTAAATAGGACAGGTCGTGTCATGACATTTCGACGCACTGGCGGCGGTTAATCATCTTTTTATCATTACGGGTAGGTGAGACGGGCCTCATGTGCAGCACAAGGCTCTGTCTTGCACCTCTCTACTGCACAAAGCTCTCCTTTACTCCTCTTTTTTTGACTGGGCCTCTCTCTTCTTTTTTTTTCTGTAAACCCGCAGGTGCTTAGTCAAGTGGTCAATGTGAGGCTGCAGCTGTTTACGAATTGCAGGTCCAAGTTGTCTGAGATGCCCCTCAAGAGGTAAGCTCTTGCTCTAGCAGTAATTAATTTTTCCCAGTTTGGCTTGTTTGTGTATCCTCTCACCACAGCAGGCGTAGCATCGCTGCCTCGCTCTCGCCCTCTGTAAGGGTGTACTGCTCAGGCGCAATGTGCTTAATAACACCACCTTATTGCTTTGGGCCTCCACTTGCATCGCGGGATAAATTGCTTACAGTGTTCACTGTTGCAGTTCAAGCTATGCGGTGGAAACAATAATGATCTTAGTAATGTGGAAATAAACAAAGAAGCGCAAAATAGCAAATGCGAAAAAGGTTGAATTTGTCCATTAACATTGAGACACTCATGGGCGAATGTTGCTATTATGTTGTTTGGTGTTTTCTTTTTCAATTTGTTCCATAATAGGCTGAGTCATGTTTTAGCATTGATATACTGAAATCTCAACTGATATGAATTAATTTACCTGCCGTTTCCATTGTTTATTTATTTTTTTCCTTTTGATGGAAACTACTTTTCCGCTGCTAATAACTCACACATCCACTTCCTGTTCCCCTGAGCAGAAACTGCCTGTAAACCACACATGACGGCTACAAGATGCATTTTTGTGAGATAAATAAGCTTGATGTCTCCCAATTTATCTGGAATGTAAATACTACTTGTACAAGAGTGCAAAGTACAAAATGTCAGACATCTAAGAACCGGAAATGCGCCCACTAAACCAGACATTTGTCAAGTTGTTTGTGTTAATCGTGATGATACTTATTCTTTGTGAAATGAATGCGATTTCAAGTGGCGTTAAAAATACCGCAGCGTGTTCATTTTTAAATTTAAACCGGTAGTTAGAACTTGGCTGCACGGTGGTGTGGTGGTTAGGACTGTTGCTTCACAGCGAGAGGGTTCCAGGTTCAACTCCCAGCTGGGGCCTTTCTGTGTGGAGTTTGCATGTTCTCCCTGTGTATGCGTGGGTTCTCTCCGGGTACTCCAGCTTCCTCCCACTGTCCCAGAGTGTGTGTGTGTGATAGGCTCCAGCAACCTGGCGGCTACAGAAAATAGATGGATGAGCAATGGATGGCTGTGTTCGAAACCGCATACTACATACTTGCAAACTGCATACTTCCATACGGCATACTCATCGATCAGACAGTATGCATAGCGTTTACCCACAATGCATCTTGCTCCTGCCCGAGCCGAAATCAGCCAGCCTGAAGCTGATTTCGCTTAAGCTATCAACTCTGTAAACTTTAGCAACATTTTCAGGCGAGAAAGTAGTCGTTTAGATCCCCAACGTGTTGAAAATCTGACAAAATACCGGCTATTTACAATTTTGTTCCAACAAATTCGGCGCTACTAAAGCTAGCCGTAGTGAGCAACGCACTTCCGGTTATTTTCACAAAATAAAATACCCGTTGCCTTTTATCTTTGGAAAAGCCATTACGATACAATTGGTGCTTTTGTTTTGAAAACAGGAGGTGAACCTACCCTCGTAGCTAGCTTGAAACTGCCGTTTTGACAAGAAATGACGATCTGCGACGTCACGTTACGTTGCATCTTGGTTAGTTTCAGTATGAGTAGTAACCTCATGATGCATACCCAACATTTCGGCAAATCTAGTATGCATCCGGGAACTTCTCGCTTACTCAAACTCGCTTACTAACTCAAAAAGTTAGTATGAGTAGTGGGAGCAGTAGGAGAAGTATGCTGTTTCGAACACAGCCGATGTCATACTTCTCAGTACTTGCCAGCGATAATAGCATTAGATTCTTAACTTAGAAGAAAGTGTACAGCGTGCACACAGCTGTCACAAAAGGGCCCATCTCTCCTGTCCTAGATAGAAACCTATTACGCAGCGTGTCATCATTTCAGTGCTTGTTAAAGAGGACACAGTGTTTGTTTGATGGGTTTTTGTTTCTCTTTTATGGCAAGAAGTTCTGCAGAGCCATTTTAGAGTTTTCAGCTCTCTTTATGATTGTTGTGGATTATCCTAATTTGTTGGGTTTGTAACCATGTGTTTGGTTTCCTTTACAGTTTTTACCGTTTTGTCTTGGAATCTGATGTGAATTTCTTGGCCAACGAGACAGTGTCTCCGGGGGCAGTTGCCCGTTTCACGGAGCTCCCAGAATCTCCACTCCTCACTCTTAACATGATCACACCGGAAAGCTGGATGGTGCAGGCAGTGCGCAGCCCCCACGACCTGGACAACATCCACTTGCAGGAGGTATTGAGCCCCATAGTAATCACTACCCAGCGACCACGTGGGTTTTGGTGCTCTGTAATTTGTGGTTCTCTCCAGGTGAGCGGGGTTGTGGCAGCAGAATTTGAACTGGAGCACCTGCTGCTGGAGGGCCACTGCTTTGACCTGTCGACAGGCCAGCCCCCTCGTGGACTGCAGTTTACGCTGGGCATGAGTCGGGACCCGATCATGTATGACACTATTGTCATGGCTAACCTGGTCAGCATCCTTTTCGACTTGATCTCATAGTTCAGCATGATTCGTTTGCACTGTACTGGACGGGTGATTGGGATAAGATTTGAAAAATGAAGTTTTTCTACAGTTTCTCTTATGTATTCGACACAACAGGGATATTTCCAACTGAAAGCCAATCCAGGTGCCTGGACCCTAAGATTGCGGAAGGGGAGATCAGAAGAAATCTATCAAATCCTCGCGTGAGTATTGCATTTTTTTCCGAGCCTCGTTTCATGCAGATATTAAAATATTTTCAAACTAAATCGGAGGCGATCATAATAATTAGGCAGGTGCGTTCATAGCTCAGCCTCAAAGCTGTTTTCAGCTCCCTCTTCATTTTGTACTGCTAGCAATGGAACTCATCACTTTGGTAACATGGATATCTGCTAGCAACACAAGGTTTTGATGAGTGCAGGCAGGTCTGCCCTTCACAGATGGGGAGAGAGACGGGGAGGTGGAAAAGGTTGCTGTCGCAGAGAAGACAGAGAGGAGGGATGATGCAGCTGGTCACCTGCCATGTCTTCTTCCTCAGACTGTAGAATATAGTTTTGTTTCGGGTGCCATACAGTCACCGTCGAGGGGTATATCATCTACTGAGTGTGCTGACATTGTTTTATTTCACTAGACGAATAGAAATAGTTCTGTGGTTTGGCTAGAATGGTATTTTTCCAATAGAATTTCCATACTTGGAATTCTTTCAATTCTGCACTTTTACTTTCATTCATATATATATTTATATGTGTGTGTGTGTGTGTGTGAACTTTTGATCTAAAATTAATCAAAAATGTTCCATTTACTGAGGAGATGTTTGTTTATCATAGATTTTTTTTTCACGTAATTAAGAAATAAGTCAAGTGGTAATATATGTTGGTGTGCATTGGCAGCTGTACTGCATGATCGTAGATGTCTCTACAATCACAGATATCGTCCTCTCTGGCTATCCTCACACAAGATTTAGGGCACACACAGCCCTCGGTTCCCCTAGATCCATATCAGACATCCAAGATTTATCCCCCAATCCTCCAGGTGAAGCTAAGAGGTGATGTCATTTTTCACCTTGGCAGTGTCATTATTCTTGTGGTTAGCGGCACTCTGCTCTGGTTAGGTGGCCGATCAGAGCCTAGTGGGAGTGTCTGTGCTCTCCAGTCCCAGAGCGTGCATTTTCCTCCTGCAGTTTTGTGTTGCCACTTCGCCTCGTCCTGACAGCGATGAATGAGATGGCCGGCCCTGCTCCTCTCAGAGCAGGGATACAGATTGATCTCTGGTGCTTTCTAACACAAGCCCTGAAGGCTGATTTGCACTGGTGACAGCAGAGGGGGCAAAACACAAGCAGCACTTGAGCATGTGGAGGGGGTGTGCTTTGGGTCCGCTGAGAAGGGGGCATTTATCATCGTGATAAGGTTAGAATTTTTGCCTTTAGTAAGCATTTGGGGCTGTAATGGCATCCCGTGCATCATAGTCAATTGCTCATCTCTCCCTCAAGTTTGCTCCAGTGTTTCGCCATTAGACCCTGCAGATTATGCCTGCCAAAATACATTGTCTGCTGGGCGAATCGGTCCTAAAGCAATTACATTGAAAGGCTGTGTTACGCAATCAATACTGTACAGACTCTCTCATTAAATCTATCAGTATATACAGCGTGGCTGGGAAGTAGTGATGGGCAAAATAATGGTTAGGTGATTCTAAATGATGATGGAGGGTAATGAATATGGTCTGATTGTGACCTTGGCAACTGTCCCAGTTTCCGCTGTGTGCTCTCACTGTCTGTCAGTGCTCTGTCCATTAGTGGCTGTTGTCTCCTTCATGAGAAGAGCCCATACTGTATGATGTTGCCGTGGTTAAATTACATGCGAGTCGACCTGATGCAAAAAATGTATTTCACTTAAAAAGTGGATGGAATCGATCTAAGCCGGGCCGATTGGTGAAGTCCTTCGTAAAGTGCTCGCTGTGTATTTCCTCAGCTGCTTTATTTGTCTTTTAGTGATGTAAAATACATTTTAATCCCACACTGAGAAAAGGCTAAATCTGTTAGTTTAATCTCAACAAGATTCCCCGACTTATGTCACAGCCCGGCCATTGGGATACAGCATGTACTTGAGACCGACAGGGTTGAAAAAAGGTTGAGCTTTATTTGATGGAAAAACAGTTACAGTTACAGAGTAGGTTATAATTTTTTTCTATGTGATGCAGATTTTACTATCAGTAAATGTACTGCGTTACGCCATCAGGTTGAAAATGTATTGTTCAAATGTCATTTTAGTTGTATTCTCTCAACCTAGTACTAACTTTTTTTTTTTTTTCAGGCATGATGGAACTGATTCCCCGGCAGATGCTGGTGATGTCAAAGTTGTGATCAACAGCTTCCACAGTAAGATCATCAAAGTCAGGGTGAGTTTATTTCTCAGATCTATGTATTCTGTAGAGGTATGCTGTGAGGCGCTTGAAGTTATTGAACTGCTCTGCTGCGGTTGTCTACGATGCGCCTGGCCTTGCCAGATTACGGTTTATGTGTCAGAACAATTTTAGACACTGCCTGATAAAAAAATCTGTTAAAGCCACGTGTCTGCTTTATCCTTTTAGGTGCAGAAACAGGCAGAGAAGATCAATGAAGATCTTTTAAGTGAAACTAGTCAAAGCAAAGGCATATGGGACTCCATAGCAAGGTGTGTAATGTCAAACACAGCTCAAAGCTGATTGGCTTCGGTCGGTTTAAAATCCTCCTTCAGCTCCTTCGGCTGACAGTTACAACTGTGAGTTCACTGATTGATGGGTGTGCTGACGCTGCTTCCATTTGTCAATTACACGTTGCGGTTTCAGAAGACATTATTCCTCCCCTGGATCCAGACTGCAATATTATGCTGTAAGATCTAGTCTTGCGAAAAATATGTGCTTCTGTAGGTATGTGTGTGCATTTGAGTGCCCCCCCCCACCAGCACATCCTAACCGTGTGATCCTGTCTCCTCACTTAATGCTTGCTGTGTGAAGTGTTTGGAGCACTTTTGAGAAAAGGTAGGAAGATTTGCTGGAGCCCGTTTAACACATCAAGCTTGTTTGTCATATTCATTAGCATGCAGTGTTTCGGTCTTTTGGCTTTTCTCACTTAATACTGTGACGAATGAGATTTTTTTTTTCATGTTTTTTTGATCGTAGCGACAACACTAACCCACAAAGATATTGTACTATTCAATTTAGAAATGGTCCATTGTTGTCTTTCATGTTGTATAGTGGGCGATTCTATCATTTGGCTACAAAACTGGCTCTTGGAATTTGAATCGTCACCTTTATGGTGGGAAAGAGCAAAAGGTGTCAATTAGGTATATTCATACTCCTCAGGATGAGCAAAAGGATGGGAGTACGTCAGCATCATGTGTGGATGTTTATGAACTCTTGGCTAAACAAAGTTATTTAGCCAAATGTTGGGAACGAGGCACTAAACAAGCGGTGAAGTTCTCACGGTCGTTCTCCGTCATGTGGAGATTGCCCTGAGAGGACCAGCCCCCCAGATGTGAACCAAATGCATTGTTTAGCGATTGAGATTGTTTACGCTTTATCCTACAGAAGTCTAACTGGAAGACCAAAAGTGGGTGATCTAATGGAATAAAGTAAAAATCTGAATATTTATAAAAAAAATTCACTTTTGGCTGGCTAATGGGACTCTCCAACAATGCCCGGATTTTTTTAAATGACAAGGACCTTAAAGCGGCACTATGCAACTTTCAGTTATACGGGGTTTGTTTACCATGCAATACACACCCCAAAGCTGTAGGGGGAGCTCCGTAGAAAATAAGGCGACAGTCTAGCCATATTATATATTACTACTCTAGAAGCTAACCGCATTCAATTTAGCCGTCGACAGCTAATGGAGAGAGGTGTGTCTTATCAGGCTACCTGGCTCGGCTCAGAGCCCTTTAGACCTGCCGTGAAGCAGTAGTTCTCGGCTCTCGTGTGTCGCGAGACTTCCAGAGGTAAACAAAGCACGCGGCGCCACAGGCAAAGTTGCAAGCGCTGTTTCGGGCTAAGGCCACCAGATGGAGATGGAAATGTCACCGTTTTCATCAGAACGGGTCAGCCAAGCAATCTGATGATTGCCAAGCAATTTTATGACCATGAAAAAGTTGCATAGTGCCGCTTTAAAGACGCTTGTACTACTACTTAAAGTTGTTCTATAAATGGGCGAACAAATAAGTAAATGACAGGATAAAAAACTCAACAATAACGTGTAAAAAAAAAAAAAAAAAAAAAAAAAAGTTCCATGAGATAATTGGTCAAATGTATATATATATAAATTAGGGTTGGGCAACGATTAAAATTTTTAATCTAATTCATCACACGATTACCCCTTAATCGCATTTGTATGCAAAATACAAAAATGAATTCAAAAGTAGTGTATAGCTTTAAGCATTTAGCATTTATTTTAAATGTACTGCCATATGGATGAAAGTGCCATAACATTTGTTGTGCAAACACACTTTTAAAGCAATACAATGTAACTTCTCAAAAAGCCCATTATGGAGCTCCCCCTACAGGCTTGGAGGTAATGTACAGTTACACTGTCGTAAATACAACACCCTTTCACTTTCACGTTTCACGTTGTTGACGAACCGGCGAGGAGTCAGAAGGTGCAAGCTATGTCGACCGAGAAGGTAAGAGTAATCAAATGTACCTGGAAGCGTGAGAGGGGTCTATTTGTTTTTGCGGTAGGTGTGCCAGAAAGCAAGTCAAAGTACTTCCGCTCAGCTCCCGGGCCGCTACCGGGCCGCTCCAGCAAAGTTACATAGCGCAGTTTTTCCAACTCAGACCCCCGAAGGGCATAGGAGACAGGCCAATCGTAATATTAAAACTCATTCTAGCCGCACAATTTTTTTCAAGCTTTTATTTTAAGGTAGAAATGTTACATAGTATTGCTTTAACATCAGCATCTTATGTAGTTTTTATGTAGAAGCCTCGCTCCACTGTCTGTTTCCTTGAATGACTTGCTGCTATCAGTTGTGTGTTTTGCCTTTAAGTGATATTTTAGACTGGAACTACTACGGTGATAAGACAATTCAACTTGGCAGTGTTTACAGATGACTTTGGTTCTGTCGACTCCGCCGTCTGGAAGAACTTTAAAATGAAAATGACCAAGTAAAAGTTCCGTACCCTTCTCCATGTTTGGTGGATCCGCCGATTACTTTTTTTTTTCCGGTTCCGCAGCAGACAGCAACAGACTTTTACAAAATAAAAGCCTATGAGCAACAGACTTTTACAAAATAAAAGCCTGTGAGCAACAGACTTTTACAATAATAAAATAAATAATCAAACCTGCGGTAATGCTCGATAAAATATTTATCGGCGTTAAATAATCAATGAGTTAACGCGATAATAACGAGTTAACTCGCCCCGCCCTAATATAAATCTAACATTAACTTAAGCTTCGCTGCAATTGGCGACGAGACTGCTTTTTGTAGCAATTGTGAATTAACTTCGTCAAACCGCTCCGGTGTAAACAAAGGTGCTCAGTCCCTTTAGCTGCCAGCGAAGGCTCCCTGTCTCAGCTTTAGTTTAGAAACAATGACAAATTAAAGGACTATTTGAAAGAAAACCTTTCTAAAAAAAACGACCAAATGCTATTTTGCGTGAGTAAAAGATCGTTAAAAGCTATAACAATTGTTATCGCACAGTTACGACATAATGTATAGCAAAGATTTAACATCTAACCGCCATTAACTTTTCCATCGATTCGAAAGTGAAGACGACTTTGCAACTTCATTTGTACATACTTGAGCACAACTGAAGGCCTTATATTCATCTGCAGGGTAGGAAGCATCAGTGAGGTGAGGTGAGGTGGATCAGTAAAATCTCTCACGTGTAAAGGAGCTTCATCTATTTGGAGCTGCAGCGAAACTAAGTGAAAATGGACTGCATCCTCCAGTCTCTCTCGTTTCCTTGCTTACGTGCTCAACTTGTGTGTTTTGGGATTTTTTCTTTTCATTCATAAGCCTCTGCTCCGTCTCAGGCTTGGAGGAAAGGGAAGAGGAGTCCTTTCTGTTTGCCCCTTTCTTGCTGCCTGCAGCTTGCGGGAACTTTGTAGGTTTAATGTTCTTTCCGCTGCTCTCGGAATTCACAGGCATCGGGGTCAAACACCATCTGATAGGGCATCGGCAACTATGTTACGTGAGTGACTTCAGGGACCGCTCTTAAATGGAACCTTTTACAGGAATTGAATTCAGCTAACAGGAAAAAACGCTCTAAAGCATGTATTAGTTATATCGCTGCTATCTGTTACTGTCTTTTTCTTTGCTCGCACATCTTGGCAGAAGCATGCAGGTGTATTCAGAAGACGAGCTGATTTAGAGGGGAGGAAACTTGACTGAGAATGGCGTCCATGGCAAAGAAGCTGGCGGAGGTTTTTGTGTGCGTGTGTTAGTCTTTTTTGTTACAGTGTGGGAGATGATGGATGGATGAATATTACACAATGATCTAGTTCAATCTACAGAGGTTGAACAGAAGTCGAGTTTTGTCCAGATGGCGTCGTCCGCAGCTCAGGATTTATCCAGAGCTCCGCGGGTCCTTCCAGATCCTCTCAGGTGATTGGGCCAAACAGGCTCTCACCTGACCCTTTAAAGCTGCTTATCTGGGGGACCCCATTGTTGTGCTGAAGGGCCTTCATAATGGCTGGCTTAGTCATCATGAGCAGTCGATATCCCCTGACCCCACCAGTGTGTGGCGACTGCACAGAAGCCAGCCGCTCAGCTACAGAGAGGCCAAGTAAGCCTCTTTAGAGAGGCATACTTTGCGTTTTGGAGCACAGGCAGTGTGGAAAAATTACAAAATTGTGTGGAAACTTGTTTTCCTTGGCCATCACTTTATTTGTGTTGTATTGATGCGACTACCATATTGTGTGAGTCAGAGAGTTGATTTCCTTTTGAGGCTGCAGAGACGAACCGTGTTCTCCCTGCCCTCCCCTCGCTCCCCCCCTGGTGTCTTCCTGGAGCCTCGAGGCTTAGGCTGTGGTGGTGATTGAATGTGGGAGAGACACTCCTTTCCTCATCAGCAGTCTGTTACAGACAAGGACACCCGGTGTAACTGCAGACACATCTGCCCTCCAGCGCAAGTCCTGATATCTGTCCGCTAAATGTGCCTTGAATCACGAGCCATCGCTCTTTAATATCAGTAAGGTCATGCTGATGTGTTCGCAAGTGCGGAAAGTGTCCTTCAGATTAAATTTTGTCCAATCTGCAGTTATCTCACCGGGAAAGCATTTGAGGCCACCTGTTCTATTTAAAACCTAGTTGGTAATAAGTTGCCTCCATAAAGCTGTGCCCCCCCCCCCCCTTATTTTAAAATTCTTTTCTGCATGCTGGTTTCGTGTTTAAGTGGCAGTTTACACCACAGGGTAGGTTGATACTCAGTGGGTGAACACATGTCGGGCACCTTAGTCCTCTATTATTTTCACCCATTAACTACTTAAAGCACACCAATTTCCACTTTTTGAAGCTAATTTACGGCTTGATTAACGACAATTTCTTAGAATGATTGCTGATACATTAGATATTCAATTAAGGGACTGCTCGTTGCTGCACTGGACACACGCACAGTTCATTCAGTTTCCTATAGAAGTGCATGCGACGTAATCACCTCTAATCAGTTCTCTGTCTGTGTTCACAAGCAGCAACAACGTGTTACCAGGGCAACATAGACAGACATTCAACTTAAGCTGTGAGATGACGAGTTAGAATAGAGTTACTCGAAAATTCAATAATGTAACCACCTAAAGGTTTAGAGACGATGACATGTCAGTTTTCTGGTATCTATATTGTTTTAATTAAAATCTTAACTTGCTAGTTTGTGTAGAAGAAGAAGAAAAAACAGACCCCCCTACTTGTTTGCACCTCTGCTGATTCTGCGGAAACACATGACTTTTTCTATTGGAAGTTGCAAACGGATGTGATCGGAGTGGGACATCATGATTCCAAACGTGAGTCGCGAGAAACGGGCCTTACACATGGAGACCTTAGACTTTCAGTGAGGTTAAAACTCAAAAGAATGATATCTCAAAGGAAAACATCGCCCTCTCCTCTCCAGCTGAATTTCTACGCCATCACCTAACCGTGAGCAGCGTACCACAGCGAGGAGAGCGCCGCTCATAAAAGGAATGAGAGGAGCCGATGTGATCGGTGTGACTCTTACCGACCCCTGACACACTTTGTCAGAATTGAATTCTTTGCAGCTTGTGTCCCATTTTCCTCCGACGTATCACACACCTCACTGTGTGCGGCAGGTTTGGCTGAATTTAGAGAAATCTCCAGAGAAATTGACCATGTATATTCTTCAGTTTGTATTAACTACACAAATATGTTAGAAGAGAGAGCTGCTTTAAGTGCTTGCAGTGTCTGTTCTAACACTTTCCTTCAGCTCTCTAGATGAGTGCCATCGGGAGCTGAATTGTCCAAATCGTGTCTAATGTGTTGATTTCCACACCATTTCCACCTCCGTTATTACTTTTATTTAAATAAAACACCTCAGCCTCTGCATCGTGTTGCATGGGTAGTTTCATTGCTATCACCCGTGGCTTTACGAAAGCATGGTGGCCACACTGGTGACGCTGTGATTTATTGCTCCTTATATGAAAAGCAGGCATCAATCAGAAAACTAATGCCTCACGTGTTATGGCTTCATTTCCAGCATCGCAGGTGGTGGCTCAAAGAAAGACGACGGAGAGAAGAAAAAGGAGGACGTTTTGAACATATTTTCCGTGGCCTCCGGTCATCTATACGAGCGTTTTCTGAGGTTAGTAACTTCTGCCTAGAGCTATTCATGCTGCAGCAGATCTTTGCCCCCGATTCTGACACTTGGTCTCGTCTCCCTTTCAGAATAATGATGCTGTCCGTCCTCCGGCACACAAAAACACCCGTCAAGTTCTGGTTTCTCAAGAATTACCTCTCCCCTTCTTTCAAAGTACGTGTTTTTCTCAAAAGGAACTAAAGCAACGACCACACTGTATTTGATTTATTGACCCTTTTTCTTCTTTTCTTTTCTTTTTTTTTTTTTTACTCACGTTGCGGTTAGGAGACCATCTCTCACATGTCTGAGTCGTATGGCTTTCAGTACGAGTTAGTGCAGTACAAGTGGCCCCGCTGGCTCCACCAGCAGACTGAGAAGCAGCGGATTATCTGGGGATACAAGATCCTCTTCCTGGATGTACTGTTCCCCTTAGCCGTGGACAAGATCATTTTCGTGGATGCCGACCAGGTAAGGATCAAGCCGAAGTGATGTCGAAAAAGAGCCGCAGCAGCGGCAGCAGCGTGTGACCTGAAGTGAGACGCGCTTCGTTGCCGCTGTAAAGATTTGATGAGATTTGGCAGAGGCTTTTCTGTACTTAATCAACTCCTTGCTCTCTCTCTCACGCAGATAGTCCGGGCTGATTTGAAAGAATTGAGGGATTTGGACCTGGAGGGTGCGCCTTATGGTTACACACCGTTTTGTGATAGCCGCAGAGAAATGGAAGGCTACCGCTTCTGGAAAACCGGGTATTGGGCTTCCCATCTAGGACAGAGGAGATACCACATCAGGTATACTTAAATAAAAGCTATAAATTTTTTTTTTTTTGGGGGGGGGGGTTAAAGGGAAAAATACTGCTGTGGGGCCTATAAAACATAAATTGCCATCATAAAGGAAATGTTTTGGACGTTCTCCCCTGTCAGTGTGGCGGTTAATCAGGTGGCAGCCGGTGGATGAACAGAGATCTGCTGGCTGATGAGAAAGTGAAAGGTCCTCTGTCCATCTTTCTGCGAGCTCTGCAGCTGCCCGTGTCTGGTCTTCAGTTACAGGGAGACGTGCCACTAACAAAAACAACAAGGTTTTCTTTTTGTTGTCCAGCTCAACCTGCAACTCAATAAACCTCGATACAGAAATAATCGGTGCCACTGTGGCGATTACTGATGAAAAGAGGGCAGTGCGATGTGTCATTATCAGCTCTCTTTTACATCTTGCACGTATCACCTACTTCAGTGAACAGGAGGCCGTTTTGGTGTAGATCTATGAAGAATATTGGAGGAAAAAATAAAGATTTAGCAGAGAGCAATACTTTGGTGCCAGTCAGGTAAAAGACAGCCCTGCAGCAGCTGCACAGCAGAGCTGTCACAACTTAAAACAGAGTTATGTCACCGTATCATCAGCTGACTGTGTTCTTTAGCAAATGGAAGTGAAAAAAATGTATTGATAGTATATAATGGATAGTATAATAGTTCTGAATAGGTTTATTCATTTTCTAGTCTTTCATTTATCGGCTGCAGATCAGGATCAAGTCTAAAAACATATTAATTTGTTTTCTGCACCGATTTGAGGCCATTTTTTTTTTTATTTCTCTTTCTGTGGCAATAGAATAGAATAGAAAAATACTTTATTCAGGGCAGCGTATTGTGTTTATGACCCTGCAACTGCACAACATAGCTGGGTGACATTACAACATAAACGAATAGATAAAAGCTTTAGAGGTTTCAATATACACGACCACGGGCTGTGAATGTGTGTCGCTCATTGAGCATAATGTCAGACAAGGAAAGGTCATTCAACCCACTCGGACACCATGTAGCACAGTCTAAGTTCCTTTCGAAACCGGAGATGTTTGCTTTTACTTTTTAAATGACGTCGGTAAATCGAAGTTAACCCTGTCAGATGCGACTTCTGCTTAATTAGTGGACATGGTTGCGTTTTTCTGAATGCAGTGTTGTGAGATCTTGACTTTACTGTTTGAATTACCCTTAATTTGCCTGTTTGACTGGACGCGGATGAAAAAGCGGTCATTGCATACCGGTATGTTTTATTTTTTGGGCTGACCGTGGGAGGACAGAAGCAGTCAGGATGAAAGATGAGCCGCATTGCTGAGTCCAGGGAAAACAAAGCGGCAGTGACCGTCCTCTACACATTAAACCTACACAGCCTTACACCCTGAGGTTTAGCGTTCCATGTAAGGACTCATGTGAATGCGCCGTCGTGGAGTGAAGGTTTTTCCCTCAAACGTTACGTCTTCTCCCCTTTTCTTTTTCACGCAGCGCTCTCTACGTAGTGGATTTGAAGAAGTTCCGTAAGATCGCAGCTGGGGACAGGTTACGAGGCCAGTACCAAGCCCTGAGCCAAGACCCGAACAGCCTGTCAAACCTGGACCAGGTCTATAACTCACAGATACCACTGTTGCATTTAATGTATTCGTATGAGCTCATGTGTGATCTTTTCTCGTCTGCGTTATTTTCAGGACCTTCCCAACAACATGATCCACCAGGTGGCCATCAAATCTCTTCCTCAGGAGTGGCTGTGGTGCGAGACGTGGTGTGATGATGCCTCCAAGGTCACAGCGAAGACCATTGACCTGGTGAGTCAGATTAAATGTCTCCGACTAACACAGAGTGCTAACAGCCACATTCGGAAAAAAATTATCAATAATTCATTGGGTTCATTTGTTTGGGGTGTTTAGGTGGTGAAATTCATTCGCCATCTTCCTTTTTTGTATCTCTCTTTGTCATTTGTGACACGTTTTCACCTTTGTTGTATTAGTGAATTGCAGCTGCTGCAGCGTTAAAATGTGAGAGCGCTTGGCATTTAGAAGACAACTGAGGAGCAATCCTGCAGTGTCCTAAACTAATTTAGAGAATTACTGGAAGGGCTCCAGTAGACTGGAATAGGAAGTATTGTCTCATTGTGGTATAGGTCACCACTTGGTAACTCAGACAGAAGGAAGGGGCCTAATGTCTTTTTAACAGAATTGGAAATCAAATTAGGAGCAAGTGCCCGTCACAGACGATGCTCGGGGTGGTGATCTGACTTGTTCAGACAAAGTGCCACCGGTGGCGTGAGTGATGCGTTTCTGTCCGCTTTTATTGTGCAGTGCAATAACCCGAAGACCAAGGAGCCCAAGCTGACGGCTGCGACGAGAATCGTGTCCGAGTGGGTCGAATATGACAGCGAGATCAAAGGGTTACTGAGAGAAGCCCAAGGAAGGGAAGACACGGCAACGCAGGAGCATAAAAAAGGTTAACGCCGGGGGGGGGGGGTATCGATCTTTCCGCCGTTCTATTAGTCACACTGTACGCTCCATCTGTTCTTCCTCTACATGATTAGCCTTTTTTTTTTTTTTCTTGGCCAGATTGTTTCCTTCCTTACCGACATGCTCATTTTCAGCCTTTCTTTCCAACAGCAGACAAACGGCGCGATGAACTTTAGTGTCTGCCAGCACCATGCTGAAGAGGAAGGAGGCCGCACCTTTCGCACGCAGGCCACCTGTGAAGCTTGAAGACAGACACTTCCATCTAAACATAGCCATGGAGTGTTACATCCCCCAGCCGGAGGAGGAGGAGGATGTGATATTTTAAGAGATGCCATATCTGCCTCTGCCGTCGATACATCTTTACAAAACCAACATAATTGTTAAACTGCCAGCCGTGAACTCACGGTGTGCTATGAGCTCAATAGTCAGATTGCGGTAAGCATGTGGTAATTGGAGAATGAAGTAAATAAGAGGGAATAAAAGAGAGAGAGGCCAGTCAAAGCACTATTAGGTGCGTTTGAAGAGAAATAGTCGGCATATATTGCACTGATAATGTATGCAAAGAATCAGATGAAGAAGGCACATTTCTGAGTATTTAATTGAGATCTTTGTTTTTATCATAAAGCTAATGTTTTAGGGTGTTCTTGATTCAACATCATAAACCATGCAAGGAGTGAGACGTATGTCTGAAATGCCAATCCAAAGCCGACTGTTATTAGATTTGCATCAGAAAAAGTAGCACCAGGCCCAGACAACCACTTGATAAGCCCCACCCGAGGCTGAGTCCAGTCCATCGCCCAGTCCTGGCTTATTGTTCATTAAAAGATATTTCAGACAGCGCACATGATGGTGTGTTGCTGTCACAGCCAGGCTATGAGTCTGGCTTTCGTCCACGATTTGGAGCCGTGACGTTTCAACTCTCAGCCCTAAATCCTTCATCACATATCCTCACTAGTTTGTTCGCCACGGATCGGTTTAATCAGACCCAGGTTTAGGTTTCCATTCCATCTTACAGGTGTACGACATACCGTTAAAATGCTTCACAAGCCACAGTCGACTACAAAGCTGCCTCCTAATCACACGTCAGAGGAAGGCAGACAGAAGGGAAAGTGAGTGTGACGCTCATTACACCCTGTTGGTTTATGCAGACGCTTTTATCTGAAGCGAATTACAAGTGAGGAAGCTATTGAAGTTCGGGATTGAGCCAGGAACTACCAGTCTACCTCCTACGCCTGCAGGAAGCCACTTTTTTAGACTCACGGAAACGGTCGTTTCCAAAGGTAGGTTAACTTAATCCCACTAGTCCGTCCTTGATCTGTGCATACATTCGATTCACAGAGCCAACCACAGATTGTGTAATTACCCTGTCAAACAGCTTTTATTGTGCCGATGGGTCGCCCTAAAATCACAGCATAATAACTTGTAATAACCACCTGGACTGTAACCACTAGTACGTGTTAACAAACTTCTGACCAAAACATGTCGTCTCGACTCGAGAAATAAAGTTCGGTATAAGAAGAGGGGTTTACAAATGGTGGTCTGTCCCTGTAAGACTTTGAGCTACTTCATTGATCAAATACTACTCATTTACATATTCAGGGTCATGGTTTATGGGTCGTACCGTACAGCATAAAGGATCTTAACTTATTGCAGTATGTTTACGGAAATTCATCCTCACCGTACTCGTCGTTTTTCCGATATTTGAGTTCCATGAAGAACCAGTGTTTTTGTCTCAGGTATAAGAGGTGTTGCTGCTCAGCTGAAGCCAACTGCAGTTCTGTCTTAAAGGTCCATTTGTTTTTAAAAATAAAAATAAAAAAATGGGTTCAGACAGTCTGCTCTCAGGGCACCCATCTTTCACTGTGCTGTGTCAAATGAAAATGTTTATATTACTGTTTGGATGGAAAAAAAATAAAAAATGAAACCTTTGCTATAAACACTGTTTGTGGATTCTTTCCTGTGAGGGTTCTGTGGATGTGTGAGTCATGATATGCAAAGTTTCCCTCAATAAAACCATTCCTTGTGCAATAGTCTAAATCCAGCTTCATGTACATAAATAGCTCTTTATTTACAGTTCAGAAAAACTCCATTCATATAAAAATATCAATGTACTTTCGGACAAAATGAATCTTGTGAATGGATGTGAATCGGAGAGTGGGCAATATCTGGAAAACGGTGTCGGATCCGACGGCTGTTGACAGATAAATTGCTTCACACAAGGCAGAAATTGGTCAGCATAGCAACAGAACTTTCCCAGTAAAAATTCAAAGTTGCATCATCCAATGACAACATTGCATCTTTAACTGAAGTCGGTCGAATAAAGTCACCATTTGCTACGCATTTTTTTTGCAACACTTCAGAACTGACGTTTTTTTCTTTTCTTTTTTTTCTTTTTTTAATGTCTGCGATCTCCCTTTTAAATAGGGAGGAAAAAATAAAAATTCACTCCGGCCGTGCCGGATGAAAAGCTTCCTCAGTTGAAGTTGAACTTGAAGTTGAAGGGCCCAGAACCAAACGGATTAAAACCCTGGAAGCCGTGGGAGCCTCTGTGGAAGTGTTGGCTGTGACCCTGCTGGCTCTCTGGATCCATGGGGTCTTCTCCGTGGTCGAACTTGGTCCTCATCTCTAGAAAACATCAGTACAGAGCAACATCACTAAATGTATAATCCAGCTTTTGAATTGGTAATCACGATCCAGAGATCTTCACATAAATAAGGGTGGAGGCATGAGAACAATGATGCCGTCCAGATTAAGAAGACCATCTACAGAACAAACACTAAATCGGTTGTTTACAGCAGCTCCAGCAAAGCCTGACATTTACTGCAGGACGGACACCAACAACTCTTTACCTGGATCAGTCAGAACCTCTTTGGCCTGAGCGATGTCTATGAACTTCTTCTCTGCCTTCTTCTTTTCCTCTGGATCCTGGAAGTTGTCCGGGTGCCACTGTTGTGCCAGTTTCCTGTAGGCCTTTATAATCTCCTTCTTCTGGGCGGTTCTTTACCATTGGGAGGGCATGAGCAGCATATTAGAGATGAGCAGCCTTCATTTCTTAATGTCAATATAAGCAACATCTGTCCAATGTGGGAAAATGATTCCCTTGTACCAAACCATTACTTTACGTCAACAAAAATG
Source organism: Odontesthes bonariensis (assembly GCF_027942865.1). Taxonomy (NCBI): domain Eukaryota; kingdom Metazoa; phylum Chordata; class Actinopteri; order Atheriniformes; family Atherinopsidae; genus Odontesthes; species Odontesthes bonariensis. Next base: position 20,563,811 of record NC_134517.1, on the reverse strand, counting down.
CCTCCGTTGGCTTAAATCTGCTCCGTCTAACATTTTTAGCAGCACCTCTGAACTCAAAAAGAGATTAATTATGTACTGTTTAAGTGCAGCGGGGCATTTTGGAGACTCAGGCATTTTCAGTGCATAACCAAAACCTGAATGCAGAACATTGCTTTCTTTTAAAGTCTTTTAAAAGCAACCCGGTCCCTGAACACCTCTGAAAAACCCCTTTAAATTCCCCAAACACAGTGATCAGTTCCCACCTCTTGACTCCAAGGATCTTATAATAATCCCTTTTCTTCGACTGTTTGAGGAGCCGCTGAGCTTTTTCCAGGCCTTCTTTGATCTGACGGTCATTCTCGCTGTGTTTTGCAGCAGCCTCGTAGTCTTTAATGGCTGGAAAAGACGAAGCAGGACAGAATCAGTAGTGCTTACTCACTTGAAAGCAGCTTAAATGGTTAAGTGAAGTACAGTGTTCAAAAGAGAGCACTCTGATGGTTTTAAGACATCTACCGTGCGACAGCATTCTTCGGTAAAGCACAAACTTATCAGAGGCTCGTGAATGCGTCAGACGAGCGTTTAGTGAAGTTTGTATTATGCTGATGATTTTGGGTGTCGGCTTTGTGTTTATCGTCTTGCCTTAGGAATGAAATAGTCAGATTTTCGGTTGTGTTTTAAGTGGCTTCAAAGCATGAATCGCTGTTGTGTAGTAAAGGCTCGGGGCCGCGTTTCAAGCGCAGCTGCTCAGCATGCAGAGGGTTCAAGTAAGAAATTAAATTTCGCCTGGTAACATCACAGAAAGAGCAGAGCCAACCACAGTGATGCACGACGACGGCAGCCCCACACACAGAAAAATGATTCTCCGGGAAATCGCATTACATCACAGAAAACGCATTAATGTCTGGCTGACAAAGACAGGCATGACTGAAATGCCTCCGATTGAAATGCATTTACAGGCTGGGAGGTGAATAATTAAGCTGGCTGGTTACTGTACATTTTAGGCATAAAGATGGCTTGTGCCAGTGAGAGAAAGACGACGACAGGTGAACAGATGGAGGGGTCCCTCATGAACAAGAAAAAAAAAAAAAGAAAAAAATCTATTAATTTAAATTAACTTTGCATGTGCACAGAGACTTAACGCATCTCAGAGTAGTCAGGAACACACCCAGCTGTCTGAGCTCTGCTTGTGCTGGCTGTCGTGCCACCATTAGGGCCTCAAAAGTATGGAGCTGCATGCCAAGCTGTACCAACAGTATTCCTAATGGTGCTACCATCATCCATACCATTTCATCCCATCATTTAGCCGATTTACATCTTAAACCATAACATTATCATTTAAAGGTTTCCTCTCCCAAAAAGACCAGGAGAAACTCATCCATGCATTCATCTCCAGTAGACTCCATTACTGTAATGCTCTTTTAACTGGACTTCCCAAAAAGAGCATTAAACATCTGCAGCTCATCCAGAACGCTGCTGCTGGAGTTTTAACCCGGACTAAGAGATCTGAACACATCACACCAGTTTTAAAATCTTTACTCTGGCTTCCAGTCAGTCACAGAATAGATTTTAAAAGCCTGCTGATGGTTTACAAATCCCAGAACGGTTTAGGCCCAAAATACATCTGTGATATGTTCAGAGAATATAAACCCAGCAGAGCTCTTAGATCCAAGGACTCAGGTCAGCTGGTCCAGTCCAGAGTCCAGACTAAACATGGAGAAGCAGCATTTAGCTGTTATGCTGCAAACAAGTGGAACAAACTGCCAGTGGAGATTAAACTTTCACTTAATGTAGACATTTTTAAATCCAGGTTAAAAACATTTCTTTTCTCATGTGTCTATGCATGAAATCTGCATGGTATCTTTTAATTTATCTGGACTGTTGCTTGCTTTTAAATTCATATAAATGATTTTATTTGTTTCTCTTAATATTCTTTCATGTATTTTCTATGCTTCTTGCACTCCCTGCTGTAATGCTTTTATTTTATGTGAAGCACTTTGAATTGTTTTGTACATGAAATTTGCTATACAAACAAATTTGATTTGATTTGTCCAAAGTTGCACATTTGGACCGCCTCTTAGCACTTCACTGACAAACCACTATGCATCGTCAAGATGAGACTATTTCAGAACGGGCCGCACTACCTTTGTGACACATTGATGGGTGGGCTGCTGGATTGTAAACAAGACTATGTCAGACAACATCCTCGTTAAGTCTCCGGACAAGAACCGCCAGACGGCTGGCTTTTTGCTGCTTAACTATCGGATGAGACGATGTATGGAAGAGCAGTGTGCCGGCACGCAACACGTCATTGCTTTGATTGATTGGAAGTCTTTCCAATAATGTCCAGAGGCTCTCAGATCAACGTCTGTGGAAAGCGCTGCCTCTCCAATGACAACGACCCGAGGGCTTCGAGCCTAGTTTGACATTAGCGCATTAGTCAAACGAGGCCCTGGCTGAAAAGTTAGAGCATCTGGTGTTGTTGACTTCCAAAGTCTTTCACTAAAATAAAAGTATGACCTACATTAAATGAGTCGGTTCACGTCTTAATGATTTAAAATCCTTTATCCGGAGCTTGTTTTTGGAAGTAAACTCGTGCGGTGAGCTGTTGCAGCAGCTTCGGGCTGTTTGCGTGCACGTGTTTGGGTGCTTTGAGGCTTGTTTACGCTGTGAGGTGTACCGAGGTGAATTAAACACTCGGGTGTTCTGAAAGTTTATTGGCCCTCGTGAGGTCTGCCATCCCTACCTGCTGATGTGTTCACGCCACGGTAATGACAACATGGCGTAGCACAGACTTCGGCTCAGCCTGCATCTGCTGCGGCTGCACAGACAATGAGATCTTGGCGGATCTGTCTGGAATGATGGTGGTGAGTTTTTTTTTTTTAAATGGGGTTTTGACCGGAAACCGAACACACAACAGAAGGGAATATCTGATCAAATTAAGCTGTTTGCAGATTATATGATCCTGATTACATTGAGCAGAGAGCTTTGCATCATCTCCTCTTGCTTTTACAGCTGCTGTTTATCTGCATATTGACCTTTACAACTAACACTTCTGAGCAGTGGACTGGCATGAAGCTAAACTTTAACGCCGTCGTCATAGCAACCTGAAATGGATATTTCACTCTGATGACCTTCTCAGCACTGAATCAAAATATAACATTTTTCGAACGCTTTGACCATATATTGATCTTTTTTCTTTTTCATTCTCATTGTTATTTATTTTTTTATAACGCATGTACACCAATGACATATCAAGTAAGGATTATATTAAACCAGCGAGAAAGCCTGGTCTAAATGCTATTAGTCTCGACAGGATGATTTTGGATCTCAATTTTCTGATTGGTTTATTTAGCCAGAAGGTTTAAACCCAAGTATGTGAATAAGAGCAGCTTTGTTAGCCACAAAACCAAATAACCAAAAAGGGCACCAACACATCCTTAATGTCCCCTGAGGGCTTTTTTTTTTTTTTGGACGATGTTTAGGTCAAAGAACAGTGAGGGCCAGTGTGAAACCTTCAGATGGGAAAATGTGTTTAGCTCCATCATTCTGTTTGTCTTCAACCTTTTTGTCAAACGGATGAAAATCTTGGCAAAAAAGTCAACTGAAACATTCATTTCTCAGCCGTAAGAGAGCAAAAATAACAAAAGACCAAAGAGGTTAAACCTTCAACTTGCATTGTAATTAATTCATTGTAACGTAATCGTTCCTAATTTTGCTCGTGCACAAATTCATTTGAATTACATTGCACAAAGGTTGAATAGTAAAAGTGCAAAACTACTGCTCCTGCTCTGAGAGAGATAAACACATTCGCTGCACGTTGTCTTAAAGGATCAACTGAATCCTTTCTTCCTCCAACAGCGACTGTTTATTTTTGACCCACTGTGACCTATCCTCGTGCTTTATGGTGAAAAAAAGTGTTCTTTCCTTGAAATTGTGAACCCATTTCTCTCCAATCATACGCCGCTTTCCCCCAGTTTGTTCCCCAAAAGGCTGTAATCCAATTTAGTCAGTCCACAAGTCTCGTTTGCAAAATGCGTCGGGCTTTTTCGCATTTTTATTGGCAAACTTCTGACACCGAGGATAAACTAAACGTTTCTGTCTGATTTGTGAAGGTGATGTTTGTTGCTGCTGCACACCACGACAAGAACACGAATCCAACGGTCTATCAGATATTCTCGAAGGTCTTCTGCAGTCAAGCGAGTGTTACGATTTGCCTTTCTTGCAAACCTACAAGCATTTTTTTCTCCGTTTGTCTTCCAGACCTCAGTATCCCCCTGTCCAGAGATTTTTGAGGACATTAAAAACTTAGGGAAAATTAGAAACTGAATACTCTTTGCTAAATTGGTTTGAAATTGAGTGACAGGTAGGTGCTCAGAGGAGCCCGTGGCTGCTGATTCTTGACTGCATACTGATGAAAATCATTCATTGTTAAATGGATGCCCTTTAGCAGTTAGTTCATCATGTCCTCTACTCCCTTAAGTACTCACAGTATGGGTTAGAGATTGGACCAGAGTGTTCCCCTGTAATTTGTTTTGTTTGCGTTGTAACTCAGACAGTGACCGCCCTTCCCTCGATCTCTTTGAGATTTCGTTGCCTCGATACCACCCCTATCGCAATGTCTGAGTCCAATTTTTATTCGCGGAAAAATGGACAAAGACCATGTAGAGATGGTGAAACTCAACAGCAGTTAAGGTGAGAAATACATCTTACCTTCCTCATACTGTTCGTCTTGGATGTAAGCCTCAGCTCTGTCCTTCAGCACATTAACATTCTCAGGGTCCGACTCCAGGACTTCGCTGCACGCCGAGACAGCTCTGCTCGCCTGCTGGTCCTGGTCAGTAGAAAAAAAACGTGATGGTCACGTATATATCTTTTCCTAAATAAGCCTTTTCCCGACACAGTTAATTTTTTCTTACTTGTGCGAGCGCATGGCATATCCGCTCCATGGCCAGTAGTAAGAGTTGGGGCACGTTTGGCTCGGACTTCATCACAGCCTTGTACTTGCTCACTGCGTCTTCATACCTAAGAGATCAGGAGGGAGGTGTTCAGCGAGCGGAATGCATCACTACTCCCACAAACATTTCCACATTACATCTGGTGAATATCATACAGTCTGCATGCCAAACATAATATGCGTCATCCATTCACATTGAGATATGAGGTATTTGAAGGTCTGTTTGTAAAACCAGCAAAGTGTGAGTGCTTGAAGTAAAAAAAAAAAAAAAAAAAAACTCCTTGGATTGATATGGGACATTTATTATTATTATTACTGGAATATAAAAATTCCTCACCTAGAAATACATCTCTATTTCCATATTTGCAGGGACAATCTCTGACATAATGCTCAGCGCTTTCCTCTAAATCTGAGTATCCTACAACCAAATAGCATCCTAAATCCAAACTCGGGTCCATAACAATCTTTTGAAGGTAGGTCAGTAAGTGAGGAAAGACCAAAATGTCCTCACATCTCAGGTATAAAACACAATCTGGGGCCCAGATGGATGCCCATTTCAGCACATACATTAACAAACACAAACTTGTTTTTCTCTCTTTGTGGTTATTCCCCACTGGCACGACGCATTCCCTGGCCCCTTACCCAAATTATCGCAGCCGTTTGACTAACCCTAGCCCTAACCCACAGCTAAAAACCTTATTTAACATAAAGGGCCTTCCATTGGTCCCCACTGAACATGTTGGAACCCACAAATATAGTGGGGTCTTCATTTATTTGGACCTTATGAGTGCAGAGGAACAAGTACACACACTTACCTCTGCTCTTGGATGAGTTCCTCTGCTGACTGGATCTGTTTATTGAGCTTCTTGACCTGCTTGTAATGGCTGTAACACTGCTTGTGATCAGGATCCAGCTTCAGGCACTCACGCACCTCACTGCAGATCAAACGAGATGAGGGAAAGGTGAAAGCACTTATTTCACTATGTCACCTGATGCATATGCTGTAGGGCCAATTGGCTGGATGGATATCAAAATTGAGAACTTTTTATAAAATAACAGCCTCTGTAAAAAAGGAAAAAAGGAAAGAAACAGCTTATTTCAACTATCTAGTCACTGTTGCTGTAAATAAATGCCTGGTTACGTATCATCAGTAAACACTGCAGAGTGTTTACTGTTGCTATGTTATACTGAGCCATACTGAGTGTTAATGACTGGCATTGTGCTCATTACAAAGTTAACAACAAAGCCACCAAGTAATAATGAGTTGAATACAAATAATAAGGATGTGTCTGCTAATAAAAGCTGGACACAAACATTTCAATAGGGGTGGTATCAAGGCCACGAAATCTCACAGAGATCAAAAAGGGAGTTGCAGTCACTGTCTGAATAACTAATGCACAGAGTCCATACAACATAAATATGTATATTATGTAGCAAGTGGAAATGCTCTGTCGCAACCTTCAAATGAACTACATTCACACTTTTCATCACTGCCCGAAAGATAGTTTAGAAAGATATTTTATTCAAAATCAACTTCCCAAGAGAAAACGGTCTGTAGGTGGATCTTACGTGAGGGACATCTCATGGTCTCCAAGATTATAGTATATGGTGCTGAGCTTGTAGAAAGCCTGCGTGTTGTCATTCTTTAACTTGGATGCAGCTTTGAGGTCACTGATGGCCCTCCCCATCTCTCCCATCTGAATAAAACACTCTGCTCGCATCTCACGGGAGGTTGCATCCCATATGCAGGTCTGGAAGAGGTGAAAAATAACTCTTACTTAATTAAATGCTGTCAATATTCAGCAGTGATGACATCAAGGACAATGTTATGCTTGCAGGGTGATTACTGACAAGGTATGGCTCTTACTTCAATGATAGTGTCAAGCCTGGCAGCAGCTGTCATATAATCCTTGCTGCTGAAGCTGCTGCGTGACTGAGCCACCAACCGCTGAATTTCATCCGACTTTTCCAGCAGACTTTGGGCTTCTTTCTCTTCTTTCTCGCTGGGGTTGGACTTCAGCTGGAAGATGTCAAGGCAGTGCATTACATCAAGTACTTTTAGTTATGTTTAAAGTGCTGCACTTGTACAGTTAAAGATAAACTACATGATTGAAGGCAGGGCAGAATATGAAATATGACTCGCAGATGGTCGATCAGAGAACCAGAGAGGTACATAAACTCTCCTACTCTCACCAATGCATTCCTGCACGAGGTCTAATATTTCCAAAGAGATTCCAGTGCCAACTTCTGCCTCCTGACCGCAGCTCCTCTTACAGCAGTGCTCCCAAACGTATTACATTGTGATCATCCTCATCATAGAAGTCATTATATTTACAAGAGCAATCTCAGCTCACGAGACATCTCTGCTAACTCAGCTTAGGGAAGAGCATAAATGTGATGCATTAGGCTCGGCCACACTGCTGAAACAGCAACACGGCGCGCACCTCTGGCCAGATTCTTTGGCATTATATACAACACTGTCCATCCAAAACTGCAGCAACCAAGACAGTGGCCCTTTGCCATGCTTCAAGAGGGTGCTCGGGTGATTTGTTTCTCAAGTCCGGTTTTTAGAAAAGAGTATTCACAAACTCATTACCGAGAGAGAAAATGGGGTACGTTTGTCCTGACATCACCAACCTATCTGCACAGAATGCCGAGGTAACAACACCATCTATGTAGCTACGTCAGTATTTATGTAGATACGCCGGTGATGTTGCTTTCTGCACCGTCTGTACAAAAGCCTCTGTTGAAGAAATGTTGCTTTCAACTGCCCGGCATAGACCCCATTAAAATTCATCCCCGTTAATCTATTCAAAGCTGCATTTGGAGAAGGCCTGAACTGCAATTCTGACTGGGTTTATAAAGATGCATCTCAGTGTAGACACGCCGGCTTCTCAAATTATATTCTAAAGGGCGTTTTGCATCACTCAAGAACTGACACAGAATGACTGATATAAGCTCCAGAGTGACAGCGATGATTAGAACGTTCCGGAGAAAAACACTGAGGGTATCTGTGCAGTCCCCCCGACCACCAAGTCATCATCTTAGATCCATATTTACAACACCTGAGTCATTACCACAGCAATCCAGGCAGAGAGCTTGAAATGACTCTGGCCATTCAAATCGATAACTAGTAAATAACATTAGGGTCGGTCTTCAGAAAGTTGTACATTAAAAAATTTTTGCAGGTGATCACTGGGTATCATTTATTCTTTGTGGCAGTGTTGTTGAAGACTGAGGACTCAGTTAACAGTGATTGAACCGAGTTCCACGCAATATTTAAAGCGACGTCTCCTCCCGGCATGAAAATGTTTTCCCTTCTATTTTGAGACACGATGCTCCTTCGTCCCTTGAGCCAAGCTGTAGAAAATGTAGCACGCGCACTTTGAAAATCTGGTTGAAGAGTGGCCTGAGAGGCAGTTGTGGAAATCAAACGGAAATTTAAAATCACCCCTAAATCTGACTGAGATCTCATTTGCATATTGGGAATTACATGCATTTTTCTGCTGCCCAGACTTTGCACTCTAGAAATGGCGAAATGAACTGAATTTCCTCCTATTTGGGATTTTACAGAGCTTTGTGTTTTGGTAAACTCACCAAACTCTCAAACAACCCTCTTATGTCTATTTACAGTAAGGTTATGTCTTACTGTTTAGTACATTTTCAACTAAATGTATTCTGTGGAAAGGAAAACATCTATAGTTTTTTTCCATGTCTCTCCTCAAAAGCGTGGACAGTGATGGATCCACTTCCTCACAGTAAAAACCCTTCATCCCTGTATCCCTTTATTTCAAATCATGTTGAGCAACGTACATTTGTCATGTTTCATTAAGTTTCGTGTCCCAACCAGGCCACAGATCAACAGTGACACCTCCTGGAGAATTTTTGCCTTTCAAAGTCTTGCTGCTGTAGCTGAGCTTAGACTAATTACTGTTGTACTCACCACTTTCTTGAAATCACCCTCCGCTTCATCCAGCTTTCCCCACTTCAGAAGAAGGTTTCCTCTCTGAAGGCGTGCCTGTAAAGAAACGGTCGGAGCTTAGTTTGCATGCGACTGCATATGTAGATGCGTCGAAACCGACGAGCAAATTCCTAGCACAGCTGGGCCTACAGCTGAGGCAGACTAGAAACCAATGCACACATAAGTGTAGCGTGTTCTCACCGATACTTTCGCACACATTTTCCTCTCACAATTCTGTCAAACCCACAATGTAAGCGTGCATTGTTACGCAAAACAATGTGAAAGATAGTCCTTTTCAAAGCAGCTGCATAAACAGTCACTCACAGATGTGAAGTCTGGTTTGAGTTCAATGACTCTGCTTAAGTCCGGCAGGGCAGACTTTGACTTCCCCATGGCTAGAAACACCGTAGCTCTCCTGTAGTATGCCATGTAGTTCTTGGGATCTCCATCTGTCAGAATCCCAAAGAAGATAGGATAACACAAGTTGGGTTGTTTGTTATTTTTCTTCATTTTATTCCACCTCTTGATATAAAAGCAAAGATAAACAAATTCTGTAACTCACCCACAGCAGCATGGAAATGAGACAGAGCATCAGCTAGCTGGCCAGCAGCAAGCAGTTTCTTCCCCATCTCCATGTGATTGTCCACACTTCCATCTTTGCCACATTTGACTCCTGAAAAACAAGCATACGTCTAAACGTAAGTGACACATCGTTGCGCATAACTGTGCATACTGCCACAAACTACAAGAATACAGCACTCAGTTATTATCACAATGACCTACTGTACTATCAATCGACAGCAGCAGGTAAATCCCAGAAATTTGACATGTAGCTATTAAATGTATGCCCACAGTTACCTACGGGTTAGTGGACAAGAAAGACAATATCTACCGTCACCAAAGAAGTGCGTTAGAACCCATTCATTCAATAATTTATTTGCCAAAACAAGTTGGTTAAATTACTTTAATTAGTTAAAACGACACGATTGGCTAGCTTAACGTCAGCCAACACAGCTAGCGACTTAGCAAGCTAACGCTGTCATTGCCATTGACATGTCAGTTTGACCAAACCAAGTCGTCTGAATGACCAAAGTTCAAATGAATGGCAACGTTAAGAACCTAGTTAGTAACTGTTTGAAACTGTTAATAAAGTACAAAAAGTTAAGACTCCTACCTTCATATCGCATATCAATCAAAACAAGAACATAAGGCATGTAAGTCAGTAACTTGTGGGTTACATGGTCAATGGAAACCATGGTTAGATTTAAAATCTCACAAGTCCTTTCTCGTTATGTCCCACAGACGTCAGCTGACGTTGTTTTAACTAATGTTCAGCTTAATTCTCAGCACTCCCATGTGTTATGCAGTCGCGCATCGCTTCCCTTAGCCCAGCCACAGCAGAGAAGCACACTCCAATGACCGGTCGTGGGTGATGCTGATTGGCTGGAATGTATGGAAAACCCCGCCCACAACTGCTGGCGCAACAGAGAGTAGCCACGGCAGCACTGGACAGATGCCGTGTGCGCGTGAGTGCGCGCACCTGTATTTCAACTGGGGACACAGAGCAGTCTGTCAACTCACTTGAGGACTTAAAAAGAAAGCAAATTAAATCGTTAAACTTTGAGGTTTAACTCCAGTAAAACTCCAGTAGGCTACTCTATGAATTATGTGACATTGTCATGTTTTATGAAAATAGAATGTTAAAGTTAAATGGATAGCTGGATGGATGGATATCCATCGTGTTTTTTTTCATCAGATCTAATACAGTTTCTCTTGAAATGTATATTGAAGTACAGATCCTAACACAATGCTTGTTTTAATACCTGTAATGCATCAATTAGATACTGTCTAAAACACAGACTATTGAGTTGAACAGCTTATATCTAAAGTCAATATACATTCTGGCATAAGTGGCCCTGCTTTCATGTATGCAGTTTTATGTACACTTCCACACATATGAAAGCCAACTTTTACTCAGATCAAGCCCCAAAAAACAGCTCAAAATGTGAAAATGTCCACGGACACAACATAAATAATCTTTTAATCAATATTTTACGAGCTTTGCATATTTTATGCAAAATAACACATTTCTGTAAAGCACAGCCAAAATACAGTAGGAGAAGTTTTGCAAATGTGTGCTAAAAGTACACACATTTCACAAACAATGCTTCTAAAGTAAATTAATTAGGGTAACAGTTGTAGAATTAAACCATTCTCAAGTGGAGCTAGAAGATTTCATGGTAAACTAAACTGATAGAGGCATTTAATCAGGATCATTGCATTGTTATTACCACTAATAGCCCAACACCCGTGACAAGTCAGAAAGTCTGCAGTAAAGAAAACATTGAAACTCAAGTATGGTCTTGATATGAAATTACTTAGCAAACAAAGCGGCTCAGGAAATTATTATTTTCCTTCTTTGAAGATAAGTCACACATAAGAATTAGTGGATGTTGTCTTGGTGTTGTTGGAGATCGTGGAGATGCTGCTGACTTCACTGCCACTGGTGGCCCTTGATTTTCTGCTCCCGCTGGTCTCTGTGCGAGCCGAGGAGACGCTCCTTTTTGTTGGAACATATTTGTAGCCAGGGTACTGGTAGGCAGGGTATGTCTCTGGGCTGTAGGGGATCAAATTCAATTGTATTATATTCTATTACTAAAAGGTGGAGGAAGATGACAAATTGAGAAGAAAAAAATAGGAAAAGGAAGATATATAGTGGCAGCATTCTACCTTGAGCTGCACGCTTCCCTCCCAGCTAAGATACTGTAAATAAGGCCTCCGGCAACGAGTAAGGTCGAGCCACCCCACCCGATAAAGACACCGACACCTATTTCAAATCTGGTGATAAATGCAAAAATAATTCAAATGTTTATCCTCTCTCACAAAATAACAAATTGCCATGCATCTTATATACACATTAGTTTAATATGTTATGAATTGCACATACTTCTGTTCTACAAATGTAGGGTCTTTAAAGTTTGCTCTAATTTTGTTTCCGTAATAGGAGAAAGCAACCATGGAACACAAGCCTGTAAAGACAGAAATTTTCGTTCAAAGATGAGTCGCTGAGCGTGTGGCAATGTGACTACTTTCAAATGACTCTCTCTTTTTTTTTTACCTCCTATCAGGTAGGTCATCCCTCCAGCAAAGGTTACTTTTGCATTAGTAATCTCTGATCCTCCAATCTTGGTGCACTTCATTCCCACCAAGACTAGAATGGATCCAAAGAAAGACAGGACAATGCAGATGATGATGAGGGCCCGACACATGTGAATGTCCCCTGTTCAAGACCAGAAATAGATCATTTAACACACACTTAAAGATTCAGATACAAATACTAGATGTACTAGATGTACTAGATGTCCAATTATTAATGTACCATATGCTGTCAGATATATTACTTACAGTTCAGGTCAAACAATGATGGAATTCCCTTGCAGTCAGATACTCCCGTTGAGTCAGATACACAGTCTTTCCACAAGTTGGAGAAGTAGTTTGACGCCGTCAGGACTATGCTGCTAACCTCAGACCAAGTCCAGATCTCCGTTGGCATCGTGGAGCAGACGAGGATCCATCCGCTCACACAGACCACAAAGCAGCCGATTTCCATGTACATCACTACAGTCCTGTAGCCCATGTTGGTGCTGGGGTTCCCCTGCTAGACGGAGAAACAAGAAAAGCCAAACTCTAACAACTGCGGGGAGCCTTTGTGCCCAGCGCTCACTGCTCAGTTGCACGCAGATGAAAAAAACCCACACTGAATCGCACACGCATGACTCCGTTTGTGGTTTGTGTACATCATCACATGTTTTGCCTTGAACTGCATTTCCAGTGTTTTGTAAAGATCACTTGAGTTAATGTGTTTGCTGTTGATACCCAGGAGCCTTCCAGAACAGACTCAGTTTTGAGGACCGCGTAGCTCTTTCATCAGAGGTTGTTCCTATAAGCCAAACGTGATGTGGCGCAGCATGAATTTGGAGAAAGCCACTTGACGGACACATATTTTTGGCATACAAATGAGCATGCACATGGTGCTGCATTGAAAGGACAGTCACAAGCATGACTAATTCACTGTGAGGCAAAATGTTTCTTTTATGAAGTAGTTTATTTGTACTTTCCACCACTTTCCAGTGACATTTCTAACTGAAACACATGCCTTGGTTAAATAATAACAGTGTCAAGAGTAAATATAAGACAGTCTATTTTAAACACACAGTATGGACCTGTTTTCCAAAAGAAAAAAAAGAAAAGAAAAAGAAAATCAGTTTGCTTTTCTTTCAGCGTGAGCTTTGCTGTTTGACATTTGTTCTGATTTGAGGACATTATGTATTGTTGGGGTTAAGATATAACCCCTCTGCTAAAGAAAGCCATGTGAAATATTAGCAAAAACAGACTAATGTTGAAAATGAGCATTCTCATCAAATAATCTATTTTGAAATTTGATGCCAGCAACCCATTAAAAAGTGCAGTGGCATATTACCGCTATGCTGCCTGCACCTCTTCTCTCACAACCACTCAGTAGAGTATTTGGGAACTGAGGGCCCCGGTGGTGTAGTTTGGAAAGCAAAATGTTGTCCCTTCTTGCTCGACATCAGCTACTTAACAGTCGGGGGTCTTTTGTCTTGTGTTTTGCTTCACAATGCACCAAATGTTTTTCATGGTTTATCAGGTTTAGCATTATGGAGCCATGCTACTGCAACGTGTGCAAATGTCTTCTGATATTGTCCTATTAAAATAAGATACATTTTCTGGATGGCGGCACATGTCGCTCCAAAATCTGTATGTACTGCACATGGTGTGCATTGATAACTGTGCACTGATAACAAGTCAGATAGTGCCTTTACTGATTAGCCTTGAGGAGTTATAGGCCTTGAATTATGAAATCATTATTTCAAATTCTCGTTTCATCAGAGCTCGAGACACTTACATTTAGTTAATCTTAAATAAGCCCAGAGAGGACGCCAGCGTTCCTGGATCCTTGCGGTTGGAGCTAATGCATTTATTTCAATTACAGGACGATGTCTGTTTTTGATGTTTCTTAAATGTCGATCTTTAGGGCCATTCATTATTAGTTCAGATGACGAAATTCCCCCCAAAACCTTTTGAGTTCTGTACTGAGAAACATTATCCTTGAATTGCTGAACCAGTTGCGTGCACACTCTTTCACAGAGAGAATCAACATCTCTGTTTATAGCCATAGTCATGTTACTAACTTGTTGAAAGATACCCTAATCTGTGAGATGCTCCACCAAGTTATGATTTGATATGTCACTGCATTCCCTTTTTATTCACAGCTTACACATCTAACTTTCGGCAACTGTGTCAGAGGACAATAGGTATGAAAAAAAACTTTGATCACAGGCTAAACAAATGCATCTCTTTCTGACAGTCTTGTTGGTGTGGTCTGAGAGAGCTTTGAGATTTTGCTGCTTGATCGTCCTGAGCCCATATAATTTCCGTACGTCCTTGAGGGACCGTAGTATCCAGTGTACAGTGTTCTTCCTCTTGAGGCAGGGGCCATGTATGTGCCTCCCCCGTAGACTTGCATCACTCTCCTGTAAGAAAGAAGCATTTACAAAATAAATAGCTTCACGTGAATTCATTATGCACAGAAGAAAGGTTGGTGAAGAGTGATGTAGATACCTGTCAAGGATGATCACTCTGTAGACTGTCACAACATAAAACACACTTCCGAAAAAGATTAAAAAGCATCCCACCAATCCCAGAAAAATGGGAGGTCCTAATTCGTATCTGGAATGAGGGTATATGAAAGAGGAATTCTTTATTTCAAACACAGAAAAAAATAAAAATGCAATTGATTAGCAGATTTTTATATAAATAAGAGTGTTGAAAAAAAAAACTGTACCGCAAGGCTCCTGGAGCTAAGTTGGCTACAAAAGCTGTTCTGGCAACCCTGTTGATGTATAAGCAGTAGGCAGCAATATTCGACACACCTGTGTGCATAGGTTTCGTTGAAACCAAGAAAATAAGTGAGGGCAAAACATTTCTGCCATTTACAGAGAAACACACACACCCCACGCTCAGAACTCACCACCGCAAAAGTGAAACACTGCTCCGCTGAAAACCAGTTTGTCTTTGGTTTTATCGGCCCCACCGATATAAGTGCACTCCATCCCAATGAAGCAACACACCACTGCGAAGAATCCAAGAGTTAACCCGCACATGAGCAGCCCTCTCACTGCCTGGACATAGTCTGTGACAAGCAGAAAGAAATGGGGGGAAAAAAATGAGAGGACAAAACTCTGAAATCATTCAGTAAAAAAATGCAAATAAGTTTATTATTTGCAAATAAATTCAGGATTTTCTGAATTTAGAGAAGTTTCCCTCTCATATATTGTAGTCTCATTGTTGCTCCATGCTCTACCTGTTAAAGCAATTTTATGTAACATTTCTACCTTAAAATAAAAGCTTGAAAAAAATTGTGCGGCTGGAATGAGTTTTAATATTACGATTGGCCTGTCTCCTATGCCCTTCGGGGGTCTGAGTTGGAAAAACTGCGCTATGTAACTTTGCTGGAACGGCCCGGGAGCTGAGCGGAAGTATTTTGACTTGCTTTCAGGCACACCTACCGCAAAAACAAATAGACCCCTCTCACGCTCCCAGGTACATTTGATTAGTCTTACCTTCTCGGTCGACATAGCTTGCACCTTCTGACTCCTCGCCGGTTCGTCAACAACGTGAAACGTGAAAGTGAAAGGGTGTTGTATTTACGACAGTGTAACCGTACATTACCTCCAAGCCTGTAGGGGGAGCTCCATAGTGGGCTTTTTGAGAAGTTACATTGTATTTCTTTAAACAGCAGAACTGCACTCAGGGGCCGTTTACACGTAAACGAAAACGGGTTAAAAACGCAAAACCTTTTTGCGGATGCACTATATCGTTTAGACGGAAACAGCGTTTTGGGGGCATGAAAACGCCCTCCAGAGTGGAATTCTTGAAAACGCTCAACTGTCGCGCCACCTTGTAAACGATGAAAATGCAAAACTGCGTTTCTCATCACATAGAAATAACGTGACAAGCATAATAAAGCGCCAGGAAACCGTGGTAAAAAAGATCAGTAGGCTATCAACATGTCCATCCCTGCGGACTTTCAACTCGCCTAGGCGCGGTAATTGACGTTCAAGATCATTTCATAACATAACATAACAGCAATGACGAGCGAGAGTAGTAAAGAACAGACCATAAATATGAACTACGTTCTCGAAATTCTTGAAGTTCATAGAGAGAGCAGGCGACCTAGACAGCTGTGGGTGAGACCTGGGAGGACTTCTCAGTGGTGGGATAACTTTATGAATGGAGTGGTAGACGACCAAGCGTGGCATGAAAATTTTCGCATGTCGAAGGAGTCTCTGTTTGCCCTGAGTGAGGAACTCCGTCCTCACATTGAGGGACAAGTAACAAACATGCGGGCGCCATGGCCGTAGCCAGCTATGAGGAAAGCGAGGTCTGGACCTCGGTAATTTTCAGGGATTTATTTTTTTTTAATCTCGGTTTTCGCATACACGTTTCAATTGACGTTTGTGTTGACATCACTTTCGTGAATGTGTGAGTGCGTGGTACCATTTGAAAGGTCTGTCTCTGCCCTTTCCAACGGTGTGTATAATACGTGTGTGCGCACCATAGTCGGTGAGAAAAGTACCGTCAACATAGTAGCTGCATACCTGTAATCAGTAATAGAAAAATTAGACGAATTTGACGAACGATTTCATCGGCCACTGCAGTGCAGCGGCGATTGCTATATACTGACGGAAAGCTCAGCTCGAGCTCTTTAGAATGATATGATTGTTACATCGGTGTCATGTATGGTTCGTGAATAAAGAAGCAGAGAAGCATAGGTGCGCTTTTGAAAGACAGCACCTTGTTATAGCAGTGCACATTTATGTAGGCTGGAGACAATTTTTCACATCTAATTTAGTAATGAATTCAATATAGCCCATAAATCTTTATAGGTTATTTAGCAACAGCTATAGCCTACAGTATGCATCTATCCATCTATATTTAACTCTATTTTTTATATTGGTTAGTTAGCCTTACTCTATGCCTGGCCAAATGGCCTTTGCTTGTACCAAACATTTGTATAGGCTTGCACTGGGAAATAATCAGGTTCTTTTTAGCTATGGGTTCTTGTTACATTATAATGGTTTATTTTGCTACTAGCCTCAATGTGCAACACTGCTATATATTAAAAACTATATAATTTAATATATATATATATATAGTAAAAATTTCGGACATCATGGACCTCGCCTATTCCAAAATCCTGGCTACGGCCCTGGCGGGCACCTGTCCCTGTCGTTAAGAAGGTAGCTTACACCATAGACATATTATAAGTAGACGCCCCTTTCGCCTCTGGGTCGCGTTAAATGTCGCCGCCATCTTGCTAGGGAGTCAGGTGCTGTTTACACATACCCGGGTATTTTGATAAACGCATATTTTCTAACCTTCGTTTTCAAAAAAAACTTGGTGCACACAGCCCTGTTTAAAAAAAAAACACGTCTACATTGATCCGCATAAATACGCTATCAGGAGCTGTTAAATTACGCCAAGTCTGACATTGGCAGTGTTAGAACAATGAGAATTCCACACAAGCCAATCAGAAGCCTAATAGAGAACCGCTGACAGGAAGAACTTCCGGATCCTTTTCAAGAAGAAAATATGGCGCCAGGCTCATGTGTGTGGACTGATAGCGAGACTGAGCTACTTTTACAGGGGCGGGGCTCTGTACTATGACGACAACTCCGCATTCCATTCTGAAAACTCCGTTTTCGTCTCTTTCAACCAGATTACACACAAACGCTAAACGGAGTTTTTAAAAAATCTCCACTTTTGCCGGAGTTTTTTTTTAGCTTAGTTTTCGGAGGAAAAAAACTCCGTTTATGTATAAACGAAAGGCACAAACGAAGGGAAAGGTCTTCGTTTTTCAGAATACCCGGGTATGTGTAAACAGCACCTCAGTTGCGTCAAGATCGCCGGTCTGTATCGGGGCAAGCTGTCAGTGTGTCGGTAAAAGAGCAGTTTGTCCGGGCTGAAATTGGCTCAGATGATGTGTTTCTGCTCAAGGAGCACATTCAGGACACACAGTTTGGTATAGACAACCACCACTTTTCACTGTTGTCATTGGTTGTGTCCACATTTCACAAACTCAGGCTGCACCACATAGCCAAACTCAGTACACTGGAATTACAGAGTGGCAACAGCCGAAAAAGGCTTAGCAAAACTATACTTTTTAAAGGGTTCTAGCTCCAAGATACAAGCCTAGACACAAGCTTATATATACAAATATATACATATATTTAAATTATTATATTATATTTTATATTACTATATGTGTATTAGAATTAAACTATTGAAATATTATGGTATTTATTTATAATAGCAGCAGGTGTTTTGATGTTTGTTTACATTTGTCTTCTGTATCAGAAATTTTTGTTTGGGAAATTAATTTTTATTGTCAATTACACTGTTGCTTAGATGTGAAAATCATATGAGCATGATTGTATGTATATGTATATATATATATATACATATGTTATTCCATCACACACAATACTGAGTCATTATATTATATTTTATGGTATTTATATTAGACTATTTAAATATTTTGAGAAATGCATACTTTACTGCTATAGAAATATAGAAAGCTGCAGCTGTTTTGATGTTTGTTCACCAGTCTTTTTTTTTTAATGTTGGTTTGTCAAATTACTGTTTATTGTCAATTGCACTGTTCAAGGTGGTTTCTCAATGCACACATTTGAAACGCAACTATAAAAAACAGACTGACTGCCAGTGTCTCACTATTTGATTTGTAGGCTATTTCTCTTAATGATGGTCAATACGTAGTAGCTAAAGAAGCACCATTTTGATAGTCTAGATTTGTGCACGAGCTGTGGGAGTACAAGAAAAGTGAGCGTCTATCAGCAATTATTATAGACATATGCACATGTGTCTACTGTGGAGGTTGGAGCCTAATTAGCGAGATTCAAAGATTCAAACATTGAGACAAATCTTTTGGGGGGTACTCCACGTAGATCATACACCCTTGAATGTAAAAACGACTCAGTGAAATCGATTGCAAAATGTAAGACAATCGTGATTTTTATCCAGAAAAAACGATGCTCCCGACAACTTGCGCTTGTTTGACAGACCTCTGGTCCAAATGACCCCCCTAGCAATATGGCGGCGACGTTTTACGTCACGGCAACGGGCTGAAGCAGTCAATGGGGCGTCTACCTATATTATGTCTATGGCTTGCATACTTTAATAAAGCGACGAGGGTCGGCTGCGCAAAACGGCAAATGCCTTCGGTTTATCCCGACCGACTGTGTCGCTCATAGTCAGGCAAACTTGCAAGGCTATCACAATTCACCTCGGGCCTAAATTTATCAAGCTGCCATTCACTGTGCCAGAGACAGAGGAGCTAATGTCCGGATTTGTAATGGATCACGGAAAGAGAAGTAGAAAGGCTTGGTCTTGGTAGTGTTGCCACCTAGCCATCTGGCGTGTTTACTGCATCGATGCAACGTCTGTAATGACTTCACGGAGGCTCTCTGAGACCGGCGGTTGCCGAACTGCTCTTTATTATACACTTGCAGTACAATCGGGTGACTCTCAGTCCTGCTCCGCAACCAACCCTAGGAGAACACCAAACCTGCACACAGACTGGCCCACGCCCACGCCCACTCCTCTCCCCCAATCACCAGCCCACACCTGAGTGACATGACCTGCGGTCCAGTGATTGACAGGGAGAGGAGGAAACAAGCCAGTCCGTGTGCTTTTTTTTTTTTTTTTTTTTTTTTGCAGTGTAATTTTTTTTTAATTAAATATAAAACAGACAAGTACAGAAACAAAGACAGATACAATAACTATACGCCAGGGGTTAGATAATGCAGACACAAACAAAGCAGACACACATCTATAAAACAATATTAAATTTTGTACATAAATTCACAGTTTTCATTGCTTTTTTGTTCTTTGAGGCATAAATGTTTTTGAGAAAAATGTTCACGTCCCTACGAAAATAAACAAAAGAAGGCCTCATTTTAAGTACTTTACACTTATGTATATGGAATTTTGCCAGAAGAACAATTAAATTACAAAGAAAATATTCCTCATCCAGCTCCTTACTAAAATTGGTCAAACCAAATAAAACATCTTGCAAACGTAACTCAAAAGTTTCACAAATATGGTCAATTATAAAACGACAAATCTTTCGCCACAAGTCTCTTGAAAACTCACAAAACCAAAAAAGATGAATAAGTGATTCTGGATGTGTATTACAAAGAGTACAATTAGTATCAATATCTTTCCTGAATTTAGCTAAAAAGGATTTAACTGGGTAAAAACGGTGAATGATTTTAAAGGACACTTCTTTTACTTTATTGACCAGTAAGAATCTGTTGGGTAGTGTCCAAGCCTTGGTCCAGCATATATCGTTGGCATATCCACTCCAAGCTGAGATTACACAAGGTACAGAAATAATGTCCTTTAGAAATAGATTGCGCACAGTCCGGTTATTATTACGGGTAGTGGACATCAAGCATATTCTACCAACATGTGTCAGAAGAGGATCAAGCTGAGGAGTATCATAAGAACAACCTTTCAGGAGCATGATCACTCCCAGTGGAATTGCATCAAAAACAATGGCAAATTGCTTAGGAGTAACAGGTATTTTTACACGCTGAAGAAATTCTTGGTAACTGAAAAGGTTACCCTGTTCATTAAGAAGTTGAATTACTGAAACAATACCATTCCTAAACCAGTTATCAAAAAATATAGATTTCGTTTTGTAACATACATCCCTATAATTCCAGATAAAGTAAGTATTTGGAGAACAATTGTGCTTGTAAAGAAGAGACCAAGACAAAAGAGCTTGCGCCAGTCCGTGTGCTTTTACCTTAATTCTGGGTCGTTGCACGTCACACACTTTTGCGTTTCCGTATGCATGCAGAGTTTCACCCTAAAACGCTCGTCTAAATGCAGTTTTAAAAGTGAAAACGAAACGCCACTTTTGCGTTTTGGTTTCAGATCGTTTCGTGTAAAGGTAGCCTCAGACTAAAACACTAGAGAACGTTGTATTGCCTTTGATATTTCACAGGGTATGTCAGTGTTCGAATTACTGGGGGTACCGGGGGGGTCTGACCCCCCCCCCCCGATTGAGACTTGATACCTCCCAAATGGGACTAAATTACACTTTTGTGGGGTACTGAAAAAAATGATCTATTATTAAAATCAGGTGTTGAAAATGTCTTGTTACTTAGTATTTGTCAATGTGTACTATTAATAACCAAATAAAATGCGTTTTGGAACACCCCTTCGATGGACTGTACCACCAGCGGGCGTTTCGCATGTTCGCAGGCAGCTCGCGCAGAGTCCAAAACATCGGCAGCACTGAGATGCACTGAGATGCAGGGTTTTGATGCCCGTTAAAATGATGTTTGAGATGCAAGCGCGTGGAATTAAGCTGTCAAGGTGGAGGTTTCCCGTGATTTGTTAAATGAAACTAACAAATCAGACTAATATTATTTCAACTTTAAAAAGCACTGAACTTACAAACACCCAAGACAGGTGACCGCCCTTCCCTTTCTCCCATGAGAAAAAAGTTAGCCTCATCGAGTCAACATGCACAAGTAGTCTCAGTTCAAAGACAGAGGCGGACTGCTCTAATCCAGAATACACCAACCAGCATACTTGATGTCAGAAAATAAAGTACAAGGCTTGTCATGTGTTTAAAGCACAATTGGAATAATATCATTTAACTAAGTTAGAAGAAGGCAAATGGATAGTGTGACTCCACCAAGCAAGAAGCAAGGATAGCTGTGTCTAGCAAGGAGGCAAAAAGGATAGCATGCCCACAAAGAGGTAGGAAAAATGGGATTCCTTACCATATGTCCGCCGTGACAAATATAGGATTAATCATAAATTTGACTTTGTTTGAAGCCATTTCATGTAGCAGCTAGCAGTATACCATGACTACTAGCACCACGGGGCTCTCTGATAGCACTTTTCAATCTCAAGAAAAGCGCACACTGTTTACAGTGGACATTACAAGCTATGTTGAATTTGGCAGTTGTAGTCTGATCATTTACAGCTTGATTCTGTATGCGTCATTGGGTTCACTTTGCTGATTGACATTTCTTGATTGCGTCTCATGGGCACTACATAATGTAGGCTAGTTGCTAGTTTGCTAGTGGGCTTTTGGTAAGCCATACAGCTGTTTGAAGTTGGGTCGTTGCTAGGTTTAATATTTATGTATTATTCTGCATGTGTTGGTTCTGCTGCTGTGCTTGTTGCTAACTGGAAAGTTAGCAACGTCCTGCTGCAGCAACGTGTGTGAGACAAACTTTGGCTAGGTGGTTGAACTTGACAGTGCTGCGTGCAGATTTGAGCTGAATTCACCTGCGCAGCGCGGATTTTGCAGGGTTGCCAGATGATTTCCAAACATGCTCAAACCCCGACTGGAGGCACTAAATCTAAACTAAACCAGTCTAAACTGAATTCTATGTATTTCTATGGCCATAGAGCCATATACAGATACAGAAAAACTCGCCCAATACCCATTTTTACCCGCAGACGGTCATCCAAAACAGCCCAATCTGGCAACACGGAGTTTACGGAGACGAGTGCTTTGAATTGATCTTCCCGCAAACGTGGTCACTTGATTCATATGAGGCTCTAGCAGGGAGTTTGCAAATGAATCTGATAACGTATTGTTGTATTTGCATATCATGACATCAATTGATCCGCAAAAAGACGACCCCCCTCCCCCTCCCCCTCCCCCTCCACCCGAAGCCCAGTGGATAATTCGAACACTGGGTATGCTTTATGTCTGAGGTATACAACTCACAGAGGACGCCCCACAGGACTCCGTAGTCGTTACAGGTGGTGACGGCTGTGGAATCAGTTAAACAGTCCTTCCACAGGTTCGACCAGTACCAGGCTACCTTGATGATGAAGGAACCTCCTTGTCCTCCAAGCTGGCTGATCCTCCAATTGTCCATTGCCATTGTGCAAAGCACGAAGAACCATCCCAGCGATGAGATCAAGAAGCCAAATATTTGGATCAAACGTTTCCTCATTGCTAAAATAAAGAAGACTGCTCATGGATCATCTAGAGAACAAAAAAAAAAAAAAACACTAACTCACAC
Source organism: Odontesthes bonariensis (assembly GCF_027942865.1). Classification (NCBI taxonomy): domain Eukaryota; kingdom Metazoa; phylum Chordata; class Actinopteri; order Atheriniformes; family Atherinopsidae; genus Odontesthes; species Odontesthes bonariensis. Next base: position 20,540,752 of record NC_134517.1, on the reverse strand, counting down.
TTCTGTGGAGTGGTAAGCAGAATTATTTGACTTTACAGGCTCTCTTGTCTCATGTCAGAGGGTGGAAAGGATGACAGCGTTTCTGTGCGCTTGGTGTTGATGATGGCTCTGTGATACTGTGCAAGATGTTTACAGTAAACGATCTGCAGTGTGCCTCCTACTTTTGATATTTCATACCACCTCCAGCTAACTTTTTCCGGCAGCAGCATCCCATCCATCACTAATGCATTTTTCGTATGTGTGTGCAGTCTCAAATTCCTTGTGTAAACACAATAGAATACTTTTGTTCAGTTAGCAAGCATATTGTTAGAATAAAGGACCAATAACGTGAGGACAATGCACCAATTAACTTACCCTCCTAAGACCCCATATGAGGACATATTTTTCTCAAAACTTGTTCCTAATCAAAGACAAAGCTTAGGTGTTATACTCATTAGGTCCCGCTCATCCAAAATAGCCAGGAGAAATTAATAATGCATACAAAATCAAAGCCAGCATCCCAGGAGGTTAAGAGAAAATCAATACTGCTGCCATCTGCAAACCTAACGAGGGATCACTGAGCAGCAAATAGAATCAATCTTCAGACAACGCAAGAAAAACAAAACAGCGTGTGCTGCTTCTTACTTTTATTAATTGTAATATTGACGTTGTGTGCTGAGAAACTGTAACATACTCTTCACATCTCACTACTCTTTATTTTTTTAACCTTCTTCAGGTTTGGACATTACAAGAAAAGTTAATGGTTATGTCATGTCGAACAAGATGAAATGGCTGTCATTACAGATTAACAACAAGAAGAGGTTACAAACAGTTAAAGATACAACCACCAAAATCAATGTTTCACAAAAAAAAACAACGCACTTTATCGCAATATATAGTTACAAAATGTAGAAAAAAATAATGCAAATTTGATTGAAGGGTCCCATTTTTTGTAGTATTTTAGGTTCAGAAAGTAAACTGTACAAGAGAGCTTTAAATTCATACCCCTGGAGGAAACATGTAAATATTTTAAACCAAATTCATGGTGAGCTACAAATCAGTACATTCTGCTGTTGTCTAACAGAAGCCTCCAAATACGCTGTATCTTTCAGCATGGTGTGCAACTTTTAAAACCCAGCGGTGGCTAAAAATGATTCGCATTCGCATCCCTCACACATATGCATTCTTATCAAATTGCTGCATCCTGGAGGAGCTGCCGTAGTCTACAGGGGGACTCTGGTTCACAGACTTCGCCTTCCCTCTTGGGCAGGAGGAGATATGAGAGTGTGACACAGCACCTCTGTAGATATAGTTCCCTTGACTCTGGCTATGAAGAAAAAGAACACAGCTTCATCTTTACAAAAAGGGAGACTCACAGACGTGAATAGCACAGCAGGTTGCCCTATAAAATGAGCTAGAGCAAAATGTGAATGGAGAATGTATTGCTCATACCAACCTATTGGAAAAAGAATTTGCAATCGAGAAGCAGAGCATGCTGCCTCCCAGGATACAGAGAATAGAACCTGCCCAGCCAATGAAGAGAGCAACTCCCAGCTCATACCTGGAAATACACAGCTGTATGTTAGGAAAATGTCTCTAAATTGGTCCAGACACAAAATCCTCTAACTTCAAGGTGTCGCCTCACTTTTGTGCCACGAACATTGGGTCAAAAAACTCTGACGTTATCCGGTGTGCATAGAGGGAACACGCAGAGAGCGAGCAGAGACCTGAGGAAAAAGACAAAACAAACACGAAAAGGAGATTCAATTGCATCAAGAAATATGCTGCCAAGCGGGTAAGCGATACTTACCACTAAGAATGAAATCTACGCCAGCAAAGCAGGCAATCCTTGCTTTGTTTTTGTCGCTCCCTCCAATTTTGGTGCATTTCATCCCCACGAGGGCAAACACGGAACCAAAAAAACCCAAGCAGACTGCTGCAATCATCAGTCCTCTGCAAGCTTGGATGTAACCTACAAATGTTCAAAAAAAGAAGCAATCAAGAGAAGTTTCTGCCTTTATTTAGTGGTTCTGCAATCCTTCTCACATCTGCATCATCCAAGGTCAATAAGTTATTGACCTTTAGACCAATTTACACGTAAAATCAAGCAATAGAATTTGTCATGAGTAAGTTCAATTGCTTTTAGACTTTTTTTTGGTATTGTGGTGACTGTGGGTGTGAAACCTGCCACTCAGATGAGATTTTGAGGCAAATATTACCTTGGAAGTTAACCCCTGAAACCAGTCATCCATGGTAAACGGCCTAAGGCTCCCAGTAAATCTCCTTTATAGGTTTCTAGCTTTGAGAACACAGGCTAAACATTGACACATTTAGAGGAGAGTGAGTCTGGCCCTGGAAACTTGCATTAGACTTTGGGATATCTAATAATCCAAAATGGCAATAAATTTAAACTTGAAGTTTCCAACAAAACTGAGAGAGATAACGAGCCAAGGTTTGACAGTTCTGAAGACAGGTCAGTGAGGATAAATAGATATGGAAAAGAAAGATAATCGCACATTATCACATTGGCCAGAAAAAGATCGGAGAACTGAAAACACACATGCACAAATCACGGCAACACAACTAAAGGCGAGCTACTAAAAGGTCAGGATAAAGTCAAAGACATGTCATCTGATGAGAAACAGAGCTGACCATCCAGTGCCAGCATCGAGGGAAAGTCTTTGCAGTTGGAGACTCCTGTTGAATCAGTGACACAGGCCTTCCACAGATTGGACCAGTAGGTAGCTGTGGTAATGACTGTTCCATCAAGAGAAGACACCTTCCAGTAATCCGTCGGTAAGGTGGAAGACACCAGCACCCACCCTGAGGTCGTTAAAACAAAGGCCAAAATCTCCTGAATCATGCCGCTCATGCTGTCGAGACAACTCCTCCACACCTCTAAGACGGGTCGTTAAACTAATAGGAGCGGAAATTGATTAACAGGTCCCAGACTAGTAAGACTTTTCAAAAAATGTTGCAGGGCTCAAGACGAGTGGGTTCAATGGATAGGCTTGGATTGATAGTTAATGTGTCGTGGACGGTTATATTCTGAAGGGAGGAGTTTGGCCCTAAACGTCAACAGGACCGCCAATGGTCTATGATGGCGTTTTCCTCCCCCTCACAAAGAAAACGACACAGTGACTCAGAGTTGACCTGATGGGGACTGAAAGTTCAAGGTGTGGACATTTTGTGATGACGTCAGGAAAGGAGTTTAAAGTTCAAGCATCTATCTGAATATAAAACAATTCATATCCTGCCATTTTTCTTGGGCATATTGGCCTACTATAGACCAATAAAAATGTCAAGTTGTCTGCAATGTGAAAAAAAAAAAAGAGTCTGTAAATGTCTCATTTGTCCCCATTCTTCTTTTACATGGTTAGTTTAATTTCCATCTCTGAGTTCATTCCTCAGTATAACTTTTGCATATCACTACAGGCATTTAGTGGAGTTCAGTCATTTTCAATGACCGGGAAAACAAACAAGTGAAAGGATAAATGTCACCTTCCATATGTCACCTTGCAGTGGCATCGATGATTAATACACGACAAGTGTTTCAGCTTCCTCTCAGACTTAAAATAGCAGGATTTCGATGACTCATTAACAAGATGCCTAACTTTCTTAACAGCCAAATGAAATGTCAAGGAAATGTGATCAGTGAAGAAGGTGATTGAAAAACAAAGGTAAACAAAAGAAAAATAAATAAGGAGAAGAGGAAGAGGATGATGTCATACACATCTTAGCGTCCATATTGCTGTCATAATGTGGGTTAGAGCTCCCTCTGGTGGCTGCACACTGTGGATAACATCTCTGCTGCCGTCAGGTGGAGCTCAGAATCTCTAAAAACAGTCTGTAAACTAGATGTTGAGAACACATTGCAAAAAGTTGAAATATAGAAATAAACACAGTACCAGCGGGTAAGCAGGTAGCAACATTTACATTAAAAGTTACTTTTTTTTTAACTTGTGCTCTTGGAATAAGGGCAACGGAGCACTCAAAGAAGGCATTCTCTACCGCTATCAGTAATGTATTTCACCATTTTAATGAAAGGGATCTTAGTCTAAGCCAAAAATAACGGGTCATCAAACCCTATGCCATGTCTCGTAAAATTTGTTTTTTGTAGTTTTAGAGCAATCATGCTGACAAACAGACAAAGGGCCAGGCAGTGGAGCTCTGTTCTCAGTGGAGGAAAAACGAATAACCTGCAAAACTTTGTTTGTTTCATAACCTCATTAACTCATTAGTCCAGAAGTATGAATAGTCATTATAGATATTATGAAGTCTATAAATAATTGCTCAAAACTCTGGACTTCTTTCCGCAACTGCCCGAGTGTGTCCAATCAAAGATGACAGATCCTGACAAAAAAAGGAATCAAACTTCTCTTTGCTCTCAAAGTCCATTCTCACGTTAAGGGAAAATGTGGAAGTCAATACCAAATCTCGGAGACCAGAAAAACTTTCAGATCTGCTGCTGGGAACTGGAGCTGTCTACAGTCTACTTTTTAGAGAATATTGTTGAAGAAAGATTGAAAAAAGAGGTCCCCAAATCCCCAAAGTTGCAGCGCCTGTGACCTCTTGACCTGTCCTGTGTCCTCTTTGTTTAGAACAACAAAGTGGCACTAATGGATTTATGTTGCCAACAACAACAACAACAAAAAAGATTGAAATATTTCATTTTGGAGCAGTTTTTGATAACAAGAGCGGGTATTGGGAGAAGAAAATATCACACGTTGTGTGGTACGGCAGCAAGTGAGCCAGGAAACCTGAATTTTCTATGTAAAGTAAATGAATGGTGAATATTTGTTCCACAGACTAACAGGATAAACTCTGTGTAAATGTCCCAAAGTTGTAGTCAAGAAAGTAAAACTGAAAAAGGTTATGGCTTTTGTAAAGGACAATGATCTGGAGCATATTGCAAAATACATCAGGAGCTATTAAGAAACACAGCCTGATTTTTTTTTTTTAATAGCGCCCGTGGTCCTCAGACTTGAACACTGATGAATTTCTTTATACTTCAGGGACTGTATTCCTTTATTTCCCTGTGATGAAAGTCAGCAAAGTAAACAAGATGCCCAAGGCTGAATGAACTTTTGCATACGGCTCTATTGATGTTTGAATTATGATGCTGAGTGAGTCAGGATGACTTCTGTCAGGTGGTAAAAGCTAACTGTATATCAGGTTCATTTTGTCTTCCTGTACGACACAATTATAGATAGAAGCAACCAAATCAGTGAACTGCAATTAAATGAAAACAGGGTGAAAATTTATCAAGGGGTCATAATCAGACTGAGAGAATTCGTGGGTTAATTCTCTTGTAAAAACCTTCGTTCTAGCTGGTCCACTTTTGTTTACTTCCACTCTAGCCGGGCTCTATAGAAACACTCTCAGTTTGACATCTCCAACAAAAAGATTACACATTTGCCATAGTTAACACATCAGCCATAATCTGTAACAGAGAAGAAAATCATCACATACTCGGATGATTCTCTGTCTCGTATTATAAGTGCGCACAAGTAATTTTTGCTTGAAATCTGATACCAGGTAACAAAATAGTTATCGAAACAGCAATTTTCATAAAAAAAAAAAAAAAAATTCATGAAAATAATACAACGCATATGAAAGAAGTGTTTTTTATTTCTATGTTGCAGGGATGTGTATGTGACAAACTGACACAGTATGACACTCTTCAAGATGAGCAAGTGCAGACATGTCTAAAACGAAGACTTTTTTAAATATATCCTGTTTGGGATATATATTCAATATCATTATTGTTATATATTATATATATATTTACTCAGTTGCAAAGCAGGTATTTCTGTGCATAATGGACACATAAAATCACTGATATCCTAAATGTTTTTAATCATGGAATTAATATTGTGTTCTACTATTGCAATCTATGTGACAAAGTTTCTGAAAACGTTTGGCAGCAGCCTGATAAATCACCAGATAGGCTATGCAGTTTGGTAACCAAGTCAACACATTGCTACTCTGTAAACAAGTAGCAGCTGTTCAATTACTACACATCAAGACGATTTACAAATAATACCGTGCATCTGTGACTCACAAGATGTGCTGCAACAATTTGCGTTCCATTTAACGATGAAGGTTGCAAACAAAGACAAATGCTCCCTGTGGAAGACTGATACAGAAGAGATTTTCCATCCAGCAGCCGTGACGCAGTGACCCTCTGATCTTACCTTCCAGCCGTAAGATAGTATGATGTGGTCTGCAGTGCAGCGCTCCAATGGCATTTCCAGCACAGTTGTTCCACAGACCTTGGAGCACCCAGGTCGCCGTGATGACTGAGGACGCCCGGCTGGTGGCCCTCCATTCATTGGACACCGTGGGGCCGATGGTGGCACCCAGACCGGCCACACCGCTGAGAAAAGCCAGAATCTGCAAGCCTGACATTTGATGGTTCGAGATATGGTAACAGTCTTTTGGCAAATGCAAGGAAGAAAAAAAAAAAAAAAAAAAAAGAAGAAGAAGAAGGAATAAAATGTCCTCAGGCAACCAAATTACACTGTGGACATGTGTTTCACTGAGATGATTAACAGGCAAGACATCTTGCCTGGGTATCCAGGGGCGAGGGATGGACACAAACGGGTGTCTCACAGTGATATAGCAAAGAAAGCATGAGGTGGCAGTTAGGTATTAATTTTGGATAGAGAGAATGAGCGGACTCTCCACGAGTGTACAGGTTCTGGTCTAAAAATAATATCAAGTATGATATTAACATAAAGAATAATAAAGTAGTAATCATTAAACCAAAAAAAAAAAAACAGGTGACAAACAGGTGACAAAGTCCAGTTACTTGTCCATCTATTTCCAAAAACAGCATGTAGTAACTGAAAGTCTAATGATTGCCAATTCATATATGAACATGTATGTTCTTACTTGTGTTAAGTGTAAAGAATAGAAAATCAAGACCAAAGCGACATATAATACTTGTCATTAGTTAATCACCTCGCTATTTGACGTTAAATGATCTAAATGAACAGGGGAGCAATATGACCATCTTTAATTTCATGCAGGCAATCAGTTACTTTTTCAGCAGCAGACATGTTCATACATATTTCAGATGAATCTTTCCTCCAGAAGTTTGCACAGACTGCTTTAGGAACTACAGTCGTCGCCAAAAATCGATGTCTTTCATGTCTCTTTGTGAACTTCTACAAATTCAACCTGTTCAGTTACAGATGGGGGGTGAAAAATCCCAGAAAAAGCCCAGAAACTAACCCTGTTAGAGAATCAAAATGAGTCCGGATAAATCAAATTGAATCTTGAACCAAAATCAGAGATCAGTGGTCCCTCTTTTCACTGTACCTCCAATGTTTTTCTGATGATTCCCATGTGACAGATAAGTAAAGTTAACTTCCATTCCCAGATTTAATAATATAATATTCCCAACTATATACCTGCAGTGACACTATCCGTTGCACAGTTCTGGATTTCTTACTTTGCTTGTGCTGAGTGCCGTGGGTCTATTTTCTGAGACATTTTTTCCTGTTTGACCACCTCTCTCATCTTGGCTGCACTTGAGGATGTTGGACAGGGACTTCCCCGGCATTATTCAAGCCAGTCTAACTGGCCACATGTGACATGGTCAGGAAAACATTTGGGTCCACCTTTTTTCCCCCGTGCTAACGTGATCCTGGAGTAACTTCATCACGGATCACATGTGTTTAGTGCATTTTGGAAAATAGGCACGAAAACATTGTTGCATCACATTTAAGAGGCGCGAGAGTCCACATTGGGAGGTAGGAGGGGCTGAGGAATGAAAGTAAAGTGACTAAACACACAAAACGGGATGGACACTTTAAATAGTGCTAAACACCGTTTTTTAGCACATTCAGGAACGGTTGACAAATGATATTTTATTCTTCAAGAAAATGCATGTCATCAAATTATCTTTTGTTTATAACACAAGACCCTTTATTCTATTAATGTTAGACTATCAGTCCGAAAAATGTCACAACGACTTTCTCAAAAAAAATGAGAATGTTTCAGCGGTAAATGTGGTGGAATTAACCCTTGTATGGTCTTATGGTCACTTTCGGGACCCTCTGGTGTCCTTCGGGTCAAATTGACCCGGTACATATTTGGGGCTTTAAAAACAATTCTAACATAAAATTTTATTTCATAAACTATTAAAGGTAGGGTAGGAGATCCTGGATTTTGAGTCCAGCGAAGCTGCATTTTGAAAATACACAGGTAAAAAGTCCCAACCCTTTTCTTCACTTTCCCCCCGAAGGCACGCCTCTAGAGTACATGAACGCGCACGAGCACGAAGGTGCTCTGACAGCAAGCATCGATCGTTGCCTTATTTAATAGTTAGTATATGATAACTGTACGTTTAATAATGCTAGGTGCTAGCCAAGCTGGCTCTATATTTATCTCTTTTTCTCAACCCCTGGGCATGCAGGTGTAAAGCATATAGTGCGAGAAATGTAATGGAATAACATCTAAAAAAGAAAGTGAGAACAAACAGCTTCCGTGTGCTTTGATGATAATAATGTAACATTGTGTGTGTCTGTGTGGGCATGTTTCTGTGTGTCTCTGTGCATGCGGGTCAAAATGACCCAAAGACCGTATGAAGGATGTAAATGTGTGGGGTATTATTGTAGCATGTGTGCTAAAAAACTTCTGTATCACAGAAAAATAAGCTAAGGTCATTGAGTTTCAGGTAGAAAAAATGCATACTTATACCATTTTTCTTCTTTTGAAAATTTGAAACGGTTCAATTTGACCCCAAATACCATACAAGGATTGAGCCACAAAACTGCACGCGTTATCCTTGGACGGGTGAGGCCCGGGTAAAACTATGCATGAGCCTGCTGAGTCACTTCGAAGCACTGCTGATTCCTGTGGGATGCAGACTGAAATAATGCAATTAGACATTTTTTATATTTTTCCTTCCATTTACCCACACTTTCAAACAGTTTTTAAAAAGTCCATTATAGATATAGTCCAGATAGATAGATAGATTGATAGATAGATAGATAATCAAGTTCAGGGCATAAAGTTTGTGGAGTGATTGACATCCGTACCAGCCAATCTCCACGTGATGGGCGGGGTCACACAACACGTGCTCACACACTCTACAGCCTGCTGGCCAGCGAAGCCGGCCGCTTTTCTCTTGGGGTAATCCCGTGTTGAATGTCGGCTGGTGTAATAGTGGCAGACAGTGAGGTTCACACCTGCTGTGCGCTCAAAGTGTTTCCACTTTTGAGTGTTTATCGATATCCCTCCGCCTCACAGCCTGCAGAGAAAGCCTTCAGGCCGCTTTTATTGTCGGGGGCATGGAACCTCTGCAGAGGGAGGCGAAGGATAATCCGTCGGCTTCAGCTAATCTTCTCTCCAAGATTTTCTTCTGGTAAGAAAACCGACCTCTCAGTGACAGCTTTGCGTGACATTACCTGAATGGGGGTGTTTTCTCCAGTGTGACAGGGGTGTGTACAGTTTTGTGGCCACTCGGGAAAAGCGGTCCATGGATGTGACAACAGGAAGCTGCAGAGCATCCCCACCGTTGTCACGCGAAGGAGAAGGCGCTGGTTTCAATTAAAAAAGAAACAAATAAAATAAAAAATGTTGTGAAGTAGTACTCAAGAGGTTAACTCATACTCATACTCAGCTCATTTTATTTGATTCTAATAACAACTGTGAAAAAAAGGGTGTTAAAGAACTAAAACCACTCTTTTACCAATGGCCTATTTTTATAAATAAAAAATAAGTTAACCAAGTGCAGTTTAAGTATAGTATAAAACTGTCTTTTCAACGTTGGTCTCATCATGCAGCCAGATCATCATGATAACTAATTAAAAAGAAAAGAAAAGAAAATAACTGTCAAGCATTTAATGTACAAATTAAGTATTATTTCCAACTGAATGTGCTGTGACAGTAAGTGTAATTTTACATCTGACTTACAATCGAGGAAGGGTACATGTATCATCTCTGAAAAGTCCATAAATTCACGTAAAAGAGCTTTTGAAGAGTGGGCCATGTAATAACTATTAACTTATCCGTTTATCCTCAGTTGGCTGAACCCTTTGTTCAGAATCGGATACAAAAGGAAGCTGAAAGAAGATGACATGTACAAAGTTCTCCCAGAGGATGCGTCTGAAACACTTGGAGAGGAACTTCAGTGGTAAGACGCCAGTTTTCCTTTACTGATTTGGTTTAATGGTACTTAAGTTTAGTCATCTGTACTGTAGAGCTGTCTTTTAGGACCAAACTGATACGTCTCCTGCATGTTGTTACAGTCATCTTTAAGGTGGTGCTATCCAAAGTTAACCCATTCTAATGAATTCAGACACCTGAGTTTTAGACAACTTCGACGCTTCATATAAAGCTGAGGGATATAAACTTTCAACTCGGCTCAGATTTAAACCCCCAGCTTATCCACCGTCAATGTCTCACTTAAAATTCAGTCATCCTGTCCTCTCTGGAAACCTCCCATATCCGTGTATTTTGCAGCCATTTTAGCCTTATTGGCCTGCCAGTGGCCACCGACCCCTTAAAACCTCTCCATCTTGACGGGTCCATTTCTAAGCCAGCTTCCACTTACATTTCACAAGATTTCAAAAGGACAGTGATCCGTCTTAACACTTTTTAGCTGCTAAAACTGCACAAACCTCCAACGTACACCTCTCACTGTTGCTTGCTATGTATGTGCTGTGGGGTGCATGACCAGCACAATTACTGAGTAACAACAGGTGTCGCAAATTTAGATCACATGGACCACTCGGAACATACTTGGATTTTTAGTAACTGCCAGCGTGAGCTTCGGTGTTGATGATAACAAATGGCATTCAAGATCACAAATTGGCCTTTTCATGACCCTTCTTGCTATCCTACAAAAGGCTGTCTTAAACTGGTCCATGCAATGGGCAGAGTTGTGCTCTCACAATAAGCAGCAGTCATCTTGAATTGGCCTTCTTTTCCACTGGGAGAAAGTCCAAGTATGTTGTAGCCAAACAGAAAGGCACGTCTCGCCTCTGCCTGCACGTCTCCCGTATATGGGAGAGGCTGTCCTCTGTGAGGCAGTTTGGCATCAGAGGTAGCATTGCACTTGGACGTGAGCCCACCTATATATAGACGGCACTTCTCAAACTGTCACATGCAGGCAGGATTTGCTGTTGCTCTGATCATAGTGACTGCCGTTGATGCTGGAGACCCTTTTTTTTCCTTGGGCGGTTGTAGATGGAAGTTTTTTCCAATGGAACGTTGGTGAAAGGAGACGTAAAAATGAACTTGCTTGCTATTACTGGCTGATATCTATTTACTCATATAACGTGCAAAGGGAGTATCTCTTTCGGGAACACCATGAGTATCTCCACTTGAGATGTCAGTGTGACCCCCTGGTGCAGATTTCTTAGAATTGCCAATATGGTTTGTAACCCAGAATAGTCTTAATTGTTATTTTACCATTATGATACAGGTCCATGTAAAATGGACAACTTCAATGTATACTTCAGTGTATACTGGATTCTTTGATCTTATTCCCAGTAGGGCTGTAGCGATACACTAATCTCACGATACGATACACAATATTCAGCTAACGATACGATTCGATACTATTTGTTAGGATTCCATAGGATTCGATACACTTACATCATTTTCTGGGGGGAAAAAAGGGACAGTTTGACATGAATCGTCGCTGATTGGACTGGTGGTCCAACCTTTGAACCGGAAGGACCGCCAGACAAACAGAAACAAACGAACATCTCACAAACGTGAGAGCTATGCACTTTATACAACATTTTTGTGAACTAATTTATCACTGTTTTTTAGAATGTGACCCCCTTGGCATTGTATTGTATTACCTTAATGTTCTGTGTTTTCACTAATTGTAACGTCTGACTTTTCAATAAAGTTTGCTAAAAAAATAAAAATAAAAATCGATACTCGCGGTTGAAAAATCGATACTTTATCGGGAAACGAAATATCGATATATATCGCAGTATCGATAAAGTTGCTCAGCCCTAAATCCTAGTTAGTTAACATCTACACAGTAAAATAAACTAATCTCTAATAAAAATCAGACAGCCATCGGAGCATTTTAAGCAAGACTGGCACAGTGCCATGCAAATGACACCTTTGTTTATATTTTGCTTCCAAGGAGCCAGATGTCCTCGTAATCCTTTCAAGTCATCTTGAGCAATGGTTCTCAAAACTTTGTAAACAAATTTTTTTCAGCCGTTTGTTTTTCACGTTAATAAAAATTGTGAAAGAAGTGGCAGGTCTAAAAATCTATCAGCAGCAGATAAAACTGTGTTAAGCAAATCCGTCAAGGATCTGACACGGGACCTGAGAGATGCCCTTCAGGTCGATCCATCTACCGTTGGCTGAAGCCTCATCAGAGATGGTCTCCGAGGAAGGGTGGCTGTCAAGAAGACGCTCTCAAGGAAGGGAAAAAAAAGGAGAAAGGCCGAGGTTTGACAAATGACACAAGAACTGGAATAAAAGTTAGTGGCAACGGGTTTTATGGAGTGATGAATCCTCCCGAGAGCCTGGAACGTGGGATCATCCTGACAGAGAATGGAACAAAAGGCAGCCAACATCTAAAGAAGAGCTTTGGGATGTCCTTCAGGAAGCCAGGAGAACTATTCCTGGAGACTACTTAAAGGAATTACAAGAAAGCTCGAATAAGAGAGTTCAGACAGTGTTGAAGAACAAAGGGGACGATTCCAAGTATTGACTTTCAAGCTTGTTCGATTATAAAACTCTGTTTTTGCCTTATATATTGCATTTATACAGCTATGTTTAGATACTGCCTGATACTCTTTATTAAAGCTGAAGTTGAATTGGGAGTGGCTTCTCAAACAGAAAAACATACCTAAACATAACTGAATATCTGCCTCAAGAAGTTGACAATTCCCTGATGTAAACCTAAACAGATTGAGGATAGCAGTTAAAAAAGAAAAGGAGGAAGAGACTTTTTTGCAGGAAGGACGGGCATTAGCAGGCTCTGAGGCTCGTCACTAAGTTACCAAGGTGTCTTTTTTTTGCTATGTTGAAAGTGAAAGATGGAAATCAATAAGATGCAATCACGAAAAAGAAATGTGTCATCTTAGATTTGAAAGGTTTTGAAAATCAAGTCACCTTTAATTTGCCAGGCTGCTCACAGTCACAGAGAAGATCATCACTTTTTTCCGGCTATCGTTCTGATGATTGGTTGTTATGCTTGAAGTACACCCTGCACTGCGAGGATTTACCTTGAGGAAAATATCAAATATGTTATGTGAATAAGAATGGAAATAATTGTTTTTTTCTTTTTCGAAGGTACTGGAATCAAGAAGTTCAACAGGCTGCTAAAGATTTGCGGCCGCCCAAACTTAGCAAAGTTCTCATTCAGTGCTATTGGAAGCCATATTCACTCATCGGAATATCTATCTTTATAGAGGTACACTGCGGTCACACGGCGAAACCACACATCTACTGCAAGAATGTTGCAATGAAGGCTGACGCTCTCACCTATTGGTGCCAATCTACACATGAGCTTTGCTTTTTTCGCTCTCTGTCAGGAAATTATCAAAGTCATTCAGCCGCTGCTGCTCGGGAAGCTGATTGAGTACTTTGAGAGGTACGACCCGACCCAGCCAGACGCAGTCTACGAGGCTTACACGTACGCTGCGGGCATCTCTCTGACATCTGTCGGCCTGGCTCTTCTCCATCATCTGTATTTCTACCAGGTTCAGCGGGCAGGCATGAAGATCCGTGTGGCCATGTGTCACATGATCTACCGGAAGGTCAGCCGTTTCTGAATGTTAGCAAAGTGTGAAACGTTGCTGGTTGGGCTCTGTCGGTCTGACTTGACTTGATACCTTTGTTCCTGCAAAGGCTCTTTGCCTCAACAGCTCCGCACTGGCCAAAACGACCACGGGGCAGATTGTTAACCTCTTATCCAATGACGTCAACAAGTTTGACGAGGTGAATGAAAGTTCCTGTTTACTCCAAGTTTGTAGTTTGAATATTTTATTCTTTGCTCAGTCAGCATTATTTGTTCCGTAAAATACCAAACAAACTGACTCCTTTGGGTATATTTTGATTAAACCTTTGAATGACAATTTGTATGCAACTCATTTATTGATTATAATGTGTCATGCACTGATTATATCTCCAAAATCTCTCCTCAGGTTACCTTATACTTGCACTTTCTGTGGCTTGGACCTCTTCAAGCAGTGTCTGTGCTGTTGTTGTTGCTGTATGCGATCGGTCCATCGTGTGTCGCGGGGATGGCCGTCCTCTTCATCCTGTTGCCAATACAGACCATGTTTGGACGTTTGTTCTCACATCTCAGGTCTGACATCTTCCTTTTCCCAGATTTGTCACGTGTTAAACACGTGTTTGACGTGTTCGACGTGTTTGTTTTCTTTACATATGAAAGGTTTTTTTTTATCTTGTACTGAGTCCATTGCCACAATTTGTTTCTTTTTTTGTTTTTTGTTTACCGTTTCAGGGCTGAAACAGCTGTGTTAACGGATGAACGAATTCGCACAATGAACGAAGTTATTTCTGGGATCCGGGTTATAAAGATGTACGGGTGGGAGAAGCCTTTCTGTGCACTGGTGGATGAGGTCAGAAGGTATCGTAGATCTATCTGTTCAGCTGTTCGTTTCCACGTTTACTTGGATTAACCCCCCCCCCCCCAAAAAAAACCCCAAAAAAACTCAGAACATGTTTTACTTTGCACAGAATGGAAATCGCCAAGATCATGCAGAGCTCTTACCTGCGTGGCCTGAACATGGCATCGTTTTTCGTGACCAGCAAGCTCGTCATCTTCTTCACCGTCTGCGTTTACGTGCTGACGGGAAACAAGTTGTCGGCGAGCAGAGTGTTTATGGCGGTTTCCCTCTACGGGGCAGTTCGACTCACCATCACACTTTTTTTCCCGTTTGCCATAGAGAAGGTCTCCGAAACTCTCATTAGCATCCAGAGAATTAAGGTAAGAGCATCACAGACGGCGGCTGCAGACATGTATAAAACTTCTTGTCCCATGCCAACTGCTGACCTTTTCAACATATAACAGTGCGTATTAACAAAGGTGATACAATTCGTGGACATTACATTACAAGATGACATTTGTTTTTGTTTTTTTATACTTTAATGTCCCTGAGGAACACGAGAGCCAAATTAAAGTTTGTCCATCTGGCACAGTAACAATAGTCATGTTTGGCACAGATAATGGTCATATTTTTAGAAGTAGAACACGATACCTGCTCTTTGAAGCATGGTAGTGGAAATGTTGGTTTGGGGTATCTCCACTGCCTCAGAGACTTGGCAGCTTGTAGTTATTGATTGGTATTGATTATTATTGACTTGAAATAATTGTCTTAACGCGTCAGCAAATCCACCAAAGAATGGCTCGGGAAGAAAGAGTGAAGGTTTACGAAATGGCTATGTGAATTAATGGATGAATGGATATTTACAGCCACCGCGTGTGAATGGTGTGAAACCTTAATGTTCAATTCTTTTTCTAAGAAATTCCTGCTGCTGGACGAAGTTGCTCCTCAGCATCTGGGACTTCCTGTGGCAGAGAAGAAGGACTGCATGGTGAAAATTCAGGATTTAATATGCTACTGGGACAAGGTGAGGAAACTCTCTCCGTCTCTTTGTCCTCGAAGTGCGTCGCACGAAGTCTTTCGTGTTCCAGGTCGTTTGCTTTTTGTCTTTCAGACTCTTGAAGCTCCGACTTTACAGAATGTGTGTTTCACAGTGAGACCTGAGCAGCTCCTGGCAATTATTGGACCTGTTGGAGCTGGAAAGGTCAGGTCTGTTTCCGTACTCTCGGGTTTAGACGGGCGCGGGTAAACGACTTTAAAATTCTTTGTTTAAGTCGTAAAGGCACGCAAAATACCGTTTGTACCTGTGCTGTGTGCTTCGTCGGCATTGAATCATCATTTCTGTTTTTCACATGTCAGTCCTCTCTCCTGAGTGCCATACTAGGGGAGCTGAGTCACGAAAGCGGCGTGGTCAAAGTCAAAGGAGAGCTGACATATACGTCCCAGCAGCCCTGGATTTTAGCTGGCACGGTTCGGAGCAACATTCTTTTTGGCAAAGAGCTCAACCCCAAGAAGTACGAGAGAGTTCTGAGAGCCTGCGCGCTCAAGAGGGTGAGAGTTCCCTTTCCACTTGTTTTTCATCATCATTTGCTCCGCCACGTTTTCTTATACTGTACAGCTGAGTCATTGGCAATGTTACATTTGGACCCTCACTCAGGACATGGACTTGCTGCCTGGTGGAGACATGGCGATGGTTGGGGACCGAGGGGCCAACCTCAGTGGGGGACAGAAGGCAAGGGTCAGCTTAGCAAGGTGTGCTGGATAACATGGAGGTGATGCAGCTCCTGCTCTGGTGCCAGAGCGACAGAGATAACCACCACATTTGTGTGTTTTTAGAGCAGTTTATCAGGATGCAGACATCTACTTGTTGGATGACCCTCTCAGTGCCGTGGACGCTGAGGTGGGCCGTCACCTCTTCGAAGAGTGAGTCCTGTTACCGACATCTCAGCACTGTTGGTGAACATTTTGAAGCCGCGTTGCGATTGCATGTGCTGTCCTTTTAAGATGAACATGCAGCCTTTTGTTCCTGAATCTTTCTCACCAGGTGCATTTGTGGACTTTTGAAGAAGAAGCCTCGTATTCTTGTCACTCACCAACTGCAGTACTTGAAGGCTGCCGATCAAATTGTTGTCCTGAAGGAGGTTTGTGCTTTTGCGTTTACTTTATGTGTGTCAGAAAGTGACGGTGAAAACAGAATTTTCAGTACAAGTAGCTCTCTGATGCTGATGCTGTTTTGAAAACGGAATGTTTCGCCAGTACTGCTTGATATGAGGATTCCAGCCTCTCGGTAGTTCAAAGACCCCCTTTTCCACGACTGGTATTGTGTCATATCAGACCAAATGTTTTCAGTGGATGAGCGCCCTGGACTGCAGGCAGGCAGTAGTAATGGTGCCTTCACAGACGTGAACATTACTCGTGTCATGTGCACTATTTCGCCCACATGCCATCAAAGATGTTGGCTTTTCAACTGAGCGCTAGAAGCAAGTGGAACGGAAAAGAATTTCAAATTTTTTTTATTGCTAAGACAAACACAAACTTTGCTCACTGACGCTTTTTTGTTCAGAAGCCTTTCTGAGCCCATGTTTTTGTTTTTTTTCTAAACATGGCACAATTTTCCAGTCTTTAGTTATCTAACGGGGGGCTGCACGGTGCTGTGGTGCACCAGCACTGTCACCTCACAGCGAGTGAGTTCGTAACTCGAATCGTGGCTGTTGTGGCACGATCCTGCCATATCTGTGTTGGAAATGGTCGTGATTTCTTCTTCTCCCCTCTTCATCAGGGCCAGATGGTGGCACGGGGAACCTACAGCGAGCTACAAGGTTCTGGGGTAGATTTTACCTCCCTGCTTAAGGAGGACCAGGACGAGGAGCTGCAGGACACGACCTCTCTCCCTGGCACGGTCTCCTGCTCCTCCATGTCTTCCCTTTCCTCCTCTCAGTATTCTTTGATTGAGGGGGCAGAGTCCCTTGCAGTGGTAAGCATATTTAAGATCTTAAATCATGAAAACTCAACTGAACCGCTCCAAAAAAAGAAAAACAAAAGTGCTTGCTTTGCATCCCTTCAGCCACTAGAGAGCAGTAGATACCCGCCTTGTGTCTGTTTTACAGTTCAGCCTGATTTGACATACTGCTGGGTGACTTACATTGACACTATGGGTTCTGTGTGTAGGTAGTGCAACCAGCAGAGGAGGAAAGCCGCTTAGAAGGAAATGTTGGCCTGCGTATGTATGCAAGATATTTCTTGGCAGGAGCTAACATCCTGGTCCTTGTGGTCCTCCTTTTACTCAATGCCCTAGCTCATGTGAGTTAATGTCTTCATTCACTATGTGTTTTTTTTTTTCCTTCTCTTTAATCCAAACCGGGTAAATACAATACATAGTCTGTCTCAAGTGAATTCAGTTTGAAACTAAATGATTTGCAATTGATATTTGAGTGGGTCATTTTGTTTTGTGTTTATTCTTTGTTTCATCACTAAACTTAAATAATGAGGATTTTTTTTTTGTGTGTTTGTGTGTGTGTGTCATATATAGATCTCGTTTGTTCTGCAGGATTGGTGGCTGGGATGCTGGTGAGAGTTTGAGTTTTCTTACAACACCTGAAAAAAAAATGAAAAAAAGCCCAGACTGAAAATGGTTGCTGATTGAATAGAAGACAACTTAGCCAGACTGTTTTTCCTTACATTATCCGTCTCTTCTTGAAAATGAACTTATGCCTCCGAATGCAAGGAATGTTTTTTTTTTTTTTTTTTTCTGGGTAGAGCCTCCATGTTGCTGTTTTCTTTCTTTGTCGTGTTTGTTTGTCCTTGTGAATCTTTGTGCCTTTGGTGGCTGACTCGCAGGGCCTCTGAACAGAAGCACATCAGTGTGACAGAGCACCTCAATGGCAGCTTCGCGCAGCAGCTGGACCTTGACCTGTACCTGGGTGTTTACGCAGGTGAAGCTCACTGAGTGCACGTTGCTTTTTGTGTACTTTGGAGGCTGTGAATAGGGCAGCTATTCAGTGAACAGATCCACAGTTCCTTGGCTGCGGCCCAAGGCCTTCAAGGCCCAATGTATGCGCACATGGGCCTCAGCTGTACAGCGAGATAGCAGAGTCTTTCTTGTCCTTTGCTGTTGGATCGCTCCGATTGTCTACTTGTGACTCTCAGCCTTCACTCTTTCAGGCTTGGTACTCAAAGCGATAAAGCAGCATTCATAAGGGAAAAAAAGGGACCTAGTTGAATAAAACATTTTTTTTTTTTTAAATTGCAGTATGTCTGTATGCTCTTATAATGTTAACTTAAATGCTTCCAGTGGCTGATCTTAGAACATGCACATGAATCAAATTGTCGTGTTCTGATGTTTTTCTTTTCTTTTTTTTTCTGTGCTTTTTGTCAGGTTTAACAGCCACCTCAGTTGTGTTTGGCTTCTTTCGCAGTTTGGTTTTCTTTAATGTCCTAGTGAACTCGGCCCAAACCCTTCACAACAGCATGTTCAACGCCATCCTCCGGACTTCGATGCACTTTTTCGATATCAACCCGATCGGTAAGTGGCTCACGGGGTCAGCGTTCTACGAGAACGGTGAGACGGACCTGCTGTAAAGTCAATGTTGTTCCGGGTCACCACTAGAGAGCAGACTGTTACTTTCTTCTTCTTTTTTCCGGTCCACATCTAAAAGCCTACCCTTTAACTCCATAGTTTGCCAAATACTGTCAAGGTCTGTGCAACACAATGATTTATATTTTCAAAATGTTCCCCTTTATGAACTTTATAGACCTTATTCCTCAAAAACCTAATGCAGTCGCATTGAGATGCTAATTTAAAGCACATAAGTCATGGTGATAGACATATTAATAGTAAATATGTATCAAATAATCTAAGATGGATTATAATTTAGAAAGAATTGGAGAGTTTACAGTTGGTTAAAGGGATTTAAAATTTGATTTGAATTAACTTGCCACATGAAAGCCAGTGCTGGAAGAAAAGCCTGTGATGCCAGTTCTGTCCAAAAAACGTGATAAAATGTGATAAGACCTAACATTTAGCCATGATTTGTTTGAGATATGTTTTTCTTTTTTACTGTGAGACTGTGCAAAAAGGCAAACAATCCGATTGAGTAAATACTGTTTGCAGTACATCTCAGACAGTGTTGTGTTTGGAGTATAGAGCTGTGTAAATACAGACGTACTTATCTTGAGCGCCGGAAAAGAAATTTCAACTATTTTATCACCGTTGTTGTGCTGTAGCTGCTGCTTCAGTGGAGTTGGAGGCTTTTGGAGGTATTTTGCGCCGCCTATTAAAAGAGAAAACAAACAAAAAAACCCAACTGCAAAATGTTTTACTCGTCTTGGTGTTTTTATCCCGGCGGTTTTGCCGCATTAATTAAAGACCTTCTATTAATCAGGTGAAGTGATGTCACCACAATCTGTCACTCGGATCCAAAGTCAACTATCAAGTGGGGCCACTTTGATAACTTCAATTTTTCTGCGGCATTGTTCACCTGTCAGGAGATAATTGCTCGGTCTAATCTCTTCATAGTAACATGCGTGTACAGCGCAATTAGCTCGGCTGGGAATTCTCAACAAGAAGGGAACTTGTATCTGTATAATGAGTCATAATAAGCTGCTAACACAAGTCTATATATGATTTGAGGGTGTTCAGGAGCTGGCGATCTCTGCTGGCATCAGAAATAGGTTTAGCGACAACGCTTTCCTCTGGAAAAGACCACGTGTTAATCTTTGACTTTTGTTCTTACTCCTGCCGTTGTCTTGCACATTTGGACTACCTGGTTGCTTATCTGGGCGTGCCCCGCCTGGTAATCTATTCACACGGGGCAGAGCAAACACTTTGAATAATGTAATAATCTGTTTAATAATGCGGCAAAGGAGAGGCTTAACAGACACTGCTATCTGATTGCTGTTGTGTTGCTATCAGTAACCATTGTGTGACCAGTCCAGTCATTACACCTTGGCCTCCAAGCTGGCAAACAACCCTGTGTTTGACTGGATTAATAGAAAACGGTTCCAGTGTACGTTTCTGTTGTCCTTTTGTACAGTCCAAAAGAGAAATGCCGGTTCTTTTTTTTTCTTTTTTTTTAATTGCAACAATATAAAGAAGTATTTGCTTCTTCTAAGTCTTTGTATTTTTTTTTCATCTCATTAATTCCCTTCAGTGAAACCCTTTTACAGAACAGCAGGACAAAGGCAGCTGTTGTCAGCTCCGCCGCTTTCTTTTCTCTTTCTTTTAATGTTTTGCCTCTGTCTGAACATTCTCCCCCCCCCCCCCCCCTCGTACAATAACTGTCACTCCCATCACGGCTTCCACGTTCACCACTGTCTTGTGAAAAGTGTGAGTAATTTGTTTCTGTGTGTCCGTGCTGCGTTAAAGGGTTTGACAGCTGTTTACATGTGTAAGTGATAGGTGTGCCGCTGCTGCTGAACGGGCCCAGTGTTTGATTGGTGTCCTCAGAGTTAAAGGTTACCATTTCAAGCGTCGCTGCTCAAAGGTCTTATTTGTTATTCTGTGTGAATGCGCTTTGCGACAATAGACTACAGCTGTGGTGAATTATGATTGACAGAGGAGCACTGGAGCTCTTCTGTATCTGCTGCTGAATGCCTCTGCACCATTTGAATCTGTTATCTTTTGTGCTGTGTAGAAAAGATGATTTCCAAGTCTGTGCCTTTCATGATTAAAACCTTTATATACCGCAGCGGTACTTTTTTGAAAAGTTTCTCCGATAGATAATTTGAAAACAAAAAGCTTTTTTTTTCTCTTTTATGTGACTTTATATTACTTTAGATACTTACCTTGCTCAATTTTAGTAATACATACAGTCTTATTACAGCTGTTCATTCAAATGTGATCCACTTACAGCAGCACCGACAGCCGTGAATGTGTCGAGCTAATGTTGATCCCTGTAATTTAGTGTCATTGAGTGGGCTAATCCCCTCAGAGACTGCAGGCCAGGGCTTCAGCTTGTCAGCACAGTCGAGGAGTGGAGTTTGAGTCAACACACTCGCATCCACATCTCCCGTTCCCATTTCGCATCAGCGTAGTGGGCCATCTCAGAGCTGGGTGTCACTCAGCTGCTGTTGGTGCAGGGAACGTTAGATCTTCTGCAGTCGGTGCTGTGAGATTCTAATTGTGTCTACAGAGGCAATGTTTTTAATGTCTGTATTTCAGGTCCGGAATGCAAGAGTGTTAAGAGAGAAGTGAAGGAAGTACTGCGGAGAGGATGATGATATCGAAGTGTGTAAATTGAATGTGAAGATGGAGCCGTGTGTGTGTGTGCAGCAGGGCTGATAGGGCTCCCCCTCGCTCGGCACTTCCACTATTTAATTGCATGAAAGGGAAGGAGAGGAGATTGCAGGAGCCTGGCGGTGTGAGCGAAGAGAATGGATTTAGAATGTATTAGTATTGGCAGCAAGGCGCCGGCGGTGGGAGGCTGCCCCAGGCCTCTGGGCCCTTCATGGAAGTGCAGGTGAGCTGTGCCACCTCCAGCCTTGGCAGCCCCCTCCCTGGTATTGCTTCATTATCACACTTGCCTCACTGAAAGGCCTCTCCGACTGCACTGGGGCCCACACATGGAGCGGCTCTGAGTCGTCACCTTATCTTGATGTTTACAGGGAACAGCGATTTGCCACACGCTCTTTTCCAGCCGGACCCCACTGTTCCACTTCTTTTAGTGTGATTGGGGGCCCCGCTCACCTAATATCTCCACCTAAGAGGCCACCTTAGTTGGGAGGGCTTGATATTTCCTGAGCCTGAAAAGTGGTGCAAATCACCCCTGGAGTCTTAAAGCATGAGAAATTGTTTGATACTAATGCTGCTGATATCCTGAAACGTCTATACCCCTCTCCACACAATAGGTGATATTGTTGACAACCACCCAGAGTGATTGAAGCCATTGTCCCATGCCCATCTTACCTCATAGGTATTTCCATGCAGTGAATGTCTTTGTGTAACTGCATCACTGTAATGTATCCCCTCTATAGTTTGTAGTCAGAGGGAGAAGGGTCTTTACTTCATCCCCAATGAAACTCTCTGTTAACTGAGCCGCTTGTCAAACAGCTGATAACTGACTGATGCTCCCTGCTCTAACACCCTCTAACCATCGTATGATGTAACCCAGAGAAACCCATCCTTTTCTTATCGGCATTGTTTGTCAAATATGCATGGATTTGGGTCATCTATGGCTTAGACAGTAAGATTACATAAAATGTTATTGAATATTTCACAAACACAGTTTGACAACTACTCCCCCATTCCCAGACTAAAGCAGCAATATCGTACACTGGTATGGTAGCAGCTTTACCCCCTTGCTTGAACCCTCCCCTCGGGATGTCTGTATGCTAAAGGGGCACTCACACTGTGAATAAGATTAGTCTGCCTCCAAGTGTACAACATGCTTACGCCACTTGACTTTGAATCAGTACTGATTTGGAGCATTGCCGGGTTGTTGCGGGGAATAATGCTCTGGCTGGGTTTATGCAATGGCTGTTATGGGGAGCCCGGCCTCGTCTGCATGCATGTTTTTAGGCAGGCACGGCATTTTGGATAAAGCTGTAAGCTGCTTACGGCCGTGGAGAGAGGTGATTACAGGGCCCACCTCCGTAGGACTGACTAGAAGCTGGAAGGCGACTGTTAGGTCAGCGGTTCCACAGCTCCACCACACCTTTGGAGTGCCATCTTACAACATTCTTCCAGTGTGCCACCCAGCTCAACCTTTCACTGAGCTTTGCCACATCCTACCCTTTACTAGGGCCTGTTCTGTGACCTCAGATAAACTCATCTACACGCTTGTATGGTCAGTTCCTCTAAATTTCAATTTGAAATCATTTCACTGCACCAGTTCTAATCCAGTAAACTCCATATAATTCCAGTTTAATCCACTGCTTTAATGTTCATTCAACTTAAGTCCAATTAAACATGATAGTATTGTTTAAATGACAGTTTGTAAAAAGTTGACTCATTAAAGAAACCTCCAATTACATCAAATCTCATGATTACTGCGATTCTTTGTCTAAGTGTAATAAATAAATCGCACAAATTCCAATTAAGATTATTGGCCTTTTAAATATGCAATCCCACTTTGTTTTGATTTAATGCTATGGACCTCCCATCTATGGAGTTGGTCAGTTTCTCGATCTTTCACCTCCCAAATACTGCTTAAGGAGGCGTATTGCCCCCCCCCCCCAGTCCACGGCATTTAAGTCAGGTGAAGCCGGGGGCCAGGTTGCTATTCGGTTATTTGTGAAGCTTATGCTGACAAGCAGTGAAGTACTTGAATACACGTGATGGAGGATTGGACTGCATGACCTCCTTGAGAGCTGCAGGCCTCATCCTGTACAGCTTGGAGAAAGCGCTTTAGAAACTGCAAACAGGCTTGGAAGTTTATTTCCAGTCCACCTTCCACCTGAAAGGATCCAACTCATTTGCCTTTAATGATAATGCAGCCAATATGTTCTATAGACTGTTCTGTGTTTAATTTCCTAACGTTGATGCTTCAACCTGTTTATCTTATGCAAGGAAGTCTGTGAGGGTTTGACACCATGCACTTCTGGACACTGAAGATAGGTCCAGCTTCTGGAAAACGGTGGCACCAGACCGCTTGGTCGCTGGTCAATTTTTTGCCTTTCCTTAATGTGGTTTTTGTAACCCTGTTGACTATATGCACAAGAGGCAACTCTTTACTTTTCAGTGTCGGTTAAATTTCTTTTTGCCCAATTTAGAGAAGTAATTAATCTGTGCAACAGTTAAGTTGGCCCAAAATTGAGCCAACTCAGGATCAGGCTTGGGTCACTTCAGGCCACACCCTTCATCATAAGCCATATACATTTACACATTGATTTATAAATCATTTCATTATTTATCTGTGGTTGTGTGCTTTGGACTTTATGTTTTGATATTCAATGTGCCGTCCACCTGCATGTGAAAACTAGCCAGCATGGCTAAATCTGGCTCATTTGCATCATGAACTCAGGTGAAATAAGCCTACTTTCTGAAAAATATTGAAATGTCATAGGCATTCAAGTCTAGTATGATTTGTAGTTGGGAAATGTGCGCAGCAATAATGGTATGGTCAGAATTCTCTATTGTCCAGATATAACAAACAATCAGATTGAGTAAATACTGTTTGCAGTAGATCTCAGAAAAGCTGTTTAACCAAGAAAGGGTCATAGTGAGAAATTAATTTGAAAATTCATAAAAGTAATGAGAAAGCCATTCAACTGGGAAAATAGTACTAATAGTACTACTAGTACAGTTACACTAATACACCCAACCCTAAACAACAAACAGCACAGTCACAAGTCGTCTGTGTCTTTTTCACATGAGTCCAGTTCCAGTTGTGGCAATGCTGGCACCGCTCTAGTGCCCGTTGTCTCCCCCTCAGAGTCTGGTGGCTTCCCTCAGGGACAGGGACGGTGAAAGCCTTTCTGTCTTGCTTGCCTGCAGGAAGTGCACTGTGGGGATTCGGCTATCACTGACCCCGCAGTAAACAGTGTGTGAAAGCAGCTGGACTGTAATCTTATTTGCTGGGGGGATCAGAATAAGGGAGCAAAGTTACTCAAGGGGTAACAATAAAGGGCCGCCACTGCACCTGCAGAGTACTATCCAAAATAATGAACACCTGAGCAGATTGGCGGCAACTCAATTAACGTCGCTGACACTGCCAGTCAGAGCATAAAGGCAGGTACGCGGCTTCTGTTGCCCTTTTGTTTCCAGACAAAAGGTTCCCACGCGTATTGAGCCAAGAGTAGGGCTGTCTTTATGAAATACTAGACAAATAATGATTCATTGTTTAATCAAGATAGGCCTGTGTTTTCCACCTGATATCCCACTCAGTGTCTATTATGTGTTCTGTTGAATTGGAGGGGACTTTTGCAATAGTTGCTCTATAGAAATTGAAACAAACAAATATTGCTTTTATGGGTGCAGAGTCTCTAATGAATGAAACTTGTCCGTATTTGATTTATCTGCATGGTCCCAAATGTCATGTGGGATTAGCTGAGGTTAAATATTTACTTGACATCACATGAGTAATCATAGAATGTTTCAGCTCACATGAGTGCGTGGATTTTTGATAGCACATCTTTCTAACCAGTACAAGAAAATTCAATTATTCTATCACCCAGATATTTACTCTCTGTTCTGTTGTTTCTCAGGAAGAATACTCAACAGGTTTTCAAAGGACATAGGCTACCTGGACTCTCTGCTTCCATGGACATTTGTGGACTTCACCCAGGTGAGTCTCACCTCGGCAGGTTTGGTCGCCGGCACTGCAGCATGGGAAGGCCATTTCATGCCTGGCTAAACCTGCTTTGTGGTCTGGGTCCCCTAATCTGGAAACAATTACTGTAGGATTACCCGCCAGCGCGGCCCAGCGCCTGCACAGATTTAATAAAAGTGTGCACATAGGCCGAGGGCGTGGCTCCCTCAGTGTGACACAACAGAAGTCTTCAGAGAATGTGTATGGAGACTAAAAGTAATTGGGAGAGAGAATGGCTCCTAAGAAGAAATAAAGCCACATGATGATGGAGGAAAACAGTGGGGAGACCAGGAGGGCATGACAAGGACGATGTGTTGAGTGGCAAAGAGCAAAAACAGCCAAAGCAGCATGCATACGTTGTGTTTGTAAGGATGGACATGGATGGAAGGGGGGGGGGGCAGTTGGAATAGATCCAGAGCAGGACTTTCCCCTCTCAACACCATTTACCTACTGCTTTACAGTCTTATTGGCCCCATAGCTAAGGGCCACCCTAGTGCATAACCAGGTTAGGTTACCAAATGCCACCCTGCCACCGTGACAAGCCATCTCCCACGAAAGCCTGCGGAGATGAGCCAGCTCATGCACCTAGAGCCACAAAGAAGGGAATGTTCGCTGCACAATTCGAGGTAGAGGAGCAGGCGTGGCTCCTTGGTTCGGGCCAAAGAATAGAACAAAGGCGAGCTGAAAATGAATCCTCCCTCCACAATGCCTGAGTGATGTTTGTGGCAGATACCCATCTCACAGTAGACAAAAGCCATCTTAAATGCTGAAAGCACAAAAGATCATACACACAAAAGCTTTTTGTCTGCAATAGTTCCCCTTATTTTGATTATATGGTGAATAATGGTTAAAGTGTAATATAACTTTGTAGAGAGTCCTTAGGTCCAGTTAAACATAGTAAAAAAATAGTTTGTCATGACTGAAGACAGTCTTGTACTCACTTAATTTCATCTGTGTTTTACCCAATTCTGATATTACCTGTGTGATGTGTTAAAAACCCCAAAAACATAACATTTAATAAATGACAAGCAGGCTGTGACAAACTAAGACTAGATATGCCATGTGGACGTGGTTTCAGTCGGTCCTTTGCAGCAGCTGAAAGTGGGTGGTGATCGTAAGAGTGGACAAAGGTGGCATCCTTTGGACAAAGCACTTTTGTTTGTGCCGCTTTCTGCTCTTGTTTGCAGGTGTCTTTCATGGAGCAGTCCTTAATGCTTCCAGGAAGGAAGATTTGCACTCTTTTTATTATAGTATTAGCTGCTCAGAAAAGCTGCTGATCATGACTATTGTTGCTCATTCGCAGAGGGACATTTCCCCATAGTCATTGTCTAAATGGTTGTCAGGGGGGAATAAAGTAAAACTTCATAAACAAAGCCCTAACTGGTTTATCTCTCTCTATGGAGAGAGGCCGCTTCTATGTGGGGATTTGTGCCTGAGCCTCCCCCCTTTATGGTGGAGTAAGCACTTCACAGCCCTTCAGCACTGCCCCCATACCCTCCTAACAAGGGGATTCCCTCAAGCTGGTGGAACCTGGTTACACCCCAGAGCCCAACGTTTTCACAGGTCTCATTTAGTAGTAATTTAGTATATTGGGAAAAAAGCCTTTTTTTCTTCCCCTCTCTTTATGGTCAGGGGACCAAAGACAGAAATGTCAATTAAAAACACCTCAGGCTTTGGGGACTGTCAGCCTTTGTGTGGACTTGACCTTTAAATCCTGGGTTGCCTCTATTTTCATAGAGAGGGCAGGGGAGGAAGGCAAGACAATGAGGGGTGAGTGCAGGGGTCTTTCAGTGGATTCCATGTGAAGGCTCTTGACCACTAACTGTGGGGTCCTGCACTTCATTTGCAGCCCTTCTCTTGCACAAAAAAATAATTTTGTCAAGATGATTTTGCTTAAACACCGGCTGACCGTTACTTTTATTTAAGTGTGGCTTAGGTTGCTCTCACCTGCGTTAATGAATGATGCATTAAAAACTCACGCGGTTCACACCTTACAGCAATAAACTCTGCTGTCATCTGGACAGAGGAAATTATTTGTCCGAAGATGCAAACAAACGCGGATAAAAAAATAAAGGCTTTTGTCTAAAAACACTGGCGGGTGGATGGTTGTGTGAGTGCACATTGTGGCACCTTGTGTGTCAGGCCTCCTTACAGGCTTTGTGGGATATGATAACTGCTGACGTAACCTTGAGTTGCTGTAGGATGGGATTTCACCGGCTTTCTCTGCTGCTTCACCACTCCGGTGACAGAAGAAGTGAAGAATGCACAAGCTCCAGGCGTTACAAAGGTTAGCCTGAGAAACACAGAAGACAGTATATAGGCTGGGCTATACATCCCCATTTGAGCATTGTTTTATGACAATACCATTGTCTTCTTGCACAAAGTCAAAATATACAAGTGGCACAGAAAGGAGAAAAGACTCAGGATGAGCGAAGCGCCTTGTTTCATTCAGGTACTCTCTGAGCGGAATAAATATAAACCAAAAAAACAGCAAAACATCGTCATGGGTGTGTGTGCTCACGGGTGTGCTTAAGTGGCTGCTCAGCAATACCACACATGGTCATTTGATGGCGAGCACTGGCCAGCAAAAGCTTTCAGGGTGTGTATGTGTGGTCTCCCATGATGCTGCGGTCCAGCACCTCAGCCGCTCTGACTCAGACATCCAGGCCAAACCCCTGGGCCTTCTGCGCCTGAGAACTTACATAACAAAGTCCTGATCTAATCTAAAATCTCACCTCATGTCAGCATTATGAAGATAATGACTTCTGTGCTTTTCTGTGACTTTTTGTATGTGGGAGTTGTTGTTTATTGTGTATTTGAAATGTTTTGAGGAGAAACAAAGCCGAATGAATGAATTTGCCGGACAGTGGTGATTTATAGCAGCGAGTGAGAGAGACGGCATCTCAAAGCCTTTCTCTTATTTCCAAAATGGGGTTGGAAATCAGCAGCTTGACTGAGCCCAAATAAGTGACTTCTTTTACCTTTTCACAGCACACAAAAGCCTAATCCTAGGACTACTTGAGCCACCAATGTAGACAGCGACTGAGACCACCACAGTATGTGTCAGACCCTCCTCACCGCACACAAAACACATTGACTGCAGCTTTATGAAGTGAAAATGGCGCAGAAAGGGGAAATGTGAAGGAGGTGTCCACAGTCATTTCTCCGAAAGAAAAGCCACAGCATCTGGGCATTTAATGCTAAAATAAAGCCAAAACACGGAGGAGAATGGATTGGGTCACCTCTATTGTTTGAGGGCCCAAGTGGAACAGCCCTGCTTTGTTTCAATACCACTGACCCTTGCGACTTATTGTGCAGCTCTGTCACAGAAAGCGTGGAGTAAAAAAAAAAAAAGGAAGAAAAAAAAAGTCCAGGGATGACAGAGTAATTCTTTTGAGACTTTTTCCTTTCCCGTGCTCTTCCTTCATTTCCTGTTTTGTTGGCAGTTTTTTTTTTTTTCTCTTTTTCCCGTGGCAAATATTGCACACTGTCAGTAAATAAAGAGAGGATGAAAAAGGGGTTGTAAAAAGCATAATCATTCCTTGTGTCCGGAGGGATGTTGAATTAAAAAGGAAGTGTTTATTTGCAGCCGCGGAACAACAGTCGCTATCATTGCCGAACACAAATATAGCAATTAACTTCAATTTTCTAAATTTATTTGAACATCAAAGGGGCTGATAGAATCATTGAAAAAATAAAGCAATTAGGGTCAGCAGAGATCTGAATGGTCTTTGGACACGGCAGCGCGCCCAGTTTGCCTGAATGACTGAATCACATGCGTGCGGTAGCTTTCTTTTCTTGCTAAAGAGCTATTAGGGGTAATTCTTTATTTAAACTGTTTGTATACAAAAGCTTTCATCCCTTTATCCACTTTTATGTGCAGCGGGATGTGGCTTTGGGAGTTTTCTGTTCCTGTGTGGTTTCATAGGAGATATGGATGTGGTCTGAGGGGGGTGAGGTGTATGCTTGTAGGACCACTTATCAGAAATCATCTATGTGTAGTGTGGGTGGGGGCCGTGGTATTCCAGATGCTGACACGATAAGCGCCAAACCACGCAAATGGATCACATCAAACAGGGTCCTGGCGACAGCAGGCCCCGGGGGAGCAGGAGGAGCCAAGACTTCTATCTAGTGGTTCCTGTTCCTGTGCCCTCCCCTCAGATGACCCCACCGTCAGATAAGCTGGCCGGGCTCAGATCTTCATGGCTGCTTCTGAAATGGGCCCAATTAGAATTCAAATGAACCAACCAGCAAATGTGTGCGAGCAGTGTCACTGTGTCATCAGCTGGAGAGTGAAAGAGAACCAGCTATACACGATAAGACATTTGTTCAGTTAATATTTGATCCCCTCAAGGGAAGGCTGGATAACATGTAGTAATGGCCTGTGTGCCATCATCTCACTTTGCAGTCTGGTAGCCTTCCATCAAGGCTAAGATTGAAACTTATGTACTGTGAAATTCTCAGGATCAGTTGTGCTCAGTAGCCTCGACTCACTGTTTGATTGTGTGAGCTCCACCACAGCAATGGTGAGACTAGTAATTCCCTCTTATCTGAACTGCAAATGGAATCGAGTGGCTTTTCATCATAGAACTACACTGAAAGTGATCATGCCTAAATGTATGCTTAAGTGGCAGATAACATCCGTAATTAAGGTGCTAAATTAAATTTTCATTTCTCGGGGCTAGTGTGAGACCACTGAAGGTAACAGTATGATCCTAATCTGTACTTTTTTGGATTAATCTCTGAGGATGTTTCTAATTTCAGGGTGTGAGGATTTAATTTTGTCCCGTATCACTCGAATATGAAGTAACTCACAGCGTCTCTACTTAACCTTTCAGTTAAGAAGAGACAGCTTCACGCACATTCAACAGCGAAATAAGTAATGAAATCCTTTGCTAACACTATCAGTAGCACTTAGTAGACAAACTTCTTTACAACTGTAGGTCTTGCATGCTGTCACTTAAGTAATAAACTGTTATGTAATGAAAATAATTAAAGGTGACACACGAAACTTCTTTTCTCTAAAAGGCAGATGCAGGAATTCCAACCGTGGCCAAAAAAATTAAAAAACAAAAACATCAGTCAAAATCAATGTTGCAGATTAAACAGTGCAATATTTTCCTCTTAAAGCTGCAGTCTGCAGGATTTGTTGTTGTCATACGTAAAGTCCTAATTTTTGGCATTTTAAGAGTTTACATGATCTATCAGAACGCTTGAAGTTGAAAACGGTGACCTCCGTAGTCGCAAAATGCAAGAAATGCTTATTTTTTAACCGAAAAATAAAAAGTTCAACTTCCTGTCCCGCCCCATCAAAACACATGAGAACTCGTGCACGTCTACGTGCACGCCAGATGCGCGTACGACTCCTCATTCATCAACTCACCTGTCATTTGCGATCATGGAAGACACAGTAAGTAGACAAGCCCGTAATGAAGTTCAATAGTCTAGATAAATAAGCGTGGGGACGAGCCTACCTTCGCGCGTGCACAATCGGTGATTGACAGGCAGCAGAGCCCAGCTCGTAACCTGATTGGTTACCTTTTACCAGTCCGGTCTGCAATTTTGTAAACAAACCTGCTGGCTTTGGAGGGACCTAGCGGGACATATAGGGGACCTAGAGAACTCTTTTTTTTTTTTGTATTGGGGTATTTAATGTACTACTTTCAGAATCCCCGGACAGTTCCAGGCATTATGCCTGAAAAAGAGTTGCAGACTGCAGCTTTAAAGGAAAACGTCGGAAAATTTCAATTTTTCTATTTTCCCTGACACCTGTCCTCCAAAATTGATTTCTCACACTGTTTTACATTATTCAACCCATAACCTTGCGCTCCCAGATTTTTTCACTTCTGGCCATGGGCGCAGCCATGTTCAGCCACATCCGGGCATATTTTACGTCAGAAATGCAATTCTACTTGTGCAGCGGAAAAAAAATTCTACTTGTGTGGCGGGAGTGTGCTCTAACAAAGTGTAGAGTGTAACTTGGAAATACACAATGATTGAATACTACCTGTATATAGTAGAATTAGAAATTATTTTTATTTCAACATGTATGTTCACATATATCTGTAGTGATAGTCTACAACTGCCTCGTCAGCGTGAAGGAAACCCTTGTAGGTCCCGTCCTGCGACTCATATTTATCCCTGATTGCCCACACCACACAGGAGGGAATCACTCTTCGGAAGCGCTTCCCAAGTCTCCCATGGAGAAAGTAGATCACCTGCCGGTAGGCCTGGAAACGGTACACAAGGTTGGGTATGGGGTCCGGAAACGCCTCACGGCTCGTGGATACAACCGGTGAGTCGTTAGCATTTGGCGGCGGTGCCGCGGCTGCTGCGACAGCCACTTGTCCATCCTTATTTTTAGCCTTATCCGACCATCTCGGCTGATGGCTATAAGCTAACATAACTTGGATCGAGAGGCTGATCATGATCTGACTCGGACTCAGGCGAAACTTCGCATTCTATCTCCGGGTCCGAGTCAGACCAAGACAGTTCATAAGTGTCTTCCATTGCTGTAGAAAAATGTTTGCATTTCTGACGTCATGTTGAGTGAACATGGCGACGCTAGGGAGGGAGAGCCAGAGCGGTATAACTTGAATTTCAAACATTCGCGAATGTTACTCTCTCGGGCTGACAAATGTAAACAAGGTGAGAAATCGATTTTGGGGAACATGTACCAGGGAAAAATAGTAAATGTGAAACTTTCCGGCGTTTTCCTTTAAATATTTTGGAAATGTTCCAATAAAGAAATTATACAATTAAAGTTGGAAATATTTGTGCAATGACAATTTCAGCTGTTGGTTTAGCCCTTAAAAACGAGAGGTTGTACTTAATTGTTATGACTATAGTTTCTAATTTAGAAAAAAAAAAAAAAAAACACTTCAAGCTGGTACTCTGCTTTTAAAGGCCATTTTCACTGCTTAAGTGTCGCTTGAGGATGTTTTGATAAACAGTTAAAATAGACGGGAATTGTGTCAGAATATCCTGACCCACTTGTATATATCGAAAGTGTACTTAGGTACAGTACTGCTTTTTTCCATCACTGCAAATATTCTTAGTTACGTGTAATTTGTTAGTAAGATTTCCATGCACAGTTAAAGTGGCAAAATTATGGCTTTTTGGAGGTTGTGCTAAATAAGTGACCTTTAATAAGTTCTCTGTCTGATTTTAATGCAAAAGTATCAGTACCAAAGTAATATGTACAAGCAAATGTCCTACAGTCACAATTACTTACATAAAACTATCTAGGTGGACTCAACAAATTGTACTTAAATAAGAATGTCTATAATGATAATTCTACCTATATTTACACCAAAGTTACACCTGTACAATATTATATGTGCAGTGGTACTATGTAAATCCTCAACAACAGGTGCCTCGGTTAGTACTTGGTTAAACAGTGCTCACCATTACAGTTAACTTAATGTAAAGCACTTGTATTTTGTTTTTCTAAACACACTGTAGGTGCGGGTGCTTCAATAGCCATCAGACCGATTGCCTTCAATCCTGTTTAGACAGCTTTGGTATCCTGGTTTAGATGTGTCACAGAGCCATTAACAAGGGCGATGAGTCACTGTGTTGTTGAGGGCTGTTTGGTTAGAGTGTGATGTATCAGAAACCCACAGTGTGGTTACCAGAGCTCTTTGCCAGTCACTGTGGCCATGCCCGTAGGCAGGCTGTTCTGCCAGAGAGGCTTTCAGGCCAGAAGGGAAAGCCCAAGAGAACAATGGATATGAGCTACTGTGGCCAAGTGGTAAATTCTCACCTGCTACTAAGTGAGAATTAGCGCAGTGATCGTTTTCCTTTCACACTGTGAGTCACATAAGCTCAGTCCCACAACCTGCTGTTACCTTACTGATGTCTCACACGAATATAGCTAAGAGATGTTCCCTTGTTCAGTCTTAAGAAACAGGCCTCGCTGCCCCAATACC
The DNA here is from genome assembly GCF_027942865.1 of Odontesthes bonariensis. NCBI lineage: Eukaryota > Metazoa > Chordata > Actinopteri > Atheriniformes > Atherinopsidae > Odontesthes > Odontesthes bonariensis. Next base: position 20,507,032 of record NC_134517.1, on the reverse strand, counting down.
TTTTGACACTGCTGCTATTTGGTGAATATTGCGCTCACACCTTGCTTCTTCTTCTCTCTCAGGTGTTTCTCCAGGTCATCGGAGTGATCGCAGTAGCTGCTGTCATCATTCCCTGGATTCTCATACCCGTTGTCCCTCTTCTTGCCGTCTTCCTGTTTCTGCGATACTACTTCCTACATACCTCGAGGAACATCAAGCGCCTAGAATCTACAAGTAATATCTTTTTTCTTTTTTTTTTTTTTTGGGATAGGGATGGACATGTCGTGACGTGTCCATTTGTGGTGAGAGACAAAAGCCGACCACGGGAATGCTAATAGACCACTGAAGAAAGCCATGGTCATTAGCATCGAGGCTAAAGGTGGCAATAACCTATGACTCTGCCACAGGCAGCTTCCTCGAGAGATGAGAGTTCACGACATCACAAACAATGGGGAAAAAAGTCAAGCGGGCATGAGTGGACCACCATCTCCTTTATTCTGAGCTCAGATCCTAAATGCACAATGACCGACAGGTTCTGTCATCTCATTAAAGAAAAGTTGTCTTTATAAGATGAAAAGGAAACATTTAGGTTTTGTGAATGACTTTGTAAATCTAATGAATGGAAACAAAAGACAAATGAGATGCAGCCATTAAAACAGTTCATAATCAGAGGCTTGCTTCATCTGTGGTGGAATACAGAATACACATACATATATTTAACAGCTGATCACCACATCACGTCATCTTCACCCGATTGACAAAATATCACTGAAAGAGTATGTTCTCTTCATAACTGTCATTAATTGAAAAGGAATAAACATGGTTTGAGAGTTGCACTTTTAAATGTGCCCAGCTTAGCTCCCTTAACACATTCTATATTGTCTCCTTGCTAACAGTGGACTGTTTGTATTTCTTACAGCTCGGAGTCCTGTCTTCTCCCACCTTTCTTCCACCCTCCAAGGCCTGAGCACCATCCGTGCTTTCAGGGTTCAGCAGAGGTTCCAGCAAATGTTTGATGAGTTTCAAGATCTTCACTCAGGTGAGGAGCTTCAGGTCAGGTCAGGATATGAAAAACAGTTTCAGTTGAAAAGTACAAACAAACAAAAAAAAAAAATCAAGGCATGCATTTTGCTTAAGGTCTGTTGTCTCTATAAACAGACACCTGAGGGTGAATATGGAGAATCTGTTAGCAAGGAGCAGGTTTTTTGATGCCGTAATGTTTTTGGTGTCTGCAGTCATTGTTGTATTGACCAGTCACATTTGAGAAGGCTTTGGCTGCATGCTAATAAACAGTTTTATGAAGAGCAAAGGGCCTGTTTGCTGACAATCTGATAACCATTTAGTTTTTAGTTTATTTAGTCTTGGCAAAGATATTTGGATGTCTGCGAACATTTGTGCACACTTTGACTTTTGAATTCATAATTATTGCCCCTAATGACTTGATAAGCCATTAGACAATAGTCCATGGGTGCAAAGGCGGATTCCCAAATAGTGGATATAGCTGCAAAATTTTGGACTTCGGAAATAAATGTCATCCATCTCTATGGTTGTTTTTGTGGACAGCGGCCTGGTTCTTATTCCTGACGACCTCTCGCTGGTTTGCTGTGCGTCTGGATGGAATTTGCTCTGTTTTTGTCACCATCACTGCTTTCGGCTGCCTCTACCTCAGGGAAGGTACTGTATGGGACACAGGCACACGTGTAGCATGCCGTTGGCCTTTGAGACTTTAGTTCTGAGAACGCAATAATAAACTCAGAAAATTGCGTCTTAACCTTCCGTTTCGGTCTGATGTCACAGGCCTGGAACCAGGTGCCGTGGGTCTGGCTCTGTCTTACGCGGTTACACTCACAGGCATGTTCCAGTGGGGCGTCAGACAGAGTGCAGAGATCGAGAACATGGTGAGAACATTTACATTTCAACTCCCTGTAAATAATTCCTAGTTAGATTTATTGTTTATAGAGCCGTTCCTCCGTGGCATCAACCACTGGTTTGTAGACTCCCTTTTTTGAAGCCTTGTCTCGCCAACAGCGGTGTGCAGAGAACTAAATGAGAAAATGGAAGTCCATTGGGTAGCTGCTATGTCACTCACTTGCCACTCAAAGCACCCCTGCTCATCATAGCGCACAATTTAAAGCATATTACGATTTGAACAGGAGTTACACGAAGAAAAAGAAGCTACCATAAAAGCTATCATTCCACATACTTTTCATTTGAAGTTAAAAAAACACAAAACAAGACCAGCAAAGACGATGCTTCTGGGTTGCCGTAGTGTATTCGTCTGTCTTTAACTCCACTAAGGGCATTGTAGGTAGGAAAGCTAACTGTGTTGGTTTAGTGTCTTAAAGACCAGAGTTTGATATAACCTGCACGAAAAAAAAACATTCTTGGTGATGAAAGTCACAAAAAGCGACCAACTTACTTCATCACAACTACAAAAACCTCAGTGTCACCCATACTGTGAGCAGTATTGGAGCAGAAACACCTCCATGTGATGTGCTCGTGGATTTTTGTTTCTTGAAATATATTAGATTGATTGGTAACTCCTCAAGCACACACTTCAATAAGCCTTTCTCTAGCTGAAAACAAAGCAATGCCAGCCGGCTATCTCCCAGTCATCCGTGCTCTTCAGTTGTCTCTTACCAAGTGCATCGCATTAAAACACAACCAATTCTATTTTTTCAAGGTCAAGTCTGTCGCTCAGAGAGAAAAAAGGAAGGTTTAACTTCTCGAGTGGTTTCTATGTCATGTTTGTAGTTTCTTCAGAGGCTCAGAAATAAAAGGATTAAGAACTGTTTTAGGTTTTCCGAAAAATCCTCAGTTTTAAGAAGAGTTTTGTAAAGAAAGCCTCAGGTCATAATAGGCTAACTCATCTGTCCGTCTACTATATTGACAAGGGGTTGAATTTGTAGACCGTGTAAAAGAAAAAGGTTCCAGATGGGCAGTGCTTCTTCCTTTTTATTTTCATTGAGTGCAGACTGGACATTTGCTGGTTGTATTACATGAACTCATGGACACCAACCAAGGGCTCTTTTCATTTGTCTCATTTCAGCCTCCTTTTTGTCTCCTTTCTCCTCCCTCCTCATGCCCATTACCTGAAAATGATTAACGGCCAAATGTTTTGAAAGAAAATATCTCAAATATTAAAGTACACCCACAGGAGAGAGGATCGAGGAGACAGGAGGCTTGTTGGAGGAAGCTATAAGTGAGGGTACACCAGTGTTTCCTTTTCCTGCACCCTTGATGTCTCGAGGTGTGGCACACGAGTCCTATTCTTTAAATTCAATTCAAAGTAAATATCTACTCTACCCATATATTTAATACTCATCTCACAGGAATAATTAGTGTTAGGCTACAAGTTGAATGTGTGTTCTGTCGCCTTGCTTCCTTCCTCCTCATCTCTGTCCTTGATTCCTCTGCTCACATATCTGGGGGGTGGGGTTAAAACAAGAGGAGAGCAATTTGGGAAATGGCATAATGGGTGAAGGTGGTTGGCAAGTCAACTTCAGTAGATATCCCCACAACTCAATACATAGACGTCTTTGATATGATGTCAGAGCGATCGTTTCTCCACATCTTTACATAAAACGATCTTTATTGCTCTTTTAAACTCACTCTCTCGGGGAGTACCTGAAAACCTGTGAAAACATGTCTATATCATCTTTTGTGTCTTTGAAGAGAGCCTTTTCAGTTTGACAAAACAGTCTGAGGCTTTGCTTTATATTTTGAATCTTTATTTTTTGCTATTTTAGGTGCAAGGTGTACTTAAAGATTATTCCATTTTCTTTTTATTGCATCATGCAGTGTTGACGTGATTATTTTTCACCGCTCAATCATGACATAACATACTTGGATACATTTATATTATTTCTTTTAGATGACATCAGTCGAGAGAGTGGTTGAGTATGCAGAGCTGGAGAGTGAGGCGCCTTGGGAGACGGACAAGCAGCCTCCAGATGACTGGCCCCAGACAGGCTCCATCACCTTTGACAGAGTCGACTTCTCTTACAGTGCCAGCGAGCCTTTGGTCCTAAAGAACCTGAGTGTTGTCTTCGCATCTAGAGAAAAGGTTCTTGTCTTTATTCCCACCTGTGCGTGTTCAGCGGAGCGCTCAGCCTGGGACTTGATATGCAGCCGAAGTAGAAGCTGTGCTGTGATTCTTTTTTATGTGGCATTATTTTCTAAATCAATTATTAAAGGGACATCGTATTGTGCGGCTGAATCTTCGGGACTATACCATTTGTGATTCATGGAATACATATCATGTAATTAAGACTGTTCAAGTGGATCCATTTGTTTCCAATTTGCATTTTGAGCTACCTGACGATGACAACTATTTATTCAGTATAAGAGCGAGAGAAGAGGCTGAGAGAGGGGGAAAGGACTAGAGAGAGACGGAGGCAGAGGGAGATGGTTGAGGATGATTGAAATTGTGTTTAATGCAGGGGGTGTATTTTGCATGGTTATGGTTGGCCAGAGCGGCTGATTTCACAATGGATGGGCTGATAAGTACAGAGGCCCAGGCTCTGACAGCCCATGGGAGGGATCCCTGCACATGCTATGGGGGGTAAAAAGCATTGTTTATCCTGACTTTTCCCTTGACACCGTTTTACCTGCACCTTGTGGCTATAGCAACTGCATTTATATATTGAAAATAATTCATCAGAAAATACCGTACTAAGAACACCACAGCTCTCCATTTCTAGAATAATTGGCGTTTTACTTTTCTCCCAAGAATTAGACAGTCGGGTCAATATCCAGTTTTCACTCTTGCATTTCATTTGCCACACTGCAGCTTAACTGTAGTTCACAATATTGATTTTGGTGCCTCCTCTTCAGAGAAACCGTTGCTGGTCAGTAGCTCAAAATGTTCTACATGCGGTTTCATAAGCACATCAAAGAGGATGGATCAAGTTAAAGTTACAGAAACAGTAGCACAGGCTGCTGAGATGTCTCTTCGGTGTTTGGTGAAGCCCTGTCAGTACGAAAGGTTTTCCAACTGACTGCGTGATAGATATAACAAGCATCATCAGTTCAGTTCAGGTGGAACAAGCTGTAATTTGTCCAATGGTTTCGTTGTCATTCCCTTTACTGGATTCCACCCACGGTGCAGAACAAAATGAGTCTGCGTCTTTCTGGGCTCAGCTTTTTGGCAAAAGTCTTCTGAATAAAACACTGTCAGCGGTTTGTTCTTTCCTGCTCTGCTGGGCTTCTAGTCTTCTTCAGGTCTATGCTCTGCATTAGCAGATGCAGGTAATCTTTTATTCTCAGACTCGTCTTAAGATGGATACATTGTTTTGAACTATTTATTCAAAGTTATATACGAAAATGATATCCCATTGTCAGAATTAATTAGACCACGCCTATTTGAAATAATAGGAGATAATTAAGAATGCAATTAAATGTCCATACAGCGTCTCACAGCTGGACAAAGAAAACCACAATTTCAGATTTAATACCACATGGTGATGGCAGCATTATTCTGTGGGGACATTTTTCTGTGGGAAGTTCTGGGGTGGCAGCTAGGATAGATACTCGCTTTACTGAAGGTGCATTTGGAAACACTGCAAAAGGTCTGGACTGACCCAGCGGAGGTCTTGACCTGAGCTCAGCGGCACGATTGCGGAGATGAAAACGGTTACAAATTGACACTTCACTTCACAGCCAGCTGGGTCTAACTCGAACCTTTTTTAATTCATGTCTCGTTTTTTTGTCCGTTACTGAAATGTTATGGATTTAACAAAAGCTCTCTCCACCCTAGGTTGGCATTGTTGGACGCACCGGTGCTGGTAAAAGCTCCCTGATCTCTGCCTTGTTTCGACTGGCGGAACCCGAGGGACGAATAATGATCGATGGCTTTCTGTCTTCTGAGATTGGTCTGCACACGCTGCGCCAGAAAATGTCCATCATCCCTCAGGTGCCCACGAACATTCTTAGATTTGTGTCTTGGTAGTTAAAAATGACAGAAATTTGATTGGCATTAGTTCAAAATAGAGATGTTATATGTCATTAAGTACATCGAGCACTCTGACAAACTATTTGTCCTTTTCTAAATCTGCTTTGTTTTGTCAGCTTCTCAAAGGTTCTGAGATACCTCACGATTGAGAAATGACAGAAAAGTCAGATGAACGATGGCAACAGCTTAATGCTCTGCCTCCCCTCCCTTTTTTTCTTCTCCTTACATGCTTGGCTTTAAAAAAGCTAAAACAAGTGAGGAGAATTACAGTCATCACTCCGGGGATTTCTGAAAGTGAGACAAACGGATGCCTTGAGACAGTTTAACTTTATTTCCGCTTGTTGAAACTGATACGGCATTAAGAAAATGCCAGCCTGCGGGTGAGTGTCAGCAGAGTGGAGGGAGGGGAAAAGACTCCCACGGCCCGTACTGTGAAGAGAGCAGTTCCCCATCCCTGACAGAGGATTAGCCCTCTACCCCCCAAACATGGGAAAGCTGCTTAGAAGACGTCTCCCCCATCCTCGCACACAGAGTCCCCATGTACACCTTCTCTTAGCCCAAGTCTCAAACATTTCTAGACTGCAGCCAAGATGCCCAAAAACAATTTCATTAATGCCTCTTTGATTTGATAGCTTGCTGGCATCGCTGCTTCTTCAGATAAAGTTTTACTTTCTGGTCTAAACTAGTTAGTGATGGATGTGATGTACGTTTGATGGGATTTTGTTTACTCTTTCTGCCTCTCCTAGAGGGAGAGACTTGATAAAAGTGGCAGGTTACGACTCAGAACTTTAACTCCACATCCATCTGTATCACATGCCGGGTGGCATTTTCATTATGCAGGCAGCGCTCTGAGAAGTGGAGTTTCTCTGTGCTGCATTCTTAGTTTTTCAACTTCATAAATATGTTGAGAAGTCTCTTGGATTTACAAAAATAAATCTGAAAGCCTCGTTATTCTCCTGGAAGACGGAGATGAAATGATATCCGTTCAACCTTTCAGCTGAAGGGAAATCTTGATTGCTCTCTGCGGTAGATTTCACATAGAATCTAAGAGTGGTGTGTTACTATACGTTGCCAGAGAGAAGTTTTATTATTCACCACCTACAGATTTGATTATGATAAGCTCATATTAGCATATGGCATTAAAAAGGATCCATTTCAGTCTCTATTGAATTCTCTGGAAATACATAGTATAAAATGAATTCTATGACAAACAGAGGGCTTAGAGTTGGTGGAGCACATAATCGGTCTATGGAAAGCTGTGCTTGAAAGCAGTTTTTAACAGCCGAACACTGAATCCTCAATTAAAGTATGTCGCAAAACTAGTTTAAGTTTGGACCTCTGCTGGCTTAATGACAAGGTGGTATTTTTTGTGACAGAGGGAAAAGCTCATTGGAAGTGAAGAGGTGGAACATTTTGCTGGGGCACAGGTAGCAGGGATAAGGTTCCGAAGCTTTATTATTATGCATGGAAGCTCAGCTGTTCGTCCTCAGTCTTCAGATCCACAGGACGTGATTTGTTTGGGGCGTGATTCTCATATTTATTTCTGCGTGTTGTGTTTTTTCCTGTGTCGGTTTCACAGCGTTGGCTCTGACGCTGACCTGTAGGAAAGCAGAGGTAGAGGCATGGACGGTGTAGTTTCTGCAACTTTTATGCCAGACACTGTCACACTGTGTGGTCAAAGAGGGGAACCCAAACGCAGGCACACACAGGAAGCCGCTGGACGAAGAAGAAAAAAAAAAGAAACGATATTAATAAACGTATTGACTTAACAGAAACTAAAAACGGGAATCCAAACAGTCTAGACGGAACAGCGCTGTAACTTCTCATCCACTACACGGTGCACTGTAAACTCATCATGCGGTACACCAAAAGTAGTGCACAAAAGCTGTGCGCTACATTGATCGAAAAAAAAATAAAAAATAGTACATCATGCATACCAGCCTGGATCTAACAGCTATGGAGCAACAGAATGTGCTCCATTCACTGACGCTCATAGCGTCTTGCCGTGTTTTTCTCACCCACTGAGATTGCAGTAACCCGTCAGGATTTCAGAATTAATTTGTTGATTATGCACCTGAACCACATGTGAAACAGAAGTTGTTCAGTCTAAACAGTCATTTTGTTAGAGACATGCTATTACGAGCTTGCTTTTGCCGCAATGAAGGCAAAATGGTTCTGAAAAAAAGTGTATACAAAGAATTGTCCTGTTTTAACACCTCAAATGACTTTTCTTGTTATATTAATTCACAATTAGTAGATCAAAGATTATTCCGTAGTTGCAGCTGCAGTTTGTGTAGTTGGATACAGTCCAACCAGAAAGATTTCTGTATGCATACAGTGTTATGTCAGTGTTGTGGGGACAGATGGAAATCACCAGGGCTGAACTGTGACTCCCAAACCTGGGCCCTCTGTCACTTCTTCCTTCGTCGGAGAAAAATAAGGCAAGGCAAGGCAAGGCAAGTTTATTTGTATTGCACAATTCAACAACAAGGTGATTCAAAGTGCTTTACAGTTACATTAAAACAGTAAAAAATGAAAAGCCCGATTTAAATTTTAAACAAAAAAGAAATAAATTAGAACAATAGATAAAATATGATAAAATATGATTAAGTTCTGAAACTCAAGCTTCAGATTTGGAGCTTTATTCAAATGCAGCTGAAAATAGGTGTGTCTACAACCTGGACTTCAATACACTGAGTGTTTCAGCTGATTTCAGCTTAAACAAAAGAAATTATACCTTACTTCTGTCCTCTCATGCGGTTGTCCAGCAACAAAAGCTGACGATAGCAGAGTGCAATTGAAAAGACATACAGTGAAACTGCTAATTCTCCTTATTAGTATTCACACCACACACACACACATAAGCTGTATGCTGTACGAGTAGTCAGGTGACAAATCCTGAAATGGATTGGGCCGGCACAACCAAACACACAAAACTGACTCAATTACATGAGACACAAACGCACACAAGCCAAGCTCCAGTGACCAGTGGTGACCACAAACAAGTATTGAGACTGTTAGGCGATAACTAATATTAGATTGGAACCTTTTAAATGCGTGACACGTTTTGTTTGACAAAAACAGTTATTATATAGATTTAAGGTAAATGTGAATTATAGTATTACTTTTATGGTAATTATGGTAAAGTTTAATCGCTGGAAAAAAGCACATCAATTGTTTTCTTAAATAGACTTTAGCAAAGGCTGCGCAGGGATCAGAATGAAAATAGGAGCAGCTGGCACTGGCAAAACTGGTGGCAATGGGCTGACAAAAAACATTGTAAGAGGTGCCCTTGTTGCTTCACCTTTCCTCTTACCAAATAAAGAAGAAAAATCTATTTAGATAAAATCTATTTAGATAGGTTCCCAGATTTAGATCGGAACACCTCACTGTTCCAACAGAAACCAGTAACACTCACTGTATGATGATATAAGACGATAAATATCCCTTTAGTTCTGGTTTAACATGATGAGGTTTAACATGAGCAAAAAAAATAAACGTGTTAGATCAGTCTGAGGTTGAAACTGTGGAGGATCTCTTCTTCTTTTCTTCTTCTGCCGCAACTTTATCACCTACAGTAGAATATAATGACATCATACTCTGAACTACAGTGAATGATAAGAGAAATTTATCGCGTTAAAAGGCTCAATCGTGTCTTCTTGAATGACTTACATGGTTTTGAGGAAGTGGTGAAATTTAATGAAGAAGCACTAAACCAGCCAAGTGCTTTGTTATTTATATTTAGCCTACAATAAGGCTTCTGACGTTGCGTCCGACCTAACTGCAGACATTTTGCACTCTGCTTCTTACGTCACCACTGGTTCTCGTTGGCTGTCAGCCGCAGGGAGCCAAAGGTGCATCTGAAGGCACCAACTGAAATAGGTGGGATTCCACCACAAGCCCGCCAGTCAAGTAGCTGAACACACTTGAAAAACTCTATGCAAACCTATGCTATCCATCCCCTCAGATTTGGCGTGCAGGTATCCTTCCAGCGTTAGTTTATGTGACATGTAGCTTCATAATCATCAAGCGCGGCTGCATTCAAGTTGCATCCGAAAAATGCGTCGGCAGCTGTTTACCCCTATCCCTTTGTGATTCCTCTTTCTAGAAAACACTTTACAGAGTAAGTGAACAAGCTGACAGCCTGGATGAGAAGCAACAAAGGAGCGAGCGACGTTCACAGGGCTGTACCAAGGAAAACCTGTTCAGAATAAAACAGGAAGTAAAGAACAGAAACAACATGGAATATCTAAACAAAAACACAATTAAAAACAGGGACCATAACAGACATTTAGCCTTTGAAACCCCTTGTGTACCTTACTTTTCCTACTGGCACAGTTGCCAGGTGAATGTATCATGTCTCGAACTGAGGTCACATCATTTGATGAGTAAAACTGAGTCATCACATTGCCTTAGATACGATGAGGATACTATAGACTCATCTGATCTGGTTTCGGATAGCTGCTGCCCAACAATGTCAATCGCATCTCACTGAAGTATTTTCTTTCACATGGTCATTATAACAACTTAAGTGCCAGAGACACATTGTGATGTCTCATAGGAAATCCCGGTTATGTTTGCTCAATGACAGAACAATGCAGAAACAATGCCGTATGATTATCTACAGTAGCTGTGTACCACGAGAGGTAAGAGGGACCAGCCAATTTTCACTTTTATGAATACATGTATGACCTGACACTGGATTCCTTCTGTTGATCAGGTTTACCACAAACAGAGAGGCATGTTGGAACAGTCCCTGTGGACATACAGGCTTTTAGCTTTACACTGTAATGAAGAGCTATATTTACTCTTCGAAAGAAGACTGTGAGGCTGAACCTTCATTCAGGTTCATGGCTTACCATAAATACATGTCTTGCACATCCTTGATGTCTGAAGTATGCGGTTGGCCTTTTGTATGGGCTGTCAGCTGATGTGATTACCACTAATGACAGAAGCTTGTACATATGGCAAATTTTGGTTTCTGGTGCCCACTTCTGTGCAATTCTTTTATGCATTATATAAGTAGAAAATCTTGCACGACTATTGTCCAGTAGCACCAGTGCACAAACTCTGGTTTTACAAGTAAAAAGATCAACGTATTGAAGCATAGCTGGTGAGAGCATTGAAAAGAGTTCCAGAGAGGACCAAGCTCTTTGTGAACATCTTCCCCTCACACATTGCCGAGCAGTCTTCGATAAATCCTATCTTAACCCTTTTATGCATCGTCCCCCTTGTCATTATCTTAACTGGCTACGGCCTTCTCTTTCTATATCCATCTATCCACAGGACCCAGTTCTCTTCACGGGCACCATGAGGAAGAATCTGGACCCTTTCAGTCAGCACACAGATGAGGACCTGTGGAATGCACTCCAAGAGGTACTTCAGCATGGCTCTGAATGATTCCCCCTCACCAGCCCAGGGGGGGGATCCCTCTGTCCCCCTGTACAATGCTGCCATTCAGCCTCCCTGCTCGCCACAAGTCATGGGGGGAAATCCCATTAGGGCCATGGGGCCCAGCTCAATGTGCGGCTTGTAACGGGGAGCCATTGAAAGTGCTGGGGGAGATGTGTTTGGGCAGTCAGGGCAACCAGGATGAAGGCTCCCCCCACAGTGAAGGGCTTCAGCTCCTGGTCCTGCCTCTGAATGGGTTTGGTGGCCTGGATTAAAGCTAGAGGCTGGCCACAAGAGAGCACTGGCCAAGGTCATCAGTGGACCTGGCTCTCCATTGTGCCAGCCAGTTAATGGGTGTGTTTGGATGGCTCTTTAAAGACATCTCAACAGGGTGCCTTTATGCTGGAGTAATGAAGGGTTGGGGCTGTGCTCTCCCTCTCTGCAGGTGCAGATGAAGGCCGTGGTGGAGGAGCTACCCAATAAGCTAGAAACGATGCTGACTGAGTCAGGCTCTAACTTCAGCGTGGGCCAGAGGCAGCTGGTGTGCCTGGCCAGGGCCATCCTCCGGAAAAACCGCATCCTCATTATAGATGAAGCCACAGCCAATGTGGACTTGAGGTCAGGGGATATGTCCAAGTTATACTTAACTTTATTCACAAAGTTATAGTTGTAATTATTATACATCGATGTGGGAATGGTGTACAATCCAGATTGATATGTACTGATATTTTCAAGTCCATAAGTATTTGACCACCTGTTGCCTCCATGCACCAATGCAATGAGTTAGAAATGAGGCAGTAAATACATGACCAAAGGGCAATGTTTCTGCTCTAATTCTATGGCTTAACGAGAATATTACAAGAGTTGCACCCATATTTACATGGTTTCTCAATTTTAAATTTGTTTCATGGCCTGTTTTTTCTGTCTTTTTGGTTTCACTGTTTCAAGACAAATTAAGGATGTAAAGGGTCAAAGTTGGATCAAGTAGCTGGATATGCATTTGATAGCATTAATGGGAGCTTTCATATGGCTCATGAATATATGTTTTTTCTTGCAAAGTCTAATTTGGCCTCCTTTTCGTATGTTTTTTTAAGTAAATGTGGTAAAAATGTATATTTACATCAATTTAGGCTACTCATTTTACATTTGAGTCTGTGACAGATTACAGTATGAGAAAACTCCTATACAATTAATTTGATATTTTTGCTAAACCGCTTAAATTCAAGTTGAAAGTCTGCACTTCAAACACAACTTGACAGCTTCATTTAAAATCTACCGGCTCTGGATGCCTGATAGCCTTTATACTCTCTGTCAGCTACTGCACATATCTTGCTGCTGATGAGCCATTGTTCTGGGGCAGCGTAAAATCCCTGCCCAAGGCTCTATAGGAAGAGAGCGTTTTTCTGTTCTCAGGTGTTGTGTTCCCTGCCCCTTTAGAACTGACAGCCTCATCCAGGAGACTATCCGGGACAAGTTTCAAGAGTGCACAGTCCTCACGATTGCTCACAGGCTCAACACTATCATTGACTGTGACAGAATACTGGTAAGTAAGGACGCGGTAAATTTCCATTGTCCGGCACTTCAGTCAGTATATTGAAATGAGGCTCTTGTCCTCGTACAAGTTCGTGACAGAGAAAGCAATTATTAAAAAGAGATGAAAAAAAACAGCCTTTCAGTTTAATGCTTTTAGCTCATTTTTATGACAGACCTTTGCTACTGTCTTCTTTGTCTGTCTGAAGTCTGAACACAATGGGCCTCTCATTACGTTCAGACTTTTTGGAATTTAAAGTTTCCTGCCCTCAAATGTGCCTCATGTTGATTTTTTATTGTTTCTCCAACACACCTGAGATCCAGAGCTTACGGACACCTCTTTCCATTATAATCAGTGCCTCGCAGCACAATCTGCTGATTAAATTCCCTTCTACTGCAACAGCTGGCCTGACTTCTCCCTCACAGCATTCTCTTTCAGTGAACCTACGCCTGTGCCACTTGATCTTTGGCCTTTCCCTGCTACTGCCTGCAGAGGTGCCAATTAGTGCCATTTGTGGCAGCATTTGTTAATCCTCTATGGAAGACGGGGCGTGACCTGGTGGCTTCTTGGGCACTGAGAGGGTTGCTGAGAAAAGCCAAGTATCACACAGTGGGGACCGTTTCACACCTACACTCGTGTTAAATGCCCCCCACTCACTCAAGGAGAACTAAACAGGGACCTGTTCTATCCTGTAAAACGGAGAACGCTTTACAGGATAGAACCTCCGTCTCCTGCCAGCCTGCTCCAAAACTTTTATAATAAGACAGCAGGTGCAGAAGTCTCCCTTTCACACTAAACACTCCCTGAAACTAGGCTTTACTGATAACAAACTGCTCATTACTGCTGTAAGGGGATCGGGCTTGTGAAAATTAGTCTATGATATAATTGCAGCCTCTTTCCAAACTGCTTGAACTGGCACTATTCTTTGTGTGGTTTGCGAGGCATGTGATGACACAGAAATGATGGTAATTCACGAGCGCGTCTTAAAGGTGTGATTGTTGGATTTGGCTGAGGACCACCCCTATGCTTCTGCGATGCCCGGGTAAATACACGGATAAATCACTGATCTCTCGTCTGTCAGAGTCAGCGTACTTGACTTTCACACTGCGAACAGGTTGCTCTCTTTGTCAATGGCTCTTCCGCGCAGAAATGGACACTGGTGTTTGCTGTTGCATGAGTCACATAAAATGGATGGTTCCTATGTGCACCCAACTACTGTTTCCCCCATTCAACTTGCACTGTCTGCATGCCTCACTCAGCAATGAAACAGCTGAAATGTCAGTTTTCCCCAAAGCAAAGTATACAGCCGGTGGCTCACACACCCACCCGCTATTTATACTGTGTGTGTGATTGCAGGTTCTGGACGCTGGCAGGATCCAGGAGTATGACGAGCCTTACGTGCTGCTCCAGAACCACGATGGGCTCTTCTACCAGATGGTCCAACAGACAGGCAGAGCAGAGGCTGCGTCACTGCTGCACACAGCCAAACAGGTAGCCCGATCCACTTTTTGTCCCGGGACAGGTCTGTCACTAAATAAGAGACCATTTGTGGCACACTAATCCCAGGCTTTCTGTTTAGCTCCAGACTTCATTGCTCACCTCCAAAATAATACAGCTAAGATGTGCATAACCCTGACAATGCAAAGACACTTGATTACCATTTTAATTCAACGCCCACTTGGAGCATCACCATTACATTAATTTCAAAAGAGAAATTGCCCCTTTGTAGATTTACATCCACTGATGCTATCAAAGAAACTCTCCGCGCAATCTTTTTTTTCTCATAATGTAATTTTGAGATCATTTTAGCGATGATTCTAGAAAAGCAGCTTTCATTGCACTGTATCTTTTTTTCATTTTTCAAATATTGGGTTTAACTTCATTGCGATTTGGGATAAACTTTCTATGGGGATTACTGTAATGGAGAATGTCCATATTTTTTCCCTGTGAAATTCATTTGTGATGTATTTCCCCCTTCAGACACTGAACAGATAAGGGGCTGGCTATTCATTGTTCAATTCCATTTTATGTGCATCTGTCTGGGACCACAGATACCATATTGCAACTTCAAACAGGTCTTTGTGAAATAAGAAAAAGTAGGCATCATTTCATTTTCTCTCTGTCCCCCGCACAAATTTATCAGCAGAACTGTATCTTCCCAGCCAGGGAAGTGAAATGAGTAAAATACTGATTTCAAAGACTCAGCACACTGTGGTATTATTTGGTATCGTCTTTCCCCGCACACTGTAGGATTGGTAGTGACATTGTTCAAGCCCTTACGTTTTCTTTTCTTTATTGTAGGGTGCTCTCCTTAGATCAGATTACTTCGGCATCCAAAACTGACTAGCGCCACTTATTAAATACTGAGATGGTCCACATGTTGTGTGTCAAGTTTCTATAGTTGTCAGTCAAGGTTAAAACACATTCAATAATCTGATATCAACCTCGAGCTCTTTTGTCCACGCTGAAAGCGAATCCTGGAGTAGACAGTACATCTCAAGCTTTTTGCCTCCTTTTCACAAACTTTCTTTGCCGAAATTGTTAAGTCTGTCAGAGTTCCTTTGTGTAAAGGAGTCACGTAAATTTGTAGACACCTTGAACAATAACTGAAATCCAGTTTTTCAGCTCAGAAGCCCCTGCTCGAGAAAATTAACTCCGCAAATAATTCCCGTGATTATCTCCAAAAACGTTTGCTCTCAAATTTCACAGTTGTTTATTAGGCTAAATACAGTAAGCCACTTTTGCATGCTTCGGCAGATGATAAATCCCTTCGCTGCGCTCTGACTGGATCCGT
Source organism: Odontesthes bonariensis (assembly GCF_027942865.1). Lineage (NCBI taxonomy): Eukaryota > Metazoa > Chordata > Actinopteri > Atheriniformes > Atherinopsidae > Odontesthes > Odontesthes bonariensis. Next base: position 20,491,384 of record NC_134517.1, on the reverse strand, counting down.
CATAAATCACACCTTAACAGATCGCAGCTCAGATTGGGCAGTGTGCTTGCATTCTGTGATGTGACACTGCTTCCCCTGATCCGCTTTCAGGTTCACACAAACAAAAAGCGGGTGACTGACGCGTGCTACGCTGAGGACATCTGTGTCATCTTTGAGACGTCGCTTTGACGGTTTGAAGAGCCGCCGTGGTCCTCCCGTGTCAGCCATCAGAGACCAAATCTTCCCCGCACTAAGACACACTAAGATTCCTCGATGTGCACTGAAATGACTTTCTGACTCCCAGAAGGCATCATAGGTGTAGTATGAGCTGCATTTGATTGGCAAAGACTTTTTGGCCCGAATGGAAAGAAAAAAAAAAAAAGAATCAAGTATCTGAAGCAGGCCGTGCCTTTCACTGACTGCATATTACTGCATGGCTCTTTATTGATTACACACTGCTATGTTTATGATTGCTCGTTCTGGCCTCTCGGGTATCTTCAATTCTGCACTGGCGCTCAAAAGACTGCACATATTAGAGGTGTTAATTCCAGGGCAATGAATTATCGCTGGCGTAAATGATTCTGTTTTGGCAAAACGTTATATGTTGGACGTAGATCTTTTCACGATATGTGAAGACTAGGAGACCCTGGGAAGACGCACCGTTGTTTGCAGCAATCATTGTGCCTTCATCAGAATATCAATTCTTAGTAATTGCACTTTTAATTGAACAATTTACCTGCACTTTGACTGTAGCGGTTTTACAGTATGTCTACCTCAGCTCTTGACAGCAAAGAACAGTAATGTTTGCCAGTGACACTGATTAACACCACGGGACGTAGGACAGACCTGTAATGCTCTGAGGAGTTTTCTCCAGTGTAACATTAACTCTCTGTCTTTACAGTTTTGCTGGATTTACTGTCTTTCTTTTAAGAATCTATAACTTTGACTTTAATTACGATGAAGTTTAGCAGCTTCAACACAAATGTATTGCTATTAAAGGCGGTATTTAAAGGAGTTTGCACATTTAGTCATAAATAATTGATGGGAATGTTCACCTGTAAGTTACTGAAGATTAAATTCAAACGACATACAATAAAAGATTATTGCTTGAATTTTTTAAGCGCTGTCTTCATATTGCTCTGTGATTCTGCTGGCTCACTTAACGTTTTCCTCCCGGCGTTGATGGCGCTGGATTCACTCGTCTGAATGGCGTGTTTGCCTTGGGTCAGTGGTTACGACTGGTCTTGAACACGATGCTACAAATTGGTAAGTGGTTAAAGAAAACAACCTAGTGATTATTGTGTTGAGTCAAGTGATTTTTTTTAAATGTGTCTCAGTGGAGGAGTGGTGCAGCGGTCTGCTCTATTATTTAAACATTTTCATCATTACACGGCTTCATTATAAAAGAGCTGTTTGATCTGGCTTCGTACAGAAAAACGAGCAGAGCCGCTGATTACACATTCAGATTCTTGTCAGTAAACACTTAGCATGGTTTAAAAGACCTTATTTAACCAGGAACCAAATCTGGGTCGTGAACTGCGGGACATCAGTCCCTTTAAAAGCTGAGTGATTTACACAATTCATTAAGGCCAATGAATCTTCAGCTGGAGTCATATTAAATGGTTACTTACTCTCAAATAGCCCCTTGGGAGCTGGATTGTTGGCTTGCGAATAGATTAAAGTTTACATTGAAAAGAAAAATTGAATTCAGAGGTAATCAATAGCATAATGGGGCAGTGAGAGGAGCCTGCTGCCTGAAATGAAATTACCATATTTTTAATCTTAATTTTCCACTCTGTTTATCTGACAGTGTGGATGTGCAATCCAAACAGATAATGAGAGAGTGGGATATTGACAGTGGGGTCCTCTGGAGTGCTTGTTTCAGTGATTAAACGCTGTGATCTGTGATTACTTTGTGTCGGGTGTCAGGCTGGCGGCCTGGGCCCAGGGAGACATCGGCACACTGCAGCTGGAGCATCATGGGTCTCTGAGGTGCTAATGCACCTGACACAGCATTGACAGCTTTCCAAACCCTATCGGGGACTTCGCCACACGGCAGCTGCCACAATAGAAATCCGCGTGGCCCTATCTACATCAGAGTCAGCATATATCCTCCCTGCGCCCCCCCCCGATAACAGCCAGCACAAGAATGGTGACAACAAAGTTTGCACAATAAGTATTATTAGGCAGATACCTTCCTACGTTCCCCAATAATGGCACCATTTTAAGGCGTCTCTGAATAGGTGTGCGAATAGTAAGCCTGTCAACATAGTGCTGATATGGCTTTAATAAACAAATGTTTGAGAAACCTGGTTGTCCACACAATGAAGTTTAATCCAAAAGAAATAAAAACAGGAGTCAGCACAATGCGGAGGCAGTGAATAAAATGATGAATTAAAACTGTAGCATCCACACTTTAAGAGGGAAGTGATCTGTTGGTGCTGATTCGAGGGTGCGATACCTGCCGCATTCATTCAAAGATGTTTTATTGTCGGCTGAGTGAAGAATAATGTAAAAAGTGTCTGTAACAAGTGAAAGTGCTGTAAATTGTTTAAGGTTGTGTTGTTACGGGCCAATAAGTAGGTAGTCTGAGGGCCATTTTGGGTTTTGGAGACAATGTTTTTTTTGCAAACTTTCTGTTGTGCCAGCATTTTCTTTTGTGATGGATACTGCTGTTTGACAAATGGAAACAAATTGCATGGCGAAGGCGTCTGAATGGCAGGGAGCTGGGAAGTGTCAAACCCGGTGCTGAAAGACGATGAAGCGAGAGCCTTAGGTTTTTGTGGGCGACTCAGACCTGACTGATCCCAACATAAAGTGCTTGTTGAAGAGCAAGAGAAAAGGAGAACAGGATTTCGACAGGCTGCAGTGAAATTAGGAGAATTGACTATGGCGGCTTTGTTCCTGGCTGGTGACATGGGGTGGGGGGAGATGGGGAGACTAGAGCGATTCCCCAGAGACTCTGTGCTCAGCCTTTCTAAAGTGACTACAAACTGAATATCTGACAAGTTCCCAAGGCCTGACGCAACTCTGTGTAGAGCTCCGAAAAACAAACAACAAATGGCGCATTTTAAGATATATCTGGTGACACTGGATGCAGTGTGTTAGAAAATGGCTTTTTATCTTGATAAAAATAGGCACTCAATTTGGAACATGTTGATGCTATATTCTCTATATCGTCACAACAACCTAGTTAGACCAAGTTTTCCCAGACAGACTTTGTGGAAGTAGAGAAAACAGTACCACTACTCGTCACGTTGCAACTTGCCACATGACTGACAGCAAGCAATGTCTCTACAGTATCATGAAAAACAGATGCTGCAAGAAGTTCCTGTCAGCATGCACACGTGAGAGTTAATAAAGCGCACTGTATCACGGTGCCTCAGCAGTTTACTGACCACCCCGGCTTGGCTTTCTGGACTGGCTGAGTAACACACGGCTACAAACAATAATTACAGGTCACACATGTAATGGATGACTATATTTTGTAAATTGTCCAGGCTGTGGTGTGTTTCAAATGTAGAGTATGGGATTTGGTGTGTTGCATTTGCAAAGAAACAAGTGCCAAACTATTTACATAAAAAAAAAGTTGCTGATATGAAATAGTGTGCTTTCTAGAAGCTTGCGTTTCTTTCGTTTCACCCATGCCTGCTACTTTGAACTAAACTGGCTAATGTGGCCCATTGAAAGGCCACCAAATCTCTTTGCATGCTTCGGCCTTAAATCTTGGACATGCTCCGCCACCTTCCAAAAGTGCCGTTTGATTCTTCAGTTGCGAGAGAAAGAAGCAAAGTGGAGGGTAGACAATAGCCAAGGGCTTATCTCATCAGTAAATAAGGCTTATTGCTTAAAGCTATAAAAGGCTATGCTTATTGGTGATGTCATTCCTTTGTTGAAGATTGATGAAGCTTGAGGCAGGGGGTATAATGTGAAAGAGTGTGTGTGTGTGTGTGTGTGTGTGTGTGTGTGTGTGTGTGTGTTTGCAGTCCTTCTGCAGCCCTTCTGCAGCAAACTCCAGAATTTCCAACTTTCCCCCTGCAGAGTTTGATTTAATTTAAAATGTAAGACATGTATTTTAACTGCTGCTGCAGTAAAATTGCAGTCTTTGGTGGTAAACTAACCCAAATGTACTTCAAAGTTCCATCTGGCCGGGGGGCTTTTATCCTTGGCCATGAGAGCAGTTGATGTCTGTGCATGTAAACGTGCAGCTTTGGGTAAAGGTGGGGACAGCTTGTGTCCCCCATTATTGTCTGGTTGCATTTACGTGGGTCCAAGGGCCTACTGTGTCTTTTCGGGTTACTTTCTCATCATTTCTCCTAATGTAGAGACCCACAGGGTTGGTGGCAAGCGCACAATGCGGCTGTTGTATGGTTACTGTCAGCTCTCTCAAATAAGGCTTCCTGTTCATTAGACTTCTTTTCACCTCTGCACAATGCGCCGGCTTTGCAGCAATAGTGAGTTGACGCCCATCTCTTCAATGCCATGTGAATAGTTCTAAATAGTGTTTATGCAAGGCATTGTTGTCTTTTGTGTGTCCAGTCTTAATGCACAGTGATTTGCCTGCTTCTGTAGCCTGGGATACATTATCTTGCCTATGTGGCCTCAGATGCATGCCTGGCCTTTGAGCCAGTAAACAATCTAAAAGTTAACTCCCTATGGACAATGCTGGAGATGCCTGATAAAGTGGAGCAGAGTACTCTGACTAGACCATTTATGTCTCTTCGTAATTGCTCAAATGGCTTCTTCCTCTGCTTTGTACGTATCTGTTTTAAACTCAGGATTTGCATCGTTTAAGCACTTTTTTTCCAGTGAAACTTGCGCTAATTTAATTTACCGTTGAGGTCTTTTTCCATCGTTTTTCTTAAAGACCGAGTAGAAAACACTCCAGCTCTAATTAAAAGAATGTTTGGAACAGTGAGTGACACCTCGCGTCAAAGCCGATTTAAATTCGGCAATCTTTCTTTCTTCACTGAATACTTAGTGATGTCGCTGCTGTTGCTTTCGAAGACGAGGCTGACATTATCTGTTGCACATCTGGTGGAGAATGTCTGTGCGGTGGGGAGACGTATTTAAAACCTGTGTCTTTATTCTTGAAACTGTCAGTGTGAAAGTGAAAGGGTAATACAGACAGACAGCCAGGTGGATAATCTGACACACATTACAGTCACGGAATGAAAACTTTTCTATCTTGAAGATAATGTCAAAATGATTAAATTTTACACCCCGTCACTTATATTTATATAGATTTCTGTTGTTACATTTTGTGTTTGTAACATAACTTTATCGATTAAGCTTATTTGTAAAAACGTGTATTTTGTATTGTACTTGTATCGTTCTATGTTTTGCTGTGGTTTTGTATTTCACAGTACACACTGCATGTAGAAATGTTCCTCTTTGCCTTGTGGCTAAGCTTTGCTCGTAAACATCTAATCGTTTCAGTGATATACATTCTCTTGCTGGACAGTTCTAGCTTTTTCTTGCATTGAGCGACTTTTAGGTTTGACACAAAGTTGAGCTCATTCCTCTTGAAAAAGAAACTGGTGGCATCTAAATTGGCTTTCCAAAAGCCAAATAACCCTGAAAAATGAGAGAGTAGCATATTATATCCTTCATCTGTTTGTAGCTTTGTTCCAGAGAGTGTATACATCACCTCCAGAGAGTAACCGATAGGCCCAACCATTCACTGCTTGGATACATGCACAAAAGCAGAAGATATCTGCGGCACAGATTACATTATACTCATTTCAAAAGCATTCACAGTCAAAGTATGCAGAACAGAAAAAAAAGATGCTTTTAATGCCGTCCAGTGATTACAGGTGAGAGATGTAACTGATAGTGGGCCAGTATTGTTCAGAGATTTGGTGTGTTTGACCCCCTAAAGCATTCTGCTGCCAAGGGAGTTTAAAACAAGCCTTGGACTTAGAGGAAAGGAATGTTATGATTGCTCTCTGTGACACTGATACAACTCTGTCACATCACCAAAACCCAGACTCCGGGAGAGGCTTCGCTGCGACTGAGCTGAGTCTCACAACACGAACACCTAGAAGCAGGCATTTCATTAACCTGTCAAAGAGAGGCTAGGCGCTGCTTTGTCTTTGATTGCCACATCGCCTCTCGCTCATGCTGCTACTTATACATTTGCCCTCCATTAGCCCACCAGGTGTGTTTCACATTTTATTAAATGAACTATAGTCATGAGGTAATTCATCCCCTACAACAGCACTCCTTGAAGCAAGTTTTTTTTCTTCCTTTTTTTTACACTAAAGTAGTAATGTTGACTTGCTTTGCTCCCGGGCTGATATTTTCATTAAAGGCCTTCTTATCAAATAATGAAATAAAGAATCTGTTTCTTGCCCAATGCTATTACCGCCCACAAATCAAAAGGATTCCAATGTAATGTCTCGCCTCCCATGCCAGTTAATTATGTAGTGCTGTGCCACATATTAATGCTACTTTCATGAGAATAATCTGAGACAATAAACCTGTCCCTTTTGTGTCCTTCTGCAAGCCCTCTTAATTAATATCAGCAAATACAAACCAAAGTTAATTGAAATTTGAACATCCCATCTTTAGAGTTTACAATAATACAATCTATTCTGTTTTGTTAGTGTTGTTGAATTACTATAATGGCTGGTATCATATCTCTATTTAGTGTTCCATCGATTGCTCTCAGGGATGCAGCAGAAACATAAAAGAAAGAAATGTCTTAACCATGAGTAAACACAGGTGGCAATATATGCAACCCCTAACATTGATTTCGACTGAGACATTAATATTCACACTCCTCCTGATAATCATAGCAAGGTGCGCATGATTTGTTTTCATTGATTAAGTGACATTACTCCAGCTTCTCCCATCATGGTTATTAATATAGTTTGCATTGATATTATTTCCGCATTAACAACAATTTCAACCAAGTGAGGCACATTGCAGGAGTGATACAAAAGAGGAGCTTCTCTGTGGCACACAACTTTAATCAGAACTCCTTTTGATGTAAAATCTTTACAACTTTAATCAATCTATGGATAAGCTTTTCAAACTATGTGCTAGTTTGAATAGCATAATTTTAAAGAGGCTGTGCCCCACTGTCAGATATCTGATGCATTTTGCAAATTACAAATCCTTCTAGGAATATGAATTAGGCTGTGCAACCTGAGTGCTCCTTGCATTCATTCATGGTGATCACAGTTCAGATTTCACATGATTTACATGAATTCTTCTACTAATGTAGGACTGTAGTACACTGAACCAACAACGAAAGCATAATCTGGCATGTTACTATTTCCGTAGGATGCTTTTGTTCCCACATTTCTTTTGTCACGTTGGCCCCTGCACTGAAATAGCTAAACAAAATAAGAAACAGATGAACAGCGTGTTGTCTTTATAGCCTTTATGCAGTGATATGTTTAAGCCAAGAACATTTCTGAACTCAACAGCATTTCTGTTCTGGTGGTGTTGGTCACAGTCTGTCATACAATATTTGCATCTGCATGTCCAATTAACAAATATGACATATTCCTAAGATCAGGCTTCTAGCACTCTAGCCACCCACCATGGCAATTAGCTGTCTACTAAGCTAACAAGCGTAACATACATGCCTGATGCAAGCCAGTAGAATATCAAGCCACTCCGCTTGTTGTATCCCTGTTTACCCTGCACTGCCACCGTGAACACACACTCCACATGATTAACCCGCGGCTCTGGACCGAGCAGCTGCACACTTACCGGCATCAATACAGGGGTTTACTGTACGTTGGAGTGCAACTGGCATTTGAAATATGTCCCTGCTTCCTGAGACTGGCTTTTCTGAGCTTTTCCCTGCACCTTAAAGATTGTTAGTGGTGAATCCACTGCAAATATCAGCTGTGACAGCCTTTGCTACGTACAGCTGCTCAAATCACGTCCTTCGCACTGCGCAGGGTTATTATCTCTGCATTAGCAACAATATGTTTGGGCGGTAAAAAAGTTTCAGGATGCCAACACAACTACTGAAGCAGAGAAATACCATGCGTTTTCTACTCAATAACAGTAATAACAGTCCTGAATGGACAGGTGAATTTATGAGAGGACAAGAGGCTACATGCAGCCCCTGGAAGTATTTTTCAGGGACAAAACCATGTGATGTATTTATTCCAGGTAAAGTGGTCTTAACCTTAGTTGACAAAGGTGGAAATAGAGATCCACAGATGCCATTTTGCCATTTCTGAGTTGAACACTTTTATCCAGCATAGAGTCTGAAGGGTTTGCAGTTAATTCACACAAAAACAATTGCCACTAAACTGAAATATATGTATATCTATAGATATATATAAAATTTTGAATAAAAACATTGACCGTCAGGGCATAACCAATATGGAGGTTAATCCATTCTAGTGTCTATACCACGGGATGCTTATGGAAGCATATTTGCTTAGAGCAGCCATGCAAATTATTACTTACTGCCCTGTAAGCTGATAACACAAATTAGATACCCATTAAAGTTGAACAATGTATATAGAATGAGAAAAGATTGCAAGTGATACCTGAAGGGATGCTTAAATCACATGGCACTAAAATATGCCTCATGCTTGCAAACTTCAAAAGTGGGGAGATGTTTATCCTTGGGATTGGAAGATGCATAATAGTAATCTCATATGCACAGAGGCAGCTGCCAGGTGGAGGGTAGCACACTGCATGTTTATGAATAGAAATCATTACAGGGACTGGGGAGCATACCGGCATGGACCAGTGACACAGAACTTTTTTATCATCTACCCACTGCATGCTGCTGCGCCTAAAAGTTCACATGCCCAAACGTTTAATACAGTATGGTGTTAGTTAAGCTCTGGTCATTTTACCCAGTGCTTGATTGGTGTTTTTTTTATATTTTTGCTTGTACGAAGAAAATCTATCGCTTCTCAACTGCTGATGTCTAAAACAACACAGCAGATAATACGAGCCTGCCACCTGAAAGGTCTGTGGAATCAGCTCCACAACTCCACTTGGCCTCTGCCTTCACTAACCTCTGCTCTTATCAGATGAACCACCTCTCTGAGGGCGAATTCAAACGTTCAGCTTCAGCTTTTAAGAGGCAGAAGTGCTGTTTGTGGTGTATTCGAGGAGAGGAAGTGCTTCATGCCGGTTTGGGAACCCTGGCTAATTCTACCTTTGACTTGCCTGTTGTTGTCTCTGAACCCCTTTCCTTTTCTGCTTCTCTGGCTGGCTGATAGTTAGGGATCCATCTTAAAACCTCCCCTTTGTCTGACAGACCGTGGACTCAGCAGTTATTCTTCAACTGGCGACTTTCAATGCTTGGCGGTGAAAGAGATGAAGCTGAAACACAAAGCAAATTAAGGGTACAAAAACACTCGCTATTGTCCCATTGTTGAGGGTCACAAATCGTCAAGTAAAAGCAACACAGCGTGGTTGAAATGTATTCGCTTCCATCCCTTTGCCCCCCTCCCTCACTTCTCCTCTCTTTATATTCATTAGATTCATTATAGGCCACAAAGGACTGCCAACAAAACAGCTTGTGATTTTAGTTGAATTCATCCCCCTCTGAGGCCTGCAGGGAAATTAAAGTAGGTGACTATCACTAGAGGGGGAGCAGGCTTGACACATCTGAAGCTTTCAGTGATGCTAATAGCCAAGCGTATCCAAAATACACAGGAGCTGACCTCAAACAGATTGTGGGGGTTTAAATCATTAGTTTGCAAATGAAGCAAAAGTACACTGGATCTATGGTGGAATCAGCCCACTCTCAACCTTTGATTAGTGTTTGTCAACTCCCCTTTCTCTTCAAACTCCCCCGCCCACTTGCAATCCAGAAATTAATAAAGGAGACATAGCGACACTTTGGAGGGGAGGCGCTCACATCTCGAGCACCTGTTAAACAAATACACTTACGGCAGGAATCAAATTGCAGGCAGGTTTAAATTGGTGTAAAATCTTCATTTAGATGATGTCCCCGGGGCCTGCTTAATACTTGAGATTTATATAGCATTAGTTCTGCTTCGCAAATGTGGTGCACCATTCCACCTCAGTGAAATATGAAGAGGCTTGATAAAAAGCTACAACAGATTCTCTCATTAAAAAAAAAAAAAACTAAACCCTTTAAAGATTCATTAATTTAACTTGTGGCATGCAGCTCTGACATCTACAGAGTTCCGTGCCTGTACCCTTGAGCGCTGTAGGTTATAGGGTGTAAGATGCCGCTATGGCTCATACATAGGTCTTTCAGAACGAACACGCTGATAAATTAGACTACATGCAACGCTGAATACAACTCACTGCATTTCAGAGATTTGTTTTGAAACCTGCGCCGAGACTAGACTAAGGGTAATGCAAAGAATATTGTGAGATTCATGACATCTGTTGTCTTCTCAGAATCTGAAGTTGGTTACGCTCACGATCATGTCGTGTTACACGCATTGTTGTGAGGGGGGGGGGGGGCAAGACGACTATGTTTCTTTTGCAGCACTACCCCTATTGAGTATGTCTGTTTCAGTCAGCAATCTGTTTTGTTCTCCAGGCTTTTCAATTTGTTTACATTTGGCCCCTACTGGAGAGGGACAGTCTATTGATTAATTGTTCCTTCCTCCTGAGACTGCCGTTGAGAATGCACAAAGTACCCCCCACACCCCCACCCATTTGTCCCCAGTCCCTGCTCTCACAATGCAACGCCTGGTTGCTGGCTTCTTTTACTGAGATACAGGCCAGGGAAAGGCCCTGCTCAAGCATAACACGGACTTCACAAGAAGAAAAGCCCAAGCCTCAAGAAGGCCTGAAAGACAGTACCGCAGCTCAGTGTAGCTCCAACTGACTAGCAGGTGATGTGGGATGTTTGCCTCCCACATATAGCTTTTTTCACCAGTTTTTACTCAATAAATTCCTACTTTTTAGGCGAGATGTCAACGTGATAATCATGTTAATTTACCGTATTTTCATTAACATAAAGAAATGTGCATTGTTAAAAAGTCTGAATGAGGAATACGACAGAAAATGTTGGTATAACACTCCTTTTTTTCTTCTTTCGGTGGGGTTTGCATTAATGCTTTGTGACATCTCCTTTCGCAGATGGATCCTTTTTTCATGAAAAGCACCTGCCTGAAATTCTACAGCACAATTTATACGAGTGAAAGGAATCATTTCAGATGAAAGTTGAAATGCTTTTGTAAAAATGGCCTTTCTCTCGCCTCGCTTGAAGATAAACAATTTCCCATGAATATATGGCTGGGCCCCCCTATCTATCACAAAAATCAGAATGTGTCCCATACTGAGCCTATTGTAGTCTATTAAAAGGAATCCTTCCCTGTGGCAACCATTTTTGCAGGTTTCAAGTAGATAAATACCTTCCAAGAGGGATAAGAATGCATTTCTACAAAACTGCATTAAAGGGTAATGTTTGTCAACTACTCAGATAAAAACTTCACAGTCACAATTCTTTTTAGAGGCGGCAAATGCATTGGGGAATGTGTAAAGCTGATTGGTGTGGGGAGGCTGCCTACAGGTTAGCAGGCCTCATTTCCAATCTCTGACAGCAATATGTGTCGCCGTGCGCTTCATCCCGATTGCTCGTGTTGAACACAAACCATGGTCACTCTATATATGGAAATCTCTGTCTTCGGGGCGAAAAAAAATTAAAAAGGTGAGATTGGCACTTTAACCTCCGTGCCCCCCTGAAAATATGTTTTAGTCTGATACATTATACTACTGCGAATTATTTATCAAGAAGATACAAGCTTGATATTTCAAAAAAATAATGAGATGTTGAGGTGGCAGCTGGAATGTTCTGGTCCAGCGAGCAGCATCTATGAATCGGGGGAAATGAAGTAAATATGGCAGGCTGGGACACGCCATGTGCTGAATGTGAAAGAGTGGAGCGCGGCATTTGGGAGGCGATGGCTAAAAACTTAAACTCTTTCCTTTTGTGGGCTGCCTTGTCATCTTTTATTGAAAGGTGACAACAAATAGATGCCATTATAGCAATATTTATGAATTGGTGATTTAAAAAAATAAAAATAAAAATCACTCCTGTCCTAAAATGTTTAAGTGCTTTGTTGCATATATGCTTCAGACAGACCAACCGCCTGGAATCTATCAGGCAAAAACCAAACCAGTGCTGAGCTAAGCTGAGCTGAAAGAGCCCACCTGTCGAAACGTTGCATTCAGTCAAGTCATCCAGTTGTTGGGGCTCAGACAAAGCAAGTGAAGAGAAGAAATCCATTCACACGCTCTCAATACAGTTGAAGTGTGTTCCTCCTCAAATGATTGTTAAAACAAAACAGCTGAGTTACAACAGAACATCTGAGTATTTTTGCACTTCAGACCCTGACAGCCTGTGCTTTCACTGCATTGTTCCTCATGCTTTAAAGAAAATCAAGTTGAACTTTTTTTTTTTATCATCAAAGGCAGTGAATAACATGTTTTCTTCATAAAACAAAAAAACCCACTCGTAGTGACACAAATACTGTCATGTTGAAGATCTCGAATGATTAATGAGAAACGAATGCCTCTAAAACAAATTTCAAAAATCAATCTTTTTGTGATTTCTGCTTGCGATTAAAATGAGATACAAAACTCCTTTAATTAAATATTGACTCGATCACATCTGAGATGTGAATATTTGTTTTGTCCTCTACACATAGATTATACTCCTATTTAGCATTTCAACTTGTTGAGCAAATCAAGCAACTCAAAGGGCAAGAAGGAAAGTGGTTTATTTGTAGAGTTTTACCCCTCCCCATCCCAAACTGTCGCCTTTGTTTTGAATTATTTCATCCACTCAGAACAGCCCGTTGCTTTTCAGGGCCCCTTTTGTTCTTGGTGAAGGGGTCTTTTATTTGGGAGAAATCTCCCATCTCAGACCCGCGCTTTGCCTTGATGCAGATCTTCATTAATCTCCAGGGCCACTGTGGGCTCTACAGCAGCCTGCCGTTTTGATGGGAATTGAATTTGATACCGTATTGTAGCTTCTGTGGACGCTCACAATGGCCTGTGTTCCTTCCTGTGTCTGCGCACAATCAGAGAGACCCAATTAAATAATTTGGTACAATAAAGGGGAACAAAAGGATAGGCAGGCATAAAGTGAGGGCTCCGACATTTGCATTCTACCCATTTCTGTATCATGTTAATTAATTCGCTTTGAAACCACAAAGGCAGGCACAATGGAAAACAGCGCAGCTCATTTCAAAGTATGTCTGATGATGCTTTATATTCAGGTGACAAGCTAAATCAACATTTTACAATAGGAAATTCACATTTTTCTCATGAATGGCAGAACCAGTCAAAAGTGTCTCTTTTTTTTTGTTTGAATGTAGCTTCTTTATTTGTACACTTTTGACTTCCATAAAGTAAACTTTGTATTGGAAAGCTATTGTTTCAAAACGCCACCCAGAACATTTTTCAAAAAAATGTTTTGTAATAAATTATGAAAGGCTCTTATAATGACACGACTTCGGATTGAATAGAATAATTTTGCATCTAAAATGACTGTCATGATAACTTGCTCTTAATTAACAATGTGTGAATTGTGTGAATTGTGTGATATGTAACTGCTTTTGTTGACGGTAATATATCACGTTCAGTGAAGGGTAAATGAATTATCCCCGACTGATTCCTGATAAGCAGTGATGGGACCCATATGGAGCTGTCAGCAGACCGCTGGTGGGCTCTCTTAGTCCAGCCACTGTAATTGAAAGAAATGAGCCATGGAGCTGACACATTAGCAGTCTCCCCAGAGATGAACCACACACACACACACAGACACTCACACACATGCTCACTTTTTTATATATCATCCACACAGACTCCATCTCATTGAACGTGTAACCCAGACAATGTCAGCGTGGTTGGCGCAGGACAGAGCCCTACTGTAAGTGAGACAGGGTGTAAGATTGGGAAGGTCTCCGTCTGGGTTAAGGGGATAATGAGAAACTGCCCCGCAGTGAGTTAATCAGCTCATCGCTCTCCCAGCACTGCTATTTATTTGCTGTTTATTCCCCGGCACAGGGCCCCCAGGGGGAGGTCTGTCTGTGAGGCAGCACCTGCAGCTTCCACCAACACTTGATTTAGTGCTGTAAATGCTGCTTGTGGGCCAGATTAGGCTGGCCAGTGATCAAACCTTATTTGCACTCTGATTAGACAAACTGCTCCCTGCACTGACCAGGCTGGAGCAATTCTCCTTTAGCAATTTTATATTGCTGCGCTGTGTAAAAATGATTAACACTGCCTGGATGAATGTGGCAGCCCTTAACTACAGCCATCTTACTGCCCAGCCCTGATTCTGATCCGAGTATCAGTGATACTGATACCATCACCCATTTGCCACAACAATGAACAAGTGAATTTATCTAAATGTTATGAAAGTTTTTCTGCAGCTGTTCAAAACTGAATAAGATAGTCAGTTAAAAATCTGCCATTATATGTTTGATTATGTAAGGTTGATTTCACAATTTAACTTCACCTTGAATGAGAGGCAATGCCACTTAACATAACATGATATGACTGATACGTTTCATTTGAATTTATTTTGGAGTCGGGACAATTTACATTGTTGAAAAATATGAACAAGCTAAATGTGAATGTACCCAAGCAACTTCCATCTGCACCCGGATATTATTTTTCATTCGCTTAACGGAGTGATTTAAACATCAGCGCAAACAGGGCTGTATATTGGGTTCAAGTTATGCAAACATATGCCAAACCCTGAAAGAAGCTAAGCTTAATAAGTAAAGTTAATAGACAGTTTCAGAGTTGATCAGCAAGAACAGAGATCTACAGTGTGGCAGGCGTAGCTCTTTGGGTTTTCAAAGCAACCGTGCACCATCAACTGCTCAAATTAAAACGATCAAAAATTGCTTGATAATTCAGGATATGAAAGGGACGATTGCAAAAATAATCTGTGAATCAGTGATTGAAATGCTTTTGAAATGATATAACTCAACCTTGTTTTCGTAGAAGCCGTTCTTAATAGTGGAGTCTTATATTTTTTCTCTCCTTTGTTCTGTTTATACATATACACATGCACACGCTTCCACACACTCCTAAGAGCAGACAATATATCCTGTAACCTTCAAATGTATTGTATTGAGAGAAGGTTCCTCGTTGCTTTCAGATTGGAAAGCACTCTACCTTGGTCATTGTACAACTGATTTTTCTGCCGTAGTGCTACACAAAGCCTGCTCTTTCTACCAAATGATCAGACAAAACTTGACCAAGTCTGAATAGGTACATACAGTATGTGCTGCACTGCAGTCTAATTCATTTTATTTAATCTACTACAAGGAAAACAAAGTATAAATGATGTAGTTTTATGATCTGCTCTTTTTACCCTGATCCTCCCCATCATAGTTTGAGTATTTACTATATTGACATAACCCCGATGCAAGACCCATTTAGAACTGTGCTTGAGTGACTGGCAAGCATATTGAGGCAAAAGGGGGGTAATCATTGTGAGGGAAATGTAACGTATAAAAAGCTGAAAAGAATAGATGGTAATGCTCATAATGGAATCTGAAAGCTTTCATTTTTCCTTCATTGTCTCCCGTTCCTTCTCTAAACAACCTTCCTTTTTCCCTGCTATCAGAGCAGAGTTCTCAGAGAGAAAATGAAATGCATTCATGCATCCTGAAAGAGGCTTTTAAGGTTGAGTACAACTCAAACAAAAAGAAAGGTGAGCTACGGCTGGCTTCAGTATGACTCAATGTTTATAACCTTGCTGCGCAGAATTTAAGAATGCTGATGAACTGAATGGAGCTGGCTATGAAGCACATCCATCCCACAATGCTGAGACTTATTGGTATTCATTAGAGCTTTTTGTCCGGGTTGCTAAAAGAGACGTGAGGTGTTAGGTTTTGTGAAATGTTTCTGGATGATTAAACCCTCGTATTTAAAACTGCTGATGAATTTCAGTCAGGGAACTGAAACCGGCACTATTTTCTTTTTTTTTTTCTTTTTTGGGAAGAAATCATTCTCTAGAATAGTATTATTGTATTTTCATTGATTCAGAGTGCTAAAATGATATGCATCTAGAAGATGAATGTACGGTTAAGATAAGATACAAAGGGTATTTTTCTTAGCTGTCAGGCCCCCTCCCATTGCTCCAGGGCCCCTTCTCACTTCATTTTCCTAGCTGGTGCTCAAAGCTTCTCCTCCGCTGACCAAGCATCAGCTTCCCCGTGCTGATAAATGGGCTTCTTTGAATTGATGGCAGGCTGGAGGAAAAAGAGATAATCCTAGATAATGTGGACACAGTTTTCATTTCTTGTCACCCAATTAAACTGCAATTATCCCACTTGCAGGAGAGGAGAAAAGTGGAAAGAATAGCCAAAGAATGGGAGAGCGGGGCTCCCTGGGACACTCTCTGCTAGACACATTAGCCCAGATTTGCTCCGTCCTGATAAAAGAAACCCATTTCTTGCACTTGGCAGTGCGCAGTGAGGGGCAGACCAGCTGCAACCTGGGGTTTACAGAAGAATGCCTGGACAATGTTTGTGCCATGCCTCAAAGTGGTTGGAAAGAAAAAGATCAGAATGTATACAGGTTGTCGCCCCATTACAGCAGTGTAGCATTTGTGTGGCGCTCCATGTGTCTTTAGCTGAGGACACAGAGGTTTTATCCCTCAACAGCCCATTTGGTTTTTTTTTCACATTGTTATTATGCTAATGTCCAAGACACATTGTCAGGGGGAACAAAAGTGTGCATTTTGTGAAAACTTGGTTATCATTGACCGATGTTAGAACCCTGGAGTTGCCTACACAGGGGTTTGAAAACCTTCAAACAGTCCTTTGGCATATCCAGAAGTGCCCTGACTGAGAGCTTGTGTGCACCTACTGTTCCCTATAAGAATTGACCGGTGCTTTTAAAAAGAAGGGATGCTTCCTCTGTGAATTGTTTGCCTCCAGATGAATCGAGGCTGAGCGAAACTCTCCCCTGGCACAAAATCTAAGAAGTAAATTAATGTCTTTTGTAATTACTGTTCCTCTTAGTAATTATCACACAGGACAATTTATGGATTAACATATTGATTTCACTTGACCCTTGGCAAGGCTTAATCTGAACAGTGAGGATACTTTTGGCTTGTGCTGCCAAATGCAAACAGCCCCCGGGGCCCCTGGTGGAGCTTTGCTCTTTAGGCGTGTCACATCATCTTTAGCAGACATCCCATGGGAGGACGATATGACTCTTGCAGGGTCCTGGCCTTTGGTTTTGCTATCTATTCAGAGCGTGGCTCTGCACGGGTATTTACTTTAGACAGACATGAAAAAAAAAGAGAACTGCATGAGGGAAAACTAAGAGGAGCATTGGGAAGAGTAATTCATTAATCTTCACGCAGGCGATTAGCTGCTTTGAAGTCTTTGATTTTGAAAAAGCCATGTTCCTTGCTTTGCTACTCCTCCCCTCACAGGCTGTTCAGATAAACATTGGAAATAAACAGATTAGTTAAAATCATTAGGCAAACATCTTAACACACTAACACAGGCTGCCTGTTTCGGAATGCTGATAAGTGTGGCACCTAATGATGTTGTCACTTGTGTTGTGTGCACAGATGCACAGTGTCAGGAGTGCACTGCTGATTATGGAGAGGGGAGCATACTCAGTCAAAATATGATCAATAATATCCTATAAGCGCCTATGCTGCTCTGCATGAGTAATGGCATGATTGGGCAAGCAACATGGGAGAGGCGAGAGTGAACGCGGGCTCTCCTCTGCTGTGTCCGTCAAATAATGAGATCACCTGAGACAGCCAGCGGCGGCCCCTCCTCCAGACAGAACGTGCTGACAGGACACTTGCCCTCCCATTGATCATAATGTCATTCAAGCCAGCACTTAGTAAAAACATGCACACGCTCACACCCACATATTCCAATACAAACAGGGAAATGTTGAGCAAATATGTTTTCTCGTGGCATGTGCCTGGAACGATGAAGCCGAGGGTCGGAATGAGCGCATGTTTGGTCCCTGAGGTGCGTAAGACAAGACTGCAATGAAGGGCTCACCTAGAGAGATGTGACATTCAGCTGCAACAATGAGCCATCTGCAGGAACTCCGTTATTTTACTCTTGTGAAAAGTGGGACTTTTTTTTCTCTCTCTCAATGACATGGTTATTATCCTGGTCACTTAATCTCCTCAAATAAGATTGATTTCTCCTTTCAAGCTGTGTTAGAGTGCCTCTGTCAGAAGGCATGCAGGCCATGGGAACCATAGAGTTCCAATGCATCCTCACAATTTTCCCATTTGATGGAGGTCACAGTCACTCGGGCTGTTTCTTTGACATACTGATGAGAAGACACACAAAGGCTCTTTCATTGTTACAAGTGATAGAGGAAAGCACAGCTATGTGCAGAGGACACGGGGAGATGCCGGGCTGTGGAGGCAGCATAGAAATTCATACGGGCACTTTGAATTGGCAGGTAATTGTGTACTTAGATAATAATCACCAATGTTAGGGTCATTTTATGAAAAAAAAAAAAAAACCTTTTCCAGCATGGTTCTGTCAGGTAACTAACAAGTGAGTCAGGAAGTTGAAAAACACCCAGGAAGACTCTCTACGGAGGGCTAAATGTTTCATTCAAATCATTTTAGTAGCTTTGTGCATTGAATACTCAAAAAAGATAAATGAATAAATCCCCGTGACATATAAGTCATGTTTGCTTAAACATTGACCCCTTCAAGGATGGTGTCTGGGTTCAGGCTTGATTACAGTGAAATATTTTATCTTCAGTGTAATTATATTCAGTTTGTATGAATCCCTTTCAGCAAGAATTTAACACACATTTGTGTCTACCACACACTGAACAATGATTCACACAAAGGGAAAAAGTAGAAATCTCAAAAGATGCTTTCTTTTCACTTTTAAATGCTTGTGCACTGAAAAGGGATTGAATAAATATCTGAACGCATCTTGACCTTTGCTCTCAGCTTGTCTGTGTTTTATTTGAAGTTTTGTTCATTCAGCCCTGTAGATTAGTTCTTTATTTCCTATTCATAACACTCGGAAAACTTGCAGCAAAGGTCGAAGGTGATTAACAAACTAGAAGCGCTGTGCTGTCAACTTTTATGCAAGTGCCTTTCATGTTGTATTCAATGTTAAAGATGAACAAGTCACCTTTTGGTTTTTCTTTTCCCTTTGAAGGACGATGGCACACTATGAACGACCAAATAGCCATAGACCAAATTGTTGCTGCGTTGCCACGGGTTCAAGGAGATTTGATCACTTTTTGTTTGCGGAGCAGCCTCAATTCACCTTCCACATAAAGAGGCAGAGACCACGAGAGGACTGAGAGAGAGCAGTCTTTGTAGGGCTGAAGGAAAGGGGTGGATAAAAAAAAAAATGCCTTGGTGCATCAGTTTTCTCTGATCCCGACTGGAACTATAAATGTATCTGAGAGATGAGCTATCTGTGGTGGGCTGTGCCACAAGCGGGCCTTTTCTTCCCTCTGTCTCTGTGATGAGTTAGCAGGACCAGGAGTGATAAAGCTGATAGAAGAGCCGCTATCAGGTGGCAGTCTCGGTAATTACAACTCTCTATTTGGGGGCTTTGCAGCGATGCTGTGACGATAAGGGGAATATAATGAGGAAGAAAAGCCAGCGATAATGTATCCGCTAAATGGTTCAAAACAGTCTATCATGGGAAAAGTCATCTCAGAGCCTGGAGGTAAACAAGTATCTGTGTGTGTGAACCACAGGGCTCTGCCACAGAGAACATGTGGAAGGTTTAAGCTAAACATATGCCCTGTGGGGGATGGCAGCAATCACAGTTCAAAAATCTGACTTTTCACAAAGGGTAGGATAGGCCGTTTTTTTTTAATGATCCAGGAAGTCATTTGATTGCCGCTTCTATTTTGTTTGCCCCTCAGGGTGTGCAGATATTCTGCAGAGTGTGAGATTATGTATAATACTTTGACAAGCAGCGGTTTAAAGATGAAGGTCTTATCAGCCTTGCGGACTCCACATGCTTCTGTGTAGCCATTCTCCTTCCATAATGTGCTTTCAAAGTTTGTTGTATCTGTCAGTTCAGGTCCTCGAAGATTGAACTGACAATCACTCCTCTTCCTCCCCTCTTTTACCATCGTTCAAGCATTGAGACACACACTTGCACACACACACACACACAGTCCTGAGGGCCATTTGCCCGTTTCGAAGCGTTTTTAATACACACCACCGTGTGTTCTACCTTGTATGGCTGTTTTATTGTGCATTTCAGATCCCCTCACCAGGGATCGTGACCACTATCAATAGTATTTTCACTAATGTGATTAAGTTAATACTGTGCTCTATGAGAGGATTATTTCTCAATTCCTCTTGATATGCGTAATATTTAGGTTGTGGTTGAGTAAATATTTTGGTTCTTCACCAAAATAATTCCCACTGAGACAAAGACACAGAATTCTGCCCTAAGGAGCAATAAAGACTGTATAATTAGAATGATTAAAGACCCGCACAACTCATTTGGCACTTATTGAATATATTTTCAGAACACAACCTTCAAAATAGGTCACATATCTAAACCACAAAAAATATATTAACTTTATTCACATTAATTATGCATTTATTTAGACATTCGGTGTGACTCATTTGAAGTGATGCTGAAGTCGCTATTGTCTCCTTACCAATCCAATCATTATGTCGCCTTGCACTTAAGCAAATTTTCTACGTATTGTGGGAGCTGTAAAGACACCTCATTAGACAAAATGACTTGTAATCTCAATGCAATCATCTTTAAATAGTAATCAATTGGATCACTTACAACCCTAAACTGGTTGTCATTAGCACTTTTCAGATAAGATTCTCCAGTTAATGGCGCAGGATGGTGACAGATTGGCTTTCAACACGCCCCACATCTTGCAGGCGTTTAAGCTTCACAGAAAAATAAAATGACAATTTTCAGATTTTGTCTCCTCATTCAAAAATGTCCTTTCTACGTTTGTCGTAATCCTCTGCAACTACAATTTATTTTAACTGATATTTGATGAAAATAAGCAATGTGATTAAGTGAATTAACCGAAAGTATACTGTAATCAAGCATGAAACAATATCATAGTTCAACATCTTTAACAATCAAGCCTCTAAAATTGATTTAAGCCAAATTTTTTATTATATTTTGGTCTAGGATTTGGGCTTCTCATGCTCACTAAAGCCCCTAATCTGAAAATCAGCTGTAAAAACAAGAGCGGGGCTTAATGAGCATCACCAGAAAGCAGTTGACGTGACCACATTTTTCAGAGTAGAGGTGCGTTTAGCGTTTCCCTCTTAGCTCGGCGTGCATGAGAGCAGCCACGGCTGAGGAGGAAGGGGAAGATCTCGGCAGAGCTGTGATCAGACAAGCAGAAAGAAACCACATCAGGTACACAATCAGGAACCCTCCCTCTCCCTTTCTACAAACCTCCCTGATAATGAGCAAACTTTCATGTGGCAGTAAATACTCTCCACTCTGTGGGGTTTGAAGTGGCAAACACAAGATATTGTTGTTTACCCTCTCTTTTTTCTCCCCGCTCAAAGAAAAGCCATCTGATAGCAAGAGGTCAACTTCTGTTCCCTTGAAATCAATTTAATTCAAGACTTGACTCCCCCTCCCTCCTCCTCCAATGGGAGAATACCAGTTTGAAAAGCATGAGGAGGTAAAGTACACATCCTACAATATTCTGTACAGATGAGGGCTTTTTTTTTTTAATGCAAACTGGGATTATCCAGGGATCCTCATCAACTCTCTCTATAATTTACTGCTTTCTCCCAGACTTAGTGGAGTGTTGAGTAGAATAAAGTGTTTGGCGCTATCATGGAGATTCTTGCTCCTCCAGGGGCTCCTATTTCAGAGTGATGGCTTTAGCACTTTAGAGTGAACTGTGTGCGATGTCTCCGGGTAGGGAAATGTCCCCATGGGCTTGTTGTTGCGGCTGTCTGGCTTCTATTTGCATGATATTTTTCTATTCAGTCTTATCATCAGTGTGCTGTGAGGTGGGAGTGCTGGCTCCGTCTCAGAGGTTGGACCCAGGCTTTATCGGCAGGTAATTCTCCCACTCTCTCTAACTCATGTTGAATTATTTAAGTGTTATTTCTAGGACCCAGGAAGAGAGAGGGAGAGAAGGGGGGGGGGGGGCACACAAAATGTAGTGTTTGTTGGTGTTATTTATTATTAATATTCTTATCAGATCTTAATTAATTTGGGAAATTGACTAAATCCGTGTTTTTTCAGTCTGTTGTTTTGTGTTTTGTGGAATAGATAAAGCAAATCTGAACATATTGATGAGCAAAAGAAAAAAAACATGGGTGGGTGCACCTGCTCGCCTTAATGCAAACTGATCCAGGCCCATGGCATCATCCGAAACGCACAGTTAAAACACAGGCCATGCATTAGCATCAAGGCTATGAGGAATGGCATTTCAAATCATCTTAAATAGAAAATAAATGAAGAGATAAGTAACATGAAATGAGACGAAACTGCTTTGGGAAATTAACAAAAAAAAAAATCAAGAAAAAAAAGGTAAAAACAGAAGAAGAAAGAAACATCGAGGGGCCCATGCACGTGTGAATACACTTAGCTGCGCACCTCTACAACTCCCGATAACAACTTTCGCCTATTCATACCGCCAGAAATACAATTTCTGTTTGTGCCGTTGTGTTATGAGCGGTGCGTGGTCCCGTGGAGTGAGCGGAGCGCTTCACTGAAGGAATGTTATCGAGGTGAATGACAAGCCGACAAAAGGGGCGCGCGGCGTTGAGAGATGCTGCGAGTCGGTTTTGGGCAGCAGGTTTGTCTTTCATCTGGTCCTTTGGGCGCGGATCATCTTCACCTTGTCAGGTTTCCGTCTCGAGACAAAGGAGCGATCCCTCAGTGAGCCTTGTTCTGCGCTGCGACAAACCCACGCTGATCCTTGTTAACAGAAAAAAATGAAACAATCTCAGACTCAACATGTTCAACTTTTTCCCGGTCAATATTGTTATTATTAATAATAATAATAATAATAATAATAATAATAATAATAATAATAATAATGCTAAACCCCATACTATATATTGTGTAAACTGCAGATTAGGCTAGCGCATTAAAAGGGACAACAGTAAAGTGAATTGAATTTAACTTCCATTTATATCCTAATTTAAAAGCCTGACCTACAGCCTAATTCATCATTTATAATATTGCTCAATGCCGCTTCTGTAGTATTTCCTATTTTTGCACATACATAATTATGTACAACAGGAGAAGGTGCCAGAACAAGCCACTTAAACCTACAATTTACTCAACAGGTCCCGTAGATAACTTTAATTGCTTAGTTGAATATTGGACAGCCTAATTTCAGTTGTCGATTCGCTGCCCTTGGGAAGGTCCTTTGAAGTGAAAGTGAAAAGGGGGATTTCGGGAAAGTAATTAATTTCACCGAGCACGATTAGAAACACTTCAGACCTCCCCAACATTTGCTTATTTACCGAGAAAATGGGACAATATCAGAAAATTAAAGAGCGCATTCTTTACCTTTCTTGCTGTCGCCTCGTGCGCACATACTTTTCGGGGGAATTACCACCCACATGGGGAGGTGAAGGGACAGGCCGGTAGACAATGGTGTTGATCCACAATGGTGTTGTATGATCAAAAGTGAGAAAGTGGAGTGACACTGACAGCTTGCCGAATAAACAAACGGAACAGAGAGGAAGAGGTGATAAGGTAGCAATTATGCGCTCAGTAAAGGGACTCTGCGTGTATGTTTTTCGTGCATCTCGTGGCTCAGATTAAACTTTTGCAACACGCACCTGTCTGTCTGCAGTTACATTCTCCACATCGAAAACTGAGTATCATTAAAAAGTCTCGTATGTGAAGCCATCCCCAGGTATTGTAGGCGCGTAAATGACTTGACATGTTGCGCATTCGAATGAATGCAACTGAGCCAATGAGCCCAAAAAACACCGAGAACACCCCCTCCCAAATGTCTAATTTTACAAATGGACATAATGAATATATTGAATACGAGATGTTTTACCATAAAAACTGGGTGGAATTTCGAAAAGCCCGTTCAACAGAAGTCTGTGCGCTCGTCGCCAGAGCGCATGCGCTTGTGACACTTTCACTACCTGCCACACAATCCGGTATTTCACATGGGGCAAGCGGGAGTTGTCCTCCACTCGCGTATGCTGCTGCAGAGTGCAGGTTGACAGTCTCAAGCGAGAAGAGGAAAGCTAGACAGTGTTTTCTTTTTTTTTCTTCTTCAAACCTCCTTCCTCTTTAGTAAAGGCGTACCACCGATGGATGTCAGCATGACGCAGAAAACATTTGAGCACTCATAAGGACTCTGCAACTTGTGTGTTTTAGAAGATAATCAACGGTGGGATGAAGAATTGAAGTCTCAAGTAAGTAATCACACAGCAGTGGCTGTGAATTTTGAATGAACTGTTTCCTGTTTGAATAGTGCTTCCCGATTTGGCAAGTTATTAGTTCGATGCTTGATTTTTACATTTTGATTTTGCCTTTCAGAGAGAGTGTGTGCCGACATGTCTAAACCAATGGATCACGTTAAACGTCCGATGAATGCTTTCATGGTTTGGTCCAGAGCCCAGCGCAGAAAAAT